>NC_139035.1:4008189-6533410 GCF_964662115.1 Mustela nivalis | reverse complement strand
TCAGGTCATATATTCAAATCTTTAAACCATTTTGAGTTGATATTCATGTACGGTATAATACAGGGGTCTAACTTCATTCTTTTGCCTGTGACTCTCTAGTTTTCCAAGCATGGAAGAGATTATCTTTTCCCCATTGTGTTTCTTGGCACCCTCAAGCAATGTAATAATATTCAGTGCTAGGAAAGAAATGAGCTATCAAGCCATGAAAAGACATGAAAGAAATTCAAATGCATATTACTAACTGTAGAAGTCAATCTGTAAAGTCTACATATTGCATGATTCCAACTATATAGCATTCTGAAAAGTGCAAAACCTGGGAGACAATTAAGAGATCAGTAGTTGATGGAGGTTAGCGGAGACGGTGCGGTGAGGAGGATTTTCGGGGTGGTAAAGCTATTCGGTATGATACAAGGTGGTGGACGTGTGCCGTTATAAATTTATCTAAACCCACAGAATGTCGAATACTGAGAGTGAGTTATATAAACTGGGGACTCTGGGTGATAATGAAGGGTCGATGCAGGTTCATCAAATATAATAAATGTCGGGCTGGGGCGTTGATCCTAGGAAGGGCTATGCCTATGCGAGAGCAGGAGGTGTATGGGAAATTTCTGCACTTTCTGTTCAATATCATGTGAACCTTAAACTTCTCTAGAACGTAGGTCTATTCTTAAAAAGTTTAATGATGCATCATGCTTTTGCTTGCTCGATTTTAAAATCGGTATATACAAGGAAATATACTAGCATTAGGAATAGAATTTTTAAAGTATACAAAACATCCTGATCAGTGCAGATGTGAATGGGATGAAAAATATGTATATAACAATGTAAATAATTCCAATAAATTAGAAAAAGAGCAAATGTTAAAGTATTAAAATGATTGAAAAAAATATGAAATTGCCAAAATGTAGTGTGGGCCTCAGTGTAATTACTTTTCAACTCTGAATGTATTAACTTCATTGACCAAATGTGGCAAAGTAGACGTGTTTAAGTATAAATATCGTTGACAACAGGACACATCTATTTATCTATATAGAACTATTCTTATTTTTCAAAATGGAGGCTTTCTAGTTTAAAAGGTACTGTTCAAATTTAACTGTAGCTTATTAGAAGTTTGATTATTTTACAAGACATTCTTCATCCAAAGATACCAAGTGACTCTTAGTTTTATAGCATTGAAAGTATAAAGCTTGTTTCAGTAGCCATGATCGCTAAGGAATCTCAATAACTAGCTCAAAATACAGGAGGATTACAAAGTGTTAAGGAGCACTATATTCCGAGTTTGGTCTTTGAGAAATGCAGTTCAAATCCTGACTTGTAGGTCTTGAGACTCTATTGGGTACCGTGCTCAAGTCCTTGAGGATTTTACAACCTAGTGGTGTAGATACTATGTATTCAACATAGGAAGTGGATATGATATTGTCTTGAGTGGAGGAAGCTGTTCCAACTGGAATATACAGTGTCTATAAAAGCCCAGAGTATTAAGCATCAGGCTACGTATGGTTAAAGAAGTTCAGGTTGATTCTCTTCAAGTTATAAAATCCAGGAGGGGGAAGTGTGGGAGCTGAGGCTGAGAGGTAGAAAAAGGAGGTAAGCCAGGAAGGACCTTGTGTGCCATGCAAGTCCTCAGACTCTATCCAGGTGCCGAGAAGGTCTTTGCAAACTTCCATTAGGAGAGCGGCGTATTTGGATATGCACTTTGGATGGTTCATTCCTATTTTGGTTCTGGACATTTTCATTTGTTGCATTTCTGAAAATTTACTATTGAAATCTGAAGTAGAGATTTTTCATGGAAATGTATGCGAAATACCCTATTCTGCAGGAAAAACTCAGGAAATGTCAATTTATTCCGACTTCCTGTGGCAGCTGAGACTGCACTAATAGAAAGTTTTATCAATCAGTACGTGTTTTCTCCATCTCATATGTCCCTCAGAGACACCATTAACAGCTAGACATGGCCTCTGTCTACTTTTAAGGGGTTTATGTTCTCAGAACAAGAATGGTCTCAAATCTCTTCTTTATGCCTAGCAGCTTAATTAATTGATTAATCAATCAATCACTCATTTATGGTTGGTAAGTTCTAGTGTATTACCTAATGCAAAATTTATATTTGCACACTTAACACTTTTATTACTTATTGCATCTTTTGTGAGTCTAAAGAATTGTGAAATGAAAAAAATATAAAATTTTAAAAATGTTCTTCAGAAGGATCCCATATCCTCCGTTCCGAGGGAACATTGCAAGCTCATCCTTCTCTTGATTTTTCACAATGTTCTTTATCTCAATAAAGGCCACATCAAGGAACCACTTCTCCCTTCCGTGGCCTAATTCCACAGCGTTTCGCACAGGTCCCCACACCATCTCATACACAAGACAGGGGATGTTGCTCAGAACACCCTTTGGAAAAAATCTGCTCTGTTGGGTCAGTCATCTTCTTGATTCTGGGAGAGGATGGGCGGCCGCCCTTTGGATCATCTCGATGTCCTTGTGTCTTTGGATTATTGTCATCTTTGCTGTTTGCCATTTCTGCTGCCTTTCCTTTCAGCTTGTTAGGCTTTGAAGGGGCCCCAGAATCCTTGCTTTGTGTCTGAAGAAATCTTTTTATGGCTTATGGAACTTACACAACAAAGTTTAAAAAACCAGAGGGCGCCTGGGTGGCTCAGTGGGTTAAAGCCTCTGCCTTCGGCTCAGGTCATGATCCCAGTGTCCTGGGATCTAGCCCAGCACTGGGTTCTCTGCTCAGTGGGGAACCTGCTTCCTCCTCTCTCTCTCTGCCTGCTTGTGATCTGTCTGTCAAATAAATAAATAAAATCTTAAAAAAAAAAAGTTTAAAAATCCAGATAAATTGTCGTGATCTGAATTAAAGATCTGCTTGGAAAAACAACCAGGAGCTCTGCCTCAAGCAAAAAAAAAAAAAAAGCCTATATATTTTCCTGAAAGAGAAATATCCAAAAGGTCAGTGCCTTTACCTCAGGAATATTTCAGCCTCTTCCGCTGATTAAGAGCTAAAGTTTTCACAAATGGCTTTAGCAGAACTTACAAAAAGAGATTATTTTGTAAAGGATACACACCAAAAGTATAACCATTCTGGTGGCTTACAAAGTCTTCCGATATCATAGGTACAAACGTTTCACAGTATTTTCCTGTTGGTGAACCTGCAGTTGAGGGTCCGGTTGGCTGTGGCCGACACTTGTAGCTGAGAGTGTGTCCTCATCCGTAGGAGGAGCACAGCTGCCGTGGGAGTGATGCGGACTCAGGACACAGGGTCTGGCTCCGCCGTGTCTCTTGGCAGCACAGCAGAGTGGGGGAGCCCTTTTGCACTCAGGTTTCGGTGAGAAATAATACTGGGGTCTACACATCGTTCACTGCTTTGCTTTCATCATGGGTGGAGTGGTAAAGGGTTAGCACTGACCTGGGAAAATTATCACCGCGAAAGGTGATTATGAGCGATGAAAATTTTATGCTGGCCAAATATCCTTTGCATGATGGATACCATCTTTTTTTTTTTTAATTTGACAGAGAGAGATCACAAGTAGGCAGAGAGGCAGGCAGAGAGAGAGAGAGAGAGGAGGAAGCAGGCTCCCTGCTGAGCAGAGAGCCCGATGCAGGACTTGAGATCATGACCCGAGCCGAAGGCAGTGGCCTAACCCACTGAGCCACCCAGGCGCCCTACCATCTTTTTGTAAAGTTTTTTCAAGAATGGTCTGGAGAGGGAACCTTGTTATCAATTCATACATTTCTTTAACGTCTTACTAATCTGCTTTTACATGTCAGACACTGGGCTGGGTGCTTGGGATCCAAAGAGCAATGACAGCCTCCTGGGGGGAGGGTGGGGTGAGTAGCTTCCTGGAGTCGGTACTGTGTGACCTGAACTGTCTGGACTGAGTTGGAATCGGCTGAAGGAAAAGGGATCGGGACGGAATAGCGTCAGCAAATCATCGAAGTCAGAAACGATGCAGCACGTGGGCAGCGCCGAGCAGTGTGCCAGGAACTCCCTTGCCTGTTTGTCTTGCTGGCTTTCATTGTTCAAATCAGATTCCTGGGACTGCGCCATAATAAAACCTCTACTTCTTCTGCTAAGGAGAAGGAGCATGGAATTTTGTAACTGTGAGAGCTACAAGAGTAACCTCTAAGAATTCAGAGCAAGAGTGTAGATACTGCTCAGGGTTCAAGTTCCCAATAGCTGTAGTCATACAGGTTTTTCTTTTATTTCTCGGGGTTTAAGATATTATTGCATTTCTCAACAAACTTCATGTTGTAGCTATTCAAGAGCCCTTCTGACATTTTTTTAAGATTTTGTTTATTTATTTGACAGACAGAGATCACAAGTAGGCAGAGAGGCAGGCAGAGAGAGAGGAGGAAGCAGGCTCCCTGCTGAGCAGAGAACCCGATGCGGGACTCGATCCCAGGACCCTGGGATCATGACCTGAGCTGAAGCCAGAGGCTTTAACCCACTGAGCCACCCAGGTTCCCCAAGTGCCGTTTTTTAAAGAAAAGAAAGAACACCAAAAAGCAAAAAAGACAACAAAAAATTCTCTATTTTACTGCAAAGCCCTCAGAAAAAAAGATGGATGGAAGTCTAAAATACTCCGGATGTGTACATTTACACAAATCTGTTCATCTATTCGTTAGACAAAGGCTGGGATGTTGCTGGAAATGTGCCTTTCTTTCCTACACCCTCCTTCTGTAAGGCACCCCTTTTAAATCTGAATTGTCATTCTCAAGGTGCCTGCGATACCACATTTTTCTTTCAGTGTTCTGGTTCCATCCAGATGCTGACATTTTTCTCTCTCTGTGTCTGCCTCTCTCTGAGAGTTAAGGTCCTGCTCTCATGCATGCGCGACAGGCGAATATGGTGGATTTGGGTATATATTTAACCATAAAGTCATTCATAATGTTCTAAGTTAAAACCATAAGGATACTGGGGTGACACACAACAATAAAACCGCTCTAAGAACATCTCCTAAGTGATATTGCCAGTGGTCCAGTCATCCCTTTCAGAGCTACCCTAAGAACATGACCATAACAGAAGTGCTCAAATCGAGGCTAGGAAAGAAAGTTTCCTGTTTCCTGAGTTAAATGTAGTTTCAAATTAAGCTTCTTTGTATTTCTTTCTGCTCAGAAAAAAAAAAAAGAAACCTTAAAAAAAAAAAAAAAACTTTCCCTAAAAGCATTTTTAAATCATTTTTCACACTAAGAGAAAATTATAGTCTTGGAACCAGTGTTTGGCTCTCTTCAAAAGAATGGAAAATTTCCAGCGGCTGCTCACATATGTTCCCCAAGTCGATGCTCAAATATGGAAAATGAGCAAGGTACCTGAAAATAGTGCGTGAGATTTGGGTACCTGGAATTCTGCAGGGGTCAAGTTATCTATAGGTACCTAGTTGAAAAACTGAGTCCCCCTCCTATTTTTTATAGGGATGACAATGGTTCAAGATAAATTAGGTTATAAGGCTGCACATAACACTGAGAAATATCTGTGTTCTTGTGAGCATTCTCCCTCCCTGTTTTCCCTTAGAGCTGCTTTAGGATCGAGGTGACTCCATCTTCGTCCACGGGATGAAGTTGTAATGGCAGTTGTAAAAGTAACCGTTGTAAAAGAATCCAAGTGACTCAACACATGAAGTCATTTAAAAAATGCACACACATCTTATTTTTTTTTATTTTTATTTTGAAAGATTTTTTAAAGTAATCTTTACACCCAACATAGGGTTCAAACTCACCACCCCAAGATCAAGAGCTGCATGCTCTACTGACACAGCCGCCAGGTGCCCCAAGTTTATTCTGAAGATAGTTTTGAACTTTTCTGCAGGAAGCAGCAAGAATTATGTAGCCGCTGTGAATGTCAGTCATGGGCTGCGTCTCAGGCGCGATGGAAGCCAGGTTCTGAGAGGTGGGAGTGGAATTTTAGGTCACACAAAATTTCACTCATGCAGCCCTGATGAGGCTTACTATACATGCACAACTATTTTCATATGTATTTTTGGCTGTTTTTTGTTGAAATGAGTGATGCTGAAAACCAAATTTAAGTAGAGAGGAATATTTCGGGTAAATCTTCATGATTCTCCCATTCTGCTCATATTTTCACCGTTCTTTCCATCCGCGTTGCATCCTGATCCTGCCCTGGGAACCTTGAGTTCTCCTCCTGGTCTCCCACTGGCCACCCCCATGCCTAACTAGTCATAAAGTCCTGAAGCGAGACTCTCATTTTGCTTTAATTCACTTGTACCTGGAACTGGTTCAGTAATTTTCCTTTCAATCATGGATCTCAACCGGTGGAAATGCTGGCTTCCCTGCTTTCTCCCTGACTGGCGCAAGGCATTCCCGCATGCCTTGCCAATCGAGTTCCTTGAACTTGTTTTGATAAGGTCGTTCTTCTGTTTAAAACAAAACACAGCAGAACGTTCCATGTCTCCCTTCCTCTGCCCGATTGATAGGAAAAAATCTTAGTTCTTTCTCCTGGAATTCAAGATGTGCTGAACACACTGTGAACGCTCTTATTAGTGTCCCAGTCCTGTTATTCCCCGCACGGGGTGTGAAGGAAGAATGCAGTCATTCTTGCTGCCTACTGGCCCCCTTTTAACTTTGACATGGGCCTTCAGTAACTACATTTTGTATTTTTCATATATCCAAATCTAGCTCAAACATTATATTTTCCGCAGACCCTGCTTCCCGTATTCTGTATGAAGTGAAAACCTATATTTGCTCATTTTTTTTCATCGCACATTATCAAACACTTGCTTTTTTCCAAATGCAGAAAGATGAATATGACATCTCACTTGGTACTCAAGGACTTTATTCAGATAAACAGTTGCAACATTCTCTTATCTGTGCTCACCATACAGGACTACACAGATAACATTTCACTTTCACTGGAGGTTGCTTAAACTCAGTGGACAGAAATGAGGGTCAAGGAAAGTTCTATTGTGTAAATGAATCTTGAGTGTCTTGAAAATAGTGGTAAGACATTTCGGTCAAAGAGAATAGTCCTGTAAAGACACGGAGACTTGAAACACAGAGGAGTTTTCAAAAGCTAAGAAAAAATCTGGTTTGGCTTGAGAGTAGATAAAAGGACCATCTTACAAAGTACTGGTGGTCCCATGCTAAGAACTCTGCTTCACACATAGTGGACACTCAATAAGCAATCATCCAGTGAACAGATGAATGAATCGTTTTGTCCAATACTGGCATATTACACCTTCGTGTTTAAATATTTTGTGTTAAATAGTTTACTAGTTTACACCTGGGCGCCTCTTCACATTTGCAACATGGATGGACCTCCACGGGGATATTACACGAAGTGACGTAAGTCCGACAAAGGAAGACAAATGCTGTAGGAGTTCACTAATATGTGGAATCCTGAAACAAAGCAGAAAGAGACTCAGAGTAATACATGCAGAGAACCAACTGGTGATGATTGCCAGAGGAGAGAGCAGAGGAGGGATGGCAGAATGGCCGAAGGGGAGTGGAAGAGACAGACTTCCGGTTACACCATTAATAAGTCATGGGGAAGAACGGGATACGGGGGAATGTAGTCAGTGGAATTATCATGGTGTCGGATGGGGACAGGTGGAGCCACACCCATGACACGCGGACTTGCTGAGTCACTGTATTGTACGCCTGAAACTGGGGTAGCCTCATGTGTCAACTGTACTTTGATTAAAAAAAAAAAAAAAGATCTATGCGAAAACGTAAAACAAACTTTCCTACTAATATGAGTGCCAAAAGTTGAGCGTTCTTAAAGTTAACATGTATAAACAAATGTTCACAAGTATTTGTGTTTTTCTTTTTTCTTTTTCTAGGGTCAGACATTGTTCAGTGGTTAATAAAGAACTTAACTATAGAAGATCCAGGTAAATAAATCATTTTCCCATTGATAGAATTATTTTCTTTGTGATAAAAATATGTTTTTCTTAGGGATGATATGGCAAGCAAGCAAATCTTAAAGATGACCGTTATATTTAAAGTATGCTTTCTGTATCTATACAAATGTTACAGTAGTCAACAAAATGTAACTGAAATTTACTTAGTAGGTTGTAACAATTTTTCCCATATTTAATGTTCCACTTCATAACATTTGATTCAGGTGATTGACAACTATAGACGGGGTAAATGATGTATGTGTTCATAAATAATTATAGATATATAGCCAGTGATTATAAAGTAATGAGATTTCCCTTTATAAAACACATAAAGGTAAAGCTCATTAATTTATAATTTTCCCTAACTCTGTTTTTGCATGAGGTTTGAAAACAATGTTATTTGTGATTTTTATTCCTTCGATCATGCCTTCATGATTTTTTTTTTAATGCTCTTATGTAAGTTGTGGAGCCATTCACTGCGGTGAACATTATGTCTGCTCTACTTCGCTAAGCTAATTTCCAGAGTTTGGGAACAGTTTCTACCAGCGCCCCCTTGCACATTGCCTAGAACAAATTCCTACACGTGGAAGGCATTTAATGACTTTTTTAAAATGTCACAAAAGCTTTCACATGAGAAACCAACTTACATCCCTCGAGTGAAAATGAGATGTATTGTGTTTAGAGAAGATGTGACGGAAACAAACAAAAAGTTCATGAAAATCGCTGTTACAGTGACCAAGAATGACACAGTAGTGAACAGTGACAATACACCAACGACTATACACAGCAAACCATCGCTTCAACTAGAAAAGAATTCAGCACGGGTTTCGTTCTTGCCCCGGTGGTTACCACCTTAGAATGGTTGAGAAATAACATGGAATGGCAGAGGTTTCATTTTTCTTCATTCTGAGCTAACTTTTTAAAGCCACGTTATCAGAAAGTGTAGCTATAATTTGACACATAAATGCCTTTGCCTACCCCCTGCTCATTTGTACATGAGCGCTTAGAATACCTCTCCCAGCAGGTTAAAAAGGATTAAACCAAGTCAAGATGAAGCACCTGTTGCCCGCATCATGTTTGTTACTACGTGAAAAGAGCAGATGATTCCTGGGGCTGGAGTCACAGTCTTACAAGATTTACATTCTAGTCTCAACTCAGGTTCACTTCACATACTGGAGCACCAGACAAAAGCCTCCAATGCTTTATTTATTTATTTATTTATTTATTAAAAGAAAAGGAAAGAAAGAAAGAAAACAGATTGTCAGAGTCATGGACAACCAAGAAACTACTGTTTTACTAAAAATTTTCTTGCTCAGAGAGTGAAGTGGATTCAAGAGTATTTCTTGTGAGTTAAGACCAGCAGGGTTCTTTAGTGATAGTCTGGGAAGCAGGGAAAAGGTACATGATAAGCTAATTAGAAGCATCGTTTATAATTTGCACCTGAGATACTGTTTTAGCTATAACTTGTATGAAAAACTTATTTTTTTGCTCACTCAGCAGTTTAAGGAAGTTGTAAAGCTTTGTTAGGAGGTATATGGAAAGGTAAAATGGATCATATTCAGGAAAGAATGTCCATGTTCTTCATTCATATTTATAACTGGCTGAAAGACTCGTGGTTGGTTGGTGGGTTGGTTTGAATGAACTAGCTCAACCTCTGCAGAGTAAGAAGCTAGATTTTGAGAAAAGTGGGAAGCTTTGATGACTATTCTAATGATATAACAGATTTGCACACAGAAATGCCTGTCTGGCCGCATGATTCTGATGAAATACGGTCAGGAACATAACTGAGATCGTGAAAGTAACTGATGACCGTGTGTATGAAATTGGTCATAGCATTTTGGAACTGCTCATAAAGAGAGACCAGATAGTTCTTAGAGTAACAGGCTTCATTTCAACCATATACATTTTCTGAAATTTTTTAAATGAGACAGAATGAAATAAGCCTCATGCCAGACTTCTGTGTGGTTGTCAAGTGTTTGCTTGAAGACCTCTCGGGGTCATGGGAAGTTCCAGATGTCAGTCATTTGTTAAAAGAGGATTTTGTGACAAGTTGGAAGAAGACACCAATGCCTGGGGATAGGAGCAGGTTCTGATGGTCCATCTGGGAAAACGGGGAGAAAGTGGCATGGTCTTCAGGGTCTTTGTAAGACCAATGAGTCCACATTATTTGTACACTTAGTGTTCAATATTGTTTTAATGAATAGTTAATACCTTTCCATTTCTATCATAATATTTCAGTGCACATCTGGCTGAATGTTTTACTAGAGATTTTGGTACTATTCGACAAATTGTCATGTTCCTTTTTTTTTTTTTTTTAAGATTTTATTTATTTATTGGACAGAGAGAGAGATCACAAGTAGGCAGAGAGGCAGGCAGAGAGAGAGGAGGAAGCAGGCTCCCTGCTGAGCAGAGAACCCTATGCTGCTGGGCTTGATCCCAGCACCCTGGGATCATGACCTGAGCCAAAGGCAGAGGCTTTAACCCACTGAGCCACCCAGGAGCCCCAAATTGTCATGTTCTATCATTCTTTTAAAATAAAGCTATATCTAGACCTTTAATTAGAATTTAGGATTATTTTTGTTATGTTCATGTACATTCATATCACTGTAGTACACATGCAGGGTTCATCCGAAAGTTTTGTTTTCATCTACCTCTTGGATCCATTTTTACCGTATTTTTTCTAGAAGTTTATTTCTTCCTTGATTTCTTCATACCTTTATTCATTTAATACATATTTTCTGAATTCTTACCATGGGGTAGGCACTGGGAACATGGGAAGAAATTCCCTCCCTGATTGACTTATCTTTGGCTTCTAGGGTGTCATACTCATGGCTTTTGTTCCTTGTCAAGACCCACATGGTCTTCTGCGCCAGGTCTCTGCTCCTAGCTAATCTATCAATGTTGGAATGTCCAAGTTTCTGTCCTAGGTACTTTTCTTTTCCCCATATACACACTGGTGCGCAGTGGCACATGTGGGGGACTTGGCAGATTCGTAGCTTTCATGCTGAGCTCTCCTGGTGTTCTGTGCTACTCTGTCTGCATATGTGCATATGCGGCCTCTCTCAGGGGCCAGTCTGAGCATCACCAAAATAGAACCCTGATTTGTCCCCTCTTAAACCTGCTCCTGCTGCCTTCCCAGACCAGTTACAGACATCTGTCTTCTATCTGAGAATATCCTGTGTCTTTTCATTTGTTCAAGGTTGCTTTTTGGTTTCTTTCAGGAGTGTTTTAAAGTTTCTCCATATAGGTTCTGCATGTTTCCTATTAAGTATGTTCCTAGTTATTTTACTTTGTGTTACTAATATATGTAGGTTCTTTTCTTTACTTATTTCTACTAACTGGTTATTTGTACCTATGAATATTATTGATTTATGTATGCTAGTTTTCTATGGCACTACTTTACCAAATATTATTTTTGTTAGTATTTTTAACTAATTTACCGTGAGGCTGGAATATTTCTTCCAGCAGTTTCTTGGGATTGGATGCATTTGCTCAATTCCTGAGCCCCTGTGTATCTGACATTAACTTCTGTTGCCTGTGTGTGTGTTGACAGCTTAACTAGATACAATGTAGGTGAGATAAACTTTTTTCTTTAAAACGCTGTGGATATTAATTCATTGCTTTTATGCATTCACTATGGCAAAATCTGAAAACTAATTTTTCATATATATGTAAAATTTATATATATTTATATATAAATTTATATATATATTTATATATATACATATATAAATTTTCATATATATGTACATATCTATATGCATGTGTGTGTTTTTTCCTCTGCCTAGATTTCTGTGATGTCTTCCCTATCTTTGAAATTCAAAACATAAGTATACAATTGCTAGGGAGTTGTTGGTTGGTTGGTTCGTATTATTTGTATGATCTGGTAGATCATTAACTCTGCTGATTCAGGTTTACTTAAGTTGAAAAAATTTTTTCTTATTCTATTACTTTGATTTCATTTCTTCATATCTAACATGCATATAATAATGATGCCCACTACTTAGTGCTTTCCTGAAAATTAAAGAATTAATGTGTATAAAGCAGCCACTGCTAAAAAAAAGTGATCAAGTATTTATTACTATACTTATTACACAATGATTGCTCAAAAACATTAATAAGTATAGTTGGCCTTATATTTGTTTTTGTTATTATGTCTAATCACTCTCCTGTTTATTTATTCTGGTTTATTCGTTTGAAACAGCATTTACTGAAACAGCATTTCCTAGGATGTTTTATTCCATCTTACAGCTAATTATCATTCATCACTTTCTTCTTTTTTGTGCTTGTCTTAGTGCTTTCCCTGCCTCCTCGCTCTGGGTAAACTTGTCCACTTTGCCCATTATAGCATTCGTTTTTTTTTTCCTCCACTGGCCAGTCAGCTCTTTATTGCTGGTCATGGAGAGTAAGTCTTTCGCATCTCGAGCTTTCTTCATTCTCTCCGGTTCTGTACTTCCCCCTGCACGCCCCTGCTCGTCACAGCCTGCTGTCCCGTGAGTCATCTCTCATCCCTTCTTTCACTACATCAGTGTCATTCACTTTCACTGTTTTAACTGCACGTGGAAGAGACTGTCGTTACGTTTGCTTCATGCCATTTCATGTCTTAGAAATGTCCGTGGGTTTGTCTTACAAATTGTTTTCCCACCTCTTCTCCTCAAACATAAAGAACTCCTCCCAGGACGGATGTTTGCCTGTTGGCAGGGCGGTTGGGTTGTCTTCCATGACTCAGTGCCACAGTTCCCCTTCTTCGCAGCAGGAGCTGCAGGGCTGGTGGTACTAGTTTGCATTAGCAGGTTAGCTCTAGTTCTTAGTTAGACGGAGCATAGTGAGAAGGAGAGGAGCGGGGAGCGATCCCAGCCCCAGGACCTCTTCGTGGTGCCTTCGTGGTGCCTTACTGTCTCTCACGGTGATGGGCCCTTTCCATGCGCCACACTCACACCCTGCAGTCTGCTTTGTCAGTTTCCAGCTGCCTGCACGCTGGGGGCACGCCAGACCTCCGTGCTGTGTGCTCGGCACGTGGTGGAGAGACTCTGCTGTCCGGTGCCTCCAATGAACAGCCTCCAAAGTCATGTGCTTCCTTCTCTTCTGTGTTCGGACCTTTCTACCGCAGTCATCTTCCAAAGTCTTCTCAACCTAGTACCATGGTGCTTTCCTAGGACGGTTTTGCAATCTGGTCCAAAAGATAGTATAGTGTTAGACTTTGGGGCATGTGTTTTGGCATCCTTTCCTAATTTTTTTTTTAAAGATTTTATTTATTTATTTGACAGAAAGAGAGATCACAAGCAGGCAAAGGGGCAGGCAGAGAGAGAGGGGTGAGCAGGCTCCCTCTGAGCAGAGAGCCCGATGCAGGGCTCGATCCCAGGGCCCTGAGATCATGACCCGAGCTGAAGGCAGAGGCTTAACCCACTGAACCACCAGGCACCTCCCTTCCCTAATTTTTAATGCTGAATGCAGGTTTCTGGGTTTTTGTGCGTAATTAGTTGCTATTGATGATTATTTAGTTATTAAAAACTTCGCTTATGTTGTTGTAGTGCAAAGAGTTAATTTTTTAATACCTTTCAACTCTATTACTGAGAACATAGAATATGTATGAAAATACAAAGCACAGAATAAATTGCATTAGTCTCAGAGTTAGAGCCTAGCTGATGGAATAAAGTAGCACTTTGACATTTTAGAGAGGAAAATTGATGTACGTCAGCTGTTGGTTGGGGCAGGGGAGGGAGATGAAGAATTTAGCCCTCGGTGCATCTCTGTCCACATTGGCACCCATTGGGAAGCATGATGTCTACCACCATGTCTTCAGCTGGTCCACTCCACTGGTTTTGTGTTTTTTTGTTCCCATTGACAGGGCCTCTTCCTGTCTGTTTACAATCTTTGCTTCCGCCAAGGTCAGTCTGGGCGCCTACGAAGTGATTCTTCCTCACAGCGGGAATGTGTGCTGTGCTTCCCAATGACCTATGGTGTTTTTCTCTTACTCTTAGTTACGTAAGAATATTCTGCTGCTCTCCCAGCATTCGGAGGCATGAGATTCTTTCAGGAAACCCAAGCTCTTTCTGCCTGGACATATACCACATAGTCTTTGCAGCATGATCCTTCTGGACTACCAGGTCTCTATGTGGGAAACAAGGATGCAATACCTTTCGCTGGTTTTTTCCCCTTGCTTGAAACGGGATTCCACCATATCAATTAGCTTTTGCTGTGTAAACTTGGTGGCTTAAAATAAACAGCTGTTTTATTTAGCTCATAATTCTGGGAGTTTGCTATGTTGATTTCTGCCGGGCTTTCTTCTGGATTGTAGCCAGGTGCTTGGGTTGGACAGTTTAGGATTTGAGGGGATATTTGGTGCTTGGTGGGTTGTCAATTAGTGCGTCTCAGTCTCTCATCCTTCAGACTGCTAGGAATGGATTCTTACTAGAGTAGTTCAGAGTTCCATCTACAACACAAACTTCTATTCTGCCAAGGCAAGCACCATGGCCAAGTTCAGAGCCACTGTAGGGAAGGGCTGTCCAAGAGTATAGGTGCAGAGAGGTATGTGAACAAATTTGGGCAGTGACTGCGAAAATCTTCCTCATCTATATTTGTTCCGTCTTTCAGATCTGCCTTTCTGTGGTATGGACTGTTAGCTTTTGGCTTGCATTTGCAAAATTTATCCTCCAGGACTTAGTTATCTTTTATTAGTGAACATGCTTTGTGTCTAATATCATGTCATTAATTATGGATGATACTTTGAGATGGTTTATCAAAAGACAAAGCTTCGGTGAAGGTTGGCACCCTTTACCAAATGCCTGGCAGACATGAGTAACTTCTTGACGTCGCCCTGCTCATCTGTGATCCCTGTTGCCTCTCCCTGGAAGAGCTACCCTTGCCAAGCTCTAGAAGAACTGCTGACCGAGGTAGGGAGTTCCTTGAGAGCCTCAGTGTGATGAATGCCGGGCGTTGCAATGAGCCCCACTGTGACTCCTGGATGGTTGAAGAACATGAATATCTCTGTGTTCTCTGAGAAGTACCCTGCTCATCCCACCTTTCTCTTTCTCTCTGTTCACCCACACTCCTTGGGATCCCAGTGTTCCTGGAGAGGCTTCCTGGCATTGATGTTGAGTCGTGGGCTTTGCAGACGTACTCAAGCTCGCATTTTGATTCAGGCACTTACTGGCTGTGGAGACTGGGCAGCTCAGTTAACTTCTCTCTCTCCCTTTCTCTCTCTCTCTCTCTCTTTTTCTTCATCAGCAAAATGTTTTTAATACAATGTCTTGTGAAGCTTAAATGAGTCAGCATTCAAGTGTGACCAAATCTTGATTTTATTTTTAAATAGGCCAGATTCTTTTAAAACTCTGAGCATTTGCAAGCACAGTTAGCTGAACTGAATTCTTTAAAATGCTTGCAATTTTTATACGAGCCTTCCAATGCAAACCCTTCTGTGAGGACTTCTCTCCATAACTCAGCTCCCAATTGCTTTTCTTGACCATTAATTATTTACATTTCCTACTACTCAGTTTGTTGCTTAATTTTATCATTTATTTCACATGTTGGTCTTACTGCTTTAGTCAAATCTAAACAACATAATGGCAGAGGACACACATCTTCTCTAGTCATTGACTAAAGTACCAAGTTCAGTCAGTTCTCAACACTTCCTCGATTTTTACTAATGAGACTCCATTGAAGTGATATTAAGATGACTCAGTGTGTGTTCTTCTAAATAGTTGGGGAAGAGTCAAGAGAAAGAAGTTTATCTAAACCATACCCATGAAAGAAATGATTTAAAATGCAGATAGAAGGGCGCCTGGGTGGCTCAGTGGGTTAAGCCGCTGCCTTCGGCTCAGGTCATGATCTCAGGGTCCTGGGATCGAGTCCCGCATCGGGCTCTCTGCTCAGCAGGGAGCCTGCTTCCCTTCCTCTCTCTCTGCCTGCCTCTCCATCTACTTGTGATTTCTCTCTGTTAAATAAATAAATAAAATCTTTAAAAAAAAAAAAATGCAGATAGAAGAATAAGATTAAGAATAAATATGGATTTATCCAGAATAAAAGCTTAATGCTCAATAGTTGTAAAATTTCTTCCTCCTGAAGTATTGTCTACTGTAAAAATACCTGGAAAATTGAGATTCAGACAAAACAACCAGATGTTTTGCTTACATATCATTTAACTGGATGGAGTATCTTAATTGCCCCTGAATTAATTAAATCAACTCATTATGTTTACCCTTAGAGTCTGTCATTTACCTCCCAACCCTCTGTAAGTCCTCTAGAGAAAATGATCAAAATTCTGTTTATGAATTAATGAAACTCTGTTACAAATAGCCTTTGTATCCCATGGTTTTGGTTGGCTTGCCAGAGGAATTAGCCCAAGGAATGTGAGGATGTATCAGAATCGAGAAAGTATAGAATGCATCCATTATCCTTGATAATGTTTTGTACTTGCAAAGTATTCCATGCTATTCCAAATCATTTTAAATAGATTATCTTATTTGATTACTCCAACAAATCTTGAAGTAGTCATGCAGACATACGCATTTCACAATTGGTAAGTCAGCTGAGAAAAGCACGAATATCCAAAATCACGCAAAAACCTATGCAATGAAATAGAACCTTGGTCTCCCAATCTATAGCCCGTGTGTCTTCTCCTTTGGCACAACTATTTCAGGCTGAGATTCTACCTTTCCTTAAGTGGTTGACAACCATGAGAGGCACATGGATCCACCCAACCGCATGGTCCTTTACATTGTGTTTTTTGGACTGAAGTAATTAATTTTCATAGATTTGGTGTTCTATTTAGCTACTGCATCCTGGGCATAACCTTTGTTAGAGCCATTGTCTACGTATTCCAATGCGTGTTTGTTACAGTCAAAGTAAAAAGGCATCTTTTCTATATGCTCTTCATGTTGTTCAGACAAAAATTTTGCTTGGCTAGCAGGAGGACAGAAATATTTAAAACACTCTTCTAATTAATCTAGACTCTTGTGTTAAAAAAAAAAAGCTTATAAAAATACCCATTTTACTGTCCATTCTGCATTCCATTGTCCATTCGCTGTGAAAGAAATAAAGCAACTCCTTGGTTATTTCTTGTTCAGATGCTCATGAACCATGCATTACAGGAAAGCCTTCTGGGTTTCTAAGACATTGTTTAACATTGTGGTGATGACATGCAAGAAATCCTAGGTCAGAGCCATCACATACACCTCTCACAAGATGGGTCCTTTTGATCTAGCTCAAGATAATGGATATTACCTAAGCATACATCTTTTCAAATGTGCACTTTCTGTTATAAATAATGTTTCAAGAAAACATGAATAAATTCCTCCTATCCTTGGACACCTGCTCCCAACCCATGTCTCTACTACTGCAGCCAAAGCTTCATAGCTATGAATATGAGGAGTATGCTCACTGCTCTAATTATTTTCATGTGGGATGAGCAGAAGCTATGGGTTTTTTTTTTAATGTATTCATTTCAGTGTGTTATTAGCTGAGCAGTAATTCCTTTCTGCATATATTCCATTAGCATCCACCTTTAAAAAATTATGGTACCTTGTACATTTAATATCATCAGGAGCATTTCCCGTGGTGACCATTGACCCTTGAGAGTACTGCACCAAGGCGGAAAGTGAGGTCGTCTGCAGGTGTTTGCTCCGTGTCTCGCATTCAGAGGAATCAGTGCCAGTGACTAACGCCCAGTCACATCCAGCCGTTGAGACCAACTGTCTCATTTAGCTTATTATCAAACCATCCCCCTTTATCCATTTATGTGTCGATGTATGTATGTTCTGCATTTGCATTTAAATTCTCTACTTCGTAATGGAACCTGAGACTGCTCGTATCATGGGGCTGATGTAACTCTACAGTTGCTCTACACAGTTAAAATTCAAAGCCCAAAATACACTGAGGAGTCTTCATAAAGTCCACAAATATGAGTTTTCCTTACCAGAATAGCAGTCATCATTCCCGGTACGTCTGCTATGGTTTCAGCCACCAACAGGCCATTTCCTGCTAATGGAAGCCTCTTCTGCTAGGGCTTCTGGCCGCCTTCATATTTCCTCTTCCATGACTTTGTTGCAAATAACAATGAAAAAGACCTGTAACACATGACCATTAGTTCATTGGTTCCCTCCGGGGGCCGTGCTGCATGTTCACTTCTCCTCTGAAGGAGATGAGAGAGCTCACGTGTACTGAATCTTCACAGTGAGCCAACACCATGTTGAGAACTTGATATGCGTTATTAGTGTTAAAGAAAAAAGGGCAAGAAAGACCATGAAGCTACCAGGAAGGAACCAGTATTCTAATCCAGATACACTGATTTCAAAACAGTAACATGTTCACATCCAGAGAAGTATCAATTTCACTTTACAGCTGAGGTCCCTAAGGCTTAGAGCAGAGCTGAGAGGTTGAGTGGGGATTCAGCCCTGATGTATGTCAGACATGATGCCAACACACGCGCTCGTTAGAGATGCGCTAGATGTCGTCTCTCTCTGCCACTTTCCTCTTTCGGTTTGTCCTGGCTTGCACGTGCACCTATAAATGCCCGCTCCAGAGTTTTATCATCTTTCCCATTTTTACCTGATTGGCAGATTTTTTTTATGTGCCACTTATTAGAGTTGCCAACAATTAAGGAAAGTGCTGAAAACAGCTGGGAATATAATTAGAATTGCTGTCTTTTTGCTTGTAAAAGTTGAGCAAGTAAAATGATGCCAGACTTCAATGTACTTTTTTTTTTTTTTTAATTAACAGATAATGTACTTGCTTCAGGGATACAGGTCTGTGAACCGTCGGGCTTACACAATTCACATTACTCACCAGAGCACATACCCTCCTCAATGCCCCAAACCCAGACACCCCATCCTCCTCACCCCTCTCCCCTCCAGCAGTCCTCAGCTTGTTTCCTGAGATGAAGAGTCTCTTATGATTTGTCTCCCTCCCTGGTCCCATCTTGTTTCATTTTTCCCTCCCTTCCTCACACAACCCCCTGCCCTGCCCCTCGAATTCCTCATATCAGCAAGTTCACATGATAATTGTCTTTCTCTGAGTGACTTACTTCGCTTAGCATAATACCCTCTAGTTCCAACCATGTTGTTGCAAATGGCAAGATTTCAGTTTTTTGATGGCTGCATAGTATTCCATTGTGTATATATACCACTTCTTCTTTACCCATTCATCTGTTGCTGGACATCTAGGTTCCTTCCATAGTTTGGCTATTGTGGACATTGCTGCTATAAACATTCGGGTGCACATGCCCCTTTGGATTAGTACTTTTGTATTTTTTTTTTTCTTAAGATTTTTTTTTTTTTTTTTTTTTGGACAGGCAGAGATCACAAGTAGGCAGAGAGAGAGAGAGAGAGAGAGGAGGAAGCAGGCTCCCTGCTGAGCAGAGAGCCTGATGTGGGGCTTGATCCCAGGACCCTGGGACCATGACCTGAGCCAACGGCAGAGGCTTTAACCCACTGAGCCACCCAGGCACCCCTGTACTTTTGTATTTTGGGGGTAGATACCCATTAGTGAGATTGCTGGGTCCTAAGGTAGCTCTTCAGTGCACTTTTGAATAGTTGTTTAAATTCGCTTAGGCACATCTCATGTCTCAGCAGAGATTGATATTTCTATCCTACGCACTAGGAGGAAAAAAAAAAAAAGTAAAGACCAAATGGAAAAGCTCAATTGCCCATTGGTGTAATTCTTCTAGCAGCTGGTGACATCTCTGTTGTTTTCTTCTTTTTAGACCTTTGCTGTCTATGTTATTAGCCTTCTTGTCTACACATGTTCCTTTAATAAGCCAACTTGAATTTTTTTGTTTTGCACAAGAGATATAGCATACACATTTTTTTTAAAGTAGGAGTTTTACATAGAAGAAAGAAAGGAAGTAAAGAAAGAAAGTATAAAGAAGAAAAGAAAGGTAGAAAGGATTTGGTAAAGCTAGTAAGGCCTGGAGCTTAGGACATCAGTGGAAATAAGTCAGTTCTTCAGGATTTGGCCGGCCCCTCAGAAAGGGACAGGGAAATGCACGCGATTATATCCGTTATCCAGAAGGAGCCATGGACGGTTGTGAGCTATTTGAGAAGTCAGGCCCTTTTATCTTTTATTAAGATAACAGTATTTTTTTATTTCCCAACTGAAGAATGACTTAGGATTTTCCCCTCCGTATCTGAGCTGAGAGCAAGGCTGTTTGTCCTTTTGATTAAGTTTTTCCAATTGTGAGATCTCGGCATGGCAGGAAATGTTCGCAGCAACAGCACTGAACACGTGAGAGCAGAGCCCACGGAAGCTTTGCGACTGGAAAGTGATCCTACCAAGGCGTGAATGCACCTGTCTCTTCACTATCACTTGGTTGCAAAACCATTCATAAAGATTACTGCTCTCACAGTAAATTTAAAAAAAAAAAAAACTTTTTTAAAATAATGGGGTCCAAGAAACTCAATGTTAACATATAATGTGATTTTTATATTTTGAAAATCCCCCTGTAAGCAAGAGAGACTCTGTGTCTAATAAAACTAAAACAGGTTTTCAATTTTGAAATTCTGTTACAATTCCAGTGATTGGTATCTCTGGAACTATCCAGAATCACTCCCTTCTGCTGCGTTCGTGAAGACCTGGGCATCGAGACCCCCCGTGTGTATCGTGTGTACCGCGTAGAATTCTGATTAACTGCATTTCCTAGAAGGCACGCACATGGGCTGTGATTTTGTTTTTCTAGAAATAATTGCTCTTTTAACTTAATCCAGTGTTTTCAGAGTGGATCCTCCAGACCTCACCAGTGCTTTGATCCTATGGAAGCTCCTCGGAAAGCAGGAGGGACAGATTTTCAGACTCTTGAGGGTGACTTGGCTGTTTCAGCAAACCTGACATTTTGATTTTCTTTTTCCTCTGCTGGGGACACTTTGATTTTTTTCCTCCACTGGGGTTCATGCATGAAAACATCTGTGGTCTGGGTAGTTGTGGGCCTCTCTGTGAGCCATGATGGACACACTCTTGTTTATTTTCCTTCTGAGAGTTTCACCGCTGAAGCCTCAGCCTTCACTCAGCGATCTGCCATGTTTTCCTCTGTTATTTCCGCAGGGGCCGCCTAAGACCCACTTGGTATGTTGTTCAACAGACTTTTTTCGTGGGGGTAGATGTCAGATGTCACCTGTAGTACGTTATAATGAACCCGCTTTTCTTAAAACCATTTTTGAATTATTAAAAAAATACCATTATAAACCTACTGTAGCTAATCTGGGAAACATAAGGAGGAGAATAAAAAGCATTCTTAAAAAGCACTCAGCTCAAATTCTAGCGTACCTTTCCAGGCTTCTTTGAAGGAGTGAGCTCTCATGACTTTGTTATTGGAGCTAATCCCCTCAGTGTCTGCCACCACCCCCCATATCGGATCATGTTCCTGGGCCACTCGTGAACCAGGGTCTCATGCCCCCCCCCCATCTATTTGCGGTGCCACGTCCTTGCCAGAGCCTCCTTTGCCCTTTAGAGATTGCTGTGTTCCAGAACAATGGCTCTCTGATACCTTCACTCGGATCCCGACCAAGGACGCCACTCCCACCTGGATGCTAGGAAGCCCGTACCTCTTCGTGGACTTCCACTTCTATCTTCCAGACTAATTTCTCACAAGGTATTTTTGAGCTTCACAGTTAGGAGAAGGAAAATACATCACAGAGAGTAACTGTTACCCTTTCTCAGTCCAGATCTGTCTGTACGGCCTTTAGAAACTCTTTTCTGTTGCCCTCCTGACATCTAGGGACAGTGGCCAACATCCCCAACGCTGAAAATCTTACAGGCATATTCAGGCCCAGAGTCTGGACTTAATTGATTCCTAGGGTACGTTTTCCTTCATCCCACTGTTGGCCACAGTTTCTGAATTCTCATGTCTGACCCCAGGGTTGACCTCTTCCCACGGCATCTGAGGACGGACCTCTTCTAAGGATATGTTTGAGGACTGACCTATTTCAAGGACGTCTTAACATAACACCAGCCCCGCTGACAAGAGGCATGAACTGTCCCTCCATTGTCACATGATGATCTGATTTCAGGACATCTTACAAGGTCTGGGGCACATAGTCACTAGAATGTGAGTTTTGTGAGTACAAGGTCTTCATTTTGTCTTTGCCCTGTCTTGGCATTGATAATGTGCCTGGCACATATTGGGCATTTAAATATTATTGAATTGAATATGTTTAACAAAGAGAATAGTAATATATTAAATAAGTTGTCTTTATCTTTTATCTTTCATATCTCAATGTTCATGGTTCACACTCTAGTTGGAGGTTTACCTCGAAGTGAGAAGCCGTAGGTTCCCATGACCCTCCGTGACAAGCTGTTAGTTATAGAGTAGAAAGTGAAACTTCCCAGGGTTATCAATCCATAGTTTTCAAGTAATCTATTTTTCTCTAAAGTCAAGAATAGATGTTATCCCACCACGGCTCTAAGGTTCTGAAACAACCTAAGGACATTGCTTTTATTCCATGAGGAAAAATGAGTTTTATGAGCAAATAGTAGCTCCTATTAGAAACATAACATGATTTATTTGGCTGAAATATTATAGCACACTGAAAAACCCAAGCAAAGGCATAGCAAGGATAATAGAGCCTCATAAAAATCACAAAAAGACAAATTTATCATTTGAACATTTATCTGTAGCCTGGAATGATTTCTATTACGTGAAATAAGTGCTTTAGGTTATGCTTTGATTTCTTTTACCCCCTGAGAATTTTTCAATAAATGAAAAGCCATGGGATACCCTACAGACACCCTATCTTTTCTAACATGATTCAAGGTTGGACCCCTTGCTTCCAGCTTAGAAAAGTAGCTGTTGTCGAGATTTCTTTCCCTATAGTGTAGGGAGAGAAAGTAGGTCGGCTTTTCTGGCAGGACACATCTGTGTTGGCCAATAGCAGGAGGTGAGATGAAGGTGTTGGGTGGTTGGGTGTGTGAAGCCCTGAATAGCTCTTCTGAGATCTGTCTGCTCAGTCTGGTGAGCAGTGATCAGTCATCAAGGAAGGAGACTGTCTTGTCCCTCTACAAACAGATAAATTTCTATTGCCTTGCCTTTGTATAAATGTGAACCCTAAATTTTATTAATGTTTTCCAGCTCCCCAGTAGGCCCCCAAATCTGATAAAAGCCCTAACTTACTAACATATGGACAATGGTAGCCTGGTAAGCTTTTGGTCACTGATGCAGCACCATAAATAGAAAGAAATTATCGAAAGTGTAAAAGACCTTTTCATCCCGTGCCTTACCTTACCTTTAACCATACCCCAACTGTTCCATCCCAGCCTTTACAAGAGAAATTAGAGCAAAGAGTTGGATATGAGTGTCTTGCAGCTGGGAGCCCCCTCCTCCTTGGCATTGCGGGAAGGAGGAACTCATGCAGCTCCTTCTCCTGCCTCTGCCCATGGTCCAACTGCCTGCAGATTTTGTCCAAAGTTCACGCATATTACCTATTCCTTCACTGAAGCAAATCCTGGGGATATAGCTTGCAGGCACCGCCATTAACAGCAATGTCCACAACAGCCAAACTATGGAAAGACCCTAGATGTCCATCCACAGATGAATGGATAAGGAAGATGTGAGATTCATATATATATATGAATATAGATAGATATAAAATGGAATATATATATATATATATATATATAAAATGGAATGCACACACAAACACACACACACACACATAAATGGAATACTCTGTAGCCATCAAAAGAAATGAAATCTTGCCATTTCCAACAATGTGGTTGGAACTAGAGGGTATTATGCTGAGCAAAATAAGTCAGTCAGAGAAAGACAATTATCATATGATCTCTCTGATATGAGGAATTTGAGAGGTAGGACTGGGGGTTGTGGGGGGTAGGGAAGGAAAAAATGAAACAAGATGGGACCGGGGAAGGAGACAAACCATAAGACACTCTTAATCTCAGGAAACAAACTGAGGGTTGCTGGGGGGTGAGAGGGGTAGGAATAAGGTGGCTGGTGATGGACAGTGGGGAGGGTATGTGCTATGGTGAGTGCTGTGTATTGTGTAAGACTGATGATTCACAGACCTGTACCCCTGGGGCACGTAATACATTATAGGTCAATAAAACTTAATTAATTAATTAATTAAAAGTTAAATAAGGCTATGTGGTTGGGAATACCTCTGTAACTAGTAATGGAGACATTTGAACAAACAACTCATTTTAAGCGCACCATCTCGCAGGAAAAGATACAACCAAACTGATACAAATTGATAGGGATGCAGACCGTTGAAACACAAAGAATGGGGTGAAGTGTAGCGATGGCTTAGATTATACCATACACACGATGCAAAAATCGCCCATCATCTTACACAGACCTCTATGAAATCCTGTATTCTGTGAGTAATGAGGACCATGGAAGCCCAGGCTTCTCCCTGGGATGTGATGCTTAATAAAACAGTAACCAGAGGCAGCAGATTGGTGGATAGGATCATTTAATAGGATCCATTTAATCATTACATACACACGAAATGTGCTTGCCCCTGCCTTGGAAGTGCCGCGATGATCAGTACACCCGTACTGCCGCTCGCACAGGCAAGACAGACATCTGAGGGATCATTATACCAACAGCAAAACAGCCGGCGCTTCAATTCACGGATGCTCCAGTTTTTTCTAAGCTTGTCCTTCCGCTACTCCACTGACAGGGTCTAATCCCCGGTCAATCTCAATGTGTTCCTGTCTCTACCTGACACCATGCACATGATCTGGAAAAGTTACTCAATGCTGTAGATTACTGCCCCCGTTTCCAGCTCCACTCAGGCTTTTAGGTCTCCTGGCAGCCGTGTTTTCCTACTCACAGCTCCTACTCGGTGGGAGTGAGTCATTCTCTGTCATCCTTAGCAGCATCCTCAGGAGACCGTAACTTCTTAGAGAAAATATAAATCAGAGAGGAAATCTGCCAACTTTCTGACTCTTTGTGCCTCACACAAAACATGCCGGTGTCTACACTACACATTCTTGCCTCCTTTCCCGTCTGGGTTTGGGCTGCTTGAGCTTATTATCCCGACCTCTCATCCCACCTCAGGGGGCTTGTCCCGTCCTTCCCAGTTCTCTCGTCTGTCCTGACCACCCCCTTCTTCCATCACAAAACACTCCTGTATTGATGTGTCCATCCTAGGCACTCTCCTCTCTTAGTTTTACAAACTGCATTGTGCTTTCGGTCTCTAATCCCTCTCTAATTCCTCTCAATTCACTGGAATCTCGCTTGTGTGCTCCCCTTGTAATCTGAACTTTTATTCAGTCTAGCTGGTGATACTCTTTTTGTTGCTAAATTCAGTGATCATTTCTCAGCCCTTAATCTGACCTCCTTCCTGTACCATTTTTTTGCTAGTTCTTCTCTTCCGTTACTTCATCCTCTGGTTTGCACTAAAACTTTCTCACCTTCCAACTTCGTGTTCTCGATAGATTTCTCTACTTCTCTCTTCACGCTCAGGGTTTCTGAGACCCCATCATGGTCTTTCTCATGTATTAGCTCCCTTCAGGCCATGTGCTTCTTTATCTTACTCACTACTGCTGTGAATGCGCATCTACCATTCCCTCCGTGTTCCTGCTCTATAGATCCAACTATCTTGTTGAGATTTTTCACTTGCATTCTTAACAGGCATTTTATTTATTCAACAAATCAAAAATTGACCTCTTCGGTTTATCCCCAAATCTGTATAGACTCCTCCTCCTCAGTATCCCTCCACTGCTCTCTCTACCCTTCTCCCCTGATGCCATGATGGTGCACATGAATGTCCTAGCAGATGCTCTCAAGATCAGTGACAATGCCAAAAAGAGAGGCCAATGCCAGGTTCTTCCTAGGCTATGCTCCAAGGTCATTGTGCAGTTTCCAACTGTGATGATGAAGCGTGGTTACTACCTCAGTGAATTTGAAATCCATGATGACCGTAGAGCTGGGAAGGTTGTTGTGAACCTCACCGTCAGATTAAACAAGTGCGGAGCGATCAGCCCCAGATTTGAGGTACAACTCAAAGATCTAGAAAAATGGCAGAGCAGTCTGGTCCGATCTTGCTAGTTTGGGTTCATTGGACTAACAACCTTACCTGGCATCATGGAGCATCAAAAAGCAAAGACAGAAGCACACTGGAGGGAAAATCCTAGGACTCTTTTCCTAGGGATACAATACATTTGTGCGAGTAAAATGCCTCAATGAGGAAAAAAAAGTAATAAAGACCCCTGTACCTTATTCCAACCACAGTCTCATGTCCCTGGGAACAATCACAATCATCTAACTCATAGACTTCTTTCTCCCACACCCATACATTCATTTCACTGTGTCTAAAATGACCTTTCTACAACTTCATTTGAGCACGTCTCTTTGGAGATTTCATAACTCTAACAGAACCCCCATTGCCCATAGGATAAAGTCCAAAGTATTTC
Source organism: Mustela nivalis (assembly GCF_964662115.1). Classification (NCBI taxonomy): domain Eukaryota; kingdom Metazoa; phylum Chordata; class Mammalia; order Carnivora; family Mustelidae; genus Mustela; species Mustela nivalis. Next base: position 6,507,191 of record NC_139035.1, on the reverse strand, counting down.
GCTTGAATGTGAAACTCATTTCCATGTAGCTATGTTCACCATTGAGTCTGCTCAGCTCGGCACTTCCTGCCCCACAGTGTGCCTCTCAGCCACCGGATTGCTGGCGGCTTGTTAAATGACACTATCCTCTTGGTCCCAAGCATTTCCATGTACTGTTTTCTTGGCTTGCAGCCTCCTCTTTGCTTCATAGCTCCTGCCTCTTATTTAGGATTTAAGTTAGAGGTCAACTCGTTCAGAGGACTTTCCTGGCCTCCCAACATTGGATTGGGTGTCTTTGTAATGTGTTTCCAGAACGCTGCCCGTATACCTCATTGGAATTCTTATTACATGGTGTGGTTGAGTGCCCATTGATTTGCCTATTTTGCCTATTAAACGGACTTCACTCTTCTTAAAGAAAGGGCTGCTACCTTTCTTTGGTACTTTTCCCCAAGTGCTGAGTCAACTAGTGAATGAGCTATACAATTGGAAATCAGAGCTTTGACATTAGATGAGCTTGCCAAAGAGGAAAGCATATAGGAAGAGTAAAGGCAAGTGGGAGCCATAGCAAAGACAGATATCACGAGACCTCTTCACCGTAGAGTTCAGGGGGGCGATGGCAGAGAATTGCTCAGGAGCTAGTGGGACAGGCAGTGAAGTAGATGGAGTGTGGAGGCATGAAACAGAGGGTTTTCGGGAGAGAGATTCATCAGTGGCTTGTTAAAGAGAGAAGACTGAGAGCGAGGGGAAATTGTAGCACTTATGTAGTAGGAAGTCACTGGCAACCTTTCTGAGAGAGCAGAATTGGTAAAGCTTTATGTTCAGAAGACAGAGCGCAGGGAGCTAATGACTTTACTCCATATTGTCGTCACAAGGAACACTTTAAATTTAAAGTTAGCTGGAGCATGCCAGGAGGTAGCACAGCTCCTGTCAGATTCCTGGTCCGTGTCTGCTACGTTTGAGCACCTCAGTTGTTTGAACAGCAGGTTTCATTCAAAGTAAGTGAAAATAAAAGTGAGCTTAATAACAGCAAAAAAAAAAAAAAAATACTGCACTCTTTAAATTAGAATTATGATTTCTGCGGAGAAGAGATGGCACTTCTCTGACTGTTTACCAAGGTGCATCTCTATTGGCTTTTTTTAAATTACATTTTCAATTTTAATTCCAGTGTAGTTAAACATCCAGTGTTATGTTAGTTTCAGGAGTACAATATAGTGACTCAACAGTTTGATACATTACTTGGTGCTCATCGTGATGAGTGTACTCTTTTTTTTAAATTTATTAGGATGTAATATATTATTTATTTCAAGGGTATGGGTCTGTGATTCATCAGTCTTACACAATTCACAGCACTCACCATAGCACATACCCTCCCCAATGTCCATCACTCAACCGCACTATCCTTCCCAGCAACCCTCAGTTTGTTTCATGAGATTAAGAGTCTCCTGTGGTTTCTCTCCCTCTCTGGTTTTTTTTTCCCCTCCCTGTTTATTTTCCCCTCCCTTTCCCTATGATTCTCTGTCTTGTTTCTCAAATTCCTCATATCAGTGAGATTGTATGATAATTGACTTTCTCTGATTGACTTATTTCATTTGGCATAATACCCTCTATTTCCATCCACATCATTCCAGATGGCAAGATTTCTTTTTTTGATGGATATATATATACCCATCAAAAATGGATATATTGAAAATATATATTCAAATACACACACACACACACACACACACACACACACACACACAACATCTTCTTTATTTATTCATATGTTGATGGACAACTAGACTCTTACCATAGTTTGGCTATTGTGGACATTGCTGCTATAAACATTTGGTGCACGTGCCCCTTCGGATCACTATAGTTGTATCTTTAAGGTAAATACCCAGTAGTGCGGTTGCTCGATTTTCAACTTTTTGAGGAACCTCTATAATGTTTTCCAGAGTGGTTGCACCAGCTTGCATTCCCACCAACAGTGTAGGAGGGCTCCCCTTTCTTGATGACTGTGCTCTTTAATCCCCATTACTATTTCACCCATCCTCCAGCAGTATGTTCTCGATAGTTCACAGTCTGTTTCTTGGTTTCTCTCCCTCTCTTTTTCCATTTTCTTTTTTTTTTTTTAATTTCTTTCCAGTGTAACAGAATTCATTGTTTATGCACCATACCCAGTGCTCCATGCAATATGTGCCATCCTTAATACCCACCACCTAGCTCCCCCGACCTCCCACCCCCGACCCCTTCAAAACCCTCAGATTGTTTTTCAGAGTCCATAGTCTCTCATGGTTCACCTCCACTTCCAATTTCCCTCAACTCCCTTCTCCTCTCCATCACCCCTTGTCCTCCATGTTACTTGTTATGCTCCACAAATAAGTGAAACCATATGATAATTGACCCTCTCTGCTTGACTTATTTCACTCAGCATAATCTCTTCCAGTCCCATCCATGTTGATACAAAAGTTGGGTATTCATCCTTTCTGATGGAGGCATAATACTCCATAGTGTATATGAACCACATCTTCCTTATCCATTCATCCGTTAAAGAGCATCTTGGTTCTTTCCACAGTATGGCGACCGTGGCCATTGCTGCTATAAACATTGGGGTAGAGATGGCCCTTCTTTTCACTACATCTGTATCTTTGGGATAAATACCCAGTAGTGCAATTGCAGGGTCTTAGGGAAGCTCTATTTTTAATTTCTTGAGGAATCTCCACACTGTTCTCCAAAGTGGCTGCACCAACTTGCATTCCCATCAACAGTGGAAGAGGGTTCCCCTTTCTCCACATCCTCTCCAACACACATTGCTTCCTGTCTTGCTAATTTTGGCCATTCTAACTGATGTAAGGTGGTATCTCAATGTGGTTTTAATTTCAATCTCCCTGATGGCTAGTGATGATGAACATTTTTTCACGTGTCTGATAGCCATTTGTATGCCTTCATTGGAGAAGTATCTGTTCATGCCTTCTGCCCATTTTTTGACATGATTATTTGTTGTGTGTTGAGTTTGAGAAGTTCTTTATAGATCCTGGATATCAACCTTTTGTTTATACTGTCATTTGCAAATATCTTCTCCCATTCCTTGGGTTGCTCTTTGTTTCTTTGACTGTTTCCTTTGCTGTGCAAAACCTTTTGATCTTGATGAAATCCCAAAAGTTCATTTTCGCTTTTGTTTCCTTTGCCTTTGGAGACATATTTTGAAAGAAGTTGCTGTGGCTGATATCAAAGAGGTTACTGCCTATGTTCTCCTCTAGGATTCTGATGGATTCTTGTCTCACGTTGAGGTCTTTTATCCATTTTGAGTTTAACTTTGTGTAAGGTGTAGGAGAATGGTCGAGTTTCATTCTTCTACATATAGCTGTCCAGTTTTCCCAGCACCATTTATTGAAGAGACTGTCTTTTTTCCACTGTATATTTTTTCCTTCTTTGTTGAAGATTATTTGACCATAGAGTTGTGGGTCCATATCTGGGCTCTCCACATTTTCTTTTTCCATCACTCATTTGTTTTGTTTCTTAAATTCCACTTACAAGTGAAATCATAATGTATTTGTTTTTCCCTGACAGACTTATTTCACTTAGCATTATACCCTCTAGTTCCATCCATGTTGATGTAATGGCAAGATTTCATTCTTTTTCATGGCTGAATTATACACACACACACACACACACACACACACACACACCACCTCTTCTTTATGCATTCCTGTATTGATTGGACACTTGGGTTGCTTCCATATCTTGGCTACTGTAAACAATGCTGCTATAAACATGAGTTCATGAATTTAAATTAGTGTTTTCATATGTGGGGATTAAATACCCAATAGTGTGATTGCTGGATTGTACGGTAGTTCTATATTTAACTTTTTGAGGAAACCCCATACTGTTTCCACAGTGGCTGCACCAGTTTGTAAGACAGTTCGGTTTTTTGCATATCCTCACCACTACTTATTTGTTGTTGTTGTTGTTGTTGTTGATTTTAGCCATTCTGACTGTTGTGAGGTGGTATCTCATTAATAAGAGTAAATTTCTAAAGAGCCCACTTAGAGCTAAAATGAGCTCTTGATTTATAATAGATTCTTTTGATATAAGGCAGATAGAATGATGATGTTCATTACTACGTCCAACCTGGTACCCACATACTGATGCTGTTGTTGTATTATCTGAAGAAAGGTCACAGAGAAGATTAAAAAGGGAAAAAAATATTATCATGAAGCTTTTATTTATCTAATACTGTATGTTTCCCTGCCACTGCATACTTGTTAACTTACGGTGATAATTTAGTATCATTGATACAAGTATTTTTTTTTTTAGCAACTTTGTTCCATTCTTAGGAAAGTTGGCTTCATTTATATGCCTTAATTTACAAATTTTTACTACTTCCAACATTTTAATCAATAAAATTAACTTCAAATAGTTCTGTTATTAATTATTTAAATACAAATTTCTGGAAAAAATAAATAAAAATGTCGGGAGGCAACCATTTGTTATTCATAGCTTTTGTCTCTTCAAACTTTAATACTCAAATTTGAATTCTGAACATGCTAAAGAATTAATAGGATTAAAATGGATTCTACCATTCCACATGTCTTTATTTCATAACTGCACTTCACAGACCATTCCAGTCAGACATTTTTGCAATTAGACTAAATTTTTACTAACATTTTTTTCCATGTGAATAAAATATATTTGCATTATTTAACATAGTTAAGTCTGAAGCTGAGTTGCTTTTATAAAGTTTTCACATTCAGAATTTGTTGGCAATGCAGCATTGCTTCCTGTGGGCATAATTAAGGGACTGGGCCCATGTATGTCATTGGTGGAGGAATGGGTAAGGTTGCCGGTTCCAGGAGTCTCACCTCAAATACCATTAGTCTCTTGAGTTTTTTACTTCATTTTTTAAAAAATTGGGGTCATGGGGCAAGCACCAAGTTCTATTGTAGGTCACCTGGGTGGCTCACTTGGTTAAGCATCTGCCTTCGTCTCAAGTCATGATCTCCAGGTCCTGGGATAGAACCCACATTGGGCTCCCTGCTCAGCGGGGAGTCTGCTTCTCTCTCTGCCTCTGCCTGCCCCGCCCCACTCACGCTCTCTCTCAAATGAATAAATTAAAATCTTAAAAAAAAAAAAAAGATTAAAAACATAAAAGTTGGGGTCAAAGATTTCTGGAAGAAAAATAAATTGAGGGGTGGCTGGGTGGCTCAGTCGGTTAAGTGTCTGCCTTCAGCTCAGGTCATGATCTCAGGGTCCTGGGATTCTTGCTCAGTGCGGAGTCTGCTTATCCCTCTCCCTCTGCCCACTTGGTCTCTCTCAGTCTCACTCTCTCTCTCTCAAATAAGTAAATAAAATAATAAAAAATAAATAAATTGAGTTTTAGCCATTTTCTACTCTAAATGTATATAAACATGTACTTGGATGTAAAATATAGACTGGTAGTTTGAAATAATTTTTGTGCTCACACTAGCTGTTAATTAAAAACAGAGAAAGTGATATTTGAAGTTTCTGTGTCCTCTGTTGTTTTTGAAATTTAATACATTCTCAAGGTTTCTAAGCATTGTGATTTTTAAATATACAATAACAAATTTAAAATTCTTTTATACAAATTACATATTTTCTTCTTATTTATTCTTAGAGCAACTACTAGATGTGTGGCTTCAATCAAGATATGGACTCTTAATTTAGTCTTTTATTTTTTTTTATTTTTTTTTAAAGATTTTATTTATTTATTTGACAGAGAGAAATTACAAGTACACTGAGAGGCAGGCAGAGAGAGAGAAGGAAGCAGACTCCCTGCTGAGCAGAGAGCCCGATGTGGGACTCAATCCCAGGACCCTGAGATCATGACCTGAGCCGAAGGCAGCGGCTTAACCCACTGAGCCACCCAGGCGCCCCTTAATTTAGTCTTTTAAAAGTAATATATTAGCCTCTGAAATGCAAACTTTAATCATACCTATTATCAGAGCAAAGTGGCCATTTATTATAAATATCAAAGAAAAAGGGGCGCCTGGGTGGCTCAGTGGGTTAAAGCCTCTGCCTTCAGCTCAGGTGATGATCTCAGGTCCTGAGATCAAGCCGCACATCAGGCTCTCTGCTCAGCAGGGTGCTGCTTCCCGCCCCCCTCTGCCTGCCTCTCTGCCTGCTTGTGATCTCTCTCTCTCTTTGTCAAATAAAATCCTTTTTAAAAAATTAAATCAAAGAAATACTCAAAAATAAATATTTTTTAAAGTTAAATTCACTTTCCCTTACTTTATTTCCAGTACAAATGATACATTCCACATGTGGCAGGTGTAAAATGTATGGCCAGGGAAACAAAAGGAGTATAAGCAGAGAATCTATCCTTCAGGATCTTTATAAAATAATAGGAAAGACTAATACCAGAACACAATTAATCACAAGAAAAGATACCAGACATTGAGAGCTCCTCGGAAGGAAAGCCCACTCATGGGGGAGTAAGGGACGGCTCTATTTGAGTGGACCTTGGGAATTGCATAGAATTTTACCTGATGAGGGTAAGCAAGGAGGCTTTTCTAGATGTAATAAATACTAGAGTAAAAAGCACAGAAGAGAGAACCAGCCTGCTCCAGGTTATCTAGTTTAACTGCAAGAATGAGTGAACTTAGTGTAAAGGAAGGGCTTGGGCAGGACGTGATCATTGTAGAGGAGGGAAGAGACTTGTCCCGAGGACGTCATTAAGGAATCAGCTGGGTGATGGGCAGAAGTTGGAACCTTTGAATAGATTTAAGTTGGAAAGTAACAAAATAATAGCCACATTTGTTGGTTTCTTCTATGTAACAAATACTGTGTTAAATAAATTTAACGGCATTATCTTTGATCCTTAGAACAAACACGAGGTTTGAGTTTGTTCTTTAGAAGATCAAAGGACAATATTATAGAACTTAGATTAGAAGACAGCCAAGCTAGAAGCCCTTTGGGGAGGTGACCAATGTGTCTTTCATCTCTCTTGTTCTATTGCCTGTATTCAGAGTTCTTGAAAACAATTTAAACTCTCCCACATTATTGAATAAAATTCCATGGATTGCTGCCTGTCCCTGTCCCCTTGATATTGATGCCTTGCATTGGTATGATATGTTTGTCACAACTAATGAAGCAATATTGACACATGATTAACTGAAGTCTACACTTTTTTCAGATTTTCTTTCCTTTTTAACTAATACCCTTCTTGTGTCTCAGAATCCCATCCAAGTTATCATATTACATTTAGTTGTCATATCTTGGTAACCATCTCTAGACTGTGAGAGTGTCTCAAACTCTCCTGCTTTTTATGACCTTGACAGTTTTAAGTAATGGTCAGACATTTTACAACTGTTCCTGAATTGATGTTTTGTGTTTTGTTTGTTTGTTTGTTTGTTTGTTTTGTTTTGGATGGTTGGACCAGGATTTTAGGTTTGGAGGAGGAAAACCAGAGATAAAAATGTCATTTTCATCATATCTGGCAACAATTAATCTATTTAACATCTCTATTATTTAGCCTTTTCTAGAATGTCATATAAATGGAGTCATGCAGTCTATTACCTTTTTAGACTGGATTCTTCCAGTTAGTAATATGCATTTAAGGTTACACATAATTATGGACAGGTGCTAAAGGGACACTGAAAGAGTTCCCAGTGGCCAGAGATGGAACAGTTTTGCAACAAAATAAATTAAATAGCATTGGATTATATCTTGAAGTACAAAAAACTACATCCATATGCTGGTATAAATGAATGATTGAATAAATAAGGGATATAAAAAAGCATCCCCTGCCAAGAAATTCCAAATAATTTATGTATATATTTTACCCTGAATGAGGTGAAACATGACTCCTTACTCTTTAAGTTTGGGCTACATTTACTAACTTCTTTCCAAAGAACGGTATGAAGTGGTGGTAGGGGCGGGGCACTTTATAATTAGCTTTACATCATCAGAGATAAAGTCTAGGTTCAGTGGATTTCTTTTTACACAACAACTGGTTATGTAAAACAACAAATAATGTTGGGGGGGAAGCTATCCTTTTTTCTATTAAATACTCTTTGTACCTTTGTCAAGATCAATTGCTGATATTTATGTGGGTCTGTTTCTGGGCTCTGTATTCTGCTCTGGTCATCTATTTGTCTGTTCTTTTACCAGTACTGTACTAACTTTATTCCTATGTAGCTTTAAAGTAAATCTTAAAGTCCTGCAGTGTGAACCTTCCAACTTTGCTGTTCTTTAGTATTATGTTGGTTATTATGGGTCTTTTGCCTTTCCATATGAACTCTAGAATCATTCTTTTTTTTATTATTTAAGTTCAGTTAGCTAATATGTACTACATTCTGTTGGTATCTACAAAATTGGTTGCTGGGATTTTGACTGGCATTGCAATGAATCTGAAGATTAAATTGAAACAAAGTGGCACCTTAAAAATAGTGGGTGCTCCAGTCCACAATCAGGAACTATGTCGCTATTTGAAAATTTTATCTGATTTATTTTGTCAGTGTTTTTCATTTTTTCCCCCACACAGACCTGTATATATTTTGTTAGGTTTGAAACTAAGGGAAAGAAAAGATGAATTGATTCTCTAAGTAAGTAGATCTGGGCTGTGCCTCTGAGCCTGTCTCTTCAGATTTTCAGGTGGAGGTTTGTCCTGCAACCTTAATTGTTAGAATGTTAGGAAAAGTTGATTTTCAGCTTGTTTAGCTTTTCCTTGTTGTAAGGATAGGAGTGATATCCCCTAAGCTCTTTATCATGTCTCAACTGAAACCAGAAGTCATTGTTTGCTTTTTAAAGCATAATTATTTTACTGCATTGTGAGTTTTGAAGATAGAAACAGAGAGATGTTATATTTACTTTTGTATCCGTGGAACGACACCAAGCAGAAAATGAATAACCGTATATTAGATAGTAAGATGGACGGATGGATGGACGGATGGGTAGACGGATGGTTGGGGAAATGAGGTCTCATGGAGTAAACTGCTAAAGCCTGGGATGCATCAGTAATGGAGAAAAATTTAAATGAAATTAAGAGACTATAATTTAATCATATAAGCTAAGTGTAGGGAACAAATAAAAAACGAAGATTTAGAAAGGAAAGCATTTTCAGGAGAATTGGAGAGAACTGAAGGACATCACTCTTTCCACAAGTCTAATCCCCTTCCTAACCTAGTCTAACCCAGCCTTTCTCAAAGCTTCACTGGTAACTCTGGAGATATGTTTCTTTCACTCACACTAGGTATAGTAAAACTGTTTATTTAGCTAAAATCAATACATAGTAGAACTCAAATTAATTCAAATTAGAGCAAGACACCATTTACTCCAGCAAATGAAGAATGAAGAAATAAATCTAATGCCAAATGGTTCACAGGTTTACAGGGATACCAGTACATTTATAACCTCCTGGTGAGAATTTAAATTGTAGACATTTTTAGAAATTAAGTTTGTAGCATATGGCAGTGCTTTAAAAATATCCGTAACTTTTGACTTCATTATAATATTTCTAAAAATTTGTTCTATGAAATAATGCAGGATTCATGTGTCCATTTTTCTTCTACTTTTTAGTTGATTGTAATATTACAGAAAATTAAAATATTACAGAAAACCAAAAAAGTAAATAAACAAATGAAAAACAACTGAAAAAAAAAGTTCCAACTCACATGGAGCTTACATGTTCATTGGAAAAGATTAATAATAAATAGATAAGTGTGTCATATGATAAGTGGTGAGGAGTACTATGAAGAGAAGACAAAGTAGTAAAAGCATTTGTAGGGAGGGAATTCTATTTTCCGCTGACTGAAGGAACGACTTGGGATGTTTGGCTCTCTGGAGGAAGAGTGCGGCATTCCAGGCAGAGAAAACAGGAAACGCCAAGCCTCAGGGCAGGCACATGCCCCATATGTTTGAGGTATAGCAAGGAGGTCTGGTTGCTAGAGCTGGATGTGTGAGGGTGTAGATAATAGAAGAGGAAGACAGAGAAGTAACTGGTGGCCATATCATAGGATTTTCTAAGACCACATCAAGGAATTTGAACTCTATTCCAAGAAATATGCAACTTATTGGAAGATATTGTTAAGAATGACATGATCCGATTTACATTTTTTATTGACAAATAATGGACAATGCGGTATTGTATTAGTTTCGGGGGCATAACAGCATGATTCAGGATTTATATACATTAGAAAATGATCACCACAGTAAGTCAAGTTACCATCTGTCACCAAACACCACATGTATTACAGTATTATTTGACTGTATTCTCTATGGTATACTATATCTCTGTATTGTATTCATTTTATAACTGGAAGATTGAACTTTTTTTTTAAATTATTTTTTATTAACACATAGTGTATTATTTGCCCCAAGGGAAGAAGTCTGTGAATCATCAGGCTTAACATTTCATAGCACTGACCATAGCACATACCCTTCCCAAGGTACATAACCCAGTCAACCTCTCCATACCTTCCTTTACCTTCCAGAAACCCTCAGTTTGTTTTTTGAGATTAACAGTCCCTTATGGTTTGTCTCCCTCCAAATCCCATCTTGTTTCATTTTTTCCCTCCCTATCTCCCAAACCCCCTGCACTGCTCACAAATTCCTCATATCAGAGAGATCATATGATGATTGTCTTTCTCTGATTGACTTATTTCGCTCAGCATAATACCCTCTAGTTCCATCCACGTTGTTGCAAATGGCAAGATTTCATTTCTTTTGATGACTGCATAGTATTCCATTGTGTGTGTGTATATATATATATATTTTTTTTTTTTCCTTTGTCCATTCATCTGTTGATGGACATCTAGGCTCTTTCCATGGTTTGGCCATTGTGGACATTGATACTATAAACATTTGGGTGCACGTGCCCCTTCAGATCACTACATTTGTATCTTTAGTGCAAATACCCAGTGCTGCGATTGCTGGGTTATAGGGTAGCTTTCAGCCTTTTAAGGAACCTCCGTGCTGTTTTCCAGAGTGGCTCCACCAGCATGCATACCCACCAACAGTGGAGGAGGAGTCTGCTTTCTCGGCATCCTTGCCATCATCTGTCGTTTCCTGATTTGTTAATTTTAGGCATTCTGACTGGTGTGAGGTGGTATCTCATTGTGGTTTTGATTTGTATTCCTCTGATGCCCAGAGATGTTGAGCACTTTTTTAATGTGTCTGTTGGCCATCTGGATGTCCTCCTTCAAGAAATGTCTGTTCATGTCTTCTGCCCATTTCTTGATTGGATTATTTGTTCTTTGGGTGTTGAGTTTGAGAAGTTCTTTATAGATTTTGGATACTAGCCCTTTATCTTTTATGTCATTTGAAAATATCTTCTCTCCTTCTGTTTGTTGTCTTTTGGTTTTGCTGACTGTTTTCCTTGCTGTGCAAAAGCTTTTTATTTTGATGAAGTCCCAATAGTTCATTTTTTAATTATTTTTTAAAATTTTTTATAAACATATAATGTATTATTAGCCCCAGGGGTACAGGTATGTGAATCACCAGGTTTACACACTTCACAGCACTCACCATAGCACATATCCTTCCCAATGTCCATAACCCCACCACCCTCTCCCTACACCCCTCCCCCCGGCAACCCTCAGTTTGTTTTGTGACATTAAAAGTCTCTTTGGGTTTGTCTCCCTCCCTATCCCATCTTGTTTCATTTATTCTTTTCCTACCCCCCTAGCCCTCCCATTGCATCTCCACTTCCTCAGATCAGGGAGATCATATGATAGTTGTCTTTCTCCAATTGACTTTTCACTAAGCATGATACCCTCTAGTTCCAACCACATCATAGCAAATGGCATGATTTCATTTCTTTTGATGGCTGCATTATATATATATATCCCCCACATCTTCTTTATGCATTCATCTGTTGATGGACATCTAGGTTCTTTCCATAGGTTGGATATTGTGGACATTGCTGCTATAAATATTCGGGTTCATGTGCCCCTTCAGATCAGTACATTTGTATATTTAGGGTAAATACCCCGTAGTGCAATTGCTGGGTCGTAACGTAGCTCTATTTTCAACTTTTTGAGGAACCTCCATGCTGTTTTCCAGAGTGGTTGCACCAGCTTGCATTACCACCACCAGTATAGGAGGGTTCCCCTTTCTCCGCTTCCTCGCCATCATCTGTCATTTCCTGACTTGTTAGTTTTAGCCATTCTGACTGGTGTGAGGTAGCATCTCATTGTGGTTTTGATTTGTATTTCCCTGATGCCGAGTGATGTGGAGCACTTTTTCATGTGTCTGTTGGCCATCTGGATGTCTTCTTTGCAGAAATGTCTGTTCATGTCCTCCGCCCATTTCTTGATTGGATTATTTGCTCTTTGGGTGTTGAGTTTGCTAAGCTCTTTACAGATTTTGGATACTAGCCCTTTATCTGATATATTGTTTGCAAATATCTTTTCCCATTCTGTCATTTGTCTTTTGGTTTTGTTAACTGCTTCCTTTGCTATGCAAAAGCTTTGGATCTTGATGAGGTCCCAGTAGTTCATTTTTGCCCTTGCTTCCCTTGCCTTTGGTGTTGTTCTTAGGAAGAAGCTGCTTTGACTGAGGTTGAAGAGGTTGCTGCCTGTGTTTGCCTCAAGGATTTTGATGGATTCCTTTCGCACATTGAGGTCCTTCATCCATTTTGAGTCTATTTTCATGTGTGGTGTAAGGAAATGGTCCAGTTTCATTTTTCTGCATGTGGCTGTCCAATTTTCCCAACATCATTTGTTGAAGAGGCTGTCGTTTTTCCATTGGACATTTTTTCCTTCTTTGTTGAAGATTAGTTGACCATAGAGTTGAGAGTCTATTTCTGGGCTCTCTATTCTGTTCCATTGATCTATGTGTCTGTTTTTGTGCCAATACCATACTGTCTTGATGATGACAGCTTCAATAGAGCTTGAAGTCTGCAATTGTGATGCCACCAACTTTGGCTTTATTTTTTAACATTCCTTGGCAACGACGTCTTTTCTGGTTTCATATAAATTTTAGGATTATTTGTTCCATTTCTTTGAAGAAAATGGATGGTATTTAATAAGGATTGCATTAAATGTGTAGATTGCTTTAGGTAGCATAGACATTTTCACAATATTTGTTCTTCCAATTCAGGAGCATTGAACATTTTTCCGTTTCTTTGTGTCTTCCTTAATTTCTTTGATGAGTACTTTATAGTTTCCTGAGTATAGATTCTTTGCCTCTTTGGTTAGGTTTATTCCTAGGTATCTTATGGTTTGGGGTGCAATTGTAAATGGGATTGACTCCTTAATTACTCTTTCTTCTGTCTTGTTGTTGGTGTAAAGAAATGCAACTGATTTCTGTGCATTGATTTTATATCCTGATACGTGACTGAATTCCTGTACAAGTTCTAGCAGATTTGGAGTGGAGTCTTTTGGGTTTTGCACATATAGTATCATATCATCTGCAAAGAGTGATAGTTTGACTTCTTCTTTGCCAATTTGGATGCCTTTAATTTTTTTGTTGTTGTTGTCTGATTGCTGAGGCTAGGACTTCTAGTACTATGTTGAATAGCAGTAGTAATAATGGGCATACCTGCCGTGTTCCTGACCTTAGAGGAAAAGTTCTCAGTTTTTCTCCATTGAGAATGATATTTGTGGTGGTTTTTCATAGATGGCTTTGATAATATTGAGGTATGTGCCCTCTATGCCTACACTTTGAAGAGTTTTGATCAGGAAGGGATGCTGTACTTTGTCAAATGCTTTTTCAGCATCTATTGAGAGTATCATATGGTTCTTGTTCTTTCTTTTATTAATGTATTTTATCACATTGATTGATTTGCAGTTGTTGAACTAACCTTGCAGCCCTGGAATAAATCCCACTTGGTCGTGGGGAATAATCCTTTTAATGTACTGTTGGATCCTATTGGCCAGTATTTTGGTGAGAATTTTCGCATCTGTGTTCTTTAAGGATATTGGTCTATAATTCTCTTTTTTGATGGGATCCTTGTCTGGTATTGGGATCAACGTGATGCTGACTTCATAAAATGAGTTTGGAAGTTTTCCTTCCATTTCTATTTTTTGGAACATTTTCAGGAGAATAGGAATTAGTTCTTCTTTAAATGTTTGGGAGAATTCCCCTGGGAAGCCGTCTGGCCCTGGGCTTTTGTTTGTTTAGAGATTTTTGATGACTGTTTCAATCTTCTTACTGGTTATAGGTCTGTTCAGGCTTTCTATTTCTTCCTGGTTCAGTTTTGTCAGTTCATATATCTCTAGGAATGCATCTATTTCTTTCAGATGGTCAAATTTGTTGGCGTGGAATTGCTCATAATATGTTCTTATAATTGTTTGTATTTCTTTGGTGTTGGTTGTGATCTCTTCTATTTCATTCATGATTTTATTTATTTGGGTCCTTTCTCTTTTCTTTTTGACAAATCTGGCCAGGGGATTACCAATCTTATTAATTCTTTCAAAGAACCAGCTCCTAGTTTCATTGATTTGTTCAATTCTTTTTTTTGGTTTCTATGTCATTGATTTCTGCTCTGATCTTTATAATTTTTCTTCTCCTGCTGGGTTTAGGCTTTCTTTGTTGTTCTTTCTCCAGCTCCTTTAAGTGTAGGGTTAGGTTGTATATTTGAGACCTTTCTTGTTTCTTGAGAAAAGCTTGTATCACTATATATTTTCCTCTCAGGACTGCCTTTGCTGTGTCCCACAGATTTTGCACAATTGTGTTTTCATTATCATTTGTTTCCATGAATTTTTTCAATTCTTCTTTCATTTCCTGGTTGACCCATTCATTCTTTAGAAGGATGCTATTTAGTCTCCATGTATTTGAGTTCTTTCCAAATTTCCTCTTGTGATTGAGTTCTAGCTTCAGAGCATTGTGGTCTGAAAATATGCAGGGAATGATCCCAATCTTTTGATACCGATTGAGACCTGATTTATGACCCCGGATGTGATCAATTCTGGAGAATGTTCCACGTGCACTAGAGAAGAATGTGTATTCTGTTGCTTTGGGATGGAATATTCTGAATATATCTGTGATGTCCTCTGGTCCAGTGTGTCATTTAAGGCCTTTATTTCCTTGTGGGTATTTTGCTTGGATGATCTGTCCATTTCAGTGAGGGGAGTGTTAAAGTCCCCTACTATTATTGTATTATTGTCGATGTATTTCTTTGATTTTGTTATTAATTGGTTTACATAGTTGGCTGCTCCCATGTAAGGGGCATAGATATTTAAAATTGTTAGATCTTCTTGTTGGGCAGATCCTTTGAGTATGATATAGTGCCCTTCCTCATCTCTTATTATAGTCTTTGGCTTAAAATCTAACTGATCTGATCTAAGGATTGCCACTCCAGCTTTCTTCTGATGTCCATTAGCATGGTAAATTGTTTTCCACCCCCTCACTTTAAATCCGGAGGTGCCTTTGAGTCTAAAATGAGTTTCTTATAGGCAGCATATTGATGGGTTTTGTTTTTTTAACCATTCTGAAACCCTGTGTCTTTTGACTGGGGCATTTACACTCAGGGTAACTGTTGAGAGATATAAATTTAGTGCCATTTATTGCCTGGAAGGTGACTGTTACTGTATATTGTCTCTTTTCCTTTCTGATTACCTACTTTTAGTCTCTCTCTTTGCTTAGAGGACCCTTTCAATATTTCCTGTAGAGCTGGTTTGGTGTCTGCAAATTTTTTCAGTTTTTGTTTGTCCTGAAAGCTTTTTAACTCTCCTTCTATTTTCAATGATAACCTAGCTGAATATAGTATTCTTGGCTGCCTCTTTTTCTCATTTAGTGCTCTGAATATATCATGCCAATTCTTTCTGGCCTGCCAGGTCTCTGTAGATAAGTCTGCTGCCAATCTAATATTTTTACCATTGTATGTTACAGACTTCTTGTCCTGGGCTGCTTTCAGGATTTTTTCTTTGTTGCTAAGACTTGTAAATTTTACTATTAGATGATGGGGTATGGACCTATTCTTATAGATTTTGAGGGGAGTTCTCTGCACCTCTTGGATTTTAATACTTGTTTCCTTTGCCATATTAGGGAAACTCTCTACAATAATTCTCTCCAATATACCATCTGCTCCCCTCTCTCTTTCTTCTTCTTCTGGAATCCAAATTATTTTAATGTTGTTTCATCTTATGGTATCACTTACCTCTCGAATTCTCCCCTTGTGGTCCAGTAGTTGTTTTTCTCTCTTGCTCAGCTTCTTTATTCTCTGTCATTTGGTCTTCTATATCACTAATTCTTTCTTCTGTCTCATTTATCCTATCAGTAAGAGCCTCCATTTTTTACTGCACCTCATTAATAGCTTTTTTAATTTCAACTTGGTTAGATTTTAGTTCTTTTATTTCTCCAGAAGGGGCTTTTATTTTTCTGGACAGGTTTTCTCTAATATTTTCCATGCCTTTTTCGAGCCTGGCTAGAACCTTGAGAATCATCATTCTGAACTCTAGATCTGACATATTACCAATGTCTGTATTGATTAGGTCCCTAGACTTCAGTACTGTCTCTTGTTCTTTATCTTTTCTTTTCTTTTTTTTTTTTTTTTTTTTTGTGGTGAGTTTTTTTTGCCTTGTCATTTTGTCCAGATAAGAATATATGAGGAGCAATTGAAATACTAAAATGGGGGGCACCGGGGTGGTTCAGTGGGTTAAAGCCTCTGCCTTCGGCTCCGGTCATGATCCCAAGGTCCTAGGATCGAGCCCCACATCAGGCTGTCTGCTTAGCAGGGAGCCTGCTTCCTCCTCTCTCTCTCTCTGCCTGCCTCTCAGCCTACTTGTGATCTCTATCTGTCAAATAAATAAATAAAATCTTTAAAAAAAAAAAAAAGAAGAAATACTAAAAGGGTGGCAAAGACCCCAGGAAAATGTGCTTTAACCAAATCAGAAGAGACCCCAAACCATGGGGGGGAGAAAGGGGATAAAAATAAGTTCAGGAAAAAAATTTAAAAAAGAAAACAAATAAAGAAAAAATATTAAAAAGGAGATATATGTGAGTAGAACAGGGTCACCCACTTAACTTTGGGAGTATTTTGGTCTTTTAGAAGAAACTACCTCCCAAAATTTTAAAGAATGAAAAACATATATAAGGGTAAGCACAATGAAGGGATAGAATATGACTTTAAAGATGAAAAAAATTTTTTTTAATTTCTAAGAAAGGAGTTGATAAGGTAAGTTGGTTGGGATAATAAAGAAAAAGAAAGTGGAGAGAATTTGCTTGGGCTGGAGACTAGATCAAGCCCGGTGCTAGATTTGCGTGTACTTTGATCTATTAGAAGAAGTTTTACCCCAAATTTTTTAGAAGAAAAAACCCTATGTGTATACAAAAATAAAGTTAGATACAATGGATAAAATATGACTATAATAATGAAGGTCCAAAAAAGTTTTTTTATGAAAAGTATTAAGATAAACTAGTTAAAAAACGTTAAAAGAGGAAAGGGTAAAAGTTTAAAAAAAATTTAGCAGAAGATCAAAAAATAAAACTTTGGAAAAAAATTAACTGTGAGACCAAAAAATCATGGGGAGAAAGCCATGAGTTCTGTGCTTTGCTTTCTCCTGCTCTGGAATTCCGCTCTTCTCCTTGGTAAGTGAACTTGGGTTTGGCTGAATTTCTTGTTGATCTTCTGGGGGAGGGGCCTGTTGAAGTGATTCTCAAGTGTCTTTGCCCCCAGCAGAATTGCACCGCCCTTGCCAGGGGCCGGGCTAAGCAATCTGCTCGGGTTCACGCTTGGAGCTTTTGTTCCCTGAGCACTTTCCGTACCGCTTTGGAGGACGGGAATGAAGATGGTGGCTGCCCAGTCTCTGGCCGGAGGAGCCGAGAGCTCAGGGCCGCACTCCTCAGTACGCCCTCAGAGAAAACCCCTTAGTCCCTCTCGTCTCCCTGGTCTCCAGCCGCGCTCCAAACTCACCCAGCCTGTGGCCAATGTCTCTGTCTCTGGCATACAGCTCAGCCTGTGGCCAAT
Organism: Mustela nivalis; assembly: GCF_964662115.1. Lineage (NCBI taxonomy): Eukaryota > Metazoa > Chordata > Mammalia > Carnivora > Mustelidae > Mustela > Mustela nivalis. The sequence continues at coordinate 6,489,361 of NC_139035.1, read as the reverse complement.
GTCTCTGTCTCTGGCATACAGCTCTGCCTGGAGTCTCCGAACCCCACAGTTCCCTGCACTCTTCCAGGTTGGGGTCTCCCTGGATCTTGTGGGGACCCCACTCACAGAGCAGCGGACTTTGCCACAGATTATGGTTCAAGGTAACCCCGAGCTGAGAACTCACTCCTCGGCTCCGTCTCTGTAGCTGGCTTCTCCGCTCTAATACTTGCGAGCTCTGTGACACTCAGACACCCCCATCCTTCTGTGACCCCGTGGGGCCTGAGGCCACACTGTCTCCGTGTGGGCTTCACCCCAGTTTAGCCTCTGGGGCTATGTCCCTCAGTGGAGTAGACTTTTAAAAATCCTGATTTAGTACTCACTTGCTCCACCACTTGCTGGGAGCCGGCCCTTCACCCTGCGGTCTATCTTCCTGTCGCTTTGGATTCACGTCTCTGCTGGTCCTACCTTTCAGAAAGAGGTCGATTTTCTGTTTGTAGAATTGTTGCTCTTCTTCTCTTTGATCTCCTGTTGGATTTGTAGGTGTTTGGAATGGTTTGATAAACTATCTAGCTGATCTCCTGCTACCTGATGTCCTCTCAGCCTGCTACTCCTCCGCCATCTGGACTCCTCCCCAATAGTTCATTTTTGCCCTTGCTTCCCTTGCCTTTGGCGATGCTTCTAGGAAGAAGTTGCTATGGCTGAGTTCAAAAAGGTTGCTGCCTGTGTTCTCCTCAAGGATTTTGATGGATTCTATCTCACATTGAGGTCTTTCATCCATTTAGAGTCTATTTTTGTGTATGGTGTAAGGAAATGGTCCAGTTTCATTTTTCTGCATGTGGCTGTCCAATTTTCCCAACACCATTTGTTGAAGAAACTGTCTTTTTTCCATTGGACATTCTTTCCTGCTTTGTCGAAGATTTGTTGACCGTAGAGTTGAGGGCCTATTTCTGGCTCTCTATTCTGTTCCATTGATCTATGTGTCTGTTTTTGTGCCAGTACCATACTGTCTTGATGATTCCAGCTTTGTAATAGAGCTTGAAGTCTGCAATTGTGATGCCACCAACTTTGGCTTTCTTTTCCAACTGTCCTCTGGCTATTTAGGGTTTTTTCTGGTTCCATTTAAATTTTAGGATTATTTGTTCCATTTATTTGAAACAAATTGATGATATTTTGATAGGAATTGCATTAGATGTGTAGATTGCTTTAGGTAGCATAGACATTTTCACAGTATTTGTTCTTCCAATCCAGGAGCATGGGACATTTTTCCATTTCTTTGTGTCTTCCTCAATTTTTTTCATGAGTACTTTATAGTTTTCTGAGTAAAGATTCTTTGTCTCTTTGGCTAGATGTATTCCTAGGTATCTTATGGTTTGGGATGCAACTGTAAACAAAACCAAAACCTTCAGTTTGCTTCTCAGTCTCTGATGGTTCATCTCCCCCTCTGATTTCTCCCAACTCACTTCTCCTCTCCATCTCCCCATGTGCTCCATGTTATTCCTTATTCTCTACAAATAAGCAAAACCATATGATAATTGACTCTCTGCTTGACTTATTTCACTCAGCATAATCTCTTCCAGTCCCGTCCATGTTGATAAAAAAAAAAAGTTGGGTTTTCATCCTTTCTAATGGAGGCATAATATTCCATTGTATATTTGGACCATATCCTCTTTATCCATTCATCTGTTGAAGGGTGTCTTGCAGGAGCCTCCATTTTTTTATTGCACCTCATTAATAGCTTTTTAAATTTCAACTTGGTTAGATTTTAGTTCTTTTATTTCTTCAGAAAGGAATTTTATTTCTCTAGAACGGGATTCTGTAATATCTCCCATGCCTTTTTTGAGCCCAGCTAGCAACTTGATAATTGTTATTCTGAACTCTAGTTCTTAACATATTACCAATTTCCATATTGATTAGGTCCCTAATACCCCATCGGTATTGCCTCTTATTCTTTTTTGTGTGGTGAGTTTTTCATTTTCATGAAATGAAAATGAAAATTAAAAAAAAGTTTTTTTCATTTTATCCAGAAAAGAATAAATGAATGAGAGAATAAAGTACTAAAAGGGTGGCAAAAACCCCAGAAAAATATATGCTAACCAAATCAGAAGAGACCCAAAACTGGGGAGGGGGGTGGCGAGAAAGGGGGAAAAATAATAATTTAAAAATTTAAAGAAACACATTCACACACACACACACACACACACACACACGACTAGGCCAGAGCCACCCACTTGATTTTGGGTGTATTCTGGTATCTTAGAAGAAAGTACCTCCCAAAATTTTAAAGAAAGAAAAACTCAAAAAACGGTTTTATTTATTTATTTGACAGACAGAGATCACAAGTAGGCAGAGAGGCAGGCAGAAAGAGAGGAGGAAGCAGGCTCCCTGCTGAGCAGAGAGCCCAATGCGGGACTCAATCCCAGGACCCTGGGATCATGACATGAGCCGAAGACAGAGGCTTTAACCCACTGAGCCACCCAGGTGCCCCCCAAAACTCAAAATTTTAAAGGAAGAAAAACTCAAACACACACACACACACACACGTGTGTGTGTGTGTGTGTGTGTGTGTGTGTGTATATATATATACACACACAAAAATAAGGGTAAATATGATGAAGGGATAGAATATGACTATAAAGATGGAAATTTTAAAAAGATTCTAAAAAAGGAATTGTTAAATTGGTTAGAAAAAGAAAAAAAGGAGAGATGAGTCTCTCTAGGCTGGAGAGTAGAACAAACAAAGCCATGTGCTAGATTTAGGGTATATTTTATCTATTAGAAGAAATGTATCCCAAAATTTTAAAGAAAAAAAAATACCTATATGTATACCAAAAAAAAAAAAAAAGGTTAAATTCAATGAAGGGATAAAAGATGACTATAGCAATGAAAATTTTAAAAGATTTTTTTTTAAAAGGTATTGTTAATTGGAAGGGGAGGTGAATCATGAGAGACTATGGACTCTGAAAAACAGTCTGAGGGGTTTGAAGTGGCGGGGGGTGGGGGGGCGGGGGGAGGTCGGGGTACCAGGTGGTGCGTATTATAGAGGGCAGGGATTACATGGAGTACTGGGTGTAGTGAAAAATAATGATACTGTTATGCTGAAAATAAATAAATGAAAAAAATCACAAAAAAAGGTATTGTTAAGATAAAGTAGTTAAAAATGTTAAAAGAGGAAAAAGGAAAAGTTAAAAAAAATAAGAAAAAAATAAAATTAAAAAAAAAATTAACTTTGCAAGACTAAAGGATTGTGGGAAAAAATCCATGAATTCTATGTGCTGCTTTCCCATAGTTCATTGGTCAGTAAACTTGGTCTTGGCTGGATGTTCTTTCTGATCTTCTAGGGGAGGGGCCTATTGCCGTGATTTTCAATTGTCTTTGCCAGAGGCGGAACGCACCATCCTTGCCAGGGGCCAGGTTAAGCGATCTGCTCGGGTTCGCTTTTGGGAGCTTTTGTTCCCTGAGCGCTTTCCGTACTGCTCTGGAGGACGAGAATGAAGATGGCGGCCGCCCAGTCTCCAGTCCCAGAGGAGCTGAGAGTCAGGGCCGCACTCCTCAGTGCGCCCTCAGAGAAAAGCCGTCAGTCCCTCGGTCTCCCTGGTCTCGGGCCACGCTCCGAGCTCACCCGGCCTGTGACTGAGCGCTTCTGTCCTTGGCGTGGGGCCCCTTGGAGTCTCCAAACCCAGCAGATTTCTTGCGCTGCTCCTCCTAGAGGAGGAAGGAGGGGGTCTCTCCAGATCTGTCACCTCTGGGGTCTCTGCTCGAAGTGCTGTGGCCCGACGGTGCTTCAGATCGTGGTTTAAGGTAACCCCGAGCTCAGAGCCACCACTCGGCTCCGTCTCTGCTGCCGGCTTCCCTGCTCCGACACCTGGGGGCTCTGCCACACTCGGACACCCCCGGTCTTTTGGTGACCCTGCGGGACCTGAGGCCACAGTGTCCCCGCGAGGGCTCCACACACACCACCCCCCACCCCCACCCCCACGCTTAGCCTCTGGAGCCGTGTCCCTCAGTGAAGCCGACTTCTGTAACTTCTGATTTTGTGCCCCGTTGCTCCACCACTGGCCCCTCCCCCCGCTGTCTATCTTTCTGTCACTTCAGAGTCACCTTTCCGCCCATCCTGCCTTCCAGAAAGCGGCCGGTTTTCTGTTCCTAGAATTGCTGCTCTTCTTCTCTTCCATCTCCGGCTGAGTGTGTAGGTGTTCAGGTTTGATAACCATCTAGCTGAACTCCTGGGACCTGAAGCTGTTTCAGTCGGCTACCCCGCCCCTGTCTTGCTCCCTCTCCTGGAAGACTGAGCTTCTTAATCCCCTTTACCAACCCCCTCCTCTCTGGTCACCATCACTTTGTTCTCTGTAGCTGTGAGTCTGTTTCTGTTTTGTTTTGTTTGTCCATTCGTTTTGTTTTTTAGATTCCACACATAAGTGAAATCGTACTGTACTTGTCTTTCTCTGACTTAATTTCACTTAGTGTAATATTCTCTGGGTCCACTCATAACAAACGGCAAGACCTCTTACTTTTCTTGTGGCCGAGTAATAATATTCCATTGTGTGTGTGTGAGAGAGAGACAGAGATGGAGATTACATCTTCTTTATCCATTTGTCTGTGGATGGACCCAGTTGCTTCCCTATCTTGGCTATTGTAAATAATGCTGGTATGAACATAGGAGTGCATATATCTATTTGAATGTGCTTTTGTTGGTGGTGGTGGTGGTGTCTTCGGATAAAGACCAGTAAGTGGAATTGTTGGATTTACAGTTTCAAATGATCAATGTAGTGAAGTGCAGGGCATGAATGGAAATTAGCCTGAATGTTATCGCAGCGATTCAGCCAAGAGATGCAAGCTTAGGTTGGTGGTGGCCGAGGGGGCATAGATTCGGGAATTGTGAGGAAATATTATCAGAAGGTGCTCCTGGACTGGATGTGATAAGTGAGGGAAAGACAGACATCAAAAACAATTGAAGTGTTTTGGCTAGAGAAGTTGAATGACAATCACTGATATCTCCTGATCTGGGGAAGACTGCGAGAAGAGAGGTCAGAGATGAAAGTCAACCGTTTCCGTTTTGCCATGATAAATGCAAGATGTCTATTCAGTATTCAAGTGAAGATGTCACACAGCCTCTTGGAAATACAATATAGGAACTCGGGGGAGAAGTGGAGATGGAAATTTGTGCAATGACTGTTAAATGAATGTTTATCACCTTGGTGTTGATGATAGTGAACATTTTTTAAACTTCAGATATCTGAAATATCTAAAACTAAAGGATTTCTAATATGGAGCAAAAGCCGGACAATCTTGCTCAAAGTCCGTCATTGGACTGTTGCCCCATAAACTGCTGTGGTGTCTCCAGCAGGTGTGAGTACGGAAATGTTGTCCACAAAGATTACAAACCCACTGAGGTTCAACCACGTCTTATTATGTGTCTCTACAGCATCTAGACTTTCTTGATTTGAATTCCGGCAGTAGATATGTCTACACACTTTATTAGAAGAAACTTATGAAGCCATATATTTTTAGATTTGATCTTAATCCTTTAAGAACTGCTGTTTAAATTCTGACTTATTATATGAAAATAGGGATTTTTTTCCCTAGAGGTTATTAATCCTTTAATTAGCTCATCTGTATTTCTTCATTCTGGTTTCAGAACCTACCTTGTTCTCACTGCTCTGCAATACTTAATGATTTTTTGTGGTATTTGAAATTAAAATCAGATTACTGATGGATAGTTATGCCATTTTGGAATAGCAAGGAGAACAATTATTTTAATGAATGCGTCTCATTTAATAAATTTACCCCCTTTGGTTTCCGAACTCTGTTCCTTATAAGGGACCATCTTTATTGATTAAATCTTGACATGTATTGTACATTAGAATTCAAGTACTCCCAGAAGTTGCTTATTTGCAGGTTTGGTTTCCAACACAGACATAAACCACCATATATACACAGACATAAGAAAATGGAACTGATAAGTACATTTGTTTATGTAAAGTGAGATTCTTATTTTTAAAAGAAGACACCAGATGGGGCGCCTGTGTAGCTCAGGCAGTTGGGTGTCAGAGCCTTGATCTCCACTCAGGTCTTAATCTCAGGGTTGTGAGTTCGGCCCCACTTTGGGCTCTATGCTGGGCGGGGAGCCTACTTAATAATAAAAAATAAAATAATAAAATAAAAATTAAAAAGGACACCAGACGATAAAGATGATCTAGAGAGTTTCAGACATGAATTCTGATGTCCCAAACTCCGTCCCCATTGGAAGCATTCACTTCTGCAAAATATATATTAAAGGAAATAATATCTGATTTTGTTTCATAATAACTATGACTGTTTGTATGATCAAGGCTATAGCTTTGAAATTAATCTTTTACTTGATCATGGTTTAAATACATTAATGAATAGTATTTTTTTTAAAAAGGAGATGCTTTTAACAGGTATTATGAGAAACTATGTTTTTTATTCTTTAGGGGCAACATTTGATTTTCAAGCCAAACTCATTCATGCCATTTTGTTGTGTGGGGTGAGTTACTAGTTATTCCCATATCATGCCTGAACTTTTACAACTAACTTTAGAAAATGGATAAATAGAACATACACATCAACCCAGTTGCTCTTTATTTGGAGTAAGTATGACATTTGCTCTGTGCACACAAAATTCTTTATCATAACAGCCCTAGATCATCATGAGGATTGAGTTTTAAGCAACTGAAGTTCAAATAGAGAATTGTATTTTATAATGTACATTTTTCAATTTTGGAGTATTGGCCATGGACATGGCAGAATTATCTGCAGAAGGAAGAAAAGCTAATTTCCCTTTGACACAATGTGACAAAATGAGGATGGCAACATTTCGGCCATGACTTCCAGTTTGCAAGTTGCTTGCCCAACATGGAATCAGAATTGGGAAAAGTTTAACGATCCAGCCCTGCATTTATGGACGCCGGCTCTAACGTCCAGAGAAAAGATGACTTGTTCAAGATATGCAGTCACAGAACTACAGTGGGATTAGAATTCAAAGCCCATGACCCACAGTTGAGCCCGTTTCTTCTCGATACACGTGTGCTTGCTGAGTAACATGTGCTGTTACTGATTTGAAGCAATATATGCTATGGAAACCCCCTGCTGTTAGAGTTAACTCAACGCCCCACCGTCCTTCCAAATCAATCAGCCTGCTAACTGATTGGCATAATGCATATGCCAAATGGAAATTTGGCATAATGCATGCTGAATTTTGGAAGGAATGTTGCTTTCCACAATAATTTATTATTGCCTTGGCTCTTGTGATTGTTACCATTTCCTTGCACCATTCTTGGATGAACTCAGAGTGACTCCCTCTCATCTGAATACCATTCTATGCACCAATCACGCAGGTAAATCTTAACAGTCTTGTTAGGAAGCAGTGCATTTTGTACAGTGATAGAAAACCCAGTTATACAGAGGGATGTACTACTTGGAAATGAACATCCTGATATCATGTAGTTATTATGGAACACAGATTTTTTAAGGTTTTATTATTTATTTGAGAGCGAGAAAGAGAGAGGAGGGCCGAGGGAGAGGGAGAATCTCAAGCAGACTCTGCACTGAGCAGAGTCTGACCTGGGGCTCAGTCTCACCACCCTGTGAGCGTGACCTGAGCTGAAGTCAAGAGTCAGAAGCTTAAGCAACTGAGACACTGGGCGCCCCTTATGTGACATAGATCTTAAACCAGTTCTCCATAACAATAGTGCATAGATCTCTCTCTCTCTTCTTTTTAAATTTTAGCTTTGCTCTTCCTATTTAAGTAATTTCTTAAGGTGTCATACCTGCTAATCTTGGACATGTAGACTGTTCTCTGCATGTCCAATAAGGGCAACTGTTTTATGATGATGCCAGTTGTTTTTTCCTTAATGGGTTGATTTTTTTGAGTCCTGAGCAAAATATGCTTTCCTAACAATTCATCTGTCTTCTCGCTGCTTGTCCCTGTGATTCCTCCTTCACCATTGTTTCTAAGCCTTCTCAGCTCACTGTGTCCTCATCTGAACCAGGAGCTTTCCCAGTGGTACCTGGCATTGTTGGGTTTTAGATCGTAAACCCAGTTTGCAGAATATATTACCTTTGGAAATCTTTCTCTGTAACTATGATACCCAATCTTTGGGATTTGGGGTAGCGTTCTTTGCTGTCAAAGAAAAAATGGAAGTGTTTTCCAGAGTGCATTCATCATCTGCACACCAAAGACCCCCAGTCAGATCACCTGGAGGATTTTAAAGATGTTGGATGGTGAGCGTTGTACACCTGTAAGCTTCAGTCAACACCAGCTCCCCGGTTTCCTTGTCGCCTTAGCCCTGGACTAAACCAGACCAAGGGCCACCGGAAGTGTCCTTTTGTTTAAGGATCAACTAACTGATAATAACTCAAGGTCATTCTATTATCTTCGTTTTACAGATGAGTACCCTGAGGCCCACAGAGTATAGATCTTTTGCCAAGTCACACAGCCAGCAAGTGAGGGAGTCAGGATTTGAACCCAGGCTGCGGGCTTGCACCATCTGGCTTCCTCACCTCTGTGCTCTGCTCCTTTGTTTGGAAATATTACTTACTTGTCTTAATGACGTAGCGCGCGCTCAAAATTGATCTAAACTTTGCTGCTGTTTTTATTTCTTCCAAATAGAACCTATTTTATCTTATCTATTCTGGATTGCCGGTGTTAATCACTTCTACGTCATGATTAGGATTGCTAAAAAGCAAGTAGCCCTTGATTTTTCTATGTGGAAATGGTGCTTAAAAAATATATATAAATAAATAAAAAGAAGGAAAGCCCAGATACTTAACTTCTTTCATTAGCTCTTACTGCTGAGAAAATGGACTTACATCAGAAACTCCTAATTATAGTAAGAGTTTACTTCTCTTTGGCCCTGGAGAATAAAATGTGCTGCGTATCTGATTTTTCCACATGACCCATCCCACCTTTTCAAGCGCCAATTCTAAAAAAAAAGTTAAAATATTCTGAAGTATTTCTAGAGTGACCACTTTCTTGTCTTCTTCAGCGGAGGGTAGTAAACTCAACAAAATCTTCGTGATTCAGGACCACCATGATGAATGCCTGTTATTTTACGGTTCAGTAATTTACCTCTGTCTGTCTGCTTTTTAGCCTCTCTCTAATGTCATCAGCTGTCATTTTTTTCTATTTTGAGCAGATTTCCTTCTAAAATATTTATCTCCACACATGAATCATATTGACCCCATCAAGTAGGCTGTGTGCTAATAACAAAACAATTCCATTTGCTAACAGACAGAAAATAAAAATAAATAATGTGTGATAGGAATAAAAACATTAAATTTAGTGAGTTTTGTTTTATTATTTTCTTGACTCAGAGGCATTTTTCTGTCACTTCAAAATTATGGACTGTATTTGGGAGGACTGAGGCTGCCAAGAATTAGACCTCAGGATAAGGTCCAATAATAAATATTACTGGGTTTTGAAAATATGTTGTAAGTATAGAACTGAGTATAGAAATTTAGCACCAGAACAACACAAGCCTATTTTTACAATATGCTTTTCATCCTATTAACTTTCTCAAATTGTGATTCAAAAGTAAATTAAGTTATGCAGAATTCTCTTTGCTTTTCAAGGGTTTTGATAATTCTCTTGCTCCAGGGTTTGGGGTAAAGTAATGTGCTGAATACATCAGGCTTAACAAAGCTCTCCTCGCAGAGTAACAGTTGTTTGGAGATGGGTTTTTATTTCTCAGTTTGTTCATGGCTTGACTGTCCAAGAGAAAAATAAAATGGGACTTTATGGTAGGTTTGTCATTGAACTTTATTTAGCTGTGTGGGTGACGTGAGTAAGACATGTACAAGATTAATTAGTGATTATTTTGCCGAGAAGCGGAATGTGGTGGAGCCATCTGGTGTGTCGTTACTGGGAAGGGCGACCTTGATGGATTACTCATTAAACTCTTTCAACACTTTGTTCCAAGACTGTCAGTGGTCCTCTGGATTCTTACTAGGATAAGGCTGTGCCGAGATTCAGAAACCAAGGACCACGGGGAAGTGTAGCTCTGTCTTTATCCCCCGCAATAAACAGCTCAGCCTTGAGAACACTACCCCATGCTCACTCTCGGATCTCTCAGCGGTGTGGATACCATTAATCTCACTATTACTTCTTCCTGTAGTAAAATGCCTACCGCGACCCCACCTCCAGAGCTTAGAAAAGTATCTTGGGACAAGGTTATGAACATCTATCTGCCTTATCTTGGAGGAGCTGAACGAGCCACTCAGCACAGAATAACTAGTTTCATCTTGTTTCATGCAGCACAACATTTTTCATATTTTTGACTTCTTCACTCATTCAGCAAATATTGGCTTAACAGCTACTTTTACTCTCGATGTGCTAAGTGCCAAACTTGCAGTTCGAAGTAAAGCAGACGCTCCACCCTGACTTTGCCTCAAAACATTTCTCTGGTCCTAGAACCAGGTTCCCGGTGGTCCTGTGACAAAGCGCATGACTCCTCTGTGATCTGATCATGTATGGTAGGGCTACGTGAGGGAAAAACCAGCGGACACGGACCCAGCCCTCTAGAAATGTATGATCTATCTAGTATATCAGAACTAATGTACAGATATGATCAGTAACTAATATGAGCAGTATCTAATGCATAGATACTGAATCAGTATCTAATGCTTATATTCATTTGCTTCTATTTTTTTATACAGCTTCCTTATATTTTCCCTTCACTATGTTTTTCTAATCCTCATCAGCCCTTTAGCCGCACCCCCACTGATTTCTTTGTTTATTTTATTTTAGTCCCACTCATTCCTATGATGAGACTTTGGCAGCCTTTTACTATTTATCTTCCTGGGCATCTCCATCTTCCTTTCTTGATTCCATTCTCTGCAAACTGTCTCATGGGCCATGACGCCATTCCGTTCCTGGAAAGTAGTGCTGATAATACTTTCCTAGGCCACAGACCACCAGGAGTGCCACAACTAGAGCCGGTTGTGAGAAGACAGGCGGGCCCCCTGACTTTGCGGTCCTGCCACAGAAGCAGCAGGTTGCTCTGACTACGGCCGTCTGAGCGAGACCGGGAGCAGCTGCTGCTTGTTATGGGCCGGCAGTCCTTACACATTCTCTCGCTATTTCAGTTGTATAAATAATCCACACACTCACACACACGCATACACACGACGCGCACACACACGAATAGGTGCGCGGCTGGGTAGGACGCTATTGAGGACTGCCAGTTTCTCTCCCTCAGCCTAGTTGAGGCACAAGTGTGCGAGTGGATTTCCTGACAGCGCTTTGGATGAAAGTGACAAGAATTCATGGGTATGAATGAATACACATGATGCTTAACCGCTACCCTCTGTTGACGGCCTCCCGTGCATGGGGTGCTATTCCAACTTCTTCACGTTGACTCTTGTTTCATTCTCATACCAACCCTGCAAGGTGGTTTTGCTGCCTTTATTAATACATGGGAGAGGCGCACAGAGTTTAAGTAACAAAGGCTAGCGAGTATCTCCAAAGGTTTTGTTCTTCCTATACAACACCCCACTAGCTCCTGAGTTTCAGCAAGAGTCCAGAACATGGGGGGATGTAACTGTAAGCAGCACAGGCTTTAAGAAGACCTTGACTTTGAGCTAAAAGGATGCAGAATATTGGATGATACTGATATTTTATCAATATCATTGATATTTATGATCATACATAATGATATATATTATTATGATATCATTTATTGTATCATAATATCAATTATAAATATATCAATGGTAAATATGTCATTTGGTATATTTGATAAATGTATCAATGATAAATATATCATTTATATATATATGGTGAAAAAATTGATCCTTTGTAGCAAAGGAACATTCTTTTCAGGGAGCGACATAATCGGAAGTGTGGATAAGTTGACAGCTGGGAACCTTAATAACAGTCTTCCAAGGGCATGGCCAAGAGGTTGATTGACAGTTCTTCTTAGTGACAAGAACAACACAGTGAGAGGCCAGAAGTAGAAGGAATTACCAACTGAAGTGTTTACAAGATGCTGGATAATAATTAAAAGGGACACCATGGTACCTCATGGCAGAGAAAATTTAATTTTTTGATAAAATTAAAAAATAAAATCTGTTTTTAGCCCACATCAGCATGGGAGGGTGGAGGATAAGGCAGGGTACTGTAGCAAGCTATCCAGTGACGGACTCCGTCCTGACTGCAACATCAAAGCTCTCCAGGATCGCTTGCTGGAAAAACAGGTAGAGCCACACATTCCTGGAACTACTGAAAGAATTCTCAAGTTAAAGAACCACTTACTTGTCTAAGAAACAGAAATACATCCATAAGTAAGCTGCATATAAAGATGCAAAACAGATCCATCAATCTAACTTTCTGACGGACTGAAAAACGATTGTGCATAGGTCCATGGTGCATAGGTTGTGCATAGGTCCATAGGTGCATAGGTCCAGACTCTAAGTCAGGAAACTTTATATTGTCCCCGCATGAATGCAATAGGAACTCTGACGAAATTTGATTAAGCATTTTAAGGGAAGAAATGGTTGACTACTATAAAAGGAGTATGAGTATCATAGTATTATGTGCCGACTGTTTCTTGGCCTTCTGGAAAAATGTAGTCTTTTCATTGTCCAATAAACCTCGGTGTCGTCCATATTGAGAACACTTTCTAGAGAGTGGTAGAAACCAGAGCAGTCCAGACAGGCACACGGCCAGAGGAGCAGCTTAATGGGCGCTTAGCACTCACATAATGTGGCATAAATGGTTCGTCGTGCCTTAACTTTCACTGATGACATCGTGCGACAACGATCCCTGCCATTAGAAAAATTACCAGTAGTATTGGATTATCCATTATGTAGGCTGGGCATGATGCAAGTGAGAACACCTTTAAAAAGTTTAAAGTTCTAGGGGCACTTGGGCAGCTCAGGCGGTTAACTGTCTGCCTTCAGCTCAGACCATGATTGCGGGGTCCTGGGATCGAGCCCCACATCGGGCTCCCTGCTCAGTGGGGAGCCTGCCTCTCCCTCTGCCTCTGGCTTGTGCTTTCTCAATCTCTCTCTCACAAATAATTCAATAAAATCTTTTAAAAAATAATAGTTTAAAGTGTTATATAAATGCCAAATATAATTGCTTGTGGAAGACTATATTAACATTTAGCGAAATATATCCCTTCTATAGAATGAAGGAGTCAGATTCTGTGATTTCAGAATAGCCTTACAGTGTCCACCTTCCATAGTGGTGTGCTCTCATGGGCTGGTCGGCGTGGGTGTGGCTGGTCATTGCACAGTTACTCCTAGGAACCAGAATCCCCTTAGTACTCCCTGTGGGAAGAGCTGGAGAAAGAAAAAATTCAAAGCCAAGTTGTTTAGGATGCCAGGAATTTGGATGCAAGAATGTGCTCAAAAAGGAGCAAGATAAAATTCTATGCTCCCACAGATTAACATTTAAAAAAATGTTTGTGTACATTTTTGTTTGTTTTCATGAAACAGTGGAGGCGCTGCATTTGGGAACATTAATGGCTGCCCATGGCTATTTCTTTCCAATCTCGGATCACGTCCTCACGCTCAAAGATGACGGCACCTTTTATCGGTTTCAGGTAAGTTTAATGAAAGTATTCCTTAACGCTAAAAATAGAAGTCTGCATTCTGTTTGCTGATTGTTTTTACAGAAACTTTGGAGACATGACTTATTTTATTTGACTTAGTCTAGTTAGATACTAGTTAGTGTTAAATATAAGAAATCAATAAGCAAGGAAAGATAGAACGTGCTTGGTTATGATGATTTGTGAAAGCTAAATTATGTGATGATTGAAGTTATGTTTTATATTAAAGCTTGAGAAAAATCCAGAGAGTGGCTTGCTGGAATTCAGGACAAGGAGAGTTCTTCACGTGTTAGCTGCCTTAGCCCCTGGGAAGGAAGCTGACAAGAGTCACTGACTCGGTTACACTCTGGAGCTCTGTCCCTGATATAAGACTGCCTTCAGTCCAAGGTCATTTTCAGATGAGGCAGATGCTCTTCTGCTTTCAGAAGTGATCGTGGACTCTGATTTTGGTCCTTGAGCATGTAGCTGACACTCGAGTTCATAGTGACTTACCTGAAGTAAATTCTACATTTCATTGGGCAATATAGTTCATTAATAATGGGCTGGGGGATTCTAGCCCATAAAATTAAGACACATTTGGGGCGCCTGGGTGGCTCAGTGGGTTAAAGCCTCTGCCTTCGGCTCAGGTCATGATCCCAGGGTCCTGGGATCGAGCCCCGTATCAGGCTCTCTGAGAGCCTGCTTTCTCCTCTCTCTCTGCCTGCCTCTGCCTACTTGTGATCTCTGTCTGCTGAATAAATAAATTTTTAAAAACCTTTAAAAAAAAATTAAGACACATTTAATGCCAGAGTTCGAACCCTAGCTTTTAGGTATTTTTAGAGGATTCTTCCTATCGTCAGGCTGTTAGACATTGGAGTATGCTTTCTCATTTGTTCTAAATATTATTAGATTTTCCCTGTCTAAATAAATGACAAAATAATAACTTGGCTGCCAAAGAACTTCGTTGGACAAACAGAGAACAAACAGGGAATATGTTTTAAAAACATTTAAAGACCTTTGTCTTCTAGAACACTCTCTGCCACTTCCTCAAGAACTTTTTATCCAAGGCAAATAGTCACAGGCCTTTATGTACTGGATAGCTAGGAAATAAAGCATTCTCTTGAAATCACGATATCGGCCTAAGTTTTCAAGCAACAGAAATTAGTTAAATTAATTAATATTAAAAGGCTTTAAAATAAAGGAACATCATCCTTTATACAGTTAAAGTAATGGTAGCTTAAAGAAGCTTACTAATAAGTTAAAGTAACTTACGGTCCTAAAGGTAGCTTTTTTTTTTTTTAAGATTTTATGTATTTATTTGAGAGAGAAAGTGAAAGAGAGATTGAGCATGAAAGGGAGTAGGGTCAGAGGGAGAAGCAGACTCCCTGATGAGCAAGGGGCCCGATGTGGACTCCATTCCAGGATCATGACCTGAGCCTAAGGCAGTCGCTTAACCCACTGAGCCACCCAGGCACCCCCACCAAAGGGAAATTTTAATAAATAAAATTATTAGTGATAAGTAAAATATTTATATATTTGCAGTACTTTTTTGATTTTTTAAGGTAATTACTTTTCTGCTACTGCAGGATTACATTTTCCATATAATCTTGCTTTCTTTGAAAAAGTTTTAGAGACTAATAAAAATCTCACAAATTCTGAATGAAAAGATTTTTCTTTTTACAAAAATAACAGCTTTTATCTATCTTAACAATCAGTGGTACCACTAAAATCATCTCTGTGTAAGAAAAAAATATCAATGAGAGAAGCATTGGATATAGTCTGTTTATCTCCAGAGAATTAACTAATTTAAAATTGTTCGTTGGGATGCCTGGGTGGCTTAGTCAGTTAACCATCTGCCTTTGGCTCAGGTCATGATCCCAGGGTCCTGGGACTGAGTCCCTCATCAGGCTCCTTGCTCAGCAGGGAGCTTGCTTCTGCCTCTGCCTGCTGTTCTCTCTGCTTGTCCTCTCTCTCTGACCAATAAATAAATAAAATCTTTGAAAGAATTTTTTTTTTCCTTAAAGCAAACTAGCTCAGACATTGACCCAAAGTTTGTGGTGATGTTTTGAGTTAACCTAATCTGCAACCTTTAACTCTGCTCTTGTTGTCCCCAGACTGAAATCTGTAGGCAGATAAGGTTTACATGGCTTAGTCATGGTCACGGGTCAAAAATGTGCAGGGTTGGGAATGGGCCACTCTGTATTCTGGAGGAAGTAGAGACTGTTTTTAAAGAGCTTTAGAACAAGACAAGGGAATGAGTGCAAGTGGTATAGGCAGAAGTTTAACAAGTTTTCAGTGTGCGTAGGCAGATGATAAATAGTCTTTCAAATTACATTAATTAATGTTAAATATTAAATGTTAAATATTTTAATGATCTATTTACATTTGAAATAGGCCCTAAATATGCCGTATTTGTAAATCTAATAAATATAAGATCTTAAAACCGAAATTTAAAAAACAAACAAAGGACACTCCAGACAAGTCAGGGATAATTGAATTCTGCCTTCCTGTCTGTGAAGGCATTAATCAGTTTATATTTGATCAGCCCTAATAATGGAAAACACATTATTGTTGTCCAAGGTGCCCACTTCCATTTTTGTGTTGGTTCCAAGCAGCAGAAAGTTCTCTATTACGTTGAGCTGAAATTCAGCTCCCTGGGAGGATTTTTAAAAACCATGAATTAAAATGGGAAGCTTGCACCGTCATGTTTACTGTTCCTCCCGTGAATGACTGAGATGCTAACCATCATTAGGAATCTGAAGAAGCTTCAGGGCACGAGTTTGAGACAAACAGAACTCTTCATTTAATCTCATTGATATGCCGCAGTATGTAAATTTGCCTCAATTTCTCAGCACATTTTTAATCTTGTGATTTCTGTATTTATTGTAAACTTGCAATTGTCTAATTATCCTCTTTTCGCTAGCTGGAATTGAGATCTGACATGATTCTCCGGGCCCCTTTCTGACTTTCATTACATTAGCATACGTGCAAAGGCTATTAAGTAATGGCTAGATCAGTTTTATCATAGCTAAAGAAGCCAACTGTGAAAAAAAAAAGAGAGAAGCCCAGACATTAAAACATCCTGGAGTCTACTTGAACTTTTTTTTTTTTTTTTTTTAAAGATTTTATTTATTTATTTGACAGAGAGAAATCACAAGTAGATGGAGAGGCAGGCAGAGAGAGAGAGGGAAGCAGGCTCCCTGCCGAGCAGAGAGCCCGATGTGGGACTCGATCCCAGGACCCCGAGATCATGACCTGAGCTGAAGGCAGCAGCTTAACCCACTGAGCCACCCAGGCACCCCTACTTGAACTTTTAAAAGTAAATTTTTAGGGCACCTGGGTGGCTCAGTTGGTTAAACGACTGCCTTCGGCTCAGGTCATGATCCTGGAGTTCTGGGATCGAGTCCCACATCGGGCTCCCTGCTCAGCAAGGGGAGTCTGCTTTTCCCTCTGCACTCCCCGCCTCGTGCGCTCTCTCTCATTCTCTCTCTCAAATAAATACATAAAATCTTTTTAAAAATTTAGAAAATAAAAATAGAAGTAAATTTTTAAATTGTAACACACGATAAGCATTTGTCACTTACGTTCTTTTTTACTAGAAATTAAAATATTTCCTAGAAAAAAATCTTGCAATATTTGTTGCGAATGTTGGTTTTATGGCACTTCCACATAATATCACAGCACAAAATACCTTCATTCTTTTATTTTTAGTCAGGAAGCCCTCACTAAAGTAAATGATAGAAGAATAAAGAAAAATGATAAGAATGCAGCTAAGATCATTCCTCATGGCTTTGAGAAAGAAGTATGTGTCTGACCAGTCTGACTAGAAAAGATATTTTAAAAGTTAGATACGTGTACACACACACACACACACACACACACACACACACCCTCACAAAATAAAGGGGAAAATCCTTTTGAAAAGTACCTCATAGGGACGCCTGGGTGGCTCAGTTGGTTAAGCGGCTGCCTTCGGCTCAGGTCATGATCCCAGCGTCCTGGGATCGAGTCCCGCATCGGGCTCCTTGCTCGGCAGGGAGCCTGCTTCTCCCTCTGCCTCTAGCCTGCCACTCTGTCTGCCTGTGCTTGCACTCTGTATCTCTCTCTCTCTCTAACAAATAAATAAAAATCTTAAAAAAAAAAATATTAAAAAAAAAAAGTACCTCATAGACTAGTGGCCCAAAAGACTTCAAATACTTTGTCTCCTGTGGTTCCCATAGATCCTGGCCCAATTTTATCTGCAAAGCTCTTGATTCACATGGAGATGGGGCCATAGAAATCCTTGATGTCTTCCTTGTCCACTGCTCCAACTCTCCCCACCCCACCTAAATTCTTGTTGTCATTTTGTTCACATGTGTAACATCAGCAGATTTCCTCATTATCCTGCAGCAATTCCCAAGAAGGAGTAGAGGGTAAATCAAAATCCCAGGGAGTCCCAAGCAGTTTGAAAAAGCTTTCCCTCAGAGCGTCAAATGGTTCTCCCCAGTTATCCTTTCCTTCTTGAGTATGCCTCTTCCGGTGGGAGAGTTATCCAACAGTTACTCAGAGATCTCTTCGGCTATGCTCATTACACACGGGTAGCTGATATAAGTGACTAATAAATATGATTAAGCCCACAAGTTTGACATCTGCAGTGACTTGTTTCATCATCATCAAAGTTTGAAAGAGTGGACAGGTGGTTGACCATTTGCCTCCTGGTCTGGAACCTCGCGTGTCCATCTTGTGGGCCTAGAAAACCCCTATGAGAAAATACAAAATGTTGATGATATAGGGCTTTCCTGATCAATTTCTTTGTAGTTCTGCTGGTCAGTTTCTAGAATTTCACAGAATGAGATTTCTGTCGATCATGAGTCACATTAATCAACTAAAATTGATTAAATTGAAACAATATTCTAATTGTACTTGATTCTACAAGTAAAATTTGTTTTTGAAAAGTCACCTCTGGTTTCTGCAGTTTAAGAATTTAAAGCAATAACTGTTTTTATGGAGAAATTTTTTTTTTTTTTAAAGAAGACAGGAAATTTGCTTAAGTCTAGTTGAGTGGTGTTGAGAGCTGCCTTATATAATGAACAAAGCCAGACAAATGACGGCCAGATTTTAGGGAAAATTGTGATGCTTGAGCATGGATCTTCTGAAGGCAATAATGAAAGACTTAAAATATTTGTGATATTTAAATATATTTCATCCTGAGTCTTGCTGAATTTAATAGTCTGCTTTTTGTCTTTGTGGGTTAACACTTTTTTTTTTGAATGATGCAGTCAGACTTTTACCTTTGTGTCACCTGACATAAAACTGCAGCAAGTGCATGACTGTAATTTTAAGTACCTCCTGGTACTATACACAGGTGGAGACTGAACAATTGTTCAGCAAAGTAAATGGGGAAGAAAAGCCTTGCACAGGCCTCTTTGGGTGCTTTTCCTGGATTACAGAACATGCATTATCTGCAAACCATTCTGGGTAACTGCCGAAGAAGAACACAACTCAAAAACCAAGAACTCAACCAATTTCGTGTGTATTTAACCTGGTTCCACTTCTTTTTATTCCACAGACACCCTATTTTTGGCCATCAAATTGCTGGGAGCCGGAAAACACGGACTATGGTCAGTGCAATATCTTATTTTATTACAACAGCTACTGTGTATAGATGAACATGTGCTCACATTTTATGGCTTTGTAACAGAGAAAAGAAAACCAGAGCTATCAGTATGGGACCAATATTTCGAACATTAAATTTGTGGATGGCTTCGTTTGGAAAGGGTTAGTCACAAACCTGGTGGCAAATTTTTCCAGTGTTTAGTGCCCCATGAAATTATTAAGAAAGAAAGAAAGAAAGAAAGAAAGAAAGAAAGAAAGAAAGAAAGAAAGAAAGAAAAAGGAAGGAAGGAAGGAAGGAAGGAAGAAAGAAGAAAGAAAGAAAGAAAAAGAAAGGAAGGAAGTTTCTTCTGAATAGGTTAAAGAGCAACAAGGGGGCTCAGAATTCCAGAGTGTTCAACTTTCCTCTCTCACTTAGCTTTGTGATTTGTGGTAAATCCCTTGACTTTCTGGGGCTCCGTGTTTCTCACGGTTATTTCAGGCCCCCTCTGATTCTGTAGGTATGTTAAACATGGAGAGGCAAGAAAAAGGAAAGATACAAGAGGAAGCTTAACCATGATAAATCACGTTTAGTGAAATTAGAATGAACTCCTTTCAACAACCATGATTTTAGTTAAGCCTTTCAAGGAAATAGGCCCCTAACAAGTACCCACCTTTTCATCTTTTCCTCCAGGGTAAAACTGAATGGTTTTAAAATGTCATTTCTGCGAATATTTGTTGAGGACTTTTTCCCCATGTCAAGGGCTGTTTGCAGGTCCTGGAGTAACAAGGTGACCCTGACTCCACATGGCTGGGAAACTCATAGGCCAGATGAGATGAAAGAATGATATAGAAGGAGTTCCTGTAGAGTGCTGAGTGACTGTGACAGGGCGTCTGCAACATTAGGTACACGTGTAAGGTCATGGGGACTGGCCTTACTCCAGACATCACAGGCGGATTTCACAGAAGAGCTGAGAACCATTTAAATTGGATTTTAAAGGAGGAGGGAGACTTGTCAGGAGACCATGCAGGGAACCCACTTGAGGCAGAGGGCCGGCATGAGCAAGGGCAGTGAGAAGCTTTGTAGCCTCTGGCTTTCTTTAAGCATTGCTCTTGGACAGACATGTTTGTAAGAAGACCGTAGAAAAATCCTTGAAAACCAGTGGAGCACGCCTTCATTTTTGTCATCTCGGAAACTTGAGTTTCATAGTTCATCCGAGATTGATCAGGTGCCAGTCAACGATTCAAACTAACATGGAAAACAACCCCCAAACTAGGATATTTATAAATGAATAGAATAGTTGATTCCAGCAGTGAGAAGGCTGATTTATTCATTCATGGCACACGTTCTTCAAAACGGAGGCCCTTAGAGAAAGAAGGTGTTTCTAGAAATGGCTGCTGGCGTATGGGGTCTGAGTTGGAGAACTTTGTGGAGATTTTGCCCAACCTGGGATATCGCCTGAGAGCTGTCTCACTAAAAAGTATGGAATTCTAGTGGAGGAAACAGTTGGACGGCTGAGAAGGAGGCCATAGAGAAAGACCCACATGCTGGCAGGCCAGACGGATCTGACCTCGATGCTTTCGCAGCCTCACGCCAACTGTGTGACTTTGGCTGAGACCCATACCATTTCTGAGACCCAGTCTGCTCACTTTTCAAGCAGAAATAATAATACTGACTTCCTTCAGTTGTCTAAATAATCCAAATTCATATGCCTGCGGGAGCTGGAATCGCTGCTCTCATATTCAGTCAATCTGAACCGTTTCGCGCTCCTCGTGGTTATTGCCTGGCTCGTATATTGCCTCTGCTCCTTGCAGAAAAGCAAATTCTTCTTCTCCACGTTTTCTCTGCACATCTTTCGTGTTTTCCACAAATATGTTAGTGTTCCCAGTAACAGCTCGTGTTTCATTTCACAGTAGATTGATGGTCCAGTGCGAAGCCTGAGGAGATGGCGTGGCCTAACAGCAGATCAGTTCCAGAACATCCCTCCAAGCCAGTCATCTCACAGTGATCAGAGTCATTCAGTTTCCCATTAACCCCTGCCATGTTCATGTCAGAGAGGGAGTCGTCTTCTACTTTATGCCCACAGCTGGAGTGCCTGAAATTTGTTAACTAACCGTAGATGTAGCCTTGAACGATTATATTTGGGGTTTTTTGGTCCTGAATGAACATACACCGACTCTTGTCCAGGTTGCTTGGATTATATACAAGTGAAGAATAAAGCAGTTATTCAGTAGGAGATTATGGGGGGATAAAGACCGGAAGGACACGATAATGATCTCGGATCCGTACCGCTCTTGCTGGCGATGATGCTGCATCTTCTTTCATTTTTCTCCTCAGGCACACGTAAGTCACAGCAGCAAGACAAATGACCCAGCTCTGAATCCCCTCCCACCGTGTGTGTAAAGAACACTGGCAGGAAATGGGGACCCCAGTTTATAAAGGCGGTAGTGATGCCATTGGGCTGTGGAGCCAAAACACAGTGGTTACTCAGACTGTCTTTTGTAAGACCACCTGGGGGCTGGCGGGAGTTTCATGCCTAAAGCACTTAGCTTAAAGCATGTTTTCTCTGCCTGTATTAGGGTCCCAGGCTCTGTCTCCATCACCAGGCTGAACTTACCAAGGAGGTTCGATGCTTTGGTCTCATGCTTTTCTATGCTTACCTTGGTCTCATAGGAAAATAGAACACATTGATCACGTGTCGTGCCCAAGACAAGCCAGTGCGGACTGCAGGGCTGCCTAGCTAGGAACACCATTCTCTAAAGGTCAAGTTAGGGGAGATTTTGTGGTATTTTTCACCCAAGTACAGAAAGCATTCCAGTCCCAGACCGTTAAAATGGAGTCAGGAACGGACTTCCGCAAGCAGGCCTGTGGCAAGAATGCCCCAGCACAGAGGCCTCGCGGTGAGGGCCGGAGGACAAGGCCCAGGGTAGCTCGGGAGAACTGTTCTGAGAAGTAGTAGCCCAGCAGCAGTGTTGCCAACTGAAACAGAAGCCGTGACGGGATTTTTACTGCCGTCTCTAGGCACACACATTCAGACAGCCCCCTCCCGAGGGCGGAGTCTCCAGTGTTCAAAAAGGACTAGCACCCCAAGTAATCAGGATTTCCAGGAAAGACAGGAGCTGATTCTAGCTGGATGACTCACCCACCCGATCCTAGCTCTCTTGGAGCCTTTCTTATTTAGTATTTCTGTCTTTTGTTCAAGATTTGTTTGCACTAATTTTTATTCTTCTAATATTTTATTTAAGTAATTTTTTTTTCCTGATTGTTAATGGTCTTTTTGGCACTCCCTTCACTTCTGCCCCCTAGGGACGTACCTCACTCATGTCATCCTAGGGGTAATGTAACTGAGACCAACACATGACAGTGGCAGACAGACCTTTGGACAATGGAAATTACTGAGAACTTTGCTTTTGGTTGTAGGACGACGATTTGTGCCTCAGAAAATATCCAACCAAAGGTCTGTCTTTCCTCCGGGACGATGTGAAGACTTTCAGGCCTATGAAGACAGAGTGTTCTTTTTGATCTCCTCCCCCTTACGAACTAGATAACACTAAATGCCACTTCTCAATGCATGCTAAAATAGTATTAAAAAGAAACTGAGAATTCGTACACTTTTCATAGATACAGTAAGAGGCCAGCAGAAGAAAGTGTTCTAGTTGGTCAATCACAGCAATTAATTCGTTGCTGATGAAAATGATCACAGCAGTTTTGATATAAATAGTAATTTTTCCTTCAGGGACAGATTTTAAGTTGCTCGGTTACCTTTGATAGAAAGATTGCTATATCAAAAGTTCTGTTTTGGGGAGGAATGTATAATTAATCAGAGAGATCAAATACACAATGAACCAATTTAAAAGAACTGCGAAGTCAACACAGAAGCAAAACCAAATAGCATTTACGGCTTCAATGTCGGGTGACTGGCGAAATAACAGTGCTTTAAATGATTGTATATTGAATATTTAAAAATGGAGAATTCAGGATGCTGGGGAAAATGAGAGATCTTCACTTTTCTAAAAGCAGGCATTATTTAGTTTTTGACCTAAAACATTGCAAAACTTTCCGATGAATCCATTCCCATTAATGAAATTGTAGAGGGGAAAGGGAGGTGCTTCAGCTTCATTCTTTTGGGAACTTAATTTCTATGTTTATTTTATAAGAGCTTTAATTTAAAAGCCTCTGCAATTCTACTTCACAGTCCTCCGTAGAACTCCCAAAGTCTCTATCATTCAGTTTTTACGAATCTATCCTGGTATATCTATTTTTGAGGCCAGATGTTAGTGGCTTAGTTAGAGAAGAGATTTTTTTTTTTTTAATATCTAGTGGTTGGAGTGGCATAAAATGATTAAACAGAATGTGCAGTCCCATAAACCACCTCAGCCCTACTCACACGCTTCTGTATTATTAATACGTTACATGAGAGCGGTGCATTCATTACTACTGATGAACCCATATTGATGCATTATTATTAACTAATGTCCATAGTTTATGTTAGGGTTTAATCTTTGTATCGTACACTCTAGGAGTTTTGACAAATGTATTACAAATGTAATCACATGTATCCACCATTACCGTGTCCTACAAAAGAGTTCCCCGTGCTCTACTTATCCATCCCTCCGTTTTCCTTCCTGAACCCCAGGCAACCACTGTACGTCTTCCCATATCCATAGTTTTTTCTTTTCCAGAATGTCATAGAACTGGGATCATCCGGTAGGCCGCCTTCTCAGACTGCTTCTGACACTCAGTTACGTACATTGATTCCTCCATGTCCGTGCATAATCGGATGGCTCACCGCTTTTTAGTCATGCAATAGTAGTCCATCGTATGAGTATACCAGCTTGTTTATCCGTTTACCAGCTCAAGAACATCTTGGCTGCTTCCACATTTGGTAATTACGAATAAAGCCGCTGTAAACACTAGTATTCAGTTTTTGTGTGGGCATTAGTTTTCAGCTCATTCAGAGAAATCTTTGGGAGAGCTATGACTGGATTATATGGTAAGATTATGTTTAGTTTTGTGAAATAGAGTCAAAAAGATTTCCATAGTGGTTGTACCATTTTACATGCTGACCAGCAACGGATGAGAGCTCCTCGCCAGTATTTATTGCTACAGTATTTTGAATTTTAGCCATTCCAATAGATGTGGTGTCTCATTGTTGAAATTTTTAATTCCCCAGTAACATACTATTTTTTCATATGAATATGTGCATATGAATATTTTTCATATGAATATTTTTTCATATGCATATGTGCCAAGTGTCCATCTTTTTTGCTGAGGTGACTGTCCAGATTTTTGCTCACCTTTTAGTTGGGTTGTTATTTTCTTACTGGAAGTTTTAAGAATTCTTAGCATGTTGTGAATATCAGCCCCTCATCAGATATGTTTTGCAAAGATTTTCTCTTCGTCTGCAGCTTCTGTTTTCATTCTCGAGTGGTGTCTTTTACAAGTAAGTTTTAAATTGTAATGAAGGCCAACTTATTAATTTTTTTTCTTTCATAGATTGTGCTTTGGTTTTTATCTTAAAAAGTCATCACCAAACCCACGGTCACCTAGATTTTCTCCTATGCTCTCTTTAAGGAATTTATAGTTTTATTTTTTACATTTAGGTTTATGACTCATTTTGAGTTAAAACTTGTGAAAGTTGCAAGGGCTGAATTGAGTTTCATTTTTATTTTCTTTTGCAAGTGGATGTCCAGCTGTTCCAGCACCATTTATTGAAAAGACTATCTTTCCTCCATTGAATTGCCTTTGCTCATTTGTCAAATAACAGTTGGCTGTATTTGTGTGGGTCTATTTCTGGGCTTTCTCTTCTGTTCCATTGATACATTGTCTATTCCCTCACCAACGTCATAGGGTGTTGATAACTGTAACTTTATAATAGGTTTTTGAAATTGGGTATCATCAGACCCCCAACCTGGTACTTATCCTTCAGTATTATGTTACATATTCTGCATCTTTGCTTTTTATATAAACTTAAGAATCAGTCTTTTGTTATCCACAAAACTAACCTGCTGGGATTTGACGGGATTACAGATCAAGCTGAGAAGAATTGACATCTTGACAATATTGAGTCTTCCAATCCACGAACATGCGTTATCTCTCCATATTTAGTTCTTTCTCCAGTATTTTTCATCAGCATTGTGTACTGTTTTTAGTAAAGGTCTGGCATTTGTCTCACTCTGTCTCATTGGTTTCACTTAGCATAATGCCCCTAGGTCCATCTATGTTATCATCAATGGCAAGATCTCATTCTTTCAGTGCTTTGCTGAGCACTGGCAGGTGCAGGTTTCTAGTTGTAGAATGAATAAGTCATGGGAACAAAAGGTACAGCATAGGGAAGTGGTCTGTGGTATTCTAATAGTGTTGTATGGTGATAGATGGTAGCCACATTTGTGGTGAATATAACATAATGTTTAAACTTGATTCATTATTTCGTACACTTGAAACTAATAATATAGTGTGTCACTATGCTTTAAAAATTTTCCACTAAAAATAAAATAAATATAAAAAAATAATTTCATATTGGCTAGAAGTCAACATAATAATATTTTGCATTATTAGTCAAACAATATGTTATCATTTATTTATAAATGATACATTACTGGAAAAAAATCTGGTACCCATTTTGTTAAATTCTTACCTAAGTATTTTCTTTTTTTTAAGCACACTATTTACATTTGTATGTTAATATCAATGGTACTATATATTTGATTTCTATTTCCATTTGTGTGTGTGTGTGTGTTATATATTAGAGTTTTTGAGATGTTCTTTACTAAGTTGAGAAAGTTTCCTTCTATTCCTAGTTTGTTGAGAGCTTTTGGGGTGTGTGTGTGTGTGTGTGTGTGTGTGTGTGTGTGTTTAGTGAATGGGTGCTAGATTTTGTCAAATTCTTTGTTGGCATTTGTTGATAAAATCATACAGTTTTTATATGTTAGTCTATTGATGTGATGGGTTTCATTAACTGGTCAGTACTGAACTTATAGAATATTAGGAATGACTCCTTTTGCCTCTGTTTTCTGAAGTAATTGTGGGGAGTTGGTGAAAACATCTTAGCTTGGTACTTTCTGTTCTGGTAGGTTATCAATTATTGATTCAACTTGTTTAATAGATATAAGCCTATTCAGATTATCTTTTTCTCCTTGTGTGACTTTTCGTATATTGTGTCTTTTAAAAATTGGTATATTTTACGTAGGTTATCAAACTTGTAGACTAGAGTTGTTTTTAATGTCCTTTTACTATCTTTTCAAAGTCTATGTATCTACATGTCCAATGTCCATGTAGTGATTGCCATTTTTTGCTTATATTAATACTTTGTGACTTCTTTGTTTTTTCATTAGCTTAACTAGAGGTTTATCAACAGTGATCTCTTCAAAGAACCAGCTTTCGATATTGTTGAATTTCTTTTTTGGTTTCCTGTTTTTGAGTTCATTTATTTCTGCTGTAATTTTTTAGTGTTCTTTTCTTCTGCTTGCTCTGAATTTAATTTGTTCTTCTTCTTCTTTTTTTTTTTTTTTCTTTCATTTCCTATATTGGAAGTTCAGTTTATTGGTTTCGGATCTTTTCTTAAATATATGCATTCAGTGTTACAAATTTTCCTCTAAGCACACTTTTCACTGCATATAAGATTACGTTAACTCATATTTTTATTGTCCTTTAGTGAAAATATTTTTTTAATGTTTCAAGATTCATTTGACAACATGTTATTTATAAGTGTTTTTTTCCCCATTTTATTTTATTTTATTTCTTTTCAGTGTTCCAGCATTCACTGTTTATACACCACACCCAGTGCTCCATGCCATACGTGCCCTCCATAATACCCACCACCAGTGTGCTGTTTAATTGCAAGCATTTGAGGGCTTTCTAGCAATCTTTCTTTTATTGATTTCTGGTTAAATTTCATTGTTGTCTGAGGGCATGCTTTGTAAGATTTCTATTTTTTTTTTAATTTATTTGAATGTGTCTTGTGGCCTAGAACATGATCTATTTTGGTGTGACATGTCCCATGGGAACCTGAGAAGGTTGTACATTCTTCTGTTGTTGGATGGAGTATTGTATAAATGTCAATTAGATGCAGCTGATTGATGGAGCTCTTCTGTTCAGCTTGTCTTTACCAATTTTTTGGCCGGTGGAGCTGTCAACTAGAGATAGATGCATGTCGAAGTCTTTAATCATATAGTACTTGCCTTTTTCTCCTTGAAGTATCTCAGTTTTGCCTCAAGTACTTTCAGACTCTTCGTCATTTGATTGGCATATTTACAACATTCACATTAAGGTGATTATTAATATAGTTGGGTTAATATCTGTCCCATTTGTAACTATTTCCTATTTATATCCTTTTTTGACTTCTATTCATTTTCTAACTTCTCTGGCTTTAATTGGGCATTTTATATGATTCCTTTTCTCATCTCTCTTAGTATATCAATTATATTATTATTTTTTTTTAAAGATTTTATTTATTTATTTATTTATTTATTTATTTATTTGACAGAGAGCGCACAGCAGGGGGAGTATCCAGGCAGAGGAAGGGAGAGAAGCAGGCTTTCCCCTCCCTCCCCAGGTAGGGAGCCCAACACGGTGCCCCATCCCAGGACCCTGAGACCATGGCCTGAGCCAAAGGCCAACACTTCAAGACTGAGCCACCCAGGTGCCCCTGCTACACTTTTCAGTTGTTTAAAAATTTCCCTAGGGTTTTAAATATTCATTTACAACCAATCTAAGACCACTTGCAGAGAACACTAGACACTTTACGAGTAATAGAAGCACCTCATGAGAGAACAACCGCACTTATTCGTCCCAGTCACACAATACTGCTGTCACTCCCTTCACTCACTATAAGCTATCATCACTGACTAGACCCTTGCTATTGCTATTTTGAACAAATGATTATCTTTTAGATCAGCTCAGAGTAAGAAATATGAAACATTTTGTTTCACCGTCATTGATTCCTTCTCTAAAAGTCTTCCTTTCTTTTTTGGATCTGAGTTTCAACCTATATCACTTTCTTTTTCTCTGAAGAACTTCTGTTAACGTTTCTTATCAGGCTGGTCTACTGACAACAAATTCCCTCAGTTTTTATTTGTCACAGAAAAATCTCTGTTTCTTCTTCACTTTTGAAAGACAATCTTGCAGTAACGAATTCGAGGCTGGCGGTCTTTTCTTCGGTAATTCCCTTGCTCCAGGTGGTTTAGACCCTGGTATAACCCCAGTTTATACTGTAGTATGGTCTCCCCTCAGGAAAGCTTTGTTAAAAGAAGAACAGAATGTGGGTGTCTGGGTGGCTCCGTGGGTTAAGCCTCTGCCTTCGGCTCAGGTCATGATCTCAGGGTCCTGGGATCGAGCCTGCTTCCTCCTCTCTACCTGTCCCTCCCCATGCTTGTGCTCTGCCCCCACATCTCCCCCCGGTTAAATAAATAAATAACATTAAAAGAAGAAGAAGAACAGAATGTCCTGGCTGTATTTTCAGATGGTTTCTGTTTCCCTCCTCTTGTTGGAAGCATGAGGGGGTTTTCCGAGATCCTCACTGTGCGAAGCTGGCAGGGGTAAAACTCACAAATGGGTGATATTCCCCCAACACTAACCCCCCACCCCTTGGAGTTTTTAATGCTCTAGCTTGTTCACACTTGAGCCTCCAGCAGTAAGTCACTTAGTTTTAGTTTTCCTACCCCGGCAGGGAGGTTTCTGCTCCAGGGAGTCGTGATTCTCTGTATGTGTCTGTCGGTCCTTCCAGCCTGGGGGCAGGGATTCCCCCTCTGTCTCCATTCCCGGATGGATGTAGGGAGAAACAGCTGGTTCTGACTCTGTTGGTCTTTTTTCGGTTTTGTGAGGATGGATGGGAATAACAATTTCCAAGCTGCTGACGTGCTAGACTGGAAACCAGAGAGCAGATTTTTATAGGGAAAAGGAAGAACTAATCACTACTGAGCAAGCTGTTCCTGTCTATTTGCTTCTGCTTTTATTTCATTTTGTTCCTTTACTATTTTATCATGGGACAGTGTCTGAATCAACTTCTGAGAGAAATGGGAAGCGAAGTTGGTTGTTTCTCTTCCACTGTTCTCCCTGTCCGCTGGCCTTTGGAGAGCGTCTGAGTCCAACCGTCAGTGTCCTGGAGAGTTTGAGGTGGTTGTTTTCCCCTCGATTTCCTTGTAGCTTTGGAGGTGGCCTAGAATGGAAAGGAAGAGGACCCTGGCACACTCCGTTGGCAGACCTAGATAAAAGGGTAAAGAGACAAAGAGTGCATCCAAGCTGAACTCTAATAAGGCTTGCATGATTTTAAATTTTATATATATATCACCATAAACATGAGAACGTAATTTACATGTTCATGTTCCAACATGTTTTCCCCAAAGCTATCATTTTATCATTACTGTGCCCTGGAACACGATCAGAAGTGCATCTAGAAAGAACGATAAAACATTAAAACCCATAGGAATGTCACTCGTCTCTGAAAATTACAGATGCTCTGGGACAATTAAAATTTTAAAACACAAAATTTAGAAGAAAGTTAAAAATCTTCACTGATTCAGCCAAATTGCAGTAATCCCCTAATTTGTGGAGATGATGGACTCTCATACATTTCTCTTAATAAAAAAGAAAAGTTATACTGTATTTTAGTTACTGCAGTCATAAAGGGTAGTATTGATATTATAATAGAATAATAATTATATTATTATAATTATAATCTGCTTTATAAATTAAATAGTCACCATGAACTAGTTTAGCCAAAACAAACAAAGAAGCGCAGTTCCTCAGGCTGTTTCCCTGCGGGGAGGACTCGGCGGTGGGTGAGGACAAAGGGGTTATGGACGATGTGAGTCTCTAAGGAGTTTTGGAAGCGAGGTCTCCAGGACCTTGAGGAGCTAGCTGTTGTCTGAGGAAAAGGTTATTCATTACCAATAATAAAAATCTTGTGAGATCCTTTAGATGTCTATCAGTGGGTCATATACTTGGGAATGATTCTCGACACTATTTTGGAGGTTTAGAGATAAAGTTTCCTAAAGGAATTATTAAAATAGTAGACCTGCAGGATTCTGGTCAGACCTGTCGGGGTACGGGGTCGGTCAGGCTAGGATTGTCCTTAGCAAAACCTCAAGGTGAGGGCAGTTAAGTCCCCAGGGGAGAGCCACTCTGTCTGTTTCAAGGGCTTGTCAGTAGGTGAGGAATTTTAATGATTTTCTTCTCCCTCTTTCCCACATCAGCTAAACTTGAGGTGGGATGGCCTGAATTTTCTCAGACTCCACAGCATCTGCTTAGTTTACAGGGAAGACCGAGAAGTCCTCTGCCTGCGTGGCTAGTCCAGTCCTCTGTTCAAACCACCCGATGAAATCCCGAGAGTGATTCGTGTCAGGAGTAAATTCTGGGAAGGGAATCGCCAGATACTACTTAGCAATTGCTGGGTAATTGCAGGTGCAATTGCTGGGTAATTGGAGGTTAAGTCTTGTCCAAATCACGGAC
This sequence comes from Mustela nivalis, assembly GCF_964662115.1. Lineage (NCBI taxonomy): Eukaryota > Metazoa > Chordata > Mammalia > Carnivora > Mustelidae > Mustela > Mustela nivalis. The sequence continues at coordinate 6,458,812 of NC_139035.1, read as the reverse complement.
ACACAGAAACACAAGGACGTATCAAAGGTAGGAGTTCCACGACCTCTTTCCAAAATGACCAACACAGAACGAGCGAACTGTGTAGACACTGGCTTGGAGATCCTGATCGCCATGGAGCATGTCTGTGCCTCGGGCCACTCACTGTAGTGAACGCAGTCACAGAGGTCTTCCCTGCTGACGTCTGTGTCACACAGTACGCAGCAGCGCCCTGCTAGGCGTCCGATGGACACGGGAAATAGAAAGTGGAAGGCTCAAAGCTCCAGCTTGCATTCTCACCAGTTAGGTTTTTGTTTTGTTTTGTTTTTTAAGATTTTATTTATTTATTTGACAGAGGTCACAAGTAGGCAGAGAGGCAGGCAGAGAGAGAGAAGGAAGCAGGCTCCCTGCTGGGCAGAGAGCCTGATGCGGGGCTTGATCCCAGGACCCTGGGATCATGCCCTGAGCCAAAGGCAGAGGCTTTAACCCACTGAGCCACCCAGGCGCCCCTCTCACCAGTTAATTGTATCTCACACCCGACACGGTCTGTTGTGTCAGTGCAGTTCAGCCCGTACTCGCTGAGCACTCGGTGGTGTGCAAGGCACTGGGCTGTTGCCCTGGCAGGAGCGAGGGCGGGTGAGAGACAGTCTCTGATCCACATCAGCTGGCAGACCAGGAGAGGGACCGGGCAGGGTCCAAAAGGGAGCTGTCCCCTCCAGCATGAGCGTCCTCTGACCCGGGTTAGTTAGGACACGCATCAGCTCAGGACTTGAAATGTCCTCGGGGACCCTAAACGCATCGCCTTGGACTTGTCATTCTTTCTCCGGGAGCCCCCGAAGACCCAGAGCTCTGGGATCCGACGCGCCGCCTCATATCCTCACTCAGCACTTAGTAGCGGTGGCCTCGTGTCCGTGACCTCACTTTTCTAAATTTCAGTTTCCTCATCGGTAAAATGGGATCTCAAAGTCCAATCTCCTTTTACGCCTCATTAGAGCATCAGTTATAAATGGGTATACATCGGTGGTTTTCATTCTCCCCATTTTTTTTGATCCCCACAGATTTCTAGGCTTTTTGACGCCCTTATTCTCTCTCTCTCTCTTTTTTTTTTTTTTATGGTTTTACAAAATCTTAGTCCATAATGAAGGCCTCTTTTGCATATTCCCCATTATATTGGAAATCTGTCAACAAAGCAGACAGAGGACAAAACGAAGCTGCTGTCTCCCATACTGCTGGGTGCGTGACTATAAGATTGGTTTTTTCCCGGCTTCCTTAAAAAATGTGGCAAGCACCAGTTAAGACATAATGCTGTGACACCAGTCTTAAGTGGATTTTGATTTGCAAATCACATTCATCTCGTCTTGAAATAGCTTCATTGGTTTCCTTGGAAACTTTGAAATTGATTTTCAGGTGTGCATTCTGAGTTCCAAGGTTCATAACCATAGTGATACGGATCATCTTAGCACCTCGTGGTCTTTAATTTTTCTGCCCTCTGAGTTGGAAAAGTATTAGGTACTGGTGATATTTAATAGGAGGTGCATGGCAATGTTTTAGGATCATTTGTGATGATTTGCGTATTTAACAATGCATGAAGCATTTTAAATAATATGACTTATGCTCCAAAATTAGAAAGAATCTGAATTGTATTTCATTCAGTGTTTTAAAAAATAGGTTTATATCCCTCTGCCTTTGTTATTTTTCTACAGTCTAAGGCTAATATCATATGTCACCTGGGATGGTTGACTGTGGACCAAGGTGCTATGTTAGGTAACACACATAAATTTTCTAAACTATCTTTGCCCAACCCTTAAAGAAAGAACAATTTACCTTATCCTCCTTTAAAGCAGATTTTCTTTAAAAGAAAGAATATCCTCCTTTAAAGCAGATTTTCTAACACTTAGATTTCTACTGCTTCATCTTTCTGGGCAATTGGAGAGCAACTGAAATTTAGAGAAGTAGGAAGACATACAGGAAACAAATGTTATCCTTTTGGAAAACTACAAGTGACAAACGTTAGTCAATAAAAATACTCAAGTTATTCTCAATTCTTAGACTTACTCCAAAACTACAGAAGAAAATAGATTTGTTTTACACTCACTCCTCCCTCGTGGATGTATATCTGTGCAGTAAAGAGGAGCTGTTACACGTGGACCATGCAGAAAATGCAGCAAAACATGCTTTAAGGGGCGCCCGGGTGGCCCAGTCGTTAAGCATCTTCCTTCGACTCAGGTCATGATCCCAGGGTCCTGGGATCGAGCCCCACATCGGGCTCCCTCCTCAGCAGGAAGCCTGCTTCTCCCACTCCCACTCCCCCTGCTTGTGTTCCCTCACTTACTATGTCCCTCTCTGTCAAATAAATAAAATTTAAAAAACAAAACAAAACATGCCTTTAAGGACTGTCAGAGCGTTATATCATTAACAGGCTCTGTCTTTTTGGGGAGAAGCTTACGCACTGCTCACTTCTGCTTCATGTATTATTTGCTAACAAAAATTCAGTGCATTCTGGTCTCTTCTCCACTCTGACTCCCCTCTTCCAAAAAGAAGGAATGACTTATATTATATCTTGGAAATTAGACCAAAAAGGAAAGAATGAGATGCAAGAACCAATGATAAGAAATTGATAAATCAGAATAAACATGGATTTTGTTAAAATAATTAACTTTGGAGTTTAAACCAAAGTGGAATTAAAATGGCAGACAACAATACTGTATCAGTTGTGAAAAACTCAGCTTGTTTGACAACTTAAAATCACTCTTCCAAATGATACTCTCTCTCTCTTTTTTTTTTTTTTTTAATTTTCAGCATAACAGCATTCGTTGTTTTTGCACCACACCCAGTGCTCCATGCAATCCGTGCCCTCTCCAATACCCACCACCTGGTTCCCCCAACCTCCCACCCCCCACCCCTTCAAAACCCTCAGACTGTTTATTCTCAGGGAAGAAAATCACAATGGGAATTTTAAAATAGCACAGGGCTGGGACGCCTAGGTGACTCAGTGGGTTAAAGCCTCTGCCTTTGGCTCAGGTCAAAATCTCAGGGTCTTGGGATTGAGCCCCGCATCGGGCTCTCTGCTCAGCAGGGAGCCTACTTCTTCTTCTCTCTCTCTGCCTGCCTCTCTGCCTACTTGTGATCTCTGTCAAATAAATAAATAAATAAAATTTTAATAAATAAATAAATAAAATAGCACAGGGCTACATTTTCCTCTGGAGGTGTTCACAGACTTCTCAAGGTTTCCAAGGAACCACAGATTCAAGGGACTATGTTTCCTCCTTTTTTTAATATAGTCTTTCTAAGTGTCATGAAAATTCTCCTATTAAGGAAAAGCTTTTATATTAAGGAACATTTTGCAATAAAGTTTCACTTTTTAAAAGTAATATTTGGAAAATTTTGCAATATATTTATATTATTTTCATAAATTATAGATTAATAATATTTATAAAGACAAATGGAATCAGAAAAATTTTTCATAGACGCCTTATGATCACAGGAAATTTTAAAATTTCAACTAATTTATAAATATGTTGTTGTACAGAAGAGTAACAGGTGATCAGTTCTATAAGGGTAGTGTAGTTAACACATGACTTCAAGAAGAAGAAAGAATAATTCAAATTTCTCTCTCAGAAGAGCCTGTCCATGTATTTTCTGGATACATTTAGAGCCCACTGGATACATTTAGAAGAGTGGTTTAACAGTTATATTTTTAAGTGTGGATATCTACATTTTGGAATTAAATGATTCATGAATATTTAAATTTATGTTAAAAATTTTAGAGTCAAATTAAAAATAATGCGCTTTTTCCCCCCCACCCCTGAGGTGAGTGCATGAGCAAAAGCCTCTAAAGTCTACACTTCAATGGAGGGCAGCTTTGGAGCAGGGCTGGGCGTGAGAAATTTCAGATAAAAGGATACTAAGACTTACTCCAAAATAACACCCAGGAAAGCATAGTTAAATTTTTTATTTCAAGTTCCATTATGGAAGAAATATGTAAGATTTTAACATAAACTAAATAAACAAGGGGAAAGAAAGGAAATTGAGTTCTATTGAGCTCCTGTATGTAAAAATCCATCTGTTGCTTTACTTAGAAGCAGATTTTTTTTTCTTAAGGATTTCTTTTTTTTTTTTAAGATTTTATTTATTTATTTGACAGACAGAGATAACAAGTAGGTAGAGAGGCAAGCAAAGAGAGAGGAGGAAGCAGGCTCTCCTTGGAGCAGAGAGCCCAATGCGGGGCTCGATCCCAGAACCCTGGGATCATGACCTGAGCCAAAGGCAGAGGCTTAACCCACTGAGCCACCCATACGACCCCCCTTAAGGATTTCTTTATGTACAACTGTCATGATATATTTATTCCCATAGTGCAAAGGAGAAGAAAATCAAGAAAAACTGAGTCAAGTGAGAAGTTCATGGCTAGATTAACACAACTGCTCCTTTAAGATTCAGCAAACATACTGTCCTCCGCTCCACCCAGATGGGAGGTCAGTCCAGCCGTATGGGCCAGGCAGCTGTCTTTTGCCCTGGATTTTGAGTCCCTTGAAGGTTCAAGGACAAAATCTTTCACTGTGTATCCCCTGTGCCTGGAACAATATGCAGAATTTCAGTAGGTGTTCGATAAACATTTAATTCAGTGAGAGACAGATTGAAGGAATGAAGAGTTCTAGGATTTACACCGTGGTCCAATGCATTATATTTAGCTTTAAAGACGCCAACTGTCTATGCTCACGTTGGTAGTAAGAAAACAATGTAAATTTATTAACAGCAACAATTTTAACAAAAATTTTAAACAGCAGCATTCGAAATGACCATCTCTGAATTTCGATGAGGACCTCTATGCTTGTCCTATGAGGCTTGAAATTACAGTTAGATGGGCATAAAATAGCCCTTCTCCTAGAACATCAGGAGAGATTTGAAGGGACAAAATTGGAAGATGTCGTAAGTCTATCCAAATGTGTCAGATGATAAAGGCAATTTGAAATACTTGGTTTTGATTTCATATTCTAAATGGACGTATAATCATTATGAAAACCTCAAAAGAGAATAGAAGCCAAGTGTATGAGAGAAACACAAGATACGCTTAGGAACCATTTACAAAGAATTATAGGATACATCATACATACTCTGATCTAATAAATGTATGTGAACACTAAATAAGGAAGCAGTGTGGTAGATTTTTACCACAAATTACCACCACTCCGGCCAGCACCTTGCTCGATGACAAGACTCCCCCATTCTTGCTAAGTCTCAGGGGTACTCTAGGAGCCTTGAGCTGAGCCCTGCTTCTTGCCTTGCTAGGTCTGAGAACGTTAGCTGAACTCTTCCATTCTGAGCTTTGTGTTTCTGTCTAATAAAATATATACATATATATTTAATATATTTCGTGTTTATATATTATATACAATACATATAATATTATAACTAATAATAATTAATATTAATATTTATAATATATTAATATTAATATTTAATAAACCTATGTTTTGTAGCTCATACCGGTATTGTCAGACACAAAGCAGATGAGCAGGAGATACATGGAAGTGACCAGGACACTAAATGAGCTTGGGAAGTAATGGGGATTATTCACTTATTTATTAGATGGATAGCAAACATTAAGAATAAGGATTGTTTACGTACGTATTCCTCCCAGTATTGTCTCCTGCCAGTTTAACACAAGGATCGAGGGGACTAAGAACAGTGACTACATTGTTTGTCTCTGTATCGTGGTGCCTAGAACCTCAGTTGGCCCATTGAATGAAACAAACAAGGACGTTTCAATTAATACATTACATCCTACCTTTGAAAAAAAAATACATCCATCCTTCTTAATATAGTTTGACTAGTCATAGCTTAAATGTATGCAGTATAGAGCAATTCTAAACTGTAAGTATCCTGTTGAATATTTAAAATGGAATTATTGCCAAGGTCATCAAGTCAAATTTTAATTTTTTTCTAAAAATTATATGTTTCTTTGAATCGGAGATAAACTCAGAATTTTCCTCAGACTTGACTAAAAAGCTGGTTATTGGTTCCACTACCAATACATTTCATCTTACATTTGCATAACACCTTATAAGTTTTCAAAAGGCCTTTACATGGATCATTGCTTTCTTTTTTCACAACCATCTTATGAAGTCAGGAAAAAATATATTAAAATTCCCAGGGGCGCCTGGGTGGCTCAGTGGGTTAAAGCCTCTCCCTTCGGCTCAGGTCATGATCTCAGGGTCCTGGGATCGAGTCCCGCATCGGGCTCTCTGCTCAGCGGGGAGCCTGCTTCCCCCCTCTCTCTGCCTGCCTCTCTGCCTACTTGTGATCTTTGTCAAAAAATAAATAAAATCTTTAAAATTTCCATTTATCAGGAATCTGACTCCAAAAGGAGAGAACACTTTGACACCTGCCTAGGAGCAGGCCTCGCCTCCTGATTTTGAGAATGACGTCTCGTGTTCACCTGCCCAAGCCCTGACTTGTGCCTGTGGTGTGTTCTTCTTGCATCTGTGGAGCAGCCTGGCTCACTTTATTTCTTTTTAACCTTAATTAGAATAATTTACCATGTGCAGACCTCAAGTGCGGCTCTCGTCACAGATCACTTTTGCTAATATGCTTTCATCAGGACGCCCCTGGGGAAGTTCCAGGGAAGGAGCCCATTACAGGTTCCAAAGGAAAGGAAAGAAATGTAATAAACAGGTAAAATCAAAGGGCAAAATTCACTTTATAGAAGTTAATGAAACAGGGCCTCAGATGTTTCGCGAATCTCTGCCACGTCCTGATCCTGATCTGCCTTGACCAGGCTGCTCTTTTGTTCTTAGCTGGTACTGTCCTGGACACCCTGGGCCTCTTTATTTCAGCTGGGAGATGGAGAACTTGTTCCCCAAGTGACCTTACGTTTTAGGATACACCCTTGATTCAGAGCCTGTACTGACTCTTTCTCCAAACGGAGTGGTTATTTCCAGATAGCTGGGTCTGCATTCCAGTTCAGCTGCTGAGTAGCGTGTATGTACTTGAAAAAGTTAGTTCTCTCTGCCCTTTTAACAGTAGCACCCCCACCCGGTAAGGTTGCTTGAAGGATTACTTGGCTAATTTATGAAGGATCGAAATGGCGCCTGGCACAGTGTAAGTGTTACCTTTACTGTTAGTATTTCCATCTCCGTTATCTATTATTTTCAGGGTTTTATCACTATCATCATTATCTTCTCCTAAAAAGAAGAGAAACAACCTCAAAGGTCATTGTAGGTCTGTCTGCCGGGAAGCAGATGGTTTCATTTTATTAAGGCTACTGGATGCAGCGGTGAGGAGGGGAGTGCAGGGGCAGCAGGCAGGGGGCCAGGGTTCTCACACCAGTTTTTCTTTTGGCAAATAGGAGTGAAGAAATAAGAGATGGAAGGAAACTTGGAGCGGGAATTGCAAATAGGTTAGCCATGCTGCGTTTAAGAATCAGCTTTTCCTCCCCTACTGGCTGCTTTTCTGAGAGGCCATCAACCTTCAGTGCATGCCGTCCTGTAGAGACGTTCTGGGTTCGAGTTCCAAAATCACTATATGAGTCATATCAGATTGCTGTCTATGTAGATAAGTAACAGGAAACAGGTGTGTTATTTACTAACAAAAAAATAATGTATTTCAACCATCCTTAAGATAGAAGTTATGTTCTTCTATTATATTATTATTATTATTATTAAGCTGTCCACTCTCTGATTTACTATCCCTTTGCCTTATGTGAGCTTGAGCAACGTATTAAACGTGCGTGGCAAGCACATCATTGCCATTTCTGTCTCTTACAACCCTCAGTTCCCGCAGTTCCCCTTATACTACAATCCACACCTCAGCCCTGGCCAAAGGTTCCTGCCTCCCCAGCCCAGGCGGCAGCCACCCTCACTGCCTCCCACCCTGTCCAGGCTCCGACCCTCTACTTTGAGGACACCCTGCTCATGTCCTGCCTGGAGTCCCCTTGCTGGACTGTGATGGGTGCGCTCTACCCCCAGAACTTTCTGGAGCTGGTTCATTTTCCCAATTTAGGTCGCAACTCGAATGTTATCACTTCAGAGAGTCCTTTGTGATCCCTTCAATCTAAAGTATCAGCCCCATCCGCACACCCTCCGCTTCGCCCAGTATCTGTCACAGCTTGTCACAGCTGGGTAATTAACCAGTTGCTTTAGTGTCTACTGCTTGACTTTGACTCTGGCCTCAACCAAGAATTAGATTTTTTTTTTATTTTTTATAAACATATATTTTTATCCCCAGGGGTACAGGTCTGTGAATTGTCAGGTTTACACACTTCACAGCACTCACCATAGCACATACCCTCCCCAACGTCCAAAACCCAACCCCCTTCTCCCAACCCTGTTCCCCCCAGCAACCCTGAGTTTATTTTGTGAGATTAAGAGTCACTTATGGTTTATCTCCCTCCCAATCCCATCTTGTTTCATTTATTCTTCTCCTACCTCCTTAACCCCCCATGTTGCATCTCCACTTCCTGATATCAGGGAGATCATATGATAGTTGTCTTTCTCTGCTTGACTTATTTCACTAAGCATGATACCCTCTAGCTGCATCCATGTCGTCGCAAATGGCAAGATTTTATTTCTTTTGATGGCTGCATAGTATTCCATTGTGTATATATACCACATCTTCTTGATCCATTCATCTGTTGATGGACATCTAGGTTCTTTCCATAGTTTGGCTATTGTGGACATTGCTGCTATAAAGATTCGGGTGCACGTGCCCCATTTGTATCTTTAGGGTAATACCCAGTAGTGCAATTGCTGGGTCGTAGGATTGCTCTATTTTCAACACTTTGAGGAACCTCCATGCTGTTTTCCAGAGTGGTTGCTCCAGCTTGCATTCCCACCAACAGTGTAGGAGGGTTCCCCTTTCTCTGCATCCTCACCAGCATCTGTCATTTCCTGACTTGTTAATTTTAGCCATTCTGACTGGTGTGAGGTGGTATCTCATTGTGGTTTTGATTTGTATTTCCCTGATGCCGAGTGATGTGGAGCACTTTTGCATGTGTCTGTTGGCCATCTGGATGTCTTCTTTGCAGAAATGTCTGTTCATGTCTTCTGCCCATTTCTTGATTCTCAACCAAGAATTTCTTAGACTCGTCCTGCCTTCAGTGTCTCATCTGCAAAGGAGTAAAATTAGTAACACCTGCTTGTTGCTGCGGTGGCGGCACTTGGACACCAAAACTTACATAAAATACTTGCATAGCTCCTGGTACATGGAAAGCGTTCAGTAAATATCAGGCATTGTTGTCTCATTATTATAGTACTATCCGTTGTCCATCACAGTCTAGACCAGTTTACTGTAAGCTAAGGGCAGTGAGGGTCCCCTGGGCTCATCCACTGTGTCCTCAGGGCTCAGAAGAAGCCTGGCACACCACACGTGCTCGGTGAGCGTTTGCTGAATGAAGGAACAAGGCATCCAGTATCCTTACACTTCGTCCCACTTTTCCTTTTACTCCCCATAACAGCAGATATTCTGTTCTTCTCCAGGAACCAAAGATACTTTGGAGCCTCTGTAATTACTCCACACAGACCCCTCTCATTCCTAAGAGTCTTAAAATCTTTATAAAACCAATACCTTTCTTAGAAGGTATTTACCAGCAGAGGCTGAGCTGTTGGTGCCATGTGGCCCCCTGCAGGTAGAGGGCAGTATTACAGTGAACACAGCTCCAGGCTTCTGACCCCCATCACCCTGTCTTTGCACTTGATCTTAGCCAAAAGGCTGAGAAGCGATCCTGTCTTTGGGCAGTTGGAAGCTGACTCCTTTGCCCTCTCCAAGCATTCGTCCTTTTGAATTTCTCTGGAATGTAAGCTCATTGAGAATAGGACCCTTGTCTGTTTGTTTTGTTCACAGCTGTACCCCCACCACTTAGATCAGAGCCTGGCATAGCAGGCATCTAGTAAATGTTTGTAGAATTGAATAAATGAATGAATTTTTAAAAATAGTTTTCTATCTTTTTATTCCCCTGCTGGCCCAGAAATCTGATGCAGCTATTAACAGAAAATACTGACCACTTACTCAGTTGTATATGGAGTTTCAGTGTTGAGAGGATAAGATACAATAGGAAAAGAATGAGAAAGTAGAGTGAAGAATGAGATTAAAAATGAAAAATATAGGGGCACCTGGGTGGCTCAGTGGGTTAAAGGCTCTGCCTTCGGCTTGGGTCATGATCTCAGGGTCCTGGGATCCAGCCCCACATCGGGCTTTCTGTTCAGCGGGGAGCCTGCTTCCCCCCTCTCTCTCTGCCTGCCTCTCTGCCTACTTGTGATCTCTCTCTCTGTGAAATAAATAAATAAAATCTTTAAAAAAATTAAAAATAATTTAATGGCACCAAGTTGCCTGTTATGAAAAAACTAATCATATGTTTAAAATTGAAGTATACATTAACATAAAATTTGGAAAAAATTTCAAGGTCACTGGATGGTGTGTTCCAGGTATAATAACACGTACGTACCTCCTGTTCATTATTTAAAATTCTTGGCAGTGCTAATTCATGGCAGTACTGCAGAAAGAGACACTTCACAAGTGAGATACTAAAAAAATTCAGTGGCCCTCTCTGCAGTGTCCCATTTGGAAAAAAACAAACAAACAAACAAAAAATAACTTTATATAAAAATCCATCCCCGGCAAAGTTTTTAAAAGAAAATTTCACTTGTAAACGCACTCTGTAATTTTCTTTTTCTTTTTTCCCAAGATTTTATTTATTTATTTATTTGAGAGAGAGAGAGCATGAGGATGGGGGAGGGTCAGAGGGAGAAACAGGTTCCCTGCAGAGCAGGGAGCCCAATGCAGGACTTGATCCCGGGACTCCAGGATCATGACCCGAGCCAAAGACAGTTGATTAACCAACTGAGACACCCAGGCACCCTGTAATTTTCTTTAAAGTAGAAACTTCTCTGGTGGACATAAAGGACATTATCACTAGTAATTCCCTACATTACTTTCCCTTTGGAGTTAACACAGGACTCTCCAGTGTATTAGGTTCCTACAATCCTCACCTCAGCCCTGTGGAATAGAGGCACCAAGGATTTCTATCCTCATTACACAGGTGAGCAGTTGGAGCCTCGGAAAGGTTAGGTGACTTTTCCAAAGTCACAGTTAGTGAGGGGGGCTAGAATCCCAAATCTGAAAACTCAAGGACCATTGCTCTTTCTCCTATACCCCATGGCCTCTCCTAGAATATCTGTGAATCTGTCTTTCACAGATGATGATTAGGGGATTAGGCAATAGGCATAGTATGAGTCTCATGTCCTGAGTGACTTTGCCAATAATCTCTGATAACAGTCTCATCCTTTTATAGGTTGTAATATTATTTTCTAACACACTGCCTATATCTCTTTTCCTTTTCTCTAACAAACCAAGGAAAGGGAGTGGGGGAGGATCTGAGTTCAGATATCCAAAATTATTGTTCATGACTATTTTGACCTAAATTCAGTGAATATAGATTACTCACGGTTTGGTAAGTCCCACAGCACTTTGGCATTATCTGTTAGGTTTCATATTCCTACTGGATTATTTATTTATTTCTTTGTTTGTTTGTTTGTTTGTTTGTTTAAAATGGAGAGAGAGTCCATGTTCATGGAGAAGACGACTTAATATTGTCAAGATGTTAGTTCTTCTCAGGTGCCTGGGTGGCTCACTTGGTTAAACTCCTACTGGATAATTTATTGATGTACTCTTGGAAAATGTGAACTTACTGCTTCATTTGATAAATTTAAATAAGAGAAGGAGAAATTAAGAAACCTTGATCTAGTATTATGGGAAATTTACATGAAAGCTAATATTTTTATTACAACAGTGGTTCAGAAATAGCATGAAAGTTAAATTATGGTATTTCTTATTATGCTTTGTTAAAAAATAGCTTTATTATTGGTTTAAAACCCTACTAAATGCTATAAACAACAGAGGTAATAGTGCCACATAAGAAAGAATGGGAAGTCAGGTACTAACTACTGAGATCACCAGCAGAACTTCGGAAAGTTTTGTAGGTACCTTTGTTATCACAGATCTGTTTTATTCACTACTCTCCAACTAAGGGAATAAGACACAAATACATGCAGTTGATTCGTATTCTTTGAGGCAGGTATGTTCTATAAAGTTGCCACAAATACATAATTAGGGAGTGCTGAGCCATTGCTCCTACAGGAAGTACAGTGTTCAGTTTCTGCAAGTTTCTGGTCACAACATTTTTGCCAACCGATCAATACCTACACTTTTGTTGGATGTGTGCTTCTTTCAACAGACACCTTAGCTCATATATTTTTTGATTCATAAACATTGACCTTAACCACCAGCAGCATCCAGAGTCATTCACAAACAGAGCTTATCCAACATACATATCATCTCCGAAAAGCACATTACAGTCTTCTTGCCTCTAGAAACACTAGACAGCCCTGTGGCAGTATTCCTGGCACTCATTTTAGATATCAAAACACCAAGAAAAAACACAAAAATGCAAAAAAAAAAAAAAAAGTGGCACTGAATAGACCATCAAAGAGACAACACGTTTATAGAATTAGCTGGAACAGGAAGGTAGAGCATTGCCTCGGTCCACCTCAACTGAGAAAGTGTATATCGGGCAACTCTAGCTTTACCACTCTGAAAGGCTGTGGATGATCATAAAAACACCACCAGTGTTGATTGGGGAGCTACAAATAAATTTTAGCAAGTAGGCGAATTTGCAGATATGGGATCAGCAAATAATGATGATTAGCTCTAATTTTTAAGAGAGGGAAAGAAAGTAAATTTGGGGAGAATTAAATATCTGCAGCAACGTAAGGAATTACAAATTGCTCAAAACTCATGAGCCTTAGAAAAGCAATCAAACCTTTTAGGAGCCATTGATATATTTACAAAGAAAGATAAACAGCTCTGTTTCGTTTGTCTCGCAGCTTAAGTGGTTGGAGCATACAATCTGTGATATAATTTGTGGTTGAATGCACAGAGAACAGGATTCAAATAAGGTTCACAGCGACAGTAATGGTTCTTGCATTTAGGGGCAACATTCTCAGAAATTAAGAAAAATGAATGCAAGTAGGAAACAGATGCAAAGGACTTCCATCCTTCTCGGCCCTCTCTGAGAGCTAATGTGGGGTCCAGTCACTACTGCCTTTATATCTTACGTGTGATGAGTCTCTGCTGTGTGATCACAAACCCAAGAACCCTCCGCCTTGCCTAGTTATTTTTTGTATGGCTCTCGAAGAGGATTTAGGCTCTCAAGATTTCACTCTTACTGCCAATTCAATAAACATAACAATACCTTTTTTTCTGGGATAGTAGATTTAAGGCTCTGGATAAGGTAATAGTGTAAGCACATTCATATGCAGCTGTCTGCATGGAGGAATCATCAGAGGACACTTCCTTTTCCTTTAGGAGACAGAAGTCCACAGCTGTGATTCTTTTCATACTCACAGTTGGTGGGCTATTATTCCATTGCTATCCCAAAGGAATTCTTCTGGAGACTAAACCTTCAAGGCAGGTATTTGAAGATTTTTGTGGTCCAGGCATTCAGTTAGCATAGTAGATCTCTCTTATCTTGATTAATCTTCTTTAGTCAAGGTATTTGATCTTATACAATAGGGAGTTCCTCCTACTACTTATAGTAATGTGATCTTTGTTAACATATATCAGAAAATTTGGGGCGCCTGGGTGGTTCAGTGCGTTATGCGTCTACCTTTAGCTCAGGTTGTGATTCCCAGGGTCCTGGGAGGGAGCCTCTTGTCAGGTTCCCTGCTCAGTGGGGAGTCTGCTTCTCCCTCTGCCCTTACCCCTACTTCCCTGACTTGTGCTCTCTTTCATGCACACACTCTGTCTCAAATAAACAAAATCTAAAAAACATCAGAAAATTGAATAATTTTAAAATTATTTTTATCATATGTTCTCTAGTTAATTTTCTGTTAAGATTTAATTTCTCTTTCAGGTAATTAATGTTGGAGTTGCTGTTGAGTTATAAATTGAAAAAAATAAAATTCCTTAAAGTACTGTTATTCCTTAACTTCCATTCCTACAAATGCATTTCTAGTGGTTGAGTCATTAAATGAGTATTAGATTTTATAGGACTGTATTAACATTAAATTTAAAATACCTTCAAAGAATTAGTTTGGAAATTCTGTTCTTGAAGAAGATAAGAAAGGAAAGAAGATCCCATTCCTTTAGAGTGAAATTAAGGATAATGTTTTTAAGTTTTTTGTTATTAAAAATCCAAAAATCATTGAGGTCTTAAGGGTATGTTCCTTCAGCATAGATAGAATCACAAAACATATTCTGCATCCATCCATTGGGATGGATGTAAGAAGCAAGAACTAACTTGCACACCATACTTCCTGGAAATTTTCCAAAATTGCTCCCATGCCCCTGCATGGATTAAGAAGAAAAGAAAGCAAAACTAGGATAGAAAGAATTATTAGGGCAGTGTAGAAATTGGAGCGTGGTACCACATACCACTTACTTAAAAGATATATTCGGGAATCAATAAAATTTAGCCAAATGAAAGGAAGATGGTGATACCAGACTTACAATTTTTCTTCTCAAGAAATTAGGGCAGCTTTACAGAACTGGATGAAGTCCTGACGATCGCCATGAATGATTCATTGACCCATGTGGCCTAGAGATAAGAGTAAGTCTTAGGAAGGCTTGCCCCATCTTGGATTAAGGTTTCTTAGGCTTAAACACAGCACTCAGAGAGAGAGTCCTATGCCTTGTCTGATGTTTTGTCTCTGACCCAGATTTCATAAAGCATCTTAGGCTCTCAGACATTCCGGGAACAAGCCTAAGGGTAAAGGGGAGGCACAGGGGAAGCAATGCAGTGTCCCTGCCGGACCCTTAGGCCGACGGCCAACAGTCACAACAGCAGAGCCCGGATTCTCTCGGTCAGCTTCACCCATGTAGTGGCCTCAGTCCAAAATGAGTGAGCAATGCCGAGGGAACCCAGAAATAAGAAGTGTGGCCACATGGGTAATAGCTCTGTTTTTGTTGTTGTTGTTTTTTTTAATCTGAGCTGTGATAGAATAATCTTAATAATTAAGCTATAGGAAAATGCCTGGGTGGATCTCAGTAATGTCATGTTCAGCAAGAAGAGCAGATTGCAGAAAATGTCCTGTGAATGCTATATGTATATATAAATATATAATTTAAATAACATATAATTTAAAACTAAATCAGTGTTTGCTGAAGTATGCTCAGTATTGCCTATAACATTTATTAAACTTCTCCTCAAAAACACGGGAAAGTGTATTTCCTGCATGTACTTATACCTGATCTCAGTGTCTAACTCTAATGTATAAATAGGCTTTCAGTGTAATAAGAAGAAGCCAACTCCTCAAAGAGGAAAAATTAGCAATCATGACTATCTAATTTGCAGAAGAAAAAAGACTCTCAAGTCATCAGGAAACATTTAGTCCGGTCTTTATTCAACAAATACATCTTCAGCATCTTCTGTGTCCAAGTGTGTTCTAGGCAAGGGGACACACGGGCAAACGACACAGCAAGAATGTCCGGCCTCATGGAGCTGGCGTCCAGTGAGGTGGCAGGGGGAGAAAGTGAGCTCATCGGCTGCCCCATAAACGGATACGGGGGTGGTATGTTAGGAGGTAGAAGGTTGTGTAGACGAGTATAGTGGGAAGGGGCCGTGGGCGTAGGGGTGGGGGGAGGTGTGGCTGAGAGCATGGGTCTGAAGGGGATGTGGCCACCGTTTGAGAGCAGTTGGGAAGCAAGGTCCAAGGACAATGACCTGGGCAAACAAGGCCTTTGGCCTTTACCGGAAGTGAGCTGAGATAGGAAGTAGTTGAAAAATGGGAAGTTTGAATTTAATGAAATCTGATTTAAGTCTTAACAGAGTAACCCTGATTGCTTTGCTGAAAATGTACTCTCCAGAGTTTAAGCAAGGCACACTCATGCTGAACTCTATGGAATCTGGTTACACAGGTCAGAGGGCTTGAAAGGTGCACAGCCCCTCCCTGGGCAATGACACTTTGGGAAATTGTCAAATACCTGAAAAATAAACCTACAGCCATACATACGTGTTTGCAGAAGTACTAGTAAATTATTGCGGGACGAAGAATATATTCCAAGTGTCTAACAGTAAGCACTCATCTAAATCAATAATGAATGGATTATCATGAGATAATTTTTCAGGATGTCCCAGAATAACACTTACTGATATGAAGTTAGCCAAATGCAACGTTAAAGGATAAAGCTCATAAGATAGCATAGGTAGTACCGTTTTAAATAAACACATGCACATAAAGTTTGGACATGTGTATGTTTGTAGATGTATATAGAAGGGGAAAACCCAAACTGTGTGCCAAATATGACAGAAGTGAGATTAGAATGATTTTTTTCTTTAATATTTATTTTTTCTGAATCATCTGAACTTTTATAATGAGGGATAGGATTTTAAAAATGAAACTCCTTCCGCTTCAAAGTAAAACAATCTGTATGCATCATTTTTAGTGGTGATACAACATTTCCTTGAACAAGTACACATGAATCCCTTGCCCCACTGTATTTCTCTCTTCTGCATCACGAAGGCTGACATCTCTGCATTTCATGCTATTTCCTTGGGTTACATTCTCAGCAGTGCAAGCACTGGAACAATGGCCATGAATGTTTTAAGGCTTTATTACTCATTGTCGAAATCCTTTCCAGAAAGACTTCACTGGTTATGTTTGCCTACCTGCCGTGCTGTTAACTTCTCTATGGCCAGAATGAGTTGTCGTCGCTCTGTAACATATCTGCTCTTCCCGTGAGTGGAAAGTGATTTCCGTAGCAGGATGTTAAAATGGAAATCCAGCTGAAGTGTTAAGATCAAGAAGTGCTGTTCTAGACTGACACACAAACTGTCACCCTAGCTCTGTCAGCTCCCATGGAGGGCGTGAAAGGGTAAGATGTTGACTTAAAGACCAATTTTGTAGCTGTGAGGACGTCAGGAGTTATTGGCCCCATCAGCGCCAAGTGGGAAGAATGAGTGGTGACGCCCCTCATCTCGAGCCCCATGACAAAGATATCAAGGGCTTTCTGAGAGCGCTTTCTGACAGAGTCATCTGCTCATGGGGACACAATGGATCTTGAACTCCAGCCCTTGGAATTACAAGGGGCAAGAGACAGGCTATGTAGTTCTGGGTAGAGGAATGAAAGTGAAGCAGCTGTGTTTTGTAGTCTACTTTCAGGGCAAAGAGTGTGTGAGTGTTTCTCTCGTGGGTCATAGAAGCCGTATGTGACAGAGAATCCTGTCCTAGGGAAGAGCCTGGACAGGCAAACGCACTGCAGAGAGAGGCCGGAGGTGGAGTCAGCCCCTACAAGGGCACTGCAGGTGACAGATTCCCAGCAATGGTGGGACGCAGTTTCTCCGAAGCATCCCACGAAGGACCACAAGAAACGTGCTCAGCTTTAAAACTGCCAAGACCAGAGAATGGCATCACCAGGTCACCGCACTGGTATCTGTGAAGCAAGAATGAAGCAAGAACAGCCCCCTCCTCTCCTTCCTTCCTGTACTCCAGCTCTCGAAAGTCCAAAGTCTTGGTCCTCAACACTCGCTGAGGACACAGAAGAATAAGGTGGACGAAGAAGACGGTCCCGCTTCTCTCACCCACAGAAGCTGGGGGAAAGGGGAGACCCGAAGACTTTAAGCCAGGATAGGATTTTGGGCTGTTCCTTGGGAGGGACGTTCTAGAAGTTGGGTCTCTTTGAATTACCTTGACGAGCAAGGCTGTGGATGCTCCTTGAGTTTTTATTCAGGAACTGGGGAAGGGTTCTCTCACACAATAAACTTGGAACAATTATAAAGAGGGTTTCCTGACAATATATATTACATTTTACTCTTTTTGAGAATTTGCATTTTGAAAATTACTAATATTAGTGGAAAAATAAAATTCCCGTGCTTGTAGAAAGACGTATTCTCAGATCATCTCTTGGATTCTTAGCGTCTGTAGTAATGTTAGCATCAGTCCATGGTTGGCTTTCTCCTTGGCCTTGGCCTTCGTAAAGGAAACTTTATAGAATGAAGCTGAATACACAGCATCGGTCTTTGCAGAGATCTCATATTTTCTGTGTAAGATATTTCATAAACTGAGAGTTGCACAGCTTAGGACAATGATGGTAATTATAAGGACACCCCCAGAACTAACCGTAGAAAACGTGGTATTTGACTGTCCTCATCTAGCAGATTCATTCAGCATCCAAAATAGATAGCTTATTGTGAATTTCATGAGACTCAAATATCACATATTCTGGAAAAATTGCAAAAAGTGTCCTGGAAATCAGGACTATACCGGAGGGCTCTGAATGTCTTGATTTTGTCATAAGAGTCGCTAATAATCCCGGAAGAACTAAAGAAATGTGATTTTTCAATGGCAGTCTTCTCTCTCCCTCTGGCACCCATCCCATTTATCTATTACCCAACTGGGCTTTCCCTGGGAGCAAGGATAGGGAATCCTATGAAAAATGGAACTAAAAGGTAGTCATATTATAGTTAGATGGTAGTCCTATAATAGGGAAGAGGTTATAGTGTCGTCTCTCGTAGTAGCAAAACCATCAATGATGGTGAAATGTAGCGAAGGAGATGCCAAGAAGCCTTCAGTTGAACAAGAATATGGAAATCATTGAGTGTGCCAATGATTCCCTGTCATACAATTCCTTTCAACACAGTGGTGTTACTTAAATATCTAGATGTTTAAGCTCGTTCGATGTGTTATTTAGAGGCTTTATTTTTTTCCCTTATTCACTACAACTAAACAGTTACCAACATTCTAAACATATCTGTTTTCTTATCCTTACCACTATGCTTGACTTTCAGTAAATATGTTACCCATTATTTATTTTTGTCAAAAAAATATAAAGAAAAAAAATATATATATACATATATATATACAGAAATTTATACAGAAAATTATAACTGGAAAACATGATAGAGACCAAGATGTCATGATTTATAAGGCTGTATTTTTTTTTTTTTTTTTTTAGTGAGGGTCTCCAGTTAATAAGGAGGCAAGAAATGATTGATTTTTTTTCCCCCTCTTTCAGCGGTTTACCTCTGCAAGAGAACGATGCAAAATAAGGCAAGGCTGGAATTGGCTGACTATGAAGCTGTAAGTACTAAGGACTTTCTGGCAAAGAAAGTCATAAAATGAGCAGAAATAAGGCCTATGTCGTTTCTGGTGATTCTGTTGACTTTGCACCCC
The DNA here is from genome assembly GCF_964662115.1 of Mustela nivalis. Classification (NCBI taxonomy): domain Eukaryota; kingdom Metazoa; phylum Chordata; class Mammalia; order Carnivora; family Mustelidae; genus Mustela; species Mustela nivalis. Next base: position 6,439,676 of record NC_139035.1, on the reverse strand, counting down.
TGGATTTTAAGCACCAGATTTCCAGGATCAGGCATCAGAATGGCTCAGCTCCCTGACTTGCTTGCCTGTCTCATCATTCACATTGGAGATGGTGAACTTGTAGATGCTCAGACTCACAAGAGAAGGGAGAAACGTCTTTTGCTAAACTCAAGTGTGGAACCCTTAGCCGTGTCCTCTATATAGTGAAGACTCCAAATTTAGAGAAATAAAGTACATTTACTTTGAGTAATTCGTTTTTGCAAAACAGAAAACATTAATGTGATGCAATTTGTTCAGACAATTGCTGTGTTGTGATTCACTGACTTTGAAGAACTGACTAGGAAGTGGCAGTAGGCTACCGGGGGTTTACATTCTTGTCAGGAACTGGATAGACAGACGGAATCATTAGTAGAATGTATTGCTTTCCTGATCCTGACTACAGTGGGCCCAGAAGAACCCAACGGATGAGACTTGAGCACTTTTTTTTTTATACAAAGTAATTTTTAGTATTTTAGATGTTTACTTGTGGTCGCTAAAGTCAATGATTCATAAAATTAGTATTTGTGAGAGGTTTCCGTCTTTCCTCTGAACCATTAATATGAAGATGAGCTACATTCCATGACCATGACTTACCATTCAGAACCAGAGTACTCTTCCTACTTCAGAAATTCTGTGGTTGTTTTCTTGATAAATTTATGCAGTTGATTAATGAGAAGTGAGTAGCGAAGACGAGCGCCCGAACATCTTAACCTGTGGTCTATTTTTCAGGAGAGCCTGGCCAGGCTTCAGAGAGCCTTTGCTCGGAAGTGGGAGTTCATTTTTATGCAAGCAGAAGCACAAGCAAAGTGAGTCCTTGTGAGTCTTTTGGAAAATTTGTTCAAGTTGTGGCCTTTTGTCCAGAGAGGTGCTACAGTTAACCTGACTTATTATTCGCTGTTACGATGTTGACAGAGTGGACAAGAAGCGAGACAAGATTGAAAGGAAGATCCTTGATAGCCAGGAGCGAGCGTTCTGGGACGTCCACAGACCTGTGGTAAGCAAACGTGCCGATGTTCTCTCCAGTTCATAATCTGAGCCTTTGGAAACTGAAGGATGCCTGAAAAAGTGAGAGGAGCCCCATTACTCTGCCCCAAATCTCGGTGATTTCATTAAGAAAAGACTGCCATTTTCGTGTCATATAACCAGAATTCAGTAGTGTAATGTTTAATTCATAAAGCTGTGCATTTCCCCACCACAGCATCACTCTTGACCTTTGAGGTCCCTGATGCTTTACTATATCCTTGCAAGAAACAAGACTGCAGCAAAGAAGTCATACGTAAACCATGCGACTTTGAGTACCAATAATGAATGTCCTTGATTAATCCCGGAAAACTTTGTGTAAGGAATTCCACACTGTTGATGCACATTATAAGAGAACATGTCTAATCTCACATATTTCTATTTTGATATTATGTGTTTGTCTTTATCTTTCTTCAAATACAGACAGGACATTAGAAAATAATATTTACATAAATAGAGAATAAATATCAGGGTCACAGCACGAGGCAAACCAAGACCAATGAGAATATTTTAAGAACTTTCCTCTTAGCTACCTTCAGGATCAGACCAAAACAGGTCTGCTTTTCAAAGATTTCTGTCTATCTTTGTGTGTGTTTCAATTTCAGATAGCAAAGCAGTTGTTTAATTCTATGTTGAAATTTTCTCTCTTTGAATTCCCCAAAGATTAGACTTAGAATTAACTGGCTTCCCTGCTCAATATTCCGCTCAAGTTTTGTTGCTCATGGTGAGAAAAGATTATGAGGTCGTGTAGATAATTGTTGCAAGAATGCAAAGCAGGATTTTTCCTTGTTTGTTTATTTTAAGCAATCTCTAGAAATCTGTCCATACATTATGTTCCTGTGTTTATCCACTTTATGCCCCTGGACATCTGGTGGCCCATCTCCAGCCTTGTTCAGCTTTGATGGCTTCATCCTTGGGGCAACCTCAGAGAACTCACACCCCGACTTTCTTGCACTGCCTGCATTCATTCCGAGGCAAACACGCCAGCTCACAGGGCATGTAAAAAGACCCCTCTCAACCTTCTCCTCTGCTCCATGCCCTACGAGTCACTCAGCTGGTCTCCGATGCTCTCTGGGCCCCTGTTGGAGGCAGAACCTGTTCACAGTTGTTTCTGCTATTCCCCATCCTCTGTGTCTCCCTGCAGCAAGGAGGCCATGTGAGTCCTCTCCAAGGGGGTCCCCTGCTGCACCGTTCACTAGGCTCCCAATCAGAAAATTCTCCTACGGAGCACCCTGAGGGAGAAACCACCCTGAAGCCAAGGCCTCGATCTCCCTTTACTCAACTTCTAGGTCCTGATGACAGCAGGTGCAGATGTTGAGGAAACTAATCTGTGGGATCTCTCTTGGTCTCAGTCTTTTGCTTCTGAACTCTTGGGCTTCTCTACACTTTCCATTTTACTTAGGCTGTTCTTTAGGAACTTGGAATCTGGGTCCGAGTTTTTGGCAATGGGAGAATTACAAAAACATGGCCTTCCTTGACGTTTACCACCTAGCTTACCAGGATGATCTGATTGTGTTGACTGTCCTCTTCAAAGGACAGTCTCTGAAACTTTTTGAACTCTCTAAGGGATAATCCTTTGTCCCCTACTTTTTAATGTATCAGTCCTGTAGTAATCTGCCTGCGTGATGACTAACTACTCTTTCCATCAAAAGCCATATTTGAACCTCCTGAAACATAGCATGCCTGTGCATCCTCATATGAAAATGCCATTTATTCTGTATCGGTACTTGCCAGACATTTCACTCCATGCAGTGTTGATTAGAACATAGTTCTTGATGCTAAAACTCACCTCCGGTGGAAGCATTTTACAAACATGGTCACAAACACTTTAGCACAGATAGGACTGCTCATTTGTTTCCTGGGAGAAAATACGGAGGGTCATTGGGTTTGCGTGACTTGCCTATGTCCAACCAGCTAGTAGTAGTAGAACCAAGCCTGAACCAACTATCTCCTACTCATAGTCTGAGTCCCAAAGGAAGGGCGCCCTGGGAAAGGAGGGTGGCTCCAGGCTCCAGTTCAAGAAAGCAGCCACAGCAAGAGTGATGCCCTCCATCCATTCTGCAAACAGAAGGGATAAAGCGTTCCTAGTAGCGCACATGTGAGATAGCCGTGTCTATAGGTGTCTTATTATAGGTTTATTTTACTCATACATTTTACTCATAGATTTTGAATATAATTTTTCATTCATTTTGCTATTTTCAAGAGCCCAGGGTTCAAGCTGTCTTTCAAACACTGTAGGCCACATAGCTGTGATCCAGGGGAGCCCACTGCAATCTGGAGAACAGTGTGTTCGGGTGTGGGACCCGTCCCAGTAGTTTTGGCCACAATAAGTAGTATCTCCTATATTCAGATCCGATCATCTTTGTAATCTAAATACTGTTTCAAGAATAATCTAAATTTTTTATAAAGGTATAAATAAATCTAGTTGATATAAATTAATAGTACATGGAAGAGATCACAAAGATTTTTATTTTGGTTTTGAAAAGACAAATCATCAAAGTATGAACTGACCGCTCTAAGTCTTAAAATCTGGAGATCAATATTCCCATTAGAATTTTAAAAAAAAAGTCTATTCAAATTTCACAGATTGATAACACAATTTAACTGAAAAGGCTTTTAAGTTATAAAATTACTTTTTCCTAGATTGGCTTGACTTCATCAATATATAAAGTATCATTGTTTTCAAAAACCAGACATGGAGTTATTTTAATAGTCATATTTGTTGACTCTTTCTATTTTACTTCTCCTCATACAATCCTACTAAAACATCTCAGTTAAAAAAAAAAGAAATAACAGGGAACAGTTAATCCTCATGATGCTTTTATTAATTCAAGGTGATCTGCTCCATTGTGTGGTTTGGTTTGCTTTAATTTCATCTGGTTTTACTCTGGCATTTATTTAATCAAAAATAAGTTGGAAGCCATCAGCTAGAAATGTGGTAGGGAGTCTTTAAAGGTATACTTTTAAAAATTAAAAATATTATAGTATATTATCTTGTATATTGTATATTGCCTTGTATAGTATTTATCCACTTGATGATGTGGAAAATACACGTAATATGAGTTTACTTTTTAAAAAACCATTGGGTCACTTAACACAGCGTAATCAGTCAATTGCACGTACTACCATTAGGAAGTAAATATCGCTTCTCTGAGTAAGCCAGTGTCTATTGCAGTAAAATAAATAAACGAAGTCATTAACACCAAGAAGGACTCTTCAGTTGTTAGGGATTCCAGATAGAATTATCCAAAACTAACTACTCAAGAAGACAGTGGGAGAAAGACACCAAATTGTAGTAAATGTCAAGGGTGATTTGGAATTTGTGTTAATCTGTGTGTTTAATGTTGCAGTATTTTTATGAAGCCCCCTCAAGGGCTAGTGCTTTCATAGTCTGTATTAATAGAATTTTAGAGACTAGTTTAATTGAAGTAAAAATCATGCTTGTCATAATGCTAAGGAACTCAATTTTAGAGTTTTATGCTTAATAAAAAAACAAGAAGTGTGATTGAATTGTAGTTGAGGTGAATAGTGAAGGGTCAAAGTCAAAAATAAGAAGTAAGAAAATTAAGAAATTAGTAGAGGTTAGTAACCTTAAGGTTAAGAGGACCCAAAAAAGGTATCTCCGTAGTTTGGAAATTTAACTATGTAGAGTTGGAATGTGGCTTATTCCTTTACCCCATGTTGCATTCTGGGTAGCCAATGTGGAAACAACTGGAAAACAAAAATCACAATTAAAAAAAAGAACTTATCCCCCTGGGGCAAATAATACATTGTATGTTAATAAAAGTAATTAATTAAAAAGAAAAGAACTTATCAGCCGCAACACCCAAAAAATAAAAAATCCAGTTGTTAAGAAATGAGCAGAGGACAATAATAGATGTTTCTCCAAAGAAGACATATAAATGGCTAACAGTCACATGAAAAAATGTTCAGCATCACACATGATCAGGGAAATACAAATCAAAAACACAGGAGATACCCCCTCACACCAGTCAGAATGGCTAAAATGAACAACTCGGGAATCGACAGATGTTGGTGAGGCTGCAGAGAAAGGGGAAACACTCCTACACTGTTGGGGGGGATGGAAGCTGGCGCAGCCACTCTGATAAACAGTTCCTCAAAAAGTTAAAAATAGAGCCACCCTACGACCCAGCAATCACACTACTGGGTATTTATCCATGCAAAAATAGTGATTCAAAGGGGAAGATTTAAGATGGCGGAGTAGGGGGACCCTAGGTATATCTTGGACGTTGGATACAACTAGTTACCAAATCATTCTGAACACCTGAGAAATCAGTCGGAGATCTGAGAATAGGAATGCTGCAAGTCTTCAGTTAGGAAAGTGACCACCGTTTGGAAGGTAGGAGGTGCAGAGACTGAGTCCAGGGTGGTGGAGTTAAAGATACCGCGGTGGGGAAGGGGCCTGCTGAAGGAGGCTCCCACAAGTATTGGAAGCAGAGGAGAGCAAAACTGGAGCTCTTGGGAATCTGCTACAGCGCCGTAGGTCCCTGGCTTAAAGGTGCTCAGGTGGGGAAGCAGGATGAAATCTCAGGTGTGACATTGTGGTCTCAGGATCCCCGGGGGTCCCAAGAAGAATGAGGGCATCAGGGTTCCCAGGGCGTAGGATCGGGGAAGCCAGCTGAGAACAGAGTCTAGGCGCAAGGTTTCTGCTCTGTGTTGCCATAAACTTCAAACCACTGCACAGTCGTCCAGCCACTAGGGAGGGGCCAGCAAAGGGCAGAAGTGTGGCAAGAGCCTCCCCCTCCCCCAGAAGGAAGAGCAGTGTCCACACGGTACGAGTCCATAAAATTTGGAATCTTGGAACCCTTTTGTGCCTGTGATTACAACGCTTGGTCACAGGCCAGGTGAACAGAGAGTTCTGATGGAAACTGCGGAGAGAAGAGCGATTGATTGTTTTCCTGTGAGGTTCACTGAACAGTGAGGGGCACAAATTTTCAGCTCCCGGGGCTGGAGAGTGGGGCGCAACCATATTCATCCCTCCCATCTGAGCTGAAAGCCTTCAGGGAATAAACCAGCGCCACCTAGTGGAATCCAGAGCCTCTTGCACTGAGCCCTGTAAGTCCACAGGAGGCACCTTTGCCATAGGTCAAGTCCACCTGAGAAACAGCGCAACAGGCCGCTCCCCCAGAAGAATAGCACAAACAACTCACTGTACCAAGTTTAGGTATGATAGAGGCCTGCAAAGCTTCAGCTCTTGGGAAAAATAATACATACCATTCTTCGTATTTTTATTTTTTTAGTCATTTAGTTTTTTTTTTCAGTTATTTTTTTAAATTTTTCCAACTCTTTTTAAATTTTTATTTTTACTGAAGTTGTATATATATATATGTATATATATATATATTTTTTGTTGTTGTTGTTATTGTTGTTGTTCTTTCATTGTATTTTATTTTATTTTACACACACACACATGTAAACACACATATATGTGAAGTTTTTCTTTCTTTTTTGGGGATCTAGTTTTTCATTTGGTTTCTTTATCTTTTGTTGTTTGTTTTGGTTTTTTTTCTTTTCTCGTTGTTAGTGTTGTTTTTTCTCTTCTTTTCTGCACAAAATGACAAAATGGAGTAATTCACCCCAAAAGAAAGAATGGGAGATAGTACTCATGGCCAAGGATTTGATCAATTAAATAAGAGGTCTGAACTAGAATTTTAAAAGACTATAAAGATACTAGCTGGGTTTGAAAAAAACATAGAAGGTACCAGAGTATCCCTTACTGTAGCAATGAAAGAACAAAAATCTAATCAGACTGAAATTAAGAATGCTATTACCAAAATGTAGTCCCAAGTGGAGGCCACAAAAATGAGGAAAAATGTGGCAGAAGAGAATCAGTGATATAGAAGATAAAATGATGGAGAATAAGGAAGCTGAAAAGAAGAAAGAAAGAAAACTACTAGATCATGAAGGAAGACGTAGAGAACCCAGCAATTCCATAAACCGAAATAATATACAGAAAATAGGAGTCCTAGAAGATGAAGACAGGGAGAGAGGGACAGAAGGTTTATTTAAACAAATTATAGCTGAAAACCTTCCTAGTCAGGGGAAGGAAACAGGCATTTAAATCCAGGAGGCACAGAGAACCTCCTCAAAATCAATAAAAATAGGTCAACAACTTGACATAGAATAGTGAAAATTTCACTATTGAAAATTTCAAAGATAAAGAGAAGATCCTGAAAGCAGGTTGGGACAAGACATCCTTAACCTACAGTCTGAAACCTACATTCTTGAGTGGAGAGACAGGCCAAAAGTAACAAAGACCAGAAAGCAACAGAGACAGTCTACAGAAACAGTGGTTTTACAGATCTTATGATAGCACTAAATTCATGTCTTTCAAAAAATACTTCGAATGTAAATGGAGTAAATGCTCTAGTCAAAAGAGATGGGGCATCAGAATGATTAAAAAAAAAAATGCCCATTGGGGCACCTGGGTGGCTCAGTTGCCAAGCATCTGCCTTCGGCTCAGGTCGTGATTCCAGGATCCTGGGATCGAGCCCCACATCGGGTTCCCTGCTCGGCGGGAAGCCTGCTTCTCCCTCTCCCACTGCTTCTGTTCCCTCTCTAGCTGTGTCTCTCTCTGTCAAATAAATAAAATCTTAAAAAAAAAATGCCCATTGATATGCTGCTTGCAAGAGACTCATTTTAGACTCAAAGTCACCTCCAGATTGAAAGTGAAGGGGTGAAGAACAAATTATCATGCTAATGGACATCAGAAGAAATCTGGAGTAGCCATCCTTATATCAGAAAACTAGATTTTAAACCAAAGACTGTAATAAGAGATGGAGGACACTGTATCATAATAAAAAGATCCATCCAACAAGAAAATCTAACAGTTGTAAATATTTATGCCCCTTTCTTGGGAGCAACTAAATATATAAACCAATTAATAACAAAATAAAAGAAATTCATTGTTAATAATAGAATGATAATAAGGGACTTTAACAACCCATTTGCAGCCCTAGACAGATCATCTCACCAGATCAAGGAAACAAGGACTTCGAATGACATGCTGGACCAGATGGACTTCACAGATATCTTCAGAACATTTCATCCTAAAGCAGCAGAATTTACACATTCTTTTCAAGTGCACATGGAACATTCTCCAGAATAGATCACATACTAGGTCACAAATCGGGTCTCAACTGATACAAAAAGACTGAAATCATACCATGCATATTTTCAGACACCAGTGCTATGAAACTTGAAGTCAATCACAAGAAAAAAAAATGTGAAAGGAGGTGAAAGAATATCCTACTGAAGAATGAATGGGTCAACCAGGAAATTAAAGAAGACTTTTTTAAAAAATACGTGGAAACAACTGAAAATGAAAACAGGACAGTTCAAAACCTTTGGGCTGCAACAAAGGCAGCAATACATGCCTTCCTCAAGAAACAAAATTCTCATATACAATTAACGTTACACCTAAAGGAGCTGGAGAAAGAACAGCAAATAAAGCCTGAGTCCAGCAGAAGAGAAATAATATATATTACAGCAAAAAATCAATGATATGCAAATTTTAAAAAGCAGTATGGTACTGTCACAAAAACATGCACATAGGTCAATGTGGCAGAACAGAGAAATGGACCCCCAACTCTATGGTCAACTAATTCTTGACAAAGCAGGAAGGAATATCCAATGGAAGAAAGACAGACTCTTCAACAAATTGTGTTGGGGGCCCCTGGGTAGCTCAGTTGGTTAAACATCTGCCTTTAGCTCAGGTCATGATCCCAGGGTCCTGGAATCGAGTCCTACATCAGGCTCCTTGATGAGGAGCTTCTCCCTCTGCCAGCTGCTCCCCCTGCTTGTGCACGCTCTCTCTCTCTTTCTCTCTGGCAAATAAATATACAAAATCTTAAAAACAATTGTGTTGGGAAAATTAGAAAATTAGCCACATGCAGAAGAATGAAACTGGATCACTTTCTTATACCACACACAAAGAAACTCAAAATGGATGAAAGACCTAAATTTTAGGCAGGAATCCAACAAAATCCTAAAGGAGAACACAGGTAGCAACCTCTTTGTCCTCGGCTACAGCAACTTTTTGCTAGACTCCAAAGGCAAGGGAAACAAAAGAAAAGATGAAGTATTGGCACTTCATCAAGATAAAAAGCTTCTGCACAGCAAAGGAAATAATCAATAAAACCAAAAAGCAACCTATGGAATGAGAGGAGATATTTGCAAATGACATATCAGATAAAGGGCAAGTATCCAAAATCTATAAAGAACTTATCAAACTCAACACCCCCAAAACCCAAAAAATTCAGTCAAGAAATGGGCAGAAGACATAAACAGACATTTCTGCAAAGAAGACATCCAACAGACACAAGAAAAAGTGCTCAACATTGGTGAAATACAAATAAAAAAAAAAAAAACACATGAGATACTACCTCACACCAGTCAGAACAACTAAAATTAACAACTCAGAAAACAATAAATGTTGGCATGAGGATGCTGAGAAAGGGGAACCCTCCTACTGTTGGTTGGAATGCAAACTGGTGCAGCCACTCTAGAAAACATTATGGAGTTTTCTCAAAAAGTATAGCTACCCTATAACCCAATGACTGCACTATGGGGTATTTAGCCAAAGGATGCAAACATAATGATCCAAAAGGGCATGTGCACATTTATAGCAACAGTGTCCACAATAGCCAAAGGAAGAACCCAGATGTCCATCAATAGATGAATGGATAAATAAGATGTGTACACACACACACACACACATACACACACACACACACACACACACACACACATGAATATTACTCAGCCATCAAAAAGAATGAAATATTGCCATTTTCAACAACATGGCTGGAACTAGAGGGTATTGTTTTAATTTTAAGTGAAATAAGTCAGATAAAGACATACCATATAGTTTCATTCATGCATGGAATTTAAGGAACAAAACAGATGAACATAGGGGAAGAAAAGGAAAAATAAAATTAAGTGAAAACAGACAGAGAGACAAGCCATAAGGGACTCTTAAATATAGGGGACTAAGTGAGCATTGCTGGAGGGGAGGGGGGTGGAGAGTGGGGTAGTTGGATGAAGGGCATTAAGGAGGACAGTTGATGTTATGACCAGTGGGTGTTTTATGCAAGTGATGAATCACTAAATTCTACCCCTGAAAGTTCAGACCTTTTGACTACCTTTACTCATTTCCTTCATATGCACGCACTCCATGCCTCTGGCAACCACTTATCTGTTCTCTGTATCAGTGAGTCTGTTTTTTTTTAGTTTTATGTATAAGCAAAATCGTATAATCTTTCTCCATCTGATTTGTTTGACTTTGCATAATGCCCTCAAGTGCCATCCGTGTTGTCATAAATGTCAGGGTTTCCTTCTTTTTTTATGGCTGAATAATATTTCAGTGTATGTTTAATATATGCCACATTTTTTAAAAGATTTTATTTATTTATTTGAGGGAGAGTGAGTGAGAGAAAGAGAAATGAGCACAAGCAAGGGAGGAGTAGAGGGAGAAGGAGAGGCAGACTCCCTGCTGAGTAGGGAGCCCCAGGCAGGGCTCAATCCTGGAACTCAGGGATCATGACCTGAGCCAGAGACAGATGCTTCACCAACTGAGCCACCCAGGTGCCCCATGCCACATTTTCTTTATTCATTCATCTGTTGATCAACACTTAGGTTATTTCCATATTTTCCTATTATAGATAATGCGACAATGAACATGGGGATAGAGATATCTCTTCAGAACACTGATTTATTTTCCAGTAGATGTATACCCAGAAATGAAGTTGCTGAGTCCTATGGTAGTTCTATTTTAATTTCATGAGGAGCCTCCATCCTGTTTTCCATAGTGTCTGTACTAGTTTACATTCCCACCAACAGTGTACAAGGGATACTTTTCCTCTACATCCTCTCTAGTATTGTTTCTCTTGTCTTTCTGATGATAAACATTCTAATAGATGTGAGGTGATCCATCATTGTGATTTTAATTTACATTTCCCAGATGTTTAGTGCTGTTGAGCATCTTGTCATGTATCTGTTAGCCATTGGACATCTTCTTTTAGAAAACATCTATTCAGATCTTCTTTTTTAAAATTGAGTTGTTTGTTGCTTTGTTACTGAATTGTATGAGCTCCTTATATATTTTGGATTTTAACTCCTATCCAGTATATGGTCTGCAAATATTTTATCCCATTCCACAGATTGTCTTTTCATCTGTTGAATGTTTCTTTTGCTGTGTAGAAGCTTTTTAGTTTGATAAAATACCACTTGTTGATTTTTTTATTGCTTGTGTTTTAGGTGTCTTTTTAGGTGTCTTTTAGGTGTTTTTTTTTTTAGCCAAAAAAAAAAAAAAAATCACTGGAAGGCCCATGGAAGGAGTTTTTCCCTATGTTTGCTTCTAGGATTTTTATGATTTCAGGCCTGACATTTAAGGCTTTAATACATTTCAAGTTAATTATTGTGAGTGGTGTACAATACAGGCCTAGTTTCATTCTTTTGCATGTGAATATCTAATCTTCCCAGCATTATTTATTGAGGGGATTATCTATTATCCTTTGAGTATTCTTGGCTCCCTTGTCAAATATTAGTTGATTCTACCTGAATGGGGTTTATTTCTCACCCTTGATTTTGTTCCATTTATCTGTACGTCTGGTTGCTTTTATTAACATATACTGTATTATTAGTTTTACAGGTAGAATTTAGGGATTCATCAGTTGAATACAGCACCCAGTGCTCATTACTTCAAGTGCACTCCCATCACCTAGTTATCCCTTTCACCCACCCACCCCAACAACCCTCAGTTTGTTTAACATCCACACCGTACTCTCTTGATTATTGTAGGCTTGTAATATTGTTTGAAATTGGGAAATGTAGTGCCTCTAGCTTTGCTCTTATTTCTCAAGATTGCTTTGGCTACGTGTTTTTTAGGATTGTTTTAGGATTGTTTCTTCTATTTCTCTAAAAACGTCTTTGGGATATTGATAGGGATTGCATTGAAACTACAGATAGCTTTAGACAGTATGGATGTTTTAAGAATATTAATTCTTCCAAGCCATGAGCTTGGATATGGAAAGATATGAGAATATCTTTCCATTTATTTTTGTCTTCTGCAATTTCTTTCATCAGCATCTTATAGTTTTCAGTGTACAGATCTTTTACCTCATTAGTTCAAATTTATTCCCTGAGGATTTATTATGTTTGATATTATTATAAATAGGATTTTTTTTATTCCTTTTCAAATAATTCATTGTTAGTGTGTAGAAACAGTACTGATTTGTGTATACTTAATTTTTATCCTATAAATGAATCCTGCAAATTATTGAATTTGTTGGTTAGGTCTAACAGGGTTTTTGTGTGTGTCTGTGGATTCTTTAGCATTTTTTATGTATAATCATGTTTTTGCAAACAGAGACAATTTTTTCTTTCTCTGACTTGGATGTCTTTTATTTAGTTTTCTTGCCTGATTGCTCTGGCGTTGACTTCCAGTTGCATATTAGCATTTTTAATGGTTTCATTGACACTGACTTCAGAATATTTTTTTTTAATATTTGTCAGATCATGGTCTTGAGGAGCAGAGAGTATATCTTAAATGCTGAAATATTGCACTTTATAGGGCAAAAATCAATGTGAAATTTTGAATTGAGGAGTTGTGGAAGTATAAAGTTTGTAAAGGATTTTTCTAAAGGGTGGTTGCACATTTGAAATACAGAATTTGTTTTAGGGTGCGCTGAGTGTGACAACATAACATCCAAATGGAAATGCCAGTAGTTGTAGATGTAGGACAAAGTTTGAGGGATGTTTTGGGGTTCTCATATGAATTTTGAAACTCATTAAGTTAAGGATAATTGTGGCCCAGATGCAAGAGTGGTTTGTCAGGGGAAAGCGACAGGGGCAAGGAGGATTCGTTACCAATTTGAAAGATTTCTTAATCTTTCTTCTTCCTTACATATAGTCCCATGATTCAGGAAGAACGCTTGAACTCTCTATACATTTTTTTTTCTTCCAATAAGTCAGTATGAAGCGGTCTGATGAAGTGTGTGTGTGTGTGTGTGTGTGTGTGTGTGTGTGTATAAAAATTGATTAAAACATGCAATTCAAGGGTGTCTGGGGGGAGGAGGTGGTTGATCCGCATAAGAAGCTCCATATTTGGTTAGGTCTGAGTGATTCTGAATGAGATCCAATAAATAGGAAGGAACAATAAGGTTTTTGAAATAAAATCATCCTAGAGAAGAAAAGGAAATGCGGTGGATGGTTCTTCAAAGTGAAACAGTGCTGATGTCCTGGGTCCAAGGGATGCAAGACAGTCACACTTGCCCGCCCCCCCCCCCCACAGCCCTTCTGTGGGGCCAGCTCATGGCCTTTAAACTGATTTTGTTTTTATCTTGTTGTATTTGTGTTTTACATTCCTTCAGTTTTATTAAGGTATAATTGACAAATAAGGGTATAAGATATTTAAAGTGTAAACACGCTGATTTGATTTATGTATACATTGTGAAAGGTGACCCCCTAGCAAGTTAATTAACACTGACTTACGGAGTTAATCGAAAGAGCTGTAATGTAGGGAACATAGGCCATTTTAAGTCTGGGCGTATTCAGATGTGTCCGTTGTGAGGTAGAATTGGGCACATATAACATGTCACACTTCCACTAACCTTGGAAATTCACAGTTGCCCAGGGGGAGCTAAGTATAGCTAAGTATAGCTCCCCCTGGGCAGCTGTGGGATATAGCACTGTCTCCAAGTTATATGGAGACATTCCAGCCTACTCCCTCCGCCAGCTTGCCTCCATATAACTTGGAGACAGTGCTATCAAGGAATGGTATTTGTGCCACAAATGTGAAGCACAAGACCACAGTCACAAAAACTCCTGCAGACATCCTGTGGGACACACCAACTTAGCACACTGTGTTGGGGAACAGGTAGGTAAACCCGGTGCAAGGAGAGGGGACAGGTATCTTTTAAACTTCTAGTGAAGTATAAAATACATATAGAAAATTGCGTAAAGCATAAGTACTCAATGAATTTTCACAAATGGAACCCAGCCATGTAACAAGCATCCAGATTCAAAACAAAACAAAGCAAAGACAGAACATTACCAGCTCCCCAGAGCCCTCCTCGTGACCATTCCAGCCTACTCCCTCCGCCAGCTTGCCTCCTTGTAATCTTTATATAAATGGAAACGTTGGGTGCACTCTTCTGCATTCGACATCTTTGTATGAGATTTTTTTCATATTATGGTGTGTAGTTGTCGCTTACCTCCATTACCATATAATATCTCCTTACGGGGGAGAAGGGACTTTATTATAGAACCCTGTTAAATTACCTTCCATGTGGCTAACTTCATCATCGCATCTATAATTCTGATACTCAGTTTATAGCTTTCATTGATGTTATACTCCTGGTTCAACTTTAGTTCTTTCAGACGTTTAATTATCACACAAAACCACCAATTTAATTTCTTTGATGTTTAGGTTCAAAAGCGATACACACCACCAAATAAAATAGGAAAACAAGGTAAAGGATACCGTGTTAGATATAGCAAAACAGGAATCTTCTAGCAAATAGAGAACTTGTAAATCAGTGAGAAGAAGTCAAAGAAATAAAAATATAATGAAAAATGCTTATATATTCTACCATCAAGTTTGCAAAGATTTTTTTTTTAAAAGGTAATACTGTAACCATTTATTTCATACTGTCTTACCATCTTAGGCCCAAAGGTCAGTTATTTGGTTGTTGTGGAGGAGTAAGTAATAGATGGGCATGTACTTGGATAGAAGGATGGACAGACAGTTCCACAGGTAGTATTAAAATTAGACATTAATGGGTATGTACATGGATGGTTAGAAAAAAACAACAGTAGTTTTGAAAAAAGAATCAAGACTTTCAGTCCAGCATACAAAGACCTTGAAAACTGTACTTCCATTCTCATAACAAGAAAAAGCTGAAAATGAACCATCATTCTTAGACCATCAGGGAATGCTGTCTCAGGGCAAACCAGTGTCTGTCCTCAAAACGGGAGAGGCAGACCAGTGGTCACAAGAAATCACCAACTGACCTGAGGAGAATCGCAGAAGCAGGAGCCTCTATAGGAACTGGTCTGGGGGAAGAAGACTTGAGCTCTCGCTGACACCTTGCTGGAGGCTCAGTGTAGACAAGCGCGGCAGTGACCACTCCAGGGGAGCCCAGTGTTGGTGGCAGGTGCCACACTTTTGTAAGTTTTACCTCCAGAAGATCTACTAGGTTCACATACCGCAAGGATCTGAGAAAAATCCACTCCTGCTTCTTACAGAGGAAAGGGAAAATGAGCCATTTTTAAATATGCCCAGACCATTCTCATCTTCATAAAAAAACTTGCCTTCGAAAGAAACTGTTTCCAAAGGGCCAAACTGACCAAGGTTGTACAAAACCTAACCAACATGAGGGAAGGAAAATGCTCAACTCCAGCTCCTTACTCGCCTTCCTACCTTACCAAGAGAAAGACCTTGTGCCCCCTAAAAGACCAAGACCTAATCGTAGCCATAGAACGCTTCTTCTCACCCAGGCATATCCACCACATCAGTAGGGCTCCTAAGTGACAACAGGGGATTACAAGGAAAGAAACTGCACATCCCAGGTCTTGTTTAAGATGCATGGGTTGTCTCCTTAAGACAACAGGGAAGATAAAAAACAAGCACCTCAGAGAAAATCTTAGTCTCTGATAACTACAGAAACAGAAAACAGTAAACACAGCCTAACCCCTAGTCACATAAGCATAAACCACACACTGAATGCCTCTTTACCTCAATTCCTTTTACCAGTACATCTTTTCTGGCTTTCAAGAAAAAATTGCAGATATAGTAAAAATAATGATAGTAGTAATAATAATAATAATAACAGCAACAAAATCAGTGTGAAGAGACAGATCAAACACTAGAATCAGACTCAAATGGGTCAAAGATATTGAAATAATCAGACAAGCAATTTGAAAAAAAAGTGATGAATAAGCAAAGACTTCTAATGGGAAAAGTGGACAACTGAAAAGAGCAGAAATGTGATATAAACAGAGATAGGGAAGCTAAGAAAAAAAACAATCAATCATGGAACACTACATTAAAAACTAACAAGGTACTGTAGGGTAACTAAGGACATAATAAAAAAATTTTAAAGGAAAAATTTTAAATTAATTTTTATGATGGTTAAGGTTAAAAAAAAGAAAAGAAAAAATTAAAAGGAAATGCTAGAAATAAAAAATAAGTTAAAAATACCATAACAAAAGTGAAGAATAGCTTTCATAGAGCTCATCAATAGACTGAAGTGGCCAAAGAAAAAATCAATGGGCTTCAAAAAGTATCCATAGCAAATTCCAAAACTAAATTGTAACGAGGAATAAAAGAATGGAAAAAAAACACACACACAAAAAAACAAAAAACAACAAAACAGAATATCCAAGAACTGTGGAGTGTTAAAGACACACTATACTTGTAGTGAGAATGCCAGAAAGAGAAGGAAGAGAGAAAAGAAAGAACTGAAGCAATGACCGTTTAAAGCAACAATGACTGTTAACTTTAAAAAGTCAGAGCCAGGAAGCTCAGGGAACACAGAACAGAGCAAATACCAGAAAGCCTGAACATAGACATATTGCATTCAAACTGCAGAAAATCAAGACAAAGGGGAAGTCTTGAAAGAAGCCAGAGGGGAAAAACTCCTTACCCTTTTAGAAGAGCAAGTAAAATAATTACATCAGACTTCTTTTCAGAAACCATGCAAAGATACAGATGTTGTGAAAAGAAGGGCCACCTGTACCCCAATGTTTATAGCAGCAATGGCCACGGTCGCCAAACTGCGGAAAGAACCAAGATGCCCTTCAACAGACGAATGGATAAAGAAGATGTGGTCCATATACACTATGGAGTATTATGCCTCCATCAGAAAGAACGAATACCCAACTTTTGTAGCAACATGGACGGGACTGGAAGAGATTATGCTGAGTGAAATAAGTCAAGCAGAGACAGTCAATTATCATATGGTTTCACTTATTTGCGGAGTATAACAAATAGCATGGAGGACAAGGGGAGTTTGAGAGGAGAATGGAGTTGAGGGAAATTGGAAGGGGAGGTGAACCATGAGAGACTATGGACTCTGAAAAACAATCTGAGGGGTTTGAAGTGGCGGGGGGGTGGGGGGTTGGGATACAAGGTGGTAGGTATTATAGAGGGCACGGATTGCATGGAGCACTGGGTGTGGTGCATAAACAATGAATTCTGTTATGCTGAAAATAAAACAAAAAAAAGAAAGACACCATGCAAGCCCGAGAATGGGGTGAAGTAGTAAGTGTTGGTATAGCTAATTTGGAAGACAGTTCTGCAGTTTCCTACAAAACTGAACAAGCTCTTACCAAATGATATAGCAGTCACACTCCTGGTATTTGCCCAAATGAGTTGTAAACATGTCCACAAAAAACTGCATGGGAATGCCTATAGAAGCTTTATTAACAATTGTCAAATCTTGGAAACAACCAAGATGTTCTTCAATAGGAAACTGTGGCTCATACATTGGAATGTTTTTCATTAATAAAAGAAATGAGCTGTCAAGCTACAAAAAGATATGGTTGAACCTTAAATGCACAGTGTTAAGTGAAAGGAGCCAATCTAAAATGCAATGTACTGTAAGATCCCAACTCTGCGCTATTCTGAAAACGGCAAAACTGTACAGCTAAGGAAAATATGGGTAGTTTTTAGGGGTTGAGGGAGAGGCAGGGAGTGGTGAGTAGGTGGAGCACAGGAAATTTGGAGAGTAATGAAACTAATCTGGAGGGTATCATATGGTGGGTACATGTCATACCTTTCTCAAAACCCATAAAAATTGCAGCACAAAGTATGAGCCCTAATGTCAGCTATGGATTTTAGTTAACAGTGATATATCAATATGGGCTTATTGATTATGATAAAACTACCATACTAATGTAAAATATTAATAATGGGGGAAACCAAGTGGTAGTGGGCAAGAGAGCATATAAGACATCTCTGTACCTTTTGCTCAATTTTTCTGTAAACTCAAAGCTGGGGGGGGGCGGTCTATAATTTAAAAAAAGAAAAGCTCAGATAAAAACATTTTTATTTATTTTTTTCATGATACAGGTTTTATTAGACAGTAATAAATGACCTTTTCCCAACAATAGGTAGCCTCTCAAGATCTTAGAAACCTTGCTTCCAAAAAAATTTTTTTCTTCTTTTCAGTGTTTCAAAATTCATTGTTTATGTACCACACCCAGTGCTCCATGCAATACGTGCCCTCCTTAATACATACCACCAGCCTCACCCATCCCCCCACCCCCTCCCCGCCAAAGCCCTCAGTTTGTTTCTCAGAGTCCACAGTCTCGTGGTTCATTTCCCCCTCTGATTTTCTCCAATTCACTTTTCCTTTCCCTCTCCTAGTGTCCTCCATGTTATTCTTTATGCTCCACAAGTAAGTGAAACCATATGAAAATTGACTTTCTCTGCTTGACTTATTTCACTCAGCATAATCTCTTCCAGTCCTGTCCATGTTGCTACAAAAGTTGGGTATTCATCCTTTCTGATGGAGGCATAATACTCCATTGTGTATATGGACCACATCTTTATCCATTCATCTGTTGAAGGGCATCCTGACTCTTTCTGCAGTCTGGTGATTGTAAACATTGCTGCTATGAACATTGGGGTACAGATGGCCCTTCCTTTCACTATATCTGTGTCTTTGGGGTAAATACCCAGTCGTGCAATTGCAGAGTCATAGGGAAGCTCTATTTTTAGTTTTTTGAGGAATCTCCACACTGTTTTCCTAAGTGGCTGCATCACCTTGCATTCCCATCAACAGTGTAAGACGGGGCGTCTGGGTGGCTCAGTGGGTTAAGCCGCTGCCTTCGGCTCAGGTCATGATCTCAGGGTCCTGAGATCGAGTCCCGCATCGGGCTCTCTGCTCAGCAGGGAGCCTGCTTCCCTCTCTCTCTCTCTCTGCCTGCCTCTCCATCTACTTGTGATTTCTCTCTGTCAAATAAATAAATAAAATCTTTAAAAAAAAAAAAAAACAGTGTAAGACGGTTCCCCTTTCTCCACATCCTCTCCAACATTTGTTGTCCTGTCTTGTTAATCTTTGGCATTCTAACTGATGTAAGGTGGTATCTCAGTGTGGTTTTGATTTGAATTTCCCCAGTGGCTAATGATGTAAATGTTTTTTCATGTGTCTGTTATCCATTTGAATGTCTTCTTTGAAGAAGTGTCTTTTCATGTCTTCTGCCCATTTTTTGACATGATTATCTGTTTTTTGGGTGTTGAGTTTGAGGAATTCTTTATACATCTTGGATATCAGCCCTTTGTAGTATCATTAGTGAATATCTTCTCCCATTTCGTGGGTTGTCTCTTTGTTTTGTTGACTGTTTCCTTTGCTGTGCAGAAGCTTTTTATCTTAATGGAGTCCCAAAAGTTCATTTTCGCTTTGTTTCCTTTGCCTTTGGAGAGGTGTTTTAAAAGAAGTTACTGTGGCTGATGTCAAAGAGGTTACTGCCTATGTTCTCCTCTAGGATTTTGATGGATTCCTGTCTCACACTGACGTCCTTCATCTGTTTCGAGTTTATCTTTGTGTATGGTGTAAGAGAATGGTCAAGTTTCAATCTTCTATACATAGCTGTCCAATTTTCCCAGCACCATTTATTGAAGAGACTGTCTTTTTTCCATTGGATAGTTCTTCCTGCTTTGTCAAAGATTAGTTGACCATAGAGTTGAGGTTCTACATCTGGGCTCTCTACTCTCTGTTCCATTGGTCTATGTGTTTGTTTTTGTGCCAGGACCATGCTGTCTTGGTGATCACAGATTTGTAATAAAGCTTGAAATCAGGCAATGTGATGCCCCCAGTTTTGTTTTTCTTTTTCAACATTTCCTTAGCAATTCGGGGTCTTTTCTGGTTCCATACAAATTTTAGGATTCTTTGTTCCAACACTTTGAAAAATGCTGCTGGTATTTTGATCAGGATGGCATTGAAAGTATGGATTGCCCTAGGCAATGTAGACATATTAACAATGTTTATTCTTCTGATCCATGAGCATGGAATGTATTTCCATCTTTTTGTGTCTTCTTCAAGTTCTTTCATGAGTGTTCAGTGGTTCCTCGAGTACAGATCCTTTACCTCTTTGGCTAGTTTATTCCAAGGTATCTTATGGTTCTTGGTGGTATAGTAAATGGAACCAATTCTCTAATTTCCCTTCTATAGTTTCATTGTTAGTGTGTAAGAAAGTAACTGATTTCTGTACACTGATTTTGTATTCTGCCACATTACTGAATTGCTGTATGAGTTCTAATAATTTGGGGGTGGAGTCTTGGGTTTTCCATATAAAGGATCACGTCATCTGTGAAGAGAGACTTTAACTTTATTCATTGCCAATTTGAATACCTTCTATTTCTTTTTGTTGTCTGATTGCTGTTGTTACGTCTTCTAATACTATGTTGAACAACAGTGGTGAGAGTGGGCATTCTTGTCATGTTCCTAATCTCAAAGGGAAGGCTGTCATCTTCTCCCCATTGAGAATGGTATTTGCAATGGGTTTTTCATAATAGATTTTATGAAGTTGAGGGATGTTCCCTCTAGCCCTATACTTTGAAGAGTTTAATCAGGAAGAGATGTTGTATATTGTCAAATGCGTTTTCTGCATCAATTGAGAGGACCATGTGGTTCTTCTTTCTTTCTTTTTATTTATTTTATCACATTGATTGATTTGCGAATGTTGAACCACCCTTGCATCCCAAAGATAAATCCTTGCATCCCACCTGGTCATGGTAGATAATCTTTTTAATATACTGATGGATCCTGTTAGCTAGAATCTTGTTGAGAATCTTAGCATCCATATTCATCAAGGATATTGCTCTGAAATTCTCCTTTTTTATGGGGTCTTTGCCTGGTTTGGGGATCAAGGTAATGCTGGCTTCATAGAAACACTCTGGAAGGTTCTGTTTCTATTTTTTGAAACAGCTTCAGGAGAATACGTATTATTTCTCCTTTAAATGTTTGGTAGAATTCCTCAGGGAATCTGTCTGGTCCTGGACTCTTGTGTTTTGGGAGGTTTTTGATCACTGCTTCAATCTCATTATTAGATATTGGTCTGTTCAGATTGTCAGTTTCTTTCTGTTTCAGTCTTGGAAGTTTATAGGTTTCCAGGAATGCATCCATTTCTTCTAGGTTGCTTAACTTATTTCTGATGATAATTTCTGATGATTATTTCTATTTCCTTGGTATTAGTCGTGGTCTCTCACCTTTCATTCATAATTTTATTAATTTGGCTCCTCTCTCTTTTCTTTTGGATTAATTTGGCCAGTGGTTTATGGATCTTATTAATGCTTTCAAAGAACCAGCTTCTAGTTTCATTGATGTGTTCTATTGTATCTCTAGTTTCTAACTCATTGATCTCTGCTCTACTCTTAATTATTTCCCTTCTTGTGGAGGGAGTTGGCTTAATTTGTTGTTGATTTTCCAGTTCTTTAAGGTATAGAGTTGGTGTGTTTGGGATTTTTCAGGTTTTTTTTTTTTTTTTTTTTTTTGAGTGAGACTTAGCTGACTATGTATTTCGCCCTTAGATCCAATGCCTTTGCCATATTCCATAGTTTTGGACTGATGTGAGTTCATTCTCATTGGTTTCCATGAATTATTTAAGTTCTTCTTGGATTTCCTGGTTGATCCAGACATTCTTGAGCAAGAATGTCTTTAGCTTCCAAGTGTTTGAATTCCTTCCAAACTTTTTCTTGTGATTGAGTTCAGTTTCAAAGCATTGTGGTCTGAGAATACGCAGGGAATAATCTCAGTCTTTTGGTATCAGTTGAGACCTGATTTGTGACCCAGTATGTAGTCTATTCTGGAGAAAGTTCCATGTGTGTTCGAGAAGAATGAGAATTCTTATGTTTTAGGGTGGAATGTTCTACTATATATTTATGAGGTCTATCTGGTCCAATAAGTCATTCAAAGCTCTGGTTTCTTTGTTGGTTTTCTGCTTAGATGATCTGTCTATTGCTGAAAGTGGCATGTTAAGATCCCCTACAATTAGTGCATTCTTATTCATATGACTCCTTATTTTGATTAACAGTTGGCTTATGTAGTTGGCTGCTCTCATGTTGGGGGCATAAATATTTACAAATGTTAGATCTTCTTGGTAGATAGACCCTTCAAGAATGATGTCCTTCTGTTTATCTAACTACAGTCTTTAGCTTAAAATCAAGTTTATCTGATATGAGAATTGCTACCTCAGCTTTCTTTTGAGGCCCATGTACATGAAAGATGGTTCTCCGTCCCTTCACTTTCAGTCTGGATATATCTTTAGGTTCAAAATGTGTCTCTTTTTTTTTTTTAAGATTTTATTTATTTATTTGACAGAGATCACAAGTAGGCAGAGAAGCAGGCAGAGAGAGAGGAGGAAGCAGGCTTCCTCTGAGCAGAGAGCCCGATGCGAGGCTCGATCCCAGGACTCTGGGATCATGACCTGAGCTGAAGGCAGAGGCTTTAACCCACTGAGCCACCCAGGCGCCCCCAAAATGTGTCTCTTGTAGACATCATACAGAATGGTCCTATTGTAAAAGCATATTTTTAAAGTGAAAGAGAGGGCATGTCACAGGAGCAAGGAGCCCAACAAGATGCCTGATCGTAAGGACACACCAGTGTTATATGATGATGGAATATAAAAATGAATTTTATCTACATAATGTCCGGTCCATTCTTGCAGAAAAACTGCTGGCTCTTTCACTGTGTGTCTTCGTTCTCTGTATCGTCATAACCTTGAAATAGAATATGATGAAGTCTATTTTTTAGTTTTCTGTTGTATTCAGTGTGCTTGGTTTTATTTGCCTTATATGGTGGCTGCATTTTTGATAAATACAGTCAGAGTGGTAAAAAGCAGAGTCCCACAAAAATGACTTGCAGGCATTTTTATATCTCTTTGAGGGACCAAGCTAATACTCCATAGGCCGTGAATATAGTACCATTACTTTCTCCTGGATGGGAATAGTAACATTCAAAATAATTTTTCAGAGAATGAGAAAAATTCAGAATTCCATTTTTTAACAATTAGCTGTACTCCTGTAATGTGTACATTCCCACACTGCTTTCAGGCATGTGCACATTAAATCAACAAGTACCTCATGAGATCTCATTACCTCTGTAGAATGCATTTTTCTAAATATCCTATTAATAGGAGAATTGATTGGCAAGATGAAAATTGGCAAGAAGAAAAATGGAATAGAGTAAAAGCATTATTATTTTTTAAATTTTCGCTGAAGAAACTGTTTCCTTAACTGACTCATTCATTTGATATCTTTCAACCAATGTTAATGGAAACTTACCATACTATAGGTTAAAGATACAAAGAGGAATAAGATACTGCCTCTGTGATTGAGAAATTCTTATCTTGGGGTGAGTGGGATGGTGACTTAACATCAATAATTATCATGAAAATGATGAGATCTATAAGAGACCATGAATATGTCTGTCAAGTACAGGAATGACTGGAATCATTGGTTATTTATGATTACCCCAAGGAAAAAGGACTTAAGAGAACAGAGATCTTTTTCTTACATATGAAAATCTATCAAAATACTGGGTAGACTTGATGTAAACATACTGAGTGAAAAGGGTATGGTTTATGCCAGTGATCATAAAGTAACTTTATTTTAGGTTCCCATTTTCCCCTTTAAACACACCCTGTCATCCTAGTTCTCCTGCATCCAATCAAAAACCGCATGATTTTTCTGTTCACGCTTAGGTGAAATATCCTATAGTTACAGTTAAGTCCCAAACATAATTCTGATCAAATATGCAGCTGTAAGACATAATCAAACTATACCTCTAATTTGAAATCGAGGCTTCTTTTTCCTAGGTCCTAGAGGAGGAGAAGGAGGCAATTATAAGTCTTTTCCTATCTATCCTCTTTTTTTTTTTTTTTAATATTTTTAATTTATTTGACAGACAGAGATCACAAGTAGGCAGAGAGGCAGGCAGAGAGAGAGAGAGAGGAGGAAGCAGGCTTCCTGCAGAGCAGAGAGCCCGATGCGGGGCTCGATCCCAGGACCCTGGGATCATGACCTGAGCCAAAGACAGAGGCTTTAACCCACTGAGCCACCCAGGTGCCCCCCTGTCTATCCTCTTGACCTTATTCCCATCTCACTAGCCCTGCTTTCTGACCCATCCAGAGATGGAATGGGAGGATCTGGAGATGCCCCCAAGCCGCACTCTTCCTACCTGATTTGACTGCTAGGTTGACTTAGCTTTCATAACCTCTGGCTTGGAGATGTGCAAAACCACCTTTCTCTTGTGGGAGCTTGTGTAAGCCTTGGTTGGCCACACCCCTATCTCTGGGGATTTATTGTTTGCAACTGTCTTTGATTAGGGAGAAGAGATTCCTAATATGGTTAGCTACGTAATTCTTCCTCATCCCCCAGGGTTCCAGCAATATCTACAGTAGTCCCCGCCTACGTGTGGTTTGACTTTATGCAGTTTCATTCACCCATAGTCAGCCGCAGGTCCAGAGGTGGGTGATGTTCCTTCTGACCGATGGTCAGAAGGTCAGGGGTAGCCTAACACTATGTCCCAGTGACTACATCGTTGACCTCACTTCATCTCATCATGTAGGCATTTTATCATCTCATATCACCTGAAGAAGAAGGATAAGTGCAGTATAGTAAGGTAGTTCAACGGAGGGAGCAACCACGTTCACTTTCCTTTTATTACACTATATTGTCATAATTGTTCTATTTTATTATTATTGTTGTTAATCTCTTACTGTGCCTAATTTAAGAGTTAAACTTTATCATAAATGTGCATGTATAGAAGGAAAACATAGTACATATCCGTTTCAGTACCATCTGCAGTTTCAGACGTCCGGTGGGGGTTTTGGAATGTATCCCCTGTGGATAAGGGGGTCTGTTGTATTGCTTTTCTCGGCTGCCTCTTCATCCTGACAGGAGGACCTCGTGGATAGGCACCTCAGAAGACCCATACCCAGCTCTCTCTTTTCTGGGCTACAGCTGGCTGACTAGAAGCCTGTATTATTCTTTGTTCCATTGAACCCAAGAAGCACACTCACTTGCACAACTTCCAGCTCTCTCTTTTGTTGCCACAGGCTGATTCAGCAGCCTCTCGTTCTAGCTTCCTCAGTATTGTGCCATCTCCATCTCTGTGGTGTCCCTAACACTATAGGAGATGCACAGTAGAGTCTCATATGAGTCTCCTTAAAGCCCTTCCCTCCCGGCTTGAGCAGAGACAGAGTTGGACTTACAGAAGTGTTCTTTTACTACCCTCGCCACCTGTTGTGTGACTCCTGATGGATTCATTCTGCCCATTGATCCCCAGAGTTAGCGGGGGATTTAAGACTTCTCCATCGCAATAGGTAGTACCTCCAGTCTGGTGTTGATAGAAACAGTGAGAGCACACACTAGTGCCTGTTTCATTCTAAGGGGAAAAGGGCTTCATGTTCCACCATTAACTATGATGTTGGCTGAAGGGGTTTTACTATGAGTGGGAGGGTTAAGGACTGTCTGGTTCTTGATGTTCCACTTGAACTCTTCCAACACTTTACCTGAAATGAACCTTGGCCAAAATTTCCATTCTCAAAATCTTCTACACTTGGAAGTTCCTGGGAGCATATATATACCCATTTATTCACGCTAAAATTTTGTTTTCAATAGCTCTATAAAGAAAAAATAAACTATAGCTATATTCTATAAATGCAAAAAAAAAAATTTTTTTTTGTATTATGTGTACTATCCAGGCAGGAAAAAAATGGTTATTTAGCTTAAGCTGCAAGACAGTGAAACAACATGTAAGTGATTTAAAGGAGTAAAAATAATATGTAGGCAACTTGTCCTTTATGTACAACAGAAATACAGAAATTCTCAGGTACAAGTGGAATAGTGTTACTATAGGACCCACATACTCTCTTGGGGAAAAAAGATATTACTTGAAACTTCTCCAGTTGACCAAAGGTAAATGAAATTAGCAATTAAATATGGGGAAGCTATGATTCAGTGGTCCTGGGATCGAATCCCACATCAGGCTTCCTGCTCAGCTGGGGGACTGCTTCTCCCTCTGCCTGCCACTCCCCCTGCTTTGCTCTCTCTCTCTCTCACACACACACACAACTAAATAAATAAAATATTTTTTAAAAATTTAAAAAGAGGTTGCTTGGATGGTTCAGTGGGTTAAGTCTCTGCCTTCGGCTCAGGTCATGATCTCAAGGTCCTGGGATCGAGCCCCACATCGGGCTCTCAGCTCGGCGGAGAGCCTGCTTCCTCCTCTCTCTCTGCCTTCCTCTCTGCCTACTTGTGATCTCTGTCTGTCAAATAATTAAATAAACTCTTTTAAAAATTAAAAAAAAAAAGACTGGGGATAAATGTGGAAAAATGTATGTATTTAATAGGCAATAAATAAAACCTATGCTAATGGTAGAATAGAAAGTTCTGAAACAAACACAAGGATATTTAAGCTCTGGTATACGATAAACATCACAAAATAATGAGAGCAAGATGGATTATTCAACAAATGCTCTTAAAATAATTAAAAAAGTAATTCCTCATCTTATTATTCACTTCAAAACACTGAAAATTCACTTGAAAGACATATCTTTTGGGAAAGGAAATAAAAAGAAACAAAGAAACAAAATAAGAAAAAAAGAAAAGAAAAGAAACCAAAAGAAAAAAGGAGCAAAAATCCTGTTCAAAAATAGATTTACATTTAGCTAATGTTACGCTAGGGGAAACTTTTTGTGCATAAAGACAGCAAAAGAAATCGCAAAGATAAGTGACAAATTTAAGAATTAGTTATTATGTTTAAAAACATAATTAAAAGAAGAATAAATAATCTTTGAGAAATATTTGGAATGAGCATAGTAAATAAATGTTAGTGTTCTTAATGTATAAAATAACAATACAGAAAGAAAAATATTGTGATTTCACATAAATAGTCGAAAAAAGGAAGGGTCTTTGGGTGGCTCAGTTGGTTAAGCAACTGCCTTCAGCTCAGGACATGATCTCATGGTCCTGGGATCCATCCCCACATGGGGCTCCTTGCTCAGTGGGGAGCCTGTTTTTCCCTCTCCCCCCAGCTTGTGCTCTCTGTCCCTATCTCTGTCTCTCAAATAAATAAAACCTTAAAAAAAGAGAGAATCACCCTAACCTTCCCCCAGCTCTCTCACTATCTCCAAAATTTAAAAAAAAAAAGTAAAAAAAAAAGACTTAAACTGACAATTCACATAAAAAATACAAATGGCCGTGGAAAACAAGAAAATGTTTAGCCAATCTAGTCATAAAACAAATTAAAAGAAAGATATGCCAAATTTCTTTAGTCCCTTTTATTTTTTTTTTCTTTTTGTTATTAATTGGTTTAGATAGTTGGCTGCTCCCATGTTAGGGCACAGATATTTAAAATTGTTAGATGATCTTGTTGGACAGACCCTTTGAGTGTCCTTCCTCATCTCTTACTATAGTCTTTGGCTTAAAATCTAATTGATCTGATATAAGGATTGACACCCCAGCTTTCTTCTGATGTCCATTAGCATGGTAAATTGTTTTCCACCCCCTCACTTTAAATCTGGAGGTGTCTTTGGGTCTAAAATGAGTTTCTCGTAGGCAGCATATTGATGGGTTTTGTTTTTTTTAATCCATTCTGAAACCCTGTGTCTTTCAATTGGGGCATTTAGCCCATTTACATTCAGGGTAACTATTGAGAGATATGAATTCAGTGCCATTGTATTGCCTGGAAGGTGACTGTTACTGTATATTGTCGCTCTTCCTTTCTGATCTACTTTTAGGGTCTCTCTTTGTATAGAGGACCCCTTTCAATATTTCCTGTAGAGCTGGTTTGGTGTTTGCAAATTCTTTCAGTTTTTGTTTGTCCTGGAAGCTTTTTATCTCTCCTTCTATTTCCAATGATAACCTAGCTGAATATAGTATTCTTGGCTGCCTGTTTTTCTCATTTAGTGCTCTGAATATATCGTGCCAGTTCTTTCTGGCCTTCAGGTCTCTGTGGTTAAGTCCGCTGCCAATCTAGTATTTTTACCATTGTATGTTACAGACTTCTTTTCCTGGGATGCTTTCAGGATTTTCTCCTTGTTGCTAAGACTTGTAAATTTTACTATTAGGTGATGGGGTGTGGACCTACTGTTATTGATTTTGAGGGGGGTTCTCTGCACCTCCTGAATTTTGATGCTTGTTTCCTTTGCCATATTAGGGAAATTCTCTACAATAATTCTCTCCAATATACCTTCTGCTCCCCTCTCTCTTTCTTCTTCTTCTAGAATCCCAATTATTCTAATGTTGTTTCATCTTATGGTATCATTTATCTCTCGAATTCTCCCCTCGTGGTCCAGTAGTTGTTTGTCTCTCTTTTGCTCAGCTTCTTTATTCTCTGTCATTTGGTCTTCTATATCACTAATTCTTTCTTCTGCCTCATTTATGCCAGCAGTAAGAGCCTCCATTTTTGATTGCACCTCATTAATAGCTTTTTTAATTTCAACTTGGTTAGATTTTAGTTCTTTTATTTCTCCAGAGAGTGCTTTTCTCTCTCCGGAGAGGGTTTCTCTAATATTTTCCATGCCTTTATCAAGCCTGGCTAGAACCTTGAGAATCATCATTCTGAACTCTAAATCTGACATATTACCAATGCTGTATTGATTAGGTCCCTAGCCTTTGGTACTGCCTCTTGTTCTTTTTTTTTTTTGTGGTGAGTTTTTCCTCCTTGTCATTTTGTCCAGAAAAGAATATATGAAAGAGCAAATAAAATACTTAAAGGATGACAAAGACCCCAGGAAAATGTGCTTTAACCAAATCAGAAGAGACCCCAAACCATGTGAGAGAGAAAGGGGATAAAAAGAAGTTCAGAAAAAAACTTTTTAAAAAAGAAAACAGATAAAGAAAAAATATAAAAAAAGAAATATATATATATATGTATATATTAGACTGGTGAGTAGAACAAGGTCACCCACTTAATTTTGGGAGTATTTTGGTCTTTCAGAAGAAACTACCTCCCAAAATTTTAAAGAATGAAAAACATATTTAAGGGTAAACACAATGAAGGGATGGAATATGCCTATAAAGATGAAAAAGAAAATTTTTTTTAATTTACAAAAAAGGAGTTTATAAAGTAAGTTTGTTGGGAGAATAAAGAAAAAGAAAGTGGAGGGAATTTACCCGGGCTGGAGACTAGAACAAGCCTGGAGCTAGATTTAGGGTATGTTTTGATCTATTAGAAGAAGTTGTACCCCAGATTTTTAGAAGAAAAAACCCTATGAGTATACAAAAAATAAAGTTAGATACAATGAAGGATAAAATATGACTATAATAATGTTCAAAAAAGATTTTTTTTATGAAAGGTATTGTTGAGATAAACTAGTTAAAAAAACGTTAAAACAGGAAAAGGTAAAAGTTAAAAAAAAATTAGCAGAAGAACAAAAAATAAAACTTTAGAAAAAAATTAATTGACTGAGAGACCAAAAAATCATGGGGAGAAAGCCATGAGTTCTGTGCTTTGCTTTCTCCTCCTCTGGAATTCTGCTGTTCTCCTTGGTAAGTGAACTTGGTCTTGGCTGGATTTCTTGTTGATCTTCTGGGGGAGGGGCCTGGTGTAGTGATTCTCAAGTGTCTTTGCCTGAGGCGAGGTGGAATTGCACCGCCCTTGCCACAGGCTGGGCTAAGTAATCTGCTCGGGTTCGCTTTCGGGAGCTTTTGTTCCCTGAGCGCTTTCCGTAGAGTTCCGGAGCACGGCAATGAAGATGGCGGCCGCCCAGTCTCTGGCCCAGAGGAGCCGAGAGCTCGGGCCCCACTCCGCAGTGCGCCCTCAGAGAACAGCGCTCAATCATTCCCGTCTCCCTGGTCTCCGGCCGCACTCCCAGCTCACCAAGCCTGCGACCGGTTTAAGGTAACCCCGAGCTGAGAGCTCACTCCTGGGTTCCGTCTCTGTAGCCGGCTTTGCCGCTCTAATACCTGTGAGCTCTGTGGCACTCAGACACCCCCAGTCCCTCTGTGACCCCGCAGGACCTGGGGCCACGCTGACCCCGTGTGGGCTTCACCCCGATTAAGCCTCTGGAGTGAGGTTCCTCAGTGGAGCAGACTTTTAAAAGTCCTGCTTTTGTGCTCCGCTGTTCTGCCCCTTGCCGGAAGCCGGCCCCTCCCCCCGCGGTCTAGCTTCCAGGCGCTTTGGATTCACTTCTCTGCCGGTCTTACCTTTCAGAAAGTGGTCCATTTTCTGTTTCTAGAATTTTGCTCTTCTTCTCTTTGATCTCCTGTTGGTTTTGTTGGTGTTCGCAATGGTTCGATAAGCTGTCTAGCTGATCTCCTGCTACCTGAGGTCATCAGAGCCCGCTGCTTCTCCGCCATCTTGACTCCTCCCCCAGTCCCTTTTATTTTTATAAATTCAAATTAATCCTGTGTAATCCTAGCAAGATCAGGAGGGAGAGACTTGTTCCTAAACGTTATGGTAGATGTGTGCATTGGCAATGCATTCCTAAAAAATGATCAAGCAATGTGAATAGAAAGTTGAAATCTTTTGCAGCAGTAAATTGTTCAAAGCTGTGCAAAGTGGTTAGAGTGGTTAAGTATATAAAGGTAGTTACAAATCTGAACTAGCATAAATATTCAACAACAGGAGGTAGTTAAATAACATACATCTACAAGGTAAACTGCTATATTCAAGATGAGAAGTTCAAAGAATTTTTAAACTATGGAGAAAATCTATGGTGAAATATGAAATGAAATTATCTGTATATATAACTGTGTGTAATATGATCCCAATTTTGGCATTTTTTTATTTTTTGTTTTTTGTTTTTAATTTTTTAAATTTATTTTCAACGTAACAGTATTCATTGTTTTTGCACCACATCCAGTGCTCCATGCAATCCGTGCCCTCTCCAATACCCACCACCTGGTACCCCGACCTCCCACCCCCTTTCAACCCCTCAGACTGTTTTTCAGAGTCCATAGTCTCTCATGGTTCACCTCCCCTTCCAATTTACCCCAACTCCCTTCTCCTCTCTAACTCCCCATGTCCTCCATGCTATTTGTTATGCTCCACAAATAAGTGAAACCATATGATAATTGACTCTCTCTGCTTGACTTATTTCACTCAGCATAATCTCTTCTAGTCCCGTCCATGTTACTACAAAAGTTGGGTATTCATCCTTTCTGATGGAGGCATAATACTCCATAGTCTATATGGACCACATCTTCCTTATCCATTCATCCGTTGAAGAGCATCTTGGTTCTTTCCACAGTTTGGCAACCGTGGCCATTGCTGCTATAAATATTAGGGTACAGATGGCCCTTCTTTTCACTACATCTGTATCTTTAGGGTAAATACCCAGTGGTGCAACGTCAGGGTCATAGGGAAGCTCTATTTTTAATTTCTTGAGGAATCTCCACACTGTTCTCCAAAGTGGCTGCACCAACTTGCATTCCCACCAACAATGTAAGAGGGTTCCCCTTTCTCCACATCCTCTCCAACACACGTTGTTTCCTGTCTTGCTAATTTTGGCCATTCTAACTGATGTAAGGTGGTATCTCAATGTGGTTTTAATTTGAATCTCCCTGATGGCTAGTGATGAACATTTTTTCATGTGTCTGATAGCCATTTGTATGTCTTCATTGGAGAAGTGTCTGTTCATATCTTCTGCCCATTTTTTGATATGATTGTGTGTTTTGTGTGTGTTGAGTTTGAGGAGTTCTTTATAGATCCTGGATATCAATCTTTTGTCTGTACTGTCATTTGCAATTATCTTCTCCCATTCCGTGGTTTGCCTCTTTGTTTTGTTGACTATTTCCTTTGCTGTGCAGAAGTTTTTGATTTTGATGAAGTCCCAAAAGTTCATTTCCTCTTTTGTTTCCTTTGCCTTTGGAGACGTATCTTGAAAGAAGTTGCTGTGGCTGATATCAAAGAGGTTACTTCCTATGTTCTCCTCTAGGATTCTGATGGATTTCTGTCCAAGTTTGTTTTTTAAAAAAGCTTCCTGGAGAAACAATTATGAGACTATACCAAATGTTGATTTGTAATAATTCTGGGGTATTTGGTATCATAAGTAATTTTAATTTTCTACAAAGAGCATGTATTCTTGCTAAAGTCATCTTAGAACCTCTTAATTGACCCATAATGGCCCCGATGAAGGAAGGCACCCTTCTGGCATGCTCTGAATTGGTCAGAACACATGGGGAGGGTGGTTTACATTCAGTTCTTCTATCATGGACAGTGAAGCTTGCTTGTTGACTGCACATTTGTTTCCATCACCAGAGTCTATGATTTTGTGTGTGGAATCAATACCTGATTCCCTTTTAGCCTACGACGGGGACCAAGTAGGACCGGGGTGTGATTTTCACACATGGGAGAGCAGTCATCTCGACTGTCTCAATTCCAGTCAGCCTCAGAGACAGAGACAGGACGTCTCTCTGGAGTCACTCCAGAAAGGAGGCTGGACGCATTCCCACAGAGAACTCAACTACAGTTTTTTTTAGGTATGTTTCATAGTCAGCATAGCTTTTCATACATTTTCCACTTCTAAAATAGATAACTTGCTTTTGAAATTTGGTGTACATTAAGTGACTGCTCCTTTTTCTTATTGGATCGAAAACGGAATAGATTTTGCAGGCTGTTGTTGTTGTGAGGAGTGGTGTTAAATTTTCCAACAATTTCTGTCATTGGCTCCGTTAACTCGAGTATTGGGAATGTTGGTATTTTTTTGTGTGTTAATCTGGACCAAACAGCTGCCTCCTGTTCTGTGTTTGAGAGAGTATTATCATGATAAAAATAATACAACTTTTGTTGTAATTATTTCACGTTCATGGCATGTTTGGTGATCTTAAGGGAAAAGTCCCTGTAAAAAGGTGTCCATTCCACTACAGTAATTTCTGGTAAGACTCTTCTTTATTTACTACTTGAAAGAAGTGGTTGCAATGTGGACATGCTCTCTATAGCAGACAATATTTTCTTCAGGAGAAAATATATTTCGTATTTTTTTCTTTCTGAGAAAACCGGGTCTAGAAACCTCTTAAAACGTGCAGGTAGCATGTTATCTCATTTGTTCATATGATGTCCTGCATTTTTATCTCTCCATTTTAAAATACTTAAAAACGGCCCAGCAAAGACCCACATGATTGTGCGATTATCCTCAGCAGCCGTCATTAATCCCTGACATTTCACCACACTCACAAGGGTAGTTGCGGACAATAGTACTTGTCACCAAGGTGACCTAAAATGGTCTTTCCTCTCATCAAATTTCAAGTTCCTAAGAAGTGGCACTTATTTAAAGCAACAAAAATTCCCAGCCACCCCTGAGACTCACAAATGGTTTTTGTGCTTTAGAAACACGGGTGACGTTGATATTAATGGTTTTTGTTTTTTTTTTTTTAATTTTAGTTGGTTCTTGAGTGCCC
The DNA here is from genome assembly GCF_964662115.1 of Mustela nivalis. Taxonomy (NCBI): domain Eukaryota; kingdom Metazoa; phylum Chordata; class Mammalia; order Carnivora; family Mustelidae; genus Mustela; species Mustela nivalis. The sequence goes on along the minus strand of NC_139035.1, from coordinate 6,406,264 downwards.
TTTGCTTATGAAGGAAGAGAATGAGGTCCTGAGCTCTTGGGTCCCCACGGCAGCACTGGGAGAACCAAAACCTCTGCTTCCCCATGATGGGTAGGAAGGTGGGGGTAGATGATAGTGCCCAGAGAACATTCACTGGGGCGGGTCACTGTTCTGGGCACTTGTTATGAATTAGTGGCTCCGCCAGTGCTCGCGACCACCCCCGCCATATGCTACGCTGTGCTCTCCTGTGAACAGACGAGGAATCCCAGCCAGAGGATGCTGGAGCTTTAGAGGGCCCCACAGTGGGTAAGTGGGGAGCTAGTTGTGAACAGCAGGTGGTCCTCATGACCGCTTCGCACCTCCGGATAAGGCTGCTGTTGGCCTGGAATGTGACTGCTTGCACACTTTCTATGTTATCTTCACATAACTCTTCTCAGGAGCAAAGTCACTTTTCCTCTACACTTCTGAGCACTCAGCTGGGACCTCTATAATAAAAGACTGGCTGAAAAAACAAAAAACAGAAGTTTGTGATATATATACCTCATGTAGATGTGAAAGATACCCAGGAAAAATGAATAACTTCCTGAGGTAACTTAGAATACAGACTTAAGTACCATTTTTTAAAATTTTATTTTTTTCAGTGTTCCAAAATTCACTGTTTAAGCACCCCATCCAGTGCTCCATGCAATCCGTGCCCTCCTTAATATGCACCACCAGGCTCACCCAACCCCCCACCCCCTCCCTCCAAAACCCTGTTAGTTCCTCAGAGTCCACAGTCTGTCATGGCTCGTCTGCCCGTCCAGTTTCCCTCAGCTCCCTTCTCTCCGTCTCCCCAAGTCCTCCGTGTTATTCCTTATGCTCCACAAGTAAGTGAAACCACATGATAATTGATTCTCTCACCATCTTCATAGGGAAAAGGAAGGGACGGGAGGTCTCTTAAGGAGCATAAATGCTTTTTAGGGGAGGGACTCCCTGCGAAGCGGAGCTGAGAGGTAAGACAGTGACTGCGTTTATCTGGGTGTGCTGAGGACCTTCGCGTGCTCTCCGGTGGTCAGATCGGTGGTCTAGGTTGATGACTCTCCCACGGAGGGGGTGCATGATAGTTGAGATTCTTTGGGAAGATCTATCCTGAGGCTGGTAAGGGGAGTTCAGAGAAAGCCCGTTTTCAAGTGTCCACGGCTCAAAGTCCTCCTTGTGCCAAAGGGAGACATTTTGGGGTGGCACATTCCACTATGCTCCGCTCTGTTAGTCTGACATTCATTTTAGCCGTCTCACAGATGTGGAAATTGAAGAGAGGTTGAGTTTTGTCCTGTTTTCCTCTAGGGCATGTTCTCCTTTGGAAGGGGGTTGGGGGGATGAGCTCGTTTCCAGAACAAGCCAGGCCCTGAGGTTCACAGGCCCGTTCCGGAAGGGAAAGCAATTAAGATAAGCTCAGGCTTCTGTATCCATTCATCTGTGGAAGGGCATCTCTGCTCCCTCCAAGGTCATTGCTGTGAACACCAGGGCGCCAGTTCCCCTTCTTTTCACTACAGCTGTATCTTTGGGATAAATACCCAGTGGTGCAATTGCTGGATCCTGGGGTAGCTCTGTTTTTAACTTCTTGAGGAACCTCCACACTGTTTTCCAGAGCGGCTGCCCCAGCTTGCATTCCCACCCACAGTGTGCGAGGGTCCCCTTTCTCCCCTAGGGGAAGGGAGGGACATCTGAGGGGGGGAATTAGAGACAGAGATGAACTGTAAGAGACTGCAGGTCCCCAGGAAACAAACAGGGTTTCAGAGGGGAGGTGGGTGGGTAAATGGGGTAAAGGGTGACAGGTTCTGAGGAGGGCGCGCGTTGTGGTGGGTGACGGGTACTGAGGAGGGCACGCGTTGTGGTGGGTGACGGGTACTGAGGAGGGCACGCGTTGTGGTGGGTGATGGGTTCTGAGGAGGGCCCCTGTTATGGTGGGTGACGGGTTCTGAGGAGGGCGCGCGTTGTGGTGGGTGACGGGTTCTGAGGAGGGCCCGCGTTGTGGTGGGTGACGGGTACTGAGGAGGGCGCGCGTTGTGGTGGGTGACGGGTTCTGAGGAGGGCGCGCGTTGTGGTGGGTGACGGGTTCTGAGGAGGGCGCGCGTTGTGGTGGGTGACGGGTTCTGAGGAGGGCCCCTGTTATGGTGGGTGACGGGTTTTGAGGAGGGCGCGCGTTGTGGTGGGTGACGGGTTTTGAGGAGGGCCCGCGTTGTGGTGGGTGACGGGTTCTGAGGAGGGCGCGCGTTGTGGTGGGTGACGGGTTCTGAGGAGGGCGCGCGTTGTGGTGGGTGACGGGTTCTGAGGAGGGCCCCTGTTATGGTGGGTGACGGGTTTTGAGGAGGGCGCGCGTTGTGGTGGGTGACGGGTTCTGAGGAGGGCCCGCGTTGTGGTGGGTGACGGGTTCTGAGGAGGGCCCGCGTTGTGGTGGGTGACGGGTTCTGAGGAGGGCGCGCGTTGTGGTGGGTGACGGGTTCTGAGGAGGGCGCGCGTTGTGGTGGGTGACGGGTTCTGAGGAGGGCGCGCGTTGTGGTGGGCTCTGGGTGTTGTATGCGACCGATGAATCATTGAACGCTGCATTAGAAACTCACAACGTACTGCACAGTGGCTAAACATAATTTTTAAAAAAAGATAAGCTCGGGCTTATATGAAACCAAAGAAAACGAAAGGTGTAACTTACTCAATGAAACCTTTTATTAAAGGCAAAATAGAACCAAGTCTTTTTAAGAGGCTCGCGTATCTGGATGTCTCGCGCTCAGAGTCGAATCATTCTGGGAAATGCGAAGTGCAGACAGAGTGAGGAAACGGGCTGTGGGCACTGGGTGCTGGAGAGCAGGTTTGGGGGAGTGGGGGGAATGGACCGTAACGCAGGTCCCAGAAGGGGACGATGTTGTCCAGACTAGGGATCCCCGCTTCCGCGCCACGTTTGATTTCAGTCTGTTGCCGCGTGTGATGAGGCTGGCCGGCGGCCGTCTCCCCCGCGCCGCTCCTCACTCGCGGCCCTTCATGTTAGATTTTCCCTGCGTAGTTTCCCACAGAGCTTCGGAACCATTGGTCTAGCTAACATCAGAAGAAAAAAACACTTTGGCGTTTTAATTGGATTTGTTAAATTTATTTAAAAAAAAAAAAAAAAAAAACCAACTGGGGAGAATTGGCTTCTTTATGAAGCTGAGTCATCCGGTGTACTTCTGTGCCTTTCACAAGCACCTTAGATTTTCCTCGTGCAGTTTTTACACATTCCTTAAGTTTCTTTCTTTCTTTTTTTATTTTTTTTAAGATTTTATTTATTTATTTGACAGACAGAGATCACAAGTAGGCAGAGAGAGAGGAAGGGAAGCAGGCTCCCTGCTGAGCAGAGAGCCTGATGTGGGACTCGATCCCAGGACCCTGGGATCATGACCTGAGCCCAAGGCAGAGGCTTAACCCACTGAGCCACCCAGGCGCCCCAAGTTTCTTTCTTTCTTTTTCAATATTGTTATAAATGGTGTTTACTTTTCTTTCATACCTCAAAAAAAACCAACTATGTATATAGTGACGAAGTGGACGTTAACTGGTATCTTATAGAGAAGTGTGACTTTCGAATATTAAGGTCTTGTGATGAGTTTTCATGCCTCAGAATTCTTGTGGGCCCTAAAGAGTCTTTGTTTACATGAGTTTTATCTGTTGGTAGTTACTATATTAAAAATTAAAACTGGTATCTCTTAAAAATATTTATGTTGATTTATTTTAAATGACAATGAGAAACCAATTATGTAACAAATTAATGAGCATTTTAATGAACATGGCATATACTCAAGGCAAATTAGTGAGAAGAATGGCACTGTTCTACCCTTTGCAAATCGTTTTAATCCTTGGCACAGTAGAAGACCGTAGCATCTTCACGTCTGCTTTCCCATAAATCTGTGGTTTTATCACATGCCAGTAACGTCTGGGAAAAGACTGTGCACTCTTGAGAGATTGCCAGTGAAAAAGACAAATAACATAGCATTTTATGAAAATATTTTTGATCTAGTAGAACCCTTGAGAACGTTCTTTTGCTTCAAGTAGGAATGACTGAAGAATTTTCTTCTCAGCCTTTTTACATGTTTTCTCTTCACATGTGTTAATAATATGTGGATTCTGCTAATGGAGTTCCCAACATGAATGGGTCTCTGAAATCCCAGAATAATCCCCACTTATGATGCATCATTTCCTTCATGTGATCCTGGATTTTCTTTGTGTTTATTTATTTAGGATTCTGACACGGGCATTCAAAAATGAGATTGGCTCGTCTTAGATTTCTTTTTGATTTCTGTAACAAAATCTCTACTGTATAGAAAGGCAGTGGCTCTAATTTTTGTTTGATTTCCATGATTGAGAAAAGCCTGATAAGGGAAAATGTTAGTTCTCCTTCTCCTAGTGAGAGGTGGGGTAGGGCAACGTAGGATTGTGAGCTAAATGTAAATGATGGATTACATAAAGCTTGACACAGAGAAAGGTTGTGCTTCTCACTTCTGTCCCTGCTCCTCCTACTATGCAAAGCTCTACACACCACGGCTCCTCTCCAATTCTCTTCTCCCTGTCTCAAATGCTGAGTGCCAGGGGGAAGCCTGCACAGCCACATGGTTTGATGTAGTACTTCAGGAGAATGACCGTAGCTAAAAACACTTGGCTCAGATACCAACTTGCTGCCTACATGTGTGATTTCACTAAACACCTTCAAGTGTCAGGCTCCTCGTTTGTTGAAGTGGGTAGTAATACTTTCCTCAAAGTCCCTTGAGAATGCGCTGAGATAAAGCAGGCAAGTTGCTTATATGTGCATAGCACGCAGTCATTGTTCAACAATTGGTGGTTCAAGTTCTTTTAGCCAGCATGGTCTTGAAGGGAGACAAGAACACAAGGGGTAAGGTTGTGAAGTTGGCAGATAACTTTGACCCAGTGGAATCACCAAAGATTTTGGGGAATCCAAAGAGCTAGATTTGAGGTTTGAAGCTAGAGTAAATGTACTGCTGCATAACAAATTACCCCCACTTAGCAGCATAAAACAATGCACATTTGTTACTTTACACAGCTTCTGAGGCTCAGGAATCTGGGAGTTGCTTTCTTGGTGGTTCTGAGTCAAGGTTACCCATGAGGTTGGAGCCAGGCTGTTGACCAGGACGGCAGGCATCTGAAGCAATTGGAGAATCCACTTCACTCACACAGTTGGGAAGAGGCTCCAGTTCCCAACCACAAAGACCTCTACATAAGTGTACTCAAGACATAGCTTCCCCATGGCGCCCAAGAGAGAAAGAGGGCCCTAAGTTGGAAACTGCACTCCTTTGCAGTCAGATTTCAGAAGTATCATATCATCACATCTGCCGTAGACTCTCAGTCACACAGACCAGTGGTGTTGCAGCGTGAGGACTGCACAGGGGTGTGAACACCAGGAAGAGGAGATTGCTAGGGGCCATCTTGGAGGATGACAACCACAGTGGAATCTGACCAACGGGAAGAATTTGGAAATTGGGTGGAAGAGAGTAAACTAGGTCAGACACTAGCACGAGTGAAATCCCGGTCATTGCCATGGGTGACCCTCACCAGTTGCTGATGGGACCATCTCCAGTGACCTCTAAGTAAGAGGTGGAGACACGGGGCTCTAGGTCGGCGGGGGAAGGCTGACCATACAGACTTTTCCCAGTTGTGCCAAGTGACTTCCTTGCAGATCCCCCGAGGAAGAACGTGAAGGTGTAATTCCTAAACCAAAGAATGCACTTATGACCCATGTTAACCTTGAAACAAGTTAAATTTTTTCAACTTTAATTTTTACATTTTTAAAAGAGAGTTGATCATCTCTCTTACAATAGTGAGCAAAATAAAACTTTAAAGAGGAGTAGGAAAGCACGTTATACAAGTGACTTTTATTACTGGGAAGGGGCAGGCAGGCAGGCAGTGGCACCCATAAGAGGACAGAGTCCTCACTCCTCCAGTTAGCTTGTCCCCCACTATGCTCCGCCCAGGACCAGGCACGTAGTGGACACTCAGTGGTGTAGTTTGTTACGAGTGAATTAATAATACGCGCTCTGCCCCTCTCCTGCATACACCCTTTTGGATGACAGTCAACACACTGACGCAGGACACACAGGCTTAAAAGGTCCAAAGGTTTTGCGGTCACAGGGCTCTGATAGTCGAACCAACCAGGGCATCAGGGACCAGGTCTGAATCAAAAGAACATTGTCGTCAGCCGTCACAAAGCTCATCGATTGCTGGCGTTGTCTGTGAGCGCCAGATACTTGGCGGTACAAGCTGAGCCTCTGCTCAGATGGACAGATTCAACCGACACGTGAAAAAATCCATGCCACGTGGAGCCCTCGCTACGGAGTGTAAGGGGGCAGCACTGCGGCGGGCTTCTGTCGGTGCCCGTCAGAACACTGCGCAGTGCCTTTGCACAAAAGCTCTTTACGTTCCCCACCTCACTAATTCTTCACAGAGATTTTGTAGGGGGAGTAATTACTGTCCTTAATTTACAAACAAGACTCTGAGGAGTTGAGTTTTGTCACCTGCCATGGGGCTTAGCCTCCAGTCCTTCCTTGGGACGAAAAGCCTGGCCGTTGCTCCAACACCTCATGCCATCTCTGTTTAATCCCTTTTCAGGCTTTCTTTGTAAATTCCTAACATGTGTCAGGCTATTTTATGACATCAGGGCCAGCTTGTGCCCATCAGATAGATTTTCTTTTATATACTAGTGAAATGCAGTAAAGGGATGAATTGAACTTTCCTTTTGTTGGGCGGTCTGTTGAGCCTGGCAGGTGCCCTGTGTTTAGCCCATCCCCCACCCACTGCCCCCGCCCCCAACCATCAGGTCTCTGTTAAGAACCTGGTTCTTGCTCCTCCTCCCTCCCTTTCTTTTCTTCCCTTTGCTCATTTGCTTCCTTTCGTAAATACACATAGGAGTGAGATCACAGGTATTTGTCTTTCTCGGACTGATTTTGCTTAGTGTAGCACTCTCCAGCTCCATCCCTGACGGTCCCAAATGGCAAGATTCCATTCTTTTTTTAAATTAACATATAATGTATTATTTGCCCCAGGGGTACAGGTCTGTGACTCATCAGTCTTAGTTCACGGCACTCACCATAGCACATCCCCAGTGTCCATCAGCCAGCAACACCCTCCCCACCCCCCTCCCCTCCAGCAGAACTCGGTTTGTTTCCTGAGATTCAGGGTTTGTGCCTGGCATGTTCGCTGGATCACAGGCAGGCAGATGGCACCATAGGTCCGTTGTCACATCGTCTCTGGGGAGGAACTCAATATTATCAGCCATATCAGACTGCTGGAAACAGCGTGGAAGGTGCGGTGTAAGGGCGACAGATATCAAACCTAGAAACCCGCAGGGCAAATTCTGGACTTGAACCTAATAATCTATAGAGTGTGTGTGTGTGTGTGTGTGTGTGTGTGTGTGTGTGTGTGTGTTTCGTGTGTTCATTTGGAGTTTTGTAGCAGAAAGTTGATACCTTTCCCAATACTGTTGAAAAGTCTCAGCGATAGCGATATTCCTCTTGTAACTTTGGGCAGGGTCGGTTCTGGGGTGTCCGTGAGGAATTACACTGAAGTCAGTAGAAATGAGGCAGTTCTCCGTCCTTAATGCAAACAGGCCTCTCCTCACGGTCCTGCCTCCTCTGCCCATAGTCGGTGATCCAGCTACGGATTCGTTTAACCATTTTAGAAAATCCAAGATGTGTTTGTCCAAAATTAAATCTCCTTTTGTGTTTTGAAAAAAAAAAGAACAGCGCTTCTATTATTCTGGTCTGTTCCTTTGGATTAGAAAATATTTTGACAATGTAGCGATCCTGAGCCTCCCTGTGAGTGAAACGGTTCTTTTTTGCTCCCTGGTTACATCTTTTATCCTTTGTCTGGTCTTTCCATCCCTGAATAGATTTGGAGATACAGTGTCCTATTATTATGTAATATCTGATGCTATTTATGTGAGCCCTGGGTAGAGTGAGAATAAAAACTGTTTTCCCCCTTATTAAGTTGGTGTTTCTATAGCGCATGGGTTGGCAGCTTTTGGAAATGCGCTCTGATTTCTGTCCTGTTCCTTCTGAAATAATGAGGCTACGGGTGGGGTTGGGGTGACGCTGGGAGCAAGGCCCTGAGGCCAGCAGCCAGCATCCCAGGGACGTGAGGAGAGGCGAGCTCCGCTCCCAAAGACCGATGCTATCTTGTACCTCCTGGGGTCTGGGCAAGTGCTGGGCAGAAACCCGCCGCGGAAGCAGTGGTCCAAGAGGCTGGCCCCGCGCTCCAGAAGCCAACGTCTAGGACCGCTGCTGCCACAACAGGAGGTACAGTCCTGTTTGCCACAGAAAGGGTCAGTAGGTAATCTTCTACTATAGACAGAAATGGAGTAAAAATTGTTGGAGAATCTGGGAAAGAGTCTGTGGACTCCTTCAAACTTTCTGCTGTTTTTTTCTATAAGTTCGAAATCAAATGAAATTCACAAGCTAAAAACATGCGTGTACACACACATGCACACACACAGGGGCACACAGTGCGTGAAGGGATGACGGAGCCCACGAAGCGAGACTCCACCTGCCCGTGCTGACAGCCGCGTGAATTCCCATCCCATGGGGAGCAGTGATTGTGCGGGCTTTGTTTTTGCTCTTCCTTTGATTTTCCTCAGATACAGTTTCCCCAAACTGTATTGGGGAAAAAAGAAAGGAAGGAAGGATGGAAGGAAGGAAGGAAAGAAGACAGAGAGAAAGAAAGAAAGGCTGTGTTCTCTCATTCTGACACCAGGCGTCTGCTTCAAAGAAAGTCTGCTTTCCTGAGAAAAATAAATTAAAATTGAAAACAATCTAAATTAATGAAGAAAAAAAAAGTAAATTCTCTTTCAAACCCAGAAAGCTAGAAAATTTCTCCTCAGCTCTGCTATTTCCCCTCAACCATTTTAGGTACCTTCTCACAGTTAAAAACTGGATTTTTTTTTTTTTTAAGCAAATTACGCTTCATCATCACAGGCTCCAACATGAAGACATTTGTCAGTACATATTTTCAAATGTTAGAAGTTAGCCCTTTGAGAAGTGGAAGGTTAAAGCGACCGTTGAGGAAGTAACTGTAGTAATCTGGTGCTTGACTTGATGGCGGTGGAGGATTGTGAACTGCCTCCACACCACCGTATAATTAGTCCCCCAAAAAGGTGTTCACTCATGTATTTATTAAATATACCTGGTCTTAAATTGCTAAAGTCTTTTCTTTTTCTTTTTCTTTTTTTTTTTTTTTTTTTTGCTTCCATTCAGTAAAGTTCAACTTGTTTTTAATGAGTAACTTCCTCAAAGCCTAACAGTCTGAAAGACCCAGTTGTTTGCTATGTGATTGTTTTCTGTATGTCAAACTTTACTTCTAATAATCATAGCAGCTAACATGTGCTTCAGGTATCAGGAATATGTCTCCATTTTGCACACAGTATATTGTACAACAGAGTTTGGTACCATTGCTCTTACCTTCACTAGGTAGAAGGAGACACCCAGGCTTGGGAGGGTTCCTTATCTTCCAGAAATACAGAGCCCGTGATCTTAACTATTTTGTAGTCATGTTGTTTTCTTTTCATGTAGTAGTAGCATTTTAAAACATAGCCTAACTCTTTAAATAAGTGACTTATTAAAAGGTTTTCTGCATTCTAAGGAGCATATCATAGATGGGGTTATTTTAGGGAAAGAGCAATGCCCATTGAAACAGCTAAGCTTGAGTGGGTCCTGTCATAGAAGTTGTGAGAAGAAATCATGAATTGGGTGCTAGGTTTGACCAGATGAAGACTGATGCCTTCTTGTAATGTGCAAGTCCTTGATACTGCGATTCATTAAATATTGGGTTCAGAGTAGCTGACCTGTGTAGGTTATAAAATGTTTACAGAGCTCAAGTGAGATAATGTTTGGAAAATGACAAAGTAGACAGTCCACCATGGAAGAATTTTTTTTTTTTAATTTCTTTTCGGTGTTCCAGAGTTCATTGCTTATGCACCACATGGAAGAACTTTTATTTGTATTATTTTTGTTCCTTTACATGTTGAATGCAGATTTTTTTCATAGAAGGTTTTTCTTTAAGATTTTATTTATTTATTTGAAAGAGAGTGTAAGCTAGGGGTCGGGGAGAGAGGCAGAGGGAGAAGCAGAGTCCCTGCTGAGTCGAGAGCCCGATATGGGGTTCAATCCCAGAACCCCAGGATCATGACTTCAGCCAAAGGCAGGTGATTAACCAACTGAGCCACCCAGGTGCCCCATTCATAGAGGGTTTTAATCTTCAATTCCATAATACAGAGCAAGGGAGAGCAGTGGTAACAGAATGGGTCCTTTGGAAATTAAGTTCTTTTAGTCTATGCCTAAAATTCACATTTTGTCCTAACTTTTTCTTCTGGTAAGGAAACTTAACATGAGATAAGATCTCTAGAGCTTACTCTTTTTCCTTAACTCAAATGTTATGCCTGATAATTAGCAAATGCCTATTTCCCCTTCTCCCCAGCCCCTGGAAACTACCATTCCACATTTTGATTCTGAATTTGACTATTTTAGATACTTCATAAAAGTGCAGTCATATAGCATTTGTCTTTCCATGGCTGACTTATTTGTGAATTTATTTGTATTTGTCTTTTTTTAATATAATAGCCAATACACAATGTTACATTCGTTTCAGGTGTACAACTTAGATTTCACAAGTTTATATATTATGCTATGTTCTTTTACTCTTTGCATAAATACCCAGCAGTGTAATTGCTGTACTGTTTTCCACAATGGCTGCACCAGTTTGTGTTCCCACCAACAGTGCATGAAGGTTCCTTTCTCTTCACATCCTGGCCCATAGCTGTTGCTCGTTGTCTTGATTTTAGCCATTCTAACAGGTGTGAGGTGATATTTCATTGTGGTTTTGATTTGCCTTTCCCAGATGGTTAGTGATGTTAAGCAACTTTTCAAGTGTCTGTTGGCCACGTTCATGTCTTCTTTGGAAAAATTCAGGTCCTCTGCCCATTTTTTTTTTTTTAAAGATTTTTATTTATTTATTTGACAGAGAGAGATCACAAGTAGGCAGAGAGGCAGGCAGAGAGGAAGGGAAGCAGGCTCCCCGCCGAGCAGAGAGCCCGATGCGGGGCCTTATCCCAGGACCCCGGGACCATGACCTGAGCCAAAGGCAGAGGCTTAACCCACTGAGCCACCCAGGCGCCCCATCCTCTGCCTATTTTTTAATGAGATTTTTGTTTTGTTTTGCTTTGCTTGGCATTGAATTGTATGCATTCTTTATACATATATTAGATATTAATCTCTTATGGCATATATTGTTTGTAAATATCTTATGGGATATATTGTTTGTAAATATCTTTCAACAGAGTGCTCCTTGGTTTTTGATGGTTTCCTTTGCTGTGCAAAAGCTTTTTATTTTGATGTGGTCCCGATAATTTGTTTTTGCTTTTGTTTCCCTTGCCTTAGGATATGTATCTAGAAAAATATTGCTGTAGCTGAAGACAGAAAAATTACTGCCTGTGATCTCTTCTAGGATTTTTATGATGTCAGTCAGGTCTCATGATAGGTCTTTAATCCATTTTTAGTTAGTTTTTGTTTATGGTGTTAGAAAGAGGTCCAGTTTCATTCTTTTGCAGGTAGCTGTCCAGTTTTCCCAGCACCATTTATTGAAAAAAAAAAACAACAACTATCTTTTCCCCACTGTATATTCTTGCCTCCTTTGTCATAGATTAATTAACCTTGTAAATGTGGGTTTATTTCTGGCATCTCTATGCTGCTTTGTTGATCTGTGTGTCTACTTTTGTGCCAAGACCACATTCTTCTGATTACTATAGCTTTGTGGTATATCTTGAAATCTAGAATTGTGTTACCTTCAGCTTAGTTCTTTGTCAGGATTGCCTTTGACTATTTAAGGTCTTCTAAGGTTCCATACAAATTTTAGTATTGTTTGTTCTAGTTTTTTAAAAATGCTGTTGGCGGTGCCTCAATAGCTCAGTTGCTAAGCATCTGTCTTTGACTCAGGTCATGGTCCCAGGGTCCTGGTGTTGAGCCCTGCATTGGGCTCCCTGCTCAGCGGGGAGCCTGCTTCTCTCTCTTCCACTCCCCCTCCTGTGTTCCCTCTCTGTGTCTCTTTGTCAAATAAATAAATTCTTTAAAAAAAAGAATGCTGTTGATATTTTGATAGGGATTGCATTGAATCTGTAAATTGCTATTGGGAATACAAATGTTTTGACAATATTAATTCTTAGAATCCATAAGCATGGGATATCTTTCCATTTGTGTCCTCTGCAGTTTCTTATGTCAGTGTTTTCTAGTTTTCAGAGTACAGGTCTTTCATCTCTGGTTAAGTTTAACCCTAGGAATTTTAATCTTTTCGCAGCAGTTGTAAGTGGTATTGTTTTTTAAAATTCTCTTTTGGCAACTACATTGTTAGTGTGTAGAAATGATACCAATTTCTAATTTTGTATCCTGCCACTTTACTAAGTTTGTTTATTACTTCTAGAGCTTTTTGGTGGAATCTTTAGGATTTTATATGTATAATATATCATCTGGAAATAGTGACCGCTTAACTTCTTCTTTACAAATATGGATGCCTCTTAACTCTTGTTCTGTCTGTTGTGCCTAAGAATTATGTTGAATAAAAGTGGCAAGGGTAGATATCCTTGTCTTCTTTCTGTCCTTAGGGGAAAAGCTTTCAGTTTTTCCTCCTTGTAGAGGAAATTAGTCATGGGTTTCTCATAGATGGCCTTTATTATGTTGAGGTATGTTCCTTCTAGCCCCATTTAGTTGACAGTTTTTATCATGAATAGATGTTGAGCCTTGTCAAATGCTTTTTCTGCCTCTATTGAAATTAGTATGATTTTTATCTTATGTTCTGTTAATGTGGTGTGTGACATTACCATTCTATTAATGTGGTGTGTGTGTTGTGTGACATTGATGCTATCCTGGCATCCCAGGAATAAATCCCACCTGATCATGATGAATAATTAATGTATAGTTGTATGTGGTTGCTAATGTTTTGTTGAGGATTTTTGCATCCATGTTCATCAGGGTTATTGGCCTGTAGATTTTTTTTGTGATGTCTTTGTGTGGTTTGTTATGGTAATCCTGGCCTCATAGAATGGATTTGGAAGTTTTCCTTCCTCTTCATTTTTTTGGATAGTTTGAGGAGAATTGGTATTCTTATTTAAATGTCTGGTAGAATTTACCTGTGAATCCATCCAGTCCAAAAGTCCTGGATTTTTATTCTTTGGTAGTTTTTGATTACCAATTCAGTTTTGTTGCTTGTAAATGGTCTGTTCAGATTTTCTATTTCTTCCTGATTCAGTATTGGAATATTGTATATTTCTAAGAATTGATCCATTTCTTCTAAGTTGTCAGGATGATTTAACTTAGCCTAATGACCTCAAGGTTCATCCATGTTGTCACACATTGCAGGATTTTCTCTTTCTTTTTCTTTCTTTCTTTCTTAAAAGCTGAACAGTATTCTTCTGTATGTACTTACCCAATTTATTTATCTTTCCATTGTCAGGGACATTTAGATTGTTTCTACATCTTAACCACTATGAGTAGCATTGCAATTAAAATGAGGGCGCCAGTATCTCTTTGAGATTCTGATTTTAGTTGTTTTAGTTAAATACCCGGAAGTGGGATTACTGGATCTTTTGGTAGTTCCATTTTTATTTTTTACAGGAACGTCCATACTGTTTTCCGTAATGGCAGCACCATTTTGCATTCTCATCAGCAGTGTACAAGGATTCCAATCTCTAACCACAAACTATCTTAAAAGGAAATTAGGAAAACAATTCCACTTATAACAGGACACACAAAAAGAACAACATACTTGGGAATGAACTTAAATAATGAGGTGGAAGACTTGATATAGAAAACTACAAAATATTGATGAAAAAATTAAGACACATACCAATGGAAAGACACCCCATGTACATGGATTGAATGACTTTATTTTTATTATTTTTTTCAGTGTTCCAAGATTCATTGTTTATGCACCGTACTCAGTGCTCCATGCAATATGAGCCCTTCTTAATACCCACCAGGCTCACCCAGCCCCCCACCCCTCCAAAACCCTCAGTTTGTTCCTCAGTATTCACAGTCTCTCATGGTGTCTCCCCATCCAATTTCCCCCAACTCACTTCTCCTCCCCTTCTCCCAATGTCCTTTGTGTTCTTCCTTATGCTCCACAAGTAAGTTAACTGAAAGCATGTGAAAATTGACTCTCTCTGCTTGACTTATTTCACTCAGCATAATCTCTTCCAGTTCCATCCATGTTGACACAGAAGTTGGGCATTCACCCTTTCTGATGGAGGCATAACACTCCATTGTGTATATGGACCATATCTTCTTTACCCATTTGCCCATTGAAGTGCATCTTGGTTCTTTCCACAGTTTGGCGACCGTGGCCCTTGCTTCTATGAACATTGGGGTACAGATGGCCCTTCTTTTCACTACATCTCTATCTCTGGGGTAAATACCCAGTAGTGCAATTGCAGGGTGATAGGGTAGTTCTATTTTTAATTTCTTAAGGAATCTCCACACTGTTTTCCAAAGTGGCTGCACCAGCTTGCATTCCCACCAACAGTGTAAGAGGATTCCCCTTTCTCCACATCCTCTCCAACACTTGTTGTTTACTATCTTGTTGATTTTGGCCATTCTAACTCGTGTAAGGTGATATCTCAATGTGGTTTTGATTTGAATCTCCCTGATGGCTAATGACGATGAACATTTTTTCACTTGCCTGTTAGCCATTTGTATGTCTTCTTCGGAGAAGTGTCTGTTCTATTCTTTATAGATCTTGGGTATCAGCCCTTCATCTGTAGTAGGCCATTGGATATCAGCCATTCATCATTTGAATGACTTTATATTGTTAAAAAACCACATGCTTTTAAAAACCAAAAACTGATTCATGACATGTACTATTGTGTCCTATAGTTCAGTTGTTTTATCTTAACTCTGGTGTGCCTTAAACATCCAGGTGGGCAAAATGCAGAGAAGCACAGCTTTTATTTGTCTTTGAATGTTTGTAGGTCAAAATGGAGATAGTCTGAAACAAAATTATACATGCGGGGCAGGGGAGCTCCCTCATACTGCCTTCTCTGAAACTGAGGCTTCTTTTTTTTTTTTTTTTTTTTTTTTTTTTTTTTAAAGATTTTATTTATTTATTTGACAGAGAGAGACCACAGTTAGGCAGAGAGGCAGGCAGAGAGAGAGAGGGAAGCAGGCTCCCTGCCGAGCAGAGAACCCGATGCGGGACTCGATCTCAGGACCCTGAGATCATGACCTGAGCCGAAGGCAGCGGCTTAACCCACTGAGCCACCCAGGCGCCCTGAAACTG
Organism: Mustela nivalis; assembly: GCF_964662115.1. Taxonomy (NCBI): domain Eukaryota; kingdom Metazoa; phylum Chordata; class Mammalia; order Carnivora; family Mustelidae; genus Mustela; species Mustela nivalis. The sequence continues at coordinate 6,390,964 of NC_139035.1, read as the reverse complement.
AGGCTTCTTAAGTTCCCAGTGTCCTCCTGCTCTTTAAGTACTCAACCCCTGTAAAATCTGGAAGTAATAAATTATTAGCCATATTTACTCATTTAAGCAATGGACTACTTACATTTCAAGTGAAAAAAAAATATTTGAGCTAAATTTTGTTGTACCAGAAATATTTCTTTTAAGTGTAACTGAAGAATTACACCATTGTTTCCTGTTCAATTAATGTATGATAATAATGATAGTTGATGACCAGTTGGTCTGGAAGTTAAGGTATAGGTACCAATATTCTCAAGCACACATGCACAATATACCAAAACACAGTAAATAAAACTCATGTTGTATTTTAAACAAGAGTAGTGTTCAGAAATAACTGTTACATATAATCTATGGTTTCTCTCATTCATTTGTTTATTTATTCATTCAATATCCATTAAGCACCTACTAGGTAACAGAAAAATTCAGTCTCTGGTGATGATATTAAACAAGACAGACAAAGTCCCTATATTTGAGGAGCTTACTTTTTGGTAGAGAAAAAATAAATATAATGTACAAGAACATTCCAGGTAGAGGCAAGTGCTATAAATTAAAAACAAAAACAAAAACAAAACAAAACAAACAAACAAAAAAAAAACAAAAAAACCAGGGTGATATGATTGGGAGGGTTTGGAGGCCAATAGTCCAGTAAGGCCTCTCTTCGACCAGAAGGGAATACTGGGACAGTAGCAGCAGCCAGTCCAAAGGGAAGAAACCGATTCATGGGAGGAGCAGGAAGAAGGCCAGTGAGGCTGGAGTGACATGAGCAGAAGCAAAGAGGTACCAAGTGGGGTTGGAAAGGCAGAGGCTGTGTATGTAGCACCTTGTAGGACATGGCAGAGGGTTTGCCTCGTATCTGAAATGTGAGGAGACGTGTGCAGAGGTCTGAAGAGCATAATGACGTGGCTCTAGTCTCAAAAGGTCAGTGTGACTGCTGCGCAGAGAGCAGCCTGGGAGTCGAGTTGAGAAAGCGAGAAAGGGTTGACGAGGACCAATGAGAAGGCCGCTGGGACAGGCCAGGTGGGAGAGAATGGCAGCTTCGACCAGGTTGGTGGCACACGGGGAGCAGATAAATTCAGGATGTATTTGGAGGTAAAGTGCACAAGATTTGCTGTTCAATGAAACGTGGGAAGTAAGGGAAGGCGAGGTGCCATGCGGACTCCCGGGTCACGGCGTGAACATCCTGGATGGTGGCGGCCTTTGCTGCAGAGGCGATGAGTGATGGGTGGGGGCGGCGAGAGGAGCTCCCGGCCGGCCAGTGCCCTTTCCCAGCAGTTGAACTAAAACTAGAGCTGCGTCTGGGACACTTTCCCCACGGGTGGCTGGGACAGAGCAGGTCCACGATTGTTCACTCGCAGGAGTTGGGGCAGGCGCTTCTGTAGCGTGCTGCCCAGGCTCCCCCTGCACTGAGATTTTCCTCCTGCCCCTGAGAGCACAGAATGAACCACAAGCTCCCCCTCCCGGTGTGGTCCCCTGTCTCAGAACTCCAGCCAGATGTTTCCTGTCATCTACGCTGATCCACTCAGTTAGCCTGTAAAATATTGATGTCCTGTAAGTTTTTCGGGAGATAGCATGAGAACTTGTTTACATTTCCGTCGTCACCATTCCTATACTTCCTTCCCCACATCTCCAAAATTTAGCCAGGAATAAACTCTTCAAGTTTTACCCAAAGAAATTGTGAAAACACCCGCACTCTAACTCAGGTGCTTTGACTGGTTCATTTGCTAAAATGTTAGACACCATGTTTTTGCAGGAAGTATTTGTCTGGCTTCCTGACCCCTGTCAGAACCCAAGTAACAGATTAGAGGATGATGGGGTGGTACTGGGGACAAGGACATTGAGACCAGCAAAACCGACTACTGACAGGCAGAAGGCAGAGGCATTAAAAAAAAAATGGCATAAAATGAGAAAAAGTTCAAAATCATTAAGAGTTAGGACCATCTGGCCTCATAGGCATTGCTGTCTTAAAGATGGCACAGTGTCATTCTCAAAAATGACCTTGAATCAACAAGAAAAGATTGTGTTATTTCAGGTATAATTGTGTAAGAATGTCGGGGTATGTGGGAATTATTTTAAAAGATCCTTTTTTCTAATGGTGAAAATAAAATTGAGTTTTGGCACTGAGTGATAAATATGTAATCTGGGAAATCATTGTATGTGAACTTCTCTTTTCTGACACCACTAGATAAATAAAATGCTTATCTTTTGCTACTTTTGGAAATCAAGTTTAATGCAACAGAATGTGTCTTTGAAATTCATCTTCCTTATAGAGGTCTTGCTGAGCTGAGGTGTGTGGTACAGATAGCCCTTCTCTGTGTGTCTTGCCTGGAGAGGGAAGTAAGCCTCTTTTCCATTTAGGAATATATGGCTTCAGAGCCTCACAAGCTATTGAATTCAAGGCCACTTCCAATGTCCACTGATTTTCATGAACTTGTTATTTTCTATGTGCCCCACTGTGATTTGTGTTAACGATTATTATAAGCATTTTGAACTTACTGTGAGTTGTTTATATTATTAGGAATTTTATTTGATTCTCTAAACTGGTCACAGCATGCCATTAAATCACCAGTACCAACAACAGTAATAGTCTACAAAACTGCCTTCACCAGTTCAGTTAACTGATCCGTTTTCCTGCCTTGTAGCTCTTAACTTTCATGCTAGAGCAATTTCCATTGCCGTCAGAGAGCTAGTTTACGTTCATGCCTACATTCAACAAACACTTTAAGAGTTAAAGTCAAAAGTTCTAAGGCACTTAATAATATGAAGTTTATGGACCAGGAATCCCAAAATTTTGTCACTACTCACCTTCCCATGAATGAGATCCCAGAAGGAGAGCAAGATAATGCCAACTGAAATGCCACTTCACTGAAGGTTATGAAAGTGCCCTGAATGACAACCCAGAGCTCCCCAGTGTATAGCAAGTTAGAGTGTGTGTTTTCAATCTCAGAGGGGTCTTTTTTATCCCACAATTGAAAAATCTTTGCATGTCCTCAAATTGCAACCAGCATTTATAAAGAAAAAACAAAACAAAACAAAACAAAAAACCAGAGAAGGAAGGAGATCAACCACTTGTGTGAATGGCAGGCCCAAGTGTGACAGAAAAGCAGGGTTCACGCACACCTGCCTCAGACCCTGTCACTTCCTGAAGGAGCTCATATTTTATTCAACCTCTACCCAGTGATTTTTTTTTTTAAATTCTGAAGCAACTCTAGCTGGAAATATTTTAAGTATTTAAAGGCTGAACATGAAACATGAGTAATGCCAGTGATGACAAAGAAGCCATAGCAAACTTAGTTCGAGTCCTCTCGGTAGCCTGGTGAGAACTGTGACAGTCAGTATACTTGGGCCTGTGTGGCAGCTACCAGTCTACAAAAAGTGACTATCATGGAAGGATGAACAGACAGTTCCTAGATGTTAAGTGGAAGTGGTCTAATGTCAATCAGAAGAGATTAGTTGAGTCTGGTAGAATGCACGGGAGAAGAGTTTGGAGAAGCAGAGTAGAGACTCTGAGGAATGGGCTGGCGCTCCACCAGGCTCTCTGTGACTGACCCATCAGATATGAATTTTTCATATTCAATGATAGGCTCTTATTGCCAGTGGTGATGCCAAAGGTTGAAGATACAAAAGGATGGGCCAGATTATTGCACAAGCACTAATGTTGAAATCTTCTGAGTCATGACTCTTGACAGTGACTGCATAAAGAGCTCTATTCTAGTTGGAGAAATCAATAAAAATACTCAAATTGTATGTAAAGGCAATCCAGGAGCCATCCTTGATTTCTGTCTGTGTTTACATTGGTTTCTCTCCTCATCTCGATAAATGGCACCACCTCGTCCAGTTGCCGGTAACTAGGAGTCACCGTTGACTCTCCTTCCCTCACTGTGCTCCTTGATCCAACCCATCGGCAAGTTTTATTGATTCTAGCCTCAAAATGCATCTTTCACCACAGTGGTACCTTTGTTGTTATCGATAAATCTGCACAGACCCATCATGGTCTCCTGGAGGCCACAGTTTACACTAGGGTTCACTTTTGGTGTTGAACATTCTGTGGCTTTAAACAAATGTTATAATGACACGTATCCACCATTATAGTATCATGCGGAGTAGTTTCACTGCCCTAAAAATTTTCTGTGCTCTGCCCAAATCATCTACCCCTCTCTCTCACCCCTGGAAACCACTGATCTTTTTACTGTCTCCATAGTTTTGCCTTTGCCAGAATGTTTATAATTGGAATCCTACAGTGTAGCCTTTTCAGACTGGCTTCTTGCACTTCACAATATGCATTTACGATCCCTCCATGTCTTTTCATGTTTTAATTGCTTATTTCTTTTCAGCTCCAAACACCTCCGTTGTGTTGCATGCCACACCTCGTTTATCCCTTCACCTACTGCCTATGTCAGGTTTCGGCAATGTTGAATAAAGCAGTGAAGATCCGTGTGCAGGTTTTTTTGAGGACATACTTTCTGAGCTCTTCTGGATAAATACCAGGGAGCACAATTGTTGTATCAGGTAGAAAAGAAGGTTTAGTTTTGTAAGAAACTGCAAAATAGCTTCCAGAATGGCTGGTTTTGTGCTGGTCTCAGCCTGTCAATAACCAGTGTTGTGGTTAGATCAGCCCATGGTTCTTATTGTTCCTGCAAGTTGCTCCTCCACAACAGCTATCAGGAGACTTAAATAAAGGTTTACCACTTATAGAACCTGTTAATTACATAGCACATATGGGGCCACCTAATGAGGTTGAGGGGAGAGGGGAAAACACAGGCCTGGGGTACTGCTTTTACTAGGGTCCAGGTGAGGGCCCAAGGCTTCATAGGTGCACTCTTTACTGGTGAATTTGAAACACAAGAGCAGGGATTTAAAGCAGTGAAAGAGGAAGAGCAAAAAAATAAAACAAAAACAAGTAGCCCAGATGATCCCTTGTTGAGATCAACCAAGCTCTCTAAAACAAAGAAAGCATAGGTGGGAGGCAGCCTGGCTCTTTATCCAGTGGTGTAGCTAAAGAGGCATTGCTTTGAGATAGCAGTCTTTGAAATGAGTACCTCTTTGAACAGGTTGGTTGCTAGTTCACCAAAGACTCAATCAGGCATTTACATTACAAAAAAAGAAAAAAAAAAACCTATTAGGGTCTCCACTACAAGGCTATATCAATTTGCATTCCCACCAGCAAGGAATGAGAGCTCTGGCCCTGGTGCATCTGATGTTGTCAGGACTCTGGATCCTGGCTCTTGTAGTAAGTGTGTAGTGGTATTTAAATTTTGCTTTAGTTTGCAATTCCCTAATGACACAAGATGTGTACCATCTTTTCATACACTCGTTTGCCATGTGTGTATCTTCTTCAGTGAGGTGTCTGTTCAGACAGTTTGCCCATTTTTTAATTGGGTTGCTCATTTTCTCATTGTTGAGTTTTTAGAGTTCTTTGTATATTCATATGCTTGTCTTCATTGGACATACCCTTTGCAAATAAGTTTTTCGTTTTAGTGAAGTCTGGCTTACCAGTGATTTCTCACATGGACTGTGCTTTTGTTGTTGAATATAAAAAATGACCACCAAACTCAGGCCACCTAGATTTTCACCTATGCTTATCTTGTAGGGAGGTTACAGGCTAGCATTTCACATGTAGGTCTGTGATCTGTCTGGAGTTAATTTTTGTTAATTTTTATTTAAAAATACAAATCATATCAAGTCACTTCCCTTATGACCTCCACTTCTCGGTAGGCTTACCTTACCGTTACCGTGGTAGACTTCCCTTAGCTCATTACCCTGAGCTGCAGTTTCTACCTGACCACTGTCCACAGCTCCAAGTCATCGTGGTATATTTCCCTCCCCTCTGCTGCTGGAGCCTTCACTCTCTCGGTGGACTCCCAGAATTTGCTCACAGCCTACACCGAAGTGGAACTAGATAATCCAGAACCTGTGTCGCACATATAAGACTGAGTAGTAATCAAGCAAGTAAATATTATAGAGGGGATTGAATGGAAGGGATTCCAGAGTAGTTACCCTAAACAACCTCCTGCACATACAGCATCTAGTAAGCCCTGCTGACCCAAAACCGAAATAAAAGCTTCAATTTGATGTTTAAAAAAAATATCCTGAAGTAGAACACTCTAGAACCTGTAATCACTTTATGTAAGAGTGAGGAATCGTTTTCACTGTGGTACAATACACGACGAATTGAACTTTTAAAACTTGTTCTGTGTTACAAAATGGCAAATCTTCCCCAGTAACTGAATCACATTTGAGCCAATAACTATTCAAAATATTTCAATTCAATATTCAAAACCTCACTTTTCCCCAGAATCGTATCTTTTTTCCTAATTTCCAGGACTATGGATCTCTCTTATTATCAGTTCTGTTTGCCACCTCATTCTTAAATCTCCATTCATCTGTCATTGAGGACACGGTTTTGCCCAATTTCACTTCAGGTACTGGGACTGAATTAAAGAAAGTGGTTTTCCGTGATTGTCTCTTCACGCTGCTCTTCACTGAAGAGTCCTTAAGTCTTCCTTGTTATCCTGACAACAGTGTGCCTTCTGCCACAACTAATAATGGCATTTTGCCATGACAGGAACTGAGTGGTACTCAGATTCTTTTAAGTAAAATCAGTGATGAAACCAAAATTTCAGCTCTGCTTTGCAACTCATTAAGACACTGACATGAACGCTATGGCAGTAATATTTCTCAATAATGTGATCCTTTTGCTACTTCAGAAATGGATTCCAAGGCATTAAATTCTACTTTTTAATAAGTAATGTTGCAGTACTGTCACAGCATAGCTGAACTCTGTTGAATAAATATACCTTTGGATCGCTCAAAATAAGTTATGATTCTTTTCCAGGCCAGTGTAAATATTACTTCATTATTATTCCTTAAATTGAATGATACTGTGAACTTCGTATTATACCTGGCCAGCAGTACATATTTGAACATTCTTTATGGAGTGCTTACTCGGTAGTGATTGTGTTATTTATATCTCATTGGGAAGCTGTGTTTAGTAGTGCATAAAACCAAGTTAGGCATCACATTTTGCGTGGATCTGGTGCCAGCTAGTGGTACAAGTTATATATGCCTTAAAAGGATGACTGCCTTTTTAAAATAACCAAAGACCACATGCTCTTATAGGGATCGAATTTGCTCAAATACTAAAAATATAGATATTTATCTGCCATGTTGGTGAGAACCAAGAGGATGGCCGTAATAAGGGGTGAATGAGACGTTCTGTTGCGTAACGCCCACGCCAGCTTCTCTCCAGTCCTGCGCTCCCACACTGAGCTCATTCGCATTTTAGTGTCCTTCTTACATTAGGAGATGATACATCCGTCCTTGTATTTCACCATTTATCACAAAGTCTGACAACTAGATGCAGAAATAAATATTTTTCAATAAGTAATAAATGGTCTCTTCTTCTCCAGCCCATAGAAGGACGGGCCTTTCCTTTCCTCCAAATCACATCCTCCTTATTCCCCCTCTTAACATAGAGAAGAAGATCCCTGTGGTCTGTCTTGGCCCACTCAGCCCTTGACGCATCGGTAAGAGCTTAAAGAATTTCAGTGCTTCACCTTCCTCGTGGACTGAGGCTTGCAGGTGGAAGGTTGCACAGAAATGGAAATCTAAAAGGAAATGGAGACACTTTAATACTGCTGTAATATTTTCAAAACACGACTTTGCTACATCTCGATCAATGATTGTGAATCCTGGCTGCATAAGAGAATCACTGGCGGTCTTTTAAAAAATACTCAGGCCATAACCAGCCATAGAAAAACCGCATTGGAATATCAGATCGTCATCAGTCTGATGCTGGGGTAGCTAAAGTGAGAGGCTCCGTGTCAGTAAATCCAGCCCACCCACGCGGGAGCCCTTCCTCCCACACGGCCAAGCAGGCCATGGTGCTAAACCAGCTGTGTCCATCTAGATACGCAACCAAATTTGTCATTTATTTAAGATTTTAGTACAGAGTGTGTGTGTGTGTGTGTGTGTGTGTTTCTGTGTTTGTGGTATATATAGTTCGTATGCAACATACATAAGGAGAAAAATCAGGAGAAAAGGCTTTCCTTGCCTACTTCCCTATGCCGTACACTATTATAGTGGAGTTCTGTCCCAGTGGCTGTGCTGTCAGGACAGTGTGACTTAGGAACATGCCCCACGTCCTCATTATAACAGAGTCCGTGCCCTTGCCTGCCATGAGGGTGGAGAACGGCTTACTTCTGGCCTCACACCAGCGCTGCCTTTTTACCCCTCCCCATCCCACAACATCCCAAGGATGAAGAAATCTTTCTCCACATTCACAGTTTCTCTGGAGTCACATTGAAGTGTATCTGACGTGTTCATGATCTTGCCGTCTGTGGGGGAAATAGAGAAACTGAGCAGAGCTGTGCAACCTAATACCTTTGACCAGTACCAGAGATCCCCCAGCCGGTGCCAGGACTTGAAAGCTGGCGAAACACAGTCTCTATATAACCACTTACTTCCGGTCACTTCTAGAGACCAAGTGATATCTGAGGACCTTTCTAGATAAGAGGGTCTCCTGTATTCCTGACCCTCCTTTCTTCTTTTTCCTGATTTGTCCTCTCTCTCTCCCCTCCCTCTCCCTCCTCCCTGCTCTTTCTCCTCCCCTTCTCACCCCTCCCCGCCCTGCTCTCTCCCTCCTCCTTCCCCTCCTCCTGCAAACACAAAGGAAGCTTTACCGCTCTCTCTTTCTGTGCAACAGAACAAGAAATCCGGCAAAATGATCCTCTTGAGGTCGTCAGAGAACCAGTAGCAGGCTGCCCACACTCCCATTCTATTATTATTAATTATTATTAATACTGTTGTTAATTATTATTAACTGTTAACGAATTATAATGTTGTTATTAATTATTATTAATATTAATCGATATTACTAATATTTCTAGTACCCTGATTTCACAAACCGTTGTAAAAAAAATATTCATTCTGGGATTTGAGTTAGGTCAACGGATGGTAAGTTTCCCAACTTGGGAAGCAAACAGCCTTTCATTAATAGTGCCACCTCACAGAGAGGGGCATCGGAGCAGGGCTGTGTGGGTACCAGCTGGGCTATCATCCACTTAATCTTTGGACACCTTTGCTCTGAGTCTGTTGACTTAGCAACTACTAATGTCAACAACCACTTTCATGGGCGAAGCCCATGCAGTTCTTTTGTTTCTGGATGTTATTCGAGAATGTTATCTGAGGTCCTTTTTTGCAAGGAGTGAGAGTATAATGAATTTTTTTAATGGGTCTGCGGAAAGACTTACCAGGGACGTGGACGGCAAGTCGTTAACGCACGGATGAAAAACCTCACTCTCAAAGATTCCTTTGTCTCTCTGTTTCTCCATCTCCAGCCCGGATGTGTAAACACCACTGAAGTGGACATCAAGAAGTCATCCAGAATGAGAAACCCACACAAAACACGGAAGGTAATACTCGTGTCGGCTGAGCTGATCTTGGTGTGGGTCGTACTGTTTGGAGGACATCAGTCATGAAAACCTTTTGCCCACTTCATGGAGTATCTCTAGCATCTTCCTTGCTTTTCCTTGTTCCTTGGCTAGAAGAAAATCTGGGAACTCGAGCCCTGGTCGTTTGCCCGTCCGCCTGCCTGAGGAAGTCTCCCGTCATGGTACTTCAGCAGACGCAGGTCGCTGTGATGGGGGCAAAGATGCTGAGGGCGCGTCTTCTCTCCGTTGGGGGGAAGGACCATCAGCAGAGAAAGGCTTCTCTTTCAGACCCCAGAGGGTGAGGAAACGCAGACAGAGATTATCTGAGAAAAAGTGGTATGGATGAGAGAAGGGTATTTTTAGAGAAAATGATGAGCAGAGAAGGGCCATGGTAAAGACATATAACTATAGGGTTTGTACGAGGACCCCCTTTTAACACTGGAATTTTGTAACACAACCGTAAGATAATTGTTGAGTGTCCATTTGGTGTGTGTTATGTGAGAGGACACAAAACAAACAAACAAAAAGCTATCCTAAATTCAGTGGCATTTTAAATAATCTCTTGAAAGTACATAGCAGTAGTAACTCCCTATTTTTTAAAGTAACACATACACACAGAAAGCATTTTTATTCATTCCATGAAAAGTAAGAATTTCTGGGCTGAGGACGCAGAGCAGAGTTGGTACCACTGGATTAAAGCATTCCACGAAGCTCAAGACCTTCCTTTTTGTGGCTTTTTCCTTACATAGCATTAGGGTTTTCCAGTAGACACGAAACTTTTTTTTTTTTTTTTTGTAGTCTTATTTCTTGTTGTCTTTTTCCTTGCATCCCTAGAAATATAAACATCAGTTTCAGAGCCCCCCCCCCCATATGATCCAAGTAACTTTGCTTTCTTTTAAGTCAGTTTACCTTGATGTCAGGATAAAAAAGCCACAGGAAAAGTGCCACTAAACCCACTCAGGTGTGGCGCTCCAAAGCTTTTCCCCTAGGAGCTTTCTGAGAGAGAAAGAGGCAAAGCCAGACCAAACCAGGCGTGTCGGCCCTGCTCTCCTGTGGCTGGCCACGCGCAGTTCCGTGCTCTGTGCACAGCACAGCCTCAGCCCAATGGGGACTGGTTTTGTGCTGAGGAACAGCATTCAGAGCTCTAACCATCTCCAAAAAGCACCCGTAGCCCCCCAAACTGCTTCCGAATTTTGAAGAATTACTTCTCATAATACCTTACTTCTGCCGAGCTTTCCCAACAGACACCACGTGAGATGGGCTCTGACTCGGAAGAGAAAGCATGTGGATGACAGATAGGACTTACAGATAATCAAGCCGCCATTTCCACCGTGTTCTTAATGGTACATGGTACGGATGTCTTACCAGGCCTACACACGGCATCGTGCTTTTTGAGAACTTGAAAAGCTTTAGTTGGCAATGGTGGGCTCACACCCATCAGCCCTCACTTAATGATGGGAAACCATCAGGCCTAGCAAGGTGGAATTCTGCTGAGACGGACTCGCTGCGCTCTGTCTCAGTTGTGGTCTGATTTCCTGTGAATCAATAATGATAGAACTGCAGGCCCAGATAAAAAAAATCCTGAAGAATGCTACAGCAAGTCGCGTGTATTCCCTTGTCTTCAACAATTGGAGGATGCTGATTTTTTTTTTAAACTTTTGGAGATATATCTATAGTTTCTCAGAGTCAGAAGTGTTGAATTTTCTAGAATCTTCTCAAATCATGTTATTTTACATAGAAGGTCATGGGACTCTAAGTCCCCTACTGGTTTGTCTTGTAGAATTAGGACCACTGCTCCATTAACTCCTACTTGCTTAATTACTGGAATGACCCATCCCAGCGGATGTGACAAGGCTCTATGTTATGCCGTGTGTATGGTTCTCAGATACTCGATGGTAAGGGGGACAGGCATGATCGTGCTCCCACAGCTCATGGCCTCATGGGAGTGGGCACACTGAACAAGCAGACAAATGTCTCTACACCTGTAACCCTGTCATTGTGTTAAGTGGCATCTATTAGTCTGCTCAAGCGACCAGAACGAAATGCCACAACTTTGGTGGCTTACATAACGGGAATTGATTCACTCACAGTTCTGGAGACTAGAAGTCCTGGATCAAGTTGGGTTTTTGGTGAGAGCTCTCTTCCTGGCTTGTGGACAGCTGCCTTCTTGCAGCCTGTGTCCTCACGTGGCAGAGACGGCTCTGGCGTCTGTCCCTCTTATAAGGACACCAGCTCCATAGGATTAGGGCCCTCCTACCCAATGACCTCCTTTAACCTTGACTCCCTCCTTATAGACTCCATCTCCATATACAGTCACAGTGGAGAGTAGGATTCCCAACATGAGTTTCAGGGGGATGCAACTCAGCCCATAGCATGTTCCCAAAGGAATCTGAATGATTTGGGATTCTAAGTCACCACACCATTTTATTACCAAAAAGTCCATGGCAGACAACAAACTGTCCTGCCATCCCCTGACGTCTCCACAGTTCTGTTCTTGTGGAGTGGGCAGTTCTGTGGGCTTGCAAGCCTTAGCCAGAAATGGCAGAGGCCAGCCTGTCCTTGAAAACCGTCTTTGCCCTCCACAGGGAATCAGACTGTCCTTTGCTCATTCTCCTCGTGGTGTGACCGCGCTCTGTCTCAAACTTCTGCTGGTGAGGTGCAACTCCTGGATCTTCACTCAGTTGTGCCAGCAGATGCTCGCCTTAGCGAGAGAGCCGCTGTTCATTTCTTTGGCAGTCCGCCGGAATAATGTTTCTCGAGATTATATATCATCCCAAGAATAAGGGACCCAGGAACTCCCTAAGGCAATAATCCAGCCTATGTACCTCAAGAAAACCAGCGATTGGGATACTATATTTAATTGTTGAATTTCAAATATGTTTATCAAATGTGAAAAGAAGGCTTCGAAGTACATCTGATTTGAGATATTTTTAAGTATTTAGGATCTGTCAGTTTTTTAAATCTGTCTTTACTAAAATACAGAAAGTAGGCGGAATATATTTCCTGACGTCTCTATGAAGGAATGATAATGTAGCATCGCCAGAGAGAAATCAGCCTAATCTAGGCAAAATGGTAAGGGCCGCCGTGTGCCGGATTTCCTTCAGTCTCTTTTTAAAACTTTAATTATAATAGGTCAAGCAGGTGGTGTGTCAGTCGGGGTTCCCCAGAGGGGGCAGGAGGGAAAGACAGAGACAGACAGAGGGAGAGAGAGAGAGATCTATTTGAAGAAATTGTCTCGTGCAGTTGTAGAGGTTTGCCAAGCCCCAACCTGATGAGGTCGGCCAGGCTAGGGTCCCAGGGAAGCACTGCTGTCCGCTGACAAAATTCCCTCTGGCCTGGAGGGAGTCTTTGTGTTGTGTCCAAGCTTTCACCTGATTGAATGAGGCCCACCCACATTATGGAGGGTTATTGGCTGTATCCAGAGTCTGCTGATTCACATTTTAATCTCATTCAAAAACATCCTCAAAGAAATATCTAGATAACAGTTGAGGCAATATCTGAGCACTGCGGCCCTGCCAGCATGACACATAAAATTGACTGTCACAGGATGGACCCGTCTGTAGGACAGTAGAGAGAGGGGCCCTAGGACAACACAAAACCTGAGGAAAAGGAGAAAGGCACTTGTATGTACCTGACTGACCGCACACGTTGGATTGCTTCCTATAACTTCAGGACCCATATTTCAAAACAAAAGTAAGCAGTTTCTTGTCTCGTGACTTTTCTTTTCTCTGTCGCTTTCATTTAGACATTAAGACACTTCATATTTTAGGTAATAGCTAATGGGCACATTCTGGAGGAACACGTAGGAAATTCATGACTAAATGTCTGGTTTTTCTGCTTTTAATGCAGTGGCTATTTATACATAAAGCTGTTGATACATAAAAAATTGGCATTTTCTCACTTGTATATGCATAATGTGGAAGCTTAATTTTAACAGAAGAAATGACTTGTGCCTTAGAGTAACACAGAAGGGTTTTAAGTAAGCAGTACAGTCAAGTGGCAGGCAGCGTTCTGCTCAATATAGCAAAACTCCGGGAATATTCTAAACCCTTGGGAGGCGGCAGGACAGTTAACAGCCCCGGAAGCCACAGACCCAGGGCCTCCTCCTCTCTGTGCACCGGCTTCTCCACACAGCAGCAGGCGTGGTCACGATCTGTTCTCTGGTCGAGCTGAGCAATCCAGAAGGAAGACAAGAATATCCCTCCCTCCACCAGCAGCGGGAAAGGTCCCAGAGATTTCCCTCCACAAAGGCAGGCTTCAACGCTTCCTGTGTACGCTTTACTTTCTGGTTTCAAGTACCCCGCCCCGCCCCGCCCGCCAAAGATGAAAGTCAAGAGCGTTTTCTTCGACTTCCTCGAAGCTGGGAAGGAAATGACCTATGAACAGGTTTTTTTTTTTTTTTTTTTTAATTTTTTATTTTTTATAAACATATATTTTTATCCCCAGGGGTACAGGTCTGTGAATCACCAGGTTTACACACTTCACAGCACTCACCAAAGCACATACCCTCCCCAATGTCCATAATCCCATCCCCTTCTCCCAAACCCCCTCCCCCCAGCAACCCTCAGTTTGTTTTGTGAGATTAAGAGTCACTTATGGTTTGTCTCCCTCCCAATCCCATCTTGTTTCATTGATTCTTCTCCTACCCACTTAAGCCTCCATGTTGCATCACCACTTCCTCATATCAGGGAGATCATATGATAGTTGTCTTTCTCCGCTTGACTTATTTCGCTAAGCATGATACGCTCTAGTTCCATCCATGTTGTCGCAAATGGCAAGATTTCATTTCTTTTGATGGCTGCATAGTATTCCATTGTGTATATATACCACATCTTCTTGATCCATTCATCTGTGGATGGACATCTAGGTTCTTTCCATAGTTTGGCTATTGTGGACATTGCTGCTATAAACATTCGGGTGCATGTGCCCCTAGGGAAGCAAGGGAAAAAATATGAACAGGTTTTGAAGAAAGTCGCATCGGTTTCACTTTACGAATGACTTACGCAGTGTTCATGTGGATGGCACCCGATGAGAGAAACACGGGGTCAGGCGCCCTGAACTTAAATAAACGGACGTACTCCTTACATCAGAGCATCTTGATTGGTGATTAGCTTTGCTAACAACTCAAAATGGATCCTACGTGGTTAATTTTCTTTTCCCTACTGAGAGAATGTCATGTCCTTCCCCTCCAGTCCGACCTGTTGCTGGCTCTACTCCGCCCACTCGAGGTCAACATTTTAATAGATTTCCTTTTTCTAAAAAAAGAAATTCAAAACCTTTTACATTTCAGTGAGCCTCAGAACTTGTCTGCCAAGATACGATCGATTTCCTTCCCTCCTCTGTCCCCAAAATAAGCCGTGGACATAAAACTTCATTATTCATGGCCATTTTCACGGTGGCCAGGAATCAGAGTTAAAAGCTATCATTGGTCCCCAGAAAATGAAAGGCACCGTGACTGATGAAAGAGAGAACTGCTGATGTTTACCTGCCTGAAACAGGAAATGCCACAGTAACCTCACAGCCCCTAGCAAGGCTGCGGGAGGGCTGCTTTCAACACCACCTCCCAGGGACTCGGTTCTTACATGGACCTCCCTGAGCCAGTGTGCGAGGCATGCATACCAAAACCATCCAAGAAATGTGGAGACAGAAGATAGCTTCTAGATCAGTTTAATTCTATGACACCATAAAGTGCAGAATTTTTCTGGCAGTCTTTTTAATTATTTTTAATCTTAACCAAATATTTACTTTTAAAACAGTCCGCACTCTTACCTTATAAGCATTTTTTGCTTGAGTGTAGATTCTTACTAAGAACTTTAAGTAATTAAATGAAGATAAATAAGAAGGCAGCGTTCAAGACTTAGAGTCTTTTTGTTTTCTTTATCAAAAATTAATGTAATACCACTGAAAATGTCCACACTGATTGTCTACGATTATTGAATAATTGGTGTTCTTTCACTTGCCTAATTAAAAAAAAATCAACCTCAACAGTTACTCCAGAGTTCAAAGTTCAGATATGACTATCAGTAGTTCACATGGGCCTTTTCTGTTTCTTTGGTGGAAATTAAGTTTCCTGTACTTCAGGCCCTGGGCTCCTATTATTATCTTCTTTCATAACTCTTACCGCAGTCTTAGTAGTGTGTTTGTTTGTGTGATTATTTGTGTAACATGTTTCCCCTCCACTAAGCTGTGAGTTCTAATGGAGGAGAAAACATATCTTTGTTTACTTCTATATTCCGAATGCTCAGCATTCTGTCTAATATATACTAGGTGTTCAATAGAGGTTGAATGAAAGAAAAAAAATGTAAGCCATTCAGCTCAGTCCTATGAATAATTAATTCACAGCGTATGTGCTGCTCGTTGGGCTGAAATTGTTGCCCAGTGATAGACCCTGAGTTCTCAGGTTCTCAGAGGCTAGGTCAAGAGAGGGCAGATTGAAAGACTGACAAGATAGTCTGCAATGGTGGATTCAGGTAAGGTAAAGCTGAGCCAACATCTACTGAAGAAAGCCTAGGAGCCAAGTAATGGGGAGTTCCAAGAGGGAAATCAAGTCCATCCAGAGGGTCCAGGTAGAGAACCAACAGGTGAACATTAAGAAAAGATAGAGTCTGAGTGAAAATAGGTCCAGAACAAAACACATGTGAACTCAGAGATACTGGTGAGGTTGGTGAGCCTGAAAACCAGCCTGGTTGAACACGCAGATCTACGTTTCTTCCAAACCTATCTGGTACCTTTAATTTTGTGGCCTCATGAAATTTTATTATGGCCTTATCTTTCATCCTCCTGTCCCAAGAAACAGTGCCCCATAGCTCATATTAAATCCTTTATTTTAAAATAGTAATTCTTTGATATTAAAGAAAAAGTTATTTGGCTTCTCCTTGAGTTGACATGTGACATTGAAGTTTGGTTTTTTTTGTTTGTTTTTTGTTTTTTTTGTCTCTTTAAGTCTCTGGATCTTTATTAGCCCTTCCTAAGAATAGGTCTTTTTTTTTTTTTTTTAAGATTTAATTTATTTGAGAGAGGGAGAGAGAGAGAGAGAATGACCAGGGGGAAGGGCAGAGGGAGAAGCAGACTCCCCACTGAGCAGGGAGCCTGACCCAGGGCTCTGGGCTCAATTCCAGGACCTGCGACCACGACCTGAGCCGCAGGCAGATGCTTACCCACCTGAGTCAGCCAGGCGCCCCCGTACTAGGTCCTTCTCAAAAAAGAATATTCCTAAGCAGTAGGTTTGACCTTTTGACAAGATACAAAAGCAGCCCTGGGGCATCAAGAATTCCAAAGTGAAACCTTCGGGATCACTGATGTTTGCAAAAGGCACCCGGTGGCACCAAATGGCAAGGCCGGAGTGGAGAGGGAGACATCCCGGCGCTGAGCTGGGAGAGCCGGAGCCTCTGGGGGCCTGATCACGCCCGCAGAGACTAACCCAGCAAGGGAATGGTTAACCTAGTCTCTCGCCTCAGTGTTCCGTTCTGTAAAACTCAACTTATTTTCATTTTCTCTTGGCTTATTAAATTTTTACTCTATTCTATATCCACCCCTATTTTATTCTGAAATCAATACTTACTAAATGTTCTATAGTGTCGGTGTTCCCGAGTTCACACTCAGTCCACCCCCAGATCTTATTATCAGACTTACCTCATTCTTTCCATATGATCCATTATTCTGTCAGAGTTAATCATCTAACCACATATTTTTTCAAAGAGCTGTGCTCCTACTTTATATGCATATGATATTTATGATAGCAGTGCCTTTGAATTTTAATAAGAAGCTTCATCAAATATGCAGCAAAGCTCTGACTTACCTTGCTGAATATATGACACAAAAATTACCTTTTAGAAAGTCTGTGACTATAAATCATACTTTATCCTCACGTATTTCTTTTTTACTTTAATACAGTCTGTCTATGGTTTACAAAATGACATCAGAAGTCACAGCCCTACCCACACCCCCACCCCGGAAACGAAACCTCCAACGGAAGACGAGCTACAGCAACAGGTGGGTCAACCCATAGAGCGCCCTGCAGTGCGGATGGCGTGGCAGGGGCAGCGGCAGGGGTTTGTGAAAGGTCCTCTGTCCCGTTGACTGCTTCACAGAGAAGGCTTGCAGGTTAAAGGTAGTGAAATCACTTAATCTGAAAGATCTGTGGTTGCCTGGAAATGTACCAGCGTGTGGAGACGCTGTCCAAATCTCTTCGCTCTTGAATTCCCCGAGTCCTGTGTCCTCTAACCAATTTTTACAAAGGACATGCAGTGATGTTTAGTCGTCTCTGTTTCAAGAGTTCTTCTGTGCTCTGGAACTCTTCTGGAAGGATGAGAAGGCAAGAACCTGGTGATGCTGAGTCACATGTTTTATGTATCTGGTCATGTGACATGATCTTCACTGAGTGTTTTTTCTTGTTCTTCTGGTACTGCTCTCCATAAGCCTCTCGAAGTTCTCCCTCACTAACACTGGTGTACAGTTATGATACACGTTGTCTTGTTGCACTGATTGATCAATAGTTTTGGTTCCAGGTAACATTTCAACACAAACACCAGTGTCTCTTAAATAATAGTGAAATCTCTTGATTGGCTTGGTCATGGGGTATTTTCCCCCTTTTGATTGTTTTCCCCTAACATTTTACTGTGATATGGTTTATCAATAGTGTAACAGTACTTTTTCTAGTATATTTATAATCGTCACAAATGGGTAGTATTTAGAGAGTTTCCAAGTTTCCCGTATGTGATTAGGTCCACATGTTTGTCCTGAAATGCTGATAAAATTATTTCCAAAACACATATCAATGATTTCTTGGGCTAGTATGACGAAGTAGGATTTACTTTGAAATTATAGTACAAATAACAAATGTGTTTATTTTCTGAATTAAACATGGGGGGGGATGATTCTGATTTGGTTATTCAATATGAATAAATGTTTACAATCTCTAGAACATTTTTAAAATAAATTTACATTTTGTTAAAGCATGCAGAAAGTTCAGATTCATTGCTGTTCTAAAGTGATGCTGGCTATGTTTTTATTCAAACACTTTAATTTTCAGAGCTGTCTCATTTGATTTTTCAGATTTTGAAATTTACTTAGAATAAATACTTAGAATTGCCCAGTCTATCAGAATTTAGAGTTGAAAACTATGAGAATGTCACTACTTATTTAACTACTTCCTTAACTCTTTTCAGATAAAATATTGGCAAATACAGTTAGATAGACATCGGTTAAAAATGTCAAAAGTTGCTGATAGGTGAGTATTTCAAGATGCCCCTATAAATAAAAAAAATTTCATGTGACAGATGAGCTTAAAATGGAATCCTGTAGGAAATGTTATTTTGTTTTTCTGTTTTGCACATAGAAAACTTCCAAAGCCCTCTTCTGTCATAGTTTAAATGACAGAACGATCATTACAATCTTCAATCTGTAGCGATCCAGTCCTGCGTAGCCAGAATCAGATACAGAAGATAATTCCAAGGAGTTGAATTTTTCACTCCTGCTGAGAGAAATGAAGCTTTCAATTTATCCAGTTACTTTTTGGCAACTTAGAACCTCTCTGTAAATTCATCTTAACGTTCACACTTTTCAATGACTGCATGACTTCAGAATTTGAATTAAACACAGATTTTCAGTATTTTCCTCTTCTCCATTTAACTTTGTTACTAATGGCACACGTGCTCTTTACTTTGGAACACTGCCACATCCTACCTCTCCTGCATCCTTCCTCTCCTCTCCAGCTTTTCCTTATTTCTTTTCTTAAATACAGATTAAAAAAAAAAAAAAAAGTTAGGGATTTCCCCTTTACCTAACTCCTGTAGATACTTTTGACAACAATTGCCTTTTAACCCGTTCTCCAAGTTGGCTAAAATCAGTTCGGCTGTGGGTGGAGTGGTTGACCAAAGGTTGGAACTGGCTCTTAGCACAGCTTTTCACACGCCGACGCCTTCCATTTTGCTTCATTTGAATGGAGGGATGTGGCCTCACTTGGATCGGGCCCGGGTAGACGTGGACCCTTAGCCACGTTTGCCTTCCAAGATGCACCATAAGCTGATGCATGTAAGTTACTGAAATGTAAAAACTGCTGTTAGATTTTACTCTATAAACAAGTAATTCCTCAGCCAGACCTTCTTATATTATGTTCCATATTTTGGGCTGAGTATAACCTCAGCCAGAGAAACTAAAGAAGATGAAAATATTTTTTTCTCTCTAGTCTGTTAACTTACACGGAACAGTACTTAGAATATGACCCATTTCTTGTGCCACCTGACCCTTCGAACCCGTGGCTGTCTGATGATACGACTTTCTGGGAACTCGAAGCAAGGTATGTGACATTTTCTCCTCTCTTCAAAGATTTCACACTTATTGCAGGGTTTGGTCGAAACGGGAAGAATTCTGTAGCTGATCATTTAAGTTCAGTTTTACTCTGTGTCTCTATTTGTCCATGATATAAAGTTCTCGTTCAAGGTAATAGTTTTTGAACCTTAGATACTTGCATCTGTGTCCAGATTTGCGTTTCCGGAGGATGGACACAAAGTGAGAGGGACCGGAGTTTCAGAGTAGACTAGTCAGAGTTGAGATCTTTGGTTCTTGAAATTTAGTGCATTGTTTTTAGCTTCTCTGAAAAGGCACAGGGCCACACAGGGCCACAAAGGCCCCGTATTCAAGCAGAATGAATGCTGAATCCAGACTCAGTTAAGCCCGTACAAGTCTGCCCTTACACACTCCCTTTTAAAACAAAATGAACTTACCACAAACACTCTAAGAGAATCTGACAAGAGACTGACTTCTTGAGCAAACCAAAGCACGATCTAAGACTTCCTGATTTCCTTCCTGAGAGCAGAATACTCGGGTCACTGACATGGACAGAGTCATGAGAACGTGTCCCTCACTTGACAGAGTGAGGATTCTGTACTTAGTGGTATTGTGCTAAACTGTGTTTATGGACCTTTCTGCCTTTTACCCCCATCCAGTGTTCTTAAATGTTTGACAAGTGCAGACTCTTCATGCATAAGTTCTAGACTTTATAGATGAGGGATCTGGATTCCAGAATGTTGTGACTCAGCTAGGATCAGGTCACATGTTTCATCAACAGCAGACTCATTACCAGAATTGAGGCCTCTTGGTTCCCAATGCATTTTCCCCCAGTCCAGCCTACCACCTCGAGACTGTTTTTTTTTTTTCCCCGAAAATTTTATTTATTTGACAGACAGAGATCACAAGTAGGCAGAGAGAGAGAGAGGAGGAAGCAGGCTCCCTACCAAGCAGAGAGCCTGATTCAGGGCTCGATTCCAGGACCCCGGGATCATGACCTGAGCAGAAGGCAGAGGCTTTAACCCACTGAACCACCCAGGCGCCCCTCGAGACTGCTTTATATAGTGGCTAAGAAATTGGCTTTGAGGTCAGAATGTCTAGAATATCGCCCCTTCTTTCCTGTCAGACACTGGAAAGTTATAACTCTCTTTGTACCTTGATTTCTTCATCTACATAGTGAGAACTTAACAGTACTTGTCTCATAAAGTTGCAGAAAAAAATCTAAAAGAGAGAATCTCTTAGCACCCAATGCTCAGGAACCATTAGACACCACTGTTAATCCCTAACGTATACCTCAACATGACTTCATGCAAAACCATCAGTCACAGGTTTTTTTTCTGAAAGATATGTTAAAGATGGGAACTTCCCCGGGATATATGATTCTGAGGGGAAATGTAATCACAAAATACAGACTTGGCAGTGAATACATTTGGCTCTGTTTTACCTCCTACAGCAAAGAACCGAGCCAGCAGAGGGTAAAGCGATGGGGTTTCGGCATGGACGAAGCATTGAAAGACCCCGTCGGGAGAGAACAGTTCCTGAAATTTCTCGAGTCGGAATTCAGTTCAGAAAATTTAAGGTAAGACACATTGCTTGTATCTTATTCTCTGTCACAGAGACTTACTGTAATATGGCTGGTTCTTTTACACAAAATAGACCAGTTACTCTCTTACCAACGTGATGATGATATGAGCCCACTGAATTGCTGCCTCTTGATGGAGGGGAAAACGCTAACAAAGGCAGAAGCCTGTCCGGCATGACCAATCCCTTACAAGGCTTATTTTTACCCTGTCTCTTGATCTTTTAAGTATATCATTTGATGCATTTGAAATGGAGTTTGTAAAGACGTGTAATCCTTGGACTAATGTTTGACAAAATGAGGAATGGCCGCTAACATTTATGCAGCTCAATCATCCTTATTCATCGGTATTGATCTTCTTTGCATATTGCTTCCAAAGTAAGGTCTAGGAAAAGAGATCCGGGTGCCTACTAAATGAAAAATAACTTGGAACAAAACTATGGGCCAGTCCATCCACTTTGCACAGTTAAATTCAGCCTCAGGGCGGTTGGTATCCACACCACACCGAGCTGTTAGTAGAAAAGGGGTGTGCATTCCAGCCATCTGCTTTGAACATCATCCTTACTTATTTTTTGAAAATTTTCTAACTTGAGAGGCACCTGGAAATTGAATTTTTTCAATGTGAGACACTGCCGTGGATTTCAGTGGCCCTGCTGGCCCTCATTGAAGTGAGGGACAACTTTCCACTACATAAAAATGTTTGTCCGTGAACTCTTCCATTCATTATTCTTTTGAAACATGATATCCTAATTGACTTTCCCGGGACTTGTGCAGTCCTGTGAGATTCATTTACAGAAAGGTCCCAGCGTTCATTTATTTCCATTGGAACACTACGGCCCTAGGCACTGTCACATTCTTCTCAGATGACTGAACGGATCCCAATTCCAAACCATTCGGAAATAATGGAGAACTTTGACAGGTGGTCTGTGGGCTAAGCAAGATGACCACAGTCGGAACCTGGAGGAATGTGGTCATACACGCTGCCGTCAGGAGTCGCTGGGATGCAGTTTCCGGTGCTTTTAAGTTGATGGGAGCCCTTTCTGACAGGGTTTTTACAAGATCTGCAGTTGCTAAGGATTCTTTTTTACACTGAGGCCACGTCATCAATTATTCAGTGTAAGAATGCATTAGAAAATAGAGCAGAGAAAGAATATTTTTTTAGCCTTTTAGAAGATGGGGAAGTGGAATTTCCTCTAATTCTCTTAAGTTTTTAAATAAGGCTGACATCCTTGGGGTCACGATGAGGAAATAAACAAGAAATGAGCCTCCCCAGGATCACCTCAGCAAATAAAAATGGTCCTAGTGGTAGATACAGAGAAGAAAAGAGATCCCAACACAAACTGGTGGTTAGTTAGCTCGGAGAAGCATAGAGAGAGAGTCAACCCAGAGCTGGAGGTCAGCAAAGGCATCCCAGGGAAAATGGCTTTAGGCTGTGACCTGGATGTCTAGAGACAACCGGCCCCAAATTCCCCCCTCTCCACCCACTGAAAGGAAGAGGGAAGAAGTTTGGGCAAAGGAACAAGTGTGTGCAAACTCTGTTTCAAGGATGATGGACTGACTGCTGATTGTGCGTCCAAGCCTTGACCATTTCTCATCCCAATAATCCTACACCACGCTAGTTGTCCAGCTAAGTCAGTTCATACAGGAAATACGATATATTTTCTATGCACATCGTATTCTAATCATACCCCCTACCGCTGTGTGTCATATTTTGTGTTTACTATTTCTGACCATCACACATCTAATCATCACAACTGAAATGAAGTGTAAACATTTTTGCCCCATTTCCAGATAAGCAAAATATGTCTGGGGAAAGCTAATCAGCTCGTCTGAGTCAGATGGGCTAGTCATCGGCATCCTCGGCCTTCTGTACACCAGTACAGGCTACGTTCCATTGCTCCCCGCGTCTGAGCCCCATTTCTTCCACTTAGGCATCTGGTGTGACAGATTAAGAGAAACAGAACAGTTCACTGGCAGGGCTGATTGAGCCTCAAGTCTCAGTGCATCCTATCAGGCAGCTGCCTGTAAGCACCTGCTGCTTACACAGTGGTGTAGACACTCAGATGAGCACTTTTTCCAAGTACTAAGACAGAAAAAAAAGTCAAGAAATACTGCTTATGGATGCCTTCTTCTTCCTCAGTACAACCTCTGCTGCCCATTGGTGTAGTTTTGCTCATTCCTTTTTCAGGCAGAGCACACAGCAGAGCAGAAGTACCAAGTCAACACAGTAATGTGAGTTTTGTTGTGGGGGGGTCTAAAAATATGTCAGGCACTCGAGAGTGCCTTTTACATAATTTACCTTATTTAATCTCATGGAACCCTAATGAGATAAACATTATCATCCCATTTTACAGATGAAGAACTCAAGACTCTAAGACATTAAGACACTTACTTCCTCAGATTCCAGTTAGCGTGTATTGGGGTGCGGGAGCTTAGCAGAGCCTTTCCATTCTGCTAACTTACTATCGCACCTGCAGGGAGGCTGAGGATAAGGCGATGAAGGTCTTCGGGAGACGTTTGAGGGAGTGGCTATGAGCACGTGGTCTGCCGTGAATTACCCGGCGGACAGACCCCAGCCCTGGAACTCTTCTCAGTTACGATGCTCATAGCGGGCGGCCTTCAACAACGGACTTAATCTCCATATCCTCCATTGCCTTTTCTTGAAAATGGGGAAACCAACAGCACAGACCCTGGAGTTGTAGGGACTAGATGAGTTAATAGAGCTGAACCACTTAGAACAGTGCCTGCACTTACATGTTTGAGTAGATGTTGTGATTAATATCTCCTCAACCCTTTACTAATTGTTCTGTCCTTTCCTAGGACTCCCTTCTCCAGCCCAGTGCTTGCCCAGCAGAAGGTTCTCTGCTCTACACTTCCACACTGTCACTTGTGCTGTCCCTTGAGAGCCGCTCCTGGGCTTCCTCATATTAGGTCGCCATTTAAATGGTGTATCTTTTTCTCTAGTGGTTCTGTTCTTTGAGGACAGAAAAACTCTTTGGATCCAGGTGTTCGAAGCGTGCTGGAATGGACCTGAATGAGCACTGATGACATCACTTATGCTCCCTCAGATGGCACATGGTATTCCTATTACATTGCACAATGTCCAAATCTCTTGTTTTTGGAGGAAATGAATGGTCTTGAGCCTTCCTTTCTGAAAGCAGTGACGGTAACTTCCTCTGTAAGACATTGTCTAAATCTATTGTTACATACATGTGGTAAATAACAGTAAATCCACCGTTACATACATGTACAGGAGAATGATCTCAAGAGACAGGAAACTCACTAGATTGGGTAATATTTGCTATTCTAACTCTAGTTCAACTGTTCTATTGCTTAGTTCTGACTTTCCATTAGTGCCCAAGTTAAAACTTAATGATATGAAAGTTCTGCTGGTCATATACCTCTTAAGACTCTAGCTTGTCGCGACCTCCATCTTTGTGGCCATCTGCCATTAGAGCGACAGTGGTCCATGTCGAGGATAACACAGACCTAGTAGTTCCCTTTTTCATGTGTTTTTTCATTTTAACAAATTATAATGTTACACGTATTCATCTTTTCAACATTATTTCTACTTATGACCAAAACATGTAACACAGAACAAAATTTAAAGAAGTGAAACCCATTAATACCATGTGGCCCTTTATTATTAGGCTTTGCTATTTGCTCTTATCAATCAAAATATGTTCTGGTGTTCTTAGAGTATGTATATTCTATGCAGAAGTATATATAACGTATTTCTATATTTGGAAGAAAGTCAGTATAGGTTTTATCAGAGCTTCTGAATTGCTCTAAGGCCTCTGCAGATTTAAACCTTTCAAACAATGACATGTGAAAGCTGGTTGCTTCTGCCATTCCCTAACGCTCTGAATTAAATAGCCTAAAATCAGTTGCTCGCCCCGATGTCTCCATCTAGGGCCTTTTGTGATCCTGTGTCCAGTCCTCTCTCTTAATTCCAGTAAAGCTTCACTGTAATTCCCTTGCCAGGTAGAGCAGAAAATCCTCTCCATACGAACCCTCGTTGCTCAAATGGACAAAAGATTCACGGACGCCAGCAGAATCCCCTCCGGAATCCCCCAAGCAGATGCTCTGTGCCCCTCACTCTGACTCCCCGCAAACTCTTCTCCCTTCCCGATAAACCGTTCTTTGGCAGCGCTGTTTTGCTCTACTAAAAATTAGAGTGTAAAGAATCAGGGCTCTGGGAGATCTGCTTTCAAGAAAAAACACTTGAGAGATTGTTTTCCGCGTTTCCTTTGGAAAACTTGGACACGTTTGACTAGACCTCGTGGAAAGAAGGGCCGTCTCTTGGCAGCCGCAGGAGGACGGAGCCCGTCCCGGTGTCGTGCATGGTCTGACCCGTCAGTGCGACGAGGACCTGCAGCTTGGGCGGCGTCACAGGGAATGTCTGGTGTCTCGTTTTGCACAGATTCTGGCTAGCCGTGGAGGACCTGAAGAAGAGGCCTATTCGAGAAGTCCCTTCCCGAGTGCAGGAAATATGGCAAGAATTTCTGGCTCCCGGAGCCCCCAGCGCCATTAACTTGGATTCTAAGAGCTACGACAAAACCACCCAGAATGTGAAGGAGCCCGGGCGGTACACGTTCGAGGACGCTCAGGTCGGTGCGCGCGTGGGCCTCACAGTGAGTCACGAGCGTGCTTCGTCGGCACCGCAGCTACTTTGCTTAATTGGCGTCTAAGTGGCAGCTAGGCTCAGCGTTTTCAGTTTAGGGAACTGTACGTAAAATGACCCCAGTGGGCTTCAAAGAAAACAGACACACATTAAAATAGTTTCTAGTACCCGGGGATGTCTTACCAATTTTGAAAGTTCTTACATGAAAATTTCTTGAAGGGGAATAGTTGAAGTATTAACACTTTCACTTCATTTTCCACGTTGTCACCCAGTATGTGAGAAAACACTTTTCTCAGGATGGCCCCACCTCAGGAGAACATATTTGAAATCTTCAGGTGTCTTCCAATGTGGAGATTCGAAGATTCTGACACTCCTAAGTTATTCATTATTACGGCTAGTCAGAACCAAACTAAAGCAGCTTAAATTAACGTCACACCCAAGCCAGTTTTGTCTTTGATGATGCAATGAAACAATAGATTGAGGCATGGATGAATTTTCCAAGTTTACTTTTTAATCAGTGACCCAAAAAGGGAAATTTATATTAAGATACTAGTTTCCCAAGACAAGTTTATATTAAGATACTAATTTTCTTAGTTTTTTTTTTTTTTTTTTTTTTCAAACTGTACCTAAGTGCCTCTTTGGACACAATCTGAATTTCCACTTTCTCTAAAAAAAATTATGCTCAAGAGAAAAATGAACTTGAAATGAGAGGATATTATTTTCCTAATGATGTGCTGAAACTGGCATTTAAGTCAGAACACACAGATTTCTTAATTTCTTAAGACTTCCAGAGAAGAATAGTTCTAGAAAGCATCTTATTTTTCAGATAACCACGTTACAAAAATAAAATACAGAAGGTGAAGAGTAAGACACATCCACATGCCCTTCCTTACTTGCATTCTCAGTGGAAAGTACATTTCTCCGGGCTTTGGTTTAAAGAAACGAACCACCATATAGAAAAACTACCACAGGCCGAAACAGCTAACCAGATGCCCACTCTGTCCGGCTCTGCCATGGCCTTCTCGGTGGAAATAATTACAGAGACACGAGAGAGCAGGATGGAAATTCTAGCCTCGTTGCTTGCTTCTTGCTGATTTATCTTTCTTTCAGTTCAAGATAAAATTTCAAGCATTTTTCTAGAGCCAACCATGTGTAAAATGTTTGGAATGACCTTCCTAAAGTCTGCAGAGGAACATTTCTTTGTTATCTGTGGCATTAAAAATATTCTTAATAGGTCTCCAATAAATTAAAAAAGCATAACCTTCTATAGAAAATATTACCACCTGACACCGGGCTTCTTTTTCAGTTCAGTTATTTAACCCCAGTTTTTGCTGGGTATTTAACCTCATCTTCAAAAATGTGCAGTAATAGAGAATCCTGGCATTATTTAAGAAAAGATGCGCTTTTTTGGTGACGATTAAATTAGCTAATATAGGCGAGCACCTGAAGTGTGCCTGGCATATATTCGAGTAGATCTGAGCACTTAGATCCAAACCCCTTCTTTGCCAGAGACCATCCCGTTAATCCTTACCCATATTTACAGATTAGAAGACTCAGAAAGATGAATAAATGGGCCTGCATCTCTGTGTTTGGAACTGGCAGGTCTTGAGCACAGTAAGATCTGAATCCCACAATGCTGGACTCCCAAAGTACGACATCCCCCACGTTCCTAACCACCAATTCTGATAGGGCCCCTAATGTACCAGCCTCATGGAGAGGAGCCTTGGGCTAGACACGGAGTGAGAGTGACTCCAAAGTATGCAGGTGTGTCGAGACCAGGGAAACAGTCATTTTTAAGATACATATTCTCCGCAAACAAACAGATTCTGGGACATTCAGGATACTCTCACTGGCATCTCCCGAGACTAAAAAGAGGAGTGAGCACTGATGCTCCGCGGCGCCGCGGGGGGCCGGAGCGGAATCAACCTACGTTGGGCCTGCAGTGAAATGGATGAATACATTTTTTTTCTTGATTTGTTTATCAGTATTCATTATCAAGCTAGAACACAGCAGACGGATTAGGATTAAATTATTAAGTATTTACCTAATCTGCCACTAAAGGAGCTTTTTTTAAAAAGCACACAAATTGGGAAATTGAGCATGTCACTATCCCAAAATTTATTCCCAGACTTGTGCTCTGTCCCAGAGTGGATGTGGGTGACAGTTTTCCATATAATTGGCACCAAAGAGATGATTTGTCTGGGCAGTCGGTGTCCTCCAAGTACATGTAGACGCCAGAGGTACCGAGGAGGATCACTCGAGCTTGACTTCGCATCATTCACTTAGGGCCTGAAAGAATTTTAAGAGATAGAAGATTCATAGTCTCAAGTGACCTCTATAAATCAGCCACTTGATCTGAAATCACTTCATGACACTCCATTAGCTGAATTCCATTTCTCTCAAGGACTGGATGTGACCTGCCTCCTTGTAGCTCTCAAACCAGTTCAAATATTGACCCATGAATAAAATAATAAATTTGAAGACTTAGATGTTCTATCAACACAAAGTATTCTACCAACATTGTCAATTTTAGCTGCTTCCAGACTTGTTTTTGGATCATATCGTATATTCTTATCAGAGTATTTGATTGCCCCTGAAAACTACTAAAGAAGCAATTCAACCACTCTTTCTTTTTAGGAGCACATTTACAAACTGATGAAAAGTGATTCATATCCACGTTTTATAAGATCCAGTGCCTACCAAGAGCTTCTACAGGCAAAGAAAAAGGTATTGGTTCTTTGTGACCTTTCTCGATCTGGTTCTCAGTTGTAATTGTGTGGAGTAATTCCTTCTGCTGAGCCCAGGGTATTGGACAAATGGTAAGTGAACATACTCTAAGACCTTCCCCAAACCTTCGCATTTTATAAGGGCCATTTAAGGTGGGTTTTTTTGTTTGTTGATGGCTTATTTTGTTTTGTTTGTTTCTGCAGATGTTCATGCTTTACGTTTTTTAGAAGTTTCCATGTTTCATGTTAGTCTACTGTATGTCTAGTTTAAGGAAATAAAAATTCCATTAATGGAAAGGAAAGAACATCATTAGGTCAAAAACTTGAGGGTTTTCTCTTTCCAGTAAGCTCGTGTGTTCTTGGCCACATACCCCATGACTAAATATAGACTCATATTTTTCAGATTTTATTTATGTCAGAGAGAGACTGAGCGAGCACACACATGCATAAGCAGGCAGAGGCAGAGAGAGAAGCAGGCTCCCTGCCCAGGAGCCTGGGATCATGACCTGAGGCGAAGGCAGTGGCTTAACCCACTGAACCACCCAGGTGCCCCTAGACTCCTATTTTTCAATGATAGTTGTCAGAATATAGTAATGTTTGCTCCAGAATATTTTGTTATTTATCCTGGGTTACTTAGTTTCCCTAGGATAAATTTTACACACGTAAGAAGGTAGCCAAGCACATTTTGGAAGAGCTGCAACAGACCTCATTATTGAGCTAATGTTTATAACCAGTATAAACAATAAAGAAGGATATGGAAAATCTGAATATAAAAATCACTATTTTTTAATGTTAAAATAATCCATAACTTCTTGAAATTTTGAGATTGAATTGTAATTTTGTGTGATTTATGACTGTCATCTGGGCTAACGGGAGTCTTCAAAGTCCATGGCCTTCACAGCTAGAAGCAGATACCCTGTCTTTGCAGGTGTCCAGTACAGCTGCCACTAGCCACATGGGGTTGTTAACATTTAAGTTTTATTACAAGTACATAAAATTCTAGCCATATTTCAAGTGCTCAATGTCCCCGATTAAGGCTTCTGAATACTGGACAACATAGAATGAAATTCCCATCTCTTCAGAAAGTTCTGTTGGACAGCAGTGCTCTGCAGAATCCATGTAATCGACAGAAATCTAGTCCTGACAGAAAATTAAGAGGGAATTTGGAGAATATTTCACTAGATTTTCAAATATGTAGGATTTACTCATGTCAGTGTAAAACCTTCACATATCTACTTCATTTAGTTTCATTTTATTTTGCTTGAAACCATACCATTTTGTTTGGACAGGAAGAGCTTTGGTGTTCAAAGTACGAACAAAAACCGAGCCTGTGACCTGTGTCGAGGGTCCTTCCTCGGCAGCTCTCCTACCTTCCTGGTCCCTTGATTTAGAACATGGATTTGCTGTTGCCTCATTTCATCATCCTTTTTCTGCTGTTTTCTTTGCTTTCTTTTTATTTATGTTCCCTATTTCCCTCTGCCCCATCCCCTCCAACTCATGTAAGTCGGAACACTCAATGGATCGCAGAACATCTTTTGAGAAATTTGCACAGAATGTGGTAAGTTTTATCTTTTTGAGGAATTGCAAATTATTGTCCAATTCAGAAAGTTTCCCAGTTTCTGACCCCATCTCTCACCCGCATCTTTTGATGTAACAAGTCAAGTATTGTCTTTATGCAGATTCAGAGCTTTGTGCTTCTTCCTGCTTATCTTTCTGTCCCAGCTCCTTCTGGAGTAGAGCTGTCATCCGTGAAAAGCCCACATGTATCAAACTGAGGTTTGGAAAGAAGTGCATATTATGACATATAAAATGAAGAAATTGTTACCTTTTTTGTATTTTTATTCCATGCATCCCTTTCTTAAAGACAGTGCATGCATTTCTACGTGCTCTCTTAGCCCCTCCTAAAGCTTAGAAGGTGAAGAACAATGAGAGTTCTGTGCTTTCTACTTGTGCAGGGAGAAAATGACCTAATGAGTTGGTACAAATGGTGGTCGGTGACAAGATGCACCTCACCAACGACCCACCAGCATGCTTTATGGTTCAGGAAGGTGTGGAAAACTGTTGCCTAAATCATCCAGGAAACCAGCAGTTTTCCTGCCACTGTTTTCTTAGCATTTGCCATGTGTTTTGGTGATATTTTGGTGATATATTTGTTTGTGGGACTTATTTTATTTTTTTTTTGTATTGTGCCAGTGCCTTTGGAACTTTCTGACATTGTGTAAGCTCAAACTAAAGCCTTCAACACATTTATTTTTATAGGGCAGAAACATCCCTATTTTCCCATGCCATAAAAACTGTACACCAACACTGAGGGCCAGCACTAACCTGTTATGAAAAGAGGTAGAAAACTCTTGGTTTATACTCAAGTTCGTCTGCACTGTCTGTTGAGTTGTGTGGTTAGCTCCATGCTGCTGTGCGTGTGTGTGTTGTGGCTTTTGCTGTGATGGCCAGTTAAGTGGAGTTATGTGTGTTGAAATGTAAGCAAATTGGATTCAACAAAGATGCTGTTTTTGTTCTTAGTTTCCTTCCAGGACCTTTGTGGTGGGGAATGTTCATCAAGTTCTATTGATGAATTGCCCGTTGGGACTGGGCACAGGGTATTTGAAAGACTTTACAAAGCAGTATATACTTTGAACATTCAATGTGATTGCACCAATTAAAGGGCTGGAAAAGGAAGGGCTCCAGGAATTAATCACTCTATAAACTTCACAAAATTTTGGCTGGCTCTATTGGGATCTCTGACCTTTCAAATCAAATTTTCCTAAACTGCCTCCTAAGTCACATGGGAAGATAAAGACAGTATTTTTAAAAAGCCTCAAGATTTTGCTGGAGAAAGTAGACATAGGCCGCTGCACAGTGCTCTGTGCGATGTTTAAGAATCATTCCAAATTCATCCTTTTCTAACACAATGCTGACAGAATTTTTTTCTAAAGATTAGAACGGAAATTTCTGTGCTCTAATTAAAAATAATAACAACATAAGGAAGAGGAAGGGAAGGAGCAAGATGGGGATCTCTCCTCCAACACCATCCCCGACCCTTAAAATAGTCCCACGCTGTCCCACGCTGCAAGCTTTAAGTAGGAATTAAGGGGAAGACAGGCTCAACCATCTCCTGCCTTCGGTCCAAATTCACACAGGAAATGACCGCTACATCCCAGACATGTGCTGTGTCTCAGGAGTAGGTAGAGGGTAGAGACCTTAATTGCTCTGGAGCCGATGATATAAATAAGATGTTGTGACACACACAAGAAAGAGAAACTATTTCTGCTTGGTGCTGGAGTGAGATCCGGGCACCCACAGGAAATGTCAGAATTCCCAAAGGAAGTTACATGTAACGGGACATACAGGACTTCATTAGGATGAGAAAGGCTCCTGTCCTTTTAAGAAGGCGAGAGAAGGCCGGAATCACTGCCGAAGCGGAAGCTGAGGGACATTCATTGTACTAAAACGTTACAATCTTCAGACACGACTGTTCAGGGTTACCTTTTCCCATCCAGGAAAACCAAAAAGTAGTATTTTTCATTGACTATCTTGTTTCTTTCATGCTCTTAAAAAAAAAAAAATGGAATAAGAAAATTAGAAAGGCTCTCCGGTTTCCTCAAAAGCATACAATTATATTTATTAGTCTTGAGAACTAAGTCTCCATCCTGGAAACTGTCTGTATATAAAAGTGAGAATGTATTATACAACATTAAATCTTGGGATGGTAGTTTCTTTTCCAAGTTCCTTTTAAGTCTTTCTATTCTCATTTCTTATTTTCCTTTGGTTCTGTTGTTCCATGTTTATGATTTCTTTTAGGGTCAGCAGGTATGTGAGACATCTTAAGTATTTACACAATAAACTGAACAGGATATCTTTTTTTTTTAAAGATTTTATTTATTAATTTGACAGAGAGAAATTACAAATAGATGGAGAGGCAGGCAGAGAGAGAGAGAGAGGGAAGCAGGCTCCCCGCTGAGCAGAGAGCCCAACGCGGGACTCGATCCCAGGACCCTGAGATCATGACCTGAGCTGAAGGCAGCGGCTTAACCCACTGAGCCACCCAGGCGCCCCTGAACAGGATGTCTTTACAGGGCCAATAAAGTGATTCTATCACAAGATGAAGAATAAGCAATTTTATTTTGACCAGGAAGACGTAATGAAGGGAATATGGAGTTTCGATAATCATTTTAAAGGAGTCCTAGGTGCTGGTTAGTCTGGTACATACAGGGAGGCTACAGGACAGACTATTCAAGAAAGAAATGGAATAGGGAAACTATGAACAAGTACATCGACTGCGAAAGGAACTGGGCAAAGGGAGATGACAAGCGCTCCTCTTCCTTGGCTCTGCACTAGGGACTTTGTGTCAACATCATCCAACCCCGCAAATTAGATATGACTACACTCCTACTAGTACCTGCATTTTATAGGTGAGAAAATGAGAGTCAGAGAAGGTGCATATTTTGCCCAGAATCACAGAGCTATTAAAGGAGCTGACACTGACCCAGAATTTATTTTGTTCCTGAATTCATTCTTTCTCCATTGATCACCTTGTTCCTTAATACTCTTCCGATTGGCAGAAGATAGATAAGTCCTCCCCCCTCTGCCTCTGAGTCCCTTTCCACTTAGTGTCTACTTGTACAAGTTTATGTCCCTGTTCCAGGGCGGTCATTTTCATAACCTGGCTTATAAAAATGGCGCCCCTGTTTTGTTTCACAGGAGAATCAAAAATACTTCGCTAGACAGTTCTTCCCAATGCCACGAAACTTCTGTCGGTCACTGAGACTAATCAGCTCTTGTCAGCGCCTTAGAGAATAATTCTAATAAACAGGCATTTTTTTGTGTTCCAAAGACAGTCATTCCTTTCTGCTTGTTTCGTTTTGTTGTTGCTATTTTACGTACATGACAGTCTTGGGAGATGACTAAGCAGGTGTCACCAGCCTTTCACAGATGAGCAAATGAGCAGGGAGGGGAGTTCACTTTACCACCATCGCCCAGCTGCTGAGAACTAGAACCAGGACTGGAAACAAAGTTTTCTGACTTATATCCATTATTCTATTGACGACTCATTTTCCCTTCATTATGCCCAACACTGATGGGAGCAGAATAACCCATACCCCAAAAGACATCTTCACCTTGCCCTGTTGTCTCAAGACATCTCATTTCCTGTGATCTACTTTTTTATTACTTTGTTTTCCTTGCCATTTGATAAGGCCTTAAGAGCAAAGTCTTTCAAGGTTTACTACGTTGTCTCCTGGCTTTGAATGTTATTGAGTTGATGTCCTTCTCTTTGACAAAGCTCATGTGCTGCACTAATTCTGTTTTCTTCCTCCATCACCATCACCAAATCTGACACCATTTCTCTAACCACTGCTCTCATGATCTCTGTCTGCCACACAAAACCCCAAGGAGAACAGACCAAAAATAAAAGGAAAAACGGGAGGAGAATCGAGAATCCACGGCTTCAACCAACATTCATAAACCAACATGCCAACTGCACCTCTCGCCTCCTCGCCTTAGTGTGTGTGAAGGGGAAATTAAATCAGCCTGGCTCTGAGCTGGAGAAGGAGAAATGGGAAACAGAGAGTGTTCATGCTGAACTCCCAGGCACTCACCTGATATAACCTCTCTTGGGGGAAAAGTTCACTCTTTCTCAGTGAAGCGCAGTGTCGGCAGAGCCCGTAAAAGAATCAACAGGAAAGATGATCTTGACCATCTCGGTGTCTGGTCTCCACTGCCCTGGTGTGCTAGTGCATTGCGTTTGGAAGTTGTGCTCTGGAGATGGCCACAGATTTCCAGGAGTTGTGGAAACTCTGTGAGGGAATTTTAGCAAAAGCACTGAGCTGACTCTGAAATTAATCTTTTGGGATGAAATCTTTATTTAACTCTATAATTAGTTAGTATGCATATAGATAAGAACAATTGTAAATATAAATCCTACAACTTGCTTGGAGTTAAAGTGTGAAAGATAAAAATACTTAGTTCTTTTAAAATGTTTTCAGTGACATCTATTTTTTTAATATAAATTTTTTCAAGATTTTACTTAAATTCTAGTTAATGTGCAGTCTAATATTGGTTTCAGAAGTAGAATTTAGTGATTCATCACTTACATAGAACACCCAGTGCCCATCCTTAATCCCTGTGCTTAATACCCAACACCCATCTGGCCCTCCCCCACCCACCTCTCCTCCATCAACTGTTCTCTAGAGTTAAGAGTCTCTTACAGTTTGTTTCCCTCTCTTCATTTTGCCTTCCCCTATGTTCATCTGTTTTGTTTCTTAAATTCCACATATGAATGAAACCGTATGGTTGTTGTCTTCCTCTGACTTACTTCACTCAGCATAACACACTCTAGCTCCATCCATGTTGTTGCAAAGGGCAAGACTCCATTCTTTTTGATGACTGCCTAATAGTCCATCATCTTTATCCAATCACCTGTCACTATCTGGGCTCTTTTCTTATTTTTGTATCCTTTGGGTAAATATTTCCTAGTGCAATTGCTGGGTCATAGGGTAGGATCCAAAATCTATAAAGAACTTACCAAACTCAATACCCCAAAAATAAATAATCCAGGTAAGAAATGGGCAGAAGACATGAAGAGACATTTCCTCAAGATCATGACCTGAGCCAAAGTTAGATGCTTAACCAACTGAGCTACCAACTTGCCCTGTAACTCTTAAAATTTCTAACTGTGACAGTTTGAAGTTTTCTTTTCTACTATTAACTCTTCCAGCAAACTTGGTCCAAAAATGTTCTAGCATAAATGTAGATTTACTGGTGCTAGAAGTTCTACTCTTCCACCTATATTTCTTCTATTTTACTGGCCAAGTTCTTGTTATCATCAAGTGTGGATTCATACAGCAGCTGTATGAATGTTGATCCTGCCAACATGTTCTCCTATCTCCAGTTTTCCTCACCCGCTCTATACCCCGATCTTCTGCAGAGATGAAAATGGCTCAGTGTGTGGATCCAGGATGCAAGGTGTCTCCTTGATTACTTTCTTTTGTACTCTGCTCCTCTACCTGGAGACCTCACGGAAGTCCTTGCCTTCCATAAATGCCTCCTGCATTTGTCGGGTCCTCAGGATTCTTTCTGGTTCTATCTTTGTCCACTTGCAGAGCTTGTTGCCCCCACTAGGCAGTAAGCAGGTCCCTTGCTTGGACCTCACCTTTCCCCTGCCTACTCTGATCTGCTTTAAGAGAAACTGTGTGATTTTCATGAAGTAAGCTAGTGGGAAGCTTGTAGGGAGTTAGTTCTGTTCACTGAATAGTTAACTCTTCCAAGAATGAGCCAATTTAGGTGCACATGTTAATGGCGTCCCAAAAGGAGTTACTTCTGTTAACATCTGTGATGAACTGTCATCTTCCTTACAGTAGTGGCTATGTCAGAATGGCTATGGCTATTATGCTTGTATTCTAAGATAAGGAGCAAAGTATCTGGCCCGTAGTAGGCGTTTAAGAACTGTATTGTTGTTGTTGGATAAAAGAATCCAATAGTGCTTAGATACAGAAGTAGTACTGGGTTATAAACTTGTTACCTAGCACCTCCCAGGTGGTTTCCAGCTACCCAGGAAGCTGGCACCTTATAACCACTGGTGCAAACCAAGGCCTCCAGTACATTAAAACAGGACTTCGGGAAATGCTGTTCAACTTCTGTCCTTGGCATATGTACTAGCAACAGGGAAGTTTCCCACGGGCGCCTTTCTACTCAGCAGCCTCAAAACATTCCTGAGAAACCTTCGGGGTTGCACTGGATGCTCCCGGACCAAAAACTACTCTACAGTCCACAGCTTACAGAAGTTCAGTGGCAGTTTAGGAACTAATGATGCTACTAGGGGAAAATAAAGCTATGTTGTCCAAAAGAAATAGGCTATATTTCACACCAATCAATCTACATCATGCTGCAGGGAACCTGAAATTGCTTTCTAAGCTGTCACCACAAAAAGTTTCAGTAAAACAAGATGAACAGCCATATTTGCCAATGACAAAATGATAAATGAGAGGAGTTGCAGGTCCGTACGAGAAAGGAGAAAATGGTTCATCCTTGAGGGTTTACCAGTGAGATCTATGGTGGGGAAACCCAGTGACCAGTTTATATTTACCTAAGATGCTCTAGGAATTTTTTTAACACGGATATCTATGAACATATCTGTCATCTCAAGCCACAAAGCCTACAGAACTCAACCAGAAAAAAATGCACAAAGTTCTCCCTGAGGTAAATTCCAAATAGCTGTACAGATATAAAATCAAAACGTCCCTTCTCTTAGTTCATAATCCTACCATGATGGAGGTTTCTATGAAGAAGATGACCGGCTTCATTAGGAGGGACATTTATGTCCATCAAGGACCTCACTAAGTCCATAGAGGTGTCACTGTAACGCAACTTCATTAGTATAAACACAACCTAGAAAATGACCTTCTGAATATTCTAAGGTTTGTCTCCACTTCATTGTGGTAGAAATTCATTTCTTATTTTCAAAAATCTACTTTTCTGTAACCTTCATATACTGACCCTAGTTCTATCTCAGAACCAGACAGAATAA
Source organism: Mustela nivalis (assembly GCF_964662115.1). Classification (NCBI taxonomy): domain Eukaryota; kingdom Metazoa; phylum Chordata; class Mammalia; order Carnivora; family Mustelidae; genus Mustela; species Mustela nivalis. Next base: position 6,353,772 of record NC_139035.1, on the reverse strand, counting down.
AACAGACATTGATCTAGATCTAGACAGCTATTGAATTACTTGAAGATGTGATTACATCCACTCTTCAAGTGTTCTTTTTCCTTCTTTTAGTTAAAATCTCTAATTCAGTATTTTTCTGTGTGGTTCAACTCCCCATACCCCATATCTCAACATCACCAGGGACTTAGAAAACACAGATTCCATGGCTTCATCCCAGATAAACGGAGTCAGTCATTTTCTCTCTCCCTCTCACTTCTCTTGCTCCCCTCACATTTGCATTTGTTACAAATACATCAGAACAATAATGCTGAAGAACTGTGACCTACAGAGAAGTATTCCGACCCGACTTCTCCTCATCAGAGATCAGTGGTTCTCACATTTGTCTGTAGCAGGAACACCTGGGAAGACAGATTTCTAGACCTCACACTCACGAGGTCTGAATAGTAGTTTTCTGGTGGGATCTAAGAATTTTCATTTTTAACTAATTCTTAAGTGATACTGTTCCTACTGGCTTTGAGACCACACTCTGAAACCACTGCCCTAAATGATGCTTTCCCCTCCCCATTGATAGAGGCCAAGGGCACATCGAATGTCCCAGCTGAGAGGCTACTGTCCAGTTGCACCCACATCGTTTTGCAACCAGCAGTTGAATTACATGGTTAAGGGTCAACTGTGTTTGTTCCCATGTTCAGTTTATCGTAACTGAATTGATATTAATTACAAAATTTATTTAAATATATTAGCTGCTGAAATTTGACTATGAAAATAAAAAAGACACTTCTATGAACACTAAGCTTAATTACCTGGAAGGGGAGATACCATGATCACGAAGGTGGTTTTCCCAGGGCGAGGCTTATCCATTGCACTGCAGATGTGCTGACCCCTGCGATGTCCCCTGCGATTTCCCCAACTGCATAATTCGTGGTAGTGGGCGACCGCATTCATGCTTTAAAGAGAAGATGCCTTAAAAATTGCTACCAAATTAAAGCTGAGTGAGACCTGCCTCAGGAACGTGTATTGAATAATCCCCCGTCTCCCGGTCATCTTAGCTGCTTACCTCCTCCGTCTGCTCCGGTCCGCCGGCAGAGTCCTCCAGAACGTAACTGAACACGATACTCGAGACGCAGCCCTCCCAGCAGAGACTGGGAATACCGTCTTCCAGTAGGAATGGAAACAGGAAGAAAGAACAGGTCATGTAACTTTTACAGACCAGCCTGAAAACTGCACGAGCTTCCCCACCCCAGCTCTCGGCAACTGTGTCCAGTCTGACGGGGCAGCGGGGTGATGGACCCGGGAGGGCATGTGACATGATGAGCGCTGGGGACTATACGAGACTCAGGAATCACCGTACTCTCCCTCTGAAACAAATAACACACTGCATGTTAATTAACTGAATTTAAATTTCAAAAATGAAATAAATTTAAAATGAAACTATAAACCCTTTGAAGGAAGGAACTACATCATGGTTGTATTTCCTTGCTTAATAGAACCTGGACACATAAATGCTCCCCTTATTAGAAGGAAAAAAAAGAAAAGAGACAAAAACAAAAACCAACCCAGACTCTTAAATATAGACAATAAACTGGTGGTTGGGAGAGGGGAGATGGGGGGGTGATGTAGGTGAAGGGGATTCAGGGTCTTCTTAGTCACCATGAGCTCTGAGGAATGTATAGAATTATTGAATCATTCTACTGTACACATGAGATTAATATAACACTGAATTATACTGGAATTTAAAAATTAATTTTTAAAATATAGTCATTTGGGGCTTAAACTGCAAAAACAAAACAAAACAACAAAAAAAAAACACTTTTTTTTTCATGACTTCAGATGAGATCTCCTCAATCTTTTGCTGCTAGAATTCTGGCTTGTTTATTTTAATCTAAGTTTGGTTCTTTAATCTAAGTTTGGTTAGCCTTCTTTTCAGTAAACTCTGTCTTGTGAGTTATAACTTTAAATAAGTTTTTAGAGCATTTCTTTGTTACCCAACCTTTTAACCACGATTAACAAATTTTCATTATACATACATCTTACCAGAACTTCATCAGTTTAATGGTGAGAATAACTGATTAAAATGCCATCAAGAACACAGCTCAGTCTGTTAAGCCTCCGCACGCACTTAAGAATGGTTTGGAGAGGCGCCTGGGTCACTCGGTGAAGCGGCTGCCTTTGGCCCAGGTTAGGACCCCAGGGTCCTGGGATCGGGCCGTGCCCAGCTCCGGAGGGAGCCCGATCTCTCCCTCTCCCCGCTGCTTGTGCGCTCTCGCTCACTCGCTCGCTCTCAAATAAAATTTTCAAAACAAAAACAGAGAGGAAGATGGATTTCTACTACTCCAGTAACTGCACATCTTGGAGACAGTCTGGTTAGTTAGGAACCTCACCCTTCTCTATCTCAGCCACAGAAGTACCATGAACGACCGCTACACGTCTCACTCCCCAAACCTTTGCTAGAGCAGCCCCTGTCCTCAGTCTGGAACACCCATGAGCAGGTACGTGGCAAAGATCTAACCTAGTTTACCTGCGGAAGAACAATACAGAAGAATCAGAAGAACAATATGCCTTTAGAAAAATGAACAAAGCATTTGAACAGTTTTAAAACGATATAAATACATGAGAGAATTAACAGAAAATCTATCTTCATTAATAGCCAAGTATAATTTAAAAAGCCACAAAATAACTTTCCCTCCAAATAGGTTAATTTTAATATAATACCTAGTGTGAGAAAAGGGGTAAGGGAATCAGTGACTTCCTACACTGTTAACAGGAATATGAATTGCTAAACAGTATCTTTGAACAAAACTTTACAGAATGTGTCAAAGGTTTCATAATTCTTCCTACATTTTCAATCAGGATTAAATTATTAGCAGTTGAATTACTAAGAAAACCTACATGCATACAAAAATATCCACTGCCTCATGTAACTACCAAATATAAAACACAACCTTAATGTACAACAATTATACATTATTAGTTTCTTAAATACATTAAGGTAGATCTACCTGATGGAGTTTTATGCAGCTATTAAAACTTAGATTTTTGAGAAGTGGTTTTCATCTTTTTTTTATTGCCAACCACATTTGACATAGTAACGCATATGTGTTTGTGTGTGTATATATATTGTATTACTATATAAACTGTGTGTTTATATGGGTGTGTAACTAAAGTAACATTTCAGAAACAGTACATTCCATTCATTATGTGTGATGCACTTTGATATATTCCAAGCTAGTCTGTAGTATTTGGTTTTTTTCGTAGTGTTGGTAGCATCTATCTAAATTGATCTCCTTACCCACTAATGCAGTGAACTTGAACAAAACATTATTTTAGAAAAAAACATATAACTTGATTAATCAAAATATAATCACTTTGTTACTTATAATAAACCAATACTATGCATAGTATAATTTCAGTTTTGTAAAAAAATTAAAACATTTTTATAAAAAGGTGATGAGATATTAGTATGTAAATAACTATATTAAGGAACATTTATCCTTTATATTTTTCTGGTTTCCTCATTTTTCTAATGGCTATACACTATTTTAGGAAAATTTTAAACTGAGGAAATAAGGTATTTGGCTTTAATTACTCTTTCTCAATCCAAACAGGTAGCTAGTAATAAGTACATAAATGTAAATAGGTTCATAAGCCCTCTCTTTTCAGTACATAATAACAGAGGCTTTTCTGAGTCCTCCACACTGTGTGCGCCGGCTCCCAACCGGCTACGGAGTCCGTCCGCCCTTCTGTCCCTCCGTCCGTCCGTCCTTCTTCCCAGCGATTTGAGCTGATCTTTAACTTTGTAGGAACAGACACTCTCCATATTTTGTTAGAATTCTTCAATGTCCAGTAAACTCACGTGCCAGTCTACCCAGGAGAAGTGGCTTCATGTCAAGCAGGGAAGAGCTCTCCAGTGTAGGCGTTAAACAGGCCCAGGCCCAGGTCCTGTCAGTCAGTCAGTCAGTCTCCAGGGTGCGCCGTGTCCCCCATCTCACTCCACTATGAATCTCCTCTGTTAAGTCAAAAGTTAACCCAAGACATTTGAGTCTCATTCCCTTAGTTTCTAGACGCTTGTTTTTAAGAATACAGTATCAGCCCAGGAGCTCAACTCATGCAAGGAGTGCAGTATGTCCCGGGGGATTCTGTAATGTTCATGTTGTTTAGCAACTCTTGATTGCTTGGCCAAGCCAGCTGATTTGATGAGTCAGAGGGCTTGTAAATGGGCTAGTTCTGATTCTAAGGGCAAGACAGTCTGGAGAGGGACTTCCCAGAGGAGTTTAGGGGGCAGTGAGAAGGCTCTAGAAAGAACTTGGATAAGAAGGTCATCTTTGAAAAGAGGGTAGAATCTGAACAGGTACCTCAGAAGAGCTAAGAACAAACACTAAGGAGGCTCATTCTGACCTTTTGGCGGGGAGAGGAGGCGGGTATTTTCCTCACTACGACAGCATCTCTGGAGCATGTGAGAGGGAGGTGAGAGGTGAGGTGTTACTGTGAGGGACTGGAAAACTGCCTGTTTATATGATTTTATGTGACAACTATATTGTAGACTAGGTAGGTACTCTCCGTTTTCACTTAGACACCAGCAAAATATTTTTGACCTGAAATGGATTATATACTTTTTTTTTTTTTTAAGCTTTTTGCCTATTAACTATTACACAACCTCATAGGATACTGAACTCTTGTTTTGTTTCGGGTTCCTGTCTTTGTCTTTCTCCATGGATTGCTGTCTCCACTGCAGTCCTTTTTTTTTTTAGAATCTGACAAGAAAGGGTATAAATGACCTAACACATGCATCGGGATTTGGCTAAAAATAAATATTACTTGTACAGAATTCAGTTGTAAGCAGGTTTCCGGAATTAAGATTTTAAAACTGAACTGTACAGGTTTCTCAGATTCATCAACTTGGGAAAATTATGAAAAGTTAATTGCCCGATTTAATACAGCCTCTGAGGAACTGCACTGAAAAGGATTTATAGGAGAGGAGGTGTGTAAATACATCCTTTCCTGCCTACAAGAAAAGATCAATGTTCTTTTTAAGATTTTCCAATAGAGTGAGCAACCATATTTCCCTGTGCACTAGAATAGTGCCGGTTTTCTTCCAGTTTGTGAATAAGGCGGGATTTTCAGAGGCTTTACAGGTAGATCCCAGTCATCTAGATCTTCAAATTCACGTGACTCTTTGGGCACCTGAGCTTTACTTTGGGCACAAAGCTTTACTTTGATCCCAGACTGGGGCATGGAACCCTTTTTTTTTTTTTTTAAACTGTTAGTTGTACCCAAATTTGCTTCAATACACACAACAAATATCCTTATTACATATTTGGTAAGACTATATCACACCAAGTGTTTCATCGTGTGACTGTTTCCCATTTCTGCTCATCTGTTTTCCTATGATCACAAATCTCCAGGTTGACTATGAGCCTGTGTTCTTCTACTATTTTCTATGAATGAGTACTCTATGAACAGCCTGTCAAGCTAACCTTGTACCTCACCTCCTTTTTAATGAAACTCCTACCAGGCCAAGTCCTAATAGCTTCAAGGATGTTTCAAAAGTCTGTAGAAAGAGAGCCATATTAATATATTTGTTAAATTTACAAAGTTGACAGTAATTTTCACAGTCCAAATAAAAAATGATTACAGAGAGTTTCAAATGACTTTCTATTCCAATGTGACTTTCATTCTTCCCCGTAGTTTTAAACAAATCACACTAATCTGTAGTTATAAAAGTAATAATTTACCTTAGCATCTTTCCCTCCTCTGCCCTATAAACACTCACTCTTGTGCCTCAAGCAATACGGCATTTTCTCCATCCCACATACGGCATTACAAACAGCCCGTTTTAAAAACAAATTATTCAGCCTCAGAACAAATATATATAAACTCATGTACACACATATTAATAGCACAAGAAATGAATACAGTAGTAAATGTAAGCGATCGTGTGGTCTCCAAGTACAGAAAGGTAGCTTTTAGATTCCAACATTATTTAGGCAATCTATGGCCCAGGTTTGGGATGGAAAAGCAGCATAATTTTAGATTCCAATTCATTAGCAACTTTATGCCCTTTTAGAGTCAGAACAGACTGCGGGTGTCAGTGTCCTAATGAGAAAGCATTTAACGATAAAAACAGTAATTAACTATATAACAAGAGCCATCATGAACTTAGTACATAGAATGTCCCAGGAACAGTTCTAAGCAATTTAGTTTCCTTGTTCTTCAGAAAAAGCTTTTCGGTAGGTTCTGTGATTATCCCCATGTCACGGATGCGCAAAAGCACAGAAGGGGCAGCAAGAAGGAGCCAAACACACCTCGTTCGTAAGGCCCACAGACAACGGAAAGTCGGGAGTCTCGTAATGAACTCCTTTTCTTTTCTTTTTTTCCTTCCCAAAAGTGACTAAAGCAGAGCCAGTGGGAAGGCATCTTCTACTCTTAGTTGCTAGATGCTAAGTTTTGAACCCTTTTCCCCAATTAAAAGAAAAGGCGCTTGATTTCCCACTGCTGTGCTCCACGTCAGCCACAAGGCCCTTGTCCGCCACTGTAAAGAGGGTAAAGAAAGCTTGATTTTGAAATTATTGATCATTTCTTAAGCATATTGCTCTTTTCCCAAAGTATGACCATGAGCGATAATTCTCTCCAGTACAACCCTGCCTCTCATCAAACTCTGACCCGTATTAGGTAGCAGATCAAGACTGCTGTTATGACTAATTCCTTACTAACGTGTCTTTCTCAAAAAATCTTTTGACTTTACATTATTTTATACTCTGAAAAAGAATGGAGTTTTCCATTCAAATAAGTGGACCATCTTATTTTTATTACTAGAACATATATAAAAAGAGATGAAACAGGAAGCACCAGCTGACAACCTGCAGCTCTGATAGAAATTTAAAACTTTCTCGAGTACAGGTATTAACAGGGACAGTGTTGGCTTTCAAGTTTTCAGAAAAGTGAGTTATGTACTCTAGGTATTAACACAATATATGGAATCAGAATATAGGGGATGTTTATGGGGTTGGGGTTGGGGTTGAGGTTGGAGGAAATAAGGTGGAAAAAGATAGGGAGATGTCTGGTTTGAAGTAGGGAGCCAAAAGATTATCTGTAGATGTACAATTGGCATCTTTTTCTCCATTACCATATAGGACAGGGGACAGACTCAATGTTGAGTTTCTACCAATTACACCTTTAATAGTGAATTTTGTTTAATTAAATCATATCCTCTGCATATGTAGATATTTAAAAACATGACACTAATTCCAGCAATTGAACGAGAATGCATTCACATTGCTACCTTTCAGAGCAGTTTACTAAGGTTTGTTTCAAGATGTTGCATCATTGCTAAGCCTTGATGAAATGTTTATGGACATGTTTTATTATTTGCTAATCTGTGCTGTGAACCCATCAGTCTGTTTGCAGTGGGGAGGAAGTGGATGGTGGGGGGAGGGGCAGATCATTTTGTTTGATGTGTTGGTGGAGGGAGGAAACTTGAGCTAAGATGTACCTAAAGGGTTCTGTTTTGACCCGTGCACAAAAATCAGCGGCATTAAGCAAATGCTACTCATAGGTTTTCAGTGATCATACTGGTTTTTTTCCTGTGTTTTATATTTTTTTCTCAGGGGAAATCTCTCACATCAAAGAGGTTAACAAGCCTCGTTCAGTCTTACTAAAAGGATCACCGTGTAGCATGGAAACGACTGGAGTCCCTGCAGAGACTTTGTAGCTCTTTGTTAGTACCTGGAGCAGAGGACGTTAGACCAAGAAGGTGCATGAGCAAAGGACCTGAATTGTTCTCTCTTTGTGTACATTAAGGCGTTGCCATTTCAAGTGACTCTGCCATCTCGATGCCTCCATTTCAAAATGTTGTCTGCTTACTTTCTCCTTGTACTACGCTGGATCTGTCTTTTCCTTTTTAACAAGTTCAAGTGAAGTAAACCTTTTTTTCCCCCTTTCTCTTTCTCTTAAAGCTTCTGCTAGACACACGGTTCACTGAAAATTCACTCAAACACTGGAAGAATTGTAAAAGAAAAAACATATATCAATAAGTATACATATGGCTTCACATTTATTAAACAATAAATTAGCAAAGAAAGTTTCATTTCACCAAGTGTTCACAGTCAGAAACAAGCTCCTGTCTTTGTCTGTTGTCTGTACATTCTCGGTTAATGTTTCTTGCATTTATTTTTATACCATATTTAAATAAGAAACACCTTTTACTCCAAATGTATTAAAGTTGATCCCTTCTCTGTAAATTTGTGTATGTTTATATTGTTGTTTTATCTTTCATTAAAAGATGCAGAATCTCGTTGTTCTTGTAACTTTTGACTTCTGCATGCTGACAAAAACCAAAACAAAGCAAAACAACAACAACTACAAAAAAAAAAAAAAAAAACACTGAGAAAGCATCCACAGATGTAGACTTGGAATCTGAAGCTATCACCCGGTGTGTTTATTTCAGGGCTTCAAAGCAAGCTTAGATGGCACAGGAGTCAGGAGCTGACAGAGACTGTTTCGTCCGGGAACTAACCCAGGACCAGGCCAAGGCTTTCTCTCCCGATCAAGAGCAACACAAATGAGCCTTCCACATGTTCAGATTTCCCATGTTCAGAGCTATTTCCCAGGCCTTTCAGCCTCATTATGAAGATGCATCTCTAGGTTTTGCTAATGGATATTTCTACGAGAATTGGGTTTTGAGTGTGACTTCCCCACTCGGGAACTTCTTTAAAGTGTAATTCTAGATGTGCCCTAAATCAGTGATTTTTTTAACACTTTGGTGGTTACTAATTCTTTTGAGAACACAATGGTAATTCGTGATCTTCAGTAAGTACCTGCCGCGGTGGTACGGGCTGTACCTGCCTGCGAAATCCTCACATTCCGTCCTCACAGGAGTCCTATAAGATTATTTCTGCAATTTAAATTCTGAAAAAAAAAAAAAAATACCCACATCAGTGAGAAGTTAGTTGTGAGTCTGTGAGCCAGTGTGTAGAACCATCATAAAATGGGAAAGACGTGATAGGAGAAATTTATATATGGACGATAATGAGAACACTGTAATTACTTTAAGATTTTAAGAAGATTTAATTATATGCCCTATGACTTTTGAAAAGGAATATGTAAAGTTCATGCACATAAATCTAGACATATAGATGTTCTCCCTTGGAAACACTTAACTCAGGACAGCCTTGGGCAGATTCACCGATACGTAATGAAACATTATTGGAAAGCCAGCAATGACGCATGAGAAGAATATGATTAGACACTGAACCCTGCACAAACAGGACCGGTTATTTTGGAGGCTATCTCTTACAAATTGTCATTCCTTCAGCAAAAACTTCTAAATCACAAATTTATACAGAGATAAAAAATGTAAGAATGGCAAGAGGACAGAAAAGAGAAACACCCAGGCAAGTATCCCCACGTCAGGAGCCCCTAGTAAGCTTGTGAGTCAGTTTGAGTTCAAGGACATAAAACCTTTAAATAGCCTAATGACTCCATTTAACATAGTTTAGACGAGGCTCAGGATACAAAATTGTGTATCTTAGAAACAGACAGAAGAATGTTGGGGTTTGTGCAGTTCGCTCAAACAAGCACACGGCAACCGTCTCCCACCCCATTCTGGAACAACGTGATCCATAAGGCACAGAAGAAAACGCTCTCAAGTTTCTAATGAATAAAATCGTTTTTTAAGAAGCCTTTTTCTACCTCACCGCAACTTAAAAAGCTACCCACTGAAGAGGGGACCCGGAGTTTCCACACTCAGTTGCAAAACTACTTAATTCATCCTCTAAATTCCATTGGCCCGATTGTTCCCTTTGCAATGTTTACGGTTTTTCTGTGGATTTACAGTGGATTTTCTGCTTGAGTAAGAGTGACAGAAGTATGGTCAGCAACTCTACCCCTGTCAGGTGCCAGGAAAATGAATGAACGGGCAAAGGGCTCCCTTTTCACGATGACAAGTGTGAGTAGAAGTCGCCGCTCAGGACTCGCACACGGGTCCCCCTCATTCTGCTGGCTGAGCGCTCACTTCTCTTTATAGAGTATGATGGTTTGTGAGTAATTTTTGTCTATGCGGAAAGCAAGTCTTAGCTACTAGCATAAATTTAATCCAGGTACATGCACTGATGGTCTCCCCACATAGGATTTGTGTGTTCTTTATTACAGACCTGAAAGAGCACACGGAAACAGCCAGTGACTTCACTGTTGCCCATTACATCTCTCCACATATCCTAACACCCTCTACAACTTCAACAGGAGGTAACCCACCCATCTCTAAGCCATCTTAAGAAAACAGAGAGTGGGGTGCCTGGGTGGCTCAGTGGGTTAAAGCCGCTGCCTTCGGCTCAGGTCATGATCCCAGGGTCCTGGGATCGAGCCCCGCATCGGGTTCTCTGCTCAGCGGGGAGCCTGCTTCCTTCTCTCTCTGCCTACTTGTAATCTCTGCCTGTCAAATGAATAAATAAAATCTTTAAAAAAAATTAAAATTAAAATTAAAAAAAAAACAGATAGGAATTTTGTGAATGTAAAGGATGGAGAGAGATCTAAATCCAGTCTCACACAAACATATCCTATATATTGTGTTGTGTACAACCATTTTTTGTATCTTTTTATCTAGAATTTTGAACTTGAAATTTACCTTTAAAAAGATGCCAAATGACATATCGAACATAAGACATCGTTATTTAATTTTAAGTTTAAGATAGAAACTGTTATGTATGTCCTTGAATACCTGGAGAATTTTTTTTTTTTGCATTTTATTTTATTTCTTTTCAGTGTTCCAGCAGTCATTGCTTATGCACTACACCCAGTGCTCCATGTAATACGCGCCTCCATAATTTCCTACGGCTGAAATGTAACGCATCTGCAACTTCATCTTTACAAAGGTCATCAGTTGCTGGGTAGACACGAGTGCTTCTTGATTAATAAACTGATTCATAAATCTTGATGTCTTTATTAAGTTATGAGACCTCAATCATTTCAACTTGTTAGGAAATCAAATACAATGGAGTGTGTTTGTTATCTTTTTAAAGGTTAACAACATCTAACTCCAGTACTGGTTGGAAGGATGAAGACAGTGTGTCTAAACTATCAAGTCCAGAATTAGGTACATAATAAGTCAAAAAATATTATCTACCTTAATCTCCTCCCTTTATTTTCCTCCAAAAGGTCATTTTTCTCAAAGATAAAAAGATAAAAGACATGTTCAAACACCACTCTTAGCTTGAGCGGAATCATTTGGTTTGAAGTTCAGAAGGCCAAAGCCGAGCAGTGAATCAGGATACCAGAGGGCCAAGGCCTGGAGAGAAGTGGAGTGCGATGGTGGGTTTGTCACATCAGTACCAAAACGGTGACCGGAAAGTGAAACTTGGCTAAGTCAAGGACACCGCACCCCGAACAAAGGAATTCTGCAAACTGCATCTCTGGAAAATAGGAATAGGGCTTGTTAGAGAGCAGCTGCGTCCTCACCTGAATGTATGATGGAAACTTGCAGGAGCAAAGACAATGTGAGTTAGAAGGGGGGGGGGCAGATGGTGGTGATAAGGTAGCAGGGGTGAAATCTTCACTCTTTCTTAATACGGGATGACCTTTGGCCCCAAAGTGTAAGGAGAGGATCTTCTCCTTCCCCAGACACCAGATCTCCAGTGGTCTCGTGAGCTAAACGGGGCAGTGGGTATTAAGTATAAGCAAACCGAATGATTTGTCATGGGAGGTCTTAAAGACTCTGGAACCTCTTGGTTCCATGATACAAGGCTGGGGTGTTGGCGAGGGGGCTCTCTGCCAGTCCCAGCCAAGTTTATAAAAACTGACCATCTGGCAAGTGAGGCTGTAATACACAGCCTACAGAAAGTCGCTTCACAAGATGGAAGGTGGGTCGAGAAGAGCTCCCCGTCGGCCACAGGATTTGAATGGACTCTGGGGGGTGACACAGCAGTAAGGCACACAAGTCCACTCCACACAGGAGTTCCTATTCTAGTTGTAGGCTCTGGCAGTTCTGGGGATGAAGACATAATGGAACCGACTACATGACGGTACCTACTACAACGTGCAGTGCTCAGTCTCCATCCCCTTTCCGTAATTTCTTCCTGCCTTTGGCCTTCCCAAACTTCTTCAAGTGTTCAGGCATAAAAGCCCCTCTTTCTGCTTCTTTTTCATAGTAAACCTTAGTGGCTCTCGCATAAGATTGACTGGGAAGAGTCTAGCTTCTTCTAGGCTAAGATCTAATATTTAGGAAGGTAAACACATTCTAAAACCTCCACTCAGCCCAAATGGGAATGATTTTCACATTTTCAAAATTAACAACGCAGCTGATAATGAAAGTGAGAAAGGAAACAGTTCCCTACCAGATAATAGCCAAAGAGAATATTTGGTATTGTCAGAGACTAAAGCCACTTGGCGCTGGAGAGCTGGGCATCGATCCAAGCAGCAAGTACAGGGAGAGTGGCCGGAACTTCTCACACACTCATGGCTACAGACCCACCCTCTGCCATGAACAGAGACTCGGAAAGCTTTGCACATCTCCCAAGGTTACTAGAAAACTAAGCCATTTCCAATGGCCATGGTGTCCAGTATCTTCCTGCACATGTGAAGGGGCGTGTACGTCACCAGCGTGTACAGGGCAGGAGATGTACCACGCACGCAGGAGCATCCCCTGAGCATAAAATGTTCCGTGGCCCGGAGCTATGAAACAGACTATGATTTTGTATGAAAGCAAATGCGGGCGAAATGCGTGGAATGTGAGCTTGCAAACTACACTCATAAAAAATGCTTAGAAGGATAAGCATTGTGAATGGCACAGTGAATGGGAGAATTTACACCAAAGGAAATAGACAAGATCAATCTGAAGATTGTCTCAAGAAGTAGTTTTAAATGTTTAAAGCAATAAAATATGTAAACATGAGAAAAGAGGAGGCATGATTATTTTTAATAAATACACACCAGGAGTTTCATAGTGACACTTTATAATATTAATAAAGAGAATAGAAAAAAAATACTGCAAAATTTGCCAGAAAGCAAAGTAATTGAAGTCTGGTTGACATTATATTTATTTCTGGAAATATGGGATGTCAGAAGTCAGCAGAGTGAAACTGATTTTAAAATTCTATATTCACCTTGACCTCTGAGGAAGATGGTGGAGTAGAAGGACCTTACGCTCAGCTCGTTCCATGAATACAACGAGGTAAAACTCATTTACATAACTGAGAAAATGGCCAGAACACAAGCAGAACAGACTCTCCACACAGCTAAATGTAGAGAAGAAGCCACACCAAAGAGGGCAGGAAGGGTGGAGAGGAGGCGAGGAGGTAAATGAACCTGCAGGCCTTTTCTGGGGAGGAGAAATGCCACTGGAGCATACCAGGGGGAAAACAGACCCTCACCCCAACCCGCCAGGCATGGAGGGTCCCCATCACATTTGGCTCTGAAAACCAGAGGGGCATAATTTCATGAGTTCTTACAATTGCCAGGCTTTAAAGATAAACAGGTTCAAGAATGGGAGAGCCAGACGGGTGAAAGAAAACGGAGTCCCTGCACTTAAAGCGACAGCACGACAAACTGCTCCAACGAGATACAGCACAGAAGCAGCAGTTTGAACAAGAAGGCCGGAGGCATATGGGAGGGTGTTTCTTTACTAACCTTAGAGCCTGTGATAGAGGGCTGTAAATATTTATGCACCCAACATGAAAGCACCCGAACACACAGAGCAGCTAAAACAAACATGAATGATGTAATCAATAATAATACAATAATAGTAGGGGACTTGAACACTCCACTTCATCAATGGACAGATCATCTAAACAGAAAATCAACAAGGTAATAGTGCTTAGAATGACACATTGGACTAGATGGATCTAACATATATTCAGAACAATCCACCCTGAACAGCAAAATACATACTCTTCAAATTCACATAAAACATCCTCTGGAATAGATCAGATATTGGGCCATGAAACCAGCCTCGACAATTTCAAGAGGGTTAAAATCATACCATGGATCTTTTCCAATGGTAATGCTATGAAACTAGGAATCAATCACAAGAAAAAATCTAGAAAGATCACAAATACATGAGGTTAAATAACATTCTACTAAGCAATGAATGGGTCAACCAAAAATTCAAAGAGAAAATTAAAAAAATATAGGGAGACAGATGAAAATGAAAATACAACAGTCCAAAATCTTTGGGATGCAGCAAAATCTGTTCTATGAGGGAATTACATAGCAATACAAGCCTACCTCATGAAGCAAGAAAATTTCAAGTAAACAACTTACCTTTACACCTAAAGGAACTAAAAAAGAAGAACACAATGCAAAGCCAGCAGAAGGAAAGAAATAATAAAGACTGGAGCAGAAATAAAACAAAATAGAAAGTTAAAATGTAGGAGAGATGAATGAAACCACTAGCTGGTTCTTTGAAAAGATTAAAAAAAATTGATAAACCTTTGAGCGACTCATATTAAAAAGAAAACTCAAAATCAGAAGCAAAAAAAGGACAGTCTCTCTGCTCCTCTGCTTTTGACAGACATCCAAATACTCTGGTGCAGTGCCAGCCAAATCCCTGAGACACAAAGGTGAAGTCAGAGGAAATGTATTTGGCCATGTTGAGCATCAAATGACCATGTTTGACTATACTGGGCCCATAAGGGCTGCTTTCCACACTGGCAGAGTGGATAATGTTGCCATCAATGACCCTTTCATTGACCTCAACTACATGGTCTACATATTCCACTATGATTCCACCCTTGGCAAATTCCATAACACAGAAAAGGCTGAAAATGGGAAACATCTTTCAATGGAAATCTCATCTCTATCTTTCAAGAGTGAGATCTCGCTGACATCATATGGGTTGATGCTGGTGCTGAGTACATTTTGGAGTCCACTGAGGTCTTCAGCACCATGGAGAAGGTTGGGGCTCACTTGAAGTGGGGGGTCAAGATGGTTATCATCCTTATCACCCCTTCTGCTGATGCCCCCACGTTTGTGATGGACATGAACCATGAGGTGTATGACAACTCCCACTAGACTGTCAACAATGCCTCCTGCATCACTAGCTGCTCGAGCCCTCTAGCCAACTTCATCCATAACAACTTTGGCATCATGGGGGGACTCATCACCACAGTCCATGGCATCACTACCATCCAGTAGACAGTGGATGGCCTCTTTCAGAAACTGTGGTGTGATGGCCAAGGGGCTGCCCAGAACATCAGCCCACCCTTGCGTCTTTTGGTGCTGCCAAGGCTGTAGGCAAGGTCACCCCTGAGCTAAATAGAAGGCTCACTGGCATGGCCTTTAGTATCTCACCCAAGTGTCAGTTGTGGATCTGACCTGCCACCTGGAGAAAGCCGCCAACGACAATGATACAAGAAAATGGTGAAGCAAGCACCAAAGGCCCCTTCAAAGTATCCTGGGCTACACTGAGGACCAGTTTGTCTCCTGTGACTTTAACAGTGACACCTACTCTTCCACCTTTTGATGCTGGAGCTGGCATTGCTCTCAATGACAACTTTGTCAAGCTCATTTCCTGGTATGACAGTGAATTTGGCTTCAGCAACTGAGTGGTGGACATTATGGTCCATATGGCCTCCAAGGAGTAAAAGCCCGGGGCCACCAGCCCCAGCAAGAGGAAGAGAGAGAGGCCCTCAGCTTTTGGGGAGCTCTTGCACCAACTCATCTCCCAACACACTGAGAATCTGCTGACCACAGTTCCCATCCCAGACACTCTGAAGAAGAGTAGGGACTTGGGGAGCCTTACTTTGTCATGTAGCATCAATAGAGTATACGGTACCCCCCCAAAATGTAAGAGGAAATAACGGACATAACAGAAACACAAAGAATTATAAGAAAATATTAAGAAAAATGATATGCCAACAAATTGAATAACCTAGAAGAAAGGGAAAAATTCCTAGAAAGATATAACCTACCAAAACTGAAGCAGGAAAAAAAATAGAAAACTTGAGCAGACTGATTACCAGCAATAAAACTGAGAGTACTCAAAAACTCCCAACAAACAAAAGTCCAAAAGTCGAAAAGTCCAGGGCAAGATGGCTTCATGGATAAATTCTAACAAACATTTAAGAAGCATTAATACCTATTCTTCTCAAACTATTCCAAAAAAAATAGAAAACAAAGCTTTCAAATACATTATCTGAGGTTATCATTACCTTGATGCTAGAACCAAAGATACCCCCAAAAAAGAAATACAGTCCCTTATCGCTGATGAACACAGATGCAAAAATACTCAAGAAAATATTAGCAATCCAAATCTAACATATATAAAAATATATTTGCCATGATCAATGAGATTTGTTGCTGGGATGTAAAGATACTTCAATATTAACATATCAATCAATGTCATATATCATATGAACAGCAAAAAAAGGATAAAACCATACGATCATTTCATTAGATGCAGAAAAAGCATTTGACAAAAGCACTTGACAACAGTCATTCATGATAAAATACATTCAACAAAGCAAATTTAGAGGGAGGATATCTCAACATAATAAAAGCCATATATGAAAACCCCACAGTGAACATCATCCTCAGTGAAGAAAGCCTAAGACTTTTTCCCCTAAGGTCAGGAACAAGAGAAAGAAATTCATTTACCACTTTTCTTCCACACAGCACTAGAATTTCTAGCCACAGAAATCAGACAACAAAAAAAGAGATAAAAGGCATCCAAAATGGTTAGGAAGAAGTAAAATGTTCATTATTTGCACATGGCATCATACTCTATATATACAACCCAAAAGACTCCAACAAAAAACTATAGGAACTGATAAATAGGCTTAATAAGGTTGCAGGATAGAAACCAATATATAGAAATCTGTTGCATTTCTATACACTAATAATGAAATAGCAAAAAGATAAAGAAAGTAATAAAACAATTCCATTTACAAATCCACCAAAAATAAGATACATAGGAATAAACCTAACCAAATAGGTAAGCAACCTGTATTCTGAAAACTGTAAAACACTGATGAAAGAAATTAAAGATGACAGAAATAAATGGAAAGACATCCTATGCTCATGGATCCAAAGAACAAATGTTGTCCAAAATCTCTGTATTATCCAAAGCAATCAACACATTTAATGCACTCCCTATCAGAATACCAGAGTATTTTTCACATAACTAGAATAAACAATCCTAAATTTTTTATGGAACCACAAAGACCCCAAGTAGCTAAAGCAGTCTTGAAAAAGAAGAACAAAACAGGGGGAATCATAGTCCTGGAATTGAAGTTATATTACGAAACTGTAGTAATCAAAACAGTATGGTACCAGCACAAGAATAGACATATAGATGAACAGAACCGAAAAGAGGCCCAGAAATAAACCCATGATTTTATGGTCAATTAACCTTCCATAAAAGAGGCAAGAATATGCAATGAGAAAAAGAAAATTCTCTTAAACAGTGTTGGGAAAATTGGACAGCTATATGCAAAAGAATGAAAATACATCACTTATTTATACCATAAAAAAAATTCAAAATGGATTAAAGACCTAAATGTGAGACATGAAACCACTATGATTTCTACCATAATAACTTTTAAAAAAAGATTTTATTTGTTTATTTGACAGAGATTACAAGTAGGCAGAGAAACAGGCGGGGGGGGGGGGGGGGGGCGGGAAGCAGACTCCCTGCTGAGCAGAGAGCCCAATGTGGGCTTGATCCCAGGATCCTGGGATTATGACCTGAGCCGAAGGCAGAGGCTTTAACCCACTGAGCCACCCAGGTGCCCCAACTGACCATAATATTTTTAAATACATCTCCTCAAGGAAAGGAAACGAAAGCAACATAAACCATTGGAACTACATCAAAATAAAAAGCTTCTGCACAGCAAAGGATATGATCAGCAAAACTAAAAGGCAACATACAGAATGAGAAAAGATACTTGCAAATGAAATACCACATAAGGGTTAGTGTGAAAAATATATAAAGAACTTATTCAACTCAACACCAAAAAAAATTTTTTTTTCATTTAAAAAATGGGCAAAAGACATGAAGACTTTTCTCCAAAGAAGACATTCAGATGGTCAAAAGACACATGAAAAGATGTTCAACATTACTTATCATCATGGAAATGTAAATCAAAAGCACAATGAGGTATTATCACCTCACACCTGTCAAAATAGCTAAAATAAAACACAAGACAACAAGTATTAACAAGGATATGGAGAAAAAGGAACTTTCACGTACTGTTAGTGGGAATGCAAAATGATACAACTTCTGTGGAAAATAGTATAGTTTCCTCAAAAGTTAATAGAACTATCCTATGATCCCATACTATTTACCCAAAGAATACAAAAACACTAATTGAAAAAGATAATGCAGCCCTATGTTTATTGCAGTACTTACAATAGCCAAATTGTGGAAGAGCCTAAGTGCTCATCAATGGATAAATGGATGTAGAAGATATGTTATAATAAAA
The DNA here is from genome assembly GCF_964662115.1 of Mustela nivalis. Classification (NCBI taxonomy): domain Eukaryota; kingdom Metazoa; phylum Chordata; class Mammalia; order Carnivora; family Mustelidae; genus Mustela; species Mustela nivalis. The sequence goes on along the minus strand of NC_139035.1, from coordinate 6,335,386 downwards.
AAGATATATATATATCTTCTTTATATATATATGTATACATATACATACACAGTGGAATATTATTCAGCCACCAAAAAGAATGAAATCTTGTCATTTTGCAAGAACGTGGACGGATTTACTGAGTATAATGCTAAGTGAAATCAGTGAGTCAAAGAAAGGCAAATACCGTAAGATTTCACTTACATATGGAGTTTAAGGAACAAAACAAATGAATGAAGAAGAAAGAGACAAACAGACTCAACCATAGAGAAGATACCAATTGTTTCTATAAGGGAAGTGCGTGGGAAGATGGGTGATATAGGTGATGGGGAATAAGGAGTACACTTATGATGAATTCTGAGTAATGTATGGAATTTTTCAATCTCTCTATTATACACATGAAACTAACATAACACTGAATGTTAACTATACTGGAATTAAAATGTTATAATAGACAAGAAAAAAAAAAAGAAATCTATATCCAACCAAAGAGCCATCCGAGGGTGTCAATTACCAAAAACTTCAGACAAGTCATCTTTTAGACTGTTTGCCTTAATATTTGACAGAACCAGCAAAGAATGTACTCTATCAAAAGACAAAAAATAAAGAAGTCTAAGTAATATATGTGGATAGAAGAATGAATGATAAGCAAATAAATTAGTAAAAAAAATTAGTACATTAAATGCATATGTTCTATAAACAATAAACACAAAATAATATGTTTAGTTACAAGTTTGGAAGCAAAATTAGATGATGAAAGTGGAAGAGAGGAAAATAAAATATTTCAACTTTTATTTGTGCAGATGATTAAAGTATAGATTAGCTTTCTATACAGCTAGAAAATGTACTTTAAATTTTTAACTACATTTATACAATATAGAATATAAATATAGAAATGAAAAATCAAATTCTTATACATATAAGAGGGAAACAAAGAAAACTAGACCTACAAACTGGAAATAAGAATGGAGAAGGGAAACAGACTGTATCAAATAACAAACACAGAAGATAGCTATAGAGTAGGAGGATCCTAAGCTTACCCTGTTCTATGAACACAACTAGATAATTATCAAATCATCCTAAATACCCCAGAAATCAACTTGAAGACTGACAGAACAAACTCCACAACTAAAACTGGTAAAGAAGACACACTGAAGAAGGTAGAAGTGCAGAGGTATGGTTAGGGAAGAAATAGATCCAGGTTGCTTTGGAGAAAAGGAAGTCATGATTGTGGAGATGGGCAAGAAAGAGGGGAGGGGTGCCTGGGTGGCTCAGTGGGTTAAAGCCTCTGCCTTCGGCTCAGGTCATGGTCTCAGGGTCTGGGATCAAGCCCCACATTGGGCTCTCTGCTCAGCAGGGAGCCTGCCTCCCCCTCTCTCTCTGCCTGCCTCTCTGCCTATCTGTGATCTGTCAAATAAATAAATAAAATCTTTTAAAAAAAAAAGAAAGAAAGAAAGAGGGGAGTACACAGGGGAATGCACAAACAGAATGCTTCCCCATAACCATTGGCTAAAAGTGGGGCCTGGATTTTGTGAGTTCTTGCAAACAGGGAGGCTTAAAGCCTGAAGGTTTAGGTGTCAGCAGTCTGGAATCCAGGAGAGTTCTTGGAGAGAGGCAGGCAAAGAACCTGGTGACACAGTCTGGAAACAGTGATCACAAGAGCATCTGGGGCACACAGTAGGGAGAACATCTGCTCTTCTTGGAGCATGTCCCAGAAAGTAGCATTCAGGGAGACACCCTTCTGGGAACAAAGTAGTTAGCCAGTGCCATTTCACTCCCCCATACCTCATCAATAAGCATGGGCCCACCTGTGGTTAACCAGTACAGCACCCACATAGGCTGCCTAACTTAATTACATGGAGCCCCAGACTGCTACAGGCAGATGGAACTGCCTTTTCAATAAAGCTGGCCTGAGTTCTGCCACAGAGGGCCCCTACCCCAGAAGACCACCAGAAACCCCTCCCCACACTATGTCTCCTGACCAGAGAGTTCTGCAGGATTTCGCTACTAGTAGAAGTAGTATCAGTTCTCATTTAACAATCAGACCAGAGCACACCTAGTTAAAACTTGCCACACTCTGACCAAGGTCAAAACACTGCCCTCTGCAGACAAGGAGAGACACTACTCTACAGACAACTGGCCAAAACCCACCAGCAGGGCACATGCAGCAGAGGGCAGAGACTCTCCCTGAGGCACCTGGTCCCAGACACTATATGGGCTCTTATTCTTGAAGCTTCTTCATGAAGCTACGCTCAGGAGTAGGACACAGAGAAAAAGGCAGAGACTTAGGCAAAATGCCAAAACAGAGGAATTCAACCCAAATGAAAGAACAAGATAAGGCCATAGCTAGAGATCTAAGCAAAACAGATATAAGTAACAAACCTGTTGGAGAATTTAAAGCAACAATCATAATGATACTCTATGGGCTCAAAAACAAAGAATGAAAGACATCAGGGAAATCCTTACCATAGAGATAGAAGATTGAGAAAAGAAACAGTCAGAAATGAAGAATGCAATAACTGATTTTGGAAACAGGCTTGATGCAATAAACTTCAGCTGGAGAAAGCAGAGGAATGAATTAGGGATATAGAAGACAAAAAAAAAAAAAAAAAAGAAAGAAAGAAAACAATGAAACTGAACAGAAGAGAAAAAGAAGAATTATGGAACATGAAAATAGACAGGGAACTCAGTGACTCCATTAAACATAATCATATTCATATTACAGGAGAACCAGAAGAAAAAAGGAGAGAAGGGGGGCAGAAAATTTATTTAAGGAAATAGTAGCTGAAAACTTCCTTAATCTTGGAAAGGAAACAAACATCAAGATACAGAAGACACAAAGAACTCCCATCAAAGTCAAAAAAGTAGGTCAAGACCAAGATATATTGTAATTAAATTTGCAAAATATACTGATAAAGAGGGGCGCCTGGGTGGCTCAGTGGGTTAAAGCCTCTGCCTTCGGCTCGGGTCATGGTCTTGGGATCCTGGGATCGAGCCCCGCATCGGGCTCTCTGCTCAGTAGGGAGCTTGCTTCCTCCTCTCTCTCTGCCTGCCTCTCTGCCTAAACGTGATCTCTCTCTGTCAAATAAATAAATAAAATATTTTAAAAAATATATATATATACTGATAAAGAAAAAAATCTTAAAAGCAGTTAAGACAAGAGAAGTCCTTAACTTACAAGAGAGGACCCATAAGGCTACCTCAGATTTCTCAACAGAAACTTGGCAAGCCAGAAGACAGTGGCATGATATAGTCAAAGCTCTGAATGGAAAAAATCTGCAGCCAAGAATGCTCTACCCAGCAGGGCTATCATTCAGAATAGAACGAGGGTAAAGAGTTTCCCAGACAACAAAAACTAAAGAAGTTTATGACCACTAAAGCTGCCCTGGAAAAAATATTAAGGGGAACTCTTTGAGTGGAAAGTAAAGAGCAGAAGTGACAAAGACAAGAAAGGATCAGAGAAAACCTCCAGGAACAACAATAAAATAAGTAATAAAATGACACTAAATATATATCTATCAATAATTACTCTCAATGTAAATGGACTTAATGTTCCACTCAAAAGACACAGGTTGACAGAATGGATAAAAAAACAAGACCCAGGGCACCTGGGTGGCTCTGCCTTCGGCTCACGTCATGATCTCAGGGTCTTGGGATCAAGCTCCACATCAGACTCTCTGCTCAGCGGGGGCCTGCTTCCCCATCTCTCTACCTGCTTCTCTGCCTACTTGTGATCTCTCTTTGTGTTAAATAAATAAATAAAATCTTTAAAAGAAACCCCCCCAAACAAGACCCATTTATATGCTGCCTCTAAGAGACTCATTTCAGATTTGAAGACACCTGCAGACTGAAAGTGAAGAAGTGGGAAACACTTATGCAAATTGATGCCAAAAGAAAGCCAGAGAAGCAACAGTTATATTGAAAAAAATTAGACTTTAAAACAAAGAATGTAACAAGAGATGAAAAAGAGCGCCATATCATAATAAAGAGGCCAATCCAACAAGAAGATCTAACAATTGTAAATATTTATGCATCAACATGAGAGCTCCCAAATGTATAAAAAATTAACATAAAGGAAATAATTGATAATAATATAATAATTATAAGTGGGATGTTAAAGTCCTCACATCAATGGACAGACCATCTATGCAGAAAATCAGTAGGTAAACAGTGGCTTTGAATGGCACACTGAGCCACATGGACTTAACAGATATATTCAAACAGTTCATCCTAAAACAGCAGAACATACATTCTTTTCAAATGCACATGGGAAAATCTCCAGAACTGATCATATACTGGGTCACAAATCAGGCCTCAACAAATACAAAAAGACTGTGATCATACCATGCAAGCACCTTTTCTGACCACAACACTATGAAACTTGAAGTCAACAAGAAAAAATTGGAAAGACCCCAAATACATGGAGATTAAACAACATGCCCCTAAACAATGAATGGATCAACCAGGAAATCAAAGAAGAAATTTAAAAATATGGAAACAAATGAAAATGAAAACACGACAGGCCAAAATCTTTGGGATGCAGCAAAAGTGGTCTTAAGAGGGAAGTATATAGCAATACAGGCCTACCTTAAAAAGCAAGAAAGATTTCAAATAAACAACCTAACCTTACACATAAATAGGCCAAAAAATAATAACAAACAAAACCCAAAACAAGCAGAAGGAAGGAAATAATAAAGCTAGTGATACATTACATAAATAAAAGAAAGGATAAAGACTCCATGATTGGGGCACCTGGGTGGCTCAGTGGGTTAAGCCGCTGAGGTCATGATCAGGTCATGATCTCAGGGCCTGGGATCGAGTCCCACATTGGCCTCTCTGCTCAGCAAGGAGTCTGCTTCTCTCTCTCTCCCTCTCTTTCTCTCTCTCTCTCTGCCTGCCTCTCCGTCTACTTATGATTTCTCTCTGTCAAATAAATAAATAAAATCTTAAAAAAAAAAAAGACTCCATGATTAGTCAATCGACAGAAAAACCATTTGACAAGGTACAATATCCATTCATGATAAAAAATAAATCCTCAACTGGGGTGCCTGGGTGGCTCAGTGGGTTAAAGCCTCTGCCTTCGGCTCAGGTCATGATCCCAGGGTCCTGGGATCGAGCCCCACATTGGGCTCTCTGCTCAGCGGGGAGCCTGCTTCCTCCTCTCTCTGCCTGCCTCTCTGCCTACTTGTGATCTCTGGCAAATAAATAAATAAAATCTTTTTAAAAATAAATAAATAAATAAATAATAAATCCTCAACAAAGTGGGTTTTGAGGGAACACACCACAGCATAATAAAGGCCACATATGAAAAACCCACAGCTAACATCATCCTCAATGGGGAAAAATGGAGATCTTTTCCTCTATGGTAAGGAACAAGACAGGGATGTCCACTTTCACCACTTTATTCAATATAGTACTGAAGTCCTAGGCATAGCAATCAGAAAAGAAGAAATAAAAAGCATCCAAATTGGTAAGAAAGAAGAGCAACTTTCACTATTTGCAGATGACATGATACCGTATATATAAAACCCAAAAAACTCCACCAAAAAACTTCTAGAATTGATACATGAATTCAGCAAAGTCACAGGATACAAAAATCAACATAGGGAACCTACTGCATTTCTATACACCAGTAATTAAACAGCAGAAAGAGAAATTAAGGAATCAAACCCATTTACAAATGCACCAAAAATAAGAAGATGCCTGGGAATAAACCTAACCAAAGAGGTAAAAGACTTGTAATCTGAAAACTATAAAACACTGCTGAAAGGAACTGAAGGTAACATCCCACACTCGTGGATCCAAAGAACAAATATCGTTAAAATATCTATACTACTGAAAGCTGACTACATATTAAATGCAATCCTAATCAAAACACCAACAGCATTTTTTCACAGAGCATTTCCTAACATTTCTACAGAACTCCGACAGATCCCAAACAGCCAAACAACCTTGGGGGCTAGGGGGAAAAGCAAAGCTGGAGGTATCACAATCTGGACTTCAAGTTATATTACAAAGGAGTACCAGCATAAAAATAGGCACAGAGATCAAGAGAATAGAATAGAAAACTCCGAAATAAACCCACTATTGTATGGTCAATTAATCTTTGATAAACCAAGAAAAACATATCCAATGGGGAAAAGAGTGTCTCTTCAATAAAAAAGGTTGAAAAAACTGAACAACATGCAGAAGATGAAACTGGAACACATTCTTACATCATACAGAAAATGAAGCCAAATGAATTAAAATCCTAAATGTGAGACACGAAACCATTAAAATCCTAGGGGAGAACAGGCAGTAACCTCTCTGACTTCAGTCATAGCAGCTTCTTACTAGATATGTCTCCTGAGGCAAGGGAAACACAAATGAAGATAAATTTGGGAATTCATCAAAATAAAAAGCTGCTTCACAGCAAAATAAACAATTAGCAAAATTAAAGGACCACCTACAGAATGGAAGAGGATATTTGCAAATGAATATCTGATGTGGGGGAGTAGGGAAGATGGTGGAGGAGTAGAAGACCTAAATTTCATCTGGTCCTAGGAATTCAGCTAGATTGTTATCAAAGTACTCTGAACACCTGCAAAATTCACCAGAGATCTGAGAAAAGAATTGCTGCAATTCTATAAATAGAAAAGCGACCATTTTTTGCAAGATAGGAGGTAGGAGGATATGACTGCACAATATTTTGGAAGATAAACTGTGCAGGGGGGGAGAGAGCCAGCTTAAGGAGGCTACCAGAGAGTATTATAAACAGTGGAGCACAGAACTGGAACTGTTAGAAGTCTGCTCCAGTGGGAGACTTGCCAGTACCATGCTGATGGTGAAACGTGCTCAGGTGGTGAAGTGGAGGCAGAATCCCAGGTGGAACCGTGTGGTTGCAGGATCACCGGGGTCACAAAAAGAACAGGGAGGGGTGCCTGAGTGAGGCAGAGCTCCCGAGCATCAGAGCAGGGAAGCTGGCTGCAAACAGTAAGTCTTGGCACTGGCTTTCTGCTCAGTGTTGCCATAACAGGCAAACCGCTGCACTGGATGACCCCTCTCCGTGCAGGGTCCGTAAAAGGCAGAAGTGCAGCAAGAGCCCCCTCTCTCTGCAGGGAGGAATGGCCTGGACCCATGCCACAGGAGTCTGTGAAGTTTGAAGACTCAAAACGGGGTCGTGTGACTGCGATAAAAACTTTCAGTCACAGGCTGGGTGATCAGAGTTCAGCAAAACCAGGGAATCAATCCCATTTACAATTGTGCCAAAATCCATAGGATGTCTAGGAATAAACATAACCAAAGAGATAAACAATTTGTACTTTGAAAACTATAGAATACTTATGAAAGAAATTGAGGAAAACACAAAGAAATGGAAAAATGTTGCATGCTCGTCGGCTGGAAGAATAAATATTGTGAAAATGCCTATGGTGCCAGCTCAAACTCCACATTCAATGCCATCCCTGCCAGCATACCGTCAGCATTTTTCATAGAGCTGGAATAAGCAGTCCTAGAATTTCTATAGAGCCAGAAAAGACCCTGGCCCAAAAGGAATGTTGAAAAAGAAAACCAAAGCTGGTGGCATCACAAGTCCAGACTTCCAGCTATATTACAAAGCTGTAGTAATCAAGACAGCATGATACTAGTACAAAAACAGACCTACAGAACAATGGAACAGAATACAGAACCCAGAAATTGACCCAAAACTCTATGGTCACCTAATCTTCAACAAAGAAGGAAAGAATATCAAAGGGAAAAGACAGTCTCTTCAATAAGTGATGTTGGGAAAATGGAACAGCCACATGAAGAAGAATGAAACTGGACTGGTTTTTTGTTTGTTTGCTTGTTTACACCATACCCAAAGATAAACTCAAAATGGATGAAAGACCTAAATGTGATATAGGAATCACCAAAATCCTAGAGGAGAACACAGGTAGCAACCTCTTCCATGCAGGGCACTGCAACTTCTTGCAAAACATGTCTCTAAAGCCAGGGAAACAAAAGCAAAAATTAACTATTGGGACTATGTCAAGATAAAAAGCTTTTGCACAACAAAGGAAGAAATCAACAAAACTAAAAGCAACCCACAATATGGAAGAAGATATTTGCAAGGGTTTTATCAGATAAAGGACAAAATCTATAGAGAACTTATCAAACTCAACTTCCAAAAAAACCAAAAAATCCAGTCAAGAAATGGGCAGAAGATACCAACAGGCATTCTCCAAAGAAGACATACAGATGGCTAACAGACACATGAAAAAAAGCTGAACATCACTGGGAATCATGGAAATACAACTCAAAACCACAAGGAAATCCCACCTCACACCAGTCAGAAAGGCTAAAATTAACAAGTCAGGAAACAACAGATATTCGCATAGATGCAGAGAAAAGGAAACCATCCTACACTGTTGGTGGGAATGCAAGCTGGTGCAGCCACTCTGGAAAATAGTACGGAAGTTCCTCAAAAAATTAAAAATAGGGTTACCCTATGGCCCAGTAATTGCACTACCAGGTATTTGTCCAAGGAAATAAACACAGTGATTCTAAGAGGCACCTGTACCCCAAGGTTTATAGCAGCAATGTCTACAATAGCCAAAGTATGGAAATAGCTCAGATGTCCATGGGAAGATGAATGAATAAAGAAGAGGAGGTGTGTGTGTGTGTGTGTGTGTGTGTATCAGCCATCAAAAAAAAAAAGAAAAAGAAAAAAACCTCACCATTTGCAATGACATGGATGGAACTAGAGGTTATTATGCTAAGCAAAATAAGTCAATCAGAGAAAAACAATTATCATATGATATCACTCATACGTGGAATTGAAGAAACAGAACAGATGAACATAAGGGAAGGGAGAGAAAAATAAGATGAAATCAGAGAGGGAGACAAACCATAAAAGACTCTTAACTATAGGAAACAAACAGAAGGTTGCTGGAGAGGAAGTGGGTGGGGAGATGGGGCAACTAGGTGATGGGCCTTCAGGAGCGCACTTGATGTAAAGAGCACTGGGTGTTCTATGCAAGTGATGAACCACTAAACTGCACCTCTGAAACTAATAAGGCACTATATGTCAATTAATTAATTTAAAGAAAAGAAAACTTAAAAAAGAAAAGAAATAAATGAAAGCTCAATCAAAACCTAAATAGAATTATTTGTGGAAAATTTCAAATAGATTCTAAATTTATATGGAAGGGTATATGTGCAAAATAAATGGAACAAAAATTAAAATGAAGATGTTAAGTCCACTTATTTTACCACTTAGCAAGAATCTTTAAAATGCTATAGTAATTTTAGAGTAGCAAAATTAGCTTAGGCATAGAAGAATAGATAAAGGCAACAAAAAAAGAGCCCACATACAGACAGAAGTATGCATATGCGATAGGGGAGCATCGGAGATCGGGGGTGGGGGAGATGTGGACTATTAAACACATGTTACTGAAACATATCTCTATGGAAAAAATAAAATCATGAAATACAAAATAATGTCCAGATAACTAAAAAATATAAATACAAGACAAAACAAGTGAATTAATTAAAAAGAAGACTAATTTAGGACCTTAGGTTAGAAAAATATTAAATTAGCCCAGAATATGAAAAATAAAACATAAAAACATTAGCAAATGTGTCTATATTAGAATTTAAAACTTCTACTTATTCAGAAATTGCATATGACAAGACAAAACAAACAATATAGAAGTAGAATACATATAATACTTTTAAGACTGTATACCAAGAGAACTCCCCAAATCCAAGAAAACAACAAAAATTTTGTGCAAATATATCAATAGGCAATTCACAGAAACCAAATGGCCAATGGGGATATAAAAAGATTGACAAAAGTCATTGTAATCTGGCTCAGTCCTTTAAGCGTCAGACTTCGGCTCAGATCATGATCTCGGAGTCCTGGGAATGAGGCCCACTTCAGGCTCCCCGCTCAGGAGTGTGCTTCTCCCTCTCCCTCTGCTCTCCCGGTTCCACTTGTTCGCTCTCTTTCTCTAATATATAAAATCTTTTTTAAAAAGTCATTGTAATCAGGAAAGTGTAAATTAATGATAATTATTTGTCATCTTTCAGATAGGCCTATATTTAAAGATCAAACAGTGTGAAATATTAGAGAATGAAAAAAACGACATTCTCCAATACTTCCCTGGTGGGAGTAAAAACCATTACAACTGGAAGGCATTTTAGTTGTATCTGCTAAATGTGAAAATGCACATAGCCAGTCTCTCAGCAATTCTACGTTCGGGTCTCTGGGTTAAAGAAATACATATGAATAAGGAGACAGAGACAAAGGTGAGTATTGCACAGACTTTATTATAGTAAAAATAAAGCAAGCACACAATGCAATAGGGAAATAATGAAATAAAATGAAAGGCCATGGATTATTATTCAGTCGTTATAAGAATGAATTATGTCCATATTTACCAATATAGAAAATTCTCAAAAATAATGTTGCATATAAAAGTGAGCTGTTAGGGGTGCCTGGGTGGCTCAGTGGGTTAAAGCCTCTGCCTTTGGCTCGAGTCATGATCCCAGGGTCCTGGGATGGAGCCCTGCATCAGGCTCTCTGCTCAGTGGGGAGCCTGCTTCCTCCTTTCTGCCTGTCAAATAAATTTTTTATTAAAAAATAATAATGTGATCTGTCTGTCAAATAAATAATAAATAAAAAATCTTTTTAAAAAAGTAAGCTGTTAAATAATGTGTACAATTTTATATTTTTAAAATGGGAAAAAAAGCACTTTCTGTGTGTGTGTTTGTGTGTGGTGTATACAAGTGCATAGGAACATTCTGATAAAGCAATTGTCTCTACTTGGAGAGTGAATCAATATGGATCATGACAGAGGTCAAGGACAAGATGGAAGTTTACTCCTTTTTTTTTAAAGATTTTATTTATTTGAGAGAGAGAGAGAGACTCTGAGCAGGGGGGAGGATGAGAGGGAGAGGGAGGAGCAGACTCCCCACTGTGCAGGGAGCTGGATGTGGGACTCCATCCCAGGACCCCAGGATCATGAACCTGAGCTGAAGGCAAATACTTACCTGACTGAGCTACCCAGGCACCCTAGAAATTTACTTCTAAATGGGAGTAATATTCTAATTTTCAAAGAAATTATTCTATATAACTTGTGCTTTATATGTAGTTATAGTTTAAATACACATATATAATTATATGTAAAAGTTATATATAACTTTTTTTAACCTGAAGGGGGGGGGGGAATAAACCAGAAGCAAATCTGGTTAATGCTGGTTAATTCCAGTTTGTGGTACTGTGGATGAGTTTTCTAGTATTTCTTTTGAAATGTATTCCCCTTTTCCCTACTCTAGTAAAAGTGAAGTTGCTCAGGTTAAAAATACATAATTACTACAATTTACTGGTTTAAAATAATTTACAAATTCTTTCATGCCTGAAAGATTAAAATGTCTCTCAGTTCTGCCCTAAATAAAAAGTCTGAATTACCAAAAAGTTCCATTTACTTTGGACTCTTCTTTTCTGACATATGTTTCCACTAAAGAAGATCAAGTTGGGCACGACTGTTAAAGTACTCAAATACATTGCATTTCAGATGAGTTATAAGAATGAAAAGGCAGAACTGTTTACTCCTCATAAATGTCATTTATCAGCTGTTACAAGAAGAAAGCTGGTATTTTCAAAGGGGTTGTGGGGTGGGAATAGAGGAAATTATCTATAAAATGTACTCTCTATAGAGGAACAAATTAACCTAGGAGAGATAAGGGAAGATTGTGTCCTGAAGTTTCTTCACTCCATTTACAGGCACTTAAGTACTTCATATAGTGAATGTTCGTGCAGTCTAACACCCGTTTCTTGGGTTCTTGCTGTAAAAGATGAGTGATAAACTAATTGTGGAACCAACACAGCTGCTTACAGGCTTCACAGGCTTGGTACATCCAACTGCGGACTAGTCTCAGGGATGCTGTGTCAGCTGAGAGTAATCTACAGCCTTCTCAGTTTCTGGGTGGTTTTTGCCTGAGATGTGAAGCCTAAAGCCCTGAACTCTGAGCTCCCAAGATTACTGAGTGAGGAAGCAATATTCCAAAGATGTAAAGCCCCAGAGCTGTTGTCCATGGATTTGAACTCTAAAGACTAAAACACTGCATATGGCTGGTATGTCTGAGTAGCATCTATGCAATGATGTCCAACCAGCCATGAACTGAAGATCCTGGTCAGCAAGGAAGGAAGGAAAAACATGGGACACATTTACCTGCTTTCATTGTAGCTATCGGATATCCAGACAACCAAAGAAATTGAACATGGACTAGAAAATGGGATGCTTTCTGGGAGAATACGTACTGCCAAGTCTCAATCTTGTGGGCTTCTTAGGCAGGTCTTGCTCATACAAGCTCCATAGTGGAGAACAACATTTATTCTTTCTGTATCGTATTGAGACAGACTTCATTTTTCTCCTATATCCATCATCAACACCCACTACCTATTTGAAGAACAAGGTTCTAATCTTGTCCAAATCAGAACCATTAAATAGCATGATATATGTGAACTGCTGCATGTTCTGAGCCTAAACAGATTGAACTTCATCAATTTGCTGCTTATAAAATGACTTCAATGTCCAAAGCCTTGAGCCATGTTTTCCTCAATCAACAATGTCAAGTTGTACCATGAAAAAAGACAAGTCCTGATCCTGTGGCTTACTCTGTCCTGTCTGCTCTCAGAGAAGCTTACCCCCTCCTCAAGCATACTGGCAGTTCTCATAGTTCTTTTGAAGTTTTGATGAACAAAGTACAACTGGAAAGGCCTTATGATTTCAAGGTGAAGTGAAAGTTCTGTCTTTAACTTCTGGGTCCAAAGTTTTCTTCTGTGAACACACATGAGGGTATCACAAATTCAAAACTTGGCCATGTGCCTCTCTAACCTTTAGGCCTTTGGACGATTAAAAATTAGATACCCGAATCAAAGAAATATTAATAACTGATTTTTTTTTTCTAGCTTAGGAAAGCTTCCACAGTGGTGCCACCACAAGATGCCTCCTTCTTCCCTCCAGAACCACCCCCCCCCCCGGGGAAAAAAAAAAAAAGATAAAGTCAAGGAATGCATATAAACAAATAGAAAGCAAATGTTTTCTATTAAGAATTAATGACTAATAAATTAACCATGAAGAGTTACCGTAAAGTCTCTAGATCCAGGACTTTCAGATGAACGATAGATTGGAGAAAATGGGTAAATAACCAGGGTGTAGTGTGGGCATTCTGAGTCCAAACCGAAGCCATGGGATGGACATTCTTCACATGTCTATAGAGAGAGTTGGGTCTGCAAGGTGGACTCAGATTTCTTTTCAGCCGGACTCCAAGACCTCCGATTACTTCCCATAGCCACTTGTACGTAAAATAGAAATGATGGAATCCTTTCTTCCCTGACAAGAGGCTATGCCCATTTGAGTTTAACACAGGTGAACAGAAAGCAGAGAAGGTAACCTGGTATTGCTTTTGAGTCAAAGTAATGTCTTCCGAGATCTCTAGTCTCTCAGTTTACCCTAACACTTTTCTTCTCAGAGGAGAGGAGGCTAATATGATCTGCCAGAAGCCAAAGTTCATCTACATTCAATCTACAAAAAAGCTGCTATACTGATAAGTGAACATATAGCAAGGTTATAATCCGTAAGAATAATGAGAACACTAGCCAGAATAACTAAATCCATTTTTCCCTACAACTGTGGCAATTAACTAAAGCCTTACAATACTTGAAAGAGTCTTTATTCAAGAAAGTCAGCTGAACTGTGCTAAGAACGATGCGTTTTTGGTGTCTTAACTTGCCCTATTTTCATCACCCTTCCCCTAGCTCCATCGTAATCTTGAAAACCAAAAGTCCCACAACTACAGTGAAAACCCAGAAACCTCAGTCAGTGTATGGGAAAGAATACGTTTAAACTTCTCCAAAAAGCCTTACCCCAGAAGATATGTCACTCTTGGATCTGTATGGAAGCTCCCTGAAAGGTTCTATTTTCAGGGATTCTTTTATTTGACCTGACTCAGAGCTTGTTGTGAGGACAGCTTGTTGTGAGGACAGCTCTGTCACTAGGATGTTGGCCAGGAACAATCAGTGGTAATTGCTTAACATCACAGCTGCCTGAGGTGATGATTCTACTGGGGTTTATCAGCTGCTGAACAAAAAACATGAAAAGAAAATCTGAAGAATGAGATGTCTATGGGAAGCTTTGAAAAATTCTGACATGGTCCTAGGAATCTAGGTCATACACAGGTGCACAGCTGGACACATGACCAGGAAAAACCTGAGAAAGTCCTTCTCTCTCAGCTCTGACTAACTCTGTGCTTCTGTGAAAGCAGGACAGGAGAGTCCCGGCAGAACAGTCAACTACCCGCTAGCGGATTCAAGATACGCACAACACACACACACAGAACTGTCAACCACCTGCCAGTGGATTAGAGATACGCACAACACACACACAGTGACTTTCAGCAGATCCCTGGAAATTTATTTAATGCATTTGTCCAATTTTAAGTAACCACTAAACCTCCTTAGCAAAGACTTAAGTGTCTACACATGACAAAAAATACAGACCTAACAGAACTAGTCTAGGAAAGTCACAAATAAATAGCAAAAATGATGACAAGAACAAAAAACAATAACTTAGGGGAAGAAGTAGATTTAGAATCTGATTTCCAAAAACCGCCCGATTACATTATATAAAATGTCCAGTTTCCATCAAAAAATTATAAGACAGGCATACAGACAGGAGAGTATGATCTATTCATGGGGGTGGGGGTCAGCAACCTATAGAAACTATCCTTGAAGATGTCCAGACATCTACTAAGACTTTAAATCAGTTATTATAAATATGGTCATTGACTAAAGGAAACCATGTCTAAAGAATTAATGGGAAATATGAGAAGAATATCTCATCAATTAGATGATGAAATAACCAAAATAAGCCAATCCATAGAGACAGAAATTAGATTACTGGTCACCAGAGTCTGAGGAAATGCAGGGAGTAATTGGTAATGAGTTTCTTTTCTGGGTGGTAAAATGTTTTAAAATTAGTGGTGATTAATATTCATGAATATACTAAAACTCACTAAATTGTACATTTGAAAGGATGTTATGATGTGTGAATTATATATCCACAGGATTATAGTAAAAAATCATTTGCATTTCTACAGTACCAACAAAAATTCAGATATTGAAACTCTAAAGAAATACTGTTTACAACGGCATCAAAAATATGAAATTCTTAGAGATAAACTTAATAAAATACGAAAAAAGTCTGTACACCTCAAACTTCAAAAATCACTGAGGGAAATCAAGGAAGATCATGGGTTGGGGAAAAAAGTCACCTATATTGACAACTGACTTTTGACAAAGATACAGAAGTAATTCAGCGGAGAAAGCATGGCCTTTTCAATAAACATTGATGGAACAATTAGATATCAATATGCAAAATAATGTGAACTTCAATCTACACATAAAAATTAACTCAAAATGGGACACAGACCTAAATATAAAACTAACACAGTGATACTTGTAAAAGAAAAAAAAAGAAAGGAGCTTTTCATGACCTTGGGTTAGGAAAAGATTTCTTAGATATGACACCAAACACATGATCCATAAAATGATAACTTAATAAATTGGATTTCATCAAAACTTAAAACTTTTGCACTTCAAAAGATACTATTAAGAGAATAAAAGAGAAGTCATGAAGTGGGAATCTGTGCTTTACTAGCGAATTCATAAATCCACTTTCACAGCTAGCAATTTTTAGAAGCTGGGATTTGAACTTGAGTGTACCTGACTCCAAAGACCTATTCTTCACTGTATTCAGACATGTCCCCTCCTGCAGGAGTTAACTCTATAGCTGCCCATGGTGTATGTTTCATAAGTGATGTTCCATAAATGATATCTAAGTAGGAGGGAACTCATTTATATGAATATGATCTAAGACACACAGATAATTAAATAATAAATGTTGAGAGACAATAGGCATTAGAATGTTTATTTTGTGGTTCAAAAAGAAATGCATAAGATACAGTAAACTAAGAGGCATTCCAGGAGTAAGATCTCTACGGGAAGCAAACTTTTACCTTTACTCTCTTACAGTTCTTTTCACCTGGGCCTAATATTTAACTGACATAAAACAGATCAAGAAGAGAAAAGCATAGATATTTATTTAATGCAAGTTTTACATGACACAGGAGACTTCATGTGGAATAAAGACCTAAGGAAATAGCAAAATAGCAAAACCCACTTACTTAAAAAAAAAAAAAAAAGATTTTATTTATTTATTTGAGAGAGCGCACATGGCAGAGGTGGGGACAGGAGCAGAGGAAGAGGGAAAAGCAGATGCCACCCTGAGCAGGAAGCCTGATACAAGGTTCCATTCCAGGACCTTGGGATCATGATCTGAGTCAAAAGTGGACTCTTAACAAGTGAACCACCTAGGTGCCCCTCCAAAAAAGTGCACCACTTACTTTTATATTAGGTCGAACAAAGAAAGGTTATTCTGGGGGAAGTAACTATGTGGAGAGGTTGATGGAAGAAAAGGATTATTTTGACAAGGTCTGTGTGTATAGAAATCTGTTGGTCTCAAATTCTTGTCTTTGAATATCACTTTCCTTCTGGTTTAGGGAGGGCATCTTTTATAAAGGAATTCCATCCACTTTTAAGAAGATAGAATGGCAAGGTGATTTTCTTGTGTTTGCTGTTTTTTTCCTGTGCCTATAGCCCCATTTAAAGAGTAAATATGGCAGACCAGTCTTGTAGAATTATTTCTTTTCTAAAACTACTGTGTAGATGAGAGGAGGAGGAGATGGTGGTTGAGTCCCACGAATACAGCTAAGTAACCATCAAATCATCCTAAATGCCCCAGAAATTGACCTAAAGTCTGACAGAACAAACTCTGAACTAAAAGAAAAGGCCACAGCAAAGAAGGTGGGAAGTACAGAGATGTGATTTGGTAGAGAAATGGATTGTGGCTGCTATGGTAAGGAGGGAGCCAAGATCATGGAGAAGAGCAGAAGACAGACTAGAACACTAGAGATAGATAATTGGACTGAAAAATAAGAGAAGCCAAATTTCTAGACTTCTGGCAACGTGGATTTCAAAACATAGAGTTTTAAAGGTGAGCAGATTTGATTCAGATAGAGACTGGAGGGCATTGTGCTGCTTTTGGAGAGAAAGCAGGCAAACAACCTGCGGACATACGGTGTGGAAACAGCAATCTGAAGAGTACTGGGGCACACAGTGGGGAGGGCATTTGCTCATCTTAGCACATGGCTCAGAGAGGCAGTGTCCATGGAGAGACCCCTCTGGGAACAAAGGAACTGGCCAGTGCCATTTCCTCTCCCCACCACTCAGCATAAGCACAGGGCCACCTGTGGGAACCAGCACAGCACAAACACGCACTACCTATCTTGCTCATACCAAGACCTGCCTCCCCAGGATCTGGTGGAATTGTACTTCCCAGTCAGACTTGCTTCAGTCCCCCAACCCCCAGAAAACCAACCCAAACTCCTACCAATATCACATCTCTTGACCCAGGAGTTTTGTGGAGCCTCAGTCCCGGTGGTGGTGGAGAAGGATCTCATTTCACAAGCAGACCAGAGCACATTTAGTTAAAAAGTGCCACATTCTGGCCAGGAACCAAACACCACCTACAACAGGCAGAGAGCCACTGCTGGTGACTGGCCTGAATGATAAAGCAGCCAGGACAAAAGAGAAGAGCACATTCAGCATACATTGGAGAAAATCCCAGAAGCATCAGGCCCCGGGGATTAGAGGACACCAAACAGCAGGGCACTGCAGAACCTCTTCTGCATGTGACCCTCAAGAGCAAGAGATATAGCTGATTTTCCTAACACAGGGAAACAGGCACAGAGATGTGCACAGGAAGATAAGACAGAGAAATGCATGCCAAATGAAAGAACTGGACAAGGCCACATCTAGAGCTCTCCATGAAACAGGTATATGTAACATGCCTGAAGAAGAATTTAAAGCAATGATTATAAGAATACTCACTGGATTTGAGAAAACAGCAGAAGACATCATGAGAAATAGCAGAAGACCCTTAACAAAGAGATAAAAAGGAACAAGAGATAAAGAGTACAACAAATGAAATTAGAAAAAGGCTTGATGCTATGAACAGCAGGCTAGAAGAGGCAGAGGTATGAATTAACAACTTAAAAAAAACAGTAACAAAGGGGCACCTGGGTGTCACAGTTGTTTGCACATCTGACTCTTGATTTTGGCTCAGGTCACGATCTCAGGGTCATTAGACTGAGCCCCATACTGAGCTCCACGTTCACTGTGGGGTGTGCTTGAGATTCTCTTTGCCCTCTTCCTCTGCCCTTCCCACTCATGCTGTCTCTAAAATAAATAAATAAATCTATATAAAGAATCAGTCTTAACCATCAACTGAATATAGACTGCTATATGCAGAAGATGTTATGTACAAAACTAATAGTAACCACAAATCAAAAACCATTAACAAATATACAAAGAATAAAGGTAATAAAGAGAAAGAAATCCAAATATATCACTAAAGAAAATGAGCAGATGCCAAGAGAAAGACAAGAAAGGATTGGAGAAAATCTTCAGAAACAACGTTATAACAAAGTCATGGCAATAAATACATATCTATCAATAATTATTTTGAATGTAAATGGATTAAATGCTCCACTTGAAAGATACAGGGTGACAGAATTGATTAAAAAACAAACAAACCAAAAAAAAAAAAAAAACCCAAGAGCCATCTATATGCTGCTAATAAGAGACTTATTTCAGACCTAAAGACACCTGCAGATTGAAAGTGAGGAGATGGAGAAACATTTATCATGCAAATAGATGTCTAATGAAAGCTGGAGAAGCAATACTGATATTGGACATACTATACCTTCAAACGAAAAAAATGCAACAGGAGATGAAGAAAGGCTTTATATCACAATAAAAGACACAATCCAACAAGGAGATTTAACAATTGTAAATACTTATGCACCCAACATGGAGCTCCCAAATACATAAAATAGCTAATAATAAACATAAAGGAAATAACTTATAACAATACAATAATACCAGGGGACTTTAACAACCCACTTACATTCACCAGACACATCATTAAGCAGAAAATCAACAAGGAAACAGTGGCTTTGAATGACACACTGGACCACATGGGCTTAACAATAATATTCAGAACAGTTCATCCAAAAGCAGCAGAATAAACAGTCTTTTCAAGTGCACATAAAACATTCTCCAGAACAGATCACATACTGGGTCACAAATCAGATCTCAACTGGGTACAAAAAGACTGAGATCATACCATGCATATTTTCAGACCACAACGCTATGGAGCTTGAAGTTGACCACAAGAAAAAAAAATCTGGAAAGGCCACAAATAGATAGAGGTTAAATAACATCTTATTAAGCAATAATTAGGCCAAATAGGAAATAAAAGAATAAATTTAAAAGTACATGGGAACAAATGAAAATGAAAACACAACAGTCCAAAATCTTTGGTCCTAAGCGGTGGTCCTAAGAGGGAAATATGTAGCAATATAGGTCTACCCTAAGAAGCAAGAAAAATCTCAAATAAACAACCTGACCTTACACCTAAGGGAGAGAGAAAAAGAACAACAGACAAAATCTCAAACCAGCAGAAAGAAGGAAATAATAAAGATTAGAGCAGGAATAAATGGTATAGAAACTAAAAAACAAAAACAAACAATAGAACAGATCAATGCAAACAGGAGCTGATTGTTTAGAAAAATCAATAAAATCAATACAACTCTAGGCAGACTTCTCAAGATAAAAGAAAAGAAAAATGACTCAAATAAATGCAATCACAATTGAGAGAAGAAAAATAACAGCCAATACCACAAAAATAAAAACAATTATAAAAGAATATTATGAAAAACTGCTTGCCTAAAAATTGGACATCTTTAATAAATGTATAAATAAATTGCTAGGAACATGTAAAATACCAAAACAAAAATAGAAAAAGTAGAAAAGGTGAACAGACTGATAACTGGTGAAGAAATTTCATCACTACTCAAAGAACTCCCAATGAACAGAAGTCCAGAGCCAGGTGGTTTTACATTGCACTCTACCAAATATTTAAAGGGTTAATACCTATTCTTCTCAAACTATTCCAAAAATAGAAAAGGAAGAAAAACTTCCAAATTCATTCTATGAGGCCAAAATTACCTGAAAAGCAGATAAAGACACCACAGGAGGAAAAAAGAGAGAGAACAAGCCAGTATCTCAATGAACATAGATGCAAAAATCCTCAATAAAATACCAGCAAAACAAGTCCAACAATATATTAAAAAAAAAAAATCATTCAGAGTATATGCGTGTCATAAGACCTAAGTGAACCACAATTTCAAGTATATAATGCTTCTTGGGTCCAATGAGAGCATGTCTCCATACTCATGTCTTCTAGACTGAGGCTTCCTGAAATCTGGCTCTGAATAATCAGCAAGAAAGTTGTAAGTGATTCTGATCTGCTTTCTAATATCTGAAATCACTTGTTCATGGGTTCATAATACCCACTTGAGAAGGAGGAGAGAGATGGTGGAGGCCAGGAGACCTATTTCGTCTGGTCCCAGCAATTCAGCTAGATAGTTATCAAACCATTCTGAACAGCTACAGATTCAACAGATCGAAGAGAAAATAGCAGCAATTCTATGAACAGAAAAGTGACCACTTTTCGGAAGGTAGGACATGCAGAGAAGTGAATCCAATGTGTTATTTGGGAAGATAGACAATGTGGGGAGGGAGCCTCCGTCAGCCACTTATTGGCAAGTGAGAGAGCAGTGGAGCACAAAATCAGAACTTTTAGAAGTCTGCTCCACAGAGGGATGTCACTCCAGAGGTTAAGCAGGGGGTGGAGCCCTCACAAGGACATTGTGGTCTCAGGACCCTTGGGGTGACAGGAAGACCTGGAGTGTCTGAGTGTGGCAGAGCTCCCAGGTATTGGAGAGGGGAAGCCAGCTGCAGAGATGGAGCCAAGAAGTGAGCTCTCAGCTCAGGGCTGCCATAAACCATGATCCAAGGCACATTCAGGCCACTACTCCTCGAGCAGGGACCCCACAGGTGGCAGATCCAGGGAACCCCCTCTTCCTCCTTCAGGAGAAACAGCGCAGGGGCACAGTGCAGGAATATGCTGGGTTTGCAGATTCCAAGCGGGGCTATGCACCAGAGACAGAAATGCCTGGTCACAGGCAGCGTGAGCTCGGAGTGCAGGAGGAGACCAGGGAAACAGGAGGGATTGACTGCTTTTCTCTGAGGACGAACTGAGGAATGGGGTCCCAAGCTCCCGGCTCCTCCAGTCAGAGACTGGGAAGCTGCCATCTTCATTCCCGTCCTCCAGAGCAGTACAGAAAGCGCTCAGGGAACAAAAGCTCCCAGAGCGAACCCCAGCAGATTGCTTAGCCCAGCCCCTGGCATGGGTGGTGCAATTCCACCACAAGCAAAGACAATTGAGAATCAGGCAACAGGCCCCTCCCCCAGGATATCAGCAAGAACATCCAGCCAAGACCAAGTTCTCTGATGAATGAGAACTGCAAAACACCAGCACTAGGGGAATAGAGCATATAGAATTCATGGCTTTTTCCCCATGATTCTTTAGTCTTTCAAAGTTAAATCCTTTAAGTTTTTACTATTTCTTTTTCTACTATTAAAAATTTTTCCTCTTTCCTATTTTAACCTATTTTAACTATTTTATCCTATCAATACCTTTTTAAAGATCTTTTTTAATTTTCATTTTTGCAGTCCTATTCTATCTCTTCGTTGTAGTTAATCTTATTTTTTGTATACATAAAAATTTTGCTTTCTTCAGAATTTTGGGATACAGTTTCTTCTAACAGACCAAAATATATCTTAAATCTAGTGTCTGGCTTTGTTCTAGCCTCCAGCCTGATCACATTCTCTCCTTTTTCTTTTCCTTACTTTCTTCAACCAACGTCTTATCAACTCCTTTTAAAAAATCTTTTAAATTTTTCATCTTTATACTCATATTCCATCCATTCATGTTTTTCTTTATATATATATATTTTTCTTTCTTTATAATTTTGATAGGCAGTTTCTTCTAACAGAACAAAATACACCCACAACCAACTGTATGGCTCTGTTCTATTCACCAGCCTAATCATAACTTTTTTCCTTTCTTCTCTCCAGTTTCAGGTCTCTTCTGATTTGGTTAGTGTATATTTTTCTGAGGTCATTTCTAGCTACCATTTTAGTATTTTGTTCTCTCATCTAGTCTCATCTGGATAAAATGACAAGGCAGAAAAACTCCCCTCAAATAAAGACCATGAGGCAGTACCAACTGCTAGGGACCAAGTCAATATGGACATTAGTAAGCTGTCAGAACTAGAGTTCAGAATGACGATTATAAAGACACTAGCAGGACTTGAAAACAGCACAGAAGATACTAGAGAATCCCTTTCTGGAGAAATAAACGAACTAAAATCTAACCAAGTTGAAATTTAAAAAGCTACTAATGAGGTGTAATAAAAAATGGAAGCTCTTACTGCTAGGATAAATGTGGCAGAAGAGAGAATCAGTGATATAGAAGACCAAATGACAGAGAATAAAGAAACTAAGATAAAGAGAGGTAAACAACTACTTGATCCTGAGGGGAGAATTCGAGAGAGAATATCATCGTAAGATAAAAGAATATTAGAATGACTCATATCCCAGAAGAAAAAGAGAGGGGGGCAGAAGGTATATTAACAGGTCAACACCCCATTGTCAAGTATTAAAACAAGTCTCAGAGACAAAGAGAAAATCCTGAAAGCAGCTCAGGACAAGAGGTCTCTAACCTACAATAGTAGAAAGATTGCAGCAGACCAATCCACAGAGACCCAACAGTCCAGAAAGGACTGGCACAATATATTCACAGCACTAAATGAGAAAAATAGGCAGCCAAGTATACTATATCCAGGTTAGGCTGTCATTGAAAATAGAAGGAGAGATAAAAAGCTTTGAGGACAAATAAAAATAAAAAGAATTCACAAACACCAACCAGTCCTATAGGAAATACTGAAAGGGGTCCTCGAAGCAAAGAGAGCCTAAAAGTAACAGAAGAGAAAAGAACAGAGACAATATACAGTAACAGCCACCTTGCAGGCAAAACAATGGCACTAAATTCATATCTTTTAATAGTTACCCTGAATGTAAATGGGCTAAATGTCCCAATCAAAAGACATAGGTATCAGAATGGATAAAAAAAAAAAAAAAGACTCATTGTCTGCAAGAGACCCATTTTAGATCCAAAGACACCTCCAGATTTAAAGTGAGGGGATGGAAAACAATTTATGCGTTAATGGACATCAAAAGAAACCTGGGGTGGCAATCCTTATATCAGAAAAATTAGTTTTTAAGCCAATGACTATAATAAGAGATGAGGAAGAACACTGTATCATACTTAAAGGGTCTGTCCAACAAGAAGATCTAACAATTTTAAATATCTATGCTCCTAATATGGGAGCAGCCAATTATATAAACCAATTAGTAACAAAATCAAAGAAACACACTGACAATAATACAATAATAGTAGGGGACTTTAACACCCCCCTCACAGAAAAGGATGGGTCATCTAAGCAAAAATCAACAAGGAAATAAAGGCTTTAAGTGACACATTGAACCAGATGGGCATCACAGATATATTCAGAACATTCCATCCCAAAGCAACAGAATACACATTCTTTCCTAGTGCACATGGAACATTCTCCAGAATAGATCACATCCTGGGTCACAAATCAGGTCTCAACCAGTATCAAAAGACCAACTTCCCAGGGGGATTCTACCAAACATTTAAAGAAGAATTAATACCTATTCTCCTGAAACTGTTCCAAAAAATAGAAATGGAAGGAAAACTTCCAAACTCATTTTATGAGGCCAGCATCACCTTAATCCCAAAACCAGACAAAGACCCCATTAAAAAGGAGAATTACAGACCAATATCCCTGTCGAAACTGGACACAAAAATTCTCTCCAAAATACTAGCCAATAGGATCCAACAGTACATTAAAAGGATTGCTCTCCACGACCAAGTGGGATTTATTTATGGGCTGCAAGGTTGGTTCAACATCCACAAATCAGTCAATGTGGTACAATATGTTAATAAAAGAAAGAACAAGAACCATATGATACTCTCAATAGATGCTGAAATAGCATTTGACGAAGTAAAGCATCCTTTCTTGATCTAAATTCTTTATAGTGTAGGGATAGAGGATACATACCTCAATATCATCAAAGCCATCTATGAAAAATCCACAGTGAATATCATTCTCAATGGGGAAAAACTGAGAAATTTTATCCTTAGGTCAGGGACACAGCAGGAACGTCCACTATCACCATTACTATTCAACATAGTATTAGAAGTGCCTCAGCAATCAGACAATAAAAAGAAATAAAAGCCATCTGAATCAGCAAAGAAGCACTCTTTGCAGAGGATATGATACTATATGTGCAAAACCCAAAAGACTCCACTCCAAAACTGCTAGAACTCAACAGGAATTCAGTAGTGTCAGGATATAAAATCATTGCACAGAAATCAGTTGCATTTCTATACACCAACAACAAGGCGGATGTAAGAGAAATTAAGGAGTCCATCCCATTTACAATTGCACCCAAAACCATAAGATGCCTAGGAATAAACCTAATCAAAGAGGCAAAGAATCTGTACTCAGAAAAAAAGTACTCATGAACGAAACCGAGGAAGCAACAAAGAAATGGAAAAATGTTCCGTGCTCATCAACTGGAAGAACAAATATGGTGAAAATGTCTATGTTACCTAGAGCAATCTACACATTTAATGCAATACCTACCAACATACCATCAATTTTTTTTTCAAAGAAATGGAACAAATAATCCTAAAATTTATATGGAACCAGGAAAGACACTGAACAGTCCGAGGAATGTTGAAAAAGAAAACCAAAGCTGGTGGCATCACAATTCCAGACTTAAAGCTCTATAAAAAGATGTAATCATCAAGACAGTATTGCACTGGCACAAAAACAGATACATAGATCAATGGAAGAAAATAGAGAGCCCAGAAATGGGCTCTATGGTTAACTAATCTTTGACAAAGCAGGAAAGAATGTCCAATGGAAAAAAGACAGTCTCTTCAACAAATGGTGTTGCAAAACTTGGACAGCCACATGCAGAAGAAGGAAACTGGACCATTTCCTTACACCACACACAAAAATAGACTCAAAATGGATGAATGACTTCAATGTGAGACAGGAATCCATCAAAATCCTTGAGGAGAACCCAAGCAGCAACGTTTTTAACCTCAGCTGTGGCAACTTCTTCCTAGAAACATAACCAAAGGCAAGGGAAGCAAGGCCAAAAATGAACTATTGGGACATCATCAAGATCAAAATTTCTTGCACAGCAAAGGAAACAATCAACAAAACCAAATGACAACCAACAGAATGGGAGAAAATCTTTGCGAATAACATATCAGATAAAGGGCTAGGATCCAAAATCTACAAGGAACCTACCAAATCAACACCCCCCCCCCCAAAAAAATATATCCAATCAAGAAATGGGCAGAAGACATGAACAGACATATCTGTCAAGATGACATCCAAATGGCCAAAAGACACATGACTAAGTGCTCAACCTCACTCAGCATCAGGGAAATACAAATCAAAACCACAGTGAGATACCACCCCACAACAGTTGGAATGGCTAAAATTAATCAGTCAGGAAATGACAGATGTTGGTGAGGATGCAGAGAAAGGGGAACCCTCCTACACTCTTGGTGGGAATGCAAGCTGGTGTAGCCATTCTGGAAAACAGTATGTTTCTGGAAAACAATATGGAGGTTCCTCAAAAAGTAAAAAATATAGCTACCCTACAACCCAGCAATTGCACTACTGGGTATTTACCCCTAAGATACAAATGTAGTGATCCAAAGGAGCACATGCACCCCAATGTTTACAGCAACAATGTCTACAATAACAAAATGATGGAAAGAGCCTAGATATCCACCCACAGATGAATGGATCAAGAAGATGTGGTATATACATATAGTGGAATACTATGCAGCCATCAACCCCCCTCCAAAATCTTGTCATTTGCAATGATGTGGATGGAACTAGGGGGTATTAAGCTAAGCAAAATAAGTCAATCAGAGAAAGATAATTATCACATGATCTCACTGATATGAGGAATTTGAGAAACAAGACAGAGGATCATAGGGGAAGAGAGGAAAAATGAAGTAAAACGAAAGCAGAGATGAAGACAAACCATAAGAGATTCTTAATCTCAGGAAACAAACTGAGGTTTGCTGGTGAGAGGGGAGGGATGGGGTCGCTGTGTGATGGGCATTGGGGAGTGTATGTGGTATAGTGAGTGCTGTGAATTGTATAAGACTGATGAATCACAATCCTGTACCCCTGAAACAAATAATACATAATACGCTAAGAAAAAAAAGAAAAAAATACACACTTGAAATAGTCATTTGTTTACCTTAGTAATCTTTTTTTTAAGATTTTATTTATTTATTTGACAGAGAGAGATCACAAGTAGGCAGAGAGGCAGGCAAGAGAGAGAGAGAGGAGGAAGCAGGCTCCCTGCTGAGCAGAGAGCCCGATGCGGAACTCGATCCCAGGACCCTGAGATCATGATCTGAGCCGAAGGCAGCGGCTTTACCCACTGAGCCACCCAGGCGCCCCAAACTTAGTAATCTTGATCTTTTTTTTCTGATCCCTGGAATTCTTGTAAGACAAAGAAAATATAAATATAAAACATAAAAATAGGGCCCAGCAGCTTGGTATGGGGAAGAGTTGATTGACTCATTGGAATACTGCCATATTTCATCACATCAAGGATGCATCAACTATAAGATGAACAATTTTAGTAAGTACCACTATAAAAGGGGGGGAAGCCCACAAACACTGCCAACCAAAATAACACCACGCTTCTGCATAACTAAGGATTTCTATTTTAAACTTATTGAAAGCTTTTCTATAACTCATTTAGACAAATATTTAGTCATATATCATTTCTTTGTATATACAAAGAGAAAAATACGTAAGAAATACATTGTGAAAAGATGTAAAAGTTTCTCCTCATCCAGAATCTGGTTCTCCAGGGTCCCGTAAGGAACCAGAGGCATGGATGTCCTTGTCTATCCACAAAGCATTTTCACCTATGTCATCAAGGACTGCTGGCGCAGCACTTCTTAGAAGAGGGTGGCATTACTAACGCTGGGTGCTGGCACCCATGCTGTAAGTTTGGGTGCTGGCTTTTTTCCCCTAGTTTTACTGAGATAAAATTGACATACAGGACTATGTAAGTTTAAGGCATACAGCGTCAGGACTTGACTTTCATATTTTGTAAAATGATGACCGCATTAAGCTTGAGTAATATCCATCATCTCATACAGACACATAACAAGGGAAGGAAGGAAGGGAGGATGAAAGGAAGGAAGGAAATGGAAGGGAAAAAGAAAAGAAGAAAGAAAAAGGAAAGAAAAAGAAAAATTTTTTCCTTGTGATTAGACTTTTAGGATCTACTCTACTAACAACTTTCAGATCTACCATACAACAGTGTTAGCTACAGCCACACATTACATCTGCAGTACTGGTTTATCTTATAACTGGTTTGTACCTTTTGACCACCTTCCTCCAACTCCCCCACCCTTCCAGCACCAGCCTCTGGTAACCACACACCTGATTCCTTTTTCTGTGTGTTTTGTTTTTAAGTGAAATAATATAGTATTTGACTTTCTTCTGACTGATATCATATAGCAAAATACCTTCAAGCTTCATTTTTGTCATTGCAAATGATAGGATTTCCTTCCTATGTATGGCTGAATATATTCCTGTGTGTGTGTGTGTGTGTGTGTGTGTGTGTGTGTGTGTAATAAGAAAGGAGTCCACTTACATTCTTTTACATGTGAATATCCAATTTCCCAGCACCATTAAGTGAAGAAAGGGTCTTTTCTCTGGAGTATTCTTGACTCCTTTACCATCTATTTGTTTGACTATATGCTTGGGCTTCTTTCTGGGCTCTTGATTCTAGCATTGGTGTATTTATTTACTTTAATGGATAGATACTGGACTTTTCTTGATCTTACCAGAGGGTATCAGTGGACACCCTTCTTCAGGTACACCAAAGTCTCTTACTCCTTCTTCAAATGGTCTTTAAGTAGCCTATTGGCTGAAGCATTCCAGTCCTACACCAGGAATAGCATACCCCCAGGCAGTGACAGCCAAGACAGGAGACAGTGACTGCACGATACTGCTGATTATAAGATACATCCCAGTTTCAGAGAAATAAAATATACAGAGAAATGTATGCCTTAGAGCCCTTGGGTCTGCTGTTTGATAGCTGTGTCATCTTGGGCAACAGAGGAAAAGTGTTTAGAGCCCAGTGTTTGGAGTGAGAAAGGAGACACACTCTAATCCTGACCCTCATTAGCTGTGGGACTTTAGATAAATATTCAATTTTCTACAGACTCAATTTCCCCATCTGTTAAATGAGGAGAATGGAAATACATAGTTGAAGTATTGTTGTGAGAAATTAATTCAACATATCTAGTGAAAATTTCACAAATACTAGGTATATTATCAGTATCTTTGAAGCTGAGCTTCCTCATTTTTATCACAGGGAAAACAATGATGACATTTATCTTACTTTGTCCACAGAGTTATTCAATGAGTATCAAATGAGTTAACATTTTTTAATTGCCACAATAGACACATATATAATATTTCAAAGAATTAGTATGCATTTATTTGTGTCTCTATCACTTTATCCATTATTACAAAAATTGTCTGTGTGACTTGTAGGCAAGGGACAGAAAGAGATGAACTTCCCTGAGATTAGACTCCCCTTGTCACTCTTCTAACCAAAAAGACCTGAACACTCATAAGTATCTTAGCAAAACATTATGCTAGAATAGTCTCATCTTTAAAAGTACATCTTAATCTCATCCACTCAAATGTTAGAATACAGTGTGTTACAAAATATTGAAAAAAAAATAGAAGATAGGGATCTTTTCTGTCCCTTTTCACAATGTAACAGTGCTGAGACATATCAGGATAGTTTGATGAAAATGTTGTAGGGAATGGACACCATCATTATTATATATTATAATTATTTGTCCATATTAATGGCAGATCTCTTCCCAATATGATATAGACTTTTCAGATTTTTACTTTTGAATCTGAGGGAAGAGATGCAATTTAAATATGCTTTAACAATTAAATCAAATTTCTGTTCATTTCAATAGCCAGGAATTTTAGAACATTTGGAAAAGGAATTTTAGGAGGGAGCATATTCCCTATTATGCCAGCTGAATGTTAGGGCTGTTGTTAAGAATAATTTTCTGTGTAAGGCAAAGAAAACAAAGCAGTATATGAATCACTTAGTCATTTGTATAAAAAGGATATGAACTAATTCATTATATTATTTTTAATATTTATTATAACCAATAAATTTATTGGTTATATTTAACCAATGCCCTAAAATCTTTATTTTTTTTTAACCCCGAGCATCTTAAATAACTTAGAAGATCAGTTTAGATCCTTCATTTGCAAGCAACAGAAACCTACTACAGCTAACTTGCAGGAAAAGGAAATTTGGGGAGATTTTTGGCACTCAAACAAGATGATGGGAAGCTGGAGCACCAGGCTTGGAAATAAGGATTCCTGGTGGCCTGGGCAGTGGGAACACCGGTCATGTCTCCTGGGCCCACAGGGCAATGAGAGGACCCCAGCCGTCTCCCACCCTCTGTCCCTCTATGTCACAATCCCAGAGGAAAGTTTCCAATGTTTTGAACAGAAGTCAGAAGACTGCTGGGTAGCAATTTGAGGACCAGTGAATGGAGACACTTCTTTGAAACAACACAACTGAACTAGCATCTTGGGGGAATAACCAGGTAAATTTCCCAAAGCAAGTGAGTGACCTAGATGAAGCCCTGGTCAAATCAGTCAAGGCTTCCCTGTCTCTTCTTACTTCGGGGCCAGCTCCTCCAGTCCACATGGCCAGATGCACGTGGGTGGGAGATTGCAAGAAGCACCTCATCTGATTATATGACTTTCCTAGAAAAAACCTGTTACTGGCTTTCAGTTGCCTTCTGGGTAAAAATCCAAGCTCCTTATCTGGTCCTTCGTAGTCTCAGGAGTCAGAATGTTTATGGCTCAAATTCTGACTCAAGCAACTGCTATCTCACTTTCTGTGCCTCATTTGCAGTGTCTATAAAAGGAATGTAATAGCTGCTGTGTGATCGAAAGAATTAAAATGCATATAATGCCATTTAGAGCAGTACCTGACACTTAGTAAGATCTCTGTATGCATGATTATTAATCTCGTCAGTGCTGTTATCTTTAGAATTATCTAGTGAAAAAAAAAAGTGCCTACAATCCTGGTAGTCTCAGTAACAAGACTGCAGGCACCTAAGTCCCACTATGAACAATGGCATATGTAATATGTATGTGGTACTAGGGAAATAATTTCTAAAATGTATACTGGAATGCTTTTAGGAAAAAAAAGTAAATGTGGGAAGGTATGTAGTCAGAATTCTCTAGAGACACAGAATGAATAGGAGATTAGATGAGCGATAATAGATGGTAGATAGATAGGTAAGATATACAGAGGGAAATAGAGAGATATGTAGAGAGAGATTGCTTTATTATAAGGAACCAGTTCAGGCAGGCATGGAGGCTGACAAGTCCCAAGATCTGCAGGGTAAGTAAGTCTTCACCCAGAAGACCTGATGGTTCAGTTTGGGTTAAAGAGCAAGAAAAACCCAATGCGTCGGTTTGAAGGCATTCAGGTGGGAAAGATTTTTCTTACTTGGGGCATGGTCAGCCTTTTAGTTCTATGTAGGCTTTCAACGAATTGATGAGGCCACATAAGGGAGTGATGACATGATTTACTCAAACTGCTAATTTAAATGTTAAGTTAATCCCCATTACACCCTCACAGAAACCCTCAGAAGAATGACCAAATATCTGGGCACTCCATCATCCAATCAAGTTGACACATAAAGTTAACCAACACAGATGGCAAAAATATTAATGAATAGTAACAATGTTCTACATAAGGAATTTGACTATAGTTACCTTGACTTAATGTTGCAATTTATGTAGCTCAGATTCATAGGCAAGACATCAACATTAAAATGTTGTTTAAGGGGGCGCCTGGGTGGCTCAGTGGGTTAAGCCTCTGCCTTCAGCTCGGGTCACGATCCCAAGGTGCTGGGATCGAGCCCCGCATCGGCACTCTGCTCAGCGGGGAGCCTGCTTCCTCCTCTCTCTCTGCCTGCCTCTCTGCCTCCTTGTGATCTCTCTCTCTGTCCAATAATAAATAAAATCTTTAAAAAAAATGTTGTTGTTTAAGGAAAGTAGTATAGACTGGGTGGAATTACATATGCTAGTTATATCAACAAGGCTAATAACTGGATATATTATAGGTAGTTTCTTTTCAAATTGCAATGTACACCAATTTAGAATTTATTAGATAAGGTTGCAGATCTAAATGTGCAATATTCGTAGGGTTCATAAAAAACCCATTCCAAACTAAATTAACAGTGATGGAATAAACTAAGGTAATAATTACCAGATTAGTAACAATTAATAAAAAGTCAAAGCTGAAATGGTGCTGGGAAAATTGGACAGCTATTTGTAGAAGAATGAAACTGGACCATTCTCTTACACCATACATGAAGACAAACTTGAAATGGATAGAGGACCTCAACGTGAGGCAGGAATCCATCAGAATCCTAGAGGAGAACATAGGCAGTAACCTCTTCGACACTGGCCACAGCAACTTCTTTTAAGATATGTCTCCAAAGGCAAAGGAAACAAAAGCAAAAATGAACTTTTGGGACTCCATCAAAATCAAAAGCTTCTGCACAGCAAAGGAAACAGTCAACAAAACAAAGAGGCAACCCACAGAATGGAACAAGATGTTCACAAATGACAATATAGATAAAGGGCTGATATCCAGGATCTGTAAAGAACTCCTCAAACTCAACACTCAAAAAACAGATAATCATGTCAAAAAATGGGCAGAAGACATGAACAGACACTTCTCCAGTGAAGACATACAAATAGCTAACAGGCACATGAAAAAATGTTCATCATCACTGGCCATCAGGGAGATTCAAATCAAGACCACACTGAGATACCACATTACACCAGTTAGAACAGCCAAAATTAAGAAGACAGTAAACAACGTGTGTTGAAGAGGATGTGGAGAAAGGGGAACCCTCTTATACTGTTGGTGAGAATGCAAGTTGGTACAGCCACTTTGGAAAACAGTGTGGAGATTCCTCAAAAAATAAAAAATAGAGCTTCCCTATGACCCTGCAATTGCATTACTGGGTATTTACCCCAAAGACACAGATGTAGTGAAAAGAAGGGCCACCTGCACCCCAATGTTCATAGCAGCAATGGCCACAGTCGCCAAACTGTGGAAAGAACCAAGATGCCCTTCAACGGATGAATGGATAAGGAAGATGTGGTCCATATATACAATGGAGTATTATGCCTCCATCAGAAAGGATGAATACCCAACTTTTGTATCAACATGGATGGGACTGGAGGAGATTATGCTAAGTGAAGTAAGTCAAGCAGAGAAAGTCAATTATCATTTGGTTTCGCTTATTTGTGGAGCATAAGGAATAACACGGAGGACATGGGGAGATGGAGAGGAGAAGTGAATTGGGGGAAATTGGAGGGGGAGACAAACCATGAGAGACCGTGGAGTCTGAGAAACAAACTGAGGGTTTTGGAGGGGAGGAGGTGGGGGTTTGGGTGAGCCTGGTGGTGGATATTATGGAGGGCACATATTGCACGGAGCACTGGGTGTGGTGCATAAACAATGAATTCTGGAACACTGGAAAGAAATTTAAAAAAATAAAGAAGAAGAAGAAAGTCAAAGCTGGCTGGGACACTGATAATAATCTCTCTGTCCTGAACACAGCAGGGTCACACAAGAAATGGTACACAGTAAGGTGGAGGAACATAACACTTCAAGGTGTTAAATGTTGACCAAACTTCTCAACTGAGAAATCTGCTAGAAATCTGACTGAAATCTGCTAGATTTTCAGGAACTGGTGTTTAGTGTACAAAAAATAAAAATCAGTGTAACTTCATGCCATTTCCAAAAAGAACCAAGGAATGAACTTGCATTTTGGCCTCAGTCTGAAGGGCATCCGGAATGAGCTTTTTATCCACCAATGAGCAGAACACATCTCTCCCAGCGCCTGTTATGAAGAGATCTGGGGAAGAGGGTATGAGTGGCGGAGCCAGATGCACTTTGCATTCCAACAGATCTTGAGGAGAATTAGTTCAAGAAGGAATGGACAATTAGCTTGAGGATTTCTGATCCATTTATACTTTCCCCAGTATGGGGGTGAGGGTGGGGAGAAGAGAAGGAGAAAAAGCAAAACCTGAAAAGGAAATGAGCAAAAAGAAGGCAGGAGAAGGAAGGGGAAGGGAGAGGAGGACTGAGGGGGAGGAGAAGCATCCTGCACTTACGTCACCGACATCAGAATGACCTCATCTAGGAATCTTGATATTATTGCTTCCTCAAGGAAGAATTTTAGCAGGACCCCTAAGAATTGCCCTGGCATCCACAGTAGAGCAGCTCCCAGACTTCTCCATTAGGTGCCATCTGGGGGTTGAGAGGTGGGCCTGAGGGTTCCCTGAGCCCCACCATTCATATACACTACTGCCTACCGAGTTCAAAAGCCCCCCACCTTTAAGTTTTTATTTGAATTCAACAAGTTAGTTAACATACAGTATTAAATTAGTGAAGCCCTTCCTGATTTTCTTCACCAAAATAATCACCCCTCCTCAGCGCTTTCAAGTACATTTTTGCTCTTCTACTACTAGACATAGAATGAGAAGATTTTTACAAATAAAAAATCCCCAAGGAGTTTTTCCAGCTTTTTCATGTGTTTATATGCAAGTACATAAGGACATGCTGACTAACAGAGTTAATTTTATTTTACTTGGAGTTCTGTATTTCCAGAAGCCATTTTCAGTTCTTCAGGAGGGAAGGCTGGTATAAATAAAAAATAACTAATCCACACAAAGAAGAAAACTTACAGAAGTATACTACTACTTTGCATAGAGTTACGCATTTAGTATATTTTGTTACATGAAATTTAATACTGCCCTGGAAAATCCAGAAGATGATTCTTCGGATTATCCATCACCAGGTTTTCCACTGCATGAGCTGGGCCCATGTCTGTTTCTACCTCCCAAAGTCTAACTGGGCAGTTTTGAACTTGGTGATGGATTTTCCTGCACTCAGAGGATTAGCTCAAGGCTAATTCACAAGTCATGTAGGCTTTAACTCAGGCCATACATTCCAAACCCTGTGTTCATTCCACTAACCTACAAAATTTTACTGGAGCCCCTTTGAAAGGGGTCTCCAACTACAGAATTATGACCCACCCTGCCCTTCCTCCCCCAGGTCACCAGTAAAGGAATAAACTTTGAGTGGGAGCAAGGTCTTGGGGAGATCAATCTGCCAACTGATCCCAAATTTTGAAGATTCACAGTAAGGTTTCCCTTAAAGCCATCATTAAGAGATACTGTGCACATCACACCAGGGAAGGCTCCCTGTCCTGTCTGCCTTGGAGATGTTGAAGAATGCTTGTCTTACAGGACTAATCATAATGTCTATAAGACATAAATGAATTCCAAAAATCTGGGCTGACTAGATGCAGGGTCTTGTGGCGATTAATTTACTAACTCCTGGATGTATTTCCTTCTTGAGATATCAGTAATTAGAACGGATAGTCTCTAAGGTTCCTTCACTGGAACGCCAGAAATGCCAGAAAAGTATTCTCTAGGATTACTTTCTGGTGTTTTGAGAACTAGGGTGAAATACAAAGACAGAATAATATTTCCTTTTAAGGAACAATGTTATAGGTGCACTGAAGTGTGTTTTGTAGGGTTTTGTGGTATAATGGTTAGTTCTGGACTATGAAATCCACTGTAAGTTTGGGCATGACTGTCCACAAATTTTTTTTTTTCTTTTTTAGAGAGAACATGAGAGGGAAGAAGGTCAGAGGGAGAAGCAGACTCCCTGTGGAGCTGGGAGCCTGATGCGGGATTCGATCCCAGGACTCCAGGATCATGACCCGAGCCAAAGGCAGTTGCCTAACCAACTGAGCCACCCAGGCACCCTGCAAACAATTTTAATTCACAGCTTATAAGCATAAGTAGGCAAGAAAAGTGCATCAATAGGAATAAGTTTCTTGGTTTATGCACTTCTAGACCCTAAGAACCTACATAATTTGTAAAAAATTGTGTGCCTTGTGGTGAAGGAGGAAAAGAAAAGGAGAAGGAAAAAAATGTAGTAGAGAAGAAAGAAAGGGGAGGCAGAATAACTTACTGAACCTGGGCCCATCACTATGCGAAGGGCATTACATGAAGTCTCTAGCTTATTCCCAATACCCTCCAAATATCTGGAGGGAAAAACTGAAATAATTACATTAATGAAAACTTCACTGAACAATCATCTATGGATAGGTGGACAAGGGAATCTTACTAATTATAAGCTAAACAAGATGACATTATAACATAATAAATAGTAATTTCAGAACATTTTTAAAGGGCTGGGGGGGGGCACTGGGACGGCTCAGTTGGCTAAGCGTCTGCCTTCAGCTGAGGTCATGATCCCAGAGACCCAGATCAAGTCCCTCATCAGGCTCCCTGCTTCTCCCTCTGCCCCTCCCCACTGTTAAGTTCTCTCTCTCTCTCTCCTCAAATAAATAAATAAAATCTTTTAAAAAAAGAAAAAAAAAATGTGTGCCTTGGGAAGCTGATTCTTGCCCCCAGAGGTCTCTTTTGTCATTCATTCTTCTTTTACTCTTTCCTCAGTCCTATTATAACTCATTTCTGTCATTATATTCAGATAACATTTAAATGCCTCTTTGAACCAGACACTATTGTTGAGCAAAGACAGATTATCCTCCGAGCTGGTTCTTTAATGAGTCTATTATACTTCCAAACTCACATGTCCACTGTCCAGCTTCAGGGTCCCAGTGCAATGAGGGGAAAAGAAGACACCTTTTATCTCACAAGTCCCGATGTCTAAAACATAAAAAAAACATTAAAAAAAAGTCATAATAGCTGTTTTCTTTTAGATGCAACCTCTGTCACGGTCTTTGGACCATTCTCTGAGCCTGGTTTCTCGTTACCATCTGATTTTCCTAGGGCTTTGCCGTTCTGTGTGTTCCTCAACCCAGCTGGAGTCCATGGCTGGCTGTATGTGTCAGCTGCTTCATTACAGGAGTGCAAAGATGGTAGAGTCTGTCCTTAGCGTTTTAATTCTAAACAAAACAAATCATACTGGCGTGAATCATAGACTCGCAAACTCAGGAAAGACTGGTCACCATAATGGAACATTCTAATCCAGTGGGAATGTGACCCTCATAAAAGAGTTGTCAAAGTCACTGAAAATTTCTTTAAAGGTAGGAAAAAACTTAAATAAATAAATAAATAAATGTATGTTTCTGAGTCCTAGGGGTGAAAAAGAGTACATTTTAACTCTTTAACAAACCTGCCATCTAGTGGCCGATTCGTATTTCTCAGGGAGCTGAAGGCGACAGATGCGTTCAAGTTCACACTGATGAAGTGTTGTGTGGCCATTGTGAG
The DNA here is from genome assembly GCF_964662115.1 of Mustela nivalis. Classification (NCBI taxonomy): domain Eukaryota; kingdom Metazoa; phylum Chordata; class Mammalia; order Carnivora; family Mustelidae; genus Mustela; species Mustela nivalis. Next base: position 6,298,810 of record NC_139035.1, on the reverse strand, counting down.
TGCACTTCTGACAGAATCAGTGCGACTTCGCTCAAAGGTGAAGAATGGAAACTACGAAAATCATTCCGAAGTCTGTTATACCGTCTGTAACCAAACAACTTAACTGATGACGGACTCAAAGATGCAAGTTCTAGGCAGTCATTTCGCTAGGAAAAGAGGGACCGAAAGGAGAATATGCACGGGGTAGTACGTGTTAGTGACTACTAATCGCAGTAATAATAATAGAGATCATTACTCACGGGTTAGTGACTAGTAATCTCAGTAAAAACTAATGATACCATGCGACACGCTTCACAGTAAAGGTTTCCAACATCGCAGATTTCCTAGCAACCTTGAAAAAGAGACATGACAATCTTCAGAGCGGACAGAACGGATATGCTAAGGGACTTGCTGAGTTGCCCAACTTCCTTTTTTTAAAGATTTTATTTATTTATTGAGAGAGAGAGAGATCACAAGGAGGCAGAGAGGCAGAGAGAGAGGGGGAAGCAGGCTCCCCGCTGAGCAGAGAGCCCGATGTGGAGCTCTATCCCAGGACCCTGACATCATGACCTGAGCTGAACGCAGAGGCTTAACCCACTGAGCCCCCCGGGCGCCCCCAAGTTGCCGAAGTTCTTGTAACAACTAAACCACTACCTAAATCCTTTCCTTCCGAGCAGGGGTAGAACAACCCGACACACCAAAACCGGCAGAGGAAGGAAGAGCAATTTTTCGTCTCTGAACTGGTCAAGTACTACCCAGTCACCTACCCATAAGGTGAAAACAGCTGAAGGCCTTGATAGAAAGTTCTTAGTTTACATGCTATTCAGTGTGAATGCTATTAGATTTTCTCTTTCACCCTATTTTTTCCCCCTTCAGGACCTCGTAATTTCGGCTCCAGGCTGCATTCGGCTCGAAGGGACAAGCGCAGCGATCCTGCCGGCCACACCGCGAGCAGCTCGGCTCGAAGGCGTCCCGCGGGAAGTCTCCCACCGTCCTTCCCGCTTACAGAAGCCTTCGGGCCGCGCCTGGCCATGCTGCGCGGCGGCCCAGAAGGACGACGCTGCAGACACTGCTCTGACCCACGCCAAACCGTCCCGCAGCCCAGCGAGCGCCGCGGCGACGCTGAAGATCCCGGCGGTCACGGGGCCCCGGTGACGAGCGCGCGGCCTGCCGCTCATCGGGGCTGCGGTGGGAGTCACGACGACCCACGGGGAGGTAGCCCGGGGTAGCTCGCAGGGACGGGAGGACGCCAGGATCCCGCACACGTCCCAGAAGCTACCGAGGGGGTCTTCCCAGGCCGCTTGGCCGAGTCAGAACCCGCAGCCGAGCCGGAGGGAGGCTTCCGGGGCGGCCTGACCCGCCCAGGCTCCGCGCGTGCCCCGGAACAGGTGCAGGAGGGGGACCCCGGGGCGGGTGGGCAGTGGCGCGCAGGGGTGGGGGTCACGGGGCCGGGCGCCCCGGAAGTCGCGGAGCCCAGACTCGGTCCCCGCCGACGCCTGTCACCGCTCGCTCCAACCTCGTTCCCACAGAGAGAAGAGCCGGGGCGGGAAACTGGCAGGCCCGGCACGAGGGCGGACAGAAACCTTCTCCCTCTCCGGGAGGCCAGGAGGTGCGGTCAGCTCACCTGCGGGCGAGCCCGCCGGCCGGACCCGGTCCCAGCCGCGCGCTGTAGCAGCCGCAGCAACCGCGACCCCGAAGCACGCGGCCGACGCGCTGACGAAGCCGGAAGCGTCCGGCCGGGAGGCCTCGGACGGAGAATTACCCATGAGGCCCTGGGGCCGACGATCGCCGCGAGGCCGGCTCTTAAGAGCGCAGCAAGAGGTATTCTCGCGAGAATAGGGGGGCCGCTCAGGTGCGTCTGGTTCAGGTGCGTGAGGAGATGCAGGTGCACTGTGTGCCGCACTCCGCTTAGAACCCCGGGACCTGGGATTAAAAGTCAGCGGTTGCTTGCACGCGCCATCCCAAACTTTCTGTGCTCGCTCCGCGGAGTTTCACCTGAGAAGGCGCTTTGAATTCTAATTACCGTGTAACTTCCAGCTGCGGGAGCGGGGTGCGGTTTGCAGGACTCACACCCCCGGGCTAAAGGTTGTCACTCTAATAACAAGTTTTTTTAAGGAGGGAGGGTAGAAATATAAAATTTATGCCTCTGAATGCATTTGTTTTCTTTGGCATTTTTTTAAAGTGTGGGGGTTTTTTTGTTGTTGTTGTTGTTGGTTTTTTGAGGTTTTTGTTTGTTCTGCATTCATTCTCAGTATCAGGCATATACCTTTATTCTTGCGGTGTGCACCTGTCACCCTGGCCTATGTCCTGACCAGATGTTAAAAAAAAAAATACCCTGAAGAAAGTAAGATAAAGTGAAAGGCTCCTCTGTAGAGTAATCCGTATTTTCTTCCCATTCACAGTGACGGCACAGGATAGCCGAGATCACACAGATCTCGGCAGATGGTTATCGCTGTGCCGGGCTCTCCGACCTACCTTTCCTTCTTTTCTGCAAAGGGCCTGAACACTTGTTTCCTTACAACATTGGTTTTCCTAGTTCCTTTTGTAAGTTCCTTCTAAGCCCTATTTTTGCTATTTAGCATTTAAATTGTGGAGGTCGGTTAAGTCTTAATCCTAAGTGTATTGTGTGCTTGGTAAGGAAAATAAATACGTAATTGAATACATGCAAATCAGGGAGTAAGCTTATACTGAACTTGGACTTCATCTCTTCCTTTCCTTTCTAAGTGATCTCATCCTTTCCTGGCTTTAATGTAAACTGTATGTGCCAGTGACACCCAAATGTATATTCTCCTGGCCAAGCTCCAGCAGCCCTGCCCCCGGCCCCTCCCAAGCCCCAGTCTCAAACATCCATGTGGATGTCCAACATATCCCAAACCTAAACTCTTGATTCCCGTAGGGCAAGGCCTACAACGTGTGGCTCTGGTATCCTTACATGTATCCAGAGAGTCCACATAGGCAAAGTCTTAAACCACAGTTAAAGTCTTGGCAGAACGCCTTGTGATGACCAAGAACACAAGATAATGGGAAGCCTGGCAGTTGCGGCTACACGACCATCCCTTACTCGCCTCCCCATGTCCCCTGAGAGGCTGTCACATGACAGTTGCTCATTGCCTCCCAGGTTCTGGTGAGATGTGAAGCTTTCTGCCCACTCACCCTGAGAATAGAGCTAGCTATCAACTCTAAAACCACTGTGCTTCTGTCAAGATCTAGGCTGAGCCAAGAGTTGTCCCCACACTCACACTTCCATCAGCCAGCCCCTTTTGTTTTGTCTCATCATTTTGGTGTGGGGGACAAGGGTCACTGGGCACTGACACCTTGGACTTTTCATTATCTAGGTGAGTCATGAGCACTTGAAATCTAAAAGTAGACCTTTACCAGTGGGGTCGGCCAAATCTGTGCCTGGTCTTGTGTGACTTCGACAGTCCCCATGCCACCCTGGCCTGCCTCCTTCCCCTGAAATCTCCTTCACCTCATCAACAGATACCAACATTCAAGTTTCCCAAGCCCCAAAGTGTAGAGTCATCTTTGCTTCCTCTCTTTCTCTTGTAGTCCGTATTCTGTAATTCTAAACCCTCTTGGCTCACAATGCAAAAATGTACTGAGAATCTGGCCATTGCGGGGCGCCTGGCTGGCTCAGTGCGATAAGCCTCTGCCTTCGGCTCAGGTCATGATCCCAGAGTCCTGGGATCAAGCCTCGAATCAGGCTCTCTGCTCAGCAGGGAGCCTGCATTCCCCCCTCTCTCTCTGCCTGCCTCTCTGCCTCCTTGTGATCTCTGTCTGTCAAATAAAGAAATAAAATCCTTAAAAAAAAAAAAAAAAGAATCTGGCCATTTCTCCCTAATATAGCCAGTGCAAGTCATTAGCTCCTCTCCCAAGGCCTACAGCATTGGCGTCTTACTTGTTTTCCTTCCTTTCTCCTTGTTCCTCTTCAGGCTTCTCCACACAGCTTCCAGAATGTTTCTTTTAAAACGCGTAAGTCAGAGCCAGCTTCACCCCGTTCAGAACGCTCCAGCTTCCTGCCCCATCACTTAAAAGTCTCCCCATGATTTGACTCCATCCTCTCTAATCTCATCTCTGGTCACAGCCCCCTCTCACTGGTCATCACCTACCCCCTCGTCCCCAGCCTCCTTCCTGTTCCTCAGAAGCTGTGTGCTCACCTCAGGACTATTGGACTGCAGTTTTCTTTGCTGGAGCATCTGCCCTGTGTTACCATGGAGGACCTCTCTACCCTCCTTGTGCTTCTGCCCAAATATCCCCTGCCCGTGAGATCCTCCTCATTCACTCTACAGCAGGCCCTGACCTCTAGCCTTTACATTTCTTTCCCTTCTTATATTGTTTTATGTCTTTCCACAGGATCTATATCATCTGCTATAGGATTCACTTATTGTCTAACTATGTTTTTGTCTGACTCTTTCAAATAGAATATAAGACCCACATGGTCAAATATTGTTTTTTAGATCCAAAGACCTAAAATAGTTATTAGGCACTTAGTAGGTGCTCAGTGAGGTATCACAAAATTGAGTCACAAAAAAAAAAAAAATGGGAACAAATTCTTGAATGAAACAGCACTGGATTCAATGTTACAGATTTCATACTCCAGAAGTGCGAAGTTGAACGAAACCGCCATGATCTTGACAACATTTTCCCACTTTGAAAAGATACTGTCTCAAAGCTTCATTGACAAAACTGTTATGTTGGTGTTCAACTTGACTAACACTGGGTAGGTATACATTATAGCATATCAATCCCTGATCTCAGGAAGTCCCAATCTTTTAGAGTAAACAGAACCATACAAATAATTCTATTTCTAATCATGTACTGTTCGCCTCCTAGGGGGTGAGCATTGACCTTAACAGCTGCATAGCGTGCTGACACACACTGAGCTCTCCGTAAACGATGGCTGATGTTCTACTTGGGATTAGAAGACAGGTGAATTGTTCTGAGAAGTGAGAAAACAACCCCTCGTGTGACGTTTTGAACTGGTCTCCTTGGGCTAAGCGGAGACTTGCTGGTGGAAAAGTTGGTGAGACGTGGGTGTTTCAGGATGGCCAGCCCCACTGCCTGAAGACAGCCAGTGTGTAGCTATAGAAAGAGTGACTGTCCCGGTGTGGGGAGGAGTGAAAGTGAGAGATCGGAAACAAAGCTTAAGTGTTTTGAAATTTTCACTGTCTTTGCTCTGAAAGTCGGATTTCTGGATTGCTACCCTTTTTTTAAAAATTCACACACATGAAAATAAGGGTGAAATTATGTCAATGGAGACTCTGTGCTGTTCACATGACACAAGTGAGAAAATATCATCTTTCTTTAATTTCATTTCCCTTGAAAATAGTGGTTTCAATTAAGTGAGAAAAAAAAACTTGAAGAACTTCAGCTTCAGGAAACGGAATCTTTTTTTTTTAAGAAAATAAAAATATACAAAGTAGTTTGGTGAAATCAAACCATTACCAGATTCTTTTTTTTCCCCCTGAAACAGATTTGATAGTTAATCTAATTGGCTATTAAATGTATTCTTCTTATAAAAGCCATTATGCAGTACTCTGTTTCAAAGCTTTGGAAAAGAAATATAAATAGTATTTAATTCTAAGTAAAATTAAACAAGCATAATTTCATTTGGAAATAAATACTTAGGGAAACTTTCAAACATTCAAAAAAGCAAAATCTTTCAGTGTTTGACAAAACTGTCCACAGTAAGATGGCAGCTTCAGGAAGAAAGACGACTGCTGTCAAACTAGAAAAACACAGTTAAACAACATACGTTACCCTGAGAAAAGAAAAACACGAGTTGTGAAAAAGTCAGGGGAAACAAATGACGTCGTGCTAACAATAGGAAAGACAGATCCCTTTGTAAAAGATGCTGCCACCGATAAGAGACATATTTTTGCAAATAGCCTGTTCTCTCCAGTTTGAATTTGCAAAACATGACACTTGAGCTCACCAAAACCCTAGTGGTTGCCTTGGGGAAAGAAATGGAGGTCATTCCCCCACTTAGCAAACCAGTTGGACCCTCTTCTTCCTCCTTAACTACCACTCCAAATTCCCATCTGCCATATAGGAGAATGGGACTGCATTTAAACGATGTATCAGATGAGCATTTCACAGGCCTTAAGATGTCCTGGAATTCATCCCACGGCCTTGAAATGTCGTGTTGGGTGGCTTTACATGTTTCATTACTTCTCTTAAGAATCCGTTCTCATAGTTTCCAACTCAATATTAGGAACTCTTCCGAAATGTTCACCATGGAGCTTCCAGCAAATCATTCTTTTATGCCCAGGCAGTGGGAAAATAAAAAGAAAACCTTAGCACAGCCTTCCCAAGTCCTACAGCTTTATGTACATTACTGGGCTTTCCTCAACCCCAGGCTCCAGGGAGGAGCTCGGGTCTATCTTTCCTTCATCACTGATTTCCTCTAAACTGATTATAATCCACTTTTTAAAAATTAATTAAAAATTAATGCAACTTTTAATTAATTAATGTGCTCAAGGAACATAGGAAAGTCTAAGCTGCCTAACATTAGGAGCCATCCATCCAGAAGCAGGATATAGCCCACCCCTGAAGTAGGGACTCCTGAAATGCTTGATTCCAAAAATACTCAGAAGAGGAGAAGATAAAACTTTCTGCAGCCTAAAACACAATGAAGTGGCCAGGATTTACCAGACAAAGCCATTTAGATGTGGGTTCAGAGAGAAGCAATGACTCTTGATTCTAAGGAACCCAGAATACATGTGGGTCTTCTCACGACCTCACATGTATGTGTGTGCATTTGTGTGCTGCTAAGAGGGCTCCGAAGTCCTGTTGAGGGCCAAATGACTCTTACAAAACAATATTTTGATGAGTTAAGTGTAAATGAATCAGAAACATACGGATTAAATTTCCCTTAATGCACATGGATTTAAAAATTAAGGGAAAAATGCTTGGAGAAGCCAATTTTGGCTTTTGCCAACCCCAAAGCTTTGGAAAATAGTTGGGATGTCCAATGATCCAACTCAGGAAAATGTGGCCCACTCCCCCTCTCCCTTTTATAAAATCTTTATTTGTTCACACACATGGTATCAAAAAAAGTCCATGGAGACATTTCTATTGGAGATGACGCCTGGTTCTAAACAAGACTTTATGAGAAAATCTCTTGTTTATTTGTGAATTTACCATGCATTTGCATTTATGGTGCACAATTAATTCAGGAATCTTCTGAAGAAGTAGTGTTCTTCCTTATCCCTCAGGAGAGGAGAAGCAGCATCCGTTCCCGCCTGTGTGCTAGTGTCTGTCTGTCTCTACATCATAAATATATTTCCAAAGGATTCTCGATGGAAAAATATCTTCTTTTAATTTTCTCCAGATGCTGTTCTTAGTAGGGATGATTTTTCTGACTGAGTGTCTCCTAAATCCTGCTGGGTAATTCTGCACATGGTCATGGTTAACACGGCGTGTGACGAATCCCAGATGTGGGAGTAATCAAAGTGACGTACAGATCTAAGGCAATACTCTGGGGAACAAATGAGGCCTGTTGTGAGGTCAGAACAATTAATGAGGGTCATACTGAAAGGTTTTGGAGTGGTGGGGTGGGGGAGAGTGTGAGCAAGGAGTCGGGGTGAAGAACGTGAATCCTTCGTACTTGAGAGTTTCTTTTCCGGCCTCGGAGAACAGGGACAGGTAAAGGAGGGACTGTGAAAAACCTTTATAATTTAGTTATTATTGTGTGGGTAGGTATCCATCTACATGTGTTCTGAAAGCAAGATGACTATCTCCTTGTCCCCTATCCAGAAAGCAGTGCTTGATATGATTGTCTGAATGACAACCACTAGACTACTGTGTAGAGAAGGGAAATAAGAAGACCCAAAATAGACATAAAAAGTTGTGTGTGTGTGGGGGGGGGTCTGAATTACACATGGCAGAAGGGAAACCCAGCAGAAATGTCTAGGTGGTATGGGATAGGAGAAAGTGTGTGTGGAATGGGAAAATCCTGGATGCAAAAGTCAGCAACAATACCTATTTGTGGAAAAACAGGTCATAATTCCTCTTTTTTTTTCACTTGTGAAATATAGATAATAACACATAGCTCAGGTATTTAGATGAAAAGAAAAGTAGTTCTATTTCAAATAGAACTTCAAATGGTCCTCCTCACTCAGCAAGGAGTACCAGAATGTAACTGATTTGGGGGAGCTTACTAAGGAGAAATAAAGTTGTCTTGAGTATTTTATTTAATGCTATCATTCTTAAAGAAATATATAGAATTTCAAACGATGAAAATAGGGACATTATATATGTATCTTATTATAATGTATATAATTTGCAAAATATATATGATATATTATATGTGTATTTAAGGTATAGTAGGAGCTAGAGACATTTTAACTTTATTCCAATTTGCAAGAATTGTTACTTATGAATATAGATGAAAACATATGAATTAAATACTGAAATAAAAGAATTATACCAGTGATTTAATTTAAAAAAGCATTGATGGGGGGCGCCTGGGTGGCTCAGTGGGTTAAGCCTCTGCCTTCGGCTCAGGTCATGATCTCAGGGTCCTGGGATCGAGTCCCGCATGCAGCTCTCTGCTTGGCGGGGAGCCTGCTTCCTCCTCTCTCTCTCTCTCTACCTGCCTCTCTGCCTACTTGTGATCTCTGTCTGTCAAGTAAATAAATAAAATCTTTTTAAAAAAAAGCAATGATGGTTCAATATTAGTTAATGTATTACTATTTTTCATCACATCAGTGAATTAAGTGAGACAAACCATATGTTCACTTTGAAAGATGGCAAAAATTCTTTTGATAAAAAACCATCAATTTATAATTTAAGAATATCTCTTCATAAACCACTTACAGAGGACATTTTCTTAATATGATAAGTCATATGTGTATCAAATAATAGGCAATCTCATATTAAATGTCAAAACTAATAGAGCTGATCTAAATAAATGAGGAAGAATATAAAGATTTTTGCTCTTGCTGCTTTAACATTTTCCTGAAAGCACTATACAATGCAGTGAGGGAAAAAAATGAAAATGCTCATATAAAAGTAGATGAAATGCTGTAAAATTCTGATTGTCTTTTAAAGTTTTTCCAAAGCTCTGGAAGAATAATTGACAACTTTAAAAAAAGAAAGACGGGTATTATTAAACAACATATTAAAGCCATAATTATCAAAACAGTGTTCAAGATTGCTGTGATCCAGAGATAGGTTGGAATGTAATGGGAAAGCAGGGATTGCTCAGAAACAAACTTAAGTATGTTTAATACTGTGTTAAATGGCAAAGATAGCATTTCTGATCAGTAGAAAACCTATGGATTATCCAATAATTGATGTGTACTTACTGGCTAACTCTCAGAAAGAAGGGAAAAAAGGGAGAGAAAGAAGGAAAGATAGAAGAAAGGAAGGCAGGCAGGAAACAAGGAAGAAGAGAGAAAGCAGGAAGAAAGAAAGAAGGAGGGAAGGAACTTAACAGGAATTAAGTTCAACTTTTAACACCAACTACAAAGTCAATTGCAGGTGCATTCAAGATTTTAATAGAAAAATGAAAATCAGGGCACCTGGGTGGCTCAGTGGGTTAAGCCACTGCCTTCGGCTCAAGTCATGATCTCAGGGTCCTGGGATCGAGTCCCGCATCGGACTCTCTGCTCAGCAGGGAGCCTGCTTCCTCCTCTCTCTCTCTGCCTGCCTCTCTGCCTACTTGTGATGTCTCTCTGTCAAATAAATAAATAAAATATTAAAAACAAAAAAGAAAAATGAAAATCAAAGAGGCACTTGAGGGAAATACAAGAGAATACTTTTAGATATTGAGGACTGAAAAATTTTCTTAATTCTTAACATAATGATGAAAAGGATGGGTGATTAGTTAAATAAAATTTTCAAGCTTCCTGTATAGGAAAAACAAACAAACAAGACAAATCACTATTTGCAACAAGGATGACAGCTGGCGAATGTCATGGCCATCTCCATTCTTGAGCTCTAGGAACCTAGTCATAGTCAACCTCTTTCCTCTCAAAAATACTCTAAATTCTGTCACTCCGAGGTGTGTACACAGCTCTTCTTTCTTCGGATAAGGAACTGCCATACATTGTCCAAAGTTTCTTTTAGAATGTGTCACAAGCTCTTATATAGCTCTTTGCCCCAAATCTTGCTTTTAAGCAAGCATTGTATAGACACACAAAGAGATATGTTCATAAAATTCACAGTACCCCTATGCTGGGAAAGTGTAGTGCTCAACAACAGGTGAGTATAAGTATTTTCTTTTTATTTGCACACATCCCCAGAATAAAGTATGCTGTCATTTAAAATGCTGTTCTAAGTAGAGAAGTTCCAACCCTGCATGCTGCCTGTTTTTGTAAATAAAATTTTCCTGGAAAGCAACCAAGCTCACTCATCCACCTATCGTCTGGGGCCCGTTTGTTTTTCCACAATGGCAGAGTTAAGCAGTTGGGGCAGAGACCTTCTGACTGAAAAAGTAAAAAATATTGACTGTATGGGCGCCTGGGTGGCTCAGTGGGTTAAGCCGCTGCCTTCGGCTCAGGTCATGATCTCAGGGTCCTGGGATCGAGGCCCGCATCGGGCTCTCTGCTCAGCAGGGAGCCTGCTTCCCTCTCTCTCTCTGCCTGCTTGTGATCTCTCTCTGTCAAATAAATAAATAAAATCTTTAAAAAAAATATTGACTATGTTCCTTTAGCAGAAAACATTTTATGACCATGATACCGTGGAATATTTGGTAGCCATGTAGATGTTCATAATCTGTTACTTAATTTGGTAAGGTGAAATATAAAATAGCAAAAATATAAAACCCACTGCAAATATCATTCTCAATGGAGAAAAACTGAAAGCTTTTCCGCTAAGGTCAGGAACACGGCAGGGATGTCCATTATCACCACTGCTATTCAACATAGTACTAGAGGTCCTAGCCTCAGCAATCAGACAACAAAAGGAAATTAAAGGCATCCAAATCGGCAAAGAAGAAGTCAAATTGTCACTCTTCGCAGATGATATGATACTATATGTGGAAAACCCAAAAGACTCCACTCCAAAACTGCTAGAACTTATACAAGAATTCAGTAAAGTGTCAGGATATAAAATCAATGCACAGAAATCAGTTGCATTTCTCTACACCAACAGCAAGACAGAAGAAAGAGATATTAAGGAGTCAATCCCATTTACAATTGCATCCAAAACCATAAGATACCTAGGAATAAACCTAACCAAAGAGACACAGAATCTATACTCAGAAAACTATAAAGTACTCATGAAAGAAATTGAGGAAGACACAAAGAAGTGGAAAAATGTTCCATGCTCCTGGATTGGAAGAATAAATATTGTGAAAATGTCTATGCTACCTAAAGCAATCTACACATTTAATGCAATTCCTATCAAAGTACCATCCATCTTTTTCAAAGAAATGGAACAAATAATGCTAAAATTTATATGGAACCAGAAAAGACCTCGAATAGCCAAAGGGATATTGAAAAAGAAAGCCAACGTTGGTGGCATCACAATTCCGGATTTCAAGCTCTATTATAAAGCTGTCATCATCAAAACAGTATGGTACTGGCACAAAAACAGACACATAGATCAATGGAACAGAATAGAGAGCCCAGAAATAGACCCTCAAATCTATGGTCAACTAATCTTCGACAAAGCAGGAAAGAATGTCCAATGGAAAAAAGACAGCCTCTTCAATAAATGGTGTTGGGAAAATTGGACAGCCACATGCAGAAAAATGAAATTGGACCATTTCCTTACACCACACACAAAAATAGACTCAAAATGGATGAAGGACCTCAATGTGCGAAAGGAATCCATCAAAATCCTTGAGGAGAACACAGGCAGCAACCTCTTCGACCTCTGCCGCAGCAACATCTTCCTAGGAACAACACAAAAGGCAAGGGAAGCAAGGGAAAAAATGAACTATTGGGATTTCATCAAGGTCAAAAGCTTTTGCACAGCAAAGGAAACAGTTAACAAAATCAAAAGACAACTGACAGAATGGGAGAAGATATTTGCAAACGACATATCAGATAAAGGACTAGTGTCCAGAATCTATAAAGAACTTAGCAAACTCAACACCCAAAGAACAAATAATCCAATCAAGAAATGGGCAGAGGACATGAACAGACATTTCTGCAAAGAAGACATCCAGATGGCCAACAGACACATGAAAAAGTGCTCCATATCACTCGGCATCAGGGAAATACAAATCAAAACCACAATGAGATATCACCTCACACCAGTCAGAATGGCTAAAATCAACAAGTCAGGAAATGACAGATGCTGGCGAGGATGTGGAGAAAGGGGAACCCTCCTACACTGTTGGTGGGAATGCAAGCTGGTGCAGCCACTCTGGAAAACAGCATGGAGGTTCCTCAGAATGTTGAAAATAGAACTGCCCTATGACCCAGCAATTGCACTATTGGGTATTTACCCTAAAGATACAAATGTAGTGATCCAAAGGGCCACGTGCACCCGAATGTTTATAGCAGCAATGTCCACAATAGCCAAACTATGGAAAGAACCTAGATGTCCATCAACAGATGAATGGATCAAGAAGATGTGGTATATATACACAATGGAATACTATGCAGCCATCAAAAGAAATGAAATCTTGCCATTTGCGACAACATGGATGGAACTAGAGCGTATCATGCTTAGCGAAATAAGTCAAGCAGAGAAAGACAACTATCATATGATCTCCCTGATATGAGGAAGTGGTGATGCAACATGGGGGCTTAAGTGGGTAGGAGAAGAATCAATGAAACAAGATGGGATTGGGAGGGAGACAAACCATAAGTGACTCTTAATCTCACAAAACAAACTGAGGGTTGCTGGGGGGAGGGGGTTTGGGAGAAGTGGGTGGGGTTATGGACATTGGGGAGGGTATGTGCTTTGGTGAGTGCTGTGAAGTGTGTAAACCTGGTGATTCACAGACCTGTACCCCTGAGGATAAAAATATATGTTTATAAAAAAAATAAAAAATTTAAAATCCAAAAAAAAAAAAATATATATATATATATATATATAAATTTAAATATATATTAATATTCACACTCTATTTAACTACTATCTAACTATGTATACATACATAACATGTATGTATCACGTCAGAAGTCCATCAAATGTTACTTCAAGATCTTGGTATTACCCAGTACTTTTTTCTTTTCTTTTTTATCCAAAGTTTCCATAACGAACGTATATTATTTTCAAGGCAGTCAAGTATATTAATAAATATTACTTAAAAGCAAAATGTCAAATGTTACATGGGAACACCAGTCTCTGATTACCAGTCCTCCCAAGGTTCATTTTTATTGGGACTTAGTGAAACTCAAACCCAATTTTCGGAGTTTATGCATAACTCGCTGCCCCTAGCTATACACACACACACACACACACACACACACACACACACACACAGACACACACAGACACACACAGTGGGTCCAACAGTTGGCACTTGTGATGAGCATCACAATTTGGGAGCCAGGGGGTGGTTCTCAGAGGGAATAAGAAGTCTCCTATTTTCTCTCATTTTATTTTTTGCTCCGTGCCTCCACCCACCAAGGAAAAGAACTGGTTTTCTTCAAGTTTGTGGACTCCATGTTCACCTACCTTTGGGAAGACAAATTGCTACAACATTTCTGGGGTTTAGTTTGGTAACTTACAGCAAAAAACCATTCCATCAAGTTGATGGTGAAGGAAAAGAAAAGAAAACCATGTATAGTTACTGTGGTAACAGGTGAAATCACAGATCTTAGGGACCTCATCCTCCCTAGCTAGTTTTACTTTGGGGGCATCGAAAGGAAGCCCACTCCTCACAAGTAGGTGGTAGAAAAGCTAATTCTATCCTCACCCCTCCTGCCCCAAGTTCTCAAGAAGTCTATTTCAGGGGCACCTGGGTGCCTCAGTGGGTTAAGCCTCTGCCTTCCGCTCAGGTCATGATCTCAGGGTCCTGAGATCGAGCCCCGCGTCGGGCTCTCTGCTCAGCGGGGAGCCTGCTTCCCCCTCTCTCTCTGCCTGCCTCTCTGCCTACTTGTGATCCCTCTGACAAATAAATAACTAAAATCTTTTAAAAAAGAAGAAGAAGAAGTCTATTTCAGAGTGGGTACCTAGCTTCTTCATTTTATATAGAAAAGGAGGGGTTAAATAATTTGCCTCATAGCTATTAAATACGTATTAAGTAAGCACTGAATTAAGTAACTAAAAATAAACTTCTTTCTCTCCTGGAGACTAAAGTGCTCTAAGTTTTTAAATGTATTAATGTCTTATATTTGCATAAAAATCTTACATCCCAAAGCAGTCTGCATTTCCAAAAGTTGTTTCTTTTTTTTTTTTTTGAAATGCCAAGTTGAATTTGGCATCTATTTAATAATATGCAGAGACAGCGAAGAATAATAATAATATGTGCCTGGTCACACAGCAGAATGTGAGATTAAGAAAGAATCTAGCCTTTTCTTCCCCTCAAGAAAACAGAACTAACTCCTCACTGGAGTTAGGGAATGAGTGAAAGTCTGAACTTTCCGATGATGTTGCTGGTAACTCCACATCTACACCTGACTGGTGGGGAGGATTCCATGGAAGATGAAATCAGCGCCAAGAATCCCAGTCCACTGGAGCTGAAAAGGACGGTAATGTGCTGTCTAATCTTGTATTTCCAGAAGGGGAACCTGAGGACCAGAGAGATGATGTCAATTGTCCACAAACTGGTAGCTTGCTGAGCTCTTGAACACAGGGTCTCGCTATTTCTCTGTTTTCTGCATCTTCGCCAAGCCTTCGGTTCTGCCCTCCGGTTCACCCCCGGGGAGCACAGCATGGCGGGCAGCGTGCTACAAGGCACTGACTGTTACTTCTCCTCTCACGGACAAGGAGACTGAGCCCCAGAGAAGGGACATAACTTGGACACAACCTGGAAGCCATTTCTGTTTAATCTTCAAACCAAGGATCACAGCTACTTCATTGGCTACAGTTTGTCATGCCTCCTCCACCAGCCCTTGCCTGTTTTCTGCTCGTTGGGGGTCTCTGGAATTAGGCTTTTTTAAGGGTACGAATGATTATACCCCTCTCCCCGTGCTTTGGAAGGTTAACTGATTTCTTACCCTTTTCTCCCTTTCTCTAACTACCCATTTTGTAAAGCACACGACAACATTTTCATTTTCACCCATATCAACGGAGTGAATAAGCAGCATTGCCACTCAGATTCTCAAAGCTCTGTTTTCCTGAGTGCCTGCTTTGTACCGTACCATTTGAAAATACTATCTCTAATCTGTACAGCAACCCTGAAAGTTAGAGATGACATCATTTGCTTCTTTTGTGTCTCCCCTCCCCCCACATACCTCGCTTGCTTACAAGTGCCTAGTAGACCCCCAGTATAATGTGATGGGTTTAACTGAATTGGCACCAGTTTCCCTGGAGACCACAGAGCACTTGCATAACTTTCAAAGCCCTGGATCCCGCCATTAATCACCGGCTTCAGTGTCCACAGAAGGAGAGAACCGAAGTCCAGCCAAAATGTGCCCAGTACTATCCCCAAGCAGCAGGGAGCAGCTCCCACCGGCTCCGTGTGGTTTCACAGCCTGTGGCATCTTGTCATCCGTCACCGAGGGGCCAGCCTCTGTGACTTGCCCCTCCGGTTCTGAAATATGTGGCTTCCCCTAGTGCGCTGGTCTTCGTCACAAAAGCAGCCTTGCTTCTGACAGCCTCCCCTTGGAAGTAGACAGGCTTGGAGCCTGCCTGCTGAGTTTGGAATTGATGTGACTCCAACCCTAAACCAAGATGCAAAGTCTTTTATAGCCAACTTTAGAGAGAGGAGTGAATAGGATAGTGGGGGAGGAGATAGAAGGGAGGGGAAGAAAGACGTGTGGAGAGGTAGAAAAGTCCTAAATAATTCTACTTAGAAAGGCTTTGGGGAAACTGTTTCTCTGTAAACCTTGAAACATGAAGGCAGAGGACTCAAGGCACCCAGCCCTTGTGCAACTGAGTCCTGCTGCCCTGTTCAGGCTCCCTTCAGTCTTTTGTTCAAAGCAGGGAGGAGTATAGAACAAAGTGAGGGCTCAAAGCTTCTGTCAGCCTATTGTGTCACACAAAAACAATGTGCCCTGAGGACTTTTGCAGCCTAAGTGACTTAAAAGAATTTTTCTTTTTCTCTGGGAAGATGCTTTTTCCATTTCAGGAGGCATGGTATTTCCAGAGAGATGATATCATCTCCTGCTGCGTTTTGGCTGCTGTTGTTGATAGTTTCACTTTAATAACGTGTGCTGTCATCCCAAGCATGTCATCTTCCTTCTGCACCACGGAGGGAGTGGGCACACCTCTGTCTATTGTGGTTTACTGCAGATCATACCGCGTAAAACGAACATGGCCCCATTCAGTGCAAACTAAAGGAATGATGCATGCCAGAAGCAATCAGCCCATTGCCTGGCTCTTAGCAGTTTCCACAGCCGTGTTTACAGCATCCCTTCCTGCTGTAGAGATATGCATAGCTTAAGACAGGGCACTGCTATTGAAACAGATGAGATTACTGTAAACTCTACCAACAGATCACTGAAGAAATAAATAAATACTGTACTTAAATTATACCTAAGCAAAAGAAGATCGAATGGAAAGAAAAAAAAAAGAAAAGAAAGGATAATACACCTTGAGACAGGATGATATTGTATCTCAGTCCATTTGGGCTCCTATAACAGAATATTATATCCTGGGTGGCTTTAAACAACAGAAATTTATTTCTCATGATTCTGGAGCCTGACCTAAGACTAAGGCTGCAGCGGACTCAGTGTCTGGTGAGAAGCTGCTTCCTGGTTGTCGTCTCACTATGTCCTCACATAGCAGAGGAGAAGGAAGCTTTCTGGAATCTCTTTCATAAGGGCATTAATCCCATGCATGGGGTCCTGCCTTCATGACTGTCATCATTTCCCAAAGTGTCTCCCCACCACACACACCAAATACCGTCATATTGAGGACTGGATTTCAACAGATGATGTTTGGAGGGATCCAAACATTCAGTCTGGAGCAGATCGCATGAGAGTAAGGCATCACTTACCTTTCATTTAACCTGAAAATTATCTGGACAGCATTTGGCCAAAGCAAGCCTGGAATGAGAATACTGTGGTTAAACAGCAGCTGCACAGGAGTCCACCAGCATGGGTTTTTGGAAGAGCAGGGAGAGCATCCTTCAGTTCTGCAGAATTCAGAAACGTAGTGGGAAGAACGGGGATCACGATGACCTCATTGGTGCTAACACACCAATGAAACGGTATAGATTGCCATTGGGTAGAGTGACTGCTGTGATTTGAAGGAGGCCATTGAAATTTCTTAATAGATTAGGATCTCTCTGTATATAAGATAATGTTGTGCCTCTCAACCAAATCAAGCTGATGCTGACACAACTTTCTTATGTCATCTACGTTACCCATAGGTGGGTTGGAAAATCTGGATCCAATGAATTCTCCTTCATCCACATTATCAAACTAGGCTGTGCAGAGATGCTTAGCCAATGTCAGTTGGTACCATGCTTGATTTTCCTTCAATCCCAGGGTGAAAATAGTCCTTCAGAAGCCCCTGTACCTCCCCTCTGTGTGAGCAAGTCACTCCTGTAATTCCTCAATGCCCGGATGGGCCAGAGAATGCTGGCAGTAGAGCCCCTAAATAAATAGCAGAGTGCAATGCAACAGGCTGCTAGAGATAGTGAGGCACAGGATAGAGGGCAAGAGGGAGGAACATGGCAGGAAGAATGGTGGATAGAGGGTGTGTAATCGCACGAACCACCTCAGAGCCGAGGCAGGTGGGATCTCCACTCCAAAATACCGCAGCATGGAAAATATTCTAAAGACTAAGACTGGTTGCTGTAACTCAACCATCATGAATTAATTTGCCCTGGGATATTGAATGCAAAGATTTTTGTCTCTTCTTCAGTATTGCTATTGTGTACTGTTGTGCCTTCTTTTAGACTGACTTGACTTATTAAAACTTGTTTTAGAGAATGATAAGGAAAGTGAGATGAGCAAATTAGATTAGTCTGTATTGTTATTTGCTATCACTCTGTGAAGTTTGAAAATAGCAGACAATAAGAGCTTTGAACATTTGACAAAATACAGCATCCTTTCTTGATTAAAATGCTTCGAAGTATAGGAACAGAGAGAACATAACACAATACCATTAAAACCATCTATGAAAAGCCCACAGCGAATATCATTCTCAAAGGGGAAAACTGAGAGCTTTTCCCCTAAGGTCAGGAGCAAGACAGAGATGACCACTCTTACCACTGTTGTTCAGCAGAGTACTAAAGTCTTAGCCTCAGCAGACAAACAACAACAACAACAACAAAAACATCCAAATTGGCAAAGAAGTCAAACTCTCATTCTTCATAGACGACATGATACTTTGCATGGAAAACCCAAAAGACTCCACCTCAAAATTGCTTGAAATCATATAGCAATTCAGCAAGGTGGCAGGATACAAAATCAATGCACAGAAATCAGTTGCATTTCTATACACTAACAATGAGACAGAAGAAAGAGAAAGCAAGGAATCAATTCCATTTACAATAGCACCAAAACCATAAAGATACTGAGGAATAAACATAACCAAAGAGGTAAAAGATCTGTACTCTAAAAACTACAGAGTACTTAAGAAAGAAATTAAAGAAAACACAAAGAAATGGAAAAACATTCCATGCTCATGGATTGTAAGAATAAATATTGTTAAAATGTCTATGTTACACAGAGCAATCTACATATTCAATGCAATCCCTATCAAAAGACCATCGAAATTTTTCACAGGGCTAGAACAAGCAATCTTAAAACTTCTATGGAACCAGAAAAGACCCTGAATAATGAGAAGAATGTTGAAAAAGAAAACCAAAGCTGGGGGCATCACCGTGCCTGACTTCAAGCTTTATTACAAAGCTGGGACCATCAAGACAACATGGAACTGGCACAAAACAGACACACAGATCAACAGAAGAGACTAGAGAACCCAGAAACTAACTCTCAACTCTATGGTCAACTAATCTTCAACAATGCTGAGCCTTACAAGCGTTGATGGTTCAGAGAGAGGCAAGAGCAAAACTGTGCAGGTGGGTGTATCCTGGATACAAGGAAGACCATGGCCCGGAGGCTGGAGGGCAAGAGTAAGGTACTCAACAGCATAAGAGTACAGCAGAAAGAATCTTTCCATCCATATTTGATGGGATTCAAAATAATCAACACACTGTATACCTTAAATTTACACAGTATTATATGTCCATTATATCTCAGTAAAGCTGGGGGAAATAAAGCAAGGAGCCATTGTTCAGTGTCAACTAATACAATTAAGAATGGAAGAGAGGGGGAGGGGGGTTGGGAGAAGGGGGTGGGATTATGGACATTGGGGAGGGTATGTGCTTTGGTGAGTGCTGTGAAGTGTGTAAACCTGGTGATTCACAGACCTGTACCCCTGGGGATAAAAATATATGTTTATTAAAAAAAAAAAAAAAAAAAGAATGGAAGTGAAAAAAAGTTGGAGGCAAGTCTCCCAAATGGAGCAAAAGGGCAATGCTTTAAGCACGAAAGCTTAAAAGACCCTGCACAGATCTCTAGGAATAGCTGTAGATAAAAGCTTTAGTTGCTGAGACCACAGCTAGTATACTGGATTCTCATGATGAAATGGAAATTCTAATAGCATCTAAATATTATTCTTTTAAATCTGGATTTGGCCATGCCTGCATTTTTATTATGCAAAACGCTTGATTGGTTCGCTAAGCTGTGAGACTGTTACTGTTATTTTTGTATCCAGTAATTCATTTTAAAACTGTCAGTAAGATTTCTGCATTATGTTGCTTCTGGTTTAGTGGAAAGAATGTGCTATTTAACTTTCTTCAGTAGGAAAGGAGACTGATAGCTGTTTATTTTAAATTCTGAAGTTTAGAAAACTAAGGCTGGTGCCTTCAAGATCCATGTTTTTAGTAAAAGCCTGTCTGGAAAGAAATGGAATGGATATTTTGTCTTTTAAAAGTTATCTCCGCTTTGTGTTCATTTTATTCAAGAGAGCATTAAATAAAGATCTGTGTATGTGTGTGTGTGTGTGTGTCTAAGGAAAGAAAAATTTCCAAAAAAAGAAAAAACCTTCTTTCAGATAACCTCTTTCTTCTAGAAACTGCTTTACTTGTTCATTCAGGGGATTTTCCTATCCTGTGAACATAATTCATTTCTGTGTAAGGGATGGAGAACTTGCTGCTCAACGTAGTATAGTAGCCAGCATCCTTGTGTGATGCTGATCTCTCTCATTCAGGCTTTCACCAAAGACCTTCGACCCACGGGAATGACCTTGACTGGGACTCTCGAATCCCTATAGGGGATGAAGTAGGATTTTGGGGCAGTTGGTCAGGGGAGGGGAGGAAGCTGTGTAAGTGATACACATCTGTTCTTGAAACTTCTTGCTGTGTATTTCTAAAGGGTGATCTAGCATCTTTAGATTTAAATCCAGAAATTTGTATGTGCTTGGTCACTCAGTATTATTAGTAATTACCCCCACCCTAGGAAGTTAGAAATGAGTTTTCAAGGAATAAGGTGAAAATTTTCTTCATTCTGGTTGTTGGTGTTCTGGTGTTGTCAGTTTCTTCAAGACTTTACTAACCAATATTCAGAGTGTCAAGAAAGAAAGATTAGGGCCTGTCATTTCCTGGTGGGTTTAGTCGCTTTCATTCCGTCTGTTCAGAATTCTGGTGACTAATCCAAAATTATCTCTTTAGTTGAGCATTCACTCTTCTGCTGGTCTTCCCCTTTTCCTTCATGACATTTATTGATTCTTATCTCATTGTCGTATTGATTATCTCTCTGAAGAGCCTTCACTTCTCTCTGAACAATGTGTCACATCCTTTATAAATCAATTTAAAGTTTCCCCTCTCCAGTAATCCTAGATGACTGAATTATCTCAGCACCTAAGTATTCAGTGTGAATCTTAAAAGATGGGTAAGAGCTCCCCTGAAGAAGTTTATGGACTGAATTGTGTCCTTCTTCCACTCCTCTCAACCCCACCCCCAAATTCACATATCAAAACCCTAATCCTCAATGGAATAGACATTAGGTGTATAAATAGGAGTGTAATTAACATTAAATGAGGTCAAAGTCCTAATCTGATAGGACTGGCTTTCTTACAAAAAGAGGAAGATCTCCTTTTCAAAGATTTTATTTATTTATTTGACAGAGAGAGATGACAAGCAGGCAGAGAGGCAGGCAGAGAGAGAGGAGGAAGCAGGCTCCCCGCTGAGCAGAGAGCCCGACACGGGGCTCGATCCTAGGACCCTGAGATGATGACCTGAGCCGAAGGCAGAGGCTTAACCCACTGAGCCACCCAGGCACCCAGGTGCCCCTCTCTTTTTCTTCTAATGGAGACAGAGGAAAGACCACTTGAAGATGCCTTCTGCAAGCTGAGAAGAAAACCCTCACCATAGACCAACTCTAATGGCACCTTGATTTTGAACTTCCAGAGCTGTTTTTAAGTCACCCACTGTGGTATTATAAGGCAATCTAAGCAGAACCAATAAAACAAGTGTTGCGAGAAAGAACTTCTAGGAAGAATGAGAATTTCTTGTAAAAACCCAGAATGGAGAAGTACCTATTGTGTTGATGTGGTGTGATAACACTTCAGGGTGCTTGGATAGGTTATGAGAAGGGAAGCTGAGTTCTGGGGAGACTGGACAAGATCTTATATCTGGTACAAGGAACTTTGCCCTATAGGCAGCGAGGGAACCATTAGATAATTTCCACAAGATAAATATTTTCTGTAACCGAAAATTCCAACATTTGCCAAGATTTTGGGGTAATAGAATTGGCCGCCTGATTTGTAACAATGACTATTGTCCATCCCTTCAATTTTCTTCACCATTCATGTTCAAAGAAGCTGAACTTCACTGAATAAACTCTGGTTTTGTCCAAGTCTTTTTCACCTAGAATAAGGTGAAATATAAAATTTCCTTAGGATCAATATAAAATTTCCTTAGGATTCTTCAGCATTTCTGAAAGTTTGGTCTTCCTTCCTTTGGTGTGCTGATTGGAAGACAACACATCAGATGTCAAACTGAGTTTAGGAAGTGGATTAACCAATTATGAGGAGCTGATAAGACATTTGCTTGGGTTGGAAGACAAATGAAATTGCAAATATGTAGCTTTACAGCCATAATATGTCCAACTGAACTACCATGTGTTCTGTAAGATGAATGTTTTCCTTGTTATAAAGGTAGGAAGTCTATGATCCTATGAAAATATGGTCTCCAACCAAGTCTCTATGTGTAAGAGTGACATAATATTGCCTGCCCTTACAGCTTCACAGCACTGCTGGACAGGTCCAGTGACTCAAAGAACATGGACAATTCTCCTTGTGGTTCATACCAGTATCAAACTTTTCTTCAAATTCTATTCATTTTTTAACTCATTCATTTACTATGTCATACATTAAACTAATACATGTTAACAGCCAACCATGGTCCAAGTTGTTGTGTTAGATGATGAGGCTTCCACCCAGAATGAGTGACAGGGAAACATGAAACAGGCTCTCCTAACTTAGCTGAAAGGGTTTGGAAAAGCCCTCATGGATAAAATTATATTTAAACTTAGACTTGAAAGATGACTGGGAATTAGGTAAAGAGCTACAAAGAGTCTTGAATGAACATCTTGGAAAGAACCTACCATTGATTGAGGTGCTTTCTGATGTCATGTAAGAAACAGTTTCAAAGAATGGCCCTTTGCATGAGCCATCCGCCTCTACATCTTAGTTGAAATAAGTTCATCTAGAGATTTATCTAAGACTTGTGATTAACTATGGCATGGAGAGAGCAAAGAGATGCAGGTATCTGACATGCTTGGCTCCATCCCAGCTTTGCGTCTATAAAGAGGGGCAAACTTCGGAAAGACCAAGCCATGGAAAATGTGCTGGCATCTCATCTTGGCGGTCAAGGACTTTTTGAAATCATCAGCAACAATGTCTAATAAGAACATGAAAACTTCATCTAAACTAATTCATAATACCCTACTTACATCCAAATTATCGAACAATATTTAAAAACTAATAAAACGTTGACCTCAAGAGAGTCAAACTCTCTTGAGTTGTGATGTGACACTGGTCACATCATCAGTGACCAGATGATGACAGTGTTTGCTGATGGCAACTCTACACCCTACTTTTATCCCAGTGCATTCAAGTGCATTTGGGTTCTTTTAAAAGAGACATTTTGACCAGCTAAGTTTTTTTTTTTGTTGTTTGTTTGTTTTTATCTTTTAATACCCAGTTTTAGGGTATTTTATCATGTTAAGAACATATTTAAAAAAATTGTTTTTATTTCTAATCCTTGTTCTGAACTGGCTTTCACTGGTTTTTTATTTCCTACCCAATTATTCTTCTCCAGCAGTTTTTGTTCATGAGTCTCATCTTCATTGGCTTTATTCCATTTCTCTCAGACATGCTTTCTCCTCTCATGGTGCCAGGCTTCTTTGTGGTCTTGCCTTTCTGTTGTATGTGATTCTTTCCTTCCTTTTTTTGCCATAAATATTCTGGGGTTTTTACCCCCCATGAATTTTCCCAGGATTCATATTTTTCTGTATTTCTTTCTTTCTTTATCCTCTGGGTTTTTAGATCTCCATTTCTATCACCTTCATACTAATTTGTTTACTTGCTTTTACTTCATTGGCACATGTAAATATTACCCCCCCCCTTTTTAAACCCCTGCTCTATGTGTTACTTTATATATTCAAATAAGCTGAAAGCTGCACCACTGGAAAAGAAAATACCAAGTCTGACATCATTCAAGGCTGCTTAGAAATCATTGCGCTTCAGTGACCAATGATAACCAGAGTATTTCCCTATTCAACAATTTATGTCTCAAAATTATATGTATTTAACATCTACATATGCATACATAAATAATGAACATTTTATTTTTATTTATTTGTTTAAAATATTTTATTTATTTATTTGACAGACAGAGATCACTGGGACCCTGGGATCATGACCTGAGCCGAAGGCAGAGGCCTAAACCCACTGAGCCACCCAGGTTGCCCCAATAATGAACATTTTAAAACACCTACCATTAGGAAATTTATAGACTTCCTCTTGTCCATTATTTCTGACGATATATGCAATAAGCTTTGATGTATAGGGTAGCCAAGCCAGAATTCAAGCCATGGTATTCTGCCTTTATATCCAACTATCTCTCTGCCTCTGTTACTGTTGCTTATACTGTTATTGGCATCATGCGCCAGATAATGGGTGATGAAATGCTTTGTATAACTGAAAATGCTAAAGAAATATTAACAATAGCATCAGTAACTTCCTGAAGGAAAACGATTTCTTCCTTGACTTGTAACTGGTGGCATGGCACAGAACATGTGTGTGAGGAAATGGAACAAGGATGGTGGAGGCTTATGCTTGTATCCCCTCAAGGCTCATCAAAGGGAACACAGAGAAGAAGGACCACAGTGGCTTGGAGGGCACCTCGTCTTTTCAGAGCTGCCCATCTTTGAGTTGCTCTTTCTTCGCATTTCTGTAGATGAGAGCATCAGGCATGATATGCCAAAGTCACGTGCCGAATGTCCATGTACTTTTTCTATCTTTGGGATACTGCTGTCTGATTCTGGACTAAGCCTTTCTTAGATGGATTTGTCTGGCTCCTTCCTCTTTAGAATAGCTAGACTGTCTTCTCTCATCAACTTTATTTGCTATTCCTGCTCTCCTACTGCTGAACTCAACTGTGCTTTTCCCCTGGAACAGATTCTAAGGCTGCCACACATCCAGTTCTTAACTCTGTGTGGTTCCACAAAGTTGAACATACTGGCAAGAAACGTGGTAGGACATAAGTAGATATTAAGATTTTAGAGTATTGTGTCAAAAATCATATCGTCATTGCCATCGTCACAATCGTAGTTAATTGAGAGTAGGGGCACATAACCTGTGCTGGTCATTTTATGTATATTTTTTCTCATCCTTACTATACACGTGAAATATGGATACTATAAAAACTGAGTTTTAAGATTTATTTATTTATTTGACAGAGAGGGAGAGATCACAAGTAGGCAGAGAGGCAGGCAGAGAGATAGGGGGAAGTACGCTCCCTGCTGAGCAGAGAGCCCAATGTGGGGCTCGATCCCAGAACCCTGGGATCATGACCTGGGCCGAAGGCAGAGGCTTAACCCACTGAGCCACCCAGGTGCCCCAAAACTGAGTTTTTATTTATTTATTTTATTTGAGGATAGTTGACACAGAATGTTACATTAATTTCAGCTGTAATGTCATGCCCAAAGTCAACCACCTGGTCCGCGGTGGAACTGAGATTCGAACTCAGGATACAACTCGTGAACAAGGTCCATCTCCTTGTCTCCATCCAAGTAGCATAGTCCCTCCCCACCACTGCCTTTCTCCTTGCTCCCTCAGAGTTCTGAGCCTCAGATCACGTTATCATTGCAGAGACAGCCCCCAGTTCACATGCGTCTACAGCTCCCTAATCTGGTCCCACTTTCCACTCTCTCCCGTTTCCCAAAGCTGTCCTTGGTGCCCTGTGGAGCCCCCAATATCCTCTAGCTCTTCCTCTATGAGCTCAAACTCTTCTCAGCACTTTCTTGCACTAAACAAATTCTTACTGTCAGCTGAACTCCCTGCTTCCTCCATGACCTTTTCAAAAGGAAGCTGTTTTTCCTCCTACACTACTTTAAACTACAGGTTTTATTACTATTTAACTATGGTGCAGCCAACAGATCAGGATATTATGGCCATTGAGAAGACAGTTACCCATAGTTCCCAAGAGCAGGGAGTACACCACACCATGGGCAGTGGAGGGGGGGACCTACGGGGAAGCATGAAAGTTGGTCAGGAGACAAAAGGAAGTCTGAAAATTACATGGCAAGAGCCTTTATTGTGGTTTTTATGTGAAGAAACAGGCAAGACAGGATTGGTTTAGGATCTGTTAGTTTGAATAATTACAGCAGGCTCTGCAGTGTAGGGTCGGTCCTGAGTTGTCTGGTACCTGGGGTGATCAGAGCCCAGCGTATATGGGCCTGGAATATAAAAGCCAGATTGAGGGTAGCTGGAGGCGAAGCTCCGTGTTTATTTATTTGCATGTGAAAGGCAGGTTGTTTGCAGTCTCTGAGAGCTGGCTGGCCCTGGGAGAGGCAGTCAGTCAGTGATGCCAGGCCACCGAGAATGCAGAAGATAAGAGACACACACTCCCAAATACCAGTTCGGGAGGTGCATTAGGCTTTCCTTGGTCTTCACAGCTGCCTCTAAACCATCTCTCCTTCATTCTCCGAAGCCTCCATATCGCTGGAGGCATAGGTGATCAGAAATTTCCATCCATCACTCCTCTCTGTGCTATCGTCTGTCAACCTCTCGGGTACTAGCCCTCATCAGTACTGATGAGTTTTACTACGTGACCATCTTTCTCTCACTGCTACTATCCCTGACATAATTCTCATCTTGCAGACTGCACATGTGACGTATTTCTCTTCTGCCCTGGCTTTGCCGGCCGTGCCCTCCTCTGCTCCAATCATCTCTGCTCCCTCTTGCACCCCGGCCTCCGCTCACATTGCCTCACCCCGATGTGAGTATCTTTTTGTAACGTGGCCCAGCCACATTCCCCTTGTGTCCCTAGGACGAGTTGCCTAATGTTTGGCTCTGCAGTTTCTTCTGGAAGCGGGCTGCATGGACACCCCACCAGTTCACATACGTCTACAGTTCCCTAATCCGGTCCGGACTCCGAGATCCGCTGTCCGGTTTGTACGAACTCATGACTGTGAGCGCCCTAGTACTTTTCTTGGCACAGTGTAGATAAGCAGTAACAGATACTGTCATTGGAGTTATCATTACTGTGACCACCTACAATATCTCCACTTTAAATATCTCATATCTGAACATGGCTTGCTACTCATTTCAGCTAACTCACTCGAGTTCTCACCTATAACCAACTTCCACCCACTCTGAGTCCTCTGGTTGGTTCTTTCTACAATTTTCCGTGACTTATTACCCGCACAAGTTCTTCCTCTCCTCAGCAAGCTTAGCTACCACGATCCAGCTCAATAACCACTCCCCCGCCAACACCCTTTCTTCTGTGATTCCTCTTTCCCGTAGCCATACTTGTCTGCAATTTCCGAACATCGACTCACTCCGTACCATCCCCCACCCCAGCGCAAATGGAAGAGTCTTACAAAAGTCACACAACCAGGATACCTGAATACCTCTCAAAATTAAGACCACAAGTAGCAACCATTTAGCAAAGTCATATACTCTTTCCAGGCTGCCCTAATCACTTCCTTCTCTCTCTCTCCGAGAATCTCCAGTGCATCAGCTCCTCTCCCTATCAGACGTTGACTGCCCCGCATACACCCTTATTGTGCCCACACGGGTCTCCCTGTCTCAGTGGAGTAGGGATCCCTGCTCCTGCCTAAGGCAACCTCTCCACTCCATGGGCCAGATCCCTCCTTAACATCCAAAGGCCCACACGCCTCCAGTGACCCCTCCCCCACTGCTTGAGAAGTGCTTTTCCCAGATATGTCCGCAACTGTTTTTCTCATCATTCAGCTAAAAATTCCAATGTTCGCTACCCAGAAATGTCTTTCCTGCTACCCTAAAAAGCTCCCTCCATTACCCTCTATCACAGTGCTTTTTGTTTTCATTGTCCTTATCGGGACCAGAAATCATCTTAGTCAATTTTCCAGACGCTTTTTCCTTTCTCATTTAAATGAAAGTTTGCTCCCTAAGGAGGAGGGATACAACTCACTCCACTGCAACCCTCGCACCTTGAACAGTGCCGTTCACTGCAGACATGTGGTGAATATTCTTTGAGTAACAGACACAAGAACCTCTGTTATTTCTACTAGAACAGACTATCTCTCCCCTGCAGTCTTAAGGTGAAATATTGGACTAGTGTTTTCTGGAAAAACACAGGCTGTTCTTTACTGTGATAGAGCTTGTCTGAAGGAGCAAGGCAGGAAGGAAGCAAGAAATCATCCCAGCGGTGCCACAGTGAGGGAGAGAAGAACAGACTCTGGGAAATGGAAACTACCTGGAAAAAGAGCTCAGATTCCAAAAGATTTCACTGGAAGATGGGCAGAGCTTGCCTAGAAATATTGTACAGAAGCACTGTGCACACGAATTTATAAACTCCCTTGGATATTTGACTCCTAATGAGTATGTTGCAATGCCTCAAAGCTGTTTTTTTCCTGTAACCAACAGATACATGGAGAGCCCCATAGTCAACTATGTGTCTTAATAGAGTGACCATAAGGATTTTCAATAATGACACTCATTTCAAAGGGTTATAATAGGACAATTAAACAGAAAGTTTCCTTTGGATTTGAACTTGGCAGAGAAAGGTTTGCCTTTCTCAGAGCCAAATATTGTTCATCCAATATTTGAGTTGCATAAGTGTCAAAATATGGCATTTGGAAGAAGATATTTTCAGTTCATAGAACAACACTTTTTGGAGGTAATTTTTATAGAATATAGAATATGTAATTAATTAGCTTTATTCCCAAGCTAGAAAAAATAAGGCACATATGTGTCTTCTGCTATGATGGCGAAACTCTAATTTTACAATGTATTTCAGTTCCACTATTCTAAATATTCTCACTTTCAAAAATAGTTATAATAAATATTGTAGCTGTCAAGGGGTAAAAAAATTTAGTTTACTCATGTTACGGAATGTGAAGCATCTCATTATTTTTAAGAGTTTCAGAACTTTGCTATTTGTTTTGGTCTGGATTTAGGAAGAAGCATATTTCTAGTTCTTATTTTTATTCTCGGGATTTTAATGAAGGTAATTCACTTTAATTTAGCAATAAATACCAAGAAGGTGGATGGAGAAAAAATGGACAGGTAGAAATGTGATAGAACGAATACATGAACATGTTTAGTATAGGGTATAGACAATGGCTACATGAGTGTTTGCTGTACAACTATGTGAACATCTCTATTTGTTTAAATTTTTCAAAAGAAAATATCAAAAAGCTAATTCCATTCAAGCTAATAGATATGATAAGCTAATTATCAGCAGCAGTTTTTGGTTCTCTGACAATTATGCCTTGGTTTAAGTGTCATGGAATTCGTTGCTTAACCAAAAGCTATAGATAACTAAACCTTGAGAATGTATTTTCTAGTTAATGGGAATAAAATCTAATGATATTAACTCTTGGTATTGATATGTGATATGGCTCTGTTATTGGCTGAATTTTTAAGAGAAAGCATCTGTCCTGGGGCTTATGGGAAAGGAAAAATAATAATTTATTTGGAATTGATTTTATGTTATATCCTATGTTAGTGGTTTTGTGTGCATTCCCTTATTGAATACACACAGCAACAGAGTTGGTTCACTGTTTCGTGGATTAGGAATGTGTGGCTCTACTAAGTTACTATGTGTAACTTACTAATACTAAGTAAGTTACCCAAAATCACGGTTAGGAAGTGGCAGAGTTGGGCTTAAATCCATGTTTGTTTGACTCAAGGTTGTACTCTGAAAAAGCACTTTAACACCTCGAGAGCCTTATTAAATAATCCCTGTTGTTTGATACAGAACCTTAGAGCTAGTAGAATCCTCAGAAACCAGGTATCGCCAACCTCCTTGTTTTACAAAAAAAGTAGTATGTAAAATCAACCTGAGTAATGTATTCATAGCCTTATGGCCTCTTAGTGGCAGAGCTAGAAAAGATTTAAATGGCCATTCCATTGTATCGCAGTGCTATTTTGATATAAAATGCAAAATTAAAGAGGTGTAAATTAAATTCATCTGATTGTTTTGTTAAGTGTCACACTGAGTTTAAAATCAGCAAACTGTGTCTGCTTTGGGATGCCTTGATGTCTTATATCCATTTCAATTGTTAGTTTAGCCCATTAGTGGCAGTATTCCACTCAGGGATGGAAGGAAAACAATAGAAGGACAAGCAAACAAATAATGCCTTTTTCCCATATTATGGCTTTGCTATTTAAGCACAGATGAAGTTATGTCGTGCAAAATGGTGTCAATAATATACTTCAAGTTTTCATGGGAATTATAGTTTTTAATGGACAAATTTAAATGAAGGAAAAATGGAAATCCTCTCATGGGAAAATTCAGGAAACATATTTCAAAGCAGCCTCATGGCAAAGATGTTACCAGGGCTTCAGCAATATTACAGAGCAATTCTGATACATATATGAATACACTCTTTCAATTATTATCATTGATATTCAATTATTATCATTGGTATTCAATTATTATCATCAATAAATCAATTGATGATAAACTCACTAAACACCAAATCAAAATCTTAATAATAGGGATTGATTGATCTCCTGCCAAGAAGACCTCTTTATAAACATGATATATTGGCATTTGTGAAGAAGTTTAAAGGGTAAAGAAACTCATAAACAGAGACATCTAGAGAGAAATGGAGCTGGTCAGTTCTCCTCTTACTTGTCTTCAAGCATCAGAGTTCCTTATTGGTGAACGTGGTCGGTATGACTGAGAGTAAAAGTCATACTCCACACACATTCCCTGCAGGATCCGGTAATATGTTTATTCAGCTCCAAGGATGGGGCAATGGAAGAAGAAATCAAGGAGGGTAAACTGAGCTTGCAGTAGGAGAGGGTCAAGTGATAGGTCTTATACCCTACAAAGTTTACAGGTAAAAATTCATACATAGCTCCCTGCTGGTTTATGGCCACTTGTAGAAATCCAGTGAATATTATCAATTTATTTCTTCTTCTGGTTTCTCAAATATCTAAATTTTAGGACTTGCTGGCTAGTGCTGTGTTCACATTCTTTTTTTTTTTTTTTTAAAGATTTTATTTATTTATTTGACAGATAGAGATCACAAGTAGGTAGAGAGGCAGGCAGAGAGAGAGAGAGGAGGAAGCAGGCTCCCTGCTGAGCAGAGAGCCCCATGCGGGACTCGATCCCAGGACCCGGGGATCATGACTTGAGCTGAAGGCAGCGGCTTAACCCACTGAGCCACCCAGGCGCCCCTGTGTTCACATTCTTATGTACCTATTTTGATGTTGAGGATCATGTCTGACTTAAAGAAGAATATGTCCTAGAATATGTCCTGGGATCCAGGGAAAGGATGGGTTCAAATCTTCTTCTGCCATTTACTAGATCAAGTACGGCCAATGCACATGGTTGCTCTATCCCTGCTGCCTCACCTTTGTATACCTGAGTGGTTTTTAAAAGCATTATTAAATTAATATATGTATAACACCTAGAAGAATGCTTGACACACAGTAATATGTAAGCCCTCAAGAAAGGTAAGTTTTCAGTATTAATTGTATGTCTTCATAAATACCAATGAATGACATACTAATCCATTTTATTACTTCTCATTTGATTTAATAAAAACTGTATGTTTTAATGATCGCATGTCTCCACCTTTCTCACAAATGCATACTAAAGGATAAGGCGAGGCAGAGCCATAATACATATTACATTGCAGACACACAACTCGCGACCTGAAAAATAGATGTAATTCTCAGAGTAGGAAGAGATTTTGGTGCTAATTCTAAACAGATAAATCATTTGTTTATCTTGAACAAGACCTTTATAATCCTTCTTCCCCTCTCTGCGAAATAAACACATTGCATCTCATTATCCTTTCCTACTTAGAGATTCTGTGACTATAAGGCAAAAGATAAAATATAACAGTAAATGCTTTGGGGTCCAACTTTGACACAGTTGGGGTCCAACTTTATGGGAATTTGGCACATACCTTTGATTTCTCTTTCACAGTTCAAGTGTTTGGACCTTTTCTGCCTATCCGTTTGAGATCTGAAACTATTAATTCATTTATTCAATGAATATTTCTCTTTTTTTTTTAAGATTTTATTCATTTATTTGACAGAAATCACAAGTAGACAGAGAGGCAGGCAGAGAGAGAGAGGGAAGCAGGCTCCCTGCTGAGCAGAGAGCCCGATGCAGGACTCGATCCCAGGACCCTGAGATCATGACCCGAGCCGAAGGCAGCGGCTTAACCCACTGAGCCACCCAGGCACCCCCAATGAATATTTCTTTTTTTTTTTTTTTTAAGATTTTATTTATTTATTTGACAGAGAGAAATTACAAGTACACTGAGAGGCAGGCAGAGAGAGAGAGAGAAGGAAGCAGGCTCCCTGCTGAGCAGAGAGCCCGACGCGGGACTTGATCCCAGGACCCTGAGATCATGACCTGAGCCGAAGGCAGCGGCTTAACCCACTGAGCCACCCAGGCGCCCCCCCAATGAATATTTCTTAAACATCTACCAAGTGCAGGGCAACAGAACCTGGAAGTCCATAGTGATTAAAGCACAGCCTTCCTCTTCCATACGATTACAGCCTAGTATGTGAGAAACATACATAAACAAAAAGTTCAACAATTCCATAGGAGAAGTCTGTATGGAGTCCAATCAACGCATGAAAGAATGAGATGGTTTATACTATGAAATGGCAGTGGTAAGTAAAACATGCACAGAAGAAGTAAATACTGTTTCAGTTTTATCATTCTAAATCTCATCAGTGTCTGTTACAATGTTTGACGCTCTCCCCCACCCTGTTATTGAGATATAATTGACATATAACATTGTATAAGTTTAGGATGCAGAGTATGTTGATTTGATACACTTATTATTATCATTGTAGAGTTAGCTAACACCTCCATCACGTCACATAATGGCCATTCTAGTGTGTGATGAGAACATTTAATGGGACTTTTAAAATAAGTAAAAGCTTAATAGCCACTTTCAAAAGATTGTCTTTAAAGATATACCTTAGATATGAGATTCATGCATGTGCCCATGTCAGGAGATGCACACGTCATAAGACCCTGACAATCACAGCATGATTTTCTTATTTCCACTTTATAATACAGTTTATTAGATTTCACAAAAGGATCACTTGTTCATCAAGTTACTGTTGGCTTGTTCTCAAGTTATCTGATACTGACAAACTACCAAATAAACTTTCAGAGGATAGATGTGTGTTAGCAACATGCAGTGAAAGAAAAGTCTCATACCATCCTCCACAAGACCGAGAATGAAACAAACACTCCTCACTATCAGTTAGGCATGTAAAGATGGTGTGGTCCTTTAGAGACTGATGACACTTCAGGAAAGAACTGTACTGGATCTTGGATAATTAGTCCTAGGATGTTAGCCCAACCATAAAAGTTGTATGAATAATTCTTTCCCAAAAGCTGAATGTTACCCATGGTTATTCACTTCAACTTACTTTGTAGTCTATGCTATAGAATTTGTATAGCTTATGCTATAAACTTTATGGAACAAAACCATTTTGTATCTCATGGAACACTGCCAGGAAGTGAGAAACCTGACATTGAAGAGGGCAAAATTGAGATTTTTTTTTCTGTATGAGTCTTTAGCAAATTCATCATTATTGAAACTGAATAAACAGACAGAAAGGGAAAATAAGTTCAAAGTTGGAAGGCAATGCCCAAGCTCAGATCCATTCTTAATGCTTACAATTTTTAAAAAAAGATTTTATTTATTTATTTGGGATAGAGAGAATGAGTGAGCGAGACAGAGCAAGGGTGTGATGAGGGACAGAGGGAGAGGGAGAAGCAGAGTCCCCACTGAGCAGGGAACCTGATCCTGGGACTCCAAGATCATGCTCTCAGCTGGAAGGCAGGTGCTTAACCAACTGAGCCATCCAGGTGCCCCAATTATGTTTACATTAATGCTTTGAGTTTCCAAAATTTGCAAAAAGAAATGAACAGGTCATGGAAAGGAAAGATCGATGTTTTCCAGAGACCAGCAGCAGATTCCATTTAGGAAACTGGATTTGGCATAAGTCAAGGAGGGCAGTTTCCACAATGAGGAACTAAGTAGCCCATCAATGTATTCAGATAAAATTTCATTTCACCTGTTTCACTGGTGAGTGAATGAAATCAGTGGGTTCTATTGTCAACAATACAAGACACCTTGCTTTCTACTGGACCTGAGCTGTATTTTATTTACACATACATTTTCCTTCTTACCCCATAGTCATAATCTGGAAGGAATAGGGAATAGGGAAAAGGAAAACGTGTTCTAAGTCCTGGAAGATTACTACGGTTCGTCTGCTTTGGAAAAGGTGGCTGCTTCTGTGACATGAATCCAGAGCTGCCTGACCATGGGGATCTCCCCCCACCCCAACGCCCGCACTTCCCTATCCCTTGCTTCCTTCGGTTCTCACCCCCACAGCCCCACTTCCCTATCCCTTGCTTGCTTTGGTTCTCCTCCCCTCTTCATTGTGACCCATGGTCAGGGGCTGGCTGGCAGCACTGAGCACAGTAGAGGGTGGCAGGCAGCTGCTGCCCTCTCCAGCCTTGCCCAGCAGCTTGGTTCCAAGCCAGCGGGAGCCTGGTGGAATGGAGGAGCTGATCTGTTAAGAGTCCTGGGTTCATCCTTTCCTATTCTGCCTCCACCTTTCTGCCCTTCTTGGTAATGAAGAAACACCTCGTTTCACAGAAGCACAGCAAACTGGAAACAAGATGATGAAAGAAAAGCCTGGGCTTTTCTGTACCAACTCAAATGGACTCGAGCCAACCTGAGAGGTAACCTAGCAAGACGAGCCACTGCTGTGGCAGATCTTCCTTGGCCTCCACAGGCTGTTGAGCAATTCCTCGGACCCGCATCTGTGAACACTAATCCCATGCCAAAAAACACTCTGCAGCGTTGTTTTACTGTCTTTGCAACCACCAGCCTTGCCCAGAGCTCCCTGGAGATGCAGGTAGCAGAAAAGACCCAAGATCCCACTGCACTCAGCCCAGAAGCCAAGAGATAAGCCTGGATTTTACTAACTCAGCCTTGGCAGACCACATCAGAGCTGTCAAAAGGCTATGCATGTCTCAGAGCTCCTGCCTTTAAACTTGCCCTGTTTAGTTCAGCTCAGAAGCCAGGAATTCGTGAAGGTAAACATCCCTTATCCCACGGATAAACTGGATAACACAATTTAAAATACAGATGTATATTCTTCAGACAGACAAACAAAACTGCCTTGACGTTAACAGGGTCATTTATCTATGCTGAAGTCAGTAAGCCCCGGCGCTATCAGTGATGCTGGCATTCAGGGACTTGCGTAGATTTGAATCCTAAGTGACCAGCAGGAACGCAGAGTGGGAGGTGAGACGGTTGTTCTTATCCTTTGGGATTATTAAATAACTTGCAGCCTTTCTCCTTTGTACTAAACTACAGACAGTAAATTTGTTCTTTTGTGCTTTTTGTAAAACACTAATAGCCCAATTTATTTTTTTTTATAACCAACAAATATGTACTCATTCTTAATATTCAGTGCTGTGATGAGAAACTGCAAGGCTGGGTTGTCTAAGATTAAATCTTTCACAAGATCAGCCCTTTAAGAAACTAGGATTATGGGTCCAACACTTAAACTCCCCGAGTTCGAGATTATTAAAAATAACTTCATTACTGAATGGCGTTTGTAACCTGTGCATGCTTCTGGGTGGGCCACTGACTGGGAGTCCAGACTTTTGTATGCAATGAGCCTCAGCTACCCTCGGCCATCCGTTCTCAGAAGCAAAGCAATCATTTTATCAAAAACCAGCCTATGGGTTTACAAAGACTGGGTCCCTAGACCCCACACTGAGTAAAGAAAAAATAGCTTTGAGGAAAACAGTCAAATATATTTTCAAGTGAAACCAAGTTAAGGTGTTCACCATCACTAGAAGATTTAGCAAAAGTTGGGAGAGAACATTCTCATAAGCAACTTTTAGTTTTTGTCTCATTAGCAGTAGGGGCCGTTTGGTTAAGTCTGGTTTCTCCCCAGTAAACACTGACTGAGTAGGAAGATGAGTAGTTGGGGCGCCTGGGTGGCTCAGTGGGTTGAAGACTCTGCCTTCACCTCAGGTCATGATCCCAGGGTCCTGGGATGGAGCCCCGCCTCCGGCTTTCTGCTCATTGAGGAAACTGCTTCCTCCTCTCTCTCTGCCTGTCTCTCTGCCTACTTGTGATCTCTGTCTGTTAAATAAATAAATAAAATCTTAAAAAAAAAAAAAGACGAGTAGTCTTAGCTACCTGATCAATTTCCATCTACCTTAATATACAAATTACAAAATCATACTCATTCTATCAGCTTTTGCCATTTCAAAAATGTGCAATTATTAACAATTTTTTGAACATTTTAAGTCATCAAGAGATGTTTCCTGATAGTCTTTCAAAATGCCTTAAAAGCATTTTGAAGAACCCAACATTCTAACTCTGACTTCTGCCCTCATCCACTGCCCTCTGGCCTTGCCGTTACTGACCAGTCCCCTCCCCAGAGATCTCACGGGAAAGCGATGCGTGCGCCTGGGCTGATACCTTTGAACCAAGAATGAACTGGGTGAATAATGCCAGGCTGTAGCCTACCCTGGAAGCTTTGTTGTGTGTGATCTAAGCAAAGTTGGGGACAGATGAAGGGGACTGCATTTTTCTTTAGGACACAGCAATTCCTTAATACTTCTCTGGAATCAGAGAGCAAACTCCCTATACATTTGGCAGTTTCACTGAAGTGAATTATGGACGCAAGATAGCCCTTAAGCAGGAAACCGTCATCGTGTCTAAGAATGCAAAGAGACAAGCAGAGAAGGGCCTTCTAGAATATACCAGCATAAAATTTCCTGGGAACAAGTAACTATGTGAATTCCTCTGAGCTAAGAAAGATAAGGATATTTGGGAGAGAAAAGGAAAAAAGTGAGTATGTTAAAAGCATCCCAGAAACATAATAATTGGCAACAACAACAATTCTGTAAAAGCCAGGGTGGGCAGTCCCTGTTCTGCTAGCCCTTCAAGAGTGAGATGAGAAGCCAAACATAGATCTCCACTTTTCTGAACGTTACCCAGGCATATACAAGAATAAAATAAAGAACACAAAATGCAGAACGATATGATTCCTTTACTCTGAATACTTTAGAAAGTAAAGAGAAATGACGGTAGCTTAGGTGAGAAGGACCTAAAAGTTCAATACTTGGTTTAAAACCCAGAGACTGGGTGTGTTTTCAGAAAGCAACAATTCCAATCACGGTAGCTGTTCATCTTTTGGGAGCATTGGATTGCCCCGAGAATCTGAAGAAAGCTATGCAAGCTCTCTCCAAAAATAGAAACATATGCACCTATATGTAATTTTGCATTCATGAAATTTCACTGCCAATATAATTCTTTTGCATATATAATAGACGAATATCTCCTGCTGAGCAAACTAGTTTCTTTTTTTTTTTTTTAAGATTTTATTTATTTATTTGACAGACAGAGATCACAAGTAGGCAGAGAGGCAGGCAGAGAGAGAGAGAGAGAGGAGGAGGAAGCAGGCTCCCGACGTGGGACTCGATCCCAGGACCCTGAGATCATGACCTGAGCCGAAGGCAGAGGCTTAACCCACTGAGCCACCCCGGTGCCCAGCAAACTAGTTTCTTAAATAACTTTTGCAAATGCTTGAGAATGTAGGGTTGGTCAAGGTTATGAGTGAGAGACATTGAGGAGCTGTCTGTGTCCCACGGATTTATTAGTGGTGGATCATTTCTTCCCATCCTGCCTCTAAGAAAAACTAGGAACTAAAGCAAGAGAAGACGATGGCATTCCGAGAGAGGCGAATGTTCTTCAGTGTAAACTGGCACTTCAGCATGGGGACATTTTTCTTCTCTACTTACTGGGGGCTTTTGTTCCAGTCATTAAGATCTTTGAGAGTCACTGAATGACTGTGTTGGTCTTGTGTCTTTTACCTAAGATAGTTACCTTCCATGGCACAAAACCCTGTCTCCTAGACTCTAAAATAATATTGTCTCAATCATAGTTTGCAGTGGGAGTGTCTCATTGTCTGGTCACATTCCAGAAGCAGGGGGAAAAAAAGAGCCCTGCTGAAGCCAATGAATTCCAGTCACTCGAAGATTATCATCTGAAAGGGCAGATCGCAATGACTGTCATTCAGGGCAAAAGAGATGCACATCACAGACGGGAAATGGGTGAGCAGGAGGCAAAGGTACTGAAACTTTATTTGGCAAATAGGAAACATATGTGGTTCCTAGAGCACAGATCTCATTTCCTAGATGCAAATTTCGTGGCAAAGCAGCAGAAGCCTTAAGAACCACTTGGTTTATAACTGATTTAATACTGAGCATCACTTTTCTTTTTTTGTTAGTATGTGTAAAGCCAGAACACATAAATCACTCAGAATTTTGGTACAGCAAGGTAGTGGACCTGACTTTGGAGCTCCAGGGAACTAATGTGTCTGGGCTGACACCCGTCTCCAAAGCCTTGAAAATACAAAATAGTTGAAGGCTCATCTCTCTTATTAATAGAGTTCCTCATGATGGAGTGGGCTCTTTAATGAAAAGCAGAGAGAAATTCCCTAAAATAATCTGTGTAACCAATTCAACCTCAGCAGTTCAAATTAGCCTTTGTCCTTGGTTTTAACTCCCAAGTTTCTTTACCCTAAGTAACTAAACAGCAATGTCAAGTGGAAACACCAGAGGGATGATCCGACCCTCTCCTTCTTTACCCTGGCCAAATGGGGCTGTTTGACACAAGAGAGGAAACTGGGTCTGAATACTTACCACTTGCAGGTTGGTGAATAGATTCAGAATAGCCACATAGCAGAAATTTAAGTGAGAATGGCATGTTATGGACACAGATTTCACGTTAAGGCCAATACTGAAAGAGTTGTATCTGTTTCCTTGTTGAGTTAAAACCAAGGACAAAGTCTAATTACAGGATAGCATGGTAGGTCGAAAGAATTGGTATTTTATATGACTTGCAAAACACACACACACACACACACACACACACACACACACACACACACACCCAAACCCTTGCTTTGTTTGGCTGGAAATCCAAGCAAGCATGGTCTTAGGACTAAGTCGGATTCCTGTTTTGCCTGCCAACTGTGGTATTTCCCACTCTTCTCATACTAGCTAAAAATTATAATAGATTGGAAGTTGTGAAATTTTCAGTCTATTGTAAGAGGTATATATCGCCCAAGTCTGTGCTACCAGAATAGAGACATTTTGCCATTTTGTTTCATCCCAAATAATAATGGGCATCATCTTAGCTCTGAATGTCCTTGTATGTTAGGGAGAAGCCTCCTTGCCTCGTCTAATTTACAGAACACCCAAGCACTTTGCATCGAGGACACCCAGTGTCTACAGTTATTTTTCAAAACCACAACAGAGCTGGGAGCTGCTTTTTGCTTTTTCAGGTATCGACTAATGATGCTTTTGATTTCAAAAAGAAGTGATGTGCTTATTGATAAAAGACAATTCCTGTAATTCTTGCAAACAGCTTAGGTTTTTGGGTACAATCCCACAGTACTGCAGATCCACTTTCTGTAAATTAAATGCCTTCATATAAGCATATGTGTTTCTGGTATCTTCTTATATTTACACTGATCTCCTTATTCATAATTCTACAAATACCATACTGTTTTAATTACTATAGCTTTAAAATCATTCTTGATACCTGTTGGTACAAGTCCTTTGTGGTTGTTGTTGTTTTTTGTTTTTTCTTCAACAATGACTTAACTCTCTTTGCCATTTCCATTTTACTAGGAAATTTAAAGTCAACTTGTCATTTTGCCATACAAGCAAAAATATGCACAGGAATCTTGCATAGATTGTATTCGGTTTATAAACCAATTTGGGCTCGAATAATAGTTTTGCAGTATGAAATGATTTATCTCTCTATGTACTTTGTTATTTTAAAATTTCTCTCATGAATATTTTATAATTTTACATGTGGCTTCCTTTGGCTGTTGGGATATGGGCAGGCATGATGGAAGCAGAGGCTTTAGAGGCACGGTCACGGCTCCGCAAGCCCTCTCCGTCCTCTGCGATCCCATCCCCAGAACTTGCCTGGTTGGCTTTGGGCTCCAAGGAGGAGGAGGAGCTTCCTGGTCAACCCACAGACCTGCAGGAAAAAGCAGAACTTGTCTGGCTAGATCAAGAAATGCAAACCGCCCACAGGAATGAGCTCAGCCGCAAGCAGCAAAGTCACCCTAGCCCACCAGCACATGCTTGAGAATGAGTTATTACGACTGTTAAGATACTGATTGTGGGGATATATGTTATACAGCATTATTCTGGCAACACTAAAATACTCACTGATAGATAAGGGCTTCCCTTTAAGGGATTTATCATCACCTTCCCTTCCGCCTGCCGTGGAATCAGCATCCTGTGAACGTGCTATCATGGTTGAAAGTGGGACGATGGGACTAAGGGTACATGCAAGGCTGATAGCTCCACGCACAGCTCAACATTCTCTCTCGTCGCAGACAGAAAACGTTCGTTATTCTTTGACAGCATGGATACCAAAGATGCAAATACTAACAAGATTCTTTTTTCACAGATTTTTAAAAATTGAGATATAGTTGACATATAACAGCGTGGAAGTTCAAGGCGTACGATATGTTGGTTTATGCTTTTATCATATGGCATATTTAGCATTTTTTTTAGTTAAATTTATTTATTTTCAGCATAACAGTATTCATTACTTTTTCCCCACACCCAGTGCTCCATGCAATCCGTGCCCTCTATAATACCCACCACCTGGTACCCCAACCTCCCACCCCCCCGCCACTTCAAACCCCTCAGACTATTTTTCAGAGTCCATAGTCATTTATTTTTATGTTAAAAAATTATGATTTAGTCTCTTCACAACTTTGAAGTTTATACTACAGTATTGTTGGGCATAATCACTATGTTGTACATTAGATCTCCAGAACTAATTTATCTCTTAGTTTTAAGTTTGTACCCTTAAACAAAATCTTGTCAATTCCATAGTCTCCGGCCCTGGGTAACAACCATTCTACTCTATGATTTTACAAGCTTGTTTTTTGTTGGGTGTTGTTTTTTTGTGTTTTTTGTTTTGTTTTGTTTTTAGATTCCATGGATAAGTTAACACAGATGTTTTTATCACCTTTTTCCCCCCCGATAACTAGAGAATGGTGGGTTCAATGTGCTAGACACATTAGTTCTAAAAAACAATTTAAAGTAGAGGAATTGGACAAGTCAGTCAGACAATCTTTAGTGTTGTTAACTTTTAAATCTGATGAGAAGAGTTATTCTTAAAATGGTATGAACATTGTTAACCCACATGCACAGAAATTAATTAACACAAGTCCAACCTTAGCCCACAGGTCTGGAAAATGCAAACCAGAAATCTGAGCATATTCTCATGGCTTACATTGTGTCTGAGAATTGCCTGACTTATCTTGAAACAGCCAATTGTTTCCAGTGAGTGTAAATACTGAGTTGCCTACAAGCCAATGAAACCACAATGCACCATCGGCATGGATTTGTTTGTGTGGGGAAAAAAAAGTCACATTATCACTAGTAGGTTCTTTGAATTGGAGAGACTGAATGGTACCTCAAATACCACAACAATCTCCATCTGAAGGCAAAGTGTATTGACCATGGAACCCCTGAGAAAGATTATTGCTGACAATAGCCTCAATATTCCTCAAAAGAATCTAATGCTTTTGCCAAAGCATGATATTTAAAACAAAAAACAGAGGCCCACCGAAATCCTAAAGCCGTGGACTTAATGGGAAAAAAAATCATGCAATAAAACAGACTTAGTGTTGTTTGCTTGTTTGTTGGGAACAACTAAACACATTTAATAAATCATCTACTGGTTTAAAATTTTGTGTTACAAAATAACGAATAACATTGCAAAAGTGAATTTTTAACCCTTTGTAACTAAGAATCCAGAAGAAATCGACCACTAATACATGCATCTGTGATTCAAACACACTGCAACAGACGGTAAAATGTGAAATAGAAGGTGATTTTCTGGTTCTTTTCTGAGAATGAAGAGCTAGAACAAGGCTGAAGATCCTCACTCAATTCCTTAATATTCCTTTTTTCTAATTTTCTTCAACACTTTTTTCTGTTTTCCTGATCTAAAAGTAATACATATTTGTTGTGGAAAAACATACATAAAACTATGAAGAAACTAAAAACAATCTGTAATTTCACCATTTAAGAATCTAGGTCTATATTTGGGTATATAGGTGAGTACACAATTTTTAAATGAAATGGAGTTCATAGTGTGTGTCTAGATTTGTGCTCTGCTTCTTACACTCAATACCATATCATGAACACATGTGATTTAACAGTTAACATTTTGTTTTTTTTATGCTTTCTTCCTGTTTCCTTTTGCAACAAAGACTGTCCACAGATTCTATTCATAACAATCCTGAAGGAAAATTGTTTTTTAATTATTTTAATTTTTAATATTATTATTTAATATTACTTAAGTATTATTATTTTAATAAGGCATTTTCTTTCAAAAACACTTGGGATATAATTTTGATTTGCATCTAAATACACAGTACTCATTTAGACTTCATTGTTTTCAACACATACATACTTCAAAATCCTTTAAACTACATATTTCTCTGCGTTAACATCTTTTCATCTTCAAGTATTCTTCAAATATACTGGTAAGATACTTGAGAATGTATTTCTGGTACCTTCCTGCATAAAAGTCAGCTTGGTTTGTGACAAAATTCTGAATCACAGCACTTTTAATGAAACACGTACAAATCCCTCCACGGCATGGAAAAGTTAGAGATTACTCTGATGCATGCACTCTTCAAAGGGAACTTTTTATTCTACTTGAATACTTGTCATTTTTTGGTCATTATTATTTGCACACAATATGCTTCAATTTGTCTAGTGGGTTTCTCTTACGATTTATTTTTTTTCCTAGACATGTCAGCATTCAGTCTCCATATATACGTTTTCAATCAGCTCTGATGGTTTCTTCAAAAATATTTTTGAGTATTGCTTATAATTTTTTTTTTTTGGTGTTTTCCTCAGGAATATGCAAAATCCCAGATTCTCTCCCTGTTCTCTGCTTCATGGCATCTTCTCTCTCATCATTTTCAGACATTTTATTTTCCTTTGCCTCCTAGAAGGGAAACCGTTGTCCTCCACATCATCGACTTGGTGTTCGGGAGTCTCATTTCTATCTTTATTTCGTCAGTGTGAATTACAATCCAGTATTGGATCTATAGTTTCTTACTTTTTTTCTCTCAGTTACTCTACTTTTTAATCTTATCTAGCATTTGTTTATTTCAGATCACTCTCTCTTTATGATTTTCTGCCTCTGTTATGTGCAGGTTGCCTTTCTATCTCCTGCCAAGCTATTCGGCAGTCTTCAGTCATTGTTTTCTGGACCTGGAATAAATCACATTCAGAATTCCGCTCTTATTTAGATTTTTTTTTTTAAGATGCTGATGGTTCTATTCCCTTTTTCTATAGTATTTTATCACATTCATCCTTTTTTCTTTTTTAAGTTTGTCCTAGAATGACAGAAGACCTTACTCCTTCAAACCCAACAACCTGCCTAGATTTTCTTGCTTGTTCTACCATGTTGACTCTGGCTGAGTCCACATTTCTTTTTTTTTTTTTTTTTTTAAAGATTTTATTTATTTAATTGACAGAGAGAGATCACAAGTAGGCAGAGAGGCAGGCAGAGAGAGAGGGGGGGGGAAGCAGGTTCCCTGCTGAGCAGAGAGCCCGATGCGGGACTCGATCCCGGGACCCCTAGATCATGACCTGAGCTGATGGCAGCGGCTTAACCCACTGAGCCACCCAGGTGCCCCCACATTTCTTATTTATGGAGGGAAGGTAGCTTGAGACTGTGTCTCCTAACCCACTGTCTGGTGGCTGTAGGGTAAACTTCACTCTCGAGGGCCATAATCCTCAGCAAACAGGCCAGTCAGACCACCTTTTCCTCCCCGTTTTGTGCTTTACTTGTAAAGATGTTGTGCTTCTCTTGGGACGAGTTCTCCTCTAGGGCAATAACACATCACGGCCTCTTCTCCCTTCTTCCTGCCTCTTCATTTCCAGAGTTGGCCTCTGAGTGGGTGCAGAAAAATTCCTGCGGAGCACAGACCTGACTTCAAGAGCAGAACCCTTGTAAAACACAGTTTTCCATTTTACAGTATTTCCAGTAAACTCCCAGGTTTGTTTACAGTAAACAGTTAGGGAAGCCGCGAAGTGTTTTCTGACCTCATTTCAGGGGAGCAGTCTTGCTGTTTGGTAGAATAACACCGGAATCGCCTTTCTTAAGTTAGGCATTTTAAAATTCCACCCAGATTCCTATTTTCCCCTATGCTTGTTTTTCTGTCTTGTTTGGCATTGGTTAGGAGAGGCTGGATTAGAAGCTGCTAATAGAGTATCCTTTTAACCTAAGCGGTCTCTTTACGTCTTCAGGTGTGAGTACGTGTGAATGTCTTTCCTGAGGCTGCCCTGACAGTGCGATGGCTGAGATCTGTAGCATGAATCTTGGAGAGATGAAAACTCGCCCCACTGGGTAAGAGGCCAGCCTCCCACCCCATAAGAAGTCCTCTTATAATCTGGCCCTTGTGTATCAGATTCACACACTGCTATGGTGTATTGCTCCCTTTCCATTCCTGAATGTGGGACAACAGCATTTATTGTTGGTATTTCCTAGATGTATGTTAGGGAATTTCTAGGATCTCTTGTTTGTAAAACATCCCATCACGTTGAACAAAACCTGTTTACTTGTGAGTTGAAATTGACAAGAAATAGTTGCATTATTTCTGACATTGTGGTCATATGAATCAAAAATAGATTTTTTGCAAAGTGTATTAATGTTACTGTTACTCGTAATGATAGCTACCATTTAACAGGTAATTATCTCACTACTTCCAAAGGTATTTAATGTCTAAATTGATTCAAATATAGAAATATAATTAGACCATCATTATTATAACAGATCTTTGTTAATAAATAAATGAGTGAATCTGTAATTAAGGTTTCCGGAGTCT
This sequence comes from Mustela nivalis, assembly GCF_964662115.1. Taxonomy (NCBI): domain Eukaryota; kingdom Metazoa; phylum Chordata; class Mammalia; order Carnivora; family Mustelidae; genus Mustela; species Mustela nivalis. Next base: position 6,254,113 of record NC_139035.1, on the reverse strand, counting down.
ATGGATTCCATGAAATCGGGTGTGAATTACTGTCTCTGAGAGTTTTTCTATGAGAAGGCCCAAAGTTTTCTGCAGATTCTCAAAGGAGTTTATGATCCAAAGAAGATTAAGGACCATCTTAGGGGCTTAAAAAATATTTTGATAAAGTCAGCAGTTTTTTTTTTTCTTTCTATTTTGAAATAGCACAGTGCTCATGAAATAATTAAAATGTTATCAGGAAAGCTAGAAGGCTCATCTTGGGAAAACATACCACACAGTCACTAACAATCACTGGGTCCTAGGGCATGTGCCTGACTAACCTCCCAGGACATTAGCTGCCTTATTTGTAAGATGAGGCATTTAGAATAAATGGATAAATTCTAAGATCACTCTCTGGTGTAAAATTGTAAGAGTTGTCATGAAGATTCACACATAAACTTAAAAAAAAGACACGTGGTTAAAAGAATCCTTGCAACAGACAGGATTTTACTGACATCATCAATGAAATACTGAAACAGGATATTAAACACTCAAAGTTTTTAGAACCTCATAAAATCAGTTGCCTCTCAACTTCAAGTCTCTTGAAAGTTAGGCATTTGATTGCAGATGAAATTATTTGATTAGTTTACGCATCATGGTGTCTTAATTCTTTTCCATTGTGACGCTTTGCGTGATGTTCAAAAGCTTCATGAGCCAAAGCAAACATTGTGGTCACCTACTGAGATAGAATAAGCAAACGAAGGAGTAAAAAATGGGCTAAACACAATGGCTCATACAATCTAAACATGCGGTCAGAAGAAAAGGAAAACAGCTCTCATCCCCTCTAAAATACTTGGTATAACTTAGCACCAGGACAATCAAAATGTGGCTGGAAATGAGTGGTGTATAATCACTGTGAGGAGACAAGAGAGAAGTTGGCTGAGAAAGAGTGGACAAGTTTAAATACTGTAGGGGAGTCTTGTTTATTTGCTCTAGAAGAAGTCCAGGCCCTGTTAGCCAGCACCCTGGGATAAGCCTATAAATATTTACTCTCTTCTTGGCTCAACCGCTGGACAAGTGACTGAAAATTACTCACTCCATTTGACTGGAGCTGGGACCACACATCTGACATTTTCAGGCCATTCTGAGTAATTCATCACATCATAAAGAGCTATTTTTTAAATGAAGTGGATTTTTCATTTTGCCAATAAACCATTACTCCATGTGCAACGGATGGGCTCAGAATGGATTCCACTTGACATAACAGAGGTGTTGACAGCTCTTCATATATATATGTCTAATACCCTATTCCCTTTCAAACGCAGCCATTACCCTATAGAGTATTGCCAGAGAAAGTTCGAGGGAAATACCAAACCAGAAAATAACTATGTCTTCAGCAAGAAATCAACATACAGAAAATGGAAATCTTTTTGAGCCACATAAATCAACTAGTTTTTGACCATTAGGAAAACTACTAAAAAAGGGGGGGTTGTTTTCCTATTTTAAATTTTTCCTATTTATTTATTATTAGGGCAACACTACTTAAAGAACACTTACTGGGAATCAAGGAATATACAAGAAGCCCTTTTCATGCACGCCTAAGCAAGAGGGAGAAAGAAACTGTGGCTGAAAAGTGACCAGTTATTTTCTTAGGGTCAAACTTGTCTGCTGTAAAGCCACAGCTTAAAGCTACTTCAGACGTAGGCTGAAACTAAAACTCTTCCCACTACCTCACTTTACCAGTTTACTAATTAATGCTGATGCTTACATTTGGACCCTGCAACAACCGAAATAACCAAACCATGTCTTTTTTGTGCAGATGGTGTTTTGTGGTTGTGATATAGCTAGTGAAAATGACACTCTTTGAGTCCTGGAAAGAGGCAGTAGAAAAGGCAAAATGTTCCTTTTAGAAAAAAATAAGGATGAGTGGCCTAACATTATAAACTGAAGGCATTGCCCCCAAAAGGTACGTGTCATATAAACATGCTTATTCTTGTACTTGCATTATAATGTGTCTCTTTACATGTGGAGAGTACAGCAATGTCTGTAGTAATCTATCATAATATATCATAGCTTCGGGGCACCTGGGTGGCTCAGTCATTAACATGTGCCTTCGGCTCGGGTCACAATCCTGGGGTCCTGGGATCGGGCCCTGCATCGGGCTCCCTGCTCAGCCTGCTCCTCCCTTTCCCACTCCCCCTGCTTGTGTTCCTACTCTCAGTGTCTCTCTCTCTGTCAAATAAATAAATAAAATCTCAAAAAAAAAATCATAGTTTCAATGTACTGGTTTTCTAGAAGACATAAAAATGAAACATTTTTCATAATCCAATGTTCTCTCCATTATTTCAATAAAAACAATAAACACTGTCCTGTGTACCATTGTTTGAGAAGTAGCTTGTATAGGAATGCCATCCTTGCCCTCAAAAGTCTTACAGACCATGAAGAAGAAGAAGGCGTACATTCACAGATTTCAACAGACACCTTTGCCTATTGGTCATCTCCTATTTTCCATACCATGCCAGGTGCAGAGGAGTTGTGACGCTCCATAAAAACAAATAATGACAACACTTCGCTCTGACAGCATGCGTGATCGATGCTACTTGCTCACTGATCCAAAATGTATTACAAGCTCACCCTGGACAGTTCACAATCTAGTGACGGGAGACAGATCATTGCCAGGCACACAAATAAATGACATCTTGGAAAATGTGTCACATAGGTAAAAACGGAGAAGAAAGGAGGGAGCCCACTTTCTGAGCTTCATTAAGGAAGGCCTAAGAGGGACATCTTGAGAGCTGAGGCAGCTCTTCTCACATGACGAGCGTCGAGGCCTGGGTGTCCCATCAGGAGAGCGTTGGCGGAGGCTCCGAAGGCAGAAAGGAGCATGGCGTCCTGCAGGCTGTAGGGGAGCCAGTGGGGCTGAAACACCGCAAGCATGGCCAAGTGCACGTGAAAGAAAAACGAGAGGTAATCTTCTGTTTAGAGGAGGTCCACGAGAGGTGCAAAGCACATGAGGATGCACAGGGCGAAGGAAGAAGCAAGATCTAGAAGCTGGTACTTGAAGTTCGAGATTGAATGACACGTTTTGAGAGACCACGAACAAGACTGCAGAGCATACACGCTTTCAGCCCGAGCACATAATTACAGATGATCCAAACGTCGGTGCAGGGAGGTGTGATGTGTTAGTTTGCAGTGGTTTGAGAGGTTTTTAAATAATAAGATTTATGGTTTTAAGTATTAAGTATTTAAGCAATAAGGAAACTGCTTATACTTTGTAAAGACGGAAAGGGGTGCACGGAGGCAAATTCTGAAAGGATTAGTCTGGGGGGACAGGTGAGACAAGTTGTTGGCAGAGACACCCATGTGAGAGCCAGTAATCAAAGAGACGTGGGCCAGCAGGTCTAAACTGGGGTGGTCTCATGAAAGTGCTCATGGAGAGAGGACCGCAGATACCGCTCGATTGTTACCAGTCACTAGCTTCGCATTGATGATCTCCGTTCGCTGTCACCCCAACATCTAGAACAACTGTGGGAAGAAACCATTTTCAGGATAGATAAACTATATACGCAGTCATTTCTCTGGTTGCTCTAAAATCTACCCTTCTGTGGAAGCAGACCAGCCACAAAATGTAAGTCTGAACCTTATCACCCTGACTTCCTGTCAAGCCGTAGCAGTTGGATTTCATCTTCATGTGATGACCTCTGAGGAGACTGAGCGAGGCACGTCATAAAACACGTCATAGAACACGTGACCGTAAAACACGCCTCCATGATTGCACTGATGTTAAGAATGTTGTTGAACCATGAGAGACTGTGGACTCAGAGAAACAAACTGGGGGGTTGGGTGAGCCTGGAGGTGGGGATGCAGGAGGGCACAGATTGCACGGAGCACGGGGTGTGGAGCATAAACAATGAATCTTGGAACATGACATCGAAAACTAATAATATACTGTATAGTGACTAACATAACACAATAAAAAAAGAAGAATGTTGTTGAAGGCATGATTCACAATAGCACCCTGGACAAGCTTTAGGATAATATGCGCAGATATTCTTTTCTAGTCTCTTAAGAATGCTTGTGTTGGGGCATCTGGGTGCCTCAGTCAGTTAAGCATTTGCTTTTGGCTCAGGTCATGATCCCAGAGTCCCGGGCCACAGCCCCCCATCCAACTCCCTGCTCAGCGGGGAGCCTGCTTCCACCTCTGCCCCTCCCCCTGCTCGTGCTTTCTCTCCCACTCTCTGTCTCTCTCTCAAATAAAATAAAAATCTGTTTAAAAATTAATGAAATCTTTTAAAAGAGAGAGAGAGAGAAGAATGGGTGTGCTTCTTCCAAGTATTTGATTTATTTTATTCAATGATAATTATTAAATCAGTGACTAATCAGGCTTTCCTATCAGTCATGATTGGACACACTAGAAGCAATTTGTGGCCCTATATTAAGTATGTGAGTCTTCACTGAGTGCCTTTCTCTCTAAGCTTCCATGTTATGCCCTTACCTCTTTCCTTTTCTTCTTTTTACTCTACTTTTTTACTCTCTTTTTACTCTGCATAAAACTTCAAGTTTGTAAGACCTTGTAACCTTTTCAGCTATTTTCTAGAACAAGTAACAATAGGATGAAAAGAATGGGATAAATGATGAATAAGTGCTAATTCTTTTTCTTCTAGCCTATCTTTCCTTTCACCTTAATAGACAGGGGTTTTAAAACGAAACTGACAGAACCAAAATCCATCTTTTAAAAAAAAAAAAAAAGCATAAATTGTGCTTATCCACTCATTTCATGTCTTTTTTTTATTTTTTAAGATTTATTTATTTTAGAGAGAGAGTTTGTGTGAATCAGGGGACGGGCAAAGGGAGAGAATCTTCAACAGGCTCCCCGCTGAACACAGAGACCTGTACAGGGCTGGATCTCACGACCCTGAGATCATGACCTGAGCAGAAACCAAGAGTCGGACGCTAAACTGACTGAGCCACCCAGGCACCCCTCATATCTTCTGCTTAACAGGAGACCAAAAATTGTAAAACCAAGACCTACAATCTCAGACAATTCTGCACTTACAGAAGGCAGAAGATCTGGAGGAGACTAGATGACCTAAGATTAAGGAAAATAAATTTTTAAAGCAATTAGAACAAAAGCAAGGATAAAATGGGAAGGGAAAGGAAATATTTCTGATTTTAACCACTAGATGGAGTAAAGCCAAAAATATCTGCTTGGTGTTGCAATGTTGAGAATATCCCATTACCTACGTAACAAAGTGCTCTCACTGACATGGACACAGTGAAATCCATTTCGATAAGGAATTCTGAATGTGTTCCATGTCACGTTCATAATTTCCTAGACGGACAGGACTTCCAGGCAAGAAGGATGTGATGTTCCCGTAGTAGGTGGTGGAAAGGACCCAGCAAGGTAAAAGGGCTCAAGAGGCCAAAAGGATACAGAGCTGGTGAGGGAAGCCATCGTCCTATGCAGTGGTTAACAGCTGACTCAGACCTGTATTGTGTATTATCCTGGAATAATAAAAAATATAGAATGGTACTAGAGTGTGAGTCTCATTAGTCACCTGCCAGCCCCTCATCTCCAATGAATGGATGTGGGAAGTAGCCACAGTGCCCTTCCTCTTCACATGTAGCATCAGCCCCATTTGCTTGTGCCCTGGAGTAAAAAGATCACAGACATGAACGTAGTCCTATGATTCTAGAAGCCAAAGAGAATGTGTGGTATGTTAGAGATTACCAAAGTTTTAGTCAGTCTCCAAGGCTATTTAGCCAACAAATATTTATGGCCTACCATATACTAGGCACTGGTGAGCAGAATGAACAAGACAGACCTGGTCATTGACTTTGTGCCTTTTAATAATAATACTAATTGTGCAGTGTACTCTATGCCAGGCTCTTTTGTAATCTCTACATACTCCTTGACTCATGGAAACCTCACATCAACCCTGTAAGGTGGATTTAACTATACTCATTGTATAAATGAAGAAAATAAAACACAAAAAATTAAGTAATTTGGAATTGCATTTTCAGTTCCAATATGTAAGGAGCTTGGAAGTCATCTCTGCTGTCTTCCTAACAAGGAAAAAAAAAAGTTGAACGAGCTAAACCTCAAGAACACTTCTTAGCTTCTTCAGATAATTGAGACAATGAGGTAAACTGTCGCCCTGAAAACTGGAGAAACAAACATATAGATACAGAGAATCACAATTTGTGAAGACCAGAAGCCCAGGACCAAAATTCCACACTGAGTCAGGTATCAGCTTGAACACTTAAAACTGTTAATTGGTGGGTTCTTGGATGCTCAGTGTAGACTAGCTTGAGGAAGAAACCACCGGGGTGCGTGACTTCCACACTTTTGTGAGTTTTACCTCCAGGATTCCTACCAAGTTCTCACAGTGAGATCTAGGGGAAAAAAAAAAAAAAATCCTCTCCTACTTCCAGCAGAAGGGAAAAGAGCCATTTTGAAATATGACCCAAATTCTCTCTCCTCCTTAAAATGAGGCTGCCCTCAAGAAAAACTATTTTACCAGATCCTAACTAACAGGAGCCCTTACCAAAGCCCAAACAACCTGGAAAAATGGAAAAATCCAAATCCAGTCTCCTCTAACCAACTGAGTTGGGAAACAGCCAACTTAGACACACTCAAAGATTGAGACCTAAGTGTAGCACCATAGAGTATTTCCCCTCCCCCGCACCTTCCCCATTACCTCAGTGGGGCTCTGGGACAATACCAGAGGATTCCAACTAAAATAACTGCAAGCCTCAAATCCTGTTTAAAAGTCTATAGAGGGGTGCCTGGGTGGCTCAGTGGGTTAAGCCTATGCCTTCAGCTCAGGTCATGATCTCAGGGTCCTGGGATTGAGCCCCACATCGGACTCCCTGCTCAGCAGGGAGCCTGCTTCCCCCTCTCTCTCTGCCTGCCTCTCTGCCTGCTTGTGATCTCTCTCTCTCTCTCTGTGAAATAAATAAATAAATAAATAAATAAATAAATAAATAAATAAATAAAAAAGAGTCTATAGAAATACCCAAAGCCAACAGAGGTGACAAAAACAATTATACCAGGAGATATTTTAGCCTCTGACACCAGAGCTACACAGTATAACTCCTAGCCAGAAACACGTAAGACCTCATACTGAAAGTTTATCCATCTCTGTTCCTTTTACCAGAGAAAATACATCCAGCTTTCAAGAAAAAAATTACAAAACATGCTTAAAAGCAAAAACCACAGTCGAAAGAGACAGAGCAAGCATCAAAACCAGACCCAAACATGGCACGAAGTTTGGAATGATCAGGCCAGTAATTTACAATAACTATCATTAATATGCTAAGGACACTCATAGAAAAGACGGACAACATAAAAGAAGAGATGTGTAATGTAAGTAGAATGATGGGAATTCTAAGAAAGAATCAAAGGGACATGCTAAGGGAGGAAAAAAACCTGTTACAGAGATCAGGAATGTACCTCATGGGCTGATGAGACTGGGCATAGCCAAGAAAAGAACCAGTGATCTTAAAAATATATCAATATATCAACCTTCCAAAGTTGAGAGGCAAAAACAAACAAACAAAACAAAACAAACCCCCAAACTGCAGATTAATAAAAGGGGGGGCAGAATACCCCAGAAATATGGGGACAATTAAAAATGTACAATATGCACAAGATGGGAATACCAGAAAGAGAGGAAAAAGAGGAAGGAACAGAGGAATAAAGTAAAATACAAAGGTAAGTTTCTTGATATCAGTCTTGGCAATGATTTCTGGTTTGTTTGTTTTTTTTTGGGACACCAAAAACAAAGAGAAAACAAACAAACAAACAACCCCAGTAGGACTACATCAAACTAAAAAAGCTTCTGTATAACAAAGGAACTATCAATACAATAAAAAGGCAACTTACTGAATAGGAGAACATATTCACAAATCATAAAGCCTATAAGGGGTAAACAGCATATCATATATATAAACTCATACAACTCAATAGAAACAAAAAACAATCTAATTAAAAATTTAACATCTGAAGATATATTTTTCAAAAAAAAAAAAGGCATACAAATAGCCCACAGGTACATGAAGAGATGTTCAGCATCAGTAATCATTAGGAAAATGCAAATCAAAACTACAATGAGATACCACCTCACACTGGTGAAAATGGTTGTTTTTATACCCTGACATGTTAGTGAATTGCTGTATGAATTCTAGTAGTTTGGAGGTGGAGTCTTTTGGGTTTTCCATATAAAGTATCATGTCATTTGCAAAGAGACAGTTTGACTTCTTCTTTGCCAATTTGAATATCTTTTACTTCTTTTTGTTTTCTGATTGCCGTTGCTAGGACTTCTGGTACTGTGTTGAACAACAGAGGCAAGAGTGGACATCCTTGTTGTGTTCCTGATCTCAAAGGGAAGGCTGTCAGCATTTCCCCATTAAGGATGATATTCGCTTACACACTAACAATGAAAATATACAAAGGGAAATTAGAGAATTGATTCCACTTACTATAGCACCAAGAACCGTAAGATACCTGGTAATAAACCTAACCAAAGAGGTAAAGGATCTATATTCAAGGAACTACAGAACATTCATGAAAGAAATTGAAGACGACACAAAAAGATGGAAGACCATTCCATGCTCATGGATAGGAAGAATAAACATTGTTAAAATGTCTGTACTGCCTAGAGCCATCTATACTTTCAATACCATCCTGATCAAAATTCCACTGGCATTATTCAAAGAGCTGGAACAAACAATCCTAAAATTTGTATGAAACCAGAAGAGACCCTGAATTCCTAAGGAAATGTTGAAAAAGAAAAACAAAACTGGAGGCATCATGTTGCCTGATTTCAAGTTTTACTACAAACCTGTGGTCACCAAGACAGCATGGTACTGGCACAAAAACAGACACACAGACCAGTGGAACAGAGTAGAGAGCCCAGATATGGAACCTCAACTCCATGATCAAATAATCTTTGACAAAGCAGGAAAAAATATACAGTGGAAAAAAGACAGTCTGTTCAATAAATTGTGCTGGGAAAATTGAACAGCTGTGTGCTGAAGAATGAAACTCAACCATTCTCTTACACCATCCACAAAGAAAGATAAACTCAAAATGGATGAAAGACCTCAATGTGAGACAGGAATCATCAAAATCCTAGAGGGAGAACATAGGCAGTAACCTCTTCGACATCAGCCACAGCAACTTCTTTCAAGATATGTCTCTAAAGGCACAGGAGACAAAAGTGAAAAAGAACTTTTGGGACTTCATCAAGATCAAAAACTTCTGCACAGCAAAGGAAACAGTCAACAAAACAAAAAGGCAACCCATTGAATTGGAGAAGCCATTTGCAAATGACACTGCAGAAAAGGCTGATCTCCAAGATCTATAAAGAACTCCTCAAATTTAAACACACAAAACAGATAATCACGTCAAAAAATGGGCAGAAGACATGAAAAGACACTTGTCCAAAGAAGACATACAAATGGCTAACAGACACATGAAAAAATGTTCATCATCATTAGCCATCAGGGAGATTCAAATCAAAACCACATTGAGATACCACCTTACACCAGTGAGAATGGCCAAAATTAGCAAGACAGGAAACAACATGTGTTGGAGAGGATGTGGAGAAAGGGGAACCCTCTTACACTGTTGGTGGGAATGCAAGTTGGTACAGCCACTTTGGAAAACAGTGTGGAGATTCCTTAAGAAATTAGAAACAGAGCTTCCCTATGTCCCTGCAATTGCACTACTGGGTATTTACCCCCAAAGACACAGATGTCATGAAAAGAAGGGCCATCTGTACCCCAATGTTCATAGCAGCAGTGGCCACAGTCGCCAAACTGTGGGAAGAACCAAGATGCCCTTCAACAGATGAATGGATAAAGAAGATATGGTCCATATATACGATGGAGTATTATGCCTCCATCAGAAAGGATGAATACCCAACTTTTGTATCAGCATGGATGGGACTGGTGGAGATTACGCTGAGTGAATTAAATCAAGCAGAGAGTATCAATTATCTTATGGTTTCACTTACTTGTGGAGCATAAGGAATAACATGGAAGACACTGGGAGACGGAGAGGAGAAGTGAGTGGGGGAAAATCGGAGGGGGACAAAAACCATGAGAGACTATGGACTCTCAGAAACAAACTGAAGATTTTGGAGGGGAGAGGGTGGGGGGTTGGGTGAGCCTGGTGGTGGGTATTAAGGAGGGCACATATTGCATGGAGCACTGGGTGTAGTGCATAAACAATGAATTTTGGAACACTGAAAAAATAAAATAAATAAAATTTAAGGGGCACCTGGGTGGCTCAATGGTTAAACATCTGTCTTCAGCTCAGGTCATGATCCCAGGTCCTGGTATTGAGCCCTGCATCAGGCTCCCTGCTCTGCAAGAAGCCTGCTTCTCCCTCTCCCACTCCCTGTGCTTGTGTTCCCTCTCTTGTGCTCTCTCTCTCTATCAAATAAGTAAAATCTTTAAAAAAAAAAAATCTGTTGAGGGGCACCTGGGTGGCTTAGTGGGTTAAAGCCTCTGCCTTTGGCTCAGGTCATGATCATGGGGTCCTGGGACCGAGCCCCACATCGAGCACCGCATTGGGTTCTCTGCTTAGCAGGGAGCCTCCTTCCTCCTCTCTTTCTCTGCCCACCTCTCTGCCTACTTGTGATCTCTGTCAAATTAAAAAAAAAAAAAAAACCTAAAAAAAAAGACTTTATTAAAAAAATTTGAATTAAACTTTTAAAAAAGGTTCTTTTTAAAAGGTAAAAAATAGCAAGTGTTATGTGTAGAATATGGAGAAAAGATAGCCATAGTGCACTGTTAATGAGATTATAAACTGGTACGACCACTATGAAGAATAGTTTGGAGGTTCTCCCCCAAATTTGAAGTACAACTACCATATGCTTCAGCAAATCTATTTCTGCATATTTAAATAGCCTGTTGTAAAGCAATTGTCTAAATAAGTGAAACATATAAACAACTTAAGTATCCATCAACAGGTGAATGGATAAAGAAAATGCAAAGAAATATTATTCAGCCACAAAAAAGAAGGAACTTCTGCCATTTGTGATAACATAAACTGAACTTGAGGGCATTATGCTAATTGAAATAAGTCAGGCAAGAAAGCCAACTACTGTATGATCTCACTTATGTGTGGATTTTTTAAAAATCAAATTTACAGATACAGAGAACAGATTGGTGGTTGCCAGAGATTGGGGGTTGGGAGGGGTGAGCAAAATGGGTGAGGTGGCAAAAGATACAAACTTCCAAGTACAAGAGAAATAAGTCCTGGGAATGTAATATTTTAAAAATCAGGGGTTCCCTGGGCGCCTGGGTGGTTTAGCGGGTTAAGCTGCTGCCTTCGGCTCAGGTCATGATCTCAGGGTCCTGGGATCAAGTCCCACATCGGGCTCTCTGCTCAGCAGGGAGTCTGCTTCCCTTCCTCTCTCTATGCCTGCCTCTCTGCCTACTTGTGATCTCTCTCTGTCAAATAAATAAATAAAATCTTAAAAAAATATATCAGGGGTTTCGGGATGCCTGGGTGGCTCAGTTGGTTAAAGCCTCTGCCTTTGGCTCAGGTCATGGTCCCAGGGTTCTGGGATTGAGCCCCACATCCGGCTCTCTGCTCAGCAGGGAGCCTGCTTTCTCTCTCTGCCTCTGCCTGCCTCTCTGCCTACTTGTGATTTCTGTCAAATAAATAAAATATTTTTTAATAAAATCAAGGGTTCCTGGGTGGCTTAGAGTGTTAAGCTTCAGACTCTTGATTTCAGCTCAGGTCATGATCTCAGGGATGGAAGTAAGGAGATGGAGCCCCATGGCAGGCTCTGGGCTCAGGTGGGAATCTGCTTGAGATTCTTTCCTTCTCCCTATCCCTCCTCCCCTACTTCTCGTTCACATGTTCTCTCTCTAAAATAAACAAATCTTTAAGAAAATTAAATAAAAAAAATGCAACAGAATACACAAGAACTATGATATAATTACAACAGACACAACACACGTATAATGGGAATGCCAGAAGGAGAAGAAAAAGAGAAAGAAATGGAGGGAAGTTTGATGTAATAATCATGGAGAATTTCCCAGTATTAATGACATCAAACCACAGATCCAACTAGCTCAGAGAATACCAAACAAGGGAAATACCTAAGAATCTACACATAGGATATTATATCCAAACTGCAGAAAATTAAAAAAAAAAAAAAAAAGTCTTGAAAGAAAAATCTAGAATTCTATATCCAGGAAAACTATCCTTCAAAAATGATACAGAAGAAAAAAAAAAAGAAGACTGAGACAAATAAAGATTGAGGAAATGTATTTCCAGTAGACTTGTTCTGCAATAAACTTTAAAAGAAGCTTCAGAGAGAAAGAAAGTGATATAGGTCAGAAAAAAGGATCAACGTAATTAAAGAGAGAACATTAAAGAAAGACTAAATAAAGGTAAAGTCCAGACTCTTATTTTTCTTATTAATTGGTCTCACGGGGATGGAGGGGCAGGGGGGATGAATGGGAGGAGCACAGGGATTTTTAGGACAGCGACACTATTCTGTATGGTACTGTAGTGGTTACATGACATGAGGACAAAACACAAAGAATGAGCCCTAAATTAAACTATGGACTTCAGTTAATAATAATGTACCAATATTGGATCATTAATTGTAAAAAAAAAAAAAATGTAGCATGCCAATGCAGGGTGTTAAGAATAGGAGAAGCCAATAAAAGGGAGAAGGAATATACAGCAACTCTGTGTTTTCAGTTCAGTTTTTCTGTAGACTAATTTTTTAAGGTTAAGTAAATAGCAAAATAGCAAAATAGCAAAATAGCAGAGCTGGAATGTAAACCCAGAAGATCTGGCTCCCATGCTCGTACTCTTAACTGCTATGGCATACTGTCTGTCTGTCTGTCTAAAGAGGGAGAAAGACATTGCAAGATAATGACCAGAGTGAGGAATGCCATGAAAAATTGGGTGTTAATAAGAGTATATAAGTGGGAAATTGTTTTTTTTTTTTCTTAAGATTATTTATTTATTTATTTGACAGAGAGGGAGAGACAGTGAGAGAGGGAACACAAGCAGGGGGAAAGGGAGAGGGAGAAGCAGGCATCCCACTGAGCAGGGAGCTCGAGGTGGGACTCAATCCCAAGACACTGGAATCATGACCTGAGCCAAAGAGAAAAACTTAAGAAGTGAGCCACTCAGGTGCCCCTTTGTTATTTCTAGTCCTTGTACGGCTCCTGCTTATAACAGTCAACTCAATTTCTTTATTTCCCCCCTTAAGATATATATATTTTTTTTAATTTTTAAATTATTAGTTATTAACATATAATATATTATTAGCCCCAGGGGTACAGTCAACTCAATTTCTTAAACCTAATCCTTACATGTGCAGCCATTCAAAATATTCTTGGATTATATGCCCCATGTGTATCTATTGAGGGAAAATGCATAAATATCAAGTGTAAACTTTTAGAATCAATAAAAACCTTTATTATTGGACTAATGAATTTGATCAGGGCAGTTGAATCAATAAAATCAAGAAAATTTTTCTCTTTCCCAGGATAATACCTCTCTCTCATTATTAACAAAATAAATAGTATCTGAAAATTACAGATATTTTACCCAGACCCTGTCTGATTCACTCTTTGAATGATTTCTATGTTCAGAAATGACCTATAAGTAGGCAAAAGAGAAAATATCTACTTAGGAGGATTTTAGGAATGTGAAAGATATTGCTGCCTGTTGTAGCCATCCTCCAAGATGACCAATGATCCCTGTCTTCTGATACCCAGACCCTCGTATAGCTTTCTTCCACATTAAACTATGGTTGATCTGTGAGTCCAGTAGAATTGCTTCCAGTAGAAGTAATTCTATGGCACTTCTGAAATTGAGTTATGGAAGACAACATGACTTCATTTATTTTTTTTAAAGATTTTATTTATTTATTTGACAGACAGAGATCAAAAGTAGGCAGAGAGGCAGGCAGAGAGAGGGGGAAGCAGGCTCCCCACTGAGCAGAGAGCCCAATGCGGGGCTCGATCCCAGGACTCTGAGACCATGACCTGAGCCGAAGACAGAGGCTTTAACCCACTGAGCCACTCGGCACCCCCAACATGACTTCATTTAGATTGCTCTTTCTCTCTCATGTCACTCACTATGGGGAAAATCAGGTGGCTTGTCATGAGTGATCCTATGGAGATGCCCATGTGGAGGTTAACTAAGGTGTCCTGCCAACAACCATGTGAGTTGGGCTTGGGAGTAGATGCCCCAGCCCTACCCAAACCCCCAGTTACTGCAGCCCCAGCAACTTCATGAGAGATGCTGAGCTAGACCCCTCCAGCTAAGTCACTCCTAGATTCCTGACTCCCAGAAACTATTAGAGATAATAAATATCTGTTATTTTAAGTCTCTGAATGTTGAGGTAATGAAGCAACAGAAAATTAATACATACCTATGAATTAATTCATTTATTCAGTATCAGTAGACATCTAGTCTTTCAATTATTATGAAATACTTCAGAGACATAATAAAACAAAGAATCTACCCTCTAGGAGCTAACAGAACCTTTTGAAGTGTGGATACACAAATAGTTTTAGTTCAAGTTGATGAGTGCAATGAAAAAGTTACATAAAAACGCACACAAAAAGAGGGACTCAGTCTATCCAGGAGAGTTTGGCAAAGCTTCATAGAATTTTTATACTTGAATTATGTCTTAAAGAACACATAGAAGTTAGCTAGTAGGGAAAGAAAATACATTTTAAAGGAGCAGACGTGAGCCAAATGCAGAATTCATGAGACAGAATGGTGTACTCAGGAATTTGGAATCTGTTTATGCTGCTGGAATAAAACATTGGAAGCAGAAACTGCAAGACATGTATCCATGTATCTAGTGAGGGAGACTGACCCAAGATTACAGAGGGAGACTGACCCAAGATTATTGCAACTCTCGCATTACTGGATATTTACCCTAAAGATACAAATGTAGTGATGCGAAAGGGGTACGTGCACCCCTTGTTTATAGCAGCAAAGTCCACACTAGCCAAACTACAAAAAGATCCTAGGTGTCCATCAACAGATGAATGGATAAAGAAGATGTGGTATAGATATACAATGGAATACTATGCAGCCATCAAAAGAAATGAAATCTTGCCATTTCCGACAACGTGGATGGAATTAGAGGGTATTATGCTGAGCGAAATAAGTCAATCAGAGGAAAGACAATATCATATGATCTCCCTGATTTGAGGAAGTTGCAAGGCAACATGGGGGGTTTGGTGGCTGGGAAAGGAATAAGTGATACAAGACGGGATCAGGAGGGAGACAAACCATAAGAGACACTTAAACTCACAAAACAAACTGAGGGATGCCGATGGGGGGGGGGCATTAGGTTATGGACACTGGGGAGGGTATGTGCTCTGGTGAGTGCTGTGAAGTGTAAACCTGGCAATTCACAGACCTGTACCCCTAGGGTTAATAATACATCATATGTTAATAAAAAATAAAAAATTATTTTAAAAAAGATTACAGAGGGTACTGACACTGCTTCCCCTTTAACAAAATCAGTATTAATACTTTTGTCTAAAATTAAAACCCTGACATTCCTGATAGGGAAACATGACATACTAGTTCACACCTTGAGGCAGTGATGTGTAAAACACTGAAAATCAGGAAATATGCACACATTTTAATTACAACTCTCCATTAATAGGAAGCAACTGGATGTTATGTAAATTTTGGTGGTCTTTTAGATACGAGGTGGCAGGGCAAGTGTTGGTGAGTCAGTGGGAACTGGAGAATAAGAAGAAATGATACCACATTCAGCAAGCCAGATCTCTGGTTTTAAATAAAGTCTGCCTGAATCATTTTGTTTTGTTTTGTTTTGTTTTAATGATATTATCAAGAGTAATTGGATTATTTCAAATGTTGTTTCTAGAGTTTAATTTTAAAATGAAATTATATTGGCCGTTCGTAGCACAAATGGGACGGCCATTTGTTTCCCCCTCCAGTATTTGCTTGCCATCTGAGTATTCGCCCTCTCTGAGAATGAAAGAGAAAGTAAATGGTTTGGGATTTGGGGAGGAACATGCTATGGGACTTATTAAAGATGGCAGCATAGCCCAGTTCTTCCTCTTCTCATTTGGGAAATCTGTTGCTGGAGGAGAAAGAAAATGTGAGAAAGAGGAAGAAGTCAGCATTTTTTAAACCTCTATCAGAGGTCAGGCTCTGCTTGGTGTTTTCTGTATGTTTCACTTAATCCTCACACACTTGTGAGATGTGCTTTATTAATTCTCTTACAGGAAGATGGAAATAGGGTTTCCGAGAAGTTAATTTGCCCCAAACTGCAAAGAACACTGCTTTCAAAGTCTTGTTTTTTTCTTAATGTGGGTCAACTGTTGACCCATAGACAATGCTAACTACCAGGACAAAGTTATTCCTTCACTCAATAAACACATTCTTGGATCATAACCGGAAGTAACTTTACTCCAACAACCCACATGGAAAGAGCCAAGAACACCTGGCAAGGTAAATAAGAGGAAGGCTTTCTCCGACTCAGTCTCAAAACATGAATGACTCCTTCGTCCAGAAGTGAAGTCATGACTGTTCAACTTTTTAAAAAGATTCCAAATGAAAATGTCCTAATTACCCTTTTGGAATTATGAGTCTAATATGTGCTTCTGTAGAAGAAGAGAAAGAGAAAAACGAAGAAAGAGGAAGAAATGGATAAGGGGGAAATATGGTACTTTAGAAGTACTATGCTGCCCAGAAATAATCACTGTTGAAAACTTGTACAGATTTGTACGAACTTTTTTCTAGATAAGAGTATGTATATATGTGCATGTGCGCCCACATATATGTACACACATACACAAAAATGTGAGATTTTTCTGTAAGGACGTCTCCAGAATCTGCTTTTCTTTTTCATGGAACAATATATTATATAAACATGCATGTTAATATGCACATATCTTCCCTGTATTCTATATTTCAGAAATGGCTGCAAATTTAAATAGCATTTCAAAAGCAAAAGGAAACTAATAAAAAGTGCATGATGCAAATGTACAACTACTTTCTAGCTGGTTGGCTCAAAAGCAAGATACTATCACATGAAATTTTACTGCGGGAGGAAAAAGTTAAAAACCTTAGCCGGACTACAAATTACTGAAGTCAAGCAGTACCTGAGGTGCTCCTCAGACCTGGCTTTTGGTGCTGCCCTTTCTTTGCCCTGATAGCCTGTGTACCTCATGTCACCCTCCTTCCCGCTGTCCTTGTGGGGATGTCAACCTCCCAGACATGCCCACTAACGAGGTCTTTCCTATTCCCACCGTGCCAGCTTCTCTGTCCTAGCGCTCGTTCCCATGGTACTGCGTCCCCCTACACACCAGGAGCATCCCACAGAGAGGTACTTACATAAGCAGCAGCAACTTGATTCTGGTAAAAACCTAGCTGGGGCTTATACTCGAAACAGTTGTTTATTTAGCTGTTCTCATTGAGTAATACAATCACTAGTTTAGAAAAGGATCTCTTGTCTTTTTAGCTGACTCTAAGCCACCAGAGAAGAATTTTTCATAGAGTACAGAGATGATTTTTATCATGTGAATTCTAAATAAATCTTCTAAGTAAATTCTAAATTCTAAATAAATCTTAAAAATTTGCTGAAAATTTCATCCAGCCATTTTCAAATTAAGTGATGAGAAAACGGGGGGTGCGGGGGGAGAAAAATAAAAATATTTAGTTAAAATGGTGTTGTTTACATTGATCAGAAGTCTACCAACGAGGGACCATTGTTCAAATCCCGACGGCTGCCTAGGTTTATAAATAAAGTTTTATTGGAACACAGCCACATACATTCACTGATATATCACCTATGGCTGCCTTTACTCTAGGATAGTACAGTTGAGTAGTTGTAGCCTAAAAGACCAAAACGTATTTACTATCCAGCCTCTAGTACACAAAATATTTGCCAATCCCTGATATATACCAATATTCTTCAATAATAACTTCTGATTATTTTATGTGTTCTCTTAGAATTCTAGAATTTTGGGTAGATACACAGTGCCTTTGCCTAATGAAATACTCCCAGTGGAAACAATTCTTAGAAGGACAGCTGCTTAGTGAGACAGGTTTTTCTCTCTGGGCACTGTGAGATGCTTCCTTCCTCCCCCTCTAATGACATCACTCTGAGGGTGTCTCA
Source organism: Mustela nivalis (assembly GCF_964662115.1). NCBI lineage: Eukaryota > Metazoa > Chordata > Mammalia > Carnivora > Mustelidae > Mustela > Mustela nivalis. The sequence goes on along the minus strand of NC_139035.1, from coordinate 6,235,991 downwards.
AATGCCGTCTTACACCATTCATTCTTGGCACCACAGCTACGCTTGGAAAGAGCCATACCATACTACCAGCAAGTCTGCTCTCTGCTTACCAGAAAGGAAGAAAAAAGTTAGCCAAAAAGTGGGTGGAGGGCAGATGACTTACTGGTATCTCCTCCACCCTTCCTGCCTCCTGTCCCTGCGCCGATCACCGGAGAGAAGCCTGAGGAGTGGGAGGGGCTGGGGGCCGGAGCCTGAGTGCCTGCAGATGTGGGTGTGTGCGAATGAGACCAAGGCTGTCGTGGAAAGGCTGAGCGCTCAAAGGAAAGCCAATGGGTCTCCAGGGACCGAGAGCATCTGTAGGAAATTACAAACGAGAGCATGTGTATTTAAGGGGGAGAAACTCGGGCTTCAACACAATGAGTGATAGAGATGTGCCCGGGCCCAGGACAGTGAGCGTGAGAGACGGAATAAGGCAAGGGCGAGTATGTGTCACAGAAGTGCCATACGGGTGACTAAGTGTCTGTGCGAGAAAACAGAGAAGGAAAATAAACGAAAGAAATGAGAAGAGAGGGAAATACATGGATGAAACCGAGATTCTTTCCAGTAAGAGGGAATGTGTGTCCGTACAATGCCACTTCAGTGCAGCTCCGGTGGACGTCAGTTCAATGCCACTAACAAAAAAATTCATCCTTAATCCATCATAACGCCTCTGGGCTGAAAAGGGTAATGGAACTGGATGATGAGGGGGTTAACTAAATCCCTGCATTTTAGTAAGTTGACGTAATTTAAATAATGTAGATGGGAAAGGCATATTAACGATAGAAGTAAGAACCACCTCATGAAGTATGTGGTTTTCCAATGTTTTGTTGAGATTTCTGTTCCATCAGTTATTGTAATGTAGCATAATTAATAGTTTGCCAGACCATAAGCTGAGTCTCCTCTACAATGTCCTATACACAGTTATAATTATTAGGCATATGCTGGATCGATTAATAAATAAGTGAAATAGGTTAGTTCTAGATTGAAAATTGCAACTCTGGCCTCCAGCCTGCAGATGATAAAAAGATGGCTGTTCCCGGGGCCTGTAGGCTCTAGTACTTCCTCCAGTGCTAAGCATACAATGGAAAGAATCATGGGTCTTATCACCACAAATGGGAAATAATGACATATGCACAGGGTCTTCACTGCAATGGTTTTTAACATCACTCTCAGAACAGCAAAGTATTAGAACCGGGTTATGGCTGCCCAGATCCCCGGCCATAGGAATAAAACATTCTCACTTTGGACCTGGCTATCGACCCATGTACAGGAAGAACAGGTCTGGAGTTGGGTATTGCTCAGATAAGGCGTAAGAAAGCAGCAACCCAAGTCCAAGCATTTACACCTGCTGTACCTACGTGAACACCTCCATTAAGTTGAACTATTCTCCCAAGCAGAATGGACATATCCTGCCCAGCAGAAAGTTATAAGATAAAGACCAGCCCAGCAATTAGATTTGGGTTCAGATAGTGAACCTGAGAACTGTATAGTTACAGAGCTTCAAAACTCCTTAGAGAGGAATGAACATACACTCTAGTCTCCCCAGGAGAGCTCCAGTTCTTTCCTAGGGCTGGTATAATTCACTGTAGAAAGTAAATTGTATGATCGACCTGCTCAGAAATTACCTAGTGTTCACTTTACAGATGAGACACTTGCCTGGGCAATGAAGTAACCAGCCCAAAGTCACAAAGCTAATAAATTTAATGGCACTTTAACGGAAACATCCTAAATGAGAAGAATGTTTTTCATTCCAGACTATAGCCAAAAGGTTCCTTTCTGCAGAAAACTCAGGAGAAAGCTTTCACTTCTCTATTAGGCAATTCTACAATTACTGAAGCAAAAACTGAAGGAAAACACTTCAAAGAGACTATTTTGTTTCCCAAGGCTTGAGCTCTAGAAGCGTTTCTTCATTCCTAAAGAAAATGCATAGATCTAGGAGGAAACATTCTGATCTGATGCTGACATTGGCCTCATCTCAAGTAAAACCCATAATCATGGCCATCCAGAGGGTGATGAGCTCCAGCTCGGTGGCCCAAGCGGGACTGAGACTCTTCCTGGCATGGGAGGCAGGATGGGTAGTCTGGCCACCAGGAATAACATTTACTGCCTTCGTATTAGTGCACTGGATATTTATAGACGTATTTTTTAAGGATTTGTTATAAAACATTCCTTGCTACATAATACTTTGGACCCTAAAACAACTCAGTACAGAGATCACATTTAGAGGTCAGGGAAAGTCTCCAGTAATCTTAAGCAATCCATTGAATCTTCACTGACAAAAAATAAAAAACAGTTGAATCATCTCATGAACACAGAAAGCATAGTGAAGATACGTGTGGTCCTTATGTCAGAGGACTAGTTCCTCATGCGGCTGGCAGGTTTTCCCGGTTCAAGCTTCTCACAAGAACCCGGGTTAATCTTTCCAGTGGATGATCCAGTTGACTCCATTATTTCCCTAGTTTTAAACACAGAGAACTCATGGGCCTAAGGGAAATTTTAAAATATCAGCAGAATTTAATAAATAGGTGTCTTGCAAAGGCCCAAACACGGGGCCCTTATTTCAGATGCCTTTGGTCCCTTAATCTTCCCTAATGTTGTCCAGTAGTGTTCATATCTCCAGAAACAGAAGACCAGGTGATTCTCCACAATGAGAATTTCCTTTCACTTACAGTCCTGGGCATACACAGCAGTCCCAAGATGTTTCCTACCAACCTGAGAACTTCTGTCTTCTGAATCTCCCTAATGGCTCAGCTCTAGAAGAATCTGCAACACAGACTGTTCCTTTACAGAGTAGAAGAAACTCACCCCCAAACCTGATGGGTTCCAAACTCTTAATAACAGGAACTGTGTGTCTTTTTTTTTTTCCAATGTGAAGTATGTTATTTATTTATTTATTTATTTTATTTTCAGCATAACAGAATTCATTGTTTTTGCACCATGCCCAGTGCTCCATGCAATCCGTGCCCTCCATAATACCCACCACCTGGCTCCCCCAACCTCCCACCCCCCGCCCCTTCAAAACCCTCAGGTTGTTTTTCAGAGTCCATAGTCTCTCATGGTTCACCTCCCCTTAGAATTTCCCTCAACTCCCTTCTCCTCTCCATCTCCCTATGTCCTCCATGTTATTCCTTATGCTCCACAAGTAAGTGAAACCATATGATAATTGACTTTCTCTGCTTGACTTATTTCATTCAGCATAATCTCCTCCAGTCCCGTCCATGTTGCTACAAAAGTTGGGTATTCATCCTTTCTGATGGTGGCATAATACTCCATAGTGTATATGGACCACATCTTCCTTATCTATTCGTCCGCTGAAGGGCATCTTGGCTCTTTCCACAGTTTGGCGACTGTGGCCATTGCTGCTATAAACACTGGGGTAAAGATGGCCCTTCTTTTCACTACATCTGTATCTTTGGGGTAATACCCAGTAGTGCAATTGCAGGGTCATAGGGAAGCTCTATTTTTAATTTCTTGAGGAATCTCCACACTGTTCTCCAAAGTGGCTGCACCAACTTGCATTCCCACCAACAGTGTAAAGAGGGTTCCCCTTTCTCCACATCCTCTCCAACACCAATCTGTGTGCACAACTTCCAAAGTCAAGATGTTAGCAGAGTTATGCTTCCCCAGAAGCCTCTCAGGAAGGACTCTTCCTCATCTCTTCTAGAGACTAGTGGTCCCAGGCACTCCTGGGCTTGAAGCACAAGAACTCCTCTATCTTCACGTAGCTGTAGTCCATCTGTGTCTATGTCTGTCTCCAAATTTCCCATTTCTTATAAGGATATCACTCATATTGGATTAAGGGTCCACACTCACCATTTCATGTTAATTTGATGTTGTCTGCAAAGGCCTCATTTCCAAATAAGGTTGCATTCGTAGGTACCCAGGGTTAGGACTTCAAAATATCTTTTTAGGCAGACACAATGCAATTCATAATAAGGATCATCATTGGTTAAAGATTTCTTCCTCATGCCTTATCATTCTGTTTTCTTTCTTGATTCTGCTCTTTCTATATCCTTTCCCTTGGAATTTTGGTCCCCTTCCATAACTTCAAACTGAATCTTTATTCAGATGATCTCAGTGTGAATCCTCAGCTCAACTTCCCTCCTGAGCACTTTATAACTACCTAAAAAAAATATCACCTATGATTCAATGAATCAGGAACACTAAATCAAAAATTAATCATGTACTGTAGGGTGACTAACATGACATAATAAAAAAATAATAAATCTGAAGAAAAGAAATACCACTTAGATGCCTCACTATTACTTCAAACCCATTATTTTCAGAATATTATTATTATGGAATATTATTTTCTCATCTAATCTAATTTTCATTCTGACTTTCCAGTTTCAATTAGTACTGAGATAATTGACCCCCTTACTCTGGTCAGTAAATAGCCATTCTTGACACCAGTGTTCCTCATATTTTCAACTGAGGTCTTCTTATTTCTTCCATGATGATCTACATTTTAATTATCCAATTTGTCACTTCCTTTCTCTTCATTCCCATGATCCTGTCCTTGTTCTGGCTTCATCACTTTTTGTATGATAATCATGTAGTCCTCTCTTCTTCATTCTGGTCTATCCTGGAGATCACACCATCTATGCCCTAACTGGCTTATTTAGTAGATAAAACACCTTTGATGATTCTACATTGTCTATATGATGAAAACCAAAGAAATGAATCCACAAATGAGTGAATTAATTCAAAAAGAATAAAACTCAGCCTGATGCAATAAGTCGTGGCTGTTACTGCACTTGTTTGTCCAGAAAGTTCGCTCATTTCTCATAGGATGACAGGTGAGCTGGGACACAGGCTTGTCCAGTCACAATGCCCATTCTCACTGTTACGTGATTGGACGAGGGTCATCACATGACCGAAGCCAAGTGGATTAGAGCCTAGTCACTTGGTTTCCTGATTTAGAGCTGGAGAAGAGGCAGCTTTGCCTCTAATAGCAATAATAGAGGGATGGGTAGTTAGGGTGATAGGGGGCCATTGTTTTTAACTCTATTCTGCAAAGACTTGCAGAATAGCAGGAGAGAAAACAACCAAACCAAGAGAAGAAAATGAAACAAATGGGTGGGGGCGGGGGGGTTGGAGTCCTAAAGCCCGGCATGCTGGTTGTCACCCTTCTCATCCCTGTAGTCTTCTCTTGGTTTTTTGAAGTGCCATGAGGTTTTTCCAACACCTTATTTTCCTGAAGCCTAGAGGTTTTTTGTTGTTGTTGTCATTTGTTTTTGTTTATTTTCCCGAAGAGCTCTAAGTTATTAATGTATTTTGCATTTAGTTGCTTACAATGAATGAATGCTGACACAACTGCCATTCTTGACCTTTCTAGTGACCCATGTCCACTCTGCAAATATTCCTCCTATTCCTTCCCATCATCAAGGCTCTCCTCTGGATGAACAGGCCTGCACGCTCCCTGAGCCATCTCTGAGCCTGCCAGCTCTCTTTGTTCCTTGTTGATCTACCTTCTGGGAACGTTCTTCCCCCATACTTCTTTTATTCCACGGACCAAAATCCTCCTCATACTTCACAACCGAGTTCAAATTTCACCTCCTTCGAAGCCTGTCCTGCTCATGAGAGCCAGAGTAATCATTCCGTTGAACTCCATAATGTGTTTCATCTCTGCTTTTGCTTGCATTTTGGATAATTGTACACAACCGGACTCTTGTTCATGCAGGGCTTTGTTTTGTGTTGTTTGCATTTCCCAGAATTCTTATCAGAGTCCTATTCACAGAGTGCCCAGTAAGTATGTATTGAGCAAATACCCCTATAGCCATTCGGGATTGCTTTTTCAGGAAGCAAAGGGATCTTTCCAACATGAACCTATCTTATGAAAGAGGACAACCTTCCAGAAATTAGAAAGGAAATCAATGAAATTTTTTTACTATTCCTTCATAAACACTACCTCTCTGCCTCTCACACACTCATGTGTGCATGCGCACATGTATGTAACCACACAAACACACTTCCTTTCTGAACATAGTGATGTAACTTGCTCCCCTCCTAAGGGGTACTTGTGGCTTTAGGAAAACAGCATTATCTCCATGGAAAAATGTGGGAAGGTTTTTAGAGGAAAAATTGTACTTAAATATTGACATGTATGTGATAGTACACACAGGGTCAGGCATCTTACCAAACACCTAGAAATGACAAACTTGTAAGTGTGCGACTGAGTTAGAGAAACTTTAACTTCGGAGGTGGACATGCATATTTGCAGGCTTTTCTTACTCCAGACACATCCACTTGTAAGTTTTTTAAATGTGCTTCCAAAAGTAATTTCTGGAATCCTTTGGGAATCGTTTTGGCCTTTCCTGTTGTTCAAGGAACAACATGCCTCTTAACACTTCAGGCAAAATAGGAACTCTGACACCATGCTGGCGTGGCCACATGGCCACGAGTTTGGAGCAGTTTTCTTGCTTTCATGGTGGGGATAAATTTAGGGAACCAGATCGTGGACAGAGAGAAGGAAAGTCATTGGATAGGGGACTTGCCATGGCTGGTCAATTAAAAAAGTACGTGGGTATAACACTGAAACTTAGCTGGTTCTCTGTCACTTCATGTGATCTGGAAGGCTTGCCATCCAAGTCTCTCTTCCAAGTTCATGGGATGCTGACAATGTGTTGTCCCAGACCTGGTAAGGAAAAACCTCTGGATTTACCCCAAACCCACTGCATACTTTCCATTTTTTAAAAAAGCAGCCAAGCACATTTTCCAGCAGGGACACTTCAAAGCCACTGCTGATTCATCAACCCATTCAGTCAGCAAATATTTACTGAGCACCTATTATGTGCCAGACATCATGGTAGATGCTCAGGGAAATTAATAGAAATGGGATATGGGCCCTGCTCTCCAAACCTGCTCATAATCTGACAGGAGACAACCATAAACGAAAAGTTACTCATAATACAAAAATAATAGTATCAGTAAGGTCAGTAGGTAGCAATTATTAAAAAAGTATAACACATGTCAAACATAATGCTATCCTCATTTATACATTTTTTAATTCTTAGCACAGCCTATGAGTTTGATTATTATTATTCCAACTTTATGGATGTGGAAATTGAGGCTTGAAGAAGTTAAGTAACTTAGTACAAATCATAGAGAATTTATTCTAGATCTAGGATTTGAACCCAAGTTGATCTGCATCTAGGGCTTATGACCTTAACTATTAGGTCAAAGGAACAGGGGCTCTTGACCTTCCAGATCATGGAAATAATGATGGTTGTAGCGTCAGAAGGAGCTGGGGTGAGGAAAATGGTGTGGATCTCCTTCTGAGGAGTTGTCTGGGGTGGGCCTTGAGATAAACTCCTGGTGTAGCTCAGGACATACCATCTCTCAGCAATGTAAGTCCTTAGGCCAGAATGGGCAGGTATTCACACTGTCAGTCTTCATTTTCCATGAAAACACAGATCATGTTCTCGAAATCCCACGGGCCAGAGTATAAGCCATAGCTCACTGCCTTCTAATCCTCCCCCTTGGTCATGCTAAGATGTGGAGTATAAAATGGAGCAGGCTGCTTTTTTTTTTTTTAAGACTTTATTTATTTATTTGACAGAGAGAAATCACAAGTAGGCAGAGAGGCAGGCAGAGAGAGAGAGAGGAGGAAGCAGGCTCCCTGCTGAGCAGAGAGCCCGATGCGGGACTCGATCCCAGGACCCTGAGATCATGACCCGAGCCAAAGGCAGCGGCTTAACCACTGAGCCACCCAGGCGCCCTGGAGCAGGCTGCTTTTGAATTTAATACTTAGATAGGGGTCTGTCGAACACACACCAGGTCTTGGATTATCTCTACAATCAAAGTGACAGATAGCTTTGGAAATACTCTCTTGATATCTTATACATAAACCCTTCATCCTCTCTATCTATTCTACTCTAGGTCCCCAAACTGGCTCTTTCTTTAGTTTTCAATCCCCTGTTAAAGCTCACTTCTTTCAAAAACTCTACCATGGTACCAAACTAGGGAAACCCTTCCCAAAAGGATGGCTTTCACATCTGGAAAATTAAGGGAGAGATAAAGAAAGTAAAAAGCAAACAATCTAGATTTTCCCAGGTGTTTTGTTTTAATACTCCTTAAAAAACAAACAAACAAAAAACAAATACTTCCTGAGAACCTGATTTCTCTTTGCAGCTGCAAACCCAGGGGACCTTAGTCAAGTGATTTAATTCATCTAAATGCCAATAGATATACCTGAAAATTTAAAATAAAACTCACCCTGTGTCTCTCTTACATTTGAAAATCAAGACCAAAAAAATGTATGTGAAGAGAGGTGCCTGAGTGGCTCACTCAGTTAAGCCTCTGACTCTTGACTTCAGCTCCCCAGTCATGATCTCAGGGCTGTGAGGCTGAGCCCTGTGTCAGGCTCTGTGCTCAGTGGGAAGTTTGCGCAAGGTTCTCTCTCTCCCCCTCCCTCTGGCCCTCCTCCTGCTCACTCACTCTCTCTCTCTCCAAATAAATAAATAATCTTTTTTTAAAAGTATGTGAAGTATTTGGAAAGAAAATGCATATAAATGCTAGGTGTATCCATTTTCTCCTCATTCATAGGTACCACAAACATAGACACTAAATACCCTTGGAGTAAGCTCACCATTCTGTAGATCCAAAGTCCAGAGGGGCTCATCTCGGATGACGTGCAGGACATCACAAAGCCAAAATCAAGGTATTGGTGGGGCTGGGTTCTTATCTGGAGGATCCAGGAAAAAATCCATCACCAAACGCATAGATATTTGGGCAGAATTCAGGTCCTTGCAGCCCTCCCACCCTCAGCCCCTCTAAGCTGCCCACACTCATCACATGCCCCTCCTCCACCGTCAGAGTCAGTCATGGAGTATGGAGTCCTCACACTTTGAATCTCTCTGATTCCTTCCACCTTCTTCTCTGTCTTCCTCTTCTGCTGTCAGCCAAGGAAAGTTCTCTGCTTATAGAGGCTTATTTTCTTAGATCAGGTCCCCTGGGAAGTGTTTCCATCTTAAAGTCAGCTGTGTACTACAGACCTGTATGTACCATGATGTAATCACGAGAGTGGAAGTTACTCGTGCTCACAAGTTCCAGAGATTAGGGTGAGGAGTTTGCCGGACCATTTTTTAGAACACTGACTATACTATACTGAAGCATTGAACTTAGCCAAGCCAAAGGAAAAACAAAATGTAGGCTACCCAGTGAAACTGAATGTTAGGAAAGCAACAATAATCTCTTCATAAATGTCATGCAATATTTGAGACATACTAAAAACTTCTATTGTTTATCTGAAATTCAAGTTGAACTGGGCATTCTATATTCTACCTGGCAACCTTAACAAATATAAACCACTATTATCATTCTTTCTTTGCCTTATTATGCCAAAAAATAAGATTCCTTATGTGTAGATACATTCACTTAATATAACTTTTGGTTTGATGAAAAGTTATGTTCTAATGAATCTACTCACACAGAAACTGTTTGTATCTACTAACTCAAAATTACTTAAATACAAAAGGAAAAAAATAAACACTTTTGAATGGGTATTATATACCAAGCATCTAACTAGCCATATAAACAGGGGAGAGAGAAGAACGTAAAATTATAGACATATATTCTGCTTTATCCCTCACAGCACAACTCTACAAAATAACTTCATTACTCAGATAGTTAATCCCCATTTCTCAAACTGTATTAATCATTAATCCCATATCTTTATTTTCTGTATTTTTGGTGCTTTGACATTTTGAGGGTTCCGCTGCTGGAGAGACTAACCTTCCCAGGACCAGCCAATTCCTAGAGATAACAAACAGTTCACCTTTGAATATGTCTTTCATATGAAAACAAGAGCCCATATACCCAATCACCTCCTTCATGGGCTGTCACCCTCTGGACTACTATCCACCTGCCCCAATCACCCCAGGACCAGACACCAGACAACTAGGGGTAGCCCTTGGGCCCCAGATCCCACTGAAATAATTCAAGCAGCTAATCCTAAACTTAACTTGGCTTGTTCCCCTCATTCCTTCCCATTGAATATACGGTAAAGGCCCATGTTTTTGCCTCACTTTCTCTGCCTCCTGACTGACCTCAGTGCTTCGCCATGTCACCCTACACGGCATGCTGTGCCTCCTGCTTCTAGAATCTGTGAGTCTAAAACACTTCTTTCTTCATTGCAGTCATTCCTGTGTCTGCACGTCTGACTCTATCCGAACAATATAAATCCCAAGTCCCCATAAAACACAAACATTTCACGAAAAGTCAACTTCATGCATGTTACTTCCCACTGGGTAGTGGGAAGGATGGAGGACACAGGGAGGAGTAAGGCTCTCAGAGGTGTTGGTTTTCGGGATGGAGGGTGCACTTCTCCTACACAGAGTCCTGGAAAGTAAATGGTTTGCATAGGAAACAAGGGCTGAGAATACACATTCCCTGCCTCAAATTTCCAGATGGAAGCTTTGGTCTTGAAGCACTGACTTGATGTTGCGCTATCATTGCTTTGCTACCTCCTCATCCAGATGCTGAGGACTGGATAGCAGGTCTGCTGAAGCATTGTCAAGTCTCCCCTACCAGCCATTTTCAGTAATTTTTCCATAGAATTCATGGGAAGAAATATAATTTTTGAGTCATGTTTATAATACATAAACATAATTCACATAGCAACTGGGTATACATATATAAGTATGTAATCATATACAAATCAAAAGCAAAACTTCACATCAGAAAATTTGTCCTTATTACATGTACTTTGAAATTTTCTGTTCCTTTCTCTTTTCTTCTATTTCATCCCATTTCATTATTTTTAATCTTGCTGGTCACAAACCACTAACTAACTAACTTGATTTCACTTGATACACTAATGTGTTAGGGTATCGAATTTAAAAATCATTACTCCGAATACAGTGGATTAAAAAAATATGGTGGCAGCAGTTTTCTCAGAGTCTGGGGCCCAGTTACAAATGTTTCTATCCTTCTTCCTTCACTAGCTATCAAATAGAACTATTGCTTGGGGGACTATCTGTCCATTTGAAAGTGGAATAAAAGTGGTAGGATTTGGTCCAGGAGCAAGATGGCGGAGGAGGAAGAGACCTAAATTTCATCCGTCTAGTCCCAAGAGTTCAGCTAGATAGTTACCAAACCATCCTGAGCACCTACAAACTCAACAGGAAATTGAAGAGAAGAGCAGCAGCAATTCTACCAACAGAAAGGCGACCACTTTCTGGAAGGTAGGACGTGCAGAGAGGTGAATCCAAGGTGATATACGGGAAGACAGACTGCAGGGGGAGGGGGCCTCCATCAGCCACTTACCTGCAAGTGAGAGAGCAGAGGAGCACAAAATCGGCACTTTCAGAAGTCTACTCCGTGGAGGGATGTCACTCCAGTGACTAAGCGGGGGGTGGAGCCCTTGCGGGGACAGGGTGGTCTCAGGACCCAGGGGGCCACACAAGGGCCGGGGGTGTCTGAGTGCAGCAGAGCCCCCGGGTATCGGAGCGGGGCAGCCGGGGGCAGAGACAGAGCTGAGGAGAGGGCTGTCAGCTCGGGGTTGTCATACACTGTGACCTGTCGGGCCACTACTATTCAGCAGGAAACCCGCAAGAGGCAGATCCAGGGAGACTCCTCCTTCCATCTCCGGAAGAGCAGTGGGGGAGCGCAGCAGGAATCTGCTGGGTTTGGAGACTCCAAACGGGGCCGCACCAGAGACAGAAACCGCTGGGTCACAGGCCAGGGGAGCTTGGAGCCCGGCCAGAGACCAGGGAGACGGGAGGGACTGACAGCTTTTCTCTGAAGGCGCACTGAGGAGTGTGACCGGGAGCTCTCAGTTTCTCCCGCCAGAGACTAGACGGCCACCATCTTCATTCCCGTCCTCCCCTACGCAGGACGTCCTCTCGTCCTCTGTCCTCCTGTACGGAAAGCGCTCAGGGAACAAAAGCTCCAAGCGCGAACCCGAGCAGATGGCTTAGCCGGGCCCCTGGCAAGGTCAGTGCGGTTCTGCCTCGGACAAAGACGTTTGAGAATTAAGGCAACAGGCCCCTCCTGCAGAAGATCAGCAAGAACATCCAGCCAAGACCAAGTTCACAGATCAATGAGCTGTGGGAACACGGCACATAGAATTCATGCCTTTTTCCCCATGATACTTTAGTCTTTCAAAGGTAAAATTTTTTGATTTTATTCTTCTCTTATTCTATTTTTTAATTTTTCCTCTTTCTTATTTTAACCTTTCTAAACTATTTTATCTTATCAATTCCTTCTAAAAAATCTTTTAAAATTTTTATTGTTATAGTAATATTCTATCCCTTCATTGTATTTAACCTTATTTTTTTGTATACATATAAATTTTTCTTTCTTTAAATTTTGAGATACAGTTTTTTCTAACAGATCAAAATATACCCTAAATCTAGCATATGGCTTCATTCTAATCTCCAGCCTGATCACATTCTCTCCTTTTTTTTTCCTTTTTCAACCAACTTCTTATGTCATCAATTCTTTTTTTAGAATCTTTTTGAATTTTCATCTTTACAGTCATCGTGTTTACCCTTATTTTTGTATATACATAAGTTTTTCTTTTGTTAAAATTTTAGGAGGCAGTTTCTTCTAACAGACCAAAATACACCCAAAATCAAGTGTGTGGCTCTGTTCTATTCACCAGTATGTATGTATGTATGTGTGTGTATATATCTATATACACGAGTGTGTGTGTGTGTGTGTGTGTGTGTGTGTATTTCCCTCCTTTATTCTCCCCCCAGTTTAGGGTCTCTTCTCATTGGTTAATATATATTTTTCTGGGGTCATTGCTACCTTTTTAGTATTTTGTTCTCTCATTCATCTATTCTCATCTGGATAAATGATGAGGTGGAAAAACTCACCTCAAAAAAAAGAACAAGAGGAGTACCAACACCTAGGGACCTAATCAGCATGGACATTAGTAAGATGTTAGAACTAGAGTTCAGAAAGAGGATTATCAAGATGCTAGCTGGGCTTGTAAAAAGCATAGCTGATACTAGATAATCCCTTTCTTGAGAAATAAAAGAACTAAAATCTTACCAAGTTGAAATCAAAAGAGCTATGAATGAGGTATAATAAAAAAAATGGAGGCTCTTACTGATAGGAAAATAAGGCAGAAGAGAGAATTAGTGATATAGAAAACCAAATGATGGAGAGTAAAGAAACTGATAAAAGAGAGAAAAACTACTACTAGACCACAAGGGGAGAATTCAAGAGATAAGTGATACTATAAGATGAAACAATATTAGAATAATTGGGGTCCCAGAAGAAGAAAGAGAGAGGGGGCCAGAAGATATATTGGAGCAATTTATAGCAGAGAACTTCCCCAATTTGGGGAAGGGAAAAAGCCTCAAAATCCAAGAGGCACAAAGAACTGCCCTCAAAATCAATAAAAACAGGCCGACATTCTGTCATCTAATAGTAAAATGTACAAGTCTCAGTGACAAAGAGAAAATCTGAAAGCAGCTTGGGACAAGTGGTTTGTGACATATAATGATAGAAATATTAGATTAGCAGCAGACCTATCCATAGAGACCTGGCAGGCCAGAAAGGACCAGCATAGTATATTCAGAGCACTAAATCAGAAAAATCTGCAGCCAAAAATACTATACCCAGCTAGGGTGTCATTGAAAATAGAAGGAGAGATAAAAAGCTACAGAGACAAACAAAAATGAAAAGAATTTGCAAACACCAAAACAGCCCCACAGGAAATACTTAAAGCAGTCTTCTAAGCAAAGAGAGAATGTAAAACTAACAGGCTAGAAAGGAACAGAGACAATATACAGTTAACAGTCATCTTAGAGGCAATACAATGGCACTAAATTCATCTTTCAATAGTTAGCCTGAATTAAATGGTTTAAATGCCTCAATCAAAAGACACAGGGTATCAGAATGGATTAAAAAAAAACAAGACCCATCAATATGCTCTCTGCAAGAAACTCATTTCAGACCCAAAGACACCTCCCAATTTAAAGCGAAGGGGTAGGAAACTATTTACCATCCTAATGGACATCAAAAGAAACCTGGGATGGCAATCCTTATACCAGACAAATTAGATTTTAAGCCAAAGACTACAATAAGAGATGAGGAAGGACACTATGTCATATTTAAAGTGTCTTTTAAACAAGAAGATTTAACAATTTTAAATATCTATGCCCCTAGCACAGGAGCAGCCAGATGGGTAAACCAATTAATAACAAAATCAAAGAAACACATCAACAATAACATAATAACAGTAGGATACTTTAACACCCCCCCCCACTGAAATGGACAGAGCATCTAAGCAAAAGATCAACAAGGAAATAAAGGCTTTACATGACACATTGGACCAGATGGACATCACAGATATATTCAGAACATGCCATCCCAAAGCAACAGAATATACATTCTGTATTGCACTTGGAACATTCTCCAGAGTAAATCAGTCCTGGATCACTAATCAGGTCTTAACCAGTACCAAAATATTGGGATTATTCCCTGCATATTTTCAGACCACAATACTTTGAAACTAGAACTCAACCAAAAGAGGAAAGTTGGAAAGAATTCAAATACATGGAGGCTAAAGAGCATCCTACTGAAAAATGAATGAGTCAACCAGGAAATTAAATAAGAATTTTAAAAATTCATGGAAAGAAATGAAAATGAAAACACAACAGTTTAGAATCTTTGGGATACAGCAAAGGTGGTCCTGTAAGGAAAGTATATAGCAATACAAGCCTTTCTCAAGAAACAAGAAAGGCCTCAAATACTCAACCTAACCCTACACCTAAAAAAGCTGGAGAAAGAACAGCAAAGAAAGCCTAAACCCAGCAGGAGAAGAGAAATAATAAAGATCAAAGCAGAAATCAATGAAGTAGAAACCAAAAGAACAGTAGAACACAGCAACACAACCAGGAGCTGGTTCTTTGAAAGAATTAATAAGATTGATAAACCCCTGGCCAGACATATCAAAAAGAAAAGAGAAATTAGCAAAATCATGAATGAAAGAGGATAGATCACAACCAACACCAAAGAAAAACAACAATTATAAGAACATATTGTGAGCAACTATACACCAGCAAATCTGACAATCTGGAAGAAATGCATGCATTCCTAGAGATTATATAAACTACCAAAACTGAACCAGAAGAAACAGAAAACCCGAACAGACCCATATCCAGTAAGGAGACTGAAGCAGTCATCAAAAATCTCCCAACAAACAAGAGCCCAGGGCCAGATGGCACCCCAAGGGAATTCTACCAAACATTTAAAGAAGAATAAATACCTATTCTCCTGAAATGGTTCCAAAAAATGAAATGGAAGGAAAGCTTCCAAACTCATTTTATGAGGCCAGCATCACCTTAATCCCAAAACCAGACAAAGACCCCATCAAAAAGGAGAATTACAGACCAATATCCCTGACGAACATGGATGCAAAAATTCTCACCAAAATAGAAGCCAATAGGATTCAACAGTACATTAAAAGGATTATTCACCACGACCAAGTGGGATATATTCTTGGGCTGCAAGGTTGGTTCAACATCCACAAATCAATCAAGGTGAAACAATACCTTAATAAAAGAAAGAAAAAGAACTGTATTATACTCTCAATAGATGCTGAAAAAGACTTTGACAAAGTACAGTATCCTTTCTTAATCAAAACTCTTCACAGGATACATACTTCAATATCATCAAAGCCATCTATGAAAAACCCACAGCGAATGTCATTCTCAATGGGGAAAAACTGAGACCTTTCCCTCTAAGGTCAGGAACACTGTAGGGCTGTCCATTATCACCACTGCTATCCAACATAGTACTAGAAGTCCTAGCCTCAGCAATCAGACAAAAAAAAAAAAAAAAAAAAAAAGAAAAAGAAAAAAGAAAAGAAAGAAAGAAAACACATACAAATCACCAAAGAAGAAATCAAACTCTCAATTTTTGCAGATCATATGGTACTTTATGTGGAAAACCAAAAACACTCCACTCAAAAACTGCTAGAACTCTACAGGAATTCAGGAAAGTGTCAGGATATCAAATCAGTGCGCAGAAATCAGTGCATTTCTATACACCAACAGCAAGGCAGAAGAAAGAGAAATTAAGGAGCCGATTCTGTTTATAATTGCACCCCAAACCATAAGATACCTAGGAATACATCTAACCAAAGAGGCAAATAATCTGTACTCAGAAAACTATAGAGCACTCATGAAAGAAATTGAGGAAGACACAAAGAAATGGAAAAATGTTTCATCCTCATGGATTGGAAGAACAAATGTGGTGAAAATGTCTATGCTACTTAGAGCAATCTACACATTTAATGCAATCCCTATCAAAATACTACCAACTTTTAAAAGAAATGTAATAAATAATCCTATAATTTGTGGAACCAGAAAAGACTCCAAATAGCCAGACGAATGTTGAAAAGGAAAACCAAAGTTGGCGGCATCACAATTCTAGACTTCAAGCTCTATTACAAAGCTGTGATCATCAAGACAGTATGGTACTAGCACAAAAACAGACAGATCGATCAATGGAACAGAATAGAGAGCCCAGAAATGGACGCTCAAGTCTATGGTCAACTAATCTTTGACAAAGCAGGAAAGAATGTCCAGTGGAAAAAAGACAGCTTCTTCAAGGAATGGTGTTGGGAAAAGTGGACAGCCACATGCAGAAAAAGGAATCTGGACCACTTCCTTATATCACACACAAAAATAGAATCAAAATGGATGAAAGAGCTCAATGTGAGGCAGGAATCTACCAAAATCCTTGAGGAGATAACAGGCAGCTCATCTGCATCAACTTTTTCCTAGAAACATCACCAAAGGTAAGGAGAGCAAGGGCAAAAGTGAACTATTGGGACTTCATCAAGATCAAAAGTTCTTGCACAGCAAAAGAAACAGTCAACAAAACCAAAAGAAAACCAACAGAATGGGAGAAGATCTTTGCAGATGACATAACAGATAAAGGGCTAGGATCCAAAAATCTATAAAGAACTTACCAAATCAATACCCCAAAAACAAATAATCCAATCAAGAAATGGGCAGAAGACATGAACAGACATTTCTGCAAAAAGGACATCCAAATGGCCAACAGATACATGAAAAAGTGCTCAGCATCACTTGGCATCAGGGAGACACAAATCAAAATCACAGTGAGATACCAGCTCACACCAGTCAGAATGGCTAAAATTAATCACTCAGGAAACAACAGATGTTGGTGAGGATTCGGAGAAAGGTGAACCCTCCTACATGGTTGGTGGGAATGCAAGCTGGTGCAGCCACTCTGGAAAACAGTATGGAGGTTTCTCAAAAAGTTGGAAATAGAGCTGCCCTATCAGTAATCACACTACTGGGTATTTACCCTAAGGTACAAATGTAGTGATTCAAAGGTGCACTTGCACCCTAATGTTTATAACAGCAATGTCCACAATAGCCAAACTATGGAAAGAACCTAGATGTCCAGCCACAGATGAATGGATGAAGAAGAAGTATACACACACACACACACAGACACAGAGTACGGAATACTATGCAGCCTTCAAAAAGCCCATGAAATCTTGCTTTTGCAGCAACATGGATGGAACTAAAGGGTATTATGCTAAAGGAAATAAATCAATCAGAGAAAAACAATTATTATATGATCTCCCTGATATGAGGAATTTGAGATGCAGGGTGGAATTCATGAGGGGAAGGGAGGGGAAAAATGAAACAAGATGGGACTGGGGAGGGAGACAAACCATAAGAGACTCTTAATCTCAGGAAACAAACTGAGGGTTCCTGGAGGGGAGAGGGGTGGGAGGGATAGGGTGGCTGGGTGATGGACACTGGGGAGGGCATGTGCTATGGTGAGTGTTGTGAAGTGTGTAAGACTGATGATTCAGTAGACCTGTACCCCTGAAGCAAATAATACATTATATGTTAATTTTAAAAAATGGTAGAATTTTAGAATGAAGGTCTAGAGAGAAGGAGAGAGGTTTAGGCGATTGTGTATAAAATCTTACAGTTGGCTTCAACTGTGCTTTGTAATATGTGAAGTCGTGTTGGTTATAGGTACCTGCTTATTCATTGTATTATTCTCCATAGTTTTTATATCACGGAACTGCCTTACAATAATAAAAAATGGCAAAAATGGGAAATATCAAACACATTCATAATAGGATTGAGTTACAAGAGATGAGATCTCTAAAAACTAATTTTAAATGTGACATAAAAAGTTGGAGACTTAATACACAGTCGTTGCTTAATATAAGCTAAAAGTTTATTTCTCATCTATTTTTCCCATGTGCATTTTCATCATCCTCTGAGACTTACTAATATTGATTATAACTTACTATATATTCTATATAACTAGTATTAATAATAGTATTTACTGAGTACCTATTATATATCATAGACTATACAACTTGTGTTATCTTCATTTTCTTACTTAATCCTCACAATAACCTTTCAGGTAAGACACAGCTACTAAACTACTAATACCTATTTATAGGTAAGAAAATAGGGGTAGGAAGATTAGGTAATCTGCAGCAAGTTACAAAGCCATTAAAGAACAGACAGAGCTAGTATCAAAATCAAGTGTATTTCCTTAACCTCCAAAGTCTATTTCCTCACAGGAGACTATGATGAAAGAAGTGATGTACCATTTAATTTACTCCCTGATTAGAACAGACCCCGTGCTCAGAGTGAATACATTATCATCTTAGGATGCCCAGTCATTAAAGGGTAGAGAGATGCTGTGTTTATGGCTACTTCAGACTTGATGATGGAGAGTCCAGCAAGTAGAGTAGTTGGGGAAATCTGGCATCTTCTAGGCAATCAGCAAGGCAAAAGGAGTTTATTAATAAGCCACATATGTCTACACTCACCACATCAGTCAGACACATATGTGGCCCACACTGACATAATAGCAGCCATGGGGTCTGAGCTAGAGGATTCCAGCACCAGGTTTTACAAGGAGTTGGTGAAAGACTCCATGTAACCACACAGTAGTACGTTGTTTTCTTGGAACAGCCTCAACCCTTTGTGTTTTTGTCTTTTATTCTATCTCTATTGTAAAACTACCTAATTCTCTGACTTTCCACCCTAATGAAATAAGAGCCCCATTCAACCCAATATCCAAATACCAGAACCTATAGGAATTGTTCTGATGTGCGAAGAAGCATTCAGACTTAGATGACATAAAGAAGGATGCTAAGAAACAGAGGAGGGTCAGATACAGAGGAACACCGCATTAGAACTTGACAGAATTCATTGCCACTTGACAGCTCTGTGAATTCAAGCAAAACAATTCCTGACTGAATTTTTGAGTTCTTTCTCTGATGAAAAATTTTGTCTAATTTAATCCTCCAACATGCTTCCAAATGTTCCTCCCCGAAGGATAAAATATATTTTCTTCAGCCGATGTACCTATTCTGGGATGAACTGTGTCTCTCCAAAATTTGTATGTTGAAGTCCCAACCCCAAGTACCTCAGAATATACCTCTATTTAATTTTAAGAACT
This sequence comes from Mustela nivalis, assembly GCF_964662115.1. Classification (NCBI taxonomy): domain Eukaryota; kingdom Metazoa; phylum Chordata; class Mammalia; order Carnivora; family Mustelidae; genus Mustela; species Mustela nivalis. The sequence goes on along the minus strand of NC_139035.1, from coordinate 6,216,536 downwards.
TTTAAGATTTAAAGCTAAAACGAAGTCATTAGGGTAGACCCTAGTCCAGTCTTACTGGCCTCCTTATAAGAGAAGATGAGGACTCAGAGACCCACAGAGGAAAACCCATTTGAAGACATAGGGAGAAGACAGACATTTTTAAGTAAAGGAGAGAGGCATTCTGGGAGAACCAACCCCGCTGGCACTTTCTTCTTGGATTTGCAACCTCCAGAACGGTGAGAAAATGAAGGTCTGTTGGTTAAGTTACCCATTCTGTTAACTTCATTATAGTAGCCTTGACAGCCTAAAGTAACACTTCGTAGAGCTTAGGAAGTTGGTGTTACAGTGGCCATGGGGTCCTTCTCAAAAGGACATGGAGCCCAACTAAGAGTAGCAGAGCCTCTGTATATTGCCGTGTGCCAGTGCTGGTGTGAACACTCAGCAGGGATTAAATTATTTTACCCTCACGGAGAATCCTACGGGTACCCCTACTACCTTATTGTACAAATGAGAAAATGGGTAATTAAAGATTGGGGCACTTGCTGAGAATTTTGAAATGAGTAAGCAGTAGAGCTGGGACGTAAGTCCAGACACTAGGCTCCTAACCAATGAGAAGTTTCCAAGAACCTGCAAGAAGAGAATGTAACCATTCCAAAAGGACAATCTGCTTCTACTGCCACTCTTCCTTCTTAGTCCATTTCTTATCTGTTCAACCTGCTAAGATCTGAAAGATCTTACTTCTTTACTAAAACTGTTCTTCCAAGAATCAAAGGTAGCTGCTTCAACCCAAAATGTTGGATAAGGTTAATTGGCATTTGGTACCCATTTCCTTCATCTACATACTCCCACTCAGCATCAAAAGGGATGAAAGGGTAAAACTATGGTTTCTAGACTCCAGCGCAGTTAGAGTTCCAGGTACAATTCTGTTCAGCAATGAGAGGCATCCCTGTGAGACTCAGAAGGCTGAGGTAGAGCAGATGCCCTCTTCCTGCTGATGGGGACAAGGGTGGTGCAAGAAGTTCTACAGCCAGCTCCATGGAGGGCGGGGTGTGGTGACAACAGCAGGAACAGGAGCAGAACTTTGCTGACCACTGGATTTCCATGAAGATCACTTCTTCCTTCCAACCCTTAAGTGTTATCACTCGGGACTCTGGCCTCGATTCTCTTCTTTTTGTCCACACACACTTTCCCTTGATCACATCTTTTCCCATAGCTTCAGGTACAACTTTTAAGATAATAATTTTAAAGTGTCACCCAAACTCTAGAGTCCAATGTTTTGTAATTGCTCGAACCTCCTCATAATATACCCTGCGGTCACTTGAGACCCAGTTGAACTCAGTACCTAGGTATTTGTCTGCCCAACCTCAACCCTCTGTCAGTCCTGCTCTTCCCAGCTTCTGGCCCTTTCCAGGAATCCCATCACCATTCATTTCCATCATGCGGACTCAAGGTGCTCTTTGCCCTTTGTTTCTCTTATTTCTTCTCTCTAAATCATGAGACAGATGCCCTTTCTATTTCCACAATTTCATTCACATAGTGTGGGGCCTTCTTAGCTTATCCAGGAATCTAATGTGTTATCTTTTCTCTTTTTCATTCATTTTCTTCTTTTACGTTCATTGCAAACTTTCATGGTGCACCCACCATAGGCAAAGCACTGGAAAGAGGCCAATTCATATTCAAGTTTTGGTCAACCTCCTCTTTCACTTGGTGTTTTTCTTCTTCATTTGTGTTTAGCCAAACTATGTGGTTAGGTTTTGTTGCTATTAATGACTATATGAGGACACTGATTGAAAGAGTTCATGTTGCAGTATGGAAGACAGATACACACATCTCTGTGTAATACACTCATTTATGTGTATATGTAACAGCAACAGGAAGTAAACTGACATCACAGTGGTGTGAGTACACTGCAATGGGACAGACTAACTCTGCAGAAGTAACGAACTCAAACTTTGATGACAGAAAAGGATTAACAGAGGAAGCGATACCTGAATGGGTCCTTGTTGAATGAGGATTTAGGTGGGAAAACTAGGAAGGAGAGAATACTTAGGCTGAGGGAAGAGCCTAAGAAAAGGGCAAACACTGCATGCCTACCTGTTTGGGAGAAGGTCAGATTGTTTGGAAAATCTGAAGGATAGGATGTGTATGCGGTCAGGATATGTTAGGGAAGCAGACTGGAAAGTAAATTAGGTAATATTAAGAAGACCTGTGTATAAAATTACAGAAATTTATACCTCAGTTTGTAGGCCATGAGAGATCCATTCAAAATTTTAAACCATAGCCATGGCATTTTTATTTCTTTTTTGGCTTTTTTGGCTTTTTAATTTCTTTTTATTTCTTTTTTTGAAAGCTCCATCAGAGAGAGTTCTGGAGACTAGACTGGATCCATGGTTTTCTACCTGGATTCTACCAAGCCTCAATAAGGTTATGGTTGCCAACAATTAAATATGAATTTAAATTGTGTATGTGATTATATGCATTTTTTCTAAAGAAAGTGTCTATATTGAGACTGCCCAGGAAAATGTAATGTGAGCTACACATGTAATTTTAATTTTCTAGCAGTCACATAAAAAATAAAGGAACAGGTAAAATTAATTTTAAGAAAAAGTTTAATTTGCTAAACCAATCTGTCAAAATATCATTGTTTTAACATATAATCAATAAATATATTTTACATGCTTTTTAAAAATATGGAGTCTTTGAAACCAGGTACGTATCTTACAGTTACAACACATCTCAGTTTGGACAAGCCACTGTTCTAATGCTCTATAGTCACATGTGGCTGCCATATTGGACAGTGCAGGTCTCTACATTTTAATAGACTCCCAAAGAAATCCATGGCTTACCAGAAAATTAAGAACTAGCGAAAAAGGGGAGAGGAGTGGCAAGCAAAAAAATGTCGTTTCAAAAGTGTATGAAAGATATAAAGAGGATCTGAGCTAGAGCAAGGAGATTCAAGATGATAACAGGACTTGGTCATCCGCTGTACAGAAAGCTCAGCTGAGGGAGAGAGGAAAACAAAGATGGCTGGAGGATTTCCAGCACTAGTAACTGGATGTTGGGAGATGCCATCTGACTCTCTCCCTTACACATCCCTCTACAACTCAGAGTTATCTTCCAAATATAGACTGTGATCTTGTCACACACATCCTTGCTCCATGGTCCTCAATTATCATTCACCCTTCCCTTGTCATTTCCGGAAACTAGTGATTCCAGCTCACTCCAGGTGTCTGTCCACACCAACATCTGCTCCTTCTTCCTCCTGGTGTCCACTGAGGGTTTGCCAGGTTCCCTGGCTCTCCGTGCATGTGCTTCTCTCCTTCGGCTGCTCCTATGCCACTGTGTGTGGTCACGGTCCTATGAGCCTGCTTGAGCCTCCTCTGCCTAGATCACCCTAAGCCGTGTCAGCTTCGCACTGCATGAGAAGAATAACTAGGACCTCACGGGTTCCCTCTGTCTTCATGGGACTTAGCCCCGGGAGGGAGTTGGGGTATCTCCTCAGACTCCCTTCTGAGAGACCCTGAACAATTCCTAAGTGCGTTGCATTTCCTCAGGCTGTTCTGTCTTTCACCAGCTCTGGGGACGTTTTTCCTCCTCTTACATTTGCGTGCATGATCCTAACTCTATTATCCGTGGTTGGAGTGACTATGAGTCTCTCAGTGTGTCTGGGGACAATCCAGACCTAACCTCTTTTCCCAGCATAATGAATGGTGCTTCCTTTCACAATCAAAAGTGTCCTGGTTTGGAAGACAGAAAGTCTGTTTTGACATTCAAAAGCTGAGCATTGAATAAATTCTTTCTCTCCTCAAACTTGCCCCAAAGCATGGATGAACATAAAGAGGAATAACCACTAACTACATTTTCAAAATATTCTCTTACTGCCAAAGAATTTTTCCCTACCATAATTAACAAGTATAAAATAACATATAATAACATGGATATATACATATAATAACAACTATGATATTTATAAGAAAGATTTATATGTACCAATCACCCACTTTACTTAATGGGGAAACAGTAGAACTTTCACTCAGGAGGGAAAAAACCCAAATCTGTTGATTAGCATCTACGTTACTGTGAAAATCCCCACAGCCAAAAGGATCAGACCATTATTTTGTTAGTGAAGGGTTGATTAAAGCAGGGAAGTGGGGAAATCATTTATTTAAAATATAATCTATATATAAAACACATGTAATCTAACATATATACAAAAATCTAGTCTAATATAAAAAAATCTAGTCTAATATAAATTAGAAGCATTAGTTATTCCCCAAGAATGTCATCTCACACTATGTAATGAAATACATTTCACCTAAATTAGACTGAATTTACTTAATATTACTTAAAATTAACCAATATTAATAAATTCCTCTTATTAAGCTGCTAAGTTTTACAATTCAAACATAAATTAAAAAAAAAAAGAAATACAGGCAGGGCACCTGGGTGGCTCAGTGGGTCAAGCCTCTGCCTTTGACTCAGGTCATGATCCTGGGGTCCTAGGATCAAGTCTCACATCAGGCTCTCTGCTTGGCGGGGAGCCTGCTTCCTCCTCTCTCTCTGCCTGTCTACCTACTTGTAATCTCTCTCTCTCTGTCAAATAAATTAAAAAAATCTTTAAAATAAAATAAAATAAAAAGAAAGAAAGAAAGAAAGAAAGAAAGAAAGAAAGAAAGAAAGAAAGATAGGTAGGTAGGTCCTGGGCACCCTGGTGGCTCAGTGGGTTAAAGCCTTTGCCTTCAGCTCTGGTCATGATCCCAGGGTCCTGGGATTGAGCCCCACATCAGGCTCTCTGCTCAGCGGGGGGCCTGCTTCCCCTCCCCCCAGTCTCTGCCTGCCTCTCTGTCTACTTGTGATCTCTCTCTCTCTCTCTTCAAATAAATAAATAAAATTTAAAAAAAAGAAAAGAAAAAGAAAATACAGGCAAATTTGACTTCATCCTTGGATGAAGGTTTCAAATATTGCAAAATAATGAAAGAAATAACAAAGAAATGTATTGCTATATTAACAACATACACTTCAGAACTTGTAGGCTGTATTTCTACAGTAGCACGGGTAGATGTAGAGGGAAACAATATATTATGGAAGCATTTATGATAAACATGACAAAGGGGTAATACCATCACTACCTGAAGAGCTGTTGCATAGCTTCAGAAACTACATACTATGATCTGGAAAATTGAAGGAATAGAGCACATGCAAATAAACAGTGTGCAGGGTAGCAAATGCACGTGGTTATCATAAACACCGGCTCCTACAGTACAGATGAAAATAACAGCTAACTCGGGCTGGCTTGCCCCTGGTCCTCCCCTTGGTGAGTGTCAGCCAGTGCATCTGAAGCCAGGCTCACACTTGGCCCCTACGCTCTATCATCTCCTGGATGGCAAGAGTGAAAAGCAAGAGGCAACTGTAAGTGGAGAAACTGGTAAACACGCATTGAAAATTTAAAACACACACACACACAAACATCTAATTGTCCTGTCTTTAAAAACAGGAAATGATAAACAACACATCTCACATCTCAACTTGGACAAATGAGAAGAAATTAATCACCGGTATTAAGAACTAGGAATTTCACATATTATGGAAGAGCAGATGTGGACAGCAATTTTCAAGCAATTTTAGATACGTGTAGGAGTAGCCTTTAACAGCATTATGTACTATAGACATTCCTTGAATTTTCACGTTTCTGAAAACCCACTCAAATGCCAAACATGGGAAAGCTGACCAGTGGAAAAGTAAGTTCTGAAGACCGTTGTTTTCCAGTTTTATAGTGGCTAAGATTCTCCTGAGGACTTTATTAAAATTCCATTTCTACCCTTACTCCGGGTAGAAGCAGAGGAATTTACATTCTTGAAATGTACCCCAGGTTATTCTGACACAGACTATCCACAGGCCACACACTAATAAACAGTTCTAAGGGGAAATTTCAATGATCAAGCTGCTAAAAATCATCCTAATATCCCGAAGTTCACTTCCCTTTTTAGGTACCATCTTTTATAGGAATTTCCAACATTTCATATGTTTCTTAACTGTGAAATGACTGAAGGGTGGTAAGGGTCAAATGAGGATAAAAATTTGTCACTTTGGCTATACATAATAACTTCCATTTTGTACCTTCCATAATTTCACTAACTTTTATAAAATAAAAAGGATAAATACATAAAATATGACAATGATTGACAAACCCTTGGTGTCATAGAGACGAATGAAAGCTCACAGAGAATGCACTGGAACCTGGAAAATATCTAGCATTTCTTTTTCCGGGCAGAGATGAGGCAGAATGGTGAACCATTCAGGATTATAGAGGACCGAGGTAGTCAGACTTAGAGTGTGATTTATATGAATTCTTTGAGGTTCACGTTAAGTTTGGCTCTGTCTGGAATCCTCTCTGAGGTATGTTAATCACCAAAACCTAAGTGCACAAACAAATATATATTACATTAAAGAAGATATTGCCAGAAATGAAGAGCTTGAAGTATTCGTTAGCTGATGCATGGAATCCCAAATCTAGCATGTCAATAGGTGACTCAGGATGTCCCCATGAGAAAATTAGTGTCACTTATAAGCTGAGTGTACAAAATGTATGCTTAGAATGTACAGATGCTTTCACATAATACATTTTTTAAAGATTTTATTTATTTATTTGAGAGAGAGAGAAAGAAAGCACAAGCAGGAGGAGAAACAGAGGGAAAGTGAGAAGCAGACTCCCCACTGAACAGGGAACCCTGCATGGAGCTCGATCTCAGGACTCCAGGATCATGACCTGAGCCAAAAGTTGCCGCTGAACCGAGACCCCAGGTACCCCTACATAATAGGATCTTTTTACAGTTTATTTATAATAGCTTATCTCTGGAAATAATTTAAATGTCCGATAAGAAGGGTTGGTTTTTGTATTCATACGTATCCATATATATCCATTATGTGCCCGTGCATACCCATTATGCATCCGTGATCCAGAATATCATGTAACCACAAAATTATTTATAAACAATCTTGTTTCATATTTGAAATGCTCTGAGATAATGTTAAAGAGAAAAGCCATATGGAAGTTGAATACGGAGTATGATCTCAACTGAGCACAAAATGAACAGTCAGAAAACAGAATACTAAAAATGTAGAGGTAGAATTAGGACTGATTTGCTTTCCTTTAACTGTGCACTTCTATAAAGAGCTTTACAGTAAGAATGAATTACTTTTTAAAACAGATTTTATTTATTTATTTGACAGAAAGAGAGAGAGCACAAGTAGGCAGAGAATCAGGCAGAGGCAGAGGAAGAAGCAGGCTCCCCGCTGAGCAGGGAGCCGGATGTGGGTCTACATCCCAGGACCCTGGGTCCATGACCCGAGCCAAAGGCAGCCACTTAACCCACTGAACCACCCAGTATGATCTAGATCATATTCTAGATCTTCAGTTTTCTGATTAGGGAAACCTCTTGTTTCTTTACCTTTAAAATCAGAAAAATGATATCTAATATAAAGCATTATAGTTAAGTTTAAATGAGTTAACCCCGGGGCCCCTGGGTGGCTCAATAGGTTAAATGCCCAACTCTTGGTTTTGGCTCAGTCACGATCTCAAGGTTGTGGGATGGAGCCCCACGGCCAACGCCGCACTCCTCCAGGAGTCTGCTTGAGAGTCTCTCTCTCTCTCTCCCTTTCCCTCTGCCCCTCCCCCTGCTCTCTTTCTACTTCTCTACCATAAATAAATAAATCTTTTAAAAAAAAATAGTTAACCCATTGAAAGTGCTTAAGTCCCAACAGACCTTTAAGAAATGTTAGTTCTGGGGCACCTGGGTGGCTCAGTGGGTTAAGCCTCTGCCTTCAGCTCAGGTCATGATCCCGGGGTCTTGGGATCAAGCCCCACATCAGGCTCTCTGCTCAGCAGGGAGCCTGCTTCCCTCTCTGTCTCTCTGCCTACTTGTGGTCTCTCTGTCAAATAAATAAATAAAATTTAAAAAAAAAGAAATGTTAGTTCTTTCTCTTAATTTATCCCAATTCCAGTGAAGACATGGTAAGGAGTTCCTCAGTAGTGTAACTACTGAGTAGAGAGAGGAAGCGACCAAGGTGCTCCGGTGTGTAGTGTGATATATCTAAACACCGTGGTGTCTCCCACTAAGTTCAACCCTGTCTTGCATCCTGTCGGTGGGTGACTGCCAATACACACAGGCATACATGCATACACACATACAGAAATATTAAAGAATCTTCTTGCTAATATGAAACCAAAGAACAGACTCTGATTTCAGACCTATTTGCCAGGACATGGGGTGTGTCTACTGGTCTTGATTTCTTTACCCACCCAAGGTCTGATTCTGCTGCCCGAGTTAGAGATCAATGTTACCAATCAATTTGGTTCACTTTATTAACTCTTAATAGTCTGACACTTGGGTGCAGAAGTTGAATCAATATTTTCCTATGGTGGCCACATGCATTTATTCAATATTCATGAATTTCTGAATTCTCAAGACTAATAGAACATACTCCTATTATAACCAAATCCCCATAGATCTGTGACTTCTCGACCCTGACTCTATAACCACCCTTGATGAGAAAATCCCTCCAAAGGCACCAGCTGGGGAGAAGCCTCTCATCCTTGCTTTTCTAACAGGACAGGCCTGCAGTCCTTATGGGGCCAAGCTCATTCTGAGGCCAGCCAGCTGTCCCCCTGTCACTGATCCCACAGGGAGATATGTCACTCTCGGAAGTTCATGCAGGGGAGCCCAAGATTCACAATAATACAAGACAGAGGTCAAATGCTGTTCCGTACTAACTTCTGTTCCCTTCCAAATATATCAGGAACTTTTGCTTCGGGTCCTTTCAGACAGCAGGAATGTGTGTGGGGGAGAACAGAAGCAGCAGTGAGGGTTGCTTTATATTAATTCTGGCTCTGGACTGGAGAGGGGAGCCTGATCAATCGACTTTGTAAATAACCCAGAGCAGAGGTTAAGAAATAATAGTATTGTATATTGCCATTCTTAACAGAAACTCATTAAAAATTAATACTTTCTACTATTACAAGCACAACTAGAGAAAATCTCTTCAGAGTATTTAAATTCTGCCTGTTCCTCCAGAAATTGCTCTGAGATGTAATCTATGGCTATTATGCAGTAGTTGGGCAACACGCCTATTAAATAAAATATACCAGAAGATGGGGAGGAGAAGTGTTTCTTACCACAATGGAATAGGCAACCTTTTGTTCATTGGACAAAGGTTATTTGTATGTCTCCTACCAAGAACTCTGCTGGATACATCCATGAGGAAGGGTTATGGACGCCCCTCTTTCAAGATGGGGAAACTGAGTCAGAGAGCGATTGAGAGACACTGATAGAGCTAGGGCTTGAACCTGGGATGTCTGAGTCCAGAATTCTTTCTCTTGAAGATGTTGGCTAAGAATAACCAGAGAAAGAGAGACTTCCTATGGTGGGAATTCTAGAAGGAAAGGAATGCCTGGTCCACGACAGAGGAAGGTGAAGGACAAGGTTGGCATCAGGCTGAGTGTAGAAGGAGCGGCATGCATTTTCAAGGTGGAAAACTACTTCAGAAGGAAGAAAGTGCACACTTCAGTGTGTGCCATTGTTCAACACTTTGCTTAGCGAGGGGGTCATTTTTACACAATGTTGGGTGGTAAGCCTTAGCATTCCCATCTTACAGATGTGGAAACTGAGTCCTGTAAAATGTGGTAAGTCATTAAGGCTGGTAAGATCACAGCCCCACGTTTGCTATTGTCCTTCCTAGGGGACCCTGAAGAAGGAAGGGAGCCCAGACACATTCAGAGGCCAGTCGGTCTGGAGGTTCATTCCAGGACCACAGTTGTCAACCCAGCGTGTCCTCTGTGGCCACATGTCAGGAAATGAACTTCAGCCATAGTCACCAAGTGATTCACGTGAGTCTTGTATTCAGAAAGTGTATGGCACTGGGGGGGGGGGGGGAGAATGAACACTAAAAGGAGATCTAGGTGCAAAACCTGATACTTTTTTTTGTTTTGTTTTTTCTTTATGGGAATTTCATAACATAGCATTCACATTAGTATAATACCTAGTTTAAGTAAGACAAGAGGAAACATCGATTAACAAGCATACTGAATCTTATCTATGCAAAAGGATTCTGGTCTCTGAAAAATGACTTAAAATGTATAGTATATGTATAAATAAACTGTGGAGTATCAGTCGGCTGCTATGTTGTGTGACAGTCACCAAATGACTACAGAATTACAGTGGTTTATGACAGCTAAGGTTTATCGCTCATCCTCGTATCTGTCTCAAACTGCTTATGCTCATGCCATCCTGATTCAGAGACCCAAGGACCTTGCTGGTCTCCTGGACGGAAACAAAAGCAAGTGGGGGGTGGGGGCCGTGCATGGTGACTGTTGCTTTGTTTGGGAATTACACGTGTAACTTGTGCCCAGAGTAAGCCAAATTGCCAAGCCTCAGTCAGGGGGAGAAGGCATATACAAGCCTCTCTTAAGGATAAGTCCTGTAGGATGCAGAAATGAGTATTTTGAACAATAATATAATCAACCACTATCAACCACTTAATTCAGACGGTATTTCTATTGAACAGAACAGATTGGAACCCCTTCTTTAGAATTACAGTCCAAGCCAGTTCATAATCCATATAAAGAAGTTTTCTTTCCATTAACAATTAACCCATCCATCAGTTAACTTTCTCATAAGAGTAGTTAGAAAATAAGTCATTGAACTAACCTTGACTGAGGGCCAGCTATGTACCAGACACAGTGGTAGGTGCTGGATATAGCAAATTAAATGAGACATAGTCCCTGCTTAAGGAGTATAGACTCATACAATTACACTACCTTAATCTGTGCTAAAATGGAAATAGGCAGCTTCTTCTCTTCCCATAAGGCACAGCTCAGAACGACTTGGGATTACTTCTAAAAATCAAATCAGGGACGCCTGGGTGGCTCAGTTGGTTGGACAACTGCTTTCGGCTCAGGTCATGATCCCGGAGTCCCAGGATCGAGTCCCGCATCGGGCTCCCAGCTCCATGGGGAGTCTGCTTCTCCCTCTGACCTTCTCCTTGCTCATGCTCTCTCTCACTGTCTCTCTCTCAAATAAATAAATAAAATCTTTAATAAAAAAAATGAAAAATAAAATAAAATAAAAATCAAATCAGTAGACTATACTGTGTGGGTTAAAGCCAATTGTAGAGAGGACACCCTCCCCCCAATTCATGTGGAATAGCCAGATTCTCCCCTCCACATCCAAACATTGATTAGTGAATTTCAACAACTCCTGCTATCCACGGAATATGAAATGCCTGCTCCAGTGAGCTATAATTCCTTATCTTATTAAGTATTTTCTCTGGACCAGGCCCTGTATAATCTCTCTGAAGCCAAATCTACTTTAATCGTCCTAAAACTCGACATTATAGGTATTTTAACCTTATTGTATATATGCCAAGACCAAAACCCAAGAAGAAAAGCAGAAATCCCAAACAGTAAGAGACTCAGCATTCACACCCTTTGTTGACATCGAAGTCCACACGCCAAACGATCGTGCAAGAATGTCCGTCATTTAAAACTAGCCTGAGGTTAACCTAACTTTTCAGATTATGGGAGATGCCCCCCTATTTCACTGGGTTTTTTTTTTTTTTTTCTTCTTGTAGTCTCCTTTCCCAGGAGGAGAAATTCACAAAATTTACCTCAAGCATTGGGAGATTTAGTATAAGAACACACACAGAAACAAGGGAAATAGAGGTACAGCCCATTGAAGCTGAGAAAGAGTGAGCAACGGGACACCCCCTTGTCTTGCATTCTTAGTCAAAACTTCACCAATGATCATTTTCAGCGTAATCATACATAGTATATTCTCCTTTCTCTGATTTTCAGACTCTTAAAGATAATATCATTGCTCTCAACTGCGAACTATAGATGGATAGCTAGATGGATAGGTAGATAATCAGAGCAATCGATACCCAGGTAGAGCCGTAGTTTAAGATCTTCAAAAGAGGAAATCTGATTGGCAACTAGCCGCCATTATCTCTGCACGGCCGGCAGATTATTTGCCTCTGAGCCTACTACCCGTAGTCAGATCAACATGAGGATGACTCTTCGGTACTCATGTACGGAACTATCTAGGAGGGCTTCCTTAGCCCTGGGTTGTGAGGTTGGGGAAAGAGCTGTGGGGCGGCAGGCACCATGACGGAGGCTGTCCTGGCCATTATCTCAACGACGTTTGTCATTGCTAAATCTTGTTTTAGCCGTCTCCTCTGTTTGCTGTGCCATGAGCACATTGAGGTCAAAGGCTGTTGTATCTTCCCTTCACCCTGATTCTGCTCTCTTTGCCTCTTTCCGTCCATATCTCCGAACTAAGAGTACAACGCAGAGGCCTTGCTGACATCTAATAAGCATGAACTAATGAATCAAAAAAACCCACAGCCACCTGCTCCCTGGGTCTTAAGGGAAAATATAGGGCTTGAGCTGAATATGTGGTCGTTCCCTTTCTTGTTAATTTCCCAAGCTCCTCTGTGGGTCATACTCTCTGCGCCACTGGGGTGACACAAACATGACAGATGGCACTCTCATGCCCAAGGAGTTTATTCTGCAACCCAGGAGGGGCTATATTTTTTCCTATAAAAACTCTTATAAATCTTATAAATCACTCTTGTGCATTTGGTGCAGGAATATTGTGACACGAGAAAGAAATGCTGTTCCATCCACATAAGCAGTAGCAATGTGTGGGTGGTAAGTTTTAGATGCCGATAGTATCCGTGAATCCTAAATATTAATCCATTTGGAGATTTTGATGTATATATACAACATTAATCAGTAGAGTTTTGGCCTTTCTGTAAAATGAAGATTTTAATCTGATGGAAGAATATATATTTAAGTCGAAGAATTAAAAATTTCATATATCAAATTCACTTTAATGTTAAATTTAAACTGTTGTGATAACCTAAGGAAAATGACTATAACTATAAAAGAACTAAACAAACACTTATACATTTATCAATAAATTGATAGGGTAGAAAAAAGCTACTAAGATGAGTATGAGATAACCAAGAAAAAAAAATCAGCATTAAAAAGGCATCTAATACAAGTTGGAAAGAAAATGATAAATCAGTATAGAAAACATCAAGAGAATGATGCTTATTAGAAAGTTAATCAGTCTTCAGCATACTAGCTATGTGGAAATCTCATATCTTTGAGTAGTAGAGAAAAATTGCAAACTCTTTTCTTCTTCTTCTGTATGGTTTTTTAAAGTTTTCTGTTATTGCAAATGATGCATAGTCATCATATGGATAAAAGGTTAAAAGGCCATCTCTAATCATCTTTAGTTCATAAATATATTTATATCATAATCACAACTTTTTAAACTTAATAACATGTCAATAGAATCATTTAGTGAAATTATAAGTTCTCTTACAATATTTTGAAGTTCCATAATAAAACCAAAGATGCTGTCATCTTTGATCCGGAAGAAACCCGGGATCATCTAATCTCTTTAGATGACTGTGAGCCCTTTCTTGACCACTTTGGTCACTGGGAAATCATCGATTTTCCAGGAAATCCTTGCATTTGCTTGCATGCTCTAATTATGAAAAGTCTTACTCTGAATTTTATTCACCTCCTTTAACTTCTCCCCAGAAGAGCACTGGGCTTGGCATGCATTTCAAGTTTTCCCATCCTTTAGTGGCATAGCCTAACTAAATCATGTTTACTCTACTCTACTTTCCTATACGGACTTGATCTATAAAATCAGGCTAATACTCTTTGCCCCATATTCCTCATCGGCTTGTTAAAAGATTCAAGTCAGAAAATACTTGTGAAAATGACAATACGCTTAAAGCATCTATGAATGATAAACATAATCCCTCTTTCATATATATTATTTGCAAATTGTTACCATGTTTACCCCAAGTCCCTTCTGCAAGACAAACTGCCTAATTCTCTTCATCATCTCCCATAAATTATAATATCCAAAACCACTATCTTAGGGACTCTTCTGGATACATGCCAGCTTGTGAATGTCTCCCATAAAAGGCGCCATATGAGCTAAACAGGTGACCCTGATGTGGCTGAATGAGTGGAAAACGAAATAGGATTGTTCTGCTGTTACTACGCCAGGCAGATTACTCTGGTGTCTTCTGAGATGAAGAGTTTTTCTTATTACCACCACCTATGTTATTTATGAGAGCTAATTTAATTGCAGCATTTGAGAAATATCTTTGAAGAAAACCTTTTTAAAAGTAGCAAAATGATCAAAAGAATAAAACATAGAAAAACAAATACTAATAATTTATTTTCTCTAAGTCGCATGACTAATTGGGTATAAGAGATATATGCTTCCATGAATGAAGGAAAGAAGGCTTGAATCATCACCTAAAACAAAGTTTAAGATTTATCTGTGATTTTAAGCGATCCATGATTTTATTTTAAGGTCTTTTCAGGAATATAACGTGCAACAGTGATCCCCCCAAATAACAAGCAGAAAACATAACAACCTGCTTGATTTTATCAGTCGCATCTCTCGTTTTGGAAAGGCAACTCTAAGAAAGTACAAATTATTGGCAGCTTATTAGAACATACCATCATCTGTCCTGGGATACCGTGTAAAATAACTATTTACCAAGTTGGTCAGATGTTTTCAAGAATTGTTAGCTCGTCTATGCAAAGGCACATGGGAATGCAAACCTGCTATAACAACACTTCCCTTCTCTTCGGATTGAATACTCTGTATAGAATAGTAATCTCAAAAAGGTAAGAAGGAAAGCAGTTATCCAATCTCCCAGCTCTGCCTGCTGTCTACCTTCATAACATAGGCAACTTTATCCTTCTCTGACTTTGCTTCTCCACCTGGAAAATCTGGAAAATCTTACCTATGACTCCTTTCTTTCTAGGACTGTTGAGACCTTTAGAAGAAATAAGCTTCACACATTCAAAGATTTATGTCAGTGTTGTTGTTGGTTTTTTTTTTTTTTTTAACTGCTTACTTGAAGAAAGGGAATGGATTCGAGTTGTAAAAGTTATTTGGAAGTTGGATTGTTGTTGGTAGAAACCAATGTGGCCAAATGTGGTTTTGTTTTGTATTTCTTTTGTCAATTTCAGCTGGTTTCAGGTTGGCCCATTCCAAAAAATGAGGCTTCTTGGAACATGTCCAAGTAAGAAAAGCAAGCAGGTAGTTTGTTTGGTGACAGTGAATTCCAAAAACTATTTTTTGTTTCCTGTGACTTTGCAACAAAAGGTGTTAGGAGCTGGGCTGAAACCAGGACATCAAATAGCAAACTAGTAGACAGAAGGCATAACACTGGGGGGAAATTTTCCAATCAAAACCCAAAATACAGCTCAGTGATTTCAGAAGCAATGTTTCTCGTCAAGAAGAACCGTCATTAAAATTTAAATAGGCACAAGTGAAAATGATTTAGGGGTGATGGCCGGTAAGGGAGGGTCTGTTTTAGAAAACACAGGGAAGTTTTATTTTATGCTTAACTTCCCCCAGTCAGGTTTGTCAGATCTCAGAAGAGAAATGGGGGGGGGGGTGTTCATTCTCAGCTGAGCATTTAGCACTGTTGACCTACACAGACTGAAATTTTTAATCCAGGCAACTTTTTCAGCAGAGTCTCACCAGCTTTCTTTGGCCAGTGAATCCCACTAAGTGAGTGTCTTCAGACCATCAGTGCAGACAAGACCCCCAAATTTAACAACAACAACAAAATGCAGGCGCACACAGGCGTCCCCGGAGCCTTCGGATGAGACACCCGGAGCCCACGCAGCCCAGGGATTGGTCTGGCGCCATCGCTCCGTGTTCACTGGACGCTGTCAAGTCTGATTTGCATTAGAAACCTCTGTATTCAATAAACAGAAATAGGGATAATGACCAAAGCGCTATTTGGAACAGAAAACAATCTCAAGCAGTGAGTGTTTTCCACTGAATTCATTCAAGATTTCAGTCGCGGAGCTCTCACTTCGGCGATGGGGCTCAGCTTGCCTTTAATGTCATTGGCCTCAGTTACTCAAAACAAAAGGGGCCTGATGGGTGCGTGTGTGTGCGCGCGCGTGTGTGTGTGTGCGCGCGTGTGTGTCCGCACACACACGGGCTTTGTACGTCCCTCACATTCAGACCCATCCCCCAAGGGAGGAGACCTGAGGGGAGTGCGCGGGTTTTGCGGGCCCGGGGACGGAGGTTCCCCCCCGTCAGCAGGGCGGCTCGGCTGGAAGTCCGCCCGCAGCCGCGCCCCCGCCCCCGCCGCGCCGCGCAGCCAGCCTGCAGCCGGCGGAGGAGACTCCCCGCGAGCGAGGGCACGGCGCGGGGCCGCGACGCCTGCGGGGCCGAGAGAGGCCCGGCGGGGGCGGGGGCGCGGCGCGTGTCCTCGGCTCGGCGCGCGGAGCCAATAGGAAGCCCGGGCCGCGCCGAGACCCGGGCGCAGCGCCGCGCGGAGGCACAGCCCAGCCCCGGCCGGTGCACAGCCGCCAGCCGCAGCCCCGCGCGCCCCGCGCCGCCCCCCGCCCGCGCGCGCCCCCGCAGGCGCGTCCGCGGGAGCCCGGCCGCCGGCCCCCGAAGGCGGCAGACGCAGAGCCGGCGCGCAGCCCGCGGGGCGCTCTGTGGCTCGCCGGACAGGGCCCCGAGGACGAGGCTCCCATCGCGTCACTGCAGGTACGTCGCGACCGCGGGGCGCGGACACGGCTCCCCGTTCCTGCCTCCGCGGGGCACTTAGAAGTCCCTGGCGCCGCTGCTTCCTCGGCGGGTCCCCGCCGAGAGCGGCGAGGGCGCGTCCCGGGTCCCCCCGAGGGAGAAGCGGTTGACGCGCGTTCGGAGGGCGCGGGGTCCGGCCACCCACGCGGGTCCCCGCGGCTGCGACGGGGCCGTCCGACTCGCTCGGCGTCCGCGTCTCTCCAGCCGCGCCGGGCTCTGCGCGCTGTCACGCTGCCCCCGGCAGGTCCCGGGGACCCCGTCGTGGCTGAGACCGCGGCGAGGCGGACGCGGCTGGTTGTTGGGAAGCGCGCTCCGAGCAGTCCCCAGCGCCCCCCCGGGTCGGGACCCTCCTCCGAGGAGCAGGAGCGCGCGCGGACGGAGCACGGGGTTGAGCCTAAAAGCGCGGCCGGCGTGGGCCGCGCTCGGGAGTGGGAACAGCGCCGTGTCGCGTCGCTGTGGCCGGAGACCGAGGAGGGAGGACGGGGTGTCTCGGTGAAATGGTCAGCGACCCCTGCTGTGTGCCTGATTTACCGGGGCATCGTCTTCGGAGGTGAACGTGCGTCGGTGTTGTGCACCGTCCGGTGGGAAGAATTCTGAGACCTCCCGGATCGCTACACTAAAAAGTCATGAACTTGGAACCGTGTCGTAGGTGGGATCTTGGGAGGACGTGCCCATCTGGGGCTTGATTTTATTTGATACTAAAATCCGTAGATGCCTGGCTAGTCTTTATTCATTTTATTTTGAGACGTGAATTTAGTAAAAATAAATAAATTAAAAAAAATATATATATATATATATAAAACCATGTTTGATTTCAGATTTTGAAGATGGTTACATAACTTTTTTTTTTTCCTGTTGATTACTTGTGATTAAATTAGCATTGCCTAATGAGTTCAGCCTTTGCCTTGGAAAAGCCAGTGGGGACTGAGTGAAGGCTGAGTTAGAAGATTAGCCTTGCTTTGGACGATCCTCAAACAGCTGGCATAGAGCTGCCCTGAATCCCCGAATAAGAGCTTTTCCTGCAGTGAAGGACTCTGGTTCCACGAGAGAACCGCCCTATAGCAGGTGCAGGGCTGGTAGAGGATGTTCTCTTACTAGAGAACAAGAGAACTTGAGTATGTTCTCGCTCTTCTCGGTGGATTCTGGGTGGAACATATTCAAACCCTGCACTGTTCCCCATTCTGTCATGCCTGGATTGTAGGGTACCCCTGATCCAAGACATGTGCCTGCCCGAGGTAGATAAGGCAGATGTAAGAAAGGTATTTGCTTTACATATCACAATGTAGAATTTACACTGACCTGTTTTTTTTAAATCAAATTAATCTTTGTCATTAAGGAAAAGGCATGCTTAGCTCGACCATGGAGGCTTGAAAACTGTTCATAGGGTTGCCCAGTGCCAAGTTCGAATGATATAAGGGGGTATTTTTGCAACCATGTCAAAGAAGAGACATGGCAAGTGAGTATTTTATTTTGCAGAGAGCATTTTGATTTTATATGAATATTTTTCTCTTTTTACATCACAAAGGAAACTAATTGTCAGGAATTTACCTATTTCAATAAACACTAATTAACTGACCCCACTCAATTTTATTTGCAGTTAAAAGTGTAGTTTTGTGTCACTATACACATTTTTCAATCTAAAAGTATAATATCTGCAATACACGGAGACCCGTTGCCTTTTGCCATCCAAGCTCAAGAGCAGTTTTGGGCATGTCAGTAGTGACTGTAAATGTGAGGCTGAATATGTATACTTACACACACACTTTGTCTGGACTAAGAGCTTTTCAAAGATGAATGTAAACCGTGCTTTGATTACTCATTGTTTCGTGCTATCACTCTTCGCTGGGAGAAGTAATCGAAAGTTCATTCCCTCTGTGTTTTAGGATAGCCGGCTAGACCTTTAGATACCATCAAGTTATAAGTTTGGTAAAGTTTAAACAAGGTACTTGCCTTGAAATCTCTTTAAAGTAAACAACAACTCCTTAGTCCTCTTCTTCTAAAGCAAAGGAATGGAATTAGGCTTCCAGTCTGGGCACCGAGTTCTTATTGATATGGAGAGGACTGGCCGGCCTAGGTCAAGGACAAACACAGAGAGGCTGCGGAGGCACACAAGAGATCAGACCAGCCACGTCCTGCCAGGTTGCAAGCGCTTTGTCAGTATCAGGGTCCACTAAGTATTTAGGAGAAAGTGGTGAATTAGAGCAACTGCCTGGGCCAAGTATTGGGCTTAAAACAAGTCATACAGAGAGCCAGCAAATAAGACAAATTGTTTCGAAGGGGAAATACAAGGTTATAAACTTGGCCTCTGGTGCTGTCTACTCCTGTGTTTGCTTAGCTGTTTCTCTTCCTACCCCAGAGTTCTCTTTTCTCTAAACTGGACACACTGACCTAATCATGTGTAGAATGAATTTTGAGTGCAAGTCAGGCTAAAGTATGGTCCTCAAGTCCCTAGTCTAAATACAGGTATTTCCCACAGCCACCACTTCTGGGTGGAGATATGTCTTTGACTGGCCAGCTGGTCTGTAGGGCCCCGCTCACGCGGACCACTGATGTGCAGAGCAGAGTCCCAGAGCCACGTGGCCTTAAGAGGGTGATGAACAGGGAGAGGGTCAAAGCACCGAGAGTGTGGGGGGGAGAGGATATAAAGATTGTCATCCTGAAATAGGAACCCAAGAGTCGAAGGCATAATGAGTGTGTTTCCTCAAATAAGCTTCCGGTATAAACTTTCAGTGTGATTTCCTGAATATTTTAAACAAACTCTCATGTGTACACATGGACCTTGCACCCAGGTATGGGATGAAAATAAATACATGGGGTGTGCTGTTAACACTCACCAGGAGAGGGCAGCGTGCAAACTGTAAAAAGTGACGTCTCCTCTCGACCAGGGGTTCTCCGATCTCCAAAATAGCTAAACCTGTCTCCCTAACAGTAGGCACGGTCTTCCCTTTGGAAAAGCAGAATCGAGAGCCTTACTTAATACGGGATACACCGTTCAGAAAGATTTGTTTCTACTTTTGCCCCCAGAGTTGGAGCCGCCCAGCAAGAACAGGAAAGCAGCCTATTTAAGAGAGAATTCAACTTCTCTGTCTGAATTAGCTTCATTCTTTTTGAAGCAGTCCAAGTGGTCTTTATCTTGACTCTGCCAGGAGATGGGTGGGAGAAAGGGAGGTAGAATACAGAGGGAAAAAAGAGAGAGAATAGGGTTTTTTTGCGTTGGTTCTCGAAGGGAAGTTTTTATGAGCTGCTTTCTCTGTACACCTTGTCATTGTTTCAAGCATGTCTCAAAGGCAGGTTCAGGGCCACAAGAATACATCTTGTAAATTGACAGTCAGTAGTGTCTCTAGTGAATTTGGTTTCAAAACAGGAGAGCTAGAATAGCTTTTTTTTTTTTTTTTTTTTTTTTGGTTTTTTCCAGAGTCTAAGACTTGCGCTATTAAAAAATAAATAAATAAATAAGGATTCTACATCTACTGCTTAGAATCTCAGAATCTCCGAGATGGTCAGACCTAATCCCTACTACACCTAGTCCAGCCTTTGAAAAACTCAAGGCTGATAAGCCTCGCACTGTTCTTACTTTCACAGATCAGCCATATTCTAGGAACAAGCTATAAATGTGCACAGGAGAGAAATAATCACTCTTCAAGTGGGCGACCTGGAGCTGGCGGCGAGAATCCCTGCACGCTTCATTCTAATTGAGCTACGTCGGGGATTTTAGCTTCAGGAACACCCTTGTCTCTTTGCCGCGATTTGTGCCGTCACATTCCACACACAGCTTTGCTGCTAAATATGAAGGCTGTTTAGAATGCAGCTCAGAGGGGGCTTTAAAAACAAAGTCTGGGAGGCCCCGAAAAAAAGCATTCTTGATGAAAAGCTGAGGTTTCTCCTGAGAGAAGAGGAGGCAGAAGGGACGCTGGGCTGGGGATGGGCACACGAGAGTGAGGGAAGCCATGACCTCTGTGTCAAGAAAGGGTAGTGCTGAAGCTTCTGGAAAGCAAGCCCTGGGACCCTCAGGACCTGCCCAGGAGGGCTCAGCCTTGAAAGCAGGTCTCTCTGGGGCCGCTGTACTCTGCTAGGAGGCGTGGTGTCCTTGAATCAAAGCAGGAGGTTTTTTCAAGGACAAAGTCAAGATGTCTCGGTGTCTGGGAAGAAAGGGAGGTCACTGCGTGTCTCCCCCATTCTCGGCCAGATTAGCCTCTGCAGCACTCCCGTGTACTGTCTGGAATGACGCAGTGCCCCAGTGCTGCTGAGGGAGCTTGGGTAAAGGGGGTAACATTCGTCCAGGGTCATCGTAGAACCCAGCACAGTGCCGTAATAGTGGGGCGTCAGCAGCTAGGGAGGGAGAGGCAAACCCTAGAGGCTGAGAAGCTGCATTGCTGTTTCTCAGTTCTTGATGTAGCCCTTCCCAGCTCCTTCAGTCAGAGAAACTCTGGATTCCATCTCTTTTTTCTAGATTACTTTGCAATAAAGGAATCCCATGGCTGAAGGATAAATCTGTTTGAAGGCACTTACCTGTTTGAGAGGCAAAGCAGGGTAAGTAAGATCGTAGGCTGCTGGCGGATACAGTAACCCTCAGGAGAAGACACACCTGAGGGTCTGTTCCAGTAAGAAAACATTTCTGGATTATGAAGGCAAGGGAATTTGAGACAAAGGAAATACATGACTTAATGAAAAAATTCTCCCCAAAGAGGGTTTTTGAAGGCTATGACACCAAGAACACAAAAATTCACAAACATGACTTTTGTGGTATGGATTAGTAGTAGTTCCAAGCTAAAATTCTCCACTCTTGTAATTTATTTAAACATCGAGAGAGGGAGGAAAAGAGAACACACTGAGCAGGGGAACACTTGACTAGCTCATGTGAAATGCTAAGCTGAGTTGACTTTGCCTAGAACAAATACCATCTGCGTTCACAATGATCCCACCTGGTTCTATAGTTGGGACTCTAAAAGCTGAAGGAGGCTCATCTTATCACCTATGGGAAACTCACCACCTCGCTCTGCTTTCGTGCAATTACAACACACACCCTGGATAATGCATTATATTTTCTAATTATAGTAGCACTGTTTCAGGCAAGTTGATAGATGTGTGATATTGTACTTACAGTTAATAAAAGCCCAGCAGGTCTATAATGAGATTTCATTGCCACCTGCTTTTTCTAGGAATCTAAATTTCATCCAGTTTTCAAGCTATCTTTAATTTTCCCTTACTGATCATTTTACAAATTAAGATTCATCTAACACTTGTTAAGGGCTGAACACATGCCAGATTATACTAAACACGTTCCTGCATAATATATAATTTAACCGTTACATGAACTCGGAGGATTTATCTTCTGCAAGTTTTATTAAGGCATTGATTATAACCAGGACATTTGAAAGCTAAAAACATAACCATTTATGCAAGCATTCATTCAATAGGTAGCTGTTGAGCTTCTTTGAACAGCAGTAACAAAAGCAACAGTAACAAAATGATCTGGTTATTATTGCTAGATGATCCTTTGCATTTTGTTTCCACATACATTGTTGCACTTAATTCCTGGATCAGCCAGTTCCTCACACATGTGTAAACAAAAAGCAAACATCTTTCTACAGCACCAACTCCTCACTACGCAATTGAAACTATGTATGTGGAAATAATCTTACCTGTTGATTGAAGTCTGTGGTCATAGGAGTGTCTTATTTGATAAACAGATGAAAAATAGTCACCCTCAAGCCTACTACTGGAGAGAAAAAATAGGTTCTGTCTATTTTAACCCCTTTGCTGAGGACGTGTTCATGTCTCAGGGCCACAGCCTCTGGCCGGCAGACAGCACCCCTCATTGTAGCTCGTTAAATATGTGCAGCAATACAGAAATGTGTAGCTTCAGGTATATATATCTGCCTCCTAGACATCAACTTGACAAATGATATGGGAAAAGTACTTAAGATATCTCACTTCTGTGAATTCAGAGAATGTAAACTTTGGAGAAAACAGACAAGAGCAGACAATGGCATCACAGTGTTTCAGAAGGCCAAATGATATTAAGACCCCTTTGACCTAGGAGGGTTATCTGGTTATTATTAAAACTTATCAAGTTAGGAAAATGAGAGGACCAGGTTTGCACCTGTTCCTGTTTTTCACATTGGGAGTGTGGCCTTAAGGAGAGCCTACGCTCTCTTGAGCTCACTCTTTAAAAAACAGGAATGGAAGTGGATCACTGTATTTCTTTCCAGGCCTAAACATCAGTTCTACATGCTTCCTTCTGACCACAGCTGACATTCCTTGAAGGATGACTGTTTTTCAAGTCTTTTATAGGTATCCTCTAAGCTTTATCAAAAACCTAATATTCTTGTTATTATCCCCACCTTACAGGTGAGATATCAAAGACTTAGGGGGATTAACACAGCTTTCAATTGCGAACTAGGATTCACACCCCTCCCCACCTTGCCCATTGTATGTTGCACCTTCATTCACTTATCTATAGTATGTGGAGAGGATTCTGTGTGCAAGGTGTTGTGCAAGCTTATGGGGATAATCATGAAGAGCTCAAATAAGTAGGAAAGACAAAGAATATTCTAGCAACTCTAAGGGTGTTTGCTGAGTATGGTAATACAGGAGGCTTTGCAAATCTATGGTATTATTTTGCCTTGTTAACAAAACTATTTGACAGTTTAAGTCTACTGATTGGAAGAGCTCAACTCTTTTCTTTGTATCATTTTGGATAGTTCTCCCCCTCCAAGATAGCGGGGTGTTAGTCTTCCTTGTATAATTATTTTTGTCATATGTTTACATCTTTCACTAAATTTTAAATTTCCCTTGAGGACAGAAGCCATTTCTTATTCATCTTTTGGTTCCCCAGCACAGAATTGATGCTTAATGAATTTCACCTCTGCTGATCTCCTGCTATGTCTAATTTATGGCTGGCAGCAGAGACTCCTGTTTATCTGCGAAAAGGTGCAGTCTTCAAGAGCTTTAAATAGGGAATTCTGGGTGGCTCAGTGGGTTAAGCCTCTGCCTTCAGCTCAGGTCATGATCTCTGGGACCTGGGATTGAGCTCCCGGTTGGGTTCTCTGCTCAGTGGGGAGCCTGCTTCTCTCTCTGTCTGCCTCTCTGCCTACTTGTGCTCTCTGTCAAATAAATAAATAACATTTTTTTTAAAGGCTTTAAATACACACATTCGGTGTAGGCTAAACAAATGATAAACTCAGTCATTCATCTGGGAGGAAAGAAAACTTTTTTTTTCCTTTTTCCTTTGTGTTCCTGATCCCTTGTGTAACACATTAAAGTTTAAAATGATCATTTCAGTAGGAAAATCAAGCCATCATTAAAAGTCAGTTAATCCTCTTTTTAAACAACTTACTGCTTTGACTTTAAAATACTTAATCAACCATTTTGACAGATTTTTCTTACCCAAGTGAGAGATCACTTCATCATTAGAGGGTGCCAAGGTGTCCCTCCAAGTTTATCCTTCCTTCCTTTGGGGATGTGTGGGCTGGTCATAACACACTGGAATGCTTGCTAACTTTCCGGGCGCTGTGCTTTCATTTGGAAATTAACAAACTCTAACTCATGCAGAGAAAGCGATAAGGTTACCAAAGATTCTGGAAACAGTGTCGGGTTTGAATCGGAAGGCTTAATTTAGGAGAAGCAGGAGAGTTCAAGAGGACCGATTTGCTCTGTGTGGCTGCAAAAAGCAGATTTTTAAAAATCTCTGTGAAAAAATTCTTCACAGAGAGTTCTTTCTCTGTGGGGTTAGTCTGTGACAATTCTGGGGTAATCTATGACAATTCAGGGGAGTCTATGAATTTGGGTGGTAAAAAATGGCATCTTTGTCTCTACTGCCCTGAAACTGAAATTTCCCTTTCCCTTTAGCTCTGAACGTCAGCAGCATACCAGTATTAGCAGAACCATTGCCTTGTCACCAAGAGAAATCAGAGCTATTTTCATACTGCACCACAGTTGATACAAATGTTTCAAAATATCTCTTACACCTACCACTACTTCAAAATTATGGTGCTTATGATACCTACTTCTAGATCTTAGTATTAATATTAACATGTAAGGAAGACCACATAAATCTATATCACACTTTTAAAAAAATGTTAGTATATATATATATATTTTTATATTTCTACACACATATTTATATATATACACACCTACGTGTGTGTGTGCGTGCGCGCACGTATACACACACACATACATAGTTCCCTATTAAGAATATACATTTCTGGGGGAGCCTTGGTGGCTCAGTTGGTTGAAGGTCTGACTCTTGATTTCAACTCAGGTGACGATCTCAGGGTCATCAGACTGGGAGCTGAGCGTGGAGCCTGCTTACGATTCTCTTTCTTGTTCTCCCTCTGTCCCTCCCTGCTCATTCTCTCTCTTTCTCTCTCTAAAAAAAGAGAGTATGCACTTCTGACCTTAGAAACATGATCCTGAAAAGGAGCTTTACTAGACCAAAAGGACGTCCGTGCGGGAAAAAAATCTAAAACTCCTCAGTCTAGAGGGTGGTAAATTTGGCTTCTTAGATGGCAGATGTTCTGTCAGCTGAAGTTGCCCCAAATGGAACAGGCCACCCTGGGAGCCCAGGAAGCTTGTGCTGGTGCGGGGCGGGGCAGTAGCGGGGATGGATCTCAGTTGCGGGGAGTCCTACATCAGATACGGGGTCGGGCATGATGCCAGCACCCAACACTGAGGCTACGTGGTCAAGAGCAAGAGACAAAGAGAAGTCCATTGCTTTCTTCAATTTCGGTTTGCAAGGCTCTGAGCCTGCTGGCTTCAATAAGGAGAAAGAGACAAGAGTCCTTCAGTGGTGCACACCATGCCACATATCTTGGTGTTTGTTTCTAGGTTAGTCTCAAACATCAGTAAGTACTTGTGACTGGGGTGGCTGAGGGCCACCGTTACCGATCAGGTCTGGCTAGTGTCCTGAAAAGTCAGAGACTCACCGCTTGGGGTTCCTAGGTACAAAAACCCAGGCTGGATAGTAACTGTGCTTCCACTTCTGGCCTCCGCTCCTGTGCTGTGAGATATCTCAGGGGCCATGCATTGGCTTCTTGATGTCTCCAATCCAAGAGACTTCATGTTTGGCAAACAAATCAGTGGATGCCCCTGTAGAGGTCACTGCTGTTGCAGAACCAGTGGTCCCATTTTTTAAAAATAAATTAAGGAAGAAAATATGAGAAAGAATATTTCTGATTTTACTCGATATAAGTATCCTCATGGGATGGGCTCTCAGAGAGCATAGTTCTGGACCACTGAGTAGCCAAGTAAAAACCTCAGAGAAGAATTCTGTTCTTGGCGAAATGAGAAAATTCTCTTCAATTGAACTCAATGGAAATGTTGACAGCAAAGACCTTTCAGGGTGGCTGGGGCCTTGGTGGTCTCTGATATCTTTTTGGGAGGTAAAGCATTTTATTTGGGATTTGGTCAAACTGAGGAGAAGTTCTCCTTCACAGGAATGCCAAGGTGTTCCTATACATGCAGAGCTCATTCTTCCAACCTTACAGACTTTGGGAAGGTGGGGCTCATGCTGGAAGGCAGAGTTGGGAGGGGACAGTAAGGACCTACCACGCAACTACTGTGCATTTTAGGTATTTGAACATACAATTCATCATCGAGTTTTTATAAAAACTTTTTGCAGTAAGTGCTGCTGTCCACATTTTCACTGACAAAAAACTGAAGTTTACTGAGCTTCAGTAAATTTTCTAACTTCACACAGCCACTCAGTGGCTCGGTAAGCATCATTCCGAGAGCTTAAGAACTCCAAATATAAGTCACTGCCTTTTCACTACAACAAAGCTTGAAAACACTGCCTTTGTCTTCCATAATTTTGGTTCTGTTGCCTCGCAGTGATGCAGGGTTCATGCTAGAGACAGAGATAAGAGTCTAGGTACGTTGTGTTGGGAGAATATCAAACAGAGAGGAAGTGTTTGTTCACTTCTAGTTTAAAGCATGAACTTTGGAGTCGGATAAACCTGGCTCCATTCCTATCTGAGAGCATTGTTTCTTAGAAGCAGTAATCCTCATCTAAAATCTCATAGTACGGTTTTAAGAATTATATGAAATAATGGTGTCATCCCAGGCACAAAAAGCAGTTCTTGTTATTATCTGCGTATTTATTTAGCAGCCTTTTAATATTAGTGGGTAAAAAACAAAGGTCTTCAGAATGGATATCGGTGAATATTTAGTAAAAGAACAGTGCATTGCTGTGAATGCCTTGGAATTAGAAGCTCGAATCCAATTTTATGAACTGAGACAAGTAAAACATTTGAGTCTGAAGTTTCTCTTTTAAATGTAATAATTATTTAGAAGAGTTCATTAAACACTCTCCCTGGAACCATTGATTCTTTTGACAAATATTTACGGATCCAGAGCTGGAAATGGCAGAATATCAAAAGACGGATCGTCTTTTCAAGGAGCTTATAGCCAACGGGGAAGATAAAACCTATGTGTCAATAATGAGCACACCAGATGAAAACTGGATAAAATTGGTAACGAGGCAAACAAACGAGGGGACAGAGGCATTGGAGGAGTGAGAAGTTATTTCCGTTGAAGAACTTTCGATGCTCCAGAAAGGCCTGGCCACACCATGCCAGGTGCCACTTTGGATTATTTCCTGTCTGTTTTCTCCAGCCGATGACCTGTGTTCTGTATCACTCTCTTCTGGCTCGTTGAGTTTTAGAGATACAAAGTAGCAATTTATTTAACCTTCTCATTTCACACAGAGGGAATTGATAGCTCAGAAAGCTGTGTGCCTTGTAGAACTAGACGTGGAACCCGGTTCCCTGTCTCCCAATCTATTCCTCTTGCTACCACACCATGCCCGCCAGTGGGCCTCCACCAGGAAGCTAAGCCTAAATCAACAGGACACAAAGTGCTGCAGGAGGTTTCACAAAGGTCCAAGGTGCAGGCTGCAGGATGTGTGCCCCAGCGGGGCAGAGACCATTTTGCTTTGGGGACAGTAGAAGGATTTTGTATAAATGCCATGTAGTCTGTTGTTGTTTAATATGGATGAACTTTTCTCCTGCTCTCTGCAATACCAGATAATCCTAGAGCTTGCACTCCCCAAGGCTGAGGTCCATTGAAATAGTCCCAGTCATTTTTGGAAGGTCCAGCAGTGCCTTCAAATCACATCATGAACAAATGGAAAATGGAATGAAGTGGTAAGAGGAGGAAAGTCACTTTGCATTCTCCTTCCCAGGCCACCAAGTGTCATAGTGCTTTTCGGCTTATTAAAATAATAACGGTGACTTTCCCTGCCCTCTGTTTGGACCAAGGATGGATCTTTTTTTGTGATCTATGCAGTCCGGTTTTTCCACATCCCCGGCAACCGGTGTTTTCTCTAGTTCAAATGCCCTAGTTAGACAGGTTTACTCGGTCACACTTAGAATGACTTTAACCGACAAATGCAGCCTCTGGACAGGATTTGGGAAAAGAGCAGAGCTGGTGTCACACTCCATCCAGAATTTTCCCCCTCCTATTTGTCAGAGGAAGGGTGCTCTCTGGAGGAACACTTTCTTCTCTTCCTCAGCCAGCTCATTTGGCTCAGTGCTCCTTCTCCCTGCTCGCTCCTTTAATTTTTGGAAACAGACATGCGCGGAACCAGACAGCCCCCTGGGACAAGCCGCCCAGCAAATAGTGGGCACCTCCCTCCTGCATGGCTGTTCTTACCCATGGTGCCCCTAGATGACTCTGAGGGTCAGCAAGAGACAGATTTCTCTCTGTGGGAGAAGAACTGTCCCTTGCACAGCCAGGAAGATGTTTTACTCCAGGAGAGAAAGCCGCAGGAAGCAGGGCATAGACCAAGCAGGGTATGTCCGAGGCTGGAAAGCCGTCCTTCCTGGTTACTTCATTCATGACTGCTGCCCTACTCCAGCTGAGTTTACATGCCATTGACCTCAAGTAATTGGGCTGGGGAAGATGAAACAACTAACTCTTCATGAAGCTTCTTTTTATCCAAATTTGGAGCAAAACTCGTGAACTCTATTCTTGGGGTTGAATGAGACAACATTGCTGAAGGCTTGTGTCTGAATAGGCACCATATGGATTTGTGCAAAGGGAAGCAAATAATCCTCAGTTGTAAAAATATCTCTGGTCTTCCTAAGGGTGATAGGCACCCACATGTTTCTGTCAGGTGGTTTTGCTATAAACAATTATTCTTGGACTAATAGGAAAATTTCCTTTTATAGTGATTGTACGTTTTCCCAGATTATCAGTGTAGCATGCAAAATCCCACAACTTCAGAAACTCCAAAGATCAAAGTCAGAGAGGCCAGTGAAGTCATTAGACTCACCACCCACCAGAACAATAGTTTGGCTACCAGAGAGCCCCTTTGCTGACAACAAGAAAGTGTGCTCTCACAATTGCCAAACTGCACTGTGAAAACTGATATGCATTCCTAATTCCTGCATTTGATATTCCTGTTGTTTCTCGATGGCAGTAAAACTCAGATTGTCTCCATATGATTAAAACATTGGCCAGCTGAGGTTTTGGGGCCGTTCGGTCAATATTAACGGCTGCGGTGTTGAACTGATTTTCTGTTTCAAGCGACAGCCAAGACTATCAAGTAAACCCAAAAATATTTATTAGGGCAGCTTCTGAATATATAGGCTGTGGCTCATGACACAGACTCAATAATCTCATTAAAGGACGGGAAAAGATTTTTTTCCCATCTGTGTAAACCCCATCGGTAGTTGGCCTGTGGTGTAGGTGCACTGGAAATGTCTTTGGAATGCGTGAAAAAAACGAGTAACTTAGAGTGTGTAGATTGGAAAGTAAGGACCTGTAGCTGTTGAAATATAAAAAAGAACTCACAGATAATGTTAACAAATTGACCATCCATTTAGCAGTTTAGCCTTGTTTTGTCAAGGTTCTGATTTATATACAATCAAGCATTCCTGAGTGTTTACCGTGTGGCAGGCTCTAGAGTCTAGAGAAGGATGAAGGTCCGGTCCTGCCCTACAGCAGCTCCCTGTCCGGCAGGGGAGACAAGCACTAGGGGCGCCTGGGTGGCTCAGTGGGTTAAGCCGCTGCCTTCGGCTCAGGTCATGATCTCAGGGTCCTGGGATCGAGTCCCGCGTCGGGCTCTGTGCTCAGCAGGGAGTTTGCTTCCCTCTCTCTCTCTCTCTGGCTGCCTCTCTGTCTACTTGTGATTTCTCTCTGTCAAATAAATAAATCTTTAAAAAAAAAAAAAAAGAGAGACAAGCACTAGGCAGGTAACAGATAACGGCAACAATGGCAACGTGACTCGCTAGTTTTGCTTTGTAGAGGCTGTAAAGCACACATCACACCGGAGGAGACCGTGACCGTGACCGTGAGCTCATTACGCAAAGCGGTTCACAGCCCGCATACATCATCTCTTCCGTGGTTTCATTTCTTGGTTTTGGTTTTGTGGTTTTTTGGTTTTGTTTTCGTCCTTGTGACAGGACAATAGACCTGCTGTGCAACCTTTTCCTGGTCCCTTGGACTACTAGCAAAATGCAAACAGTCTGCGGCATCTACAATGTCCTGTTGGCTCGCTGGCCTGTGGCTTAGGAGGCTCCTCCGTCCGGGCACTCAGGACACTCTGGCTTCTGGGTTTTGCTGCACACCAGAGACAGTGGTCTCATTCCTGGCTTTTTCCAAAAGGATCGTAGCCACGATCATAAAAAAGGATTACTGGAATCCCAGCAAGTCACATTCAGGTGTAGCTCTTTGGAAAGACACGATCCGAAGAAGGCAGTGTGCCTCGGTAGAGCAGTAACACTCCTTGTTTCTGTTTTCCGTTCTGGCGTTGGCTGGGTTTTAGCTCACGACAAAGAATGGCACGGCCGGCTTGTCGTGTCCAGCCCTTACTGACTTGTGTACGGGCCAGATGCAGGATGGAGAAGTGCATACCAGAAGGTCAGATCCTTTTTGTTTTTCTCCCGAAGTACGCACAAGGAGATAACCAAATGTTTGTTTTTCTGTCAGAGCATAAGTTTGGGTACGTCTACGTGACTGGAGGCAGCTGAACGAGAATCCTGTTTCATAACAGGGGCTTACGTGGAGTGATCTAAATGGCTCTCCACAGCCCAAATGACATTAAACATGAATTCAGTCACCTTGTTTTATCGGGGTGTGTGTGGGGGGTGTGCACACAAATGACCACAGTAAGTAGCAATGGGGGACCAGAAAGGTCAAGGCATTTCTCTGTAGTTTTGCATTTCCTTAGCTGCCCCTGGAAAAATGCAATGGATTTCAAACCTTGACTAAGTTTCCCTTACATAAGAGATATCATATAAAATGACTGATTCAATTCAGGATTCCACCTCCTGTTTAAACAAGCAAGATATCCATGTCTCAAGGGAATTCAGAAATGCCAGTGATTCGCTAATAATGACAAGAAAAATAATGTCTGTCATTCAGTGAGCCCATCTATCGTGGAATAATCTAATTATAACTGTTGCTAGAGAAGGCCACACCTCATTTAGAACTTACCATATTCCAAGGACTGGAGTCAATCTTTTTACATGCATTCAAGCCCAAATAACAGTCCTGAGAAAAGCACTGTTACCTCTGTTCTCCAGAACTCTGAGAGTCGAGTTTATTTCCCCTTGAGCAAAAGTTAGACCCCCCTGCCGCCCCCGTCTATCTACCTCCAAAGCTCTAACTCCTAACCTGCATGCAAGATTTTGACCTTCACATATTATTAGGTATTTTACAAAGACAATCCTATTAATTTTCAATGCAACCTTAGAGTCAAGTCTTATTATTATTCCTTTCATACACATGGAGACCCAGAGCCCCAATGCCAACAGCAAAGAGCCAGAATTCAGACCCAACTAGGCCTGACTCCAAAGCCCTTGCTTTCCATCGACTCAGTGCACTGCCTCCAGATGTGTTCCAGGACGCTCTCCTCATCCGCGGGTTGCCTTTCTTCCCAGTGGGTTTTCTGGTGCCTGAAATTCCCTTAATAGGAAATAACACCTTTCATTCCACAATTTGGAAGCTGACTTGGAAAGAAAAACACTGCTGGGGTATTTGAAGATTGACCAAAGAACTCTGGGTTGTCAAGGCCTGTATACAGGTGCA
The DNA here is from genome assembly GCF_964662115.1 of Mustela nivalis. Taxonomy (NCBI): domain Eukaryota; kingdom Metazoa; phylum Chordata; class Mammalia; order Carnivora; family Mustelidae; genus Mustela; species Mustela nivalis. The sequence continues at coordinate 6,184,869 of NC_139035.1, read as the reverse complement.
CGGGGGGAGGGGGACAAAGGAAAAAGGGTGTGTGGGGAGGGTCTGAGGGCACGACACAGAGGACTAAATAAATTAAGAAAAGGAGCCTGAGGATTAATGAGGAAAGCAACTACTTCACCGTTTTTCTAAGGGCTAGGTCAGGGAACCGCATTGCTTAGTATTAAACAAACAAACAAACAGAAAACTCTGAACTAGGTTTTCTTTTTTTAATTTCACTGTAGCATTCCCTGAAAATACTATTCACAAGTAGATATGAGGCCAAAGAGCACCTATACCCTTAACTTGGGTTTTTCTCGGATCTTGATCTTATATCTTGTTTTCGGTTTATTATTAAATTCTCTAAAGTTCTACTCACATAGGGTTATCCCACCTCTAATCCTAAATGGCAGAAAAAATTTCTCAGTCCAGTATTCCTATCTTCCTAGACTCGTATCCAAAATTCTACCCTATTTATTTCCCCCCAAAAGGAAAATAGTGTCCCAGTTTTTATCCATTTATTGTTTTATCAGCTCTTTATTGAACATTTTCTCTGTATGAAGGATTTCAACCCTAGACAGCAACTGACCAACTGCTCCCCATGTCAAAAGTCGCATGTGGGGGCGCCTGGGTGGCTCAGCCGGTTAAGCATCTGCTTCGGCTCAGGTCATGATCCCAGGGTCCCGAGACTTGAGCCCCGCGTCGGGATCCCTTGCTCAGCAGGGGAGTCTGCTTCTCCCTCTTCCGCTCCCTCTGCCCCTGCTCGTGTACTCTCTCGCTCACTCTCTCAAATAAATAAAATCTTTAAAAGAAAGTAGCTGTGTTTTGCACAGCAAGGAGCTTAATTTCTGGCCATAAAGCTGATGAGACACCTCTCAAAACTAGGGTGACCATAAAATTTATTGTCTAAACCAGACACTTCCCAGAGGGTGCTATTAATAATCCTGCTGGGACAACAGGCAGAAGGCAGGCCACTGCACGGCAAACAGGGGCATGAAGAACAGGGGTCTGGCCCCTCCCAGGACGTAACCCCTTCAGGAGGGCACAGTCCTGGGAGACCACATAGGACCCTGAAAGCAATCACGTATATTTATCGGTGAGCACGAAGAACGCTCTGTGTGCTAAGGCAGGGCTTGCCACTATTAAGGATTCGCTGATGAGCCTCACAGTCTAGTGAAAAAAGACTCGTACCCGACTTGAGTTTGTAACAGTAGCAGCGCTAACCGACATGCACCGAGAACTGTCCACATGACCTACGATGGACTTTTTTGTTCATTATCTCATGTAGTCCACGCTCTGTCCCATGAACTGAGTGGTATTTATTCTGGGTTTTCCAGTCGGGACACTGAGACTCAGCGGGGAGGGCGTGTCCAAGATTTGTCACACACAACTGGTGGAGGCAGGGTTCAGGCCTCGATGTGTGCAGGTTCCAGGCCTGGGCTCATGGCCACCATGCTTTGCTTCTTCCCTGTGGAGGACACTGAGACACGTCACAGCGAAGACAGGAGCCGGGTGACCCTGGAGCACAAAGAAGGCTCCCACCACTTCCTGTGAGGCATGTGGGCCACTTGAGGAGGAGAATGTTACAGAGGAAGTAGCATTTGAGATGGGCCTTGATGAAAACCGAGAATTCCATCAGGATGTGAAGGAGTGGGATGGAGACACTCCAGGCAGAGGTCCAGGGGAGTAAATTTCTCCCCAAAGCACCAGGTATGAAGGGCAGGGACAGAACCTGGGTCTTCGAAGTACTTGTCTCTGCAGCGCAGAGGAGGAGAGGGCCTAAAGGTGACAGGAGCTTGAAGGCACATAGGCCTATGATTGTAGGCAGAATTGTGCTTTAGGATCAAGATCCCTGTTAGGGCCAGAGCTGGATAAGAACCTTGGTGCCCGTTCTGCCCTAAGCTCTTCCTTTCACTTGACAAATTCACTCCAAAACTTTTTTTTTTTTTTAAGATTTTCCTTATTTATTTGGCAGAGAGAGACACAGCGAGATACAAGCAGGGGGAGTGGGAGAGGGAGAAGCAGGCTTTCCGCCAAGCAGGGAGCCCGATGTGGGGCTGGATCCCAGGACCCCGGGATCATGACCTGTGCTGAAGACAGACACTTAATAACTGAGCCACCCAGACACCCCTTGACTACAAATCTAATGTTGTTGCTGGAAAGTAGTTTCCATCACATTTCACAATTCTGATACACTCCCTGTTATGCATTAAATCAAAGAATAAATCAAGAATCGAAAGACATGCTCCTGGATTGGAAGAATAAATATTGTGAAAATGTCTATGCTACCTAAAGCAATCTACACATTTAATGCAATTCCTATCAAAGTACCATCCATCTTTTTCAAAGAAATGGAACAAATAATTCTAAAATTTATATGGAACCAGAAAAGACCTCGAATAGCCAAAGGGATATTGAAAAAGAAAGCCAACGTTGGTGGCATCACAATTCCGGACTTCAAGCTCTATTACAAAGCTGTCACCATCAAGACAGCATGGTACTGGCACAAAAACAGACACATAGATCAATGGAACAGAATAGAGAGCCCAGAAATAGACCCTCAACTCTATGGTCAACTAATCTTCGACAAACCAGGAAAGAATGTCCAATGGAAAAAAAACAGCCTCTTCAATAAATGGTGCTGGGAAAATTGGATAGCCACATGCAGAAAAATGAAACTGGACCATTCCACACACAAAAATAGACTCAAAATGGATGAAGGACCTCAATGTGAGAAAGGAATCCATCGAAATCCTTGAGGAGAACACAGGCAGCAACCTCTTCGACCTCAGCCGCAGCAACATCTTCCTAGGAACAACGCCAAAAGCAAGGGAAGCAAGGGAAAAAATGAACTATTGGGATTTCATCAAGATCAAAAGCTTTTGCACAGCAAAGGAAACAGTTAACAAAATCAAAAGACAACTGACAGAATGGGAGAAGGTATTTGCAAACGACATATCAGATAAAGGACTAGTGTCCAGAATCTATAAAGAACTTAGCAAACTCAACACCCAAAGAACAAATAATCCAATCAAGAAATGGGCAGAGGACATGAACAGACATTTCTGCAAAGAAGACATCCAGATGGCCAACAGACACATGAAAAAGTGCTCCATATCACTCGGCATCAGGGAAATACAAATCAAAACCACAATGAGATATCACCTCACACCAGTCAGAATGGCTAAAATCAACAAGTCAGGAAATGACAGATGCTGGCGAGGATGTGGAGAAAGGGGAACCCTCCTACACTGTTGGTGGGAATGCAGGCTGGTGCAGCCACTCTGGAAAACAGCATGGAGGTTCCTCAAAATGTTGAAAATAGAACTGCCCTATGACCCAGCAATTGCACTACTGGGTATTTACCCTAAAGATACAAACGTAGTGATCCAAAGGGGCACGTGCACCCGAATGTTTATAGCAGCAATGTCCACAATAGCCAAAATATGGAAAGAACCTAGATGTCCATCAACAGATGAATGGATCACGAAGATGTGGTATATATACACAATGGAATACTATGCAGCCATCAAAAGAAATGAAATCTTGCCATTTGCGACAACATGGATGGAACTAGAGCGTATCATGCTTAGCGAAATAAGTCAAGCAGAGAAAGACAACTATCATATGATCTCCCTGATATGAGGAAGTGGTGATGCAACATGGGGGCTTAAGTGGGTAGGAGAAGAATCAATGAATCAAGATGGGATTGGGAGGGAGACAAACCATAAGTGACTCTTAATCTCACAAAACAAACTGAGGGTTGCTGGGTGGAGGGGGTTTGGGAGAAGGGGGTGGGATTATGGACATTGGGCAGGGTATGTGCTTTGGTGAGTGCTGTGAAGTGTGTAAACCTGGTGATTCACAGACCTGTACCCCTGGGGATAAAAATATATGTTTATAAAAAATTAAAAATTAAAAAAAAAAAAGAATCAAAAGACTTCAAGAAACCCTATTTGTCAGGTGACATCCAGTGTTGGAGAGCCACCTATGTGAATTTTGAAAGTAATTGAAATGTACCATTTTAATGGCCATTTTTTTGAGTTAAAATATTTTTTTCCTGATGGAACTATTTCCAAAAAGTGGCATTTATTTTCCTGCACTATTCAATGTGACATACGAAGGGTGATGAAACTTTCTTCTGTAAAACCGCTGTCATCCTGGAGAACCTCTGTTGTCCTCTAGGCCCTCATTTTGTATTAGGATCCATATTTATTTATATTGATTTAATACGCAGCTATAGAGTAGGGGAGGGGCAAAGGGAGTGGGAGAGGAGAAGCAGACTCCCCACTGAGCATGTAACCCCACATGGGGCTCGATCCTAGGACCCCGAGATCATGACCTGAGCTGAGATCAAGCGTCAAACACTTAACTGACTGAGCCACACAGACACCCTGATGCTATGGTTTCTTACTCCTTAAGCCTCACCGTGGTGAATTTGCTTTACTAGCAACAGCAAACCAAACAACAGAGCTTATGACAGTTCAGTATGAAATGGAAGGACCCAAGCTCATGGAGAAGATGGTACAGGTAGAGGATGGTCTTTTAAAAACTGCTGGCGATTTTGTGCATGATTTTTGTGCCACCCATTTTTGTTGCCCAGAGGTTATTTTGACTGGGTTTCCCGGCCTTGACCGTGTTCAGAGGTGTCAGATGTGTTTAGGGAATGAGGAGCCACTTGAATAGTACAACTCTAGGAAATACAAGCTTGTACTTCCTTCCCTTTAGAACCGTGGATGCTGACCTTTAGCACAATCTTGGCCAGTTTATATAAGCATGTTCTTTGGGCTCTTGTGACTTTGAAGTGGTGAGAATGAGTTGTATGATATTCGTGGAACTATGGCAAGAAATCGTGTGTTTGGAGAGGAAGACGTTCCACGTGATGAACGAGGGTAGAGCTTCCTTCCAAATACCCACAAGGCCACTGTATCGTGGTCTCTCATGGCGTCCATCAGCACAGTTAAAATACTTTGAAAACTAATAATCTCTTTCCACATGAACTCGGTTTAGGAACAGTGTCTTACAGTTCTGATTGCATTTCACCCGAGAAATCATAGGACGTGTTAATTAATACTCTTTTCCTCAGCTTCCAGATGAAATTGAACTTTAGAAGTAGTCTCAGATCAGCCCTACCAACCTTTATCCATTGCTTTTTTTGTTTGTTTGATGCATTTTGTCTCCCAAAGCCAGGAAGGAGTGTCTCTCAGCTGTAGCCTCAGCGTTTATAATTCTTCCAGTTGTAGCCCAGAGTAGAGGCTCCAATCACAGAATTTTATATCCTTGAAACAAGACTGTAAAATTTTATAGCCAATTGTAGAACCATGGTCTGAAAAACCTATTCAGACATTTCAAATATGAACTTCACCATACGGTAGAATTAAGAGTCATTTATTTTCTATCAAAAGCATCATAAACAGCTCCATACCTCGTAGTAAATCAGGAAACCAGATTGCCAGGGAAGGTACTGGGCCTACTAGTTTGGCTGCTGGAGCGGTTTCAAAAGCTGCTGGATGACCTCCAAAGGCCCCTTCCACTTCAAAAAACTCCCTTTCTTTTCAGCAAGTCATGACTTATGACCGGGTCTTGGGCAACTCAATCCATGGCCATCTGCAAAAAAGCAATCCATTTCCAGATCATTAGGAAAATTACCAAGCCTCGCACTTAGTTGAAACCACGTCCAGAAAATGCTGGAGGTGGGAAATGAGGGGAAGAAGGAACAAATGTCCTGGAAGGAAATTCCACCTAGAAACGATGCTTTGGCAAACATGAGTAAGGACGGCCAAAATTGTAAGATATTCTGCACACTTGAACCAGCATGTTCCGTAGCCCTCAATACAGACCTCCATAATCAGAGGCTGAACACCTGATTTAGGTATATCTCTAAGCAATGGAATGTCTTTCCAGTTTTCTAACAACATGAATCCTACTTCATTCAGTTTATTCATTCAACAAACTTTTCTTTGCTTCTTGTGTATGTTGGTCACTCTGCCACAGTCAGGCCATATCCTGAAGACTATGACTGCGTGATCCATAAAGAAGAAGCCAGTGGGGGGCACCTGGGTGGCTCAGTGGGTTAAAGCTTCTGCCTTCGGCTCAGGTCATGATCTCAGGGTCCTGGGATCGAGTCCCACATCGGGCTCCCTGCTCAAGAGGGAGCCTGCTTCCCCCTCTGTCTCTGCCTGCCTCTCTGCCTACTTGTGATCTCTGTCTCTGTCAAATAAATAAATTAAATCTTAAAAAAAAAAAAAAAAGAAGAAGAAGAAGCCAGTGGGGGATTGGAGGAAGGGGGTCAGAAGGTACAAACTTCCAGATACGGGACAAGTAAGGGCTGAGGATATGGCATAGAGAATGGTGGCTACTACTAAGACTGCTGTATGATATGTGGGAAAATTGGGATGAGAGCAAGAAATCCCAAGAGTTATCACAAGGATATAAATTTTTCTTTCCTTTTTTCCCCTCCTATTGTATCTACATGAGATGATGGATGCTCAGTAAGGTTACTGGGGTAACCGTTTCACAACATACTCAAGTCAAACCCTTCTCCTGGATGCCTCATGTTCATACAAGGCTCTATGTCTCTTACACCTCAGTGAAAGTTGGGGCAGGGGCAGGGGAGGAAACCAGTCGTGTGGAAGCTGGGAAAAGAAGCCGTGCAGAATCCCTGGGCCAGGGACGAACAGAAGCAGGTGTTTTCCAGGAACTTCTAGAAGCCAGTGTGCTCTGAGCTTGGTGTGCAGATGTCAGTGGCGCAATCTGAGGTGGACAAGCGGGCAAAGGCCAGATACCATGTGGTGTCAGAGTCGCAGTAAAAGACTCTGATATGGTTCTATGTGAATTTTATTCTATAGTAAAAGGAAGACTGAGTACAGCACAATTAATAGTGTCCTATAAAAAACCGTGTCTTCAGACAAATATTCTTGAACTGTAGATTGAATTACGACGCTTCCCTGCTAACAGAGCTGCCACTCGCCAAGTAAGACGGTAACTCCCGGGCATTGAGGGGAGCGTTCTTCGCCATATAACGTTAAAGGCGCACCTTCCATCCCTGACGATGTGCTCTGGGAGCCTGTAACCCCATTCCCTGAACCCGTAGTGCATTTTCCTTTGTTCATGCTGCTGCTTCCTCCTCACCCCTCCCTACCCTGACATCCGCCTGTTGAAATCCTACCCATCCTCCCAGATCCAGCTCACAGGCCACCTGTTCCAGCAAGCCTTCCCTGCTCCCCTGCCAGAAGGGGTCTTTCCTTCCTCTGTCCTCCCAGAGGACTTACCACCCGGCCTTGAACTCTAACTATTTATGTACGTCGCTCTCCCCCAGGAGTCCAGCCTACTAGGGTTCGACCAAATGGCCCTTGTGAGTTTGTGATCCCGTAGACTGCCTGGTAGAGACAGTCCCACTTAGGTGACAGAGGAAGTGAAGGCGTGCCGCGGAAGTGATGTAAAGAAGAAAGAAGATGGGAAGTAAGGATTAGAATCAAGAATGAAACAGTTGTTGAGCAAATAACTCTGCTTTTAAAATCCTCCGAATAGACCATATCTCAAGGTTGAGGCTCCCTAAAAGCAATTCGTATTTTTCCCAAGTCAACCTCACTTTTGACACATACGTGCTACTTAGCAAAGATACAATTTCCTAGTTAAACAGAACAAAAAGCAAAAAACAAGCAGGTCCGGTACTGGCTCTTCTAACTAGCTGCATGACCTTGTCCAATATTTACTTAACCTCAGAGTCTACAGTTTTTCCATGCGAAAAATGAACTTGGTGTTAAGCGCCCTGCTTTTCTGTAAATGCACCAAATGTTATACTGATGTGAAGTAAGAAGAGAGTTCCCATTGCGTGACTGGATGAATTCCTACCCTACCTCTGCAGCAACACAGAGGCCATGCTTTCGGAATTCCTGCTGGTGACGAGACTGGAACAGGTGTCTTAGTTTGGGTAATACCAGAAGCAGACCCCGAGCCAAGGATTCAAGTGTGAGTAGTGTATGGGAAAGTGCAGGGACACAGGAGAGTGACAGAAGTGACAGGGAAGACAAGGCAGTCAATAAAGCATGCATTTTAAACTAGCAACCACAGAGAGCAAATGGTTCTAAATCCAGTGGGACAACACCCAGAAAACAGTGCAAAATACAATCTCACAGTCATCTTCACCTTGAAGTGAAAGAGCTGAGATATTAATACCCCTACGCCTGTCAATCATTCATTGATGCCCAGTGTAACATAATGCAGTGAATAAGAATAGTATGTTAAGGCTTATTTATTTACATAGAAAGATGCTCAAAAAAATGAAAACACAAGTTTAAAGATATATAATATGCATGCTATAAACATGCATAAAAGTCTAGAGGGAAATATATTTGTGTGTGTGTGTCTGTGTATAAAGTGTTCATTTTAGCAGAGGTTATCTTTGGGTGGGATGTTTCTCAGTGACTTTATTTTCCACTTATCTTTACCTTCTCATTTTTCTTTAATGACACGTATTGTTTAGAGCAACTTAATTTCAGAATAAAAAAAAAAATCAGACCCAAAAGTCGGATCAGATAATCAGACTAGAGAGTAAAATCCAAGTAATTCAGAAATATCTATAATATACGTCACATGTATTTTCAGAATTCTCCACTGATTGCTGTGGTAACTGATGTGTAGGATTAAGCCCTTCCCATACTTTTCTGCAGTCTCTGATTTTTCCAGTTTAAATTCACTCTCTGGGGAAGAGTGGGCTGACTGGAACCTGGGAAGCATTTTCAAACATGTAGCTTCTTTGCCTGAGACATCTTTAGAGATTGGATGAAGACTGAAGTCAACACTTTAGAATTTACTTCTTTGAGCGCCATCTTGTTTATCACGAGATAAATGGTTTTTCCGCTCTCTTTGAAGGAAGCAACATAGGAAGGTTGAAGGCTGATGGGTCTCAATTCTGTATTCTCTGGAAAAATCAACATGAATGTGTGCGACTTACTTTTTGTTCTCCTTTGGGGTTGGGAGCCTGGTTCCTGGGTTTCTCCTCAACCCTTTTCCCCAGGCCCACCTCTTTCCTTACGTAGCAGCCGTCGGGCACTGGGTATCTTTTCTGCTAAAGATCATAGTCCTAGACAAGTTTCTGCAGTTGGAGAACTCACTGGACACAGAGAGGGTATGATAAAGAGAGAGAATGATGCTTCAAGATCTGCTTGTTCTAAAGATCTGCTTGTTCTTTGGAGAGAAGGGAGTCAGCATCCTTTTCTGCTAAGCAGCAATCAGGAGAAAGTCCAATCAGATTAATTACCTAGAATAAAAATGGACTTGTACTTTTGCTAGTAATGGATTTCTAGTCCAGAGAACTTTGCAAGTATTAATAGCATGCTAGTTCTTGGCAGGTGATAATCATTAGTGAGCAAGGAACTCTATCCTCCTGAGATGATTTCGCTTTGTCACTATGTAGTAATCTTTGTCTTAATGTTCTGTTGAGGCAGGGAGAAATTTTCCCTCAATCTGCTTGTGTAGCATTACAGTTTCGAGGATAAGACTGAAAGAGGGCTTCCTGCTCTAATTACGTGTGGGCTTTGCTTGTTTGTTTTTAATGTGGGTTCTGAATTAAATATAGTAAAATTATTCTAAATTCTTTTCTTCGAGGACCCAAGTGGAAAGATGTTCAGAGAAGGAGCTCCGTCGATGCAAATTCTTTTTTTGAATGTACAGGCCTCCTCCCTACTGGTACTCTTAACGTCAGTGTCCTTGAAACCCAGGACCAGCCTCATTCCTGGGTAGAGTAGGTCACCAGAAAACTATCGCAAAATTTTGAGGGGATCTTTCACCATCTAGGAACTTTATTTCTTTTTCTGTAATCCCCAAACTGCTAAGTACATCTCCCCTGGGAGAAAGAATAGTATTAAATCTGTTTAATGTCACTCATTCACTCTGATTTAACCCTTTGGTCACAGCTGGGTTGCAGTTAAGGGTGGAAATTGAGGGCAGTTAAGGGTCACAACTGAGTTGCAGTTAAGGGTGGAAATTGAGGGCAACCTTCACACCCTGCGTGGGCACAGCCCTAAGAGTGAGCGTCTCCTTAAACTTGGCACCTGGGCACCTCACTGGCTTCACCCTCCTCCTGGCCCTGACATGTCGGTTATGCTTAAGGAGCCTTCACCTAGATAGTCTAATTTGATCCTCACGGGCATCTTATGAAACCAAGCAAATACAGTGACCCCCACATCGATAAGGAGCCTAATTTGTGTATGAAGGTCTTGCAGGTAGCAGATGGACTAGAGCCTAAAGCTTCATTTTAATGCCATGCTCTCTGCACAAAAACATGCTCTTTTGTCCAAATGGAAACGAAACTGCATAAATGGGAGGGATGGAGAGACAAGATGGCCGTCGGGAGAAACCGCACAGGACCCCTAGCTCACTCTTGTTCAGGCACCAGGAGGGAAAGGGAGTAGACGTGTCTTTGGCGATTTCAGCTTCAAAACTAGGTGTGATGCAGAATCAAGTGCCCAGGATCAGGATGAAGGAAGAAAGCAGGAAGAGGGGGATGGAAGAAGGTGATTTAGAAGCTGGAAGTGTGTGCAGCGTGTTTGTTCATCCAAGCAAAATTATGGGAGGCAATTCAGACCCCGCTGTTTGAAGGGAGCGCTTGCCCCAAGAAAAGGCACTGACCTCAGGTACATTTGGTGTCAGCCTAAGCAGGACAATCTCCTGGTACCCATGCTTGCCGAAACAGCAAAATTAGCAATTTCTCATGACCTATTTGCCACATCTTTATATTTTTCCTAAGTATTGTCTGCATTTTGTTGTTGGATACTTCTGATGTTTACTCAGACCGCACGTTCTCTCATTCTCGTCTGCCCCTTTTTCCTCCATGAGACTAATGCATACTATGCTGGATAAGTAACATTTTCTGCAATTCAGGATTATTTCCGAAGTGTCACGTTCCAGAAATTGTTTTTAAATGGTGATTCGATGTAATTATAGATGACAAAAGAATGTGCAGGTAGATACAAGGAAATATTATTTTTTTTTAGGACATACCCAGACAGAACAAAATCCTAAAATCCCATAAAGGAAGATTGTCATCATTGTTAAAGTATGGTGAGGAGGAGAAATAAAATACTAGAGGTCTTAATAGAGCATATCTAAAGTGGGGGGGGGGGGGTCAGTCATGGGATCCAGAAATAGTTTTCTGAGAAACACATTTTCCTAGATTTTATTTACCCTTTGGAATTCAAGGACATAATATATAGAGAAGTTGAATCACCATGTTGTACACGTAAAACTAATGTAACATTGCGTGTCAACTGTACTCAGAGAATAAATCTAAAAAGAAAAAAAGAGAGAAAAGAAAAAAATGCACACAAATATTTGATCCTTGGTTCAAAGAAGGGGGAAAAAACACAAGATTTCTTTCTCTTTGTTTAAAAAGATTTTATTTAATTATTTGACAGAGAGTGACACAGTGAGAGAGGGATGACAAGTAGGGGAAGTGGGGGAGGGAGAAGCAGGCCTTCCCCACCCCTCCCCTGGCAGGGAGCTCAATGGGAGGCTCCATCCCAGGACCCTGGGGTCATGACCTGAGCCAAAGGCAGATGCTTAAGGACTGAGCCACCCAAGTGCCTCTATGTAACAGATTTCTTAATAAAGTTTTATTCATATTAGACAATTAGAATCCAAAATTTTAAATTCTTATGAATTATAGCAGTGGTCTTCAAAATGTGGTTCTTGGACCTGCATCATCAGTATCACCTGAAAACGTGTTAGGCAAATTCTCACCCTGTCCCCTTTCCTCCTGAACCAGAGAACTGGGGATGAAACCCAGCAATCTGGACTTTAAGGAGCCTTCTGGTGATTCTGAAGTTTGAGGACCACGGTGTTACAGAATCTCCTTGCAGGATCCAGAGAGATATCTACTGAAGAGTTTACATAAATTATTAATATAAATGCTTTATTTTGGAAGACCATCAAAATGAATTTTATGTTCATATATTTTGTAAGTACTAAGGAGCAGAGTCCGCAGCGGAAGCGTGCTGGGCTCATATATTCTGTATTACTATCTCTTTAAAACTTAAAAGCAGAAATCTTTGTGTTGAAAATTTGAAGTCAAAACACTTACTCAGTAAGCAGCTATTTACATATGTAAATTGATAGGCAGAGGAAAGTTCAAGTTCAACTTTAATTCTTTATCCTAAGACTATTTCATGCCAAAAAATGCTTCCTGAATTTTAAAGAATACAATTGAGAAAAATAAATTTATTTTTTAATAAATTATGAATTATTATTTATTACAGGAATATTATTTTTATAATACCATTAATGTAATTATAGAACTAATGTAATATGGCATATATTCATATCATTTATTTTTATGTTATATTTATTATATATTATAATATCACTCTTTTCATACTGCCTATATTGCATAATATAGTTATATATAATATATGTGCTGTGTTATTTATTATAAAACATATTGCTTTTATTTTGTAAATAATAAAAATATAAATTATCAATTTCTATAACTGGCTTTAAAAAGTTATTTGATGTAATATATTTTTATTAACATTGTTATGAGACTATAAAACCCTCTTTAAACCTTTGAATAAGAGTCAATTTGACTCAAAATATTTGGACTTAATAGTAGTAGGCACAACTCAGAATGTACTGCATGTCGGGCTTTGCTAGTCTTTACAGCAGCTGTGTAAGATGGGTACTATTAACTATATGCTGCATATGGTGACTGACACAGAGAGGTTGATAACTGGCTTGAGATCAGAAGTCTCCTGAATCTCAGGGGGGGCACCTGGGTGGCTCAGTGGGTTAAGCTTCAGCCTTCAGCTCAGGTCATGATCTCAGGGTCCTGGGATGGAGCTCTGCAATAGGCTCTCTGCTAAGCAGGGAGCCTGCTTCCCCCTCGCCCCCCTGACTGCCTCTCTGCCTATTTGTGAGCTCTGTCAAATAAATAAATAAGATCTTAAAAAAAAAAAAAGAAGACTACTAAATCTCGGAACTGGTTTCCCAGGCTGTCTGACTCCAGAGTTCATGTTCTTAGCTAGCAGGTCATTTCAGGTTTTTAATGCAAAAGTCTATATAATATAAACAGTATCTTGAATATTTTATAATAAAATTTTGCCTAGAAGATGATGTATGTAGTAGTAATTAATAAGGTAAGTGTCTCCATAAACTTTTTGTGGAGGAGAGTTATCACTTATTTAGACAAGGGCTCATATCTTGTTAAGCATGCCAACAAGTGAAAATTTTAGTTGATCATTGGTATGAAGAGAAAGCTTGTGAAAATGCAAACCATTTTTATTTTAATACGCTAAGAGGAGAAATTTAATAAAAGTCTAATGTATCTATTCATGCTCCTTCCCTGTGTACATATTACTGTGAAATAGATTAGCAATGACATGAACTTTTTTTATCTTGTTCTAAAGTTGCCCTGATTTCAGCATCTGGGAGAGAAATCTCCGTTTTTAGAGGCACATGGGCTTCAGATTCCTGTCTCAAGAAGGGCGACAAGCCTGTCTGGTTGACTCTAGTCCTCCACTTTTATAACCTCTCCCCTTTCTGCCACGTGGAAGGGTGTGGTCCCAAAGTAGAGATGGATTTGGGGGTTGGGGGACAAAGTGTACCATTTCCCAAGCACATCTTCCACTCTCTAAGGTCTACATTATTCCTCACGTCCTTTCCTTCTCCAGAAACACCCCCTCCTCTATTTGCCATTTGAGATCCTATCCACACTTTGAAGCCCACACGATACACTGTCATGCACTGCAACAAAACTCTCCTGGTGATCCCAGGCAAAGTCTCTCCCCGCTTCACTACCATGGCCTCCACCCACATGACATTCACGCTATGGCTGCTCAAGTAGCTGTTAACACCCTGGGACACTGCACTTACTCTGAAAAACCGTGTCTTCAACATCCTTGCATTCTTGGAACCTCTCTCGCAGCATCTTGCCCATGGAAATAAGAACGTTTTGCTCGGGCATTAGAGTTTTCAAAGTGCCTGCCCCCCGATATCATTTCATCCTCACATCTACCCTGTAAAGTAGACATCGTCATGATTCTCTTGTGTCACATGAAGAATCTGAAATTAAGACTTGGGAAGTGCTTTGCTTAGTATCACTCCGAGTCTCCTCACTCTGTGTCTGGGCTTCTCCCATGCATTCTGTCCTCAAATATGTGCTGAAAGAATTAACAAATTTAAAAATAAATTAATCAATTCTGGGGTAATCAGGATCCTATTGCGAGGTTGATTTAAGGTCTTCCATTACTTTCCCACAACCTTTTAGACTTCTCTGAAGATCTCCACCGTTTCTCCACAGATAGTAGTGGCAGAGAGAATTGGGTATGGTATGTAATTGCTGTGTGGAATCTGGCAGCTGTGGCCTAGAGAACTCATCTCCCCTCCCAAAGGTTTTTGAGGAATACCCTGACAATGAGTATCTGAACAGGAGGGAGATTCTTCTAGTTTCCAAAGTGCCAAATACCAGATGAATTCCTACCTGAGTGTGAAGATTTTTCCTTCTCAATCCCAATCTTTTTTATGGGACTCACTATATATATATATATATATTTTTTTATATTCTGCTTTGTATCACCCAAATAATCAATTGCCTACCATCCCTTACCAATCCCTTACAAATGATTTTAGTTGGGTATCTCAATGAGAGCTATAAACTAGTTGTCTCACTAAGGAAAGGGAGAAGCCGAGAACAGTAATGGTGAATGACAGCAGTCATCCTGATTTCAGCTATGACATATGGCTCAAGCTTGTTCTTCATGCCCTATCATATAAAGAAAGCCTGAGATATAAAATTTTCAAATAAGACTCACCTCCCCTTACCCAGTCTTGAGATTGTTTAAGAATGCAGATTCCCAATCTCTGCCCTAGGACTTCTGATTTATTAGTGTCTACCAGAAAGTCTTATCATCTGCCCTTTAAGTAAACTCATAGGTAATTCTAATAAAAGTGATTAGTAGACCACAATTTGGGAAACAATCAGATACAACTGTGCCTCTTGTGATTCTGGCATGTGGATTACTTTTGTGATCATTTTAACCTGCTATCTCTTCCCAAGATCCTTTCATAGATGTTAATCTTATTAACCCTCATAAGCAGCCAGAAAGCTTGCCATGGATTTGGCTGAAGCCCATAAGAATTTACGGTGTAACATCTGTTAAGAGTTCCAATTTCATTTATTTTACCGTCAGTGAAATTGAGGTCTCAGAACCTGGGCGGAGGTAGGTTGGAAACAAATAAAAAGAAAAGAATTGACTGCAAAATAAGACGTACTAATCAGAAACGTTTTTCAGAAAGCCTCGATAAGGCTAAACAGTAGAGAAGCAAGTTCTTTTATACCCATTGTTTAGATGAGCAAACAAGGAGAAAAAGAATTACCTTGCCAAAGGTTGTGGAGTAAAGAAGCCATCAAGAAAAAAATAAGCCAACTACCTACAGTCTTCAGACCACACACCTTCAGCTTCCCGCTCTTTGAATTTAATGGCACATGTATGTGAAGATTCATGACTTGCTCTCAAGAAATGATGACCTTGAATTCTTGGATATTTGGTCTTTAGAAAATAAGTTGTTTACTTGGCTCAGTTATTCTAAAAACATAGGTTTGCTCACATAGATTTAGTCTGTGCCTGATTCTTTTTCATTGTGAATTTTCATAAATCTAATAGCTAAAATTATAAAATATTTTATGCAGAATATACACATAGGTAACCATAAGTTTATTATTTAGAAATTGCAGATATTGTTAAGTAGGTAATTTAATAGTTTGTGAATTGATCAAAATATCTACAAACTTGGTATTAAGGCTAACATCCCAAACTCTAATTGCTCAAAGAACTATGTTTCGTGATGCTCTAGTTTTCAAGTTAGGACCAAAACCATATTCAAGAAATATCCGTGTAAATAGTAGACCCACCTCTCATCATCATTCATATATGTAAACTTTGTTTTGTAATGCAGTGTCCAAATGGTGGGAACCAAAATCAAAAAAAGAAATTCCTTCAATACTCAAGAGTAACACAACATATTTGTGTGTCATTGTTGGAGAAAGTTATGTTTATAGTAAAGAAGAGGAATCTAAATTAGGAACACTCTAAGATTTCCCTTATTTCCATTTTTTTTGGTATGACACATGAGAGAAGAAACATGTTTTTAATTTTAGAACTTCTCTTTGTTGAAATAAGTTGCGACAACATCACTTTTGTGGCCCACTCAGTTCCATGTTAGTTCTGAGGAATGGAACTTCTATTTACTTTGATATTGACAGTGCCAGGAATGTTTTTAAAGCTCAGTTAAAGAAGAGATCCTAGCTTTGCATGACTCTGAAAGAAAAATAAGAAAGATCCACTATAAACCAAAGACTAATTTTGGCGCCTACTTTAAATAGAAACAGAATAATTCATTTGGAAATTATGTGTAAATCTTTCAAATATGAATCTATTGATTTGTTTATTAGATAAGTACTGAAACTGAGTGAGGAAAAACATGTAGCATGTTACTAAGAAATATACCTCAGAAACAGAATAAAAAATCTACCAAGTAATTCTTATGTATTGTTTCCTGAAATATTGATTACATGGTTGTTTAAAAAAAAATACTACAAACAAATATAAAAAGAACTAGCAGAGCTTAATAAACCTCAATTCATTGAGCTTAATTTAGTTCCAATTGGGATATCTGAAATTTAAAGAAAAAATTGTTAAAATTTCTGATATATTCTCTATCACATCCAAATATCTAATAATTTTTACTCCAAAGAGTTCAGTTTAAAATGTTTGAAAGTCTTCTGAATATTTTATTTATTTATTTTTAAAGATTTTATTTATTTATTTGACAAAGATCACAAGCAGGCAGAGAGGCAGGCAGAGGAAGACGCAGGCTCCCCGCTGAACAGAGAGCCTGATGAGGGGCTTGATCCCAGGACCCTGGGACCATGACCTGAGCCAAAGGCAGAGGCTTTAACCCACTGAGCCACCCAGGCACCCCTCTTCTGAATATTTTAATTGGAGTTGTGTTCTTTAACTTTCACCCCTCCCCCATAGTTAGTACTACAGTACTAACTAGGTCAACCAGGGATACTTGGCAGCCTCTGGGACTATGGACTCGTTGTGTGGTTTCACAGTTTCTTAAAAAAAAGAAGAAGAAGAAGAAGTTTTGTAACCAAACCAAACCAAACCAAAGCTATGATTCTCCAGATTTTGTGGTTTCCCTAAACTCTGAACAGGAAATATGGAGGGGCGATGCTAGTAACGTGACCAGCTGTCACAAAGGCTACATTACATTCCCCAGATGAATGCAGGAAACTCAGTCAAGAAAGGGAAGGCAGGGGCACCTCTCTGGCTCTATGGGTTAAGCCTCTGCCTATGGCTCAGTTCATGATCCCAGGGTCCTGGGATCAAGCCCTGCATCAGGCTCTCTGCTCAGCAGGAAGCTTGCTTACCCCTCCCTCTCTGCCTACTTGTGATCGCTCTCTCTCTCTCTCTCTCTGTCAAGTAAATAAATAAAATTAAAAAAAAAAAAAAGGAAAGGAAGGCAGATCCATTTACAAGATTCATAAAAGACTACATTTGGGAGGAAGCGGTTGGAGGAGCTAACCCAAGGTGCAGAAAGAACATAGTCAATTACTGGGCCCCAGTAAATTAAAGTGGGTTGTCTATGAATTCAAATTTTTACTTAAGCTTTCATTCTGCCTTGGTGAATTACTGGTGTACATCACTGAGCTCACAGGTTTTCTTTCTTTCTTTCTTGTCTGTTTTCTCCAGAGAATTCATTTCTATAAGGTGTGTGGCTGTTTGCCTTGGGAAGTTGGAAGAAATGTTTTTTAAAATTACCTCCATAGGATGCATAGGAATTCAATTAATTTTTCTTCTTATTTTGGGCAGACAGCCTCTCTATATTGGGGTTTGCCATTGACAAATGCTCTATGATTTTACAAGAGTGATTTTGTTCTTTCTTCTTTTTTTCCCAGCATAGCATGTATCACCAAAATTCTGATATTGTTTTACATTCTCCTTCTGTGTAAGTTTCTTAAAAAAATAGTCTTTCTATGATGGTATTTGGAATGAACGACATATTAATAATATAAATGTTATAACATACCAAATGTAAGAGAAGGGTTACCCTTTAGGAAATATCCAATAAAAGTTACTGAAATCCAAGTTTCAATTAAGTAAATCTTAGGTTCATATTCTTTTCCACCATGTAATCTCAGTTTTGTTCCCACTGGAGTATAATCTTGTGGTCTTATTTTTTGTAAAAAAAAAAAAAAAAATTAGAATAACACTTACCACACTTACCACAAAAAGTCTTCCAAAACTGTCCACTTGCCTTTGCCCTCGCCTTCCACATTCTTCCTGCCCCCACCTGCCCACCAGTGGTTCCAGTACCCTACTTCACTGACTTCCAAGCTGGCTGTCAGGACCAACTTGAACCTTACTAGTTCTACCTTCAAATACCTGATACTCCTCTTGTCTTCTGCAAGTAAACATTTTCCCTTATTTTTATCCATTGACACCTTCTCGGAGGAAAAGCACCCCTTCCTGCTCCAAGGGCTTTCCTCAGTGTCCCAGAGTTCTTAAATGCATCATAGAAATACTTGGGTGAAGAAATGTAGGAAAAGCCCTAGTGCTATGGGAGAGAGTTTATTGTTTCATCATTAGGCTATACAGTGCTAGGTTCTTCCTCTGAGAACTTACTCCTTAGATGATACCTTTTTGCCTTACCAGTTCCCTTTTTTGACTTTTTAGGACTGAATCCTGTCCAACAACAATAACAAAAATGTTAAACATTCCTCCCATTTGAGATAAGTAGCCCTTAACTCATTCCTGGATCCCTATCAAACTATAATCTCATCTCTGAGATCGTTAGCTCTGAATTGACCAACCCAGAAACAGAGCTCTAGCTCCTCTGGAGCTGTTAGACTACGCAGCAGCTTTGAGAAGTATTCAAGCACAATTCTCAACAGAAGGCCTGATGAGGCCTGATGCTAAATCCAGATTTCACCACTTACTGACTATGTGACTTTGGAATTTCAGTCTCTCGTCTTGGGCCTCGAAGTAGAAAGCTGGGCCTGACAAGAACAACTCTGGTACAACATGCAAGAGAGTGCCAAAACCCCAAGTAATCAAGATAAATAATACTTTCATGCAATATTTTAAAGAATAAAAATGAGTGCAAAAATCCATGATGAACAAAACATCAGCATTTTAAACATAGATGGTGTCAGCAATGATACTCTTAGTCATATGTACTAAGCTCAAACCAAAAGGGGAAAATCCAACTAGCATTGATCCTATCTTTATTAAAATTTTGATGTTTTTATTCATCTTGGATTTTTTTCATGGATTTGGTGTTTGGTTTTGTTTCCTAAGCATTTTCTTGAAGTGTTATTTCTCTTAATTACTGAGGTTTTGGGTCCTACTTCAGTTTTTATTTCAGGGAAGTGCCTTACTTCCTTACCCGGATTCCTGCTCTGCCCACACATTAGCACTGTTTTGATAGGTTTGCTTCCAAATGCCAGGGACTAATTTTAATGTAAGATTAAAGACTGATTCAGATAATAGAAACACCATTTTATTTTGCCAGTAAGGGACAATGTCAATTGTCAATGTATTAACAGTCATGTTAATACACCCAAAGTCCCTTTTCAGAGCATTTCCCTCCATACAGCTCACTGTGGGCTACCAGTCTAGACACCTGGGTAAAACAAATGCTCAATTCAGTGATCATCCAACAAGTCATCTGACTTGACTTGCTTGCCTGAAATATTTAGGTGATTCAGTCAACATTTTTGACTTGATGATTTCCCATACCACCAATCCACCAAGAAAAACAAAATAAGAATTATGGGAGACTACCTCACAAGTGTAAGAAAACTGACTTTTAACCCTCCCTAATCATTAGCCAAAGGTAAAGCCCAGCAGGGGATAAAATAGACTTGATGTTGGCAGTGTCTCTGATTGTTGACATAGGGACATCAATGGTCAGCTGTTGGAGAAGACGTTACTCTTTAAGATAATTTGAGTTTCCGGTGGTATGTCTAATAATATAGAATGCAGAAAAATAATGTTTAGAAAAGTCAGGATAAGTCTTATCTGTCAGGTAGTGCCAACTCCTTCCGTTATTGTTCGAGTGCTTAATATTCACTTTATAGAGAGCCAAAGTAATGGGGAACACACTAGTGAAACAAACTCAATTTCCTCATTAGCTGCTGCTTGAAATTCTTCCACAAAGTATGTGCAGTGTAAAAGATTTGTCCGAGTACACCAGAACGCAAATACATCTTCTTTTAATGGAAAATTTAAAAAATTCCTAATAAATCTATTGGAATATTCCAGCCATAATGAAAAGTAGGGAAGACAAGAGAATGGGAAGAATTTAAGCTTATTTAGTCCAGCGTCAGTCACAGCTTGGATCAAAAGGTGCCAAAATTCTCATGGGGCCTTGTGGGTGTAATTAGACTCCCTCCAGGAGTCAGCCAGTTCTGAGTGGTGATACTGACGTAGGTGCCTGGTCCTGGCAGTCAGAATGTCTCAGGGACTAGGGAGTTGATGATGAACCCAACACTTGCATTTGGCTTCATTATCTCCTCAAACAAAATCAATAGTTCAAATTCCTCAATTTGAAAACTGAGAAGTAATTGGTAGTGGAACTTGAGGGCCCATGTGTCACCCCTGAAAAGTTCATTGCAGGGCAGGGCCTACCATCCATGCCAGAGAAGAAACTGATCTGAATTCTTCTCTAAAGATCGGTCCTAATCAGGTATTTAACAGTGGGCGGCTTCTTGGAAATCCATGGATGCAAACAGTTCTCATTCTACAGGTGATGAAACTTCTTCAAGGCCACACACCTTTTAGAATAGAAGCCAGATTTATGGGATTCCTTTTCTAGTGTTCCTTTTGAGGAATGCCATCTGGTAAGCTGAATATCGTTAGAATATCATCAGTTAGACTAGAGTCAGGAAAACCGTCGAAAAATACTTACGCATGAATGTTTCTTATAGATATACTGGTTCTATATCAAAATCAATAACAATTTCAGTGTTCCAAATGTTGAAATATTATATGATTGAAATTGGGAATATGCAGATATTTAACCCGGATAGACCAGGTCCTTCCTGCCTCCACTGTTTCCCACCTAAATCACGAGTCAGGCTTCATTCATTGCATGCCCATAGGGTATGAAGCACTAAGCTCAGAACAGGGATGATTCATATCAAATAAAAACCAAGGGATTTAATATTGTAATACATGCAGATGATTACATCTACATACATTTTACTAATGTACTCACTCCAAAAGAATGTAGAAAAAATATGTGGGACATGACCTACAAAAACATGATGCCTTGGGTTACCTGGCACTGTCATCTTTGGAATGATTTCATTGGTGTTGGTAAATGAAAAAGGGAAACCCCAGAACAGAACTGTCAGGACTGTGTTAACTTCTCCCAGAAGACACTCCGCAGACCCCAGGGTAGAGCCCAGTTCCGACGGGGGAGTATTGCCGTTTGCGGACATGAAGTGTCTCAGACCTTCTGAGCCACATTTGTCCTTTACTGGAGTTTCCTCAACTTTCTGAAAGGTGTTCACAAAACCTTCCCACCCTAATTAATTTAGTTTTAAAAAGATAGTATCAGAGACCTAACAACACCAAGCTTCCCCGTGAAAGCATTTCAACACCTGTGAAAATCAAATAAACACCCCCAGCTGTACATCTACAACTGAAAGCACTGGAAGAAAACAAGATTTCTAACCAAATCGTAAGAACATAATGGATGGGAAGTCCACGTGACCACCAGAAAGCTAGTGGGAGGCAAAGGACAGCCAATATAACATTGACACACTTTTTTTTTTTTTTTTTAAGATTTTGTGTATTTATTACAGAGAGAACATGAGGGGCGGGGAGGTCGGAGGGAGAAGTGGACTCCCTGCTGAGCAGGAAGCCTGGTACGGGGCTCCATCCCAGGACCCTGAGATCGTGACCTGAGCCGAAGGCAGACGCTCCACCGACTGGGCCACTCAGGTGCCCAACACACATTTTTAATTGCATTTTTAAAAAGCTTTACTAAGGGGGTGCTTGAGTGGCTCAGTCACATGATCCCCGGGTCCCAGAATGAAGTCCCGCATCGGGCTCCCTGCTCAGTGAGAATCGGCTTCTCTCTCTCCCTGTGCCACCCCCCCACAACTCCTGCTATTTCTCACTCTGCTGTCTCTCTCTCTCTCTCAAATAAATAAAATTTTTTTAAAAAGCCTTAGAAAGGTATGGTTGTCATACAATAAACTATGCTTAGTTAAAACGTACGTTTTGAGCATATCCAGCACACGCAGACGTTTCCTTGAGCTCCTCCTGAATCCCTCTACCACCCAGTGCATTTTCTAGAGTTTTCTGTAAATACAGTCCATATGTCTAGCTTCTTTAACTCATGATTATTTTGATACTTACCCATGCTGTTTTATCGATAGTTAAGTGTTTTTTATTTTTCTATGTAGTATTCCATTGTATGGCTCTCCCACAATTAGTTCATCTATTCACTTTTCGTGGACATTTGAGTTGTTACAAATACAGCTGCTACCGACCTGTTTGTGCAAGTCTGGATAAAGGGATCCTTTCCTTTCTCTTGGTTAAAGCCTAGAAATGAAGTGACTGTATCAAATTCTAGGTATGGGTCCAACTTTTTTATTTTAACTAAAGTGGTTTATTTTCTAAAGTGGTGGTACCATTTTACATTTGCACCAACCGTGAAATAGTCACAGTTCCCAACATTGGAAATGGTCACCCTTTCTAGCATTTTAATAGGTATGCAGTAGTGTCATGTGACCTTAATTTGCATTTCCCTAATGACTGCTGATGTGAAGCATCTTTACATGTGCTTTGATGAAGTGATGATTAAACCCTTTGCTCATGTTTTGGGTCATTTTCTTACTAATGAATTTTGAGACTTCAGGATATAGTCAGTCTGGATACAAGTCCCTTATCTGATAGATGTTCTACAAATATAGTTTCCTAGTCTGTGGCTTATCTTTTCATTATTTAAATGACCTCTTTAACAGTTTATTTTAAAGAGCTGACATTTTAAATGTTGATGATAAAATTCAATTTATCATTTTTAAAAATATATTGTACTTTGGGTATCATATCTAAGAAGTCTTTGCCTGGCCTAAAGTCACAAAGATTTTCTTCTATATTTTCTTAAAGAGGTCTGTATTTTAAGTTTTACATTTATACCTACCTCAAGTAACTTTTTGCATACATTGCAAAGTACAGGTCAAAGTTCATTTTTTCATATATCGGTTGCCCCAGCTCCACTTGCTAAATAATCTGTCTTTTCTCTATTGAACTGCCTGTACATGTTTGTCAAAAATAATGTGTGACTCTATTTCTGGACAATCTATTCTTTTTCTTTCATTAATTTGTCTAGATGCTAATGACATGCTATCTCAATTACAGTAAATTCATAAGAAGTTTTGAAATCAGAAAGTGTTCACATACCAACATTGTTCTTGTTTAGAATTGTTTTGGTTATTTAAGTTCTTTTCATTTCCACATGAACTTTAGACTCCACTTGATAAAATACCCACAAAAAAGAAAAAAAAAAAGACCTGCTTAGGATTTTATTGAAATTGAATTAAATCAGTAGATCCATGTAAGGATAGTTGTCATCTTAACAATACTGAGTATTTCAACCCATAAATAAGATGTCTCTCCATTCACTCGTCTTCTTTAATTTATGTCAGTAAAGTTCTGTAGTTTTCAGTGTACAGGTTTGTGTAATTTTCGTTATTTTTATTCCTAAATATTTCATATATTTGTTATTGTGATATCACTTTTTAATTTCAATTTCCAAATTTTTGTTCCTAGCATATAAAAGTGAGGTTGAAGGGGTCAGCACCTGTGTCATTCAGATGTCCACTATAGTTTCTATTGCTATGTCCTCGAGTTCATTAATCTTTTCTTTTACCATATATAATCTTTCATTAAAATCCTTATCCCGTGTATTTTCTTTCAGTGTATTTTTAATCTCAGATATTGTACTTTCCATTTCTAGAAGTTGATTTAGGTCTTTTCTATATTTTTCAGGTCTCAACTTTCTGAACATAATGGGATATAGCTATAATAACTCTTTAATGTACTTTTCCGCTAATCTTACCATTTGTGTCCATTCTTAGTTGGTTTCAATTGATTGCTTTTTCTCTTCATTGTGGTTTATATTGTTCTAATTCCTTGCATTCCTAGTAATCTTGGATGGGATACGATACATTGTAAATTTTACCTGCTGGTGACTGGATAATTCTTTAGTGCTTTAAATATCCTTGGGTTTTGTTCTGGGGAACAGTTAAGTTACATGGAAACAGGCTGATCCTTTTGGATCTCTAGTACATTTGGAGAATTCTTTTCCTGGCCCTGGGTAGTTGCTTTACATGAATTCTCTGATCAGTATTCAGCTGAACTCTAGAAGGGGACCCACTGAAGATACCTGAAGTTCTCTCCCTGCGGCACTCTCTACTCTCACAGTTTCACTTATGAGAACTCTAGCTGCCTTGACCTCCCCAGACTTTCAGCTTTATTTCTTCAACTCAGGAAATCCATTGGGCTCCACCTGTGTCCCTCTCCCTGCAGCACCACCCAGAAACTCTCTCAAAGCAATCATCTGAGGCAACCAGAAGGCCCCCTTTGCTTGTTTTCCATCTCTCAAGGATCAGTGCCTTTTGTTTTCTTGGTTCCTTGTCTTGAAAACCACAGTTTCAAGTATTTTGTCTGTTTTATTTTGGTTTGGTTTTGGTTTGGGGGTTTGGTTGGTTCAGTCAGGAGCATAAATTCAATCCCCTCTTTTTTAACTTGGCCAGAAATAGAGGTCCTCAGTTTAATTTGTAACCTGTTATAAAACTAATCTGCATTTTCTTTTGGAAGATGTGTATTTATATTTCTCAGAATCTCTAATAATTTAAAGTTTGATGCTGAAATATCAAAGGAAAAAATTGTTCCCTGGTTTCAAAGAAAAACACAAAATCTCAAAGATTAAATGATTTAGTGTCCATCTGTGGCTTTGATGCAAACTACTGCCTATAAAAAGTCTTTCTTGAGTGTTCAGAGTTAAGGATGACTATTCCTTAAAATGTAATATAATTTAGTGACATCAAGTTTACGGAGGAAACAATAAATAGGAATAACTTCTTAGTATACTTATTTGAAATGACTGAACCCAACATGTAAATAAGAGGTATGTCCTCCCTAAAACATTGCTTTAATTGATGACTCTCATTGTAATTGGTAGACATGGAGCCCACAGAACCATCTGTAAAATGTTATTCATATCTCAAGCTTTCTCACGTAAATTTATAAAATACAATGAAAGAAGAGTGTAGTCAATTTGGGTAATAGAAGGTGCATTCAATTTTAGTGATTTAGATTGTAATTTGACACTGTCATTTCCCAAGTAAATACAGTCTAGCATTAGGAGATACAGAGGCTATGCATAGCTTCCGAGTAGACTTTTGTCCTGAACTAAATTTTAAAAAGTATAATTAGGATCCCTCAGACATACATTGAACAACCGGGGATCCTCTATCCATGTAGATCAAAATGTTACATAAGGCAAACACCAAGAGACATATAAAATCAAGTCAGGGGAAGACCCAAGTTTGGTGGGGCTTAAAGCTTAATTTGAGAAACTTCTTCAAGGAACAAAAATCCCAAAATTATAAATATGTAACTCTGACAAAAAGGAAATCCACGCACTCATTCTAAAAGTCGTCCATTACTGGAAGTTCATTCACCCACATATAGGAGTGCCTGTGAACCACGTAACTATATCCTACCAAACCCAAAATGAATGTGTGTCCAACTCTGATTCTCCCAGAGATGTGCAAAATATGCTCCTGGCCACGCCAGTGTTTCCTGACACAAAGCAAGGTATGGAACAGGGCGGTGTTGAAGTGCAGAGGGGTTCAGTATTTAACAACCGCAGCTGATACAGCTTCCCTTTGCAAAATGTTACAAAACCTTATGATCGTGTGAAAATACGGCTAGCCTCTGCAGGATCCTGAGGTTACACTTTGATTAGCCTTATCCCAGATCTAACTCAGAAGGAAGGATACAGAGGAAGTCCGGACCGGTAATAGGGTTTAAAGTTGTCACAGCTCTGCCTTCCTCCAGAGTAATTTTAGAAAACTCAACAGTGGGGACTCATACAGACCTTGCCTTGAATATATCCGTAAACACCGCAAGTTCAAAGGCCACCGGGAACAAGTTAGCCTGTACGTTTAGTTTAACCAGACACATGAAGTGGAAGGTAACTTAAAGGAAACAAGCGTGTAAGGGATGGGAAGGTGAGGCCATCTAGATATGCGGTCCCACCAACACGACATTTGCAAAATGATGTGGGATTCTAGGGTCACCTGGTCCTGCTAGCAGTCGCTATGGAAACGGCCCAAGTTTCCCATGCAATCCCTTGACTAACGCCCTGGGAAACGCAGACAAAAGGTAGCAATCCTATCCCATCCTTGGATTAAGAGCTGGGCACAGAACATTTTTTTCCATCCTCCGCTATTTTGTTCTTGTCTAAATCAATTTGTTCTGCCGTTATATTACAGAACGCAGTCCTATAGCCATTTTCGTTCCCCTGCTTCTTCCCCTTTACCGTGCAGCCCCGAGCAGGCAAGAGCCCATCCTTCCCTGAACCAACCTGGGGAGCAGTGTGTTCTCCACTCCCCAGACTTCACACTTTTGGGCATATGCGGTGGGTGTGTAAAGAGATGTGAAGTTCAAAACAAGTATGTGTCTGCACGGGCACAGAAATGCACACCGCGGGCTCTGGAGTCCTACAGATGTTTGCACGGGAAAATCTGCAGGGAAAGCCCTGCACCAGATATCAATGATTTCCCCTAGAGATATTGGAAATCCCGGGACCTTCTCCAGGACCCTGTCTCTTGGTGTCTTTCCCACAGAGTAATATTAAACTAATGGCGTGGATTACACCTACAGTGAAGGGCGACACCGGACACCGGGCAGCCCCCTGGAGGATTAAGTCCTGCTTTCTGACACCACCTGTCAGCGTTGGAATCGTAATCCCTGGGAGCACAGGATGGCTGGGGCTCGGGGGCAGGGCTGCTTCTAAAGGTTATGGCAGCTCTTGTCATTTTTCAATTTCAGTCATTTCCTTAGACTGACAAGGTGAATTGACTGTATTAGGAAGGCGTCCGAGCCACCGCCGTGGATTTGGTGAGCCGGGGTCATGCGGTTCACAAAAGGAACGGGGCCCCGGGACCATCTGTTTATGTTTACCATCGCTCTCCTCTGAGTCAGCAACGAGACGATTGCATCACCTCCCTCTACACAACCACCGGCACCCCACACGCACACTAATCCAAACAAGTTTATGTGGTGGTGGTGGTGGTTTTTCCCCTTTCTGTAGGGAATCTTTCAATTAGCAAGAAGCAGCATTTGATATTCACAGAGTAGCCCGTAATCCATTTCCCTCATCAATGTTTCGCGAGGCCGGGTGACACCTTATTAAAACGAGATCTTTTTATGGGGTGGAGGAGAAAGAACACGACTTTTGGGTTCAGACGACAGTTCCCAACCCCGACGTTCTGTGACTTTGGTCAAGTTTCTTACTCTTTCTAAGCATTAGGGAACTTTTCTCTCCGTGAGGTTGATAATAGCTATTTTGGAGACCTGGTGGGAGGACTCAGAAAGTGATATCCAAGTATGTGACGATTACTAAGTACACAGTGAGTATTTCCAGCTCACGGTTCCTATGGCAGGTGGTTTTTTTTTTTTTTTTTTTTTTTTAAGTGCAGCATTATTTTGTGTGACTGATGACAATGGTCTCAGTTTTCAGCAAGCGTCTCAAGGAATTTTTTCAGCAAAAACCTTGTTACTTTATTCAGTAAAAACCTTGTAAAATCCAAGTATGGGATAGGAATGCTAGGATAAAAATGATTGATTCTGAGAAAATTTCATTTTATTATTTTTATGGCAAGAGCTATTTAATGTGAAGGTATTTATTTATGGAACCAAAAGGCCTTACTCTTTTTAACTGCATTTTCCATGTCCACCCTTGCCTGGGCCTGTTAGGGTGGACAAAGAGAATGCAGTGGAATCAACTGGAAAACTGGAATCTGCAGTCTTCACTTGGCTTTACCACATATAAACCTTCAAGTCTTTTCACTCCCTTGTGTGTGATCTTTCTTCCAACTAGCAGCCCTTACTTTCTGCATTCAATTAATCTACAAGTGTTTACTGAAGACCTACAGTAAGCCTGTACCATATTAAACACTATGGAGTCTGCAAGAGAAGTAAATGATGACAGATTTTAGAGTACTTATTGGTTCACGAGCCCCTCATGGAACGTGTCTCCTTCCTTCCTGGTCTCATCTCGAAAGAGATGATTTCCGTACTCCAGGAGCTTGATACCTGGGAGACGTGAGTCATACCTACGAGTCAACTAGCAAACAGTGGCCTGTCTGTGTATAAAATTAAGTCATGTGACCGAAACATAACCTAAACCATTGGCCAGGGATGACATATGTCACTAGGGTCAGGTCACCAGGACGTACATCATAAATATGTTTGGATTTTAACCAGAAAGGAAAGACAAGGGAAAACAGAGAGAAGTAGGAAAACAGTGAAAGTATATTACCTGCAGAGGACCTGGACCATCGTGTATTTGAAAGAGGCTAAGTGATTAATGAGGGATCAGAGATAAGGGGCTATCGACAGAGATATTGGTTTTAGCTGGACGGGGAAGTCTTGAATGCAAGGCTTGGTGGTAGAGTGGTGTGTTCTCTAGGCCAGTATCATGCCCTCTGAGAAGCAGTAGGGGCGTGGGAGATGAGTGGAGGCCAAGTTTTAAGGAGAATAATAAATACGGTAATATCATTCCGAAGTTTTCATTTGTTTTTTAAGGGTCCATCTCTTGGCATGTTCTCCCGTTAATTTACCCACCGTTTTTGCCCATGAATGTTTCGTTTAACTATCTTTATTCAAGTCAACATACTTTTTGACCACCTTTTATAGAAACAAAGAAGAGTAAATAAGAATTAATCACCACTTTCCAGGAGCTTATGATTTAGCCCAGAAGGAGTCCCTAAGACAGTTTCTGGCAATCCAAAAGGTCACGATAATACTGAGACATTATTGGTCTTTTTAACTGTGTTGACCTTGGCACTGATGGTATAAAAAGCAGCAGTGGCTAAAAATTCTAACGTCTCAGCACCAGTCAGGGCTGTGTCTCCAAACTGTACTGTAGTTGTATTTGACCGTGCAATCACAGAGGGGGAAAGATTGCCAGTTTCACCTAAGGACATTCTCAACACAGTGGTAAAAATTCCTAATTTTATTAAATCTCAACCCTTGATGAGATGTCTTTCGTACCATATGAGGCAAGTGGGATGCACACACACAAAATACGCCTGCTGCATGTGAAGTAGCAGGACTGTTTCAAGGCAGAACACTCGTGTGAGGGTTGGAGGTGAATGCATTGAGTACCATCAGACACCAACATCGGGAAAACCAGGATTACGCCAACATGTGTAGATGGGAAGACTGAACAAAACAAGTGTGTCACTTGGAAGAAAGCAACTGACAGTATCGATTGCCAATGAAAAAATATGAGCCTTCAAGCAATTATTTGAATTTTGGGGAAAAAATGTTAAGATTTTATTTATTTATTGTAGAGAGAGAGAGAGAAGGAGCAGGGAGGAAAGGGAGGCGTAGGCTCCCTGCTGAGCCTGATGCAGGACTTGATCCCTGGACCCTGGGATCATGGCCGGAGCCAAAGGCAGACGCCTAACCAACTGAGCCACCCAGGTGCCCTTAGTTTTGGAAAATTTTATCTGCCGCCAGTACCTTGACAGCTTGTCAAAGACTTTTGATGAGATTGGTGGTGATAAAATGTCTTGTATACTAAGCATGTCAGCATTTTCAGGATCTTTGCATTTCAGTAAGCCAGTGCGTGATGTTGATAAAAACCTTGACTACAAGGTCCATTTGAAGGGCATGGTAGACCAATGGGTTTCAATGTAACAGAGTTCAAGAATTTCATTCATATCATCTTAAATTCCATATTTCAGCTAACCCTTAAGATACAATTTCATGTCAGGTATTGGTGTACTATGGAAGAACATTCACAATAATTATCTAAAAAGCTACATAATTACATGTCTTTGTAAGGCCAGATTTTCTTCACACACTTCAACTGAAACAACACAACAGCTTGAATGTAGAAGAAGATAGGAAAATCCAGCTGATTTCTGTTAAGCCAGATATTAAAGAGATTTGCAAAAGATATAAAAGAAGGCCATTCTTCTTTCTATTTAAAAAGTATAGTTCCTTTTCATAAAACATACAGTGAATTTATGATCAGTATTTATAAATGTTAAGAAATTAATTAAAATTTGTTTTAATTTCTAATATGATTAATATGATAGATATAACCCACAGAAACAAAACCTCTTCATGAATGTCAATAATATTTTTAAGAGTAAAAAAGGCTCAAAAGACCAAGTTCAAGAATTGCGGTCTAGCCCATTGTGGAGTGTCCAGGGAAGACTCAATTAACAGGATCTCAGTGTGGGAGAAAGAAATCAATGTAGTTCTCTATCAGTTGCAATTATGATTCAGAACTTGCTGAACAACTTCTGTCTGTTTTTATATGTTATGCATTTCCTTTCCATAGTCAGTGTTTTATTTATTTAATTTGAATGTTCTAAATGCTTTTCAGGCTCTTTTCTTTTTGAGTTTATTTTTTATTTCATCAACATCACATTTTCATAGTTCGGAGGCAAATTTTTCTACAAAGCTTAATAAAGAAATCAGAAACCCCTCAGCTGCTAACCTAGCCCCAAATTTTCAGCTTCCAAAAGAAAATTATTTCCAATGTTTCTGGCTAATCCTCTTGGTATTTATTTCTCTTTCTCTATATAACATGCTTATATTTTGAGATCTAAATTTTTTAGCTGTTAGCAGTATGTACTGACTCCCCACTGTGGAAGATGAGGACTGAACTCTCTGTCACCTTATGCCACCAAACCCATCACTACCACCTCCCCAATACACACGCGCGCTCACACACACAGGTCCCATCCTCCTAATACTACAGTTCTGATTAAATAAAATTTTAACTTCTTGGGGCGCCTGGGTGGCTCAGTGGGTTAAAGCCTCTGCCTTCGGCTCAGGTCATAGTCCCAGGGTCCTGAGATCAAGCCCCGCATCGGGCTCTCTGCTCAGTGGGGAGCCTGCTTCCTCCTCTCTCTCTGCCTGCCTCTCTGTCTGCTTGTGATCTCTGTCTGTCAAATAAATAAAATCTTTTAAAAAATATATTAAAATTTTTTTAACTCCTTATGCCATCATAAACAAGGACACACAATTCACAGTGGAGCTTTGTAGTCCGCTCTTACTAATTTCCCTTTCCTGCATAATTTTTTACTTTCCCTTCATTAATAATTGTTTTTTATTTTCATATTCGTTCTACTTATTGCTTCTCCAGCCACACACTCTCCGTAGTTGCATAATCTCCTGTTGATATTTTAATCGCATTCAGTGTTCTCTGATGTTGATGTTCCTGAGGTCGTGTCTCAGAGTGCCCTCTGACCTGCCCCAGTCTGGGGGCTGCGCGGCCCTCTTTGGGATGGCTCTCACCGTCGCAGCTCACCAAATACCGCCTCTGTTTCTGATCCCATGTCTTTCTCTTTCTTACTTTTCTCCTTAATTTGGTGCAGCGCACTCTGGTTACTTCACCCAAGAAGGGACATGGAAGATCGAATTTCTCAGGATGTGCATGTTTGAAATTACATGTGTTAATAAACTAATAAATTAAATAGATTTATACATTAAATTATAGAATAAATTAAAATAGAGTTATCAATTTGAAAGAGAACTGCAGCTTGAAAAAGCATTTTGTCTCAGAATTTTATTTTTTATTTTTTTATTAACATAAATGTATTATTTGTTTTAGGGATACAGGTCTGTGAATCATCAGTCTTACACAACTCACAGCACCCACCATAGCACGTACCTCCCCAGGGTCCATCACCCAGACACCCCATTCCTCCCACGCCCCTCCAGAAGCCCTCAGTTTGTTTCCCGAGATTGAGAGTCTCTTATGGTCTGTCTCTCTCCCTGGTTCCATCTTGTTTCATTTTTCCCTCCCTACCCCCCCACCCCTACCCTGTTTCTCAAATTCTTTGTATCAGAGAGATCACAAGATAACTGTCTTTCCTCAGAATTTTAAAACCCTGTTCCATTATCCTCTGCTTTTAGTATAACTATTGAGAAGTCCAGCGCAATTTTCATCCTTGGTTATTTATATAAAAACTATTCTTGTTTTTTGTTTGTTTGTTTTCCTTTCTGGGAAAACTGGGGATTTTTAACCTTGTCCCATTTTTGAAAATTCTTAATGTGCTTTGGGAAGGTAGGTTTCGTTCATTATGCTAGATACTGGTGGATTCCTCTACACCTGAACATTTTCTTCAAGTATTTTCTTGATAATTTTCTCCCTTTACTCCTTCTAAAGTTCCTTTGATTCAGATAAGTCTTCTTGAACTGGTCCTTTAATTTTTTTTTTTTTTAACATCTCTTTCTTCTTTTCCATCTTTTTTTGTTTTGTCATTTGTAAAGATTTCCTGACCTTCATGTCCCCATTTTTATTTTTTTTTTAATTTTTGCTACAGGTTATTTATTATTATTAATTATTTTGCTTCGGAATATCTTAGCTTCCAAGAGTTCTCTTTTATTCTCTGGAGTCCTTTTCTGGTGGTGTCTTCTTTTTTCCCCAAAGGCGCAATAGTTGCCTTGAGGATTTTGAGATTTCTTCTCTCCAAATTGTTTTTTTCTTTTCTCTGATTGCTTCTGCTCATTGGTTGGCTTATTTGGGGCTTTCTGTAATGCTAGAGACTTTCTCAGATGTTGACAGACATCCTGGAAGTTTGTGGTACAAATTTAAAATTAAAGAACTAAAAAACTGATTGGCAGTGCAGTACTGCTGAATAGACTTGCTAATAGTGAAATGTACTGCAAGGGATCTACTTTAGTTCTTTATTTGGGGCAATCCCAAAGGCAGTATCATCAAACCTTCTTCCTTTTTTTTTTAAAATCCTGCACTGGGTTAACAGATGTCCCAGGGAAGGCTTTTCCTATCCTGGCTGGGAGGTATAAACCTGACGGCCAGAGTTTTGGGTGCTGAGTTGGGACGACGTCTCGGGACTCCCTATTCCAACATTCACTCAGTCGCCCTCTTTGTCGCAAGCGTCCTCACTTTCAAGTGGTGTCCTAGAGTCCAGAGCCCTTCTGCTTTGACTGTCTCCAAAGAGTGAATGTACGTGTGCGCATGTGTGTTCAGAACATCAGTGTACATCACGCCCTGGGGTAAGACAATCTCCTTCGTAGAACAGTGGAGGGGCCGAAGTCTGATTCTGTCCTAACCAGACCGTTAGGACACTTCCCTGGTTTGACCCCCAGCTCAGCCCTACTTGTGAGACTTCTTTCACACTCAGTGATTCTTTGACTGCCTCCCTGCTGGCGTAGGGTCTTTTTTTTTTTTTTAAGATTTTATTTATTTATTTGACAGAGATCACAAGTAGGCAGAGAGGCAGGCAGAGAGAGAGAGAGAGAGAGGAGGAAGCAGGCTCCCCGCGGAGCAGAGAGCCCGATGCGGGACTCGATCTCAGGACCCTGAGATCATGACCTGAGCCGAAGGCAGCGGCTTAACCTACTGAGCCACCCAGGTGCCCTGGCATAGGGTCTTTAGAGAATGATCAACCCCCCTCCTTGCAGCCTCCGAAACTCTGTTGCTATTGTCTGCTCTCCTACTTGGATTTACATCCATTTGGATTTCTGTCTCCTTTTTTAACTTAATACCTTCCTCCTTCTCTTAATATCCTGTCATTTAAGTGGCTGTTTTGGGAGGCGGGGGCAGTTTTTGTATATGTTCAACTTGCTGTCTTTAAATAAATAAAGACTCACTTTGATTTTTTTTTTTAAAGATTTTATTTATTTATTTGACAGACAGAGATCACAAGTACGCAGAGAGGCAGGCAGAGAGAGAGAGAGAGAGGGAAGCAGGCTTCCTGCGGAGCAGAGAGCCCGATGCGGGGCTCGATCCCAGGACCCTGAGATCATGACCTGAGCCAAAGGCAGCAGCCCAAACCACTGAGCCACCCAGGCGCCCCCTCACTTTGATTTTTATTGCTTATTGTTTGGCAGAATTTCCAGGAATTGTCAAGAGATTTCATATTCCAGCATTTGCAAAGAAACATTTTAAAGATTTTATTAAAATTTGATATGATTTATAACAACTGAAGATTTATTCAATTTTCAAACATCAAACATGACTTATATGAATATATTACATAAAGCCTCTTATAGATATTGGACTCCAATGACAGAGAAAAATGGAGCTTGTTATTAAATGATGACTACAGTCAATCTCTTGGGTGCTTGGGTGGCTCAGTGGGTTAAGCGTCTGCCTTTGGCTCAGGTCATGATCCTAGAGTCCTGGGATGGAGCCCAGCATAGGGCTTCCTGCTCAGCGGGGAGCCTGCTTCTCCTTCTGCCCTCACCCAGCTCCTGCTCTCTCTCTCTCAAGTAAATAAAAATCTTTAAAAAGGTAAAGTCAGTCCCTCATCATTTGCAACAAGTATTTATCGAAAAAACACTTTTAGGATATATTCTACTAGAAACCCTTATAAACTTCAAGGAAGTGTCACAAAGCTAATATTTGTCCTATCTTAGAAAAATAAATTTGACAGGAAAAACCAAGGGCTATTAAATCAAAGGTGACTAAAATATCCTGGCAATTAAAATCTATCTGCTCTGTGGGAATTATGAATTAACTGCAGTTTTTGCATCTGTTTCAAATCATACTATTCTCCAAGGATAGTTGGAGTGAATGCTTAATGAAGAACATACTTTGAATATCTTCCCAGTACAAGTATCTTCAACTCAAATCATTGAAGGCCCATTTTACACTTATCTCTTGATCTGCTGATAAGTTTCTCCTAAATACATCATCTGCATCCAAAATACAGGTGACGTCAACATTCCCTGGTGTGCACACTCAATTCTGTTGTATGTACAGCTTTCTTTTCTGTCCTCAGAGACTCAAGGAAGTCCTATCAAACACTGTTACAGTTTCATCTTACATCATTCATTTCTAATTTGTCTTGATCCTAATCATTTTTATTTTTAAAAAATATTTAAATTATTTATGACACTTTAGAAGCCAACTTGTACTCATTTGCACATTGCCAATAATTATAGCTATTTCTTTTTGTTTGTTTGTTTTAGATTTTATTTATTTATTTGACAGAGAGAAAGAGAGACTGCGAGAGAGGGAACACAAGCAAGGGGAGTGGGAGAGGGAGAAGCAGGCTCCCCGCTGAGCAGGGGGCCCTGCATGGGGCTCGATCCCAGGAGCCTGGGATCATGACCTGAGCCGAAGGCAGACACTTAACAGCTGAGCCACCCAGGCGCCCCAGCTATAGCTCTTTCTAATGCTCGCACGCTGTGGCAGGTCCTGTATGGTGCGCTTTCACATATGAACTATCCTCGGTCCTTATCACAACCCATTATTATAGTTGTAGAACCAAAGCAGTGAGTCCAGGCCTTGAATACAGTTTCATCTGCCCCAAAGTCTACGTTATTCAAAATGACAAAATATGGCCTCCCGATTATGGGGTCATCGTTCTTACACTGTGATTGATTCTTAACATTAGCGTAACTCCCGGTGAGAAGGGAGAAGAAGGGCAGAAGATACGCCAACTCAAATTCCAAAATGGACAATACGCTGTAATGATGGGAATGAGACAAAAGTGTGAATGCTACAGGAATTCCAGGGTGCGGGCTGTGAAGCTTAAATACCAGTTCTGTTTTCTGTATACAATGTAAATGGCAATTTTTGTAACAATTGAATAATCCCTGCTGCTCTGCCCATGCAAATGTGTCTGTCCTTGCCAGCATTTACTCATGAGAATTAGTGCTTACTTGGATAATTCGGCTGTGGTTAAGCGCTCTCCCTGCTGCAACCAAATAACATGGGCTCTATGAAAAAAACAAACAAACAAAAAACCTGTCACACTGTAGCCTGTGTCCCTGGGTGTTCCGTTCTGGAATAGATTTCAGGACTCTAAGGCAACATTTTTGGATTTACCCGTTTTTTCTGTGTAGCAATCATAAGCTGAAGTCTGAAAATTCTTAGGATTATACCAAAAAGACTGTCAGATTTAAATAAGTATGACTCAAGAATTATGTAATATCTGAAAATTATAGCGCATGAAAACTTTAGCTTATTCAATGATTATCTACAGTCCTAACTTTTCTTTTGAAGTTAACTAACTAAAGTATGAACTTTAAGTTTAGCTGCTGTAATCTTCCAAATTAAAAATAGACTTTTTCTAGAAATTCATAGGATAATATCCCTGATGAACACAGATGTAAGAATCCTCAGCAAAACTTTAGCAAACCAACTATAACCGTACACTGAAGGGATCATACTCTGAGCAAGTGTGTTTTAATCCTGGGAAGCAATCACGAATCCTACATGTGATACACCACATTAACAAAATGATGGATAAAAATCACATCATCATCTCAGCCTAAGTGTTGGTCAACAGATGGGTGGACAAAGAAAATATAGTGTATGTATATGGAGCGGAATATATTATTCAGCCTTTAAAAAGAAGGAAATGTTGCTATTTGCAGCTCCCTGGATAAACCTGGAGGGCATGATGGTGGGTGAAATAAGCCAGGCCAAGACAAATAATGCATAACATTAAAAATAAGGTTGAGCCCATAGAAAGCGTAGAACGGTGGTTGCCAGGAGCTGGAGAGGGGGGGAATGGAAAGAGGTTGGTGAAAGGGTGCAGGGTTTTATGATAAAACAAGTAAGGTCTGAAGATCGAATATAACAGGGTGATTATAGTTGCTAGCGTTGTGTTGCGTGATTGACATTCGCTGAGAGAGTAGAACTTAAGTGTTTTCATTTTAAAAAAAGAAAAAAGAAGATAAAAAAGAATGCTGCCTTCTACTTGTTCTCGATCACTCTTCCGACCCAGAAGAAAACCCATGACATTTTTAAGAATATCCTGTGGGGTTATTTGTCATGCATTTTGATAATTGTTGTAAGACATACAAAGACAAATAAGATCCGGTTTCTGCTATAAAAAGGACCTAAAATCAAGTGAAAGAAGAATCAAGTGGAGAAGGGCTAAAACATGTTGATAAGCCTCTTATAACAAGAGGCAAGAGATGATCCACTTCAGATGAGAGACACAGTGCAAGAGAATTGTTTACGTGATGGAGAAGGAGGCGGTCATCTTTGATTTCCATGGGCTAATCGGGGCAGAGAAGCGTTTTGCCTATCCTGGCATTATTGGTCCTCTACTGACCGCGTGCCAGGAATCCATGAGCCATATATGCTTTGCTGTTTTTAGTAGTTCCAATGCCTAGAATATAGATGATCA
This sequence comes from Mustela nivalis, assembly GCF_964662115.1. Taxonomy (NCBI): domain Eukaryota; kingdom Metazoa; phylum Chordata; class Mammalia; order Carnivora; family Mustelidae; genus Mustela; species Mustela nivalis. The sequence continues at coordinate 6,147,443 of NC_139035.1, read as the reverse complement.
ATAAATACGTTTTGAATATGTTCATTCATTATTTTATACATTCATTCAATCTTCTGTAGCATCCCCACTGCTCTTCCAGAGTCAGTAAATTCTCATGTTTGTTTTCTATTTTTTTTTTTTTTAATTGCCAAAGAATTATTTTTAAAAGTCTAACTAAGCGTGTTACCAAGACAGATACCCTTAGCAGAAGGGAATGATCTAACCCAAAGGGACCTGGTCACACTCATTTTATTTGGAAAAGGGAAGGGAATATGATAGCAAAATCAGACAGGGATGCATGAGTTGATTTGGTTTTTGTTTGTTTATCAGAAGTTTAAGATCCAAGAAGGATTTCTGCAGAGTGCAACTCTAGATGTCCAATAAGTTCTACTTTTTAGAAAGGAGGATTTCAGATAATGACTTCAAAGAGATAAACAGTAAAACACCTAAAAGACAGCTTCCCTAATGTATAATTGTTCTGTAGATTGTTCCCATATTTATCCATTTACTTCTAACTCTGTAACTCACGTATCAAGTGTCTTTGAAGACTCAGGTTAGAGAAAGTTTTTTTTAAAAATTCTCTACCTTTTTCATTTGCAAAGTCAAACTCAAATGAACACATTTCTTTTTCTCCTTTTAATTTGAATTGGAATAAATGAATTTTTAGATCTCCAACTCACAACTCCATTTTATTGTATCATGTGGCTTTTCTGAATTTGTAGGCAGTGTGGCATGAGGTTCGCAGTCCCATTTATGCAAGGCAGTGACAGTGCTCTGTTCTAGAAGCTATTCCTAGCTAGCTGCAAAGAACATCTATCTTCTGGGGTCATAAGTGGTAGTTGAGGAAGAAGTGCTGACTCTAGAGACTAGTCCAAACATCTGGAAAGTGATAGATCATAGGTCACTGCTTCCTTCAAGGATCAAAAAGAAAGAAATGATGCAAAAAAAAAGAAGACAAGACATTAATGCATTTAGCACCCAAGTCTGGAGTTGATGATTCAAGCAACTCTAGAGACTGGGGACTTTCTAGACTTATGGGACAGTGGCAAGCCCTTCAGCCAGACTGATTATTCACTCTTGGATAAGAGTTCATCTACCCGTACCTGAAATTTTATTTTCTCTTCACTTTTTTTTTTTTTTTCTTCTAGGTCAGTGTATTCTAAAGCAGATTCATATTCTCTATAAATCTGTGGAGTGTTTTCCATGGAAATTTAGGAGGGGAATTAAGAAAACCAAACTCTGTAAAGATTAAGCATGCAGATGTGACCCATTGAGGAACAAGCATCCTGCTTCAGATTATTTATAGACATGTGCACCGCATTTTATTTTTACACTTCTCCATATACATTTCATTTCAATTGGTCTCAAAAGAATTCATTGTATAAATAAATGGTGGCAATCCTGAGATCCCACACCACATTAAACACCAAGTGTTAACTGCTTAAAATGTGTGAGCTCGTTTATGATTGCTAATTGGGAACTTGTGCCTAATTAAAAATGGAGTCCTGCCAGGTTTCCAATGTCCATGTTTCATGTAGAATTTAGGAGATTTTTGCACATCTGACAGGTTCAAAGGTCTGTCAAGAGTCCTAGAAAAGACATCAATAGAAAATTGTATAATCTAACTCCTGGAGAATAAGGAAATAACAAATAAAAATTGAATGTGTCATTTGTTCTGTAGTCCTGAAAGCTGCAAGAGAATTGAAAAATAGTTTAGCCTTCCACTATCTGGCTGGATTCTCCTTCCAAGCCATATCACGGTCAAGATGGAAAGTACCTTTACTTTTACACTGTATAAGCTTAAGGTGTGCAATGTAATGATTTTATATATATATATTGTAAAATCGTTGCCACAGTAAGTTTAGTTAACATTCATCACCTCAACTAGTTACAATTTTTTCCCTTGTGATGAGCTCCCCCCCCCCGCCAAACTATTTTATTTATTTTTTTGAGCGTGAGCGGGGTGGGGAAGGGGAGAGGGAGAAGCAAGCTCCCTGGGACCCTGGGATCATGACCTGAAACTAAGGCAACCGGCTAACCGACTGAGCCACCCACGCGCCCCCTTGTGATGAGAACTTTTAAGAGCTACTCTCTTAGAAACGTTAAAATACACATTATTAATTATAGTCATTATGTTGCACATTTTCTCCCCAGAACTTAATTAGCTGATAACTAGAAATCTCTGCCTGTTGCCCACCTCACCAAATTCCTCCACCTCTATCCCCCGCCACCCCTTCATATCACTTAGCATAATTCCCTCAAAGTCCCTCCACATTGTCACAAATGACAAGATTTTGATTAGGGGTCTCTCTGGCTCGGTGGTCAAGACGCAGACACTTCAAAGCCTTTGTGATTTCCCATAGACTTCTAATATTCTTTGGCATCTCAGAATGCTGAAATTGGGTTGCCATATACAATTCCTCATTCAGAGTCTCTTGCAGAAATACCACTGAATTTCTTTCTTATATTTTCCAGGTACTTAGGTAGTGAAATGCAAATGGTAGAGGAGAAATGCTTAAAAATGAGCTTAAGAGTCCTAGGATATAGAATGTGGTCGCCAACGACTCTTAATATTCATGGAACACTACGTAAGAGCATAGCTTAATGATTAGGAAAGGATGTTTTAGTTAATATAGCGGTTTACATATGCATTTTTTCAAGAACTTTCAAATATAGCATCTTATGTATGATTCATCCCTACATCAAAGTAGGACAGAAGAACTTTCTCATTCTGTATTCACAGCCAATGAAACGATGTTTAGGAAGACTGGAAGTTGCACCACACCATTTGTACGCAGCAGGTCCATGACAAGATCAAATCTACCGATGCCTGTCCTGGGGCTCTTTAGGCTGCACCCAAACTGCCTTTCCACGTAGAGAAATACATTTTTTAAAAATAAAGGCTATTGCCAAGAAGATCTACAAGTGGCAAGTAAGCGTAGGAAAAGATGCTCCACACCATATGCCATCAAGGAAATGCAAGCGAGAAGAGTAGTGAGAATGCACAACCATCAGAATGGCCCACATCCAGAACACGGGTGATTCCACGCGAGCAAGGCTGCGGAGCAAAAGGAGCTCTCTTTTACGGCCGGCGGGAATGCAAAGGGGCACTGCTTAGCAGTTTCTTATCAAACGTAACGCGCCTTACGATCCAGCAGTCACACTCCTTGGTATTTATCCAAAGGGACTGAAAAGTTGTATCCACACAAAAACCTGCCCAAGGATGTTTACACGAGCTTTATTCATAATTGCCAAGACTTGGAAGCAATCAAGATGTCCTTCAATAGTTGAGTGGATAAACCGTGGTATATCTACAGATAAGGATACAGATGTATTATTACGTATTATGTGTTACTCAGCATGGACAAGGAATCAGCTATCAGGCCATTAAAAGGCATGGAGGAACCTTAATTCACATTATGAAGTGAAAGAAACCAAACTGAAAAGGCGACATACTATATGATTCCATCTACACGACATTCTGACAAACACAAAACAATGCAGTGAAGAGCTCAGTGGGTGCCCATCGTGGGGGAGGGCAGAGCACAGAGGATTTTTAGGGCACAGAAAATGCTCTCTATGATATTATATGATAGAGACACATCACTATACACTTATCCAAACCTGGATGAGTTACAACCCAAGAGTGAACCTTATGGTAAACTGTGGAATTTGGGCAATTATGATGTGTTGATCTGGTTCATCCTTGATTTTAAAAAAATGTGCCATTCTGATGAGTGATATTGATAATGGGAGAGGCATGCGTGTGTGGGGACAGGTAGCATATGGGGCATCTCTCTACCTTCCTCTCAATTTTTTTTTAAACCTAATATTCTAAAAAACTAGTCTTCTTTTTTTAAAATGAAGGCTACTAAAAACTGAAACCAATTTCAAAGATAACTACTAGAACTTCCTTTAGTCGAGTACTTTAAATGCAGCCGATTACTGAAAGCAGAAAACAAAATTAGATGTTCCATAGTACTAACCCCCTAGAATCTTAATGCTGTCGCTACAAGGAAGATCTGTGCTCTCTATGGAAGTTTGTCCAGTTACTGAATTAGTTGGGTTAAGAGAAACTTGAAAGAGGCAACGTGATGTATTGGAAAGTACTAACCAAACCAAAAGTTGTGTTGTGTAGTCCTGGTTTATTTACTAAATAGGTATGCAAACCTACACACATCATGTTGTTTTTGTAGTCCCGGTTTTCCTGAACTACAAACCTCATAAGAAATGGTGGCATAATCTGTAGGATCCCTTCTGGCTCCAAGAACCTATGATTCCTCCTCCTGTTTCTATTAATTCAACAAATATTTGCCTTCAGTAGCCTCAACTAATCCAAACTCAGCATTCAAGGAGGGAAAAAGGAAGAAAAGAAGCAGATCTTATTTCTGTGTGGGGTTTTGTTTTGTTTTGTTTTTATTTGTATTTGTGCTTCTACTTTGCACCTCATTCAATTGATCATTTAAAAAAAAATGTTTAGGGGTGCCTGGGTGGCTCAGTGGGTTAAGCCTCTACCTTCAGCTCAGGTCATGGTCTCAGGGTCCTGAGATGGAGTCCCGCATCGGGCTCTCTGCTCAATAGGGAGCCTGCTTCCTCCTCTCTCTCTGCCTGCCACTCTGCCTACTTATGATCTTTGTCTGTCAAAGAAATAAAATCTTTAAAAAAAAAATGTTTAATGACAATCAAACCCCAGTAACTCAAAATAAGTATTCTTCGCTGAACTCAGATCTCAATGGAAATCAACCAGATTTTTTTCAGCTGTCAGGCAGTTCAGATCCACAGTCATTTCATTCCCAAGAACCAGTGTTTCATCTAAATTCAAATCCTTGTGGATGAGCTCCAAAGGCAAAGTCTCTTCCAATGTTAAAGAAGACTCTGTGCTTGGATCAGCTCCACAGGAAGCATGGGAAGATGAGAAACCAGCCTGATTTCAGAATACAACAGAATAAATCAAATTAAGGGACATTCTGTAATATTTAGCCCATTATAGAACACTTTTATAGATTCTTTTGGCCCTGGAAGAATTGTTTTTTTTTCCAAAATCAGTATTCCTTGTATTCCTTTTTAAATTCTAAGTTTCCATTCTAATTGATCTTCATGGTCTTGCCATAGTAATTGCAGTATGTCCAAATATATGAAAGACTTAATTTAAAGAATATAGTCTGGCAATGTTTGAAAACCATTCATTGCATATGCCAGGACAGTATTTGCCTTCGATCATTCAAAATACTGCAATATACAATGAAAACCATTATAATTAGCATGTAACAAAAGTTATCATTAAACCCTTTTCAGAGTGACCCAAGAGATCAGTCTACAATGTAAATATGGAAAAGGAAATGCCATTATAAAGCAAGAAAATTAAAGATTAGAAACTGGGTGTTGACATTATTCAGTAAAGTTCTTTTCCGTCTTTCATTTTTAACCAAACGCGATCCTTTCTAGCGTTTGAGTTAATGCTGTGCTGGCCTTGCTCTGTTTCCCTGTACTCCCAGCCTACCACACCACATCTCATTGTGGCCCATGGTTTTGCTGCCCCCCCGTCCTGAGTCACACCCACATTTACTCAATCTGCAGAGCATTGCTAGAGAAAGCAGGGAATCATGCCATGAGTTTATAACATTAATTTGTAAGCTCACGAGGTCCTCATGGTTTAAGTTTGCCCCATAATCATGTTTTATCTTGCTTCCCCAGGCTGTTCTCAGAATTCTACCCTTCTGATGGCCTCACTTCTTTCCATCAGTGGAACTGTACCTTCTTTTTTATTCCTTGCTACTTCGGCACGACTCTGAGCCGCATGTTTCGCACAGGCTCCGAGCACATATTCACGGCGTGCTGGACCCCTTGCTCTTCCGTCTTCTCTCAGAGCAAGGCTGCACCTCCTCTTCCACAAGGCTAGTCCCCATTTTAGTCATCTCTGTCCTGTAAATCCCCATATCCTCCTGAGCTTTCTGATGCTCTAATGTACATCATTTCCTGTTCTAATGTATCATTTCCTGTTCCTCTAATGTGTATCATTTCCTGATGCTGTAATGTACATCATGTCCTGTTGCATCTTTCATCTTTTCCTCCCTGCTGATTCTGTACCTTGTAAATCTGCTCAGATCTCCTAACGCATACATGCACACCCCTCTTTTTTAACCCTATTGTAGTCTATCTCCTTTTAGTTTGACTCGACAATTAAGGTGTTACCTTTATGCTCTCTTTACTTCTCAAGTCTGATCCAACTTTGGTTGCTACCTTGACTGGATCTTTTTTAAAAATTTACTTATTTATTTTGAAAGCGAGAGAGGGAGAGAGAGAAGAGAGAGGAGGAGCAGAGGGAGAGGGAGAAGCAGACTCCCCGCTGCGCAGGGAACCTGATATGGGGCTTGATACCGAGACCCTAAGATCATGACTTGAGCCTAAAGCAGACGCTTAGCCAGCTGAGCCAGGCACCTCATAAAGCTTTTGAATCTTGTATGAGAACTAATACAATATAGACCAGAGTGTAAGGGCTTTAAGAGAACCCATGCAAAGCTCTAAGGAGTGTGGCTGAGAAATTAAATCTAGCAATTGGGGAAGATTTGGAAGTTTCAGAAGAAAATCTAGGTACTTCATAAGATTGAAGAGCCTAAATCCTATTTCTGTGTTTCTTACAGAAACATAAACAAAATCCATATATAATCCTCTTCCCTTTCTAAAAAAGCGAGTATTTATCGCTAAACCCTATTCTCTAGCTTTACGACGATTTAACATTCCCCTCTATGAGATAACATATTTGTGATTCTTACATCTGTAAACTCATTTATTCAGTAACTGGTCGGTCAGCATTTACTGTGCTGGAGCTTGACTTCTTCTTGGTGGTTTTTTAAATATAATAAGTATATGATTATAATTTTCTCGCAAAGACTTCTGTTTCCAGAATTTTCCTTGAAGTGCCATATTAATCCTCTGAAAACACCTCCTCATGCACTCACTACTCTATTAAAGGGCTTTTCAGTTATCAAGACCAGTCTAACTTCCTTTGTTTCACATCCGACATCCTTTTTATTTTCAAGATTTTTAAAAAATTTATTTATTTGACACAGAGAAGGGGAGAGCACAAGTAGGCAGAGCAGCAGGCAGAGGGAGAGGGAGAAGCAGGCACTCCGATGATCAAGGAGCCTGATGCGGGACTCGATCCCAGGACCCCGGGACCATGACCTGAGCCAAAGGCAGACGCTTAACCCACTGAGCCACCCGGGCTCCCCCACCTGTGACATTCTCAATCTGGATGCTCCGCTCTGCCCAGAGGCCCCTTCCTAACCTTTTTGTTTTTTCCTTCTAAATTTTTATTTAAATTCTAGTTAGGTTAACATACAGTGTAATACTGGTTCCAGTGTTCATCGCTCCAGTGCCTGCCTTAACACCTGTCACCACGTAGCCCCCCTCACCTGCCTCCCTCCGTCAAGCCTCCGTTTGTTCTCTATCATTAAGAATCTTACGGTTTGCTTCTCTTTTTGCCCCTTGCCATCGGTTTTGTTCCCTAAATTCCTCATATCAGAGAGATCATAGGATAATTGTCTTTCTCTGACTGACTTATTTTGCTCAGCTTAATACCCTTCAGCTCCATCCATGTTGTTGCAAATGGCAAGATTTCATTCTTTTTGATGGCTGCGTCATGTTCCGTGTATGTGTGTGTGTGTGTGTGTGTGTGTGTGTGTGTACGTACACCACATCTTCTTTTTTTTTTTTTTTTTTAATATTTTATTTGTTTATTTGACAGAGAGCTAGAGAGAGAGCACAAGTAAGCAGAGCGGCAGGGAGAGGGGGAGAGAGAGAAGCAGGCTATCCGCTGAGCAGGGAGCCCGATGTGGGGCTCGATCCCAGGACCCTGGAATCATGACCCGAGCCAAAGGCAGCTGCTCAACCAACTGAGCCACCCGGGCGCCCCCACATCTTCTTTATCCATTCATCACTCAATGGATGTTTGGGCTCTTTCCATAATTTGGCTATTGTTGATAATGCTGCTGTAAACATTGGGGTGCCTATACCCCTTTGAACATGTACTGTTTTATCCCTTGGGGTTAATACCTAGCAGTGCCATTGCTGGATTGTGGAGTAGTTCTTTATTTAACTTTCTGAGGAACCTCCGTACTGTTTCCCAGAGTGGCTGCACCAGTTTGCTTTCCTACCCACAGTGCAAGAGGGTCCCCTTTCTCTGCATCCTCACCAGCATCTGTCCTTTCCTGTGCTAATTTGAGCCATTCTGACTGGTGTGAGGTGGTATCTCATTGTGGTTCTGAGTTGTATTTCCCTGATGAAGAGTGACATGGAATATCTTTTTATTTGTCTGCCAGCCATCTGGATGTCTTCTTTGGAGAAGTGTTTATTCATGCTTTTTGCCCATTTCTTAACTGGATTATTTATTTTTTGGGTCTTGAGTTTGGTAAGTTCTTTATGGATTTTGGATACTAGCCCTTTATCTGATATGTCATTTGCAAATATCTTCTCCCATTCTTTTTTTTTTTTTTTTTTTTAAGATTTTATTTATTTATTTGACAGAGAGAGACACAGTGAGAGGGAACACAAGCAGGGGGGAGGGGAGAGGGAGAAGCAGGCTTCCTGCTGAGCAGGCAGCAGGATGATTGAGCCCGGCTCAATCCCAGGACCCCCTAGATCATGACCCAAGCTGAAGGCAGACACTTAATGGCTGCGCCACCCAGGTGCCCCTCTTCTCCCATTCTGTAGGCTGCCTTTTAGTTTCATGGACTGTTTCCTTCACGGGGCAGAAGCTTTTTATCTTGATGAAGTCCCAGTAGTTCACTTTTGCTTTTGTGTCCCTTGCCTCCAGCAACGTGCCTAACCTTCTTTCACATCAAAATACTCCTCTCCCAGCTCTGCTGTGCGTGTGCCATATGCGTGCCAGCTTCACACTTACCAAGAATACCCTTCAGCATCTGCTCCCCGATAAATCCCTCTCTTCTTTTTAAGGTCGGAGCAATGTCCACCTCCACCATTAGGCCATCAATAGGCACCTCCGTCTTCAGTGTCTTCTTTCTCATCTGAGCTCTGGTGGCACTTTCTTTCCTTCCATCAGCAAGTTTTCCATGACATCCTATATCACTATGTATTTTTTTTTTTTTACATGTGTGTACACAGTCTGCCTTCAAAACTATATTATAAGGCCACAAAAGGCAAGTTACTTTTTTGTGTTCCTGACATCTAAAATGGTACTGAAAAACATCCAGCAGACAAGACAAGGGGTTAATACTTAGGAGTTGACAACTCCTTTTTTCAATGATATAAAAATGTTATTTTCTCTCTTATTCTCAAAAGATACCATGGACAGGGTCAACACATTGCAGTACATTTTACAAATCTTGGAAAAGGAAGCATACCTTTAAAGCACAAGAACAAGAAGTATTGTTTTTAAGCTTCTCTGTAGTACAGAGAACTCCCTAAAATTCCAATGAATTTAGGGAGTTATGTGCAAAACCCCGTGGTAGGCACTGTGGGAAGGCAAGATAAATGTGATAACCTTCCCCTTAAGGAGCTACAATCTTGTAATCACACGAGCACATATCCCTACCTTTTAGACCTGTCAGTGAGTGATTTTGTGAGACATACATACAGTGAGCGAATGATGAAGTGAAAAATTCTTCCTGGAGAAATTGGAGACAACAGTGAAAAAATTGGGTAGAAGTAGGGAACCGTTAGTTAGTTTTGTGCTAAACATTTATTTGGTCTTAAATGATAACTAATTAATAAATTACTTGGCCAATTAAATAACTATGAAAGGTTTTAGGTTTCGTTTTATGCAAAACATTCATGTTCTGGATGTTTCATATTTTAGTGACCCGTAATATCCAGTCTACCCTACATGAAATGAGTTGGCGTGGGTAATATTAAGTTCTGGACTTTGAGGATTGTATAACTTTTCAGGGGCTGGAGGAGTGAGAGGATCCAGGGGGCTCTGATAGTTCAGTCCCTTACAACACGTACGCAGATCACAGATAAAACACCACTGGCCACGGAGAGAGGAAAAGGGAAGAGAACATAGCATTCAGGAGGCCAAAAACACATCCTGCAAATGACAAAGATCATAAAATGAAGTAAAAGAGGTGTTTGAAGGGTAATAGGTAAACTTGAAAATGCTTTTAAATATAGGAGGGGAATCATTTGTTTGCTAATAATAGGAAACAGATAGCCATAACTGATACAAAGAGTTCTTGGAGTCACAGCTGGAGAATTCTGCATATATGAGAAATCTTAGTTCTCCTCTTGTTTCCATAAGAAAGCATATAATATGCTTTTTAAATTATAATAGTCTCGTGGACTCTGAGAAACAAACTGAGGGTTTTGTAGGGGGTGGGGGTGGAGGGTTGGGTGAGCCTGGTGGTGGGGATTACGGAGGGCACGGATCGCACGGAGCACTGGGTGTGGGGCATAAACAATGAATCTTGGAACGCTGAAAAACTAAAATTTAGAAAAGAAGAAGCCATATGCAGAACAAACTGTACATAACAGCATTGTTTCTAACTGAAATAAAACTGGAAACTATTTTTAAAAATAAATTATAGTCGTCTCATAGAGGGTATTTCCCTTAACATATCAAATTTCAGAAATAGTGCTGGGCCTATGTATCAACCCCTTTTGAAATGTTAATTACTTAGTTGTTTCCAGGAAAGATCAATGTCAAGGTGGGTTTAGAGTTAGAGCAAGTTACCTTTGATGACATTTTTGTGTTTATGCCAACTATTTTTTAAAAATAGTTTATAGTCATCATTTCTGGACCTGTTATCTGACACATTTTATAGCGCACTTTCTCTGCTTACCCTGCTGGGCTGTAGAGTCACCCTTACAGGAAGCAGGCTTGGCCCCCTCCTTGGGCAATTCCCACTCTGGTGGCGGAGATAAAATTGCAGACAAATAATCAAAATATAGCGATCTAAAAAATTCAGCCTAGGAAATTTAGGGGTGCTTCATAGAGGAATTAATGTTTTTTTAAATTTTTTTATTTTTATTTTTAAAGATTTTATTTATTTATTTGACAGAGAGAGAGAGAGGTCACAAGTAGGCAGAGAGGCAGGCAGATTACTTATACCCATCCTGAGGCCCGGGACACAAGACACATTTTGGGGCCTCCACAATCCTTGCCTCCATGGTTCCCTCCGATTTAGAAACAGAAACCCAATACTGAATCTGGGAAAATATCTTTATTCTGCACAATTTATGAAGAGACAGAAAAAACAAGTCCTGAATTTTTGGCCCACTGAGGGTTAATTTACCGGAACTCAAAAGTAGATCTATCAAGGGAAACATAATTGAGACCCAAGATAGCAGTAAAATGAAACCCTTCATCATATCCCAGGAAACCAGTACGTCTTTGAATATGGAAAATGGAAATAAATGTAATGTGCCCCACAGAAGAGAGGTAGGAAGTGAGTCAACCAGCAGGGGCTTGAGAATTTGGCTAAAGAGAATGTCCCACAGGAAAGGAGCTCCGAGGGCTCCCAGCCAGGACCAGTGTTTCCGTGGCCTTGGCCTGCTGGCAACCAAAGGGGCAGCTGTAGCCCAGGAAAGGCCAGCCTTGCCCTCCGGTCTTCGAGTCCACTGTGGCAATCTCTGAGACCTTTGGTGTTCCTCTCTCTAGCCTTAGATCCCCACAGTCTGTAAGTATCAGCCTTTGTTTTCATCTCTTACTTTTAAGAACAGTGAAAATGCAGCCTGCTCTCATGTGAGTTGATCCAACCCCTTTGTCCAAGGAAAAGGTTTTCAGAGTGGCTTATAGCCGAGATGCTCCCCTTGTCTTAGTGTTCAGCGCAACCAAGAGCCAGAGAAGCCCTGTTATTCCACACAAGTCCCCCCCTCCCCCCCGCCATCGACCCCGCTTTTTTTCTGATCTGAAAAGACAAGCTAGGAAAATGTCCCCAAAGCAGAACAAAACAGAAGACTTTTCACTAGGGTTGGTGATGTAAGGACGACACTGACAAGTATCATTTCCCTGCTTAGTGACCATCTTATGAAACACCTTTCTTCTTGGGGTTTCTGCATGGCTTAATGTGTTTTGTGCTGTTAAAGGTAGAGATCCTGGTCTCACTAGACCACAGCCTCCCCGATCAGTTTCAGACCAGCACGTGCTCCCCAAAACAGCCCACGCAAGGGCTCTTCTCCTCATTCTGCTTTATTTGCCTGCTTGGTTCTATTCCTATTTTTCTCTCCTCTTTCCTTGGCAGGAATTGAAGGACTCACGATGTCCCTTTTACCCCCGCCCCCACCCCTTTGGAAAAGGAGCTCTTCAATGCAATAAGTTAGTCTAGACAAAGAAAATTAAGGTAATTAGTAGAAAGCTTGCAAATGTGCTGTGTAGGAGGCCCTGTCATTACAGACCCTCACCCAGGCTCCTGTGGTTTGGTATGCATACAGAATAATGGTTCTGGGTTTCCTCTCTGTAGAAAGGAATAAAATAATGTTGGCTTTCAATTAGAGACATAACTGCCGCTTAGTCCAGGGCAGCGAAGAGGGGAGCTGACAGCTATGCCAAGCTCATGTCATAAGACGTGAAATCCCAGCCCGTAGCAAGGGATCCTGAGACATCCGCGTTACCGCAGGCCTCACACACAATAAGACCCCAAGACTAGCAATTAGGATGCAGACAGAACAAATATTTACATTTTGAGAAAACAAAAGAGGAGGCATCAACAACAGAATGAATCAAAAGCCACAGGATCTCTGATGTGGGCAGGCCAAGTGTCGCTGTCAGTGTGAAGCAGGAAGGCAGGACTGGTTTCCAGTATTTGCAATTCAGAAATCCAGATTACTGGAAAATTTACAATAACACTGCCGTTTAAGATCTCCACTCCAGCTGTGTTACACGGCGTTTAACATGACGAGTCAATTGCTCTTTTCCTCCTTACCCTCTCGAGCCTACTGTTAGCTCCAAATCATTTCTTCACCATGTGTATATGGATTATGTGTTCCAGGGAGACTGAATACATTATTTCAAGAGGTCCTTCAAAGTCCTGCAGGGGCTCAAGAGTGTTTTAAAGCCATGTATCAATTCATAAATGTATCCTGTTCAAGAGCCTGGTGTTGTAAGTGACTGGAGAAAGTGGTAAGATCTAATAGGAGAAAATCAGGGCTTTGCGTGGGGGTCCAGGAAAGGAGAGAGATGTTTGGCTCCTTCCTTGTCTAGAAGCAGTAGACAAAATTTTTTTTTTCCCCTAAGTACTTTTAGATGGTTTACTCGGACACGCTCATCTGGAGAGGAGGAAAAAGTCTGGCTTGCCAGGCAAACACAGAGACTTGTCACCAGCAGGAAGATTCTAAGTCAGCCTCGGTTGTAACTGGAGTGAGGCATTTAGTCTTCACAAATTCTGCATGCATCGGCTATTGTAAGAAATCCAGAGGGGATGGTAAATAAAGATGGAATGACTGGGCCCTGGCTGGTGAGGAAAAGCAGCTCAGTGCACATGGCTTGGCTTTGACATGGCAAATGATGCTAACTTTTCCCTTCCAAATGTCTCTCATTCTGAAATTCTATAAGCATGAGATGGTGTCTCAGCCCCTTTTGATCTATATCAATGCATAATGGACGTCTGCCATGTGCTTGGCATCCGTACTTGGGAAAATGACTTTGCTGCCAATTATCTGATACTGTTATTTCATTTCTCAAATGTAATATCTAAAAATTGTTCATTTGAGAGATGTTTCAAAGCATTCTTCGCCAGTGTGCCAAGTTTCAGATTCATGTTGGGGAGAGACACAGACACATAATATTTCACTGCATTTAACATTTTATAGACAGGTAATATTCATTGAGTTATGGTAACTACCAAACTCTGTTCCAAAAAGGCCTCATGTATCCTTAATACAAATGTGGTTGAAAGGATAATCCAACGATTCCGTACTTTTGTCAACTCTTCCCCAGGTTACGGAAGCTAGAGAAGTTACATTATGTTCCCATTTGATGGGTTGACCTTGTTAGGGGAATAATAAATCAAGAAAGAGCTTTAAAAAAAAAAAGCATTCTCAAGAGGATACAAAAACCTCTTTTTATCAAGAGAGTCAAGACAGAGCTGCAGACCCTGTCATGGGGGAACACATGTTCGAACCTGAGCCCCCGAACAATGTACGGAAGTTTATCGGTAGTAAGAGTAACTGAATCTAAGATCAGTGTAGCCAAGACATTTTACTTTCTAGACAATCGTACTTCAACTTTTTCCTCTATTTATTGACTTTTATTAGTTTTCAGTTCTGTTGTTTCAAATAAATGAAATCTATTGAGGTTTAATGTTTCTTTAGTTTTAATAAAGCAGTTCTCAGCCTTCTTTTTTTTTTTTTTTTTAAAGCTTGTATTGATTTATTTGACAGAGAGAGAGAGATCACAAGCAGGCAGAGAAGCAGGCCCAGAGAGAGGAGGAAGCAGGCTCCCTGCTGAGCAAAGAGCCCGATGTGGGGCTCGACCCCAGCACCCCGGGGATCATGACCCGGCAGAGAGGCTTTAACCCACTGAGCCACCCAGGCGCCCCAGTCCTCAGCCTTCTTATCAGAGAAGGTGCAGTCTGTCAGTCACTTCAGGGCTTAATGTCTGATGCAAGTTTCCATTGAACATTATGGAAGTTATTGCATAAATCACGAGTATTTTGCAGAATTTATATCATTGGTGCTTTTCCGTTTTTATAATAGAGTAACACACACTCACTTTTTGTAGAAGTTATTGAACTCTTTCTGTTGTTGCCTTGGCCATGAGCTCCCTTCTTCCGGTCCTGCGGTGCTGCTTCCTGGATTTACCATGCTTCTGAAGCTTCTAGCCCCCGTCCACAGCCATGTTCACTTAGCAGACAGCTTCAGAAAATGGAGAGGCCGCCAGACACACATCTCCTCATCTTTAGAACCTCACCTCCCTCTACAAGGTCCATTCTTTTCTCCTTACTTCCATCTTAGAGATGCATCTAATATTGTCCAGTGTTCGCTTTCTTTCCTCTATTTTCCCACTGCATTTTTGGGTTCTCAACTTAAAATATATTTAAAAGCTTTCATTTTAAATTTAACTCCAAAAAAGAGTAAAGAAGAAAAGGAAAAAGGAAGGAAGGAAGGAAAAGGAAGGGAAGGAGAGAGGAAGGCTATAATTCTTTTTAAAGATTTTATTTATTCATTTGACAGGCAGAGATCGCAAGTAGGCAGAGAGGCAGGCAGAGAGAGAGGGAGAGGGAAGCAGGCTCCCCACTGAGCAGAGAGATGTGGGCTCGATCCCAGGACCCTGAGATCATGACCTGAGCAGAAGGCAGAGGCTTTAACCCACTGAGCCACCCAGGTGCCCCAGGAAGGCTACAATTTCTAAGGTCTGTTCTAGTTTCTAGAAAAAAGATCTGTATTATAGTCTTTCCCACAACATAACTAAAAACTGCTTTAACTAAGCTGTCTGCTTTGTTAGGAATTAACTGGTCATTTCCACCACATGTACTCTAACATGCTATGCCGGTACACTTTGCTCGGTACTCAGCCCTTCGGTACTCTTGCCTTGGATTCTGAGTGCTCCTCCTTCTGAACTTCTCCGTCACTCCCTTGAAGGAATGTTACCCTCTGCTCATCCCAAATATTTTTCTCCAGGCTTCAGTATTGATCTCTTTCGAACCTCACATTACTCCTGAAGGATCTTTTTTTTTTTTTTTAAGCTTTTATTTATTAATTTGACAGAGAGAAATCACAAGTAGACGGAGAGGCAGCCAGAGAGAGAGAGAGAGATAGGGAAGCAGGGTCCCCACTGAGCAGAGAGCCTGATGCGGGGCTCGATCCCAGGACCCCGAGATCATGACCTGAGCCAAAGGCAGCGGCTCAACCCACTGAGCCACCCAGGCGCCCACTCCTGAAGGATCTTATCCTCAGGCACCTAAGTACAGATGGCTTCCAGATCTACAACCCCAGTGGGAATTTTCTCTTATACTTGAAACCTGTATTTTCAATTTCATACGAGGAAAAATCCCTGCACCCCCTCCTGGACCGAGAAAATTTTAATTGTCAGGCACAAGCATCAACTTCTCCCCCTTCTTCATACCCATGTACCGATTTACCCTCCATCATCCCGTATTTTTCCTGGCGTCAAAGACAAATTACCCATCGGTCAGTTCAAGGTCTGCACATCTACCTGTGCACGTGGCTGAATGCCCCTTCCTTCTCGTGGCATTGCAGACCTTGCTCTAGGATTCATTGTAGTCTCTCACTGGAAGATTCGGCTATGATCGTTATGACTTAAACCGGAAGCGGCTACTTTTTACCTTTCAACTTTAAAAATATATGTACTTGTAATCTAGCCAAATAAATAAATAGGTAAATAAAAATTACCTGTCTGGAGCTGCCCTTCTTCTAACCACTCTAATTGAGAGTGGTTTTTTCCTTCTCTTCTGTTTTTGTTTTAAAGTCAATACATTTTCTTTGGGGCACCTGAGTGGCTCAGTGGGTTAAAGCCTCTGCCTTCAGCTCAGGTCATGATCCCAGGGTCCTGGGATCGAGTCCTGCATTGAGCTCTCTGCTCAGCGGGGAGCCTGCTTCTTCCTCTCTCTCTGCCTGCCTCTCTGCCTACTTGTGATCTCTGTCTGTCTAATAAATAAATAAAATCTTTAAAAAAATACATTTTCATTTGAGGAGTTTCACATGTGATTCCTTCTACTGACAATCACCTTAGTTCCTTAAAGGTCTAAGACATAATCTGCCGGATCGCCCTTTTAAAAAGATCTCCTACTCAATCCCTAGTTGTCATTGTAAGTCAGCCCACAATTCTTTTGGTGCTTGGGCTTACTGGATCTACTTGTATATAGATACTTCAGAAATTCTCCATCTGTAAACGTTAAGGTCCAATATCTTCAAGCAATTTACTTTAGGGCCCTATATATAAAATTATAGGAAGTATATTGTTTGCTATTTTGGCAAACGATCTAAAATATATTATTCCTTACTGGCTTCTGATATTGGAAAGTCTTTTTACACCCACTCATTACTCATGAGCCTAGCTAGGAAACGTGACAGGTCTTGCTGTCACCGCTGCGGTAAGCTTGCTGTGATGAAGGCATAACCTGTGGCTGAATGGGTTAAAAACAAAACAAAAACAAAAAAACAAGACCCATCTATATACTGCCTATAGGAGACTCACTTCAGAAGTAAGGACACAGGCTGAAAGTGAAAGGATGGATAAGACAATCCCATGCAAGCGGACATGAGAAATGAAGTTAGAGAAGATAGACAAAATAGACCTTAAAGACTATTAAAAAAAAATTAAGAATATAGTAGACTAATAAAAGTCAAAGAAGGGTATTATATAATGATAAAGGAGCTGGCCCAACAAGAAGTTACAACATTTACAAGCATATATGCACACAACATAGGAGCACCAAAATATATAAAGCAAACATTACTGGACATAATGGGAGAAAGTGCCAGCAATGCAATAATAGTAAGGGACTTTAATACCTTATTTATATCGATGGATAAATCACTCCACCAGAAAATTAATAAAGAAACATCAGCACTAAATGACATATTATCCCAGATGGACTTAATAGGATGTATACAAAACGTTCCATCCAAAAACAATGGATAATAAATAATAAAAACCATATGTAACACACCCATGAGTAACATCATACTCAATGGTAAAAAGGTCAACGTTTTCTCTCTATGATCAGGAACAAGATAAACATGTCCACTTTCACCACTTTCATTCAACATAGTGTTGGAAATCCTAGCCAAAGCATTTAAGCAAGAAAAAGAAATAAAGTACATCCCCATCAGAAAGGAAAATGTGAAACCATCACTATTTGCAGATGACTTGATACAGTATATAGAAAACCCAAAAGACTTCACCAAAAAACTAATTAATGAATTCAGCAAAGTAGCCACATGCAAAATTAACATACAGAAATCTCTGGCATTTCTATACACGAATGAGTTATCAGAAAGAGAAATTAAGGAAACAGTCTCATTTAAAAGTACATCCAAAGAATAAAATACCTAGGAATAAATTTAATCAAGGAGGGAAAGATCTGTACACCGAAAACTATGAGACTGATGAAGGCGATTGGAGAAGACACAAGTAAATGGGAAGATATTCCACGCTCAGGCATTGGAAGAATTCATATTATTTAAATATCCATGCTACCCAAAGAAGTGTACAGATTTAATGAAATCCCTATCATTTTGGAATGATATTTTTCATAGAACTAAAGCAAATAATTCTAAAATTTGTATGGAGCCACCAAAGATCCTGAATCACCAAAGCAGTCTTGAGAAAGAATAACAGCTAGAGTCACCATGCTTCTCGATTACAAACTATACTGCAAGGCTATAGTAATCAGAAGAGTATGACATGGGCATAAAAATAGATATGTATGGATGGAATAAAAACGATAGCCCAGAGTTAAACCCACGCATATATGGACACTTATTTTATAACAAAGGAACCGAGAACATACAAAGGACAGTTTCTCAATAAAAGGTGGTGGTGAAAGTGGACAGGCATGTTCAAAGGAAGGAAACTAGACCAGTGTCTTACACTAGACACAAAAATTAAAGAGGATTAAAGACTTGAATGTAAAACCTGAAACCATAAAACTCTAGAAGAAAACATAGGTAATAAGCTCCTTGACTTTGGTCTTGACCATACTTTGATAGATCTGACTCCAAAGACAAGGGTAATGAAAGCAAAAATAAACGAGGATGACATCAACCTAAGAAGGTTCTGCACAGTGGAAGAAAACCATCACTAAAACAAAAAGGAGACCTATTGAATGGAAAAAGGGTTTTGTGAATCATATATGTGACAAAGGATTAATATCCAAAATTTATGAACAATTCACACTTCAACAACAAAAAAGCAATTAAAAATGGACAAAAGATCTAGATAGCCAGATATTTTTCCAAAGACATACAGATGCCCAACAGGCTCATGAAAAGATGCTCAACACCACCAATTATGGAAATGAAATCAAACCTACGATGAGATACCACCTCACACCCATTGGAATTGCTATTATCAAAAGACAAGAAATAACAAGTGTTGAAGAGGGTGTGTGGAGAAGGAAAACCTGCACACTGTTGGTGAGAACGTACATTGGTTAACGCACTATGGAAAACAGTGTGAAAAATTCCTCAAAAAATTAAAAATAAAACTGTCATGTGATCTACCTATTTCTCTTCTGGGTATATATCCAAAGAATACAAAGATGCTAATTCAAAAAGATATATGCATCCCTACGTTTATTGCAGTATTATTTCTAGTACACATACAATGGACTACCACTCAGCTATCAAAAAGTATGAAATCTTGTCATTTGCAACATGGATGTACTTTGAAGGCATTACGCTGGGTGAGGTAAGTCAGATGGAGGAAGACAGATACTGGATAAAGGGGTCAGTTTTATGGTGATGGATGTCACTAGATTTTCACGGTGATCACTTTGCCACGCATGCAAATATTGGATTATAGTAATGTACACCCGAAACTTACATGATGTTATATAACAGTTTTATCTAAAAATAAGAGAGACGAGTCTGTACTGCGAGGCCAATTTCTCATATCCTTGTCAGTCTCCAGCCTTGTGCAGTTTGGTCTCTGTGACACCTGCCCTCGTAAAATTGTTCTGACAAAGGTCACTCACATCCTACTTATTCCCAACTCAGAGGACTCTCTGGAGTCCTAATCTTACTCCTCGTGGCCACAGCTAACGTGGTAGATCGCTCCCTGCTCCCTGATACTGTCTCTTAGCTTACATCAAAGTCTTGGCTGAGCTTTGCCCTCTATCTTTTCACCCCAAATCTCCGGGACCAGTGGATCTTTCCCACATCTGTTCTTTAGAATTGTCGTTCTTGGCCCTTTGTTCTTTTTATGCTCTCTCCTTTTTATGATCTTCCCTCTTTGTGAACTCAAGTATTGTGGCTGAGAAACATACAAACAGAGAAACAGATAAATGAACTCAAACCTGATCTGAGTATCAGCTCTTACACTTACTTTCAGCAACAACATAATGCTGGATAAATTACATAATCTCGTCATAATTTATCATCTCTATAAGAAGGATTAGTTCTAGATGTTAAGATTCTTATTGTCACTAGAGTAATGTTTGGATTAATGTAAAATATACATTACTCGATTCCTGCACGTAGTAATTTAAATTATACTTTTATAGTTTTGTTATTATTATATTTATGTTTTATTATATTGTAATTATGTTTAATACCTATGCCCAGGACATACTTGACAATGCAATTTGTTTACAAATCTGTCCTTCTCTCAAATATATATTACCTAAGGGTAGAACCATATTTTTTGTGACTTGTGATAGGAACATTTATCTACCTGAATGAAACTTCGCGGGCAACTCAAGAATGTCATGCTGTAGGCGGAATTTTTGTCTCTTCAAGTGTTTTCTCTTTCTATTGACTCGTTTTCCCCAAAACAGAGCTAGCTACTGTCCATTTTGTTAGAGCAACCAGAAACTTTGGAGGCATAGCACACTTCTACCTCCAATATCTGTTCCTCCACCCAAATCCCTTCTATCCTGCTCCCCTGCCTCCAAATTATCACTCAAATTCAGCTTCTTCTTTGTATTCCAATAGTTGATTCCTTCGGTTTTAGGGAGGGGCTGCACATCCTGCAGGAGATTCTTTGTGCCCCTACACAGGACCACCGGCACCCTCCAATTTACTCGTGACTTTTCCCTGCTCCCAAAGGGACTTCCCTATCACCTTAATATATCATGTTTGAAATTCTAGAGGGACTCCCTAATGTCTTCAGGATAGAGTTCCATACTTTTAGCAGGAGACACCAAGGTTTTCTCAGTCATAGTTTTTCAGATTCATCTCCCAGCACTTATCAGACACACTGTACCCCACTGATGGAGACCTACTCTCAGTTCTCTGGAAATGTGATGCCCTCACAAGCTTCTGAACTCACCCGTTTTCTCTTTGCTGGAATGCCTTTCCATGAGCACCTTTCTACTGGTTCTTGAAGTGCCTTCCACTTCTTACTCTCCGAGGAACTGATGATTTCCCCAAGCTCTACTCCCAGATCTCCTTTCTCCTTGTGCCATGCACACGTGTCTCCTATACCTCATCGTACCTATGACATTATATTCTAAGTGTCACCTCTCTTGCCCAACTCCATAATTAAACTGCGAGTTTTTCCTAGGTAGGCTTAATGTCATAGTCACCTCTGTATCCTAATATCAATCATAGGACCTATGGTACATAAACACTTGATTGCTGCTTGTTGAAAGGATGAAGGGACCAATACAGAGGAAGTTCAGAGAAGTTCAACAACTTGAAAAGCACGAGGGAACCAGGGTACGCTTCAAGGCAGAATGCCAGGGGCAACAAATTACATTGGTTCTAAGCATGACTCTGGAGGATAAAGAAACAGGCTTGAATTCCACCTTGGGTAGCTGCTAGCTATCCATATTTAGATATACACCTAACCTCTCAAAAAATAGTCCTTATCTGTAAAATGGTAATGATGATGTTCTGGCAAGAATCAATTCATATAACTTTTATGATATGGTTAGTACACTACCTGATGTAGATTGGCCCTTAGGAAATGTCACTTAACCATTTTTACTACCTTGTGTCTGACAGGTTGCTTTAAATTATACTTTCTAAATTTATTAGATTTTTAATTAAAATTTGTTGTAAGCACGAAAATAAACTGTATAACTTTGGTTAACTTTGGAGAACTGCCATTAAGTTCAAGGCTTAGATGTTTGGGATGGAAGGGATGTTAAAGACCATTTAGTTCAAAACCCTCATTTTCTATAACAGGAAGTAGTGGCTAAGAAGATTAAGATCTAATAGATCATATAGCTTATTAGAGGCTAGTGAGTGAAGATCCAGGACTAGAACCAAAGCATATATCAGTGCTTATTATTCCCAGTTGCTGGGATTGATGAAATCCGTGTGACTGTTAGATTTAAGGAACAGTGAGAGCACCTTGCAGACTCTGGAGTCCACATCAGGGAGGAGGAAGGTGCCAAATGAGCAGAGAACTGACCGCCCTTGCCACATAGCTACAAACCAACCACACTATCCTGTTACTTTCTTCCTTTTGTTTGGGAGGTTTTTCTTCCCCAAAGAAAGAAGAAAGAGCTCTGTGGAAAATTATGAAATACTGTTATATACAAATCTGATTAAAAGTCCAGTGACTAGTGAGACGGACACATTCCTCGGGGCTGGCACGCAGATCTGACCGGTTTAATCTCACCGCTTCTGTCTGGCTTTAACGAGGTTGCCTTCCCCTGTGACGCTATCTCCCAGAAACATCAAATTTTTAATTATGTCGTCAATTTGTTTGAGGCACACCAGAAGGGTAGGGCAAAGAAACAGAATTTCTATAAATGGAGATTGAGAGAACATGCAAGAAAAATATCATTTTGTGCCAGAAAGATTAGCTGGGAATATTTCTTCCTCCTGCAGAAGTCTAAACGGGGGCTTCTAAATGAGTCGTCTTTCTGGTTAAGGGAGTTTCCTAATCCCTTGAACTTCTTGGTAATAAATTCAGTCATCCCAATTATTTGTCAGCAAATCTGATTGAAAATTCAATAGAATAAAATAAAGCCCTTTAGTAGCACAGGCTTCTCGATACCTGTCTGCATTTCAAAGGTTATAGGATTGCTTATTTTTGCCCCGAAATTTCTTGAAAACAGCGGAAGTTAGCTCTAGAAAGAATTGTGTTTTTCCATTCCGTTTATTGGTTCACTTTGTACTATTGTTCACAAGCATTGGGTTGCTAGACAAAATGAATGATTCTTTCAAAGTGTGAGGCCCAGTTTTTGTGATTTATATTCAAGGAAAAATAAGACAGGAAGAACAGTGTTCAACTTGGAGTTCTTTATACTTGTCCACTGCAGAAAAGCCTCTGGGCTTTTTGGTACCGGGGCTCCCCGTGGCACGTACCATTGCATTGCCTGGTGTCCACTGAGCTTCCCATTTTTTAAAAGAGTGAGTTCATTGGGGATTGTTCCATGTCAGAACGGTTAGTGATAACATTATTTCAAACTCTGAGTAAAGTCCCCCTTGAACTGCATGTTTTTTATGCACTACAATTTCAAAATACCTCCTTTTCCTGGAAGCCACATGTGATCCTTTCGATCCTTACCATCGTAAAGGAGTCATATATTTTAGAAAGGAATGTGGAGAGCTAGGTGTATAAGACATATCTGGAGAATAGCTTGGTTTTTCGTATGAACGCAAGATTATCAGAGAATTTAGAGCAGGAAGAACTCTTAGAGATCATCTTGTCTTTACATCCCCAAGTATGTCCCTGGCTTGTAACACTAGTCCAGTGATCTACTTCTCCGGTTTCCATTGTCTGACAACTCAGGAAATCCCGCCGCTATAACTCTCTTTTAGAGACTCACATATCACATTAGTCACATTTAAGTCTTTCAGAAAAGGAGGCTCTATAGCCATGTTAACCCTCGTCACCGTAATTTATTTGGTCACAGAATTCCCTTATTCCATAGAACTAGCGTTCTGAGATTGGTGTTTTAGGAAACATTGAGCTACTCCCTTTTCTTGAGAAATCTGGGGGCCAGCAGGGTTGTCAAGTGGTCAGCTAGTATCTAAAACCAGAATCTTGGAATTGAAACATTAACTAGCATGTAGGGATAACCTGTGTCCTAAGATTACCATGTGAATGTCCTTGGGTAGGAAATGTCAGGGCTCTTTTGCTTATTAAATACATTGTTTTTATCTAAGCAGCAACAGTGTTGTCAGTGTCTTACAGGCTGTGCAAATGAACCTAGGAAAGCCCAACTCAAGGGAAATTAATAGTACACTGACATCCCTTGGGAGGTAGATCTCAAACTGTCTACCGTCTAGGAGATTAGGGAAATTTATACAAGCAGTGTACTCAACTACCACTTTTCTAAGTCATTAAATATGTTTGTAGGACTTTTTGATAATCCTGGAATTTAGTGAATAAGATTTGTGAGCAAATTTTAAAAATTTTAAGAATTTAAATTTTAAAAATCTGATTTTTTGTTTTGTTTTCTATTCATCTGATATATTCATTACTAATCATAATCGATATGTCAGGTAGATATTTACACCAGCTTGCTGTAGGGTTGAAGCCCATATGGGTTCGCCGGCTGGGAAGTCATTTCAAGATGAAACAGTTTAGCCCTGGGTCATGAGATAGCAATAAAGGAAGATCTGCTGTTTTGCTAGATGAGCTGTCAATTTTTCCATGTTCATTCTTGTTCATGTCCACGCCTTGTTTGTCATTTCCTAAATTCTTGGGTGTAAAGACGCAATCACTAGCTTAAACTTTGTAAGAAAAACCATAGTCACAGGCAATTTTTAAGTAGAGAAGTCTATCAAATGGTTCACAGGAATCAATCAAAAAGGCACAATATAAATTACTATGTCATCTCTGTCTGAGACACAACTTTGCAAGAACCCATCCATTTGACTCCCCTCTCCTCATCAGAAAGTCCAGCAGGGGAAAAAAAAAATTCCCCAACATCCTGCCATACCTGTGGAGTTAAGGCCAAAAGTTTCATGCCATCATAAGAGATCAGATAATAAAGGAAACTGAATTCAAACACCCTAGGGCAACTTTGGCTGCTGATATAGGGGTTCATCAAATGCTCCCTTTAGGAAAGCCCCAAGAGCCCTTTCCCTGGGATGTAGGAGTCAGAGATGGAAAACAATTCAAGTTAAATGATTCTCCTTGATGTGGCTTTGGCAAAGCTCAACGCTAAATGTAAAGCTCTTCTTGGATATAAAGGGCTGTTCTAAGGCTAGAAAGTCATAAAACCCCAGCAGGCAGGCTGTTCATCATTTCCCTGGCAAGGCCCTGGATAGTGTTGGAACTGAGGAGACAGAACATTTGGACGTGCACAGAGGGAGCCCGGGAGACGTGTTTTCAAGTCAGACTTCTCTAAGGAAATTCACGGAGCATACTGAGACTAGGCTTGGTGGTAATTAATTAATTAATTAATTGGGTTGATTGTTATTTTGTAGTTATTTTGTGGCTCATAGGCTTATTCAAAGAAGGCTGTTCTTACCATTCCTAAAATACTCCCCTTTCAGTCCAAGTGCAACTTTCTTCTTGTGGCTAGTGATGTTTCTGAAATTTTAGGGATTGGAGACAGGTAAATAAAGGAGGAGTGAGTGGCCAGTGGAAACCATGATCGTGTGGGGCTTAGAATGTGCTAATCACGGGACACCTGGGTGGCTCAGTTCTTAAGTGTCTGCCTTCGGCTCAGGTCAGGATCCCAGGGTCGTGGGATCGAGCCCCACATCGGGCTCCTTGCTTCTCCCTCTCCTACTCCCCCTGCTTGTGTTCCCTCTCTTGCTGTATCTCCTCTGGTGAGTAAATAAAATCTTAAAGAAAATTTAAAAAAGAATGGATAACGTAACAAATATTATTGAGTACCTACCTCTCTAGGGTCACATGGTAAGTCTAATCTCAGAAATTTCAAAATCCCATAGGAAATCTCATTTAAAAGGCAATTGTGGTGTGCCTGGGAGGCTCAGTGGGTTGAGCCTCTGCCTTCGGATCAGGTTATGATCTCAGGGTCCTGGGATTGAGCCCCGCATTGGGCTCTCTGCTCAGCAGGGAGCCTGCTCCCCCCATCCCGCCTACTTGTGATGTCTCTCTCTGTGTCCAATAAATAAAAAATAAGATTAAGAAAAAATTTAAAAGGCAATTGTATCCCTCTGAGCAAAA
The DNA here is from genome assembly GCF_964662115.1 of Mustela nivalis. NCBI lineage: Eukaryota > Metazoa > Chordata > Mammalia > Carnivora > Mustelidae > Mustela > Mustela nivalis. The sequence goes on along the minus strand of NC_139035.1, from coordinate 6,121,780 downwards.
TTTGATATTCAAATAAATATTTAAATACAGTCATACTTCTAGGAGCCTCTGTTTCCTCAAATACGACAGAGGGGTAAGGAGTGACCTTACTGTATTTCTAAAGGTCCCTGTAAGGACTAAAGGAGATATATGTTCAGTTCTTGGCACACAGCATCAAAGATTAGCTATAATAAGTGCATTTTTGTATAACTAAGTTGTCTGTATCTGTCTGAAAATTACTTTGGAACATTTCCACATTAACACATTTTTCTTTCTATAATTTCATATTCCCCTGCTAAGAAAGCAGAACGTGGGTGATTTCAGTAATTTTACATACTGCATGGTAGAATAAGCAGAGACTTAGAGTTCAGACACTTTGGGTTTTGATGCTTGTCTTCGCATCTTAGTGGCGGTGTCATCCTGGGTAAGTAATTAAAGCCTTAGTTTGTGCCTGTGAGGTTGGGAAAACAGTGTCACATCTGGGTGCCTGTGGTAAGGATGGGAGATTATAAACCTTTATTCCCGTTTACGGTAAGCACTAAGTAAATGACAGTTTAGAGACACCTTCCTCTCTTTTCTCCTCCCTTCTGAACGGCCCGTGCAAACCTACCAACCCACATACCCGAAACACTTTCTACTGTCAACAGCAGAAATGGCATTATAAGATCTTTTTCGTTTCTCTCTAGTTCTAGTGGGTTGACCTAAACAAGTATTTTCTGCAAAATCTGAGTACACCCTAAGAGGTTGGCCCAAAAGCAAAGACAATAAAATGAATTCTAATCTTCTTTAATGGTATAAACCTGCTGTGATTACCTTTAGGTAGGCCTCTTATAAAAGGACTCTCAGGGGTGCCTAGGTGGCTCAGTGGTTTAAGCCTCTGCCTTCAGCTCTAGGTCACGGTCTCAGGGTCCTGGGATGGAGCCTGGGATCGAGCCCCGCATCGGGCTCTCTGCTCAGCGGGGAGCCTGCTTCCCCCTCCCCCTCTGTGTGCCTCTCTGCCTGCTTGTGATCTCTCTTTCTCTCTCTGTCAAATAAATAAATTTATTAAAAATATTTTTTAAAAAAAGATTCTCAGAACTATAAGTGATTTCAAGTAACAAATAATGAATGGTACATGAAGATAAAAAACTGTGCATCTTATTAAACCTGCCAAGATTAAATTTCCCTTTCTTTAGTAGAAGTTAATGTCATTTCCTATCTGGGCTCCTGAGACAAGTAGAAGAAAATGACAACAGAATTAGAATGAAATTAATCAACAGGCCGTGGATACACATGCGTGACGTTGAAGAGGTTCCCTCTCCCCAAGTAGACTTAATTCCCATTTCTTGTTCACCAGCGCCCTTTCTTGTTTCCCTCCCTGGAATTCTCAAACTGTCTCACCATCTCACTAGCCTGGGGCTTTGACGATCGCTCTTCCCGAGGACTCTGCTTAGCTAGCGGAACAGCGACTAACAGGGTTAAAAGGTAACAAGATAACTGACCCTATCCTCGGGGCTCAAGTTTCTCTCCAGCCAGTGCACTTGGGCCATCCCTCCCTATGCCCAGAAAAGCAGTTTAGACGTGCAGTTTTCAACCTGGCAACATTCACTTTTTCTGCTGTGTGTTAATATTCGGAGACTTGCATCACAGCCCAGATTTTTTTTTTTTTTTTTTTTTTTTTAAAGCCAGGGAAGAACAGCGTGCGACTATCCAGTAGATGCTCTTAAAGACACGTTCACATAAGCATGGAGATTTGGAGTTGACTCAAAGATGGCTGGGGGTCGGGGAGTGCCTGGTAGATCAGTAATAGAATATTTAAATCAAAGCACTCCTTGGGAGAAAGCCAAGTTTGAGAAGAAGGCCAAAGTAACCTGATCCAGGCCATGGCACCGATGCTAGCCAGAGCAGCTGCACCCAGGGCCCTCGTGGACTGCTTGTCTGGATGGCCAAGCGAGCCAGGGAGAACACGGTTGAAATGCTGGATTAGTGATGAAGGCAAAGAAGAGATTGCATTGCTTTGATTTCTACAGAAACCAGCATGTGAAACTCACATACTGATTGTGCAAAGGGCTTTAATTCTGATAAAAGGACCCCCCCAGTACCCCTCAGCCAGTGTATTGATCATGATGACACAGTTATAAAATCAGACCCTTAATTGTCTCAGGGATGATTTGCCCACTACCCGGATCCTGGAATCGTAGACCAAGTGATGTGCTCCTAAGAATGTCTACATCCTAACCTCTGGAACCTGCAAGTAGGTTACCTCCCATGGAAAAAGGGTCTTTGCAGTGGCAATTGAGTTCATGATCCTGAGACGGGGAGGTTATGCTGGATAATCTGGGTGGACCTCATGGAAACACAGGGGTCGTTCAAGGAGAACCTTCCCTGGTTGTGGTCAGAGGGAGGAGACGTGAGCACCAACGATGGTCAAAGAGATGCACGCTTGCTGCCATTTAAGATGGAGAAAGGATATGGGCAGCCTCTGGAACCTGGAAAGGTCAAGAATCCTCCTAGAGCCTCCAGAAAGGAACACAGCCCTGTACACACCTTTATTTCAGTCCGCCGAGGCCCGTGTCAGACTTCTACCAAAGTGTAGGGTCCTAAATCTGTGTTGATTTAAGCCACTCGATGTGTGGTAATTTGCTAGGAGAGCAAGAGAAAATGAATACAGGAAAATTAGAGGCTTCAGAGACAGGGTCGTATCCTGGCCCTTCACTCTCAAAAGGTCCCGCTCAGCCCCAGGCTGAGAGCCAGGAGAGCCTTAAGAAACACACTTGGGGCTCGCTGCCCATGTCTTCCCAGAAGGGGCTTGAGAGAGAAGGCAAGGAAACCCAGTCCTACCTGTAAAGTCATCCCAAAACAGAGACTCTGGCCCAGAGTACAGCTAAGCAGTCTTGCGCTAAGAAATCATGACATTTCCTGCCCACTAAGTGTGCGGCTGGGGGGACGTGGGAGACAGGAGGAAGCTTGTGCAGAACTGGATGTTACGGGGCGGGGGGAGAGGAGGGGAGTGAGTCCCCATCATCGGGCACCTGCGCCCTCTCGGGGCTTCATGTGCCTTCACCATGTTCGCTTCAGCTGAGGTTATGAGAAAGCAAAGAAAACTGAGACTCAGAGCGTCTGTGTGAACTGCCCAAGGTTGTACGGAGTCCCCGTAGCTGAGGCACAAGGTGAAAGCCAGGTGCACCTGCTCCAAAAGCCCACGGGCTCTGCGCGACTCGGAGCCGCTGGCCGTGCGGCTTCCACAGGGTATCAGGAGGTCACCTGCTGCTTGTGTCGAAGGGGCCGAGGCCCCGCTGATCTACTGATATGAAAGAGTTCAGAAAATTATGGTAGGAGAAAAGGGCACAGAAGAAAAGTCATCAAAAAGGAAACAATTCACCTAGCATGCTTTTTTTTCTTTCTTTTTTGTGATATTTGGGAACACCTTCTCTATACCTGGATTATTAACACATACTTCTGTGGCTTCTTCTGATACTGTAACCTTTTAGTTAAATCTCTGCTCCTTGGGAATCTGTACTGGTGTAATGTGAGCCATTAGCTCAACTCTGTATTGCACAGAGAACTTTTCAGGTGTCCCAGCACTACTTATTGTGTGACCTGTAATTCCTCGCTTGTTCAAAATACCAGCGTAGTCACTTTCTAAATACCCGTGTGATATAAAGAACTTCTAAAAATCAATGAAAATGTAGAAAGGATATGAACAGACACTCCAGAAAAGGGATATATAAATAGATCTTAAATAAATGAATTCTCTCTCCATGTGGGAATGACAACTAAAAAAACAGCGAAACACCATTTTTAACTATGAGACTGACAACAATCTAAATGTTAATAGCACACTATGTTGGCAAAAATATCGTGTTACCAAGAATAGAAATTGATATGGCCTCTAAAAGGGGCTATTTAAAAATACCAATCAAAATTACAAACACATATAATCTTTGACCCGGCAATTTACTTCTAAGAATTTATATTAAAGGTGAAAGTACATATATTGAAAAAAAAACCACGTGTGAGATGTTTTTCATAGCCACCCTGCACTGAACTGCAAATATCACACACACACACACACACACACCCCTAAAGGATTATCAATAACTTATTAGTTAAATAAGTTCTTAAAATGAATTTAATGAATTTTGCTATGGCTTCCCCAAATAATAAGGACTCTCTTTATGGAGATTTACTGTTATGGGGATTTTTTTTTTCCTAGATGTATTGTTAGAAATCTCCCCAAAGAACATTTGGGCCTACTTGGGGGACATTTTTGGTGTCATGTTCGAGAGGCAGAGAAGAGCTGCTGCTGATATGCAGTGGGTAGAAGCCAGGGGTGCTGCTAGATATCTTACAGTTTAGAGGACAGCCTCCACCAGCATAGAATGATCCGGTATAAAATGTCAGTAGTGACAAGAAAGAGAAACTCTGCTCTAGAATAATGATCAGAAACTGATTATATTACAAGACTATTAGGCTAAGGACAGGGATGAATAGAATGTTTTCCATTCTTTAATTGTATTCCATTTTATAATTGTTGAATTAGGTACCTTATTCAAAAATAAACAAACAGTACTGCTTTTTTTTTTTTTTAAGTCATTGTTGAATCTTAAAAAAAAAAATCTGTAGGGCTTGTGAAGAAAAATCCTGGATTTGACTCATTTGGTGTTTTTCCCTGTGGCCTCTTGTCCTTTTGAAAAGTTCAAGGACATATATATTGATTGTTTCCACGTAGATGGAGTGTTCTTTCCTGGAAAGGGACTTCAAACAATAGAGTAAAATAGGAGAATGAAGTTACAGTGTACGGTACCTGACCAAACAGGCTTTGGTCTTAGCAAACACCAGAGGAAATGTAACCTAAATTACTAGAAGTTACAAATGTGTAAGTCAGTGTTTTCTCAGCGGCAGGACAAACACTCCCACACAAGGGAACTGATAGGGCAGAGGTGCCTTTGGATTAGAACTCCTGACAACAGTGACCTCTAAAACTTTCTCTGGAATCATTTCATAAAGCTACTGTAAGTTTTCATTATTAGTCATTCCTGCTCCATGTCGCCACTCGATGTTGACGGAAAGGTGGTAAGATTGTGTTTACCATCAAAGCTCTACCCTCCCACTGAATTACCGCTGTTTCCAACGCTGCTTTATCAAGGTAAAGCATTCGACCGAGGACTTGAATATGTCCGAAGCCAAATTCATTGTGATCAAGGTAGGACCCTGCCCAGAGTATATTCATGGCTTTTCTTGGCAAAGATGTTTTTATACACACACACACACATATAAATTTATATTTATATATTTTCTAATATTATATTAGATAATATAATACTATATTCTAATAAAAAAATTGGAATATATGTATATATAAAGGGTAGAAGGAGTTGACCATCTTAAGCACAGTCTGAGAGAACTGAAGAAAGCTCTCCACTGTGAATTGATAATGTCCTAATGGATGTTGTTAATATCCTTCCATTTGTCCTTCCTTTGGGATCTTTACTCTCTTTCCCTGTTTCATATTTTAAATTTACAAAAATAAAAAACCATAAGCAAGAGCGTACTAATGACGTGTATAAGCTGCCAGCATCACTCACAAGACAAAATCAGGAAAATAGGAAGCCTTTGTAACTCAGAGGAGAGAAACCAGAAGAGAGTAAGGGACTCGAGGATAGAATTTAATGGGATCATCCAAAAAAAAAAAAAAGTTTACCTAAACTCTAGTTATATTAGGAGTTTATTTTGGTATTTTAGTCTACTTTTTCTGCTTTCTAAAGAATATGAAAGACAGGATGCTAAGCCAGATTGTTGGTTCAAATTGGCCAAAAAACCCCAAAAACCTTTTTTTGCCCACTAATACAAAATGTTATACAAAAAAAAACCCCAAATCTTTAAAATGATAAATATATGTGAAAAAAATTCCTGCTGTCAATGATTTATACTCTAGATAGAAAAAAACCACTCTATGAAACATGTGTTTCATAACTGTCCCTTGAAGCAGTCTCTCTGGAAGCAGAGTCTACATTCCATTCAGAATCTCATCCCAGTCACTGTTTGTGAAAACAGAGTCAAGAGCTTGGGTTCCTGTGTTTGAAGAATGGACAACAAGACCACTGGGGCCCATTCCAGTTTTCAGACATGATGCCTGCAGTCAAAGACTTTAAGAACAAATGAGAAAAATGGAGCATAAGGGAAATGCAGAAATAGTGATAAGTTGTTCCTCTACCCTCCCCCAAAAAAGGAGAGAGGGAGAACAATGAACTTGTGATATACACCAAAAAATGTTTTCTGAAGTAGGTGGGTTTGAGCTGGCTTTTATACGAAGGCAACTTCTGAGTCCCTGTAAACCCCAGACTACCTTCTGAGTACCCGCTGATGACCTTTTCATAGCGTTTTTAAATCTTTTTCATTTTGCCTTAAGTTTATTTCCATATATTGATTCTATTATTGAGAACAAGAAGGGTGTCCTTCTGTTCCCAAAACATACTAGACAAACACTAAGGATTAACTTTAAGAGACCAAGAGAAATGAAAAGGTAAAAAAAAAAAGAAAGAACACTTCATCTCTATCAATATGAATATGGCTTCGGATTTTTTTTTAAATAAGTTTTATGTGAATACCACATATGCTAATATTCAGCTTGTCTTGAACTAGAGCCTAAAAATAAATATAGAAATTTAGTATGATCGGCTGGTTTACCGATGAGAATAAAGCAATTTTATTTTTGGAAATGGCGGTCATAAAAACAATGTTACCAGGAAAAAGAAGCGAGTGAAAAAATAAAGATGATAACTGAGAAAAGAAAAAAAATGAAGAAGTTAGAAGAGAGTCACGAGAGAACGATCAGTCCAAACAGCAACATTAGCAAAAAGCTATTGTTATGGGCAAGGAGGGAAAAAATACCAATTACAATTATATCGCCAATCTAAGAGCAGTGAATGTGTGAGCAGATGACGTTATACACATCCTTAACCTCTGCTTTTCAGGTAAACTGATATGTGAAATGTACATTTGGAAGACTTAAGGGGTGATCCTCCAACTTCCAAAAAATATCTCCTTTTTAAAAGAATACGTTGCAATAGTCTTTCATGTAATTACAAGCTGTTAGCCTAATACATTTAAAATGAGTAAATTTCTAAAATTCAGTTTCCACCAAGACTGTTCCCTTTTGAAGCGGACTGTCAGCTTTCTTCCTCCCCAAACTCAGAGAACTTGAAAAAGCAAAACACCATCAACAACAGCAATTTAATGCACTCTGAAAACCCACAAGAACACTGACTGGTCTTTAGAATAAGTGACATTCTTTCAAGAAATAAATTAATCAAGAAATTAAAACGTGCTGTCCTTGTGTAAAGACAATATGTACTTTGAGAGGTTTTGTTTCCCAATTAGTGTCCAGTCAAGCCAAGCCATCCATGTAGTTTTGTTTTGTTTTGTGTTTTTCTCTAAAGTCTCTTTGGTCCAAAAGCACAAATGTGGGGGTAGGAACAGAGTGAAACTTATTGCCACTCAGACGATGTTTCTTTTTGGGAGGTGAATGTTTCTGAATGAGATATACTTCTTTGATCAAAACGTAATTTTCAAATGGAGTTGGCTTTTCTTATGAATTCATCTAGCAGCAAATCCAGAAACTCTTAGGCTTCGATAGTCCACTTCGACCTTCAGACATGGGAAGAATTAAGGGTTAAAAGGTGAAAAAAGGCGAGGACACCTTTCTCTCCACATCATATAGACTGACAAGGACATATTTTCTGTTCAGAATTGTTGTCCGTCCTTTTGAGAAAAAGCCAGTACATTTAGCAAGGAAATTATTGGTATTTTTTTACCATGAGTTAATTAGTCCTGCCCCTCTAACTGGTGGCAGAATTGCATACGTAACATTTCAAAGCTGCAGTTTTCACTTCTGCAGAATCTCACTACTCCTTAGCCTTCCAGGAATATATATATATTCCTTTGAAAAGCACAAACAGGTCATTTAAAACTTGAATTAATTGCAAAAAACTGCCATCTTTAGATACATGAAGACCAACTCTTTGGCTTACATGAAAGGGATTTAACAGGCATGGTTTGCAGAAGTGATGATATTTTGTTCTTAAGACTGTGAAAGTTGGGGCACGTGGGTGACTCAGTCCACTAAGCGTCTGCCTTCAGCTCAGGTCACAATCCAGTGCCCTGAGATCGAGCACAGCATCGGGCTCTCTGCTCAGCGGGGAGGCTGCTTCTCCCTCTCCCTCTGTGGTCCGTTGTCTTTCCTCTCTCTCTTTTTCTCTCTCTCACATAAATAAAATCTTTTAAAAATATTTGAAAGAAAAGACTGTGAAAGTGAACAGAAATAATATTGATGACAGTGAACAGAAATAACAAAATCTGCTGCCTCATAAGGTACCACCTTCCCTCTCTTGGCGTCTCTAAAATGTCTTTGAGTGATACTAGATAGGATTTGGGTTTTGGAAAGGTAAGGGTTTCCATCGTGGGCCTATGTCACGGGACTCCTATCTTCAAGCACAATGGATTTTCTTAGCTATAATGTGCGATTTCCAATTAAAAAAATTTTTTTAATTTTATTAAATAATTTTATTAAAAATTATGCATTTTTCAACAAATTCATAATTGAAGAGAAATCAAAGAACTTACCTTGAAGAATAGCTTTATCCAGTGTTAACCAAGGGCACCAGAACAGGCACCAGCAGATGATAAATGTGATTTATCCGCTCAGAAACCCAGGATGGTCAGAAGAGGCCTGGGGCAGACAGTCCCTAAATTCTGGGCCTCTGTGTGTGAACGCCTAGAGAAAATAAAAAATACGGGGCTCCTTGTACAAAATTTACTAAGAAATTCAAAATGGCATGATAGATTGTTCCATTTCTAAATATCACTTTCTTGTTTTCTTTGGATATTGAACTGATAATGAGAAAGGCACATTAGTAAATCATTAGAAACTAAGGGGGTTTTAATTTTTGAATCCTTGGGATATATATAGGAAGAGCAAGGAACTTTTTTTGTCAGGCATAAATTTGAATCCTGGCTGTTAATAATGATGGCGTTTCAGTTTTCTTGTCCGGTTATTGATGAGGAAACCACAGTACAAGGAGAGTTCAAAACTTGCTGCCGTTTTTGTCAGTGGAAAGTGTTGGACACAGGGTTGCAACCCAGGCGGTCTGATTCGAGGACAACACCAGTCACTGCTTAGCCATCACCTTCCCGTGTGTGCATCACTGGATTCTACCAAACACTAATCATTATAAGAACAAAAATAAAACCCACAATTCAAGCATGAATTTGGGGCTCAGTCACTATACAATGACTCTCCCGTTCCTACGGTTTTCTAGCTCTCTGACATTAAAACCTTGAAACTTTTGCATAATTGGAAAGCAATATAAGCAATTGTTTTTATTATTATTGTTTAAATCTAGACATGAGGGCGCCTGGGTGGCTCAGTGGGTTGGGCTGCTGCCTTCAGCTCAGGTCATGATCTCAGGGTCCTGGGATCGAGGCCCGCATCGGGCTCTCTGCTCAGCGGGGAGCCTGCTTCCTCCTCTCTCTCTGCCTGCCTCTCTGCCTGCTTGTGATCTCTTTCTGTCAAATAAATAAATAAAATCTTTAAAAAAAAAATCTAGACATGAGATTACAAGAGACAAATCAAATAATAAGCAAAACAAATCAATTGATAATAAATCAAACAAGTCAACAATCTTTTGGAGACACAGTATATGATGCTATATTTAATGGAAATTCCTATGAAAAGTATTTCTTCCCAGATGACCCCAAAGGTATTTTTTCAGGTCCTTCATAAATGCTCTTCTGATATCTCCATTTAAAAATACAGAAATAAAAAATAAAGTCTAATGAGATCCCCAGGGAAGATAAGTGAAGTTAGCAAACAACAGAATAAAATAAAATCACCGCTCTCCACTTAATGCCTAATTTTGACAAAAGAGAAAAGAGATTGGGTTTTCATTATCAAACATATTGATTGATTATACAATTGCTGATAAAAGTGAATTTGCAGATTTGACCTGGAAATACTTCGCAAGTTTCCAAAGAATGGCTATGAAGAGCCAGGGTTGGAGAGAACTCCATGACCTTGATTCTAAACCAAACTTCTCAGAAGTCCATGGAACGCACTGGGGGCAGGAGTGGGAAGACTGCATGGGGGGTCTACCATGAAAGCTTAGATCTTTCTCATTAGAAGAAAGATCCATGATTTCAGTGACTGAGATCTAGAAACCTTTAGGAGCCAGAAGAGTCATCACCTAGTAATTTAGCATCAACTCTGTGGTTTAGTGGTGGTCTTTTTCATGTTTAAGGGGGGAATTGTTCAAACAATATAGTTGGTTTGAAATACATCCAGGACCAATGCAAACACCAAGTGGGCTGCCCAGAAACCACACATTGTTTCCTTCAGACAAAAGATAATGATGCACTAATGAGTTTTACCCTTTATTGCCCTCTCTGGAACACAGCCTCAGGAAGAAAACCCACAAAACAAAATTGTTAGTCCCAAAATTTACAATATTATGCAATGACCCCTATCCCTTTTTCTTTAAGTGCTAGTACTTGTGTCGTGAAGTATTTGTGTTGTTTAACTCATAAATCCCAACCTCGTATAATCTCGAAAGTGCCCTCCCAGAGAGAGAAAGGAAATGAGTAAATGAGGAAAAATAATAAAAGCCTTACTGATATAGAGTACCTCCAAGAGACTTAAAGTACTTCTGAGATACTATCTTATTCTCTTGCCTTTTGACCTCATCAAAGGGGTAGGAGTAAAATAAATTAATATTTGAAATTATGGAGAGGGAAAGTGAGGCAAAAGGACACTGGACTGATAGGTCCCTTTAATAAAAAGCATTTAATGAATAAAACTGTGAGTGGAGAAAAAGTTGAAACCCAATTGATTGGACTTACAAGAGTATGATGTATATTGAGGATTTATCAGATTTGTTGGAGTCATTCGTTGTTTCCATGAAGAACAAGTTTCGTGACACCCCTGCACATCACAGACCCTGAAATAATCCCTGACATTTCTGGAACCTCTCCAACTGCCCCATCACCCATTCCAACCACCATCTCCTTCCTATGGTCTCCTGCACAGCAAAATTCCTCTGGTCACCGTCTTCTTTCCTTACCTCTCATTCTCACCCCACCCCTGCTGAATGTGGCTTCCTCCTAAAGCATCTCCACTGAAATTACTCTCATTCGGTTGACGGTGGCCTCCATAGGACCAAATCCATGGAGCAGGTTTTTTCCTGAAATTCCACCTACTTGATCTCAGCAGCTTTCCAAAGTCTTAACCACGCCTTCTGGAAACATCCGCTCTTGGCTTGTGTGATGTTTCCTCCTCAGTTCCTTTATTCAGCTCTGGCTGCTCCAGATCTATCTTCTTCACTGGTTCCTCCTTCTCTGCATAACGTTGTGAGGCAGGAGGGCCCCAGAGCTGTGCTGGGCACTCAGTCTTCTCTGGCGCCTGCCTAAATACACTTTTCTGTGTCCCTGGCTTTAAATACCATCTTTCGCCCACTGTCACCTCTCACGGTCACCTTTAGACAATTAGTGGATCCTTTGCACTTAGATATCTAATAGGCATCTCACGTCACATGGCCAAAACCAAATCCTTGATTTCTGTCCTAAAACTTCTCTTCCCTTGGTCTTTTTTTTTTTTTTTTAAGATTTTATTTGCCAGAGAGAGAGAGAGAGAGAGAGAGTACACACAAACAGGCAGAGAGGCAGGCAGAGGCAGGGAGAGAAGCAGGCTCCCCGCCGAGCAAGGAGCTTGATGCGGGACTCGATCCCAGGAGCCTGTGATCACGACCGGAGCTGAAGGCAGCGGCTTAACCCACTGAGCCACCCAGGCGTCCCCTCTTGGTCCTTCTTATTTCAAAAACTTTGCTTCACTCTCAGATCTAACCAAATGTGTATGTTATATTGTTTTTCATCCTTGAAACATGTCTTTTTATTTTTTTAAGATTTTATTTATTTATTTGACAGACAGAGATCACAAGTAGGCAGAGAGGCAGGCAGAGAGAGAGGGGGAGAAGCAGGCTCCCTGCTGAGCAGAGAGCCCGATGTGGGGCTCGATCCCAGGACCCCGAGATCATGACCTGAGCCGAAGGCAGAGGCTTAACCCACTGAACTACCCAGGCGCCCCCCTTGAAACATGTCTTAGAGCCATTTCCTTGTCTTCTCCACCATTGTTGTTTCTTTTTTTTTTTTTTTAAGATTTTATTTATTTATTTGACAGAGATCACAAGTATGCAGAGAGGCAGGCAGAGAGAAAGGAGGAAGCAGGCTCCCTGCCGAGCAGAGAGCCCGACGTGGGGCTGAATCCCAGGACCCTGGGATCATGACCTAAGCCGAAGGCAGAGGCTTTAACCCACTGAGCCACCCAGGCGCCCCAACCACCATTGTTGTTTCTAATCTAGATCATCCCAATAGCCTCCTCTACGGTCTTCAGCTTGCTTTCTCACCAACATACTCTCCTTTCTTCACAGAGCAGTAAGAGCGCTAAGATTTTTAAGACATGAAATCAGGTCATACCACTTTGCTACTTTAAAACCTGTGCTGGCTTCTCATTGAACATACAGTAAAGCCCGAACATTCATTTTAGCCCATGAGACCATATACGATCTGGTCCCCACCTGCCTCTTCACGATGTCTTAATACTGTCCCCCAGATCACTAATCACTAGCCACCCTGGCCTTTCTCTTGCAAGAATGTGACAAGTTGTCCTCACCCATGGTCGTTCCTGGGCTAACTCTTGCCTCTTTCCAGAAAGAAGGGTGTCACTCCTTGGTACAGGTGTCAGGTTGTATGTTCTCAGAACAAACTTCCCTTCTAACTAACCTTCTAACGAACCTTCCCTAACTAACCACTCAACGCATGACAGTTCAGCCAAATCTTTTTTCTCCCATCATCCTGGACTTTTGTTCTCCATAGCACCTCCTGCTCTCTGAAAATATCCTGGTTTTGTAACATTTACTGGTTTATTAACTGTGCACCCTCACTAAAATGTAACTTCCAGAAAAAGTGGGACTGTGAAACAACAAATGAACAGTGAGTTTTCGATGAAATATCTTCCTATTTTCACTAAGTATTTTAGATGAAAACTTTATGGGGAAGGATGAAGACACTTTTTTACATACAGAACTAACATTGCTTTTTAAATTAGTGTGTCAGGGAAGTAAGAAATGTACAGTAATTAGCAAGGAGCAAAGTAATTGCATCAATTATTAAAATCCCTTACCATTAATGCCCTCTACCCCTAAGTTTTGTAACAGAGAGCCCATGTAGAAAAAACCAGAATCATCAGCAAGGCTTGTTAAAATGCAGACTGTTGGACCCCAGAACGTCCCATCTCCTCTCCAGAGTTTCTGATTCAGTAGATCTGGGCGATGGAGGTGAGGGCAATTTCTAAAACATTCCCAGGTGATACAGATGTTACTAATCAGGGAACCACACTTTAAGATCAAAATTTATCCATAATTAATTGTGAAAAGAGGAAAAGCCCTCATTGGAAGAAAATAGGAGGAAATTTTATCCATAACTTCTGGAATTATTCTACTAACCTGCTATCGAGCTATTCAGAGAAATCATTTTTTAAATATTTTGTATTTATTTTAATATAGAAGGATATTGTCCATTTGATGTCAGGCCTCCTTTTATTACCGGATATTTATTGATCATGCATACGGATGTTTCATACCGATGCTCTACTCACATATTCCTCACCAGCACATTCTTCTCTTGTATTTATTTAAAGACAGCCTGCCTACATAAAGCTTGTCTCTCACTATTCCCTTGTATGGGAACTCCAAAATTTTCTATTATACTTAGAATCACTTGACAGGAGAGGACAGACAAATAATCAAAGGTCATTCTTCTGCGTCTGCTCAGCCCCTATCTCTTCCGGGTTCCGTGGCTTGTCGGGAGTTCTGAACTGTCAGATTCCAGGCTCATCCTTAGTAGGGTGTGCGGCAGCTGTCTCTTCCATCTGCCCCTGGACCAAAGGCACTTGATTCCCTAAGGAAATATTCAGACCCATAAAATCTTGAAATAGAGGTCTCTTTGTGGTCAAAGTAATGGCTAAGTCAGTGTGATGCTCCAAACTTCACATACAGAGGTGTTTAGAGCAGTTTTACTTGTAAAGTTGGGAATTGGGCACCAGCTAAATGGAAGAATAATTAAGTACATTGAACACTCACATGTGTCAGAAGATTATATAGTCGTTTAAACTTATTTATATTTCTCTTTAATATTTTCTGAATTCTCCAAATTTTCTACAAATAACAAACAGAATTTTTGTAACCCAATGAAATTAATATTTTAAAGGCAAAAAGATCAAGTTCCTAAAAAGAAAAGCAGTTAACTTGGGTCATACATATGGCCACTGTTTACACAATAACGTCCTTGAACAACCACCACAGAACTTTCGTTGCATATGTCCTCAGAGGTAAAGCATTTAATGTGCTATGAATCAAGCCACACACTTCTTTGTATTTGTTTTTGAGAACAATGGTTGATTTTTACTGATTTCAATTTTAACCATAAACAGAATTTTGTTCAAAAAATAGTTTTATGTTAATTTCTCTGCTGTTTTGTAAGAGAAAATTCACATACCATAAAATTAACCATTTCAAAGTGCAAAATTCAATGACATTACATTCACAAAGTTGTGCAAACATAAGCTCAGTCTAGTTTCAAAACATTCTCATTACCCTCAAAGGGGATCTTGTGCTCATTCATTAATAGTTCCCCTTCCCACTCCACTCCAGCCTCTAGAAACCACCAGTCTGTGCTCTGTCTCTATGGATTTATGTATTCTTGACACCAGTCACGTTAAAGAAAAAAACAATGGGGCGCCTGGGTGGCTCAGTGGGTTAAAGCCTCTGACTTCGGCTCAGGTCATGGTCTCAGGGTCCTGGGATGGAGCCCCACATCGGGCTCTCTGCTCAGCGGGGAGCCTGCTTCCCCTTCTCTCTCACTGCCTGCTTCTCTGCCTGCTTGTGATCTCTGTCTGTCAAATAAATAAAATCTTTTTAAAATTTTTTAAAAACATTTTTTTAAATATTTATTCATTTGAGAGAGAGAGAGAGAGACAGAGAGAGCACAAGCTGGGAAGAGGCAGAGGGAGAGGAAGAAGCAGGCCTCCCCCATGACCTGGGGACCCGATGTGGGGCTCCATCCCAGGACCCCAGGATCACGACCTGAGCCGAAGGCAGACACTTAACCACTTGAGCCACCCAGGAGCCCTGACACCAGTCACTTTTTAAAAAGCTTTAGTTGTTATCTTTTTTAAAATGTACACATTTGGGGATGCCTGGGTGGCTCAGTCAGTTAAGCATCTGCCTTCAGCTCAGGTCATGGTGCCAGGGTCCTGAGATCGAGTCCACCCCGGGCTTCCTACTCAGGGGTGAGAGGTGAGACCAGGTGAGACCTGCTCAGAGGTGCTTCTCCCTCTGCCTCTGTTGCTCCCCTGCTTGTGCTCTCTCTCAAATAAATAAATAAAATCCTTTTCTGTTTTTTTCAAAGATTTTTATTTATTTATTTGACAGACAGAGATCACAAGTAAGCAGAGCATCAGGCAAAGAGAGAGGGGGAAGCAGGCTCCCTGCTGAGCAGAGAGCCCGATGTGGGGCTCGATCCCAGGACCCTGAGATCATGACCTGAGCCGAAGGCAGAAGCTTAACCCACTGAGCCACCCAGGCGCCCCATAAAATCCATTTTTTAAAAAATGTGCATATTTGGTAAGAACACTTGGCCTTGGCGCAGCTGCTTGTGGACCATCACCTGCTCTGAAAAAGGCAGGTGAGGCTATGTCCTCCACAGGACAGCCTCTCAGGCACTGAGTGCAGCTCTGAGGGATCAATCGATCACTCTCCCTTGTCACGCAACACTGCCATCACCAGAGCCTCTCCCAAATGCCTATGACTGTCTTCGTATTAAATATGCAGATTTCTTTATGTGGCCCCTTTCTCCGTAACTGATACCTGCTATGGCTTCTCTCCAGCCCTTGAGGCTCCCAGTCCATGTGTGTTGCCTGAGAGAGCCCCAGACTTCATGGAAAAGTGGAAGGAGGGAAGGGGAGGCAGGTCATGAGAATCAGACGAGTTGGTCCCTGGGCTGCAGCTTCCGTGTGTTACGTGACTGCCAGCCTCCAGTACACCTGCGTCGCAGTGGCGAGTCCCCGGTGCAGACCCTCTCCCCTGGGGTCTCCGTGCAGGGGTCCCTCCCAACACTGAGGTCCGCAGAGCTTGCCAAAGCCGTGGCACACAGGCTTGAGAAGAAAGGCATTCTAAGTGGAAACATACATCACAATTACTTGCAAATCATCTCCCTCACATCTTCCTGTCACAGACCATGAAAGAAGTCCCCTGCTCTAAACATGGGGAAATTGCTCACAGAAAGAAGAGATGTTAGCTCTGAATTTCAATTAACTTTAACTCTGATTGCTGCGTATTCCTGGATTAGTCTCTGGTCCTTATTAATGAGGATATAATTAATGAAGTTGGCCGTGGGCAGTGGACCAAAGCACAGATAATTTTATTTTAGACAAATAGTTTCGGCTCTGTTTTTCAGAATAGGGGATGCTTCTTATAAATGCCATTTCTCAGGTTCCAGCCCAAATCTTGGGAATCACAACTCCTGCAGTATGTAGTCCTGGGATCTACACTTTTAACAAGTTCCCATGTGTGTCTCGTTCATAATGAGGTTTGAGGACCACTAGTTAAAGAAAAGGAGTCCTATACTGAATTCTAATTGAATGCAAATAGTGGATATTGTTAATAGAACTTGCTCCAAAGAAAAATGTGCCCATCTTTGTGTTTGGAAACCATATCCTAGAAAATATTTGATAAGGTTGGCTGAAGGTATGACTGGCTCTATGTGATGTTAACAAGAAACATGCCCAAGACTTACTTCGAAAGTTCAGTAAGGATCCTTTTTATTTACATTATTTATAATTAGGCTGATCCAAGGAAAGATCTAAACAGAGAGTTATAAAAAGCAGAATGGACACCAAACATATCACGAGCACATGTGCATTCAGTAAATACTTCCTGCATGAATGGTACACTTACAGTCACTTTGTTTCCCAAATAAAAGGCAAAGGACTGGTTCCTAATCTCTCGGGCTTTCCTTTTTCTCAAATATCGGTTGTAATCTGGCTGTTTGAATACCAGCAGTTATGACATCTGTAATTTCTCTAAAATATTGGACATTTGTTCATTTATTCAATAAATATTTGTCGGTCATTTTCTATACACTGGGATGAGTTCCAGGAATATGGTAGTGGTTAAAAGAGACTGATCTCTACTCCGAAGGAGTTTTCCATTGAAGAGGGCTGGAAGCTTAGGTGTTTGAGGGAGAAGATTAAATGTGAAAATCAGGGTGCCTGGGTGGCTCAGAGGGTTAAGCCTCTGCCTTCAGTGCAGGTCATGATCTCAGGGTCCTGGGATCAAGTCCCACATCGGGCTCTCTTAGTGAGAGCCTGCTTCCTCCTCTCTTTCTCTGCCTGCCTCTCTGCCTACTTGTGATCTCTGTCTGTCAAATAAATAAATAAAATATTTTAAAAAAATGTGAAAATCAACAGAAATCTCGGAAGGAGTATCAGGAACTTCAAGCCCAGGCATCCGCTCGGTCCTCGCTTCATTTTGCTCAGCTTTTCAGGGTGAAATTGCTTGGGTTACCGATGCTGCGGTTCAGAAAGTACTTTCTGTCCTGTCCAGTTGGTCCTTTGACTTCACTCCGAGTAAACTGTTGACTATTTGGAAGGCTAGATAATGCGGCTTACCCACATTTTAAAGTCTGAAAGTCAGAATCCATTACATATTATCTTCACTTTCCCCCCTCGGCAGTCTTGCCCTCACCCCACTATGTCTCTAAAACTCCTCGCCCCAAGACTGGGGGACCCTCGATCCAGGGAACACGTGTCCGTCTCCCCTCATCTGACTTCTCACAGTCTGGCTATCTCTGCCCTCTCTCGGCCGCCTTTGTAGGTTTCCTTTTCCTCGGTCTCTGGAAGAGCTTATGTACCCGAGTTCCCGCCGCTGCCCACTTCTCTTGATCTTCTGACCCTCAGCGAATGCCATCCCTTCAGATAGAGCCTGTGAGGCCCTCCTGTACCAGACAGATTTCCCGTGTGTGGAGACCGCCCTGTCTCCTCCCGCCAGCTCTTCCTCTCCTGTTCTCCGTCCTGGGAAAGCCAGCCTGGTCTTGGTTGTCCCCATCACTTCTTGTTCATTTATCTTTTTCCTGGCATGAAATGGAGATCTTACTCATCTTTGTATCCCATCCCCTAGGAAGGTGCACAGAACACGTGGGATGAATGAACAAACCAGTTAATGCTAACAGTGTTAGTAAAAGTGCTGCTGGTTCAGGTGTATAAAAAGACAGGTTTGGGTATTGGGTATTATATTCATTTTAAATAAGTTTTTGACATTTTTAAATTTTTCCTTTATTCTTTTTTTTTTTTTTTTTTTACTTTTTCCATGACTCCATGTCCATTGGCATAAGTCTGCTGGTTGTCTGTGGTTGTGTTTGTTTTCTTTGGTCGAGAGCCTTGAATTTACCCTTTAGTTTGTCTGAATTCAACATCGAATTCAGGAGCTAACATGAAAAGGGCAGGGTGCATAAGACTTAACAGCAACTGAACCACACTTCTTGTTTCAATTAAATTACTTAATATGGGACTTTCCAGTTCTCTATGGACCCATTAGCCAACAGAGTGTTTTGAAAAACTGTCAGAAAAGAGGTTGCAGAATTTGGGAGACCTGAGTACAAGAATAGGAGAGAAGCAAAGTCTGAGATCTCTCTTCATGACATTTACTTGGGGGCATAAAATTTGTATGTATCAGAGAATTCAAGGGTGAATTAATCTTCTTGCCTGGTATTGTTAACACAATTCTTGTGTTTAGAAATAGTAATATAATAACATATTTAGTGGACTGGCCTATACACATTTTTACTAACCTATTATTAAATCTATGTAACCTCTCACAAACTCTGACATATAAATTTGCAGCAAATATTATTTAAAGAATATTGCAACACTGATGTTTTAAAAGATGATAGTCATAATATTCATTTTAATGTCTCCAGAGGAATCTAAATACCATCATAGCCAAATACCATAGCTATATTTTATGCCCACTATTACACATTTTTTAAAAATATGTAGAAACACTGAAAGAAAATGTGGTGTCCTTCTTTTCCTTGAATTCGTATCTCTCTCTAGTTCTCGCTCATAGAATTTATCTCATTATAACAGGTTTGGGGTTTGAAAGGCTTTTTTTTTTTTTTTAAGGGCTTTATTTATTTGCCAGAGAGAGAGTGCAGGCACAGACACGCATGCCTTGAGCAGGGAGGCAGGGGAGGGGCAGGCGCGGAGGGGACACAAAGGGAGAGAATCTCATGCTGACTCCAGGCTGAGCTCAGAGCCCAAGGAGGGGCTTAATCTGACAACTCTGATACCGTGACCTGAGCCAAAACCAAGTGGGGCCCTTAACAACTGCATCCCTCAAGCGCCCTGTCCTTTCTCAAACTCTTTTGAAAATCTTGTCAAGTTTAAATTTAGATAGATAGATAAATAGATAATCTTCTAAAAGAAAAACGTGGGGCGCCTGGGTGGCTCAGTGGGTTGAGCCTCTGCCTTCCGCTCAGGTCATGGTCTCAGGGTCCTGGGATCGAGCCCGGCATCGGGCTCTCTGCTCAGAGGGAAGCCTGCTTCCCTTTCTCTCTGCTTGCCTCTCTGCCTGCTTGTGATCTCTCTCTCTGTGTCAAATAAATAAATAAAATCTTTAAAAAAAAGAAAAAGGAAAAATGGGCAGAAGACATGAACTTCAGGTCAGCATCAGCAAGAGCAAAGACAGGCGAACACAGTTTGCAATAAAACGAGGATGAGGACCTGCAAAAGTATACTACTGAATCATAGGCGTCTATTCGATTGCAAAAATAAATAAATAAATAAATAAATAAATAATCATTCCACTTTTAGTAGTTACATTGACTTCTGATTTTGATAGCTTGGTATGTACTAAATCATGATGATGAAAGGCTTTCATAAAAAGCATTATTGCTACTGAAAAGTTAACCCAGTTTCAAGTTCTTCTTTATAGTTTTAAAAATTAAAAACATTCTCAATAAAAAATAAAAACATTCTCATCTGTACCAGTGTAACCAAAACCTATGTAATCATTCCCTCTTTCATTCATTCATACATAAATAAGCATTTTTTTTAAAGATTTTATTTATTTGTCAGAGAGAGAGAGGGAGAGAGAGCGAGCACAGGCAGACAGAGAGGCAGGCAGAGGCAGAGGGAGAAGCAGGCTCCCTGCCGAGCAAGGAGCCCGATGCGGGACTCGATCCCAGGACGCTGGGATCATGACCTGAGCCAAAGGCAGCTGCTCAACCACCTGAGCCACCCAGGCGCCCCCCATAAATAAGCATTTATAACTGTTCTGGAGACCAACCACAAGTCAGTATGGAAACAGAGGTTAACTATCACGTCTTCCAGTGACACCCACTCCAGTGGGGAAAACACGGACAGCGGCCTGTTGGCTGTGATGAGGCAGGTGTGAGGGCAGCAGTGAGGAAGAGCACGGGAGGCACAGAAGCTGTCGCAACAGAAGTGGAACTTGAATGAAACTTAAATACCCAGCAGTGGTCAAAGAAGCAGTATTTCGGGCAAGAGAAAGAGCCGTGCAAATGTTCGCGGGTGGAAAACGACCTTGCGTGTTAGGACACGTAGTTCTGTGTCTTTCCGGCATAATGTGCTATCGTGAGGGGACAACATGATGAAACGAGAGGGGACAGAGATCACAGAAGGCTCATGCACTGTGCCAAGGACTTTGAACCGGTGCGTGATGGGAAACCTGGCGAGGGAAGACTGCAGGGCCCAAGAGAGACAGATCTGCATGTCGGGATCTCCTCGACGCGAGCCTGGAAGGTGGATGTGAGCGCGAGTTTGGAGGCCAGTGAGGAGAGGAGGACCCGAGCCAAAGTCGTAACCGTGGGGCTCAGCAGTGAGGCAAGAAAGACGATCATTGAAGACCATTAAGACAATGGGCTTAATATGTGAGAAAGATAAGTTTGGGTATTCCCCATACCCAGATGAAAGGGATTTAAATACTGATGAGTTTTTAACGGACAACATCAAAGTCCAGAGATGAGCATCAGTAGGGATGGTCAGTTCAAGTGGCTTACCCGTGTGAACAAGAATACGGTGGCTTTCTCTTTTGTGCTTTCTGCGGCAACGGTCTGACTCGCATCCCATGCTGTACCCTGCTGGGGGCTGCTGTAGCCTCAGTCTCCTTGCACAAACACAACCCAGACCGGAACAGTAACTTCTTCTGGCATGTCTTTTTTTTTTTTTCATCAGGGAGTAAAATTCTCTCCCAGGAGGCTCTTTCTTATATCTTGTTAGTCACTGAGTAGGACCTATCAGCTCCGTACTCCGCGGTATGTAGAAGTGCCCATGAAGAACCTGGACTCCGGTTCCTGGACAACATTGTGCTTCTGTTAGCAAGAAGAATGAAGACGTTGGCTCTCAGGTAGTACGTCAACTGGGACTTGCACTCTCAGCTCTCTGGCCTGGGGGAAAAGGAAAAACACTGTGTCACTGAGACAGTAACTTTCAGAAGAGGCGCTGAGTGAAAAAAACAGGATAAGATTTGGGACCTAGAAAACTTGGGGTCCGTATAAGGCATCCAGGGAATGTTCGGTAGGCAGCTGGGTATAGCGTCTGGGAGTCAAGAGCAGATAGCAACTGGTGGCTAAAATCTTGGCACGGATGAAATTCTTAGTAGGAAGGTGAGGAAGGAGAAAATAGGTTTATTAACCTCTAAGAGGAAACCAGAGAAAGAAAAATCTATGAAAGACATCAAAAGACTAAAGAAAAGGAATAAAAAGACTCGTGTCGTCCATTCCAGAGGAAGTGAAAAGGGGGTACACGGTTTTGTCAGGGCTTCCTACGTGCAAGGTCCCCACCGCTCCCCACTGTCACACAAGTGAAACGAAGTAGCTTGAAGTAGAGGTTGTTGGCGGGGCGCGTGGTCAAGACGTTTTTGATTTTGCTCACACATTTTAGACAGGCCCCTCTGATTTTTATGGATACACAGATAGAAAATCCAAAGCCTGCTGTCAGAGAAGGGGAAGACTTTTGTTTTAGAAGCTCACCCCGAACACACAAGACTGTCTGGAGAAGACGTGAGGAACAAGGTAGAGAAGCGCAGAATCACTCAAGTGTGACTAGTCCCTTGAGCCGCAGCCTAAAATCTTCATCTGAAAATCATCATCGCCATCATAGTAAAGGTTCTGCCTCGTGGCTGCAGAGAACAATGCCACCGGCTATAAAATCCTTAACGGATCGCTCATAATTTCTTCCTTCCTTTCAAGTAAAACACATGGTTCTTTTCGCTCTGAGAGGACTTGGACCATGACTGGATCTCGGTGCCACATTCTTCCTAGCAGCGACATGGAATGGAGGTGGCCAGTACTATTAACACCATTTTACGGACGGGGACCAGGGAAGCTTAGGAGTGAGTCACACAGGGTCACGAGATGGGCAGGTCCAGGCCCAGAAACCATGTTCTCACTCTCATTCCCAAGTGGTTCCACTCTTGAGAAAAGCAACCATGTGTGTAGAAGCGCACAGCATTCAAAGAGCTTTCCCATCCATTTTCCTACTCAACTTACTGCTTTTCTGCTGTCTTACCTCAACGTGACATTTCCCAGACCGAGTTTATCCCGATTGTTTCAAAGACTAAGAACTCTGATTACGAATTCCTAAATGATACACTTGCTATCCAGAAGTCAAAGTAAGTAATGATAGTATCATTTCTTCTTTGGTTGAAAACCTTTTTTAAAAACATAATGTAATTTTTCCAGAGGAAATTAAACTTCTCCTGGAACAAAATGATAGTCAGTGTTCCACTCAGACAATGTCACTTGGAAAAGTAAATGAATCCATTTGGATTCCACACTTCTGAGTCATATGGGATGCCCTGATCATTCTGCTTTGAAATTGCAAGCCACTGCCTATTTTTCTCATAGGAAGTTCAGAAGATTTATAGTTAGTACTTATTTTTCCTTTCCTAATGTTTTCTTTTTCTTTCTTTTTTTAAAAAGATTTTATTTATTTATCTGACAGAGACACAGCGAGAGAGGGAACGCAAGCAGGGGGAGTGGGAGAGGAAGAAGCAGACTCCCACCGAGCAGGGAGCCCAATGCGGGGCTCGATCCCAGGACCCTGGGACCACGAGCTGAGCTGAAGGTAGACACTTAATGACCGAGCCATCCAGGCGCCCCATCCTTTCCTAATGTTTTCATTTCTCCACTTATAATAAGTTGCAATCCCTCCCTTTCAGTGTACAACTACAGTATTTGAGCTTGGTGAAAAACTCACTTGGAATCAGAAGGACGCAAATTAAAATAATAATAATAATAGGATGCCATTTCAAACTTTCCAGATGGGCGAAACATCATAAATCTGGTAACACCAAGGGTTAGCAAGTGTGTGCAGCAGCACAGATTACTCTGGGGGGGAAGACTGGTGCAAGCACTTGGAAGGTGATGACAGAACTTTGTCAAGCTCTAGTTGTACATCACCCGCGACGCAGCATTTCCACTTCTCCGTGTCTCCTCTAGTAAACCTGTAACAGGTAGGCATAAATACACACACACAAATCTGTTCAGGACAGCGCTGTTAACAACAATGACAGAGTAGAAGCAACTTCACGGGCCCCCAGTAAGCAAATGCACACACTGTGCAGTGGAGGTGAATAGATCCTTCTCAAAACATCCACATGAATAAAATCTCAAACACCAATCGTTGATTTTAAAAGGTGCTCCAAAAATAAAATGAATAAAATACAACATAGTAAAATCAAATCAAATCAAATCAATAAAGCAAAAGTTGCTCAACAAGAGTGTAGTACTAGATACACACGCAGACATGCCCTCACCACAGAACGTACCAGGAAACACGGAAAAGCACTAGCAGGAATGACATAATCAACTTCAGGACACTGGTCATCTCAGCAACAGCAGCAGAAGAAAAGAACAAAACTTTGGCTTTACCTATATTGTTTCATTTCTCTCAAAATTGAAGGAGATGGCAAAATAAAGATTGGAACTATTAATACTGTTTTAACCTCCGTGGTGGGCAGCTAGGGTTCATTATGTGTTCTAGCTTGCTCTATGGTTGAAATGCTTCATAGTGAGACTTTTTTTTTTTTAATTTTATTTATTTGACAGAGAGAGATCACAAGCAGGCAGAAAGGCAGGCAGAGAGAGAGAAGGAAGCAGGCTCCCCGCCGAGCAGAGAGCCCGATGCGGGGCTCGATCCCAGGACCCTGAGATCATGACCTGAGCCGAAGGCAGAGGCTTTAACCCACTGAGCCACCCAGGCACCCCCATAGTGAGACATTTTAAAATGCAGAGCTACTTTTCGAGCCAGAGCGCACAAAGGGAAGGGGAGAGCAATGAGTGAATGGGAGAGGAAAAGTTAGCAGTAGGATTCGGCAAACTTTTTCTGTGAAAGGCCCCATAGTAAATATTTTTGACTTCATGCGGCGTGTCTCTGTCCCCACTACTCTGTCTTTGTAACCCAAAAGCAGCCAATGAAGAAAATGGAGCTAAACAGGCACGGCTGTGTTCCGTATAACCTTATTTACGGAAACAGGGCGCAGGCTGGGATCAGCCCATCGGGCCATCGCGGGCTGTAGATGACAGTTGCTGAAAGTCAGGGGGTGCGCCCCGAGCCAGGAACGTGCACCTTTAGCTGGAGAGCTCCGCCACAGCCTCCCAACAAAGGCTCCATGTCACGGATGAAGTACCTTTGGCTGTTGAGGTTCTAGTAGTAAAATTCATAAAAATAATCATTGCATTCTAACACTGTCAAGGGCTTTTGTTTGGAGTTCGCTGCTGGATTCGGATTCTGTTTTCCCTTGGGCCGTGGAAGCAGGTTTATCCCAGATGTGCCTGCCCATGTGCAGCCTTGGGCGCTTCCCTCCAACCTGCCCAGGCTGTGCAGAATTCTTAGGTCACAGAAAATGTTTGAGTTCCATCCCGTTCACCACTCATGCACAGCCTGGGCCTGACCTCTAAAACCCAACAAGGTCGAGCTGGGAGTGAGTTAATCAGCTTAGCTGAACCCTTGCCTTCGGTCACTTACACCTTTTGGCAGGGAGGATCTAGCATGGCCACAGCCTTTCCTAGAACTTAGGAGGCATTACGACTCAAGAGTCTATGTCTCTAGAAAAGGCTGATGTTCTAGAAAAAGGCCAGTGATCCTTTAGCGGCCTCTGTACTATCCTGGCCTGTGCAGCCCTTGTTCTGACACCAAGAAAGCCCGGGCCCCAGGGCGTTACTTAAGAGGAAAGTGCTTTTGCTTCCTCTCTCTCTACCCAACCCACGGCGACCAACCCACACTGCTAGCAGATCAGCATTTATGGTCCTGGCGCCCCTTGCAAACTGACAACATTGTCAGGCCCCAAGGATCGTTAATAAAACCGAAAGGAATTATTTACGAGTTTCTTCTGAGACAAGCCAAACACAAGATGTGAGGATAAAATGAAAGATATTCGTGCTGTGGTACCAACGATTATGGCAACACTCCTGAGAGGTTAATTGTATGCAAACCATTTCTCTGAGTAGCAAGGCAAGTTTCTCTGAGTGATTCAAGGCAAAGGAAGACTCTGAGGGCTAAATTCAGGGTGTGGCGGGGCCACTGACGTGTGTGTGCAAGAGCAAGTTAACCAGCTGAAGAAAGAGGCGTGCAGGACCCTGAGGCCCCCCGCCATACACAAGGGCCAGAGGAGATGCACTGTGAGCAAAAACTCAGTTGCTTTGGTGCCCTTGATTGGAGTGAAAAGCATAATGGTCACTCAGCAGAATACCTCTTGCCTCCTTGCCTGTCCCAACACCAAGATTCCAGATCCTTGGCAACATTCCTGTTGCTTTGTGTGAAGGAGTAAAGAAACGAGATGGAGGGGAGGAAACCCCCAGTTGGCCCCAGGCACCGAGCGATTTCATCAGCCTCTTTTCCTGCTCTTACAAATGGGAGGTTTGCTTTCCCCCTAGGTTCTTGGGAAGCATAACTTCTCCGGGTGATTGCCAGATGTTGTGAAGATGTTGCAAAGCGTTCAAAGAAGGCATGTTGTTAATCATCACATCTAATACTGTGAATCTGAGAGTTTTTGCCCCAAATTGATCGGAACATGTTTTAATTCTGTTCTCCCTGACAACAGCTAGGACCTGTTGAAGAAAAGCACGCATCGTTGAGCCTATCAAAGATGCCTGTGAAGCTGTTCCTGGAACTAGGGGGCTTGAGGACCAGGCTGACTCTGTAAATCTTTCCTGGCTGGGACTTGCAAACTTTGGGTTGTGTGTTTTTTCAGAATGTTAATAATTTTAGAAATTATTAAAATGGAACCAACATACTTTCTTTTTAAGAGACTATTGAGATCACAAATCATTCTGCAAGTATAATAAGCTGTGTAAGTTGAGTGAGTCCAATACTCAGTGCTTGCCATGAATCTGCTGGGAGCGTGGCCATTTTCATGTGACAATTCGTGTGTGGAACTAAGGAGGCATGAGGAAAGTTCTTTAACAGTTCGGCCTCAGAATCTCAGGAATTGTATTGCCCCAAAATGCTTTTACAAAAAAAGAAAATCTTTCCCTTTTTCCCTCCTCTGTTCTCAATTTTTTCTTTTTTAAAAAATTTTTTTATTTTTAATTTTTATTTTATTTTATTTTATTTATTTTATTTTTTAATTTTTACTTCTCTTGCCTCTTGTCATTACACTTACCTAACTCTGCCCTCTTGGCAGTGTCACCGCCTGGAAGACTCCTATTTGGAGTTCGGGACACTCGTTAGCTGTTAATTCCTGGGCCTCTCCTGTTCCCTATCCAGGAGGAACCGATGCTCTTTCCCTGTGTCCCCATCATCCCCTGCGGCACTGGCCCGGGGAAGCCACCGGAAGCAGTTCTTTGAAACACAGATCTCAAACTCCACCTCGACTCTGCTGGTTTGGGGGTGTTTTGGGGGTGGAGCTGAGGAATCTACATTCTAAAGCATCCCAGTGGTTCAGATGTTCTTGGCCGTGCAAACCTATCCCATTGTGCCTCCATACTCTGCGTGCCAAAAGGCGTGGTATTTGTGTGTCCTTCCACACGAATTTATTGAGTATCTACTTGGTACCAGTCACTGTTCCAAGTGCAGGACATACAGTATGGTTTAACAGATGGTCCTTCTTTCTTGGACCTTATATTCTAGTTGCGGAAGTCAGACAATGCAAAAATCTGTAAGATCTTACCGTACTCTCTTACCGGATGCTAAGTGCCGTGGAGGAAAACAAAGCAGGGATGAAGGAGACAGTGAATGTCAGGGCTGTGATGAAGTCACCCCTGAAGGCCTCACCCAGGTGGCGATAACTGAGCACAGACTTGAAGACGGTGGTAGAAGACCATGTCAACATCAGAGGGAAGGCAGACGTAAGGCCCTAGAGCAGAAAAATGCCACATACCTTCTGGAAACAGAAAGGTGAGCAGGGTTGCCGGAGCAGAGCAGGTAGGAGTGCCGATGAGGAGGTCCATGGGATGAGAACAGGGAGAGCAGATCTTGTCAGGGCTCGTCCGACACTGGAAGAACTTTCTCTTTGTCTCTGAGAGAGGTACTGGAATTCTCAAGGCTTATCAGAGTTTGTTCCAGAATACATACTCAGTGAAACTTGATAAATGAAGGAATTCTCTGCTGTGTGGTTTCCAAAAGCCTCTTGTGGTTTACACTTAGATTAACAATAATGACATACAGGAATATTTTAGCATAGATATTTTAACACAAAAAAATTTTTTTTGAAGATTTTGAGAGAGTGAGTGTGAGAGAGAGAGATCACAAGCAGGGACAGAGTGAGGGAGAAGCAGACTCCCCACTGAGCAGGGAGCCCAGACATACGGCTCGATCCCAGGACCCTGGAATCATGATCTGAGCCAAAGGCAGATATTTAACCAACTGAGCCACCTAGGTACCCCTTAACACAAATATTTTTAGCTATAGTATAGCTACCCTCACCTGGAGCCAGGGTTCAAATATTTCACATAGTGGACATATGATCTTGGTACGTTGTGAAGCCTCTCCATGCCTCAGTTTCCTAATCCGTAAAGTGGGAGAAATATTAATACCTATTTCATAGAACTGATATGTTTATACATGAGAAGAAACTGTAAGAGGGATGGGTTTTGAACACCAATAAGTACTATTATTATTAGCAGAAACATATGTAAGACATTGATAATAGTTCAGGGATGTTAATATATTTAATATCAAATTTATTTATATTTATATAAATTATATTATCATAATTATATATTTATATGTCATATAAATATAAATTTAATATTAAATAAAAATTAAATATAAATGTGTAGTATACATTATAGAACTATATAATGGTATATATATATAATTTCTACATGCCATTTTGGTGTGTGCATGTTAAAGGAACCAGAGTCTCGTGCAGGTTCTCGAGGTGGTAAGATATCCAGGGAAGCAATGAATAAATGCGAATATGGTGGCGAGGATGACAAGGGTAATGAAGGAGCTGCCATCCTCAGCAGATAGAGATCATCTTTGCTGGGGGGTGGGGCAGGGTATTGCTGTCCCTGGAGGGATTCATGGAAATGTAGCAATGGGAACTGAATTAAGCTTCAGAGAAGTCCATCCTTCAGGCAGACTTGGTTTGCTTCCTACAAGACCTGATTGTAAGGAAGCTCCTCCCAAGCTCCCATCCCGGCTCGCTGGGGTCATGAGGCCCTAAGACACAGAAGGCAGAATCTAGTCATGCCCTTACGGTTGGGTTCTCTAAGGCCGTTTTTTTTTTTTTTTTTTTTTTTTTTATTTGTTTATTTGACAGAGAGAGATCACAAGCAGGCAGAGAGGCAGGCAGAGAGGAGGAAGCAGGCTCCCCGCTGAGCAGAGAGCCCGATGTGGGGCTCGATCCCAGGACCCTGAGATCATGACCTGAGCTGAAGGCAGCCACCCAGGCACCCCTCTAAGGCCGTTTTAATAAGGGCCTTGGAGAGTTCTTAATTCCTGACTGGGAAGTGGTTTCCGCTCCTAGACTCTACTTCATGACTCTCTTGAATTAACTTGAATATCTTTGTGCCGAGGTTCAATGTACTTTTCTATTCCTAACAATTGCCAGAGGTGTAAATATCACTTTCCCCGGTCTGTGTCCATTCGTAGGTTAATACTTATTTTGAAAGAAACTTGTGGCCCACACCCCACCCCGCTTGCCTTTTCTTTTTGCCGATCCTCCTGATCCGGTCCGTGTCTCCTTCTGGTGGCTCCGGAGACAGGTGCGTGACTCCTGGACGTTCCTTAGCGATTGTGCCACCGTGGGCCAGTTCCTAACGTCTGCGTGCCTCAGTTTCCCTGCAATGTAGGTATAATAACGGCCAACTTAGACGTGTTTTGAGGGTCCCATGGGGAAAACACGTGGTGTGAGTGGGGCAGGACTTGTCCCCCACTAGATGAAGACGCAGGGAAACGCAGTCGCTATGGCTGGCCCTGCGGCCCGCGGGCGGGGGCTATCGCTGGCGACCTTGGCCTTGTCATTCTTGTGTAGTGCAGCCGAGTGAGTGCTCTGTGTTCTTTTCCGCTCGGCCCCTCGCCCCTCGCGTCGCCTTTCGGAGGGCGTCCCCGTGTCCCCGCCGCCCGGAGGGGCTCCAGGCCTCTCCCCTGCAGCCGCCGCACCCGAAGGCAGCTCCTCTCGGGAAACCAGCGCCGCCCCAGCCAACCCCTCTCACTCTTGTCTCGTTCGCAGGATGTTCTGGAAGCTCTCCCTGTCCTTGTGCCTGGTGGCCGTGCTGGTGAAGGCGGCCGAGGCCCGGAAGAACCGGCCGGCGGGCGCCATCCCGTCGCCCTACAAGGACGGCAGCAGCAACCACTCGGAGCGATGGCAGCACCAGATCAAGGAGGTGCTGGCCTCCAGCCAGGAGGCCCTGGTGGTCACCGAGCGCAAGTACCTCAAGAGTGACTGGTGCAAGACGCAGCCGCTGCGGCAGACGGTGAGCGAGGACGGCTGCCGCAGCCGCACGGTCCTCAACCGCTTCTGCTACGGCCAGTGCAACTCCTTCTACATCCCGCGCCACGTGCGCAAGGACGAGGAGTCCTTCCAGTCGTGCGCCTTCTGCAAGCCGCAGCGCGTCACCTCCGTCCTCGTGGAGCTCGAGTGCCCCGGCATGGACCCTCCCTTCCGACTCAAGAAGATCCAGAAGGTGAAGCAGTGCCGGTGCATGTCCGTGAACCTGAGCGACTCGGACAAGCAGTGAAGCCCCCGCGGCTGCCCGCGAGCTCCCGGGGCCGCCGCCGCCGCCGCCTTCGTCCGCGTCCTCGGAGCCCGCGCGGCGCTGCCCGGCGGCCGCTCCGCTGCCCGCGCGGCTCCCAAGTGGCGCTTCGCCGCCGCGTCCGGCCGATCGCGGGGCCCCCGCGCGCCCCACCCCTGCGCGCCCCCAACGCGCTGCGCGCCGGGCCCGAGGGACGCGGCTGGAAACCGGCTCGGCGCCGGCCGGCGGCCGGAGAGGACCTTCGGGGGCCGCGCGGCCGGTCCGGCGTTGATGTTTCCACCATGTGGAAAAGCCCGGCTTTCCCCGGCCTCCCCCGACACTCCAGCTCCCGTCGCGCGGCAGCGAAGGAGGCGGCGCTCGGCCCTGTCCCGCGGGCCCGGGGGAGCCTCCACCCGGTGAAGGGGGCGCTGCCCTCGCGCCCCGGATGCGGGCCTGGACCGCGTCCCCGCGCGCGGAGGGGAGGTTCTCCTCACCAGCCCGCTGCCCGCTGCCCGCGGAGACGCCTTGAGCCACTGGGATCCTGAGATGGGCTTCCCCGGGGACCTTGCTGGCAGCGGGCCGCCCTCTCCCCCGCCCCCAGCGCCCCCACCTCTTCTTCCTCACTCCTCCTCCCCCCACCTGCGGACTCCGAAGAACTCGGGTGTGCATGCTATTACCGCTGCATTTAGAATATTATTCCACACGACGGCCTCCGCAGTAACGCTGGTCTTGTAACCGCCTGTATTGTAAAGGGCTGTGCAGAAGCGCCCTAGACCTACCCACGCATCGTCTCCCGAGTTTGGACTCCGGCTTTGCAGCACGGTTCTGAGCAAGGCTCGGCAGGGGTTGAGCTCAGGAATAATGCCCTGTGAGCAGTTCACTGTCCAGGACCCAGTCTTCCATTGGGCAGGGAGGTGGCAGGTGATCTCACATTGTGATCTTACGGTGAAAACAGATTCCCTGAAGGTACTAAATAAATCATCGCAGCACAGTAAATAAATCTGGAAGTGGGTTGGGACGGATAGGTGTAGGGAGGGGACTCACTGGGGAGTCTTTCACAGGGAACTTAAAAGCCCTGTGATGTTTAATAGTCATATGTGCCCGTGAGAAGCTATACCACTTTACTGCCCTGACTCGAAACAAAAAAATATTTCCTGTTAAAAGAGAGAACTATTTAAACATATAAGGAATCAGGTCACTTTGTGCTGTAGGAGGAAATAAAAAATAAAATATATAGAATAGAAATCTAGTTAAGCTATCCTACAGGAGTTTCGTTTTCAAAGAATGGATTTTTTTTTTTTTTTAAGGACGATTAAACATCAGCTTATGTTTCATGTTTATAATGAATCGTTGAGGATTATATGTTGAGGTCTCTTGGTGTAAGAAAGCTGACATAACTTATTTTCTTGCAAAACTATACTTACCTTGTGTCCCTTTGCTAAATTGCCCCACAGAGTCTTCCCTGTGAGTAGTGTTTGTGGGATCTGATGAATGTGAATGAGATGCTATTGGTGGAAATCAGCAAACTTTGAAAACCTTTCTTTGGTCGTTTCTGAGCACCAGTCTCATGTGCTGCTGCCAAGGGCACTCAGAAAGGCCCACTCCAGGTTTGTGAGACCCTCTACAAACTGCTTGGGGGAACTGAGGCTTCCTGATGGGGTGTCTAGGGGCATTCACCTGGAGAGCGAGGTGTGGCGTGTCCCTGAATCTCTTTCCTGCCCCTGAACTGCAGGTTTCATTTCTGTCTACCCCGTAACTCCACGAGACCCGAGCGCAATATGCTGTTGTAAAAGGGGGTATTGGTTTTAGAAATGGGGGATAGACAGCCCTCCATCAGGAGGCAGAACTCAACAGAAATCTTCGAAGGCTGGAACCTTGGGATGGGAAGAAAGAGCAGAGAGCGTGTCCAAGTTGAGAATTTATTCTTGCCTGAATTGGAAAACCTCAAGTTAGACGCAGCGCAGAAACATGGCAGAAAAGCTGTGAACGGAGGAGGCCCACATGACTGAAATGGAGGCCAGTGGGTAGGGGAGGTTGGGAGTGGTTGGGATTCTCTGGCTGACTGCAAAGCCAACCCTGTCATTTTATGAACACATAACCCACGCAGATAGAGGAAGGATTAAGCTATGAACTCACAGTATACACACATGAGTACACTCTCTTTGAACCCAGTTGTGGGTGTAGCAATGGAAACAATATGATATGCTGCAGGGTTAAGCTCCTTCTGGAGGTTCTTCTATGTACAAAGTTTACCTTATAATGGCTCAAATTGTATTTAATTGTTTTTTTTTTTTGGTTTGTTTATAAATGAAGAAAAGCTCTAAGTATAATGTAATTATTTTATAGGTGTACTATTAAATTATAGAACAAATAAAGATACTCTAGGATTCTTTGTGATCCTGGTGTGATGTGCGATAAAAATGGAATTCAGCATTTGTTTCCGTGGGCCGTGAAGGGAGCACTGTGTGTTCAGAGGGCTTGTGTCCCGTCACAATGAGTTCAACCCTTAGCCTACAACATGCAACCTCCTCTGGAACCTGGCTTCTTCAAAGAGAATCAGAATCAGGCATTCAACAAGTAGAGGTGATGGGGATGGCTCTCAACCCTGGTCTTGGGCGATTTCTAAGGCTCTTAGAGAGTACTCAGCAGCTGAAGACAGAAATCTTGAGCTCTTCTCATTGTGTTCTTCGAATAAGAAAAAAGGAATGAGGAAGAGTTGAGAAACTGCTGCAAACACAAGTTCATCTTGCTTGGAATGGCCAGGGCACCACCCTTGTCTCATCGATAAGCCAGAACTTGCCTTGAGTTTGGTCCATTTTCACATTCACTTTCCATGTGCTTCACCATTTCTTAATTTAAATGCTTTTCAGTTTCACAGTGTCTCTATTTTTCAATGAATTGACTTACATCCCCTTCAAGTAATTCAATTGCCAATAAAGCAATAAACACTGTAATAAAATTGTATACGGTTGATTTACTGTATGGACTTCAAAGGAATTAAGTTTAACTTAATAATAAATAATTTATCTTAGTTTATTAAGTGGGACAGAACATTCCACTTAAATGAGGTTAAGATATTTCAATTCACTTATTTCTGAAGTTGGCCAATAGATTTTTTTAAAAGATTTTCTTTATTTATTGGACAGACAGAAATCACAAGTAGACAGAGAGAGAGAGAGAGGAAACAGGCTCCCTGCTGAGCAGAGAGCCCAATTCGGGGCCACACAGGCACCCTGGCCAATAGATTTTTAAGTTATAAAGTCAATGAAAATGAATTTTTGCTATTGAGTGAACAATTTAGAATGTATGTATTCCTGGAAAGCTCATTTGACGATAGACCTATCATCACTGACGATTAGCTCTACATAGGAGATAGCCAGTAAGACCAAATCATAAAATACAGCTAAAATTTGTTGATCGTCAGGTTATAATTTGAATCCTTCTTAACCTCCACCACCCTTCCCACCCTCTTCCCCCAATCTCACTGCCACTACTTCTCATTCTCAAACACCACAGGCTATTTACCAAAAGAGAAAAATGGGAAACCAAGTAGTTTTTGTTACGGTCATGATGGTTATATCCATTGGCATTTCATTTCCAGGTTGCTGATTTCTCTACTACTCAGTCTGGAATACATAAGGGGAGTTGGGGGTAGGGGAAGCCAGGGAAATAGCTGTAATGTCATTCCTTGGATCTCGAGGTTTCTACCTGATCTGCCTTGCCCCCCTCAACTTTTAGGGTCTTATTATGTTTGATAAACTCTTTAGTGGGAGGAGTAGGCAGAATGTGTCTACTCCATCTTGTCTGTAATCAAAAGTCTTACGAACTTTTGTAAGATCTACTACCTATTCTCTGAGGTTTATAGTGTATAAACCTTAGAGTTTGGCATATATATTATGTATAAACCAAGACCTCCAACATACTTGCCCCATATCTCTCATCTGGTTCTATTACATGTTATTGATCATATGGTCAATCAATATGACATTTTATAGAATGCCCATAAAATCCAGGTTATTTTAGATTACATCTTGATAAAGGGTATAAGAAACTTGGGTAGACTTGAGGGCAAGATCATAAACCATCGTTCATCCCATGGGAAGGCCAATAGCATCCACCTCTCCTTCCTCATAAGTGTGGCTAGAAACACATTTGCTAGATTAAGTGCTGGAGCCTATTGTAACCTGTTCTAGCAAAACGAAAGCAAAACCAAATAAGCAAAAAATACACTGAGCACAGTAGCTGCGGCTGGGTTTCCTGTCTTACCACCTGTCATGCTCTATTTGATCTTTGCAGGAGCTGACCTGATGAAATACATGGGGTATGGTAGGAGTTATTACAATATTCAACTCTCCGAAAGTTTCATTAGTTTACTCCATCCTCTTTGGAAATTCACTCTTTTCTCTGGGGCAGCAAGTTTCAGAAAGTTCGACTTGCACCTCCTCACTACAATAGCTCTTACTCAAGAAATCAAGGAATCATTGTGAGGGTTCTTCAATTATGCATTTGGAGATTAGGGTGTCCCTTTCAATTATGCGTTTGGAGATTAGAGGTAAAACCAGCAGATTAGTCAATAGACTACTGGGCCCTCTGAGAACCAGACTTTGGTGAAGATTCTGATGGCCCTTATATCTCCCTCCCTTTAACAGGGAGCCATGTTGGTTTATTGTGCCTCCAGGGATTTGTGCCAATTCAGAACCAATGTTCAACAATCTTCAAAAGTTCTGAGGATTCCTCTTTTCCCACAGAGCACATTTACCTGAGTAACTAGTCTTAACTCCCCTGGTTAAGTACCAAGAGAATAACAAATGAATATATCTGCCCTGGTATGAAAGGGTCCTGACTTCTAAAGAATCAGCCCCTCCAGTGAGTGGGATCCAATCTGATCTGGAAACTGAGCAAGGAATTGTGATTCTTACTGAGATATTACCCTCTGTCTCTGATAATCCGTCATTGATTTTCTTTTGACTATATAAATTAAGTAATATCCTTGTTGGCAGCCCATTTCTCAGATCCAGGAGCACCATGTTCTATGACTCAACTCCGAGCCGGGATTCTGTGGATGCCACTCCAATCCCATAACTCTTTGCAACAATTGTGTCCACAATACTCCTGAAACTTAAGCACTGGTCCCTGACTTATATTATTCTGAGATCTTGCTATTCTCAAGCTCCTCAGGGAGCCTAGTTTTTTGACAGCATCTCTTCCTGCTGTTAGCCTTGGGCTCCAGACAGCTAAGCTTCTTGTACTGTTGCTGCTCCCAAAACAAGCACAGGCAACATTGCTTTGGTGAACATAGGCTTTCCTGGGACTGTCACTGGCTGTTGGTTTTTTTTTTTTTTTTTAGCTTTACATAGCAGATACATTTTAACATGCCTTTTTCTCTGAGCCTGAGGATCCTTTCCTCCACCATCTATCATAGAAGCTCTTACATTTTTCTTTCATTAAGTGTGGATCAGTGTTTGTGGTACTGTAGGAATCATGCCGGTACCTTATCACTGTCCCTGGGGTATTTGCCACAGTGTTAAATCCTGAATCACGGGGGAGTACTCCCACTGTGACACCTACACTCTGCTCCCTCTCCTTGATCCAGCACCTTCAGGACACAATACCATACTTACTTACCTGGCTCCTGCAGTGGCTTTAATCTTATCCCATAGCTAACCCAAGTGGGTGAAAAACTCACCTAAAAAAAAAAAAAAAAAAAGGAGCAAGAGACAGAAGAGTGAATTAGCGATCTGCCTCATGTGTCCTAGCAGTAAGAGCCTCCATTTTTTATTGCACCTTATTAATAGCTTTTAAAATTTCAACTTGGTTAGATTTTAGTTCTTTTATTTCTCTAGAAAGGGATTTTATTTTTCCAGAAAGGGATTCTCTAGTATCTTCCATGCTTCTTTCGAGCCCAGCTAGCACCTTGATAGTGGTCATTCTGAACTCTGGTTCTGAAATCTTACTAATGTCCCTATTGATTAGGTCCCCAGCTGTCAGGACTGCCTCTTGTTCTTTTTTTCTTGAGGTAAGTTTTCCCACCTTGTCATTTTTTTCAGGAGAAGAATAGATGAATGAGAGAGCAAAATACTAAAAGGGTAGGAATGACCCTAGAAAAATATACATTAACCAAATCAGAAGAGACCCCAAACCAAGGGTAGAAGAAAGGGGAAAAATGTATCTATATATATGAATGATTGGACTGATGAATAGAACAGAGCCACACACTTGATTTTGGATGTATTTTCATCTGTTAGAAAGAACTGCCTCCCAAAATTTTAAAGAAAGAAAATCATATATATATATTTATATTTCTATATATATACATATATATACACACACGCACACTCACACACACACACAAATAAGAGTAAATGAAAATTTAAGAGTAGATGAAAATTTTAAAAGATTCTTAAAAAAGGGATTGATAAGCAGTTGGTTGAAAAAAGGAGAAAAACAAAAAAAAAAAAAAAGAAAAGAAAAGAAAAGAGAGAGAGAAAGAGAGAACTCGATTAGGCTGGAGACTAGATCAAAGCCATATGGTAGATTTAGGGTATTTTTTCGTCTGTTAGAAGAAACTATATCCCAAAATTTTAAAGAAAGAAAAACTTACATGTACACAAAAAATAAGGTTGAATACAATGAAGGGATAGAATATGACATAACAATGAATGTTTAAAAAGATTTTTAAAAAGGTATTGATAAAATAAAATAGTTTTAAAAAGGTTCAAATAGGAAAGAGGAAAAATTTTAAAAATAGAGTAAGAAAAAATTAAAATAAAAAAACTTTAACTTTGAAAGACTAAAGAATCATGGGAAAAAGCCATGAATTCTATGTGCTGTGTTCCCTTAGCTCTGAAGTTCTGCAGTTCTCATTGATTAGTGAAATTGGTCTTGCCTGGACTTTCTTAAAGATCTTCTGCAGGAGGGGCCTATTGCTGTGATTGTCAAATGTTTTTGCCCGAGGCAGAACCGCACCGCCCTTGCCACGGGCCACGGGCCACGGGTCACGGGCCACCGCCTGGCTAAGCGATCTGCTCTGGTTCGCGCTCGGAGCTTTTGTTCCCTGAGCGCTTTCCGTACCGCGGTGGACGACGGGAATGAAGATGGCGGCCGCCCAGTCTCCGAGGAGGAGACCGAGGAGAAGCCTAGAGCTTGGGGCCCCCAGTTCTCAATGCGACCTCGGAGAAAAGCCGTCAGTCCCTCCCGGCTCCCTGGCCGTGCTCCGAGCTCCCCCGGCCTGGACCGAGCGGTTCCATCTCTGGTGCACGGCTCCGTGTGGAGTCTCCAAACCCAGCAGATCCCTGCCGTGCGCTCCCGTGCCGCTCTTCCGGATATGGAAGGTAAGTCTCCCCGGATCTGCCCCTTGTAGGGGTCCCTGCTGGAAGAGTAATGGCCCAATTGTGCCTTGAACCATGGTTTAAGGTAACCCCGAGCTGAGAGGCCCCTCCTCGCCTCCGTCTCTGCAGCCGGCTTCCCGGCTCCAATACCTGTGAGCTCTGCGCGGCTCAGACACCACCAGACTTTCTGTGACCCTGTGGGTCCTGAGAGTGTCTCAGCGAGGGCTCCAACCCCCGCTTAGCCCCTGGAGTGACGTCCCTCAGTGGCACAGACTTCTAAAAGTTGCAGTTTTGTGCCCTGTTGCTCTACCCCTTGTCGGGAGCCAGCGCCTCCCCCCGCGGTCTATCGCCCCATATATTGCCTTGGATTCACGTCTCCACACATCCTACCGTCCAGAAGGTGGTTCTTTTTCTGATCCTGGAATTGCTGCTGCTCTTCTCTTCGATCTCCTGTTGAGTTTGTAGGGGTTCAGAATGGCTTGCTAACTACCTAACTGAACTCCTGGGACCCCAGGACATTTGCGCCTCCAACCCCTCCGCCATCTTGCTCCTCCGTGTACTTTGTCGTTCGTAAGCATTGCAGCAGGCGGGAGTCCCCTCACCAACACCCCACGTCAGTGCACTCCTGGGGAAAACACGAACAGTGCGTGCTACAGCAGGCCGGGGACCATCTTTGGCAACTGGGCAAGGCACCCATCTCCAAATCGTGTTGTAGATACAATTCCTGGACCACTCCTGGAACTGCTGATCTTAGATGGGTTTCCCAAGCTCTGAGACAACTTGTTTTGTGCAGAAGGCTTCTTGGGGAGTAATT
Organism: Mustela nivalis; assembly: GCF_964662115.1. NCBI lineage: Eukaryota > Metazoa > Chordata > Mammalia > Carnivora > Mustelidae > Mustela > Mustela nivalis. The sequence goes on along the minus strand of NC_139035.1, from coordinate 6,083,371 downwards.
TCAGAACGCAGACCTATAAGGGAGTGAGGAAATAGGATCGGACAGCAGAAAAACCGATCTGCTTGCAGTTCAGGCCTCATCGGCTCCAATGCCAAGTTGTGGTGCTGGGTTTGGAGTTGTCCCAAAGGACAGCCTGGAGGACAAGGGTTTGGATCCCCCATCGACCAGTCTCAGGCTTCAGGACATCCCACGGAGAGAGTATGCATTCTCTTTCACTAAGGATAACTTCTAGTAAGGGATGAGTTTTGAGCCATTAGCAGATGATTAATTCACTGGGGTCAAAAGGTGGCGTGAGATGGGATGAGCACATCAGCCCTAACTGGGTGTCTGAGTGGGTCCTTAGCATGTGTGTTGGCAGGGGTCGGGGGTCGGAGTGGGGGTGGGTGGGGAGTTGGTTGAGGGAGGAGAGGGAAACAGAGAAAAGAATGTGGATGACCTTGAAAGAGAAGCGAAAGAAGTTCTATTTGATTTTATAGGAAATAGAAAATGTTGACAAATTTGATTAAGGATCATTCTAGTCACAACATGCAAGATGACTGGAGGGACCAGAATCTATACTCAGACAGGACAATGCGGAGGCTCTTATAAGAACTTAGATAGAAGATTAGGGGCAGACAGAGCCAGATTCAGAATTGAATCTGAAAGGAAGAAACAAATACATGACATATTTGCAGAATTGGTTACTAAAGAGGAGTATGTTAGGGTCAAAGCAAGTGAGGTGATGATACGGGTTTTTAGAGATGTTAGGTCTGTAGTGGTAGTGGAATAATCTTAATAAAACTGTCCCATTTGAAAAAATAGGACTGGAATTAAGTGACAAGCTGGAAGCAAAAAAACCTTGACTAAATTCATGAAAACAGTTCAGACTTCCACAAGACAGAGACACAGAATAAGGGAACAGAAGACAAAGTCATCTTTGGAAATACAGATGACCCTTGAAAGCAACACAGGTTTGAACTGTGCAGGCCCACTTAGACATGGACTTTTTTTTTTTTTTTAGATTTTATTTATTTGTCAGAGAAAGGGAAAGAGAGACAAGCAGGGGGGAGTGGCAGGCAGAGGGAGAAGCTGAGCAGGGAGCCAGATGTGGGGCTCAATCCCAGGACCCTAAGCTCATGACCTGAGTGGAAGATAGACACTTAACTGACTGAGCCACCCAGATGGCCCCGTGGAATTCTTTTTAATAAATATAGGACAGGACTGCAAGGTGTATTTTCTCTTTCTCATTATTTACTTAATAGCATTTTCTTTTCTCTAGCTTACTTTATTGTAAGAAAACAGTATATAATACATATAACATTAAAAATATGTGTTGTCTCCCTTGGGCAGACAGCAGAGTACAAGGACCCCAAGACCCCTCATTCTATGTTTACAACAAGATAAAACTCACTTCCAAGTAAATAAACTGGAGAGCTAGCCAAAGACTGGCAGAACATCCTGCACAACCAAATGTCGAGACAAAGCCGCATCTGAGAGGTTAGGAAGGGCCGAGAGGGTGGTCTGGAGCTGCCCGAGGAGGAGGGCACTGCGGGTGCCGAGAGGGGAAAGCACCAGGGAGACCACACAGGAAAAACAAATCCCTACAGTGTCTGGCCTTGAAATCCAGAGGGGCTGAATTCCAGAGTTTCTATAACCAGCAGGACTTGGAGCCTGAAGTTTTAGAAGTCAGCTGACTCAGCAGCACGGGATGAGCCTGGAGGGCTAGTGACAGCCTGGTCCCTGCCCTTAAAGAGACAACAGCGCATGGAGAGGCAACACAGAAGTGACAGTGTGCACCATGGGAGGGAGATCTACAGATTTTGGCAAGTGTTGGGGGACTTCTCCAGGGAAAAAGTAACTGGCGTTTTCCATTATCCTCCCGTGCCCCCCAGCATAAACACGGAGCCCTCTGGTCTGCAGGAGGTGGTGTCGGCCAGCACTTGCTACCTAAGAGCTAACAGGGTACCCTGCCCACGAATTCTTCTGAGGGCTTGCCGGCTCCAAGTCAGCTGGCCTCAGCCCTGGGTTCACCACAGATTTTCTTAATGCTGCACATGCCCCCTGCCCAGGCTCCGCCTCCACACGCCCTGCCCCTGCAGACACCGTGCTTTAGGGGATCCAGCCAAGGACTAACCGCTCAGGGCGCTTTTGCTAATGCCACACACATGCCCTGCCCAGCTGCCCCGCGCACAGACACTGCGCGCCCCCAGCTGCTTCCACCTCCGCTCACGCCCACCCGGCTGCGGAGGATAAGGCCTAGGACGAGCAGCTTCGTGCAGATTTTCTAATATTTGATCGATTCCAGCGGGGAGGTTGGTGGGGCGAAGGGTGAAGCAGGTGATGGGGATTAAGGCATGCACTCGCCATGAGCTCCAGGTGTGGTATGGAAGGGTTGAATCACTCTAGGGGACACCTGAAACTACTATGACTAACTACCTGGGATTTAGATAAAAACTTAAAATTTTTTCTCTAATAATGCTGTCCTACCCCCAAGCCTTTATGTGATCACACCCCCCAGTGATCAAGCCAGTCTGCCTGGGTCTCATTAACATCGCAGAGAGTCAGTGCAGACCCCTGGACTGAAAGGAAAAGCTCCCTGGACACCATAGCAGGGTGCAAGCAACACACACAGGAGAGTCCGCTGAAGGGCCATGTTCTGGTGAACTGGGAACACTGCAGGCATTATAGGACCTCTTCTTCGTAAAGCCATGACTTTCATTGTATTTTATCTATCTATAAATTATTGTGTTCCGTTAGTCACCATACAGAACATCATTAGTTTTTGATGCAGTGTTCCAAGATTCATTGTTTATGCACCACACCCAGTGCTCTGTGCAATCTGTGCCCTCCGTAATCCCCACCACCAGGCTCACCCATCCCCCACCCCACCCTCCAAAACCCTCAATTTGTTTCTCAAAGTCTACATTCTCTCATGGTTCGACTCTTCCTCTGATTCCCCCCAATTCACTTTTCCTTTCCTTCTCCTAATGTCCTCCATATTATTCCTAATATTCCGCAAGTAAATGAAACCAAATGATAATTGATTATTTTCTGCTTGACTTATTTTGCTCAGCATAATCTCCTCCAGTCCCGTCCATGGGTATTCATCCTTTCTGATGGCTGAGTAATATTCCATAGTGTATATGGACCACATCTTCCTTATCCATTCGTCTGCTGAAGGGCATCTCTGCTCATTTCACAGTTTGGCGACCGTGGCCATTGCTGCTATGAACGTTGAGGTACAGATGGCCCATCTTTTCACTACATCTGTATCTTTGGGGCAGATAACCAGTAGTGCAATTGCAGGGTCATAGGGTAGCTCTATTTTTAATTTTTTGAGCAATCTCCACACTGTTTTCCAAAATGGCTGCACCAACTTGCATTCCCACCAACAATGTAAGAGGATTCCCCTTTCTCCACAAGCTCTCTAATATTTATTGTTTCCTGTCTTATTCTAACCATTCTAACCGGTATAAGGTGGTATCTCAATATGGTTTTGATTTGAATCTCCCTGATGGCTAATGATGATGAACATCTTTTCATGTGTCTGCTAGCCATTTGTATGTCTTATTTAGAGAAGTGTCCATGTCTTAGCCCACTTATTGACATGATTATCTGATTTTTGACTGTTGAGTTTGAGAAGTTCTTTATACATCTTGGATATCAGCCCTTTGTCTATAGTGTCATTTGTGAATATCTTCTCCCATTCCATGGGCTACCTCTTTGTTTTGTTGACTGTTCCCTTTGCTGTGCAGAAGTTTTTATCTTGATGAAGTCCCAAAAGTTCATTTTTGCTTTTGTTTCCTTTGCCTTTGGAGATGTGTCTTAAAAGAAGTCGCTGTGGCCAATGTCAAAGAGGTTACTGCCTGTGTTCTTCCCTAGGATTCTGATGGATTCCTCTCACATTGAGGTCTTTCATCCTTTTAGAGTTTATCTTTGTGTGTGGTGTAAGAGAATGGTCAAGTTTCATTATTTTATACATAGCTGTCCAATTTTCCCAACACCATTTATTGAAAAGAATCTCTTTTTTCCACTGGATATTTTTTGCTGCTTTGTCAAAGATTAATTGACCATAGAGTTGCTATGAGCTCTCTATTCTATTGGTCTATGTGTGTCTGTTTTTGTCCCAGTACTATGCTGTCTTGGTGATCACAGCTTTGTAATAAAGCTTGAAATCAGGCAACGTGATGCCCCCTAGCTTTGTTTTTCTTTCTCAACATTTCCTTAGTGATTTGGGGTCTTTTCTGGTTCCATACAAATTTTAGGATTGTTTGCTCCAGAACTTTAAAAATGACGCTGGTATTTTGATCAGGATGACATTGAAATTACAGATTGCTCTGGGCAGCATAGACATTTTCACAATGTTTATTTGTCTGATCCATAAACATGGAATGTTTTTCCATCTTTTTGTGTCTTCTTCAATGTCTTTCATGAGTGTTGTGTAGTTCCTCGATTATAGACACTTTACCTCTTTGGTTGTGTTAATTCCTAGGTATCTTGTAGTTTTTGGTGCTATTGTAAATGGAATTCTCTAATTGCTCTTTCTAGAGTTACATTTTTAGTGTATAGAAAAGCAACTGATTCTGTGCATTGATTTTGGATTCTGCCACGTTGCTGAGTGGCTGTATGAGTTCTAGAAATTTGTGGGTGGAGTCTTTTTGGTTTTCCACATAAAGTATTATGTTATCTGCAAAGAGAGAGTTTGACTTCTTCTTTGCCAATTTGAATGCCTTTTATTTCTTTTTGTTGTCTGATTGCTGTTGCTAGGACTTCAGGTGCTATGTTGAACAGCAGTGGGGAGACTGGGTATCCTAGTCATGTTCCTCATCTCAAAGAGAAGTCTGTCAGCTTTTCCCCATTGAAGATGATATTTACCATGGGTTTTTTATAGATGAATTTTGTAAAGTTGAGGAATGTTCCCTTTATCGCTATACTTTAAAGAGTTTTAATTTAGCGGATGCTATATCTCATCAAATGTCTTTTCTGTGTCAGTTGAGAGGACCATGTGGTTCTTCTCTCTTCTCTTATTAATTTATTCTATAACATTCATTGATTTGTGGATGTTGAACTGCCCTTGCATCCCAGAGATCAATCCCACCTGGTCATGGTCCATAATCTTTTTAAGATGCTGTTGTATCCTCTTAGCTAGGATCTTGTTGAGAATGTTGACATCCATATTCATCAGGTATATTGGTCTGAAATCCTTCTTTCTAATGGGGTCTTTGCCTGGTTTGGGGATCAAGGTAATGCTGATTTCATAGAAGGAATCTGGAAGTTTTCCTTCTGTTTCTATTTTTTTAAAACAGCTTCAGAAGAATAGGTATTATTTCTTCTTTGAATGTTTGGTAAAATTCCCTAGAGGATCCTTCAGGTTCTGGACTCTTGGGAGGTTTTTGATCACTGGTTCAAACTTGTTACTAGATACTGGTCTGTTCAGGTTGTCCGTTTCTTCCTGTTTCAGTCTTGGAAGTTTATAGGTTTCCAGGAATGCACCCATATCTTCTAGGTTGCTTAACTTATTGGCATATAGCAGTTGATAATAATTTCTGATGATTGTTTCTATTTCCTTGGTTTTAGTCATGATCTTTCCAATTTCATTCATCATTTTATTAATTTTGGTCCTTTCTCTTTTCTTTTGGATTAATTTGGCCAGTGGTTTATTGATCTTATCAACTCTTTCAAAGAACCAACTTCTAGTTTTGTTGATGTGTTCTACTGCATCTCTAGTTTCTAACTCATTGATCTCTGCTCTAATTTTAATTATTTCCCTTCTTGTGCATGGGGTCGGCTTAATTTGTTGTTGATCTTCCTGTTCTTTAAGGTGTAAAGAGATTTTGTGTATTTGGGATTTTTCAGTTTTTTTGAGTGAGGCTTGGATGGCTATGTATTTTCCCCTTGGGATTGCCTTTGCCATATCCCATAGTTTTTGGACTGATGTGTCTTCATTCTCATTGGTTTCCATGAATTGTTTAAGCTCTTCTTTGATTTCCTGGGTGATCCAAACATTCTTGAACAGGATGGTCTTTAGCTTCCAAGTGTTTAATTCCTTCCAATATTTTTCCCTGTGATTGAGTTCCAGTTTCAAAGCACTGTGGTCTGAGAATATGCAGGAAACAATCTCAGTCTTTTGGTACCAGTTAAGCCCAGTATGTGACCCAGTATGTGGTCTTTTCTGGCCAGAGTTCCATATGCACTCAACAAGAATGAGTATACTGTTGTTTTAGGGTGGAATGTTCTGTATATATCTATGAGGGCCATCTGGTCCAATATGTCATTCAAAATTCTTGATTTTCTGCTTAGATGATCTGTATATTGCTGAGAGTGTTGTGTTAAGATCCCCTACAATTAGTGTATTCTTATCAATATGACTTTCTTTTAAAATTAACATTTGGCTTGTGTAGTTGGCTGTTCCCATGTTGGGGGCATAAATATTTAAAATTATTAGATCTTCTTGATGGATAGACCCTTTAAGAATGATGTAGTGTCCTTCTTTATTTCTGACTGCTGTTTTTAACTTAAAATCTAATTTATCTGATGTGAGAATTGCTACCCCAGTTTTCTTTTGAAGCCTATTGGCATGAAAGATGGTTCTTCATGCCTTCACTTCCAGTCTGGAGGTATCTTTAGGTTCCATTTGTGTCTCTTGTAGGCAGCATACGGATGGGTCCTGTCATTTTATCCAGTCTGCAGCCCTGTGCCATTTTATGGGAGCATTTAGGCTGTTCATGATGGAGTGATTATTGAATGATAAGTTTTTATTACCATCATGTTGCCTGTGAAGTCCTCGTTTCTATAGATTGTCTCTGTAAATTTATGTTCTGTATCACTCTTGGGGTATTTCTTCTTTTATAGAACCCCCCTTAATATTTCTTGTAGTGCCAGCTTCATGATCACATAATCTTTTAGACTTTCCCGGTCTTGGAAGCTCTTTAATCTCTCCATCCATTCTGAATGTCAGCCTTGCCAGATAAAGCATTATTGGCTGCATATTCTTCTCATTTAGTGCCCTGAATATGTCTTGTCAGCCGTTTCTGGCTTGCCAGGTTTCTGTGGGCAGGTCTGGCATTATTCTGATGGTCCTCCCTCTGTACCTAAGGAATCTCTTCCTCCAGCTGCCCTTAAGACATCTTTTCTGAATTTATAATTGATGAATTTCACAGTTACATGTCTGGGGGTCTTTCTACCCTTGATCTTGGGGTGTGTTCTCTTTGCCTCTAGGACATGAACATTTACTCCATTTCCCAGATTAGGGAAATTCTCTTAGGATTTGTTCAACTATATCTTCTAGTCCTCTGTCTCTCTCTCCACCCCCCTCAGGGATCCCAATAGTTCTGACATTGGAATGTTTCATGGTGTCATTTATTTTCCTAATTCTGTTTTCATGGATTCTAAGCTGTTTGTTCCAGGCCATCTCCTAATCCTTCTTTTCTATCAGTTTGTCTTCTAGATCACTAATTCAATCTTCTACCTCATTTACCCTAGATTAGATTGGATCTCATTGATAGCATTTTTAAGTTCTGCCAGCTTAAGTTCTTCTAGATATTTAGCTCAATTCAGGGGACAGGTTGAAACAGGGTCTCCTACTCCTCTACACTTCAACCCTTAGAGATTCTATGTTGCCACTAATGCTCTTCTCCAACCTAACCATTTCCTGGATAATTGTTATTCTGAATTCCATTTCTGACATATTGTTTATGTCCATATCCAATAGTTCTGTGGCAGAGGTCACAGTCTCTAAATTTTTCCTCTGTCGGGTGTTCCTCCTCATAGTCATTTTGGTGAGAGGTGTTTGAGGGGATATATAGCTGAATATATCAACCATGACCCAGGCAAAGTGTACCCTAGAGAATTTCAGAGCAATTGGAAGTCACCACCAAAAAGAAAGAAAAAGAAAAAATAAGAAAAAAAACCCAGCCAAAAGGCCCTCAAAGTAAGATTTATAAAGTACAAAAACAAAAATGAACAAAGAAAAAGACTGGAAAAGAAAAAGAGAAAAAAAAAAAACCCAGTCAAAATGAACCCCAAGAATAAGATTTATAAAATACAAAAACAAAAACAAACACACAGAAACACAGAAGAACAAGATGGGAAGGTGGTTACAAACTCTTGATATTGGTGAGGAAGGTTATTTCAGTTCTTCCTGGGTGTATCTTGTTATCTTTGTTAAAGGACTCAACTTTCCAGAGATATAGGGAAATTAAAACTGGTGTGTGTGTGTGTGTGTGTGTGTGTGTCTGTCTATATGTGTGTGTGTGTGTGTGTATGTGTATAGTATTGAATATATATATACATATACATATATATATAGTATTGAATAGGGAAGAAGGGCTACCTTGAGGCTTATATCTATGTATACATTTTTTAAAAAGGCATATGTATGGAAAAGTTCTATGTATGAAAAAGTTTAAATTAAAAAGTTACTATGGAATATGTTGTATTAAACAACCAGTTGAAATGGTAAGTAGATAAAAAAATAAAAAGAAAAAGAACAAGAATCACGAGAACTAATTTAAAGAGAGAGAGAGAGAGAGAGAGAGAGAATTTGTATCTATGAAATATACAGGGTTGGGGACAATACCAGGAGTTTAATATATGGTTTTCCTTTGATGTTGGGGTTTTACAGTTTCATGGGGATCCTGTGGTTGTTGTCCTCTTGTTCTTTTGCCTTGTCTTCTGGGGAAGAGGCCTGCCATGTTGTTTTTCAGTCAGTCTTGCCTGGGCTGAGTTTCCCTGCCCCCTATCAAGGGGCTGCTCTCTGTGGAAACCGGTTTTTCAGGCTTTTGTTCTCTGGAGGTTTTTTATTCTTTGATGGCTTTTTGTGCATTTTCTAGGTGGGTTGGAGCAAAGTAAACTGTCCACACCCAGACCTCCACCTCAGAGGAGAGGCTCAGTCTGCTCTTCTCAGGATGGTCCAGAATACACAGACCCCCCCCTCCCCCGCTAACTCTGTCGAACAGCACTACCTCCCGCAGGTTGTGCGCACCCCCAGCCACCATCTTAGTGGCCGCCGGAGGCCCTGCTTGTCTCTGTACCCCCATGCCACTAAAACCACGAGTGATACTGGTCCAGGCAGGCCTGACTCTGGTGGCTGCCATTCCCAAGACCACTGTCTGGTCCACACCCACACCAGGTGCACTCAGCCCTGGCAGCAGTGGAGGCAGTGGATGGTCACAGACCCACGGACCACCGAATGGAGCCTGTGCAGGGTTCTCTCAGGCACAGACGGGGGTGTGCTCAGCCCAGGCAGTGGTGCAGGCAGTGGAGGCAGCTATCGTGGCTGCGGAGCCAGGGACTGCTGACTGCAGCAGGGCTCTCTCAGGCATGGGTGGGTGCTGGCTGTGGCCGTCCTAGGACTGTGGGCTTATACCTGTGCTTGTGGCCACCCGATCCCAACAATTGCCCCTTAAGTCCCTTTGTTCTTTTTGAGTGCTCTTAACCTGTCTCCAGGTTAATGCTGGTCCCCAAGCACAGGACATTTTCATATTGGGATATTACTTTCCAATGTGTCACTTCTGGTAGCTCCCTCCCCATTCTGTTTATCCTCTGATATCAGTCTGTGCACCCCCACTCTTCTTTCCCTCTCCACTGATGATCCTCTGCCCTTATAGAGATCCAGAAGTGTATAATCTTACATCTGATTTCTTGGATGTTCAGAGTGCTCTGCTAGATATTTAGCTCAATTCAGGGGACAGGTTGAAACAGGGTCTCCTACTCCTCTACCTTCTTGCCCCTCCTCTAGTTTTTGGCCAACCCACTACTTTTAAAAACAGAAGACACAGCTGACTTTCCTAACACACAGAGACAGAGGTACACAAGATAAGGTAGACAAAATAAGGAGACAAACATGTCCCAAATGAAAGAACAAGACAAAAATCACAATAGGATATCTAATAAACAGAAATAAGTAATATGCCTGATAGAGAATATAAAGTAATGATTATAAAGATACACACTGGACTTCAGAAGATGGTGGAGGACATAGTGAAACCCTTGATAAAGAGATAAAAACGTAACATATCAGAGGTGAAGAACTCAATAAATGAAATAAAAAATATGATAGGTGGAATAAATAGTAGATTATAAGAATGTATCGGTGACCTGGAGGGGAGTAATGGTAAGCTGAATGGGTGACAAACAAATACTACATAATGAAAATAGACTTAGCTCAGTGACTCAATCAAGCATAACAGCATTTGAATTATAGGAATCTGAGAATGAGAAGAGAGAGAAAGGGGGGAAAGAAAAAGTATTTGAAGATATAATAGCTGAAAAATCCCCAAATCTGGGGAGGGGAGCAGAATCCAGATTCAGGAGGCACAGAAAGCCCCCAACAGGTACAATCCAAGGAGGTCCACCCCAAGACACAAAAATTGCAAAAAAAAAATTGCAAAATTAAAATTGCAAAAAGTAACAAGGAAAGAATTTTAAAGGTTGCCAGAGAAAAGACACAGACACTTATATACAAAGGAAACTCTGTAAGGCTATAAGCCGTGACAGAGTGAATTAAAAAGAACCAAAAAATGAAAAACAAAAAAACAAGACCACCTATATGCTACCTACAAGAAACTCTTTTTAGACCTAAACACAACTGCAGATTGAAAATGAGGGGCTAGAGAAACATATCATGCAAATGGATGTCAAAAAAAAAGCCAGATTAACAATACTTACATCAGACAAAATAGACTTTAAAACAAAGTCTGTAAAAAGAGGTAAGGACACTATATAATCATAAAGGGGACAAACCAACAAGAAGATATAACAATTGTAAATATATGTGCTCCCAACATGGAAACACCCAAACACATAAAACCATTAGTAACAAACATAAAGGAACTAATCAATAGTAATACAGTATCAGTAGGGGACTTTAACACCCCACTTACATTGATGGACACATCATCCAAACAGAAAATCAACAAGGAAATGTGGCTTTGAATGACACACCGGGCAGATGGATTTAGCAGATCCATTCAGAATACTCCATCCTAAAACAGCAGAATATATATTTTTTTCAAGTGCACATGAATATTCTCCAGAATAGATCACATATTAAACCACAAAACAAGCCCTAACAAACTAAAAAATATCAAAGTCAGGAGCGCCTGGGTGGCTCAGTCAGTTAAGTGTCTGCCTTTGGCTTAGGTCATGATCTTAGGCTCCTAGCATAGAGCCCCATGTCAGGCTCTCCACTCAACGGGGAGTCTGCTTCTCTCTCTCACTTTGTGTGCGCTCTCTCTCTCTCAAATGAGTAAAAAATAATATTGAAGTAATACCATGAATTTTTTTTCTAACCTCAATGCTATGAAACTGAAGTCAACCACAAGAAAAAATATCTGGAAAGACCACAAATACATGGAGATTAAATAACATGCTACTGAACGACGAACAGGTCAACCAAGAAATCAAAGGAAAATTAAAAGAGTACATGGAAGCAAATGAAAATGAAAACACAATGGCCCAAAACCTTTGGGATGCAGCAAAATAGCTTTAAGAGGGAAGTTTATAGCAATACAGGCCTACCTCAAAAAACTAGAAAAATCTCAATCTAACCTTATACCTAAAGGAAATAGAAAAAGAACAACAAAAAAAATTCCAGATTGGAAGGAAGGAAATAATAAAACAGAGCAGAAATAAATGGTGTGCAAACTAAAACAAAACAAACATAAATTTAAAGAAACAATAAAATAGATCAATGAAACTAGGAGCTGGTTCTTTGAAAAGATCAATAAAATTGATAAATATCTAGCCAGAATCATCAGCAAAAGAGAAGAGAGAGAGAGAGAGAAAGGACTCAAACAAATTTACAAATAAAAGAAGAGCAATAAAAACCAACACCATAGAAATACAAACAATTAAAAAAGAATATTATGGAAAACTACTTGCCAACAAATTAGGCAACTGAGAGGAAATGGATAAATTCCTAGGGGCATATAGCCTACCAAAACTGAAACAAAAAGGAATAGAAAATTTGAACAGACCAGTTACCAGCAAGGAAACTGAATCCCCAGCAAACAGAAGTCTAGGACCAGAGAGCTTCACAGGCAAATTCTACCAAACATTTATTATTTTTCTTAAGATTTAATATATGTAAACTTTTTAAAAAGATTTTATTTATTTGATAGATAGAGATCACAAGTAGGTAGAGAAGCAGGCAAAGAGAGGAGGAAGCAGGTTCCCTGCTGAGCAGAGAGCCTGATGCAGGGCTTAATCCTAGGACCCTGAGAAGTCAGAGGCTTTAACCCACTGAGCCACCCAGGTGCCCCTCTACCAAACCTTTAAAGAAGACTTAATACCTTTTCTATTCAAACTGTTCAAAAAAATAGAGGGAGAAAGAAAACACTGAAATTCATTCTATGAGGCCAGTATCACCTTGATACCAAAACCAAAGACACTTTGATAAAGAGAATTACATGCCAGTAACTCTGATGAACATAGATGCAAAAATCCTCAACAGAATACTAACAAAATCCAACAGTACATTTAAGAAATTGTTCAAAATCAATGGGATTTATTCCCAGGATGCAAACATAGTTCAATACTCACAAATCAATCAACATGATATATTACATCAATAGGAGAAAGGCTAAAACCATATGATTATTTCAATAGACACAGAAAAAGTCTGAAAAACTACAACAATCCTTTCATGATAAAAGCCCTCAACAAAGTAGATTTCAAGGGACCATGCCTCAACATAATAAAGGCAACATATTGAAAACCACGGCAAGCATCAAACTCAATGTGGAAAAACTGAGAGCGTTCCTCTGACTGTCAGGAACAAGACAATGATATACCCTATCACTACTTTTATTCAACCTTGTACCGAAAGTCCTAGCCACAGCAATCAAACAAGATGAAGAAAAAAAGGCATCCCAATTAAAAAGGAAGAAGTAAAATTTTCACTAAGTGCAGGTGACAGATATTATATTAGAAAATCCTAAATTCCCCACCAAAAAACTGCTAGAACTGATAAATGAATTCAGTATAGTCACAGGATACAAGATCAATAGGTAGAAATCAGTTGCACTTCTATTCACTAACAATGAAACAGCAGAAAGAAATATTAAGAAATAAATCCCATTTACAATTGCACCCCAAATGATAAGATACCTCGAAATAAACCTACCAAAGATGTGAAAGACCTATACTCTGAAAAATATGCAACACTGGTGAAAGAAACAGAAGGCAATGCAAAGAAATGGAAAGATATTCCATGTTCAGGGATCAGAACAATTATTGTTAATTATTGTTAAAATGTCTACCCAAAGCAATCTACAGATTTAATGCAATCCCTGTCAAAATGCCAACAGTGTTTTTCACAGAACTAGACCAAATCATCCTAAAATTCATATAGAATCACAAGAAATACAAAATAACCAAAAAAATTTTGAAAAAGAAAAGCAAAGCTGGAGGTATCACAATCCCAGTCTTCAAGTGATATTACAAGGCTGCAGTAATCAAAAGAGTATGGTACAGGCACAGAAATAGACACATAGATCAATGGAACAGAGTAGAGAACCCAGAAATAAACCCACAATTAAATGGCCAGTTGATCTTTGACAGAACAGGAAAGAGTATCCAATGGGAAAAAGAAAGTCTCTTCAATAAATGATGTTGGGAGAACTGGATAGCTATCATGCAAAAGAATGAAACTGGACCACTTCCTTACACTATACACAAAAATAAACTCAAAATGGATGAGACACCTAAACGTGAGTCCTGAAACCATAAAAATCCTAGAAGAGAGCCAGGCGGTAATTTCTCTGACATTGGTCATAGCAACATTTTTCTAATATGTTTCCTGAGACAAGGGAAATGAAAACAAAAATAAACTATTGGGACTACGTCAAAATAAAGATCCTGCACAACAAAGTAACAATGAACAAAACCAAGTATGGACCTACTGAATGGGAGAAGATATTTGCAAATGACTTATCTGATAAAGGGCTAGTATGCAAAGTAGATAAAGAACTTAAACAACTTAACACCCAAGAAATGAATAATCCAATTAAAATGGGCAGAAGACATGAACAGACATTTCTCTGAAGAAGACATCCAGATGGCCAATAGACACACGAAAAGATGCTCAACATCACTGATCATCAGGGAAATACAGATCAAAACTACAACGAGACTATCAGCTCACACCTGTCAGAGTAGCTAAAATGAAAAACACAAGAAACAAAGTGTTGGGGAGGATATGAAGTAAAATGGGACTCTCTTACACTGCTGCTGGGAATGCAAGCTGGTGCAACCACTCTGGAAAACAGTATGGAGGTTTCTCCAAAAGTTAAATATAGAGCTACCCTCCAATCCAGCTATCAAAGTACTAGGTATTTATACCCAAAGAATACAAAAATATTAATTCAAAAGAATACATGCACCCCAATGTTTATAGCAGCATTATCTATAATAGCCAAAATATGGCAGCAGCCCAAGTGTCCATTGACAGATGAATGAATAAAGAAGAGTGGTATGTGTGTATGTATACACACACAATGGAATATTACCCATAAAAAAAGAATGAAATTGTGCCATTTGTGATGACATGGATGGAGCTAGAGTATAATAATACTAAGCAAAATTAATCAGAAAAAGACAAATACCATACCATTTTCACTAATATGTGGAATTGAAGAAACAAAACAAATGAGCAAAGGAAAAAAAAAAGAGAGAGAGAGGGAAACCAGGAAACAGATACTTAACTCTAGAGAACACACTGCTGGTTACCAGAGGAAAGGTGGGTGGCGGGATGGGGAAAACAGGTAATGGGGAGTAAGGAGTGTACTTGTCGTGATGAGCACTGGGTGGTGCGTGAAATTATTGAATCACGATATTGTATACCTGAAACCAATATAACACTGTATGTTAACTATACTACAATTAAAATTAAATTAAAAAATAGGTATTAATCAATGGTGTAGGTTATTAGTAAGGCTTCAAGTACAGCAGGCTATCAAAAGTTAAGTTTGGGGGGAGTCAGAAGTTATAAGTGAACTTTTGACTGTGCAAGGTTGACACCCCTCACCCTTATGTTGCTCAAAGATCAACTGTACTTACGAAGAACAGGTATAAAGGACATGAGTGACATTCCTCGGGCAATGTCTGTTCACTACCTAATATAAAAAGTGGGGCCTTACTATCATTTCACTGAGCCACCCTTGTCCTAAATAATGCTTCTACCCTTCCCTTGTCCTGTGCATGTCTCTATATTTGAGCGGTCCAACTCATCCCTGATGAAGCACTGTTGGCTCGAGTCCCAACACCACCTCCAATTTTGAAGGAAAGAAGTGTGATTAAAAACCTAGCACACATAAAACGTTCCTAACCACTACTGCCACCCATCAAATTCTGCTGCCAAACGTTCTTCATCTAACAAGAGTACAGCTATGAGAAGGATGCGATTGCTAATGTCTGGGGAGTAGGTACTGGGTCCTAGATTACGAATTGGATGTCTAATCAAGGCTGAAAACTTCAAGTTTTATGTTTGAAAGTTCAGCAAAAAGGTTTAAGAGTTATCCAAATATTTACATCTTGTAGTTTTTTTGCTTTCTGTTTTTGTTTGGTGGTGGTGTATATTTTTTTCTTATTTTTGTTTTATTTGAGGAGCCAACCAATATACAACTTGTGTTCCCATAAGAACCACACATCTGTTTTTCCATGTGCTAGAAGGCACTCTTTTGATGGGGTCTATTTCTGGATGTATCCTGGAATTGTGAGAACCAAATATTAAAATTCTTGATTCTCACCCTTTGCTTGAAAAAGCGAGCTCCCTAATGTAAGAATATACTGAGAAGTTATGGGTAGTGTTTACCAAGTAAAATATATGGGTATGAAATAACCAGTACTAAGGATTAACCAGTATTAATCAATAGATTAATTGAGTTCTACTGTGCTCATTCTTGCTGTCACATGGCTTGATTGCCATGTTATATTGCCAGTTTTTGACTCCAGAAGACTAAACCCAGCAGAAAAGTCTCATTGTTGATTACCCTGTAAGGAGTGGGCTGGTCCTGGGATCCATTGCATGGATTAGAAGGTGATGTTAATTTCTGGAAAATTTACTGTGTATGATAGGATTATAGCTATAAATTAGAAACATTTACATGAAGTCAATGAGGGCTGTAAGAAGTAACTTCAAAATTGAAGTGAATGGGGTTTTGCATAAGAATTACCAAAATGGGCCATTGTGAAATAAAAGCCCAGTGTTACTGTAACAATCAGACCACCATAGGAGAAAATGTGTCCAGTGGCCTACAGACCACCCTGACTTTTTTTTTTTTTTTCCTATTTTCATTCCTGCAACAGACAAGCAAGGTTGGCTTCCCACACTTAACAAATCTCCATAGTGGTCTTGTGTGAGAATTTTCCTGATTTTCCCATGGATAGTATCCGATAGAATTGCTGTAGTGATGCCAGCATCAGAAATCACCTAAAGCCTTCTGTCCCCTTGATTCCACAGACTTGGCCACATACGTGTGTCATCTGATAATGGAAGTCCGACACATTCCCCAAATTATACAATATTTCTATGCTGACTTATTTTTCAAAATTGTACAAAATCCAAAAGAACCAGAGGAAATAACAGTGAATTTACATAAAGGGGAGCGCACTATACACAGTTTTACTTCTTAGTTGTTTTTCACACACAAATGACAAAGACACAAGCTTTACATGGATTTTTTTCGCTTAACAAAATTTACATCTTTTATAACAGTACAGAAAGTGCCCCATGTTCCTTTTTAAAGCCTCCATATTACCTCTTTAGAAATTTCCACTGTTTTGCTGTTACAAATACTTACTGCCACTTTCTGATATGTTTACTATCTAGTGAGTGGGGCCAGTTCCTCCTTCTACTGCTCTTCCTGCCCCCCCAAACCTTCACAACTATATTTCTTATTTATTTTTATGTCTAAATTCTAACGTCAGCTTCTTCTGTTCTTGTCATCCTCACACCCCAAAATACTCTGTTGATATTTTTATTTGGAGTTCATTACATTTGAAGATTCATTTGGGGGTACTGACATTGCCAGTCATCTGCCTTTCTATTTTTTGTGTGTCTCTCAGTTATATCCATACAGATCTCACACATTATTTATTAAATTTATTCCATGCCATTCACGTTTTTTTGGTTGCTAATTTAAGTGGGGAATTTTTCCAATTGTATCTTCCAGCAGACATCATTTGTATCCATGAAAGTTCTTGATTTCTGTACGTTACTATTTTGCTGAGTCAATTTACCACATTCTGTTATTGTTTCCAATAAATTTTTGGCTGATTACTTTGTTTTCTGAGTATATAATCTGCTAAAGAGCAAGTAAAAATTATTTTAACTCTGCCCTTTGAATTTTATCTTTTTTTTTTTTTTCCTCATCTGAAGAGGGATAATTAGAGATGGTGAAAGTAGATGTCTAGTCTTTTTGCTGACTCTTAATGGGAACATTCCTAATGCTCTCATTATTCATCAAAGCTGACTTCACCTTGAGATAGTTGATCTCTTAAGGATATATGTACATCATTCAGACATTTTTCATCAAAAATTAAATTGAATGCAAAAATGATTTTTTAGCAGTTTGAGGAACTCACATAATTTTTCACCACACATAAATGTGTAAAAATATATAATAACATGCTGAGTTATATACATATGGTCATTCTGGTATTCCAGAAACAAACCCCTCTTCTTCGTGGTGCTTCCTGTGCTTGCTAGTATTTTGCTTGGTATTTTTATTGTACTACTCATAAATGTGTTGGTCTATAGTATTTTCAAATAATTTTTAGCAGGATTAAGCTCACCAGCTACACCAGCTATTGGCAGGAGATGGCTGTTGGGGAGAGGATTGGGCTGTGTTTCAAGCTAGCAAGTATTTGATTGTGAAGTAATGTGGAGACCATGACATTCTCGCCCTCATTACTCCAATTCAGAGTCATTTTCTCCCCCGGTTGTATTGGTAGACATCACCCTGCAAATCTTGTCTGTTTCATTGCTCATTTAGGCCACCTCCCTGCTTTAAAAAAAAAATAAACCATATACGGGAAACTTCTAATACCACTTGGTGTACCAAGGTCCATTATGGGAAACAGGCTTCTGAGGTGGCACCTAAGGGTGTGACCTCATCCTGGAGGAGACTTTCCTGGCTTTTTCTGAGATCTGCCTCTGTGAGCATCCCTTCTCTGCCTCTTTCCATAGCCACACATTTGGAAGATCTTCCATGTAATTTGTGGTTTGGGTTTTCAATACCTCTAATTTTAATCAAAGATGAAGTTTGTGCTTTTCCTCCTTATTGCTTTGGGATGATTTCTGAGAAGAGATGGGGTAAATATTCCCTTTATCACACCATTTAAAACATAAACCTTTTCCTCTTGCTTTTGATTCCATAATGCCTAAGATGCATTTCATGGAAAACAAAAACTAAAAAATGCAGCCTCTCAAGGTCTGAGTTCATGGATTTGCTGGGAAGTGGAAACGATCACGACTGATGGATGTAGCGCAGGGCAGGGTCGCACAGGATTCCAGACTGCGATCCTGACAATTCCTTTTCTTCCCTCATCCTCCTACCTAGCATCCAAATCACTTTCTTCTTACCCTACATTGTTTTGCTTTATTTTTCTTGCTTTTCTGGCCTTTAGTTGAATGGATAGTTTAATTCCCTCTTTGTTTTTAATTATTTCTATTATTTTAAAGAATACCCTTAAATTTTCACTTATATTTAACTACCTATTTTTGTAACAGAGTCTAAGCATATCCAATGTTGTGAACTTCTGCCTTTTTTTTCATCCTGGCACATAAAGCTTACATAGTGCATACACAGGGCGGCCAGAGTTTGCATGGGATGTTGTTATTTTATGGAGCTTTTCCTGGCATAAGAGTACCTCCATGCACCTTCAAGGTTATTCTGGTTTCAAGAAAAAATGATTGGTCACACTACTTAATTATCATAGCACCTGATTTATCTTTCATGAATTTTTGTTTCTTGGTTCCCCCCTCAACCCCAGAATGTAAGTTCCATGAGGATAGGAACTTTTACTGTCGGTCCATTACTTCCAAAGCAAACAACAGTTTGTGGCACATATTTGCCACATCATAAACATTTTATTTATTTATTTATTTGTAATTTATTAACATATAATGTATTATTTGTATCAAGGGTACAGGTCTGTGAATTTTCAGTCTTACACAGTTCACAGACCATACCATAGCACATACCCTCCCCAATATTCATCACCCAGTCACCCCCTCCCACCCACCTCCCCTCCAGCAGCCCTCAGTTTGTTTCCTGAGATGAAGAGTCTCTTATGGTTTGTCTCCCTCCCCAGTCCCATCTTGTTTCATTTTTCCTTCCCTTCTCCTCATGACCACATGCTCTGCCTCCTAAATTCCTCATAGCAGAGAGATCATGATAGTTCTTTCTCTGATTGACTTACTTCACTTAGCATAATACCCTCTAGTTCCATCCATGTCATTGCAAATGGCAAGATTTCAGGGTTTTTTGATGACTGCATAGTATTCCAGTGTGTGTGTGTGTGTGTATGTACCAAATCTTCTTGATCCATTCATCTGTGGATGAACATCTATGTTCCTTCCATAGTTTGGCTATTGTGGACATTGCTGCTATAAACATTGGGGTGCATGTGCTCCTTCGGATCTCTACATTTGTATTTTAAGGGTAAATACCCAGTAGTGCAATGACTGGGTCATAGCGTAGCGCTATTTTTAACTTTTTGAGGAAACTCCATACTGTTTTCCAGAGTGGTTGTACCAGCTTGCATTCCCACCAACAGTGGAGGAGGGTTCATTCCCCTTTCTCTGCATCCGGGCCAACACCTGTTGTTTCCTGACTGATTAATTTTAGCCATTTTGATTGGTGTGGGGTAGTATCTCACTGTGGTTTTGATTTGTATCTCCCTGATGCCGAGTGATGTTAAATACTTTTTCATGTGTCTGTTGGCCATTTGGATGTCTTCTTTGCAGAAATGTCTGTTCATGTCTTCTGCCCATTTCTTGTTTAGATTATTTGTTCTTTGAGTGTTGAGTTTGAGAACTTTATAGATTTTGGACACTAGCCCTTTATTTGGTATGTCATTTGCAAAGATCTTCTCCCATTCTGTCGGCTGTTTTTTGGTTTTGTTGAGTGTTAACTTTGCTTTGCAAAAGCTTTTGATCTTGATGAAGCCCCAATAGTTCATTTTTGCCCTTCTTTCCCTTGCCTTTGGTTATGTTTCTAGGAAGAAGTTGCTGGGGCTGAGGTCAGAGAGGTTGGTGCCTGTGTTCTCAAGGATTTTGGTGGATTCCTGTCTCACATTGGGGTCTTTCATCCATTTTCAGTCTATTTTTGTGTGTGGTGTAAGGAAATGGGTCCAGTTTCCTTCTTCTGCATGTGGCTCTCCAATTTTCCCAACAACATTTATTGAAGGGGCTGTCTTTTTCCATTGGACATGCTTTCCTGCTTTGTCGAAGATTAGTTGACCTTAGAGTTGAGGGTCCAGTTCTGGGCTTTCTATTCTGTTCCATTGATCTATGTGTCTGTTTTTGTGTCAGTACCATACTTGTCTTTATGATTCCAGCTTTGTTATAGAGCTTGAAGTCTGGAATTTTGATGCTTCCAGCTTTGGTTTTCTTTTTCAACATCCCTCTGGCTGTTCAAGGTCTTTTCTGGTTCCATATAAATTTTAGGATTATTTGTTCCATTTCTTTGAAAAAAGGTGTTGGAATTTTGATAGGGATTTCATTAAATGTGTAGATGGCTCTAGGTAGCATAGACATTTTCACAATATTTGTTTTTCCATGAGCATGGAACATTTTTCTATTTCTTTGTGTCTTCCTCAATTTCATTCATGAGTACTCAATAGTTTTCTGAGTACAGAGTCTTTGCCACTTTAGTTAGATGTATTCCTGGGTATCTTATGATTTTGAGGACAACTGTAAATGGTATTGACTCCTTAATTTCTCTTTCTTCTGTCTTGCTGTTGATGTATAGAAATGCAACTGATTTCTGTGCGATGATTTTATATCCTGACACTTTACTGAGTTCCAGCAATTTTGGAGTGGAATCTTTTGGGTTTTCCACATAAAGTACCATATCATTGGGGTACCTGGGTGGCTCAGTGGGTTAAAGCCTCTGCCTTCGGCTCAGGTCATGATCCCAGGGTCCTGGGATCAAGCCCCACATTGGGCTCTCTGCTCAGCAGGGAACCTGCTTCCCCCCTCTCTCTACCTGCCTCTCTGCCTACTTGTGATCTCTGTCTGTCAAATCAATCAATCAATCTATCTATCTTTTAAAAAAAATCTTAAAAAAAAAAGTACCATATCATCTGCAAAGAGTGAGAGTTTGACTTCTTTGTTGATTTGGATGCCTTTTATTTCTTTTTGTGTCTGATTGCTGTAGGCTAGGACTTCTAGTACTATGTTGAATAGCGGTGGTGATAGTGGACAGCTCTGTTGTGTTCCTAACCTTAGAGGAAAGGTTCTAAGTTTTTCCTCATTGAGAATGATATTTGCTGGGGGTTTTTCGTAGATGACTTTGGTGATATTGAGGTATGTACTCTCTATCCCCACACTGTGAAGAGTTTTGATCAAGAAATGATGCTGTAATCCGTGCCCTCTCCAATACCCACCACCTGGTTCACTGGGTGTGGTGCAAAAACAATGAATACTGTTATGCTGAAAATAAATTTAAAAAAATTAAAAAAATAATTGAAGATTCTGTTACCAGAAAATATATAAATGTACTCTTCGCTGTTATAAACATTTGTAAGAATCAATTCTGTTGGTAAATACTTGTTTTGATGATTTATTGAAGAGGTTAAAAATAAATGATATTTGGAGAATCATGGAAACTAGTAGGTCTAAGACTCCATTGGGCTCATATAGGCTCTCAAACCATAAGCAGATGATACCTTGAGATTTGAAACTAGACATGTTTACAACTAGAAAAGTACATTTAAATGGTTTTGTGGAGATGGTAGTTAAGATGTAAATACAACATTTCCTGAAAGAAAAAAATGCATTAAATATAATTGGTCGCAGATAAAGAAAGATTTGATGTGGCTAATAAAAATCGTTGCATTTGTTTAAAAAAAAAAAAAGAATGCTGTACTTTGCCAAATGCTTTTTCAGCATTTGTTAACAGTATCGTATGGGTCTTGTTCTTTCTTTTATTAATCACATTGACTGATTTGTGGATGTTGAGCCAAACTTGCAGCCCATGAATAAATCCCACTTGGTCGTGGTGAATAATCCTCTTAATGTACTATTGGATCCTGTTGGCTAGTATTTTGGTAAGAATTTTTTGGCATCCATCTGCATCATGATATTGGCTTATAATTCTCCTTTTTGATGTGGTCTTTGTCTGGTTTTGGAATTAAGGTGATTCTGGTCTCATAAAATGAGTTTGGAAGTTTTCCTTCCATTTCTTTTTTTTCTTTTCTTTTCTTTTCTTTTTTTTTTTTGGAACAGTTTCAGGAGACTAGGTATTAATTCTTCTTTAAATGTTTGGTAGAATTCCCCTGGGAAGCCGTCTGACCCTGGCTTTTGTTTGTTGGAAGATTTTTGATGACTGCTTCAAACTCCTTACTAGGTATGAGTCTGTTCAGGTTTTCTATTTCTTCCTGCTCCAGTTTTGGTAGTTTATATGTCTCTAGGAATGCATCCATTTCTTCCAGATTGTCAAATTGGCTGGTGTATAATTTTGTAATATATTCCTGTAATTGTTTGTATTTCTTTGGTGTAAGTTGTGATCTGTCCTCTTTCATTCATGATGT
Organism: Mustela nivalis; assembly: GCF_964662115.1. Classification (NCBI taxonomy): domain Eukaryota; kingdom Metazoa; phylum Chordata; class Mammalia; order Carnivora; family Mustelidae; genus Mustela; species Mustela nivalis. Next base: position 6,060,631 of record NC_139035.1, on the reverse strand, counting down.
TAATTTGGGTCCTTTCTGTTTTCTTTTCGATATGTCTGGCTAGAGGTTTATCAATCTCATTAATTCTTTCAAAGAACCAGCTCTTGGTTTTGTTGATCTGTTGTACTGTTCTTTTCATTTCTAGTTCATCGATTTCTGCTCTGATCTTTATTATTTCTCTTCTCCAGTTGGGTTTTGGCGTTCTTTGCTGTTCTTCTTCCAGCACCTCTACACGTAGGATTGGGTTGTGTATTTGAGACCTTTCTTGTTTCTTGGGAAAGGCTTCTATTGCTATATATTTTCCTCTCACAACCCCCTTTGCTGTATCCCAAAGATTTTGAACAGTTGTGTTTTCATTTTCATTTGTTTCCATGAATTTTTAAAATTCTTCTTTAATTTCCTGGTTGACCTATTCATTCTTTAGTAGGATGCTTTTTAGCCTCCATGAGTTTGAATCCTTTCCAACTTTCCTTTTGTGGTTGAGTTCTAGTTTCAAAGTACTGTGGTCTGAAAATATGCAGGGAATGATCCCAGTCTTTTGGTACTAGTTGAGACCTGATTTGTGACCCAGGATGTGATCTATTCTGGAGAATGTTCCATGTACACTAAAGAATGTGTATTCTGTTACTTTGGGATGGTATGTTCTGAATATATCTGTGATGTCCATCTGATCCAGTGTGTCATGTAAGACTTTATTTCCTTGTTGATCTTTGCTTAGATGATCTGTCCATTTCAGTGAGGGCAGGGTGTTAAAGTCCCCTACTATTATTGTATTATTGTCGATGTGTTTCTCTGATTTTGTTATTAATTGGTTTATATAATTGGCTGCTCCCATGTTAGGGGCATAGATATTTTAAATTGTTAGAACTTCTTGTTGGACAGACACTTTAAGTATGCTATAGTGTCCTTCCTCATCTCTTATTATAGTCTTTGGCTTACATTCTAATTTATCTGATATAAGGATTGCCACCCCAGTTTCCTTATGATGTCTCTTCGCATGGTAAATGGTTTTTCACCCCCTCGTTTTAAATCTGGAGGTGTCTTTGGTTCTAAAATGAGTTTCTTATAGACAGCATTTTGTTGGGTCTCTCTCTCTTTTTTTTTTTTTAATCCATTCTGATACCCTGTGTCATTTGATTGGGCCATTTAGCCCATTTACATTCAGGGTAACTAATGAAAGATACGAATTTAGTGCCAATGTATTGCCTTTAAGGTGACTGTTACTGCATATTGTTTCTTCTCCTTTCTGGTCAGTTATTTTTAGGCTTTCTCTTCACATAGAAGACCCCTTTCAATATGTCCTATAGGGATGGTTTGGTGTTTGAAAAATTTTTTCACTTGTCTTGGAAGCTTTTTATCTTTCCCTTCTATTTTCAGTGACAGCCTAGCTGGATATAGTATTGTTGGCTGCATATTTTTCTCATTTAGTACTCTGAATATATCATGCCTGTCATTTCTGGCTGTCAGGTTTCTGTGGATAGGTTTGTTGTCAACCTAATATTTCTACCATTGTATGTTACAAAGCTCTTGTCCTGAGCTGCTTTCAGGATTTTCTCTTTGTCACTGAGACTTGTATGTTTTACTATTAGATGACAGGGTGTTGACCTCTTTTTATTTATTTTGGGGGAGGAGGTCTCTGTGCCTCCTGGATTCTGATGTTTGTTGCCTTCGCCAAATTAGGGAATTTCTCTGCTATAATTTACTCCTATATACCTTCTGTCCCTCTCTCTTCTTCTGGGAATCCAATTATTCTAATAGTTTCATTTTATGATATCACTTATCTCTTAAGATTCTCCACTCACGATCCAGTAGTTATTTTTCTTTTTCTCAACTTCTTTATTCTCCATCCTTAGTCTTCGGTATCACTGATTCTCTCTTCTGCCTCATTTATCCTAGCAATAAGAGCCTACATTTTTTATTGCACCTCATTGATAGCTTTTTTAATTTCAACTTGGTTAGACTTTAGTTTAGTTCTCTTATTTCTCCAGAAAGGAATTCTCTAGTATCCTCTGTGCTCTTTTCAAGCCCAGCTAGCATCTTTATAATAGTCATCTGAGCTCTAGTTCTGACATCTTATTAATGTCCATATTGATTATGTTCCTAGCTGTCAGTACTGCCTCTTGTTATTTATTTATTTATTTATTTTGAGGTGAATTTTTCTGCTTTGTCATTTTACTCAGATGAGAATTGATGAGTGGGAGAATAAAATACTAAAAGGGTAGCTATGACCCCAGAAAGCATAAACTAATCAAATGAAGAGACCCAAAACCAGGGGGAGAAGGAAGGAGAAAAAAAATTATATCTATATCAATATAGATATAGATCTATGATTAGACTGGTCTATATTGATTTTGGGTGTATTTTGGTCTGTTGGGAAGAAACTGCCTCCCAAAATTTTAAAGAATGAAAAACTTCTGTACATACAAAAATAAGGGTAAACACGATGAAGGGATGGATATGACTGTAAAGATGAAAATTTAAAAAGATTCTAAAAACATTGATAATTAGTTGGTTGAAAAAAGAAGAAAAATTAAGAGAATGTGATCAGGCTAGAGACTAGAACAAAGCCATACACTAGATCTAGGGTATACCTAATCTGTTAGAAGAAACTGTATCCCATAATTTTAAAGAAAGCAAAACCTTCATGTATACAAAAAATAAGGTTAAATACAGTGAAGGTATAGAATATAATAGTGAAAATTTTAAAAGATTTTTAAAAAAAGTTACTGCTAATATAAAATAGTTCAAAGAGGTTAAAATAGGAAAAGGAAAAATTAAAAAATAGGATAAGAAAAAAATTAAAAAATTTCACTTTGAATTGTATGTGTTGCTTTCCCCTTGCTCTGATGTTCTACAGTTCTCGTTGATGGGTGTACATGGTCTTGGCTGGATGTTCTTGTTGATCTTCTGCGGGAGGGGCCTGTTGCCCTGATTCTCAAATGTCTTTGGCTGAGGTAGAACTGCACAACCCTTGCCAGGGGCCGGGCTAAGCAATCTGCTCCAATTCGTGCTCAGAGCTTTTGTTCCCTGAGTGCTTTCTGTACTGCTTTGGAGGATGGGAATGAAGATGGTGGCCTCTTAATCTCTTAATCTTAATCCCAGAGGAGCTGAAAGCTCAGGGTCCCACTCCTTGGTGTGTCCTCAGAGAAAAGCCATTAGTCCCTCCCGTCTCCCTGGTCTCCAGCCACGCTCTGAGCTCACCTGGTCTGTGACTGAGGGTTTCTATCTCAGGTGTGTGGCCTGTTTGGAGTCTCCAAACGCAACAGATTGTGGCAGCATGCTTCTGCGCCACTTCTCCTGGAGGAGGAAGGAGGGGGTCTCCCTGGATCTGCCACTTGTAGGGTCCCTGCTTAAAGAGTAGTGGCCCGACTGTGCCAGGGATCATGGTTTAAGGTAACCCTGAGCTGAGAACCCCCTCCTCAGCTCCATCTTTGCAGGCAGCCTCCCTGCTCTGAAATCTGCAAGCTCTGCCACACTCAGGCACCCCTGGTCTTTCCGTGATCCCAAGGGTCCTGAGACCACACTGTCCCCACGAGGCTTCCACCCCCAGCTTCGCCTTTGGAGAGATGTCCCTCAGTGGAGCAGACTTCTAAAAGTTTCAATTTTGTACTCTGCTGCTCTCTCTCTTGCCGGGAGCAGGCCCCTCCCCCCATGGTCTTTCTTCCTGTATATCACCTCGGGTTCAGTTCTCCGCACATCCTGCCTTCCAGAAAGTGTCGCTTTTCTGTTCCTGGCATTGCTGCTGTTCTTCTCTTCCATCTCCTGTAGAGTGTGCAGGTGTTCAGGATGGCTTGATAACCATCTAGCTGAACTCCTGGACCAATGAAATTTAGGTCTCCTACTCCTCTGCCATGTTGCTCCTCCCTCCTATAAACATTTTATGAATGATACGAAGAGACCAAGACAAGATCCCTAGCATGCTTGGATTGCTTCCTTCATTTCTCCTATTCATCTTATTACTTAAAATTCTAGACCCTTTTATAAACATATTCATTACAGTTAGTTTACAATCTAAAGTTGATTTATTTTGCCAATTTCTCTGCTCTCTGATTTTTTTTTTAAGATTTTATTTATTTGGCAGAGGGAGAGAGATCACAAGTAGAGAGGCAGGCAGAGGGGGTGGGGGAAGCAGGCAGCCTGCTCAGCAGGGGGCCTGATTTGGGGCTCGATCCCAGGACCCTGAGCTCTTGACCTGAGCCAAAGGCAGAGGCTTAACCCACTGAGCCACCCAGGCGCCTCTGCTCTTTGTGATTTCTTACCTCCCGACTTTATCTCTTGTCTTTGCTGAAGTGTGTCCTTCAGCAGCTGTTTCAGTGAGGTTTTTGGGTAGTAAACCCTTAGTTTTCATATGTCTGTAAATATCAATATCCTCTTCCATGTGAATGATACTTAAACTGGATATAATGGTCTTGATGCGTTGTTTTCATTAAAAAATTGAAGGTACTAACTCTTTGTTAATATTTATTGTTGCTGAAGACAAATCTGCTTTCAGTATAATTATCATTCTATTGTAGATGATATATGTTTTCTGGGCATCTTGAAGTTTTGTCTTTATGTGGTGGGAGATTGACTTTTCTAGGTGCAAATTTATCAGTATTTATTCTGCCTGGAATTTGTTACACATTTTCAAGCATAAAATTCATGTCTGTCTTTGATTCTCCAAATTCTCAGCCATCCCTCAAGCCATTATCTGGCTTCTCCACCATTTCCTTTAATTTCTCCTTATGGGATCCCTCTCTGATTGGTTTTTCAGTCCATGCTGTATCTAACCCTCTTACACCTTTAGAAATGTTTTCTCTCTCTGTAATAGGATTTCAGTGAATTCCTTGGTACTGTCTTCCAAATTAGTAATGATTTCTTGAGGCCATCCAGAATTATTTGTTAACATATGTATTTTTATTTCAGTGATTATATATTTCAAACTCTTTTCAGGCACTAAACATAGTTTTTATGAACTCATGTAAATTTTGCCCTATTTGCATTTTTGAAAGTGAGTTTGTTTTCATTTATTGATTTGTTTTCTTATCAACAATTTTCTTTAAGTGCTTTGGGAAGTCTCTTGCAGACTTGTCTTGAGGGGGGTATTCATGCTCTTTTCCCTCTTAGCTCTCTGTATCTGGTCATTTTCTGTCATTTCCATCCAGGCCCAGTTCAGAACCAAATTTTTTGGCAGTTGGGAGGTGCTTGGCTCTTGTGTAGCAGCGATATTGGAGATACTGCAGGTGTAGACACGGCCAACAAGGTAGGTGGTCTAGTTTGCTCTTTGGGGCTTTCTCCGCTTTCCCCTGCTATGACATACCTGCTGCTTTGTTTGCCATAGTGTGGCATCCACTGAACTTATTTTTGGTTGACTCTTGTGGGTAAAGTCCAACATCTCTGGTGGTAAGCCTACTTTGGTTTTCGTCCATCTGTGGGGCTTGATAGCTCCCTTTACCTTGTCGATTCCTTGCTCACTCGTCGGCACTCCCTCCTTCCCAGTGTACAGCCCCTTCTCCCCTTCCCTTGTTCATCAGTTGTCTAGTTCTACTAGTCAGGGGGAAAGGAGTATTGAAACCTCCAGCTATGATTATGGGATTCTTTCTTCCTTAATTCTGTCCATTTTTACTTCATTTATTCTAAAGCAGTTATTGATGTATACATGATTATATCTGTATCTAATTTTTGTAGGCAGCATAATGCCTTTCCAAAAAAAAGGTACATTGTGATAATCTCTTCTACAGTGTTTATACATAAATTTACACATAAAATAACTGTGGATAAGGTTGTGTTTAAGGCTGTTATTTTGTTTGTACTTTGTCCTAATTCCGTTGTTCCTAGTCCTTTTTTCTTCCTAAGAATTGAAATAGATCTTGAATTCCGTCTTAATGTGTCTGTGGCCTCTTTAGCTCGCCTTCTTTCCCTTATGTTTCGGTGGCTGCACTGAGGGTTGTACATTCTGAGAGTACAGCTCCGTAACTTTTAGTCTATTTGGAATTAATATTTTACTACTTCATGTAAAGATGTAGAAATCTTGCAATATATTCTCTCATCCTGTGCCATCCTCTGAAATTGCCTTATGCATTACATTTCTATACATTATGAACTCTTCAATGAAATGTTATTTCTTGCTTTAAACTGTCAGTGTTTAAAATAAACTAAAACCAAAAAGAACTTGTCTTTTATATTTTCCTAGGTATTTACTGTTTCCAGTGTTTGTTGTTCCTTCTTGAAAAGGCACATTTGTTTTGGTCTCATTTCTCTTCAACATGAACTTTCTTTAGCATTCTTGTAGTACAGGTCTACTCGGAACATGTAGGAGTTGTCCTCTTACGAATGCAGGTGTCTTCACTCACCTTCAGTCTTGAAGTATGTTCTCATGGGATAGAGAATTCTGGTCAACAGGGGCTCTCCTCCTCCCTACTCCCAGGACTTTAAAGATGATGTCATTTGGCCAAAAAGACTGCTGCTTTGGGAGTTTTAGCTGCCGAGCGCTGTACCATTCCCGAAGCCAGCCTTCGGGCCATTGTCTTTTCTGGTCCACCCCCCCGAGCCCCAGAACTTACCTTCTTTGTTCACTAACCAGGGCCTCCAAGTGGTTGCTTTTATACTTTGTTCGGAATTTACAGGTACTATCTGGGGGAGGGTTGTTCTCTTAGAATCTTACTCTTGTTCTTTAAATCTCTTTTCTGCCCTGCTTCTCTAACCTAGTTTTAAGCAGAATATTGAAAAAGTCAATCCATTACATATATTTCATTATGTTTGTTATTTACAATAGTGGTGTGTTTGAAAGGCAGAAGGATTGTGATGGGGAGTGCTTCTTTTTAAAGTGCTGTTTACTCTGACCTCTGTAATACTACCTCTGCGTGGTTCTCTGCTTTTAATTCCCTGGTTAATCTTCTGAGGTTCCTTCTGTAACATTTCTGTTTCTCTTTTAAACCCTGGCTTCAACCCCATCTCAGTGAGTTTTTTTAAAAAAAATCTATTCTCAATTTCCCAGCCATTTCAACCAGTCTACCTGATTTCAACTATCACCCAAATAGTGATGGCTCTTAGCTCAAAACCTCCAGAATTGGGGCACCTGAGTGGCTCAGTGGGTTAAGCCTCTGCCTTCAGCTCCCAGGGTCCTGGGATCAAGTCCTGCATTGGGCTCTCTGCTGAGCAGGGAACCTGCTTTCCCCTCTCTCTGCTTACTTGTGATCTCTCTGTGTCAAATAAATAAATGAAATCTTAAAAAAAAAAAAAACAACTCCAGAATTAAACCTCTCTAATGAGTTCCTCATTGGTATTTTCCAGCTACTAGAAATACACATGTTCCACACACATTCGGGATTCTTCATTCCTTCTCAGCGCGGAGTTTCCCTTCTCTTCCTCTCATTCATTGATTCATTAAATCAGTACATCCTTATGCGTGCCACATGCTGTTTTTAAGGTCACAGATTTAGTTCTGAAGGCAAAAAGTCTCTGTCTTTCTGGATTTAAACTTGAGTGGGTGACCGACTGTATACTACTAACTATGTCACTATATAAGACCAGGTATTCTGAAGAGAATGAAGATTGGGGGAGATAAAGCCTTGGGAGTTGGTTTTCTTGATAGTCTTATCAGGTTTCTTAAAGGTACTGATATTTTTGAAGAAACTTGACTGAAGCATTTCCTCCTATCACCTTTGTTGATGCACAGAAACATACTTTGCCAAACAATCCAGTCAAGAAACCAGACTGACATCTTAAATTCAGTACGCTTTCTTGTTTTTCACACGTAAAGATTTCGGAAGTTCTCATATATATCTTACCTCCTTAACATATCATTTCTTTAGCACTAAATTTCCATCTCTACTACTATTATCAAGTCCTATATTCCTTCCTTTGGACTTGCAATAGTTTCTTTAAAGGTGTTCTGGCCTCTAGGCCGATACTGCTCAACATGGGTACCAGAATGGGCTCTATTAAGCCAGAACCTGTTCATGTTACTTTAAAATAACTTACTGGCTCCACAATGGACTACATTCTGTTTCCTCTTACCGAAGACATCCATGGTCTGGCCCCGATCCCACCCGTAGCCCCTTCTCACTTACCGGGCCTTGTACCGCTTATTCTTGATGAGGCACTAATCCTCCATCAGGTGTGGCAGACTCTTTTGCATCTGTCTTCCATGCTTTTCCCCCCTCAGTTTACCTCTCTCAGAAGCACATCATCATCCCCTCCTAACCAACCATTTGGAAAACTCTCAAGACTGTACTTCACACAAGCTCTCGGAGGAGGTCAGGGCTGCTGACACACTGCCCTACTATGAGCAGGAGGGGCACAGATGCTTCTCAAATCCTCTTGACCCCAAACTATCATAAAATCACATTTCTGTGTCTCTGGTGACATCTCTCACCATCCTTTATTGAGCTTTATGCTCTGCTCCCTCCCTCCACCTAACCTGAACCAGGTAAAACTCCTAGAAGAAATGATGTTTTCGATGCGTCTGAGCACGGTCTTTCCGTCTGCAAATTTCTCCCCCTTCACTTGCCTAATACCCACTCATCTCTCTAGATTTAGCTTTCTGGGCTCTCTGTTCTTAATTTTTTTCAAATAGACTCCACTACCAACGTGCGGCTTGAACTCATGACTCTGAGGTCAAGGGTCACATGCTCTATCAACTGAGACAGCCAGGCACTCCAGCTTTTTGTGCTGTCTGATTTGGACACTACAGTGAACCATAATTGTTGCTTCATATGCTTCCCCAACTTGATGATCTTTGAGACATTCAGTTATTAGCACCATGCCTTGACACAAAGTAGATGATTAATCAATGTACCGGGCATAAAAGAATTTATGTTGAAAAATGATCAGACCTAAACACAAAGCTTACGTACAGAGTAAGAAAACTCTTGCCATGCTTCTCCATTAGTGCTTAGTTTCATTCCTTACTTCCTCTTCTGCATATATCCCATCGGCGCCATTCTCTTCCTTGGCCTTACTGTCTTCCAGTAGGCCTTCCCCACTTAATCTGTATCCAGTGAATTTTTGCATCTAACTTTACACTTTTGATAAAAGGATTTCTCAAATATTGATATATTTCTGCTCGTAAGGGGGAATTACTTCTTCCTTAAGATTGCGTTAAGCTTTTCAATTTACTTTTTAAATACGCGACTACTCACAACTGTTCAACTTGAAATAAGAACTTTTTAAAAATCTCCAAACACAGAGTCTTATGTTCCCCTGTGTTAAATACGATGACTGCATTTTGCAAGTATCCTTAGACGATATACACACAGGAGGCACAGTACTCTTTTATTATTCATTTTATTTTCATATAAATTAACATCCTAGAAAAATTGAAATAGAAACACTAAATACAGTATTGCACATAGCGATCTTTGTTAAATGCCCTATTATTTCAGTGAAGAATGGGAATATACACATCAGAGGAGCTGAAGGAGACAGAAGACTACAAAACGACAACCCAAGTCCACTATTTCTGTGCACTTAAACTACAAACTAAAAGGTAAGAGACCGTACTTTACATAAATGCAAACGTAGTTATGATTTGGAACATTTTTTCTTTTCAGTTGGTTTCCAATAGCGAGAAATATCAACCACCATAACCTCCAACAAATATCAATCAAAAGAATTTTTAAAAACCCGCCTATTCGTGTTAGACAAAACCACCACGACGCATCATGAGACGATGTTAACCTACTCTCACGAAGAGTGGGAGATTTACTTTTTTTTACCCCTCTAAGTGAAATAAAAGAAAATCCTTTCCTAAGCTCCTTCAGATAACAAGTCATTATATACTCATTTTATAGCCTTTCATCACCTGCTATAACACATAAAGACAATCCCAGTCATGTAAAAATACTCAGGCAGGTAGTATGTTTAAGTAACAGATGTCAATCCATCCAAGAACTCACTTTCTCACCCCCTTTTTTTGGCCAACAATTAGTCATGTTTGGCAACTTTATGAGCATCGTTTATTAAATTCCTTCAAAATATGGAATCATGTTCTCTTTGTGAAGGCCAATGGTAAAGTTATACAGAGGCACACCTTTAGGTTATTTTAGTTGAACATTAGCTTTATATAGGGTCTCAACACAGGCCTATAAAAGCCCTCATTAAACTTAAAACTCTGATTCCTGCCTATATTAGATGATTTATAGGAAAGGGCTTACCTCTTTTGCTATATTTCTTCTATTCATTATCTGACTTGAGTAAAAAATGATAATCTTCTTTCACAAATATATAGTTAGGGAGAGCAACCCAAGAATTGGGAAAGCCTTGATCATGATATATAAATGGAACTTAAATTGTAAAATAGAAAATTTATATGTGGACATGGAACTGATACAAACGATTCACTAGAAATAACATTTTAACCATAAATCTCAATGCAGTGATAAGGAGTACTGGTTGTCAGTAGAAAGGAAAGTGTTTTTCTGGGACAAGGAATATTCTCACAAAAGTAAATTTTAGGTTAACATTTAGCATGTTCAGCATTAATGGAAATATTGCCTCTTATACATGCTGTTGTTTTGGTCTATCGATATAATACCATAAACTTTACAAAAAAGAAAAGGTGTCAAATTCTCCACTGGTCTACTGCTTTTGCATTTTTATGAATATACAGTAAAATTCAACAATCAGTGAACTGTTTAGAAAACACAAAGATTATGCAAGAGGTCAAGAGGAAAAATGAACAAAATGATGTAGCTTCCTTCCCGCCCTCAGGTCAGCTGAATTTTTTGTGGAAGTGGTTACAGTGACTCCTCTTTATTCTGCTTCTCATTGTTCAGGTTTTCATGCTTATCTTTGCTTTCTGAAAATAAACGCACCAGATAAGAGTTATAGTTAGAAAGAAGAACTTTTAAAAATGTACGGAGTTTAGAATAGCTCAAACAAGATCTTTTCGCTTGGGTCAAATTCTCTAGAAAAAGGTTAAAGATCCACCAGCCCATAAAGGAAAAAGAAGTAAAATTTATCTTTAAGAATTTTCAAAAGCCAAGGGGTGTCTGGGTGGCTCAGTCAGTTAAGCGTCTGTCTTCAACTCAGGTCATGATCCCAGGGTCCTGGGATAGAGCCTTGTGTTGGGAAGCCTGCTCCCCCCCCCGCCCTTTCTGTCTCTCTCTCTCTCTTTCTTTCAAATAAATAAGTCTTAAAAAAGAATTTTCACCAAAATACTTTTGAGAAAAAAAAATTTTTAAAAATGCAGCTTCTAGTGGGCGCCTGGGTGGCTCATTGGGTTAAAACTCTACCTTCAGCTCAGGTCATGATCTCAGGGTCTTGGGATCGAGCCCCACATTGGGCTCCCTGCTCAGCGGGGAGTCTGCTTCCCCCTCACCTTCTGCTTGCCTCTCTGCCTATTTGTGATCTCTGTCAAATAAATAAATAATATCTTTAAAAAAAAAATGCAGCTTCTAGCTAACATGAAAAAGTGCCAACTCACCTTTCTCATTAGCAATTCTATGCACAAATACATAAGTATGAAGATTGAATTGCTGCTTTGTTTCATGGTTAATATGACTTAATTCTCTTTTATCTTTATAATGACATGATTGAGGTTAATTAATACTTATTCCTCTCCTCATTCAGTGCACCTTTAAGGTTGTACTATCTATTTGACAGACAGTGAGAGAGGGAACATAAGCAGGGGTAATGGGAGAGGAAGAAGCAGGCTCCCTGCTGATCCCAGGACCCTGGGATCATGGCCTGAGATGAAGGCAGATACTTAACCACAGCCATCCAGGCGACCACGGAAATAGATTTTATTATTTTTTAAAAGATTCTATTTATTTATTTGACAGACCGAGATCACAAGTAGGCAGATTGGAGAGAGCGGGAAGCAGGCTCCCTGCTGGGCAGAGAGCCCAATGTGGGGCTCGATCCCAGGTCCCTGAGATCATGACCTGTGCTGAAGGCAGAAGCTTAACCCCTGAGCCACCCAGGCACCCCCGGAAATAGCTTTTAAATGAAGATATATTTCCTAACATTTTCTAAATAGGGTTTAATCAGAATTTAATCATATCCCAACTTCGGTTATTGTGATCTTTTCCATTTAGACATTAGATTAATACAATTCCAAATGTTCCATTTTAAGGCCTAACCCAACTTTTCATTTAAAACAAAATCATTTGCTTAACCCCTGTGGTACTAAGTGATATACCCTCAAAACATTTACAACAACACTGACAGCATCACAAGGGGAAACTCGTCATTTTTACCAAGCCCTGCCTTCCAGGGTGCACAACACGGCAGTTTAAGGAGAGACGTGGGCAAGGAGAAACCTTAGATGAGCTTGTTAGACTCAACGTCCTGGCTGACAGTTATTGAACGGCCAACTATGAGAGCCACTTAGGGGTACAAGCCAGGTCTGAGCCCCAGTCTGAGCAAAGGACAATACTACACTTGGCGCTGCCCGTCAGGTTTTACATCCCAGGGGTGCTAATCCAGTGACCACAGCCCAGATGCAGCCCTGGGCGGGTGATGCTTATGTAACGGAGAAAGTGAGAAACGGCCCCTAACTCCTGCCCCTACACACACACACACAGGTAGGTATGAGGCAGCCCCTGACAGAGTCGTCTTCATTCTTACGCTCTGGACGCTCGATCCTGAGACTCTCTAGACCTTTTGGACCTGATCACAGGCATAAGGAGAAGGAGAGAATTTTTCTCACACTTAAGAGGAAAATAATTAAAATGTTATGTGTGTTTGCATACATTTTGAAAACAGTGTTTAAAAGCCAAAGCAAATCCCAGGTTAAAAAGGGAAAAGTTAAATACTTACAATTCCAGAGTCATGTCTCGGTTTTATTTTATAAAGTGACTTTCCCTTTTTCTGCCTGCAGACCTCTTCAGCTTCTTTTACTCTGGATGGAGAGAAGACACACGTGTTTCAACAAAGGCCCACACAGACCACTGCAATCCACCTTACGGCAGGTAAGCAAATATCCACGCACGAAGGATTTGAATTACTGGAGAAAATAATACCACATACCCAGGAATATTATTGGACATTTGATTCAGAAACACTGAACGTTAGAGCTAGAGGCTAATTCACCCGGGGGTGTTCTCATCTTGGACTCAAAGGATGTTGAATGGAATGATCTACAAATACATTAAAAATGTTGTATCTACATTTCATCCTGTATTAAAAGAGTCTGAGGTAGGAGAAATTAAGGGAATTTTCAGGTGAGGGTTCTGAGAGGGGCTCCATTACATAAATCTGAAGCATTAAAATAATTAAACAACCAGTATCAGACAAAACCTCACATGCTTATTTTAAAATTATTTCAAATCACTTTCCACATCACACTCGCTGTTTGTTGCCTAAAAGTGAATGCTTGGGCAGGTCTTAAAAACCTGAGCTTCATTAAGTAACAAAACCCACCATTTATTTGAAAACAAGCAAACAAAAAAAGTGAAAACGGAAAATAGAACGTGTGCAATAATGTTTTAACACTTCTGGGAATTCTTTTAAAAAACATGCCCCAAGGAAAATAGTATTAAATTTACCAGAGTTACAGTTAAGAGAGGATGTTATTTGGCGGTTAAGTTCTTCATTGAGTTCTGGATTTGCTATTTGATACTGGGTAATGTCCTGATACCACTTATATTCTGTCAAATAGTAAAAGAGCTTAATATATAATAGCATTCTTCTTATTACTAGATAGAATTGTTGCGAAGATCAAAAAACCTTTATTTAAAAAGTTCTTTATAAATTGTAAAATGCTCTAAAAAGTATATGTGATTGTTTTAATTAAACAAATGGTAAGAAATCTATAAACTAGGATTATACTAATAAAAAGGGATACCCTAAAAAGGAAAATAACCTGTGAGGTTAATTTGTTTATTACGATTTCCCTTGAGAGTTAAAAGTGGCATATTCCTGGAGAAACTAAAAAAGCCATGACTTATCTTAATAAGAGACTTTTTACGTAGATCTTGACGCTTATTTCCTGAAAGAAATGAGTTATAAATATATTTCTTGAGCCTGGTGGTAAAGGATCTCACAGCAGAATTCCTCTGAATAAGTCCTGTTTTTGAACAGTGGAATGAAGGAAGTGATGCAGCCCAGAAGTCAGAAGACTGAGCTAGAGTTTACATTAAAGCATGACAAGTGAAAGGAATTCTCTCTGGACATAAAATGCCTGCTGTGTTGATACTGTTAGTAATTCCAGAAAATGATGACAATTTCGAAGACTCTCCATCGTTACTACTTTTATTACTTTCTACCCAAGTCATAAATTGCCTTTAATCCTTCCTCCAAACATCCCAAGACAAAAACATTTTCTTTATAACAAAGGGCTGCAGAGTTCCCATCTTCCTCTGAAAGAGCTACCAGTAAATTTCAGTTGAAATATTTGGACAGGAATGAAAAAACCATTTTTTTTTAAACCTTTTTAAAGCACTTAGCCAACATCTAGCAGATCCCCTCTTAACTTGACTCAGAACTTTCTTTAAAGTATTTTGTAACATTTACTAAAAAAAATGTACTTTGCCGGTGTTTAGATCACCAAAACATCTTAATTTTCTATCTTCCTAAGGACCACAGAAGACAAATCTAATACAAACGCGAAGCCGGCGGTTCCTTGCAGCACAGAGGATGCAAACTGAAGCGCCTGCGCGTCGAGGACCCTCCCCAGCTCGCTCCCTCCTTCCTTGGATCCCAGCAGCCACCGGCCAGGCACTGGGCTTGGCTCGGCTTCCCAAGGACCATGAAGCTCAGCGTCCACCAGGAGAGCCACACACGCAAGCAAGTCCGTTGCAAACGCCCCCTGGGTTTCGGAGGCCCAGCCAGGACCCAGGAGGACAGGGTCGTGGACGTGTTTCCGGAGCAGGTGCACAGCCGAGCCTGCATCCCACAGAAACCTTCGCTGCTCGCACTTTCCTCGGAAGGGACAATGGGACGGCGGAGCGGGGGGCACCGGGCGTGCGCGGGCCGGGGGAGCCGCGGTGGGGCTGGGGCGGGGGAGGACACGCACGCTGCCGCCCGGCCCGACCTCCGCAGCCCCAGAGGCCGGGGTGGGGGGGGCAGCCGCGCTGAGCCCCCGGCCCCCAGCACCCCCCTCGCCTCCTCACCGCCCCCCCGGCCCGCGCACCCCGAGACCTGGCGCGCCTCCGCGCCCTGCGAGCAGGGGCACCCCCGAAGCTTCCCAGCAAACGGGGCGTCTTCCGGATGACGATTTTATTTCAAGAAAACTCGGACAACAAGACATTTTTCCCACACTTGAGGCAGGAGAAAATGTGTCCCTGGAGGTGCGACGCGCGGCCAGAGCCGGCAGGAGAGGCGGGGAAGGAGGGGCTGCGGCGCCCGGGCGAGCTGGGGGTCCGCCGGGTGACCCCGTGCACGGTCCCTCCCGCTTCGCCCCTGCCGGAGCCCCTCACTCGCACGCGGCCTAAGTAGGAAAAAGGTGCGGATGGCGCGCTCGCCGGGCCGCAGTGCCAAAGCAGGGGGGTGGAGGGGCGGCGGGTCCTGCGGAGCGCGGACTGCAGGGCGCGCTGGGTGCGGGGCCGGAGCCAGGCTTTCTGTTCTGCTGCAAAGAAAGAAAGAAAAAGCCTGGTGCCGCCGACACTTCAGCCGTGAGGAAGAAGGAGCAGGACGGCCTGTTGGGAAAGGAGGCGGGAGGAGAACGAGGGCCGCTGCCCTGGGCTTCCCCAGGCTGCTGGGGTGCGGGTTTCGCCTCCCGCGGGGTGCGGGTGGGGAGCGGACACCGCTGCGCGGCCGCACTCCGGGAGACCCGCGTCGAGTCGGGCTGCCGCCACGCACAGGGGCTGCCCGGGCCTCGGTCAGTGGAGACTTCACTCTACCGGAGAACTAGACGGGGGAGGAAAGACTTCAGACGACACCTGTGACAGGCGCACTCGCTGCTGCGACTCCGGTCAGCCGTCCAGATCACAGAAAGGAAACAGGAGCAGAAACCAATCATTTCACAACGAAAACTCATCACCTTTCGTGATCTTGGAAAAACAGCAACGCAGCAAAGCAGAGACTGGAAAACAGGAAACAGAGCATTACCTTTTAGACAGACTAGGAGGGCACTGAGTGGTATGTGGCGGCTATAAAATTTGATGTTTATGTGAATATGTTGCTGTGATAGCTTTTATTGCCTATAGAAGTTCAGAAACAAAACTCTGCTGAAAAAGCATCAAAAATATGTACTTCTCCCTTAAATGGAGGACCCAAAGTAATCCGAATGTGAGACATGCTGTATTCTTTCACGGAGAATCTAACTAGAGGAAATCACCAGAAGACATGTATGGAATGAGGTTTGGCAAACAGAGCATGCCGGCCTTGAGTTACAGACTCTACCTTCTTCTAGTAATTTCTATCTTCTCTAGAAGGGAAAACCAGATAAACAAGCTAATTTAAATAGGCTTCAAATGAGCGCAGGAAGACTGAGTTCAATTCTGGATCAACGAATAGAGTTCTGTGACCTGGAGGCAGCTGCCACAGGCCTTTGCGACTCGCCCCACACCTCCCCTACTTCAGGCGTCCCAGCTGTGTACCGAGGGCGAGAGGGGCCCGAGTCTTCCTTACAGACAGGCAGGGCTTCCCCGCTCTCCGTGGCTAAGAGTCTAAGATTCTACGACACTGTACACACCGTTCCATGGCACCCCAACCTGCTGACGGGGCGGCTTGTCCGCAGAGACGGACAGTGGTGCTGGAGAGAGCATGAAGCCTGGAATTCTAGCTTGTCAAGGTAAAGAAGTGTGACACGCATTAATTGGCAAAGACAGATTTTGTGATGCTCCAGAGAACCGTGTACAGGATAGGAAGGGAAGGTTTTTGTGAGGAACACCAATCTGAGATTCTCTCTCAGTGGGAACTGTTTTCTCGGTCCAGGGCAAAGTGACCAGAGAAAAACAAAACATCTTTGAGCATTAAAGCTTATATTTAAATTTACTTAAAAACTTTTATATTAAGTTTTCTAAAAATAAAGTCGTAAATGTAACCTAAAAAAATAAATAGATCTTAATACATCTATAAGATTTTTAATTCCTTATATGCAAATATCCCAAGTTGTAACCAATTCCTTTGGTTTTAAGGAGTCATGAATTTAGAAGTTATGGAGCATAGAAAATTTGAGCCCAGGAGACTGAAAACATTTCTAAGGTCTCTGTCAGAAACAAGACAGAGGTAGGTGGGAGAATGAAAAAATACTTTTTATCAAAAAATTTGCTAAAACTACTTTGCATTCCAATATTATTTTTATTTTGGTATTAAAAAAAGGAAAACTTTCTCAAATTTTGTCCTTAATATAACTGGGCGCATTTAACCCACAGGCTATTCTAAACAAAGAGAGTGGTTTCTTATTTCTCTCCTAATAAAGATGTATTTTCCTCTGCACTTTCCCCCTCCTCCCCAGACCCATTTATTGTCAGGCAAACATATACAAAAAGTTCAGTGTGATTAAGTTTAAAGACAGTGTGTGAGATGAATAAGGGAGATACACTTTGGCACAGAAACAGAGAAAAGAGACCAGACATCCCTGAGGCCTGCAGGCAGAATAATTTTTATCTACCTTCTAGAGCCAAAGCCAGGCTGGCCACAGTCTTATCAAGAAAACAGATACGCTCTCATCATTCAATGGAAGGAGCAAGGGAGTCCCTTTTCTGCCACTAAACATTAATAATTTGGTCTAAATAAGAATCTGTGGCCGACGCAACCATTTCCTGCTGGCTCCAGCGAGGCTTGCTGGGAGCGGCCGGATTCCTCACTGGAGTCCTCGGCCTGTGAGAGATGTACGCGCAGCCTGGGGTTGGCATGTCAGTGCTGGAGGTCTTGATGCCCAGAGGAATAAGCTAAGAGTAGACGTAACTATTACCTGTTCACCGTGTCCTGCACTGAAATACAACACCATCGTGCCTGCCAACAAATTTACAATTTTTTTTTAAGAGAAAGGGGAGGAAAAAAAGACACACACATACACACACGGTGAGAGACTGTAGACAAAGGCTGGTTAGGCAGGCCAGCTTTAAAGTGGTGGGTCTCTCTCCAGATAAAGATAGAAGCAGGTGTTAGATGTCTTCTGGAATTCAAGGTGGTCTGGGGGAGGTTACTCCTGGCTCTGTTGTCTCTGCCTTATAACCTTAATGATTTAACACACACACACATAAAATACCACAAAACCCCTGACAATATAATGGGAACAATCAGCCCAAAATGTCACTTACCATTAGCCTCAAGTAAAAAGAACTACAGTGTACACACATGTGCATTTCTGAACTTCATCACTGACAATCTTAGACTTTTCAGAGAGAACGCTGCATTTGTTACCTCAAAGGGTTATGGACAACAGACAGAATGAATGCCAAAGTGCCCTCTGCTCGAGGAAACCAAGCTCGAAGGACACCTTTCAGTTTCTTTGATGCAACAGGAGCATGGCTCGGGTGAGCTGAAGAAGGGGTTGGCACCCATCCTGCACTCGCATCGGGGGAACACGGCGCGTGCTGGCCCTTAATTTGAGAAATCTTCGTGGTCTAAAATCTAGGATTCCATGACAGATATACATGTTCTAGGTTTGTGTCCTAAAAACTGAAGATCTATATGAAACACAAAGCCCATAAGCAGAAATGGTGTACATCAGTGTTTCTCAGAGTGTACACGTGGGTGAAGAGAGGCATCATTTACTCAGAAGAAAACACATTCCCCTGATCAAATTGGTCCCTACAGCCAGAATCTCTCGGGTGGCTGTCTGAGATTCCTCTACATGCACAACGTTAGAATTCATGGATGAGCTGCCTCAGAAAAACCTTCTCCTATACTATTGGAATGGTTATAGCAGAAAACGGGTGTGAATGTATGCCACTACCCCTCTCATTTCCGAGCCAAGACAACACCCCCTCCCCCGACATATACAAATCATCATTTACAGCAGCCCCTCTGTGGAGTAAAAGTGGTGAGTCCTTTCCTAGCCCGCAAACCCACCAGCACTTTCTAGTTCTTACCTTCCTCTAGGACAGGAATCACTCCGAAGTGCTTTACTAGTCCCTGATTTTAAAATTCTCGATCGTTTGGTCCTTGGAGAATTTCTGAGTTCTCCAACAATTTTTCTGAACATGCTTCATCTCTTTTGCTGCTAAACTTCTACCCCACACTCAGGGTCTAATCTTATTCCTGCGGTATCTGTAGGCAATCTCTACTTTAGAATTCCAGCTACAAAGAGACTTTCCCCACCTCTACTTCTGATCTTTCCCCCGAGTTCCAGATCCCAGTGGACATTCTTCTTTCTTCCCTGACCTCAGCCTTGGTTAAGAACACAACTATCCGTAAACATTCATCCTCTAAACCCTTTCTCTGCCTTCCTCACCAGCTCTCCATATATATGCAAATGGTTAACGAGTTTTGTTATTAATGATTCCTTAGTAATGATTTTTAAATCTGTCCCAACCTAAATTCCATCATCTCTGATTGGTTTTCAAAGCTTCTCCTGATGTCATCTAGACCACTGGCTGCCCTGCCCCACGGAATGGCCATCCTTCACAAATGTCCAACACATGGAAGTCATCTGAGCCACATTCTCATGGTATTCAAGGCCATTCACAACTAACTGAATTTCTCCTTACTTTCTACAGTGTTCCTTGGGTTCCAACCATGCAGAACCACTTCCCACCCCATAGGTGGTCTTCACTAAATCTGTTCCTTTGGGTCTTCCTATTCTCTTTTTCTCTTCCTTCCATGGCTCCTTCAAGCTCAAAAATAGCTTCCTATAGAGAGTATATCTGATCCGCTAGGAAGGCTTATTTTAAAGACTTAGACTATTGATGTATCTGTCTTTTGCCTTGTTGGACAGTAAGTTTCTTGAGATTATAGATCACGTACATTCATTTTTTACATTCCCAAGGATAATAATAAAGCTGGCATAACAAGTAAGTATTGGTTAGATGTTTGAAAAATAACAAAATGAAAAAAAAAATAAGTGCGTGAGGAATAGGGAAATCAAAAGTAAGCTAAAAAAAATTCACAGGGATCAATTCTGACAAATAACTAGGACTTTGATTATTTAAATCTCTTGTTTTTGCTTCCTTCTTCCAGTAAACTCTTCATCAATGAGTCTGGATGTCCAATTCACATATTGAGTAAACTACGCAGAGTCCTACTTGACCTGACCTTTGAGTTTACTGATTTACTATTATAATTCCATTCATAAATAACAATGTAGTTGAATGGATGTGCATAAAATTTATGGAACAGTTTAGTGTATCATATTCACTTTCTTCCATCTTAAAACTAAATTTATATACATTAAATGAATCATTAGGAGCCTATAAGGATTCCACCTGAAGTCATGTCTAGTTCCTAGGTTAGTGGAAAACCCTTACTAGTTCCTAGGTTAGTGGAAAAGATAAATGACATAGATATAATAAATCTTCTTTTCAACAAAGCATTCAAGGAATCTCTAATGGGATGTCTGCAGACTAGAAAGAGAAATGATAGTTGGGGGAGAGGATACTTAGATGAATTTACAATGGTCAAATATACTACAAAAAGGTAACAGGGTATCCTTCCATATGGTTATGTTCCTGTATTAAAAAGCATCTTATTGAAGAGAATCAAGCACAATTAAGCGATAAAATTTATGGAGAGACTGTTTTAATCTGAGACTGGGTAAAACTGTCCTAGCAATCACGGTGTCCAAAAAATGAGAGGGATGCTTTGTTATTTGAAGAAAGGGAACACTTAGAGTAAGTGGTGTGACAGACAAAGTGAATGAGGGCTTCATGTTCACCACCTCACCCAACCATCTGACAATCAAGCATGAGAGATGCCATCACGCTCTTTGGAAAAGCAGCAGCCTGGGACTCAGAGATTCTTGAAGTTGTATGATAACGGAATGAATCATCTGGGCAGCTTCAACATCTGCTCTCCTTCCCTATCATTCCCACCAGAAAGGGTACAAAACCATGGGCTTAATGTCTACCTATTAGTCCTGTAAAAATGGAATTCCTATAGTAGGAAGTAAGTTGGGATAGAGGACCTTCATTTTACTTCCTAAGTTCAGTACCTCTTTCCTTTTAGAGAGCCTCCACAGAACGAGCATCTTTAAAGACACGATGATGTTAGCTCCTTGAAGGCAGAGAATGGAATGTCTTTCTTTTCCATATCCCATGCCCTGCACAGCACCTGGCTCATCATGGTCGATCTAACACTTACTAAGGACTTGTTACATGCCAGGCATTGGGATAGAAGGGTTTGACAGATGTTACCTCCTTTAAGTCTTGTAAAATAACCCCATGTCTACTACTGTTACCCAACGTCTACGATGAGGAAACTGAAACCTAAAATAGTCAAAGTATTTGCTCAAGGTCATACACCAATTCGTGGCAGATCTGTGGTTCAAATCCAGTCAAACAGAAAAATCGACCCCACAGTTCTGGCTTCAACCGCCGAACTACCTTGCCTTTAACTACACAAATACACGGGAAAGATGAAGTATATAACCGCTGATACCTTCTACTTATTTCCGTGTATATATTTATCA
The DNA here is from genome assembly GCF_964662115.1 of Mustela nivalis. Lineage (NCBI taxonomy): Eukaryota > Metazoa > Chordata > Mammalia > Carnivora > Mustelidae > Mustela > Mustela nivalis. The sequence continues at coordinate 6,039,210 of NC_139035.1, read as the reverse complement.
TATATGTATATATTTCCATGCTCTGTATTAATTTATTCATTCATTTAGAAGCATTTGATTCTTAAAGACTGGATCTTTTAAAACCCTGAACATATAAAGTGTGGCAGTTTAAAATTATTTTTGAGAAAAGAAACTAGAAACATTGCCACATGTGTTTTATTAGATTCTAGGGAGAAATACTATAATGGCACAAATTTTGAACTTTATTCAGGGAAAAGGAGGAACGGAAACACAACGGTCTACAGTGTTCATCTATGTCAAAGAAAAGTGTGTAAGCCCATCTGGAGAAAACAAAGCTACCACCATTTTCTTGATCCTAATTTCTAGGGGAAATGTTTGATGTGGTTCTCTGAATAAGGCATGTGAGTTGCAATCAGAACACATCTAAAAATACAGGAGAGAAACTTCTATTTTTTTTTTTTTTAAACAAATCCTCAATATAAATTTTAAACTAAAACTCAGTGAAGGCATTTCTGAAGACAGGGAAGTCGACACACTCTTCAAGTGTGTCCTGGTACTTGTTGGTGATCTAATCTGATACATAAAAGTCTGGAAAGTTCAGCACAGTCCAGTCAGCATACTTTCTTAACTGCAGCACACTGCAAAGCTCTCAGCTGAGTAGGAGTCGGTGGCAAGTGCTAGAAATGCTGACATTCTGTGCTGCTGAAGAAGGAAAATACAGTTGCTTCATGGGCTCAACAGCAAGGTTCACATTCCAACCGTGTCAATAGAGAACCCAAACTAAACCCTGTCAAACCAAGAGTATCCTTTTGTCATGTTCTTCTAGAAGGAATTTAACATGGCCTGAGAAAAAGCTGAGAAATCTGGAAGATACTATTTAGAACTTTTTTAAATGCTTGGACAATAAGCGTTTAAGAGCCACCGAGAAGAGGAATATTTGTGTTCATGTACGTGCTAGGATTTTTAAACTCCTCATCACATGTTTTTCACCATTAATTTAAAATCTCTGACTTATATGAAAGAAAAAGGGGTTTGTTTTTCTCATGGATCTTGTAGTAGAGACTTTTAATTCTGTATTAGATGTGGATTTACATGGAATTTACAAAAGTAGCTCAGCTGACAAGCCCTTTACCTGTCTGGTAGAGTGACCATGTTTTTTCTGTACAAATTGAAAATTTTTAGATTTCCTTAATAAAATGGTCAAACGACAATCTCTGGTTCTACAAATTTATGATAGCAAAAAAGACACATTTCTCTCATACATGATGGCCAAATCTGTGATAAAATCGCTTGTGACAGCACAATTAATCTTTTATTACAGGAGATTAATGTTGTTTACTACATTTGACATTTTTCATGCAAACATCGGTTTACTACTTCCACATGCTAAGATATTTTCTTAATGTCAGTGATTTTTTTGGGCATATGGTTCAGAAACATTTTTGATTATAGCTAGTGAGATGTAAACTTAAGCTGCTGGTACACACACCATGGCTTTTGTTTTGACACTTCTCTAGCAAAAGAGGATATGTATGACTAACTTGGATCCTATTTTTAAAAGACTTTTTTTTTTTTGGTTGCAGGGAGGAATTCAAGGTCTATTAGACATGGAAATTAGTTTATAGAAAGTTTATCACATTTCCTCCCTGCAAAGCTCATAAAAGGGTACAAGAACGCTATTTTTATCATGACGCTTCGGGATTATGCAAGAGGAAGTACGGCTTAATTAAGGGAGAGACGTGGAAGATACAAGACAGGAATGGGAACACGACAACACACATACTAAGGGAGACCAAGAACAGGGTCCTGACATTTCCCCTCCTGGATGATTCCTATCTGGCTAAAAATATGCTGTTTATCCCATCATCATCAAAAAACAAAAAACCCTAATTCACCTTCCTCTCCAGCTGGACCTTCTGTTCTCGTTGACCCTTTCTAAGCACAAACTCCTGTGGTCACTGTCTCCACTTTTCTGCTCCCGCCTCATCTCTTCCCGGCCACCGGACAGAGACTCCTCTCGCGGATGCCATCAGCTCCTTCCCCCTTCCAATGCCAGGGTCAGTCCCTGGTTCTCGCCGGCCTTGTGTGAACACCAGCAGTGTTTCACAGGCTCCCCCTAAGCTCCTTCTTGAAGCCCCTCCAGCACCTTGCCTGCCAGACACCCCCCCCCTCACTCTATTCCAGCAACTTCGGCCTCCTCCTGAAACACGCTCCTTCCTCGGGCTTTGTACCTCCCTTTCTGTCTCCAAGTATCCTCTGGCTTATTCCATCCAGTCTATAGTGAGACCAACACCTCTTACAACTCACTTTTCCCTCCATCCTACTTTATTTTTTGTCAGAGCCTGTATAAGTCCTGGTGTATGTCAATTTAGCTTCAGAAGGCCGGGATTTGGTTTTGTTTACAGCTCCGGTGCCTGGCACATAGTAGCCACTTAAGAAATACTTGTTGAATGGCCTCAGTGAAACGCATGAACAAGTCCTAAGTGCACAGTGAAGAATGCAGAAACGGTGTTCAGAGTTGGAAGAAAGCAGAAGGTCCACAGGGAACAGTTACAAAAGACAATTAAAGTTGCATAAAAGCATCCTTGACTTCTCATCCGCATCCCCCCTCCCCGTTTCCCAGAATTTATCTCAGGATCTCCATTCCTTAGCAAATCTACCTTAGGTTGGAGAACACTGAGTTTTAAATAGACCAGCTAGAAAATTTCTCCTAGAGCAAGAAAGATGAAGAAGGGTATGGACTTGCTGATCCTGGGAGTGTTAAGAAGTGCAATTGGCTGTGTGAGTTGTGGTGCCAGTAAGGGCACAACTGGAAAAGCAGATGATGTAGCCCAGGCTGGGCGGGAAGCTCTCTGAATGAAGGGATGAATGAATTGGAAAAGTCCAAAGAGATTCTAGAACAATTAAAAGAACCGGGAATGTGATAGCAGAGTGATGGAGAACTTGACAGCGTCTTCATAGCTAACCTTAAATATGTGAAGACACGGGCAAGGGATTGGATTTATTTGTGTGGTTCGAGAAGGAGTAGAATCAGCACCAGTGACTCCAGTGTTCAGGCGCCAGGTGTCTGTTCATCCCGTGATCCTTTATCCAAGCCCTTGAGGCCTGAGGGATTACAGAATTCAGAATCCTTCTAACTACAGAGAGAAAGATGGTACATAACACTACCAAACGGGTCTGACATAGCATGAAGTAGCCAAACAGGCCGGCCTTTCTGCAGTACACATACTAAGTGGGATAAATAAAGACTATGTAAATTGTCTCACGTAAGTTGAGTTTGCCACAAATTTAGGGAAAAATGTTTGGTTTCAGAGGTGTTTGGGATCTCCAAATTGTAGACAAGGGATTACGGCCTTGGACTATAAAACTATGAACAAAACTGTATCTGTTGGGATACGTGCTCCCAGCATTTGTGAACTCCATGATCCCTGTTAGGGAATCCGTTAAAATCTCAGGTGGAAAATAGGAAAAGGCCACTAATCATTAAGAATTTGGACGCGAACGCTTAATTTTTCTTTGATCAGCATTACTAGAAAATTTGTTTTTAGGAACTACTTATGAATGAATAGTAAGATATATATTTTATGGGAGTCAGCACAATCTTTTTCCTTTTTTACACGATCCACCAGCTATCTGATGGTCGTGTTCTTGCCTCTCTTAAGCTAAGAGTTTGTGCACGGTCCTTAAATCCCATGTGAATCTTTGGGACACAGTAATAGACCATAACTAGGGGTAGAGTGTGCTATGAGTTCTTTTTCTTTTTTTAACCATAGGTGGAGGAGAGAGCTGTAGGAATTAGGAGCCAACTTAGGCTTTCTTCATAAAAACATCATTTTCACTTACTTGGGTTTGTATCTTTTCCTGAGTGGTTTTATGTGTGACTTCCGATAACTCTCCACCCATCCATCTGCCTGTCTGTCCATCCATCTGCTTAGCCATCCAGCCATTTATCCAAGATATTAAAAAAACAATTGCCTTTCTACCTTTTTCTCTCATTAGTCCATCAGCATTACCTAGCTTCCAGTTCATGCTCTAGTACTCCATGCAATGATTCTTTCATTTTGCCTTTGTAAAATGAAAACATTAAAAAAATTATTCAGAGCTATAGGAAATAAACCCATGCACAAATGCCATACAGAATTGAGTGCGTCTGCCCTAAAAACAACACATGAACTTACGAATACATCAATATCTATATCTAGACTAACTTTTAAAATGAGAGCTTTTAAGTTATCTATGAGCGTCCGAAATTCTCTAAACTGCTGAAATATACTCGTTTCAATTATTCTTCATCTTATTTACATCCTCCAGACATTCGGAAAATTTTAATGTGGCCAAATGGGATTCGGTCAAACCTTCCCAAAATGTTCACCCCTAGGTCGAAGGAATGTGAACCAAAGAGGTTAATTTTTTAAAAATAATTGTATCTCATAAAGTTAAGAAAAACTATGAATATGCTTTTATTCTGATGTTTTATCCCTATAAAATATGTATTACCTAAATGTGTACAAGTAACTCGAGTAGGCTGCTCGTCCTTCCCTTCTCCTCACCCAACCAGTTCTAGAGGCTGATCTCCACATGTTGTGTGACGAATGGAAGTTTAAGGACTAGTGATTCTCACAGGCAAACTTCTACTTCTGGCTATTTTAGATTCTAAATAAAGGTCTTGGATTGGGGTAACGATTCTGATCTGTGGGTGTTTCCTGGACCATCAAATACTTTATTCAGTGCTGACCTAGAGATTGTGTCGGGTGCCGCAGATTCAGGGCTCAGCCCAAGACTGCCCCCCTTCAGATGCCAATGCCAAGTCCGGGCTGCCACCTGTGCTTCCCCCCCACAGGCTAGGATGGAAGGTTAGAACATAACTAGGGGTAGAGTATGTAGGAAATAGGACAACCTCCTCGCTGGGTTCAATTAATTGGCCAGAACAGCTCACAGAACTCAGAAACATTTTACTTACTAGATCACAAGTTTATTATGAAAGGTTTTGACTCAGGAAAGTTCAGGCAAAGAGCAAGGTATGTGGGTCCCTTTGGGGTTTTATGGAGGTTTTATAACATAGTCATGATTAATTAAATCATTGGCCATTGGTGATTGATTCAGTCTCTCTTCCCCAAGAGGTTAAGGGATGGGACAGAAAGTTCCAACCCTCCAACAATAGGCTTGGTTCCCTGGTCATCCTTTGGTGACCTAAGGGCTTTCTAAAAGTCACCCCATAATCTAACAGAAGACATCTTTATCACTCTCATCACCTAGGAAATCCTGAAGGTTTTAGGAGCTCTGTGTCAGAAACTCAGCTGAAAATCAAATACATATTTCTTATTACAAACCACAATATTACAATGCCTAAAAGACATGAGTATTCAAAATACTCTTTTGAAACAGAGTGAATGTCTATATAATCTGGCATAATTTTAAGTTTCATCGTTTTTCAAAGTGATGGTAAATGCAGCCCACTTAGATGCCCATATTCTAAAACAATAGAGAACTATTAATAGGGCTTAAATATATGGGAAAAAGTACTAATTCATTAATATGACTGTAGATTATTTTGTTTATTAAAAAAATCAAACTGCTGGGGGCACCTGGGTGGCTCAGTCAGTTAGGCACCCAACTCTTGGTTCTTGGCTCCGGTCATGATCTCACAGCACGAGACAGAGCTCCGGATCCGGCTGTGTGCTCAGCAGGGACTCTGGTTCTCTCCCTCTGCCCCTCCCTGACATTTATAAAAAATATTTTAAAGATATTTTAAAAGCTATAACATATAAAAAAGCCACACTTCTGTCTTATTACTGGGTTCTGCTACATATGACCATGACACAAGACTACCCTGATGGAATACTAAGTCAGGACACTTCTATTGCCCCAGTGCTCCGACTCTGGGGAGACAAGGGTCACTTTGGGTTAATGGAACTCAGGGGCTCAGGCCCTCTCGTCACGTGACTGCCACCTTTCCCTCCAGGGCACTCCCCATCCCTCATCTCCCACCTCCTCCTCAGAAGCACCCAAGGCAGAACCACACTGCGAAGTCCTGGGAGGGACGGGGGTGACCTCACGACTCCGGGTCCACTCTGCTTCCAGCAGAACAGCTACAGCCTCCACCAACACACTCCGAATTCGGTCCTTATTGAGTCTGCTGTTTCTGAAAATTACGATTCCCTTCTAAAAAGCCAGAAAGCCTGAATCTGCCAAGTCTCCAAAGGACAGGGTGGGCCTACTTGCTCACTGTGCCCCCGATACTTTGATTCTCGTCTGAGCCTCTGCCAAGGGCAACCATCAGCTAATTCCCTACAATGCAACGGGGGATGCAGGTCACGGTAGAAGAGGGCTGCACGCCCTTTCCGTAAAGGCAGAAGTGGCATGACCCCCATTCTGTAAGGCACAGCTCTCCAAAGAGGACTTTATGTAGCTCAGCATCAAGTTTTAAATCACTCAAGGAAGGAGTCTGTAAGGACACATACGAGCCTTTCTCCAGCGAGAGGTCAATGAGCTATCGAGACGCGCTGGCCCGGAACACTTTCCTTCATCTAGCTACCGAGTGTGACACGCGGGGGCCGGTCTAGCTGCTATTCCTAAAGGGAGGGGCAACCTTTATAGTCAGCTGGAGGCGGAGCATAGCCAGGGCTGATGGGACAGGATGGAGACAAAGCCAGTGGATTATTTAGAGGATGTTTAACAGGATTCAACGAAGAGAAAATGACAGAGGAAGTTAACAGAAAGACATCCAAGGCATCGAGGCCCCTGAGTTGTTTTATTCCAGTTCTTAGGAGATAAAAGCAAAATAAATCCAAATGGAATGAAATAAAGTAAAATATAAAATAAAATAAAATAGTAAAATAAAATAAAATAAAAACTCAACACAATGCAACATTCAAAAGGAGTGAGCTGACTTCCGTGTATCTGTATATTGGTAATACTATAATTAGAAAAGCTAAATTGCAAAAATTTTACCATTTTAGTAATTATATTTAGGTATGATGTAATTTTCATTTTTTTGGGTTCTTCAACATTATTAGTCTTAAAAATTGCAAAATCATAGCTCCTAAAACTGAGAGCAGGGACGCCTGGGTGGCTCAGTCAGTTAGGCGTCTGTCTTCTGCTCACGTTGCGATCAGGTCCCACATCGGGCCCCTTGCCCTGCAGGGAGCCTGCTTCTCCCTCTGCCTGCTGCTTCCCCTGCTTGTGCTCTCCCTCACCCTCTCTCTAACAAATATATAAAAATTAAAAGAAAAAACCTCTAAGAGCATTAGAATTTGAATTTGCTCTGAAATTATAATATGCATAAAGGATTATGTATTTATAGTAACTTAAATGATGATGATGACGACATTGACTTGAAGGTCCTTTTAAGGAGGAACAAACCGTAAACAGTAACTTTCTGTATGAACCAAACATCCCAGGCTTACGTGATACCAATCTGCCGTGATGTTTGCTCAACTGACAGACACTTGCCTTCACTGGAAATGCCAGTCTCCAAGGCCACCTTGTCACTCCACTGCCAGTTCTTTGGCATCAACATGGTCAGTCTTCACTGAGGGCCCACGGGCTAGGGTGCGCCACATGGTGTCTGTCCCTATGATTGTCTCAAAATTCTACTCACGACCTAGCAGCTGCCCATGGTTGAAACTGCTAAGCCCAACTGCGTGTGACAAGCAGAAGCAAAACCCCCGAGCAGCACGTTGGCCAGACGGCCTGCGGGGGGGCGGGGGGGGGGTCCTGAATCAGCACCCAGAAAGGCCAGGAAAGGGCTGGGGACGTCACGTTGAGAGGGTGAGCGGTTAACTAGACAGAAGTGGGAGACGCGAGGCTTTACCCCACAGCGGATGCAGACAAATTTCTTTTCCTTTTGTTTTCATTTATGTTAACTCATTATTATATCCACTTGTTTGGCAGGTATTTATCACTTCTTCAGAAATACAGGTTAAGAAAACTTGACGATCTACTCCCATGCAGATAAGATTTGAAAAAAAAAATGCTTTTTTGCAATAGATGAATAATTTCAAAATACATACACGAATATCTATTATGTTATGTATATTTTTAACACGACTTGTGATTTCCTGAAATGGGTTTACATAGAGAAAGCCCTGGCTCATTTCATCACTATAGAGTCAAGCTATTACAAATTACTCATCATCTAAATTGACGGGGACTTTTTGATTTGGGGATCAGCTCTGCAATTTCTTTTTTTACAGTCTTTGCTAGCAGATTTATTTATTTATTTTTTTAAGAGTGGGGCATTTCTTTTCTTTTCTTTTCTTTTTTAAAGATTTTATTTATCTATTTGACAAAAAGCACAAGCAGGGGGAGCAGCAGGAAGAGGGAGAGAGAGAAGTCGGCTCCCCACTGAGCGGGGAGCCCAATGTGTGGCTCGATCCCACGACCCTGGGATCATGACCCGGGCCGGGGGGCAGGTGCTTAATAGACTGAGCTGTCCAGGCACCCTGCCAGCAGATTCATCTCTCAATTTTTGATCTAGCTAATATTCATGTGAGGAGTTAATAGATTTGTGTTTCATGAGTACCTACCAAACTCTAAGGGCACAGGGGAAAGCCTGAGAGTGTACTAGGAAGGAAGACACAAGAGCCAGTGCAAACTTCTAGACCATCAGCCATCTAAACAGATCATCACAGGCGGTCAGCATGTGATATCAATTTGCCGTGTCAGCACGTCCAACTGTGCTCCGCGTTTATGCTTACTTAGAACTCGATGTGAGAAATCGATTTACTTAAAAAAAAAGCTTTATTGAGATATCATTAACGGACTATAAAATTTGCCCATTTAAAGTGGACAACTCAATGTTTCTTTTAGTAAATTCACAGGGTTGGGCAGCTATTTAATTTTAGAACATTCCATACCCCCCAAAAGAAACTTCACTAACCATCCCTCCTCATAACTCTCCCCCCTAAACCCCTGACACAGCTAAACCCCTGACACACTATCTAATCCTACACGTTTGCCAATTCTGGACATTTCCCATAAATCAAATCATACAACAGATAGCCTCTTGTGACTGTCCTCTTTCACTTAGCATAATATTTTCAAGGCTCATCCATGGTACAGCATATACCAGTGCTTCCCTTTTGTTAATTGCCAAGTAATATCCCACCGTAATAGTCACCTTTCATTTACCCACTCCTCAGCTGACGGGCATCGGAGTCGTTTCTGTCTGTGGCTTATTATGACAAGTGCTGCCATGGCCACATGTGCACGCGTATTTGTGTGGACGTACGTCTTTACTTCTCTTCAGTAGAAACCTCGGGCGGGGTTCCTGGGTCCCACAGTAACTCTAGGTTTAACCTTCTGAGAAGATGCCTCGCTGTCTTCCACAGTGGCTGCCCCGTTCCTGTAGCAGAGCGCGAGCTACCCGAGTTCTCCTCATCTCCCCCCAACACTTGTCACCCTGCCTGCTTCTTCCTCCCCGGCCATCCCAGGGTGCGTGTCCCTTTCTGGTTTTGATCTACATCTCCGTGACAGCTCATGATACACGGCATCTTTTCATATGCTTACTGGCCTTTGTACGTATATTCTCAAGACCATTCTCCATTTCCTCCCCACAAAGACTCACGGATATTACCTGATTCCTTTTGTATATCCCATACTAAAATACATATCCTTAAATTTCTTCAGGGCTGATCTCCATTCCTGGTTCCCTCACATACACCCCGTCCCCCTCCACGACACACACATACACACTCCTCACATGCTCTCACAAATGATTCCTTTTAAAATGGAGTTTGATGCCTTATCACAGTTGCTTCTAATTCTTAACCAGACTTCAGCGCAAAACCAAGTAAGTTAATTGCTATTTGTCAAATATAATAACTACTTGGTCTAAACTTTGCCATCAGCTTCAAATCTGTCAGACCAAGACCTGAAACACTGTGGAGACAATCTCTTCCATCTTTACCTCTCGCGACTAGTCTCTGATGCTCCATTATTTACTTTAGAATTCCAAGCTTTTAAGAAGAGTTTCTCATCTCTCGACAGCTTCTCTCCCACTCATGGGAAGGGGTGGTGTCTGAGAGTGGAATCCTGAGGCAGAGGAGACGCAGCTTCCCTGCCGCAAGAGTTCAGAGTCACCGTGGAGAACAGCATAGTGGGAATGAACTCTGGGGAGCCTCTGACTTCTTACATTTTTCATTATCTTAAAAATCCAGGTTCTGGCAGAAACCCAGACAAACCTAAGAATTGGTTAATTTCACATTTTTCAAATCTAACAGATCTAGACCTCTTCCTCTAGCAGACTATAATCATCACGTTGTTCGAGAGTAATCCTAACAAAACTTAAAGTGACCCCTTAAAAATACCATCTTGCTTGTAAAGGAACAACTTGTTTTCAGCCCATATAAGTTACGTGATGTTATTTTTAATAGGTAATTTAACATATCTACTCCATGAAGCACATTTTGATCCAAAATGGTTTTATACAAACTTTGCTAAGACATCAAAAAACATTTTTAGCAAATGCTGAAGAGAAACTAGTAATTGCTCAGACAACTTTACAAGCCTCTACAAATTTACTGGAAGATATCGCAATGTTTAAATCCTTTTCAAAGCAAAAAATATCTTTGGGCAAGCTACTTTCCTGGCCCTTGGTGCTGATTCTCTGATGGGGAGCTGGAACCAGAAACCCTGAGGGTTGAGTTTCTTCCATTTTTGAACACGAGGCTTTTGAGAAAGGATTTTCCAAGATTTAAAAAACACATCTTGGAAAATGGCATGATCAAGAAGGCAGGCACAGATCTTTTCCATCTAATGTTCACCTTATGATTTTACATCATTCTTGGAGAACTAGGTTCTGGAAAATGAATTTCCTGATATTGGAGGATGCACATCTTTCCCCAACCTTGCCTTCGTAAATCATTCTAGGAGAGAAAGGGTAAGTTGGCATTCTTGATCTCTATCACCCTGGATAATAGGAGCTTGTCAGTGTCTGAGGTGAGACTTGGAATTTTCGGACCCTCTACCACCGGTACGGCTGCAACCTGCCGATAGCAAGTTCGTACAGGTGTGCCTCCAAACTGTGTATACAACGCCCCCACTTCCTCTCATCTCTGTCACCTTCCCCTGGGTCGACAGCATCCCATCTTTCGCCTGGGCCACTATACTAACTTCCTAACTTGTTTCTCAATACCACTGCCCCATCTACTACCATCTGAGTCAATAATCTTTTCATTAAATGAATCTTATCCAGTTAGTCCCTTTGTAAAAACCCCTTTGATGATTTTTCGATTGTGTGCACAAAGAAGTCAATCTCTTATCAAGATCTACGAGAGGCTGGGTGATCAAGCTCCTGCCTATTTCATCAAATTCATCTCAACACCCCCATCTTTCTCAGAGCGCTCCCAATCTTTACTGCCATGTTGTCTTGACCTTCCTAAATCTCTGCCTGGTAGACTCACATATTATGTTGCCCCTTAACATGGCTTCTCCCTCAAATTCTTTAAGTGTCAGCATAAATGTTGCTTCTTCAGAAAGGCTTCCTCTGCCCACACTTTTCTAAATGAACCTCTTCTGCTTTTTGCTTTGCAAAAATGGTTCACTATTTTCCTCACAGTACGAATTTCAACCTATAATTCAAAGCCATGTTTATTTTTTATTGTCTACTTCTCTCACTAAAGGGTAAGAACCATATGGCCCGAAAATATGGCCAGCACACAGTAGAACACAAGTAATTTTGAATAAGTTAATAAATACATGAATTATCTATTATGTATTAATGCATATTAATTACTCCTCTAGTGAATGTAGATCACAGTACAGTCCCTACACATTCTCAGATTCCACTGTCAATTGTTGTGCCAAAGTTTCTACGACAAAAGTCAGATGCAGGAAGAGAATTTCATTATGTGTTGTTCCTCTAGACACTGATGCCTCAATTAAAGGGGTAAAGGGTTGGCTAAATTCATTTAATACTGCAACACAGCAATGCAGTCCAAGAGGCAATTTCATCTAGGTATCCAACAAGTACATTATTACATAACAATAAACCTTCTTCCCTTATCTCCATTCTTTAGATTTACTTTCAATCCCTTTGAAAACAGTCACTTCCTTCTATCCTAACGATGTCCTGGTTAAATCTGAAAATACAGTTCTCTTAAATATAAATTATGGTAACAGGAATATTAACATGGCATGAGGTGCTCCCCAAGTTCATGCATCACCTTCTATAGCCGAGCATTCAAATCCTTTTCCTCTAATTGCAGATTTCAGTTAGGCAGAAACTAGACTTGATTGCCACATGGAGTAGTTACCCTTTCTCCTGGGTCATCAAAGACTACGTGTCTCAAAATAAATAAGCCAGTAAATTAAGTTAGACAACACTTTAAACACAACCCTTACTAATGTCACAACTGATTTGTTAAATTAAAATGTCTTAAGTCAACTAAAAATAAAATTCTGATAGACCACAATGCCAGAGCCATATTACCTTGCCTAGAATGCCCTTACCTCCCTGGACTGCCTGTAAAAATCCTACTCCAACTCCAATCTCTTTGTTGAAAGTCCTCTGGACAGAGTTAAACCTTCACTCCTGCCTAGGTTTCTCCCACTGCTATAACACTATAAGCTATAACACTATAACCGGTTAGCTCAACCAAGATAGGTAGGACCTTCACCAACTGGACTTGAATGTTTCCTGTGCATAGTAAAAACTCCATATGGAATGTGAGAATAATTACAAATAATTTCACAGAACTATACAGCTGAAGACGTTGAAAACCTGAAGTCTCCTTACAATAGAGCAAAAGTGAGAAGTGGAGTTGTTTGGGGCCCCACTGTCTTCTCCCAGGACCACAGGTCCATCGGGGTCAAACACGTATTCCCAATCAATCCACATTTCTTTCCTCTAATTCATACAGCTCTTACTGTCCAAGCTCCATATGGATTCTTCGGTGGCTAGGCGATACCGACGCCACTGCGTTCCTGAAAATAAAAGAGGTAAGGACAGCCCAGTCCCTGACATATTAACACTGTGCTATGTGGGCCCTTTGGGGAGATGTTCAGCAGAATAAATGTTGGTTTGCCCTCCCTCTTCTGGATATACCAAGCTCATTTTAAAAAATGTTTTCCCATATGTTTTGTGTTGCTCAGTGATGACAAGTCTAGATCTTTTTCAAGAAGGATTTCTTTCTAACGATTGCATATGCCTCACTGCAAGTCTATGGAAAAACACCTTTTCTGACTTGACAAAACCGGTGTCAGTTGCCTAAAAGCATCCAAACAGGAACTCCTTTCTGTGTCATGATGTCAGTAAGAGGGATGGACCGCGTGAACATTCTCAAACAAGTTTGCCCTTGGACGCATCATCAAGACACTTCACATATCCACAAAGTCACTGAGTCACAAACGTGCCTTGTATCCACTGAATATGTTCTTAAGATGCTTACCATGCCTTACCGATATGTTACCTTTGTAGCTAGCCATGATCAGGGAATCATTTATATTAGATGATGGAGGAAGAGCCACAGAGCCCTGGGGACGTAGGCACCGTTAACACACCGTAAATATATTAGCTCGTTTAGTCCACACAACAACGCCGCAAGAGAGGTATTACCATCGCCGTAATGCAGTTTAGGAAACTATGACTTCCTATGGCTAGGCTGGTAAGTGGGAGAGCGAACTCAAAAATCCTCGTGTTTTCCAAACCGTATCAATCAGGAAGAGAGCAGACCTTTTTAAGACCTTTCACAGATGTGTAGGAATTCACCCATTCAAGAAATATAGTTACTCAATCATAGGAATCATCAGGGCAAAGCCAGAAAATACAAAGTTACTATCATTCCATAATCAGAACCAAATAGAAATGGTGGGACAGGAAATATTTTTACCCGATTTACAACCTTCAAGATAGTCAACCTGTGAATTCCAAATCAGACCAAGGGACATCGTGAAACCATCGTTCAGGTTTTTTCTACCATGCTAAGAAAGTCTGCTAATTACGCAGGTTACTTTTAAAGGTTTAATAAATTTGGGATAGGAATATTATCATTTCCTTTTGTTGGAAACTTCTCTTCCCTAACTCCAGCGACTGTTATGAAGGGAGCTGTCGATCAGGGCAGCCCTCCTTTCTGGCTGCACAATGGTGTTTGTGAACTACTGAGCTAACTATGGTACCCCACACCTCTGGCCACAGTGCCTGATTCAGAACTGGGTACAACTCCTCTGGAGTTCTTCCTTGGAATTTTTCTAGATGGTGGAGAGTGCGCTCTCCCTACTCCGTTGTGAGAATGTGAGTCATGGCTGTGACCCATGGTCACGGCCACCCTTAAAGGAATAGCCTGACTTGGAAACTAGACTGAACCACAGAGAGTGGTAGCAGGGAGATGAGAGGGGGAGAGAGTGAGACCAGGAGGGAGAGAAGAAGCGGAAGGAGAAGGAAGTAGAGGAGGAAAGAGGACATTTAGAAAGACAGATAGTGAGCGACAGCATGGACATCCCTTACTAACCGCCACAGAATGCAGTTCTAGTGTCTACAGTCAGGCAGCCCACATGCAAGTTCCATCCATGCCCTTCTGGGGTCTGACTGTCTAACAGTGCCTTTCCTTTTGCTTAAAGTATTTGGAATTTTAAAAAAATCACTTACAAGGATAAACTTAAGCTGTGTAGGAAAGCATGTTCGTTACTTCGTAAGCTAAGTTATTCCCACGTCTGTGTCAAAGGCAATGATGTTAACAAGTCAAGTCAGCAAGTATTCATGGAGACCAGCAGGGTGGAAAGGCACTGGCTTAGGGGCGCTGAGAGCTACATCATAAACGAAGGTACAGAACTTCTCAGTGGGAAATGAGAACTAAAAGGCAAACGTCAGCACGGTTATGGTATTCAGTGAAAACAGACACGTCATTAGGCATCATCAGAGTATAAGGCTGACAAAACAAAATAGGCACATGATAAATACAGGGTGCAGAGGAGGGAACAATCCGGTTGGGGTTACAGACACCCATTTTAGGTATCTGTAGCGCGATGTGAAGTTGCACTCAGCTGGACACAGACTGCACTAGATGTGTAACACCCTTCATTGACCACATCCTGTTTCTTAGCAATGTCTGAGGGAACGAAGCATTCCTAAAATGCCCTTCCATTTATGACAGAAAATAGGATGCACAGCTTTCACTGGGCAAGGCTGGCTTCATGGGTGCTGTTTTGTGCACTTTCTGTACTTGCCATCTTGAAACTGTTTAATAATTTTTAACAAGCTCCCCCCCCCCATTTTCGTTCTATACCGTCTTCCTGGAAATTATCACTGGTCCTTACACTAAGGATAGGAACAAAGGTTTTCTACAAACCAATCAGACCAATGGTCTTATCAAAGCAGCCAATCTGTCAGCAGGTGAATATCAGAAGTTAAAGGGCAGAGCACCACGATTTGTAAAAGCGAATGATTGTGAACCGTGAGGAGCCTGCAGGGAAGGGCACCTGCCATCCGCCAGCTCACAACGCTGCCACCAAGGGGTGAGCAAAGTCACCGAAGGTTGAGTCAGAGAAGGCTGGGTACCGTCCTCGGACAGGACGGGCACAGGATGAAGAATGAAAGCGGCAGGTGGTTGGTTTTACGAGATGCCCAGTGGGGAGGAGCTGGTTTGGGTCACGTTAAATGCATAAAACATCAGGGAACAGTGGACCCGTACTCAAGCGTTACCTAGAGACACAGCTCGACCTCGTGGAGCCCAGGCTGGGGGAGACTGTGTGACCCTGGGGGCGCGGGGGGCAACCGCATTAGTCCGTCCCAGCAACTCCCTGAAGGGCATCTCCCGGGCTCCGGCGCAGAGTAAAGGCGAACCGCAGCCGAGGTCACCCACCTCGTGTCCCAGGCCCTCCGGCGGCACCGCCATGGGACCCGCGCCCGCACATCGCCTCCCCGCGGGGCTGCCGGACGGTGACCCCCGACCACCGCGCCACCCCTTCGTCTCGCTGCCGCCTGACCCTCCTCACTTCCATCCTCACGAGGACTCTGGCCCCAGCCACCAAGCAAATAGCGGCGCGCGGTGAGACCCCCTGTGGGGGCGCCCGGCTGGCTCGGGGACGGAGCATCTGCGGCCGGATTTCAGTTCCGGGCCTGGTCTCGGGGCGGTGAGATCGAGCCCCGTGTCCGGCTCTGAGCTCAGCGCGGAGCTGGTCCTTCCCTCGGCTCCTCCCCTGCTCTCTCTCTCTCTCTCTCTCCCTCTTTCAAATAAACAAACAAACAAATAAATAAATAACCTAAAAAAAAAAAAAAGGAAAAAGAGCTATTCATCTCTCAGATTTGCACAGTTGTGTGACTGACTTGTCAGCTCTTTTCCAGGGGAATACGTTGAGATTAGAGATGGCCCGTGGGGGCCCGTGGCGACAGGAAGGGAGGTTGTAGGGGATGCGAGGTCAAAAAAAGGTTCCTCTTCACGATTTTCCAAACCGACAGCCCTTGCTTGGTAGAAAAATTTTCAGGAAGATAATATATGGCCAAGTCTGAAGCACACGGACGACAACTTTAGTGTGCCTGTATTTCAGTCATTCGCTCTCCTAGCTCACCTGCATGGGACTTGTGACTAAAATCGCATCTTTTCGGTTAACCCATGATGATGACCTTCGGAGTAGACTACTCTCATCTTTAGAATGAATATTTAAAGCATCTTCCCTTCTGTTCAGACCACTCTGTTTCCATTACTATTCACTGAGGTATAGCTTCTTCTATGAAAACACCGTGAAATCCAAGTAATTAATGACGTGAGTTAGCACTCCCGCCACAGTCTATGTGCTCAAAAACCGCCAGCCATTGATTTCAACTGATTTCAGGATGTATGCTCTCAGGATCTACTGACAGGTGAAAACTGGGCAGACAATCATGGTTTTGTATGTAGGGAAGACAGTAAGCGGAAACCGTGGAATTCTGTGGCATGACGACCGAAGTCCCTCAGGATGCGCGTGTGCTAAAGATCTAAAGCAAAGTCATGGTTAGGGCAAGGACGCTGGAGAGCAACTGACGGGTTCTGCTTTAGCATGCGGCTTTCGGGGTGATTGTGCCTCATTTGCCTTCTTCCAGTAGACCTAGTTATTTAGGGCTGCTGTCCTGGGAGAGCTAGCCTTCCTCCTGAATTAATATTAATACACCTCTACAGAATTTCATAGTCAGTGACAAAGGCTTTATTTCCTACACCCAAAAGAAAAAAACTTCCCTTCATTCCTGAAAAAGTTTACTTTAGGAAATGTGGTATAATTCTACAAGAATCCTGAAAGATCTTTTAAAAAATACCAATCATCGGCTTCCTGGTGACCTCTGCCAGAAACTTCAATACAAATGGTGAAATTTGGACAGTATCTCATGAACTGAGCAAAACCAAGACAAAACAAAAATGATTCATCTTACCTTTATACGGTCTTTGCTGTTGGTCTTCTGAGGTGAGCGGGGTTATCATCTCAGCAGGGTTGTTCCACTTACATGATCTGCCTTTTTGTGGTTTCCTCCTCACAGAAGTGGTTTTACCAGACGGTGGTCCTGGCAAACCATTTCCCCTGCTATGCTCTGCAGCATCAGAGCCTCTGGGCCAACCTTCTTACTCAAACTCCAAATTTTGTCAGTTCTCAGCACCCTGTTAGACTCGATATCCCAGGTTGAGGGCCATCTAATTTTTCATTTAGGCTAGAAAAGTTGGCAACCCCAGTGGTGTCACACCTAATAAAATACCAGTTTTAAAAGGCCATTGTGCAAACGAAAAAAAAAAAAAACCCTACCTTTCTTGTAGAATGAGTTTGTTCTCTTTCTTCCAAAAGTCTTTAAAGTCAGAGCTGAATTCATGCCAGACACCGAAGAAAACATTCGGGGACACCTCCTTTTCTCCAAGTTTTGCCTTCATGAAGAAATAGGCTGTCGTCTCCAAAAAGCTGTCAAAGCACACACAGGAGCATAAAAGCTGTGATTACTTTCCAATATGGGATATTCTTCCTGCATCCAAATGGTGATTTCATTCATACATGGCTATTATTACAAAGAAGACGCAAACTCTTCAAGCATCAACAGTAGTCGCTTACGGTTTTATGTTAGCGTTTTGGATTCGGATAGTAGCAGCTGACTAGAATCCTCTATATACTGATAACTATCCTTGGTCCAATTCCATTGTCAAAGTTAATCACTAAGTGCCTGATATACTGCAGAAATAAGCGTAGTATCAAGTTGGGACGTATTGTAAGTAGTGGGTCTCTACTTTCTTTCTACACTCTACAGTAATGAAATATTAGCCATTTGTCCCCGAACTACTATGTATTCTCTATGTATTCCATGTTGCTTACATACAGCTGGGTTTCCTACATTGCTGAGGAGAACAGGAAAAAGCGAGTCCCAGGAAATGGTGACAAAGACTCTCACCAGATCATGGCAGGATCATTGACTGGATACCAGGAAGGCAGCCCGCACTGGGACTGTGGACTGATGTGTCAGTCTTTATTTATTTATTTTTTTTTACAAAGATTTTTAAATTATTTATTTGACAGACAGAGATCACACGTAGGCAGAGAAGTAGGCAGAGAAAGAGAGGGGAGGAAGCAGGCTCCCTGCTGGGCAGAGAGCCTGATGCGGGACTCGATCCCAGGACCCTGGGATCACGACCTGAGCCGAAGGGAGAGGTTTTAACCCACTGAGCCACCCAGGCACCCCTGATAGTGTCAGTCTTTAAAAGGTGCTGCTTCCTAATACAACTACATGAAGCTCAGAAAGTTTCAGAAGGCCTCGTTGACAAAGAACATATAACTGGTAAATGGTGCCTTTATGACTCAACAAAAGTCTTCCATTCCCATAAAAAATGCCCTGAAAAGGACCTAGGCCAATAAAACCAGGAATGTCATGGAGAGGACACCTGGGCAGCTGGTGAACGTATGGCCAGAGCTACTGCAAAAGGAGTGACAGTCCAATAACCTTTGCCACCGTATCCCTTTTCTCCCCTACCCTGGCAGGGGCCGGCACTTTTGCTGCTACACAAACCTCTGATTTACTGATTTACTATGAAGCAAACATTTCTAAGACAACTTGAGTTTGCCACATCGCATTGTTCGATTAAAAATATGTGCTCACACGTACACACATCAACACACATGTGTGTACGTATTCAGTGTGTCCTATAGCTGATTTCAAATCCTTATCCTAGAAAATATATGAAAACCATCTCCTTGAGATGAGCACTAGTAAAATGAGACATGTAGGTAAACATGCTCAGAAGGGGAAGGAGACGGAACCTTACACACGAATAAAGAATTCACAGCCACCCTGTGACCAACGGACTAGTCTCTTCTGTTTTTAAACTCGCCTCACGGTAGTCTCTAAGCAGTGAGATTCCCAGGGACACCAGGTTTTAGATTCTGGGGTGAGACGACAGCATGCATTTGAGCACATGTGTCGCTCCCGGGAATTAGGTATTTCTCCCTAGTTTGCCTCGTAGGAAAAATGACAGATTAGAGGCAGTCAATCCTGAGAGAGCCAGGCTAAGTGGATACGGTACGTGAGAATCTGGCCGTCCTGAGCCATCGTAATGACATCAGAATGCGTCCGCGGGATGGGCTGATGGGGTGAGGACTGCAGGGAGAGGGGACGGCCGGCGGCAGGAATAGTCTAAGACAGATCTGGGTCATATTTTATTAAAACTGATAAAGTACACGCATACTTCCCTCCTGAGAAAACCGCTCATTCTCCGTATGAGCCCGAAGACCATTTACGACCTGTACGGCAGAAATTAGGTCTCAGATCCCTGACATCCTTTTACTCTTTTCCACCACTTCTTGGTATTTATGCTTCCTACATTGATCATTAAAGTCCAAGCCAGTTAGTCTGGGCAGACATACCTAAGCTGTCATAACTGGTTCCTCTCTTTAGCCACTTAGAACATTTTGAAAGTTCTATCACGAGGCAGCATGGTCTAAAGGAGCGAATAGAGGATTCAGAATCATAAACAACTGAATTCCAAAACACGATTTTCCAAAGTGTTTGTTACATGTTTCAACACAAAACAAATTTGCTTTGTATTACATGTTATTTTCCATCACAAATACTGTGTATTCTACATTATATAATAAGAAATGTGAATACATATTTACTAAAAATTTTCTCTAAACTGTAACTAATTCGATTGAGGCTGAGTTATTAAAAACCATTCATGCGGGGTGCCTGGGTGGCTCATTGGGTTAAAGCCTCTGCCTTCGGCTCAGGTCATGATCCCAGTGTCCTGGGATCGAGCCCCGCATCGGGCTCTCTACTCAGCAGGGAGCCTGCTTCCTTCTCTCTCTCTGCCTGCCTCTCTGCCTACTTGTAATCTCTGTCTGTCAAAAAAATAAATAAAATCTTAAAAAAAAAAATTCATGTGATCATGTTCCCTTGCAGACATTTTTGAATTACTGGCTCACACACAGGTTTCTGATACTGGTAGTAATTATTCTAATTATTGAATAATTTCCCCTTGGCTTTGTCATAAATTGCCTACATAGCTTTAAGAAGGCAGCAACTTCCGAGTTTCAGTTTTGAGCTTTTAAGTATCTTCAGGTATAAAGTGGAGGTTATGTCTGCTTTTCAAGGTTGTCATAAAGATTCAGTGAAAAGTACTTGCATGTTATAAACTAAAATAGCAATACACGTATTAACTTTGTAAGAAGGATTTTTCACAAAAAATGCTCTTTGTGCAAGACTCAATGAACTTGGGAGACATACAAGATCCTGCAATTGAACCGAAGTCAGCGTGTGAACGTGCTGAACAGTGCGAGTCTCAATGATGACGACCTGCGTGTGCGGCCGTTTCTCTGGAAGTGGCCACGGTGAAAGAACGTGTCACCAAAGTAGGACACAGAGTAAAGACTTACTGGAGGATCACGAATGCTCTCCCAACTGCTTTCGACCACCCCACTCCCTAGAATATGTCATAAGCTCTTTTCAAAAATAACCAAATAAATGATGGGCAATAATTTCGACAAGTTATCAAGGTACCTTGTATGCTAGAGGCATTTTTGGTTATATAATCCTATGTAGTATTAGGTGGCACTCAGCTAATTCAGTCATATTTATCTGACATGAAAGAGACCCATCTGGATGCGGGTGGAAGGGATAAATCCCATGCCTTCTGAATTACCCCCCACCCTTTAAAAAAAAAATTTCCTAAATTGGAATCCACGAGGGTCCCATCCAACAAACAGCAACACAGGAGCACAAAAGAGGGCAGGCATTTTATCTGGGACTTTCCTCACTACCGGCTGTTCTGTGGGACACTCTTGAAATGACGGTGACACCCTAGGAGCCAGTAGTGGAAAGAACCGTAGTTATAATGCAAAGAAAATGCAGCAGTCATAGTAAGAGACAGCTCCAGAGGTCACTGAATAATCCAGACCCTGCAATCAGGATTCGTAAGTAGACCTCTCTGGAAAAGATGAGCACTACACCTCCTTTGCTACAAACATGAAATAGTACAAACTTATGGCTCTGCAATACACTCAAGGTAGCCACAGGGTTCTGAAAAGATAGCTTCAGCAGAACTGTTTTGAAATCTCTCAATCCCCACATCAAAACAGAGAGAACTGAGATATTAAAAACCAAAACGGATTAAAAAAATAATCTGCAAAAACACTGTGCCCAATATCACCACAAACCTCCAAATGCAAATAGGGGAGACAAACCATCGACAACTCAAACCCTAAGCTGTGACACTGAACATGTGGGAGGAGGCAGAGGAAAGCACCGGGTGGGGGGGTGTGTGTGTCCCGAAAAACAGAAGAAACCCCGAATCACAGGCGCCCCTGAAAATTGTTTAAGGGGTACCTGAGAGGCACAGCTGACACTGGAAGGGGTTTGATACACTCTGGCGCATGGAAGGGAAGATCCACAGTCAGCTCCGAAGTGGCTGGGGACAGCCTGAATCTATGAAGTCTTAGTACTAACCCAGAGAAACGCCCTCTTTTGGCAGAGCTCTGCACTGGTAGAAAATGCTGGGAGTAGATTCAAATTGTGCAGGATAAAGAAAAGGATGAAGGAAATAGAAAAATGCAGATATTGGAGGGGGCAAATCTGCAGGCAGTATGAAGTCATTTTTTTTTTTCTTTTTTACCATTACGCACAGGCAACAAAAGAGAAAGATCTAGAGCAGGAAAGCCACAAATGGACTAAAATTTAAAACATAAAATACCAAAAGATGTGGGAGCAGATGAAGCAGTGCTTAGAAATTCAGAACTTTAAAACACCTTTAATTAGAAAAATCAAGGTGTGAAATAAGTAATATGGGCATATAACTCCAGAAACGGAAGAGGAGCTAATGGAACTTGACTCAGCAGAAGAATGGAAATAATGCAGAGAACATTTAGTAAGAAACAGAAAATAAACCTTACGGAAAATTAGTGAGATTAACGGGCTTACGGAAAAATTTACTAAAGTTGATAGCCATCTACCATCACTGATAAAGGAAAAAAGGGGAAACATAAATTATCAACACCACAGATGAAAGCGGGGTTATTGTGATAGATCACACAGGCCTCAAATGTATAATTATCAACAATTTTATGCCAAAATGTATTAAAAATTGAAAGTCTGAGGGTTGCTGGAGGGGAGGGGAGTGAGAGGGCTGGGCTGGTTGGGTGATGGGCACTGGGGAGTGTCAGTGCTGTGAAGTGTGTAAGACCGATGAGTCACAGACCTGTACCCCTGAAGGAGGTAATACATTATAGGTTAATAAAAAAAAAAATGGAAAGTAATCTCAGTTATTTCAATAAGTGAAATTTGTTTCAATAAATAAAGAATTATGTTTTATAAGCATGTAATAAAAAATATCCCTTTGCAAATACTTGTAGTCCAAATTGTTTCATAGGTGCATTTATACATATTTAATTACATGTAATTAATGACATATTTAATGAAGACATGATGCCAATTTAACACTAACTTTTTCAGAAAACAGAGTGAGAGCATGTTCTTAACTCATTTTATAAGGCCAGCATTAGTCTGATGTTGATACCAAAAAATAAAAACATATGGGAAAAAAAGAGAAAGTTTTATAGATCAATATCCCTTGTCAACAACAGTAGAACATCTTTCATATAATATTAACAAACTGAAAGCAGCGATTTCAAAAATGGATACTATGTCACGAACACCCAGAGTTTATGCCAATACAAAGTTGTTGTACCATCTGAAAAGCAATCAGTGTAACCTGTCGCATGAGCAGAGTAAAGAAAGGCCATATGGTTATTTCACTAAATGAAGACAAAAATTTTTTAAAAAATTAAATACAAATGATTATAAAAAAAGGCAAAAAAATCTTTGTAAGACAGGAATAGAAGTAAACGTACACAATTAGATAAATGGCATCTGTGAAAAGCCTGTACCTAACATCATAGTCAAAATTATGTCCGCCATATAATTCCATTTACATGAAATCCAAGTATATCCAAAATTAATCTATGTTGATAGAAAACAAAATAATGATGGTCTCCAGAGAGGTGTGGGGTAAACAGAGTGAGGCAACAGAACGGTTTTGAGTGATGTTTGAATGGGAATTAATCACTGAACCTGTTTTATTGTATAAATTATGCCTTGATTAACACAAAGAATGGAAGAAAGTAAGAAAAACAAACAAAAAAAGGAGAGCTAGAAGGAGACTGAGAAAGAACTGGAAGGAGACTGCGATTAAGTCCTATGTTTAACAGTTATTAAAAAAACAAAAAAGAAACCAGGGATAAACTAGAGTTTCTACGGACCAATGAGAACAAGCCAGAGAATGCCAGAGCCTGCCAGAAACAGGCCTAATAAGCAGATGAAAACGGTTGGCTAATATTTTAAGATAAGCTAAAAGAAATTAATAAAATATCAGCTATAATAAACACAATTAAAAGTAGAAAAAGGTGGTATAATTTAGTAAAGAACCATGAAATTTAAAATATTTCACACATGAAGTCTGAACTGGAAACTCACAAAAGTTACTAAGAAAATGTATCATTTATTAATAGAAACAGAAGATAAAATGAAAGAAAAAACTTTAAATCAAAGAGAAATGAAGAACGTAAAGAGGAAGCTACAAATGTAGAAGACATTCTCACAGGTGTATTGTAAAAGCCCCTCCAAAAGATAACCAAAGAGCGCCTGGGTGGCTCAGTGGGTTAAGCCTCTGCCTTGTGCTCAGGTCGTGATCTCAGGGTCCTGGGATTGAGACCCGCATAGCATCTCGCTCTCTGCTCAGCAGGGAGCCTGCTTCCTCCTCTCTCTGCCTGCCTCTCTGCCTACTTGTGATCTCTGTCGGTCAAATGAATAAATAATCTTAAAAAAAGAAAAAGATAATCAAATCAGTGGAACAGAACACATATTTAAAAATATGATTCAGGAACTTTTTTAAAATAAATAAGTGTTTGAAGCTACATGTTAAAAGAGCATGTCAATAATCAACACTAAGACATATTCTAGTAAAACTACTGTATTTAAAAAAGAAAAAAGATCTTTGGTCATCATGCAAAAAAACCAACTGACTTTTGAATATAAAGGGCAGAGAAGAGCTATTTTCAGGATGAACAAAATGAAGAAATATTGTTCTAATGTTCAGTGATCAAAGAATCTACTAGAAAATGAGATTTAGAAAGTCAAGATAACGGAAGAGACTCTGATGTAAGGATTAGCAGCTCAGGTTTCTCAACCTAGGAAAGGATACAGGATGTTAGACCTTAAAAGTTACGAACTGTGCCCTGAACTTGAACTATAAGTGCTGAAAGGAATTAACAACGTACTTTAATTCTAGCTCTGTCTACAAGGCTAGTTACAGTACTAATTCAAAAGCAATAAAAGTACAACCCAGGTTTGTGATCTCCAAAGACCATTCTAAATCATGATCCCAGGGCTACCTGAAGAAATAGCTCAATCCAGGACAGGGGAGAAAGTGTACAAAATGAACCTGGAACATTCTATCAAAGAAGACAGTAAAGGAAGATCTTGTCAAAAATAACTCAGAAGTAGAAAACCAAAGCTGGTGGCACCACAATTCCAGACTTCAAGTTCTATTACAAAGCTGTGATCATCAAGACAGTGTGGTACTGGCACAAAGACACAAAGATCAATGGAACAGAACAGAGAGCCCAGAAATGGACCCTCAACTCTATGGTCAACTAATCTTTGACAAAGCAGGAAAGAATGTCCAATGGAAAAAGGTCAGTCTCTTCAACAAATGGTGCTGGGAAAATTGGAAAGCCACATGCAGAAGAAGGAAACTGGATCATTTCCTTACACCACACACAAAAATAGACTCAAAATGGATGAAAAACCTCAGTGTGAGAAAGGAGTCCATCAAAATCCTTGAGGAGAACACAGGCAGCAACCTGTTCGACCTTAGCTGTAGCAATTTCTTCCTAGAAACATTACCAAAGGTAAGGGAAGCAAGGGCAAAAATAAACTATTGGGACTTCATCATATCAAAACTTTTTCACAGTGAAGGAAACAGTCAACAAACTAAGAGGCAATATTTCTGCAAAGAAGACATCCAGATGGCCAACAGACACAAGAAAAAGTGCTCAATATCACCTGGCGTCAGGGAAATACAAATCAAAACCACAGTGAGATACCATCTCACACCAGTCAGAATGGCTAAAATTAGCCAATTAGGAAACAACAGGTGTTGGCGAGGATGTGGAGAAAGGGGAACCCTCCTATGCTGCTGGAGGGAATGCAAGCTGGTGCAGCCACTCTGGAAACCAGTATGGAGGCTCCTCAAAGAGTTGAAAATAGAGCTACTCTACAGCAATTGCACTACTGGGTATTTACCCTAAAGATACAGATGTAGTGATCCGAAGGGACATGTGCACCTGAATGTTTATAACAGCAATGACCACAACAGCCAAACTATGGAAAGAGCCCAGATGTCTATCAACAGATGAATGGATAAAGAAGACGTCACACACACACAGGAATATTATGCAGCCATCAAAAATTGAAATTTTGTCATATGCAATGACATGGATGGAACTAGAAGGTTTTAAGCGAAGCTAAATAAGCCAGTCAGAGAAAGACAATTATCATGAGCTCACTGCTATGAGGAATTTGAGAAACAAGAAGAGGATCCTAGGAGAGGGGAGGGGAAAATGAAGCAAGATGAAACCAGAGAGAGAGAGACTCTTAATCTCAGGAAACAAACTGAGGGTGGCCAGAGTAGAACGAGGGTTGGAGGGAGGGAGTGGGTGATGGACACTGGGGAGGGTTTGTGCTATGGATTGTGTAAGACTGATGATTCACAGACCTGTACCCCTGAAACAATATACTACAGGTTAATAAAAAAAAATATAATAAAAGATAACTCAGAAGTGAACTTAAAGATGAAACATTTTGTATTAGTAAGGCAAATAACTGCAAAGGACTGAAATACCTAAAAATATGCTTAATTCAATGAGATCATCATAATGCTTAAAACTTTAAAAATGTATTTACTTAATTTTGGAAAATGCTAGCTAACTACCTCATTATTATCTACAGCTATTTACTCATCTGCAAGAAATATAGGACAGAGGATCAGGTTTCCTGCATTAATAGGCTAAAATCAGGAAAATCCAGACTTTGGAGAAACAGCACAGGACTGCTATGAACTGAATGTTTGTGCCCAAAAATTTCATATGCCAAAGACCTAATCCTCAGTGTAATCGTATTTGGAGATGGGAGCTTTTGGAGATAATTAGGTTTAGATGAGGTATTGAGAGAACAACCCCTAAGATGAGTGATCTTAGGACGAAGAAGCCAGACCTACTTCTACCCCAGTGTCTGCCTTGTGAGAACACGAAGCAGCAGCTGTGTGCAAGCCAGAAAGAGGACACTCACCAGACCCCAAATCTGCCTTGGACATTGGAGCCTCCAGAATGGTGAGAAATAAATGTTTATTGTGTCAGCCACCCAACACAGGATATTTTGTTATAAAAGTCAGAACCAAGACAAGAAAAAAATGATCTAGTTTCCTCCCTAAATAAAGGTAAAGGGGGAAAAGACGTGTTGTGGGCAAACTATAATAAAGACTTAAAAGATATCATCTAATTATAATGGTTGGAATTTCGTTATCTCCTGTTTCAAACATACTGTAACAAATTAAAAACATTTATAATATATACGAACAGATTAGACTTTTGAAAAGAGACTGGATATTCTGGAACATTAGGGATTCTTCTTATTTTTAGGGGTACAAGTGGTTATGTTCTTTGAAGCGGATCTTTCAGAGATACGGACTAAAACACACCGATGAAATCACGGCTGAGGAGGATTTGCTTCAGAGATACTATGGGAGCGGCGAGTGGTAAGAGGTTCGATGAGACCGACCTGCTGACTGTCACAGCTGGCTGAGGGCTACGTGGTGGGTCCTAAAAATATGCTTTCATTATGCTTCAATTATCCTTTAAAATATGCTTAAACATCCTTTACCTTTGCACGCATCTTTACTTTTCCATAATGAAGAATGTTCTTTTAAAGATTTTTTTTTTATTCCTTTGACAGAGAGCGAGCACAAGCAGAGGGAGTGGCAGGCAGAGGGAGAGGGAGAAGCAGGCTCCCCACGGAGTCCGATGTAGGACTCGATCCCAGGACTCTGGGATCATGACCTGAGCCGAAGCCAGACGCTTAATAATAAATAAATCATTCAGCCCCCGAATTATTTATTTATCATTTTCATTTTATTTAATTAATTTATTTTTAAAGATTTTATTTATTTATTTGACAGACAGAGATCACAAGTAGGCAGAGAGGCAGGCAGAGGGGCGGGAGAAGCAGGCTCCCCACTGAGCAGAGAGCCCGATGCGGGACTCGATCCCAGGACCCTGAGATCATGACCTGAGCCAAAGGCAGAGGCTCAACCCACTGAGCCACCCAGGTGCCCCAGAATTTTTTTTTTTAATTACAAATGCACATACACAAGGCTATAAGCCTCTTTCAAAACGGCATTCTAGAACTATTTTTAAAAGGCTAGAACATTTCTTAAAAGACCTCTACTGGATATTGTTTTTGACTATGAGTTACGTTCCACAGATAATCAAAACAGACAGCTTTGGTTTCCTTATTTGAAAAGGGGCCATACCACAAAATGAGAATTATATTCTTTCAAACTCCTCATCTGTTTTTAAGGCAGTTCTCTTTCTGGGAACCGTGTGCATAAAGAATGACTCAAAGTTTGGTTTTTATTACAATGAAAAGAGGTGCTAGTAATTATCCTAAAATAGCATTTTCTTGCCACAGGTTAGGATCTATAAGGAGAAGTAAACGAAATATTTAAAACTGAGATACTGTCTGTCCTTGCTATCAATTAATTCCCATCCATAAGCAGGATTTACCCCTAGAAAGTACTACATAAAACCCTGCCTTTAAGCCCAAGTCTTGGGAGCACCTGCTCCACTGCAGTCCTAGAAAGGGCACTCTTGCTTCTATTGAGTTCATCAGGTAGTAACTTTGTGCCCAACACCACACACGGCAGGGCCAAGACACTGGAGAAGGCAATCTCGATTCAATTACTTCCCTGAAGAACATTTCTTTCGGGTTAACAAATAAACGAATCAAGGTATTGGACAAAGCAGTCAGGCGCGTTAAGCCTCCGCGTCCCACGCCCCCAGGCACTGCCGGGGCTGCTCTCAAAATCAGATCGCCCTCTCAGCATCCCCCGCATCAACACACGTCATGAAGGATAAACTCGTCTGAGATAATGTGTAGAAAACACTCAGACTTATTCTTCAGCACCTGAAAGCATGTCTAATACGACACAAGAGAGGGCTTTTTGGAACGTGGCGGGGGGCTCCAGAAATGATCCCTGTTATGGAAAAAGGATGGATCCACAGGAACGATCTGGAATGAGGGACCCAAAGAGGAGCAGATTTTCAGGGCACCGGGTGCCTCAGCTGGTTAAGCATCTGGCTCTTGATCTGGACTCAGGTCATGATCTCAGGGTCTCCGCCTGTTACAGGGCTCCTCGCTGGGCGTGGAGCCTGCTTAAGATTCTCTCTCTCTCTGTCCCTCTGCTCCTCCCCGTCCCCCTCCCATGATGTACGCACATGCTCTCTCTCTCTCAAAATTAAAAAAAAAAAAAAAAAAAAAAGGAGGGGGGTTGATTTTCAGAGTCACCAGCATCTTTACTTTCTGATGACAAAGAGGCCTGCGACCCCAGGTAACATAATAGCCCCACAGCATCCTTCCCCACTGGCTTCTTGTTCCCATCAGTCTAGCACACAGGAGTTGTTCAGGAAATATTTGCTTAAAGAATGATTCTTGGCTCAACAACTGGTATGGACCATTCTAGGGAGGAAAAAAAAAAAAAAACCTTGATTTTGAGAAATTTAGTAGTAGAAAAAAAAAATTCTGTTAGGCCTTTAAAGCCTGCCATTAAAAAAACAAGAGTTTTGAATTGGAAGGACCAAGATTTAGTTCTAGTTCTACCCCAAGCGGATCTCTGCTGACTTCATGAGCTTCTCCAAGCTCCGCCATCTCATCTGTAATAGAAGAATGACGGGGCCTCCTGCCCAATCGGATCCTTAGCTCGTTGATGAGATGAGATCAAGGAGGCAGTGTGCTCCTTGGAGTTGTCAGGTACACAATAAGATTGTGAGTGGGGGTCCTACTACCCTGGCCACCACTGCTTCATCCTTCCCAGAACGTTCGCAGAGTGTGAAAAGACCTGGTACCTGTTCCTCACACAGACACACGAGAGGCAATGCTTCCTTTCTTTCCTAGACCCTCACATAATTAGGAGACAGCACAGGACCAATTTATAGATTAAAGCCAATACCGTTCTGTCAGTCTCCCGGGACAACAGGCCAGTGCCCAGTGGGGTGAGCACGTCACCCATTCCTCCCGGCTCGTCTGTGCAGTTTATGTCAGTCGGCTTAGGAGAGGGTTTGCAGTAACCACCCTGGCCCCATGTAAGAGATGAACAGTACGGGATTCCATCCTTCCTCCTCGAGTCTCTTTCACGCAACGGCTTCGTATGCACGACACAGGTTTGGTGGATATGTGCACACACGCGTGCACACACACTCAGAGCACACATCTTCTGGCACCTAGTTAACGAACACATCCCAGCCCCCAGCTAAGCGAAGAGGTCTGCTGAGAGTAGTGAGTCTAGTAATAAGAAGGAGGAACTTCTCCTTCCTCCCACGGCAAATATAGCTCGAGTTATCAGTAAAGCTGATGCCACAATTCACGTCTGAGTTGTTTTCTTATGTTCTGCTGCGTCTCCGAGCTCTGAGCCGACAGGAACAGGTCATTTATTAATTTCCTCTCTCTCTAATGCTAATGCCAACGAGCTTGGGGACCAAAGTCCTCCCTCCCCGGCTCAGTCGCCAGCGTGGCGGTTCAGGCTGTTCTGAGACGCGGCTGTGTTTGCCCCGTGGGTGGAAGTGAAGGGTCTGCTGAGGTCGTTTCTTCGGCACATTCTCTGATCAGAGCGGCCTTTCCGTGAGTCAGCAATTTAGTCCTGGCCCCGCCTGAGCTGGGCCTGGGCGCGGGGGGTGCTTTCCTCTCAGTTGCCTCTGTGACCGTCGCTTCTCTCTTCTCTGAATACCATTGTCCTTCTGGAGCACAGCAAAAGCGTCACATGCTAAATGACAGTTCATACACAGACGAAGAACTGCACATTTATGACTCAATTTAGTTCATATAGGCCAGATCAAGGACATAAAGCATCTCAGTATGAAATACGAGGCCAAGAGAACATACCAGTTTAAATGAACTGCCAAGGATCATCATCATAAATCTTCTCTTGCTTTTGCCTTTTTATTGTGCAATGTTGGATTTTGTAACATTATTCTCCAGAACAAACTAAAATCTCAAGAGAAAGATCTATTTTCAGTTAAAACCTTCCACAAGTAACGGCAGTTTTTGGAATCCAAATCACCTCTTTACTTCTGCCTCCTTCCTGCACCCCCAGAGGAACGTACATGAAGTGTGACAAATTTTATTACCCCAAGAAGGAAGAATAAATCCCCTCCGTTCATCATTAAAAGGCCTTTGAGGGGTCTTCCGTCCCTTCTAAAAAGCACAAAGAATACTCTCGTGCCAATGACTTTGCTCCAGGCGATGGAAAGTCAGAGGAAGTCAGAATGGGAAGAGGACAGACTGGTATTTCTTTTCTCTTAAAATGAAGAACTGTGGTATTTCCACCTTCGGGGTAATTGTGTTCTCAGAGCAGCCAACTGCTCTTAGAAAAAAGGTAATTCAACACAAGAACAAGTATCAGCTCATACAAAACATGGAAGAGAACTTTAAAAAGACAAGGGACACATTTTAGGGCACTGATAGGCTCTGAGAGGACCTACAAGTCCCGAAGTCACACTAAACCCCAAGATCAAGCTACCAGTAAGTCCCTAAAAGTAGGAAGCAGACAGTGGTTACGGTCAAACTGCGAACGCAGTTTCTTTTCTCTCGTCTCCTGCAGCTCATACACACTCCGTGTCTGCGTCTGCGTTGCTCTCTATTCTTACTATGTCCTGAACTGTCTTTCATGACAGCCTCACTTTACTGATTAATACAATTTTTCAGCACTCTAAATTTTTTTCTCAATATATCATTGCATTTTCATTTCTAAAAGTGGTGGGACTTTCGGCATCTTTCAATCAAGACTAAGTTCTTTATCCGCATGGTTTTTATCCCGTCTACAACTATTTCCCTTAGGAAAATATCAACTCCGTTCTTTTCTATTTCCAGCATTTAATATCTCTCTTATTATTATCTCCTGATCCTAAAAACAAATACAGATTTTTCCATTAAAAAATACTCCTCTCAGTCATGCGGACACATTGAAAGACACAGAGGTCATGTACAGTTGCTTTATAATTTAATGCTTCTGTGTCTTCATTCATTTTGAAATCTAGCTTCATAGGCCATTCGTCCCTTTTTTCTCTTGGGGTCCCCAACAAAAACCTATGGCTTTTAGCAATTTTCATCCTCATGTCTTTAAATAATGGGACCATTACGATCTTGCTTGTTTGAATTAAAAAATAAGAAGTCATTAACAGAGCTTTTCTTTTACTCCTTACTAACCTATGCAAATGGGATAAAATAAGTTATTTCCATTTTCCCTTTAAGAATCTGAATTACGGAAGGTGTGGATCACCTATTTCATCACCTTCCTTTGGATTAATTTTAGATTTATGAAAAGTTACAGAAATAACATACAGAGTCCACAACAGCCTTCAACCAGTCTCTTCCAATATTAACTTCCTATACAATCAGAATACATTTGTCAAAGCCAAGAAATTAACAACAGTATCACAAAAGTGAATTCTCTTGGCAGGAGCTCCTGCAAAGTTTCTTCTGAGCAAAGGGAGAGAAACTGCATAGATGAAGAGGGAGGCATGGGTAAGGGCGGTCACCTCACTCTGGCACTGGCCTCCCGTCCTTACAATACTGACATATTGACACCAGTTTTAATTTATATAAAGGTCCTATGTTGTCTCATAATTATTTGTGGTTAAAAAAAAAAAGAGGAACAGGAATTAAAATCATATGACATATGTCCTCTGTATTGGAATTGTTAGAAGTCAATAAGAGAATAATAGGGAAATCTTCAGATCATTTCTAAATAATTCATAAAGAGAATGTTTCAAGGGAAATTAGAAAAAAATTTTTTTAAATAAAGATTTTATTTATTTGACAGAGATCACAAGTAGGCAGAGAGGCAGGCAGAGAGAGAGGAAGGGAAGCAGGCTCCCCGCTGAGCAGAGAGCCCCATGCGGGGCTCGATCCCAGGACTCTGGAATCAGGACCCAAGCCGAAGGCAGAGGCCTTAACCCACTGAGCCACCCAGGCGCCCCTAGAAAATGTTTTGAATTGAAATTACAACATATTAAAATTCGTGGATGCAGTTAAAATAGAACTTAGATGAAAATTTATAGCATCACATGTTCATATTAGAAAAGAAGTTCTAAGACCAATGATATGAGTCCACCTTAAAAAAAAAAAACTAGAATAGAAAATGTAATTTAAGCCTAAAGCAAGCAAAATAAAAGAAATAATAAAAATCAGAGCAGAGATAAATGAAATTGAAAAAAAGAAAACAATACAGAAAATAAATCCAAAAGTTGTTCTTTTTCTCCCTTTCTTCTTTTTTAAAGATCAGTGAAACTGATTAAACTCTAGTCAGACTAAGAAAAAAAGAGAAAAGACACAAATTAGTCATATTAAAGCAATGAAGGAAGAGTTATCACTACCAACCCTATGGAGAGTTAAAGGAATATTATGAACAATTCTATGCCCACAAATTTGATAACTTAGATAAAATGGATCAGTTGTTTGAAAGACACAAACTACCAAAACTCTCCTAAGGAGAGACAGATAATCTAAAGGCACATATATCTACTAAAATTAAATCGATATTCAATAGCCTTCTAAAAAAGGAGCCACCAGGCCTAGGTGATTTCACTGGTAAATGGTATCAAACTTTTAAAGAAAAAAAAAAAAATCTTTGCAATCTCTTCCTGAAAGTAGAACCAATTCCTAAACTCATCCTATGACGCCAGCAGTACTCTAATACCCAAACAAGATGCCGACTTGATAAGAAACAAATATATAAGCCAATATTTCGCTTGAACACAAATACAAAAAGAATTATACACCCTGACAAGGTGAGACATTCCAATTATGCAAGGTAAGTTCAAGACTCAAACTGAATCATGTGGTCGATCACATCAACAAGCTAAAAAGAAATCATATGATATCCATTGATGTGGAGAAAGCATTTCACAAATATCTGACACCACTCCTAATAAAAACTCAGCCAACCAGAAATAGAGATCCTCCTCAAATTTATAAGGAACATCTACAAAAAACTCTACAACTAACATCATGTTTAATGTGAAAAGACTGAATGCCTTCCTAAGATTGGGGATAAGGCAAGGGTATCCTCTCTATCACTCTTAGTTAACGTTGTAATGGAAGTCCTAACTAACGCAATAAGACAAGAAAAGGAAATAAAATGTATACACACAGGGAAAGAAGAGGTAAACTATCTTTATTTAGGGCATCTGGGTGGTTCAGCCAGTTAAGCATCTGCCTTTGGCTCAGAGGTCATGATCCCAGGGTCCTGGGACTATGCCCTGTACCAGGCTCCCTGCTCAGTGGGGAGTCTGCTTCTCCTTTTCTCTTTGCCTGCTGCTCCCCCTGCTTTTGCCCTCTCTCTCTGTGTCAAATAAATAAATAAAGTATTTTTTAAAAAACCTATCTTCATTTGCAGATGAGTATGTCTATGTGGAAAATGCCAATGAATTTATGAAATAACTTCATAAAATTAATAACGATAGCAAGGCTGAAAGATATAGGTCAATATATAAAACTCAGTTGCCTTCCTATTGTTTCCATTGTTGCCAGCACTGTACATTAAAGTTTGAAAGGAAAAATAAATAAAATATATGCAAATATATATATACACACATACACACAAACATATATACACATAAGTATATATAATTTACTATAGCACCAACAATGGAACACAATGGTCTAACATTACATACACACATGCACACAGCCAGTCTGTGTGAGAAAAACTACAAAACCATGATGAAAGAAATCAAAGAAGATCCAGATCAATGGAGAGATATTCTATGCACATGGATAGGAAGAATCAATATTACAAAGATGTCAGTCCTTCCTAATTTGACCTGATTCATGCAATCCCAACCACATCCTAACAAGTTATTTTGCAAATTTTGATTAACTGCTTCTAAAGTTTGTGTCGAGAGGGAAAAGATCAGGAATCACCATCATGAACACTGCAGACAAAAAGTTGAAGACTACCCAATTTCAGGACTTACTATAAAGCCACCATAACCAAGACAGCCTGTTATCAGTCAAAGAGTAGGAACATACATCAGGGAAATAGAGCAGAACACCCAGAAAGAGACTTACACAGTTGACTGATTTTTGACAATTCAGTAGAGGAAACCTAGTCTTTTTAACAAATGGTGAAAACTATATACCAAAAAACTCAAAAAACAAAGAACCTTAGCACAGATGTCACATCCAACACACACACACACACACACACACACACACGTTCTAAAATAATTGATCAATGACTTGTGGAATAATGATAAGAAAAGTTAAATAATTTGAAGATTGTATGTTATGTTGGAAAAAGGGAACAATATCAAATACATTCATTTGTTAATTTAAAGGTAATCATTAAAAGAAAGAAATAAAATGTATTGTTTCTGTGGCTGCCAAGAGTGTACATTTTAAAAGATCGCCTAGATTTCCAATTGCAGAAAATGACAATGACCAAGGGCCCTCAGATGCATACTCCAATGGCAATCACTTTACTTGCACAGAGGTCCAACCGTGGCTCCTAGGTACTGAGTGCACACGGCAGAGCTGCTGATAGGGGTGCAATCCTAGGAGACACAAGACTCCCCTCAAGGGCAGCTTTGGTTCAAGAACTTCCTATTGGCTTTGCCAAAACTTTCTTGTAACTGTCCTGCAGCCTAAGACTTTTACAATCCATTTCTTTCCTTCCCTCTCCTCTGTGGGGGCTGGATCTGAATCCAGGTCTAACAGTTGTCCCAGCTTTCTCTGGCTCCCTTCCTAGTTTTTTCAATAAATCCGGTCTTAGCACCTGTTCCTTGGAGGACCTGAAATAACACAAGTAGGGCTACACAAGTGGCTGGAGAAAACAAGCAGTGAGATAGGGTTGTAGGACAGGTTCACTCATCATGCCACTTGAGTGGCATGTGGGGCAGAGACAGAGCCCAATACAGTGATGACCACGAACTACAAAGGTATCACCACAGTTAACCTAAGAAAATGTCCTCACAGGTGTCATGATGCAGGCTATTAATTATATGGCGAGAACATATGTCACACAGACAGTAGGGTTGGCTGACTACTGCTAAGTTGGATAGACACCCTGCAGAGGGATAAGGAGAGAGGACATTAAGCAGTTAAGACTGCTAGAGGGCCTCCTGGGTAGCTTGGAAAGCAGCAGCTATCTCCTGCAATGAAATGATAAGCATGGCTGATTAACAAGAAGATCCAAGAATTAGAGTTGCAGAGTTCCAGAGACATTTCAATGCTCAGAGAACAGTAGGTCTGCTAAACGAAAGTCAGAGCCCTGGCTGGGAAGACCTGCATCCTGAAACAAGGGATGGAGACATCCTACAGATCCTTGAAACTCTTCAAAGTGGAGGAGGTAGCCCACTCTTCCCTAGTACTTCCTCTGTGCTAGAATACACTATACGAAGCAAAAAAATGGAGCCCTCAGAAGCTGCCTGAGCTCTTCTCTTGGCTGCTAGAATAGTAAGTGAGGTGATATCCCAGCATAACTCAACGAGGGAAGTGTTAGACTTGAGAAGAGAAAAAAGAGGATAAACACCCAAGGAGCTGTAAGAAATTAGTGTTCATGTCTTGGCAGGAGTCAGGGAGTGGCTCTTATAGGCCCAGAATAAGAGATGGCCAATGCAGAGGAAAGCAGACATGGTGAGGTGCCCTGGCAAAAGGCAGAGGAAGAAATAAAGAGGTTGAGAGAGTAGCCATGCCCAGATACACTGCATAAATCTACAAAACTGAGCAAACGGTTTTTCCCTGGGAGGACAAGGCACTGGTAGCTGGAGCGCCAGCATCACTGAACAGTGCAGAGGGGGCTCTGCCCTTGTAGGTCAGGAAAGACAGGAGAGAGGGTCACAGCCAGACCCCTGAAGTAACAGGGGCCGCACGATGAGGCTCAATGGCCAGAAGCCTAAGTGACAACATAGTAACAGGCCAGGCAAGGGGCAGGTAAAAGGCTTGACCCGCACAGAGGGTGGAGATGGTTAATAGATCATGGAATCCTTAGAAGAAAAACAAGGGCGCCGCTTAACATCTACAAAAAACACAAAGGCAAGAACAGAGAGAAGAAGAAAGATGGTTGGTGCCATGAAAAGTCAAGATCCCCTACTGAGTTCCTGGAATTGAGCCAATTTAGGATCCAGAACCCAAAGAGGTGATTGGGCCCTGTGAGGAAGAACCTGAAACACTGTGGCAAGTATAGACTGTAATGACTCCCTCAGGCCTTCCCCAAAGGAATCTGCAGCCATCTCTCAGCTACCGTATACTAGGTAGAGGGAAATATGCAGACATTTTAAGGACTATGAGACACAGGGTCTGAGCAGATGCCCACAGATTCATCACAGCCACCTCCGCTAGTATGGGGGGCTCACAGGGCCAAGTGATCATAGACTTCTGCTGAAGTATAAAGTTCAATCACACACTCTCCCCCAGCACACAATTGGGATGACTATGCTAGAGCAGTAGGAATGATCCGTAAACTGGGCTTTTTTGGTCCATAAGGACAAATATTGTGGAAGTGCCATAACAAATAAATACTAACCAAATAGAGCTGATGCAGACTTATATTGTCAGACAAAATAGAAATTTAGGCCAAATATATATATATCAGCACTGAAAAAAAAAATCACTGAAAACAAGATTTAACTTACTTGGATGATGAAAAGCAATTTGTACATAACAAAAACACATCCAAAATTTGACACAGAGCAAATATGTCAGTACTGTAAGAAGAAACTGACGTATCTATGCTATGTCTTTACTATCCATTCTCAGTAACTGACAGACTGGAGCAGAAAACAAAACAGTAAAGCTACTGCGTATTTGAATAGTTTTTTAAAAAGAATTTACTTGTTTATTTAAAAGAGACAGAGACAGAGCACAAGCAGGGCAGGAGGAGCAGAGGGAGAAGTAGACCCCCCACTGAGCAGGGAGCCCAATGTGGGATTTGATCCTGGGACTCTGGGATCATGACCTGAGATGAAGGCTGATGCTTAACTGACTGTGCACCCCAGGTGTCCCAATTTGAACAATTTCTGAGTCAGTTTAAAACAATAAGCAAATCTAGATCACTGTGCTTACCTCTGAAACACTGTGTTCAAACTCAGCTGGTATATTTGGAAGTAGTGATCTCCTTTGGACCACAGAGCATGTCTCAAAGAATTCCAAAAAATTAATTTCATACAGAGTCTTCTTTTTTGTAATCATTATGTAATTAAGGCAGGAAAAAAAAAGACAACTTTAAAAATCCCTTACATTTGGAAATGTAAAAGTACACTTCTGGGACAAGGAAGTCCTAATAAGACCTTCACTGAAATAACTACAAAAGAAAGTTAAAGAAGAAAAGTTAATTCAGAAGAAGGAAAACAGTTTTAAGAAGAAAGAGTCATTAAATATACTTATTTGCTCAATAAAGTAGTAATTCTTAAATGATCTTGTGTGTGTGTGTGTGTGTGTGTTTGCCTAAAAACTAGTGACTAAAACTTGAGACAACAACAAGAAAATGAGAACAAACTATTCTTGAATTGTTTGGGAGTTGAGATAAAATAAAAGACTTCATTATTTTCTAGAAAGCTTATATTTTAAAGGTAACCATCAAAATACTAGAAATAAAATCTACAAATTCTATGCCAGCAAAGGATCAAAAGGTAGAATAAAGAAAACTTTTCCTTCTACTAGGAGACAGGGAAAAAAAAGCCCCCAAACACTTAACCATATACTAAGTTGGTAGCAATAAATAAAAATATATCAACAATCATAACACATGCAAAATAATTTCGATTACCTACTGAAGAACATCTTTCAGAATGGATGGTAAAATAAAATTTCAGATTAATGTTTACAAAAGACAGGTCTAAATCAAAATACCCCAGAAAAGTAAAAATAAAGATGAAAAAATTTATACCAAGGAAATATTAAAAGAAAGCTGGTGAAGAAATGTTAACAGTAAGCAACATAAAATGTAAACAAATAACATTAGTGACAATAAAGAGGAACAATGTGTGATGATTAAAAAAAACTCCAAATATTCCACCAAAATAATAAAAACCATATAGTTTCAAAATATATAGTTTAAAACATCATAGGATTAAAAGATGAAACTGAAAAGCCACAATTATAATGAGAGAGCATAATGCAGTCTTCTAAGAATTACTAATGATGTAGATTTAATAAATATAATCAGTTTTTATTTTAAAACATTATATTTCAGTAATAGACCTATATGAGGAGTCTTTATAGAAAAGTCCCTCTCGACCAGCCCTATGCATCACGAATCAAAATAACAAAGGGTTCATGGAGAAGAGGAGGAGAAAAAAGCCCCAACGCAGAATGGCACAGTAAGGAAACTTACTGTCTCGACTCAAGCACTAGGGAAACAGATAAAACAAAACAAAACAAAACAAAAACAACCCCTCTGAAAATCTGAATCATAAGCCAGACAAAATTAATGCAAGTTTTCCGTGTGAATTCACACGACCAGGTCTCACCAAACAAATAACTTCAAACAAAAGCCAAGAATTTAATTTAAAGTGGTTTGGGTTGG
This sequence comes from Mustela nivalis, assembly GCF_964662115.1. Lineage (NCBI taxonomy): Eukaryota > Metazoa > Chordata > Mammalia > Carnivora > Mustelidae > Mustela > Mustela nivalis. The sequence continues at coordinate 5,999,965 of NC_139035.1, read as the reverse complement.
CAACACCCCCAGCTGACTGGCGAAAACACATTCAAAGCCCTCTGGAGGAAGCGGACAGGCCCACACCAGTCGTGAAATGCAGTCAACTGTAAGATGGGTCCCTGGTTTCACAGAGATGAAGCGTGAAAAAGACGTGCATCTGAGAATTGATAAGTTACAGATTCACACACACCATACATCGATTCTGTACAAGAAATAGGAGTATTTACTAAAACCAACTGCACACTAGATCAAAAAGGAAGTCTTAATGGATTTTTAAAGAGCATCATACAGACTAGATTTGGACTGCAATGCAATTAACTAGAATAATAATAATAATAATAGGAAAATGACTGTAAACAAAGCAAATGAAATCCATCCATTTGAAACAAACACAATGAGTATACACATAAAAACTCATTACCTGAAAAGGAAATGACAAACAACTTATAACCTAACAGCAGTAAAATATATTTCAAGACTAATGGACGTAGTTAAAGTAGAACTTAAAAGCAAAGTTATAGCTGTAAATATATGGTTTAAAAACAAGGAAAATTTAAAATAAATGAATTATTCATTCGACTGACAAATCCATGGGGGGAAAATAGGCTTTTAGAAAGAAGGGATAAATAAGATGTAGAATTGTGTGAAATAGGAAGAAAACTACCCCCCCCCCAAAAAAAAGAGGAGCAGAAAAGGAGATGCCCAATAAACCAAAATAGCTGGTTCTTTTGACAGATGGTAACATAGACAACCTTCCTAAAGGCCCGGCCATGAAACTGTAAAGGAGGCAGGAAGAAACATTAGTTACAAAATGGAACATAAATACAGATACTGAGCTGGAGAACGGTAACAGAGAGACATAGGGGCCAGGGACCACTTTTCGTTTCGTTGTTTGTAAATCGCTATTTCAGAATAATAATGAGATAGGGGCATGAGCGGCCATAAGAGGGAAGGTGAAATCAGGCAGGAAAAGGATCCAGAGGAGCTACTTGACGGGAAATGACACCCTCTTTAAGTAAAAGAAAAGGAGAAGACAGCTGAGTAGCAGAGAGAGGGAGGTGTTCTGGCCTGGAGGCTTTACTCTATGAAATTCAGAGTGGGTAGAAAATTGGGGCAGAGCAGCAAAGGCGGAGAAGTTTAAGGAGGCTGGAAAGGCTGTGAAACAAGTGTTTTGCTTTTTTTTTAATAAAGATTGATATATATACATATATAAAATATATATATTATATATATACCCCCCTTTTTTAGGGGGGTAGTTTTTTTTTCCATATATATATATATGGAGAGAGAGACAGCACACGCGAGCGTGCCAGGACAGAGGGAGAGAGAATCCTAAGCAGACTCTACACGGAGCGAGGCCATTGCAGGTCTTAATCTCATGACCCCGAGATCATGACCTAGCCAAAATCCGGAGTCCGTACTCAAACGTCTGAGCCACCCAGGTGCCCCTGAAACAAGAGTGTTTTGGGGAAACAGTTCCATTTGACACTCTCATGGCAGTGTTCTGAGGACAGAACATGTACCCTAATAAACTTCCCAGTTCTTACAGCAGTTATTACAGTGTCCATCCGTATTAAATCACTACGTAAGGACTGACTGCATCGCACTGCAAACTTCAAGCCTATTTCTCATGAAACGCTCATCATCCCTGTCTTCTAGGTGCATCACACACGACGCTTCACTTCGAAGCTAAATGGTATGTAATACATTCACAGTTTCGACTTCCCACATACAGTGCAGATACTGTACAGAATTGATACTATAGGAATCATTATACACATAAGATGGATTTCCCTGGTCAGGTGGAAACTTTGGCATTCAATTTCCCCCCCAGCTATTTCTTTAGAACAGGGTATTTTGTGGTCAATAGTACAAAAATCTTGCTAGGCTGCATCAACGCCAATGCTCTCCCCCAGAATGAGGATGACATTTCTAATTCCAGACAATTGTTTTTAGATGTAATTTTCAAAAGAGACATATGGAATAGACATAGAGACAACCAAGTGCTTCTAGGATATAACAGATTTGCTATCAATCTTAAAAGTCTACTACTATATGTGGGCTCCACCTTTAGACACAGGCCTTAACACAAAGTAACAGACTGAAATACGCATTGCAAATACTGTTTAATTATTTTGCCTGATTTCTCACTGACATAATTCAAGGCAACAACAGCCCATCCACTTGTAAATAAAGTAATACTAGCGTAAATATCTCACCGTTCTATTTCATCATACAATTCACAAAGTGGTTTTTTTTTTTAAGATTTTATTTATTTGACAGAGAGAGAGATCACAAGTAGGCAGAGAGGCAGGCAGAGAGAGAGAGGGAAGGAAGCAGGCTCCCTGCAGAGCAGAGAGCCTGACTCGGGGCTCCATCCCAGGACCCTAGGATCATGACCTGAGCCGAAGGCAGAGGCTTTAACCCACTGAGCCACCCAGGTGCCCCCACAAAGTGGTCTTCTTAGGAGATTTTATTTACTTATTTTAGGGAGTGAGGAGCAGAGGGAGAGGGAAAGAGTCTTAAGCAAACTCCACCATGAGCACAGAGCCTGATGCAGGGATCAATCTCACAACTCTGAGGTTACAACCTGAGCTGAAATCAAAAGTCAGACCTTTAACCAAATGTGCCAGCCAAGGGCCCTGTAATTCACAAAGTTTTTTTTAACATATATTGCTAGTTTTATCTTTACATTTCTATCATCAAGTCAGGAACATGACAAGAAATGAACTACAGCCCATTATCTGGCAGAATTAAATAGCAGCAAAAATGCTCACAAACACCAGTTCATTTTGGCTTTAAAATGTCATGATTGAGGGCGCCTGGGTGGCTCAGTGGTTAAGCCGCTGCCTTCGGCTCAGGTCATGATCTCAGGGTCCTGGGATCGAGTCCCGCATCGGGCTCTCTGCTCGGCAGGGAGCCTGCTTCCCTCTCTCTCTCTCTCTGCCTGCCTCTCCGTCTAATTGTGATTTCTCTCTGTCAAATAAATAAATAAATAAAATCTTTAAAAAAAAAAAATAAAAAATAAAATGTCATGATTGAATGCTGCAATTGCATAACAGACAACGTTCAACATTTAACATTCAACTTTTAAAGTGGCCTGAATTCCATTCTTGGCCCTGTGCTGCTTCCCTCCTTGATATGGGGGGAAATAATGTAAGAGAACAAAATTTTCTGTTTTGTCATCTGAAAAATGGGCACTAGTAATTTCCTTATCCCTGCCTCCTAAGAACAGTGTGAGAAGTGGGGGGCTAAGATCCCCAAGCCCTCTCATCCCTGGTCTCAGGTAGAGAAGATAGAACCTCCATATCTGTGACAACAGTAATCAGACAGGTTACAAAGCTTCCTTCACAGACAGAGGTGACAAATCACAACCAGGTCCGTGGAAACCTAGATCTCACAGAGGCAAATTCAGAAATCTGAGGCTGGAGAAAGAAAATAATAATAATCAAACAATATCTGGCATTTAAAGAATGTGTTTTCAGTGCTCAGATAAATCTCTGCTTCATTAGCCCAATGATATTTGTAAGATATTCGTGGCATGTGGCGAACCGCATAGCACGGTCCTACTGAGTGGAATACCTTGTGTTACAAGAGCGAGCAAGGAGCCTCACGGCAGTTATTGAGGTGGAAAACAAGCACTACGACAGAAGTATTTGCAAGCCAATTAGATTCTTTGGCCTCCTGACATTTTTGAAGACACTAATACAGCTTGAAACATAAATACTATTCCATCTCTAGTCCATTTCCAGAGGGCCTATGTCCTATGATTTCTGAACATACTAGGAAAAAAAAAAAAAAAGAGTGCCATCAAGGAGACAGCATTGCAAGGTAATATAAGCCACTGGGCAACATTGACAGCCTTCCTCTATTGTGTTGTCCAGCTTGAAGAAATCCTCTATTTCTTTAACTATTTGTTCTCCCGTTCTGTCTCATCCAGAGTAAACGTGTCCCTCTTCTCTCAAGCATGCCAGCCAGGACCTACTTCTGCTGGCCATTCTCAGGTCCATCTTATGCCCAACAAATCCAGGAGGTCAAGTTGCAGTGGATATGCTACCATATTCTATGATGAATCAGTGAACTGTGGTCAACCACTTAGCACTCACCATTAAAAAAATTTGGCCAAGGAAGCTCTCAGCTCTTGTGCTACTATTACGAACCATCCAGTCTACCTTTCCTCACTGACAAACAAGCTTATTTTGTTTGTCAAACATCACCTCCCTTTCTTCTTCTTGGACCAACGTCCCCATGGCTTAAAGTTCTCCAACACCCGCACCTGACTGGCTCCACTAGCTTTGTTCTCAAGCCCTCTGGATTTCTGCTTGTTTCAGGGGTAGGAGATGTATTTACAGACCCACGCTTTCTTTGTCCAGTATGTTTAGTTCCTATTTTTTTCTCAATTAAAAAATGTAGCTTTCACTAGATGATCCCATGTCACCCGTAATGTTCTTGGTGGCATGTCTGCAGTTCCCTATCTCCACACCCTCCCAAATTCAGGGACTCAAGGGGAGTCTCCTTATTTCCTGTCCTCCTGTGCCCTTCCCAACCGCTGTTTCACCATACTGAGCCACACCTTTTGTGAAGCTCATGACGTCACTCATAGTTACTCAACTCCTTTCAGGATTCTAACTCCCTCACACCCACCAGCAGCTAGATCACAGCTTTCTTTGGCTTTGTGGCTCTTCTAATACTTGTCAATCCTAAAATGCAGATTATGGAGATATATCCATACCTTCAGGTACAGCAATTGAAAATTATTGGAAAAAATATATCCATCCTATCCAGACTCTTTCTGTTCTTTTGCAAACTTCTGATAAAAGCAATCTATTCTCAGTTTCCACTTCCTTATTCTCTTTAGCCCACTGCAATACAGCTTCTGACCCAATTACTTAAACTGGGTCAAGACTCAAATACAACTATTTTTGATAAGGATACAAATGGTTTTCCCATTACTTAAACAAACAGATATTTTGTCTTGAGCCATCCATTGTAATTGTTGTTGGGCTTTGCTGCCACCTTTGGCTTACCAACACGTTCTCCTATCTTGCTTCTCACTGCTTTGAATTGACTTCTCTCTCCATTATGCGCTCCCTTTCCTCTAGTAGCCCCTCAGATGCAGTATTTGGCGGGTGGGGGGTGTGGATTTTGGTCTCTTTTATTTTTCATGGCTCTGATCGTTTGGGGATACCATCTCCTTGGGGGACCTCATGCGCTTCCATGGTTTCTGCTTCTGTTGGGTTATACTGATGACATAAAAAGTGCAATCATCAGGCACCCTACATCACTGACCTTCAGACTCAAATACTGAATCAAATACTGCATCACTTCTACTGGTTGACTGATGCACACCTCAAGCTTTATCCTCTCCCCGTCTTGGTTTAGAAACGCCATCTTAGTGCTCCACATCAGAAATGTGATGGTCATTCCAGAGCAGCCCCAGAGCAGCGTATGAGACAACAAATAGAAAAAACTCAACAACTTTCCAGCAGAGTAATAAAAAAGCAAACGCCAGGTCCTAAGATGTATACTGCCACACCACAACAGAGAGAAATCGAAGTGTTCCTGTGAGAAAAACTATAGGACAAACACAAAGGGACTGCCTGTCAATAAGAACACTGTAAGACTTCAGAACAGTAGAAGGCAAAGAAATGATGCCTTTGGGTTTCTAAGAGAAAATGATTTTCAGGTTAGGATTCTAAGTCTAGATAAATTATCAATTAAGAGTGAGGGAAGAACACATTTCTTAAGAAATTGTGTATCTGAAAACATCACCTTGCAGACAACTTTCCCAAGAAGTACATACTCTAGAATGTACTCCCTCAGGGCACCTGTGTGGCTCAGTCATTAAGCGTCTGCCTTAGACTCAGGGCATGATCCCAGGGTCCTGGGATTGAGCCCTGCATTGGGCTCCCTGCTCTGCGGAAAGACTGCTTCTCCCTCTGCCTCTCCCTCTGCTTGTGTTCCCTCTCTCACTGTGTCTCTCTGTCAAATAACTAAATAAAATCTTAAAAAAAAAATAAAATAGAATGTACTCCCTCTTCCGAAAAAAGGTGGGGGGAAGGCATGGGATGCCCAAGAGAAAGAAAAGCACAAAGTCTGAGAAAGAGATGCCCAACAAAGGAGAGGAGCTGACAGCAGTGTCAGCATGAATCTGAGCCGAAGGCTCAAAGGGAGAAATAAAAATAATCGTTCGATTACCAAATACATTTGACCACGTGGAAAACACTATTGGGAAGACCTTTGGACATATGGTTGAGTATTTGAGAATTAAGAATGGGCTCAGAAAAAACTAAGCAAATGAAAATAATTCTAAACTTTAAGAAAAAAAATATCTAAGAAAGAAACAACCACACCATACAATCTAACAGACCAGTGAATAATACTGAATACGTGTTATTAAGCAAACACTAAAACATTTAACTAAAAATTGCAATATGAAGGGTGTAAGAATAAAGAAATGGGATGGGGATAAGAGTGAACTGAAAGCTCACTACCATCATTGTAAGTTAATAGATAATGACTAAGTTAATAAATAATGACACAGCAGTATAGGGTATGATTGAGAAATACAGCAGAAAATATCGGAGGAAACAGCTAAGAGAAACGCAAGACGGAGGAGGAGAGGGCAAGGCAGGAGGCTTTTGTTATAAGCCTTGTGCTACTAGTTGGGTTTCTGCAACTATGTCCACACTTAAAAAGAGGGAAAATAACAATTAACAAAAGTGAAATGAACTAGAGAAGAAGTATATACTTGGAAAAAATATGAGGATAACAATATGCTGGAAACACTTTCCTAAGCGAACTTGACTACTATGTATCCTCTGTAATTTGTTACTTAGTAGAACACCAACAAACAATGATTCACTTAGAAATAAGGAACAAAAATAGAATCAAACACTGATACTCTGAGGGTATGATGCTTACAAACTTCTCTCCATTCTAAAACCTATAAATATATCCCAGTATTTCCTAATATTTTCTTCTCGTTAAAGTTTCAATTTTAATGTTTGTTTCCTTAATCCTTTTGCAATTTATTTGGTGGATGACCTGAGGCAGAAATTTAGAAATCTGTATCTACTTCCAGCAGAGCCTCATTATCCTAAGGTTAAATTCCCTTTTGAATTCTAAGACCTTGGGTCATCATTTCAAAATGTCCTCATTTTGCTGTTCTGCCATTGACTGTTTTCAGGTTACTAGATTTATCCATTGAAAAACTGCTAACAAAATTTTAACAGTAGTGTTTTGCTTTTAAACTGGAACCTAATATGTCTTTTTTAGAATGGAATTAAGAAATAACTATTTTTTAAAATGCTGGTATCTTTCTAAACCTTTATTTATATTTTTTATATCAACTAGCTGCAAACTTTCTCTTTTTCCCCCTAAATTATAAACTACTATTGGGGACGCAGGCTATCTCATCCTTCACTCACTGTCCTTTCAATCTTATAATTCACATCACTCAACTTATTCTGCATCTAATACTAAACATTATCCTTGCACTAAGCTACCAAGTTCTGGATTTCAACATTTAGTTCTCTTTAAAATTAGTTTAAGAAATTCTTTTTGTCAGAATAGTACTAGAGAAGGTAGTTACTGCCTTAAAAATTGCAGAAAAATTACTTAGGTGTGCTTTTCCTCATACTGCTTCTATGTTTTGACCTTGAACTACATGCCAGATTATGAAGGGGGCTGTCATTGTCTTAAATCAATATTTAACAACTGCAGATTTAGCAAAGCAATAAGGCCATTTATCACTATCTAACCTCTGACATATCTTATTATCTGGGCATTTCCATTAAAATACTACAATGCAAGATTATTTAGGGAGTTTACACAATTATTACAATGCCAAATAACTGTGTGTACACGTCATCAGGGAGGACAGGGAAAGGACGCTCCCCGACCTCCAAGTATTGATGTTAGGAACTTAAACCTCATAATCCATTAAAACAAAACCTCATATCTCCTATAGGCACTGTGTATGAAAAGCCTTTAACCAGTATGAAAATGTAAATGTGCCTTATGCAAATACATACCCAAACTATAGAGGTTGCTTTTAAAATGAGGTTGAAATGCTGAAAGTCTCTATCTGAGAACATGGGTTAGCCACTTAAAACAGCAGAGTTGATAAAACACATATTTCAAATAAAGCTGAGAGGTTTGGAATATTATCTTAATTTATTCCTATCTAACCAGGAACATATGGGATGTAACTAAAGGGAAGAAAGGACGATAAGTTGCCCGAGTTTTGGGAAAATAAAAGAAAGAAACCTCCATTTTATGTTTGTAAGTAAGAAGAGAAATTAAAAAGTCTTTAACACAGATTTTAAAAATATGTATGTCAACCTACACGGTCCTGCTTCTCCAGAGACATGACCGGACAACCTGAAGAGCCTTCAGAAGGAAAAGCAGCTCGGTTTTAAAGGCAAACTTGGAGGTACAAAGGGGTTTTGATCTTTTTTTTTTTTTTTTTCTTTTTGTTATCCCAGGTATGTGATTCACAGTTGAAATGTTGGAATCAATGATTTTTCTGGTTCTTACTTTTAATGGGCCTATATTTCAAGTTCTCTAAATAACCCAGTACAAAGTACCTCTATTAACAATATGCAGCCTCGCTTTTAACGGTCACTGAATACTTGAAATGAAAATCGACCTTAAAAGAATTTACATCTACATTTCAGGTCATAAAAAAAAATAATAATATCATGGCTATGACACTGTACTAGATACAACACCCTGGTATAAAAAAAGAAAAAAATGCAGTAATTGTTGCAATGTCTTCATTGTTTCCAACTTCTGGTTTTCTCCTTTTTTCTCTTTATTAAACTTATTTTCTGATCTTTTATTACCTTTTCATTCTATGCTCTCTTTCTGGTGGATTCTTGACTGTGAGTAATTCAAAGTCAAGAATTTTCTGGCCTAGTTCCTCATACAGTTTTTTCGATCAATCCTGAAAACCATGTCGCATACTCTCATTTTAACTTGATTTCAATATCCTCAAATCAAAGAATTCTGATCAATTCATGAATTTCTTTCCCAAAAATACTCATGATTTTATTGCTAAGCAGTGTAAAGACTACAAGCAAAAATAAACAACCAACAAAAAGACTTGATGAGTTATTTTGTAAGGACATATTTTCATAACATCTAAAAATAATCCCCAGTCACTCTGGGAGCTATTTTAGTGGGTTAAATAATATACCATAAGGTTTGGCAACTTTCTGGATGTAGAATGCAAAATCTACATCTCTTCACTCTAATCTAGGGTTCTATGTGCCAATAATAATCTTACTCTTTCAAAAACTGGTATAGATGCTAATTTCCAGACCACAGTATTACCAGAGGGATTAAAATATATTTTCATTGCAAATATGCAAATGTTTCTGTTCAGAAGACTATGTGACCAGGCATAGGAGTGTGACCTTGTGGTCTCACCCAGATGGGCTGATGTTATTGGGGAAGGAAGGAGAGGAGCTGTGGAAAACTGTGGACCATTAAGAGAAACTGCTGTTCGAAAAGCAGAAAAACGTATACTCTCTGGGAAAAAGCTGTGTTTGTTGTACACAATTTGCTAGTTCAGCTACTGTGTTCAATTCGATATTTATGTGATCAGGCTGACTTCTCACAACAAATGGAGAAAAGCAAGATCAAAAGGACTAACTGGTGGGCCACGGACCTGAAAGGAGCAGCTGCTTTCCTCCTTGACACTCTGCTGATACCCAACTACAGCAGAGCGAGAATACGGACGCCTGTGTCCCTCCCTCTACCTCTGATTAAAACTCCGCAAGGGAAACGCGGCTGTAGTTTCTACTGGCCTCGGTCTCTCATGATGTTGCCTTTCAGAACAAGTGGTGTGCAAACCAGTCAAAAAAATTCTTCATGCTAATTTTCACATAAGTTTATCCGTATCTGATGCAAGCCATCACGGACAATAAAAAATGAGACGATATGGGTTTTATGATGTAGCAGTCTTAACACACACACAAAAATCAATTTATAAAAGCTCATTCACTATTCACAACATTCTCTCTTTCATCCCTTATTTTCTTATATTGGTGGTTATTAGCTTTTAAAAAGTTGCCTCATCCACAGCCTGTGCTGGGGCAGCCCAATGTCACCTGTCCAGGAGTCTGTTAGACTCACCCTTTTGAGAATCTGCAATAATCACAATGGGTAAAATTCAAGCTTGAGCTATTATTGCCAAGTTAGTAGGATAAACGTTGTAGAGCCATGATAATATCAAGGAATGATACCAGGCTTTCTCTGTGCTAGACACTGCTCTGTTATTCTCCACATTTCAGAAATAAGGAAATTTTAGAAATTGGGAAATGGAGGTTGGGAAATAGAGAGTTTCAAAAACGTTCCCCAAATTAAACAACTTTGAAAACAAGGGGTAAACCTGGATTTGGTAACCATTCCACCATATACCCGGCCAGGGGTGGGACCCTCCGCTGTCACCTGCTTCATTCCCAGACCTCCTGAGTCTGCCTACCTTTACCTTGGACTCCGGAGGGCTCTGAGAATCCATCTGGAAGTGTGACTTAATTTAAGGTAGTTCTCTGTAATGTGTAACCAAATGAGCCCTCGAGTAACTATTTACAAAGCAGATTTGTAATTTGCCTCAGGAAATATGTGTATAGATGAAGTCACTTAGAATGGTTTTATTTTCTCTCAGTTTCGTTCTACCTGGAAAATATCTTCTCCTCCCTCTGAAAGTAATTTTAGATGATTTTTGTTCAACTGCTTTTCTAGAATCTACTGTCCTAGCAAGTTTCTCAAACCATAGAGCCCTGACGGGTCTAAGTCATGACACACAGTCAAATACACCTGCTAACTTGAATTAATCCCATCATTTCTACTTTCTATTTTCTAAAGTTTAAAAATCAGTGGTCAAAATAGCATAGTCTATCTTTCTTACATTATCTTCACCCTCCCCACCCAGTCTAAGAACATAGCTGTCAGCATCCCATGATAATGTGGTGACTTCATTACTCTCCTTGGTTAGGATAAAACTATATGAGTTTTAACTTCCATCAAATTGGAGAATGTAGCTTCTGGACAGATTTTAGTCTATATACAAGCCCCAAATAGATTTTTGAATATGGGAATGGGGAAGGTCTTCTCACCTCTACATGACAAGTTTCTACTTTGAAAACAAAACTTTGCAAAAGGGGAGTAATTCTGTGATGTCATTTTCCCCCTTTATAATTAGCAACCAAAATTGAAAGGAAACACACCAAACTCTGAGAGAGAAGGTCCTGAAGTCCTCCGATTCAGAATTCACAAAGGCGAACAAAAACTTTCAAGAGACCAACACTAACACTTTTTATAGGCGACAAGGGCCAGCAAAAATCTGCACCCGGCGTCATAGGTTTCTGTATTATTAAAAATCAGTGCATTTTATAAACGTTTAAATAACACAGCCACAGAAGAAAATCCCTTTGTACAAAGAAAAGTGCCATCCCGAAACTTTACCACCTGGCCTGAAGGTAAAAGGTAAGACACACAGCGTCCACCACCGATCTTGGGAAGCCTTCCTCTGACCAGCCTCCAAATGGTAAACCTTCTGGAGTCGTTAGCCAGAAATCCAAATTGGAAAATAACAAACTCCAACTTTGTTTTACTTTATCGATATTGTTAAGTGAATGATGTCATTGTTTAGGGGTTCTGCAAAGACATTCCATGTCACTTTGGTTTTAATACCAGCCTGGAGCCTGTCTGGTCTGCCAGCATGAGCCAGATAAACAGAGACCTGCCGCCTTCCTGTTCATCTCGGATAGTTCCTCGGAAAGATTCTGGAAAATATGCCTATTATGAACTAAACATTTCACTTTTCATTTTATCCATGTGCCAGAAGTCCGTTCCTTGGATAAACACTTTACAAACTGACACTCTAAAAGTCACTAAACATGATAAAGTATGTGTGCATCACTTCAGGACTGATTAAATATTTTCTCTCCCATGACAAATGAACAGTTACATACTATATGCAACGACTGGAACCAACATTCCTTTCCTCTCTTTCCTTCATTTTGTCTCTATTTTGCACGAAAGATTAATTTTCCATTTCAGCTCATTCGTTATGCAATCTTGGCTTTGGTAAAATACCACTCAAGCAGTATTACACGCAGAAATAGTATTTATTTATTTTTTTTAAACATGTGATTGAAAATGCTTTCACAAATGTGCTTTCTTCTCCTCGCTTTTTATTACGGGTTGTTTCCAACCGCCTTTGTTATTATTTATATTAAATGGGGGAGGAAGGAGAACTAGTGTATTCTATTTAAAAATTTTTAAAAAGGATTGGGAGTAGGAGGTATATTAAGTGTATGTTAAAACTACACGGTCATTCTTCACATCCCAGCCTGCTGCCAAAATAAAGCGCCTTAATTCGGTAATTCTGTAAGTACGATAATAATCATTGCTTCTCTACTTCCTAAAGGCACCGTTGTCCCACTTGTGATGAGACCGGTTACATTCTACTCTCTCTTGTCTTTAGCTCCCGGGGTGGAAGGTGGGACAGGGGGTGGGGGGCACTTCCATTCTGAAACACATATTAAAAGCAGAACTTTACATAAAAACTTCTGTAAGCTGTATGTCCTCTTGAAAAATAGAAACGTCTTTGAAACGAATGTTTTAATCTATAAGAAAAAGCACAAACTTCCTGAAGAAACGAAATAGCTCTTTTAAAATGAAAACAGTCCTTTAAAATGAAGGAAACAAATTACTTTGTTTTCCATTACCCACACAGGGTGTCACAAGTTAATTATATCTTTCTCATCCTTTTCCCTTTATCTGGAACATCATGTAAATTAACTGACAAAGGTAAGTTACCTAATGTAATAGTTATAATTCAGATCTTACTTCTAGTCATTTCCATCTGTTTATTGCTGTCAGAATAATAAATTTCGTGGAGCTAACGGAACTGATGGCTGAAACAAACGGTTTCTAAAATCTGTTCGTTTTCTATTCCAAAAGCCAGTTTCACCGTACAATATGTATTTTACCAAAGGAACTTAGTTAAAAAAATTCTAAGAAAAATTTGAAGTTAGCCACAATTTACAAATAAGGATCTCTGAGTATCAGAAGTCAATTTTATAACTCCCGCTTTCATTGTTCTTGAAATAGAGATACAAAGGAATTGGCTATTTATTAGACAAATCCAGAACCCCGACATTCCCTCCTTGTGAGCTGAGACAGACACTGAGGGAAAATAAAAACAACATATTTGGTCTGGTGATATTTTTCCACAATTGAAGAGAACTGCTTTTGTTAATTAAAAATAAAATAAAAGCAGACGCTGAAATAAACACATACAGTGTGTATGCAGCCAACCTTGACAAGATTCTACTGAAACCCATCTTGTAATACAATAGGATATTTTGGCTTGCCCAGTGAAATCATCTGAAGACAAGAGTATGTTCGTCCGATCTGTATGTGGGTTTTGGGTAAGGTTCAAGAATCATCTGCTCAGTTGTCTTACTTTCTGGGAGAACGGAAGAGTTCAAACTCTTTATTTAAAAGCTATACATTTGTGTTCATGTGAAATAGGAACACAGTCCCACTTCTGAGATTAATAGCAAAAATGTGTGAGTAAATAGACAAAATTAGCATATAAAAATGTCATGCTAACAAATGGAACATGAAAAAAGTCTGATTTGCTTTAAAAAATATACTAACCTAAATATTCTCTTGAATATTTTTATTATGTAAGGAAATCATAAAATGACCCCAAACCCCCATAATATTCCACTATAGAAAAAAAGTCTAGTTAGTACCTTGATAAAAGTTCACTTATCCATTTTATTTATATATTTTTATTATAGGTTGTTAGCCAACATATAATACATTGTTAGTTTTTGACATAGTGTTTGATGATTCGTTAGTTGCTTATAAAACTGATGAATTAGTGTATAACTCCTTTCCAAGCATTCTAACTGAGTTTGTGTAGTTTACAAAATGTTTTCATGAACATACTTCTCTAGTAAGCATCTCTTACTAGCCCCACCTGAGGGAATTTGAGGAAACTGTATACTGCAAAGAACAAGAAAGGTATTCTGTTCCTAGAGCCCTAGAAGACGGAAGGAAGGATGAGGTTACATGCCTTTTACACACAAGGAAGCTGAGGTCCAGGCGCTTTCTGTGGTTTTTCCAACTGTAATTCTAAGGTAGAACTCTCAGGGCCCTGTGCACCACACTGGCTTGCCTTAACAACTGTAGCGAGTGCATAGAATGCTAAATTGCCTCAAAAACTTTGAGAGTCAGGAAAGTTCCATCACAATACAATCCTCAAGACACAACCCAACTCAGCTATCGCAACGACCTGTACATGACTCTCAACTAGTTCTAGAGAAATGAAAGCACATTTGTCACTGATTGTCACTGGGACTCTGGGATAGGGTACAAAGTAAAACTAAAATGTCGTGTGTTGGGGCACCTGGGTGGCTCAGTCAGTTAACTGTCTGCCTCTGGCTCAGGTCATGCTCCCAGGGTCCTGAGATCGAGTCCCGCATCAGGCTCCTTGCTCAGCAGGGGGTCTGCTTCTCCCTCTGCCTGCCATCCCCCCTCCCCGCTTCTGTGCACTTTCTCACAAATAAATAAAATCTTAAAAAAAAAAGAAAAAGTCTTGTGCTGTACCAGTATCATTGAGATAAAAATAGAACCTCACAAAGAAATTCCTTTAAGATGCTTTCCATATAGTCATTCATACAACCAAAACGTCCCTGTGCATTTGCGACCTCAAGGTCAGGAAAATGAAAAAGTTCAGGTTTGCTGCTACTTAAACGTGAAGACCAAGCAGAGTCCTTGTGTTTATAGACCATCTTAGCCTCCAGAATGGACTGCAGCTGGCTTGATAATATGACACACAGAACGTACTAATAGCCCAGAACAAACAGAAAATAAAGGGGAGACGAGACTGAGAAGCCGTCTGCTGGGACACACGTTCCCGGTTCGGCTCCCCACTCCTCTCCTTCAGGGTCTTGCCTTGGCCCCTCACAGGGATCGAACAGAGAGTAGAGGGGTGGCATTTTGTTTTCAATTTGGGGGTTTTTTTGGGGGGGGTGGATATGGCGGGGAAGGTTAGGTAGAGGGGTTTCTGCACAAAGAAACACTAGCCAAAGACACTATCAAAGCTGAGGCCTTGGGTTCCCAAGAAGTTCTCACTGGTAGAGAGAACAGCTGGTGAACTGCTGCTTGGCGGGGAATGGGGTGGTTTACAAAATGGCTGGGCAGGAGACCCCGGACTCTAGACTCTGGGTTAAATCCACAATTCCGGAGCTGCAGGACAGGAGCCAGCCAGCCTGGCTGAGGGGAACCCCTTCAGCACATCAGGAAGAAATGCACCTGCCCGCTCGCATGCACAGTTCTAGAAAAGCAGTGACTTCGGCCCAGACTGCTGTACTTCCAGACTGCAAGGCAAGTGTGGGGTTTTGTTTTCAGCCTAGCTTCTTCAAAGCCGCCCGGGGTCAGAATAGCTATTGTTCGGCGAATGACTGGCCAGAGGTTACACCGAAGCCCCCAGAGCCTGGGAGACTTCTACCATTTGTTCATGGATCTGCACACATCCTGGGGAAAGGCTGCAAGTCAGCTCCACATCCGGGTCCGAAGGACCCCGAGCAGGCGCAGCCTCGTAAACTGGGGCACAGCCTTCCCCGCCCCTGGGGTGGACTGTGATCCCAGGAGGATCCTTCTTGGCTCTCTCCTTCCCTGGTTCTTTCTGTTAAACTTCTCACTGCTTGACCATGAAGCTGTGAGTGCCCGCTCAAATGCTTTACATTAAGACCTCCAGTGTTTGAACAAACATGTAGGCATGGCATTTTCCTCTATTCCAAATAAAGTCAGTCCTCTTACATAGAGCTGCAGACCCCTGGGCCCAATGTCTGTGTCTCTACACAAGAGCTAAAGTTAGAGGTGATACCACTGTCCCACTTGTCCCAAACTGAGGCTTTTGATCTTCAAGCAGGAACTGAGGGGGCAGACCCTAGTCTTTTAGGCTTGCACTTCTGGGTGTATAGAGATCCCGCATCCTAACCATCAGCTAGAGCAGAAAATGTGCGGTCCAATACTCTTGGTCTGTCACCCTAGGGGGAGAGCTTACATCTTGCAAATGGGGGCTCGGTTGAGAGAGCAGTTTCCGTAATATCGAACTAGAAAGAATGGATTGTGGCTCCGATGACACAGACTCCCACTGTTCTTGCCAAGATTAAGTAGGTTGTCTCCAGTGAATGATTCTCCATTCGCTGGATGCCTTTAGAACATTTTGTAGAGATGTTAAGTGATTGTTTTACATCATTTTCTCCAGTTAAATGTTTATTTTATGGGATAAGACTTTGTTTGGTAAGTCAGTCTCCTAAGTTCAAGTATTTTAGTAAAATCCACATGATGAGGGGGTTCTACACAGTTCCATATAACTTATCTAATTATTTTGAAGTGATCTCCACCCGATTTACAATCTAAGTATTGCTTCTTATGTCACAGATAAGGACAGAGATTCAAAAGACATGGTAAGTCCTTGAAGCCACATTGTAGCAAGTGCAGATATACAGATGTGATACCAAAATCTATGTTCCATGACCAGGCGAGGCTGCCCATCATCTGATCCAATGGAGCCAGTGAAGAACATGAATGAAACCAATAAATACATGGCCAGAATCTGAAATCTGTCTGTGGTTTCTATGACTACCACCAAACGTTTCTAACCCTAGTTAAGATAATAACGTGCATATAATATAGCAAATAACATCTACAAGCTAAGCATCTGGCAAATACTAGCTAACTTAATTCTCATCTCCAGAGTAGGTACTATTATCCTGGAGTTATGGTACTGGCCCGGAACCACAGAGCTAACACATGAAGAGCAGGATTTGGACTCCAAAGATGGCTGCCTTCCTGAAGAGAATCACTACTGATCGTTGACCTGGTCATGTTAACATTGCTACAAACATGGAACAAAGATTTACTTCTTTGAGAAATGTTTCATATGATTCATTATTCTTATTCTTATTTTTGTGTTTTTAAAGATTTATTTATCCATGTGAGACAGTGAGAGAGAGCACACAAGCAAGCAGGAGGAGGGGCAGAGGGAGAAAATCCTCAAGCTGACTTCCCGCTGAGCATGAAGCCCAACCTTGGGCTCAATCCCATGACCCATAAGATCATGACCTGAACCGAACACAAGAGCTGGACACTTAATGGACTGAGGCACCCGGGCACCCCTTTATTTTTATTTTTGAATTTCGGGACTGTTTAATTCTAAAAGATGGCTCTTTCACTAACAGATTAATCCTGAGGCAGTTTCTGTTTCATGGAACGAACTGAAATTTCTGTTTGTCATCATTTAAGGACTTGACGTTCTTTGTTTTATCCCACTACAGCTGACGTACAATGTGTTAGTTTCAGGCGTACAATACAGGGATTCAGCAATTCCACACTCAGGGCTCACTGTGGTAAGTGCGCCATTAAGCCTTTCACCGATTTCACCCATCCACTGATGCACCTCCCTCTGGAAACCAACTGTTTGTTTTCTATAGTTAAGAGTCTGTTTTTTGGCTGGTCTCTCATTTTTGTTTTGTTTCCTGTCTACCGATGAGTAAAACCATACAGTGTTTGTCTTTGGCAGATATATTTCACAATGCGTTATACTCTCTAGATATATCCATGTTACAAATGGCAAGATTTCATTCTCTCTCATGGCTGAGTCACCGTCCAAGGTCTACGTACCACATCTTTTTACCTATTCCTCTAATGATGGACATGTGGGCTAGTTCCCTAGTGCCTGTCATAAATACTGCTGCAATCAACACAAGGGTGCATGTATCTTTTCAAATTAGTATTTTCATATTCTTTGGGTAATTACCCACAAGTGGAATTATTGGATCATATGGTAATTACATTTTTATTTTTTGAATGAATTTCCATAGTAGTTGCTCCAGTCAGCATTCCCACCAATGGGGCAGGAGAGTTCCTTTTCTCTGAGTATCCTTACCAACACTTGTTTGTTGTGTTTTTGATTGTGGCCACTGTGATCACTGTAAAGTGACATCTCACTGTAGTTTGAGTTTTGAGTTTTTTCACTCATCATCTCCTTGATGATGAGTGATTTTGTACGTCTTTCCACATGTCTGTTGGCCATCTGGGTGTCTTCTTGGGAGAAATGTATGTTGAGGTCTTCTGTTCATTTTTAATTGGATTATTTTACATGTGTGTGTGTATGTGTGTGTGTGTGTGTGTGTTGAATTATATGAGTTCTTTGCTTTTTTTTTTTAAGATTTTATATATTTACTTGAGAGAGACCATGAGGGGAGGGATAGAAGGAGAGGGAGAAGCAGACCCCCTGCTGAGCAGGGAGCCGGATGTGGGATTCAATTCCAGAACACTGGGGTCATTACCTGAATGGAAGGCTTAATCGACTGAGCCACCCAGGCACCTAAAATGAGTTCTTTATATATTTTGATACTAACCCTTTATTGGATAAGTCATTTGCAAATATTTTCTCCCATTCATTAGGTTGTCTTTTAGTTCTGCTGAATCTTTCCTTTGCTGTGCAGAAGCTTTTTATTTTGATGTAGTCTCAATAGTTTATTTTTGCTTTTGATTCCCTCACCTAAGGAGACATATCTAAAAAATGTTGCTATGGCTAATATCAAAAAAATTACTGCCTGTGCTCTCTTCTAGGATTTTTATGTTTTTAGGTCTCACATTGAGGTTCATGATTCCATTTTGAGCTTATTTTTGTGCACAGTGTAAGAAAGTGCTCCAGCTCCATTCTTTTCCATGTGGCCTTCCAGTTCTCCAAATACCCGTTTGCTGAAGCGATTGCCTTTTTCCTGTTACATAATCTTGACTCCTTTGTCAAAGATTAAATAGCCACGTAGTTATGGGTTTATTTCTGGGCTCTCTTTTCTGTTCCACTGATCTTTGTGTTTATTTTTGTGCCAGTACCATCTGTTTTGATTACTACAGCTTTGTAATATAGCTTGAAATCTGGGATTGTGATACCTCTGGTTTTATTCTTTTTCAAGACTGCTTTGGCTATTCAAGGTCTTTGGGCATTCCATACAAATTTTAGGATTATACGTTCTCATTCTATGAAAAATTCTGTTGGTACTTTGATAGGCATTGCATTAAATCTGCAGATTTCTCTGGGTGGTAGAGAAATTTGAACAAGATTTGTTTTTCCAACCCATGAGCATGGGATATCTTTACATTTATTTTTGTTGTCTTCAATTTCTTTTAACAATGTCTCATAGTTTTCCGAGTACAGGATTTCACCTCTTTAGTTGAGTTTATTCATAGGTATTTTACTACTCTGGGTGCGATTGTAAATGGGATTATTTTCTTAATTTCTCTTTCTGATGCTTCGTTTAGTGTACAGAAGTGAAATGGTGGGACATCTGGGTGGTTTGGCTTAAGCATCTGCCTTCTGCTCAGGTCATGATCCCAGGGTGCTGGGATCCAGTCCCGCATCAGGCTTCCTGCTCAGCAGGGAGTCTGCTTCTCCCTCTGCCATGCTCCCTCTGCTTGTGCACTCTCTCTCTCTCTGAGATAAATAAAATCTTTATAAAAAATAAGAAATAAAATGGATTTCTAGCCCTTGATTTTGTGTCCTGCAGCTTGACTGAATTCATTTATCAGCTTTAGTATTAGACCCCAGTGGTGGAGTCCTCTAGGTTTTCTACATACAGTATCACGTCACTGCAAATAGTGAAAGCTTTATTCCTTCCCTACTGATTTAGATCCCTTTTATTAATTTTCCTTGACTGATCCCTGTGGCTAGAACCGCCAGCACTATCTTGAATGAAAGTGGTAAGGGTGGACATCCTTGTCCTGTTCTTGTTCTCAGTTTTCCACCATTGAGTATGATTCTTGCTCTGGGTTTTTCATTAATGACCTTCATTATTTTGAGATATGTTCCCTCTAAATCTACGTTGTGGAGGGTTTTTTCATGATTGGACGTTGTACTTTGTCAAATGTTCCTTCTGAGTCTGTTGAAAAGATCATTCGCTTTTTTTAACTTTCTCTCTTTGATATGGTGTAACATGTTGACTGATGTGTGAATACTGAACCACCCCTGCACCCCAGCAATAAATCCCACTTGACTGTGAATGATTTTTACACATATTATTAGATTCCATTTCCTGAAATTTTGTTCAGAATTTTTGCATCTATGTTTATTGGAGATACTGGCCTGTAGTTCTTTTTTTCTGTAATGTCTTTATCTGATTTTGGTATCAGAGTAATGCTGGCCTCATAGACTGAATTTGGAAGCTTTTCTTCCTCTTCCTCAATTTTTGGAATAGTTTGAGAAGAATAGGTATTAACTGTTGTTTAAATGTTCAATAGAATTCGCCTGTGAAGTCATCTGGGCCTGGACTTTTGTTTGTTGGGAATCAATTGATTACTGATTCAATTTTGTGGCCAGTATTCAGTCTGTCCAAATTTTCTATTTCTTCCTGGTTCAGTTTTGACAGGTTATACGTGTTTCTAGGAGTTTACCCTTTCTTCAAGGTTGTCCAATTTGCTGGCATATGATTTTTCATAATATTCTCTTACAATCTTTTGTATTTCTATGGTGACAGTTGCTCTTTCTCTCTTTCATTTCTGATTTTTTTTGTTTTGAATCTTCTCCCTCTCTCCTTCCTCTTTTGTTGATGAGTCTAACTAAAGGCTTATAAATTTTGTTTACCTTTTCAAAGACAGCTCCTGATTTCACTGAACTGTTCTATTGTGTTGTTTTATTTTTACTTTCTAGGTAATTTATTTCTAATTTTTATTATTTCCCTCCTTCTGCTGGTTTGGAGTTTTGTTTGTGCTTTTTTTTGTAGCTCCTTTAGGTGTAAGGTTAGGTTGTTTATTCGAGATTTCTCTTGCTTCTTAAGTTAGGCCTGTCTTGCTCTAAAATCCCTCTTAGAAGGGCTTTTGCTACAAGCTAAAGATTTTGTATTGTTGTTTTCTTTTTTATTTATTTTTTTGTTTTGTTTTGGTTTTGTTTTCTTTTGTTGGTCCCTTAAATTTGAGTTCATTTTAAACGTTTTATTTATTTGTCAGAAAGCGCACAAGCAGGGGGAGTGGCAGGCAGAGGGAGAAGCAGATGCCCTGCTGAGCAAGGAGCATGATATGGGGCTCGATCCCAGAACCCTGGGATCATGACCTGAGTGGAAGGTAGACACTTAATTGAATGGAGCCACCCAGGCGTCCCTGTACTGTTGTGTTTTCACGTACTTTTATATTTCTTCTTTTATTTCCTGGCTGATCCACTCATTGTTTAGTAGAACATTGTTTAACCTCCATGTATCTGTGGTTTTTCCAGAATTTTTCTTGTGGTTGATTTCTACTTTCATAGCATTGTGGTCAAGAAATATGCATGGTATGACTCCGACGTTCTGAATTTGTCGAGACTTGTTTTGTGGCCTAATATGTGATCTATTCTGGAGAATGTTCCATGGGCACTTGAAAAGAATATGTATTCTGCTGTTTTAGGATGTCCCTGGACACAGCTCTTCATTCCAGTGACTTGGAATTAATAGAATCTTTCTTTTCTAAATTGTATTTATCAATAAAGCCTTTGGAAACTGGAAAAAAAAAAGAATATATCCGAATATATCTGTTAGACCCTTATGGTCCATTGTGTCATTCAAAGCTATTACTGTCTCCTCATTGATTTTCTGCTTGAATGAACTGTCCATTGCTGTGAGCGGGTGTACAGTCCCCTACTACTATTGTATTAAGATCAATTACTTCTTTTATGCTTGCTATGGGCTGCTTTCCTTATTTGGGTGCTCCCATGGTGGGTGCATACTTACGATTGTTATATTTTCTTGTTGGGTTTTCCCTTCATTATTACATTGTATCCTTTCCTCCTTTCCTGTTAACAGTCTTTGTTTTAAAGCTTATTTTGTCCCGTAGAAGTATTGCTCCCCTGGCCTTCTTTTCACTTCCATTTTCATGATAAGTGCTTTTCTATCCTTTCACTTTCAACCTGCACGTGTCTTTAGGTCTGAAGTCGGTCTCTTGTAGGTAGCACAGAGACAGGTCCTGCTGTGTTATCCATTCTGTCACCCTATGGCTTTTGACCAGAGCATTGACATTCATCCATTCACTAGGCCATTTACATTCAGAGTAATTACTACGGATAGATACGTACTTTTTGTCCTTTTATTATGTGTTTAATGGTTTTGTAGTTCTTCTCTGCTCTTTTCTTCTCTTGCTTTCTTCTCTCATGATTTGCTGGATTTCTTTAGTGATATACTTGGATTCCTCTCTACTTATTTCTTGCACATCTATTACTGGTTTTACACTTGTGGTTACCATTAGGTTTGTATATAACATCTTCTGCATTTAGCAATCTATATTAACTTGTTGGTCCCTTAAGTTTGAGTTCATTCTTTACTATTCTCCCTGTCACATTTTAGGTATATGGTGTCATACTTTACATCCTCTTATTTTGTTAATACCTTGATCGACTTTTACAGATATACTTATTTTAACTGCTTTTGTCTTTTCTACATTTCTTACTCCTTTCTATGGTCTTTCCTTTCCACTCAACATTTCCTATAGGGCTGGTTTAGTGGTATGAATTACTTTAACTTTTTTTATTTGGGGGAGGGTCTCGGAAGCGCTTCATCTTTCTTTCTATTCTGAATAATAGCCTTGCTGGTTAGAGTATTCACGGCTGAACAATTTTTTCTTTGAATGTATCACGCCACTCCTTTCTGGCCTGCAAAGTTTCTGCCAAAACCCAAAACCCCTCAATGCCTTATGGGGTTTCCCTTGTATACAACAGTTTTCTTTTCATTTGCTGCTTTAAAAATTCTCTTCACTACTTTTTGCCATTTTATTTACTGTTTCTTGTTGTGGACCTCCTCGGGCTGACTTTGTGGGAGGGAATCTCTGTGCATCCTGGGTCGGGATTTCTGTGTCCTTCCCCAGATTCAGGACGTTTTCAGCTATCATTTCTTCCAATAGATTTTATGCCCCTTTTTCTCTCTCTTCTCCTTCTGGGATTCCTATAATGAGAATGTTATCATACTTGGTGTCGCTAAGGTCCCTTAGTCTGTTTTCATTTTTTATTATTTCTTTTCTCTCTCCTCGTCAGCTTGTTTTCCATTACTGATTTTCCATCATTGATCTGTTCCACTTCCTCTGCCCTAGTCTTTATTCCTTCTAGTGTCTTTTTAATTTCATTTACTGGGTTCTTCATCTCTGATCTGTTCTGTTTTTATGTTTCCCATCTCTTTGCTAAGAGACTCACTGAGGTCCTCCACTCTTTTTCCAAGTCCAGTGACTATCTTTATGATCATTACTTTAAATTTTCTATCAGGTGTATCACTTGTCTCTGCTTTGTATAGCTCTTTTGCTGTGATTTCGTCCTGGTCTATCATTTGGGACTTATTCCTCTGCCTCCTCATTTTGTCTAACTCTATGCCTGTTTCTATGCACTAGAAAAGTCAGCTACATCTTCTGCTCTTGACAATAGAGGCCTTATAAAGAAGAGGCCTTGCAGCTTCCCGCAGCATAATTTCCTCTGCTCACCAGAACCTGATGCTTCAGGGGCGTCTCCTCCGTGTGTTGCATGCATCGTTCTGTTGTGGCTGGGCCGCTTTTGTTTTCAGTCCAGCTGTCTGCGATGGTTCTCTTTGCTTGTTGTGGGCAGGGTTTGGTCCCTGTGGTGTTAGTGGGTCGGGCTAGGGCCACGTTGGGCTTAAGTTCAGTCTTACCAAGTGTCGGTCAGATTTGCAGTAGCACTGACCTTCAGGACACAGTGAAGGTGGGGAGCGTGGTGTCAGCAAGGTCTACCTACACGAAAGGGGACCTGCAGCTCCTGCAGACTGAAGCAGGGAGGTTTGGAGGGGGTGTATCCACAGAAGCATGCATGGGCAGGATGCTCAGTGTTAGCAAGGATTGCTTGAGGACCTGGAGCTGAGGCCGTCTGGAGGGAGCGCGTGAACAGAATGCATGGGCTGGGCATGCTCTTATCAGGTTGGGTAGTGAGCGTTGTGGAATGCTGGCTCCCAGAGGTACCATGTGTCTAGGCTGTGGGGTGGGAGAACAAAATGGTGCTCACCAGGTCCTTTGTTCCTGAAGAAATCTCCCACATGTGCTCCTTCCAATACATGCTCTGATATTAGTAAACAAATCTCTCTCCCATATATCACAGGTGTTTTTCAAACTGCTGTTTCTCTGCTATATCTCAACAGGGCTACTTGTTTTGCTGTCTCCTTATGAGTGGGAACTCAGTCTCTCAGTTTGCCCTACTGGACCAGGTCTTTCAGGACCCTGCTGACTTTAAACGTTCCAGGTTTTAAGCCCTGCTGATTTTAAGACTTCTTGAAATTTGGCCCCTCTGGTTTTCAAAGCCAAATCTTAAGGGGATTCATCATTCCCATGTAGGATCTTTGGTGTGATAGTCTGTTTCTCTCCCCTTTCCATGCCTCTGCCAGTGGTATCCCTCCCTCCTGTGGATGGTCCCATGGGTCCCAAGGGTGCTTCCACAGCTCCCAACTGTGCCTCCACACTTCCTACTCTCTTCAGTGTGGCCTCTTCCCTACATTTAGCTCTAGAGAGTCTGTCCTGCCAGTCTTTGCATCAATTTCTGTGTTATTTACACTGAGGTGGCTGTTACCTAGTTGTTTCCATGGGCTTAGTGTACTTCTACTCTGCCACCATCTTCCCCAGACAGCTGTTGGTCTTTACCCATTTTTGCTTTTCATTGAAACTGAACAATTCTCTTAACCAATTTATCTAGCACAATATGACATATTAGATAAACTGCAATTAAAAACACGATCCCTATTCACAGAATATGTAGGATCTCGCCTAATTAAGTAATGGTAAAGAACTCCCTTAATCAGAATTCTCCTTCAAGAGTAATTAGATTTCTTTAGAGAGTGTGATGGTTAATTTGATGTGTCAGCTTGGCTAGGTACGGTAACTAGTTTTGGGTCAAACATCAATCTATATGTTGTGAAAATATTTTTGAGATGCGAGTCACATTTAAATCAGTAGACTTTGAGGAAAGCACATTACCCTCCAAAAAGACTGCGGCTACCCTAGCAGGACGGAATTCTGGAATTCTGTCTTCAGAATGCTCTTGAACTCAAGATTGTAACATTAACTCCTTTCAGGACTTTCCAGCCTGCTATTGGCCAATTCCCTAATCTCACTCAGTCTCTCTCTGTGCGCACACACGCACACACACAAACACACACCTACATCCTTTTGGTTCTGTTTTCTGGAGCACACTGACCACTACAGAGAGAAAGAAGGAAAGGAGAAAACTGAGGCAGAGAAACCAAGAGATTTGTGAGATAATTCTCTAAGTTCACTCATTCATGATTGCAAATCTCCATTCTGAAAGTACAAGTTTATGCAAGGGAAGCTACTTAAACTCAATAGTTCCAAGAACCAAACTCTTCACCCTTCTTTCTTGAAAGGTTCCTGCTATACTCCCTTCTCTGCTATTTCCACAGTCCAAAATGTCACCCAAGAGAGAAGGTACTAAAGTATTCACAATAATTTTGTACTTAACAGATTGATAATGATCCAGAGTCATTAAAATAAAATTCAGAAACTCAATATTAAACTATTATTTTCTTTTTCTTTTATGCTTGAAAATAAAAACTGAGCTAATAATTGGTTCCTTGAGATAAAATGTACTAATAAGTAATTTATAAACTTATCTGAGAATACATTTTTGTATTAAAGGAAAGCAACTTCTCACCATTTATGAGTCTCTGTCAGTGAGTTTTCTTCTGCCTCTTGATCAATTTTAGCTGAAAAAAAGAGAAATGAGATATATGATAGTTATTCTATCTTAAGCAAAATATGATCCAAATAATATGAAATATATTTTTATTCATAATTAATTCTAATGCATCCCAGAAAGAGTTTATTTTAAGTCTATAAGCAAATATGATTAAATAGATTATATTTAATTTTCATTAAGTTAATAATAGGTACCAACACACATAAGATATAAATAAGCACAAATTTAAAATTCTAAGTAATACCTTTTTTCTAAGTAATTTCTCTAAGTCAGTTACATTAACCTGAGAAAATAGTAGTTCATTTCATAGTCACATTAAATGTGTTTGTCAAGGATTTAAATGCTAATAATTAGTTAAAAATAATTCTCTCCAGCAAAAGTACAGAAACTAAGTCAAGAAGCTCAATAGAAATGGTATGTGACCTTGACCAGTATTCTCTGCACCAGACCATAAGTGAACAGATCCAAAGGTTATTGCTACAGAAGTACAAAACACCAAGATTTTCTACTTATTAAAAGTAGGAGGCAACAGTACACTCATTTATTTACTATCGCTTTGGTTTCAAAATAAATGGTACCCTGACATAAACTTCAAGACCAAATTTGAGAAATCCATCAACCACATCACTATTTGAAATTATTTAAAATAACATAGGAACTCCAGCACATGAAACAGGTGTGGCAGTGAATTCTACATTTTTTGACCAGCAAGCATGCTAGGAATTTATGGATTACTCCACACAGACAAACGTAACTGCTACAAAAGTTTCAAAACTACTCTTAACTTCATTCAATGCTCTCACATTTTTAGTTCATTCTATTAGATTTCAAAGTGTATTTGTGACCCACTAAATTGATTTCATGCTGCTAACGGTTTGTCACACTTTTGAAAATCACTGAGTGACAGGACAAAAAGTTTAAAAAAAATTAAAGAAAACCTAGAACTAGTGAAAGAAGACATTGCCCTTTTACAATCACTCCCTTGTAGGTCACCCTTGTGACCATCTGGAGGAAGGAGGAAACAAAGTGGAGTAGAGGAGTTGATTGTAAGACGTTGGAACAGGGCAGGAAAGCTAACCGACGGCCATTTGAGAATTGTCAAAGTGTCTCTGTCACTATTGAATACGCAGTTGTCCAGCTTGGGCTGGTTAATGTTTTACCACCTCAGGACTGTTTGTTCAAAGGTCCATACAATATATGCAAAGCCACATGGAGGGTCACGCTGCCACTCCTGGCCAGGACTGGGAACTCGGCAGGCATCGTTTGAGCCGGGAACAGAAAGAGCTGTCCCCTTTCCTTTTTTTGTACATTAGATTGTTCATAAGAACTTCCGGGTCAGTTGTTAGCCGTATTGAAAACCAGAATAAATACTCCATGATTTTGCTTCGAAAAGGCTCTAACATGAACACGCTGTCTTATTAAATCTGCACTGGGCTGCCTGACTTGATAATGGTTGGCTTCAAGCAGCAAGTCTAGAGCCATACAAAGTGTGTTTAAGGCAAAACCACAAAGCACTGCAATGCATGCCATTTCCAGGAAGGACAGTCTTCCAACTGCCCTCATGTGTGTATTCTCTGCGTTTTGAAAATACAGAGATTGGGGCGCCCGGGTGGCTCAGTCGGTTAAGCGACTGCCTTCAGTTCAGGTCATGATCCCAGGATCCTGGGATCGAACCCCGCGTCGGGCTCCCTGCTCGGGAGGTAGCCTGCTTTCCCTCTCCCACTGCCCCTGTTCATCATGTTCCTGTGCTCTCTCTCTCTGTCAAATAAATAAATAAACAAAATCTTCAAAGGAACTAAAAAATTAAAAAAAATAAAATACAGAGATGAAGACTGAGATTGGAAGAAAATTTCTGGAGTACATTAGAAGAATCAAGTAAACGATTTATGAAATTTAAAGCGCACCAGAATGAGATGCTAGAGATCTGTGTTCTATTCCTGATTCTGCCACGAAGATTAGCTATGTAATCTTAGGAAAATAATCTGTTAACATACATAAAAGACTTAGCACAGTGCCGCCGATAATTAGCAGAGGCTAAATAAATGTTCTTCAAAAATGTTGGACTCCATGCTCTTGAAATTTGTAACGTGATGTAATACATAATTATCTTTAATTGAATACATCAAGTGCTATTTCATTACGTTTCAACTTCTATGCAGATCAAGAAAGCACATACAGCTTTTCAAAAGTGTAAGCCTCTAAATTGTGGTGAGTGGAATGAAGTGAGTTTTATATGTTCATAATGATTCCTTTTGATGGGTCCTAAAGCAGCTCTTGCTTCCCTGCGTGGGCAAGTTTGGCTGAAAAAAAAACATTCTAATCCAATGTGGCAAACGACTGGGTCTTACCAAGGAAACTAAACATAAAAACAGACCCTCTTCCCCAACCTAATGGCCACATTACAATCATAAAACCAAATTGGAATAGCAGAGAATACTTAAAAATGCTCTATTATCCATTATTTTCACATTATTTTGAAGCTAAGAGGATTTGTGTATTCAGAGTGTAATCAACTTTGATAAACAGTCAAATGAGAGATCAAAGCAAGTGCATTAGAGTACACATTTCAACTCTTGATGGAGAGTCAACAATTCAAGGAACTAGACAGATTTTCCTTTGTATGGCAATCTTAGAAACAAAATCCTTCTGAAAAGTTGGGGTGCAATTCTGTTTTCTGGGAACACCGATACCATTTTCCAACATGCTGCTTATATAAACACTCCATCAACATTTTCTGTCATGATTCCTTTAAACACACTTATTATGTTAAGTTAGTGACAAATGCAAGATTTGGTTTCTTTAGTTGAGGAGGATGAAATCCACCAAAGGAAAAGAAAATGTAATTAAGTTAGTGAAAAGTAAGATACCTTTTAGAAACAAAATAACAGTACCGTTCATTTGGGGAGTACTCAAGCTACTCACAAGGGGGGACAAAAATCTTAAATGGTTTTTTAGTTCGAGTAAAAGCTTCTGACAGGCTGTGACCGTCTGTGTTATACACACAGGTTTTCTAATAAAAGTTGAAGGTGACAGCAATAAGATTATTTTCTATAAACCATGTCAACATCTTACTGCTAATTCTTTTATTCCCTGACCTACTTTTTCAAAAGTATTGTTTTCAGGTCATTTTTAACGGCACAGAGGACTCTGTGACTAGTTCTGAATGTCGGTGCTACTTTTAGCAGTGGTTTCCCTTATATTTACAACCTATTGTCTATAAACTTTGATAAAAAGTATGCAAAATTTGCTAGGTAAGGGATATAAAAGTTCCCACTTTTCTATTTAAAGTAAGATCCATTTTCCCATTCTTTATAGTACATAGCTCATCTCTTTTTTGACCTATCAAACAAGGATGGCAGACTTCTAGTCATTCATGATAATGGTAACTACAGAAAAGTTTTAAAAAAGCATTTAAAATAGGGGCTCCTGGGTGGCTCCGCTGGTTAAGCATCTGCCTTCTGCTTAGGTCATGATCCCGGAGTCCCGGGATGGAGCCCTATGTCGGGCTCCCTGCTCAGTGGGGAGTCTGCTTCTCCCTCTGCCCCTCAACCTGCTCATGCGCTCTCTCTCTCAAATAAATAAATAAATAACAAAATCTTAAAAAAAAAAAAAAAGTATTTAAAATAGACAGACAGGTCCAAGGTTTGGTTTGGAGTGATCTTCATGCTGTCTTCCGATCATCTGAGGCTCCCCTGCACCCAGCTGCCCAGGAAGCCTTGACCACCCCAGAGGAATTGCTGTGACTCCTAAGGGACATCACTGTCCTAGGGCCTCCCTGGCCTCAGATCTCTGGAAACTGCTTTTCCTGTGTCATGTATGAGAAAGCTACGCTTCCTTGGCAAGGGTCTTACCACTCAAGCTCTTGTTTTCAGATCCCATCAGGATCAGTGTTTGGGATTAGAACATGAAATTCAGCTGGGCAGACCTACATATGAATTCTAGATCAGCCACTAAGCTGTGCTAGATTTTAATAACCTTATGAATCCCGTTGATTTAATAACTTCTCTTTATCATTAAAACAGGGTAATCATTTCTTTTCCTTGAGTTTCCTAATTAAATAAAATATAAACCACCTGCAGCACAGGTAATAATGGTTCTTTTTTTTTTTTTTTCCTCTCTCCATATTACCATAACTATAAAAAGGGACCGGGATGTTATTTTCAAAAATGCAACAATTTCTCCATTGTAGGGTCATCAAACATCCTCTTCTTAACGCTTCTACAGATAGAACCCAGATTCAGAATGAGCCTTCTACAATGTTAAAATAAGAGAACCTCCTTATAACAATATAAAGAAGTTATGGGCCAAGAAATATCATAGGAGACTCAAAAACTTTCACAAAAATCAAAGAATAACTCTGTATTGAATGTCTTTTGTTTTTTTTATTTCTACTTCATCTGTGTCTGTGTGTGTGTGTGTGTTGTGGTTTTCATAGGCCTATAATGGAGAACTCCCAATACTTATAGTACAAGAGGAAGCTGACAGTCTTTCAGCCCTTTCTTTGGAGGAACAGCAGTAAATGAAATTGCTACAGGTAATAAGACAACACCTTCTGTAAATTTCAAGCGACAGTGCAAAATACAAAAGATAAGATGACATTTTGAAAGGCTGCAATGTTCGTTTCAAGCACGCATTTTTTACTTGACATGTACAATGGGTAACCATTCCTATCTTGATATCTGAGTTCCACTGCCAAGAAAACGTTTTGAGAGCAGATATACTGAAAACAGAGTCGTAAGTGCGGAGAAGAGAACCGAAATGATGAACCAAAGCAACCAACCCTGTACTGATATCAGAGGAGAGAGAAGAGGGCAGAGCAGTGAAAATAACAAGTGCTTTGTCCTGACACTCTCCAGAGAATCTGAGGAACTCAACAGTAACAGACCTAAAATCTAAAGGTGTGGAAATAAATGGACCTTACAGAACCAACCTCTGCACTTCAGGGGCAAACTGGGTCTGAGACAGTAATCAAAATACTGCAACTGTCATAGCGATGGCTCCCCTCTGCTCCCCAAATCTCAGAAGCTAGCAGTCTGCCATTTGAGGCAGAGGAAACTTGTGGTTAAAACCATATTTAAAAAAAAAAAAAAAAAGGGAAAGAAAAAAGAAACACTGAACTTTTAGGAGGCAGACTTGATTTATTTATTTGGTGAGTCCCCCCCCCCCCATTTATTTATTCTAGTGCGAGGGCACAAGATTACCTATCAGACCCAATTCTAGCAAAGAGGCCATTGGCATGGATATTCCTATGTCCCTGAGCATGCAAGTAATTCAAAAGTGTCTTAATGATTCTGTTTCAGCATGTTGGCATTCAATGATAGCTTCTCCAACAGCACTAAGACTTCCTCCCCCAAATCTCTGCTCCCACAAATATTTTCTGGCATTGTTGTCCTACTAAGTTACTATTTTGACCGAGGGATTGGCGTCTGTAGTCTCTTCTCTGGCTCCAGACTCTTGTGCAATGTTAAATATTTCAGCTGAACTTGTTCCAAATGACTCTGAGTAAGCAGAGGCACGAATGGACGCCCTTTCTGGTCTGGGGGTTTCATGAGAGAATACCACATATTCCCAGGTAATTGGAGACAGAGTTGCGTTTGAGTAATATCAGATGGAAGGCAACTTAGAACCCTTTCATCTGCTTGTCTAGGCTCTAAATCTTTTTCGCTCTTTTCCCTTTTATTTAAAGTGTTAACTACTTTTTGTTTATAATTAGCGATGAATGTGCCTTTCAGTTGCTTTTAAGTGCAGCCAGTATGGGTTCTTTTTTAGAGAGATGCAGTGCCTTTCTTCTGAGTCATTTCAAGTTGTCATTTAATTGCAGATATATTGCTTTGGTTTTGAGACTTTTTTGAGACACTGTTCCTTTTGACAATGAACTGAAAGTCAAGGAAATTTAGGCGGTTTCTGTGTGTCAGACAGTGAATGAATATCAGAATTTCTTCCCTTAGATAGAACTAACTCTCAGTGCATTCCTTCTTGATGTTCCAATGTTCTTAGGACAATAAAACAAATGCTAAGGGATATTCCTGGGAGGAAGAAAAACAGTATCTACAGACTATAAAATTACAACTTGGCCTTTGCAGTAGTTCACGTCCAACTTTGAGTTAATACGGAGGGTTATTCCTACTCTGTGCTTAAAAATATACACCATAAAAACACATACCTAGAAATATAGGTGTGCATAAACATAAGGAAAATGAGCTCACCATAAAAACTCAAGAAACATACGTACTATAGTAAATGATGCATACTTCAAAAATTTGATATATGTGGCTTCTGGCCAGCCCTAAAATACAAGAAAGCCATGTGCTATTATCACCCAGCCTGATGTAGTTATTGAAGTGGTCCTCAGTGAAATTCCTTTCTAAATCTTCATTTTACACCCAAAGTGAAAACGACATGGGAAAACATAATGTGTGCGCATGCGTTTCACATTCTGTGAACAATACAGTATAAAAGAGGTATTGGTTTCCAACTGAAACACTGTTTATACCACCCAATTTTTCAAATAAAATCTAAATAAAAATAGACAGCGCCTACGTATTATTCTACTCATATTCTACATAAGTCTCTAAATCCCTCAAAAACCTTCACTAATCAATATTAAAGAAAAGACACATCTGTGGCAAATTCCTTTCTTTCTTTATCAAGTAACAACTATGCTATTGAAGACGACGAACTAAGCCCACCCTCTAACAAGTTCCAAGCTGAACTTACATCAGGATCCTTCAGACAACACAAAAATGTCTACAGGCTTTTAATTAAAAATATGCAAATGAATGTTTTAAGACTGAACTTTCCATATTATATGCAGTACCAATTAATTCTGATTTGAAAATTCAAAATATCCAAATGCAAAACTGCTTAAACCAAAAAACTGGAAAACGAGAAAATCTTTCCCAAGGTATTTCCTCTTTCTCCCAACTTTACTTGCCAACACAATGCAGGAATTACAGTAGGAAGGCTAGGGCATTCCAAACCTAGAAACAAAAGCTGTATGACTTAATGTTACATTTCAACCAAACTTTGATCACGGTATGCTTTGGATACTTTGTTAGGAGCTAATACATGGGTACTATTTTGGAGCCTCTCCTTTCAAGATTATGTTAGATGAGAAGAGAGACAAATCATTATTTGCGGAAATTATTACAAGGATAGTTCAATGAGAATGTTAATATAGATATTGGCATTACTATTCTAATTGTTTACATGTAATAACCCGTAATAATAAAAGGCACTATAATCACTCCCATTTACAAGAAGGAAATTGGCAGTTAAATAATTTGCACAACATACTAGAAATCCAGAAATAATAAGAGAAAGAGACAGGATTCAAACTCACACAGTCTGATCCCTGAGCCATGCTGTCAAGTCTGTTATGGGCACAATTAAGTTAAACATTTACCTATTGCGAGAGATGTTAATAAGGAAAAGAGAAAGGCAAATGCTGAGCGGGGACTAAAATAATGAATGACCATCAGTCAAATGAAAAAGGAAGAGATTAGAGAAGGTATTTAAACAACAGCAGGAAAAAATGTGCAAAGACATAAGTGCCACATAGTACAGGATGTTGAGAAGGAAGGATATAATAAGACAAGATGGGGGATAATAATGGAAAATAGCTGGCCAAAAAGCTGTGGACAGAGGCAGGTTCAGCCTCTTATGGTGTGAATTCATAACAAACGAGGCAAAGGAGACTGACCTTCCTTCATTTTAAACCAAGGGAAAGAGATTTTCACTTCTGGACTTGATTAACAAGAACCAAACTTACCTCCTGCTGTAATCAACCAGAAAACTGGATAAAATATATGATACACTACTCGGTATTTACCCTAAAGATACAAATGTAGTGATCTGAAGGGGGCACGTGCACCCAAATGTTTATAGCACAATGTCCACAATAGCCAAATTATGGAAAGAACCGAGATGTCCACCAACAGATGAATGGGTAAAGAAGAGGTGGTATATATATACAATGGAATACTATACAGCCATCAAAAGAAATGAAATCTTGCCATTTGCAACGACGTGGATGGAACTAGAGGGTATTATGCTGAGTGAAATAAGTCAAACCGAGAAAGACAACTATCATATGATCTCCCTGATATGAGGAATTTGAGAAGCAGTGTAGGGGGTTGGGGGGCAGGGAAGGAAAAAAATGAAACAAGAGGGGATCAGGAGGGAGACAAACCCTAAAAGACTCTTAATCTCACAAACAAACTGAGGGTTGCTGGGGGGAGGGGGGTGGGAGGGGGAGACTGGGTGATGGATGTATGCTATGGTGAGTGCTGTGAGGTGTGTAAGCCTGATGATTCACACACCTGTACCCCTGGGGCAAATAATACATTATATGTTAATAAAAATTATGTATATATATATACATGTATAATTATAATATACATAATATAATAATATAATATACATATATATGTAGTGTGTGTGTGTGTGTGTGTGTGTATGATATGACTGTCTTCATTTACTGGAAAACTGGCAGCACAAGGCTGTCGTTTCTGAAAGAAGGTAAACAAACTAGTTGAACCCTAAGATCTTCCCGAATTTCTGTCTAAAGGCAATTTCCAGACTGGGCCCAGGAAGGGGAACCCAGAGAAGACAGTCTTGCTGAGTTGAGGCTATATAGGGAGGAGTTTGGGGAATCTGAAATAGCTGAAAATTGAGGGGCTGAGAGCCAGAGAGGAAAAGAGCCTTGCAGAAAAGAAGGCCAGAAATCTGCACTGAGGTCTTTTCGAGTTTTTGCTATTAGGTGGCACATAGAGAGAGTGAAGCAAAGTCTTGGTTGGTCAAAGCAAAGAATCAAGATGCTATAAACGAAATAATTCCCAGAGCTCATACAGGGCCAAGAGGTGTTTACAATCTGGAATGGAGACTGTTTGTGACCACCTGGGACAGGATATCTAGTGGAGACCCCGGTGTGTGTGCTGGGGAGGTGGCGTGGGGGTAGGACCTTATTAGCACTGAATTATCACCGATGTGAAGGACGCTGCAGACTAGCCCCAGCAAAGTTTACAAACAGGCCTTAAAGGATCAAAACTGAGAAACAAGTAATTAAAATTGCCTACACAAACAAAGCTGAATATTCTTTAGAATAATGCACAAAATCCACACAGTGAACAATAACAGCGCCTAGGAGTTAATAAAAAATGACTAGACCGACCACGTATTGGGAATTGTCATCGATTACCAGAAGATAAATAAATCAACAGAAACAGAGCTGGGACTAATAAGACATAAACTAGCAAATAAAATAAAAGCATTAAAATTAAAGCCGTTATTATAACTATGCTCAAATATTAAAGAAAAACATGGACATAGGAGGAAATGGATGTCTCAGTCTCTTCAGACTGCCGTAACAAAATACCGAAGACTTGCTAGCTTAAACAAAGTTCATTCGTCACGGTTCTGGAGGCCAGAAGTCCGACACCGGAGTGCGAGTTTAAAGGGGTTCCAGTGAGAGACTTCTTGCTGGTTTGCAGGCAGGCAGCTTTTTGTTGCATTCTCACACACCACAGTACGGACAGGCACACTCTCTCATATCTTCTCCTGTTAGGGCATTAGTCCCATTTATAAGGTCTCCAACCTCATAACCTAATCACCTCTCAAAACCCCACCTCCTAATACCAACGCATTGAGGGTTTCAATATATGAATTTGGGGGGACACAGATGTGCAGTACATAACAATGGGAGATACAAAAGAACGAACTAGGTGGGATTTCTAGAGATGAAAAAACACAGTATAGGAAATGAAAAACTGACTTTCATTAAAAACAAAATTCACTTAGAAATAAAAATAACATGAGGTTAGATATTTCAGAAGCAAAGAACAATGAACTTCAAGACATGATCGGATCTATCCCAACTGAAGTGTACACAAGAAAAGACTGAAAACCCTAAGACTTGGTTTGATGACTTCGGGACAAGTCGACAGCCCAGCACCTGTGAAATCAGAGTAGTGAGAAAAAGGGAGCTGGAGCAGAAAAGTCACTACAGGAATAATGGCCAAGGGTGTTCCAAATCTGATTTTAAACTATAAACTCCTAGGTCCAGGAGGTCAATTAACTCCAAACAATAAAAATGATATATATACGCATATAAAAATGTGTATTATAATCCAAATCCTGAAAATAACCAAGAAACACAGAATTTTAAAACAGTCAGGAGGAAATACATTTTATTTCAAGGAACAAAAATAAAAATTACCAAAGACTTTGTGGGAAGCAGAATAATGGCCTCCCAAAGATGTTTATGTCTTAATCTTCAGAACCTGTGAATATGCTATGTTACATGTCAAGGGGAAATTGAGGTTGCAGATGGAATCAATGTTGCTAATCAGCTGATACTGAGATGAAAAGTCATCTTGCATTATCTAGATTGGCCCAAAGTAATCACAAAGTCCTTAGAAGTAAAAGAGAGAGGCAAGAAAATCAGTGTCAAAGTGAAACAACATAAGAAAAACTTCATTGGCTATTGTTGACTTTGAAGATGCAAGAAAACTTAGAGTAAGAAATGGAGGAAACTTCCAGAATTTGAAAAAGTCAAGGAAATAAATTCTGCCTTAGAGTTTCCAGAAGAAGGAAAGCGCTGCTGACCCCGTAATTTTAGCTCAACAAGGTCAATTTGGATTTTTTTTAAAGATTTTATTTATTTATTTGACAGACAGAGATCACAAGTAGGCAGAGAGGCAGGCAGAGAGAGAGGAGGAAGCAGGCTTCCTGCCAAGCAGAGAGCCCGATGTGGGGCTCGATCCCAGGACCCTGGAATCATGACCTGAGCCAAAGGCAGAGGCTTTAACCCAGTGAGTTACCCAGGTGCCCCTCAATTTGTATTTCTGATCTCCAGAGCTGTAAGATAATAAATTTGTGTTGTTTTAAGTCAACAAAGTTGTGGTAATTTTTTCAATAGCAACTATAGGAAACTAATACATATTTGTCATCAGAAATTATGCAAATGGAAGACAAGAGAAAAATATCCCGACATGTGACAAGAAAAATCAAACAAAAACAACAAAACTATTAACTGACAATTCTATATCCAGTGAAAATATCTATCATAAATGGAGGAAAAAAAACAAATAAAACATTTCAAGCAATCAAATGCTAAAAGGTTTGGCACTGGCAGACTTACGTAAGAAAAGAACTAGAAATGCAAAATATGTGTAAGGATATAAAAGACATTTTCTCACACATTTCTTTAAAAGGTAATTGACTGCTAAAATACAAACAATTTATTGTTTTGGTTATGATTTATATGGAAGTAAAAATATGGCAACAACAACACAAAGAGCAGGAGGGAAAATGGAAATACACTGTTAAAGCTCTTAGATTATATGTGAAACTCAGTAAGATTATTTGAAGATAGAATGTGATAAAGAGTTATATAAACCCTCGGAAAACCACTAAAAAGAAAAAACAAAAAGATAAAGCTCATAAGCCAATGGTACAAATAAAATGAAATATCCAACTAATCCATAAGAAGTTAAGGAAAAAAGATAAAAAGGAAAACAGTTGTGACAAACAAAATACAAATATAAAGATAGCAAATGAAATGCAACCATATTGATTGGTATATTAAATGTAAGCAATCTAAATACTTGATTAAAAGGCACAGATTTTCAAATGGGCTAGAAAAGTTTTAACTACATGTAATCTCAATGAATCCTACTTAAAATATTAATATACACTTAGGTTAAAAGTAAAAAAAAAAATAGAAAAAGGTGCAGCATCACATGAGCATTAATCACAATAAAGCTAATTCATTAAAATTCAAGAATCCAGTTAAAAGCCTAAGAATTATGCCCCAAACAAGACTCCAAGAATCCACTATCAACCTATTAGATTTGGCACATGAGAGACTATTTGCCATCTGAGTTAGATGACTTTTCTCATAGGTTAATATGCTTTATGAGTATCTCATGGATATATGCCTCACAAGTGTTACTAACCTTCAGAGTAGAGATAGGTAATCAGAGACATCCTATCTGGACATACTCCTTTCTATGGGATTCTAATGTCCCTAATAATTCTAATGCTCAAATCACATCCCCCCCCCCAAAAAAAAAGTATGTCAAGAAGAAAATTAGTAGACTGACAAATTTTAAACATTAACCAGAATCTTTGCAATTCAAAATTGTTAAATTTATTAAGTTATGAGTATTTCCCTCTGCATCAACATGTTGTTATTTTCTAAGTAATTATAGAAAAGTATCCTTTGGTTTCATTACACAAGAATTGCTTTAACAAAAAAATGTTTACAATTTTAAATGTAGTAGTCATTATTCAATTTCTAGCTGACTTTTCTTAAAAAAAAAAAAACAGAAGTATTATATCATCCATTAAGGAATGTATTTGGGTTTCTGCTACAAGAACATAACAATTTGGTTAGGATTCTCATAGTGGATCCTTTTCCAAGCACCCAGCACCTAAGGAAGGAAAGGTTAAATAAAAAAATACGCACTTAGTAGTTTATTATGTAGCATGGAAGGCAAATAGAGAATATTTTAAAACTATATGTCAGATATCTGACATATTTTAAAATATATTAGATATAATTAAATATATCTGAATTACAATGACCATTCATCAACCTTAATAATTATGATACTGAGCATGATCCAATCTTTTCCAGAAGACTATAGATTATTATGAGGTTCACTGGTGACTGTACTACAATAACAAGAAAAAATGAGACCTCCTAAAAAGGGGTTAGCGTAACAGAAGCAAGAAATTATTTTGAGGTAGGAAAGGGTGACTGAAATGGGGTTTGGGAGAAGCTGATGTGTTTGAGAAAATACAGAGGATTTGGGGCGCCTGGGTGGCTCAGTTAAGTGTCTGCCTTCGACTAAGATCATTATTGCAGGGCTCTGGGATCAAGCCCCACGTTGGGCTCCCTGCTCGGGGGACAGTCTGCTCCTCCCTCTCCCACTCTCCTTGCTTGTGTTTCCTCTCTTGCTGTGTCTCTGTCAAATAAATAAATAAAATCTTTAAAAAAAAAAAAGAGAGAGAGAGAAAGAGAAAGAAAACACACAGGATTTAGCTATGCACAGACTAGAGAAACAAGGTTGGGAGAAACAATGGGAAAGGGAGGTCATGAGAATAAGGCCAATATTGCTTGTGACCAAGCAGTTCAATATTAAGGAATATGCTGTACACATACATAGTATGAAAATTGTACACATTGATCCTCTATAATTTTTCTACTTTCAGAGCAATGATGGAGGAAAGAAGGTTCATAAGTAAAGAAACAAGCAAGCAAGTGGTGCATTTTTACAAAGGAATACCATAAAGTCATTAAGAAGAAAGTACTGATACAAAATCATCTCAAAGATACTTTAATTAAAAAATACAATGTAGACCTCTATTTTCAACCACACTAAGGACGAGATATCAGAAGTTTCACAACAGAGCACACAAAGATACTGGATGAAAGTAAAGTTGAATGCATGGCCGAGTTGGCTAGAATATAAGGAAAATTCTCTGAGGTCATAAAAACAAATAGCAGCAAAGCTCCAAAGGGGTGTAAAAGGGTACTCAGGGTTTAGTGAAACCCAGCAACTCAGAGCTGTAGTTTAAAGGCCATATAGGGACATTTTGAATAGGACTAGAATTCTCCAAGGTGTCCAAAGAGACACGCCCTCAGTGAAGAGGAAACTGACTAAAGCACTGAGAAAACGTGTCCATGTCCCTGCAGCTATGGCTGGGAGGGGAAACTCTCTCACAGGAGAAGCCATGATCCCAAACAGGCAATCACTCTGCCCTGGGCCTCAATCCACAATACGTGATCCTAAAATGCAAGGCAAGAATTTATTTTAAAATAGTTCTTGGTTGGCAGTGTCCCCTAAGGATTAGCCAAAACAAACATAAAGAGAAATAGAAAACATACAAGAGCCTGAGAGAAAATTCAGATTAGAAACAAAGACACAAAAATTGGACCAAAGCAGAGCTGTTAACCCAAGGAAGAGTCTGAGGCACCCAGAATTTATTTGCAGCCCA
Organism: Mustela nivalis; assembly: GCF_964662115.1. Classification (NCBI taxonomy): domain Eukaryota; kingdom Metazoa; phylum Chordata; class Mammalia; order Carnivora; family Mustelidae; genus Mustela; species Mustela nivalis. Next base: position 5,960,214 of record NC_139035.1, on the reverse strand, counting down.
GAATTTTATAATTAGCAGGCCTATCTCTCAAAAATAAGTGTGATGTATACATCCAGACAGATGAAAAAAGAGTCTACAATCCAGGGTCTCATGCCACACTAACTTTTGAAGAATGTACTTCAGAGATAAGAAAAATTATCCAAGAGGGAAGGCACAGTAAGAGGGTATGGGAGCAAAGAGTATAGTCTTGTTTATAAAAAACAGAAGGTGATATTAAAACACTGAAAAGAATGGCAGAGAGGCATAAATGGGTGAGGTAAGAGTTGAAGCATTCCAGGGACTTGTATTATTTTTAAACCTTGGATTTTGTTAAAGAATCCTGTTGAAATATCAAAGGTACGCATTAAAAGAATAAAGGCACAGGATACAATTTGTAACACAGTCGAGGGGAAATGCTGAGTGAGAAGAAAACCATCCATCAGTTGGTGGCAATGTATTTATAAAATTCCATTCCTCTAACCACATCTCTTTGCAACAGGGCATTTCCATGCTTCCTGCCCATATTACACTGATGGTACCAGTTAGTGCGACACAGCCAAAAAGGAACAAAGAAATAAAATGGACATTATTTGCAGTGATATCTCTGAGAAAATTTTTAAAAGTTCACAAATCACAATATTAATAATTGAGTTCAGCAAGTTTCTAGGATGTAACAGCTTTATACAATGGTTATTTGAATTTTACATATCTCCAGAGAATGACAGTAAATGAGATTTACAAAATGTATTATAGTAACAAATTAAGGTCTTTAGGAATATACTATAAAAACCTGATGTGCAGACCTTAAGGAAAATTGTAAAACAACTCTTAATACCAACTATAAAGGAGGCAGAAAAATAGATCCCAGTCTTTATCATGTTGCTAGTTTTAATTTGTAAGATTATCAATTCTCCCCAAGCTGATGTACAGACTAATGGTTTCAAAATCCTAATAGATTTTTTTTCTGGTGGGACTCGACAACTGGATTCTAAAATTATATGGAATAAATTAACAAGAAAAGGCATAACTGTCCTCAAGAAAATGGGAGTCTAATCTGACCCCAAATCAATTATTATTAGAAGGCTACCAGAAATAAGATAGTAACAGGCTTTGTTATAAAGATCAATACTAGAAATAGGTCACTGCAATAGAACAGAGAAAACCCAGGAAAACAACACATACATATGTGGAAAATTTGCACATGACTCAATGGCATTGCATTTTAGAAGAGAAAGGATGGCATATTCATTACATGGTCCTAAATGACTAAAACAACATTATCTATGTAAAAAATTTTTTGACTTTTATAGACCATACATAAAAATCAATTATATACTTACATAAAAATCAGATTAAGGATTAAAGTTGAAAAGTAAAACTATGGTATTTTTACAGGATAATATAGGACAATATCTTTATAAAGCTATAATATGGAAAAATGTCTTCCATAAGGCAAAAATTATATATCATCAAGGAAGAGGTTGATAAATATCACTATATAGAAATAAAGGATTTCTGTTCATCAATAATCAGCACAAGAAAAGTGAAAAGGGATGTTCCAAAATGGGAGACGTGTTTGCAACACTTTAATAGCCTAAATGTATAAAGAATTCCTAATAATAAATAAAAGGCAGAAAAAAATCTACAGAAAGACAGTCAAAAGATTCAAAAATGCAGTTCACAGAAGAGGAAACAACGATAAAGCCATGACAATATGGGAGTTGGGGGAAATTGGAAGAGGAGGTGAATCACGAGAGACTATGGACTCTGAAAAACAATCTGAGGGGTTTGAAGGGGTGGGAGGTTGGGGAATCAGGTGGTGGGTATTATAGAGGGCACGGATTGCATGGAGCACTGGGTGTGGTGCAAAAATAATGAATACTGTTATGCTGAAAATAAATAAAAAATAAATTAAAAAAAAAATCAAATGCCTAGGGAGAGGGTGGTTGGGTGATGGACACTGGGGAGGGTATGTACCATAGTGAGTGCTGTGAAATGTGTAAGCCTGATGATTCACAGACCTGTACAACTGGGGCAAATAATGTATTACATGTTAATTTTTAAAAAATAACAAAAATAGGAAAAAAATAAAATGCAAATTAAAACTTCAATGTAACATCATTTATTATATTCAATTAGCCAGCATATAATATATCATTCATTTTTGATGTAGTGTTTAAGGATTCATCAGTTGCATATAGTACCCAGTGCTCACTACCACATGCGCCCTGCTTAATACCTATCACCCAGTCACTCCATTCCCCACCCCCCTCCCTTCTGTAACCCTCAATTTGGTTCCTGGAGACCAGTGTCTCTCATGGTTTGTCTCCCTCTCTGATTTCTTCCCATTCAGTTTTCCTTCCCTTCCCCTGTGGTCCTCCATGCTATTCCTTATGTTCCGCATACAGCCAGGTGGGATTTATTCCTGAGATGCAAGGGTTCAACATTCCCAAATCCATCAATGTGATAGAGCACATTAATAAAAGACAAGAACCATATGATCGTCTCAATTGATGCAGAAAAAGCATTTGACAAAATACAACATCCTTTCCTGATTAAAACTCTTCAGAGTGCAGGGACAAAGGGAACATTCCTCAACTTCATAAAATCCATCTATGAAAAACCCACAGCGAATATCATCCTCAAAGGGGAAAAGCTGACAGCCTTCCCTTTGAGATCAGGAACACGACAAGGATGCCTGCTCTCGCCACTGTTGTTCAACATAGCACTAGAAGTCCTAGCAACAGCAATCAGACAACAAAAAGAAATAAAAGGTATTCAAATTGGCAAAGAAGAAGTCAAACTCTCTCTTCGCAGATGGTATGATACTTCATGTGGAAAGCCCACAAGACTCCACGCCCAAACTCCTACAACTCATACAGCAATTCAGTAATGTGGCAGGATACGAAATCAATGCAAAACAAAAATCAGTTGCAATTCTATACACTAACAATGTGACTAAAGAAAGAGAAATTAAGGAACCAATTCTATTGGCAATAGCACCAAAAACCATAAGATACCTGGGAATTAACCTAACCAAGGAGGTAAAGGATCTGTACACTAGAAACTACACTTATGAAAGAAACTGAAGACACAACGAGATGGAAAAACTTTCCATGCCCACGGATTGCAGGAACACATGTTGTGAAAATGTCTGTGCTGCCTGGAATATCATTTTAAATAATAGATTTATCCTAAGGACCACATGCTGACAAGGATTTGATACAACCAGAACCCTGCTGACAGAAGTGTAGATTGGAACCAATCACTTTTTTAAAACAACTTAGCCTTGTGTAGGAGACTGAAGATTCATTTGCCCTACGACCCAGCGAACCTTTGCTCTCCTGGGTCTGTCCCATAAAAGGCAGTATGTGTGGATGTCATGAGTCATGAAAACCGATGTGCATATAAGCATTTCTTGGTACTGGTTAAAAAGGGGAAAGAAGAGAGATAAATGGCCATGTGGTATCTTCCTACAACAGAGTCGGTATCGATGAAATAAAGTCATATGCATAAACGTGGGAGATCTCAAGAACAGTGCTCCGTGGAGAGTAACACAAGTCACAGAAGAAAACGCGTGTAATTCTCCTTATGCAGTTCGCAAATGTATACGACTAAATAATAAATTGGTGACAATTTATACTTTTGGCAAAGCTATAAACAGAAAGTGTGCAAATGATAAATAGAAAATTCTAGAGAGCGGTCATGGCTGAAGAGGACAAAGGCATGAGACTGAGGGAGGATAAACAGAAGAGATAAATACATTAATCAGGTTCTATTCCTTGAGGGGGGTGGACCTGGCTGCTCATTCTATTCTAATTCCTTAGACCTCACAGAGGTTATAATACATACATACGTATATGTGTACATTCTATAAAATCATACCCTGATTTATGTCACATGTACACAACATATAAATGCCTTCCACACAATTAATCTTCTCTATTCATGAATTCTTATTTTGTGAATTTGCCTACTCACTAAAATGGATTATTATTATTTTTTAAAGATTTTATTTATTTGACAGAGAGAGATTACAAGTAGGCAGAGAGGCAGGCAGAGAGAGAGAGGAGGAAGCAGGCTCCCTGCTGAGCAGAGAGCCCGATGTGGGACTCGATCCCAGGACCCCGAGATCATGACCTGAGCCAAAGGCAGCGGCTTAACCCACTGAGCCACCCAGGCACCCACTAAAATAGATTTTAATTCCAAAATCGATACATGTAGTGCCCCAGTAGGCCTCCACGGACACATGTGGAACAGTGGCCAGCTTGAGTCCTCTGACACATGCATTCCCGGTGACGGTGGAATAGGCCCTGCTCTGGCTTATTTCAGCTCTCATATTGTAAGCAAGTGTCTTTTTCTTAGTCTCTGGTGATTTTTTTTTTTTTTTTTGGTGGTACTCGGTCTTTTTAAAATGGCCATCAAGTATCATGCCACAGTGCTGTCTAGTGCTCACTCCTAAGCACAAAAAGTTTCTGATGTGCCTTACAGAGCGAGTGCATGTGTTAGATACACTTGGTTCTGGTAGTTCATGGGCTCACTGTGTGCTGGTTCAGTACTAATGAATCAACAATGATATTAGATAAAGTAACTTCAAACACGAACACATACAGACTTTAAACAAAAAGCCTACTTGATAAAAAAAAAAAACATGAACATGAACTTAAAAAAATAAAGTCTTTTTATTTTTATTTTTTTTAAGATTTTATTTATTTATTTGGCAGAGATCACAAGTAGCCAGAGAGACAGGCAGAGAGAGAGGGGGAAGCAGGCTCCCCACTGAGCAGAGAGCCCGATGCGGGGCTTGATCCCAGGACCCTGGGATCATGACCTGAGCCAAAGGCAGAGGCTTTAACTCACTGAGCCACCCAGGTGCCCCAATAAAGTCTTTTTAATAAAAAAAAAATGAACACATGTAAAACAATGGTGTGTATTGGCTGACTGATGAAAACAAAACCAAATGTAACCAGAGCCATGAAGAAACTGAACCTTGTATTTGCTCCCAGGAGCTATGATTCCATGTCAATTAATTCAGTACGGTGGCAATTTAATAAAACATCCTTAATAGCAAAAATGAATAATAAAATAAACTTATATTAAATGGCTATAAAGTCATTTATAAAAATTTCATATATAAAGTCATATATAAAAATTTATATATAAATGACTATATAAAATAAATATATATTAAATGACTAAAACACACAAAATTATAATTTACATTCATGTATTTATATGTCTATTGCATATAAAACATAAAATACACATAAAATATTTTGTGATAAAAATGAAAAAGGGACAAAAACAACATGCAGAGAATGTACCCTCCAGATAATACATATAAATGCACATATATATGTACATATGCACACATATATGCTTATATATGCACAAATTACCTCTGGAAAGACAGAACTGAAACACATCAGCTAAAATAGAGGAAAGTAGTAGGAAGAAGACTTACATTTTCATTATACACCTGGATACAGCCATGCATTATTAAAAGTGCTTCTTGCATGCAGTCACTAAAAAATGAACAATGAGGCCAAAGTCCCTGTTTTGGACGACCACGCGGGGCATGTCACCATGACAGGAAACCTAAGAAGGTAGAAGACCTGAAGAGCTTGACTGGAAGGAGAAAGCCAACCCTCCATCCATTCATCTGCGAAGTAAACCTTTCTTTGGAGTCCGCTGTGGACGCAGTGACGAGGGCACAGGATGGAACGTATTACGGGGATGTTCAGTACCGTGGGAGCACCCGGGCAGGGAGATGCCGGGGCTGTTGTGAGCCCATCTCATATGGAATCAATTCCCACCACTCCTCGGAGGCTCTTTGATCATTTCTCATCTACGGGACAGAATGAATGACTGCGGCCCGTGGAAACCTAACCTTCAGAGAGAAATGGGGCTCTAGACTGTTTCCTTCTCACAAGAATCATCCCAAATGCATGCCTCTTCCGTGTTGAGAGTGACAGGTGGGGCACAACGGAATCATCGCTTATCAGGATCTCAGGGGCAGGAGCTTTGTCTCTGGGGCAAAGAGTCAGCGTGCACAGGACGTGAACACAGAAGTGTTGGCCCTTTCCAGTCCGAGTTTTGAGTTTAAAAATTGCGTATCTTGCATGTGATTTCTTCTGCATTATGGTTTCTACCACGTGATGTTACACAACTGACTTATCCACTACCCCCTAGAGTCCTTAATGATATTTTAACAATTTTTAAATTAAAATAAAATGTAGCTAAGGCTTCTTATGGGAAGTCTTGGTTTCAATGTGACTTTGCCATCTCTTGTGTGATTTTAGTCAAGTATTGAGATGTCTGAGCTTTTGTTTTCTTACTGGAAAATGGGTATAACACTAGTTGCTTAAGACTATTCTGATGAATTATGAAACTGAAATCACGTGGAGTATAAAATGGCTTCAGTTAATTCTTCAGCACAGCAGAATTGGTATTAATGCTTAACATTATTATTACTGTTGTTACAGAAGTAAAAAGTGGTGTGCTTAAGAGAAAATTGTATCTTTTTTTACTCTAAAGGATCAATGAAAGACGTCAAAAAATCAGATGCAGGGTGCCCAGGTGGCTCAGTGGGTTAAGCCTCTGCCTTCGGCTCAGGTCATGATCTCAGGGTCCTGGGATCGAGCCCCACATCGGGCTCTCTGCTCAGCAGGGAGCCTGCTTCCCCCTCCCCTCTGCCTGCCTCTCTGCCTACTTGTGATCTCTGCCTGTCAAATAAATAAATAAAATCTCTAAAAAAAAAAAATTCAGATGCACCTTTTCTTTTTATCATCATTGAAAAAACATTCTCATTGTATTTTCAGGAAATGAAATAAACACAGCACCAAATACGTCCATCCTGAATATGGAGTATTGCTTTACGGGGCATCATGGACACCATTTCCAGGAGAAGAACCTTCTGGCAGACTTCTCAGACATGATTCCAGATTAATCACCTTCTCCTTGATTCTATTATTCTTCTAGTTCAACTACAACTTACTAGGCTTCCTTTAAGGAAGAAATGTTTGGGAAAGGGGCAGGTGGAGATATGGAGAGTTGCTAGTAAAAATAACATGAGCCATTTCTGATTCATAAAATCACAGGAAGGACTTGACTTCATTTACTGGTATGGAGGGGAACTACCTTTTAATTTGCCATTCACCAAAAAAACCAGTTGAGCTGAGTTTCAAAATATGCACTTACTAAAATATGTCGTATGAGTAAAAAGGCTACGGAGGCCAACAACATAGAACTAGGCTCCTATTTCTTTCCCAGCAATCTCACCGCGCACAGACACCTATAAAAGGCAATCCACCGGATGTAAGGGATGTTAGCTCAGAAATATGGTTTTCATAGGCACACTTTGTCCATAGTACAACTTGTATCCAAAAAGAAGAAAGAAAAATGAAAAGGAAGGAGTATACTGAATTCTGAGAGAAATATTAGCATAGCATGAGGTTCCCTGGTTGTCTCATTTATCTTTTTCTTTTTCCTTCTTACTTAAACAAGAAGAAGCACAAAAGAAAATTGAACCAAAAGGGTAGATAAAAGCTGGTAAGTGCTTGTTGATTACTAATTAGTTTTCTTCAGAAAACATCCAATGCATAAAATCATCACATGTATTGGTATAAATTAGAGATAAGCTAAATTATAATAACTTCGATTCGACAGTTGTCTAACACTGATGCACGTTACAATATCCGCAAAAACTTTTAAAGCTGTTGCAGGGTTATGCCCTTCTCCTTTCCTCGCTTGAACATTAAAAGCTCGGAAAACTGGTTACTGTCTGTGCCAATCCAAGAAAAATGTTCCTCCAGTACCTACTCTGATCCCTCCTTCCTTTCTGGAACTCTAATTCTGGCTTCCATCACGACGGCCTCTCTCGATTTTCTTTCAACCTAACTCACCACCAACACCTTTTGTGGCTTCTTCTGCTCCACCTATAAATGTATCCACCTCCTCAAGAATTCTATCCCTGTGTCTGTTCTTCTTATCCTTCTAGGCGATCACATCCAATCAATAATCACCTTGCTTACGATGCCCAAGCCTCCATTTTTGTTCTTTGCCACGTCTCAGGCATACATCCGCCCACTCAATGATCACGCCGTCCACTTACGGTCATCCTACCCATTCAAACCTTTTCCCGTATTCATATTCTCTATCCTAGTGATTAACACCAGTGCTCTCCAGCCACGCAAACCTGAAATCTGGACACCTACACATCACGTCTGTGTTGACTTGGTCACCAAGAACTTCCTCTTCTACATTACTTCTACATTACTGCTCAGCCTTCACTATGTCCTCTCTTTGGCACCATCACTACGTCCTTAGAACAAGATTTCCTCATTTCTCCAGCCATCCTCCATCACAATTTGACAAGGTGTCTCCTGCCTCCACGTCCGATCTGTTTCCGCGGAGTCCTTCCCACTCGCTGCCAGTGTCAACTTTCTTAGGTCTTTAAATCTCTGCTCCCTAAGGATTCAGGATGAAGACCGAGTTCCCAAGCCAGGGTTGTAGATGCGGTGATGGGGAGGTGTGGGAGCTTCTATATGACATCATCTGATTTCTCACCCCAGGAGAAAATGAGGTCATCATCAGAGGAAGGAGGAAGCAGAAGACAAAGACTGTGGAAGTTTGAGAGGAGCCCAGAGGAACAAATCTCAGAAACTGCGAGAAAACCAGATTTGCAAGGACCACCTTGTGAAGTGCTGACTACAAATGAGTTTTAACAGCAGGTCTGTGGTCAGGACTTCCAAGTGGTACCAGTTGGCGTTAAGGACCCTCCCGCCTTCAAAAAAAGTTGAGCTGCTCTGGTGTAAATATGGAGAAAGCAAGGAGATGGGCTTAATGAGGGCTGTTGGGTGCTGTCAGGTGGGCAAGACCATGTGTACAACACGCTACCTGCTGTTCTACGTATAGGGATGGTCAGGAACCGAACAAGGCTGCTTTTTTCATGGAGGTTACATTGTAGAGGCACAAATACATAATAGAAGTGCAGAAAGCAGCAAGTGTTATAAAGAGTACAGTGCTGGGTAGAGATCATAGCACTATTCAAGAACATTAGTTATTAATGTTATTAGTTAATTAGTTATTAGGTATTAATATTACTGAGTACTTCGATTCTCCGGAAGATGGTACCGAGCCGGCACCATTACAACCGATGAATGCCCTGCAGGGGCAGGACTAGGTTCTGTAAATCTGCCTCCCTCAGAGCAGGGGTGAGGACATTCCCAAGAAAGAGATGTTTGAGCCGAGGCCATAAAATCTTGGCTTGAGAAGAACTGGGAAGACAGGGGGTACCAAAGTGCGTGAATCAGTGGATCGCAGGGCTAGATAAAACCCACAGGCTGCTAGTGTGCGTTCCACAGACCACACAATGGCCAAGAGATGAGGATAAGAGATATTTCTATCACGTTGTGAGAGCTAACGTGATAAACATGTTTGGCCAGTGTTTGGCATAGCCTCTTGAATGTCTGGAGAGAGATTTTAGATTTTGAAATGGGGCACATTTAAAAAATACTTTGATGGGATTTAAAAAAAAAAGACTTTAATGGGATATATAAAAACATTAATATACGCATGTAAGGTGATTTGAGCACAGAGGTTAATGTAGTACTATTTTATTACTGAGGAAAGCCTAATTATGAGCAAAGATTTGGCATATATTATTTGTGCTAAGGTAGAATGCACTTTTCAGAGTATAAACCTAATTGCAGAATTTAGTCCTGATAACTAGAAGGATTATGGGACCAAGAAAAATGGCTACATTCATAAATCTTTATCTTAAGAGAAACATTTTGAAATCCATTGTTTTCACTACATGTCATTGAATACGGGCTTATAAGTACTCATGTTTAAAGTTGGACCCTTATCTCCACATTTTGACATAACTCATCTGTATAAGATGTTCCAAAGAGTTTGCTATTGTCATTGTCCTTTCTTATTCACTGCTATAGCTTAGTACTCAAAAGAATGAGCAGATCAGGGGTATTCGTTTTTTTTTTTTTTTCTCCAATGAACATGCAATCAGAACACTTGAATAGGACAGAGATAAAATAAAAAAGGTATCTGAAAGTGCTAGTAGGAGAACCACGAAGATAGACTCATTCGCTCTTTACTGAGTTAATGAATTAAGGACTCCTTTATCCCATAATCAAAGAGAGTATCATAAGTAAAGTATCCTTTACTTATGTTGTTCTCCCAAATTGCATGTTCTTGATCCTAAAACCCCGATGCATGAAAAAAGCAAGACTCATTTTTATTCATCATTAAGAATATAGTGAGCTTACAGTGTTATGTAACCAAACCCAGGACTCTGATTTTATCCCAAAGACTATTTTGGAATTACTAAGTAGATTTTCCACTCGAAAATCTGGACCTGGGAATTTAGAAATGACTGTCACTGTGATTTATGAATCTGACCAAAGTTCTGTTTCAATCTTCATGATTCTCTTAAGTGATTAAATACTACTTTCCCATCTGAAAAAAAAAAATCTATGTTTAACATTTAATCGAATTCCAGTGTGACTGGAATTCATTGTAAATCATCACTAATGACACGTCAACAACCTATAAAAACTGTAGCCTGATAAACAGAGGACGGAGCCAGTCTTCAGAGTGCCCCTTGGCCCCGGTCTCAAGCCACGTCAGCCTCTAGGAGGATTCCTGACAGCAAGAACTTTCTCAGAGCATGGCACGACCCAAATCTGATCTTCAGAGGAGACGTGATAGTCCCCAGCAGAAATGTTTTGAGTAGCGAATGCTTTGATATAATTGTAAGTTGCAATGTGTTAAAATAGCAAAACATTTTTTTTTTTTTGCAAAACATTTTTTTTTTAAGATTTTATTTATTTGTCAGAGACAGAGGGAGAGAGAGCGAGTGAGCACAGGCAGACAGAGAGGCAGGCAGAGGCAGAGGGAGAAGCAGGCTCCCTGCCAAGCAAGGAGCCTGATGTGGGACTCGATCCCAGGACCCTGGGATCATGACCTGAGCCGAAGGCAGCTGCTTAACCAACTGAGCCACCCAGGCGTCCCAAAATAGCAAAACATTTTTAAAAGACATTTTCTCCTTTCAAAATTTCTTTTCTTTAATATTTTCTGAAATTTTTGATCCCTGCTTCTGTCACGGGAGGAGTCAGTAAGACAGTATTTATTAAGTTTTTAAGTTTTCTGAAAGAAGGTACTAAATATCGAGAGGTATTTACACATCCTACAAAAAATACAAGGTAATGTTTCGAAGATCTGGAAAACATCAATGTACTTTGTTTTTTGGCCCAGTGTTTTGACAAACAATATAGATACCAAGTTCAACTGAAGTCCTAAGCAGAGTTAAAACTTGAAACCTATCTAATTACCTGCTCACAAAAAGCATTAAATTTTAACATCTTTATAAATAAGTACTATTAATGTACTGTTATTAAATACCAATACTAACGAGAATTATCTATAATGGGGTGTTTACCAAATTGCTAGCCTCTCACAGTTGTGTGACTCATGATTAAATATGATTTATTTCTCTGTTATATCAAAATAATCCCCTTTAAACCACTGCATATTTTAAAAAACGCTTTCTACCTACCTTTCGGTTGAAGAAGAAGGGAAACGCGACATGTCTTTTTGGAACTTACCTTGAATGATAAATTGTTCCATATTTTCTTTGAAGGGCTGGATGTGCTCTTTGGAGGACACCTGGAATACTTTCCCCGCCTCCACTTCACAGGCTGAAACCAGAGGAAGACACTGTTTAGAATGTCACAGTATCAATGGAGCATTAAAACAATTTTTAAAATGCATTAACTAATGTGAAAAATCCGTTAGCCACGCTAACTGATATACATTCTATACATGTTTTGGAAATATCCAAATACTGACATAAGAAGCCTATGATCAAGGCTTCACTTTGGGGGAACTGTAAAAAGTTCTTAAGAATCCACAATCCAAGGGGGAAAAAAAAAAAAAGAATCCACAATCCAAGTTTGGTCACTGCCAAACCGCAAACATAGGAGGGTTCCTGAAGCACTGAGCCCCATTCAGCCTCATCTGTAGAATGGGCACATCACGGGTGTCTGCCTCTCGGGGCTGCCGTGAGGATCAAATTAGTTAATAGATACAAAGTGTTCAAATGGCGCCTGGCAGGCAATATAAAGCAAGTACCTCCTCTCATCAGCATCCTTGTTACTATCAACGGACTTCTAACACAGGTCTGTCCCTGATGAAAGTCCTCATTTATGAGAAATGACAAGTAACAATTGTGGTGCTGATGTTTGTATAGAAATCAGCAGTTATAGAGCATCTATTACTCGGCAGATACTTTTAACCTATTAGTTAACTTCATCTTCAGAATAAATTAGTCAGTGAATGTGGACATTATCCTATTTTATAGGTGAGGAAATCAAGGCTCAGGGCTACTTATTTGAGGAAGGGTCCACAGATGATAAGCAGCAGACCCATAAATGAAATCCCGATCTGACTCGACAGCTTATTTTCTGTGTCCACGTCATCATAAATGCCTTAGTAGACTACAGGGCCAACAAGGGTTAATTAAGAAGGACTTCTAAGAACATTTCTGAAGAAATTCCTGCCATGATGGTGATCCTGGCAAAAAAACTCAAAATTAAAAAGCACGTATATGAAAGGCAAAACTTCGGACAGATAAACATCTCAATCAGGAATTACAAGTCTTAAGGCAAGGTTGCCAATTAATTCCTCAAGAAGACTTTGATATTGCACTCTTTAAAACATTTTCTTTCTCTTATTAAAACATAGTTTTCTTTTCCCTCCAGGTATTAGCTTGTCTAAGCAGGAGAATAAGGGTGGGGGAGAGGTGTCCTGTCCGCACCCATTCTTCCCATCAAATGTAAGGACAATCAGGCCCAGTAAGACTTAAGGGCAGCTGGACACAAGTGGGGTTGTCTCGGCCCACGGCCCCCAGCACTCCTCACTCGGCCAGAGCAGGGTCTCGACGGCTCGTGACTGGTCAACCCACAGCCCTCGCCCAGTATCTTGTATCTCTAGACTCGTACTTAAACCTCCATACAGATCAACATTTTCAAGTAGAGCTCAACACAGCCTTGCTGCCTCCCTTACTTACCCTCCTGTTGGTGGTACCATGACTGGGTACCAGAGCAGCAGAGTTCCTGACTTCCTCTCCTTATCCCAATATCCTGTTTGTTTACCTCCCAAATGCTTCTGGAATCTGCCTGTCCTCTCCATTCTGGCTTTATGCTGGTACAAATGCCTTCATTACTCTTCACTAGGCTACCCTGATCGTCTCTTAACTTAACCCCACCAGCAGTCTTACACAGATCCATGCGCCTTTGCGTAACTTAAGAGGAATGGGTAAAGATGTGGAGGTGAGTGTGTAAATATGTGTGCACACAGAGGCTATTACTCCGCTACAAAAAGAATACATTCTTGCCATTTGTAACAACATGCGTGGACCTAGATGGGACTATGCTAAGTGAAATAATACAGAGAAAGGCAAATACCACACAAATTTGCTTAGACGTGGAATTAAAATGAACACATGAACAAAACAGACTCTCGAATACAGAAACAAACGGATGGTTGTCAGAGGAAAGGTTGGGTGACAGGTGAAATAGATGAATTAAAAGGTACAATCTTCCAGTTATAAAACACCTAAGGCATGGGGATACAGGCTACAGCATAGGACATACAGTCAATAATATTGTACTAACATCATGTGGTGACAGACAGTAACTAGCTTATCACGATGAGCACTGAGCCGTGTAGAGAACTGTTGATTCACTATATTGTACACCCAAAACTAATACAACGCTGTATGTCACCTGTCCTCAGGGCTTGCCTTCTATGAACCCATACAGTCTTTAATGATTTTCCAATTCCAACAAGAAATGTAGAATACTAGTAGTCTAGTGTCTAACCACTGACGCCAACAACAACAAAAAAAAAGGGCAGGGAGATCTAGTTTTCCACTCAGTCTGAGTTTCAAAACTTAAAAGCCTGAGGCAAGGAAGATTTATATTTTGACATTAGTCACAATTGTTTCATCTGCCATTTTTTACTAGAAAATGGAGGTAATAACGGTCTTTGTCTCCAGGACACAACACTCTGCCCAGAGGTCTAGTGAGCTATAAAAAGACCCTCAGACTAGGCACTTGCAGAAGTTAATCTGATGGACCTGGTGACCCAAGGAGGATCTCACTAGTGAGGAGAGCGGAGTGAGAGCAAAGACTGTCCATAGCAAAGTCTTCCACAATGCGCCAACGTTTCTCTAGGTCTTCATATGTACTCAGTAGTTTGAAACAACAGAATCTATAGCAGCGAAGGAAGAAATAAAATACTTAGAATGTTAAAAAAAAACTGAGGGACAAATAGCATGGAGGACATGGGGAGTTAGAGAGGAGAAGGGAGTTGAGGGAAATTGGAAGGGGAGGTGAACCATGAGAGACTATGGACTCTGAAAAACAATCTGAGGGTTTTGAAGGGGCAGAGGGTGGGAGGTCGGGGTACCAGGTGGTGGGTATTGGAGAGGGCACGGATTGCATGGAGCACTGGGTGTGGTGCAAAAACAATGAATACTGTTAAGCTGAAAATTAAAAAAAAAAACAAAAAAACAGAAACAAAACAACACCCCCCCCCAAAAAAAAACTGAGGGAAAGTTATATTTTTCTAAAGATTTTATTTATTTGACAGACAGAGATCACAAGTAGGCAGAGAGGCAGACAGAGAGAGGGGGAAGCAGACTCCCTGCTGAGCAGAGAGCCTGATGTGGGGCTCGATCCCAGGACCTTGAGATCATGACCTGAGCCGAAGGCAGGGGCCCAACCCACTGTGCCACCCAGGCGCCCCAGAAAGTTTAATTTTAATTTTCACTTGATTTTATAAATGTCCCTGGCCTATTCATATGAACTTACTATTTTTAATACAAATCTCAGCAAGAACTATTTTTTCATTTCTTCTCTTTGCACCTTCACTTATAGTAGATTTTCATGTACGCAGTAAGAACTAAGAGTTTTAGATCTAGATGCTCTCTACAGTCATTTCCTGACATCTCATCTCATTTACTATCTTCCTTCCTGAAGGCCACAAAAAAATGCCTGTATCTCAGTGCTTTTAGTGATTTCTATTCATTTCCCTACCAGGACACTTCTTCCTTACTGAGCTGTTCTAGTTGCTGGAATTTTCAACTACGTATTGTGCAGAAATCTCTATGGTTGATCTCCTGTGGAATGATACATCTGGAGTTTGCTTTAAAATACTCCAGATACGGGGCACCTGGGTAGTTCTCACAGTCAAGTTTCCAACCCTTGACTTAGATTCAGGTCATGATCTCGGTGTTGTGAGATTAAGCCCCACGGGGGGCTCTGTACTGGGAGTGGAGCCTCCTTGAGATTCTCTCCCTCCACATCCCCTCAATAAAAAATTAAAAAATAATAATAAAATACTCCAGATATATTTCCATAATTACTTATGTAATTTAAAATATCAGTTAAAAAAGACTTCAAGTCTACAATGAGCTAGAAAATTCCACTCTTTGAGGACCCTGATCTCCTACCATTCTCCATTGACTAACATCCCCTATTAAGCAACAGGCATCCAACCATTATCTGTGGAATTAATACATAAACGAATTAGACCCTCCTGACGCAATTAACTTTTGCTTAATTTTCAAAATGTCGCATCTATTCCAATTTCTCCACACCCTACATATACTATTCACCCATCTGATACACTCTGACCCCCTCGGAACCAACTGCTAAACTTATCCATCCCAAGTTTCAACCATCACCCCAAGCCAAGAGGGTCAATCTCCCCTTGAACTTCGTACTTCCTTGCTCTGTACAACATGAGTGAATGACAGAAGATAAAAACAAATCTTTGGATAAGAGATCTGGATTCAAGCCTAGTTCCACCAGTAGCCATGTGATCTTGGGCTCGCTCCTCGAATTATCCAAGCCTCAACCAGAGACTGGGATGATGAAGATGTTGCACTTGAGTGCTGAGATTTGAACTGCTGAAAAACTTAACAAAACAAAAACTAGCTATTAACGATATTATTTCATGCCATTTATTTGTTTATGCATCTTTGTCTCTGATTTACTTTTATTTTGTATTCCCTGAAGTCAAGGATTGTCCTATTCTCCTCTGTGTGCTTAGTATTCACAAGGCTGAGGAAACACGAAAATCCTGTGTGGAAACAAGCCCTTGCAACAATGTCAATAATTATGACTTTCCTTAATCTGGATATTAATTCTCTGGTTGTAGCTCAGTTGAAACATCACATAAGTCTCATGCAAAACATAAAAAAATCCAAACCAAATTTCCAAAGCTCTTCATAGTGATACACCATGTATTTGTAGGTGACTGTTGTTTTAGTCACCATGTTAAGAAGGAAGAGACTGCTGGATAAGTATAAAAATACTTATACAAAGCTTATATAGAGGTATAATTCTTATATACATCTCATATATTCAATAACACATATGAATATGTTCAATGTGATAAGAACTAAGGAAATTTCTTTTTTTTTTTTTAAGATTTATTTATTGGAGAGACAGAGAGTGCGGGTGGGGGGGGCGAGGGGCAAAGGGACAGAAAGAATCTCAGGCAGGCTCCCTGTTAAGCACAGAGTTCAACACGAGGCTCAGTCCCATGACCCTGAGGTCATGACCTGAGCCGAAATCAAGAGTTGGCTGCTGAAACAACTGAGCCACCCAGGGGCCTTAGGAATAAGGAGATTTCTTTGTAAGACAGGGCCCCATTCTTCTCTTAACTGTAGTACATCGTGGTGTATAAGATCATCCTGATTATTACTTACTATCTTCAAAACGCATATGTGACTATGTAAACTTAAAAAAAAAAAAAAACCCACACCAAGGACTAGAATCTTACAAACTTAAAGAGTCATTTGGAAACATTATTAAAAACCTAAAACAACAGAGTTCCTGGAAAATCTGCATTACAGTCAAATCCAAATTTAAAGAAATATTTGTTAAAGGATGTTGGTGTAACTGAGCAATTCCAATCAGGTTGCCTTTTTGTCTGATTTAAAGGCTTTCCTAATCCCAAATGATCTCATATTGGGCTGAAGAGCTAATACTAGCAAGCGTGAATTAGGCCTCCAAATACAAAGAAAAATCCAGCCAGAGGACTGGAAGAGCAAAAATCTCTCAGCTATTTTGACCAGAAAACGGCTCCCAAATCATCAGTGCCATCCGCAGACCGGCGCGTTTGGGGGCACAGCAAACACCATCTTATCACTGTAGTTTAAAGCAAGAACACTGTGCCCCACTCTCTGAAATGAACCATCATCATGAGCACTCTGGGATTTTTAAATTTTTTTGTGTGACTTATACAAGTCTCCAAGTTCAATCAATGTTAATCAGTTTAGAGTCACTGCTTCTCTGTGAGCGTCCAGGTCACTGGAAAATAAACCTGCTTTATCATAAACCTGCTTCCATGAGTCTGCATGAAGCCGCACAACAGACACAAAGGAAAAGAAAGTTGATGACTCAGAAGTTTTTGCTTCTAACACCAAGTTGTTTCCCGGATAAGCCTGGCTTGTACATTACACTGAATTCAATTTCTGGAAACAGAAGTCATTCTAGCTACCTAAAGCAGATCAACAGAGCCAATAAGACGCTCATAAAGTATTTGCAAAAGCAGAGAAATTGGGCTCTGCATTTGATTTTCAGGAACGGCTCCCAGAACAAAATGGCATAACTGGCCCTCCAGGTGAGCTATTATCAATGCCATCCGGATCTCAGCTGAATGCTGGTTTTACACTCAAACCTCACCTGCTGAATTATGCGCCATCAAAAAAATTAAATCCCCCTATGCTGTGCCTCTCAGCAGTCGGGGAGCTGGTGACTGAGGACAGTCATACTGCTTGGTTGAAAGCCATCCTCTCCATATCACTGCTTGAAAGTGGGGGTGATAAAGACCCACCAAAAAAGCAAAACAAAACCCAACAAAAACCCAAACCAGAAAATGAAAATAGAAGCAGCAAAAAGCTCTTTGCCACAGCTCATGAGTACATGCACTGACAAAAGCAAAATCATATGCAGACACAGAAGAAAGCACAGGTTCAAGAAACATTTTAGGGAAAAGCAGCAAAGCTTGGTGACTGACTGGTCCGCAAGTAAGCTATCCCTTCACGAAGAGACAACTTTAAAATCAACTAGGGGGGCTTTTCAGAATCTCCCTGCCAATGCCCCCATCTCCTTGGAGATACAACTCAAGGACAAGACTCACAGGAAAAGTCCACACAGTGATTCTAATGTGAACTGAGGTGGGAGGTAAGGTTGTGGGGAGGTCGGATGCCATCTAGCTTTGCAGCTCGGGCCTTCTGTGGAGAGAGAATGCAGGAGGAAGAGTAGCTTTCAGAGGGAAAGAAACGAATGTGGTTTCAAACCTCCTGCATTTTAAGACGCCAGTGGAACATCCATGAATGATTTCCACCAAGGGCTTGGGGGTGTGAGTCTGCAGATCAGAGCGACGGCGGGAACACTGGATGGGCTCACTCGACAAAGGTGTAAGTGACAAGACCGGGCCAAGGCGCCTACCTGAGGTTTGCCAACTCTGATGCAGAAGCAGGGAAAGAGGAGACCATGAAGAGAGAAGAAGCAGAACAGTCAGACAGCAGAAGGAGAACCGTCAGTGAGTGGGGTCAGGGAAGCTGACGCGCTAGTGACTATACACAGCCAGTCAGATGCAACAGAGACAGCAAACGGGATGAAGGCTGGAATAAAATGTCCAATTCAATTTGGCAAATAGTGACAAGAGATCCAGTGGTGCTAGAGGCAAAAGGTACGCTGTGACAGAGTGAGGAAAGAAAGGGAAGTAAGGAATCAAAGTAATGAATCAAAGAGCCCAGAAACCAACCAGGAATGTTAACATCTTGGCCTATTAGCACAAGTGCCCGAGAAAACCTGTGCAGCAAAAGTACGCCATGGGCCACGGGAGGAATGATGAATAAACACACACAAATTCTTGATAACTTCTGAATAATGTTCAAAATACCCTTGTCCTGCCAACAGCGGACCCACAGATTCAACTGCCCACTAAGAGAAGTATAATATGTGCGTATCTATCCTAAATATGGGTTTCCAAAAAATCTTATCCTAAAGGTAAAGGTCTGCAGATTCATGTCAAAGTAGTGCTTTATCCTATAAATATAATAAAAGAGGACAGAGACAACACACAAACACACACACACACGCGCGTGCACATACACACACACACACACACATCCCACAGTACCATAGTTGGACACAGCAGACTTAGCGTGCTAGCCAGTGGAATAAATTAAGGTCGCTTGGAGCTCATCAGTTTATATCCCAAAACAAAACTCAACAGAACTGAATGATTTCTTTAAAGGTGTTTCGCAGGTGCCGTCTTCCACTGAGGGATTTTGGAAGTGAGCATGGTTTTAAATTGAAATGAATGAAAGCACAATACAGGCCGTTTTGCTCCTTATATAAGCATTCCTATAAGAGGGATTATCCATTTTTTTTGGGGGGGGGGTCCATTCACACCTATTAGCCATTGTTTTCAAACACAAGGCACTTCCATGGACAGTCTACAGGTTGCAAAAAGATAAGACATACTAGCTGTGACCTTCAAGAGGTAGATAGTCTCCCTGTGGCCCCAGGTTCTTTCACCTGTAATATGAGGGACAGTAGCAGCACGTACTTCATTATGAAGATCAAGGGATTTTATGTGGATAAAATACGAGGGAACCTGCCTCATGCACTGCAGGACTAATAGGTTTGCTACAGTGACCGTGACACTATTACCACCACCACACACCACAATGATGCGAGGAAACTGAACCAGTCATCTCTAAGTGTCGAGCACTGAAGGTCGTGCTTCAGACTGTGACTGTGACATTTCTCGAAGGACAATCTAGAATGAGTCTTATATAGATCATATTTACTGGTAGTTATTAATCACTGGCTGGCCTATCTCACACTGGATTGAGACACACCTAAAAACCACTGAAAGCACACTCTGTGTTGAGACTGTAGGTGATGACTCCCTCCTGCCCCCACTAGGTCCCTACGACACCACTTGTTATGCTCTGCAATTTACTTATGTGTTGAGAAATTGCAGGGACCATAACTCTGTTAGTCACTGTCTCCATAAGTCTCCGCCTGTTAGGATCAAGTTCTCCAAGTTGGTTACTGGTGGGTCTAAGCATGAACACGGGACCAATTGTGAGTGTACGAAGTTGGCACTTCACTTTCTTTTCACATGCGGCCTTGGGAAACATGACAGCTTAATGTTTTCTCATCAGAAGCAATACCCCCCTGTCATTTAGATCATTTAAATGGATTCACTCTATTACTAAGGGGATTCAAAGTCAAACTGAAACCATTCTAAATTCCTTTTTTGGCCTATTTGCTAAGTATGGAAAACAGCATCATTTTATGTAACAAAACTCCACGAGTTTGTATTCTGTGGGCCTTGGGAGGAGACATTGGTGTTGACTCCACCTGATACCAAAATGTCCTAACATCTGCAAGAAATGAAGTCATGAAAATTATACACCATATAGTTATTCTGAGTCTCCCGGCCCGTGTGTGAACATTTCTAGTGACGAGGGCCTCTCCACTTTTGAGATTAGCTCTTCCACTGTTTTGGTTCTCATCTGGAGACAGTCTTTCATGTAGAACTGAATTTCTGCCTCTGGCTTCACATATGGACCTTAGGTCTTGTCCACTGGTACAACACACGGGGAATCTAATCTAAGGGTAGCAAGTTTCAATTCAAATACCGATTCTGGTTGTGTAGTAGGGGCACCTGGACCATGTTCTTCAAAAGGATTCTGAAGAGTCTCTAACTCAACAGCAAATAAACCTTTAAACAGATGTTTGTGGAATATTACACCTCCATCAGAAAGGATGAACACCCGACTTGTATCAACATGGATGGGACTGGAGGAGATGATGCTGAGTGAAGTAAGTCAAGCAGAGAGAGTCAATCATCATATGGTTTCACTTACTTGTGGAGCATAAGGAATAACACAGAGGACCTTGGAGATGGAGAGAAGGTTGTTGGGAGAAATTGGAGGGGGAGACGAAGCACGTGAGGCTATGGACACTGAGAAACAAACTGAGGGTTCTGGAGGGGAGAGGGTGGGGGTTGGGGTACCAGGTGGTGGGGATTACGGAGGGCACGGATTGCATGGAGCACGGGGTGTGGTGCATAAACAATGCATCTTGGAACACTGGAAAAATAAAATAAAATTAAATAAATACATGTTTGTTACAGACTCAAAGGAGGTAATCAGGATAACCTCCCATCTATTTGAAAACAATTCAGTCTACTTTCATTTCAACCTTAAAATATCATTGCCTCTCCTGGAGTCCCCATAGTCTGAAAAACAAAAATTGGGCTAGAATTCTAAAACAACTGGTCTCCACTCAGACATTCAGAGAGTCTGTTTGGGCGAGAAACAGGAACACATGTATGCAATCCTGCAAACACTGACGAAACAACTCTCAAGACTATGGAAGAGTGACAGATCTTTTAGCAGCCTCCCATCTACCCCATGCTAATGCTCACATGTGCACAAATAATTTAAAAAAGAATGTCATAACAACATCCCACATAAAACACAGACAGACCCCGTTCAATCTCTTAGGACTAAAACAAATGATGCAATATTTCTGTTGTGATTTTTCCAAAATGATTAGAGTGCCTTTTTATTTGGGTGAGGTTTGATGTTTTAAAAATATATTCCCCCATTGTCTGAATATTTATTTTTTTAACATGGTTGACAATGCAAAAAGACTCAACCTTATGAATCACAACACATCCTAGAGGTGGAGATTTGCTCTTATTTAACCTCAGAAGACAACAAGCGCCCTTTTAAAACAATACATTTTGCCACAGTTTTTCCTTTAGAAATTAAATACACAAGATATTCACACACTTCTTCCATTAATTTAGATGATACATCACTTATGCTATGAAAATAAG
The DNA here is from genome assembly GCF_964662115.1 of Mustela nivalis. Lineage (NCBI taxonomy): Eukaryota > Metazoa > Chordata > Mammalia > Carnivora > Mustelidae > Mustela > Mustela nivalis. The sequence goes on along the minus strand of NC_139035.1, from coordinate 5,938,269 downwards.
TGAAAAGAAGGCATTTATGTAGTTAAGAATGATCCGTTTATTACCAGATCATTGTGTGTCTTCTAAATTTCTGAACCACCAGTGAACCAGCCAAAGGAAAGGTCTTAGGGAATTTTGACATTCAACGACAAACCTCCATAAATAAATCCATGCATAAATCAAGCTTAATCCTTTAAAATCAAACTTCTTTTGGAATACACGAATATGATAAATGATGACATTACCGAAGACTATTTTCCACTAAAAATAAGAAGCGTGACTATTTCTAGCTGTCCTCCTTGTCCAGATCATATCCTATTTCATAGGGACAAATTTTTGATTTCTGAGACTGAACATTACTACTAGCTCAGAACGTTTCACAGAAAAAGGAAGCCAATTGTACAAATCTGCAGCAAAGAGAGCACCGAGGCTGCACAGGCACAGCGACGCCGGCCTTCCTCAACCTCTCCTCAGCCATACTCACTAGTCTCTCATGAAACGTTAAAGACCAAATTAACTGAAAATGGAATTAAAGCCATACCAAAATTTGTTTAAGAGAAATGTATACAAAAGAATGGCAAGCCTCAGCTCATAAATAAAGAGTAACGGGGCCAGAAACCCTAACAGACACTAGAATCCTTGGGTAAAATTCCGCTGAGAAATAAGATATTTACATATTCTCCAAGACGCACCTCACAAATTACTTACTAGTTAGTAAGAAAACAAACAAAACAAAAACCAAAACCAAACCAACAAGAAACCCATATAGCTTTATGGCGGAGGAAGGAGCAGACACTCCCTAAGCAAAGGGACCAAAATGATGCATTCCCGTTCGCTCTTCGGAGTATGCTGACATCAGGGGCCTGGAGAAGGGACACGTATGGCTCCTGCAGACAAATCCAGGGCAGGAGAGGTTGACAAAAGAAGTCGTCTTTAAATACGGTAGGGTCAAGAAAGACAAAGCCAGAGGAACCTCACTATATTACATAAGCCCGAGGAGACACGAAAATTAAATGTAGCGTGTGATCTAGGGATTGGCAAAAGAGCCATAAGGAACTTCTGAATACGGTCCGTGCAGTATTATCATAATAGCAATTTCCAGTGTCAAATTTCCTGATTTTGATGAATATACTGTGTACACCAAAAAGGATGCCCAGGTACTTATTAGCCTGTATACACTGAAGTATTTAGGGGTAAAGAAGCAAGTTATCTCTGACTTGCTGGTGTCTCTGCAGAAGGAGAAAACGCACGCGTCTCTACATGGCGGACTGGAGGGAGGGGAAGACCGAGCAAACGGGACCAAAAATAAACAACGGACGGTCTCGGGAAACAATACCCAGGCATTCCATGTGCGAGATTGCAACTACTCTGTAAGTCTAATTTATATCAAATAAAAAGTTACAAACAAACAACAACAAAGAATAACAAGATGTCCCAGTTTGTATAACTTAAGACTTTTTTTTTTTAAAGACTCCTAACCAAGGGATCCGGTACTAGCGGGCTTCCACACAACTTCTTCTATGGAATGTTAAGAACAGTCAAGTATGCCTCCCAGATAGTGGAAAGCTTGGATTTCTTTTGCATCTGGCTCCAATTTAAGAGTGGGAGGGCTCTACAGACACAGGTACAATGTCTTTTCAGCTGATGGTCTGACTGGCACTGCAGGGCGACAGTGAACATGCTCGTAATGGTTACCAGGCAGATTTTTAAAGATGACTTACAAGCTCTACTCTTCCAAATAAGTAAAAATATTCAACTTTCCCAAGATGGTTGCAAAAGGTTATTACTTCATAGTTTTAAACCATATTGAAGATGACAGATGTGGCATCTTACAATAAAATAATAAAAGCATCCTTACCACAAACTAACCTGCTTATAATATTTGACATATGGTTCTAGAATTCTTCAAATGCATACATATTTAACCTAATATTTTCAAGAATTAGCAAATTGCTCAAATATTTAGGATTTGTGCAAATGCATTTTTTTCCTAAATTTTCTTTGTTTAAAAAATATTTTGAGAGAGAGAGCGCATGTGCGTGCGCGCACGCGCACACACATATATTAGGGGGAGGGGTAAAGAGGGAGGGAGAAGCAGGCTCCCATCTGAGCCTGACCTGGAGCTTGATCCCAGAACCCTAAGAACATGACCTGAGAGAAAGGCAGACGCCCAACCAACTGAGCCACCCAGGCAGCCCCGCAAATGAATTCTTTAACATTAAATATTACAAATGTTACAATGTCTTAAGTATAAAAGTGATTTACATAAAACGTAAAGTATCATATAATATACCCTAATATACTGCATATACGAACTTAAAGCAAAGCCTCTGACCTTTTCCTAAGGATACAGTAAAATCACAGGACTGGGCAATAATGTTTATTGAAGGCAGAAGTGACTGTCACAGAAGTTGATCCACTGTCTTCATAATACTGGCCAGACGCTCCACCAGACCCATCATTAGATGATGACTTGAGGTATAATCGTAGGCACCTATGACTGGCCTAGAAATTTCAGTCTCCTTAAGAGTCCCTGGAGTAGTACTGTCACTGTTCCAGTTCCAATGCTGGAACTGGAGCTGAGTAACTGACATGGCAGATGTTCAATGACACCAAGGAGTTCAGTAAATGGCCCATGCAGGTAAGCTGCAGTGCGTGACGTCCATCAACCAAAACAGATGCCATTAGGCTGTTATCTGCGTCTGGAATGTTATCTGTGTCCTGCTACCAGGCTCCATTGTGGTATTAGAGTAGTTTACAATTTTAAAATTTAAATTTAAGATTTAATCAATTTTATCATTATTAATATATTTTATATGATAATTATATATACATTATATAAATTTATAAATATATAACATCATTATGTATTTATTCTTTTATGATATACCTATATATTTATTAATGAAGGTAATAATATGAAATAGATATATAGATATATAAATTACAATTAAGCATATTTTATTAATATAAATTAATCCAATAGAAATCAATAAATGATTAATTAATTAAATTTTTTAAAAATTTAAAAATAAAGATAAAGCATAATATCTCCAAGGAGTAAAATGCTTAACTGGTGCATCTATTTTCAAGATCCAAAGCAACATTTTGTCCAGTGATTAAGAAACCAAATTTCAAGACAGACCACCTCCAAATGGAAACGTTTTCTAGTTTGGGCTTACAAACATAAAATTAGCAAAAGGTATTTAAAGCAAAGTGAATTGTTGGGGCTCAAATGTCTTGTCAGGTTGAGTTTCCTAGATTCACAGAACGAAAAGAGGATGGGGTATGTAAAGAACCATACAAGAGAAGCATATTTGCAAGAGTAGAGAACAGAAGAAAAGCTGAGAAAATTATTAAATATTTGAAACGCAGAGTGAGTTATTAAATGCTTAACAATGCACCAGCTAGTCTCTCATTCAAAGGAACAGTAAGTGTTAGGAAGGAATGGAATGAAGTTAAAGATTTCTTAGGGGATTTATAGGTTTTAAGTTTGGGAAAGTAGTGAAATCTACTGAACATAACCCAAAAGCAAAAGCACAACAAAACAAAACAGAGAGAAAGAAAGACAGTTGTAACTCTGACTTAAGTATTTTAAACTATTCTAGGAATTCAAAGCAATTTATCAATACAATTGTAATCATCTCTAACATTCCGTTGGTTAAGAAGGAAACCTTATGGAAAATTACACTCAGGACTCTTGCCAACCTTATGGACTGATAACCAGTATCTCCAGGTACCCTTTGATATTCTATTCCTGTAGATGAAGAAATGTAAAATATTTCTATAAAATAGAGAAGCAGCACATTAGAACATGAGCCCAGGATTTGGAAGTGGGAGAACCAGATCTGAACCAGTTTTTTTTTAACTTTTTTTTTATTAAAATTCAGTTAATTAACACATAATGCATTATTAGTTTCAGAGGTAGAGCTCAGTGATTCATCAATCTTATAGAACACCCAGTGCTCATTATATCACATGCCCTCCGTAATGTCTATCGTCCAGTTACCCCATCCCCCCAACCCTCTCCTCTCCATCAACCCTCCATTTGTTTCTGATGATTAAGAGTCTCAAGGTTTGCCTCCCTCCCTGGTTTCATCTTATTTTATTTTTTTCCTCTCTTCCCCTATAATCCTCTGTTTTGTTTCTCAGATTCCACGTACCAGTGAAATCATATAATTTTCTTCCTCTGATTGACTTATTTCAACTGTACTTGCCCCACCCATTACCCGAAAGACCTTGGACAAGTTCCCGAGTCCTGCCAACCTTAGTTATCTCACTTGCAACACAGAGATGGCAACCATCCCATCCAGCAGTTCAGCACAAGGGTTAGTGTACGTGGGGGGCACAGTGCCTGTAGTACTGCCTCATTAAATGCTAATTTACTCTGTTTTTATTTTAGATGTTCTTGATAAATTACATGGTTTACCAGAGGCCATGAGTTGTGAAAAGACACACATATAAAATTGTACACTCTGTGACACAGAAGTAAAGAGCACACATAGCACAGAATTGTGGCAGAGGCCTGTGAAGAATGACCCGCAGATCCGTGGGATAACTCAGTTAACAAGTCAGTTAACTCCTATCAGAACCAAAGAAGACTTGGGGTATTTCTAACCATAATGTGCTACTCAAACAGGTACAGCGGGCTTTCTATTGTACTACACATTGGGTCAGAATCGTCTACCCATCCTCTGTTCTGATTTTTGTCTTCTCTGAGTTTTGGAAATGGATATAACCACCTGTGTGAGTGTCTACAAATCAGCAAAAAAAGATAGAAAGATTACCCAGTGAAGTGGGAAGACAGTCTATAGAAATGCCAGCTGGAGAAGAGAACAAACAGTATGTCTTAAGGATCTCTAAAAAATATAAATCTCCTCTTATTTTTAGCTTTGAGAGCTATGAGGGACTTTTGGACCACCTTAGACTAATATAAATAGATTAATTAAAATAATAAAATAAGTAAACAGTGTGACAGCTATTAAGATACAGTCTCTTAGCTCCCAAACTGCACGTCTACACTGAGATCTGGGATGCTGGGGCTCAGCAAACTGCCTTTGTCCCCAGACCCTTTTCTTTCCCCCACATCAGGAGGGGGTCCAAGTGCTGGCTTGTTTTCGTAGGCCCAATCCAGCATCATGGCACCTCCTTGAAAGTACCAGTGCAGCCAGGCCAGAACCCCCCTTCGAAGGTCCCCGACCCTAGCTGGAGCTCCTTCTCTCCTAACTCCTTCATCCCGGTTCTGCCCGAACCATTGAGCTCCTGGTTTCAGCTCTGAGGGCTCTTTCTCCCTGTCCTCTTCAACCACCTCTGTGGGACTCCTCTGGGTACTCAGTCACAGTTCTGCAGGGTCCCTAATCCAAGCTGCTCATGTACTCTTGGCCCAGGCCACACCCTTGATGCAAATGTCTAGTGCCCAGCCCCAGTGAGTGCTCCCCTGGAATTTCTAGGTTCTTTGATAGCCCCAACCTCGTCTCTTGGTTCTCCCAGCCCCAGGAATGACAGCTGGTCTCAGTATTTACCTGAGCATTCCCTTTTTGCTTTTCCTGTCCTCTAAATCTGCTTACCTAATGCTCCACATTAAATTAACTCTATTAAATAGTAAGTGTGGTTTCCGCTTTTCTGACTTCACTCAGAACTAGTAGAAGCGGTAAACCAAAATGAATGGATTTTCTTTTTCTGAGTATTCAGAGACTTTCTGAGACTAGTACTTAATTTTATTTTTATTCTTGGCTTGTACATAATGTCTGTTTGAATTGTTCACCAGAAGATACACCAGTTTTTCAGATTAATATTCCCCCCAAAATGTTATATATTAGTACAATTCATCGGCAAAGACGTATTTAAAGTCATTTAAAACATAGCTTGTTCTTTTAATTAAATTTCATATGGTCCTTAATTGTGTTTACCGTTGAATTTGCTAAGCTATAGGATTTCTTCATAACGAATAAAAAAGGCTGAGTAATCACACATTTCAAACTAGTGGGGCCCAACACGACTGAACTTCAATTCAAATTCAAACATAGTCCCGGGTGGCTGACTGTTCTTATTTCCTCTTAAATAAAATTACAAAACAGGTCACACTACAGAGGAGGAGCACACACAGCATGTGTTTAACATTTACCCAAATTTCCAACTGAAGAAACAGAACTTGCAATCGATTAATCACTAAATGCTACGCCCCAAAACCAATAATACACTCCCTGTTAACTAAATTGAATTTAAATTAAAAATCTTTAAAAAAAAAAAAAAGAAAAGAAACAATTGAATCGATACTTTGGAAGAGTCTCATGTGCTCCCTCCGTCCTGCCCTTGGGCCCAGAGACAACCATGACCTTCAAGCTCTCAAAATAAAGCGCATCAATTTATATTGCCATCATCCGTGTAAAGGAGTTCTCATTAATTCGCATCTTTGCCAATAGTTCCCATCCTCCGACTTTCTGTATTTTTGAAAGAGATACTAATCTGTGTCCTGAGATGAAATTCTGGGTGTAATTTAAGAAGTTCTTGGCACTTGCACTCTCACATCTAACATGCTTGCAGGCAATCTCTGCAAATTTCCATTTATGTAGCTACCAGAGCACCTGTACCCGTGCACTCCTACAGGACAAGTTCATCCAGACAGCTTCCTGAAGAGAAATCATTTTAGCTAATTTTAAATGGAAACACACACACACACTAAAAAAACACATACACACAAAAACCCTACAAAAAACCAACAAATAACAATAACCACAGAACCTCAGTTACAGAGAATGACACATTCGCATGGAGACTTTTGAAAATGACTTTAATCCTATAAAATCCCTTAAGGACCACAGACTACATATGGAAGTCTCTGCTTTCATGTGATAATTTGCTTATGTTGGGTCCCTGTGCGAAAGCGCATCTCACATCTTTGAATTCATCTAAGTTGGCTGTTGCACAAAAAGAAAAACATTTTTGTAAAGTACATTTTGTACCACAATCACAAATAATTTATAAATTAAATATATCTTAACTCGAAATGTCAGAGAACGAATCACCTTTAATTAGCTGTGGTTTTCTCAAGGCAGTTGGGTCAGAACAGCAAGTGATTAGTGAACATGAGGAAGTACAACTTTACTAGTTTTTTCTAATGTGAATAAAGGGCATCAAATCTTAGAATGGAATGATCGATGACCTGATTTTCTCATTAATTCTCCCTTCCACTTGCAAAATTACCAGTGAAAATAATGGAGTTCAAGAGATTTACAGCATGAAAAATCTAAGAGTCTTGAAAAATGTTTATTTTAATTGAGTGCATCTGCATATTAATATGGGGGAGGGTACGGCGGATGAGAAGAGAAAGATACTTGAAGCTTACCAACTTTGGAAAAAATATCAAAAATGAATACATTTCTTTCAAAGCCTTTGTAAAGAAATGTAAACATCTCAAACAGCAAAACATTATAGCAAACACCACACAGGGTTTACTGAAAGATTATGGAGTGATACAATGACTTTATACCACTCTCACTGCCCCTAACAATTGGACAGATCTGTTAGTTTCTCTCCATCTTCTCTGGACCATCTTCTGTTAAAGCCACCACCATATTTTCTTTGAGTCCCTTTGTAACTGGTCTCCCCAGTTCTATGCTGGCCAGACCAGTATTTTCACGACGTAAGTCATATCTTTCCTCTTCCATAAGGAGGGTCTTTAAGGGGCTGGATATTGCATTTGGATAAAATGCAGACTTACAAAGCATAGAAACTTGTTCCACTCGACATGATCAGAAAACTTTCTCTCTCATGTCATGCCCACTGTGTTCTGAGAAAACAGGGGCTTTTAGCCTTTTCCTCTGCCTGAAATGCTTCTCTGCTCATCTACTCCAGGTAAAGGCACCTGTTCAACCATTTCCAGTGTCCCTGCCCAGGATGCCTATGCTGGCGTTTGTGGTCTGACGGCCGCACATCTCTACGGCTTGTCCTTTTCTACTTCCTGCACTAAGCCTGCATTTGAGTCACTCAGGCTTGGTTAGAATTCCCAGAACGTACTCACCTCATGCCATGGAACTGGGCAATTTGCTTCTTCAAATTTCCCTCCATAAATTTTTCACTTGTAAAGTATTTCCAAGTCACGACTCATTCTAACAGCAATTCCTAACTCCAGCCTTGCCTGACAAATGAGGTAAGATGGAAGGCTCACCTTCCACGCTGCTTTCTGCACCTATTTGTCGACACTGCTGCTGAACTAGAGTAATTACCTATTTGGCTTCTTGACTACATGAGACATTCTTGAAGTGTAACAACCAATTTATTATTCATCTTTTCCAAGAACTGAACAAAGTATCTTCAATAAAAGCTGCTTCAGTAAATGCCAGTTCGGAGTTCAGCTGCCTTTGAGGAGAACACCTATTTGGATAAACTTAGTTGACTAAAGCAAACCAGGCTCAATATTTTATAGACATGCTGGATACATTTAAAATTCCAACAAGGAAAATTACATGCAGTAAAAATACAGCTCTACTGTTTCAGATGAGAATATTAGGATAATGAGAAATTTGATAATTACTTGTAAAAAAAATTACATTACATGAGACCGATACACATAATACGACAGAAGACAAGGTCACACAGAAATGCCACACAAAAAGAGAAACAGAGCCCAACAACTACTGTGTGTGCTTCTACTGTTATCCCTTCCACTCTTTCATAGGCTATGCTAAAGCATGCTACAATTGGAAAGATTTAAGTTCTCATCTATTTCTAATTAAAAATATACCTTAGTAGAATACTTTTCAAATTATATCATTCTCATTGTAAGGCTGCTGCTCTCGACTTTTAGTAGGAATAACAATACTACATGTAATAGGGAATAGGCTAGAGAACTCACTGTGAAGTGGGTGATGTACGTTGAACCAAAACGTGCGTGGGTTGCAGAAAGCTTGCTGAAATGAATGTGTGAAATTGGGGATCTGCTACCGACATAACTTAGAGCTCTGATCTTAGCCAAGTCACCACAGGATTGTGGGCTTTTCATGTTCCTTGCATATTTTTTTTACTTCATTCTTGACATAGTTTCTTCAATTTTAAAGAACTTTAGCAAGTCTAAAATAAGTCATAGACTACCTTCCAACTCTACTCACTCCTCCCATGCTCCCTTCTGTGACAGGTTTGTCTCCAACCAGGTATATAAGCTAGAAAATAAAGTCGTCCTGGACCTCTTTTTTCTTTACTTTCTATGTATCAGTGCAATTACAGAATCTTGTTCTAGTGTATGTCGGAGAGCTCCCCTACCCTTGTCTCCTCTCATTCCAACCAGAAGGAACTTAGTTTATGCCCTTGACATCTATGACTAGCTAGGAAAGTCTCCTGCTTCTGGCCTCCCCTGTAAGTCATCATTCACAAAAATTTTCATGGTGGGCTTTCAAAGATGCATGGTCCCAGTGTGTTGCATCCTTGCCTAAAAGCATGCCCATGTCTAAGCAACAATCACAGAATCAAGTCCAAACTCCTCAGTCAATCCTTAAGACCCTTCCCAAGGCTGCCTAGACATCCTCTAATTGCACACCCATGAGCACCCTAAACTCTAGTTTTATCAGATTTTACCATCCATTTCTTTACTTTATTGGTTCACGTACTTACTTATTGAGGCCAGAACATGTCAGGCATGTACTAAGAGCTAAGGGCAGTTAATGTTATATCTTCCCTGAAGGGTTCCATTCAGAAAAACCCTAACAGGAGCAACATTAGCGTTGACCTTAAGAGGATGAGCTCTGGATTGGGTACCCCAGGTTCAAATCCAGCCCCCTTTCCTCACTGGAAAGAGGAATAATAATAATATCATCATCATAGGGATTAAATTACGTTAATGCATGTAAAACACTGACTGAGAGAAGACAGAGCAAGCTACCTTGAAAGGCATATAAAAATTACTGGTTGGGGCACCTGGGTAGTTCAGTTGGTTAAGCAACTGCCTTTGGCTCAGGTCATGGTCGCGGAGTCCCAAGATCGAGTTCCACATCGGGCTCCCAGCTCCACGGGAAGTCTGCTTCTCCCTCTGACTTTCTCCCCTCTCATGCTCCCTCTTACCCTCTCTCTCTCAAATAAATAAATAAAATCTTTAAAAAAAACAATTACTGGTTGGGGAGGCTTTATCAAACCACATATAGGCACAATTCTGACCATTTTTACTAATTTTGGTGCAGTGAGCCAACTCAAGTATAAATATTTTCTTATCCCTCCCTCAGATGTAATCCTGATATAAATTAAGAAATCCCTGGCCTCATGGGTCAATAGATAATTAAAACCAAAATAGTGGCAAGACTGGTGACTTTGCTCATGCTCTTTCCCATTGCTGAAATTTTATATTTCTTTCCCTGGAGAAAATTTTACTGATATTTCAAAGTCTGATTTAAACATAATTCTCAGGCACCTGGCTGGCTCAGCTGGTTAAGTGACTGCCTTCAGCTCAGATCATGATCCCAGAGTCCTGGGATTGAGTCCCGCATGGTGCTCCCAGCTCCACAGGGTTGTCTGCTTCTCCCTCTGACCTTCTCCCCTCTCATGCTCTCTCTCGCTCTCAAATAAATAAAATCTTTTAAAAAAATTCTCATTATATATATATATATATGTGTGTGTGTGTGTGTGTGTGTGTGTGTGTGTATACACAAAATTCTGTGTTCCTGTAGTATTTTATTTATGTAACTAAATATTTATTACACCACACAGTGGTTATTCATGTAGTTATTGGCCCTCTTACTCATCTATGAACTATGAGGGAAGGGTCTATTTTCCATTTGTACTTTCTATTAATTTAACAAAATTTGTTGAATGATAATTAAGGAATTAGACTATAATATCTCCAAGATTCCTTATAATCTAAATCTAATAACTTCTCAAGAATCTGAAAAAAAGTTCATTGATTCTGATCCAGTAATAACTCTAGGAATCTATGTTAAGGAAATAATGAGAGCTAGAGTAAAAACACTATGAATAAAGATGTTCAACATATTTAAGAGCAGGAAAAATTGGGAAAAGTCTAATTTCTTTCTTACAAGCATCAAATTACTCACTAAATTATGGCACAATCATAGAAGGATTATTATGAAATCATCTGAAATGGTTTTTGAATTGTATTAAATGGCATGGGAAAATGCTCATGTTATAATTTTCAGTGGGAAAAAACATGTAAGTTATGAAAGTGAACACAGATGTCCAGTCAAACAGAATGATGAATTCATAGGCTGAGCCTTCCTTCTGCTGAAAATACATAGCAATAAATGAAAACATAAAAAGAAAAAAACAACACAGTACACTTTAAAAAATGTGAGTATCTCCTTGGACCAGAAACATGAGAGGAGCCCATGTTAATAAGCAGTGCAGAAGCAAGAGGTCACCGGAGTGTGCATTTAGAGAAGAAGGTAAAGATCCTGGCTTCCGCAGAGACGGGTGAAGGGAGAGTTCACACAGCGGGAAATGGAACCAGTCTCACTGACGGAAACTCAGAGCTATGACTGAGCTCCCCAGATCATGAGAGGAGGATGAGAACGGCCCCCGTCCACACGCAGCTGTGTGACTGGGGCAGCAAGCACATGCAGACACAGCTTTCCAGGCAAGACCTCAGCTGAGTCAGTCACTAGCCTGGTACTGCATCTGTAACAAGCCTAATTTGCATGTGTGTGGACATTCACATAGGCAAAGGGCGGAGTCCCAGGCTGCTAATAGGAGCTTTGGTTCTGGCCTGGGGGCCCCAAACAGGCCATGTTAAAGCAATGGAAAGAAATTGAGAGAATGAAGGATTTGGGGGGTGGGGGGGTCAGGAGAAGGGAGAGAGCAAGGGACAAACAGATAGACGGCTTCTGTGAAAGCCTCAGTTTGCAACCCAGAAGCAATCACAGACAATACCTGCATATAGTTATGTCCCAACTGAACTTGACTTACGAAAAGAGGGCGCAATTAATACACAGATTGTAATTTTCTGACATTTGTATGAAATCAACATTCCAATACCAACATGAATAGAAAGACAGCTTGTAACTATTAACAAACGAACGATGGATTCATTTTGGGTGAAACAAAAACTACAGAAAGTCCAAAAAGGGCTTCGATATATTTTTATAAACATCAGAGATAAAGGAAAGATAATATCTAAAATAAGAACAAGAAATTACTTTAAAAGGAAAAATACATGTGATATAAAAAATCATATTAGAAAACTTGGAAACAAAAATATGACTGTGACTAGCTGCATTGATAATACAAACAGAGTCAAAGAGATTGGACAGAGCAAAGAGAGACTCAATGAACTAGAAGACAATGTTGAGGAGCGCATGAGTATTATAGCAAAAAAGGTGGTGGTGGATTTTTAAACTATGAAAGAAGAGAGAATGAGACTGAAGTGGTTCCAATGTACACCTAAAAAGAGTTTCAGGCAAAGGAAAGAAAAGTGATGAACACTGAACAGATAATTGTTGAGAATTTTAAAGATATTAAGGAAAACATCAGTATTCAAGTTGAAAGTCTGCACTAAGTACAGAGCAAGACAGTGAATGTATGAAAGAAGGAAGGAAGGAAGGAATTCATACTGCGCATATGAAAGCAAAGCCAAAGCTGAATAAAGATAATGAGAATATAAATGTGCAATTAAATGACCCAACTATAAAGCAGAGAATGTAACAATGATCTGTGTCATAGCTCCAGTGGTATAATTTGTGTATACACATGCAATACACACCCGCACCAGATAAAAACAGACCAAATACTCATGTTATTTATCACTGGACTATAAAAATCTCAGATAAACATACTTTTTTCTCTACATTTTTGAGTGTTGTTTGATGTCCTTATGCTGAACTTACACTCATTTTAAAATCATAATAAAATGCTACTTTTTAAAAGGCTACTGTTACATTTGAATTAATCGCTATGCACAAATTCAAGTCAATACAAACAATTTTAAAGACGGGGCTTCCCTGTATCTCTCTGAACACAGACATGACTTCAATTGGAAGATATCGTTCATGAGTTCTAAACATTTTCCAACCTCTTATTGAAGGTGGGGGAAGGAGTGGGGGTACAGAAATCATTTGCATGAGAACATTCTTGCCCAGTTCCGGTAACTTAATTACTCAATGCCCTGTACATGTTGAGTTGATTTAAATCATGTGGCAATTGCTACAATTTCTAGCGGAGAAAGGCACTGGAACAGAAGTCGTCATTTGGCAGGACTGCATCAAGAAACGCCGCTGACAGCCAGAAGAGATCAAAAGCAGATCAGCTTGCTTAACAAACGACATGTCACTGAGCTAAGAAAGCCAGAGGAGCACCCTGGCGCTGAGGAAATCTTGGGAGCAACTACAGAAAGCAAACATAGCGGATGTTCTTATAAAATGCTAAAATGAGATTCAGTCGTTTTATTAAAAATGCCTGAGCCATAACACATTATTTCTCAGTCTTTCCTTAGAAATAAATCAAGTCCGTAAGTAGAAAAAAAGAACTGATAGAGGCAGAAGATGAGTAATTTAACGGCTATAGTCTATATTTTATCAAACTAATCACAGTATTTATCCTATTTTTTCCTTCTTATGAATAGCAAATATTTATCAGATATTTATTATATGGAAAGCATTGGGATAAATTCTTTATACACATCATCTCTCATTTTCTAAACTTTTTAAAACAACTTCCTTCTGGGAAAAAAAAAAAACAACAAAGAAAAAAGGGAATAGGCTATTTGAAGCTTCCTAAATGAATTACCTAATTTGGTCACTTAGGAGGAATCATTTTTAACAAGCTATTTGTCAAAGTAGACATTATGTTAAATTACATCAAAAGTAACATAATCCAATAGTCTCCAATTGACTCCCATTCAGTCAAATCAATGTACATGTCCATTTTTACCTATCTCATTCCAAAAAGGGACCCAAGACCATTTTATTTTATGCTTTATTGATATGAAATGCTACAGTCACGCTAAACTTTTCCCAGAAAATGAACTTAAATTTCAGCACATAAGATTTCCTTCCTTGTGTGACAAAATACCTTTCTCCCCCCAACGGAAAGACTCAAATATTAGAAAAGCAAAACATAACACATATGATTCAATTATGATTTTGTCCGTGTTTTAAGGCTACCTCAGAGTTTGACAGCCTTGTAAACAGCTCTTAAAGCTAATCTCATAATCTGTTCTGTAACAGAACAGAATCTGTTCTAAGAACAGAAATATATAATTATATTAGTTCATAAACTAAGTTTCATTTCCCCACTTTCACCGGAAGCTGCGCAGAGGCGAATGCCATGCTTCTGTCACTGACACGGTACCAGGCTTGCGATTCTTACAACACGTTCCACTGACTAGAGATGCCATCAGATAGTGTGTGGAAAAAGTACTCTCTGATCAAATCAGCCAGGGAACTACTGGCCAGTCCTTCTTTCAGAGAACACTGTGAATTCCCTTTAAATGTTCTAATCCCAGCCTTCCTTACTTTCATGAGGTCATGAAACTTTCCCTCTGGAGAGCACCGAACTGCAGCATTCTGCAGACCAATGAGAAAACACCAGGAGAGCAAAGGCCGTTGGTATGAGTTGAGGGAACAGACTTTTTAGAGAAACGTGTCTTACCCCAACAGAAAGTATACACTGTGAGGCTTAAAATCATCACCTTCTCTCCCCTCCGGCTACTAAAAATTGCCCAGATACCTGCTCAGTGTTTAATCTGTGTAGTTAGCCACGTTGCTTAAGAAGACAGATGTGCAAGAGGAAACAGTACTCGGCGGCGCTGGTTCCTCGCCCTTTCCTAAGCCGCTAGCTGGTGTGCGCTGGTTCCCTGGTTTTAGCTCTAAGACTTGGGAGAGCCTGGTGCTTTCATGGCTACATGTACACTGACTAACTGCAGTGAGAAACTATGTAGATGTGAAAAATAAATGAAGTAACTTTCCAAAGTGAGGCACCTCACAAAGCAAACAGAAATGCCTTGGTGATGAGATTACCATTGCTCTCATTCATGAAATCACCTGCAAACCACAGACCCCTCTGCAAGACCAAACGAACGGTTGATCCAAGTGTGAAGTATTTTCCAGATATGTTCCATACTGAAATGACCCCAGCACCACATCAAAGAGACAGAGACAGACAGAGAATGCCAAACTTCATAAGCAAACCAGGATACCTGGCAAATTTTGAAGTATAATACATACTACACATGAATGGTTGGGTTTCCTACTGTTTTAAGAAATCATACTTAAATACATAGTATCATAGTATTATATAAATGTAACAGAGTTTTACAGGGTTTTTTTGGTTTGTTTGTTTTTGTTTTTTTGCATCAAGGCGGTCTCATTCTTGGCCTCAGCCAACTGAGCACCCTTATCTGAGGCTCTAAGTGAGAACATCTAAGTGACAGAATTTTACCGTCCTTGGCAGTGATGATTGTATCTGTGATTACCCACGGCACCTAGCAAATGCTGACATGCACCAAGACTATGAATAAGTGTTGTGGAGTGTTTGGGGGGAAATTGGAGGGGGACACGAACCATGAGAGACTATGGACTCTGAAAAACAAACAAGAAGGTTTTGGAGGGGAGGGGGCAGGGGGTTGGGGGAGCCTGGTGGTGGGTTTTAAGGAGGGCACGAATTGCATGGAGCACTGGGTGTGGTGCATAAACAAGGAATCTTGGGACACACATACAAAAAATAAAATTTTAAATTAGAAAAAAAGGAAAAGAAAATACAAGCCATATAATGTTGCTCTGTTGATTTAAATCCAAATAAAAGCATCTGTGATGACCATCGGACAACTGCATAAACTGGATTACAAATTAAAATATTTGGGTAAGTATTTCAAAACTGAGATACAATCTCTTAAAAAGTGATATCATATTTGATTAATGGAAAGAGGTAACCAACCTTCTTCTCATCTAGCAATACAACATCAAATGAAAATCTCACATATATTTATTCCCATCTGTGCTTTAGCAAGAGATTGAAACAGCTGAGACGGTCTCAACTCTGCAGCAAGAAGAAGCTTCATGCTCATAAAGGGAAGACAGATTTTACACAGAAAACAAAGAAAATTGTAATTTTTCTGTATAAATATTACCTTTTTTCACTTAAAATCTCTTTATCTTAAAAATGATCACTGAAGTATCATGGATATATAAGATTATTTTAGTTTTCAGTGTATAATATAATGAGTCAACATTTGTATACACTGTGAAATGATCACCACAACGAGTCTACTTAACATCTGTCACCACGCACAGTTAATTATTTTTTTTCCTTGTGATGGGAACTCTTTTTTTTTTTTTTTTTCGTTAAGATCTTATTTATTTTTGAGAGAGAGATGGACTAAAGACTCAGACTTCACGGTGAGTGCAGAGCTTGTCTCTGGGCTCGATCTCATGACCATGAGATCATGACTTGAGTTGAAACTGTGCTACCCAGGTGCCCCAATTGCGATGGCAACTCTGAAGATTTCCTTTCTTAGCATCTTTCAGATTTGTAATATTACTGACTAAAGTCACCATGCTATACATTACATTATATCCCCACGACACCTTTGTTTCGTAAACTGGAACTTTGTATCTCTTGATCCCCTTCACCCATTTTGCCCACCAACCAAACTGTCCTCTCTAGCAACCACCAGTTTGTTCTTTGTATCTATGAACTTTGCTTTGTTTTCTCATTTTTTTAGATTTTTTTCTTTTTCTATCAGACTTATTTCACTGAACAAAATACACTCAAGGTCCATCCGTGTTGTTGCAAATAAGATTTCATCCTTCTTTATGGCTGAGTAATATTCCTCTGTGTTTGCGCGCACACACATACATATACACATACATACCACATCTTTATGCACTCATCTATGGAGGGACACTTGGGTTACTTCCAGATCTTGGCTATTGTAAATAATGCTGCAATGAACAGAGGGGTGCATATAGCTTTTCAAATTAGTGTTTTCATTTTCTCCAGATAAATGCACAGAAGCAGAACTGCTAGCCTTAATGACAGTTATATTTTTAATTTTTTGGAGAAACTCCACACTGTTTTCCACAGTAGCTTCCCCAATTTACACTACCACCAACAGTGCAAGCGGATCCCTTTTTCTCCACGTCCTCGCCAACGCTTCTTGTTTCTTGTCCTCTTGACACTAGCCGTTCCAGCAGGTGTGAAGTGGCACCTCACGGCAGTTTTAACTGTGTATCCCCCACGGTCAGCGATGCTGCTTATCTTTTCACATGTCTGTTGGCCATCGTATGTCTTCTTTGAAAAAAAGTCTACTCAGATCCTCTGCCCATTTTTTAAGTGGGTTGTTTGTGTTTTTGTTATTGAGTTGTAGGAATTCTTTATATATTTTCAGTATTAACCCCTTATTAGATTTATCATTTGCAAATATCTTCTTCCATTCGGTACAGCGCCTCTTCCCATTGTTGACAGCTTCCTCGGCTGTGCAGAAGCTTTTTAGTCTGATGTGGTCCCATCTGTGTATTTTGCTTCTGTTGCCACTCCGTTTGGAGTCAGATCCAAAAATTATATCACCAAGACTGATACAAGGACCTTACTGCTTGTTTTCTTCTACCAGTTTTATGGTTTCTGGCCTTACAGTCAGCTCTTTAACCTAATTTGAGTTAACTTTGGGGTATAGGGTAAGATACTGTCCAGTTTCTTTTTTTTGTTTGTTTCTTTGCATCTGGATGTCTGGTTTTCCCAAACCCCATTTATTGAAGAGACTGCCATTTCCCCATTGTATATTCTTGCCTCCTTTGTCATAAATTGACTGTATAGGTATGTGCCTATTTCTGGGTTCTCTTTTCTGTTCAGTTGATCTATGTGTCTGTTTTTAATGCCAATACTGTACAGTTCTGATTACTACAGTTTTGTAATATAACTGGAAATCAGGGAGTGTGATGCCTCAAGCTCTACTCTTCTTTCTCAAAATTGCTTTGGCTCTTTGGGATTTTCTGTGGTTCCTCTACAAATTTTAGGATCATTTGTTCAAATTCTGTGAAAAACACCATTGGAATTTTGATAGGAATTGCATTCAATCTATAGATTGCTTTGGGTAATACAGACATTTTTAACAATATTAAATCTTCCAAATAATGAGAATGGAATAGCTTTCCATTTATTTGTATTATCTTCAATTTCTTTCATCAATGTCTTCTAGGTTTTAGTGTACACAGCTTGCACTTTCTTTTTTAAACTTATTCCTGGGTATTTTATTCTTTTTGATGCAATTGTAAATGAGATTCCTTCCTTATCTTCTCCTCTGGATAATCTGTTGTTGGTGTGTAACAATGCAATGGATTTTTCTATTTTGATTTTGTTCCTGAAACTTAATTTATTGGTTCTAATAGTTTGGGGGGGGGAGTGTTCAGGGTTTTCTATATACAAAATATTATCCTCCACAAATACTGATAGTTTTACTTCTTCCTTTAGAATTTGGATGGCTTTTTTAAAAAATGCTTTGGGGTTTTTTGTTTTTGGTTATTTTGTTTTTTAAGAGAGGGAGGAAGGGAGAAAGGTGGGAGAAGGGGAAGAGGGAGACAGAGAATCTTATGCAGACTCCCTACCGAGCACTGAGCTTGACCCTAGGCTTGATCTCGTGACCCTGAGATCATGACCTGAGATGCAACCAAGCGTCAGACAGTTAACCGACTGAGCTACCAAGTGCCCCTTAAATGTTAATTTAGAAATCTGAAGAATTTCAGACTCCTTCCAAAACGATTTGATACAAGGCTTCTCGACCACAATAAAATGTTATACATGCAAGTGCGTTTTGACCAAATATCTGGAAGAAGATCTCTGTTCCCAGGAAAGTTGATAAGCCAAGACATCTTGGGCAAGTATACCAAGGCGGGGGTGGGGGTCGGGAAGGGTAGGGAAGAACTATTTCTCTTTTAACAATAACTTGATCGATGTACCAATGCTCCTGGCTATCAAGTGAAAACAAGATGACCAAATTTGCTCCTGATGAAGGGCTGCTATTCAAAGAACCAACACACTACTCAGTAGCTAAATGTCTAATATATATAACTTTTTAAACAACTAAAGGATAAGATTGCTGGTAGAACTTTCCTTTTGCCACACTAAAAGAGAAAACGTAGTTTGACAAAGCTGTTAAAGATTTACTTTCTTAGAAAACATTGAAAAGTCTGTGTGTGTTTTTCTCATTAAAAAACCATTAGGTCATACAAACATGATTCTTAAGGATTATAAGTTACCTTTCAAGTCTTTCTTTAGTTTTCTGAGATCTTTTTGAAAATCTTCAAACTTCATCTGTGAGGCCTGAAAAAGGTCCTGGGGTTCTGGCAGTGGAAAAACGCACTGTTCTTTTCCAGCATCCTAATGAGCAAGAAACACACAGTTTTAAAACGAACCAGCATTAATGTAAATAAGAACGCAACAACAATGGCAATCGCGAAACAACAACAAATCCCACCCATTACTCAACAACAAAGAATAACAAAACTGAAATATACAGAAAAACTGTCTTACCTCATCAAAATTTCGAAGATAATAGGAAACAATATAGGACAAAAGGCTTCTGCTATTGTCCTAGGCAGAAAGACCAAAGTAAAAATACATTTTTAAAATCATGAAGTCTACAGTGTCAAGTAAAATACTTTCCAGTAAAACAATATATAAATGAGAACATTTGGAATAAAATGTGAAATTCTGTATTTCAAAGAACTCCAGCCCCTGCATCGAAGGAGTTTCATGGCACAGAAGATCCTGTTTATACCGATGTTCTAATCTGAGCCCCAAAGGGAAAGACAGATGTTCAAGGGTGGAGCCTCCACTGTGAATACTTGATCGTTTTGCCCTCCTCGATCAGATAATTCAGTCATTAATTGTCATGTTTTATTATTAAAAGGTATTAACTACATTTTAGCTGAAATGACCAAATATTGCCGGCATCACCACACCATTTCTGGACCAGCCGGTATCATTCCGACAGTAGGACTGATTGAAATGTGTTAGTTTAAAGATTAGGAAAAATCAAGTTAAGTATTATTTTGAGTAAGCAGAAGTTCTAAAAATGCAAATACATATTATAAATTGCTATGTCAACCACTGAGATTGAGGAATTAATATCCTCAGAGCTACAAATAATGCAATGTGTTTATTTCTATAGAAAAGAAAATGTTCCTATACTAATAGTTTTCAATGAATAGCTTTTCATCCCCTTTCTGGCACACTTGGGGGAATTTTTAATGATTTCTCTTTTTTTGCATCACTTGAAATTAGTACTAGATAACTAGAATGTGGGAGAACAAATAGACATTTCTTTTAAAAATATTATGACACAAACTACATCCCCTGAAATGTTCAATCTTACCACTATTTTCCCCCTATCTGTAAAAAGCAATATCCCTTTATAATTTAATCTGACATGCTATGGTAATATACCTTTTAGAGACTTCCCTCATGGTAATTTATAGTAATGATAATATAATAAATTATTATTATGCCATGCAGTAATATATTACCATAATAAAATATTTATTAGAAAGAATATTTGCTTATGAATAATGTAAGCAAATTTTTTTCCTCTTTCCTAACATAAATCAACGAAATGGTTAACAGTACTTGAATTAGTTAACAAAACATTTATTAAATGCCTGCTGATAGGCATGCCGAGTAAAAATTCTGAGTGATCTAGCTCTGTCCATGCAGGTCTACAAATAGTACTAAGATGTAGACACAGTTGTATTTGTTTTATAGAGAAAGAACCAAATCAGGAAGACTTTGCCTAGCTCTTATGAGAATGCAAGTGAAATTATAAAATAAAAATCTTGCTTCCTGATTTTATCATGCCTTTTTATCTAAATTATTCCTTAGTAATTTAAATTTTAAAATTTAACTTACTGGGGGACTTAATAAGATGTATCAACCAATAAAAAAACAAATTAATCCCTTATTCCTATGTAATTAGAATTATCAGAATATGTTTCTGATCCATTTTTATAAATTAAATATTATGTTGATGTTATTTCTGTTCCAGGGTTATTAGCAAATGTTACCTGTTTCAATCCAACAATCAGTTGTTCAGAACTATTCAAGTGCTTAGAACAGAGCTTTTGCTTTTGAACCACTGTGATTTATCACGCTAACATAATGGAGGTTCCTGTGAAACTTGTTCCATATGAATATAATAGCAACTTTACAAATAGAACCAGAAAAATCACAAAAACTATATGCTGCTGGTGTTCCAAGACAGGATGATAGCTTTATTCAATTTTGGAAAAGCAGTGTGGGAGAGTTCACAGAATTCAGGGAAGGAACGGTGAGCGAATGAGTGCAAGTGTGAAGGAACGATCAAATGCACTGTTGGCCAACACACACAAACAAAAGAAGTGTCTCTTTCTTATGTGGGAAATTACGGTTGACCCTTGAACATGGGTTTGAACTACATAGCTCCACTTACACACAGATATTTTTCAACAAATAACGGACAGTACTGGAAATGTATTTTCTCTTATGACTTTCTTAACATTTTCTGTTCTCTAGATTATTGTAAGAATACCATATATGTGACACATAACATGGGAAATAAGTATCAATTGACTAATGTTATTGGTGAGGCTTCTTATCAACAGTAGGCTATTAGTAGTTAAGTTTTAGGAGAGTCAAAAGTTACACATGGCTCTTCAACTGAGCAGGAGGTCAGTGCCCCTGCACTATTCCAGGGTCAACTATATTCATTATCTAGGAAGAACAATTCTAGTATTTCCATTTCTATGAATCAGTCATTTACTCAGATTTATTAGTTTAAAAATTGACCATAATTGCCTTTATTACTTGGTTCTGGGTGGATATTCTTTTATCAGAGAAACAGAATTCTATTACTTTCTAAGTTTATGATCTGAGATATTAACCCCAACCATCATGGTTGTTTCCCTAATATTATATTTTTACTGACACTCTCATAATCTCTTCGATGTTAATTTTAAACAAATACAAGTATAGTAGTAGGATCAAAAATGAATTAGTCCTGCAAAAAGACTTGCACATCCCCACATATACCAGTGTGAAGGGGAGGACGACATGTAGAAAAGCTTCTTTGACATTTTACTTACACTCTACTTTCACCCATCTTTGCTTCGCTTTTAAAACACAAGCCTGCTGGCCTCCACTACTTAACAAAGAAGAGAAGAGGAAGACTGTCTGATTTATGAAAAATAATTAATCCTCAGACTCCCAAAGAATAAATATAAGCAGACATGGTAATAATAGGGTGAAAAATAATTATTTCTATTTTAAAAGTCCTCTACTCGATTATTCATTAGACACAGGATCAGAATTTTTCTTCAGGGAACATTATTCACAAAACCATAAACATGATGGCCATATACTTTTTCCTAGCCCAGAACATAAAGACTTTGGAACATAAAGAAACATTTATTACAATAGGCTTAAAGTCAAACTTATTATTAAATAAAACATCTAATCATCAATTTGCCTGCATTCATTCATACAAAATACTTACACTGCTTTTGACATCTTTCAGCTTTGGAAGAATGTCTAACCCGAAGCCATCTGCCTGTCCTCGAGTCTTATTCCCACCGTTCATGTAGTTGCCAAAAGCAAGAACCAACCCCAGGATCTGCATAACCCCGGGGCCATTTTTTAATGTCTGTAAAACAGAATAAAGAACATTTCTCACTCAAAGTCTTCTTTGGATTATCTTAGGTCAGTGGCAGATACTCATATTATACTAATCATCTTGGGTCACATTCAAACTGTATCGTTGCTTATTATTAGGATATTTTAAGAGCAGTGTTTCCAAAGCTAACTTTAAGAAGCTGTACCACCTACAAGCATTCAGGTACGCATTTGTAAACTAAGAGATCCCATTCTAGGCTGTTTCTGGGATACAAGTGCGTGGAAAACAACTACGGCTACAATCGACCACAAAACCCTGTCATTGCCAACTCCTTAACTAGGCTCACCTCTGGAGCAAGAGAAATTTTTGGCATCCGTTGTGGGAAACCAAAACACAGTTGGAAAGATTAATTTCCAAATTTAGACTTATCCCTGAAAAGTCCATATTCACCTTCTTCCAAAACACAAAGCTTAGCTGGAGTTTGCATGTCTTCTTTCCCCTGAAAACATCTTTGATGCCATCTTGCTAACTTTCCAAACGACTGACCACCACCAGAACGAATGGTACTACTGATATTTGACAAATTGTTCTAAATGGTAATATCGGTAACTTCTGCCAGGCATTTACTCTTAGTTTTCAGAAGAATATTTATCTCCTGTTGAGTCCTACAGCTGTTCCTAGATTATCTGGGGAGAATCATTAACAATTTGTTAAAGGCCCCTTCCAAAACTGAGGGAAAGTAAATAAAATGCCTTCAAATCACATCCAATCCGAAGTCTGATGCAGGAGAGGACTATAGGAAGTGACGAGTTTGTTTTGGCAAGAGCAGAAGGGACAGAAGGGACAGATGCCACAGAGGCAGGAGCATGACAAGTGTCCTCCTGTAACAGGGCCCCTGGGTGGTAGGAGCCTCTCCTTCTCTTCGATCCTGAAACCAGTCGTGGTATGTTCTCTCCCGTGGAACCGCTCTCCTGCAAGTGTACGCGTACTTAGAGTACATGAAAGAAAACGTTTTCGAAAATATGAACCTGACTGGACACAACGAAATGTCAGAACTCAATCGTCAGCATTCTGTGGCCCAGAACCCACCTCGCACAATTTCTGCAGCAACTCCAGTTTGCGACGAATTGAGCAAATGCTTTCTGAAAACGTGGACTGGAACAGAATACAAAAGACTCGCTCTGAGAAGTTGGGGATTAAGGACAGTTCATAAAGGAACCTAAGGAAATAAAGCCAAGTGAAGAGGAAAAATATAATTCATATAAAAAGATGCTTATCCTCCTATCATTCAGAACAATTACGCCGGGAGAACACCACGATTCTGAATGGACAGAGGCTGCCTGGGGTCTGGCCGCCTTCTACAAGGTCCTGAGTGTGCTTACTGTTCGGGCTTGTCCAGAGACTTGGCGTTCTCCTTGTCTTTGGAGGACCGGCCGTGCTTCTCAATTTTTTCCAGTTCATCTGACTGTGCTCTCTGGAAAAAAAAAAAAGAATAATGCCAAGCGGTTATCCAAAATCTGGGGAAATAAATCCCGTAGATTATGATAATCTTAATACAGCAAAACTCTCTATATTTTCATATTTCTTAGCATCTGTTTGCCGTAAAGCTTGACTTCATTCATGAAGGCATTTTAAAGTGTAAATATGTTTAATGCAAACCAGATCACCTTGAAACCTTCCAAATAATGTTATTGGCGATTAGTGATCTGCAGAACATTTATTTATTCAAGCATGCTTTAAAACAATACGGTTTTCCTCTCTGGCTTTTTGGCTGTTGGTAATATGCTTTAGAATACAAGAATTTCATTTTAAAAATGGTATGCCTTACTTAGAAATCAATCAAGTTAAATTTGGAAGTAATGTGATCCTAATGTTATAAGATTTTTAAAGCAAAAAAAGTACTTATTTAACTAATACAATCATTGTTTATGACTTTTCTTTTTTTTTTAGGGGAAAAATACAATTGAATTATTTAGTCCTAGGACAAAAATAAAAGGTTTTGATTCTTCTGCTGAATTTTCTTTTTGACACAAAAATGGCTTCAGGCTTCTTTTCTTCCAAAGTATCTTCTTTTCCCCTTCATCCGAAACTTCTTTCTTTGTAGGAGAGTTTCTTCTGCATTTTCAATATATGGGAGAAGATTTTATAGACATTGAGAAACACAAATCTATTCTTTATGAAAATTTGGATGCTTTTTATGTGTAGTCTTGTCTTTATTTTATAACTCAGGAAGATGTTTCAAAATAGCCAAACACAGTATTTCTACGCATTAAGAAGTGGGAGTAGACTAAGTAGACAAAGAAGTGGGAGGAAGCAGGCTCCCTGCAGAGCAGAGAGCCCGATGTGGGGCTCGATCCCAGGACCCTGGGACCATGACCTGAGCCAAAGGCAGAGGCTTTAACCCACTGAGCCACCCAGGCGCCCCAATAAATAAAATCTTTAAAAAAAAAAAAAAAAGGAATTAGAAGTACTACTACAGCAGAGAATTAGTCTGCTATCTTCAAGCCCAACCACATTCAATACTCAAACCTCAACAGGGGGCACAAATCCACCTTGCTACAATCTGATGTAGTCATTATGATTGTTGGTTTAGTTTTTGTTTTTTGAACTTGACATAGACTCAACCTACATGACTAGAAGCTGACTCCATGGGCTCCGTAAATTTCCCCGGGTTTAAATAAACACACACAAAATCTCAAGAAACAATGACAAGAGAAATGAAGATGGCTAAGGTAAATCATAATAATAATTGAATACACAAGAGAAAGATAAAACTCCCCAATGTCTTGAGGACAAAGGGACTTTCTGGCAATACTAGAGTTATTCTCCAAATTATTCAGTACGCATAAATCATTAATTGCACAGTTCTTTATACTTGTGCTCTATTAAACCATTTCTGCTGACTTTAGAAAGAAAGCTGCCCTGGGTTGACAGGGCTGCTTTACGGACGAAAAAGAGAACTAAATGCCGTTCGATGCCTTAGGGACCTGGGCCCCTGGGCTCTCTAAACAATAGAAATTAATCAGAGGCCAAACAGGAGTTGAAGGCAAGGCTTTCCTTGGGCTTCTGCAGACGCACAAAGGAGACAGCACAAAAGGAAAAGCTTCCTCGGGCTGAGTCCAGGAGGAGAGGGGGTCAGGGAGATTTTTAAATTAACCCAGCTGGAAAAAAGGTGCCATCTGAGCATACAGGGGCGGGACTTCTGAGCACCTGAAGGTCATGCTTCTTCGTATCCTGCATCTCTAACACACACGTTAAATCTCCACCCTGGGCATGATTTTTAGTATTATAATGAAGGGAAAAGTTGTGAAAGTTCCATGCAGGGGTCCATCTGGGCACAGACTGGTTTGGTCTGGTCTTTACCAGTCTATGGCAAGCATCCCCTGTCCATAGTCCTGCAAGATGTGGTCATCAAGAGGCACAGACTTTGAGCTCCCTGCCCCAGCCTGCCCCAGCTCGTGGAGGCAGCCAAGGAGCACTGGAGGGGACTGGATTCCAGTCCCTCGTTTGTCTCATATCCCTGATCCACAAGCCCCCTTCTTCCAAATACTTGCAAATGTAATTTTATGGCATTAAAAATAAAATCAATTTTGGAGGCACCTGGGTGGCTCAGTAGGTTAAGCATCCGACTCTTGATTTCTGCTCAGGTCACAATCTCAGGGTCACGGGATCAAGCCCTGCGATGGGCTCCCCACTCAGCAGGGGGTCTGCTTGAGATTCTGTCTTTCCCTCTCCTTCCACACTTCCCCCTGCTTGTGCTCTCTAATAAAGGAATCCTAATAAAATAAAATCAATTTTTAAAAAATCACTATCCACCTTACCAAAAGTCTTTAAATACAATGAATCTACCAAGCGTATGGATAGTACATACACCACATACTACCAGTATGGTGGTAGACATAAAATTTCCAGAAACTCTTACTTCAGAGTTTGACTTTTATTGTTGGCAACAAACGTCAACTGTTTTCCTTGAAGGGACCACTTACTCTGTTCTTTTTCAAGAAAACGTCTACTGAATGCCAGTGTATTAATAACCCCAGTTTGCCAGTCAGATTTTCAAAGAGAAATGATATCCAATGAAAAAGGGCTACCTTGGGGCGCCTGGGTGGCTCAGTGGGTTAAGGCCTCTGCCTTCAGTTCAAGTCATGATCTCAGGGTCCTGGGATGGAGCCTCACATCAGGCTCTCTGCTCAGCAGGGAGCCTGCTTCCCCCTCTCTGTCTCTGCTTGCCTCTCTGCCTACTTGTGATCCCTCTGTCAAATAAATAAATATCTTTGAAATTAAAAAAAAAGGGGGGCTACCTTAATTCGTGCTTTTTATACTGTGCCAGGCAGCAGAAACACCTTATGAAAGAAATATACTCAAGAGTTGAGGTTTAATAAATGTAATAATTTTCACTGTTCATGAGGTGTCTGGGTGGCTCAGTCGTTAAGCATGTGCCTTCAGTTGAAGTCATGATCCCAGGCTCCTAGGATCAAGCCCTGCTTTGGGCTCCCTGCAGGAGGGGAAGCCTGCTTTCCCTCGCCCACTCCCCCTGTTTGTGTTCCTGCTCTGGTTGTCTCTGTCAAATAAATAAAATCTTAAAAAATAATAATAATAATTTTCACTGTTCATTAAAGACACTCTTAAATAAATGTGGCTTTTTTCCCCCTGCACCTGAAGAATCAGAATGACCAGTACGTGTGGCGCCACTGCCTTGACGGAGGGGGCAGTGCCAGAATGTCTGTCCTTCACTCCTACTGAACCATCAATGCAAACATTTACACTGTCAAGAAAGCCAGTAATAGCTAGTAATAGCTTAGTGCTGTTATGAAATTCCTTTTTAACTTGTAGACCTCCTTGCAAAGAAGTACAGAACCCCTGGGCACCCATGGACCAACTCTGGGAACTGAGATTTGGTAAAAACTTCCTACCCAACTGATGATTAAATTATCTTCAACATTCACCATATTCAAACACCTCCAGTGACAAAAATTCACTGTCATCTTAAACTGATCACTACATTGTTAAAAACACCATCCCCAAACAAAAGAAGACAAACAAACAAACCAACGAGCTTCTTTATATGAAACAAAAATATTTCCTCTACTTTCAGACATTGGCCCTTGGTCTACTCTCTGGGGTCAATGGCAAGTTCCTTTCAAATATTTGGGAAAGGTAAAATTTTCCTCTTTTGTTTTCTGTGCTAAGCACTTTGGTTCTTTCATTTTATATGGGATCAATGTGAGCCTATCACAATCACAGGTCGTGCGTGAGTAGGCTCATGATGGCTTAGAAATGAGGCCCCCATAACAGTGTCACGTCCCTCCCCCACTGTCGTCTGCAGCTCAACTCATCACTCTAGAAAAGGCTGGGCTGTTAGTGTCAGCTGAAATGGAGGACAACATTTAGAAGAGCCCCAAACCCTCTCAAGTTATCAGTTGTCTAAAACCTTTGAATTATTTTTCATGTTTACAGGCTCTATTCTCTTTCTCCTATTCCGTATTTATGAAATTGATTGCTTTGGACTCAAGCCTAACAACACATTTGGGGCTTTTTCTATATACAGTCAACGATTCTAAGATTTTATAGCTTGAGATCCTAATTCTGTCATTCTATGGAGCAAAAAATACTTTGAGTTAGGGTAACATGACAGAGCTTCAGAAAGAAGAGGAGATAAGACCCGTGTTTTGAGGAATACGCTGGTTCTAGACAGATGGAGCGCTAATCTCATTGACTGGCCTCTAAATCCGCTCTGCTTCTTATAACCCCCATCGCTGTTGAAGACACAGGCATCCACCTGATAACTTGGACTGTCACACCCGATCTTCTACCTGGAATACGCATCATTCACTTTGGGCTGCTGCTCTTGGCTTGGCTTATGAATGACTTCCTCTGGAAAGCCTGCCTCAACTGCCTGGCTCTCCATTATAATCATTCTTTTTCCAAAATGATAACACAGAAACTTATATTTGCTTTGTCTTACGCTGTGCTTACCACAGCATCTTATTGTTGATAAAAATATATGCTTGCGCCTTCTATGGATTGGAATGTCTTGAGAATGGCCATGTCTTGGGTATCTCTATGGTCCTAGTAACCAGTATGGCTTATTGTATATAGTGAATAGTAAATAACATTTTTTTAAACACTGAAAAACTGTATCAGTAATTGAATATGACCAAAGAAGGCCTCCGAGTCATGAAGAGACAGGACAAAGAGAAGGAAGAATGACTGAACAATATAAGAAGTATTGACGACATAATGATATGCAGATGATTTCAAATGTTTATCATCATGCCAAGAGTATATTGATGGTACCTATGAGGTCGTTTGAACTCCAAAACAGATACTATGCATGCATGAGACACAATTACTCATTTTAAATGCTAGCACAAAATAGGTAAATAAAAATAATAAGAAAGCTATGCCTGGCAAAAGTACATATGAATTCACTCATCATCAACATCACTGACTTGTGTCCCTATCACTCAGCTCACGTACAGATACTATATGTGTATAGGTACAAGAAGCAGGACTGAAAAATGGGTTCTTAAGCAATGTTAATCAACTTGGCAAGATTCTGCTATTCATTAATATACCAAGACCAACTGTTTCTTGCCCATCATTTTGGCTTGCTCCTTGCAAAACATGAGAGATCAAGCAAAAGTCAGTTATTTTCTACCTGCTAAATCTACATAGTATTGCTCTTAAGTGCAATTTATGTCAAACTAGTGGTTATCAATTTGTACTAGAATGCAGAGGTCATCTGGGTAATTTTGGTTTTGTTTGGCTTCAAAGTAAATTTAGTGTCAAGTGTTCTCTGCTCTACTAGTGTGAGGTCATAATCAAGGTCAGATTTTAAAACATGAATTTTAGGGACTCATTCATCCATTCATTTAAAGGCCCAGTATTTACCAGCATTACACTAGACATGAGGGATAAGAGATACATAAGTTAGGCTTCAGATTCAAGCAAAATCCTAAAACATAATGGACCAGATAGCTCATAACACCACTCTTATTTGCATAACTGTTCTGTAGTGATCTTCCACCACTGCTTTTTAAAACTACATATGACTCCCCTATATGAAGAGGCTGCTGATCTCACTACCAGACCGGTGTAGATTTGTTGAGATAAGTTCATTCTTCATTGTGGCCAAATACATGGGCAACACAGTAACACATGTACACATCAACTAATGACATCAGGAAATTTCCAAGCTCCAAATATTCACATCACAATCTTTCCCTTACCCAGTCCTACTCACTTCCATGATTAAATCAGTTCAGTCTCTTTCTTTACTAGATATCCCTTCCTGTACCCACCCCAGTTACCTGCAGATTTACACCAGAATATCTTTTTCTCAAGATTTACTGTGTTTTCCTGTAAATGAAATGGACCTCAGTTGCTGCCAAGCTGGATGTTTTTACCAGTTACCAAAGATTCATCACACTTAAAACCCAGGAACACTCTTCACCTAACCACTGGCCAAAATGAACACAGAGTCCAGGCTGTCGTCACTGATTTCAGCATTTATTTTGAACTCCACTACCCTTGGCCCTGACACCTCCTTAAACTGAATCTCGCAACTCCTAGGAAGAAGTGTTACTTCTACAGAGAGGAAGGGATTGGGGAGCAAGGGGTGGAGAGGGAAGGAAGAACCCTGAGATCAACTGGTATGCATTTCCACTGCCTGAGTCTATTAATGGTGTTAAGCAAATGTTTCTCAAACAGTGTTCCAAAGAACAACACATTTATTCAACACAGTACTAGAAGTACTAGAAGTCCTAGCATCAGTAATCAGACAAGAAAAAGAAATGTATTCATACTGGCAAAGAAGAAATCACACTCTCTCTCTTTACGGATGGCAAGATACTTTAAGTGGAAAACCCCGAGTATACTCAGGGCTGTATACTACATCCATTTTTTAAGACTCATATGCTAAATACTCTTAGAAGTTATATTATTGAAAAAAAAAACCTATTCAACAGCAATCCTCATACTTGATAACAAAAATGCATGAGTGCAAGAGACAGAGAAGATGACAGTAACACTCCCAAACAACCAGTGTTCTAACTGGAAACACTGCCCCTGGCCAAACTTCAGCAGTCCCTTTACCCAGTGTATTTTATTTATCTATTTTTTTGCTCATTAAAACTCTTCAGAGTGTAGGGACAGAAGGAACATTCCTCAATATCATAAAAACCATTTATGAAAAGCCACAGCATATATAATTCTTAAAAAAGAGAAAAGCTCTCAGCTTTTCCCTCAAGTTCAGGAACATGACAATGATGCACACTCTCACCACTTTAATTCAACACAGTACTAGAAGTCCTAGCATCAGCAATCAGACAAGAAAAAGAAATGAAATTTTTCAAACTGGCAAAGAAGAAGTCAAACTCTCTCTTGTTGCAGATGGCATGATACTTTATGTGGAAAACCCACAAGACTCCACCCCCAAATTACTAGAACTCATACACCCATTCAACAACGTGGCAGGACACAAAATCAATGCACAGGAATCAGTTGCTTTCCTATACTCTAAAAATGTAACTACAGAAAGAGAAATTAAAGAACTGAATCCATTTACAATAGCACCCAAAACCATAAGATACCTTGGAATGAACCTAACCAAAGAGGTAAACAATCTATACTCTAGAAACTACAGAACATTTATGAAAGAGATTGAGGAAGACAAAAAAGATGGAAAAACACTCTATGCTTATGGATTGGCAGAATAAACCTTGTTAAAATGTCTATGCTCCTAGGGCAATCTACACTTTCAATATCATGCCTATTAAAATACCATTGGCATTTTTCAAAGAGCTGGAACAAGCAATCCTAAAATTTGTATGGAACCACAAAAGACTCCAAATCAGCAAGGGAATGTTGAAAAAGAAAAACAAATCTAGGGGAATCATGTTGCTTGACTTCATGCTATATTACAAAGCTGTGATCACCAAGACAGCATGGTACTGGCACAAAAACAGACACATAGATCAAGGGAACAGAACAGAGAGCCCAGAAATGGACCCTCAACTCTATGATCAACTAATCTTTGACAAAGCAGGAAAAAATATCCAATGGACAGAAAGACAGTCTCTTCAATAAATGGTGCTGGGAAAATTGGACAGCTACATGCAGAAGAATGAAACTAGACCATTTTCTTATGCCACACACAAAGATAAACTCTAAATGGATGAAAGACTTCAATGTGAGACAGGAATCCATCAGAATCCTAGAGGACAACATAGGCAGTAACCTTTGGGCATCAACCACAGCAACTTCTTTCAAATCACGTCTCCAAAGGCAAAGGAAACAAAAGCTTTGGGGACTTCATCAAGATAAAAAGCTTCTACACAGCAAAGGAAACAGTCAACAAAACAGAGAGGCAACCTACAGAATGGGAGAAGATATTTGCAAATGACACTACAGATAAAGGGCTGGTATCCAAGATCTATAAAGAACTTCTCAAACTCAACACCCAAGAAACAGTCAAAAGATGGGCAGAAGACATGAACAGACATTTCTCCAAAGAAGACATATGAATAGCTAACAGACACACAAAAAAATGTTCATCATCATTAGCCATCAGGGAAATTCAAATCAAAACCACATTGAGATATCACCTTGCACCAGTTAGAATGGCAAAAATTAACAAGGCAGGAAACAAAAAAATGTTGGAGAGGATGTGGAGAAAGGGGAACTCACTTACACTGTTGGTGGGAATGCAAGCTAGTATAGCCACTCTGGAAAACAGTATGGAGTTTCCTCAAGATGTTAAAAACAGAGCTACGACCTACAACCCAGTGACTGCGCTACTAGGTATTTCCCCCAAAGATGCAGACATAGTAAAAAGAAGGGGCACACGCACCCCAATATTCATAGCAGCAATGTCCACAATAGCCAAGCTGTGGAAGGAGCCAAGATGCCCCTCAACAGATGAATGGATAAAGAAGATGTGGTCCATAATTACAATGGAATATTACACAGCCATCAGAAAGGATAAATACCTAGTTTCTTTCAATAGTCACAATAAAGCTAATCTTTTTTAAAATGTATTTTTATTTGTTTAGTTAACATATAATGTATTATTTGTTTCAGGGGTACGTGTCTGTGATTATTCTTTAAATCTTTCTCTTTTTCTTCAACATCATCACCCCTGTCACTTTTATGTTTACTAGGTGATTCTGCCTCCCAATATTGTTCCCTTTGATTATAACCTTCTTTTCCTAGACATCCTCCCAGGCTTCTGCTGGACCCTCCACTTCAGGGACTGCATCCACTATCCAAACACTAACGGCAACCATCTCTAGCCCATGTTTCCCTTTATATCCAGAAAGACAAATTACTTTTTCAGTGTTTTAACCTGAATACCTCAGAAGCAACTCGGACCAAAAAAAAGTCTAAAAATAAACTCATGTATACTGCCCCCAAACACTCAGGAATCCTGATTCCAGTAAACTGGGAATCCAGTCACCAGTCAGAAAGCTGGGCGTCATGCTGGATGTCTGTCTGTAATTCACTTCCACATCCTTTGACTCACCAAGGCCCATCTCCACTTCCAGTGCTATCATCTTTGTCTGGACGGCTGCCACCTCTCAGCTCAGAGACTCTGATACCCTGCCTGGTCTATCTGTTATCACCCCTGACTCTAACCTATGTCCTACACAGCACTCAATTTTTGTAAAGATGCTCAGAAGAATACGGACACTCTACTTAAAATCTGTTATTCTTAGAATAATACCACAGACCTTAATGTTTCTACAAAGCCGGCATGGCTCAGCACCCCCTCACCCCACCTTGCTCTACAGCCCATCTCGTGCCGCACTCCCACGTGCTGCATACCTTCTGTTCTCTATGGCTGTCCTTCGGCTCCTTAAACAGATCACACTTCCTCTTTCATATGTGCTTCCCCTGGGCCTACAACATAGCCCGTGCTTCTCATCTTCCACAGTACCCAACGCTTCCCTGGTTCAGCTCCAAACTCTCTGCTTTGGGGATGTCTTCCTTAACCTCCTCATCAACAATGAATCTTTCCGCTAACTCATCCTCACTGTAGAAATGCACTTTACTCCATGGCACTTCTCACAATGATAAATGAATATTTAAAGCCTAGCTCCATATTAGAAAGAAAGCTCCAGGAGCACAAGGATAATGTCCATTTTTGTCCATCACTGTAAGACAGTACAATTCTGCAATAAACCAGACATTTAATGATTATCTGATGAAGTAATAATAAATGAATGAATGGATTCTTTAAATATATAAATTCCTCCAAATTCCCTCATTTATTCCTATCATCCTATCTCTTCAGTCTCGGTTTTTTCTTCGGCGTCTCTCCTTTCTGCAACAGAAACAACAGCTACCAGGAGCTAAAATGATGGGTCCACTACCAGTGACTGCCTTTGGAGAAGTAGAGGTCAAGATATTTGGTAACATCAATGACAACAGCCAGGAAGCCGGTCTACACTGGATGGTGGTAGAAGGAAGAGTAGGCCTAGTCTCCAAAGAATGAAGTTGTCTCTGCTTTAGATCTGTGCTGTTAGTCCAGCAGCAGCAGCATCTTACCCTTTCTACACAATTTACCTATCCAGTTCTCCCTGTTCACCAGCCCCCTGCCCTCAGTTAGGTCCATGTTCAAATTTATCTGGGAAAAAAAAATCCTCTTTTTTTTTTCCTATCTAAATCTCAAGCTTACCTCTTCCCTGACCAACCACACCCCTGAATCCCTCCACAACCCTCTATCGCTTCCTCATTCCAACACAGTATCTTGAAGACATACTGACTTCTTTCCTCATCTTTTGTTTGCTTTTTGAATCCCTGCAAACAAGCTTCAACTATTATTTAAATCACTCACACTAGACTCAACAAGGGCCTTCTCAGGAGTCCCAGTCCTAAGTTTTGTCTGCAGATAAAACAAGAGCTGATATTTATCAAGTACTTAATATTTGTCAGGCAACTCTTCCAAGTGTTTTACGTGCATAATCTAATATAATCCCTACAGTGGCCTAGAGATAGGCGTCACCATTGTCAATGCATCATCAACAGTGTCAAAAATCCCCTTTTTTATAATGAGAAAGTAAAGTCTTTAAAATCTCAACTAGTAAGTGCAGGTGCCAAGATCTAAAGACAGAGTGGTTCATCCATCATCTTCTGATGTCAATGGCCCTACATTTCTTCAGAAAGCTCTACTGAGCCCCTGGCTACCTACTGAGGGGTCCCACATCTTGAAAAAAAATCAACATGAGGACCAAGATGAAGTCATTACACTGCTAAGAGTCCTTCTGCAACTAAAAATCCTAATTCCACAACAAACAAAGGGTTTCAAAAATGGAAGGCAGTGCAGGCGGGCAGCCCCCTCACAACGCGGAGAATGACACGCGCTCCCTGGGTTTTCTCTTCCATGCATTCAGCCTGGATGGGGTATCAGAGAAGCCAGGAACCTGGAACTACCAGCAGACACGGGTTAACAAACAGGTTTTAGAAAAACTTATTTCTAGGAAACATGATCTAGCAAAACAGAATACTTTTCTCTTCACAGAGTCCTACGCTAGCCAAACACCAAAGGAAAAACCGGCCCTTCGTGGAATCAGTGTTGCAGGTGGAGAACTGACCTTCCACCCAATGTGTCAGCAACACGGTGAAGCTCCTCGGTGGGAGGCGATGCTCTTAGCAATCTGCCTCCCCCCACGTCCTCCTATCCTGGTGTCTGGGGGGCCCAGAGGGTAGCTGAATTTCCATTCCCCCACCCAGCAGGAATGAGGTAGAACAAAGTGGTTAAAGGCGGTGTTAGTGAGCATCACAATCTCACTAGAAAATGGGCAAAAGACACAAACAGATATTTCACCGAAGAGAATACACAGGAGAAAAATAACCTCATGAAAAGATGTTCACCGTCAGTTTCCATTGGGAAAATGCACATGGAAATCACAATGAGTATCACTACACACCTATCAGAACAGCTAGAACGAACAGATAGTGACTTGTCTCAAGCCAGGATGCAGCAAAACTGGATCTTTTCTATTTTGCTGCTGGGAATATAAAATGGAACAGCCATTCTGTAAAACAGCTGAGCAGTTTATAAAAACTAAACATATACTTAACATACCAAACTGTATTGCACTCCTGGGCATTTATTACAAATTAAAGAAACTCAAATCTACACAGAAAACAATTTAATGTACATGAATGTTCATAACAGTTTTATTTGTAATTGACAAAAACTCAAAACAATCTAAATATCCTTCAAAGAATGAAACACATTGGTACATTCATACCATGGAATGTATGGCTCCTCAGCAAAGGAAAAATGAGCTTTTTTTTTAAATTTTTTAATTTTTTATAAACATTTATTTTTATCCCCAGGGGCACAGGTCTGTGAATCACCAGGTTTACACACTTCACAGCACTCACCAAAGCACATACCCTCCCCAATGTCCATAATCCCACCCCCTTCTCCCAAACTCCCTCCCCCCGAAAAATGAGCTTTTGATACACTCAACACTTACATGGATCTTAAGGGAATTATGATGAGTGAAAAAAGCTAATATGAAAAGGTTCTATATCATTCGATTTCATTTATGTAACGTTCACAAAATGACGAAACTTCAGAGATGGAAAACAAATTAGAAATGGGAAAAGGGAAGCTGGGCAGTATAACTGCAGAGGGATGGCATCAGAGATCTTTGAAGAGGTAGAACAATTCTACATCCTGATTACAGAGATGGCTATAAGGATCAACATACAATAACATACAATAATCAACATAAAACAACATGCATAGGACTATGTCCATAGACATGTACATGCGTGCAAACACACACACACACACACACACAGGAGTGCATATGAAACCAGGGAAATCCAAAAAATGTCTATGAATCATATCAATGTCAACTTCCAGGTTTGAACACTGTAATCTGACTTTCAGTTGTTACATTGGGAAAAACTAGGTGAAGGCTATATCGGCCCCCTATGTATTTTTTTGCTATGTCCTCTGCAACTATAATTACTTCAAAATGAAATCTTAAAAACTCAACGTGTCCCATTGATGAACTGTTCCTTTATGTTCTCAAGTCTGTACAGCCTTCAGGTACCCTAATGCTGGCTTATGACCATCCTCTCAAACACCCAAGAAGGAAGCCTAGTTCTAATCCTTCCCCTCCCCTTTCCAGTTGGGCAACATGTCCTATTTCTTTCATCCCTGAAGACTCAGAAACAACGCTTCCCTCTTCAATCTCGCTGCCTCCCCAGAGCCATGGGACCACATCCATGCCTGTCCGTTTTAACACCTGCCCCAACTTGAGCTCCAGTTCTTCTATTGTACCACTTTCCAGTAACACGGACTTCCTTATCCCAGATACATTATAGTTTTCCACATCTAAGCCTTTGATCAAACTGCTCCATCTGCTAAGAACAACCTCTTGGCTCTCCTCTCAAGCATATTGCCAGCCAACATTTAAGAACAACCCCAAACACCATCACCCCACTCTGACGATTATCCCAGCTCCCTCAACAATAAATAACTGTTGCCTCTTTAGCAACTATCCCGCTCTTTCCACAAAATTATAGCCTCTAATTATTCTGTTTCATATTTAGTATCAACCGTCTGATCTAACAACCATCCATCTGATGGTTAGGTTCTCTCATTTTATTTCAATTATGGAATGGACTGAGGACTTCTCGGGAATTGTAAGGGGAAATGCTTCTGCATTATTAAATGACCACTTAAAATATACTTTCGTACATTACTCAACAGTTTATGGGTGGTCTATAGACTATTGGTTGACTCAAACTTTCTCTAATCTTGAACACTAGCTTTTTAAGAGATACACTTTCTATAGTTAACAGACACATATTCCAGCCCCCCCAGATCTTTCTTTCTCAGGTACAATAAACAACTGGGATGTCTTTAAATACCAAGGGCTGAAGGCAATTTGCAAAATGGTTGCCATATACACGTAGCAATCTAAAGCTGTGAGTCTAAGGGCTGGATGGCTCGTCAGAGACCTGAAAACCTTGAACACTTAACCATATATTGGCAAGTATGCGAGTAAACAAGAAATTCCGAGCCAAATACACAAGAAATGCCATCTGGAATCATTAAACTTCCTAAAGAATCACAGCGAAGGGAAATATGTTAAGAGTTTTGTTAAGAGAACTGACTATATTCCCTTAAAAAATTTGTTGTCCAGTTAAATTTTAGTTGTCGCAATCATGGGAACAAGGAGGGAAGGCGGGTGGATGACCTTTCAAGCTCCTATGTCAGAACGATCAAAAGTTATTCCTGTCGTGCATGATTTCAAGTCATGATCCAGCTTTACTATTAACCAAGGCTCTTAGTAGGTACTTAAAACAAACAATGTTTGCTACCACTGAAAGCTTTCTACTTCGTATGACCATACACAGATCAAACCTGAAAGTCCCCTACATAAACCACAATATTCCTACTCATAAGTACATTCCTGTAACATCAGTAGATTAAAGAAATTTAAAGAAGGTATAGTGAACATTCATGGCATTAGGTTGGAAAAGTGTATCGTGTTGCTAGCCAGCTGCACCATTTGTCTGCTGCCTGCGCACCCTCATGGAAAAATACTGGGAAGTGCTTAGTGTGTGTGTCAGAAGAGACTGTCGCCTCAGGAGAGCGGAGTAGTTATTATAGAGTGAATGTGCAAAAAATGCTTTCTCTACCCTCCCAAGCTGAGAGGCTTGTTAATGTTCTCAAAGAGAGAAACACGAGGCAGGTCACAGAATGGGATTTATATAAAAAAAACAATGGCTGGGTGGAGAGACAGGTTTACCGAAAAAAACTCAATGCAGAAGTGAACATGCAGTTCAAACCCATGTTGTTCAATCATAATCTAGCTAAGAAAACTTGGCAAGGCTAGTGTTACAATTCACGGTTGCAGCTATTTATAAAAATAAATAAACTTTTTGTAGTGTTTACTGTGTGCGAAGGCAATGCAATACTAAGGGGGAGAAGCAGACAGAGCGCCGTCACGCTAGGGAGTGTAGGGGAGTAGAGATCACCAGCGTATGGTATGGAATATATAGGCCAGTGCCCCGCAGAGGACAGCTGTGTTGCTGTACGTCTGTAACAGGGAGGAATGCCTGAGGAAGGCAGAAGAACTGAAGATTCAGAAACGTTCACGAGACGATGGTAGTAGAAATTTGCTATGTCAAAGGATAGTTCTTTCCTTTCTGTTCTAGTGGAAGGACCAGGAGGCTCTGAGAAATGGACAGGTCAGGTGGCTGGAAGGCAAGCAACTAAGCTGCAAATAATAAGTAGCCATGAACTCTACAAGCCAAGAGTGGACATGAAAATATTAAGTGTTCTCCGATGAGTCAACATTTTAATATCACCAATCAAATTAAAACCTCATATTAAAATGAGGTGAAAATGTACATGAACGATCCCACATCGTTTCTTTCCACGGCAGTTGTGTTCAGCATTTTAACTCTCGTTTTCCAAGGACTTCACAGGAGATACTTTCTTCATCAGAAGAAACAGAGCTATCAAAAACTCAATAATGTTATGATTTGGCAGGCATTATCACATGTTAGATGAACAAAAAAGAAATGTAATTCTGGTTTTTATTAAGTCTACAGAGTCAATCTGTAAGTGATTCAAGATCTAAAGCTTTCCTTTTTTAATTCTGAAATTCACCTTAAGCACATTTTTACTTGAAAATGAGCAAACTTGCAGGAATTCCATGAACCAACTCAATAAAACAATGAAATATGAGAGTATTGTTTTAAAATAGCTACGTGAAGAAAGCCAATACCCCTCTCACATTTGTTTGAAGAAACTAATGATTAAATGTTGCTTAAAACATGAATCAGTTAAATACCTCTAGGAAGTTATGGGAACACAGATGGTTAATCCAATTCATTTTCATTAATGTAATAGGGTATACACTTTTGAGGACGCTGTATCATGTGACATGCGCTATATCCTTCTTTCAGATTAAAGTTTATGGTATGTCAACTACTACCCTAAGTAAAGATTACTAAACTATAAAGTATGCCTGTGAAATCCAATCCTGAGAAGTGTAAAGTTAAACCTCTAATTCTTTCTACCCTACTTGCTTTTTTCCCCCCTCTCCTTCTAATTGGATTAGAACTGTTTAATTACAAAGAGGTGTGGGTTTTTTTTTTCTCTTCCTATATTTTTTATATTTTTTCTTCATCTGAACTTCTAATAGGATTCACTTCAGGGTTTGGCTTGGTTTTAATGTTTAACAGTTAATGTTTCTTAAATATGAGATAAAGGAAAAACTGAACCATTATCTGGGGAAAAACAATTCAATTGATAGTTACACATGGTCATTTTGACAGACACATTTTTGGCTTGAAATTAATCATTCAAAACACTCAAGAAAAAAATAAGGACTCTGCCCTAACTACAGCCCATCACTTTCCACCTACCTGCAAACTCACCTGGCCACGTAAGGAGGATATATTAAGAATTGGGAGCAATAGATATTTTTAACCAACTGTAAATATTATATACTGTTCATGAAGGAACTTTACTCTCTGAACTCAATGATAGTCACGAACCCCAAATAAACTATAAAGATTTTTGTTTTAAAAAAACTCAGTAGGATGTACTGTATTTAGTAACTATGTGGTTTCACTAGGTTTTAATTCCTCCGTAAACAGGAATCGGGCTCTCAGGATTGTGGTTTTTGAAATTAGGGTGTGTTTAGATTTGGAGACTGCCCAAAATTCATTCACATCTAGAAGAGAAAGCTGACTGCCAAACATATGCAATGAGGGGAGAAAAAAAAGATTACATTCTAAATAAGGTTTGTATAACAAATACTTCCATCTGTTTCACAGAGATCAAATAGAACTACTTTAAAACAGTCCGATGACATTTAAGCATCTGGCAAAAAGAAAGCATGTATTTATGGGAAAGGATTCAGGTTAGCTATGTTTTTTGTCCTCAAGTATAAGTAGAGGAATGGTAAATAGGATTATTCCTCATATTGAATAGTAAAAAATTGAGTTTATATATTAATTTATTTTTTTATACATGAAACGTAAATGTCCCCTCAAGTATCACTAAAAAGTATTAAGGAAAAATTAAGACTCTATCCAGGTATCTTTCAAACACTGTTTCGGATCGGAGATTAATAATTACAGTTATTAACACCATAAAGTCTGAAAGATTTCCAAGGAGAACTCAAGCCACGTCCAGGCATGAACATATCATTTTTTCCTTCTGGAAACACCTTCATATGAGCAAGGCTCAGGTCATACGCAGGGACGAGTTGCCCAAAAAAAAAAAAAAAAAAAAAGCAAATCTCCCCCGAGCCTCAACCCTCCCTACCATTCATGCCAGTTATTGCCTCTCAGCTCTCAATTTAAAAATTTTTTTAATATTTTATTTATTTATTCGACAGATAGATCACAAGTAGGCAGAGAGGCAGGCAGAGAGAGAGGAAGAGAAGCAGGTCTCCTGCCGAGCAGAGAGCCCGATGCGGGGCTCAATCCCAGGACCCTGGGATCATGACCTGAGCTGAAGGCAGAGGCTTTAACACAGTGAGCCACCCAGATGCCTCCAGCCCTCCATTTAGCACATGAACCCATTCCGGGATAAGGGATGGAGCTCTTAGAATGTCCTAACACGGTGTTAACCTCTGCCGGTAGGAAGCCCTGGAGGGAAACTGCAGGCGGAAGGGGCTCCTCTTCCTGACTCGAGCACACAAGCCTCTGCCTTTCATCCTCCTGCTGCACAGGTAATCGGCGGTAGAGGTGTATGAGGACACCTGGGGGTCCTCTGCCCAAAGTGCGGCAGCAAACCAGAGCGCAGAACCTCACGCAACCAAGGGCAGGTGACCTCTTCACGCCTGATGAGGACAGCGCGCTCTGTATGCCTTTGCACCAGCCATGGCTCACCTGTGACCTGAGACCTGTTTCTTGGGCTCGAAGCACAGACACTGTACGCTCTGGTTTCTTGCCCTCTCGGCATCCTGACTCCTGCATGTCTGCTGACCTGCTGTCTCCTGCTCGCCCAGACTGGGGAGCAGCTATGATGCAGGCAGAACCGTAGGCTGCACCCATATATTCTCCAGGGGAGATCTGCACCCCAGCCTTAGGGAGAGAGCTCCCCTCTCAGGGTTTTCCTTCCTTGGGCACTCTCCCCCTATCCTCGGACACCACCTAGAGTGGTCTTGACATTCCTGGGCTCTCCTAGCACGGGTTAATCATTCACTATAATAAACCTCCATAGACACTACTCCATGGTTTCTATTTGTTGACCGGACCCAGACTGAGGGACCATCCCACACCTATCTTCCAGCCTGAGACTGCTGGACAGGATACCCACAGACCCCCTTGTGTGAGTGACTGGACAACTCAAACCGAACAGGACCGAAATGGAATTCTGATTTCCCTCTCCTCAACCAAAGCACTTCCACGAATCAGCTAATGGCAACCCTATTGTTTCTATTACCTGGGCCAGATTTCTTGAGATCACCCTTGAGTCCTCTTTCTCATAGTCTGTATCCAAATCATCAGCAAATTCTATTGATTTATTCCTCAAAATATTTCCAGAATCTGACCACTCCTCACCAACTCCACTACTTCTACTATGGTCCAAGTCATTATCGTCTCTTACCTCCTAATAGTCTCTGACATTTCATCTTGTCTCCCCATAATCTATTCGTCAGTAGTCAAAATTTCCTTCTACAATGTGAATCCTCTGATTAAAACTCTGGGTGTATTAAATTCCCATTTCGAGGTGCCTGGGTGGCTCAGTTGTTAACTCAGTTATCTGCCTTCAGCTCAGGTCATGATCCCAGGGTCCTGGGATCAAGACCCACATCAGGCTCCCTGCTTGACAGGAACCCTGCTTCTCCCTCTCCCACTCCCCCTGCCTGTGTTCCCTCTCTTGCTGTCTCTCTCTCCATCAAAAAATAAAATCTTTTTTTTTTAAAGATTTTATTTATTTATTTGACAGAGCGATCACAAGCAGGCAGAGAGGTAGGCAGAGAGAGAGAGAGAGGAGGAAGCAGGCTCCCCACTGAGCAGAGATCCTGATGCGGGACTCGATCCCAGGACCCTGAGATCATGACCTGAGCCAAACGCAGAGGTTTAACCCACTGAGCCACCCAAGTGCCAAAAACAACATCTTTTTTTTAATTCCCATTTTGCTCAGAGTACAAGTCAAAATCTTACAAAGGCCTATAGGGCCCTAGAGGAACTGGTTCCCATAATACATCTTTATCTCTGACTATACTTCCCTCCCGACACCATTTCATTTGGGCCCCCTGCTGTTCCTTGAATACAACACACTTCTTCACACCTTACGCTGATTCATCACCAGGACATCCACACAGCATTCTCATCCACAATTCTTACTTAAAGTAGCATCTTTGGATAAAAATATTTTAAATTTTACCCACAGCCTGAGCAATCTCCATTTTCCTCAAATTTATTTTTTTTTCTCTATAGCACAAAAATAAACATTATACATGCATCTACTCTAGAAAACCCTACACTTGAGGTCTTTAAAGTAATTATACTGACTTCTTATAATGACTATTTATATCCAATTATAAAATTTTATTTTCATGCAATAATTCTTACTGTAAGAACTGTTAAGTGGAAGAAACACATAAAAGGGCTACATATTCAGTTATTTTTTAATAACTAAGATAGTAACCATATTAAGTTATAACTACATAATAGATAATTCCTTAGAATTATATAATAGACATATTTCTGAAGGTGTGGGTTTACTTCAACTGCATTATAGTAACATTTCCCACACTACAAAATACTCAATTGTCCTCACCATGTTAATAATTTGATTGAAGGTATTGAAAGAAAAACAAAACAAATCTGACTGAAATTTGAGGATTCGATGAAAAGGATTCGATTAAAAATGCCTCCCCATCTGAAGTTTACCATTTGATTAGGCTTATATTATGACTATACAGTTTTATTTTTAAGTTAATGATTCCCTCAACTTATTTGATTAAGCAACACATTTTCATCACGACCTAGAGAAACAATAGTATTTCACTTAATCTAGTTTAGAAAACACAATACTAGGAAACATGCACTTCCAAAAATGAATAAATTTCCTTTTTTAACAAAAACCAAATTGTACAGTAGAGAGAGTACTGAATTCATTTAAATGTTAAGTTTTGTTCAGAAAAGAAAATAATTAAGTACAACTACATATATAAAAATTACATTATAGGGGCGCCTGGGTGGCTCAGTGGGTTAAAGCCTCTGCCT
Organism: Mustela nivalis; assembly: GCF_964662115.1. Taxonomy (NCBI): domain Eukaryota; kingdom Metazoa; phylum Chordata; class Mammalia; order Carnivora; family Mustelidae; genus Mustela; species Mustela nivalis. Next base: position 5,894,483 of record NC_139035.1, on the reverse strand, counting down.
TCGGTTCAGGTCATGATCTCAGGGTCCTGGGATCGAGCCCCACATCGGGCTCTCTGCTCAGCGGAGAGCTGCTTCCTCCTCTCTCTCTGCCTGCCTCTCTGCGTGCTTGTGATCTCTCTCTGTGTCAAATAAATAAATAAAGTCTTTAAAAAAAAAGTACATTATGTACATTTTAAATACACAATTATTTGTGTATAAAAAAATCAGGAAAATCCAATCACCTCAAAAAAGAAAACAAAACCTGCAGATGCCAACACCAATAATTCACATGTTCAAGTTATCAGACAAGATTTTAAATCAACTGATATAACTATGTTTCATTACATTAAAAAAGTATATTAAAAATGAGTAAAAAGAGTGCTTGCTTCAGCAGCACATATACTAAAATGAGTAAAAAGATAAGGAATGTCAAAAATAATCACAAAAAAACAGAACTTTATCTATAAAAGTAACCAAATGAAAATCCTAAAAAGGAAAATTACAATATTGAAAATAAAACTTTTCTTTGAATGGGTTGAAATAAAGATGACAGAGGAAAGAGTCAGTGAAAATATCCAAAATAATGAACAGAGAGAAGAAAATACTGGAAAATAAATGAACAGAGATGCAGGGACCACTGTGAAAATATCCAAAGCTCTAAAAGATGTGTCATTGGAAACTCAAAAGGAGAGGATTAAGAAAACAGGATCGAAAGAATATTTTAGAGTTGAATGATGGAAGGTAGAAAATTTTCCAAATGTGATGAAACACAAATATATAGAATCAAGATGTTCATCAAACTCAGTCACAATAAATAAAATAATGCCCAGACATGTTTTAACGCTACCATGAGAAAGAGTGGAGGGTCAGGGGTAAACAAAATATATTTAATATGCATAAAGAAAGAAACTGTCAACTTAGAATTCTATATCCAATGAAAATGTCATTCAGAAATGAAAGTCAATAAAGATATTCTAAGATAAAAGAAAATAAGGAGAACTCACTATGGAATGATCAGTACCCAAAGAATATCAAACATACTTCCTCAGGCTGAAGGGAAATTATACTAGCGGGAAACCTGATCTTTAAGAACAAAGTAAAAGGGAGTAATGTTAGCAAGATGCTGGAATAAGAAGTTGTGGACTCTTCTTCCCCACACAGACACACAGACGCAACAACAATGACACATTTATCAACTCACTTTGTGAGAAATCCAGAAACTAGATGAGAGACTCTGGCACCCTGGGCAAGTATGAAACAAGCTATATTGAAACTGATAGGAAAAGTTGAGACACATTCTTGTCATAATCTCCACCACTGGCACAGTGCATTACAGTTGGGAGACAACCCCATCATCCTTCTTCTCCCTAAGGAGTAAGGATTCTGGTCTGCACAGAGAGTAATCCTTTTTTTTTTTTTTTTTTTTTCTGGTTACCACTCAAGGGTCTAGTTTCTAATTCACTTGTCTCTGAGAAGTGACAAGAGTCCAGCATTCACTGTTACCTATGGGGGCTACAAAGAACACAGCAACAGTCTGAATTAGAGTACAGGCACTTGCCATAGTTCCTCCTTCTGGCCCAGGGTGCAGAGAATGGGTAGCAAACTCCAGCTCCCAGCTCTTGCTAAGAAGTAAAGGAGTTGGATGAGATATCTAGCATCCAACTCTTCTAGCTATTACCAAAGAGATTAACTTGTAACTCACCTGTCTCTGAGAGCAGCATTCACTAGTCCCACAGGGGTTCATGGAAAATAGCAGTTTGTAACGTATACAGCCTTTGCTACAGCTACCTCCCCTGGCTTAGCAAAGAACAAGCAGGCAATAAATTCCACCTCCCAGCATCCTTCTGAGGCGTGAAGAAATTAGACCAACATCCCAACTTTTTCAGCAGCTTCTCAAAACATTGGTTTCCTTCTTGCCTCAGAGAACTACTGGGTCCTGGCATATTCTAGATACCTGGACGCCTCTGCAAGCAAAAACTGAGCAGTTAGGACTAGCATGAAGGTTTCAGAGGCACCCAGAATTTTTGGACAGGTGATTGGCAAGGGTCTTCTGTACAAGACCAGGCTGTTTAGTCTAATGCACAAACACCAACTCAGGGAATCAAGGAAAATGAAGAAATAGGGAAATGAGTTCCAGATAAAAGAACAAGATCAATGTCCAGAAAAATAACTCTAATGAAATGGATATAGAAAATTTACTTGATAAAAAATTCAAAATTACTATCTTAGAGATGCTCACTGAGGTCAGGAGAGCAATGTAGGAATAAAATGAGAATATATCAACAAAGAGAAAGTATTAAAAAGGATCAAACGCAAATCATAGAGCTGAAGAACACAATAACTGAACTGAAAAATTCAAAAAAGGGGTTCAATCACACTAGATCAAGCAGAAGAAAGTATCAGTAAACTCAGAAACGGCTCATTGGAATTAATCCAGTAGATAAAGAAGCAAAAAGGAAAAAAAGAATGAGAAAGAGTGAAGACAATTTTAGTGACTCGCTGACACTATTAGCAGATCTATATACATATTATGGGAGTGCCAGTTAGTTAGACAAGAAAGAGAAAGAAGAAAAAAGCTTATTTAAAGAAATAATGGCTGAAAACTTCCAAAATCTTAGAAAAGATATAGCTATCCAGTTTCATGAGGCTCAAAGGATCTTCCACAAGATCAAGACAAAAGAGCTTATCCCAAGATATGTTTTAATCAAAACGTCAAAAGTCAAAGACAAGGAGAATTTTTAAAGCAGTGAGGAAAAGGGGACTTGGCAGAAACAAGACAATCCGCATAAGGCAATCAGCATATTTCTGAGCAGACACAATGTAAACCAAGAGGGGGTGAGGATATACACAAAGCACTGAAAGAAAAAGCTGGTCAGTCAAGAATACTATACTCAACAAAACTGCTTTCAAAAGTAAAGGAGAGATAAAGACCTTCCCAGCTAAACAAAAACTGGGGGAGTTTAGCAGTAAACATGTCTTACAAGAAATGCTAAGGAGAATTCTTCAACTTCAAATGAAAAGACACTAAACAATATATTACATATGAAAGTATAAAATTCACCGGTAAAATCAAACACATAGATTATCTGTATTACAGGAATGGTAGTGAAAAAAAAATCACTTTTAATCCCAGTATAAAATGTACTAAAACTATAGCCAAAAGTATAATAACTAATAAACACACGAGAAATATATGTAAATTGTGAAATCATTAACATAAAATGTAGGAGGCGAAGAAATAAAAGTGTAGAGTTTTTACATGTAAGTAAAATTAAATATTATCAGCATAAAATTAACTATAATAATTATATTTTGTGTAACCCCATGTAACCACAAAGAAAATGCCTACGGAAGTTACAAAAAATAAAAAGGGATCATAGCATACAAATAAGAAACAGAAAAAAAAATAACAACAAAACATAAAGGAAGACAGAAAGAGCAAAGATGGACAAAAGTTCTAAAGACAAGCAGGAAACAGTTGTCAAAATGGTAACAAATACTATAATTACTTCAAATGTAAATGGATTAAAGTCACCAACAGAGGGGCCACATGGTTTAAAAAAAAAAAACAAGATGCAACTCTATATTATCTACACGAGACTCATCTTTAGATTTAGGGACACACAGGCTGAAAGTTAAATGGATGGAAAAACACATCCCATGCAAATAGTAACCAGCAAAGTAGGTTATACCCACATCAGAAAAAAATAGACTTTAAGTCAAAAACTATTATAAGAAGGGTGCCTGGGTGGTTCAGTGAGTTAAGGCCTCTACCTTCGGCTCAGGTCATGATCCCAGGGTCCTGGGATCAAGCTCTGCAAGAGGCTCTCTCCTCGGCAGGGAGCCTGCTTCCCTTCCTCTCTCTCTGCCTGCCTCCCTGCCTACTTGTGATCTCTGTTTGTCAAATAAATAAATAAAATCTTTAAAAAATATATTATAAGAGACAGACAAGGTCATTATATAAGGATAACAGGGCAAATTAGGAAGATATAACATTATAAATATATACACATCCAATATCTGACCACCTAAATATATAAAAAACATTGACAGATCTGAAGAGAGAAATAAACAGCAATAGAATTTATCGATGGGAACTTTAACATTTCCCACTTTCAATAGTGAACAGATAAGCAGTCAGAAAATCAACAAAGAAACACTGGACATGATTAACGCAATAGGCCAAGTGGACCAAACAAACACAGAGAGAACTTTTAACCCATCAACAATGGAATACACATGCATCTCAAGCACACACAGAACATTCTCCAGGACAGATCATATGTTAGAGTTCATAAAACAAGTTTTAGAAATTTAGGAAGATTGATGCAATACCAGTATCTTTTCTGATCACAATGGAATGAAAGTAGAACTCAGTAGCAGAAAGAAAACCACAAAAGTCACAAGTAGGTGTAAATTAAACAAGACTCATTTGAACAACCAATGGTTCAAATAAAAAACCAAAAGGGAAATTATAAAATATCTTGAGACAAATAAAAATGAAAACACAACATATCAAAACTTATGGAATGCAACAGAAGCAGTATTGAGGTGGAAATTTATACAATAAACACCTATATTAAAAAAGAAGAAATAACATATTGAGGAATGTCCATACTCTTTTCCAGAGTGGATATACCTGCTTGTTAAGTGAAATAAGTCAAGCCGAGAAAGGCAATTTTCATATGGTTTCACTCACATGTGGAATATAAGGAACAGCGCGGAGGACCACAGGTGAAGGGAGGGAAAACTGAATGGGAAGAAATCAGAGAGAGAGACAGACCATGACAGACTCTGGACTCCAGGAGACAAACTAGGGTTACAGAGGGTAGAGGGTGGGGAGACGTGTGAGCCAGCTGTTGGGTATTAAGGAGGGCATGTGTTGTGATGAGCACTGAGTGTTATCTGCAACTAATGTATCATTGAACACTACATCAAAAACTAGTGAAGTGCTATATGTTAGCTAACTGGACATAATAATAATAAAAAAAAAAGAATGCCTCAAAGAGGAGGAAAAAAATTTTCAAACTCTTAAAAAGAAAAGAAGAAATAAACCACCTAACTTTATACCTCAAGGAACAAATTACAAAAGCACAAACTACATCCAGAGATAGAAGAAAAAGAGAAATAATAAAGATTAGAGCAGAAATAAATAGAGAATACAGAAACAATAGGAAAAAATCAGGGAAACTAAGAGACTTCTTAAAAGATAACCAAATTAAAAAAAAAAGCTAACCAAATTAACAAACCTTTAGCTAGAATAACTAAGAAAAAGAGACCAGACTCAAATATATACAACCAGAAATTAAAAAGAAGACACCACAACTGATGCCACAAAAATAAAAATGATCATGAGACAAACTATAAAAAATTGTAAGCCAATAAAATAGATAACCTAGGAAAAAACAAACTAGTTCCTAGGAATATACAACCTACTAAGACTGAATCAAAAAGAAAAAGAAAGCCTGAACAGACCTGTACGAACTAAGGAGAATGAATCAGTAATCAAAAATCTCCTGACAAATAAAAGCCCAGGACTAGGGGCACCTGGGTGGCTCAGTGGGTCAGGTCTCTGCCTTTGGCTAGGGTCATGATCTCAGGGTCCTGGGATTGAGTCTCGCATGAGGCTCTCTGCTCAGCGGGAGGCCTGCCAAGATCTATAAAGAACTCCTCAAACTCAACACACATAAAACAGATAAAATCACAAATGACTAACAGACACATGAAAAAGTGTTCACTGTCATTAGCCATCAGGGAGATTCAAATCAAAACCACACTGAGATACCACCTTACAGCGGTTAGAATGGCCAAAATTAACAAGACAGAAAACAAGTGTTGGAGAGGATGGGAAGAAAGGGGAACCCTCTTACACTGTTTGTGGGAATGCGAGTTGGTGCAGCCACTTTGGAGAACAGTGTGGAGATTCCTCAAGAAATTAAAAGTAGAGCTTCCCTATGACCCTGCCATTGCACGACTGGGTATTTACCCCAAAGATACAGATGTAGTGAAAAGAAGGGCCATCTGTACCCCAATGTTTATAGCAGCAATGGCCACGGGCCAAACTGTGGAAGGAACCAAGATGCCCTTCAACAGATGAATGGATAAGGAAGATGTGGTCCATATACACTATGGAGTATTATGCCTCCATCAGAAAGGACGAATACCCACCTTTTGTAGCAACATGGACGGGAGTGGAAGAGATTATGCTGAGTGAAATAAGTCAAGCAGAGAGAGTCAGTTATCATATGGTTTCACTTACTTGTGGAGCATAAGTTATAACACGGAGGACATTGGGAGATGGAAAAAAGTGAGATGGGAGAAATCAGAGGGGGAGACAAACCACAAGAGACTGTCGACTCTGAGAAACAAACGGAGGGTTTTGGAGGGGTGGGGTGGGGGGTTGGATGAGCCTGGTGCTGGGTATTATGGAGGGCATGTATTGCATGGACCACTGGGTGTGGTGCATAAACAATGAATTTTGGAAGACTGAAAAAAAAAATTAAATTAAAAAAAAATTGACTGGGGCATCCGGGTGGCTCAGTCAGTTAAGTGTCTGACTCTTAATTTTGGCTCAGGTCATGATCTCTGCTTAAGATTCTCTCTCGCCCTCTCCCCCTGCTTGTGCTTACTCCCTCACTCTCTAGAGTGCACAAGAAAAAAAAAAGCCTGAAGACTTGAATACACATTTTTCCCAATTAGACATACATATAGCCAAGAGGTATATGAAAGATGTACAATATCACTGGTCATCAAGAAAATGCAAATCAAAACCACAATGAGGTATTATCTCACACCTGTTAGGATGGCTATTACCAAAACAAAACAAAAACAAAACAAACAAAAAACAAAACACAAGGACAAATGTGTTGAGGAGGGTGTAGAGAAACTGGGACTACTGTACGCTGTCAGCTGGAATTCAAAATTGTATGGTAGTCCCTCAGAAACTTAAAAAGAGAGCTACCATATAATCCAGGAATCGAAAAGAATTGAAATTAGGTTCTCAGAAGGGATGGTGCACTCCTGTGTTCATGGTAGTACTATTCACAATAGCTAAGATATGAAAAGGACTCAAACATCCACTGACAGAAGAACAGATTTTTTTAAAAAATATGATATGTAAATACATAAATATAAATATATATATGCATGAGTGTGAGTATATTATATATATATACACACACAGTGGAAAATATTTAGCCTTTAACAATGAAGGAAATCACACAATATGTGACAACACGGATGGACCTTGATGGTATTACACTAAGTTAAATAAGGCTGACATTGAAGATCAAATACTGTAGGACACCAATTGTATGAGGTATCAAAGAAGAAAATAATAGAACGGTGGTTGCCAGGGGCTGAGGACAGTGGACAATGGGGAGCTCCCAATCAACATACATAAAATTTCATTTATGCAAAACAAAAAAAAATTCTAGAAATGTGCTGTGCAACATTATTTCCATAGATAACAATCATATATTGTACACCTAACAATCTGTTAAAAGGTTAGGATTCATGTTAAATGTTCTTCCCACCAAGAAGGACAAAAGAAATCATATGTTTCCACCCGGTTTCGAACCGGGAACCTTTCGCGTGTTAGGCGAATGTGATAACCACTACACTACGGAAACCCTATATACACAATGGAATACTATGCAGCCATCAAAAGAAATGAAATCTTGCCATTTGCAACAACATGGATGGAACTAGAGCGTATCATGCTTAGCGAAATAAGTCAAGCAGAGAAAGACAACTATCATATGATCTCCCTGATATGAGGAAGTGGTGATGCAACATGGGGGCTTAAGTGGGTAGGAGAAGAATAAATGAAACAAGATGGGATTGGGAGGGAGACAAACCATAAGTGACTCTTAATCTCACAAAACAAACTGAGGGTTGCTGGGGGGAGGGGGTTTGGGAGAAGGGGGTAGGTTTATGGACATTGGGGAGGGTATGTGCTTTGGTGAGTGCTGTGAAGTGTGTAAACCTGGTGATTCACAGACCTGTACCCCTGGGGATAAAAATAAATGTTTATAAAAAATAAAAAATTAAAAAAAAAATAAATAAATGAAATGTAAAACACACACACACACAAAAGAAGAACAAAAGAACAAAGGGAGAGTTTCAGAAATGTAGAAAATGGGAGTAAATATGAAAGATTACATTTAAGTCCCTTAAATGTACATTACCATTTAAAGCACAAATTACACCAGTGTCTCACGGAGTTGTACATACCTCCTAAGTGTTATTCACATGACAATAAAGGAGAGACAATAAAAAGCCCTACATGATATCATCGAGGTTTCTACATTTTGTAATATTACTCCAGGTAAGCAAGGTGTCAAAGTTTAGAGATGTATTTTGTAATTCCCAGAGCAAGAAGTTAAAAATAAACACACACACACACACAACAGAGGACAACAGCTGAGGGACAAACAAAAAATTATAGACTTAAATCCAACTATAACTATTATTATATTAAATGTTAACAATTTAAATGTTCCAAGAAGGAAAAGGCTATATCAGAGTGGATAAAAAAAACAAGACCAAAATATGTACTACCTACAAGACATTCTAATATAAGTAATTCCAATATAAAGACACAGGTAAGTTGGAAGTACACAAAACAAGAAAACCCATGTAAGCAGTAAGTATCAGAATGGCAGAATGGCCATCTAAGTATCACTTAAAATAAACTTCAAGACTTGGTATTAGCAGAGGGAAGAATTTTGTACTGATTAATACAGGAAGATACATCTAAATGTGTACGGGTCTAATTAGAAAGTGTCCAAATATAGGATGCAAAAATTGACAGAATTAAAGGGAAAAATTTTAAATTCCACAATTCTCTTAAAAGGTCCTAAAACCCCTGGCTGAACCTAGCCACTGCCTCCTGCCACAACTCTTCTCCAACCCATTCCTTCCAGATCTATTTACGCACACATGTTTTCTTCTTGCCAGTGAGCTAACTCCTCTTTTCTGCTTCCAAATCTCTGCATACACTGTTCTCTCTGCTTAGAACAATTTCAATTCCTTCTTGGGTGACTCCCACTGTCACTCCAAATGTCCCTTCCTCAGAGATGCTTTCCCTGTTGATGACATGTTTTCAGAGCCCATCTGTGGTTGCACATTTTTATCTTTCCTTCTCTCTCTCTTTTTTAAATTTGAGGGACATCTGGGGTGTCTGGGTGGCTCAGTCATTAAGCATCTGCCTTTGGCTCAGGTCATGATCCCAGAGTCCTGGGTTCCAGTCCCACATCGGACTCCCTGCTTGGGCAGAAGTCTGCTTTCCCTCTCCCACTCCTCCTGCTAGTGTTCCTGCTTTGTCTTTCTCTCTGTCAAATAAATTTAAAAAATCTTAAATAGATAGGTAGATGATTGATAGATAGATTTGAGGGACATCGGAGCTGCCGTGAAAAAAGAGCTAGGGACAGAAACAAGTACAGAATGAGAACAACCCACACGGTAGAACAGAAGACACAAAGGTATTCCTAGAATTTTTTTTTATTTTTTTATTTTTTAAAGATTTTATTTATTCATTTGACAGAGAGAGAGATCACAAGTAGACAGAATGCCAGGCAGAGAGAGAGGGGGAAGCAGGCTCCCTGCTGAGCAGAGAGCCCAATATGGGCCCAAGACCCTGAGATCACAACCTGAGCCGAAGGCAGAGGCTTTAACACACTAAGCCACCCAGGTGCTCCTAGAATTTTTTTAGATAGAGAAGGTGGTAGTGATAAAGGAAGAAAAGTTGGCTCATATTAGTCAGATGACTTAATCTCCATGTGTCAGTGAGTTAGGAAGCTGGTAGTGAGCAAGGGAAGGGAGCTGGGGTGATAAATAGCCTGAATATTTTACTGTGCTGAGCTTCTGCTACAAAGAGTCCATCCATCCGTCCATCCATCCATTCATTCCACAGCATGAAATACCATCAAGAACATATAAAACTTCTATTAAAGCTACATGGGGGGACGCCTGGGTGGCTCAGTGGGTTAAGCCTCCTCCTTCGGCTCAGGTCATGATCCCAGGGGCCTGGGATCGGGTTCCGCATTGGGCTCTCTGCTCAGCAGGGAGCCTGCTTCTCCTCATCTCTCTCTCTGTCTGTCTCTCTGCCTTTTTGTGATCTCTCTCTCTGTCAAATAAATAAATAAAATCTTTAAAAAAAAATAAAAAAATAAAGCTACATGGGTTGCTGGGCTGCCCCTTTCTGTAGATGAAAATAGGTAGAAACCCAGTCCTGTAGGGAGCAGTACACTCACTAGTTTCATGTAGTTAGAATTACAATTTCTGGTGTGCCCTTGTGTGATTTGGAGTAGGAGAGGAGGGACAGAGTATTAAAAGCATGTTTATATCATGTCATGCTCAATGAGTCTGGCACATTTGAATCTAGCTATGATACTGTTGAAAAGTTTGGGAAGAATCTGTAGGAAGTAGGAAGGACTTCCACCAAGGTATACCAGAGACCGGCATTCACACAGCACACTGCCTTGTTTGTATCAGTCACGTGGAAACATACAGACGATCAGCAACTGAAAACCATACAAAAAATTATCTGCACTGTGCACTAAAAAATAAACTGTAACTGCTTCTATGGTTTTGGGTTCGCCTTAAGTTCACTCAAGTACGTATTGTTCAATATCAACTGAGAAGAGAAAGCCCAAGCTTCTTGTCAACCCACTGGACAGATACTCAAAAGATTCAAAATAACCTAAGAAAAGGCAAGATTTCTCCAGCAACAAGGGGCTCTTAAGGTAGTAATCTCCAAAATTACATCAACGCAACGGAAACAAAAATGCTCAGTTTGCCCTATGACCGAACATTACTATTTTAATTCAAAACCATTATTTGAAAAATCACACATAATCTAATGAAATATTTCTGGACTGGTAATGGTTAACTATTTATACAATAATTCTGAATCTTTGAAGAAATATTTCTGAAATCACCACATTTACATTGATCTTTTCAAAAAATACATCAAATATGGTGATATAGGGACGCCTGGGTGGCTCAGTTGGTTAAGCAGCTGCCTTCGGCTCAGGTCATGATCCCAGCGTCCTGGGATCGAGTCCCGCATCGGGCTCCTTGCTCAGCAGGGAGCCTGCTTCTCCCTCTGCCTACCATTCTGTCCGCCTGTACTCGCTCTCTCTCCCTCTCTCTCTCTGACAAAGAAATAAATAAAATCTTTAAAAAAAAAAAAACCTCTCAAAAAAAAAATATGGTGATATAAACAATTTTCACTCCCTCAATTATAAAATCACAACAAGAACAAAAACAGCTTACTCTTTAATTAGTAATTATTATGAATATTATATACAAACCAGTATGCTAAACATGGAATATAAAATTCCTACTAATAAGGAGTTTATTGTTCAGTTGAAAGATAAGACGTATGCATACATAATCTTATATAAAGCACAGAAGAGGCAAGTGTCCAAGGAAAGGACAACAGGAAGCATGACAAGATTTCAAAGATGTCCTAAATATAAAGGACATCATTGCAACAACTGGCAACACTTGACTGGGATCTGAGGATTAGACGATATTAATATTATCAAAGCCAATTCCCTAATGTTGATGGTTACATTGTGGTTAAAGGTATGCTTCTTTGTAGGTAATATGCACCAAAGTGTTCAGGGATAATGGGGCCTAATGTTGGTAATGTATTTGCAAAGGATGAAAAAAAAAAAAAAGTTCTTTGTACCACACCTGCAACTTGCAACTTTATTGCATCTTTGAGATTGTCTCAAAAGCCAAAATGAATTTTAAGATGGTGATTGTGAGTAAAGTAGTATCATTCTGAGTTTTACAACTAAAAAGTAATCTCCATTAATTCTTGTTTGCTTGTAGACACACAAGTATTTATTCTGCTTTACTTGGCAGAACCCTGAGACCCTTGAGGAAAATGTTCGGTTTTACTGTAATTTACATGGCACACAACTTTTGTCGCCCTTTTGTAACCTGCTAAATGTAAAGAATATGGTTGCCACTTTGAAAACGGTAATGAGAGTTTAAAATGTTCATATTTTGAGAACTGTGGGTCATTAAGAAAACCACAAATTTAACCAGTTCCATAATTCTCATTCAACTTTCACAAGTATGATGATAAGAAATTAGACAGAGGGGTGCCTGGGTGGCTCAGTGGGTTAAGCCTCTGCCTTCGGATCAGGTCATGATCTCGGGGTCCTGGGATCAAGCCCCGCATCAGGCTCTCTGCTCAGAAGGGAGCCTGCTTCCTCCTCTCTCTCTGCCTGCCTCTCTGCTTACTTGTGATCTCTTTCTCTGTCAAATAAATAAATAAAATCTTAAAAAAAAGAGAGAGAAATTAGACACAAATTCTGGGTAGCTATCTAGTTTATTCAGAGCTAGAAATTTGTATTTCATGAAATTAATTTGTTCTAAAAGGATAAAAACTGCCAAATAAAAGACTCTAAATGACCCCAAATTAAACTTTCCTCATAAATACACTTGTCCCCCATTTCTGTATTTTTTCTGTATATATTTCTGCACATGGATATACCAGATTAAGATATTCATGTTTTCATATAATATACAAAACACATGTATATACACACATATAAACTGTGTATATACATAAGCACTTGTATATATGTACATGTAAGAAAAAGAGTCACCCATATACCAACCCCAGACATCATTATGATGTGTTGAAGAACTTACTTTCCCTGGTATTCCCTCATTTCTTCCACAGGGCTCTCCTGGTTGGGGGAGGGTTGGTTCAAAGATACAAGAGAAATGAAAACTCTCTGTACCTCTAAATGGATATATTTTAAACACCCACTTCACTGGGACACTACTAAACTAATATATTAAATACATATTTATTTTTTCCAGTTTTCCATCATGTACTGACAACTACGTAATCAACCATCAAACCTCTCTCTGTCTCCATCAATGAGTCCATCTAACTGAACCCCCATGTTCACCATGCTGACCAGGTACGAACTTTACACGTGACCAAGAGATTCTATGTGAGGCACCACAAGAAAGATCTTCTCCTACAAAGGTCTAAACTTCATAGGGGAGACCCCATATACATGTGTTTTAAAAGTACCAAGTTCAAGAGTGAGAAGTATACAAGAATACATTGTTGCCAAGGGAGTAGTCAGGGAAGAAAGTCTGTATCCTATTGACTATGTGTTTTCCAGAACCAGAAAGTTCCTTGACTTGGGGCTGAAAAGTCAAGGATCAAGGCCATGCCCCTTAAACAAAGGGAGGCTTAAATACCAGGTAGGGCAGAGACAAGAGTAGAAACAAAATGGAAAAAAGAGAGAGTGAGAGAGAGAGAGCACAAGAGTTCAAAGACACCAGCTACAAAACAGGGCCACAGTGAGACTTTCTCCTAAATATAATCAGAAGCACTATAAAGGCCCTGATTAGGTAATCACGTTCTCACCATGTGAATTAGTGCTATTCAGTTTAGAGAAACAGAGCCAGAGTGAATTAAACCCCAGCCATACCACATTCGCTGTGTGATTTTTGAACGGTCCCCTGACCTTACTATGACTCAACTTCCTCATATGTAAAATGGAGATAATAACTGAACCTATCTAGAGTTTTCGGGGAGATTAACTGAGTTAGTTAATCAGAGTTAAACCGATAACTCTGATCACACTGCCAGTGAAACAGTGCTCAGCTCAAATGAACCTCTACCTAAGTATTGACTATTACACATCAAAAGAGGGAGTGTAAATAACCTCACACACGGCGTGCTCTAAACCACCTGCTTTGAAATTATGAGACCACACATTTGTCCAGTAGGTTTCCTAGAAAGTATGTTACCTAACTTATACTTAAGTAAATTCAGTGTACCTAAATCAATTCTTCTTAAAGGACATTAAGGCAATGAGTCTAGATGTACATACTGGCAAGTATTGCATATGTATTATATACTCACACATAAATTTCCTTCTATTACTCACATTCTCATAGAGAGCTTGAAGGGTCTCCAGATCAACCACAGAATTGTCCAAGTTCACAACAGCTGTGGAAAAAAAATACAAAAGAAAATAGATAAAATTGGCATTTAAGCCAGCTATAAAAAGGTGTCTGACCATCTTGAACAACAGTGATCATCTCCAGAATAGTGTTCTACCTTCAACACACTCACTGAATTCTACTACCAAGACTGTGTCCGAGGAATTTCAGCAGGGGTAAAGTGTAAAGCTTTCATCTGTCCCTCAAACACAAAATCCCATGCATATGACCCAGTCAAAGGTCAAAGATAAACTCTGAGTCTATCTATCTTTCAAGGTCCAACTGCATGAATTTGAAAAATTTGCTAAACACTAGAAAAAGGGGCTAATCACTCCCATTACTGCTATATCCCATTTTGTGAGATAAATACTTATACCTGCCAATTCTTAGACTTAGGACAAAGGTTACATTTAATCACTAAACGAAGGACTTAATATAAAAATGAAAGATGCATTTTCTGTTATAATTCTTTACATGGTTATGATCAAAGGACAATGCATTGACAATGGTATTGAGAGTAACACAGAGGCACCCTTAAAATCCACTTTTTAAGTATAGGCTTCACGCCCAGCATGGAACTCAACATGAAGCTCAAACTCACGACTGTGAAATATGCCCAGATCAAGTCGGATGCTCAACTGAGCCTCGCAGGCACCCCAAATCCATTCCTCTCATACAAACTGCCCACGCTTATATATGGAAAAAATGGGATGAATATTCAAAAACAGGGTACATGTTCTTAAATGCACTTAAAGCCTGAGAAGTATGTTGGATTTTGAAGTACGTTTTATAACTCAGTTTGGGCACAAATTAATCAAAAACATTCTGCATTACCTACATATATATTAGCTGGAAATGATGTGAGTTTGCCCTGTTCCGATTTGTGCCAACTAGCCAATTAAACTTCTATAGGATCAAAGATTTCTGGGAGAAAAATCACAAAGTAGATAATCACAAATTGGTTAGGTTTATTTTGATAATTGAGGCATTTCACACTGTCTTTTCTCTCAAAGCCTTAAGTACATGAGACATAGTCTAGTTGACTCCGGCAAAATACCAAGAAGGAATTAAAAAGGACAAGTGGGAAATTGAAGCATATGACGGATGAGATATCTAACCAACATAATGTAGCATTTCGGTTTGGAGCTGGGAACAGAGCCCAGATTCACCAACAAATATCACAGTAAGTAGAATATGATACTTCCACCCTAATACTACTTTCCCCATTTCCAACAAGTTACATCTCAAATATCAATCTAAGAATTTGATAAAGATTTTCATTCAAATGTTTTCACTCCTTGACCACATAAGGCAAACATATCACAATCTGTTTAATGACTCCAAGCGAAAAACCAACCCAACTAACTTCTGACTATATTTCAGAAATTAATTAAAAGGGATTAATAAATGGATTTTCACTGGAGGTAAAATGCCTATCATGTAACAAAATGCATAAAACCCAAATAAAGACAGCAAATTCATGTGTGGAATTACCCCTTTGGATTTGTACATTGTCTAGGCCTTAAAGAAAATCTTGCAATGAGCCAAAGATCTCTGTCTTTGGAATTCATTAGATAATAATCCAGTATTTCTACATTCCTCCAGCAATACAGCAAAAGATTGATGGGAAAAGAAAGAAAGAAATGCAAGTCGTCAACTTAGTGTAAGATTTCATTCTCGGAACATGGTA
This sequence comes from Mustela nivalis, assembly GCF_964662115.1. NCBI lineage: Eukaryota > Metazoa > Chordata > Mammalia > Carnivora > Mustelidae > Mustela > Mustela nivalis. Next base: position 5,878,819 of record NC_139035.1, on the reverse strand, counting down.
AAGACCCAAAAAAATCATTTATCCTCAAGTCAAAACTCTTTATAAAAGATACAATTGTCCTCTGATGTTATCCACCGTTTTAAAAACACGTTATTCCTATAAGTGCTCCCCACCTGCAACTTTGTGCGTATACTGCGGTTTCTCATCTGTTTATCTCACACAATGTCAGAAACTAAAGAACATCTTAATAAATGCCACATGGTCCTAATTGCAGGTATACGGTCCTAAGCAAGACCTCAAAAGTTCCTAATCCATGAAACCTCACTTTTTAGTCATCCACACGGAAATCTCCTTGGAAAGGAATAGTGTTACTATTTTTCCACACAATTTTCTCCCACTTGGCTTTACACTTGAGAGACGCTAACACGATTTGATGGGAATCGCAGTTTCGAGAGAACAATATAGTCACGCTTGAGTAGCTGGAAATTAGAAAAGACTAGATACTGGCGGGTGAATGGATGGAATGAGAGGCGTTCTCGACGGGAAATCAAGGCCAAAGAAGTCTTCTGGGAACGGTCAAAGTTACTGAGGTGCTGTATGCACTCAATTTGAAAAGCACGTTTTAGCATTTCAAAGATCGAGACTTAGACTAAAATTCCTATCTTACTAAATATTTAGTGATGTCTTCTAGTGCTCCCTCCCTTAAAATCTATATATTTCAACTGATAAAATTCTAAAATCAAGGAAATAAAACGATGCATTCACTCAGATACGCAATAATATGTCAAGTGCCTTGTCATTCAGGGACTCTGCGAGCTTACCACCCAGTTAACCGTTACTCAGAAAACACTGACTTGAAACGGGAACTAATTAGATGTGGATGTTCCTAATGACTCAGCCTTAAAAGCCTGCGGACGACTGAATGTACAGAGACCGCTCCAATCTGATGTCTAGGTATGGCCATGCTAAGGAATTCACAGAAATAGAAATACACATACATTTTTTAAAGGTGGCAAAAGATTCAAGGAAAAAGCACCTCACAAATTCCTGGAGTCCATGTGCCAAGTTTCAACCTTCTTTGAAAGAAAAATGTTTTGTTTTTTACGATTTTATTTATTTATTTGGCAGAGAGAGACACAGTGAGAAAGGGAACACAAGCAGGGGGAGTGGGAGAGGGAGAAGCAGGCTCCCCACTGAGCGGGGAGCCTGATAGGGGGCTCAATCCCAGGACCCTGGGATCATGACCTGAGCCAAAGGCAAATGCTTAACAACTGAGCCACCCAGGTGCCCCAAAGGAAAATACCTTTTTTAGAGATTATTTCAAGGTGATAATTTCTCTTTTCCCCCAAAAGGCAATACTATTTTTTATTTTTATTTTTTTATTAATAATTTTTTTTTTGTAAACATATAATGTATTATTAGCCCCAGGGGTACAGGTCTGTGAATCACCAGGTTTACACACTTCACAGCACTCACCATAGCACATACCCGCCCCAATGTCCATAACCCAATGCCCCCTCTCCCGACCCCCCCCCCCCCAAGCAACCCTCAGTTTGTTTTGTGAGATTAATAAAAGTCTCTTATGGTTTGTCTCCCTCCCGATCCCATCTTGTTTCATTTATTCTTTTCCCCACCCCCCACATTGCATCACTACTTCCTCATATCAGGGAGATCATATGATAGTTGTTTTTCTCCAATTGACTTATTTCGCTAAGCATGATACCCTCTAGTTCCATCTATGTCATTGCAAATGGCAAGATTTCATTTCTTTTGATGGCTGCGTAGTGTTCCATTGTGTATATCTACCACATCTTCTTTATCCATTCATCTGTTGATGGACATCTAGGTTCTTTCCATAGTTTGGCTATTGTGGGCATAAGGCAATACTATTTTTATGGGATGGTTTACTGATGGAGAAGGAACACAGAACATGGAATCGAACTTAACTGGGTTTCCATTTTTCTTCGCAGCCGCATCACTTCAAGTAAGTTACTTGACAAGTTCTAGTTTCTTTAGGGGGACGAGGTGAGGAGAAAAGGAAATCAAAGAAAATACTGGCAAGATTTTGGGTTTCGTAGGGACGAAAGGCAGGAGCAAGTAAAAGGATCTAGCATGTGGTTGGTTAATGATATTTCCCTCTTCAAGTTTTCACAACAGCTCAACCCTTCTGGCTCTAAGATGCTTTATTATCTAACTCGAGGTTAAAGTTTCTTTCTTTCTTTTCTTTCTTTTTTTTTGGGGGGGGGGGGTCCAATTTGTGTTTTGTGCCCTCATAAACCAAACAGAAAAATTCCACCTGTATCTACGAAGGGGTGTGCTCTCACCTAAACGATGAACTACCACAACTGAATGGCAACCTGGCTTGCGACTACAGGGTATCGTTGATCATACTCTTGTCTCCTTTACTTGGCGTTTAGACCGTTAGGCATAAGACGCAGATTTCAGAACACAAATAAACCCCAAATTTGGGAGGATACTCAGTGATAAAACTTTCAGATTACTTTTTTCTCTAACAGTCAACTGGGTGCTAATGGGATTATACTTCAGATAAGAGACCAACTACTTCACACTCATTTCTTCCTCTCTGCTGTAAGAATTTTGGGAGCAGTCATCATCGTCTGGGACTTCTCACACTTCCTACCCAGACATTCCCCTACAGGTCTACCAAGCAGTTTCCATGGTTTCCCCATAAGATATACATGAATTTGTTACTTTGAATTTAGCCAAGAAACACCTGTTCTATTTTTATGTAGAAGAGTGTAAGGACTAAGAAGATGTTGAGTGGAAATTCTCTTTTGCATGTTAAGAGATCATTAATTTATTTGTAAAGTACACAGACTTTTCAGGATTAGAACATATGGAGGTTTTTACCACTCTCTTTAAACAACCTATAAAGGACCGTGTGTTAATAATCACTCTAGACCAAAATGGATAGCATTTTTGTTTTAAGCTTAAACTTTTATAAAATGCCAAGGATGTGATAATTAAGTAAAAGAACATGATACCCTTTCTGGTTTTTCTACCAACAGGCTGTGTACGGTTGATCTAAGCTTCTCTGAGACTTTTATCAAGTGGGATGATGACTTTTGTCTGTAGCATATGTTCATCATGTGGAGAAAATAAGGAACTTTAGAGTAAGAAGGATAATTCAAGAAGCCTTGGAATAATTCATGTAATTAATTTCAAAACATGTATTATCTGTGAACACACTGGTTAGAAACTGGAGACAGGGCTGGCAATGTGTTAGATTAAAATTAGGTTCAGGATTAAACATTTGCTTCCAATAATCAGAAGTTAAGAGCATAAATAGTTCTTTAATTCATGAACTCCGCTGGCACACACTTGCTGATTCCCAGCACATTTCTCGTTAAACCACAATGTTACAGAGTGAAGAGTGAAAGTCTATTTTAGAACGCAAATGATCAATGTAACCTAAGCTACGGAAAATGTATCAAAATGAACTCTGCTAACAGAAAAAAAAAAAAAAGGATCTACTTTTGATTTTAAGATATTGCATTATGTAAAGAGAATTCTAGATCTGAGATGGGAAATGCTTGTATGCTCCACACATGACATTGTACACACCAGTACACAAACAGGTGAGAGTTACAGGCCTGTATCACATTCCCTGCACACTCCCTCTTTGCTGTTAACACTGCCCTCTTCGACACCAGCAATGTGGGACATGGTGCTGATTCTAACTCACTACGACTTTAAATCACACACAGACTAGAGTGCAACCCGTCTGTCTGAATTCCTGCATAACAAGAATCCAGTCTTTGCCCTTCTGATCAAAAAAAAAAGGGCATGAAAGGGAAAGGACCATATTTTAAGAGGTTGAGTTAGAGGAAACTCAGGCAAAACAAAAGTTCACAAAATACTGTTAGCCAAATTCAGAAATGTTTCGTCTATTTTGAGTAGCCAGAGGACACAGTTCGCGTTACAGGTGTCATTCAGTATGATATAATTACTCTTACAGGATGCACTGTTTTAAGCCACAGAACACTGTGAGTGCTTCACTTACTCCACTCTTGTTTTGTTTTGTTGAAGCTGTTCTCTAGGGGGAGACAGCCCTGAGGCAGCTTCTGACGGCTCCTTCCCCTCCATCAGCCCTGAACACTTACTTCAGTCCCCGTGGTTTCTTGCCTTAATCCCTCCTTCTCACATGACCTGCTGAAGTGAGGGTAGAGACCTCCCCAAAAGTAGAAAACCTCATGGTGTTTATTACCAAGAATATTAGTTATCCATTTCTGCATGGCAAATTACACTAAAGCTTAGGGCTTAAAATAAATTATCATATTATCAACAAACATTATCTGCCGGTCCAAAATCCAGGTGCGGCTTAGCTCAGTGCCTTTCCCCCAAGGTCTCTCTTAAGACTTTAATCATGGAGTTGGCCAAGGCTGAGACCTTCTACTATGAAGGCTCTGCCAGGGGATCCATTTCCAACCTCACGTGGTTGCTGGCAGGACCGGGTTCCTCAGACTGAAGCCTTCAGCTCCTCACTGGCTGTTGGCTGAACCTGAGCCTCAGTTTCTTGAGAGAAATGTCTCTCCACAGGGAAGCTTACGGTGGACAGCAGGCTTCCTTCAGAGGAGCCCCACCGGGCATGCAAGATAAGGCCCCCTTCTCTTCCTGACCTAATCTTAGCAGTGACATCCCATCATCTCCAAGAATTCATCTTGAGTCTCCAAGTCCAGTCCACACACCAGAGCATTCACACCAGATCCGTGGAGGCCATCTGAGAGGCTGCCACCACACCAGTGGCGAAGTCTGGCTCTTTGTTGCTCAGTCTTAACTTGTGGCTCTCTATTATCCTCTACCATGTACTAATTTTATCCAAGTTTCTGTTTTTCTCTCAGGTTCTGAAGGCACAGAAGAAATGGTGTGGCGTCATGATTTGCCAGAAAGGAGCAGCGCACGCGTCAGGAGAGGTGACCCCAGGCACAGCCTATCAATCCGCATCGGCAAAGGCTCCGAGGCTCTGTGCGACTGCATTCATCTGAGGCACGATCTTCAGACATACGGAGACACGACAGAACACTGTACAACTACATGTGCAAGCCTAATTCATGGTTGTGTCCTTCACCATATATCGAAGAACCCAGTAGACAAGAGGCTTGGGAAAAAAATCTTTGTTGAATGTCGACAGGTTGAAACAGTAATTCCCGAAAATTAACTGTACCTTTAACTTGACTGGACAAGCTAAATATTCCTTGAGCTCAGCCTGATCGCCCGTTCATAAGGAAACAGCTTCATGCTGGATGACCTTATAGTGCAGAAACATAAAACGCAAAGATAGCACCATGCAATGTCCTATCATCATTGGACACACAGCGCTGGGAAGCAGTGGGACACGTGAGGCTCTGGGTCAAGCTGGCTCCGTCTGGGTAACACAGGGCGTCTCCATTTGTTTAGAATCTGCGAAATGGGCCTAATAAAAGCACCTATAGGATACTTGCAGGGGGTTATTTAAGGCAAACACCTCGAAGCAGAGCCATAGTGCGTATGCATGAGGTAAACACTCAGAAAACGCTGGTGGTGTTTATTGTTATGACAGCCCCCTTACATTCCTATACGAAAAATGCTTGCCCAGTATCTCTCCAAATCAGTATTTTGAGAGATCTTACACCAGCTAGGTTGAAAACATTCTCAGCAAAAAGAAAAAAAAGGACAGTTTCACTTGGACCCATAGGAACATGGGAGACTAAACACGTCTCACCCACAGGGAAACCATCAACGCTGATTTTTGGATAAAGTATGTGGGAAGGAAGCAGAGTCAGCAGAAGCTCAAACACAGAGTAAGTGCCAGTCGGTCTGTACTTACATTTCATGCCCTCTTCTCACTGACATAGTAAGAAAGAGTGTGAGGGCTTAGAGAAACCATCTCCACCCCATTTGGAAATTCAGAAGCCACAGGAAAAGCTGAGAAGTCAGCTCTGCAAGCTGCTGAGAAGCAAAACAAGGACCTTTGTTCAAGTAGAAACTCATCTCAAGCAGCAGCGATCAGAAGCATCTCTCATTTAAAACCGTTCTTAAAAAATAAAATCTTTTTAAAAAAGTGTGTGTGTGGGGGGCGCCTGGTTGGCTCAGTGGGTTAAAGCCTCTGCCTTCAGCTCAGGTCATGATCCCGGGGTCCTGGAATTGAGCCCCTCATTGGGTTCTCTGCTCAGGGGGGAGCCTGTTTCCCCCATCTCTCTCTGCCTACTTGTGATCTCTGTCAAATAAATAAATAAAATCTTAAAAAAAATAAAATAGTTCTAATCTTGTCATCATCTCCTAGCCACAGGGAACCAAAATTTTCTAGAAGATCTCTTTAAGGAATTGCAAGTGACTTTTCATTATACTATAAAATCGGGGATAAGGAAGCATGTGAGGAAAATTTGTCTCACTGTACACTTCCATGAAATTAAAGATTTCACCTTTCCGCAGGGTTGGGGGGATGTAGTTGCTATGCACTTGATCTGACAATATGCATTGTCCCTTGTAAACGCTCTGAAAACCACTTTGGGGATCTGGAGAGTTGGGCTCCTGTATCACAGTTTGGTGAAGTGGAAAGACGTTAACTTATAACTATACGGTCATGTAAGCACCTGGCGGAACTTGTGTAAGCACCTGGCAGAACTTGTGCAAAGGGCAGACAAATAACACAATCGTCAAGTGGAAAAGATCCTAGCAGTAACAGTTTGAAAGCAAACAAATAATAATATAAATCCTAATCGCATTTTCAAATGGCTTCGTTTTCTTTGAACTGTGATGTAGGTGTTTGCTGGAAGCATCTCTGCCTCGGGGGGCAGAGGAAAACGTGCATCCAGTTCTGCTCTCACCTGAAGCTCCACTCCATGAATTCATAAGGACGATGAGAAGAGGCGGTGACAGCAACAGTCGTACCTAATTTAGCAGACCTGCGAAAGAAGCGACCGCCAGCTGCCCAGGGGAATGCTGAAAACCAGCTCAGGAGGCCAAGGAACCCGCAGCACGGGACAGCTGTCCAGCCAAGGGTAAACAGGGGAGCCCCAGAAAACGGGTTTGGGGTGAATGGTTTCCGCTCATCGGTTACAGCTCCATTCTGAAAACGCCCTCCCCAAGTGGGTCAAGTTTATTTTCTTGAGAAATTAAAACAAAGTGTCTGGGCAGAGGGACAAGCATAATTGTCGGCCAGAGCACTACACGGAAAACATGGGACCACGTGCGGTTCTGCGACGTTGAAGATGAAACTCCCCTTCCCCGCCCCCCACCCCCACCCCCACCCGGCTCTCAGGCTCAGTCTGCCGCCCCGAAAACGGCCCGACACACCGTTCCTCTCCCAGGCCAGAAACTGGAAGTTTCTGGGGAATCTCACCACCCCAAGACGAAAGAACAAAAAGACCCTGGTGGTTCCCCGACAAATAATGTACCCAGTTAAGAACAACACACTGCACTCCAAGTCAAAAGGCTGTATTAGAAGGCTCACAGCTGCTAACCAGCTTTCAGCTCTCCCACTTTTAAGCCAGAACAAAGATCAAATCTTCTACAGAATGCCTGAACACAGATGCTAGAGATCAGAACACAGGGGAGGAACACACACACACACACACACACACACACACACCCTCCATGTCTTCCTATGCCAATACCCACGGTCCCCACAGTCTTCTCTGTTCTTATCTTAACCCCGCCCTGCTACACTTTCACTCTGATTACTGAGTCACCAGGAAGCTCAATCCTGTGAAACCCAAATGCACATTTCTCCATCCTGGACATAGTGAATAATTCCTTCCTCCAGATACGCAAGCTTAACTTGGCTCCCAGGATCCCACATCGTCGTCTTCCTCCTGCTGGTAACGCCCCCCACTCTCCATTCTCCTTCGCCGGCTCCTTCTCTCCCCAACCTCTTACTACTGAAGGATCCTCCGGCTTGATCTCTCTACCTCTTCTCGCCGCTCTCTGCTCTCCAACCTTGGCGATCTCCTCCAGTCTCTCGCTGGATTTGAAACATTTTCCCTTCTAGCCTCCAACCTCCTTCCTGAACCTCTGGTTTATGGAGCCGACAGCCTTCTCAGCACGCTCACCTGCAACTCTGGAGGTGACCCACTCTGCTCACACTCTCCCCTGTCCCAAAGGACGGGGACTCCATCGGGCAGACGGGCCATCTTTAACCCCTTTCTTCTGCTCGCTTTCCACAGCCAGCACTCACGAATCCTCCTGGTTTTACCTTCCAAGCACATGCAGAATATGACTTCACTGTCATTCTTACCACCCCGTTCCCAGACACCCCCAATTATCGCCTGGATTACAGCAACACCCTCCAAACCGGAAACAATGATTTTTCACACATAAATACACGGTCCCGTAAAGAGAAAAATTCAATACAAGGTATGGCAAATAAATACGAGAGCACTGCCCAAAAGGATGTGCAAAAGAGGAGGAAACGTTAGGAACAATAAAAACAATAAACCAATTTGGGAAGGCCAATATCCCAATAACAGAGGAGTGCTAGGGGAAAAAATTAATTTTGTCCAGTTCCTGAGAAGAGATCCCACACACTCCCTTTTGACCACATTCTGCCACACACACAGCTCCCGGGTCATACTCCGGCACGGCCGGACGCCCCGCCCCACTGATCTCTGCAGTCACAAAATTCATTCATGGTATTGTCTCGTCCCCAAAAGTGGTCTTAAAACTCTGGGGTCTCTGAAGCTAGAAGGGAGACCATGGGCTAGAAACTTGTTTCAGCTTATTTTCTCTTACAAGCTTTTGCCTCATAATGGAACTATTTCCCTCTTCGGACCCAGCTAAATTTGTGGTTGTCTCGAGGTTTTGCAAAAGTGACAATATGTTGAGGAATGCACACAGGGGTGAACAAAGAAGTGCCAGCGTCAGTAACACACACAGGACCGCTGAGGAAAGGAGAGAGATTTGTAAACAGAGGATCGAGATCCTGGTGGAATTAAAGAGAACTAAGAGCAGAATCCCCAAAACTCTGACGTATTAGGAAATAAAATGAAGGACACAGAGACAGGTGGGGGCGGGGAAGCCACTCATGATGTTTGTTTATAACTTAGTCCCCCCCACCCCAAGCTTAAGTGTTTGGCTCATTTTAGACTATTATAGGGAGTGATGTCAGCCAATTAGTTAGAGGGTAGTAACAAAGACCTCTAAAATATGCTTAAATTCTTGACAATTAGCCACTTGATAATATGGCAAAAGTACTAAATATATTTGCACTGAGTAGAAGTTGTTTTCAGCCGTGAAGAGGACATCTGAGTAAATAATGCCTTAAGTGAAATCGAGATCGTCTGATCCTGATTCAGAAAGTTGAACAAAAGGTTAGGGACAAAAAAGTTTTTATGGTCTTTAAAGTCCTGTTCCTCGTGTGGAAACACAGTTGCCACAGCTCCCCATGGAGGGGAAGCTGGAAGGTGTGAGTGATGTGGACAAAGCACTACCTCTAACCAAACAGCGGTTTCAAGCTACAGCCTCAGTTATCTCTGAAACATTCCCTCAGACCCATGGTTCGTAATGACATCCCTGACCTCTTGTTTGAACCCTTGAACATATATACAAATCACCTGATACCTTTCAGGTGTTCTCTTTCATAGAGAATTATGACCCCTTTGCCTCCAAGGAGATTTCAAATAGCCCAAGAGCAAGGCTATTGCCTTAGCTACAATAGAGTGTCCCTGATAGAGTAGAAAATTTAAAAAGCTTACAGTGTGAAAAACAAAGTCATCACTGAGCCTTCAGAGAGAAGTAGTCACCGCTGACCTTAAGAAGTCGTAACTACCAACCATACATTTCTGGCTTTGGTCCCATCAACCCACAAAGGCAGCAACACCTGAGAAATCAAAAGCCAAATATAGGCACGGGCCGTGGTATCTGCTGCCAACAATACTACAATCATAACCAACCACATAAAGGGTCATAAAGATGTCAAAGATCTTTCCAGAGGAAGAAGCATCCCCTTCCTCCTTCATGTCTACAGTCTGTGACAGATGCAAATGGCCAGTTTTTATGCAAACAGGAATTTCTAGTATTGTCTTTATTCGTCCTGCCGGGAAGATAGAAAAAGTTAAACAAGAGGTGGAGAAAAACAGTTTAGGTAGAAAATGCCTCGCATCGTTGTCCTTGAGTTTTTATTTGAAATTCAGTAAAGCATAGAATCCTTTGGTGACAGCATGTCGCTGTGCAACCTGATGACAATGGAATTAAGAATCCTTTAGAAGGAAAGAGTGATGGGTTAATCCTCAAGTGAAAATCCGCACACCTGGGGACTTACTTAAAAAAAAAAAACTGTCAAAATGATTATTTAACCAAAAATTCCTAACGAGGCAGTCAAGCAATTCTAAAGATTGCGTTTGGGTTTTGCTTGGCTTAATTTAACCAAACACATCTAACAAGTTAAAAAACTAACATTTCTCAGAGAGGAAAACACTTGGTACCAGAGTCACCTGAATTTCACACTTAATAAGGTAAAAGGAAACAGTACATTTGAAATGTTTACACATCCTACCACCAAACTTGCTTGAGCACGTGGGCTTGTCAGACACGTACACCCAGGCATGCCCATACTGTGGGCAACGTGCCAGAAGACATGCTGCTGTGCATTTTTAACATACATGGGAAACACACAAGTTCTTGAATAATATTGCAAGTAATTCTGGATTATCTAAAGACCATAATAAATTTAATGGCAAAGATAGCAAGAGCCTTCTTTCAAAGATTCCAAACTAAAATAGTGGCATCCCATTCCTTGTAAGACTGCTAAATTTCATTATTGCTCCTTCCATGCTAGACACTGATTTATATATTAACATATTTATTAAGAGGCTTTAATTTACTCAAATAATAATTCAAAAGCTTTGGGGGTTTTTTTCCCCCCAAAGTACTTGAACCTTAAAGCTCAGTGCTTTGGTTTCACACAGACCGGGACCAAAAACATGGATCTGTGACTAGCTAGTGTGCATCTCTTGGGAGAGATGTGACAAGGAATTGGGGTCTCAGTTTATTCACATGTGAACTGGGTACATAAGGTGCTACTAGCTGCCTCGGATGGTTATTGGCAGGATTAGAGGTAATTCCTCTCCTGTGAGCCAGACAGTCCTTGCCATAGGCGACACTCAAAAATGGAAGGTTCTTATTTCTCTCTAAATGTCTCAATATCGTATACACATGTGTAGAAATACTTGCTCTTACAAAACCGTATAAATGAGGAAGGCAAATATATTTTATACTGTTGTTTGGGTCTTCTGGGCACCTGGGTGACTCAGTGCGTTAAGCCTCTCTGACTAAGCTCATGAGAGTCATGATCTCAGGGTCCTGGGATCGAGCCCCGAATCCGGCTCTCTACTCAGCAGGGAGTCTGCTCCTCTGCCTGCCTCTCTGCCTACTTGTGATCTCTCTCACTCTCTGTTAAATAAATAAAAATAAAATCTTTTTAAAAAATAAAATAAGTAAATAAATACAAGAAAAGCAGTACATCCACATCCCAATTCTCTATGCAGTTGGGCTAATTCTCAGATGTGCTGGAGGTTGAATTCTAGTAGGTGAAGATGTGCTTAAAGCTGAGCGGGGCAGTGAGTTCTTTTCAAACCATCGAGCAGCGGCCTCATTCCCCTACGGTCGGGAAGTACACAGAAGTCAACACTATGTGACACTGAATGATGCTGTGTGACACAGTAACATCTGTTTACTACTTGTTACACATAAACAAAAGGCCAATTAAGCAGAGTAACACTGAAAGGGAACCATTTAACCCTAAGTCAAAATGCATTCACTTCAGAAGCAAGCTTTTAAATATCAAAAACTGATGAAGGAATTACAAAATGTTTGTATTCATCTACAAAGTAAACGGTATCTTCTTGAAAACATCATTGACTCCTTCACTGGATAAAGATTCATCGAGTTCTAACTCTAGGCCAGGTCCTCTCCTTGGTCCTGGGGACATGAGACTCACTTCCTGCCCTCCGAGAGTGACCGTACTATTAGCAATGAAAATGATGGACGCCCTAGAAGGGAAGAAAGTTGCATTTTTGTAACAGCCTATTAATTAGAAATCCTATCCGTTTATACTATCTTCTCTTTTCAGACTGTTTAACCTGGTGGGGATTTTTTGTAAGGCACAAATAAAATGCCAGAATTCTACACATTTTTGTACTTGGGCTAAAGAAAGTCTTTCTTGCTTGCTTGTTTTTTTTTTTTTTTTAAGATTTTATTTATCTATTTGACAGAGATCACAAGTAGGCTGAGAGGCAGGCAGAGAGAGAGAGAGGAGGAAGCAGGCTCCCCGCTGAGCAGAGAGCCCGACTCGGAGCTCGATCCCAGGACCTGGGATCAGGACCTGAGCCGAAGGCAGAAGCTTTAACCCACTGAGCCACCCAGGCGCCCCAAGGAAGGCTTTCTTACTGGAAAAAAAAATAACTCTGATACTCCATCCGCCACTGGTGCCTCTCAGGCAGGCTTGCTTATACCAGGATAATGACATAAGTTACTGATTAAGTCAGAGGCTTCGTACACCTATGGGCCTTGTTTATAAGAGCTGCACAAGTTACATTGTTAGAGAACAAATGCATTTTGTTTGACTGAGTATGTCGCCTTCTTGTCTGGGCAAGCGGGAAAAAAACGGATACCGAGCCTGTAATCCTTTTGGAATAAAATCTTTAAATGCAAACATGATTGCCATTGTAGACTGTTTAACCTAGCGGTATTGTATTTCATTTCTGGTTTTGAAGAGGTTTGTTGATTTGACCGTACTGGGTACAACTCAAGGCTTATCTCAATTGTTTAGATAAGATTTATTTGACTTTGGCAGGTGACAAAATCTAGGGTGTGGAATAAAAAAGGTGGGGGGAACACTGGCATATTCCCAGAGAGTGTTTATTTTAAGCATAGTGTACAGATGAGCGAAGAGTTTCAAACAACACACTGTACTTTGTCTAAAAGATCACTGTCTGTTGAATGTTTTCCGTAAACCCACACCGCAAAATGTCCTTTATTGGGCATAACGTACTTCACCTTCTTGCTTAGGTAAACATTTATGCTCTTCTGAAATAGAGTTTAGTAAGTCTCCCTGGAAATAGGACCCTAACTCTGGTCACATTTTGCCACTGTTTTCTAACACAGGCTGTAAAAGGGGAACACTGTTAAATTTTATTTGAGCGCACGCATACACACGGCTCCAACATTACACAATCTATCAGAAATTTAAAATGCCTTACGCTAAAATCACTTCCACACAGATAATATTCATCATACTTTTTGGGGCATAATTCCTCAAATACGTCTGCCTTCAAAAGAAACCCTGAAAAGAAAGCTTGAATTTGGAAACACAAAGATTATAAATGTGGTTTTAAAAAAATATATTTTTTAAAATATTTTACTTCAGGGGTGCCTGGGTGGCTAAGTGGGTTGGGCCTCTGTCTTTGGCTCAAGTCATGATCCCAGGGTCCTGGGATCGAGCCCCACATCAGGCTCTATGCTCAGTGGGGAGCCTGCTTCCTCCTCTCTCTCTCTGCCTGCCTCTCTGCCTAATTGTGACATCACTCTCTGTCAAATAAATAAATCTTAAAAAAAAATTTTTACTTCAATGTGCACTTACACGGCTTCCTCAGTATATTACGTATTAGCAGTTATATACAGGCAGACATGTTGAGGTAGGGAAAGGAATCAAGAAGTTTAGTCACTGAAAATGAAAAATTTATCAAAAAATGAAGAAAATTTAGTTGTGAACTTTATAATCTATGACTGAGAATATGAGAGCTTCATGCCAAGACGTGACATGTTATGGTAATTCCTTTCATTGTACCACAGACATGACTTGACTAACAACTTCTGTTTCGTGACTACTTTGCCAAAAACTTAAAAATATGAAAAATCTAAAAAATACAAGACATATGTTCCCCTAATAATAATTCTGTGGTTTACTTAGCTCAACATGTAGTTAATACATACGAAAATGTGACGCACTAGTTTATGTGTGTGTTGAGTCATATTTTGTCATTTGTTCAATTAATGAAGGTTTTTCTTTCTTCTCTTTTGATGTATATATTTGTGGCAAAGGATTAGCGTAACGTTTTGTTGCCAGGAATGAGAGAGAGATCAGTTAAATACAGGGAGGAGTTCCAAATATTCTGATGTCTCTGATGGTCTTTGAACAAACAAAAGTTGCTTCTAAGTAAAACAGAAACTTTTCAAACCTAAGTCGGAGCTGCCTCTGCTCTAACTCACCCACTCAGACTTCCGAGCCTTAATTAAACTTCGGTACTGTCTGGTGATTGGTGAGGCCACTGTTGGAGGAAATTTCCTCCTCCTATCTGCTGTTCTGTCACCACACTGCCCATTCTCTAGAGTCCAGCAATGACCGCCCACTGCTCAGGGTCATGGCCGGACCAAGGAAAACTATTAGTTATTGCTTTTCCCACCCGCCCCAGCCCTTCCTCATCTAGTACTTTAAATATCCAGCGATGTCAGCACTTCTGCAACCCCAATGCCTCACAAATTTTGATTTAATTGAGCAAAATGCATCTATTTTTCTCTTCTATGGCTTATAAGAAATTTTTAATTAAAGAAAGCTATTTTCATGGCCAGACCTTCCTGACATCCCTCGACGAAAGGCAGTATGTGCAAACAGTGAAACAGAGCGGGGGCATCACCACTTAGCAAAGCTTTAGATGGAAGCCACTGGTGGGAGAAGAGGTTTAACATACCCTGGGCACCACGAATTTCCACCACACTTCTCCTCCGTCCTGTAATACAAGTTGCAAGTCTTTTTCCCACAACTACATACACATCACGGTTCCAAATGAGAGTGCTCTGTGAAGAATAGATGTTCCTTTAAGGCTCCACCCAAAGAACTGAACTAACATTTAGTAACTCTCTCCACATTCTCAGACCTGTTGGTTCGACTGACCAGGAGAACCTTTTTCCACCATCACATAATTCGCTCATGTCTTTTCCTTTTCTCTTATACATAAATAGTCCCACTAAAAAGGCAACCATGAAAACAAAACAAAACAGCGCAGACTTCAAATTTTACCAATCCCCATACTTAAAGATTCCTTTGTATTTTTGCTTGTTCCTTCCTTTCAAAGTATACAGAGTCCATCTGACTCCATCTGTGTAGGGGAAATGGTTAGTGGTGGCCAAAAGACTTGGCCAAAACACTCAAAGTACTCTCAGCTGAAATCACGAACCTCATTGTTCAAGAAGAAGCAATTTCCTATTCCTAGATTTCCCAGAGAATATCACATCTCCTCCGCATTCTCCTCTCCTCTGAGGAAAGAGGGGAGTAGGTATGTATCATCGTCACTAGCCGGGCTACCACAAAGGAAAACTCATCCTGTCTTGGAGAATTCCTTTCTGGCACAGCATAAAAGAGTTAGAGATTGAGACGAGAAGTCAACTCCCCAGACTACATCATATTTCAACAATGTAAGCCTTTTGCTAAGTATTCTGAAATTACTACTCGAGGGTATCACAGATGCTAGAAAACTGATGTCATTTCCTTGTGACACCCAGACCTTTCACTACATGCAACAGATGATGGGAATCTTTCATTCCAGAGATAATGGCTGAGATAAGGACCACAGACATTCTCCTTGCTAGTTTGCACTGTTTACAGCCAGTTTCCACTGCAGCAGGGAGACCAGAAGACCCAAATGTCTGTTTGCATCATTCCAAGTTAAACCTAAAATAGGGCACTGAGAAAGCAACATGGTAACATACAGATACCATAATTGGGATTAGGGTTCAGGAACCTGCCAGAGTGAATCTGAGTTAGAAGTAAACGAACACAATTGCCATTTTTAAACTCTTCTAAACATCTCCAAACTTCAAAACATAGTCGAGCCTGTTCAGATTTAAAGGAATATTTGGGTTTCATTTAAATGAGCTCAATATTCTTAAATGTATGTTTTCTGCCAAACATCTATGTAATTCAGATGCCTTAACTCAGTTAAATAAACTAACGTTAGCAGATCCAAGTATTTAATACTAAGTAGGACGTAATTTTTTTTTTTTAATGTCTGAAACGTTTATTGATGTGGCTTTCAAATTCAATATTGCCGCTAACCATTAGGAAACTATTACTTGTTGAGAGTTTTGGTGCAGTATTAACCATGACATCTACCATTATCTGAAAAGCTAATAAATACCTCTTTCTTTTCAGCTACATATCTGTGTGAAAACAGATTTTCTTCATACATGTCAACCAAAACATCATGTAACAACAGAATAAATGATATGAGACTCTGGCTGTCTCTCAAACTGGACCATAAGATATTTTCAAAATGAAAAACAATTTTGGTTGATGATTACATAATCTTTATGAAACACATTTCCATGCTCCAATCATTATAACTTTTTAAAGGAAGAAAGGCATGATAGAACTGCATTGAAATAGAGCAATCCAAGGGCATGGGAGCTAACAGGCCTAAAACAGGTTGGTAATAAAATTTTGCATTTAAAATAGAAAATGCTAAGAATTAAAAGAATTTTGTTTCCAACAGAAATATCAACGTGGATACCATAAATTATTCAATGTGTATTTTCTTCCAAATTGCTATGATGATAAATTCTCAATGTTACCCATCAGTCCACTAAATAGTCATCAAAGTTTGTTTGTATTTAGTTCACTAATATTTTTGATAGGAGACATAAAGATTTCAGATTGACTTCCATGAGTGTTAGCAACTCAAGAAAGCTGCTCCTGTTTCTGTTCCTCTTTATGGAAGAAAAAATTAATAGAACCAACGGCTTACTGGAAATAATGTAAAGCATAATCTGATTTTAAACCACTTCCAATTACCCATTTTCTTAGTGAACAAAGTCTGTTGCACAAATGAGGAAAAATACAGAAAGCTTGCATTCTGTCCTCTTTCAAGAGAGAACCACTAAAAATATATAATATGTTCAAAATATATTTCTCTTTGCTCTTCATTTTCCGCTTGAGCTAATTCCTAACCCACCTAGAATACGCGAAGCCACAACACGGGAGAGTCATGTAGGATATAATCCTGAAGGTGTTATGAAAACACACGCGACGTCGGGAATTTGAGGACCATACAGGCTGGTTACTTGATTTCTGTTCTCCTCATCAACGCTTACTCCCATCATCAAGACACTGATGAAGCCCACGCTTGAGCCAGTCTGAACGTCTCTAACTCTGCACCCATGATTCTTCATGTCCAGCACCTCTACTCACACGTCTAACAGGAAACTTACCATCACACATCCCAAGTGGAATCCTGATCTTCCCTTCTCAAACCGCCCTTTCTGCAGTTTTCTACCAAGTTCATCCTTGTATTAACTAAGGCCCCAAATCCCGAGTCCGTCCCTCTTTCTCAGTCTACGTCTAATCCATAAGCAAATCCTGTTGCCTTGACCTTTAAAAGCTGTCCCGAGTCTGACTACGTCTCACCGTCAGTGCTGCTAACACTCTGTACAAGCCAGCACCGTCTTGCATCCGAATTAACTGGGGAAGCTTCCTTGGGTCCTCCTGCCCATCCTCCCGGACGGCTTCCTTCCCTCCATCCCCTGTTACTCACCCAAACGCACCCCCAACTCCTCTCCCCCCGATCACTCTCTCCAGAAACACTTAGCAACTTGCTGCTCCGTGAGTGTGCCGGGACACTAGCTGGCATCACAGGATCTTTGCCCCTGACTCACTTTTTCTCCCAACCATGCTCTTCCCTCCGATAGGATGGGGTTCCTTTTCTGGTACCCTTCAGATCTGGCTTTCTCATCGAGGCTGCTCCTGACGGCTCCCTTACGTCTCCCGCTGCGCCGCTCCCGTCTCCTGCCCTTGTGTATTTCCTCCGTGGCACTTACCAGACCTTTTGACACACTATATATTTGGCCTTTTTTAAAAAATTGCTTTCTTCCCTACTAGATTGTAAGTTCCGCCTAGCCATGTGTTGTTGTTGCTTTGTCTTTTTTGTTGTCATTTTTATACCCCAGTGCCAGGAGTGGAGCGGGGCTCCAAGAAAGTACTCAGTAAACATCTGAGTAAGTGGATAATTAAGTATGGGAAGCAATAAAGGAAGGAAGGAAGGAAATAAGACAGTAGGGATGAATGAATCAAGAGCCCCTGCTATAAATTAATGTCAATCCTGACCTCTTTATGATAAGAACAGGGGCTGGCAGTTGTAACCATGAAGGAGTCCTTCTAAGACACTCTGACACTTTGTTGCCAAAGTGATGCTCGTCTTTGGGCGCGTTCTCTTCCTCATCAACTAAGGAATGAGCATCTGAGCATCACCCAAATCACAGAACTGACAGGAGGCAAGACAGGAATTGATAATAGAAGGAATTCTAAAGCAAATCTTCCAATATCCACCAAGTAACCTCTTTGCAGCGTTCACCACACTCTTTCTCTCTCTGTGCTCCTGGGGTCCGCCCCCAGGCCCCCGACACAAACACACGCAGTAGGGAAGCGTGCTCTGGTTCAGTGGCACTAGGAGAGGAGCGCGCCGTGGAGAGCAGTGCTGGTTGCCCGCCAGCAGACTGGCGCTGCAGTCATGAAGCACGGAGGACACAATCCTGTACCATTTTCTCCAGCTTAAGCCACTGATACAGTTACTCACATTTGAGAGTTCTTAGGAGTACAGCCCAGGGCTTCAGAGCACAGACTGCAACCAGACCACCTGCGATTAAACCACAGCCCGGCACCTGCTGCTAACGTTCCTTACCTCTGTGTCTCGGATTCTGACCCTGAGGTGGGAATAATAGAATAATAACATTACGTACCTCAGAGACTTAGCGCGAACCCTACTGCAATGACTTTATGTGCTGCCTATTCTTTTTTTTTTTAAGATTTTATTTATTTATTTGATAGAGAGAAATCACAAGTAGATAGAGAGGCAGGCAGAGAGAGAGAGAGGGAAGCAGGCTCCCTGCTGAGCAGAGAGCCTGATGCGGGACTCGATCCCAGGACTCTGAGATCATGACCTGAGCCGAAGGCAGCGGCTTAACCCACTGAGCCACCCAGGCGCCCTCTTTTTTTTTTTTTTTAAGATTTTATTTATTTATTTGACAGACAGAGAGATCACAAGTAGGCAGAGAGGCGGGCAGAGAGAGAGGGAAGCAGGCTCCCTGCTGAGCAGAGAGCCCGATGCGGGGCTCGATCCCAGGACCCTGAGATCTTGACCTGAGCGGAAGGCAGAGGCTTTAACCCACTGAGCCACCCAGGTGCCCCTGGCTATTATTATCATTAGCAGCAAGCATACAACCTGAATCCAGAGTCACAAATCTTAGAATGAAAAGGAAACTTGCGGATGATAATCTGAACATCATGTGCAATTTCAACTTCTCTTCACAACCATTTAATTCATAAGGACTTTATACCGTCAGTGACCACAAAGAATTCCACCATCTCCTTGAGGCTGTGAATATTCCACAGCTGCTCAAACAAAGGAAAATCCTGCCTTTACAACCCATCACGGAAGTGACAAAGCCTGTATAGGGATCTGGGAATTGCATTTTTTTTCCATTGCAAGGTCTTCTGTACTATTTGATTTCTCTCTCTTTTTTTTTTTTTTAAAGATTTTATTTATTTATTTGACAGAGAGAGACTGTGAGAAAGAGGGAACACAAGCAGGGGGAGTGGGAGAGGGAGAAGCAGGCTTCCCTCCGAGCAAAGTGGCCAATGTGGGGCTCAATCCCAGGACCCCGGGATCATGAACTGAGCCAAAAGCAAGTGCTTAACCACTAAGCCACCCAGGCGCCCCACTATTTGATTTCTTAATCACATGTAAATAATCATTGATCGAAGCAGTTTTAATAAATTTTACAACAAATTCAGAGGTATTTGGCTGAAAACTGGCAATGGGGAAGTAGAGAGCTTATTGTATTCATGTTTGACCATGAGTAAAGAGGTAAGTTATCAGCATGGGGTATCACTACTGCGGTTATGCTCAAAGATATGCCATCACGTAACTCTGTAAGCCATTTTATCGGCTGTCTCAGCACACAGGGCTGATTATATTTCTGATCACATTTCTAGAATGTACCTAGGAGGAATAGGACACAGGTGGCTCCTGAGGGAAGTGTGGAAACTGCCAAGCACTCTTCTGTCCTCATGTCTAGTACTCTCAGATCCTCACTTCATCTGAAAGGAGACAGAAAACCTGAAGGCGGCCACTTTGGGGTGCTGAAAACGCACCTGTCGAAACACCCAGAATTTTAAAGCAGTTAGTTTTAAAATACACACAGGATTCTAGTTATCAAAAGGGCTTTATGTGCCCCCCCACACGCCTGCCCAAATAACGGTCTGAATCCCCACCCCTCTCAAGGATCATGAGAAAGGAATATTGTCCCCAAAACCGCGCCTTCAACACACAGTGGGACAAGGGCCACAGCTGGTGCGATTAGTGACGCACTCACACTAAGTCTCTGTGCTCAAATTTGGGCCGCACCTTCACACGCGCCCCGTGTGGTCCCGGGCAATTCCTCTAACAGTCCCCGGATGACTGTAAAGAACAGATACAGCGTGGTAGGGGCAGACGTGCCCAGCCGAGCTGCAGTGGGCTGCATCTCCAGGCCTCACAGAGCTTACAGGGGAGAGGGGGTAGGGGTGAAGGGGGAGGGTGCGGGGCAACAAAATAAACACGCGAACACTTGATACATAATCAGATACTAAGTCCAATGAAGGAAAGAATATCCACGTCCCAAGCTCACGGTTTCAGAACAGCCTAATTGTGTTTCTCCTTCCCATAAAAGCATAATCAAAAAGCCCAACTGTGGAACAATGTCATAAAAAAATATAAGCTAAGTTCGACCCAGGTTTTTTCTGAGCCTGTAATGAAAGATTTATAATAATTCATTTTCCCTTGATTTAATCATCTATGTGTGACTTTAAATGATTTAGGAGGTCTTTCTTTTTCTAAGAGACTCTAGGTAATGAGTTTATATTTTAAATTAAAACATATTCTGATATTAAATTTCTAAAAGTAGGTTTTAATGAAAGTGAACCTATCTCACATGCACTTTTCTCCACGACAAGGCTACAATTGATGAAAAGCTCGCTGGATGAAGCCCACTTTCTTCTCAAATTTCTAATTCTAAGTGACTTTACATTTCAATGAAAACCATTCACTAAACCTCCCAACAGCATTTACTAGTTTTTTAATGTCTCAATAAGTATAATAAACAGGTCTTAAAACTCCATATCCCATGTGAAGAAAACACTTACAAGGAAGGTAAAAAAAAAAAAAAAAAGCATGAAGCAATTTCTAAGTGAGACTTGTAAACTTGAGTTTCATAAAGAAACCAGACACTAGAAAACCTACTAGGAAACACTAACACTGCCCACCCTAAACCCAGTTTTTGAGAATATTACAAAAATAAATAAATGATTATAGATAAACTTTCTTAGGGTAATTAATAGGCAAGTGAAAATGCTTGTGTCTCTGAGAATGAAACCAGAAATACTACAAAAAAGACCAGAAGTTTGTAATCTACAACTTGTTTGGTAGAAAATTCCATAAGAAAAAACACTGTCAAGTGGCAGCCCAGCACGAGAGAACTGCTATGTGTAGGCGATGAAAATACACAGCAAGAGTTACCCTAAGTTCCCACAGTTCAAAAGGGTATTTCCAGATTTTTAAAGAAGTGTGTTTAATACTTCATACTCAGGGCTAGAAAGTAGTTTAACTGTCAGTTTAATAAGATATCAAAGCAGGAAACGGAAGCATCTGTCCCCGTCTCCACTTCTACTCTTGGTCCTCACAAGACGCGCTGTAACTAACAAAGCCAAACTCCCCACCCCCCCGCCACCACTACCCCCACGAGCCACACAGACCCAACAGCGGTGCCTGTGGAATATGGCGAGCTCACAGCGCCCAGACACGATGGTTAGGAAACCACACAGTTAGGGGAGACCTGCCCCCGCACCTTTCAAATTTCTAAAACAAATTCTCTCCTTGCCGATACAGACGGCCCAAAGATGGGCTCATGCTCACTTTCTAAGGGCTGCTCATCTAAATAATCCCCGGATTTAGCTCCATCCAGAAAACAGAGATGGGCACGGCCCCGTAATAACTCATTATTTCAGGAAGACTGACAGAAAACCCAAGATCTGCAACAACCGTATCTGCCTCGGTTACAGACCCCTTGAACTTAGACTCCCACGTGCCCCCTCTCGTCCAGCTCAGTTCAGGAACCTCCAAAGCCTAAGAACACAACGTGTTTCCTAAGAAATGCAGAAAGGCGAGGACAGATTGAATATTGACTCTTTACCCTTTGTGTGTGTGTTTGCGTACATGCGTTTACAGGAAATAACTCATTTAAATCATTTCACAGGAAATAACTCATTTAACCCTTTCTACTAATGAGATACAAGAACATGGCCCGGGTTCTTACTCTGCAAACCCGCAGCAGAACTGGGATTCCTGTGTCTCTCACTCAGCTGGTGTCGCTAACAAATATCTCGGACTGGGTGGTTTGAACAGGAATTTAGTTCTCAGAGTTCTGGATGCTGGAAATTGTAAGGACCCTTTTCCTAGTGTGCACAGCCTGTGCCTCTGTTCCTCTTCTTGAAGGATGTTACTTATCTTATCATGGGAGCCACCCTCCTGTAAACCTCATTATCCCCCAAAGCCTCCCCGGGGTAAACACAATCCCATTGAGGATTAGGGGCTTTCAACAGACAAATCGGGGGTTTGAGGGGAGAGGAAGGTTCTGCCCCAAATAAAATCTGAGCAGCATGGCTCTGGAATCAGGGTCTCTGAACAACGCTAGTCTGCACTTAAAAAATAAAGGGAAAAGCCACAAAGTATAGACAAAAGGAATAAAGAAATATGATTAGGTGGCTCAGTCGTTAAACATCTGCCTTCAGCTCAGGTCATGATCCCAGAGTCCTGGGATCGAGCCCCGCATCAGGCTCCCTGCTAGGTGGGAAGCCTGCTTCTCCCTCTCCCACTCCCCCTGCTTGTGTTCACTCTGTTGCTGTGTCTCTCTCTGTCAAATAAATAAAATCCAAAAAAAAAAAAAAAAAAGAAAGAAAGAAAGAAAAGGAAAGGAAAGGAAAGCAATATGCACAGAGCATGAGTACAAGATGAAAGCAAGCATCCCCAAGGACTTAACCAGGGTGTACATTCCTATAAACTCTCTGAGCATCAGTCGCCTGGGAAAAAGGCACAGAAAGTCCCATGCCCTGTGTGTCACAAACTTCTTACAAGTAAACACAACCTGCTTTTGTTCGTGATAAGCTGAGCCCAATACACATTTTCGCCAACAAATTTGTTTATCTTTGTTTGGTTCAATCGAGAACCAGCAACTCCATTAATTAATAATTCCTTTTAAAATCGTTTTCCTCCTTTAATTCATAGCTGGGAAAAAAGGTCGGCTTCCCTCTCTAACGAACAGAGTCAATGAGCAAGCTGGGGAATTTGCACGCAATGACAAAAGAATAAATGAAATTTGCTAAACATATTTTCCAGTGCTTTAGTAATGCAAAAAGCCAAAACAACTGGAGGCCAGAAGTACTGTGCCTTTCTGCCAATTTCTCTTTTTGCATAGGTTGCATATTCTCATTTTATTAGGAAAACACGGGTCCTCGTTCCGAAACGAGCTAGTACACTGTAGAGGGCTGTGAACTGGGAGCCAGGGGAAGTGGAGACCCATTCGAGTTCTATTAAGGTGAAGCCCCAGGCAGGTTGAATCTGTGAGCCTCCACTCCCTGCGCTGTGTAACGAAAACCAACTCCCTTCTTCTGCACCACTTTACAGAGCTACAGGCTGACCGCATTCTATCACCCTTTGCTTTAATGACTTGGCAGATACTGAGTTTTTTTGGTTTTTTGTTTTGGTTGTTTGGGGTTTTTTTTGAAGGGGGGGGGTTGTTGTTTTTTTTTTTTTTACAAATTAAAGGTTTGTGGCAACTTGCTTTAGGCAAGTCTGTGGGCACCACTTTTCCAATAGCATTTGCTCACTTTGTGTCACTGTGTCACATGTTAGAGATTCTCGCAATACCTCAAACTTTTTTGTTATTATTATACTTATTACGGTGGTCTGTGCTCAGTGATTACGACCCACTCAAAGCTCAGATGATGGTTAGTATTTTTTAGCCATAATGTATTTCCTAATTAAGGTATACGATGAGGGAGCAGAAGACTGGCTGAACACAAAGCAGTTGGCCCCCTGCATCCTCCCCTCCGCCCACTCCTGGGTGGGACATGTGTGACATTCTTCCAGGAAGCTCCCCGACTAGACGTTAATACCTTGCAAGAGGGAAAAACAACTTGAACTTGAAAATGGCGAGCCCTCTGGTATTGAAGGCCAGCCTCTCTAGCATATGAAAGTTATTCTGAAACTTCCCTTTTCCTTACTTCTCCCAACTCTGGAGTATATAACCAGCCACTTCGCAAGACCCCAGTGCAGCTGCTCTTTCTACCCATGGGTCCTGTCCCCGTGTTTTAATAAACCACCATTTTGCACCAAAGACATCTCTAGAATTCTTTCTTGGGCCTCAGCTCAGGATCTCATCCCACCGAACCTCAACCTATATTCAGAAACCATATTAGTATATTCACAATTTTTTTAAACACGATGCTACTGTGCACTTAATACTATAGTATAGTGTAAATTTTATTTGCCCTGGAAACCAAAACCGTTATTTAACTCAGCTTATTCGGATATTCGCCTTACTGTGGTAGCTGGAACCAAACCCACAATATATCTGTGATACGCCTGTATTGGCAAATAACAGAAGGAAGGGGGTTGGGAGAGAGGTGAAAATTCAAACCAGTATTCAAGCCTGTGTGTCCTGTTCGTCAAAAGCAACTCTCTTTTTAAATACCTGCCAACCTACGTGATTTCTTCCTACACAGTTATTAGAACAAGGCAGACTTAACTGGAATTTCTGATTTTTTGTTTAAAGATTTATTTATTTGAGAGAGAAAGAGAGAGAACATGCGCAGGAGGAGCAGAGGGACAGGGAAAGAGAATCTCAGGCTGACTCTGCAACACAGGGCTTGATCTCCCGATCCTGAGATCAGGACCTGAGCAGAAACCAAGAGTGGGATGCTTAACAGACTGTGCCACCCAGATGCTCCTGGAATGTCTGATTTAAACCTAAAAGCAGGTCGTTGTCGTTGTAAGGTATCCTTAGCTGCATTTTTTAAAAAGCATTTGAAAAAACAAACATTAGGCTTAGAGACCAAAAAATAAAAACAACCATGATTTCTTTGACCAGTTAGTTTACATAATTATCTTATTTGATGTCAAGACACATGATTTTCACAAATCATGATTAAAAGGATAGAAATTTCAACAAGGACCTAATTTAGTACTTGTTGCCCACGGGTTCACAGTACTAGTTGGCTTTAGATAGGACAGACATTAAAAGGAAGAAAGAATGGGGCACCTGGATGGCTCAGTCATTAAGTATCTGCCTTCGGCTCAGGTCATGATTCCAGGGTCCTGGGATCGGGCCCCACTTTGGGCTCCTGCTCAGCCGAAGGCCTGCTTCTCCTTCTCCCAGATCCCCTTGTTTGTGTTCCTTCTCTCACTGTCTATCAAATAAATAAATAAATATCTTTTTAAAAAGGAAGAAAGGAATGAGGGCCGGGATGCATGGGTGACTCAGTTGGTTAAGTGTCTACCGTCAGCTGGGGTCATGATCCCAGAGTCCTGGCATCAGTCCCACATTGGGTCCCTGCTCAGCAGGAGCCTGCTTCTCCCTTTGCCTGCCACCGCCCCTGTTTGTGCTCGCTCGCTCACTCTCTGACAAATAAATAAATAAAATCTTTAAAAGGAAAGAAAAGACAAGAGTGAGGACCTTCAATACTTTGGGAAGAACCGTCCTGGAAGGTTAGAAACTTACTTCTATGGATGAGATCATTAAACACATCTAAGGTATCTCTTGCTGCAGTATTTTTTTTTTTAAGATTTTATTTATTTAGGACAGACAGAGATCACAAGCAGGCAGAGAGGCAGGCAGAGAAAGAGAGGAGGAAGCAGGCCCCCCACAGAGCAGAGAGCCCCACGTGGGGCTCGATCCCAGGACTCTGGAATCACAATCCAGAGGCAGAGGCTTTAAACCACTGAGCCACCCAGGCGCCCCACTACAGTAACTTTAATCTATTTTGAGAACATGTATACCGAGGGAATGTAATAATGTATATGAGCCAGTTAAAGCTTCAACTTAAGGGGCAGTCAGCCATCCAATACCCATACCTCAGGGATGGTGGGCCAGCACTATGTAGGAAAGGCCATACTTCCTCAATTGCTTTCATGACTGTTCTGTAGTTTTCTGTGTACAGATCCTTTACCTCTTTAGTTAGGTTTATTCCTAGGTATCTTATGGTTTGGGATGCAATTGTAAATGGGATTGATTCCTTAATTTCTCTTTCTTCTGTCTCATTATTGGTGTATAGAAATGCAACTGATTTCTGTGCCTTGCTTTTACATCCGGCCACATTGCTGAATTCCTGGTCACAGGTAGGGAAAAGGAGGGAAAACTGAATGAAAGGTCATCAGAGAGGGAGCAAAACCATGAGAGATTCTGGACTCTGGGAAACCAACTGAGTGTTGCTGGAGGGGTGGGGGGTGGGAGGACGGGGTGACTGGGTGATGGGCATTAAGAAGGACCTGTGATCTGATGAGCACTGGCTGTTGTATGCCACTGACGAATCACTGACCTCTACCTCTGAAACTAACGATGTACTATATGTCACCCAATTGAATTTAGTTTTACCTATGATGTATTATTTGTTTCAGGGGTACAGGTCTGGGAATCATCAGACTTACGCAATTCACAGCACTCACCATAGACAGACCCTCCCCAATGCCCGTCACCCAGACACCCCAACCCTCCTAACACCTTCCCCTCCATAACTGAATTTAAATTATCGAAAAAGAAAGGCCATACTTCAGAGGCAGATATTACAAGTTACTAGATCAGTACCCAAAGTTTTGCTACTTAGCATTCTCATATGTGAAGTGAACATTTACTGGTTAAAGCAAAAAGATACGAGACATGTGGATTAGCTAAAAACTCCTAGTGAGACTCCACTCCGCCCCTGTCCAGAGACTGAGCATGAAAACCTAGCCGAGTTTATAGCCTAGATCCTTCAGGATGCTGCCAGAGGCTTTAGATCCTGACTGGTCGCGGGTCCAGCTATGCTCCGAGTTAGACTTCTAGTTCCCAGCGACAGATTATAAGGTGAGGGATTTCCTAGCTCTGCGATGTGTTTGTAACAGACTGGAACAAACCTTTCAGACAAGATATTGGTGAGAGTAGCCAAAGGACAGAGAGCTGGATACCCTCAGGTTTACCAAGCAGGCTTTTCAACCTGTTTCATTTCCCGGCCAATAAATAGTTGCCATATATATATATATATATATATATATATATATATATATATATAGAGAGAGAGAGAGAGAGAGAGAGAGAGAGAGAGAGAGAGACAGAGAGGAAAATTACATCAGAAACTTGTTTCCATCTAATCTGATAGTAGAGTTACTCTGCACACCGTGTACGTGCAAACTCTCCACTTTGCACTCGCTGCCCAGGCAACGTTAGTCACAGCGCCCCCTTCCACTCTCAAAGGTATCACAGTTTGTAGGATAAGTTACATGAATATTCCACCTACTAGTGAGACCTTGGGGATAAAACTGAGCCTTATGAAATTTCAAAGTGCCCTGCAGCTACTATTTCCTATGAAAACGGTCCTAGAGCTGTGACTACCATACTGATTCCCAAAATACAGAAGGAATCTTGTATGCACACCTCCATCTCTTTTCACAAAACTCAGCTTCAAAGCTGTAGGGTAACTCCCATCATGAAAATAGCAGGCTAGGGGATGTGAATCGATCCTCCCACTGAGAGTGATTTAAAATGTGGGATAAAATATATTCATCAAATATCTGAAAAAGCATCCAGGAGCAGCCAAGAGAGGAAACAGCAGGCTAAGGAAGAGAGAATGCAGGAAAACGAGCCAGTTCAGAAACTGTAAGTCCTATCCCAACGAATCCAAACTTTCTGTTGACAGCCTGAAGAGCCAAAGGCCAAACATTAAAGCTCAAGGCCCACCCAATGTAGAGATTCTAGACTTCCATGACAGTAAAGTGGGACTCGAAGGGCTACGCGCCCAGGGG
This sequence comes from Mustela nivalis, assembly GCF_964662115.1. NCBI lineage: Eukaryota > Metazoa > Chordata > Mammalia > Carnivora > Mustelidae > Mustela > Mustela nivalis. The sequence goes on along the minus strand of NC_139035.1, from coordinate 5,850,806 downwards.
AACCAACTCAGGCTGGGGAGGAGAAGTCAGCAAGGCTGCAGGGGATCCCGAAAGCCTGATTTCAGGAGAGCCTAAAGCCATAAGGACCCTACGCTCTAGCACACTAGGTAAATAAATCATTTCTGCAAAGCACCTTCATCCTTGACTTTAAATTCTTCTAAACCACTGGAGTGTTTTTGTTTTGTTTTTTTTTCCAGAGGGGGGCACACCACAGTTTCACCCTTCCCATTGGAAAACTGGGATACTTTACAGGATAGTTTAGAAGTTGCCAGACATATCTACAACCACGTTAGAGCCGCTCAGGTCTTCCCTGTAACCTTGTGTGCGTGGGCACACACGGGTAAGTATCTGGGCCCGCCTCGCCTGTATTACCACATGAGTAAACTCAGTCAAGAAACCCGTCCTTTCTTCCCTCTCCACCCTGTGACTCTTTGTGACACTCCACATGTGCTATTGTAGAAAATAACCTTTGAGTCTGAGCTGGGTGTGGTGTTCCGCGGACAGGGCGGCAAGACCACAATTAGACTTCTGGCACCTCCCGTCCAAACCTTCCACGCTAACTACTCTAATGCAGAACTTTAAAAATAGGAACATTACAAAGTAAGCCCAACCCTAGCCTTTTCTGGAGTTTTGGTGAGGGAAAAGAGAAAAAGAGGGAAAAAAACTTCCTGCTGTTTTACAATGTTGCACATACTTTGTTTTCAAGATACCAAGGCTGGTGGTAGACAAAGCGCCATCTTGAAAAAGCAGCTCCCGTGATGAAAAGAACAGGCCCAGAGGGTGAAGAAGACTGGGCCCCAGTTTAGTCTGTTCCGCGAACGGGCTCTGTGACCTTGGAAGAGAAACCTAACCACCAAAAGGTCTCCGTTTGCTCCTCCAGAAGATGATACCGGAGGTCTGGATAAAGTCTGTGGCGGCTTCTCCAACCAAAATCCATGATGTTTATGCTTCTGTGGATTTCTCCGTGGAGGCCTATCCTGATAGAAGTCAAGTTTATTCTAGAGGCCACAAGTGATTCACACATGTACATCACGGTTCCAGACAACACGCGGAGACAGACAGGACTTATTCACTGCAAGGCACCCCAGTTGCTCCTTCAGTCTTAAACTCGAAGGCGGCTGTTTTTTTCCTTTTTTTTTTTAGAAAACCGTGTACAGGGTTTCAAAGTGACTCAAGCAATCACTTCACATCCTAATAGGATAAAGTTTATGCATAATTCTGTGTGACCCTTCAACTACTGACGTTCACGCCGTGTTATTGTTAGCGTTGCATGTTAAGCTAGCAAATTTTCAATGAACTCTCACTGGCTTTACCACAGACACAGATGTTAGGTGGACTCCTTTGCTCATAAGGTTCTCATTATTAACTCAACCCGGGCTGAATATTTGACTGAAGGAAAGGACCATATCATTATTTTCAGATTTCATTCTATGACTTAACTGGGATACATCTGCCAGCTTTAGAAACGCCAAGTACTTCTTGGCGCCAGCCCTGGCGTCCTGTTCTATGACTACTCCCCCCAACGCTTCAGTTTGAGGAAGTCTCCTCCCCATCAAAACAGTTTAATAAAAACTTAAATTATGATTAAGAGTTACTCATCAATTGACAGAGCATACCAGGCCTGTGCTATTTATGAATTATTCCTCACAATATTTTAAGGCTAACAAATAGAATCCACATTCATACAGGGGTGAGCTAGAAAGCCAGTTAAATGTTTTCATGATTTATAAAGTCTGTGTTCTACTTGAAACCATATTTCTTTAATAGGTAAACTGGCATTCCACTGGATAATTCAATCTGCTTTAAATCTACTCTAAGACTCCGAACAGCTTATGGGGGGTTCCGAATAGATTTCCTCTAAGCACCTTTGGGCAATATCTCTCAGCATAAATGTGATAGGAAGATATGGCACAGGAATGCCTGTCAATTACAGGGCAGATTTCAAGTCCTTAAAACACTGACACTAAAACCACTTAGAAGACGTTAAAATCAGCCCAACTCTAAACATAGGGAGTATGTTATAAGCCTAGTTAAAGATAGAAATTAAAACAACAACATAAAAGTAATAACAAAAGGTCCCGATATTACTGCTTCCCTGGGTCTGGACCACCAACAGTAATATACATAGGCAAGCATCATTTGAAACTATCTTTGATGGATATTAGGAAAAATAATTCAATCCCTCTAGGCATAGAAAAGCCCAGGGGTTTACATATAGTAAATAACTGAAGTTATTCAAATCAACTATTTGAATAATAGTTATTAAATTTTTATTCAGTTATTAGATAACCAATTAATAGTTATTCCATTATTATTCAGTTACTAAGTAACTGAATAACTGAATTCAGATATCCAAATAACTGAAAGAAGAGCGACGGTTTTCCACCCTAAGTCATTATACATAATTAATGAGATTTTGTGATTCTTTATGCATCTCATCGTATCTCGGAACAGGAAGACTAAGAGAACATGCCCCCTCATTTGTCCAATGCTTTATAGACATCCACGACAAACGATCATTCAGCCTCTTGAACGCGTGAGTTCTCATCTAGTTACTACGCATGGCAATCCAGTCTACTATTCAACGTCTCTAATCCTAAAAACATTCTTAAAAAATAGTAACAATCAGAGGCTGGCATTGGAGCAGGGAACACGGTAAAAATACTGCTTCGGTGGGCGACGTGGTACTGGTTCAGAAAGGCTTTCGTTACAGTGATGCCGAAGCATGGGAAAAAGGGAGCCGTGGTAGAAGATGGGGAAGAACCCAAGATTGAGCCAGAAGCCAAGAAAAGTAAGGTGGGAGCAAAGAAAAACGAAAAAGAGGCAGGAGAGAGGCCAGTCTTGTATGAGGACCCCCCAGATCAGAAAACCTCGCCCAATGGTAAATCGGCCACCCTCAAGATCTGCTCCTGGAATGTGGATGGGCTTCGAGCCTGGATTAAGAAGAAAGGTTTAGATTGGGTAAAGGAAGAAGCCCCAGATATCCTCTGCCTCCAAGAGACCAAATGTTCAGAGAACAAACTACCAGTTGAACTTCAAGAGTTACCTGGACTATCCCATCAGTACTGGTCAGCTCCTTCAGACAAGGAGGGGTACAGTGGTGTGGGCCTGCTTTCCCGCCAGTGCCCCCTGAAAGTCTCCTATGGCATTGGTGAAGAGGAACATGATCAGGAAGGCCGAGTGATCGTGGCTGAATTTGATGCATTTGTGCTGGTAACAGCCTATGTACCTAATGCAGGCCGAGGTCTGGTACGCTTGGAGTACCGGCAGCGCTGGGATGAAGCCTTTCGCAAATTCCTGAAGGGTTTAGCTTCCCGCAAGCCCCTTGTGCTATGTGGGGACCTCAATGTGGCTCATGAAGAAATCGACCTTCGCAACCCCAAGGGAAACAAAAAGAATGCTGGCTTCACTCCACAAGAGCGTCAAGGCTTTGGGGAATTACTACAGGCCGTGCCACTGGCTGACAGTTTCCGGCACCTCTACCCCAACACGGCCTATGCCTATACCTTTTGGACCTATATGATGAATGCTCAATCCAAAAATGTCGATTGGCGCCTTGATTACTTTTTGTTGTCTCACTCTCTGTTACCTGCATGTGTGACAGCAAAATCCGTTCCAAGGCCCTGGGTAGTGACCACTGCCCTATCACCCTATACTTAGCACTGTGACACCATCCCTAAATTACTTTAAACCTAGGAAATAAGCCCCCCAATTTAGCTTTAAAACTTACCCTCCCCAAAACATCTTTAAAAACTGCTCTCTAGAAATATGTGCACTGTATTTCCCTTCTAACAATACAAATCCTTCAACCAGCCTACTACTGATGCTTTTCTTTAAACCTCCCAATTTTTTTACATTAAAAAAAAGCTACTGATGACTTCCTTTGAACTGTCCACATGAAAATAAAGAGCCATAGTTTCAAAAAAAAAAAATAGTAACAATCAAAACAAGCATCCGTGTGACTCCTTCCCTGGTTGAAACCAATCTGTTAGAAAACTCATGCTAGCTCATTGAACACCTACGATTCCAGTTTCCATGTACTTATCTCTCCAGTACACTCTCTTCAGGTATTTCCAATGGCTGAGACATACCCCACTATCACTCCTGTTTTTGAGTCAGTCTTTGAAAATGACATCCAGAATTAAATACCTCAGATATAGTCTAATGAGCTAAAGAGTGCAGTGGGACCAGTACTTCAGATGAATTAAAAGAGAACTATTTATTAATGCAGACTAAATATGTCCCATGGGAAATAGGCTTTTAGCAAAACATAGAAACAACATAAAAGTCAAGTTACTGGTAACCCCTCCAAAAACGATCACAGGTAGCATTTACAAAAACATACTAATCTCAAAAACTCTAAAATAATTTTAACACCAAACCGCACATCCTTCAGCCCAAATTTAGGTATTCAAAAGCTCAATTTTTATTTTTCTACTTACCATGTTGTATATCTTTCATATCTAAATGAAGGCTAGACATTAATATTCCAACTGCTTGTGATCTTTTGTTGCTTAATAACTTGACCACCTGCCCAAAGAAAGGAAAAAAGGAAAATATTAATTTGTGATATGCTCAATAACATGTCCTTTTTAATCCTAAATGAACAACGTACAGTTTAAAGTCTAGTATTCAAAAACTGATCTGAACTTTTGTGTTTTATGTCTTCCACCTTCAAAATCAACTGTCTTCACCCATTAACCTCAATGGCAAGCTCTTTACCAGTCTTTTGAGAGACTGTCAGTGCATAAAATTTCTAATAGTTCAGGAAAGTAGTTTGGTCTCTGTGAAATAACAATTACACATTTGATCATTCGTAGCCTGAGATTTTTAAAGTGTCCCCCCACCCGTTTTTTTGAGCACAGAAGTCCTTTATATTTTTTCCATTTTATTTCTTTTCAGTGTTCCAAAATCATTGTTTATGCACCCTACCCAGTGCTCCATGCAATCTGTGCCCTCCTTAATACCCACCACCAGGCTCACCCAACCCCCCTCCTCCTCCCCTCCAAAACCCTCAGTTTGTTTCTCAGAGTCCCTTTCATGATGTCGGCCCTTAAAACTCTGGTCAGCAGGTGAAGGTGAAGTCTACACCCAGGGCATCTGTTGCATCAGACCTGTCTGAGCACAAAGTGGAAAATGCACTTTGATTCTGGTCCTTCAGAAAGCTGTTTACCTGGCAGTCCCTCTCATTCTGCCAACCTTCATTCTCCCTCTCATTCTGCATTTGGCCGACATTTTGTGGAGAGCTTTCCAACTAATTAATAGAGGAAAACAAGCAGCAAACTCAAAGGGTTATGTCTGCTTCATCTCAAATCTGGCTTTCCAGAGAGTTCTAACAAGTCAGTCAATCCACACATCCCACAAGAAATCTTCCTAAAACAGAGGTAGGCATCCTGCTATTGGACATACACCCTTAAACTATGTTTTCCAGATGCTGACGCAGCACCGATAAGTCCTGCTTATGAAACCATTATCGCAGGTCCTGAAGGGCAGCAAGTTCTATGTACTGTCATGGTTTTGTTATAGGTCGGCTTCAGAAAAACCCCGGAGGAAAAGGGGGAATAAAAGGTTCCAGTCAGATTATCAGAAGTGACAGCTGCCCGAACATCTATCACGTTTGTTGACCTTGTCTTTCTTTTTGGTTTAGGTTGGGCCAATCAGTAAACTAATAAAATAATCATGCCCAGCTGTCACACTAAGTCCGAGTAAAACAATACTCTTAATAGCAGTACTAGCATTCTTGGTTCCCCAGCCAGGATGAGGGCGGAGAATAAGACAAACACTTCAGAAGGGCCAACCACAACCTCTCCCACGCGTGTTTCTGCAAGCTTCTCGCAGAAAGGACTGACACCCAAGGGACTGTGCTTCCTCAAAAGAAGGTATATGTGTACACACACACACACGCTTTGATTAACTTGCTCTTTAAACATTTTATGAAAGTTCAGCTAAAATATTAGAACTTAAATATGAATCCATTCATACCCCAAGGATTTCTATCAATATGGTTCTCTTCTTCAGAAGTGCAGCGAAACTTCTTATCAGAAAAACAAAAGGCATGTATTCTGACCTCAGAAACACTTTCTAGGGGACCCTGGGTGGCTCAGCAGGTTAAAGCCTCTACCTTCCACTCAGGTCATGATTCCAGGGTCCTGGGATCAAGCCCCGCATCGGGCTCTCTGCTCAGCAGGGGAGCCTGCCTCCCCGCCCCCACCCCCGCCTGCCTCCCTGCCTACTTGTGATCTCTCTCTCTGTCAAATAAATAAATAAAATCTTAAAAAAGAAAGAAAGAAAGAAAGACTTTGTAACTTCAGGTAGATACCATCTGGGTCCCATCCGTGATGCTCTGACCAAAGGGAATGGATCTGTTCCCATATGTCAACGGACCGTTCTGCCGTACGACAGGCTGATCACACCCTCCCAGACGCTCCTGACTCCGCAGCTCTTGGCAGCCCTTCTCAGGCCTTTTCAAGGTGAATTATTCTGATTTTACCTTAAACACAGGCATATTTCAGAGTTCTGTTCTCAGCACTTTATTCTGTTCACTTTATGACCTATGATTTCTCCTCTATAGACATACACGCCAGCACCTATAAATTCATTCTTGTAACTGTATCTTCAACTCGACAGTACCCTACTTTCCTAATAGGTATCTGCACATAAATCTCTACTGGACAGGTCTAAAGCCAAACTCGTCATCAGGTCCACCCCAAAACCTATCCATCTTTTCCTTTTCCATGAGCTGAAATAATGGCGCCCCCACCCTCCACCCACCTACTCAAGTCAGAAATCTAGAAATCAGCCTAGACTCTTAATCGACTTCATCTGAATACTGTGGTCTGCTAACAAGTCCTGTCAATTAGAACTCCTTCAAATTTCTGGAACCCACCCTTCCTCTTCAACTCTGTTGTCAGAGTTTATTTCTATGCTTTATCTTATAGAAATCAACGGGAACTTTTTCCAACTAGCCTCCCAAATCTAGTGCAGCAGCTCTCAAAGTGTGCTCCCTGGACCTGCGGGCATGATCGTCACCTGGGCACCTACGAAAAATGCCAAAATCTTGGGCCCTGTCACAAACCTACTAACCAGAAAGTGTGGGTATCAGATTTTTCCTCAATCTGCACTTCAAAAAACCTTTTAAGTGACTCTAGAATCACTGATGACTCTCACTGCTTCTGTCCATTCTCAAACTGATACCCAAGTACCATCTCTAAGACTGTGATATTTGCACGTCTTTCCTCGCTTGTTAAACCTGGGTGGCTCATATTTACATGTTAGTGTTTTATTTTTTATCTTTTTAAAGATTTTATTTATTTAACAGAGAGAGAGAGATCACAAGTAGGCAGAGAGGCAGGCAGAGAGAGGAGGGAAGCAGTTTCCCAGTCGAGCAGAGAGCCCGATGCGGGGCTCGATCCCAGGACTCTGGAATCATGACCTGAGCCGAGGCAGAGGCTTAACTCACTGAGGTACCCAGGCACCCCTACATGTTAATGTTTTAAAAGGTTGTACAGATTTCCAGCCCATGACCATGAACTATCTTTCCATTTCTTTGTGTCACCTTCAATTTCTTTCATCAATTTGTTATTGTTCTCACAGTATAGACTGGAAGAATTAATATTATTAAAATGTCTGTACTACCCAAGGAAATCTACAGATTCAATGCAATCCCCATCAACATACCAATAGAATTTTTCACAAAACTAGAACAAATAGTCCTAAAATTAGTATGGAACCACACCACAAAAGACCGTGAGTAGAGAGTAATCTTGGAAAACAACAACAAAAGTAGAGGTATCACAATCCCAGATTTCAAGACATACCACAAAGCTATAATAATCAAAACAGTATGCACAATACATAGATCAATGTTACAGAATAAAAAACCCAGAAATCAACCCACAATTATATAATCAATTAACCTACAACATAAGAGATTAAAAATATACAATGGGGTAAAGATAGTCTCTTCCATAAATGGTGCTGCAAAAACTGGACAGCTACATGCAGAAGAATGAAACTAGACAAGTTTCCTACACCATACACAAAAACAAACTCAAAGTGGATTAAAGACCTACATGTGAGACCTAAAACCATAAAACTCCCAGAAAAGCAACTCAGGCAGTAATCTCTTTGGCATGGGCTTTAGCAACATTTTTCTAGATATGTCTCCTCAGGTAAAAGAAACAAAAGCAAAAATAGATTAGAACTATACCAAAATAGCTTTTGCATATGAAGGAAACCATCAACAAAATGAAAAGGTAACCTACTGAATGGGAGAAGATGTTGGCAAGTGATATATCCAATAATATAAAAAGAACTGCCACTGCGGAAAACAGTAATGAGGTTCCTTAAAAAATTAAAAATAGAAGTACCATATGATCTAGTCATTCCACTACTGGATATTTACCCAAAGGAAATGAAAGCACCAATCTGAAAAGACATATGCACCCCAATGTTTACTGCAGCATTATTTACAATAGTCAAGATGTGGAAGCAAGCCATGTGTCCATTGGCTGATGAATGGATAAAGAAGATATGGTATATACATACACTGGAATATGACTCAGCCATAAAAAAAAGAATGAAATCTTGATATTTGTGACAACATGGTTGGACGTGAAATAAATCAGACATAGAAAGACAAATGCCATGCAATCTCACTGACCTACGGAATCTAAAAAAGAAAACACATGAACAAACAAACAAAAAACAGAAATAGAGCCGTAAACACAGAGAACCAATTATTGGTTGTCAGAGCAGAAGAAGGTAGGAGGCTGGGGAAAATGAGTAAAGAAGAGTGGGAGAAACAGGCTTCCCATTAAGGAATGAATAAAACATGGGAATAAAAAGTATAGCACAGGGAATACAGCCAACGACACTATAATAGTGACGTATGTGGACAGATGGTAGCTATGCTTGTGCTGGGTAGAGCACAACTTAGGATGATGTTGAATCACTGTGCTGCACAGCTGAAATTCACACTGTGTGTCAACTATACATCAATTAAAAAAAATAAAATAAAGTGTCCCATAGACTGTTCATTTACTTTTTCTGTTATAATGCAAGTGAACTTATTACAAATTATATTTTACATTTTAAGATTATAGGTAAGAATAATAACTACCCATCACCTTCTAGAAGGCATCTACACAGGGAAGGACAGACATCTAAAAGGACCGACTCTGTAGTTCCCTAGAGTAACTCAACCTTTATGTTACAAAGCATAATCATTATTGATCCTTCTTCTAAAAAACACCCTGTATAACAAGAACCTGAAGCTATCAAACTAGAACATTCTTAGAATCCAGGCACAACAGAGGCAATGGAGAGTAGAGAGTTGACTCTTAGAAACTGATCTCAGGGGCGCCTGGGTGGCTCAGTGGGTTAAGCCGCTGCCTTCGGCTCAGGTCATGATCTCGGAGTCCTGGGATCGAGTCCCACATCGGGCTCTCTGCTCAGCGGAGAGCCTGCTTCCCTCTCTCTCTCTCTGCCAGCCTCTCCATCTACTTGTGATTTCTCTCTGTCAAATAAATAAATAAAATCTTAAAAAAAAAAAAATTAGCTATTAAAAAAAAAAAAAGAAACTGATCTCAGAAAAATGGAAAATGCAGAACTAATTTAAAATCTATAAAAATTAGAACATACAACCAGAACAAAAGGATTATTTTGAATTTATCGAATTCACTTATTAGATTCACCTAATATTCTTAATAAGGCTTTTAGTCTTAGATTAACCCAAGGAAGCAGGACTGTGTAGGGATTATGAACATGGACTCCGGAAAATAAATCATTACTTCTCAAACTTCTAATATGCCACGTGAATCATCTGGAATCTTTTTTAAAAATGCAGATTCTGACTCCTAGGTCTGGCAAGAGCTTTCTGGAAAAATGATTCCAACCTCCTAAAGCCTCAGTTTCCTTATTTAAAAAATTAATAGCACCTTCGACTTCAAAACGCTGTAGTGGATATCGAGAATACACTTGACCCTCTTGGGAATAAACCCAACAAAAAAGTATACTCACACTGATCGTAAGGGCTGCACAAAGTTTAAATACTTAGGGAAGCGCTTTAAATGGTTTCTCAAAAATAAAATATCTGTCAACTTTTCATTCCTCAGTTTAAATCTACAAAGGAATTAATAATCTCACCACCCTCTCATGTGATTTCCTAAGAAATGTGGGTCTTAATTAGTTCAGAGTAGTTTTCCAGTAGATGCAAATGACGTCTCCCTTAATTCTCTTCCAGGCATCCAACATGACTGATGGTATGTCTGCTTTAACCAGTGCAGTTTTAGGCCACAGGAAGAGAACAAAACTGTGCATGTGGCCCCAGTCAAACTTTTACAACCCTAATATAGTTAATATAATTAGGCTGCATACCTAAAATGCGTTTCAAATTAACATGAACTAATCTGTGGCTTGAATAATTACTGTGTCAAGGAGACATCCTTGGTCTATTTCCACTGTCCATACGTTTTTTTATTTCTTTGTTTAATTATAAACTAAGCCAGTATTAGAAACTTATAGTAGAATGATGATGGTGGAAGCAACAAAGATAAGAAGGATATATTCAAGGCACCTGGATGTCTCAGTCAGTTAAGTGTCTGCCTTCAGCTCAGGTCATAATCCCAGGGTCCTGGGATTGAGTCTCGCAATGGGCTCCCTGCTTGGTGGGGCATCTGCTTCTCCTCTCCCTCTGTCTGCCACCCCCCTGCTTGTGCTCTCTCTGTCCACTAAATAAATAAAATCTAACAAATAAGTAAATAAATAAAATTAAAAATAAAAAAGAAATTTTAAAAACCCAAGGATGTATTCACACATATTCTTGTAGATTGCTAAACATTAATGTTCCTGTGTTATTTTGAAAACCCGCTACGCGACTAACTGTACAGAGATGTCTAATAACGGGAGTCCCAGGACAGCACAAGCTAATTAAATAGGTACATCAAAAGCTTAAGATTGAGCACAACTTGCAACTAGAAATTCTGAAAACCACTCATTTTCACTAAATTGCTTTGTTTTCTTTCTCAACTTCAACCACCATTCTATGAAAATGTACAGTAAAATGACAGACAAGACTTAGTCTCCACTTTAGTTCTTCTTCCCACTGCCTACTCCCTTCCCTTTCTACCCTGGCAAAGGGAAGTAGGGAGAGCATGTGTGAGTCCGACAGGATCATATCCGACATTGTGCTCCAGAAAGCATGCCGGGGCGGGGGTGTGCAGCCCACCCAGGGGAAGGGATACATTTCCCTAATTCTAACGAAGACTCCTTATGGATTAGCTGCAACTCTGGGTCAAAATTCCAGCTACTTTACTGCCACATCCTCGAGCATCTTACTAAATCACTTGGATCCTCCTATCCTGATCTGAAAAATAGAGGGCATGCTTTCTTACAGAGGCTCATATGAGGATTATTGCAGATGTAAAGAAGGGTAATCCACTCAAAATGTAGATCACAGGCTGCTGCCAAGTCCTGTGTATTACCTGCCCAGGAAGAAATAGATATGTACAGAAATGGAGAGCAAGTATTAGAAATTTTATAGCAATATGATGGAGTGATGTTTTATCTGTTGAATTTAGATTTGTACGTCTTTCTTTGGGTTCTTCTAATTTCATTTATGTAGTAATGCATTTATATTTAGTTCACAAAAGTTATCAAAACATACTGGATTGTGGATTTAAAAACTGGTCCTTCACTAAAATAGCTTGAGATGGGAACATGTGGACAAAGGCCAGTACTTTGGTGACAAAGACTGAATATTTGTGTCCCCCAAATCTATGTGGAAGCCCCATGCCCAGTGTGATGGTATCAGGATGTGGAGCCACAGGGTGGTGTCTAGTCAGAAGAGTGAAATCCTCAAAAAATGGGATTAGTTCAGGCTACTCTAGAGCCTACAGAACACTCAGGAAAGAAATTGAAGAAGACACCAAAAGGTGGAAAAACATTCCATGCTCATGGATCAGATGAATAAACATTGTGAAAATGTCTATGCAGCCCAGAGCACCCTATACTTTCAATGCCATCTGCATCAAAATACCATTGGCATTTTTCAAAGAGCTGGAACAAACAATTTTAAAATTTGTATGGAACCAGAAAAGACCCCAAATCACCAAGGAAATGTTGAAAAAGAAAAACGAAGCTGCGAGCATCACGTTGCCTGATTTCAAGTTCTATTACAAAGCTGTGAAACCAAGACTGCATGGTACTGGCACAAAAACAGACACACAGACCAGTGGAGCAGAGTAGAGAACCCAGATATGGACCTTCAACTCCATAGTCAACTAATCTTTGACAAAGCAGGAAAAAATATCCAATGGAAAAAAAGATGGTCTCTTCAATAAATGGTGCTGGGAAAATTGGACAGCTACATACAGAAGAATGAAACTCAACCATTTTCTTATACCACACACAAACATAAACTCTAAATGGATGAAAGACTTCAATGTGAGACAGGAATCCATCAGAATCCTAGAGGAGAACATAGGCAGTAACCTCTTCAACATCAGCCACAGCAACTTTTTTCAAAACACATCTCCAAAGGCAAAGGAAACAAAAGCAAAAATGAACTTTTGGAACTTCATCAAGATAAAAAGCTTCTGTACAGCAAAGGAAATAGTCAGTGAAGCTAAGAGGCAACCCACAGAATGGGAGAAGATATTTGCAAATGGCACTACAGATAAAGGGGGGATATCCAAGATCTATAAAGAATTTCTCAAACCCAACACCCAAAGAACAAATAATTGAGTCAAAAGATGGGCAGAAGACATGACAGCCACTTCTCTAAAGAAGACATACAAATGGCTAACAGACACATGAAAAAAAATGCCAACATCATTAGCCATCAGGGGAATTCAAATCAAAACCACATCAAGATACCACCTTAAATTAGTTAGAATGGCAAAAATTGACAAGGCAGGAAACAAAACATGATGGCGAGGATGTGGAGAAAGGGGAACCCTCTTACACTGTTGGTGGGAATGCAAGTTGGTGCAACCACTTGGGAAAACAGTGTGGAGGGTCCTCAAAAATTTAAAAATAGAGCTACCCTATGAAGCAGCAATTGCACTACTGGATATTTACCCCAAAGATATAGACACAGGGAAAAGAAAGGCCACCTATACCCCAATGTTCATAGCAGCAATGTCTACATTGTCTACTGTGGAAAGAACCAAGATGCACTTCAACAGATGAATGGATAAAGAAGATGTGGTTCATATGCACAATGGAAAGTTACTCAGCCATCAGAAAGGATGAACACTCACCATTTGCATCGACATGGATGGAACTGGAGGGGATTATGCTGAGTGAAACAAGTCAAGAAAGACCATTACCATATGGTTTCACTCATATGTGGAACATAAGGAACAGCATGGAGGACATTAGGAGAAGGAAGGGAAAAATGAAAGGGGAAGGGGGAATCAGAGGGGGAGATGAACCATGAGAGACTCTGGACTCCAGGAAACAAACTGAGGTTTCAGAGGGGAGGAGGGGGGAGGGATGGGTTAGTCCGAGGATGGGTATGAAGGGGGAGCACGTACTGCAATGAGCACTGGGTGTTATATGCAAACAATGAGTCATGGAACATGACAGCAAAAACTAATGAAGTACTGTATGGTGACTAACGTAACTAAACAAACAGATTAGTGCCCTTATAAAAGAGGCCCCAAAGAGCCCCTTCATCCCTTCTGCCACGTGAAGACATGAGGACAAGACAGCCATTGGGAAGAAGGCTCCAAGCCAGATACTGAATCTCCCAGTGCCTTGATATGGACTTCCCACCCTCCAGAACTGTGAGAAATAAACCTCTGTTGTTCATTAGCCACCAAGTCTACGACATTGGTTTAGCAGCCTGAATGGACCAAGGTACTGCGGAAGGCAGGCCAGAATGATAAGGAAGGCACTGACTCAAAATCTACTCGCAATTCCCGAACCCATTCCTTATAGCCTCAGGGTGAAGATAGCCGCAGAACTCACAGTGAGATGGGAAGACCCCAGGGGCCCCAGATGGACAAGATTCCACTTTGCTGCCTCTGCCCACATCACCCTAGGCAGACCCAAATAAATCCATGTTGCTGGTAAAATATCTAGCTGTTTTACTTTAAAAATATCCAAGCTGAAAAGTGAAAGCAACAGAATACTAATTCACTGAACATTATCATTAGCGTTAGTGCCTGGTAATAACTCCCACAGTTAAATTAAGGACAAACCTTTAATGAACTCCTTAATGGTCAACCTGCTATCAACAGACTCATGTCAACATTAGAAAAAGCAAAGAATGAAAGGTTATTCTCTAGAACTGTGCTGTCCAATACCAAGCAAGCTCATATAGATAGTCAGACCCTTGAAATAAGCAGACTTCAAGATTTGTGTTTTGTTTTGTTTTTTAAGAATTTCATTTTGCCTGTCTCTTTACACTTTTTTTTAATATGGCTACTAGAAAACGGAAAATTGCATATATGGCTTACGTTATATTTCTTTGGAGCATCAATGATCAATAAGAACTAACAAATTCAGACAAAGTACTAAATAACTTAGCTTGTACTTAGATTTCCTTTTTATTAAGTTCAAAAACAAAAAGAAGCTAAAGATGGCATCTGTGTCAAAGTTTTCTTGGCTGTTTTCTTGACCTCACTTCCGGGTCCATTAAAACAAAAACAGAAACAAAAAATAAAAAATTTAAAAAAACACACGTTGGCTTTGTTCCCAGTTAGATAGCATAAGCAAAACAAGTCGAAAGTACACTTCGAGGGAATGACGTGACACAGATGCTAGAGTATGAGGCCCCTGAGTGAGTTTAGGAAGATTCTTCTTTCCGCCACACAATACTCCAGAGAATTAAAACACCACCAGACTACTATCTGAACTGTCCGATTAATCAAATGCGGTTCACACTACTTGCTGATTACAAAAAAACCTAAATGAAGCTATTTAGAGAAATTAAAATAATGTGTTGTTTGCTTTTTACTGTTGACAAAAATCGTATCTGATCTTTAAGTGTCCGTTTCAGCACTGAAATGGAGCAAGGAACAATACAGCAGAGTATCATCTCGCACACACAACCCCAACAGTTTCATGGACGTATTTCCATACTTTCGACAGAACCTTTCCTTTCCTGTATGAATTCTAAACAACGTCCTTCCATGACAGGCCAGATTCCCTCTGTCGACTGGCCCATTTGATCTGAGGCTCTAAATGGAGCTTAACGTTGGCAAGCTACAAATGTTAGCCGAAATTCCCGTTCTGTTCAGTAGTCTGCTCCCTCCCCTCGTACACTTGCCTTGGCCCCAACGTCTTTTATTTTTGTCCTCCTTCGTTTTTTATCCTTCCCACAATCTCTTTTCATCTGTTTCTCTTCCTGCCTCAGGAAACAATATTTTAGATGATTATTTCTCCAATTATTTCCCTGGATTCTCTCTCTACTTCCTACCACCTAAGCTACGAGCACAGCAAGTCCTCTTTGCTGATTTTTTTTTAAACTGCTTTTCTCTCTAGTCTAAAAAGTTCATCCATAATCTTTAGAAGGGCCTCACAAATTTATATGTATATGTATATGTGTATGTATATGTGTATTGTATGGACGGCTCACAGTTCTGACTACAGGTCTGTATCTTCATTTACCACCCGGGCTCTTCCACTTGGAGGCCTCCCCTCTTTCTCCAACTCAGCACTGACCAAATGACTAAGCACATTTATTCAACAGAAGGCAGGGCCTTTGCAGCAGGTCCCATGTTTAAGAACTTATGCCACAAAATCCTCTTGATTATGTAGCAACAGAACTTCTGAGTTTTTGTGGTCACATGGCTGCTCAGCTAACACAACATTCTCCACGGCCTACTTGACACCTAGGTATGGCCACGTGACCAAGGGAGAGACAACAGAATGTGGAGAACAGAACAGCACAGCCTCAAAATGGAATCTCTTTGCTCTCCACTTGCTCTTTCCTTCTTCAATTCTGCTTAAACACGGAATTATGGAAACAAGCCATCTTCAGCCACAATATACCCCGGGGGCCAGGAACCAACAGAGGTTGGAATTCAGTGCCTGGACGACCTGGTGGAACGGAGCCATCCTGCCTCCCTGAACAATTACCTGCCCAGACATTTCCATAAGGAGGGGATGAACTTTCCGTCTTTCAGAGATCACAGCACATACAGCCCAACCAGGATTTTAACCAAGGCATTCATCAGGTACAGGCATTCTATTAGACGCAGGGGCAAACGCACAGAAGACCAAGAAGCAGGAGGAAGTCACCACCCTGTGTTGACCCCGCTTTGTTCCACAACCCTGTCTCTCAGCCAGGGCCACCACCAGCCCGGCACCGGTGCGGAGACCTTCAACCCATTTCTCTTCACTTCCGTATCTACTCACACACCACAGTCCACCGATGTTTCCTTATCTTACCGTCCTCTCTTCCACCACCACCACCCTGGTGCAAGTTCTTTTCACCTACTCACACGGTGCAGGGGGGTTTCTACCTCTAGGACCCCAGTCTGGCTCTCAGACCATCCTATAAAGGCTGCTTTCACCGTGCCATTCCTCTTAACAGACATTTAATGGCCTTTTATTTTTCTACTTTCATTTCTATTGTCAAAAGGACAAAGTCAGACAACTCCCTGGACAGGATGTTCAAGTTTCACTCCCCTGGGATGTTCTTCCTGAACCTCCTCCCACCTCTCATACAAGACTCATCAGGACTGACTCGGGACCCTCTTCTGGAACATTCTGCACATTCTCCTACTATGATATACACACCAGGAAGTGCTTGTTGGGATAATTCTCATTACAATCCCACCCTCCAGGCGGAAGCTAGCCTATCGTGTGCTTCCGTTCCTCCCGCAAGGAGGGATACACCATGGGCACGCACTCAGCACGTGCCTGCTGGGTCAGCGAGCCTTGTCTAAACCACTCTGCTGACCTCAGAAGCACTCCCACCCCCCATAACCTTCAGACAATAGTTTTCACCCTTAGCTATACATCAGAAGGACCTAGACGGCTTCTTAAACAGAGGTTCCCACTCTCCACTTTGAAAAGTCATTTCTCTCTAGGACAAAGCCATGGAATATCCATTTTCTTAAAAACTCTGCCGCTAATGGTGATGCAATTTAGCAAAGGATTCAAATATTTGCTGATTTAATTGTGATTCTACAACTAAACTCAAGTCAACACTGAATAAGAACTTCTGTAATTTGACAGAGTCATGTCAAGACACGGTAGAAAGCCAATGAGAACTGTATTATGTAACGAAAACCATGTTTCAATGATAATTTAATCAGTCCACAATGGTATTTGCAGTTAATTCAGAACTTTTAGAAAAGTAAGTATGTCATCTAGTATTCCACGAGACATAAATAATAGCAATTAATAATTGTAGCAGCAAGATGCTACACATTCAATATCCAACAAACAGATAACTTGAAGTTGCAGCTTCTTAAAATCTACTGAAATCACACACTAAAGAAACTAAGTAACTTGCTCGCATTCTAAAGGCAGAGTCACCGCAAGGGTTTTGTTTCCTAATTCTTAGCCAAGGAGAGTGCATTGCTTTCTTCTGAAATGCTTTGGCAGGGCCCTGCTGGAAACTGATATCAGATTAGAGGGATAAATGGCCAGATCCAATAAGGCAAATCCTTCTGAGTAGGGTAAGATAAGAAGAGTCAACTTCAGAGATTAGGTAGTGGTAAATTCCAAAGCAGAATTATAGAATGTAAAAATGGTTGTTTCTCACACAGGTATTAGACCACAAGGCAGTGTATCTTTTTTTTCTTTTTAAGATTTTATTTCTTTATTTGACAGAGAGAGAGGAACAAACAGTGAGAGAGGGAACACAAGCAGGGGGAGTGGGAGACGTAGAAGCAGGTTTCCCACCAAGCAGGGAGCCTGACGTGGGGTTCGACCCCAGGATCATGGCCTGAGCCACCCAGGGGTCCCTCCGGGCAGTGTATCAAGTGGTACGGAATGTACTCAAGGAGCAACAGATGCAAAAAGCATCCAAGAACAGTCTAATGAGAAAGCAACAAGAGAATATGAGAAATACGAAACAGTGAAAACTCAACAAAAAGCTTAAGAAAAGAAGGAGATGCTGAGAGCATAATTCCCAGACTCAGAATTTCTAGCAATTTGAATGGTACGGAGGCAAGAAATCTGAACTTCAGTCCACGTCTTTGCTTGGATCAGCAGCTGTGCATCTCAACCTCCCCATCGACGGAATAGAATTAACAATCCAGATGCAATATTCCAGTCACATAAGACCATCAAGTATGCAACATGGAATATTTTTAAAGTATAAACATGTAGCAAAGGCAAGGGGTTGGTGTTAATTTAATAACCCAGTAAGTAGCGGTTATATATCATAATGTTGTAAAGCACTTGAGCTGATCCCAACAAGAGAAAAGACGAGCAATCACAGAAATTCATAAGGAATAAACCAAATGAAGTTCGGTAAACTCTAGAACTGAGAGAACCACCCCCACACAACCCAATCCTCACCCCCTAGCAAATGTGCAGAGTGCTGCTTCTCCAAGCGTCCTTTAGATACACCGTTGGTCATCTCCTAACTTTGATACGGGCTCAGTTTTCTTATTTTGGAAAGACACGGGCGTCTCTAGATTTCTGAGGCAATGAGTATCAGGAACCAAAAGCCTTCTCTGCACTGCCTGATCCTATTTCAAGAAAGCAGCAAACATCTTAAATCCTGACCACTCTGCACTCTGAAGTGAAGAATGTTGTATGGGATTCTGCAGAGCAAGAGGTTATCAGGGACTTTTTCGTCCGCGTCTTATTTACACTACCACCTTCTCCTACTCCGATTCCTGTTAAGCCTCAGGGCAGGGTGGCCGGCCTCACAGGCTCCGACAGCATTCCAAGGCGCTGCAGACCAGAGCGGCCGTTGACACTGACCATGCCCAGGCAGTATCTCCAGACTATCTTGTTGGTCGACAAGCCTGACTACCTGGGCAGCTTCAGCACAATCTGGGAAACAAAACAGGTACAGTCTGCTAATTGGTGGGATCTCTGCGTCCCTCTGATTAAGAATCTAGAAGTCAACCTTGAAAATAAAGCAGTCTCTTGGGACAGAGCTGACCTGCTTCTTTATTTAGTCCGGGATGAGCCTCTCAGCACAGGCGTCAAGCTTCTGCGTAGCGGGGAGCCGCCTGCTTTGAGTCAGCCTCAGGAGGAGACTGATGGCTCTGGAATTTGGTAAGGTTCCCAGGCAGTGCCTGCGTGCTCTCCTTGTCTGGCAACATCTCTCATTAGGTGGTCTTCATTTAAATTTAAGATTTTAGTGTAAAAAGCTGTGTTTCCAGGTTCTAATAGAATCTGAGCATGGTCCCTCGACTACACGGGTTCACGGTTTTGGTTCCTGCCTTTATTCTCATTTAGTCCAAGATCCTGTCACCAGTCTCCCAGTTCCTACCCCCACTATTCCCAAGGAATTGGAAGCATGAACTTCAACTAAGTGCAAGAAGTCTGTGGCACATCTCACCAGATCAAAACTACTATCCACCAAGATCTCCCCTGTTTCTCAATCCAGGACACCGCCCTCTGCCATTCACACCCCGTTATAGATCACTGCATCAGAAATCAAGTCAGACACAAAACACATCATTAAAAACAGCAAGGGTATGTTACAGAAAGATCATTTGATAAACTCTAAGAACTGTGTGTCACTCCCTGTTTTGAGAAAGGTGCTCTCGACCAGAGTGAAATGCCCCCGGCCTCGGCGATCAGACACCTTCCCCCACTCAGTGGTTTGCCTCTTCGCTCCCGCACCCCAGAGTGCGGGCAGGTGCAGAGAAGCAGAGCCGCAGGCCTGGGCCAAATAAATTTGAACTGAACGAAGTCCTTAAACATCCTTACAGTTTGGTCCCTACACAGCACGTTCAAATCGCATCTGCCAAAACAGTAACTCGTAGGTACTGATTCACCGAAGAAGAAAGCAACGTTCAGAATGTGAAACTGGCCAAAGATGCACAACAGCGCGGGGCAGGCGGGCATTTCCACTCAGCTCTGCCTGATCCCGAAGCCCACGTGTTCCTCCCGGGCTGGGCCCCTTCAGCCGGGCACACACACGCCCCTTAGAACACCTGTGACATGCAGAGCACCAAACACAGCACAAGAATCCACTAACAATAAAACAAGGGAAAATCCTGGGGTTTTTGATATATATTGTTAAAGGGATAACTTTAAAAGAATTAGAAATTCAATTCCTGGGGTGCTGGGCTGGCTCCCTTCAGGGTCTGACTCTTGATTTTTGCTCAGGTCATGATCTTGGTGTCTGGCTCCAGGCTGTGCACGGAGCCTGCTTAAAGATCCTCTCTCTCAGGGTGCCTGGGGGGCTCAGTCATTAAGCATCTGTCTTGGGCTCAGGTCATGATTCCAGGATCCTGAGATCAAGTTCCACATAGGGCTCCTTCCTCAGCAGGGAGCCTGCTTCTCCCTCTGCTTGGGCTCTCTCTCTCTGACAAATAAATAAATAAAATCTTTAAAAAAAAAAAAGATCCTAAACAAATTAATGAGAAAAATGACATTAGATTAGGTTTTAATAAAATGTTCTAATAAGTTACATTTCCCAATTTCATATTTCATTTCTATTATAGTAACATGAAATAAAACAGAGAAATAAATACTATGCTCTTAAAATGAAGTACTTTTCTAATTAAAACCAACTACCATAAATCTCCATCTCCCTTTACTTCCCAAACAAGAGAAAACATACAGAGATGTTGAAACTCCTTGAATTAAAACAAAACAGAACAAAAAAACACACACACTCACACACACAACGTTCTCTTGTATGTTCTTTGACCAGACATAGCCTTTTGCCGACATAGACAGTTTTAACCTGGTCCTTCCCCATTTCAAAATCTTGGTGGTCAGAAAACAATGTTTCATCTATCTGATAGCTTCTACAGACTTGTGCAAATGTATTTTTCTCCTCAAAATTCTTTCTAAAAATCTGGTTTTAGATCTTTACATGTTAACAACTTTAACATTGTGTTTTTAGCATTTAAAACTCACTGGGAACTCTTATAGGCTAAGCCTAGAATTAAAGCATCAAAAAAAAATGTGAAAATATGAGTACATCTACATGCTTCATAATATTACTAAAAATACTCGGATACCAAATAGGTCTACAGAATACGGACATCAACACCTCGCTTCCTATTTTAATACTATCAGTGAGTGATGTTAATTATTATAAATCAAAGATAGGGCACAGATGTGACACAGGTTAAAGTAATGTTAGTGACAAAGCAAATGAATAAAAGACTTATTGAAACCCTTTTACCATTTATTATTATCTTATGGCGGCCGCACTGAGAGAACACTACTTGGGATATGATAAGGACTTCACGTTGTCGATTCGTGGAATTGCTACAAAAACCCAGTAAAGCAGTGACTATTACTGTCCACATTGTAGAGCTGGTGACACACCCACGGAGTTTCAGAGCAGGGTAAGTACCCAGGCCATCTGGCCCAGGTCTGGCCTCTGAGCCCTTCCCCGGCACAATGGGGAAACGTCATATGGAGAGCACACTTTTCGACAAGGCATTTCACACACCGCTTCATTTTCCCCACAACTCCCTCGGCATCCTGTGTAATCATGTGTAAGTAAGGGCGGAGAAAACATAATGGGAATAAATGTACTTTTCAAACTTAGCTAAAAAGCAAACTATTGACCGAAACCCCCATGTGAAAATTCTGTTTTGTATTACTCAAGTTCAGGCAAAATATGAAAACCAAATGCAAGCCAAAATAGTTCCCTTCCTTTGTAGTTTAACAACAACATGCCAGAGATCAATTTAGATTTTTAAAAGTGTTATCGTGAAGAAGTCAAATATTCAGGAAATGAACGACCACCTAGCATAAACTTATTGAGTAGAATCATGTAATAATGTTTAATTTTTCCAGTGGCTGTTTTTCCGTTTGCGGCCTATTCCGGCATTCTGCCTTCCTTCCCGTTCTTCAGCCAGGGGCGATGACGCTACCTCCTGGCCCTTGCAGAGGGACAAAACTCGACTGCTGGCTCTGTCCACTGATGCTTTAAGCAGTGTGATATAAGATATGGAAGAGGGAAAATCGCATTTGACCCCATCCCGTGGAAGGACACATGTCCAGCTTCCTTGAAATTGAACAGTCTTTATTTTTGGAAACAACATACTGACAAAAGCAACTGGCTGATTTTCCAAAGACCTCTTGGAGTTTGGAAGCAAAAGAGTGATAAAACACTGACTTGTCAGTGAGCAAATAAATCATGTTCATATGTAGGGAATAGAAGTTTCAATGTGTGGCCCTTATAGACCCATAGTCTTCTCTCTGACGGCATCATTTTGAGGGACATTTTCCCTTTCTTCAACAATTCCAATGATTTACTTATTTACTTGCTTAATTTCTTTAATTTTAAAAGATTGATTTATGTATTTTAGAGAGGAAGAAGGAGAAATGGAGTGGGGAGGGGTAGAGGAAGAGAGAAATTCAAGCAGCCTCTGTGCAGAGCCTGACGCAGGCCTCCATCTCAGCACCCTGACGTCACGACCTGAGCAGAAGGCAGGAGTCAGAGTCTTAACTAAAGAAACTTTCAAGGTTCTAAATTACCGTCACCCTCTCATAGAACAACAGTCAAATCATTCATTATTCATAGTCCCTTCCAATTTGTTTTAACTAAATTAATTTTTTTATAAAAATAAAAAATACATTTCATAAAAGTAAATAAAATAAAATAAAATAAAATAAATTTTATTTATTTATTTGGCAGACAGAGAACACAAGCAGAGGGAGATGCAGGCTCCCGGATGAGCAGAAAGCCCAATGCGGGGCTCCATCCCAGGACTCTGGGACCATGACCTGAGATGAAGGCAGAGGGTTATGACTGAGCCACCGCAGGCGCCCCAACTCCCCTTCCAATTTCTGACCTGGAAGTCAGAAATCTAGTAACTAAAAGTAAAAGCAAGAAAGAAAAGAATTTAAGTTTGTACAATTGCTTTGATAAAACATGCCTGATTTGATCAAAACATAAGACCAGAAAACTAGCCAGTAAAGGCAGAGTAACCTCTTGTTTCCTCAGGATCACAGGAAATACAACAATTATTCTCATCTGATTCAACAGGATTTTCTAATTAGGCCCAATCTGTGGAGAGTCGGCTACACACATATCTTTTTGCTAACGACAGAAAGGTCTTATACGTCTCCTAAGGCAGAAGCTACGGGATTATTCTCCAACGTTCAATTAGGACAATTGTGACATATGTCTCTGCGGTAGAAAAGAAACAGACATGCAGACCCAGACTGGATTTGGGCTTAAAGAGACACAAATTGGCATCTTCACAAATAATGCTCAGGCGCACTCACCCTTCCAAGGCCTCTTTCCCTTTCTTCTACAGTGGGTCTCCCCTTTTCTGGAAGTTCTCTACACCCCTGGTATCTTCTCCGACAGAAGTCCTGCCCAGTGTGTAACAGTTCTCTGGCCCTCCTCACCTTTTTCTCCGCCTTTCAGGGTAAGAATCATGGCGAGGGTAGGGGGGCTGAGTGTCACCTGAGGAGGTTGTTAATGCAAAAAAAATTCAATAATTTGTTTGAATTTTTTCTGCCTTTTTTTTTTTTTATTTTTTATTTTTTGCTTTATCCTCATAGAAAACCAGCTGAGCTGTGGGCTAAAGGGCTGGCTAACTGGAAAGGATGGCAAGGAACGAGCTGATTATCACTGCTATCAACCAGTTAAAAAAATATCTTTTCAATAAAAGGATCCAGGAAAAAAAATGAATTCATGCACTGTGCAATTTTATTCCTACCCATCTCTCTCTTAACCATCTGAAAGGCTGACTCACATACACCCATGCTTTAAAGAAACTAGGAAATATTTCTATTGTCACCTGCAGATATTGCAATAGTTCTCAGGAACCCGTTCCCAAAGTTCCTGAATCACTGGAACAGCCCACGTAGCTTTCAAGGGAGGGAGAAGATGAATGTGCGGAGTTTTGAGATCTTTGCCTTGCCTCTGACTCTTTGTTTAAACATACAGAAAGAGGTGGGGCACCTGGGTGGCTCAGTGGGTTGAGCCTCTGCCTTCGGCTCAGGTCATGATCTCAGGGTCCTGGGATCGAGTCCCACATTGGGCTCTCTGCTGAGCAGGGAGCCTGCTTCCTTCTCTCACTCTCTCTCTGCCTGCCTCTCTGCCTACTTGTGATCTCTGTCTGTCAAATAAATAAAATCTTTAAAAAAAAAAAATACAGAAAGAGGAGGAATTTAATAGTTCCATTTTACCCCCATTTCGTCAGAGAAACTAAGTCCTATTCCCTCCAAGGTAACTGTACTGAGTTTTTCAGAATAAGTAACATCTTTTTAAATGTCAACTACTCTGTGGACCTTAGCATGAGTCTTTATAAAGACATTACATTAATCCCTACAAATGACTTGTGTCGTTACAAAAATCAATAAAATAATCTTAGCAAAAGATGATTTTACATGCATCAAAGAAGAAACATAGAAAACTTAGACTCACTCCTGTCACTATATTTCAGCATAGTATTTAAAGCCAAGCCATAGCAAACGGACTAAAGAGAAACAAATAGTAGGAAATAAAAAGTATCCAAATTGAAAAAGTAAAACTGTCACTACTTGCAGATGACATGATACTATATAGAGAAAACTCTGAAGACTCCACCAAAACACTATCAGAACTAAAAAATGAATCGGTAAAGTTACAAAATAAATGTATATATAAATCTGTTGTACCTTTAAATACTACAAGGAATTATCATGAAGAGATATTAAGAAAACAATCCCATTTTAATTGCTTCAAACAGAATAAAAGACCTAGAAATAAATTTAATCAAAGGAAAGAAAGACCTATACTCTGAAAATCATAATACATCGGTGAAAGAAATTAAAGACAACACAAATAAATGGAAAGATATACTGTACTCATAGACAAGAAAATATATTGTAAAAATGTCCGTACTACCCAAAGCAATCTACAGACTAAATGCAATCCCTTCAAAGTACCAATGGCGTTTTTCAAAGAACTAGAACAAATAAACCTAAAACATAAGACCCCAAGTAGCTAAAACAATCCTGAGAAAGAAAAAGAAAACTGGAAGAATGACTCTTCCTGATTTTAAACTACACCACAAGTCTATAGTAGTCAAAAAATAGTATGGCACTGGCACAAAACCAGACACACAGATCAATGGAATAGAATGATGACTCCAGAAATAAACTGACATTTATATGATTAATTAATCAATGATACAAGAGGTAAGACTATACGATGGGGAAAAAAAAACAGTCTCTTCAATAAATGGTGTTGGGAAAGCTGGGCAACCGCACACAAAACAACGAAACTGAAGGTCTTTTTGATACCACACACAAAAATAGACTCAAAATCGCTTTAAAGACCTAAATGTGAGACTTGAAACCATGAAATTCCTAGAAGAATTTCTAGGAATCCAAACAAAAAGGCAACCTACTGAATGGGAGAAGATATTTACAAATGATACTTAATTATAAAAGACATATAAAGAACACACACAATTCAATTAAAAAAAAAAAAGAGTGCAATCTACAAATGGGCAGATGACCTGCATAGAAATTTCTCTGAAAAAGACATCCAGATGGCCAAAGGACACATGAAAAGATGCTCAACATCACTC
Organism: Mustela nivalis; assembly: GCF_964662115.1. Classification (NCBI taxonomy): domain Eukaryota; kingdom Metazoa; phylum Chordata; class Mammalia; order Carnivora; family Mustelidae; genus Mustela; species Mustela nivalis. The sequence goes on along the minus strand of NC_139035.1, from coordinate 5,825,157 downwards.
GTCATCAGGGAAATGCAAATCAGAACCACAGCAGATAGCACCTCACACTTGACAGAATGGCTATTATCAAAAAGACAAGATAAAGAAGACATTGTGTGTGTGTGTGTGTGAGAGAGAGAGAGAGAGAGATATGGAATACTACTCAGCCATGAAAAAATAATGAAGTTTTTTGTCATTTGTGACAAGACAGATGAACAGAGAGGGTATGATGTTAAGGGTAATTACGGTTATTATGAAATAAGTCAGTCAGTGAAGGACCGATGCCATATAATTTCACTTATATGGGAAATCCAAAAACCAAAACAAACAAAACAAAACAGAAACACACTCACAAATACAGAGAAAAACCTGGTGGTTGCATAGGGGAGGGCCAAACTAGGGGAAGAGAATTAAAAACCACAAACCTCCAGTTACAAAATAAATAAAACACATTTCCTATGCAATGTATAGCATAGGGAACAGAGTTCATAATATTGTAGTAACTTTGTACAGTAACAGATGGTAGCTGTCTTTTGTCATGGTGATCAATTCCTCATTTATAAAAATGTTGAATCACTATGTTATATACTGGAACCTAACGCAATATCGTATGTCAATTATAATTCAACTGAAAAGGAGAAGACAGGCCTACCCTCGGTAGTTTTCTAGTAACCTGAGTTTATTAAGTGCCTGAGAAGGTTGAATCAACCAAAAAAATAAAATAAGATAAAGCATAGGCAACACATAAGCTGCTGAAAATTTACACCAGATTACATTTAAAAATCCAATATTGGCGTAAATGTACACATAGAAAAGATAAATATGTGAGCAAATGGCAAGATTACAGTAAGATGAGTAAGAAAGACAGTGATGACATTGACAGACTCTATGTAGTCCTGGGTGGCCCAGTGGAAAAAAAACTTTCAGTGACAATTATGAATGAGGAATGGCATGGTTATTAACACAGAGCAATGAAATCCGTGAAACCATACTAGTAACCTCAAGAATTGCAAGCATAACTTATTAAGTGGGATTTAAAAAAAAAAAAAAAAAGAGGACAAAGTAAAAACAAACAACAAATTACTGTTTGGTATGAATCATGTGTTAAATATCCTTTCAACAATTGTGCATGCAATGTTGATTACAATATGCGAAATAGTAATGGTATCACAACATGAAATATACGAGAGGACAGATTCTCTTTTTTCTAAGATTTTATTTATTTATTTGGAAGAGGTCACAAGTAGGCAGAGAGGCAGGCAGGGGCGGGCGGGGGGTGGGGGAAGCAGGCTCCCCACTGAGCAGAGAGCCCGATGAGGGGCTCGATCCCAGGACCCTGAGCCCATGACCTGAGCTGAAGCCAGAGGCTTAACCCACTGAGCCACCCAGGTGCCCCAGGAGGATGGATTCTTGAACCATGTAAAATTTTTAGACAAGAGAGCTATACTCAGGGCACCTGGGTGGCTCAGTGGGTTAAAGCCTCTGCCTTTGGTTCAGGTCATGATCCCGGGGTCCTGGGATCAAGCCCCACGTCAGACTCTCTGCTCAACAGGGAGCCTGCTTCCCCCCCTCTCTCTGCCTGCCTCTCTGCCTACTTGTGATCTCTCTCTGTCAAATAAATAAATAAATAAAATCTTTTTAAAAAATAGTGAGCTATATTCATTCTTCTTAGAAACATTAGAAGCTGACATGGCCTGGCTAAAAGTAAGTTTATAAATATATGAAAAAGATTTTTAAAGTAGATTGTTAATTCCAGAGTGCTGCATGAATTCAAATTAGGTAAAAGAATGAACAAATGGAAGAGATTCGGTAACATAAACGTTAGGATACTCATGGTAAATATAGAATATAGGTAATAATACTTCCTGGAAAAGTGGAGAAAACATATGGAACATGTTACCCAGAAGGAAACCAAGCAATGAAGAGAAATGGATTTAAGAAGTACCTGGAAATGCGTTGGAGAACAAGGGAACATTTCAAAAGGGAGAAACTCAAAAGGATAATAAAGACCTAATAAATGTGACAAGAAGACATTCCTAACCATTATTTTTGGTTCCTGAAGCTCTCTGTTGAATAACGTGACACAAAGAGGATCACCTCACATGAGACTTTATACTGTTCGGGTAGGAAATCTCTCAAATAGCTATTTCCAAAGTTTAAAAATGTGAACCATCAAATCAGTTCCAAACCTACTTATTATTTCAAGTCCTATCTGTAACCACTCCAAGCCCCTCGGACACCAGTATGGATGAAACAGCTCAGGGTCCCAAACTTCTACACCTTTACATCTCTATTCAGAAGCTATATTTGTCCTCCTAGTTATATCTACTCTTCTAATTTAGCCAACAGCATAATTTGCATTTTTTTTAATTGGAGTAGAGTTGACAATGTTACATCAGCCTTGGGTGTGCAACATAGTGATATGACACTTTTATTTATTATGCCATGGCTTCTGGCGTAGCTACCATCTGTATATTTTATACTAATTTAGTTCCTTTCCTGTTTAATTTTTTGTATCATGAAAACATACAGAATAAACTAAATACACTTTGCCATTTGGTTATTTTCTTCATGTGCACTGTGTAATGATCAGATTTTGAAATAACACCAAGATTAATCCATACTCAGTATAAATGGAGGAAATACTTTCATCTTTATAGAATGGGAAATTTGTTTTGGTCTTTTATTTGGTGGCTTTGCATTGTTTGTTTTTTGGGGGAGACAATATAGAATGCAAAAAGACAGTCTAGTGAGAGTTTTAATTTTTTTATTGCAATATGAGCCCTATCTACCTGATTCTTGCATAGCAATATTCAAAAGGAAGCTAGCATTACTATTATGTAAGTTTCTCCTTATTAAAAAAAAAACAACAGTCTGATATTGGCAGGGGAACACCATAACCTAACTTTCAAAACCCCAAAAAAGAAAAAAAATTTACTTTGTACCTAAAAGAGAAAAATCTACAGACAAAAATACCAGCAAGGTTGTCCTATAGAATAGAAGAAGAGATAAAGAGTTTCTCAGAAAAATAAAAATCACAGGAGTTCATGACCACTAAACTAGAAATATTAAAGGGGACTCTGAGTGGAAAGAAAAGACCATACGTGGGAGCAGGAAAAGCAGGAAACACAAAATCAATAAAAATAATTATTTCTATAAAAAGTCAAAAAGGGATTCACAAAATAAAAGGATGTTAAATAAGATACCATATACCTACAACCTCAGGGGAACAAGAGTCAAGAATGAGTTCAGTATCGAGCAACCATCACCTTCACATAGACTACTAAGTGCAGAAGAGGTTATGTACAAACCTAATGGTAACCAGAAATCAAAAACCACTAACAGATATGCAAAGACCAAAGAGTAAGAGCCCAAGTGTATCACAAAAGAAAATCAGCAAATCATGAAAGACAGCAAGAGAAGAAAGGATCAGAGAAAACTACATAAACAACCAAAAAACAAGTAAAGAGCAATAAATATAAATCTATCAATAACCACTTTGAATTGAAATGGCTAAATTCACCAATCAAAAGATATGGGGTCTCAAAGTGGATAATAAAGCAATACCCATCCATATGCTGCATACAAGAGACTCAGTACAGACCTAAATCCACCTGCAGATTGAAAGTGAGGGGATGGAGAAACATTTATCATGTAACTGGCTGTTGAAAGAAGAGTAGCAATACTTATACTGGAAAAAATAGACTTTATTATTTTTAAAGATTTTATTTATTTATTTGAAAGAGGGAGAGACAGTGGGAGAGGGAACACAAGCAGGAGGTAGTGGGAGAGGGAGAAACAGGTTTCCTGCTCAGCAGGGAGCCCAATGCAGGGCTTAATCCCAGGACTCTAGGATCAATACCTGAGCTGAAGGCAGATGCAGATGCTTAATGACTAAACCATCCAGACGCCCCAGAAAAAATAGACTTTAAAACAAAGACTGTAGAAAGAGACAAAGAAAGACACTATAAAATAATAAAGGGGACAACCCAATAAGAAGATGTAACAATTGTAAATACTGATGTGCCCAACGCAGGAGCACCAAATACATAAAACACAGTTAGTAAGAGACATAAGGGAACTAGTCAGTAGTGACACAACTGTAGTAGAGGACATTAATATGCATAGATTTTCCAAACAGAAAATTGACAAGGATAGATGATCCAAACAGAAAATCAACAAGGATAGACGACCCAAACAGAAAATCAACAAAGACAGGTGATCCAAACAGAAAATCAATAAGGAAACTGTGGCTGAGCAGATGGATTTAACAGATCAGATCAGAACATCATATCCTAAAACAGAATACACATTCTTTTCAAGTGCACATGGAACATTCTCCAGAATATATCCCATATTTTGCCACAAGTCTTAACAACTTCAAAAAGATCAAAGTCATACCATGCATATTTTCTGACCACAACACTGTGAAACTAAAAATCAACAACAGCACAGAATCTAGAAAAAATACGAACACATGGGGGTTATAAAACATACTACAGTGAAAACAATGAATGGGTCAAATAAGAAATCAAAGAAAAAAATTTAAAAAGTACATGAAACAAACAAACAAAAATGAAAACACTACAGTCCAAAACTTTTGAGATGCAGTAAAAGCCGATCTAAGAGTGAAGTTTATAGCAATATAGGCCTAACTCAAGAAGCAAGAAACATTTCAAATAACAACCGAACCTTACACTTAAAGGAGCTAGAAAAAGAACAAATAAAACCCAAAATCAGAAAAAGGAAGAAGATAATAAATATTAGAGCAGAAATAAATGATATATACAAACTAAAAAAACAACAGAACTGGTTAATGAAACCAGGACTTGGTTCTTTAAAAAAAATAAAATGAAACTGACAATCCCCTAGCCAGACTTATCAAAAAGAAAAGAGAAAGCACTCAAATAAACAAAATCACAAATGAAAGAGAAGAAATAACAATCAACACCGCAGAAACACAATTATATGAGAATATTACAAAAAAACCACATGCCAACAAACTGGACAACCTGGAAGTCATGGATAAATTCCTAGAAGCACTTAAAAGTGAAACAGGAAGAAATAGAAAATTTGAACACACTGATTACCAGCAAAGAGACTGAATACCCAACAAACCAAAGTCCGGAACTAGACAGCTTCAAAGGCAATTTTACCAACTATCTAAAGAAGAATTAATACCTATTCTCAAATTATTCCAAGAATTAGAAGAGGAAAGAAAACTTCCAGATTCATTCTACTATGATGCCAATATCACTCTGATCACCCTGACAACAAAACTCGATAAAGACACCACAAAAGCAGAGAACTGTAGGCTAATATCTCTCATGAACATAGATGCAAATATCCTCAACAAAATACCAGCAAACCAAATCCAATAGCACATTAAATAAATCAGTTACCACAATCAAGGGGAATTTACTCCCTAGATACAAGAGTGTTTGAATATTTGCAAATCAATCAATGGGATACATCACATCAATAAGAGAAGGATGAAAAACCATGTATCATTTTTTAAAGATTTTTAAAAATTTATTTATTTGACAGAAAGAAAGAGAGCACAAGCAGGGAAAGGGACAGGCAGAGGAAGAAGCAGGCTCCCCACTAGGCAGGGGGCCCAATGTGGAACTTGATCCCAGGAATCTGGGATCCAAACAGAAAATCAACAAGGAAATAGTGGCTTCATATGATCATTTCAATATACACATTGAAAGACAGTTGGCAAAGTACAACATCCATTCATGATAAAACCCCTCAACAAAATAGGATCAGAGGGAACATACCTCAACATAATAAAGGTCATCAATGAACAGCCCACAGCAAACATCACACTCAATGGGAGAAAACTGAGAGCTTTTCTCCTAAGGACAGGAATAAGACAAGGATGTCCACTCATATCTTTTAAGCAACATAATATTAGAAGTCCTAGCTACAGCACACAGACAAGATGAAGAAATAAAATGCATCCCAATTAATAAGGAAGAAGTAAAACTTTCACTGTTTGGAGATGACATGATACTCTATACAGAAAACTTGAAATTTCGACTCCACCAAAAAACTACCACAACTGATAAATGAATTCAGTTAAGCCGCAGGATACAAAATCAATGTGTAGGTATCTACTGCATTCCTATACACCAATAATGAAGCAGAAAAGAAATCAAGAAAACAATCCCATTTACAACTGCACCCAAAATAATAAGGTACCTAGGAGTAAACTTAACCAAAGACGTGAAAGGCCTGTACTCTGAAAACTATACAACACTAATGGAAAAATTGAAGAGAATGCAAGGAAATGGAAAGACATTCCAAGTTCATGAACTGGAAGAACAAATACGGCTAAAATGTCTGTACTACCCAAAGAAATCTACAGATTTATTGTAAACCCCATCAAAATACCAACAGCATTTTCCACAGAACTAGAACCATCCTGAAATTTATATGGAACTACAAATGACCCAAAACAGCCAAACCAATCTTGAAAAAGAAAAATAAACTGGAGGGGTGCCTGGGTGGCTCAGTAGATAAAGTGTCTGCCTTTGGCTCAGGTCATGATCCCAGAGTCCTGGGATGAAGCCTCAAGTTGGGCTCTCTGCTCAGCAGGGAGTGTGCCTCTCTCTCTCTCTGTGTCTCTCCCCCAGTTCATGTTCTCTCTCTCTCTCTAAAATAAGCAAATAAAATCTTAAAAAAAAAAAAAAAGAAAAGAAAAGAAAAGGAAAAACACAACTGGAGGTATCACAATTCCAGACTTCAAGATCTATTACAAAGCTGTAGGCTTCAAGACAGTAGGGTACTGGCACAAAAACAGACACATAGATCAATGGAAGAGAATAGGGAACCCTGAAATGGACCCTCAACTCTATGATCAACTCATCTTTCACAGAGCAGGAAAGAATATCTAATGGGAAAAAGACAGTCTCTTCAACAATTGTGTTGGGAAAATCAAACATCCATAAGCAGAAGAATGAAATTGGATCACTTTCTCACACCATACACACAAATAAATTCAAAATGGATGAAAGACCTACATGTAAGACCTGAAACTCTAAAACTCCTAGAAGAGAGCACAAGCAATAGTTCTTCTAACCTTTGATATAGCAACATCTTTTTTTTAGATAGGTCTCCTGAGGCAAAGGAAACAAAAGCAAAACTAAAGTCTTGGAACTAGATCAAAATAAGAATGAAACATTCAGCAAGACAAAAAGGCAACCTACTGAAGGGGAAGAGATATTTCCAAATGATTTATTTGATAAAAGGCTAGTATCCAAAATATATAAAGAACTTAGACAACTCAACACACAAAAGCCACCAATAATCCCATTTAAAAATGGGCAAAAGAGGGGCACCTGGGTGACTCTGTCAGTTAAGAGTCTGCCTTTGGCTTAGGTCATGATCCTGGGGTCCTGGTCCCGCATGGGGCTCTCTGCTCAGCAGGGAGTCTTCTTATTCCTCTTCCTCGCCCTCCCCCGGTTTGTTCTCTGTCTCTCTCTCAAATAAATGGATAAAATCTTTTAAAAAAAAGAGGGGGGGCAGGAGACATGAACAGACATTTCTCAGAAGAAGACATCCAGATGGCCAACAGACACTTGAAAAGATGCTCAATATCACTTACCACCAGAGAAATGCCAATCAAAGAGTTATCACCTCACACCTGTCCCAATGGTTAAAATAAAAAACACAAGAAACAGGGGTTGCTGAGGATGTTGATGAAAAAAACCTTCTTGCACTGTTGGTGGGAATGCAAACTGGTAGAGCCACTGTGGAAAACAGTATGGAAGTTCCTCAAAAAATTAAAATTAGAGAACTACCCTAGGATCCAGTAATTGCACTATTGAGTATTTACCCAAAATATACAAGAACACTAATTCAAAGGGATACACACACCTGGATGTCCACTATAGCTTTATTACAGTAACCCAACTATAGAAGCAGCCCAAGTGCCCATCAATGGATGAACGGATAAATATACAATGCAATATTACTCGGCCATAAAAAAGAATGAAACCTTGCCATTTGCAACAACATGGGTGGTGCTCGACAGTATAACACTAAGGGAAATAAGTCATAGAAAGACAAATACCATATGATTTCACTAATATGTAGGATTCTTTAAAAGATTTTATTTACTTGACAGAGAGAGAGAGTACAAGCAGGGGGAGCGCCCATGGGAAAGGGAGAAGCAGGCCCCCTACTGTGCAGGGAGCCTGATGTGGGGCTCGATCCCAGGACCCCGGGATCATGACCTGAGCCAAAGGCAGACGTTCAACCAACTGAGGCCACCCAGGCACCCCTACTCACATGCAGGATTTAAGAAACAAGTGAACCAAGGAAAAAGAGAGAGACAAACTAAGAAACAGACTCTTCCGTATAGAAAATAAACTGATAGTCACTGGGGGCGGGGGAAATGAGTCCAACAAATGAGGTTACAGAATGCACGTCTGACGACCCTGGCTAAGGTATGGAATTGCTGAATCACTATATTGTACACCTGAAACTAATATAACACTGTATGTTAACTGCTCTATAATTAAAATAAAACATTTAATATTAAAAAAATGTTACATTGTCTTTCCTTGCCAGTTCAAAGGATGGGGACAAGCTCAAAGCCAACTTTTACCGGGCCTCTGCCAAAGGAGGCCATAAAAGAAAGGCTGATAATTTAAAAAGCACGCAGCTCCAAGTGCATCCCAATTCAACTTCTAGCTTCTAGTGATGCTTGAAGAACATGCTAGATTTATTTCTCTGGCACTAGAAAAAAGCCGGATGAATTCCATCCTAATTATGAAAAGCTTTACTTGTAACAGTAATTGATCGAAGTACGCTAAACCTTGGTACAAAGTCATTTTGTACTATACTTAGAGCTAAGAATATAAGGAATGACCTGTTTATGTTTTGTGAAAAGCTTTAACGACATCAGAATCCACGTGGAGAAATACACAAAACCGTACATAAAGACTGCCATATGAATCAGTTACAGGAAAACCTTGCCTAGTTCCTGCTTAACATTCATCTCAAAACAAGTACTTTTATGGCTATCATGAAAAAAATGGGGGAAAAAATACCTAAATGCTCTGCAAAGCCTTCACCGATTTCAGGTTTTTCTTTTTCTTCTTTCGTTTTTCTCTTTTCTTCCTTCTTTCCTTTTTTTTTCTTTCTTTTGCCTTTTTTTTTTTTTCTTTTTTCTTTCTTTCTCTTGCTCTCATTTCAAGTTTCTTTATACCTTTATACCTCTTTTTACCTTCCAATTAGTTTTGGGTGACAAGGTTTATTCTACAGTTCGTCTTCTAAAACCTGATATTTTCAAGTCACTTTCCCCCACCTAGTTAGAATTCGTCAGTTTTGAAAGGAAGGGCATTTCATTCACATTTAATGTTGGCACCACTTCCTATTACAATTCAATCCAAACGTCGGACTTGTCCTTTTTGGCTTTGCAGCTGACCAAACAAATATTGCAATGGCGCCACAATGAGAAGCAGGTTCAATCCTCCCTGTTCTGCAGGGGCATCATTACCTATGTCATCAGGGAATCAACCGTTTCTGGTTTTCACTCTCTGTATCTGTATAAAGTGTAAGACATCAAATCATAGGATATCATCAGACATCACATATCACCACATATGAGAGAGAGAGAGAATGAGCTCCAGAGTGCCAGTATGGGCCACGTTTAATGCGCCCACATAAATTCAGCTTTAATCATGGACATCTCCTCTGCAGTATACGGTCTGTTCAACATAGAAGTTAAAAAACACAGAGGTCCTTAAATTTTGCTTTTAGCCCTCTTTCACACATGAGGACTTGAGGGAAAAATAATTTTCGAAACTTTCACCAAAAAGCAATAAACCAGCTTCTAGTCAGCAGACATCACCTTCATAAACACAGCGAGTCTGTTACCTGAAGGTGACACTTTCCAAGAGCATTTACTGAAGGTAAGTGGGTTTCTATAGAAGTTTAATTCTATTCCCAGGATTTATACTCCTGAAGAGAAAATTATAGTCCGTATATCTCTAAGCTCTTCATTAACAGCAAAGAGAAAATGTACAAATTTCTCCCTCACATTAGACTTTTTGTCTAATAAAACTGTATGTCCTTTAAGTTAAAAATAACTTACACTTTTGACAATATATTTTGGAGGGGGAAAGTTTTAGCTTAAAAGTTTCCTGAGCTTGAAAAATTATTTATCCCCCAAATTATAATCTGATGTTATGATTATTTGATGGTTAACCAGCGCTACCAGAAAAATATTTTCATTTCTCTGATGTCACTGACATTGAACAACCTTTCGTACGTGTGTTGACCAGGGACGTACCACTGCGGAAAGGTCTACTCACACCCTTTGACCATTTTTTAATCAGGCTGTTTTCTTATTGTTGACTTGAAGAGTTCATTATATATACATCCAGAATATTAACTCCTTATCAGGTATATAGGATTTGCAAATATTTTCTCCAGACTTGTGAATCCTCTTTTTAATTTTCTTGATAGTACGGTTTGCAGCACAAATATTGTTCACCCTCCTACAGCATAACTATTTTTCCTTGTGTCATAGATACTTTTAGAGTCACATCTAAAAAAACCATTATGCAACCCCAACCCAATGTGGTGAGACTTACTCCTTTGTTTTCTTCTGATTTTTCTTCATTGGTTTTAGGTCTTACATTTAGTCTATGGTCCATTTTGAGTTAATTTTTGTACATGGTATGAGGTAGAAGTTCAACTTCATTTTTTTTTTTAAACACAAACCTGATAATTTTTTTTTTAAAGATTTATTTATTTGACAGAGAGAAATCACAAGTAGACAGAGAGGCAGCCAGAGAGAGAGAGAGAGAGGGAAGCAAGCTCCCTGCTGAGCAGAGAGCTCGATGCGGGACCCGATCCCAGGACCCTGAGATCATGACCTGAGCCGAAGGCAGCGGCTTAATCCACTGAGCCACCCAGGCGCCCCTCAACTTCATTTTTTTAAATAAGAATATCCACTTGTCTCAGCACCATTTGTAAAAAAGACTTCCTTTGCCCGTGAAATGTTTCGGCACCAATGTCAAAAATCAAACCCTAAATGAAAGGATTTATTTCTGGACCCTCAATTCTATTCCATTGACCAATGTCTATCCACAGGACAGTACCACACTACCTTAATTACTGTCTTTGTTAATAGCTTTGAAATCAAGAAGCGTGAATCTTCCAACTGTTTTTTTCTAGATTATTTGATTATCTTGGGACCCCTGCTTTTTTTGCATATAAATTTTCAAGATCAGCTTGTCAATTTCTGCAAAAAAACAACAACAAAAAAACAAAAAACAGGACATTGCTAGACATCCCATTAAATCTATAGGTCAGTACTGAGTCTTCCAATCTATAAACATGGCATGTTGTACATTTAAGATCTTTTGCCTTTCTCCAACAATGTTTTCAAGTTTTCAATGCAGAAATCTTGTTAAGTTTTGTTAAGTTTATTCAAGTATTTTACTTTTCCAATGCCACTGTAACGGGAACTGTTTTCCTAATTACATTTCACAATGTTAATTGCTAGTGTCAAGAAATAGTTTTGTGTACTGATTTTGTATCTTCTGCAATCCTTCTCACTGAATCCCTGTTCTAATCATTTTTAGTGGAGTCCTTTGGATATTTTATATTAGAGACATCATCTGTAAAGAGTTTTGTTTCCTTCACTACAATCTGAATGCCATTTGTTTCTTTTTCTTACCTAATTATCCAAACAGAACCCCCATGATATTGTTAAACAGGAGTGGTGAGAAGGTACATTTTTGTCTTCATTTTTGGTCAGTCTAGCTGAAGGTTTTTTAGTTCTCCTAATCTGACAGAACCAACTTCTGACTTTGTTGATTTTTTTCTATCGTTTTTCTATTCTCTATTTCATTATTTTCACTCTAACATTTATTACTTCTTTCTATTTGCTGGGTCTGGTTTATTAACTTCTTAAGGTGAACGTTTACTGATTTCAGATTTTTTTAGACAGGTATTTTCAGCTCTAAATTTCTCTGAGCACTGCTTTAGTTACAAACCATATTTCAGTATGTTAGGATTTCATTTATATTCATTTCAAAGTATTCTCTAGTTTTTCTTGTGACTTCTTTGAAACATCATGTGGGAGCATACTGTTAAGCTTACACATACCCACAAAACCCCTCAAACTTCTCTGTTACTGATTTCTAACCTAATTCCACTGATCAGAAAAATATTTTTTTCAATAGTTTAAAGTTTATTAAAATTTATTAAAATCTTTAATTTCTTCAGATTTATTAAGGGTTGTTTTGTGTGCGTTGCCTATGGTCTGTCCCAGAGAATGTTCGATGTATGCTTGAGAAAAATGCATTTTCTGCTGCTATTCGGTGGTATGTTCCAAAGGTGTCAGGTCTAGTTTGTGGATGCTGTTGTTCAAGTCTCGTCCTTCTGTGCTGATCTTCTGCTGACCTTCTATCCATCATTACAAGTGAGTTACTGACATCTCCAAAAGGGAACTGATTTCTCCCAGATTGTCAGTTTGTTCTTGACGTATTTGTAGACACTATCGTTAGGTGCATATATGTTTATAAATGCTGTATCTGCCTGACAGATTTACCGTTTATTACAATGGAATGTCCCTCTTTATCTCTAGTAATTTTTTTTAGAAGTCTATTTTGTCTGATACCAGTATAGCTACTCCAGCTTTTCTTTTTTTTTTTTCTTTTAGGGACAGCTACTCCAGCTTTTTTTAGGGTTGTTTAAGGTTATGCTATCTTTACTTTCAACTTATATCTTTGAATCTAAAGTGTGCCTGTAGTAATACAATAATTACTTGATTGTTCACGCAATCTGACATCGGCCTTTTGAATGGATTACACAGTCCATTCACATTTAATAGTATTTTCAACTTGGTTGAATTTACATCTCTAGATTTTTAATTTTTTATATAGCTCATGCCTTTTCCTCCATTCTTTATTACCTTCTTTTGTATTAAAAGGATTAAGTGGATATTTAATTTCTTAAGTGATTTTGTCTTACATTTCAGTGTTTTCAGTGGTTGCTTTAGGGTTCTCAATATGCTCTTAATTCATCAGAATCTACCTCAGATTTATACTGACCTAATTCCAAAAACCTAGAAACTTTACTCTTCTATAGCTCCATTCACTTCACTTCCCCCCAATTTACACTATTATTGTTATAAATACTCTGGATGCATGTGTTTCATATGATATAAATTATAGTTTATATAATCTTACATCTTTTAAAGAAGTTGAGAGGAATATATATTCATCTATTGTTATATTAACCATTTTATTTACCCTTAATTGTTCATTTATTTTTTAATGTCTTTCAACTAACCCTTCTTTTTACTTAAACAACTAGCCAACATATAGTACATCATAAGTTTCAGATGTAGTGTTCAATAATTCATCAGTTGCGGGCGCCTGGGTGGCTCAGTGGGTTAAAGCCTCTGCCTTCAGCTCAGGTCATGATCCCAGGGTCCTGGGATCGAGCCCCGCATCAGGCTCTCTGCTCAGCGGAGAGCCTGCTTCCCTTCCTCTCTCTCTGCCTGCTTCTCTGCCTACTTGTGATCTCTGTCCATCGAATAAGTAAATAAAACCTTAAAAAATTTTTCAAAAAAAAAAATTCATCAGTTGCATAGAATACCCAGTGCTCATCCCATCACATGACCTCCTAATGCCCAAGACCCAGCTGCCCCATCCGTCCCCCCATCTCTCCTCCAGCAACCCTCAGGTTGTTTCCCAGAGTCCAGAGACTCTCATGGTTTGTCTCCCTCTGATTTCTTCCCATTCAGCTTTTCCTTCCTTCCCTTATGATCTTCTGCATTATTTCTTCTATTCTACGTATGAGTGAAACCATATGATAATTGTCTCTCTGACTTATTTTGCTAGGCATAGTACCCTCCAGGTCCATCCACGCTGATGTAAATGGTAAGTATTCATCCTTTCTGATGGCTGAGTAATATTCCATTGCATATATGAACCACATCCTTATCCATTCATCTGTTGATGGATGAAGATGAAGGACATCTCAGCTGATGTTCTTAGACAGGTGATGGACAGATGGACATCAGCTGATGTCCTTCATTTGAGGGACATCCCAGCTCTTTCCACACTGTGGCTCTTAGGGACACTGCTGCTGTGAGCATTGGGGTGCAGGGGCCCCTTCTTTTCACTACTCGTTCACTTCCTTCTGCAGCTTTGACTTCACCGGTATCCTCTCCGTACTCCAAAGCAGCTTTGTTTCCATGGGTCCCCTTCACACTGTTACTGTTAGATTACACTTATGTCATAAGTTCAATAATATACTGTTTATGAAGCTGTTCTTAAAGTCAGTCAAGAGAATAAAGGAGAAGAAAGATACAATTCTATCACCACTTGCGTAGATAAAAATTATGTTTCCCAGTGCTTTTGCACGTGTGTACATGATTGCAATTAACCGTCTGGTGTCATTTACTCTCAGCTTATAGAACTCCCTTTAGCATTTCTTGAAAGGCAAATCTGTTGGCAACAAATTCTCTGCATTTGTTTATCTGAGAATGTCTGTATTTCGCTTTCATTTAGGAAAAACGGTCTTGCTAGATATGAGATTTGGGGGTTGGGATCACTTTCACTTTCAGCACTCTAAGTCACCCTCCTGTCTTCTGGACACCATTCATTCTGATGTGTCTGCTGTTATTTTTTTGAGGTTTTTGAGGTTTCTGTGCATGTGAGATTCAGGATTTTTTTTTTCTATGTCATTGGCTTTCACTATTCTGAGTAAGAGCTATCAGGGTGCGGATCTCTTGGAGTTTACTACTTGATGTTCACTGGTCTTGGATATGTTTATTAATGTTTTTCATCAAATTTCTGGACACATCTTCTAAAATTCTTTTTTCTGCACCTGTCTCCTCTCCTTCTGACATTCATGTTTCAGTGATATAGGCCACTTAATGATGTTTCACATTTTTCTGAGGTTCTGCCCTTTTTTTCACTTTTCTCTTTTCTTCAGATTACAAAGCCCCTATTGATTTACCTTAAACATAGCTGCCTTTCTTCCTACTACCACAAATCACTTGTTAAACTAGATAATGGGTTTTTCTTTTTTTTTTTTTTCATTTTGGTTATCATACTTTTCAACTCCAAAATTTTTAATAATGTCTCTCTTTATTGACATTCCCAAGTTCCTGAAACATGGTCATTGTACCTCCTTTACTTCTTAGAAATAATTTCCTTTAGTTCTTTGGAGATATTTAGAATAAGTGCGTTGAAGTCTATGTCTGTTCAACTCACTATCTGGTCCTCTTTGTACGTTTCTGCTGCTTGTTTGCCTGTTTGTTTTCCTGTATAGAGGTCGCGCTTTGTTATTTCTTTGTTGTTCTTATATTGTTGATGAAAACTGGACATTTCAGATAATATCCTGTAGCGACTATGGATATTGATTTCCCCTTCCTTGCCCCATGACTTGTTTTTGTTGCTTGCTTGCTTATTTTTCACTTGTTTATTTTGGCTGGGCTAGCTCTGTGAAAGCTATCTGCCTCTGTGCAGAATCTAAGATTCCTGCACACATTCTTCCCCTATCGTCTTATCTTTCTGCCTGACTACCTAGGCACCATGTATTGAGCCAAATATTATTCTGAAGTCCCCCTAACCACATAGGGTTTTACCCTTAATGATCATGGGCAGGGGATGGGGTGCCTGACTCGGAGGCTACTATCACAGTTCAGTATATGAAATTTCCCCCCCCCGACCCAGCCACAAAGGAACTAGTAACTTGGGTTTTCTCAAATTGCATCTGAGAGGGTGTAGCCATGAACGTGCACACAGCTTCCAGACTTTCAGGAATGACTAATATTATTTTCAAGCCTGGCTTAGCAGTTGCCCCGGGGTCAAGGTAGCTTATAGTTCAATGTTTCAACAAAAGTGTGATCAAGACTCCTGTGCCAGTGAAGCTTCTTGCACTCAGTTTTGATGAGTCTGTATGAGATTGGGGGAATGCTTTCATGGCATCCCATACCTTGCTCTGACTGCTACTTAGTGTGGACAGCCTCGCACAGGTGCACAGCCTTCCTGATCCCAGAGTTGACTTTGATCCCTGGAGGCTCCTTCTTGGCTTTCTTTCCGGAGTTCTCCATGGTTGCCTGGAATTGCGCTTCTGCAACAGTAATTTCTGGGGAAATTAGGAACGCCAGAATCCTTCCTCTCCTAAAGTAAAACCATAACCTGAGACGGAGCTGCAGGGAGAGAGATCTCTGTCTTCTCAGCTGGGCCTGCCATGGGACAGAGATTCTGTAACACAGAGTTAGAAGGGCTGGTAATGGAGTGGGCAAAGGCTCCAATATCACAGACTCTCCCTATTATTATTGAGTCTTGGTTTATTTTCTTAAATGATTGTTTCTCTATTTGCTTTATACCCTTAGGCCCACTGCCAGATATTTCAAATGACTATTTTTGTATTTTTGTTATATTCTTCACAGTTAATTGCTGTTTTTCTGGCAGAAGGACCCACCAGACTCCTTGTTCTGCTGATCTAGAAGGCCCACCTCCTTTGTAAAGTAATACTTCAGATAGTTTCTAGTTATAATTAAGTAATTTAAAAAATTCTTATATTAACATTTAACACAATAAAAGCAGAAATGTTGGAAATCTTCATTATGAACATGGTTTTGAAAGAGGAACATAAATTTATATTTCAGTTGCAACAACAAAAAATTTTTAAATAAAAGTTTAGAGACATGAATAAGAACTGTAATGTTTTTCTTCTAAGTCTGAAACTTGTATCCTCAAAAGATCAGAAACCGTTTCCAGCTTGGGTGACACTCAAGTATAGCGTGAACTCTCCGACTAGTGTCACTTGTGTCACTTCCCACAGCGAATAGGTAGGAGCTATCGTAATTATAACTATGCGAGTCAAATCAGATACAATTCTCTTTGCTCTGGGAAAATTTAACACAGAGTTGCTGTCCATGGTAAAGAAACATACATTCCACTAGGTAGTACCAAGACATCAGAAATCAACTTCGGGTCTAATTTATGGAATCCCATTCTCACTCTTAGTCTAATACGAGCCTAAAGACTTTTGACAGGACGAGAAGGAATCGAACTCTGCTAAGGGATACAAGTACCAATAGTCAGCAGTCACATTGCTTAAACTGTCAGGAGCCTCCCACACACAGAAGAGTGCTAAAAAAACAAAATCAAACAAAAAAAATACACCAACCCAACCTGACAGATTTACTATGTTTTGTATTGCTTTAAGATTTCATTTATTTATTTGACAGAGAACAAGCAGGGGACACAGGCTTCCCACTGAGCAGGCTGCCCGACGCGGGGCTCGATCCCAGGACTCTGGGATCATGACCTGAGCCGAAGGCAGACGCTTCACCAACTGAGTCACCCAGGCGCACCCAGATTTACTGTGGTTTTAAATAAGGTTCAAGGAAATCTTTGCTTGTGGTGCGATTTTTCAAATGCATCCCTTAATCCTTTCTACATGTCTAAACAAAAGAAAGTCAAGGTCCATGTCAAGCCTCATCTCTCCCACACAGCCTCCTGCTAAGTCCAGCCAGCATGCTCTGTCCAACTCCCCCCTGCTTACCAGAAGTACTTCCTCTTTGAGCATATGTAGTGTGAAAGCTGAAGAACAATTCAAGTGACTGGGCGTGAACTACTTCATACCATCTCTCATGGAGGCAGAAAGAAACTGGCCCTCGACAAACTCCCTTTTCTTTATCAGAGTCCCTGCTGAAATGGATAAACCCTGTTCTCCTCCGATCAAGAAAGGGACTGTTTAGTTTTCCAGGGCTGCCTGCAGTAGTTGTTACTCTCTGTACTAGCAGTCCTGAGAAAAATGTTCTCACATAACCCCCTCTCAATTATAGAAGATTCTATAAATGACAAAAAAATCTCTCATTTTTGCAAGGATGACTCTCAGCGTTCATAGATAATCATGTTATGGTAATGAAATGTAAATGAATTTTCCAAACAACCATTGCTTCAATGCCTATAGATCATGGTAAACAGAATATCTCAACCATTAAATATCAATCCCCTTTCTTATACATCTAGTGCAAAAAAATCTTATCATTATAATACATGAATACAAAGTCCGAAAGAATTAACTTGTGGCATCATGATTAGGTTTTGTCTAATTTCAATGTAGAATTAATCAAACATAATTTTCCTAATATGTTACCTAGCAAGGTCAAGGACCATTAGTTTAATTATATTTCCTTTATATTATGCCAGTATTGTTTTGTTTTGTTTTGTTTTGTTTTTGCCATTTACCCAGAACTATAAAAAACAAGTTTTTGGCTGAAAGAAAATTTAAAAATAGAGGTTATTATTTTTGCATTCTTTGAATTGATTGGGTATGCTCTACAAATAGTTATGGGAATAGCATCTTCAAAAAATAATAAATCTTTCAACATCTAAAACAAATCCAGATTCCACAAAACCTATGTTTGTCTAATTATAGCTTTGTATTTTGATGTGGTTTTCTATGTAAATACATTTTAAGGCTTGCAATAGGAATGTATTCTATTAAAAACAGATGTTATGCTGAAAGTTACACAGTACCAAATGCTTATTATGTATCCCCAAAACAAATCTAAATTGTCTCATTATAAGATATTTCACGTTTTCAGACATTATGTTAGGTCTTCAGTCTAGATGACCAATACAACTGTCCAATTCAACCAAAACACACTCTTGCCAGCTGCAATAGGAAAAATTAGCATCAATAAAAAAAAACAAGATTTCTGCTACTCATAGTATCATCCAGTCTACACTGAAATGTCCAGTGATAACAGCAAAACATCTGCAATAAAGAGAGATTTGTGAGTAAAATACATACCCCTTTTTCCTTTTCATGCAGGTCAATACTAACAGCAGCAGACAGTATCTGAAGTACAGCCCAGATACTCTCCCAATGCCTTCTAATGGCAATTACTCTTCCGTGTAAGAATGGTTAGAAGCATTACATTTAGCACTTCCATATAGGAACATCTGAATAACGAATGCTTCCTTTCCCATCGTCATTATGGGTTCTTACAATACCCACAAAACAACCTTGTTAGAGGTTAGGTCAGCAAACACAATGGAAAGATTGAAGAGGGTACCAAGTGTCTAATTCCTTAACATTTATATCTGTATTAAATGGGAATTCTAACAAAGCCTGTTACTACCTACCCTTGTAATAAGTAGCAGATTTAACTATCTATTTTTCTAATCATACTCCCAGAGGCTAAAAGCCCAGCAAATATTTAACTATCATGACTTGTTTTTCTCTCCCATTCTCTGGGCAGAGCATTTTAATCTGATAAAGAGAAGAAACCCAGAAGAGATTCATTTGTGTTGCATTAAATGGCCATACAAATGTCAGTTGATTTTTTTAAAAAAGAACATAGCTGCTTCTTGCATTCGATCTTGCTAACTTCTACAGGTAAATCTGCAGTGTGGGAAGCATGGTCTTTCACAGACTTCTTAACTATGATTAGACTTTATTTACTTAAGCCATATTTTACAGACATGGCTCCTTTTTGTGTCATGGAATGAATCGCAAGTCTCATCACTTGATTTGGTGAGGTCTAACCCCTGTGCCTGTGGACCTCCAACCAGTCCTTATAAGCCACACAAGCAAATGACCCTAGTTTTTTACTGTTTACAGAAGATTACGTGCCTCAAGTTCCCATCTCCCAAACTTTTATTTAACTGGGCCAATGTCTCTTCGGTGGCCTCATAGTTCAGGTACTTGTCAAAATCTGTTAGGATATGGAAAACTTTTAAAACTATCTTCACATACAATTTTGTAAGTGTAACTAGTCATTTAAATATTGAGCATATGTAAAAATCAATACAAATTCAAATTATTTTCTCAAGTATCTATTCTGGTCTCCAGATAAATAAAATCATATATTCACACTTATATAAAATACTTCCCATCTTTATTTATCACTTAATGATCAAGAGCTCAGGCTCTGGAACCAGATGCAATGGCTCTGCAGTGACCGCGATGACTGCGTGTGATAAACAAGGTACAGGACGCCTTGTGATTTCTGGGCTTCCTGCTGTCATAATCTGCACTATTATTACCATTGCTGTTGCTACTACCGCAACTGTCACCATGTTTACCAAAATATATTTGTTTATGACGTCATCTGACAGACCAGTAACTAGAAACTTCTTGGTGAGGCAGCTCTTACAATCAACTCTCACCTTTCTGCTCATAAACTCAGGTTAAACTCAAGCTTTCGTCAAACGCAGAAGATCCTGAGGTGACTTAAGATCATTATTGACATTGATATTCCTGGATTAGGCCAGCAACAGAGAAGAGACTGAGTTAAACATTTACTAGTTCTAGAGCATTCCTTAATGATGGACAAGTGTGTATGCACATCAGCATTTAAACACAGGCCTCATTAAAAAAACTGGTTTTTCTATTTTCCTCCTGATAAACAGGGTTATTGTTAAATTAGCAGGTTGATGTTTCATTACAATGTGTAAGTGTAACACTCATTTGATAAATGCATATACCTTCTCAGCTTATCTCCTTAGGTTTTAAAATAAAGTAGAAAGAAGTCATCACAGAAATATATATATATATACCATGAAAAAAAGAAGAAATGCTTTGTTTTTGGTTCCTTCAGAAAAGAGGGTTTAGAAATACAAGATATTCTTCGCTATGGCTAGAGTAGGTGTCCAGAGAGCAACTCTCTTTCTCCTCATGCCACACGGCAATGTGCCCAGCTAAAGAATGTTCTAGGATCATGCTGAAAATGTCTCTTCTGAGAAGAGTAAAAACAGCACAGGCACCTCATTAAATACCAGTGCATTGACCACAGTCTCCCTTTCAAGAAGAAGACAGATCACAGAAAAGTTATTTGGCTATTTTTAAATATTTAAAGAAAAACAGAACTTCGAGCTTCCATTGTATATAAGAAGAATTGCTTGAAATACCTCCATAAACATATGCCAGAGCATTAAAGGCTATTCGTTTCACTGGACATGAATCATGAGGTACCAAAATGTCTGCACATACCATCAGTATACATTTCCCATAAAAAGGGGAACTATTTGCATGTATCCTGAAAATACACTTTCCTTAAACAAAATTTTAAGTGTCTCAAGGAGATGGAATGAATAGATTTTTCTTCCAAATACAACAAAGTTAAATAAAACTAGGTTTCTTCAGTAATAGATCACTTTGCAGATTTTTTCTCTCTCCAACATACTGAAAAAAGAAAGAAAGGAAAGAAAAAAAAAATCTTATCCTTCAAAAACCAGACCTGAAGTGCAGAGCTCAGTACCAGGAGTCAGGCCAAGGACAGAGAGAACAAACTTATCAGCAGTCATGATGAAGACTATTCCATTAATCCTGTTTGAAGTTGAAGGTCAACCCTAGCATCACCATCCATAAGGGCTAACTATGACATTGGCCAAGTCTCTTACCCATAACTTATAAAATGTCTAAGTGAGAGAGTAAGGTGATGGTGTCGAGATGATGTTCAGTACAGATGAACTGTTCATGTGCAAAGAGGCCATCAGAGGCCAGCTAGATGAAGTTCAAGTCTTGATGATTTAAACATAAATCTTATTTCAGTAAAGCTAAAAACTGAATATTACATCAAAGAAGTCATGAAATCCTGGGAACTGGTAACATATGAAGCATCCTTCTTAGGCATTCGCTCAACAGAAAGTTTGCCTTTCTGATCATTTCATCCCTCGACAAGAGACATCCTATGTCACATCTGCCCATTTGTCAAGGGACAATCCTGGCTGCTTCACTGGCCTTGATATGTCCTCTCTGTCCCTATGCCTTGCCCAGTTTTCCCACTTCTGACACCGTCCATGAGAAGAGGCAGGATCCAGACTAAGTGTGCCAGATGGAAATGTACTCTGAAAAAGATTTTTTTTTTTTAATATTTATCTCTGCCAGAGAAAATGTGGCTTTCCGTTTACCTTTATTCCCCTGAGCACTGTCACCTTGGCCAAACTGATTACTACACGACGAAGGATGTTCCGGTCTACTGATTACTACACGACGAAGGATGTTCTGGTCTTTAATCATTACTAGGCATAGTCACCGGTATTTATAAGGTCCTCCTCCCTCAGTCAGAGGGTTTCCTTTTAAACAAAATTTCAGTCAGTGCCCACAATATGCCAGGTACTTTCCAATTTACCATACTCCCTAAGTCGCCAGAGGCCAATTTTACTAGAATAAAAAATTCTGAAAAATTCAACTGCATACTGTTTAGGCTTTCATCATTTTCAGAAGAGTAGAAATGCCTGGAGTGGGCTGCACATCCGCTCAACAAGGGGCTCAAGGAGTCTAGCTGTGCCATTCAAATCCATCCTTTCCGGGCTAGATCTGGCAGTGTCCATGTAATGGGAAATGTCTGCTCTAAAATCAGTATTAATGGGAACAACTCTGGGTCACACTGCGAGCTACAACTTCCAGGTCAGAGGCAAAAATTCCATTGGTTGCCACTCATCTGGGAGAGTCCAGGAGAACACTGGGAACCTGCGGTCTCATGTGTCTCTCTCACTGTCCCCCAAGACTGAGCTGCCCGCCATTCTCTTGCCTCCATGCACTTTTCACCCACCTGGCAAAATTAAGAAAGTCAGCCACTCCCCCATTTCAAGGTGAAGGGAGGATACCAAGAGTAATACTTCTACGTGGAACTCATTACTGTGCAAGGGTACTGAGTAATACTTCTACGTGGAACTCATTACTGTGCAGGGTACTGAGTAATACTTCTACCTGGAACTCATTACTGTGCAAGGGTACTGTACTTTCCTGAGGGACCCCCCCTGAGAAATAGACAATATCATTTCACAATCAAGTCCGCTGGGTGGGATCAGTTGGGAAATGTTGCTTGGAAATGTTTTTCTCCAAACGCACTAATCTTTTTCTAACTCAGGTGTCCCAAGATAGATCCTTTGACCTAACACAGAACAGAGATGTTGTTACTTGATAAAAGACTCTTCCATACATCAAGTACAGTGTGATTATTTAGCTGGATTCTAAGGGTGTCCCGTTCCACAAAATACCAAACAAATTACAGATTCCAAAGGACTAAACTTCTTACTTATTTTCATTTGCCCACTTTTACCTTTCTTTCCATCCATACTAGTTCTCAGATGAATTTCAATCAATTGACAGTTTATTCTAGACAACTAATTCTACAAACAAGCAATAGCTAAAATTTTGGAAATATGTATCATGAGGCTACAAATAAAATCATCAGGACATTATCTCTTAGTAAAGACAATTTTTGTTGTTGTTCAATTTGGGATAGTCTTACTTGACTTACTTACTTGACTTACTTACTTACACATGTCCTCAAA
This sequence comes from Mustela nivalis, assembly GCF_964662115.1. Taxonomy (NCBI): domain Eukaryota; kingdom Metazoa; phylum Chordata; class Mammalia; order Carnivora; family Mustelidae; genus Mustela; species Mustela nivalis. Next base: position 5,801,869 of record NC_139035.1, on the reverse strand, counting down.
TTCTAAGCTCTACTATCTGATTAAGGACTGTGGAGGTTACACAGCCCAGAAAACAATTTCATTCTTAAAAAAAAAAAAAAAATATATATATATATATATATATATATATATATATATATATTTGTCAGAGAGAGAGAGGGAACAAGCAGGGGAAGTGGAAGAGGAACAGAAAGAAGCAGGCTCCCCATGGAGCAGGGAGCCCGATGCAGGACTTGATCCCAGGACTCTGGGATCATGACCCGAGCCGAAGGCAGATGCTTAACCCACTGAGCCACCCAGGTGTCCCATTCTTTCCTCTAGTGAAAGTTCATACTTATGCCTAAAATACTGTCCAATTTCAGGGAACACACAAGTACTCACTTGTTTAGCCTTGGTCTTTGTGATGGTGTCAGAAATGGGTTTTTTCCTCTCCTTCACAGCAGTTTTAGAAAATAATTCCTCAAATTCATGACAATCTATGGATGGCTCTTCAATTTTTTCCCAAATAAGTGAAGCACTGGTGTCTCTAAAGTTAAGCAGAAGACCAATGAGACCGCCGTCCAACCGAACGCAAAGACATCATCATGCGCATACACAGCAACGAAGGACAGAAGGAAAGAAGCGCAAGAGAGTAACAGAGGATGAGAGGAAGTCAGGGCGGAAGGAGGGCGGCAGGAAGGGAAGACAGGCGAAAGGACACAAAGAGGGCAAGAGGCAGACAACAGGAGGGAAGAATACGTCTTTTTCTTTTTAAGACTGCCACTCATTCTATCAACTTGTTGAGAAAGTTCAAATACCATCCATACAGAATGAAACCTTTGTCTAGAAAAAATAATTGCCAGGAATCCTTAGTGATCAAGTCACTGGATAAAAACGTAGAAGAAAAAACCTCTCCGTATAAGCTATAACGGCAGGAAATGTGGGATATATCACCATTTCCACGTGACTCATCAGTATGCGTGGGTTTAAAAAAGGAATTATTTTATATCCGACGTGGCATCCTCCCTCTCTGGACCACTTCCTTTACCCCACTTTTATCTGACTTCAGCCTGCAGGTTCATGTCATACCACCTAAAAAGAAGAGACCTATTGCTTTTTTTTTTCCCCCCCGAAGCAAAGGAACAACAAAATAAAACAACTTCATAAAAGTATCTGGATACAATGAGTTTGGAGTATGGTTTGAAATGATGCATCAGTGTGTATCAGTGATATGGCAATTACACAAAAATGAGCTGCAAAGTTAAAAGTAATCAAACTATACAAACGCTTCTCCCCTGATGTGATTCAGGTGAAGAGAAAATTAATGTAACAGAGGAGAAGGAGGCCTGGTAAATATCCCAGTCTAAATGCATGCCATATCATATAAAAAAAAAAAATTCAAGGAATCATGAAAAGTTAGAACAAGGAAGCCCAGGGAAGTTTAAAAAGCACGTTCTGTCCCCTGCTGGCATATTCCTCAGCCATGTGTCCCAGGGATCAGGAGACATCAGCTACGGATGATGCCTGGGTAAGGACGGCCCCAGCCTCCCTGGTGGGAAGTATTCTTTTATAAATGTCATTCCCAAGTATGATTTTATGACTTCACAGTGCGTCACTGATTATCTACAGAAATGCCAGGAAATTCTCAGAACTCAATTATTTCACACATGACATGTGGATATATGTCTTTTTGTGTAGCACATCTTGGAAGAGAAACACTACTGCAAATAAAATGGAATAGTAAAACGAGACTGCGCCTTCAAAAAATGCAAAAAAAAACCCATCTTGAGGATCTGATTTATATTTACAAGCTATTTTTCAGAGTGATGTTCTGGAACCAGACAATAGAGCATGCAGGCTAAGAAAAATATACCCCTCCATTTTTCCAAGATTAATGAGTAACTATACAGAACCTACATCTTATACACTGATATACATATGTCGTTTGTCTGATACTTCTGGAGAAAAGTCTAAAATTTTAAATAACGGATACTTCACTAAATATTAGTGTAAAAAACAATCTAAAGACAAGTTTCAGAACAGTATTTAAAAAATACATTAAATTGTAATTTCCCCAAGAGTTTTAAAGGCAAATATTCCCTCATATTGACAAACTGTGAACAGATGAGCACCAGTTCATGTTACCTTTTACTATGAAGTTGAATTCTTGTCCAATACAGAGGCTTCATGGGCCGACAAGGCTCTACTGGCTGCTTCCTACTCCCTCTGTCTTGGTGGAGCCCTAATCCAAACAAGCCAGCTGGCAACGGAGGAGGAAGAAAGCCACACACTTGTGGTGCTGATAAAGTGCTACTTCCAGCTTGAGGGGGGAGGGGAGGGCCTGATCCAGGAAGAAGAGGGGGTGGGGGAATGCCTGTCCCAGAAGTGGCAGGGGGAGCTGGAACAGATGTGATCCCCATACCTGGCAGAGGAGGAGGTGGAGGAATCCCAAGTCCAGGCAAAGGAGGGGGAGGAGGTATTCCCACTTGGGAAAGAGGTGGGGGAGGAGGTATTCCTTCACCTGGTAGGGGAGGGGGAGGAGGTATCCCCACTCCGGGAAGGGGAGGGGGAGGGGGTATCCCCACTCCGGGAAGAGGCGGGGGAGGGGGTATCCCCACTCCGGGAAGAGGCGGGGGAGGGGGTATCCCCACTCCGGGAAGAGGCGGGGGAGGGGGTATCCCCACTCCGGGAAGGGGAGGGGGAGGAGGTATCCCCACTCCGGGAAGAGGCGGGGGAGGGGGTATCCCCACTCCGGGAAGAGGTGGGGGAGGGGGTATCCCCACTCCGGGAAGAGGCGGGGGAGGGGGTATCCCCACTCCGGGAAGAGGCGGGGGAGGAGGTATCCCCACTCCGGGAAGGGGAGGGGGAGGAGGTATTCCCTCACCTGGCAAAGGAGGGGGAGGAGGTATTCCTTCACCTGGCAGGGGAGGGGGAGGAGGTATTCCCACACCAGGCAAAGGGGGAGGAGGTGGTGGTAGCATTTCTGTACCAGGCAGAGGAGGAGGCGGGGGGATGGCTGTACTTGGAGGAGCAGGCCCTGTTGTGCCAGGGAGAGGGGGCGGTGGGGGGAGCATCATGCCCGTTCCAGGCATGGAGCCGGAAGACTCTATACAAGGCAGAGGTGGTGAGGGTTGGATGCTATGGCTGTTTTCAAAGGAAGAGAAAACAGAGTGCTGCTGGCTGGTTTCAAACTCGGTATGAAGAGAAGGGTGGGAAGGCTGTGACCCGGCCTGTCTTTGACTGTCGGACCACGGAAGGGACGGAGGTGGTGCAGGCAAGGTGGGCTGATGTGTGTCAAGCTGTACTGATATTCGCCTTGGAGACACAATCAGAGAGATCTCGGAGCAGAACTTTGTCTGAGGTCCAGAAGGTGAGGAGGGCAGAGCTGAGTCTCCAAGGTCAGGCCCTGGGGGGCAGGGAGGACACTCCGGTTGTGCGTAAACAGAAGGCAGTGTTGGTCTCCCAGCCTCTTCCGTCGGGGACGTTTGGATGGACTTTGCCTGTAAAATCCTTTCATGACATACGTCCTTTTCTCCTAACCTGAGAGCTTCAAGACAGACACCTTCTAAGGGTGCCACTCCATTCTGAGCCCCGTGATGGCCACTGGCCACGTCCACATCCAGGGCAGGGTACTGCTTCTCCAGTGCGGCTATCTTGGTCCTCAGATCCTCGATGGTCTGTTCCAGCTGCTGAATGACAGTTGCTTGTCCTTCAGACTTCATGTCAAGAACTTCCTGAGGGGCAACAAAGTGTAGTTAAGAGAAAATAAGGATCAAAAAATATTAAAATAATGTTAAAACTTGCCAGATACATTCAGTTGTATATATATTTGCCAAATACATTTGTCGCAATACTTCCAGAAAGATTCCTCTGTAGAAAGATGCTATTAGTATTTCTATGTATCCCCTCTTCTCCACCCTTGGACTTCAAAATGCTTTACACGCATTACCATAAAGTCCAAAGAGCCTTGTTTGTCTCATCTTTAAATGGTATCACTGAAGACTAGTAGACCACTGAGAACAGGAGAAAAAAATTCTGACTGACAAACCAATTTATTTCCAAGACAGCCGCCTCTCATACCTGCCCAGTAACACTTGCTCTTAACATACCCCCAAAAGACATTTTAGATCCTTCATTTTTCAAAAAGTCTTCCCTACTTTTTAAAGGTAGTCACTGAGAGAAATCTCCAATAAGATTATTTGAAATAGCTTCGACATCGGTAGGCAAGTGTATCATTTCACTTACATCACGTTTACTACCATTTTAATCTTTTACCGAAGGCACTCTAGAAAGTGATACCTGTGACTCTGCACAATTTATAAAGACATCTGATAACAACTGTGCCAATGTATGGGTCACCTCTAAATGGTGTCTTCCTTTCCCAAGGCATAGAATCAACCAGAAATCCTTTAAGAAAAATGGAATGCTGGGGCGCCTGGGTGGCTCAGTTGGTTAAGCGGCTGCCTTCGGCTCGGGTCATGATCTCAGGGTCCTGGGATCGAGCCCCACATTGGGCTCCCTGCTCAGCAGAGAGCCTGCTTCCCTCTCTCCCCCTCTCCCTGCTACTCTGCTTACTTGTGCTCTCTCTCTAGCTCTCTGTCAAATAAATAAAATATTAAAAAAAAAAATAGAATGCTTTGGGGTCCAAAAAGGGGGAAGCCCAATGGGTAAATTAAATATGAATAACAGATGAACAAGATGAAAAGAGAAGAATAAGCCATGGATGGGAAAAAAAAAAAAAAAAGGCAGGAAAAAAGGAATAAGAGAAGGTAAAAGAGATGAGAGGACTAACTCTCGCTGGGGTCGTGCAGACCCGGATTTGCTCACTCAAGGCTGGAATACAAGGCAGGGACAATGTGGGAGAGCTCTCTTACTGAGAGCTCTTTCTCCACAGTGTCCCAGGGCTTTCCATAGATTAACCCAGTAGGGGCCTCCAAAAAGAGCCATAGTCCACACATCTATTACCTTCCCCACACAGGAGCCTGAAGCTGCCAATCCAGATCTGCTCTTGGAAGAATATAAGAAATAATAAGAAATAATGGAAGAATAATTTAAGAGATAATACCAAAATTATGTTAAGTGTAAAACTAAACTTATATCTGCCTTACCAAAGGTTAGGGGATCCAAGAAAACTCTCCACAAAATAAAAAATAAAATTTTTATTTCCCCTTTATTAAATCCAAAACAAATACCTATGTAACCCACCTGCAATGGATAAACTGCAGATGAACAAGAGAGAAATGTTCTTTCTGTAAGTGTATTTCCAATACTTACTATAAATGAAGCATTTTTGGTGCTACGTGTGTATCTGTTAAAAATCTTCAGAGCTAGTCGCCATCCTTCCCATAGGGAGTAAAGAAACTTAGTAGTTTTAATACTGACCCCTGTTACTTTTTGCCTGGAAACTCTCTCTCTTACTATAACATTTAACTTGCTTTACATCAGTTATGATGCTTTTTGAGAAGTACAGACACTTTTAAATTCAGAGGTATGCTCCTTACACGAGGTACTGTATTTCCCTATTGTCATATAACGCTGCATGGCCCTTACTATGGGAAGAAAAGTGAAAAGGAAACTAATTTGCTTTTCAACTAATAAAGGAATGTAATTCACTTTAAACAGTTGGTCAAAAATTTGAATGGCACTTGATATTTACTTGTAAAATAGATATTCATATATGTATTTAGATACTTTTTTGTTACTTGTCATCAATGTCTACACAAAAGACTAAAGTATTACATAGCATAGTATATTTTCTAACTAGTTCATGGTTAAAAAAAAAAAAAACAAAAAACCTATAATGGACAGTATCTTTTTTGACTACTGTACTTCACTCCACTCTCCAATTAAGATGCTAGTAATTATAGAACAAACCAGAAGCCAAAAGACTGCTCCCAAATTAATCTCAATACAACATGTAATTATTCAGTACTTCTTCCTTACCCTAGATTAGTAAAATGTATAGATTATTTTCATTTCTCCAGCATAACCTTCAAAGTAAAAAGATTAGGTGATGAAAGGCACACACGAGGTAAATTCTGGAACAATTTTCGAAACTCATTTCTTAAATTACTGAGGCCAGCTCTTTTTCATCATAGATCTGAATATAATGAAAGCACTATATGACCTCTCCTTCATAAGGCCATTACTCTCAGGAACAGGAAACGTAATAGGCTTTCCTAACACAGAGGAGAAGAAGACAGAAACTTAGACAATATGCCAAAATGGAGGAATTCATCCCAAATGAAACAACAAGATAAGGTCATGGCTAGAGATCTAACTAAAACAGATAGAAGTAATATGCTTAATGGAGACTTTAAACAACAATCATAAGGATATTCACTGGGCTGGAAGACTTCAGGGAAACATTTAACATAGAGGTGAGTTAAAAAACAATCAGTCAGAGGGGGAGGAGTCAAGATGGCGGAGAAGTAGCAGGCTGAGACTGCTTCAGCCAGCCGGAGATCAGCTAGATAGCTTATCTAAAGATTGCAAACACCTGAAAATCCATCGACAGATCGAAGAGAAGAAGAACAGCAATTCTGGAAACAGAAAAACAACCACTTTCTGAAAGGTAGGACCGGCAGAGAAGTGAGTCCAAAGCAATGGGAAGATAGACCTCGGGGGGAGGGGCCGGCTCCCGGCAAGCAGCGGAGCAACTGCGCACAAAATCAGGACTTTTAAAAGTCTGTTCCGCTGAGGGACATCGCTCCAGAGGCTAAACCGAGCGAAGCCCACGTGGGGTCAGCGTGGCCTCAGGTCCCGCAAGGTCACAGAACGATCGGGGGTGTCTGAGTGTCGCAGAGCTAGCGGGTACTGGAACGGGAAAGCCGGCTGCAGAGACAGAGCCGACAGTAAGCTCGCAGCTCGGGGTGACCTTGAACCGGTCGCAGGCTCGGTGAGCTCGGAGCGCGGCCGGAGGTCAGGCAGACGGGAATAACTGGGCGCTGTTCTCTGAGGGCGCACTGATGAGTGCGGCCCTGGGCTCTCGGCTCCTCCAGGCCGGAGACCAGGAGGCCGCCATTTGTATTCCCGTCCTCCGGAACTCTACGGAAAGTGCTCAGGGAACAAAAGCTCCTGAAAGCAAACCCGAACGGATTACTCAGCCCGGCCCCGGGGTAAGGACAGTGCGATTCCGCCTGGGGCAAAGACACTTGAGAATCACTACAACAGGCCCCTCCCCCAGAAGATCAACAAGAAATCCAGCCGAGACCAAGTTCACCTACCAAGGAGTGCAGTTTCAATACCAAGGAGAGCAGCAGAATTCCAGAGGAGGAGAAAGCAAAGCACGGAACTCAGGGCTTTTTCCCTGTGATTTTTTTTTTTAGTCTTGCAGTTAATTTAATTTTTTTCTTTTTCATTTTTTGTTTTTTTTCTCGCCTTCGAATAAAATTTTTTTAACTTTTACCTTTTTCTTTTTTAATGTTTTTTAACTAGTTTATACAATATATATATTTTTTATTTTTATATTTTTCTTATTTGTTTTCTTTTTTTTTTAATTCTTTTCTTTTTCTTTTTTCTTTTTTTTTTTCTTTCTTCCTTTTTGAACCTCTTTTTATCCCCTTTGTACCTCCTCACGATTTGGGATCTCTTCTAATTTGGTTAAAGCATATTTTCCTGGGGTTGTTGCCACCCTTTTAGTATTTTCCTTGCTCCTGCATATACTCTTATCTGGACAAAATGACAAGACGGGAAAATTCAACACAAAAAAAAGAACAAGAGGCAGTACTGAAGGCTAGGGACCTAATCAATACAGACATTGGTAATGTGTCAGATCTAGAGTTCAGAATGACAATTCTCAAGGTTCTAGCTGGGCTCGAAAAAGGCATGGAAGATATTAGAGAAACCCTCTCGAGAGATATAAAAGCCCTTTCTGGAGAAATAAAAGAACTAAAATCTAACCAAGTTGAAATCAAAAAAGCCATTAATGAGGTGCAATCAAAAATGGAGGCTCTCACTGCTAGGATAAATGAGGCAGAAGAAATAATTAGTGATATAGAAGACCAAATGACAGAGAATAAAGAAGCTGAGCAAAAGAGGGACAAACAGCTACTGGACCACGAGGGGAGAATTCGAGAGATAAGTGACACCATAAGACGAAACAACATTAGAATAATTGGGATTCCAGAAGAAGAAGAAAGAGACAGAGGAGCAGAAGGTATACTGGAGAGAATTATTGGGCAGAATTTCCCCAATATGGCAAAGGGAACGAGCATCAAAATTCAGGAGGTTCAGAGAACGCCCCTCAAAATCAATAAGAATAGGCCCACACCCTGTCACCTAATAGTAAAATTTACAAGTCTCAGTGACAAAGAGAAAATCCTGAAAGCAGCCCGGGAAAAGAAGTCTGTAACATACAATGGTAAAAATATTAGATTGGCAGCTGACTTATCCACAGAGACCTGGCAGGCCAGAACGAGCTGGCATGATATTTTCAGAGCACTAAACAAGAAAAACATGCAGCCAAGAATACTATATCCAGCTAGGCTATCATTGAAAATAGAAGGAGAGATTAAAAGCTTCCAGGACAAACAAAAACTGAAAGAATTTGCAAACACCAAACCAGCTCTACAGGAAATCTTGAAAGGGGTCCTCTAAGCAAAGAGAGAGCCTACAAGTGGTAGATCAGAAAGGAACAGAGACCATATACAGGAACAGTCACCTTACAGGCAATACAATGGCACTAAATTCATATCTCTCAATAGTTACCCTGAATGTTAATGGGCTAAATGCCCCTGTCAAAAGACACAGGGTATCAGAATGGATAAAAAAACAAAACCCATCTATATGTTGCCTCCAAGAAACTCATTTTAAGCCCAAAGACACCTCCAGATTTAAAGTGAGGGGGTGGAAAAGAATTTACCATGCTAATGGACATCAGAAGAAAGAAGGAGTGGCAATCCTTATAAGATCAATTAGATTTTAAGGCAAAGACTATAATAAGAGATGAGGAAGGACACTATATCATACTCAAAGGGTCTGTCCAACAAGAAGACTTAACAATTTTAAATATCTATGCCCCCAACGTGGGAGCAGCCAACTATATAAACCAATTAATAACAAAATCAAAGAAACACATCAACAATAATACAATAATAGTAGGGGACTTTAACACTCTCCTCACTGAAATGGACAGATCATCCAAGCAAAAGATCAGCAAGGAAATAAAGGCCTTAAACGACACACTGGACCAGATGGACATCACAGATATATTCAGAACATTTCATCCCAAAGCAACAGAATACACATTCTTCTCTAGTGCACATGGAACATTCTCCAGAATAGATCACATCCTTGGTCCTAAATCAGGACTCAAGCTGTATCAAAAGATTGGGATCATTCCCTGCATATTTTCAGACCACAATGCTCTAAAGCTAGAACTCAACTACAAAAGGAAGTTTGGAAAGAACCCAAATACATGGAGACTAAACAGCATTCTTCTAAAGAATGAATGGGTCAACCGGGAAATTAAAGAAGAATTGAAAAAAATCATGGAAACAAATGATAATGAAAATACAACGGTTCAAAATCTGTGGGACACAACAAAGGCAGTCCTGAGAGGAAAATATATAGTGGTACAGCCTTTCTCAAGAAACAAGAAAGGTCTCAGGTACACAACCTAACCCTACACCTAAAGGAGCTGGAGAAAGAACAAGAAAGAAACCCTAAGCCCAGCAGGAGACGAGAAATCATAAAGATCAGAACAGAAATCAATGAAATAGAAACCAAAAAAACAATAGAACAAATCAACGAAACTAGGAGCTGGTTCTTTGAAAGAATTAATAAAATTGATAAACCCCTGGCACGACTTATCGAAAAGAAAAGAGAAAGGACCCAAATAAATAAAATCATGAATGAAAGAGGAGAGATCACAACTAACACCAAAGAAATACAAACTATTATAAGAACATACTATGAGCAACTCTACGCCAATAAATTTGACAATCTGGAAGAAATGGATGCATTCCTAGAAACATATAAACTACCACAACTGAACCAGGAAGAAATAGAAAGCCTGAACAGACCCATAACCAGTAAGGAGATTGAAAAAGTCATTAAAAATCTCCAAACAAACAAAAGCCCAGGGCCAGACGGCTTCCCGGGGGAATTCTACCAAACATTTAAAGAAGAACTAATTCCTATTCTCCTGAAACTGTTCCAAAAAATAGAAATGGAAGGAAAACTTCCAAACTCATTTTATGAGGCCAGCATCACCTTAATCCCAAAACCAGACAAGGATCCCATCAAAAAAGAGAGCTATAGAACAATATCCTTGATGAACACTGATGCAAAAATACTCAACATAATACTAGCCAATAGGATTCAACAGTACATTAAAAGGATTACTCATCACGACCAAGTGGGATTTATTCCAGGGCTGCAAGGTTGGTTCAACATCCGCAAATCAGTCAATGTGATACAACACATCAATAAAAGAAAGAACAAGAACCATATGATACTCTCAATAGATGCTGAAAAAGCATTTGACAAAGTACAGCATCCTTTCCTGATGAAAACTCTTCAAAGTGTAGGGATAGAGGGCACATACCTCAATATCATCAAAGCCATCTATGAAAAACCCACCGCAAATATCATTCTCAATGGAGAAAAACTGAAAGCTTTTCCGCTAAGGTCAGGAACACGGCAGGGATGTCCATTATCACCACTGCTATTCAACACAGTACTAGAGGTCCTAGCCTCAGCAATCAGACAACAAAAGGAAATTAAAGGCATCCAAATCGGCAAAGAAGAAGTCAAATTATCACTCTTCGCAGATGATATGATACTATATGTGGAAAACCCAAAAGACTCCACTCTAAAACTGATAGAACTGCATATTTTCAGACCACAATGCTCTAAAGAGAGAGGGGAGCAGAAGGTATACTGGAGAGAATTATTGGGGAGAATTTCCCCAATATGGCAAGGGAACTGATAGAACTTATACAGGAATTCAGTAAAGTGTCAGGATATAAAATCAATGCACAGAAATCAGTTGCATTTCTCTACACCAACAGCAAGACAGAAGAAAGAGAAATTAAGGAGTCAATCCCATTTACAATTGCACCCAAAACCATAAGATACCTAGGAATAAACCTAACCAAAGAGGCACAGAATCTATACTCAGAAAACTATAAAGTACTCATGAAAGAAATTGAGGAAGACACAAAGAAATGGAAAAATGTTCCATGCTCCTGGATTGGAAGAATAAATATTGTGAAAATGTCTATGCTACCTAAAGCAATCTACACATTTAATGCAATTCCTATCAAAGTACCATCCATCTTTTTCAAAGAAATGGAACAAATAATTCTAAAATTTATATGGAACCAGAAAAGACCTCGAATAGCCAAGGGGATATTGAAAAAGAAAGCCAACGTTGGTGGCATCACAATTCCGAACTTTGAGCTCTATTACAAAGCTGTCATCATCAAGACAGCATGGTACTGGCACAAAAACAGACACATAGATCAATGGAACAGAATAGAGAGCCCAGAAATAGACCCTCAACTCTACAGTCAACTAATCTTCGACAAAGCAGGAAAGAATGTCCAATGGAAAAAAGACAGCCTCTTCAATAAATGGTGCTGGGAAAATTGGACAGCCACATGCAGAAAAATGAAATTGGACCATTTCCTTACACCACACACAAAAATAGACTCAAAATGGAGGAAGGACCTCAATGTGTGAAAGGAATCCATCAAAATCCTTGAGGAGAACACAGGCAGCAACCTCTTCGACCTCAGCCGCAGCAACATCTTCCTAGGAACAATGCCAAAGGCAAGGGAAGCAAGGGCAAAAATGAACTATTGGGATTTCATCAAGATCAAAAGCTTTTGCACAGCAAAGGAAACAGTTAACAAAATCAAAAGACAACTGACAGAATGGGAGAAGATATTTGCAAACGACATATCAGATAAAGAACTAGTGTCCAGAATCTATAAAGAACTTAGCAAACTCAACACCCAAAGAACAAATAATCCAATCAAGAAATGGGCAGAGGACATGAACAGACATTTCTGCAAAGAAGACATCCAGATGGCCAACAGACACATGAAAAAGTGCTCCATATCACTCGGCATCAGGGAAATACAAACCAAAACCACAATGAGATATCACCTCACACCAGTCAGAATGGCTAAAATCAACAAGTCAGGAAATGACAGATGCTGGCGAGGATGCGGAGAAAGGGGAACCCTCCTACACTGTTGGTGGGAATGCAAGCTGGTGCAGCCACTCTGGAAAACAGCATGGAGGTTCCTCAGAATGTTGAAAATAGAACTGCCCTATGACCCAGCAATTGCACTATTGGGTATTTACCCTAAAGATACAAACGTAGTGATCCAAAGGGGCACGTGCACCCGAATGTTTATAGCACCAATGTCCACAATAGCCAAACTATGGAAAGAACCTAGATGTCCATCAACAGATGAATGGATCAAGAAGATGTGGTATATATACACAATGGAATACTATGCAGCCATCAAAAGAAATGAAATCTTGCCATTTGTGACAACATGGATGGAACTAGAGCATATCATGCTTAGCAAAATAAGTCAAGCAGAGAAAGACAACTATCATATGATCTCCCTGATATGAGGAAGTGGTGATGCAACATGGGGGCTAAAGTGGGTAGAAGAATAAATGAAACAAGATGGGAATGGGAGGGAGACAAACCATAAGTGACTCTTAATCTCACAAAACAAACTGAGGGTTGCTGGGGGGAGGGGGTTTGGGAGAAGGGGGTGGGATTATGGACATTGGGGAGGGTATGTGCTTTGGTGAGTGCTGTGAAGTGTGTAAACCTGGTGATTCACAGACCTGTACCCCTGGGGATAAAAATATATGTTTATAAAAAATAAAAAATAAATCAGTCAGAAATGAAAAATGAAATAACTGATATTCCAAACAGACTGAATGTAATGAACCCAAGGACAGAATAAGCAAAGGAATGAATAACTGATATAGAAGACAAAATAATGGAAAATAATGAAGCTGAAGAAAAGAAAAAGATGAATTATGGAACACAAGAACAGATGTAGGGAACTCAGTGACCCCATCAAATGTAATGATATTTGTATTACAGAAGTCCCAGAAGATGAAGAGAGAAAAGAGGGGGCAGAAAATTTACTTGAAGAAATCATAGCTGAAAATTTCCCTAATCTGGGGAAGGAATACAATGAAAGCCACACAAAAGGACATGAAGGAGAAGGAAAAGAAGTAAGAGGAGGAATTAATCCTAAATCATAACACCCTAGCACAATAGCAATGTCTACATTTCTTTCTACATGGATTTATGCTCCCACATTTACAAGCCAACTAGTCCGACATAGCACTCAAAGCCAATGATCATAGGAGGTCATAGTACCAGCGACTGGAAAGATTCCTGAGATTTTCAGCCTTTCTAATTACTTATATAGCCAACAGGAAAAAGGTTTTAAATAATCCCATTAAACATCATGTACCAGAAAAAGGCTTTTTAAATGGAATCAAGACAATTTGGCAGTTACTGTGGATTGACTTTCCCAACCTCCAGCTCCCTCTCCTTCTACGTGCAGAACAGAAACTACATTTACAGGCCCCCTTGCAGTTACATTCCTCCAATTAGATGCAGGTGCACTGAGATTTAGACAGTGGAATGAGAGAGGAGCCATGCTCCAGTGTCCCTAAATGTTCTGCTAGCTCAAGACCTGCCAGCGGAAGCTGCTCTGGAACAACATTCCACCGTCCACTCTCCAGTTTCCATTGGTAGCCTCAACGCCTCTGGCTTCCCTGGTATACCAGTTGTATATGATCCCTCTGAAAAGTTTCAGCCTAGAAGTAGATCTTTCAAACTTTTTTTTTTTAAGATTTTATTTATCTGACAGAAGAGAGAGAAACAGCGAGAGAAGGAATACAAGCAGGGAGTGTGGGAGAGAGAGAAGCAGGCTTCTGCCCAAGCAGGGAGCCTGACGTGGGGGCTCGATCCCAGGACCGTGGGATCATGACCTGACCTGAAGGCAGACGCTTATTGACTAAGCCACACACGTGCCCTGTTTTCAAACTTTCTAACCTTTTCATGAAAAAGTTAACTTTATGTTTTAAACCCTGTTTAATATATCTAGTATGCTGTCACACAGACAGCATGTCCACACAGCCCCTTGGGAGCCATTTTCAACAGCAAAACTGCCCCCAAAAGCACAAAAATGCAAACAACATGGCACTAAACAAGGCCATGAACAGCACCCTCGGTTATAAGATGAGAATTGAAATAAGTAGGCAGAGTGTCACCTTGCTTCATCTCCACTGGGAGCGTATGTGTCAGACGACTCAAGTGTTTTGCCCTGCTGTGGGTGTCTGGGAATGACCATGAAAGCAACTGCAGTATTGATTTTGGAGTTACAAATACATGTTAGGAGAATTTGCAGATATAAACTCGGGCGGGGGAGAGGATAGATAAATAAATAAATAATATATATATGTATATATATATATTTTTTCAAGAATAGAATATGGAGGGAAAAGGTTCCTCCTGTAAGAACCTTGAGGTGATCTATAAAAATGTTACACTAATAAGTCAAGCAGAGAAAGACAACTATCATATGATCTCCCTGATATGAGGAAGTGGTGATGCAACATGGGGGCTTAAGTGGGTAGGAGAAGAATAAATGAAACAAGATGGGATTGGGAAGGAGACAAACCATAAGTGACTCTTAATCTCACAAAACAAACTGAGGGTTGCTGGGGGGAGGGGGTTTGGGAGAAGGGGGTGGGATTATGGACATTGGGGAGGGTATGTGCTTTGGTGAGTGCTGTGAAGTGTGTAAACCTGGTGATTCACAGACCTGTACCCCTGGGGATAAAAATATATTTTTATAAAAAATAAAAAATTATTAAAAAAAAATGTTACACTATTCACTTGACCCAGAAGATCCTACAACATCATGCAAATCAAGAAGTTCAAATTTTCTTGTTCACTTTAAGAACATTTGTGAAACCACCAGCGTACACATATGGGAAAAACCACTAAGTATCTGGAAGATGTCCCTTTACAGAAGCAATGGGTGCCATTCCATAGTTACGATGGTACAACAAGTAAGTGTGCCCTGGCCAAAGAATAGAGCTGGACACAGGGTCAGTGACCCAAAAAGAAGGCTGAATTTTTGCTGCACATGATTAAAAATGCGGACAGTAATGCCGAACTTAAGGGTTTAGATGTAGATTAGCTGGTCACAGAGCACATCCACGTAAACAAAAGTCCCCAGACACATACGGCCAGATTTGTGGCGCTCACAGAGTAACCCATACACGAGCTCCCACTGTCACACTGAGATGATCTTTACTGAAAAATAAAAAGTTGTTTCTAAAAGAAGAAAATAAGGAAACAAAAACTTACAGCCTATGATTAAATGCAACATAAAATAAATGCAAATAAGTGGGGTTTTTTTTAGTGGTAGGAACAAAAGACCCTCTCTTCCTTAAATAGATAAATAGATAAAGCTCTTATATCCTTATTTCTAAAACAATTTTTTTCTCCTAATGGTAAGCATGAACAAATTGTTAGAATTAAGATAATTTAAGTGTTAATTTTCTACAGCACAAACTTGCTGGCAAATGTATATAATACCACAATATGACATCTTTCATGAAAAGATGGTCATTTTTTTATAGCATTGCAGAAATTCATCCTTTTCCCCAGTGACCTCTGACAATCCTCTGATATGCAAACTTATCTCTTCAAACATAGATGTAGGTTGGGGATCATCTTTACCAAATCAACTAAGTCCATCAGGTACTCACTGATCCATCACTTTCCATGTGAACCACCTTCCCTGACTTCAGGAAATTCTACACCTTCATCTCACCTTCCACTCTATGTGCATCATGTGGTTAAAACATCCACGAACAATGACATGAATGGACGCGGCCACACTAAAGCATGGTAGATACTAACAGATGGCCCAGGTTAAGGGGGGATAGATCTGGGGTTGGACCTAATTGCACAAACGGTCAATTTAGTAGAGTATATTGTTCTATTACATATCTTATTTTTTTCTTTCTTTCTTTTTTTGTAACTTATTTTTTTTATTTTTTATTTATTTTTTATTTTCAGCATAACAGTATTCATTATTTTTTCACCACACCCAGTGCTCCATGCAATCCGTGCCCTCTATAATACCCACCACCTGGTACCCCGACTCCCACCCCCCCACCCCTTCAAAACCCTCAGATTGTTTTTCAGAGTCCATAGTCTCTCATGGTTCACCTCCCCTTCCAACTTCCCCCAACTGCCTTCTCCTCTATATCACCTTACACCAGTTAGAATGGCCAAAATTAGCAACACAGGAAACAACATGTGTTGGAGGGGATGTGGAGAAAGGGGAACCCTCTTCCACTGTTGGTGGGAATGCAAGTTGGTGCAGCCACTTTGGAGAACAGTGTGGAGATTCCTCAAGAAATTAAAAATAGAACTTCCCTATGACCCTGCCACTGCACTACTGGGTATTTACCCCAAAGATACAGTGTGGAGAACAGTGTGGAGATTCCTCTTTGGAGAACAGTGTGGAGATTCCTCAAGAAATTAAAAATAGAACTTCCCTATGACCCTGCCATTGCACTACTGGGTATCTACCCCAAAGATACAGAAGTAGTGAAAAGAAGGGCCATCTGTACCCCAATGTTTTTAGCAGCAATGGCCATGGTCACCAAACTGTGGAAAGAACCAAGATGCCCTTCAGCGGACAAATGGATAAGGAAGATGTGGTCCATATACACTATGGAGTATTATGCCTCCATCAGAAAGGATGAATACCCTACTTTTGTAGCAACATGGATGGGACTGGAAGAAATTCTGCTGAGTGAAGTAAGTCAAGCAGAGAGAGCCAATTATCATATGGTTTCACTTATTTGTGTAACTTACTTTTTAAACAAAGTGATCCCCTAGGGCACTCAGATAAGACAAAGATGAGAAAATACAGGAGTGACACACCCCCTACGCTTCCCAGGTTTTCAAATGTAAAATAGAGCAAGAACCAGAACAGGGAAAGGACCGAGGAAATGGGAGAACAAAACTTCAAAACTGACTTTGCAGTGAATATGGCAGAGAGAGCCGTGAGGTGCCAGGTGGTGGTGAAGTCGACAACTTCACAGAGAGTCAACAGCCGGCAAAGACGAAAGGCTGACATTTGTGGAGGGAACGGATTTGTAGAGATAATTATTATAGTTAAAGGACATGGGGAGAAGGTGGAGTGGGAGACGACCTGCTTCTCACATTAATCCCAATGTAGAGAGACCAAAACACCAACTTGCTGAGGTCCTAATTCCCCTCTGCGACCCTATCTCTACCTTCAAAATCCCAGCCCAAGTCTGTAACCACCCTCCTTTTCCACTGCCGGAAACAGCAGTTAAGGCTTTAACTGATTAACCTGTAAAATAAGGTCAGCCATCTATTCCTGCAGAGTAGCCAAATGTACGTAAGATTTTGGGTTTTGAATTCAGCAGAGAGTCTTCAAAGAATCTTATCTGACCTTCCTTATCCGGGGCTTTCGCACAGGAGCTGGCTGCTCCCTGGGTACCACGGATTCCATCGCCGGAGATGCTCTCTAGAGCTATTTGGCGAAGGCTGTGTTGCTTATAAGCAGTGAAGGGTTGGTTTCTATTTGGGTTATAGTTTTCCATTTTTTTCAAAGATTATTAAAGAAATTCCCATGGTAAATAAAGGTTATTATCAAGAAAAAAATACTGCCTATTTTCTGGCCATTTGAACAAAAGTCCTCTCAGGGCCCACCCACAAACTCAGATTTAATCTCAAGAGCCTGCCAGGCGCTCTGTGGTCCATGGAAAGCCGTCAAGTTGAGGGCCTGTTCCTTGGGTCCCGTGCCTGGTACTTAATCTTCTCCTCACGGGTATAACTAGATACAGGCCTATCAGATCCTCAAAGGATTTGACAGTGCTAAAATGTACTTTCTATTATCTCTAGACTTCTGCACTTTTTTTTCAAAAAGACGGCATTTCCAGTAATTGCGCGACCGTTTACCCAACACTAATGGTTCTAACTATTAAAAGTTAAAATAAACAAAATTTTTAAAAGGAGAGTAGGAAAAAAGTAATCTTTATAATTTTGCACACAATCCAAATAATGGGTACAGACCTATAAACGGAAGAAAGATAACAAATCTATTTTAGTTATTCAAAACAGTATCTAATATACCTTATACATTACCAATGTTGAGATTATTTGTACTTAAAGTATTACTTCAATCCCCTAAATCATTATAAGTAGTAAAGTCTGCCATCCACTTTGGCTGAACAATTATATACAATACATCAGCCAAAATTCTTCTATTCCTGTATAATCTTATATGTGGGTGGTGACCGTTAGTTTTATAAATTGTTTGAACACTTGCATATCACAAAATACAAGTTTCCATGAAAAAATAAAATGTTCACCAAAATTTTTTTCGAATTACAAGATTATCTGATTCCCAGAAAAAGAAACATTAATGTAACATTAAGGCTAAAACTGTCAAAAAGGAAGCCAAGATACACTCGAGTAAAGCTTTTGCTGAAAAGTTAATTTGCTTTGTCTTTGAAACTTTACTATGTTTATAATGTAAGCAAGATACTTTCGGAGCCTGGAATATAAAAAGTCTATTGGTCAGTTAACACTGTGATAATTTATTCTGTAAGTGTTAATATGAGATATGAAATTTATTTTCTATCATATTCAGATTTCCAAGTTCTGCTAAATTCTAAGGCCAGGTTACTGCCAAGTTAGGATACCTTTAGACATCTGTAAAATATAAATCCTACTCTTCACAGAAGCATATAAATTCTCTATTTGTCATGATCTGAATTCTAAACACCATTCTAAGGGTTTTGAACAAACCAGGGGCATTCCAGATTTACCATAAGCCAGGACAAGCTACACATGATTCTACAGGAAAGGAAATCCAGATTTTAAATAGAAAGATTATGGATAAAAATAAAGTACCAAGAATTTCAAGTTTGAAAAGGAATTTCAAGAAAGGAGGGAACATCAGAACATACGGTAAGTAGAAAATAACTTACCTAGGTCTTCTTAAAGCAGAACATATTGTGGAAAAGAAGAGCTTCACACACAGAGAGCCCAGATAGCACCTCTGGGCCCCTCACCATGAAAAGATGATCTAGTGAAATTATCATCGTGTCAACAGGACTCTCTTCCCATCCCTTCCTTGCAGGGATGACAAATGTGAGGGAGAGGGATTCGTTAGAACTCATAACTGGCTGTATTCCTTTCAACATCTCTTTATTGCTACAGTTGATAACAATCTGATCGATGGAAAGTCAACATCATTATTCCCAAAACCAAAGCAGAAGTCATGTGTTTGGGAAAGGGGGTCAGGAAAAAAAGAGTAAGAAACAGTCGAGAGAACTTTCCTTCCTTCACACCCAGCTAATCTCCAACATCAAAGACTTCATAAAAAGCAAAGCTTGGAGGACGTCAAATGGGATGGATTAGACACGTTAGCCAGAAAGCTGCCTTTCATCTCACCGTTCTCCTGCAACTGCTGTCCCAGGAACCCCTCCTGTTCTTCTCCTTGTCTGATTTTATACCTTCTCCTTCCCATTTCTTTTACTCTGTTCCCTCCTTTGGACTTTTTTGGGGGTGTAGTTACTGTACACTTTGGGGTACAGTAACCGAAGACTTTGTCCTTAGCCTACTACCCTCTCTATGTACATTGGGAGAGGACATCAATTTTTATGTGTTTAGTCTTCATCTCTGTATGATTATTTCCTAGTTTTCCTGTCCCATCAATACTTCACTTCCAAACTGTGACGGCTTAGCTATCATCGCTTTTTGATTACACTACATTTTCCTTAAATGTGTAATGCACTTATTTCCAAAGAAATACTAGCTCCCTGCCTTGCAGTTTGCTTAGGCGCACTAACATCCTTCTGTCACCTTTTCTAATCCTCTGGGCTCGTAATGTGTACCAGAATCACAAGGAGGACTTTTGAAGACACAAATTGCTAGTTCCGACCCTCAGAGTTTCCAGTTCCGTAGGTCTGGAGCAGGGCGTGGGGGTTCTCTTTTCTAACCAGTTCCTGAGGAATGCTAACGCAGCTGGTCCAAGGACCACACTTTGAGAACTACAGTCCATGCCTACCCTAGATACGGCTACCTTGGGCTTAACTATTTTTCCAACCTCCGGCTGCTGCCTTCCCTTCCAGCAGATAGGCACGTTAGCTCAGATTCTCCTTACCTGACTGAAGGGATACATGGAGAGTCTAATAACTGGTCCTGCTTCCTGGCTCTCCTTTCCCTCCTCCCATTAATTCCACATTCTCGTGCCAAGTAACTGTACCTTCAAATGCCAGCTCATGTGCTTTCTTGCTCAAAAACTTGTGGATATTGTGCTCCTATGCTAAGCGTAAGTCTTTTTAAATCTCCTACTTGATTCATAAGTCTTCCTAGCTTATAAAGAGTAGATATCCTATTACCTACCCTGCCCTACTACTGTGGAGTTACATCCACAGTTGTTACAAAGATTCACAGTTGTTACACTCTGTAGAGTGAATAACTACTGAGTGAACACTCAGCCATAAATCCTAAGGAAAATGCAGAGTTCAGTTCCTACGAGCCTTTGGCCATGACATTCTCGTCAACTGATAGATACATAGCCTTGTTTTCTCTACGTTTGTTTCAAGTCACCTCTCATAATCCATATTGTGGGTTTTCTAGCCTTTGTACTCACACAGGAGCACTGTACCTCCCGTCGGAATGAAGCGTAACTAACAGGTGTGTGGTCACACTCTCCAGTCCGAGGGAGCGCCCCCACCCCTGCCGCACCCCGCCACAGGGCCCTGTCAACAGTGAGACCAACTGGAAGCACCAAGAGGCAAGGAATATGGCACCACATGGATTGCAATAAGGTATCTGTTCATAGTATGAGCTGAAACGAGAAGACAGAGTGTCACCTCGTTCCCCCTCGGCCGGCAGACGGCACGTAGGGCAACTCAAGTCGCTTCCCACTTTGCTCATGTCTCCAGATGAACGTGAAAGCCCGTGAGGACTGATCTGCCGGCCACAAATACCGCGGCTATGTATTCTGCAAATACAGCATCTACGAATAATGAGGATCAGCTAAACTATGAAAGCGACTTTCCAAACCAGATATAACAACAATACTAGTAACAGCTAACATTTTGAGAGCCTACTGTGTGCCAGGAACATATAAATTAATGCATTTAAATCTATGGCTTGGGGCGCCTGGGTGGCTCAGTGGGTTGGGCCGCTGCCTTTGGCTCGGGTCGTGATCTCAGGGTCCTGGGATCGAGTCCCACATTGGGCTCTCTACTCGGCAGGGGGCCTGCTTCCCTTCCTCTCTCTCTGCCTGCCTCTCTGCCTACTTGTGATCTCTCTCTGTCAAATAAATAAATAAATAAAATCTTTAAAAAAAAAATCTATGCCTTAAATTAAGGCATTTAAATCTCATGAAACGCCTTATGATAAAACTTTATAGATGAGAGAACTAAGGCACAGAGGGTAAGATACCATGCTCAGATTTGCCAGTTAAAAGAATAAGTGGTGTTTATGCCCAGGGAAACTGATCCAAAGCCCACATCCTCAATCACTATGTATGCATAGAGGCAAATTTCCCACCACTCCCCAGGAAGCAACTTCTCCTCTAGTCAGTGTGGTCTCCTACTAATTAGTCATTCATCAGATATTTCCTGAGCTCCTAAAACATGTCAGGTCCCCTGTTTGATACAGAAAGGAAAAAGACAGTAAGAACAGTCTTGGTTATACGGAGCTTATGTCTATGAGACACACAAAATGCAACCATTATGGGAAAGTAAGTATAGGGGTCCCAGGGCAGGGATGCCAAAAGGACTCTCCAGATTGAAGTCTTAGGGAAAGTGTCTAAACGGAAGTAAAATTTAACATGAATTTAGATTAATAAACAGGAATTAACTAGATTTTAAAGGGGGTAAGGGTAGGAGTACGAAAGAAACATATAAAAAGACAGATATGAAGCATCCCAACCTTAGGTTGTTTTTCAGAAAACTGGGGCATTTGTTCAAGGCTGGAACAAACCAGACGTCGGAAATGGTGGGTGGGGAGGCTGACGACCGAGGACGGCAAGGAAGAGCCTCCATGTCAAACTCGGGAGTCTGAATTTTCTTTCACAAATGCTAGGAACAGTCATTAAATGAGCCTTAGCAGATATCAGACATCAGTAAATCTGGATTTTAGAAAGATGACTCAAGGCATTGTGGAAGAAAGATTGGAGGGGATTAAGAGGGGAAATACAGAGCCTTCCTGGGGACTAGCCCAGCGATGCCGATAAGACCGGCCCTGGGCAGAGGCCCAGGAGATGGAAAGCAGCCCGGCTTCCAGAGGAATAAACGGAGCCATTTCTTAACATCACCTGGTCACCGGGGCGACTGTGCCTGCCCTGTCCTCCCCCAAACCCCCGGCCAAACCGCCACATTCACTTTCACTCTTGTGCCTTTTTCCTCTGTTCTCATCTAGAAAGTCTCAGTCTCCTTCCCTCCACCTGCCCAAAAACGATCCCTCTGAAGACCTGCGCCCTTCCTTAGAAGTTGTCCTTAATGACAATTTCTCAACAATATTCCTCTTTTTCGCCTTAAGTTCTGCAAAACAATATTATACTAAACGCCTCAGCAGAACCATGTGGCATCTGACCAATCGTGTCCTGTATACGGAGGCGCCTGGGACCTCAAAACCTGGTGCACTTCCCTCAGTACCTGCCACAAACACCTTGAACACAGCACTTCAAGAGATGTCCAATGAAGGATAAGCCCCCTTCGTACGTTAAGAACTTTTATCGCCTCAGCTCTTCTAGCTGCTTGAGCTGTTTGTCATTCTCTACAGGACATCAACAACGCCGTCTGGCACAAATGAGGTTTCCACCATCTTAACGCTCAACAGAGCGAAGCTGTGACTTCATTCCACCTCCCAGCCCTAGTAAGAGACAACAACGCATAATTCTTTCCTCACATTCTCATCTCAAATTTTAACTGGTCTCCAGATGCTAACTTCTTTTCATTCTTAAAATTAACAGAACCAGTTTTTCTCTTTATTTCTGCAGTTACAATGTCTATATTCTTCTCTGAGCTAGATGGAGGTTTCCATAAAACGAAAATATATTTTCCGGAAAAAAAATTTTTCCCCTGAACATATTCTGGTAAATACCTTGCCCAAATGTTACCCATTTTCAATGTCAGCACCTTCACCAGAGTGTACTGCATCTCTACCCTTCCCAGCCACCTCTCCCCCTGCCCCCCCCCACCCCCCGGCTCACCGGGTCAAAGTGTTTGGGAAACATCTAGAACGATGAGGTAAACTTCAAGGACGACCAGGCTGACTCGTGTTCTCTCCCCTCAGACATCTCTCTCCTGCTCTCCTTTAACCCCTGTTTTTCTTACCCTGGTTTATATTTTAGTTGTTTACGTGTCTTGTAAATCATCATTTTGTAGGTTTTTAATAACCATGGAAACTCATACTGCTTTTTGCCTTAGTTGAGAAGGAACTCACATTAAACAGTTTTTTCCAACCTTTTGATATGTGTGATATGTTCCAATAAAAAAGTGGCTTCTTGTTTTTATAAGTCTTCATCATTATCCTTTCAGAATTAATTCACCCCACACCTTTCTTGTGATCTGACCGATACTTCTTTTATTCTCTAAACTTTCCGATGCCAAGACACATGGGAGTAATCCCTCAACCACCATCAACTAGGCCACCTCCCAACTGTTTCCTTGATTTGTCCCCAAATAAAGATGTTTCTGAAACAAATAATAAATTGTACAGAGTGGTTATTTCATGAAGAGCACTATCACAGACACTGTAAGGAGAACCAGTGGGAAAGAATATTTAATTCCTCAAATAGGTTTGCAATCAAATTAGGCATCAAGGGGGACCCAGGAGGTGATCAGAGCGGGATCCTAAGAGAAGCGTGTGTAAGCCAATTTCAAAGGAGGTTAAAATTGGACTGAGATCGGATTTTGCTGGTTATCTCAAGTCATAAGCATTTTGCTGACCTTTGAGAATTTATCTGCATATAAACAATACAACATATGGGGTAAGAGCACTGATACTGTTTAATTTCTTTTTATTTTATTCTTTTCTTTAATAAAAAGAAGTTACTATTGCAATAGTAATACTTTGTAGTAAACTTTGTAATAAAGTAATACTTTGTAATAGACATGGCTCTTCACAATTAATAAAAAGCATAACGTGCAGAGACTCAACTTTCAACCGCCTGATATTACCAATTCTCACCCAAAGCTTGAATTTCTAAAGAGAAAATTTTATTTATTTATTCTTTATCTTTCATCTAGTCCATCTGCATTAGAAAGGTGTGAGCTGTTTTAGGAAAAATGCTTCAAAACACAATTGCGTATGTATAGTTAACCCCTAATCAGCATGGGAGTTAGAAGCACACAGTCAAATATCTATGTATTACTTTTGACTCTCCCTAACTTAACTACCTATAGAGTGGAAGCCTTAGCCATAACTTAAACAGCTGATAAGCACACATTTTGTATATCATATGCATTATGTACTGCATTCTTAGAATAAACTACGCTGGATAAAAAGGAAATATTATTAGGAAAAATCATAAGGAAGAGAAAATACATTTCTAGTACTATATGTATGGGAACAAAATCCACATTAGGGGAACCTGCGCAGTTCAAACCCATGTAGTTCAAGGGTCAATGATAATTTCAAAAGCAAAAAGTTAGTTAAAAATGTGGCAGTAGCCAGATTTGCTCTCATATCCTAATCTTTAATAGAGGAACAAACACTCTTAGAGATAATTATATATTGTAGAATGTAAAAGGGTTCACAGTTTAGTATTTCAAATACCAAAAAATATAAAACAGAATTCAAAGTCCTAGTACAGTTTTGTTTTTTTAATAATCCTTTTGACATTGAAGATTTTTTAGAGCGTACCGCTTGCAAACAAATAATCAATAGATGAGGTCCTAAATAAGGTAGTTTTATCTGAAAGCCTTCTAATCCCATAGGGCCATCAGTAAAAGCCCTCCGGGAGAAAGCTACAGTTCTTCCTTTCTGCTTGAATGCCAGCTGTGTTTGCTTTAAGCATCAGACTCTCTCCAGGCAACGCCACAGCCTTCCCCTCCTTTTAGTTGAGAAAAGGCTCTATGAGTCATGTGTTTTTTCTAGGGATATGGAGCTCTCAAAATTATTAAGTATGGGGAGAGAGTCAAAGTCAAAACTCATTCAATAAATTCCAGTGTGCTCAGATTGAGAGAACAGGTGCCTGAACTCACATCTGAAGAAAAGCTTAGAGGGCGCTTCCCAACCCGGTTCCCTGCCTCTGACTAAGCAGTCCTGGAGATCTCGCATTACAACCACAGAAGAACTCGGGCAGCCTGGGATGGGCCAGAAACCCTCTTCTGTTCATCATTCATACAGAACAAACTGGCTTAAAACCTCGCATTGCCTCCAGTAGGGGTAATTTTTAGAGATACAGAACTGCCATCTAGTGACTAAGAAGAAAAAAGCAAGATGCTTTACATGCAAATAAAATTGTAAGGTGTTTTTTGTGTCTGTCTGTTGTTTGTTTGTTTGTTTGTTTTTTAAGAGCAGTGAAACACTGACATTAGCCAAACTGGCACACTTGAGCATACCAAAGTTATACGAAAACGTAAAAATGTATCGGCAAACTAATGAGGCTCTCTATGTGCCTCTGAAATATATCTCGACGTCTGACCCCTACAAATGATATAGTTGAAATGTAATAGAATAATTTTTTAAAATAAACTTCTCATCTACAATCTAACGCTCTTGGCAATAGCCATAGGGCAAATGCTCATGTAAAAGTATAATTTTTAAATCATAGTGTAGCCAACATGAGGTATAAAATCAGAGACCTATATTCAAATCCTGGCTCTTAACTCTTCCTTAACTTTGTGACTCTAAGTAGGTGAATTACTATAAACATCTCTTTCTGTATCAACTAAATATGAATTATAAGAGTTACATTAAAGGACTATTGTAAGCATTGCGTAAGATAATACAGTAAAAGTTATGTACACAGTAGATTGGCCATTAATTCTAGATTCCTGTATCTCTTTGATGGCCAGTTACTTTAAGCACTTACGAAACCTATGTGTATCTAAGAAAAGAACCAATCCATAAGTAAACTTAAAACAAGTAAGCGATGTCATTGTTGAGGACTTAATCTCAATTGCTTCCAAATATCGTTTCCTCCCCATTAATTGTGTTTTCTAGCTTCTAGAAAGTTCACTGGCAACAAGGAAAGAAGATGTGAAATTTAAATCAATCTATTTCTCCCTTGAGTTTCCAAAACTGTAACATCAAACATTTGTAAATCACCCAAGGCTTCAGGTTTTCTGATTATAATATATTGTACCATGGTTCACAGTTCGTGAGAAATAGAAAATTCACTATAATTTTACACACATGAATAGACATCTTGATCTTAATACATAGAGCAATGTTGTACCTGTTTATCATTTTTGATAATATAGATTATGTTTTGTTGAGGCTTTCTTCAGCATTATCATATATAACAAAAATTCAGTTACATATGCCCTGGAAATAAGAATTTAGAAAAATCTAATATATTATCTCAGATCACGACTTGGTCATGTCTCCAAAAAAAAGAAAGCTATGAAAATGAAAGGATAATTTGAAGGCAATATTTTCTTAATTATTTCTGAATTTCACTCTACTATTTTTATTTTTCTTCATCTCAATCCCTGCTAGCTCATCATTACACAGTTAATTAAATAACCATCAGCTGAGAACACCAACCATCTCCAAGTACCCTGACCTCACGTGGGTCTCCTCTGACAAAAAGCTAGGAGAACATGTTTTATGACACTACCCTTAAGAATGTCCTTAATCTTAAAATAATGGCCAATGTAGCTACATTTCTGAATTATTATTATTATTATTATTATTATTATTATTATTATTATTATTATAATTTAGAGAGAGAGCGTGCCCCCAGGGTGGGAGTACACAGAGGGAGGGAGAGAGTCTTAAGCAGCCTCCACGCCTCACCTCAGTCTCAGGACCCTGAAATCACGACCTGAGCTGAAACCAAGAGCCACATGCTTAACCGACTGAGGCACCGAGATGCCCCCTTTATTATTAGTATTTTTTTTTTAAATGAAGTATAGTTGATGTAATAGTTTCAGATAAGTAAGATAGGTGAAGGGGATTAAGGGGTACAAACTCTCAGTAATAAAATAAATAAGCCATAGCAATGAAAAGTATAGTGTAGGTGTCATATCGTAATAACTTTATAGCTGTATTTTTTAAAAGTATGGGTTAAGCTTTAAAAAATAAAGCTCGTGACCAATGTTATATCCTCACTTCTCCTCCAGGGGGAGCACAACTTTTCATGAACAAGGCAGGACTGCGGCTTTCTAAAGAGAAAAATACTATGTCCCAGATTGCTTAGTATGTTGTTACACTATCCAGAAACAGAGCTGGGCCTAGAACCTGACGAGAGTCTTCTGCTGGACTAAACCATGCTGGAGGAGAGACCCTTCTTACTGGTAATTTCTAGTACTAAGTTGTTTTTGAAAGATTGGTTGGGAGAAAGTAGTAATACATTTTTTAAAAAATGGTTTTGTATCCAAAAGAACAACTGCTATCCACACTTACTATTCCGTGTAAGTTTTTCCTTTCTTGTAGTCTTTTTTTTTTAAATAGTATTTTCACATGAGAAAAAAACAGACAATTTGGCTTTTTTAGTAACCAAAAAAAAAGGTTTCTGTGGAAATTAAATAGAAATTAATGTTTCATCCACCAAAGCAACTTAATAATATGATCTGATTTTAGAAAAGCTCTGGCATTTTTTTTTTTTTTTAAATTCGTATCCGTGTGACTATTGGCTAAGTTAGGCACATCTCCACGTAGTATCTGGAATGGCCACCGTCTCCTGCTGGAGCCCAGCTGCCGTCAGGCTCAACTCTTTGGCCAGACTGAGAACCAGCCTGTACTCAGTTCTACTTCAAGGCTGATTTTCTTTGCAAGCCTGAATGGAAGAAAACATCCCCTCTTCCACCCGACTGGATTCCCCTGAAGGCTTAGAGAAGTAGGGTGGCCTAAGCTAGCTGGCAGATGAAAAAATAAACCCGAGTCTGTCACCATTTTAAGACATGTAAGGGAAAAAGTAAGAAAGAAAGAGAGTAGGATTCGACATCCTAATAAGCTCTTCTTACCCGCTCAACAGCATCTGAACTTTTTTTTGGAGTTTCCAAAACAGCAGACTGAGATTCTGGTTTGGAAAAGAAGAAGACAGTCAGTATCTTGAAGGAGAAAATTTGCCCCATTTCCTCAATCAGAAAACAAAACTAACTAAAACATATCTTTAACCAGAAGTACCCAAAACATTCAATTAATCTTCCAATTATACTTCTGTATTATGAGGACATGACTACTTTTCAGTATATATATCACATATACGACTAACACGTCATTATTTCTAAAATTAGAATAACCTCATGTCCTTCTTGACACATCAACCATAATTATTGTTCTCAATTGCCAGCTTTCTTTTGTACCAGGAAGTACCTACTGAAACGTTCACTTATTGTATTAGTCACTTAGCTAAAGTCTGTAAGCGACAGAAGCCAACTCACCAATCTGGAAAGATAGAATTCGATCATCTCACCTACCTACTGACAAATTACCTTTTAACTTCTCTACCAAGAGGCTTTAGTATAAATGAGCGGTTCTGAAGGGATTTCGTATGTCACTTGAGAGCCTATGAGACTGCAAATTCATGCTGTTTTCCTAAGGGATAACCAATTCCAGGATTATTTTTTAAGCTAAGGGACAGATTTCTTCTAAGTGAAGCTTGCATGAGCACTTAAAAACAAAAAATAATAACCGAGGGGCCTTCAGAAATCCCTGGCGCTCCACGGACCAGAGTGTGAAAACCATTTGTCATGTCCAGTATTTCTCATGTCCAGTGTTCACATTTTACAGCAGAAACATCAGAGGCGCATAGCATGAACAACGGGGGGGGGGGGGGGGGTGCTGCAGCCATTGCTCCCCACCCCCCAACGGCATGAAGAGACCCTTGACCAGAAACAGCAGTCGCTCTGGAGAATCATCTAGACATTCCTGATTTAGCAGCATTTTAGTTGACACTTGTGACAATGCTATAGAAAGAGAAAAGGTGCCTATCACTTACATTTTATAACATGTCATTAAACAACATTGGAAGTTTCCATTTCACTGAGATGAAAGCACCGTGTCTGCACGGGTCCACTGACCTTTCATCTGTCCACACCCCTGACCTCTCCGACCACCTCTGCCTTTCCCCACCTGCTCCCTGTGCTGTAGCCACACGGGCCTTCTCGCTACGCTTCAACCTGCTGCCATGCTCCCTCCACAGGGTCTCTGCTGAGTGGGACACCAGCCTGCGCCCCTCCCCCACCCAACCTTGACCCCTTCCCCAGGGCTTTGTTCCAGACCTCCCGGCACTCTTTTTAAGGAAGTGGCAATCCCACCCACGGCCAGCCCTCCTCATTCCCTGTCTCTTACTTTCTTCCTAACATGGACCATCACAGAATATACTACAGAATTCGCTTGTTTGCCTCCTAATGTTTATTGCTCCTTCTCTACTGGAACAGAAGACGGGGGGTTTTTGTCCTCTTTTCCCATTCTGCCCCCAACATCCAGAAGAGTGCCTGGCACACAAAGGTGCTTAAAATAGCCGCTGAGTCATTGTAGGAAGGCATGGAAAGAAGGATCAAAAGAATAAAGAAACTGTGAAAGAGGGTATCCTGGGAAAGGGAAAGGGGAGTGAGACTGTGTAAGAGGCAACACAGCTATCGCTCTGCCTTCAATACCTCCTGCACCTCTGCTTAGGGTCTTTCAAAACAAAAATCTTTGAGAAGAGCATGAAGTAGTCACTTACCAACAGATGTCACTGTGGCAACAGAATGTGACAACAAGTGGCCTGAGAACGCGGGCAGTTCCCCAGACAACCGACGGACTTCGCCGTGGTAATGGAAAAGGGATTCCTCTTACCCTGACAGATCTCTGCACTGACCTGACCACAGAGTTCACCGATTTTGAGTAAGGATCCCAACATCAAAGCCGACCAAGCAGTTAACATTAGCAAATCCAAACTCTGGAACACTTCTTTTTTTCTTAGTTACCTCCGCATCCCCAGACACAACAGGCTCTAGATAAGGGCCTGCAGCTTTGTTTTGATGGGGAACACTTTTCTCCCTCTTCTTTCTATTTGGGTGGTGCAGGGCGAAGCCAAAGAATCTTGGGAGGGAACCGGTGAGTTCTTTGCATTAGAAATACACCCAGCGTTTCCTAGGGCTTCCCCGATAGCCCTAGGCCTGGTGACCTGTCCAAAAAAGCAGACCTCTGGGGTCTGATGGCAAAGAATGCATCAAGTTTACAACAACAACCAACTAGGCAGACACTCGGTCACTCTTCTGAATCCTCCTTCTCCCAAACCTCTCCTTTCCCTCCATCGAATCCCACCGTGACTGAGTTGCATTCATGCCCCCAACCGCATCTCCCACTATACTCGGTTCTCTGAGTCTGCGTCTTCCAACATCTGAGAGAAGTTCATGGCAAAATGCTCTCTTCCAAATCATGCACTGAAGCACACGAGTTCTAGAGTGTCAAGATTTTACGATGAAAAAGTACAGAATAACCAGAGCGCAAAACAAAAGGTGAAATGAAGAGAAAAGAAAAATAAAAGTTAAGGAGAAGGCAAGTAGGAAAGAGAAAACACAAAGGCAGCACAGGAAGGAGAGAATCAAGAGAAGCCTGAGATAGGACGGAGTCGCGGGAGTAGAGGGACAAGGACATGCGTGCAGCGAATGATAAGTAAGCTGGTTTCTGAGTGTCTGCTCAAGGCTAGGGTCCGGGGGCAAGTGAATCTGAGAAATCCACTTAGTTCTAACATTCTTAGAATGATCACCTCAGGGACAAACGGCTGACTTGTCGCCAACACCCTCCTCTTCCAGTATCGGGGCTTTCGGGAATGGCCTTCCACTCAGCTCTGGAACTGACAGTTCCCATTACATATTCATCAACCAGGATGGTTGTTTTTAACGAGTGACCCAGTGAGAGCCTCTCAAAGGTACATTTAAAACTGCCAACTTCTTCTCTCACCCTTTTTAAGAATTCAGAAACTAGACTGTTTAAAAAAAAAGAAAAACAACAACACAACAACAACATCACTGTGAAGCAAAGTAGGAGAAAGAACATTTCTGGCAAAACTTTTAAGTGTTCTAAATAAGCGATAATCTAAAATTCTGGGCTCCCCACAATTCCAAACATGTTTCAGAAATTATCTCTGTATCATCACAAAATACGCCTATGACTTGTAAAACAAAACACATCGGATGAGTTTTACATGTACAGAGAAAAATAAGATATACCTCTCTGCTATGAATGGAAAATAAATTAAATCATCCTTTTAAAGCATTTAAAGTATGCCTTCTAAAAATGAATTAAGCAGTCTCGAGACAGTTTGACACTGTAAGTAAAAAGGCACTTACAGAAGATAATTTA
Organism: Mustela nivalis; assembly: GCF_964662115.1. Classification (NCBI taxonomy): domain Eukaryota; kingdom Metazoa; phylum Chordata; class Mammalia; order Carnivora; family Mustelidae; genus Mustela; species Mustela nivalis. The sequence goes on along the minus strand of NC_139035.1, from coordinate 5,770,362 downwards.
AAAAGTTTCTTTAATGGTATATACATCAATTTGATTCAAGTCTAGTCAATTTAATTGAGAAAGAACTTATTCAACTTTATTTAAATAGTATGACTTATGGTTAGCGGCCTAATAAATGGGCGATGTTTTTAATTCTGGTATGCCATGTCCTTCCATAAATGAAGATGGAGCTAAACATGTGATTCTCCTAAAAGGTCCCCACCCTATGGTCTGCTTATTTGATGATCTCACCGTAGGGATATGCCCCTCGTTGTCAACAAAGGATATTGATACACAAGACTGAACTTGCATATATGAGAGAGAAATGCAAGCCAAAATTACAAAAAAAAAAAAAAAAAAAAAAAAAAAGGAGGAGGAGGAGGAAGAATTATCTATAGGAGAAGGAGACAGGGTCAATCTTCCAGCCTCTTGCAGCACATTTCATCCCTTGATCAAGTGGGAAGCGGAGAAACAAAACACTATCTAACCTTCCTGGGTTCCTTACAGAATTTCTTCATTATCCCAACTGAACACTTGCTAAAGCATCCAGACTGCTACTCCTGGAAATGAGCTGATGATACTGTTTGCATTGTACCACACAGAATCTTACGAGGAACCATCAGAAACACTTATTTTTTATATAGAAGGCCAGAAAAGTATGTCTCTGAGACGTTATTGTTTTTAACCTCATGGACACAGGGGATGATTATAGAATTGTCCCCACTTCCCACTTTGCTTTAAACCGGAGGAAAAATCTCCACCTACCTTTGCAAATTCCAAGCGCTTCTGTGATACATTTGCACGTAACCTTGCCCTGGCTTCATTTTATTGCACCATCCTAAATTCCTTCAACTTAATTTCCATTGTAATTCTTTTGTAGAGCTTAGATATTTATAAGCTGCTCAAATCTTTTCTGGAGCTAAGATGGGTCGCACTGCTTTCAGGCAGCCGTAAGCACAACTTATAGCATTTCTATATAAAAAGTCTCTGCCACGTTTCTATCAACTCTCCTTGTACATCGTTTCCTTCCAGACTTTCTGTCCCCAGATTGCCTTCCTAAAGGCACTCCTCTTGGCCATTTACATTTTCAGAGAAAGATAAGGGGCTTGATGTTTCTAAAACACAGTAAGAACGATCGATTCCCCATACACATCTAGACACCCTCCCTAGTCTTCATAAATTTGAAAACTGGAGTTAATTATCTCTTTGATTTCTGTGAATCAGCGAATAGCTTTTGAAACTTGGTATTGAGCCCAGAAAATGGTCCATGGGCTGTTTCAGCACACACAAAACTCTCCCTCAAATGAATGTGCTAAGTAGATATTCATTCAGATCTTTTTCAACAAAAGATCTTAATTTACTGGCTTAAATATTTAAACATATACTGTGTGCCCAGAGGTCTTGAAATGTGGGGAGTCTCCAAGGAAGACAGATATGTCAAATAGAAAAATTATAATGTATAAGTAATATGAATGATACAGATAAGAATAAAATGCCATGGGACTCGAAAAAAAGAAACACAGAGGGTGTTGCATCATATAAGTAAAGAAAAATGAAGAGAGAAAAGATAAAGAGGAAACAAGATACATGGAAAGGTATTTCTTTCTTATCCATGTTTCTACCACCAAATCTTGCAGAACGTTCCTTCCTGATTTCTTTTCCAACTAGCCTTATCCTTCCAGGAGGCATTCTGTAGCTTCAAAAGGTCAATTTTCACACCTCGGGCTTTTCTGTGGAGACAATGCCGACTGCAAAAGATTCCCAAGAATCTGCAGCCCTTCTGCTCACGGGCAGGGAGAGGCACCAAGGCTTCTCCTTGACCTCCTCGCCTCAAATCCTTATAGAGGAGGGCTGGTTCTTTTGCCATTATATGAAAGGTGGAGAAAAGCCTCTCTTAGAGAAGGAATTACAAAAATATGGGAGTCAGATGCATGAGAAATCTGCATTAGCTGGACATGTGAATTAGGGATCAGGAATGAAAATGAGCCACAAGACAGAAGCAAGTTTTCAGTTTTCTTTTTTTTTTTTTTTTATTTCTTAATTTATTTTTTATTTTCAGCATAACAGTATTCATTATTTTTCACCACACCCAGTGCTCCATGCAATTCGTGCCCTTTATAATACCCACCACCTAGTACCCCAACCTCCCACCCCCCACCCCTTCAAAACCCTCAGATTGTTTTTCAGAGTCCATAGTCTCTCATGGTTCACCTCCCCTTCCAATTTCCCCCAACTCCCTTCTCCTCTCTAACTCCCCATGTCCTCCATGCTATTTGTTATGCTCCACAAATAAGTGAAACCATATGATAAGTTTTCAGTTTTCTAAGATGTGAATGAAAATCCTTCTTCTTCAAAAAGAAAAAAGTCATTGAACCCTTTTATTTTAAACTAAAATTGAAAGGGGCCACATGTTGCAAATACTGGTTTCAACCAATGCGTCACTCCACAGCAATGAATGGCCATAGTCATTAAGTGTACTGTAAACTGTTCATTACTATTAATAATTATGTTGTCAACGTTTCACCAAATATATATATTTTCAAGTAGCAGATTCTATGTACGGTTTTTGCTGTATTACTGACCCTCTCACTTACCACTGACTGACAGAGTACAAGAGAGTGGTATGGCCCTCAGAATGAGAATGGCCCATGGAGTCACAGCAGAAAAAGTTGAGAAAGTGCCACTAGACATATTGCATGGAGCACTGGGTGTGGTGCATAAACAATGAATCTTGGAACACTGAAAAAATTAAATTTAAAAATTTTTAAAAATTTAAAAAATTTAAAAAAAGAAAGTGCCATTAGATCATTTGGACAAAAGAATGCTATATGGCCATTCAGGTTTTTAACAGATCAACTGGAGAAAAACAAGTCACTGCACAAAATTATCATCTACTTACCTCCATCCTCCCCTTCAAGAATGCATATTATAAAAGGATACAAGTTACTATTTTAAAAATTACTTGATCTGGCATTTTGCAAGCTACACCAAATAACGAGAAAATGAAGTTAAAAAGTTCCCCGTATCAATTCCAACTATCATCTTTAACCAAACGAAAATTTAGATTATCAATAGCTTTCCATCCAGTCCTCCCCCAGTATACAAAAGCAATAATATACTTTGAAACTTTCTTAAAGAGCCTTAAAATTTTAGAGGAAAATGTGAATATTTCGAAAAAGTGGGGAAAGGCATACCAGGAAAGAAAAAAAAAGAAAATATGACACTAGTCATGATGTAAAACACAAGACAAGGATGACTGCTAAGAGAGTGCTCAGTGAAACTGTTGATTCTTTTCTATCTACACCTGGCTGTTTCCTAGCAAGAAGTTAAAGTGATTTTTTTTTTTTTCAAAAGAATGTCTAGTTTATTTATTAATAAAATACTGTATAACGATGAAAATAATCTACATCTGCCAACATGGATAAATCTCAAAAACAATGGTGAGTTAAAAGTGATTTTTTAACACAAATAACACAGTGCACTTAACAGAAGCAATACTTTCAGTTGTGTTTTTCTTTTTAAAGCTATGCTTTTATGTGATTATTTTCAGGTATTATCATGTTAGAACCCCTTCATCCCTGATGATATAAGCATTAAGGAACCCTAGACCTTGGCCCTTGATCAACTGTACCATGTTCCAAAAAATTCTGAGCCCTACATGGGACAAAGTTTCCTACTCTTCTCTCTCATTTGTTGTTCATTTCAGGGAGTATAAGTCCCTCTAGTGAACACTCAGCCGTGTTTCAGAAGCATCAGACAGTAAAAAGGGGACACATGCGGTTGGGTGTGGGCCCCCCATTCTGGGCTTCAGTAGAAAGAAGAAAGGTATAAGCATCCCTTCAGACAGTGGAGTAAAAAAACGGGATTATGAACACTACATTCACTTTGGAAAGGGGCCTAGAATAAAATCCTTAACGCTGTAGGTCACTACTGGTTTTAAAGCGAACTCATGAGGAAGTAATAAAGATGTCAAGGAATAATAATAACGATAACAATAGCAAACAATTATACTAAGTCTGACATTGCATTCTGATTGCTAACTCTATGCTTGAACATGCATTAACTTAGATAATTTTCACAAAACAGCCCTATGCGGTAGATGCTATTCTTACCGACATTCTACAGGTTAGGAAACTGAGTATAGGGATTAAGGAATTTACCCGACCTTACAAAGCTCCACGCTCTTATCTTATACTCTTTTATTACAAATCCAGATTAATGACTTTCTCTCTACAAACCAATGAGGAAAAAAAATTGTAATTTTTTTAGATGTATTAACTTATTTGAGAGAGAGAGAGAGACAGTGGGGGGCAGGAGCAGAGGGAAAGGGAGAGAAAGGACCTCAGACTCCCTGCTGAGCGTGGAGTCCAACTCGGGGGTCAATCTCACGACCCTGGGATGAGGACCTGAGCCAAAACCAAGAGTCAGACACTTAACCGACTGAGCCACCCAGGGGCCCCAAAAAGTAAAAATTCGCAACTCTTAACACTTGTGTTACTATTGAGGAGAATTCGGTGCAGGGTACATTGCTGAAGAGCAATGACGCTCTCTGATGCACTCTCCACTTCTGAGTCAGTCCACTGAGAAGTCAGGAGTTTATTATACCAAACAGGAAAACTTCTTTAAAAAAGGAATTAAACAACCCAATATCACAAAACATGATTACACAAATAGGATTCTTAATTCCTTAGACAAACACAAAGCGTTTTCCCACTTCCAGTCTTCATATAAAGCTGATATTAATCTCACGCTATCTTCCCCGCCGGTAACGCAAAATACTTGAAGACAACAAAAGATGCAAAGAGAAAAACAACCCAAAAGAAAACTTTTAGAGAAGAATAACTACACCTGAACACAGTGCAGGTTTGGAAAGAGGACTTAAAATGCTGTTCAATGAAACTTTTATCTCTGTGTCCCCATCATCTCTGAAGACAAAGAAGAGGATCAAGAAAAGCACAAGGAGGGGCGCCTGGGTGGCTCAGCGGGTTAAGCCTCTGTCTTCGGCTCAGATAGTGATCTCAGGGTCCTGGGATCGAGTCCCGCATCGGGCTCTCTGCTCAGCGGAGAGTCTGCTTCCCTCCTCCCAACACCTGCCTCTCTGCCTACTTGTGATCTCTCTCTCAGTTAAATAAAAAAAACTTTAAAAAAAAAAAAAAAAGGAACGCAGTACGGGAAGAGAGTGGAGAAGTAAGGTGGACACCACGTTTGAAGGCAACAGACAGAAATTTCCTTTTGTCATTCTCAGTCAACACAGGGTGCGTGACTCCCTTCATCTCGGGCAGTGGGTAGAGCTCGCCACCTGAAGCGCCAGTTCACAAATTTGCATCTACACAATAATAACTGGGTAATTCCAGTGTCCCTTTCCCTAAAATTCTGACTCAGCAGCCTTGAAGGTGGAGCGTTAACAATTTTCAATGTAACGAGACTCCGGCGGTTGTACGTGAGGCCGCTGCAGATCGTAACCCAAGAAACTGCCCCCCGGGGTCGCACCTGTTTCAGCATCCTTCAGCCCGTGTTCTTCATCAGGAGGCTTCGATGGTGGCCGAACGGAGGAGGCTCGCCTGGGAAACTGCCCTTCCGTGTAGTCCAGTGAGTGAGTGGGCTGGCTGACCGCAGCCCAGGTGTAAAGTTGATCTTGCTGTAGTAACACATAAATAAATGTATAGCTATTTTAATTCAGTTATGAAAAAAAACAAAGTTTTTGGATCACTGCACTACAACATCATTTCTATCACATAAATGCACACACGTCTATCATACATGTATACATACACATATGTGGGAGTGTTGCATATACACATATATCAAACATTAAAACAGCACTGCAAACTACCTGATGTAGGTTCATAAACATTCTTTCATAAAGTCATTTCACTTTCAGGACAATACTTGTCTCAACTTTTCTTTTTTCTTTTTTTTTTTTTTAAGATTTTATTTTTTTATATGACAGAGACACAGAGAGGGAAGGAACACAAGCAGGGGGAGTCAGAGAGGGAGAAGCAGGTTTCCTGCAGAGCACAGAGCCCAATGTGGGGCTCGGTCCCAGAACCCTGGGATCAGGACCTGAGCCGAAGGCAGACCCTTAACGACTGAGCCACCCAGGTGCCCCTCAACTTCTTTTCCATAGCAAAATCTAAGTCTTTCTTTGGTGGTAGAGATGCCATGTGAGGCTGCAGAAATCATAAGAGCAGAAAGTCCAGACATTCGATCGGAGCCCTCCCTGAACTCGCATGTTTAAGGCATTTGAATATCATGTCCCTTTAAAGTTGGTGTAAACAGTTGTAGCAAAGTCAAAGGACGCGCCGTACTTGAGCACTAGGGGACAATAACAGCTTCCCTGCCCTCAACAACAAAAAGCCTAGGAAACCAACTTATCTCGGGTCCAGGCTGGGGACTGGTTAGGATTGAAACCATGAAAAAGCAAATGAACCTGCCAAGAATAAAAGAATTGGACAGGGATCGTCGGGCAAAGAAAGGGCTTCCCAGTCGCAGACGGACAGAATCTGGACGGAAAATAGTTTTAAAGGCTCAAAAGTACACCTAGTGCCAGGGAGCAAAGTGGGAATCTCACAGAGGAAGCCACTCTGAGGCGTATGAGCACCTTGGAAAACTGCTCCTTAGGATTTCGGAATAACATGTTTAACCATTTTAGGACGTATGCACTCAGTATGTGCAAGCCAAGCCCCCAGTCTCTTTGGGACACTTTCCTTACTTAGAATATTTCCCCACAGTTTTTGATCCACATAAAGTAAAGCAAAGAAAACAACAGTATGGTAGAGGTTGAGAACAAATCAAAAACAAAACAAAACAAAATATCTATATGTATATCGTAATCACCATGTTGAGGCTCTAGTTTAAACAGGGTTAATCAAGGACAAGCATTGCTATTTCCATCATGTGTTTAATAAATGAGTCTAAGAAATTCACAAACTATCATTCAGCATAGATAGTAAGATACTGTAGATTTAAGCTTTGCCATTAGGGACATTGGCCCTGATTGACCATTCAGACTGCCGGGATTGGCTTGTATCAATAAGAAAGGATCGGGGTGCCTGGGTGGCTCAGTGGGTTAAGCCTTTGCCTCAGGTCATGATCTCAGGGTCCTGGGATCGAGCCCTGCATCGGGCTCTCTGCTCAGCGGGGAGCCTGCTTCCTCCTCTCTCTCTGCCTGCCTCTCTGCCTACTTGTGATCTCTGTCTGTCAAATAAATAAATTTAAATAAATAAATAATTAAATAATTAAGCAAGGGTCACACTGCAGAGCTGGGCAAGCATTTCAGCTATCCATACCTCCTTCAACTATTCATACTTGATCAATGCCAAAGGCTTCGCTATGTAGCATAGTGAATGTCAGAAATAACTTCTCACTGTTGAAATTAGTAGTTTAATTAAAGTGATGTGAAAAATAAGCTCTCCCTGGTGAAATTATAGTAATTCACTTTATGAGGATTGGCAAAAATGCCAGAAGATACCCTCATCCCCACAGGAACAGAATAAGACTTGGGTGAGGGACGGTGTCAAGGCTTGATGCCCTGACAGGACACCATCCAGCCACCGCATCAGAAGAATGTCTCCATGCTTGTTGTCTACCATCAGGCACAGATTCCTGCCTCTTTTGTGTCTGTAACACATGAATGTTTCATGGAAAGTGGAGTCAAACGCCTCCCCAGGAGGCAAGCTGCGCCCTGGCTGACAAAGGAACTCTTGCCTAGAGAGCTCCGCCATCTTAGCAACAGACCCTCAGCCTCAAATTTGGCGCCATATAAAAAAAGTCCTCAACAGTCAAGGGGATAAAGAGTTTCATTTCACATTTCACAATCTGCCAAAATACAAAGTATGCTAAAAGCACTTTATAAACCTCAAATAAAAAACAACAACAATAAATTCCGGTCGGTCCTCTAGGTTTTTTTAGCCATACCCCAGGACCATAGCATGTCACAATGCCGCAATGGTCAACTCAAAACTGCTCCTTCAAAGCATGGAGAAATTAAGCAAAACACAGATTTCTTTCAGGGCTTTTTAACACCTACAGATGCCAACTCTTCAACTTATCATTTAAATTTTTCTATATGACTTTCTCCCCCTTCCCAATTCATTTCTCCATGTTCCCTCAGTCAAGTTTCACTCCACTCAATGCCTACCCTGTTCTGCCATCTCATGGAATCAAATCCCTCAGGGAAGGTCTAGCTGAAGTCCCACCTCACCTGGGCCACTCCTGCCTCAGAACACTGATACAGAACCTGCCACCCCTCATTTTGAGGAGTAATGGTATGCTAGCCAGGTCAGTGGCTTACCACTTTCCTGAGTGCATCTGATCTTTCCCCAAAGGGACCGAGAACTCCTTTAGCACATGAAGTATGTACACAGGTCCTATAAATCTCCCCTAGCACTTGACGACGAGGCGATGACTACTCGAGATGATAACCCTACTTGTCTACTGGATTAACAGAATTACCAGACACAAAAGAAATAAAACGATGGCTTGTCAATATGAGCCACGGCCGTAGCTGGTAATCTTATTTTCCTTCATTTACTCAACAGGGTACTGAAAAGGTACTTTGAGGCTATCAGATGGAAAAGAAAGCTATTAAGTCACCAGTTCTACCTACCCTATCAGCAATTATGCAATATAAAGAAAAACAGGGAGTTGATGAAACTCCTAAGATATTATCAGTGCGGCACCATAGACAAATCTCCTAGCTTTACGAGGTCTTGATGTTCTCAGCAGTAAATCAGGAAAAATGCCTACCTCAGTCTTTTTTATAGGGTTGGCATGAAGCTGGAGCAAATACTATGTGGAAAGAGCTATGAAAATGACATGCTGTTATTCAAAAATAACACATCATGAGTACTACTTGTTTTGATTTTTTAAAGTCTATGTTTGATTAGGACATTTCTTATAATTAAAAAGTCCTTTTCAGAGGAATTCAAAATTGTTATCATATGTACATATCAAGATACAGAACTCACACTACATCTTTGCTTTATGATGGGAAGCTTGTTCAGCAAACTCTGATCTCCAAAGTTGTCTTGGCATTTGCACTGATTGTTCCTAAATTTTGAATTTAATTAATGATTGCTCTGTGGTCTTTCCCCAACCATCCACGAATGTCTTTTTTTCTGTTGTTATTTTTTTTCTAACACTTCAGAAATATATTTGTTATTTTTCCATATAGGCTTATTAGCCCCTCGCTCCAACTACCATATCCTGTAACCCCCCTTTCCCCCAAAATATTGTTCTGTACACACAGCAGACACACCATGAGTATTAAGGAACTACAAGGGTCAAGAGCAATAAAAAAATTTTTTTGACAAATCAAATCATAACTTTATATCTGGGTTAAAACAGGATTATGTTCCCATGACACTGCTCCCACTCCTTTAAATTCTTGAAATCTGTTTGACTTTTGTTGAACTGGATCATTTCTTCCTGTTAAAGAAAACAAATATAAGCTTTCCAGCATGGGCAGATCAGAAGATTTAAAATCACACACTAAAAGTGACATAAATAGGCCATAAACCCACTATCTCAAAAAAGAAAGAACAGTTACGCTTGGCAAATATTTAATAATAACCCCAACATAACTCAGAGCTGTAATCCATAGTTTGTTTTAAGAGAACCCACTGGAAAATATAATAGTCAGAGTTAGACAGTCTAAGAATGCTTCACTGAGATTTTTCAAGTCAGAGTGAGGATTTAGCTGTCACCTTAAAATGTCAGGTTAATACTTTTCTGATAGTGCTTTTTGCAAGAAAGTTTCATTGTCCATTAATCTGTATGTTAAAGTAAATCTAAACTATTCTCTGAGAGGAAGTATTGCCCTTGCCGTTGGTATTCCTGTAACTCATCAGATGGGATGTCCATACATGTGAGAATAAATCTTTGGGGTTCCTCACTTCCTCAGAAACTCTCGGCACTGCCCACGCTCAAGTGTCCACCAGGCTAATAAATCCGTATTTGAGTGGTAAAATATAGAACTGTATCTCAGATAGTCCAGGAAGTACAATCCCCCATCAAATATCAGAAGTTTGACCGAGGGTGAATATATGTTTTCAAATGAGTGTTTGAGTTCTCCTTGCGTAAATACCCACAGCGGAATACTGGATTGTATGGTAATACTATTTTTTTATTTCTTGAGAAAACTGCACATGGTTTCCGACAGTGGTTGCATCAACTTGCGTCCCCACCACAGTGTACAAGGGTAACATTTTCTCCACATCCTCTCCAACATTTGTTATTTCTGGTCTTTTTGCTGTTAGCCATTCGGACCAGTGTGGGTGTTATCTCACTGTAGTTTGGACTTACATTTCCGGGATGATTAATGATGTTGTCAATCATTTCTTTCTGCTGGCCATCTGTTATGTCTCTTTGGAAAAATGTCTATTCAGGTCCTCTGTTCCTATGTTCATTGCAACATTATTTACAATTGGCAAGATACGGACACAGCTGAAGAGTCCATCAACAGATGAACAGATAAAGAAGGTGTGAGGCATGTGCCCACACACACACACACAGCCGCACACATACAGACACACTGGATTATTACTCGGCCGTGAAAAAGAATGGGATCTTGTCACTTGTAACACAGATGGACTTATTACACTAAGTGAAATAAATCAGAGAAAAAAAAATACTACATGATTTCACTTATACGTGGAATCCAAAAAGAAAAACAAATGAGAAAACAAACATGAGGGGCACCTGGCTAGCTCATACGGTTAAGTTTCAGCTCAGATTATGACCTAACGGGTCCTGGGAGAGGCCCCCACATCGGGCTCCCTATTCAGTGACGAGTCTACCTCTCTTTTTCCCTCTGTGATCTCTCTCACTTTTGTTCTCTCAAATAAATAAATAAAATCTTAAGAAAGAAAGAGAGAGAGAGAGAGAGAGAGGAAGGAAGGAAGGAATAAACAAGAGATACAGACTCATAAATACAGAGAACTGGTAGTTGCCAGAAGGGATAGGAGAAATAGGTGAAGGAGATTCAAGAGGTACTAACCTCCAGTTACGAAACTGGGAAATCAGGAAGACGAAAAGCCCAGGACAGGGAATTATAGTCAATAATACTGATAACGTTGTACAGTGACGGATGGTACCTATATTTATTGTGGTGAACAGTGTGTACAATGTTATTTATTTATTTTAGAGAGGGAGAGAGCGCGACAGTGGGGAGAGGGGGAGAGAGAGAGAAGCTCAAGCAGACCCCCGCTGAGCGTGGAGCCAGATGTGGCACTCAGGTCCAGGGTCCTGAGATCATGGCCTGAGCCAAACTCAAGAGTCAGCCACTTAGCCAACTGTGTTATGCATCTGAAACTTTACAACACTCTATGTCAATTACCCATAAATAATATTTTTTCCTTTTTTTTTTAAAAAAGCTATTTTTATTTATTTGACAGAGAGAGAGAGGAGTCACAATTAGTCAGAGAGAGAGGGGGAAGCAGGCTTCCCACTGGGCAGAGAGCCCGATGCGGGGCTCGATCCCAGGACCCTGGGATCATGAACCGAGCTGAAGGCAGAGGCTTTAACACACTGAGCCACCCAGGTGCCCCCACAAAAAGTATTTTTAATCTTGACTGAGGGGGAAAACAACAGCAGCAGCAAAGTATCCCCGCATCCATGTCTTCACATATAATATATTCCCCCACTGAGTGCATAGATAAAATCTACCTCCAGCCACCCAAGGGCCCTTTTAGCTATACCTGGATCTACTGGCCTCAAGTGTTCCTTCACCTGAAAGCTGTGCATGGGTGTGACACTGAGAGAGACTGCTATGTCCATTAAAAGAAGACAACTGAAAATATTCATCCCATCGCACAATATTTTCTACAGGAGAGTTCTGAAGATAATTTTATTCCGAATCTTAGAATTTTATAGCTTAGCCAAAAAAATTAAATATTTAGATGGCATCTTGAGTTTATTTGTACTTTTTCCATCTTATGGACCACTGTGTTAACTAAATTTGTTTATTGTTTTGGCTATTAAAAAACTTAAGTACATGGCCCACTTGCCACATGTTTCAGAATTCCAGAATATGTGTTTCTTATCAGCCTCTTTCCTGGCTCCATTTTATTCTTTGTCATTTTTTCTTTTTCTTTCCATTGGCAGCTAATTTTTTTAATGATATCTTTGTTTTCTTACTAATCATTGTAATTAATTTTGTAATAAGCCAACAATAAATTATAATTAGCAGTAGATGAATGATGAAAGATCCATTGATATGCCTATTTTAGCTCATTTGAACTTTTATTTCATGACTGTCAGAAAAAAATGTAGATCTGGTGGCGCCTGGGTGGCTCAGTGGGTTAAGCCGCTGCCTTCAGCTCAGGTCATGATCTCAGAGTCCTGGGATCGAGCCCCACATCGGGCTCTCTGCTCAGCGGGGAGACTGCTTCCTCCTCTCTCTCTGCCTGCCTCTCTGCCTGCTTGTGATCTCTCTCTGTCAAATAAATAAATAAAATCTTAAAAAAAAAAAAAAAAGTAGATCTATGGCAGTGGACCAAATTGTACTCTTAATACTTTGGCTTGCATTAACAATTTAATTATAAAACCACAACAACAACAAAAGCCAATAACACAACTCTATAGAATTGCTTTGGGGTAGGAGAAATTAGAAAAATAAAACCTCATCAGTAGCACACATGACAGCATGCCCTGGGTATATTATTGTCTATATTGAATGTCTTCTGTAGCTATAATCATAGTGCACATGCTTTACTCCAGATTTCTTTAAATCACTGCATCATTGTCACACTTATATTTCTGCCACAATCTTAACACAATCAACATTATATTACACTCACTTAATCAACTCTAAACAGAACATGTGAATGTGGTTGCTCAAAGCATCCCTGGCTGGTATTTAAATCAGAAGTTATAAACCTAGAAGGGTATACAAAAAAGACAAATACAAAAGAATAATAAAGGTAACATCAAAAAGACAATCTATAGAAGAGTTGAAGTCATTGAAAATGTTTCAGGATAATATAAAGGGTTATTTTCTTAGCTATGGAAAAACATTCCATGTTGATCAATTGGAAAAACAAATATTATTAAAATGTCTACACCACCCAAAGCAATCTACACACTTAATGCGATCCCTACCAAAATACCGCCAGCATTTTTACAGAGCTAGAACAGCCCTAAAATTTCTATGGAACCAAGAAAGACCCTGAATAACCAAAGCAGTCTTGAAAAAGAAAAGCAAAGCTGCAGGCATCACAAGTCCAGACATCAAGATACATTACAAAGCAGTAGTGATCAAAACAGTATGGTACTGGCGCAAAAATAGACACCTATAAAGATAGAAAAGAAAACCCAGAAGTGAACCCACAATTATATGTTCAATTGATGTTTGACAAAACAGGAAAGAATACTCCACAGGAAAAAGACTGTCTCTTCGACAAATGGTGTTGGGAAAACTGGAGAACAACATGAAAAAGGAGGAAACCTGACCACTTTCTTAGCCTATGCACAAAAATAAATTCAAAGTGGATTAAAGACCTACAGGTGAGACCAGAAAACATAAAAATCCTGGTAAAGAACACTGGTGGTAACCTCGTTGACATTAGCTGTAGCAATTTCCCGTTACAGAGGTGTCCTGAGACAAGGGAAACAAAATCAAAAATAAACTCTTGGGACTACATCAAAACAAAAACTTCTGCACAGGGAAGAAAACAATCAGCTCAACAAGAAGGCAACCTACAGAATGGGAGGAGATATTTGCAAATGACATATCTAATAAAATACAGGAAGAACTTATAGAAGTCAACACCCAAATCCAAAATATAGAAAGAACTTATAGAAGTCAACACGAAGAATTACAATCCAATAAAAAAATGGACAGAAGACATAAACTGACATTTTTCAAAAAAAAGACCTACAGATGACCAATAGGCATAGGAAAAATGTTCAACATTACTGATCCTCAGGGAAAATACAAATCAAAACCACAATGAGATAGTGCCTCACTCCTGTAAGAGTAGCTAAAAACAACACAAGAAACAACAGGTGTGACAAGGATGTGGACAAAAAGGATCCCTTCCATTGTTGGTGGAAATGCAAACTGAAAAACAATATGGAGTTTCCTCAAAAAGTTAGATTTTACTTTATTTTTTTGAAGACTTTTATTTATTTGAGACAGAGAGAGACAGAGCACAAGCAAAGGGAAGGGCAGGCAGAGGACAAAGGCTCCCTGCTGAACAAGGAGCCCAATGCGGGACTCAATCCCAAAACCCTAGGATCACGATCAGAGCCAAAGGCAGATGCTTAACTGACTGAGCCACCCAACCATCCCTACAAACTAGATTTTAGACCAAAGACTATAACAAGAGACGAAGAAGGGCATTATATCATAATAAGGGGTTTATCCATCAAGAAGATCTAAGAATTGTAAATATTTATGTTCTCCACTTACAACATTCAAATATATAAATTAATAATAAACATAAAGAAACTCATGAATAATAATAATAGTAGGCGACGTTAACAGACAAAGACAGACCATCTAAGTAGAAAATCAACAAGGAAACAAGGGCTTTGAATGATCCCACTGGATCAGAGGGACTTAACAGATAAATTCAGAACACGTCATCCTAAAGCAGCAGAATACATATTTTTTTTTTCAAGTGCACATGGAACATCTTCCAGAATATCACATACTGGGTCACAAATCAATCCTCAACAAGTACAGAAAGGTCACAATCGTAACATGCGTATTGTCAGACCACAACGCTATGAAATGAAGTCAACCATGAGAAAAAAAAAATGGAATAACCACAAATCCTACTAAAGAATGAATGGATTAACCAGGAAATTGAAGAAATTTTTAGATATACATGGAAACAAATGAAAATGAAGACATCACAATCCAAAAATTTGGGATGCAGCAAAGGCAGTCCTAAGAGGGAACTATATTGCGCTAAAGGCCTTCCTCAAGAAACAAGAAAAGTCTCAAGTACACAACCTAGCTTTACACCTAAAGGAGCTAGAAAAGAAAGCACGAATAAAGCCTAAAGCCCGTAGAAGAAAGAAAATAAGATCACAGCAGAAATAAAGGATACAGAAACAAAACAAACAAAAAGAGTAGAACACATTAATGAAACTAAGAGCTGGATCTTCAAAAGAATTAACAAAACTGATAAACACCTAGCCAGAAGTATCAAAGGGAAAACAGAAGGGACCCAAATAAGTAAAATCACGAATGAGAGAGGAGATCACAGCATAACAGAAATACAAACAGTGAGACAGGATTATGAAAATTCATATGCCAACTGAGCAATCCCTTAAGAAATGGACAAATTCCTAGAAACCTACAAATTATCAAAACTGAAACGGGAAGAAATAGAAAACCATAACCAGCAAAGAAATCCAATCAGTCATCAGAAATCTCCCGAAACACAAAAGTCCTGGACCAGATGGCTTCCCAGGGGAATTCCAGCAGACATTTAAGGAAGAGTTGGCACTTATTCTTCTCAAACTGTTCCAAAAAATAGAAGTGGGAGGAAAACCTTCTAACAGCTGCTATGAAGCCAGCATTACCTTGATTCCAAAATCAAACAAAGACCCCACTAAAAAGGAGAATTATAGGTCAATATTCCAGATAAACATGAATGCAAAAATTCTCAGGAAAATACTAGCAAATCGAATCCAACAGGACATTAAAAGAATTATTCACCACGATCAAGTGGGATTTATTCCTGGTCTGCGGGGTTGGTTCAATATTAGCAAATCAATGCATGTGATACCACACTACGAAAAGATACGAACCATGTGACCCTGTCAACAGATGGCAGTAAAAGCACTTGACAAAATACAGCATCCTGCCTTGATACAAACACTCCACAAAGTAGGGACAGATGGAATATACTCCAACACATAAAGGCCACAGGCAGCAGACCCACAGCTAATACCATCCTCGAAAGGGAAAAATTGAGAACCTTTTCCCTTCGGTCAGGAACAAGACAGGGATGTCCACTCTTACCATTACTTTTTAACATAGTACTGGAAGTCTTAGCCTCAGCAATCAGACAACAAAAGAAACAAAAGGCATCCAAATTAGCAAGGAAGCCGGCAGACTTCCACTTTCTGCAGATGACATGATACTCAATGTAGAAAACTTGAAAGACTGCACCAAAACACTGCTAGGATGATACAGGAATTCATCATAGTTGCAGGATATAAAATCAACGTGCAAAATCTGTTGCATTTATGGGGCGCCTGGGTGGCTCAGTGGGTTAAAGCCTCTGCCTCCAGCTCAGGTCATGATCCCAGGGTCCTGGGATCAAGGCCCGCATTGGGCTCTCTGCTCAGTGGGGAGCCTGCTTCCCTTCCTCTCTCTCTGCTTGTGATCTGTGTCTGTCAAATAAATAAATAAAATCCTTTTTTAAAAAATTTGTTGCATTTTAATACACCAATAACGAAGTAGTGAAAGACAAATCAAGCAACTAATTGCATGTGCAACTGCACCAAAACCACTGAGATACCTAGGGAATAAACTTAACTAGTAAAGTTAAAGATCTGTACTCTGAAAACTACAGAACACTTATGAAAGAAATGGTAGAGGACAAAAAGGAATGGAAAAACATTCCATGCTCCTGGTTTGGATGAACAAGCGTTGTTAAAATGTCTATCTTACCCAAAGCAATCTACACATTTCATGCAATCCCTATGAAAATAACATCATCATTTTTTACAGAGCTAGAACAATCCCAAAATTTGTGTGGAACCAGAAAGACCTCAAAAGCTAAAGCAATTCTGAAAAAAGAAATCAAAACTGGAGGCATCATGATTCTGGATTTCAAGCTTTATTACAAAGCTGTAGTCCTCGAGACACTATGGGTTGGGACAAAAACAGACACATAGATCAATGGAACAGGATAGAAAACCCAGAAATGAGCCCACAATTATATGGCCAACTAATCTTCAACAAAGCAGGAAAGAATGTCCAATGGAAAAATGTCTCTTCAACAAATGGTGTTGAGAAAACTGGACAGCAACATGCAAAAGAATGAAACTGAACCACTTTCTTATACCACACACAAAAACAAATTCAAAATGGATGAAAGACCTAAATGTGAGACAGGAAACCATCAAAGCCCTAGAGGAGAACACAGGCAGCAACCTCTTTGACCTTGGCCGCAGCAACTTCTTATTAGACACATCTCCAAAGACAAGGAAAACAGAAGCAAAAATGAATTACTGAGACTTCACCATAATAAAAAGCTTCTGCACACCAAAGGAAAAATTAACAAAACTAAATCTAGCCTACAGAATGGGAGAACTTTGCCAATGACATATCAGATAAAGGGTTAGTATCCGAAATCTATAAAGAGCTTACCAAACCCAACATCCAAAAAACAAATAATCCAGTTAAGAAAAGGGCAGAAGACATGAAGACATTTTTTCCAAAGAAGACCCGCAGATGACTAACACACCCATGAAGAGATGTTCAATATGATCTTCATTAAAGAAATATAAATCAATATCATGATGAGATCCCACCTCATACATGTCAGAATGGCTACAATTAACAACACAAGAAACAACAGGTGGTGGCAAGGACCAGGAGAAGAAACCCTCTTTCATGGTTAGTGGGAATGCAAATTGGTGCAACCACTCTGGAAAAGTTTGGAGATTCCTCAGAAAGTTACAAATAGAGCTAACCTATGACCTAGCAACTGCAGCTAAGAAAACAAAAACACAGATTCACACGGGTACGTGCACTCCGATATTTAAACAGCATTATCAACAACAGCAAAACTACAGAAAGAGCCCAACTGTATGTCCGTCAACTGATGACTGGATAAAGAAGTTTTGGCCTATACACACACACACACACACACACACAATGGAATATTACTCAGCCATCAAAAAGAAAGAAATCCTGCCATTTGCAACGACATGGATGGAGCTAGAGCATATTATGCTAATTTAAGTCAGCCAGAGTAAGACAATACCGTATGACCTCCCTCATGTGGAATTTAAGAAAAAGCAGCCAAACATGTAGGAAGGGGGTAAAGAAAAAAAGGATGATGGAAACAAGCCATAAGATTCTTGAGAATAGAGAACAAATTGAGGGTTATGGAAGGAGGGGACTGGGGAGCTGAGCTAGACAGGTGGTGGCTTCTACAAAGGGCACCTGTGATGAGCACTAGGTTTGTATGTAAGTGATGAATCACTGAATTCTACTCCAGAAAACAATACTGTACTGTGTGTAAACTAACTAAAATTTAAATTAAAAAAAATACAACTGCTGTATGAACCAGTACTTTCACTTCTAGGTATATGTCCCAAGGAAATGAAAATACAGTATTGAAGAGATGATCTGCCTCCCACGTTTACCGCAGCATTATTTACAACAGCCACGGGATGGAAACAGCCTAAGTGTTCATCCGCAGGTGGGTGGACAAAGACGATGTGGTATAAATATATAATGAAATGCTATTCAGCCATGAGAGAACAGGAAATTCTCCATTTGCCATCACACGGATAGATCTCAAGGACGTTATGCTGAGATGAGGTCAGAGAAATGGTATTTCTTATACATGGAAAGTAATTATTTCATTAAAATGGTCACTGTAAAAGCAGAGAGTAAACTGGAAGTTACCAGGGGCTGGGGGGAGGGAGGGAATGAGAGAGATGTTTAAGGGCACATAGATGCAAACAGAAAACTAAGTCCCAAAGACCTAATACAGTGCGGTGATCAGGGACAACAAAGCCATACTATAAACATTGCTCAGAGGCCAGATTTCCATTGTTCCCAATACTAGAAGAAACGATAATTATATGACAAGATAGAAGTGCTAAGGTTACCATAGCAATCTTATTACAATATAAATATATCAAGACAACATGTACACCTTAAATTTACACAGGGCTGTACATGAAATACAACTTAACTAACATAGTACTTTAGCATTTAAAAAATCAAATCCCTAAGGAGCCACAGAATAAAAATGTACCTGGCTTCTAGGAAGAAACCTATCAAACTGCAATGAGAGAAAATAAAAATGACTTAAATACATATGAATGGATTTATTACCTTTGTGGATTTAAGTCTCAGTTGTTTCACTTTTCTCCAAACTGATAGTTAAAATTAAATGCACTTCTAATCACCATCCCATGTACGCACGTACGTTTCAGTAGATATGACAAACTGCTTCTAAAATTCATAGTAAGAGGACCTCCATCTTTAAAAAACTCAAAGTGGAAAGACATGAATTCTCAACTTGACATGAAGTCTGTTCTAGACATGAGGATTGATGGTAACGCAGCACTAGCGTACCATGGTAAAAGTTGGCCCGGAATGCACAAACACACAATAGAGTAGAAAAGAGATCCACATTCCAGTCTCTTACCCATCAGACAGATAATAATGTAGGACCTCTCCACCTTATACACCTAAAATGTCTATGGTAACTATATATCAATGTAGAAAAGACAAAGCAACAAAGCTTTGCAAAGATAATATAGGAGGACATCTTGTTGCTTGTACAGCAGGCAAAGACTTTTAAACAGGGCATTTGATATACTAGCTGTCAAGGAAAAGGCTAATAATTTGTACTACTTTTTTTTAAGATTTTATTTATTTATTTGACAGAGATCACAAGTAGGCAGACAGGGAGGCATAGGGTGGGGAAGCAGGCTCCCCACTGAGCAGAAAGCCCAATGAGGGGCTCAATCCTAGGACCCTAAGATCATGACCTGAGCAGAAGGCAGAGGCTTTAACCCACTGAGCCACCCAGGCACCCCAATTTGGACTACATTTAAAGGAATCACTGAAAGACGCCATGAAGTAAAACAAAGAATTCGAATCCATAATAAAGAGTGCTATGGTCACCAAGAAATTATAATCAACCTATAGAAAAAATGAGAAAGAAGCTTCAAAGAAGACTCTACAAATAAATGTGTGAAAATAACACTACAATAATGACCAAAGAAAGGTTAAGTTCAAATCAGAATGGCATAGCATTACACATCCATCAAAGTGGTTAAAGTCATCAATATAGTAGCAGTAACAATAATAAAAGTGACAGGGGCGCCTGGGTGGCTCAGTGGGTTAAGCCGCTGCCTTCGGCTCAGGTCATGATCTCAGGGTCCTGGGATCGAGTCCCGCATCGGGCTCTCTGCTCAGCAGGGAGCCTGCTTCCCTCTCTCTCTCTCTCTCTCTGGCTGCCTCTCTGTCTACTTGTGATTTCTCTCTGTCAAATAAATAAATAAATCTTTAAAAAAAAAAAAAATAATAAAAGTGACAATACCAAAACTGCCAAGAAGGTAAAGCAATGGGGATTCTCATGTGTTCCTGATGAAACTGTAAATTGGTAAAAAAGCACTTTGGAAAAGCATTAAGCCACATCTCGTAAGACTGAATACATGCATGTCCTATAACCCAGCAGTTCTACTCCTTAGGATATACCCAACAGAAATGTGTGCATGGTCATCCACGGAAATGTTCACCAACACTCATAACTGCATTATTTGTATCACTCAAGACAGAAAGCTGGTATGTTCATAAACAGCAGAACAGCTAGACAAAATCTGAAATCTTCATACCATGGAGAGACTCTACAAAAGAGAAAATGAACAGTAACTCTGCACAAACTACAAACTGAATGCGAGCAAAAGAAACAGACCCAGAAAAATGCAAACTTTGGAGGACTCAAAGTTCTAAAAGCAGATAAAATTAAACTACGGTATTTTAGGACTGAAACCTGTGTAGTAAAATCACAAGGAAAAGTAAGTTGTGATTCCCATACAAGTCAGGACATCAGTCACCTTTGGCAGCAAGGAATGGGAAGGAGAGGATGTTTCTGAGATGCCATCAACGTTTGATTGTTTGACGGAGGCAACAGTGACACAGGGGATAGATCTGCAATAAAATCACTGAGCTACACTTCTGTACTTTTCTATACGTAAGCGGTATTTCCCAGCATAAAAGCGTTTTTAAAAACTGAATTTCCTGGCTGGCTCAGTCAGTTAAGCATCAGACTCTTGATTTCAGCTCAGGTCATGATCTCAGGGTTGTGAGATCGAGCCCCGTGTGCAACTGCGCTATGAGTGTGGCGCTTAAGGTATATTGTCTGTCCCTCTTCCTCTGCCCCTACCCCACTGCCTACACTCTCTCTCCCTCTCTGAACAAGACTGAATTGCCACGATAGATATATTGAGAAACAAACTCACCACGTATATGTGGGTTTAATTCCTAGGAGCTCTATTCTGTCGCGTTTGATCTCTGGGTCCACAAGTGTGTTCTCACGCCCAGAGCACAATGTCCTAACAGAGGGAGTTTTACCATCAGTCTTAAAATCAGGTAGTACTTGTTAGTCCGCCAACTTTATTTTTTTCTGAGACCATTTTTATCTTTCTAGTTCTTTTGCACCTCAACATACATTTTAGGGGGCGCCTGGATGGCTCAGCCGTTAAGCCTCTGCCTTCAGCTCAGGTCATGATCCTGGGATCCTGGGATCGAGCTTCACATCAGGCTCCCTGCTCAGCGGGAAGCCTGCTTCTTCCTCTCCATTCCCCTGCTTGTATTCTCTCTCTCTCAATGTATCTCTGTCAAATAAATAAAATCCTTAAAAAAAACACATATATTTTAGAATCAATTGTCAGTGTGTACAAGATGCCTGCTGGAATGATTATGGGGATTGTTTGAATCTCCGGATCGATCTGGGATTAAAGTGACATCTTAATAATGAATCTTCCAGTTCTTGGTGAAAAATCTCCCATTTACTTAGTTCTTTAAGTAACAATGTTAACAATGTTCAGTACTTTTCAATGTAGAGATCTGGCTTAGATTTTATTAAATTTTATCTCTACCTATTCCATGTTTGTCATGCCACTTTTTTCTTTCTCCAAATTTTTATTTAAATACCAGTTATCGGGACACCTGGGTGGCTCAATGGGTTAAAGCCTCTGCCTTCGGCTCAGGTGATGATCTCAGGGTCCTGGGATCAAGCCCCGCACTGGACTCTCTGCTCAGCGGGGAGCCTGCTTCCCACCCCCTGCCTCTCTCTCTCTGCCTGCCTTTCTGCCTACTTGTGATCTCTGTCAAATAAATAAATGAATAATCTTTTAAAAAATATTTTTTAAAAATCCTAAAAAAGGGCACCTGGGTGGCTCAGTGGGTTAAGCCGCTGCCTTCCGCTTGGGTCATGATCTCAGGGTCCTGGGATCGAGTCCCACATTGGGATCTCTGCTCAGCGGGGAGCCTGCTTCCTCCTCTCTCTCTCTCTGCCTGCCTCTCTGCCTACTTGTGATCTCTGTCTGTCAAATAAATAAATAAAATCTTAAAAAAAAAATCCTACTCCTTTAAAAATAAATAAATAAATAAATGCCAGTCGGCGCGCTGCTTTAAACGGTATTGTTTCTGCAACTTAATATTCCAGTTGTTCTTTGCTAGGACACGGAAATATGATTGATTTTTGTATGTTTGCCTCTGCTTCATAAATTTCTTAAATTCATAGGTTAGTTCTACTGGTTGTTTAGTACTGCCATCAGAACTGAGGAGGGGATAAAAAAATGCGGTATATATATGCACGACGGAATATAGTCAGCCGTAAAAGAAAAGAATGATATCTTGCCATTTGCAACAACATGGAAGGAGCTAAATGAAGGAACTCAAAGACAAACACCAAATGATTTCACTCGTTAAGTGGAATTTAAAAAACGAAACAGATAAACATGGCGGGAGGGAAGAGAGAGAAAAACCATAAAACAGACTCCTAACTACAGAGAACAAACTCAGGGTTGCCGGAAGGCAGGGGGCAGGGGGCTGGGTGAAATGGGTGACGGGTAAGGAGGGCCCTTGGGATGGTCACGGGGTGTTGTCTACAAATGATGAATCACTAAACTCTACTCCTGAAACCGATATTACACTCTATGTTAACTAGATGGAATTAAATAAATAAATAAATAAATAAATGTAAATAAAATCTTGAAACCAAAAAAGTACTGTTACCAGAATTTTCTACATAAACAATCATGCCATCTGCACATGGAGAAAGTTTTAGTCCTTTCTAGTCATTGTGTCTTGTAGTCATTTTTCTTGCCTTAGTTCAATGGCTAGAATCCCCAGTATAATGTTGAGTAGAAATGGTAAAAATGAGCATCCTTAACTTGTTTCCATTGTTTGGGAGAAAATATTGTCTTGCACCATTACACTCGTCAGCTCTTGGCTTCATAGGCTTCTGCTTACCAGGATGAGGCCCTTCCCTCCTCTTCCTAGTTTTCCAAGACTTTTTATTATGAACAAGCACTGAATTTTGCTAACTGCTTTCTCTGTGTCTATTGAGATTATGTAATTTTCTTCTTTATGCTTTGTTGAGTTTCAGTTGTTAAACCAACCTCACATTCTTTTTTATATATTATTGGATTAATGGTCCAAATATTTTGTTAGGGAATTTCCTACTTACGTTTTGATCAAGGATACTTCTCTGTAATTTTCTAGTGACTCTGTCTAGTTCTGGTATCAGGGAAAGTTTCGCCTCATAAATAAGTAGGACAGAGTCCCCTTCTCTGTATTTGGACACAGCTTAGGTAGGACTGGTATTATTTCTTCCTTTAAGGTTTAGTGGAACTCACCAAGGAAGCCACCTCAGCCCCCAGGTTTTCTTCATCATGTTAACAAGCTTGTTTTATTAATGACAAAAACATTTTAAAAGGTAGGGTGTGTACAAAATTAATACTAAAAGTAAACTATCCATATGTATAGATAATACATAATGTAAGTAATTCTTGTTCAATGAGAGAGTTTGAAAATTTATAAAAGCCCAAGGTCATGGAAGTATGGATGCTTTTACTTTCTCTTGAGTTTCATATATTCTTCAAAACCACTCAGTGAACCTGTGTTATTTGTAACTAGCACCAAAAACAAGAAATGGCAATCAGAGTTGCACATAAATGGGCTGGGATCTCTTCCCACTCTCTCTTCTGACCCTGTAATGATGCTGCACAGGTGCTTTCTGACTTGCTATGAGTTTGGAACAAAGTGTATTTCACCTTGAAGATGCTACTAGTTTATTTCACTAGCCTTCCACTTCCCATAATCAGGACAAAGCCATACCTGCCTCTTAGAAGAGTGAGGAGCACTATTTTGAACTCCATACCAAAAACACAGACTGATGCTTGAGGTTTGAAAGGAGTGAGGCTATTACTGTCTAATAAAGAAGACAAAAAGTGTTAAAAAAAAAAAAAAAGACAAAGGAGTTAGAAATAAGAACAGAGAAAAAGTATATTGAGCCTGGAACAAAAGATAATATCTTCCAAAAGAGCAGAGGTGTTTAAAAGACACTAATGCAATACCCTTCATTTCTAATAAAGCTACAGGAACTGAAATTTAAACTCCAGTGTACCAGATAAAGATCAATATTAAATATTTTTCATAAGTTATATTTTGAAAACCATATGAAAAGGTAATCTTTGTAATTTTATATTGGTTGAACAAACGGGCCAACTTCTCAATTTCTTATGAGTCTATTGTAACAAGATTAGTCCATCATCAGCAACATAATGCAAATAAAATATAAGCACAGAATTAAAGGAAACAGAACTGCACAGAACCTGCAGAGATCCTCTTAGTAGGAGGATCCAGTGTGGACATGGGGAAGGAGACACGGTTACGTGATTTTAAAAATGTATTTGACCTAGATTTAGAAGTCCATTTCTGTTCAACTTGACATCTGAATCGTTGGCTGACTATTGGGGGGAGTGATCCCTTAAGTCTAAATGCCCCTTTCCTTATCAAACATTAGGATGGAAGCATAGTTAAACAATCTTGCTTATACCATCGATAAGAACGCATTAAATAACATCAATAATGCTCTGAATATCACCCAAGAAGGTCAGTCGACTTACCCAAGGTCATAGCAAATCCTTAAAAAGAAAGCAAGATTTTCCTCCACCCAATTAAGCATGTAAGCTTTCCTATAATACACAGAGTTTATAATTCTGAGAACTTGAAAAATGTTTTTTTAAAAAAACAATCCAAGCTGACTATAACTTGGCATCTGGTTGGATTCAATATTTAACACAGCTTCTAGCATGACCAGCTGACAGAAATAAAAAAAACAAGTGGAAAAGGTAGGATCTCATGGCAATTAAGAGGGTACTTTTAGAATTAAAAAAAAAAAAATTAATTGAAACCTTGGTTTCTACTCTCAATTTTGAACGAGTTACTTAATTCCCCTGAATGTCAACATTTCCTCTGTAAAATGAGAAAAGCACGATCCAATTTTTGCAAATCACAGTGCCTCAAGCTCTAGTAAGTATTCAATAAACACAGTTATTAGCAATAGTCAATGTTATAATCATTTACTACTTTTATCTTCATATAATGTAGCCATGAAGGAGGCTGCATTACAGTGCTACTTCTTCCAGAAAAAGTAGAAATAAATCCTGCAGCACGTAGCAGTGCGTGGCCATAACAGAAGTTACTGCCTCTCTCTGTAACTGACATTTCAAGGAAAGCATTGAACTAATACAACGATGACTAAGAAAGCACCCGTTCATGAAGCCGCACGCTCCCACACGCTTCTCACTACCCCACGCGCACTCTGGTTCTCGGGAGTAATTGCTGGCGAGCAACTACTTTATTGCAGATGCGCTGGGAAATGTGACACAGTTATCTACACCTCACCAGCTTCGGAAGACGGGTCAGCCTACAAAGTACTGACTAATAGCAAAGCACTGTAAGGTAAGCAGTATTTTCTCACAGCAAACAATGTAAGCAGTTAGATCAATTCATGGTTTATAAAGTTGATAGTTACACTCCCGCTATTACCAAAACCAAACAAAATTTAACTTTCATTTTCTAGATTTCAGCAAGTATGATTAAAAGTAAAGGAACTTAATATCGCATTATTCTGTTGCTGTGCCACTCTTCAGACCTTTTAAAAGCCTTCTCAAGTAGCAAAATACATCTTTTGTATGTTTCTGGACTTTTCTTCTTTCTTCTCATCTTTCCTACATATTATGACTCGGATGGTTAACAATTGTGTCTATTAATCTGACACCTGTGTGAGTTCCTCAGTGATTCCTACTAACCCACAGATGTTCAAATTCCAACATTTTGCTCAAAACAGTTTGCTTCACCTTTCCTGGACATAGGTCCTGACACACCTTTTCTACGAGGCCTTTCCCACAACAAAGGTGGATTATTTCTCTCACCACCCCCAGGGCCCACCAGCATCTTCAGCTGTAGCACACTCTACACTCTAGTTGTTGGAAGCAGTTAAAAGAAAAAAAAAAAAAAGACAAAATCCCTCCTTTGAAGCAAGTACAGGGTCTCTACTTCAGACGTAAGCCTGCTCTTACCGCCTCCCACACCATTACTGGAACCAGTTTCCTGACTCAGCTTTCCATCCCTGGCACTTCCTTTGAAGACACAGCATGAGCAGAGTGGATGAATTAAAAAGAAAGCCCTGTGCAGAGACTTACAGCTTTTGAGCAGGTAATCAATAAAATCTAAGCAGCCTGAAATACAATTTCACAAACAGTCATGGTCTGGAGTTTAAACAAATGGTTTGATCTGCCTTAAACCCAGCTGAATGTTGACCTTTGCTTGGGATTCTTTTCAGGGATACACATTTATAAAAGTCCCAAGTTTTAGCCCCTCTAAAAATCGAAAACAATAAACAAATGGCATCTAACTAGGCTTGACATGCCTGTATCCAGATGGTCAGCTTTCTTTTTCTTTTCTTCTCTTTTTTTGTGATATAGCTAAGAAGTCCTCCCATGGACTAACAAATTGTGTATTGTCCATCAAAAATTTTAAGAGTATGAATTATTAAAAATCACTACACATCCCCATCCAGTCTCCTGAAGCAAGTCAGCAAATCCAATTATGTCCAGTTCACATGTGTCTCTAGAATTAGCCTCTCCTCATCTGAGCCACTCAGACCCAGTTTAAAAGATTTCAGTAATATCATAAGCAGCCACAATTCCCCTGTAGCTCACTTCCCACCATGCAGGAAGTCGTCACCAAATGCAAAGGTGAACACGTTCTTTTCTTGGTGCTAAAAACCTTCCAGATCCCCAACGATCCCGAGATAGAATTCGGACCTCAGATGAGGCCACCCTTAGAAATGGCCGAGGGCCCATCCCTCTCTGTTCCCATGCTTCTCTGTCGCCCTTTGTGTCTGCCAACCCGGGAATGCTCACCATTTCCTGAATGCACCAAGATCTTTCAGAGGCCGCTGCTCCTGGGACAGAAGTCAGTTCTTCTCCCAAGGCCCACTTGGCTTTTCCACCTAGGAAACTTCTACTTAACTTTCAAGTGACATTCAGATGGCATCTCTCTAAAGTGAAGACCTCCTTTTTCTGTCCTCTCCGAGGTAGAGTTAATCGTGCCATCTTCCGAATCCCCGCAACACTTCGTAGGTTCTGTAGCAGCACTTTCTCTGTTGAAGTTGATTTCTCTTTCTTTCTCAGTTGTCTGTGGGCTCCCCGCCCCCACCTGGACCACAGCTTTTCCTAAGACACGGACTATGTGTCGCTCTTACGTGGATACGGATATCAGCATTGAGTGAATCCCCTACTACACAGTAGCTTATCGTGATCTAACAAAAAGTACATGAAATTTAAGCCAGGTACCTTCTTCTGGGTTTAAATCATAGATCATAGTTCCATATTTTTCTAGAAACAGCCATGAAAACTTGGCTTCCTTGCCCATAAAGTAGTAATGCAACCAGCCCGCAGGGAGAGAGAGACCTTTTGAGAGCTAAGATAAAAGAAGAGGACATAGGAACCTTGCCTGGAAAAGTTCTGGCATGCTTTGCCCCTCCTGAGCACCCATTCTGCTGTATGTCACATTATCGCCATGACAACCCATGTGGCCGCTGGCCTCCCCATCCACCATCCAGGAACAGAGGCCCACAGAAGGACAAAGGAGCTGAACAATACCACATGGTAAGTACGAGCAAAGCCAAGACCCAAACAGCTGGGGATTCAACCATAAGTGTTCTAAAGCTATTTCACTTTACCCAAGTGCCCAATTTATTTCATTTGATGCTCACCAAAATCCCTTCTATTTTCCTCATTTTATAGATGAAGAAACTGAGGCTCGAGTCAGGAACTTGCCCCCAAATCATAGAGCTGCAGGTACACAAGCCAGGATTCAAACCCAAGTGTGTCTAAACTCCAAGTGCTTCAGTTGAAATCCCATAGACTAGTATAAAAGGTACAGATATACTATAAAATAGAAGGGAATAGTACGTACCAGAGGAAAATACCTGTGTTATAGTAATCAAACCAAGGTAAGCTTCCTTCTCAGTGAGGTTACCAGGAAAACCTTTTCAGAAGGTTTAAAAAAGCATTAAAATTAAAAAAAAAAAAAATTGTGGTTCATGGGTAGCTCAATTGGTTAAGTGTCTGCCTTCAGCTCAGGTCATGATCCCAGGGTCCTGGGATCGAGCCCCGTATCAGGCTCCCTGCTCAGCGGGAAGTCTGTTTCTCCCTCTCCGTCTGCCCCCTGCTCAAGATCTCTCTTTCTCTCTCAAATAAATAAAATCTTTTAAAAAATTGAAAATTAGTATTGAAAAATGAAAATAACGGCTGGAAAGCATGCAGGAAAAGAGGGCTATCGGCAATTCGGGGACAGAGAATTGTGGGGTGCGTCCAGGACAGTGAGTCCAACTCAATGAAAGGAGGAGGAGGACACGTACCACAGAAGGTGTGACGGGGACCTCGAACGTAGTCGCGGCATGTCCACATCAGGTCGGACTGGGAGCTCCCCGTCATGTTTGCAAATTAAAGTAAAATAAATCAGACTCCGTCACTGTAAAAATGTGTCAGAATGAGGAGGGGGGCTGGAATTAGGGGGACTGATCCAGGCACCCTGACGTTCAAGGGGCGGACCCTCCTCGCAGCTCAACTGGGCACAAGGGATGGGCCACAGAGCCATCGGGGCAGACTGGCAGTCCCGGTTTTGGTCTGGGAGAAAAAGTGAGAATAAGGCCACTTTCCGGAAGTAGGACCACTGGATGATCTTTGCAAAGGAGTCTGCTTTCAGGTACGCTGAATTTAAGATGCCAACCGGGACACTGGAGGTTTCCAGCGGGCAAGCAGATACACAGTTGGGGCTTGTGAACCTGACTGGAGTTAGGAATTTGCTTGAAAGTCAGTAAGCATACACAGAAGGAGGAGTCCAGACAAAGAGGAGTGGGAAAAAGTGGGAAGAGAAATCTAAGGGCTGTTGTTTTGTGAAGCTTCCCACATTTTAGCAGCAGGAAGTAGAAAAAAAAAATACTGTTTTGCAGTCAACCCAGTGAAGAGGGGCTTTCGGGAAGTGCTGGTGCATTGCCTCAAATTCTCCTAGAAAGAAGTAAAGGAAGGTGAATTCTCAAAACTAAGGGAACAGACATGTTTTCAAAAAAATCTTAAATTCACTGATGGGCCCAGATATTGGATAATAAGGGACAAAACAGCGTTAAAAAAGTAGAAATAGCTTTTCCACAATTACTGTAAGAGTTACTTTATATAAGAGGAAGAGAAAGATTACATAAAAATGCAAACTTCCCAGTAAAAATTAGAGGGTCCCAGGTCCCAGTCGAGGGACTATATGGTCGTTGAGAAGAAGGAAGGCATATTTCAGACGGAAAGAGACTGTCTGCCGAGCAGTGTAAAGTCAGCAGGCAGCTCGGACTCGACCTCTGGAAGGCATGGTGGACTCCATGACCACCAGGTTGTGGCTTTCTCCAGTAACTGCTGCCAGCTTTGTGCAAGAGAGCAGGGGTTGGGTAGCAAGGGAGAAACTCCGGAAGGTCAAAATCTGTGAAATGCTCAGGAGCAAGTTTGTCTCTGCTCAGATCAGTTTAGCAGAGCAGCAAGCGTTCCACAAGCAGAATGTGCTAACTTGGTATCCAGCATGACTTGAGTTTCTATGGGCGCCTCACCCTCCAGCTCACACCAGAAGTAGGTACAGGCAGTAGGGCCCTCGTGCGGAGGTTCCCCATGACATGGGAACAGGCCCAGGAAGAAGGAAGCAGGGGAGGAAGCTACAGCTAGAACCAACAGGCACGCGCCCTACCTCCTGGCACTATGAGATGAGAAGATCCAAAGGCAAGGCCAACCATCCTCGTGAATTTCAAAAACTAGAGTTTGACCAAAGGAAACCAATGTGGAGTTAAAGAAAGAAGTACAAGGAATTGGGGGAGGGGGGGTAGGCGGCGAGAAATAGCTTGTTATTTAAAAATGAGCTCTGAGTATCAGAAGGGCCCAGAGGAGGGCACTCAGGTTCAGGCTGGACCTGGAGAAGACACAGGGTCCAAACTCAATTACATGAGGTGTAAAGGGTAAGCATTACGGCCCACGGTGGTAACCACCGATGAGGGAGGGAATGAGAGGCATGCTGAGGGCAGGGGCTCTCCGTCCCTCGGCGGGAACTACCCAGTTCTGCTCCTGAGAGCTAGACAAGCTCTCATTAGCAATCCATTCTTATAATTAAATACCGACAAATCTCGGACGGAGGGGGAGAATATCGAAATGCTTATCCTGGAACTCTCTTAATCACCAGGAAGTACTGCAGGAAACTCTATTCCTGATTCTTTGAGGACTTCCTTCCCCCAGAAGCCAGGCTTCACCCAGCAGAACTGACATTCTCGCAGAGGTGTTAGCTGAAGGGGAGCTTTGACGATTTGCTCCAGGAAAACACATAACCAAGAAGAGGAGGCTGCCTGTTGAGGCTCTATTCGCAGAAAGGGGAGCTAAAATAAAGGCTCAGCCTTAAAATGTGTCACCAGCCATGTGCAGCAGAGGAAGCAACCTGGAAGTGAGAGAAAGATCTGTAATAAGTTCTGCTTGCGTAGACAAAAGAGTGCCTACAGAGTGCTCAGAAGGGAAAATGATTCTATAATTAGTCGAGTGCGTCGCCGTTACAGCTAAAGCTATTATCATCGCCAGTTAAAAACACAGCCGGTCTTCATACGCAGTGCCTTGATCTACGGAGCTCAAATATCGCTAAACAAAATAGAAGACTTTGAAAAGCCACTTCTAAAAAAACAAGTGCTCAAACGGATGTAACAGTCGGCACGTAGGAACCAACAAATTTCTCAATATATCCATGTGCAGTCCCATTGGGATAAATAAGATAGTTTATTACTTTACTCGTGTTTCTCCAACCTATTCCTTATTTTCTGAAGTTGCTGACGAAAGAGAGCCTCCTGCTAGAACTTGCGCCTTTGCTTCTGAACAGACTTGTGAAATGCTAACGCGCTTGTATTCACAGCCTATAATGATTATTCTAAAATAGACTCCCAGACTTGCATAATAGGCAGGAGGGTTAAGAGCAGGCATTTAAAGTTCAACAGAGTTAGATGGGAACCATTTCTCTGCTAATTACTATGTCCAGTCTCCCTCTCTCTAAAGTGAACATGATAATAGCTCCCACGAGTGTTACAAGGAGCAAACGACATGTGGAAAACCCTTTGCAAAGTAAGGTCACACAAAAATGGTCACTATTATTATTAAAAAGGCCATTAGAGGTCACTGAACTCTGCTTCATTTCACCAGCGAGGTCACACAATTAGTAATAGTTTAAAAACAAAAGCAATTCTCATCAACCAGCTCAGTAAGCTTTAGCAGGATTTTAGTTTCAAACTATTAAATGTCAGTGTGACCTTAATTAAAGCCACGATTGGACAAGGTTCTAAACAGGATATGCCTTAATTGCATAGTGCTTAATCTTACGCTGTGGAAACCTTCCCCATGCTTGCAGATACTGCTTCCCATAGTTAAGGAAAATGAAGGCTCGTTTAATCAGTAGTCACTTTCCTATTCAGTCCACAGAAAAGACAACTGGTTTCCATCCGTTCTAGGTGCTGATAGGTGTTGGCTCTATCTGAGGGATGGCTGACCTCAAATTCGCACTTGCAGCCCATCCTATCTGTACACTTCCATTGTCATTATATCTTGATAGAAGCTCCTTTACGAAGTTCTAAAGTTCTGTGCAAATCCTTCAAAGTGAAAGAATATTTCAGGAAGAGTTAATCTTTAGCTAAAGGAGAAAATCATTCAGCAAATTCAACTTAATGAAAAATCTGTTCTATCTAAAGAAGAAGGTATGTTGTTGGAACCTAAAACTCAATTTAAGGGAGTTATCAAGACCTTTAACTGAATAAGTGCTGTGTCAGTAGAGTTTAAAAAAAAAAAAACAAAAAAAAAAAAAACCCTTTAACTTCATCAATATCAGCATTTAAAATATTGGACATTTTCTCCCTAATGTTATTATAACATTAACTGTATGCATATTTGCTTTCATCTGTACTTGAAGAAAACCACAAATATTATTTTCTTCAGCAATTAAAAAAAAACTACTTCTCTCCAGTTTTACAAATTTACTAAATTAACAAATATTTAATTTTCTAAAATCAAAACTATTACAATTAATTTTCTGGTGAATAGATTTTGCAGTGCTGACATTTAAAATGTCTTCCAGCCACTCCGTGCGCTTGGAAGCAAATTAACGCTATTCTGAGAATTCCAATCCCCTGGCCATACTTTGACATGACCAGCAGAGGGCAGAACTGAACACGTCATACTTGCATCCTGAGCATGAATGAGAAAAAATTGCCAAAAGGAGGCTAAGAAGTTCTATTTTTGACTGAAATTTAACACTTCAGTTGCTACATTTGCTGAATTTACAGACATGCCAAGAAGAAATGTCAACCTAATAAAATTCTCTTTGGTACAAATGGGGAAATAAAAATCAACACTGCAATAGAATAAACTATAGTAGAAATGCTTGGAATTAACAGAATAAACACATGGAATCGTAACATTAACAGTACTTGTTCATCGTGTGTATATGCATGTGGTGCAACTAAACATCTTACAAATTAAACCAATTAAATAGCTTACAAATCAAATCAGTAATGCTTGGTATCGGGGCACCTGGGTGGCTCAGTGGGTTAAGCCTCTGCCTTTGGCTCGGGTCCTGATCCCGGGGTCCTGGGATTGAACCCAGAGTCAGGCTCTCTGCTCTGCAGGGAGCCTGCTTCCCCCTCTCTCTCTGCCTGCCTCTCTGCCTACTTGTGAGCTCTGTTTGTCAAATAAATAAATAAATAAAATCTTAAAAAAAAAAAAAAGGAGAGAAAGAAATAGTTGGTATATGTCCTAATGGTAGAGATGAAACTATATATAAAATTTAATCTATAAATATAATTCATATCTGTATAATTCCATAATAGTTCCTTCATCTAGAATACACACTCTATAGACAAAATTACTGAAGAGGTTTTGTATTGTTTTAAAGTTTATTTGAGAGAGAGAGAAAGAGAGGGCACAAGCAGGGGGAGCAGCAGGCAGAGGGAGAGGGAGAAGCAGGCTCCCCACTGAGCAGGAGCCCGACGCGGGGCTCGATCCCAGAACCCTGAGATCATGAGCTGAGCTGAAGGCAGACACTTAACTGACTGAGCCATCTAGGCGCCCACACTGAAGAAGTTTTAAAATTTTTCTCTAGGATTTGAAAGGTTTTTTTTGAAACTTCGATAAATTTATAAGGAATTACTTTATTCTTAATGTTCTGTAACTTCAATGTTCCACAACCTCTGATACTTCAAAAGTAAAAACCAAAAGAACACACTTACAAATCCATAAAGGTAGAATCAAAAGGAAGAAAAATGCCAGGGTTAGGCCTGGGGCCTCAGTAAATACAGAATAAGATGCAGTTTAATATATTTTCTGTTAAAGGCAAGGATTTATTCACCGTTACATTTCCATGTCTGAATATCTGCACTTTATGTCTCAAGGTTTTTTTGTTTGTTTTGCTTTTTGGTTTGTTTTTGTTGTTTTTAATAAGAGGGATGAAAGTTAAACAGAGGAAGTTCCTGTAAGAAATTAAAGGTGGCTTAGTTCTGCTGAAGATTCTGAAAACCGCCTAGAAACCAACGTGGTCTCTTTCTCGCTCACCAAAGCAGCTTCTCAGTTACAGAAGGGGAAGCAAAGCTTTAATGAGCCGTGGGGAAATGTCCCTTCAGGAAGCTTAGATCTAGCGCAGCAGCTCTCATCAGCAGAGCTAAAACTCTGGAGAATTCAAGGTAGACCCTCCTTGGCACTTACAGAAGACCAAGAGCAGCTTCCACATCTAAGCGACAACTAATATCAAAAGAACACAGTTTCTAGAGCAAAGCTCGCCCGAAACCGGCCGATCCGAATTCCTGATATCCAGAGTCTTTCCTCATACCTAGTCCACGGGACTTTCCCTAAGTGCAACCCCAAAGTCAGCATTTTAGGAAGCTCCCTGGAAAACAGAGAAATGTGGGAGAGAGAAGTCAATGAAACTGCAGACCTAACCAGGGCGTAGGTTAAGGGAGGGCCTTGGAGGCCGTGAATGAGGGCCCTGGCATTATCCTCAGGGTAAAGCTTCTCTAGCAAGTAGACCAGGATCACCCTTTGGGGGAGAAGGAACTAGAGGGGGGGCAAGAACAGAACGAGGTAGACGAATAAGGAGACGACTTTTGTGGTCCGCACACAAGACAATGGGGGCCTGCACCAGAGTGATGGCAACAGAACATAAAACAAGACCAAAGTTTCCCAATATACTTTGAATCAATAGGATTTCACAACAGATTGGCTCTGGAAGACGAAGAAAAGGCACAGACACAAAGTCCGCTTTCCTGGGTCTGAATTCCTCCTCTCCCACTTACTAAACCCTGTGACTGGGCAAATTACCCTAAGCCTCAGTTTCCACATCAGAAAGTAGAAATTGGATTAAATAAATCAATAATTTATTTTAAACTAATCAACTGAAGGGACCCACGTTCAACACTTAGCACAATGGTTGGCCCTTAGAAAACACTACCTGTTGGCTGCTTTCCATCATTTTTGTTGTGAATGACATTCCTCTAAAAAGACCATCCAGGAGGCCTACTCTGAACAAGGCAATGTGAAAACAAAGGGGTCTTTTTTTAAGGAAGGAAAAAAACTTCCTCCCTGACAGTGAGTATGGGAACCCAAGACAACTTTCACTGTTCTGTAACTACTGCTGAGGATTTTTTTTTTCCCCCAAAACAGAAAGAGAAATGCTTAAGAATGCTTAAGTGGTCATGATCCTCAAGGCCACAGACTTTGTACCGAACACCTGAGGTATAAAAAAGAAACAGGTTCCAAGTTCTAACTCTCTTCTCCATTCCCACCATCTGGCCTCGAGAAACCAGACGGACATATGTGGATTTACTAATCGGCATTCCCTGCAGGACGTAACCCCTCCCTCCCCCATGTTCCTGCTTACTTGGAGGAGAAGATCACCCACCATTAGGTCTTCACCGCCTATGTCCAAAATGAATCTGGAATTCCCACATTGTCGGATGCCATTTTAAAGGATGAACCCTATAGCAGTTGCTAACAGAAATGGCACAATACTGACATCAAAAATGGTGTCTGTTAGTTCAGGGGTAAGCTCTTATACATCTCGTCAATATAGCCTACATGAAGAGTAAATTTTTTTTCAGGGCATCTGGGTGACTCAGCCGGTTAAGCGTCTGCCTTCAGCTGAGGTCGTGATCCTAAGGTCCTGGGATCAAGCCCTGTATCGGGCTCCCAGCTCAGCGGGGAGCCTGCTTCTCCCTCTCCCTGCCATTCCCCCTGCCTGAACTATGTCAAAAAAAATAAAATCTTAAAAAAAGAGAGAGAGAGAGAGAGAGAAAATTTTTTTCTTATTGGATAGCAAACCAGACATTATATTCCTCAGTATATACTTTTTTTTAAATTACTTTGAAAAACAGGGGCGCCTGGGGGGCTCATTGGGTTAAGGCCTCTGCCTTCAGCTCAGGTCATGATCTTGGGGTCCTGGGATCGAGCTCCGCGTTGGGCTCTCTGCTCAGCAGGGAGCCTGCTTCCCCCCCCCCACCGCCTGCCTCTCTGCCTACTTGTGATCTCTGTCAAATAAATA
Organism: Mustela nivalis; assembly: GCF_964662115.1. Taxonomy (NCBI): domain Eukaryota; kingdom Metazoa; phylum Chordata; class Mammalia; order Carnivora; family Mustelidae; genus Mustela; species Mustela nivalis. The sequence continues at coordinate 5,734,502 of NC_139035.1, read as the reverse complement.
AAATTTAAAAAAAAATTACTTTGAAAAACAGCCTACTTAGAGCATTGTCTTTCAAGTTCACAAATCATTCTTAGGAAGGAGAGTAAGTATAAGCACCAAAAGATGGCACCTCGAAGACTTTTGATGGTTCTCGCATGATCTCATTCTCGGTCTACTGAGCACCCCCTTTTCGCAGGGTACCTGGTCAAGAGTTATAGCATTCTATGGTAAAGAACATTTCTCAGACCCTGCCTTGGGTTCTTCTGCCATCTGTTTTGAATCTGAAAATCACTTCACATTGTAGTAAATATTGGTTGCATTTTAAGTATAATACTAAAAATCAATACTTTTCCCCACTGTGTCCGGCGACCCTAGGGCTGCTGTTCTTCTCTGCTTACTCGTACGTCCTCTTCCCCATTTCTAATGGTCAACACAGGTCCAATCTGAAGCCAATTTTCAGATTCAAATAGTTCTATTAATACTAATCTCCAATCTCACTTATATTTTGGTTTTGCATGAGATGCTCCCCCCCCCCAAAGATTCCCTATTTTCATGCTTCTGATAGGGTCCATAGGATCTTCCCTTGAGCCTACCTGGTTCCTTGAGATCTTAGCCTTAGAAGACAATGATGACAACGCAGCACCCTCCTCGCACCTACAGGCTTCAAGGAGCGCTCTCTCCCAACTGTAAAGATGTCAGAAAGCTCTGACACGCTTCTGACCTGCCCACAAGATCCACCCCTCCTGGCTCTGAGGAAAACGGCCCTCCTCCCAGGAAGCTGGTCCCAAATCAACAAGTAACATCAGGGTTTTCACGCAGAGTATCATGGGGAAACTGGCATCTTCAAGTTCTCATTGCAACGCATTTCAAGCATTCTCTGTCCTCATTTCTCACACAGATCTTTCAGACTACGAATACCACGCTCTCTGCTCAGGTTCTCTTCCATCTTTGAATTCATCGTATTTTCGTGCAAAGATCCCCGGTATCTTTTTCAAAGATCTCTAAAAATGTCCAAGAATCTTCGTAACACATTCACCTAACCCAGAAGTACTTACCCAACTACATTTAATGAATGCACAAGGACGTTAACCGCCAAGAACGGAGAGAAAGTTAGACTCTATTTCATGGAAGTTGTTCCTTATATAACAAAGACAACATGGCCTGGGGCAAAGCAAATTGACCTGAGTGTCAGAAGACTAAGATTCTGGCTCCGTCAAAACTATGTCAAGCACAGATAAGTCACTTCACCTTTGCTGGCTTAAGTGACCTCATTTGTCAATTTAAGAGAAATGGCCTAAATTAAGTCAGCATTAGATTCTTTCAATATTTTATTGTCCCACTGCAAGACAGAAAATCAATCAGATATACACACTGCACAGACACATGGCTTGAAACAGCTGAAAGGGGGAAATCCGTCCCATAGCCTGTTTGACAATGTGAACCAGGAAATATCATGAATCAATAACTTCTGCTGAGTGGGGGAGACTTTTTCCAGAGCATTTAGCCTGAAGCTGTTGTGTATCAGTTGTTCTACATAGAAAATCCTGTAAACATCATAAAAGATAAGAACAAAGCACAAGAAGATAAGGGATTCTCATTAAAACAACAGGCCCCAGACATCATTTTACAGAATATTCACCCAAAGGAGGAAGGCCTGTGTGTGGATCGGTGTAGTGGCTAGTTAGAGAAAGCCAATGCTGCAAAAAGCAAGTGAAGCTTTTGTGCTGGGAACTGAACCTCAAGCAAGAGAGAGAATGAACCTAATGCTTGGGGGCTTCAGTTTCTTCTATAAAATGGAAATAAAACCTATCTCATCACGGACGTTATAAAGAGTACATGAATTAGTATTTGTAAAGTGCTTAGTCAGCATAAGTTGTTTTCAAAGGTTGTAAGTTTAAAAATAAATAAAGGCACCTATAACAAAACTCGACAATGCCCTCCTGTGGACTGGAGGGTCAGACAGTGGAATGCAGCCATGATTAGCAAATAATTCATGTCCAAAAAAGAGAAAAGAAAGAGTGAAGTAAATGCAAGCACAACACAAACCAAGAATACTTCCATCTCCTCGCTGCACCCACCGTGGTTTTTTTATTTTTATTTTTATTTATTTATTTATTTTTAAAGATTTTATTTATTCATTTGACAGACAGAGATCACAAGTAAGCAGAAAGGCAGGCAGAGAGAGAGGAGGAAGCAGGCTCCCTGTTGAGCAGAGAGCCCGATGCGGGGCTCAATCCCAGGACCCTGGGATCATGACCTGAGCTGAAGGCAGAGGCTTTGACCCACTGAGCCACCCAGGTGCCCCTATTTTTATTTTTTTTAAATATTTTATTTTATTTATTTGACAGAGAAAGATCACAAGGAGGCAGAGAGGCAGGCAGAGAGAGGAGGAAGCAGGCTCCCCGCTGAGCAGAGAACCCGATGCGGGGCTCAATCCCAGGACCCTGAGATCATGACCTGAGCTGAAGGCCGAGGCTTAACCCACTGAGCCACCCAGGCGACCCCCACCGTGGTTTTTAACCCCAGCTCCCACTAAGGAAGGACTCAGATTAAAATAGGATCACCTATATCTTCATGTTGCTATTGCATACATAATTCATTCTGTTTTTTTGCTTTGTAAATGCATACGGGTCATGCTATATATGAACTATCATTCTAAACTAATGCATTTGTTATCCTCAATTAAAGGATCCCTTCCAGAATTACTTCCCAAATAACATCTACCCTTCGTCACAATATTGGGAGACCCCGTTTGCCGTGCAAGGACCCACCCTACACCTTGATCTCCTGTTCACCCTACCTCAAGCAACGGTCCACTCACCGGGCCACATCCTCAACCACTTAATCATCAAAAACCACTGTACTTGTGAAACTATACACGTAGACATCCTGCCTGAACTTACCCTCCAGACCTTGAGAATCTTGACTCCCCCGCTTCTATCTCCGATCCCACTGATACAGTCTTCTAAGATCGTACCCCATTCTTTCCACCACTTCCACGCCCAAATCCTCCACTCCCACCGTCACTCACCTTTGGTTGCATCCAAAGGTACAATACCAACCTGAGATGAGTCCAGTGTTTTGCCTTGGCCACACCCATCATCCCTTCTACCCCAACTGGCCCTTCACAGGCATAACTCTATATTCAGTTTTGACCCATTTCTGTGATTTCCAAATGAATTTTTTCCATATCATCCATGAATTTTTTCCATATCATCCATAAACATCTGGCCTCCCACCTCCCTCTTTGCCCAATATGGAGGACTATGCCTCCTAATTGACAGAAAACACTCAAGCAAGGACACGTTCTCAACCTATCGTCGACCTCCTACGAAGCAGCCCACCAGCCTCCACACCCTTCCTGTGGCTTCTGTGCCCTTCTTTCTGCATCTGCTTTCACGTGCAGGAGCTCCCATTCCTGTCCCAGGCCAATTCCCCCCACTCTGATCATGCAACCCATACCTCTGGCCTTCTCGCAACCACAGGCTACCCATTCTTTCTTCCCCTGATCTTCAATGTTTCCCTCTTTATTGGGTCCTCCCATCAGTACCTACACATGCTCTAAACCCTCCTATGCCTTAAAAAAAAAAAAAAAAAAAGGCAGCCTTCCTTCCCAACTGACAACCCACCTTGTTCTCCTTCACCCCGCAGCGAACCACCAGCCTCCATTAATCCTCCTCCCGGCATCTCACTCGCCCTTACCCTTCCATTAAACCTCGGCCTCCTGATATCTGAGCGGCGTCCACAACACCCACTCAAAATTCCTCTCTACAAGGTCATTAACAATACCTTTTGGTAAATTCAGTAACTGCTTTTCAGTGTTAATCTTACTTGACCTCTTGGCAAAATTTTATACCACTCAATGTTCCAGAATCTTTTTTTCCTGTCCTACCTCTATGACTGCTCCTTGGAGGTCTCCCTGCACCCTGCTCATTGCCTAAATGTTCATCTACACATCAGGTCCCTCTCCCTGCTGACTCTACAGGCACTTTTCAATGAATAATGACTTTGGGTGTCATCTACACACTCAAGATTCCTCGATCTCTCTCCCCCTAGGCTCACTCTCCTGACTGTTAGGTACAAATGAATATTTTCGCACGTATTTTGGTAGAGATCCTGAAATTCAGTAAGACCTAAATTGTATACCCAACGTGCTCCTCCTGTTTTACACTTAGGAGACAGCACCACACTCCACCCTATTGCTCAAGCCAGAAACCTGGGCACATCCTGCTTGCTTCTGCCTCTTCCTCATCTTCATACAATCAACCAAATTCCCAAGGCTTATCATTTCAACCTTCTAAAATAAAGCATTTCCAGCCTTGCTTCTCAAAGTGTGGTCCCCAGACCAGGACTATCAGCATCACCTGGGAACTTGTTAGAAATGCAGATTCTCCAACCCCATCCTCGGACTCATGGACTCAGAAACCAGACTCATGGAATCATAAATCAGCAATTTATGTTTTAACAAATCCTCCAGGTGAGTCCAATGTTTGAGAACTAAGAACCATCAGAATTGACCTTTGTTGGGGTGCCTGGGTGACTCAGTCAAGTAAGCATCAGACTTCAGCTCAGGTCATAATGTTGGGATCCTGGGATCAGCCCCGAGTCAGGCTTCCCATTCGGCAGAGTCTGCTTGTCTCTCTCCTTCTACTCCTCCCCCCTCCCCGGTCAGGCATAAGCATGCTCACTCTCTTTCTCTCTCAGAGAAATGAATAAAATTTTCAAAAGAAAAAAGAACTGTCCTTTGTTCGTCCTCACTACGACTTACGTAGCTGAAAGCAATCATCTCCCCTCTCCTGGATGACTGCAACATCTCCTCTTCCAGCCTCCAAACCATACACATCCAACACCTCTCAGTCCGTACTCCACAAACACCCAGAATATTCTTTCCAAAACATGGATCTGATCTCATCACATTCCTCCACCTAAGACCCTCAGTGCTCTCGGGACTGAGTTCCAGTTCCTAAGCATTCTTTCAGAAGCCTTCATAAATGGCTCTGGAAACCAGGCAGCATCTAATGCGGTCTCCTCTGTCCCTGTCTCCTCATTCTGTCACTCTACGCTCCAGGCATACTGACCACTCAAACCTCAAAACTCCTCTACCAGCACCCCTCCTATTAAACAGTGTGCTGCCATGTCTTTTCATCCTTTTAACAGTCAGCAAACAAACACAGGAGACTAACTGCACTTTTCCTGGAAAAATTCAATAAATATTGCGTAACTGGCCAGTGACCGCATATGGTAAGAGACAGAAAAATCAAACCCACAGATCAGATTCACCTTTTAAATCTTATCTGAGCACAGACCAGGGGTCAGCAAATCACAGACCACAGGCCGAATCTGGCCAGGTGCCCATTTTCGAAAATAATTTTATTAGGAAGCACAGCCATGCTTATTCATTACAGACTGTCGATGGCTGCTTTCACACAATAATAGAAGATCTGAGCAATTGTGACAAAGACTGTAAATATTTATTAAAGCCTAAAATATCTTCTATCTGGCCAACTTTGGAAAACTCTGCCAACCCTGATCTAGACAATAAAGATAATAAAAATAGAATAAATCTTCTTTCAGGTATCCAAAGAGAAAAAAATAACCCTCTAATTTTCTGGTTGGGTGATGCTTTCTCAGTACAAGGTATCCTCACTTTGCCTTGGATTTCATAATTCTATACTTCCCCTAGCTCTTGAGATAAGAAAGGCCACAGGAAATGCAAGTCACATCAACAGAACTTATTAATATTCAGTACATATCCAGAAGAAGGATAAGAAAAGAAAATCATGACAGAAAAGTTGGTCTAAGTCACCCATTTTAATAAAAGTCCATCATATAAATTCAAAATGAACTCTGACTCACTCAGCACTGGTTGCCAAGTGGGTGATAAAAAGAACCAGTTGTGAAAGCCAGAACAGATAGCTCTAACAGCTTAATACCCTTAAATGAAAAAACAAATCATCAAGAAAAAAGTATGTCACTGCCTTAAAAAGTATGACTGCCAATAATTTATTTTTAGAAATTGATTTTTCTAAACTTCAATTAACTTTATGGTTGGGGATTACTCTAAAATCCACAGGAGTACTGGTAACACTTCCTCTAAGCTCAGAAAATTTTGTGGTGAGGGAAACAATGAGTCACCCTACCACCTTTCTAACAACACTCTTGAATTCAGCCTAACTTGTGGGGGGATTCACCTGTTTCATCTCTTTTTGTTTGTATTTTAAGTCATCTCCACACCCAGTGTGGGGCTGGAACTCACAATTCTGAGATTAAGAGTCCCACGCATTACTGACTGAGCCATCCAGGCACCCCAATCTCTGTTTAAGCCACCAAACCTGTGGTTTTTATTTTTATTTTTATTTTTATTTAAGTAAACTTTACCCCCAATGTGGGTCTTGAACTAAAGACTCCTGTTTATAAATAACCCTGTTTTACTTTTTTTTTTTTTTTTTTAAAGATTTTATCTATTTGACAGACAGAGATCACAAGTAGGCAAAGAGGCAGGCAGAGAGAGAGAGAGAGGAGGAAGCAGGCTCTCCGCGGAGCAGAGAGCCCGATGCGGGGCTCGATCCCAGGACCCTGGGATCATGACCCGAGCCGAAGGCAGAGGCTTTAACCCACTGAGCCACCCAGGCGCCCCACCCTGTTTTACCTTTATAAACAAAATACGCAAAAGCAGCATGTGTTAGAAATTTACTAAATCCCGTATCAGATCAAAAAATTCAAATAATCTCAAAATATATATGCTTAAACTCAAATGTATAAAACTTGGACACTGATTAGTACAGGATCCAGTCATAAAACCATTCACTGAACAATAACCAGGGACAAATCACTAAATTGTCAGAATTGGGACACCTGGGTGGCTCAGTCAGTTAAGCATTTGCCCTCAGCTCAGGGCATGATCCCAGGGTCCCGGTAATGAGTCCCGCATCAGGCTCCTTGCTCAGTGGGGAGCCTGCTTCCCCCTCTGCCCCTACCCAAGCTCGTCTCTCCCTCACTCTGACAAATAAATAAATAAAATCTTTAAAACAAATTTTAAAAAATAATAATAAATTGTCAGGATAAAAAGCATGTGACAGAACACTTTTTAAAATAATGGAGTCCAGAGAAATAACAGAGTTTAAAATACATATTAAAAGCCTTCTACCTCACACTGAACTGTATGGACTACAAACATGGCAGATATAATTTAACCCCACACAAAGTCAATCCTGTGGTAAACAAAGGTTAGCACTGCAAAGCAATTTTTAAAAACCATACAAATGTGCGGCTTGCAAAGAAAGAAATCAAGTAGGAACTTTCTTTTATTTATTTATGTATTTATTTGACTTGGCAGAGAGAGATCACAAGTAGGCAGAGAGGCAGGCAGAGAGAGGGGGAAGCAGGCTCCCCGCTGAGCAGAGAGCCCGATGTGGGGCTCGATCCCAGGACCCCAGGATCATGACCTGAGCTGAAAGCAGAGGCTTTAACCCACTGAGCCACCCAGGAGCCCCAGAACTTCTTGATAATAGCCGCTTATTACATTTTTTATGAAATAAATCTATAACTAAAAAGTAAAATGAAATGAAAATACGCTTTTTGGAGACAATGAAGAATAGAAAGTAGTTTTTTTTTTCCTGTTTACATTTATTGACTATTCCCTCCAATTATATCACTGAATTATCCAGCCAAGAAAATCAAACTCATTCCATGCGGTAGAGTTCTGTGAAAGAGAGGAGCAATGTTGTGTAGCAAACCAATCTCTTGTCTTGTTGGCTCCTCTGCTTTAGGAATGCTGAGTGACACAGAGGTCCTTATTCTTCCGGGGGGTGTACAGAAAGCCATTCATTCATGCCACATTATCTGTAAAGTATGCCAGACATTCACACACACAAACACTGAGAGCTAAAGCAGCAAATATGTAAGTCATCTGCCAAGATCTGAGTGTAATACTCTCAGAACCAGAGACAGCATGCCGTCACTAGGAAGCATGAACACAGCATCCAGTGGGCAAGATGACTTCCCTGCACAGTCTGCAGTTGCCTCCCCCAAAGATTCCCCTACTCCCTCCACCTCCATTCCACTCCATCCAGAAAGATGCTGGGAAGGCAGGTTGGTGGTGGGGTGGGGGGTAATGGAACTGGTAATTACAGCAGCAAAATCATGAATAGCAAATGGAGTAAGAAAGAACGGCCGGGAGGCACCTGGGTGGCTCAGGTCACGATCTCAGGGTCCTGGGATCGAGCCCCATATCAGGCTGTCTGCTCAGCAGGGAGCCTGCTCTCCGCCCCCTCCCGTCTGCCTCTCTGCCTCCTTGTGACTTCTCTGTCAAATAAATAAATAAAATCTTTTAAAAAGAATGGCAAGGCATCTGGGTGGCTCAGTAAGTTAAAGCCTCTGCCTTCGGCTCAGGTCATGATCCCAGGGTCCTGGGATCAAGCCCTGCATTGAATTCTTTGCTCAGCTGGAAGCCTGCTTCTTCCTCTCTCTCTGCCTGCCTCTCTGCCTGCTTATGATCTCTGTCTGTCAAATAAATAAATAAAATCTAAAAAAAAAAAAGAATGGCAATAGGCCCAGAAGCGGAGATCCAACAGAGTCCGTTCTCGAGCCAACGGATTTCTGAACAAATCCATATTCCATCCCGTCCTCCATCTGCTCTCCCTCCAAGTGTTTACAAGATTATTAAATACGGTAACTCTTGATCATTCAAGACAGCTCACTTAATGGATTCTCCAGCTCCTCTTCTCTGTCCCTAAGGTTTTCCTTACAACTCTCTTCTTTGTCAAATCAAGGCATATTCACTGAAGGGCTATACCAGGTTCTATGATTGGAACGTGAAAGATAATTATTTTAAAAAGTCATTGTTAATATTTACTGGGGACTTATTACGTGCTAGGAATTGTGCCAGGCTTTATCCACCTCATTTAATCTTCAAAATCACTCCAGAGGTAGGTGCTCTTATGGCACATGAAAAGTTTTCATCTGTGACCTTGTGTAACTGTCCTAACCTCTTCAGTGAAGTAGATGAAGACTGTCACCCCGTCTAGGACTAGGGTCTGCTCTAAAGCTCTGTGGGGAGACGTGATTCCTGTATTTACCACAGATCTGCGCTTCTACGGTAAACACAGGGACAAAGCATTGCACTGAGCACAGGGACACCTTCACATAAAATTTAATCTGCACTAGGGCAATGCAGGGTAAATAACAAATTATACCACACATCTATTAGGAGAGAAAATTTAGGTTTAGGTGGCTAAAGAAGGTATCTCAGAGTGAACTCTGAGTTGTAACAGTCTATTAAAGAAAAAAAAAAAAAAGGAGAGCTAACATGGTCATAGTAGTTTGGGAGCAGAAGCAGTAGTACTCACAGAACTCCAGGGGTGAGAGAAAGTACAGACAGTTAGGAAACGGAGAGCACTTCAGCCTGGTAAAGGACAGAGTTTGGAAAAACAGAAAGGAAGTGCGTTGCGAGCTGGAGAACTGTGAAAGGGTTGAAGGCGGGAGGCAGGTCATGGAGGTCCAAGGAACTGGTACTCATTCTGACAGAGAAACCACGAGAGGCTTTAGGCAGGCGGTACACTGCAGGGCTTCTCAGCTACTGGCATTTTGTACTGGACAATCCTTCGCTGGGGAGGGAAGATGGCAGCTGCAGGCTCCCTCACGTGGCAGCCACAGATGTCCTCGGACGCCCACATACGTATCTAGAAGGGAGCACGGCCCCGAACCAAGAAACCCTAGGAAAGCCTAAGGAGACTGGATTGGAGACCAGTAATGGGCAGACCCAAGAAGGTAATCAAACAGGTTGACATGGTAAGTCAAGCAAGTAAGGACTGAGCTAAAAGGAATTTTTCTGATTCCTCTTGTAAACATGGCCTCATCATCTCCATAGTGATCTAGAGAATCTTCCATGCCCGTCCCGTGCACAATCTCTGCACCTCTGAAGCCCATGTCAAGCTGTGGCGTCACCATTCATCCCCTCTTAATGCAGAAACTGACTGACCTCCACAGGGCCTTCTCCTCTTCAAGGACTGCGTGGCACAGTCTGGGGTCCGAGGCTCCACACCTACTATCTACTCCTCCCCAGTTCTGTAGGAAGCTGAGTCCCAGCCAGCACTCTCAACGCCTCAATTCCAATGACAATGATCATCGCGCTCCAGGGACTGGACTTCAGAATCAGTAGAACAGCTTCACCTCTGAATTCCTAAATCCCAGTATCTTCTGGCCACAGCCTCCCATGAATCCATTCTCAGAACCTATTCCTCATAGTCCTTATGATTTGTAATCTCAGGGTATTATTACTCTCTATCTTAATTCACGACATCTGCTTCTCTTTTAGACGACAGTGGTGATGTAAGTAACATCAGCTCCTTTGCCCTCTAGGAACGGCCAACCATCATGTCCCAAACCACCACACATTTTAGATGTCCAAGAAAGAATTATCATCTTCCCTGAAGCCTATTCCCTCTTTAGTATTGGGCCTCTTTGTCATCATCATCCACCCAGAGATAGAAATGAGAAGCCAAAGAAATCACCTCCTCTTCACTTCCCCACATCTAATCAAATGACAAGTCCCATCAATTCCAAATTTTAAAATAGTCCCGAGAGCCGTCTCCTCTCATCCACACTGCCTGCTTCAGTGTGGACATTTTCACTGATCCCCCAGATCCTATTTTTAAATTTCTTCCTTGTCCACTCTGCCACCAGAATGATTTTTTTTTTATAAATGCCAATCTGTTTATACCTTAACTACTAAAAAATTATTTACAAACCTCCCCAAGGAGTGCTTGCTTCAGCAGCACAGATACTAAAAACATGTCCAAGGTGACATAAATATCTTTGTTTTCATGTCTGGCCTCCTCTCTCCTATCATCCCCCATTCACGCGCAGGAGATAATTATCAGCTATTGTCCCTCCATCTGCCCCCGCAGCAAATTCCAAGTCTGCGCTCAAGTCTCCTCCCAAGGGTTATCTTCTGAGTTACCATGGAGACTCAGTTAATTCTCTCCTTTGCTCCCCCGACTGTACATGTCTCCACTGAACTCCAATATGATCATGATCTGTGGTAACTGTGAACATACATTGAGCACTTACTGTATGCTCCATAATGTGCAAAATGCTTTACTTGTATTCAAGCTGTCTCCTTACTCAGAAACTACTACATGGCTGTTCGTTTCACATAAGAAAGAAACTAAGCCATTTACCTAAGTTTACAAAGTGGGAAATCTAGGACAGTCTGACCATGGAGCCCTCTTCTCATACTATAGTCTAACGCTTATCTTATTTCTTTAAAGTGGCTGTGAATCAGTTGAAAATAGAGGTTGTCCTTTAATTTGTGGGTCCCCAATGATTAGGGGCAGGACAAGAGAAAAGGGAGGAGCTGGAAAAAAAATTATAATTACATATCGAGAACATGATCTAAATTAGAAGACGAAGCCAGCAGGTGCCTTGGTCCATTGGGGCTGCTATAACAAAATATCAGAGTTTGGGTGGCTTATAAACAACAGAATTTACTTCTCAGTTCTAGAGACTGGGAGTCCAAAGGCACCAACGTGGTCTCCTTATCCCGCAAGAGCCCTCTTCTTGGTTCATAGCTGGTGCCTTGGGGCTATCGCTCCGTGGGAGAGCATTTGACTGCACAGCCGGTGACTTCTGCCTCCTGACGTGGAGGAGACGCAGCTGTATGGGATCCCCATTTATTTTATTTTATTTTTTATTTATTCATTTACTTAGAGATTTCTATTTATTTTTACTTATGTATTTATTTATCTTTGAGAGTTTTATTTATTATTTAGTTTACTTTTATTTATTTATTGAGTGTGAGGGAGATAGCACGAGCAAGGAGGAGGGCAGAGGGAGAAGCAGACTCCCCGCTGAGCAGGGAGCCCGATGCGGGACTCGATCCCAGGACTCTGGGACCATGACCTGAGCTGAAGGCAGACACTTAACTGACAGAGCCACCTGGGTGCCCTCAAATAAATAAAAATCTTACCAAAAAAAAAAAAAAAAAAAAGTATTCCAAAGAAAAGGAATCTTAAGGGACTATATTACTGGACCTATTCTTGCAAAATGACCTCCATCTACGGCACCGGGGCCTGTGGTCAGTCACAGGCGGAGGCCTGGCATATCTCATCCACAGGCAGCTGGGCGGTGTCCCGAAACTGCAAATTACAGCTGATTCTTGAACAACTCAGGTTTGAACAACGTGGGTCCACTTACATGTGGATTTTTTTTATAGCACAGTAAATGTATTTTCCTTTCTTGTGATTTTCTTAGTAACATTTTCTTTTCTCTACCTTATTATAAGAATACAGTATGTAATACACATAACAAAACATATTAATGGACTCTTACACGTTATGGGTAAGGCTTCCAGTCAGCAGCAGGACATTAGTAGATGAATTTGGGAGAAGTCAAAAGTTATATACGGATTTTTGACTGTGTAGGGGTTTGCGTCCCTAACCCCCATGTTGTTCAAGAGTCAACTGTGTGTGTCATAATAGTGTATCATAATAGTGAAGTTTACAGTAAACATTTTCTAAGGATTTATAGTAAACATTTTCAGGAGAGAGATTTTTTTTCTCAGACTTGAGAAATGACTAGAAAAGACTCCAAAAAGAAAAAGTCTTTCTTCATTAAAAAACAAAAGCAAAAACAACCCATGACCTACAATTAAGCAATACAATCTACTAAGCAGTTGTATTATGCATGTGTTTTCTCTTGTTAGAAATGATCTAGCTTAGGGGCACCCAGGTGGCTCAATCAGTTAAGCATTTGCCTTCGGCTCAGGTCATGATCCCTGGGTCCTGGGATCGAGCCCCACGTTGGGCTTCCTGATGGCTGGGAGTCTGTTTCTCTCGCTCTTTCTCTCCCTCTGCCTCTCCCCACCACTTGTCCTCTCTCTCTCAAATAAATAAAATCTTTAAAAGAAAAAAAAAAAGAATAGAAATGATCCAGCTTAGAATTCTGAGATACAAAACAAAAAGAAACCAAAAAAAAGCAAAAGGCAAATGTGAGGACACTGTCAGGGAATAAAAACTAAGGTTTTTAGTTATTACTAATCTGGGTCCTCAGATTAGTAATAGAAATAGGAAAAGGTAATGAACAATGCAGTTAGGTCCCGAACGAAGCTCCGTCTTTCTTTCTGTTATGAAGACAGGGCTATTATGCAAAGGGCTACCAGCCCTTCTGATGGCTGAAACGCCTTTGAGTATCACGGCCCTAATTTTGATTGGCTAATAAAGTCAACAACATTCCACCAGCGAAAAGAAAAAGTTGATGTTTCTCAGCTTATATGCTCGGTATTAGTTTTCTAAATTAACAGAATTTTATTCCAATAGAGTTTATAACAAGCACTAGTTCTGTCCGTACAACGTTTTCCTCCTACAATGGACCTATCTTCCCCATCTCAATAAACGGCTCAACCATCCACCCAGTTACTTAAACCAAGAAGTGACAGTCGACTTCCTTTTTCCGTCGTCCCCCATGTCTAACCCACCGGAAGTCCCACCAGCTCTGCCTCCAGAATCCATCTCATACCTCAGGACTCTTCTCTAATTCTCACCACCACCCTTCCCCAAGCTACTGCCACCGGCCCTCACTCAACTACTGCAATGTTCCTGGTGTCCCCTCTACTCCATTACCCGAGACCAGGCTGAGGGATCCATGTAAAATGTGTTCTTCCGGGGTGCCTGGGTGGCTCAGTGGGTTAAGCATCTGCCTTTGGCTCGGGTCATGATCCTAGAGTCCTGGGATCGAGCCCTGCATTGGGCTCCCTGCTCAGTGAAGAGGCTGCTTCTCCCTCTCCCTCTGCCTGCCTCTCTGCCTCCTTGTGCACTTTCTCTATCTCTCTGTCAAATAAATAAATAAATCTTTATAAATAGATAAATAAAATATGTTCCGCCCCCCCACAAAGCCTTCCAAAAGCTATTTAAAAAAAAAAATCTGTTTTCCTTCATGGCTTTCAAGACCCTGCATGTTCCAACCCCAAGTCCGTTCTGCCCTCGACTCGTGACATTTCGGCTGCACAGGCTCTCAGGCCCTGCCGTGTTTTGGTCATGCCGACGCCCCCCACCCCCAGCCTTTTGTGTCCGGTGAGCTCCCCGGGATGAGCGCCCCTCAGCCTCCACCCTGGACGCGCCCTCCCCTCCCACTGACCCGATCATGTTACTAGGATTTGCTTCCTTTACAGCATTTATTAGGATCTGATGTAAACTCACAGCCGATGCTTCTATTTGTTGTTGTTCTACTTTCAGTTTTTGTTGCTCATGTTTGGTTTTTGGGTGTGTCTCTCCCCACTGTGATAAGGATAGAATTTTCAGAACAGAAATCTTATTTCTCAAAAAAAAAAAAAAGAGGAAAGAAGTCTCATTTCTCTTTTTCACTAATCTGTCTCTGGAGCCTATAGAATGTATTTGTTCAGCATCTGGGAATGAACGAACACTATCATTCAAAGTTCTTTGCCTTTTCGGGTTCTTGAAACTTCCACCACGTTAAAAAAATGAAGAGAAAAATGTCAAGTCCTTTCTTATTTTCTATAGCATTTCTAAAGCAAAATGTTAGGCCCTAAAAATGTACACCATGGGACTAAAAAGGGTTGACTGAAGAAGGCGAATCCATAAACCCCATCAGTAAGACCCAAAAATCAAAACTCTTTCTGCTTTAATTATGTGTGTAAGTGGAGAGAGGAGGGGGCACCTGGGTGGCTCAGAGGGTTGAGCCTCTGCCTACGGCTCAGGTCGTGATCTCAGGGTCCTGGGATCGAGCCCCACATCGGGCTCTCTGCTCAGTGGGAAGCCTGCTTCCTCCTCTCTCTCTGCCTGCCTCTCTGCCTACATGTGATCTCTGTCTGTCAAATAAATAAATAAAACCTTAAAAAAAAAAATGGAGAGAGGAGAAGGGGGAGGGAATGAGATGCTCTTAGCGAAGGGAACAAAGCTGGGGGTGGGAAGAGTGCCAGTTATGAATTTATTCCCACATGGTGTTATGTCTCGGAGGCAACTGTCCTCAAGAGAATTGCTGGTTAGAAATGATCCCAACAACAATTTTCTGGAAATCAGCAGAGAGACTAATTACCAGAAACTTCTCTCCACACAGACAAGTTCATTTCTCCTCGTTCCTCCACTAATACCTCGGTCTACAGAACTCCTTGTCTTGCTACCCACCTCTCTGCGTTTTGAAGAAAATCCTTGACCATGCATGGAGCAAATGCACAGTTCTGTGACGGACCTGCGGCCGAACGATATGGAAAGACATTTCTGACTAGAGCGCCTTTAATTTCATCTCTGTTTTGTCTTTAGTTTGGCAGGGGGAGTAGAGACGTATCACAGAGCCCACGGAGAAAGTAAGGAGAAAATGTCATTCCATAAAGTTGGGGGAAGCAAATTCCCCATTATAAGGAAACTTCTTCCTACCGTATTAAGGGATTTTCTCTTCCCTCTCCATGCTACACTCAAGGGTCCTCCAAACAGACAACAATGGGAGGAGTGACTGCTCTAATACAAGGTTGCAAGGAAGGTGGGAGATGTGAAGGTTGGTGATTAAGGGGCGCCTGGGGGGCTCAGTGGGTTAAGCCTCTGCCTTCAGCTCGGGTCATGGTCTGGGGTCCTGGGATCGAGCCCCACGTCGGGCTCTCTGCTCAGCAGGGTGCCTGCTTCCCCCCCCCCACCTCTGTCTGCCTCTGCCTACTTGTAATCTCTGCCTGTCAAATAAATAAATAAATAAATCTTTTTTTGAAAAAAAATTGCTTGGTGATTAAAAAAAGAAGGTATAGAACTACCCTATTCTTTTCTGTTTATTTCAATTTCACATTTTTTGAATGATAAGACTGTTCACTTCTAAACTTTAAGAGGGGAAAATGCAGTCAACTTGGGAATAGTTTCAATCAAAAGGCAAGCTTTAGACATAGCCAGGGTTTGCCTTTCTCTGTAACATGTTGATTGTACTTCCAACTTGTAAACGGATATATTTTCTAGAACACAGCTCTACAAGACAGCCCACCACAGTCCCTAGACTCTGTCTCTGTAATAACACACACCTCTCACCAAAAAGGGGGGGGGGGTGTTAATTATTCAATTCTTCTTATAGAAATACAGAACACGTAGACATTTTACTGTTGACGGTCACGTCCTGATCTCAGTCGGGGTCCATTTTCATCATCTGTCAAAACTCACCATCGTCTCACTCACTGGTCAACAGCTCGTACACGAAGGCGCAGAAGGGAATACACAGTCGGAAGCAAAGAACAAGGATCACCCACAGACAAGAACCCATTACTCGGCCTCAACAGCCCTAGGCTCCACACAAGTGAGCCAATTAGACCTTTGTTTTCTTATGAGAAAATCATAGAGGTGAATCCTCACGTACCTGGATCTGAGGTGCGTACTCCACAAAATTACCATGTCACTCACACAAGCACCACGTACCTGAGAAAGGTTAGCAATACCCCGGCTTGAAAATGACCATCCGGCTGTCCTGATATTCATTAGGAATTACGAACACACCTTCTGGATTACTGTGGGGCGGTATTAATTCTCTTGGTGAATGGGAGCAGCCGACAGAGCTGCTTCATTCCAACGGTTAGTACAGCGATGAGCTATGAACGCACTGAAACAGTGTTCTAGGCGTCCATGGAAACCTGCGGCCCCCTGGGAACAAAGCTCTGGCCCTACGGTATTGCTGCCGAAGTAGCGTCCTCAACCAGCTAAGCCAGTAGTCCTAAAGGACACAGAACCACCTTAAAATCACCACCGATTAGAGCAGGCTGGAAAACTGTCCAAAGTGGCCATCTGTTAAGAATAGCAGGTTTAGCCAATATACCTAAGATTACTGGAGTCGAGAAGGAAAGCCCGGAGACAAGACAGTGGCTGAGGGGAGAATGGCTTGCATCACATGCTGGTTTTTAAGTTACAGGGTGCCTGGGCAGACACACAGCACATTTTGACCGGCACGTGCCTCGGGGTTCCTACTTACATCAAACGGAGCTGAGCCGGACTGGGCGTTGCGGTCACACGGTTCCCGGAAGCAGTCACTGAAGGGAAGTAGGAGCCCCATGGCAATGATCCGGGAGCAGAACTTCTCGGCTTCCTCTGGAGGCCCGTTCTCCTGCTGGCTGAAGAGCTTCTCCAGCAGAGTTCGCCCTGCAGATGAAACAGTCATTAGGAAGGAGCCCGGGCAAGTCACCTGGCTCAGAACCCCCCCGGGGGAGGGAGGCCTGGAAACCACAGCCCCAGGGCATCACCGTTGCCCAGACTACTGAGAGGCACAGACAGCAGCTTCTCAGTCACAGGGAAGACTCTGCAGTCGGGGGCCAGGGTTTCCCCACGGGAAAAGGCAGCTCAGTTTCCTGTCCCATCCCCCAAAACATCCCCTGCCCCCAAAGAGGATGATCATGGGATGGGCTAAAGAAGGACCCAGCCTTTTGGATCTCACTGGTAACCCCCCCTCCTCTCTGTTTACGCTGCTGATGGTTCTCTGAGGGGCAGTTACCGACCACCCCAATGTCAGTGACTGGGGTGTCTGAGTGGCTCAGTGGGTTCAAGCCTCTGCCTTCAGCTCAGGTCATGATCCCAGGATGATCCCAGGGTCCTGGAATCCAGCATGTGTCGGGCTCTCTGCTCAGCAGGGAGCCTGCTTTTTCCCCTCTCTCTCTCCCCGCCTGCCTCTCTGCCTACTTGTGATCTCTCTCTCTCTCTGTCAAATAAAACCTTTAAAAAAAAAAATGTCAGTGACTGATATTCACAGTCTCTGGCATGGCAATGGTGCGGGAAGGGGAGCGAGGGGGGCAGGGAATGAGGAGACAGGAGGCGGGCAAAGGCCCCAACCCCTGAGGAAAGGGTTGTCAGCCAATTCGTCACCTTGAAGAGGAACGTGACAGGCTCAAAATCCTCTCACATACTCCTCAGAATCATAGCTCTACAGTAGGTGCAAACTTCAGTTTTTGTTTCCCAAATAGAGACACGAGAACAGATGCACGAGAGGAGGTCACTGGCTGGACCCCAGAGAGCCCGGGTCTACCTCGTGCCATGGTTCTCAATCCTGGTTGGACCTTAGAGTCATCTGGGACACCAGAATGACCAGAAGTCCCTAATTCATTTCTGATACGAACTGCTCTCTAATATATTATCCTCTAGAAATTGATTTAGCCGATTTCTCCGTTAGTCAACTCCGGGAGAAGAAATGGAAAATCTCTAGGGTTCCTTTCAGGGGCACAACTGCTCCCTCAGTTTTTGCCCTGTTCCTGCCCCTAACTCTAATTAGTGGATTCATTCTTCAAAGTTAGATTAAAATCACTTATCCAGAAAAGACTCCAGTGACCCCTTCCATACTCTTTTGGCGCCCTTCTTCGTACCTTGTGCAACTAATAATTTTAATTCATCATGTGTATACTTATTTGTTTAATATCCATGCCTCTTGGGGCACCCAGGTAGCTCAGTCAGTTAAGTGTCTGTCTTCGGCTCAGGTCATGATCCCAGAGGGTCCTAGACTGGGGGCCCGTGTGGTACTGGGCTCCTGGGTGAGCGGGGAGCCTGCTTCCGCCTCTCCCTCTGCCCCCCCCCCACCACTCCCGCTGGCATTCTCTCTCTCTCAAAATAAAATCTTTAAAAAAAAAAAACACCTACACCTCTTCCTAAAATAAACTCTCTGACAGCCAGCATATATCCTGCAAATGTGGCCTCTCACACCCAAGAAGTATCCATCAATATATTTTAGGGTTTCGAGATAAATGCGACGCTAGGGTTCTGTGACCAAGACTCATTCACATCATGGTTGGAACGAGAAAGAAGACAGATCTATACCCGAGACCAGCAAGCTTTTTCTACAAAGGGCCAAACAGTAAATCGTTTAGGCTTTGAGGGCCTTGTAAGGTCTTCTGTTGCACATTCTTCGTTTTTGTTTGAATCGCTTTCCCAATGTGAGAAGCATTCTTAGCCGGGGGCGCTGTGAACCAGGCCCAGGTCTGGACTCCAGTTAGAACAACTGAATGTCAAATGCACAAACGCCTGCAAGGATCCTGGTCAGGCAACAGTCATGCCTTTTCCTATTTTTGTTTGTACAACAAAACTCAATTCAAGATCTGCCTCTGATATGTGGGATAACGAAGCACAGCATAAGAGGCCTTTTTACATTCTTCATTCTTTAGGGTCACTAGAGAATATTCTTTGGTCTCCCAGGATATTTCCTGGGGAGACATAAAGGATTTTTCCTCTACAGAACTTAAGTTTCCCTGCATGTAGCTAGAACCAAACACCAAGGAAACCCCACCCCTCAACTGTCAAGTGAGGAATTACCGGGACGGACCCATCTTACACATCTTATGACTGAAAACAGCCAGAAAACTAAGTACGTCTTTCCTGTAACTCAGAAACTGTGTGTGACAGAAGGGGATCCTCCATGTGTGAGAGTATCTGAGTGTAAGTAAGTGTGTGTGTGTGTGTGTGTGTGTGTGTGTCTATCAAGCCAAAAAATGTCAGAGAGGGACATGGAATTATGAATTACGTGGAAGGGAGGAAAGCACAACCTTCCGGGAACTTCAGCTCAATGATGAACAGATGCCCCTCAATCCTTCCTCCAGGACTTCCCAACCGCAACCCCACTGCTGCCTGGGGATGGGGAATTCTGTGCGTCGCGAGCCCTGTAGGATGTCAGCAGCATCACTGGACGTTACACATTCGACGTCGGTGGCACAATCACTTCTCTTCCCGTTGTGCGAGCCTACGTCTCTCCAGACATTGCCAGCTAGCTGTCCCCCACTCGAGAATCCCTGCCTAGACCACCTGTCATCCCTCTCCTTTCTGCCGTCCACCAACTTCCTGTCACTCCCGATCCCATCTCCGCCACTCACGGAACAGCCTTGCTTCTGGCTCAGCCGCTGTGTTTCCGGCCCTTCCTCCTACCGGTGATACGGAGATCCACATGGAGATCAAACCAACATCCGGGGAAATACCTCACCTGAGATCTTGAATCCTCGCCTGCAGTCAGAGTGTCTTCACCCACACGAGCAACCCACTCGGAAGACCACGTTCAACCTTTACTCTAGCCCTTGATGGCTTTCCGCCCCCCTCAGAGCAAAACGCAGCTCCTCACCACAACTCAAGCCCCTACCTCACCCCCCGCCTCTAGTCGGCTCTTTCTGCTCTCCCTGAAGGTGGTCTCACCTACTGGCCTCCTCCTCCTCAACACACAGAGGTCATGCTCACCTCAGAGCCTTTGGCACTAGAACATTCTTCTCAAGATACTTGAATGACTCACTCTTTTCATCTCATTCAGGCCACTGCTCATTTGTCTCTTCCACTGAGAGAACATCCGGACCCCCCTTCCTCAAAGAGCACACCAGTCACTCTTTTTCCCATTATTCTGCTTCATTCCTCAGTGATCCCAGCCCTTGAACTTATGAGTCTGTGGTCTGTGTCCTTCTTATGGAAGGTGCACTCCACGTCGGCAGACTCCAGTGTTTGGTCACCATCTTCTACCCAGTACTCCAAGAAAGGCCTGACACAATATAGTTGATCAATTAATGTTTTGATCAAAAATGAATCCATATGCCTACAAATATCTGGGAGGAACATCTAGTCCTTCACTACAACCTTCTACCCTTTCAGCTCAGATTCTAGAACCCCCTCTGAAGCTCCACTGTCCACAGGGATCTTGAGTCAGTCATCCCTGCCGCTGTCACACTGTCACTCCCTTCCTCACCTGCCTAAATTTCATTTCCCTTCACTGCAACCACGTGCCTCAAACACTCCAGCTCCCCCACCCCTCTCTCCCACCATGGTAGCCCGGGAAAACCCCAAAACCCCAATTCGTTACATTCTAGACACCGACCTTTTCTTTGCCTCCACCAGAGCAACTGAAGCCTATGAAGGAAAGACACATGCTCATTGCCTGCTTTCACTTTAAGATCTCGACTAGAAACCTCAATTAGGCCCAACACTGCTCTGTCTTCTCATAGAAGCATAGAGTCTCCAGTACAACTTTATGCATTTTCTCCCCCATTAGCCCAGTCTCTCCAATGAAGAGATAGAATGATCTTCTCAAATAATGTATTGAGAGAATGGAAAAAAGCAAGATAACTGCAAATGTGCAAAAACAGCCACACCCTTCTCTGCCCTCGTCCTCACACAGGAAGCAGGCCCGGCTCCAAACAAGAACACGTTCCTGCCTCATTGCTCCAGCAGAGTTCCTTGTGACGTGGTCAGGATTTTTTCTTTACTCCCTCTCTCCCCTGATTCAGGAACATTCCCTCCTTTACTGGACATTTCTAGCATCACATAAATGTGCTTAATCTAAAAAACAAAAAACAAAAAAAGAAAACCTCCCTTAGCTCACATCACTCCTTACCCCCAACCACTGTCCCATTTCTTGATTTCCTTTCACACCAAAACTACGGACCAGAACTACCTACACTTGTTACCTCTAGCCCCTCACTTTGAGCAGTCTAATTTGCAAATCTAATTTGACCTCCATCCCCACAACGCAAGAGAAACCGGCAGCCAACACTGTATCAATAACCTCTGTCTCCATCTTATTCAATTTCTTAGTCTCTCGGGAAATTTCCATTGTTGACTGACTCTTCCTCCTTAGAACACTCTGCTGTCCCCTCTCTGACACCACCCTGCACTTTCTCTCCTTCACCCGCCACTGTCTCTCTAGTCCCCTCTATTGCTGTCTCGACTCAACAAGTCAATGTATGAGGGAGTGCTTGCTGGTTAATTCTATGCTTATTCTCTCAAATCTTCCTGTATTTCCAATAATCTCACCCAGGCCATACACACTCCGCTCCTTGAAACCAGACAGATTTCTGTCTCTGCTTCAGTTGAGTATGTCAGTGTGACATCATATACGGACAGAATGGAGGAGGCAGCTCAGTGAGATGCTGAACTGGCAGGGCTGGAAGGAAAAAATGAGAATTCAAAGAACCACCAAATGGGGAAGGAGTTTGTCAATTTTTGGTCTTCAACCTGGACTCAAGGCAAGTTGAAACCCGGAAAGTGGAAAGAGCATTACAGGAAGAGCTTGAAGGGGCAACTTTGCAATGCATGTCCATGATCTTTAAAAAGGTCACCCCCATGGGGCACCTGAGTGGCTCAGTGGGCTAAAGTCTCCGTCTTCGGCTCAGGTCATGATCCCAGGGTCCTGGGGTCGAGTCCCACATCGGGCTCTCTGCTCAGTGGGGAGCCTGCTTCCTCCCTCTCTCTCTCTCTGCCTGCCTCTCTGCCTACTTGGGATCTCTGTCAAATAAATAAATAAAATCTTTTAAAAAAAGGGGGGGGGGAGATCACCCCTTGCCCAAAAATTCACCTTTCTAAAAATCAATCCTATGTAAATATTCAATATCTCCAAAAGAGTGATGCATTGCATGATAATTGTGAAGATTAAATGTCATACTGCATGTCAAGTGCTTAGCACGGTTCCTGCTATAATAAATGGTTATTAATAGTAAAAAAAACTGAAAGAAATTACAATGTATAACAACAAAAATACATAGTAATAAGAAAGACAGCTTTATATACATGGCTATATATGTAGCCATTAAAATCATGCTATTATACCTGAGAACTTCCCTCATCTGGGGAAGGAAACAAGCCTTTGTGTCTAAGAGGCAGAAAGGACCCTTCCCTAGATCAATAAAAATAGACAAACACCCCAGCATATAATAGTGAAACCTGAAAATCAAAAAAAAGAGCCAAGGAAGCTTTCTTGAAAGCAGCTGGGGGAAGAGATTTCTTACATACAGCATGAGAAATATCGGAAGAGCATCAGACCTAACCACAGAGACCTGGCAAGCCAGAAAGGGCTGGCGAGACATACTGAGGCACTAAATATGAAGAGCACGCAGCCAGGGATACTTTATCCAACAAGGCTGTCATTCAGAGTGGACAGAGAAATAAAGAGCTTCCAGGATCTGCAGAAACTGAAAGAGTGAAGTGACCATCAAGCCAGCCCTTCAAGAAATATTAAGGGGGCATCTATAAAAGAAGAAAAACCCCAAGAGTAATAGAGACCAGAAATTAACAAGGCAATCAATAGAAATGTGGACTTTACAGGCAATAAAATGGCATTAAATTCACATTTTTCTATAGTTGCTCTCAATGGGAATGGGCTGAATGCTCCCATCAAAAGACACAGGGGTTTTGATTGGATAAGAAACAGGGCCTGTCCATATGCTGTCAACAAGAGACTCATTTTGAACCTGAACACACCTCCAGATTGAAAGTGAGAGGATGGAGAAACACTTACCATGCCAACAGACCTCAAAAGAGAGTTGGGGTAGCAATCAGACAAATCAGATTTTAAACTGAAGACTGTAAGAAGATATGTAGACGGACACTATATCCTACTGAAAGGGTCTATCCAAAAAGAAAATCTAAGAATTGTAAAAATATCTATGCCCCCAACATGGGAGCAGCCAACTATATAAACTAATAACCAAACTAAAGAATTTACTGATAGTAATATATTTATAGACAGAGACTTCCAACACTCCACTCACAGCAATGGACAGATCATCTAAGCAGATCAACAAAGAAGCAAGAGCTTTGAAGGACACTTTGGACCAGATGGATTTTGTTCATACATACAGAACATTCCATCTTAAAACAAAGAAATATACATTCTTCTCGAGTGCATATGGAACTTTCTCCAGAATAGATCACATACTGGGTCAACAATAAGGTCTCAAAAAATACAAGACTGAAATTATTCCCTGCATATTTTCAGACCACAGTGCTTTTCAACTGGAACTCAATCACAAGGAAAAATCTGGAAGGAAGGCAAACACTTGGATATTAAAAAACATCTTGCTAAAGAATGAATCAGTGTGGGGCGCCTGGGTGGCTCAGTGGGTTAAGCCGCTGCCTTCGGCTCAGGTCATGATCTCAGGGTCCTGGATCGAGCCCCGCATCAGGCTCTCTGCTCAGCAGGGGGCCTGCTTCCTCCTCTCTCTCTGCTGCCTCTCTGCCTACTTGTGATCTCTCTCTGTCAAATAAATAAATAAAATATTAAAAAAAAAAAAAAAAAAGAATGAATCAGTGAATCTGGAAATTAAAGAGGAACTTAAATAACTCATGCAAATGAATGACAATGAAACTAATTCACGAAAACACACCAATTCAGAACGTATGGGATACTACACAGGTGGTCCTAAGAGGGAAGTATATAGCCATCCAAGTCTCTCTCAAAAAATTGGAAAAATCCCAAATGCACAAGCTAACCTTAAACCTAAAGGACCTGGACAAGGAACAGCCAACAAAGCCTAAACCAAGCAGAAGAAGAGAAATAATAAAGATTAGAGCAGAAATCAAAGAAATAGAAACTAGAAGAACAGTAGAACAGATCAACAAAACTAGAAACTAGTTCTTTAAAAGAATTAATAAAGATCAATAAACCTCTGGCCAGACTTATCCAAAAGCAAAGAGAAAGGACCCAAATTAATAAAATCATGAATGAAAGGGAAGAAATCACCACCAATACCAAGGAAATAGGAAAAACCATTAGAACTTACTACCAACAGCTATATTCCAACAAACTAGGCAATCTGGAAGAAATGGATGCCTTCCTTGAAACTTATAAACTACCAAGACTGAAACAGGAAAAAATAGATAATCTGAACAGACATAACCAGCAAGGAAATTGAAACCCAAAAGACTCTACCCCCAAATTATTAAAACTTAAAAACAGCAATTCAGCAATGTGGCAGGATACAAAATCAATACACAGAAATAAGTTACATTTCTATCACTAACAATGTGACTGAAGGAAGAGAAATTAAGGAATCAATTCCATTTACAATAGCACCAAAAACCATGTAAGATACCTAGGAATAAACCTAACCAAAGAGGAGAAGAGCTGTACTCTAGGAACTACAGAATACTTACAAAATAAGTTAGGGCGGACACAAAAATATGGGAAAATATTCCATGCTCATGGATTGGCAGAATAAATATTGCGAAAATGTCTATGCTGCCCAGAGCAATCTACACTAAAGCAATCCCCATCAAAATACCATCAACATTTTTCACAGAGCTGGAACAAACAATCCTAAAATTTGTATGAAACCAGAAAAGACCCTGAATCACCAGGGGATTGATGAAAAAGAAAACCAAAGCTAGGGGCATCACAATGCCTGACTTCAAGCCATGTTAAAAACCTGTGATCATCAAGACAGCATGGTATTAGCACAAAAACGGACACACAGATCAGTGGAACAGAACAGAGACCCTAGCAATGGACCCTCAACTCTATGGTCAACTCAAATTCAACAAAGAGGAAAGAATATCCAAAAAGAAAAAGATGGTGCTGGGAAATGGTGCTGGGAAAACTGGACAGCCACATGCAGAAGAATGAAGCTGGACCATTCTCTTACACCATGCACAACGATAAACTCAAAATGGAAGAAAGCACTCAATGTGAGACTTGAATCCATCAAAATCCTAGAGGAGAACATAGGCAGTAACCTCTTCGACATCGGTCACAGCAACTTCTTTCAAGACACATGTCTCCAAAGGCAAGGGAAACAAAAGCAAAAATGACCTTTTGGAACTTCATCAAGATAAAAGGCTTCTTCACTGCAAAAGAAACAGTCAGTGAAACTAAAAGGCAACCCACGGAATGAGAGAAGATATCTGCAAATGACATGTAAGAAAAAAAGCTACTATCCAAGATCTACAAAGAACTTCTCAAACTCAACACCCAAAAAACAAATAATCCAGTCAAGAAATGGACAGACTCTTTTCCAAAGAAGACATACAAATGGCTGACAGACACATGAAAAAATGTTCAACATCACTAGCCAACAGGTTAATACAAATCAAAACCACAATGAGATACCACCCTACACCAGGTAGAATGGCAAAAATTAACAAGACAGGAAACAACTGTTGGAGAGGCTGTGGAGAAAGGGGAACCCTCTCATACTGTTGGTGAGAAGGCAAGCTGGTACAGCCACTTTGGAAAACAGTGTGGAGGTTCCTCAAAAACTTAAAAACAGAGCTACCGTATGACCCAGCAGTTGCACTACTGGGTATTTACCCCAAATATACAGATGTGGTGGTTATTTACCCCAAAGATACAGATGTAGTGAAAAGAAGGGGCACATGCACCCCAACATTCATAGCAGCAATGTCCACAATAGCCAAACTGTGGAAAAAGCCAAGATGTCCTTCAACAGATGAATGGATAGAGAAGATATGGTTCATATACACAACAGAACATTACTCAGCCACTGGAAAGGATGAATACCCACCATTTGCATCGATAGGGAGTGAACAGGAGAATATTATTCTGAGTGAAATAAGTCAAGCAGAGAAAGACAATTATCGGATGGTTCACTCATGTGTGGAACATAAGGAACAGCGTGGAGGACCACAGGGGAAGGGAGGGAAAACTGAATGGGAAGAAACCAGAGAGGGAGAGAATCCATGAAAGACTCTGGACTCTGGGAAACAAACTAAGGGTTACAGAAGGGAGGGGAGGTGGGGGCATGGGATATTAAGGTGATGGGTATTGAGGAGGGCATGTGTGGTAATGGGCATTGGATGTTATATAGAACTAATGAACTGTTGGATACTACATCAAAAACTAATGATGTACTATATGTCAGCTAATTGAAAATAATTAGAAAAAAGAATAACTAAATTAATTTAAACATACCAAATATATGAAAAGGAATAAAAAATAAAAATAGATACCACTGGAGAATGCTAGGGCACTAAACATCACTGATAAAGAATTAATGGAGATAAGAGAAGCATTTCCAGTATAAACTGTATTTCAGGGCAAATTAACACACCTAATGAATAAAAAAAAAACTTTTCAATACAGAAAGTTCTAGCTAAAAGGGGCAAAAAAGTGACAATATTAGAAAATCACCCTTTTGCAATCCTTAATAAATTCCTTTTGTAGTCTTTAATGGTTGACTTAATGAATAGCTAATGGATGGGAAACCCATTAGAGAAAAACTCAGCTGAAAAATTTGCAAGGAAGGAATCAAGCTGCCATCCCTAAACCCATAAATCATTCACAGCTTCAATATAATCGAGACAGGCAGACATGGCGAGCCTCCCGATGTGGGTTTAGCAAGAATTCAACAATGACTGTCTAGCACACGTGCTATCCCCAGCCCCTGGGGGAAAAAAAGAGAACTGAACCGTGTGTCAGATAGGCCTCACTTCTAATCTAAGATACAGAGAGTTCTGAAAATGGACTAGTTCACAGATAATATTAAACAAATTTGATTGGCCTGCAATATAATAACGGCCTTGTAGCATATTAAAAAGTCCTTTTTTTTGAGACGCATACTGAAGTACTTGACATTAACATGATGCCTGGTATTTGTTTCAAGGTAATCCATGACGAAGTGTGTGTTTGGGAGAGGCAGATAAAATTATTAGAGTATTGATAATTATGGAAGCCAGGTGAGAGGAACATGAGGCTCATCACACCTCTACTTGTATGTTGGGTCACATCTTCACAACAAATATCTTAAATTATGCCATTAAAAAGATTAACAATTAGATGGCCAAATAAATAGGGCACACCGCAGTGGCCCAGTCAGGAGAAGGAGCGACTCTAAGATTACAAATCTAACAAGATAGCTTCCTTATTCTACAAAAACAAGAGATAGGAATTCATCTATTAAAGAATATGACTAGGGTAGGAACATGAAAGTTTTTACTTCTTCTAGGACCTGCCCTCTAACCGGACTGTACTGAGCTCTGTTTCTGACCAGGAATATAATTTGACCAGGGTGGAAGGACTAGACAGAGACGTGAACTTCTGTCTTTCTTCTTACAGCTGATGACTGGAGATGTACCTGGGACACACTGGCCTATTATGTGGAATTCCTTGAATCTCAACAGTGGAGTTGACAGAAAGCCTTGTCAATCTAACCTTATTTCTTAGTTGCACAAACTGGCTGACAAGGACCTGGACACGGAGGCCCCAGATTCGCTATGGCACCCTCTTATGTACCCCACCACCATACACACAGTTCAGGACACCCCATGACTCCTGGTCCCCTGACACTACTCCTTGGCCAAAGCACCTACAGTAGACGGGAGATGTGAAAGTGAAAGTAATTGGTCCTAGAATATGAGTAAGCAAGACTTTCCTTAGCTGTTCAGCTATTCAAAGCTTCATTTTCCTTCATATTTTCATATTTAATCAACAATACTTCCCAAGCTCTTACTAGGTGCAAAGTAGCTCTAAGTCAACTTGCCAAAAACCTATTTGTTGAGTAAGCAAGTCATGAAAAGCTGCCGGTGAGCATGACAGGGGCTGGAGGGGTGCTGCTTGCTAGGAGGTCAGCACCCAGGGTCAAGGGCACAAGGTTTGCTAGGGAGGCCACTCAGCAGCAGTACATGTGGTCCAGGGCTACTTATCAAGGAAATGCAAACAGGTCCCAGGGGTAAAGGAAGAGCTAAGTTCAACCACTACCAAGGCAATACTCCCCTTGTAGCTGCAGTAATGCTAGAACTTGAGAAAATTCTCGAAGGCCAATCAAATCATTCTCTACGATACAGACTGCTATAAACTCTAGAGGTACATAAGAAGTGGTTTCTGGTGGATTTATGACTACGCGCATGGGCAGGAGATGGACAAACTTTCTCAGGTTCTCCTTTCCTCTTCCCCTCCCTCCCTGGGTGCAAATAAGAAACCCAATGGGAAGAGCAGTCTTTCTTTCAAACCCAGCCTCTAACGGTCATTTCACCAGTTAGGGAATGCAGGACCAGGGGTGTTAGGTGCTCTGCACAAGGTCCCACTATCTTCATCTAAGAAAGGCTCGTCTCACTGATCACATGAATGACATTAATAATGTATAGCCTAAAGAAACCTAGGAGTGTGGTGTGGACCCATGGGCAGTTCTTTCCTTCTATACAGAATAGAGATGAGTTCCTACTTTCTGCCCATTCTTTTCCACTGAAAGTACATGGACCCTATCTCTAGACTTCATAAAATGCATCCAGGGGAAGAAGCATGGTATAGCAGGCAAAACCTTAGGTTATGGAAACCCACTGCCTTGATGCCCTTCCTGATTTACCATTGTTCAAGCTATGGCTTCAGACAAGCTACTCAATTTTTCTTAAGCCTCCTCAGTTTCCTCATCTACAACCAGAAATAATCATCTCATTACCTGCTAGGATCATTGTAAGAATTAATCTGAAATAATTTTTGTAACAGGCTTAACACAGTGTCCAACAACTATGTCCTATCATTATTTTTATCAAGATTCTTTTCAAAGGTTCTATATTGTTAAATGGGATAAATAAAAAATTGGTTTAACCTAAAGGAAGGAAATCATAAGTAATCAATGGAATTCTAGGAATATACCTCTTACCTAAAAGCATTAGAAAAAGTACAATAGGGGCGCCTGGGTGGCTCAGTGTGTTAAAGCCTCTGCCTTCAGCTCAGGTCATGATCCCAGGGTCCTGGGATCAAGCCCTGCATCGGGCTCTCTGCTCCTTGGAGAGCCTGCTTCCTCCTGTCTCTCTGCCTGCCTCTCTGCCTACTTGTCATCTCTATCTATCAAATAAATAAATAAAATCTTTAAAAAAAAAAGAAAAAAAGAAAAAGCACAATAATAAGCAAGATGATTACAGATTAAAATATCTTTGTCCACCAAGTTTTCATTTTTGTTTTTTCTTTTACATTCAATAGATCTTAATGACATCAGCTAGGTAATATTTAAGACTCTGCTTTCTAGAATTCCTAACTTACGTTTTTTTAAAGCAGCATTATTTGTTAATAATTGGTTAAACTCATGTTAAAAATAATATTCATCCAGGGACGCCTGGGTGGCTCAGTTGGTTAAGCAGCTGCCTTCGGCTCAGGTCATGATCCCAGCGTCCTGGGATCGAGTCCCGCATCGGGCTCCTTGCTCCGTGGGGAGCCTGCTTCTCCCTCTGACTCTGCCTTCCACTCTGTCTGCCTGTGCTCGCTCTCACTCGCTCTCTGACAAATAAAAAAATAAAAAAATAAAAATCTTTAAAAAAAAATAATATTCATCCAGTGACAGCAAAGTTATTCATCACTAACGTTCCCAATTATTTCTGCACTGATCCCTTCTTCCTCCTCCTGCGTATACGTACACAGCCTAGTTAGCAAAGAGTTTTCCCTTTAGTGTGGTATCAGCTTCGCAGTCATAAGACTGTCCTCAAATACTCCTCTTGCATTGCTAAGCGAAACGCACAGGGTTGGACAAGCACGGAAACAAGGCCAAGCGCAGTGATCCTCCTGCACAAGGATCAAGTAAAATCACGAGTCCCTGCCCCGGAGTTCAATTGGGCAGTGAGCAGTGATGCTATAAAAAGTAGAAACCCTGTGTTTTGGGCAGAATGATAGAACGTCAAGGGCACTTCCACCCTCTATTATCAGCCTGCGAAGCAAAGCAAGGATTTACCACCAGGATTTCAACGCGACTGACTAAGGAGTGAAAAGGTTCTAGAATGGGCCTACAGACTGGAGGGCGGCAATGCCAAAACTGGGGGCATGCTCTGCTCTCCTAATTTTTATTCCAGGGATCTTCCACTTCTGAGTAAGCCAGCAACTCTGGGGAAAGCTTCTGACCAACATTCTCTATGAAGATATAAAAGAAACAGACCACATGGTCTACACCCTGCTGGGGCGAACAACACAGTCACAGAGACCAAAGCCCATGAAGGAATACTTGAAATGCAGTCTATTTGGAATATATTATCTTAATTAAACATTCTTGATGGAAATAGTTAAAAAGAGAGAGAAAGAGAGAAAAAGCAGCAAAGACAGGATATAACCAAACACTTAAGAGACTATTTTTAGTATATGTGCTGCCGAAGCGAGCACTACTTAAGAGACTATTATTTGTCAAAGAACATCCTAGGTCCACCAGAGGACATAATCTTGACAAAAATATGCTCCCTGTCCCTTACTAATAATAATGCATTACGACAATGTGCTCAAATATTTGAGCAATATATCCCCGGTCACACGTGGGGAAGGGCTAAGTGTAAGTTTGGTGTTGTTTCACGCCCCATAACATCATTCATTTATGAGTTTCTGTTTTAAATTTATACTTTAAGATTCTCCAGACACATCATTGGTTTTTCTTCCTTTTGTGTATTTTTTAATGGTTAAAAGAACAGAACAGAACTGCTAGACTTTGAAAGGGATCAGTATAAGTTTCTGTTTCTTCCAGGTTCCAAATCTCATGCAAAATGAGAATTAAACAGCAGTCTCGTTGTCTTAAGCTTTTTCTTGGTCTTCTAGATCAGACTTACCTATCTAATAAACTGCCCCTGAAAGCCCATATTATCTATCAATGGAAATGATAAGAGGAAAAGTGCTGTTGACAAGCAAATCCAGAGTTAGACATTAACAATAATTGCTTAAGTTTAAGATGTTGGTGAATACAGAGCTATCACGTATTGTGTATCATCGTGGACTGATGATGGTCTATGCTGGAGAAATAAAAATAACAGGTATGAGAGGCCAATTATGACCAAATAGAAGCTAACCTGTCTAGTTTCAGATACCAATGCTGCGAGTTTTACAAGAGGAACACCCTCCTCGCTGTGAAGACCTAGGGTTGTCTCAAGGCAAGAAGACAAATGTGTAGACAAAATGCTAGACACATCATAGGAAACACAGGTCAGAGGACACATGAAGGTAACTAACCCTCGGTCCCTACGTGCAGGGAAGAGGACCTCAGCTCAGAAAGGGATGCAAACGGATGAGGATGTAGGTCACTGGTCCCCGGACAGAGCTCCCTGCCTGTGTGGACAGCATGGACTATTCACTCTTACAGGAAACTCCCTCCTCCGAGCACATCATCAGGCTCAAAACTCCAGATAAGGAAGAAATACGTTGATATTTAAACTTTATAAAACACTTGCAGATTGGCCTGCAGATGGGCTGGTTTTTCCAAGTCCTCGATACCATGCACCTTTATAAATTTTCTGAAGACGCTGACGGCTCTGCCTGGTGAACTGGGACTTCCAGGATGCATTTTGTCACCTGACACTAACAATATGGAAAAGAGTAGTAATAAAAGTATCTGACATCAATTACAATAAAATGTCACACTGCAAAGCATTAAAAAAATGATTTGGGGACCGCTGGGGTGGCTCAGTTGGTTAAGGATCCAACTCTTGATCTCATTCAGGTCTTGATCTCTGGGACAGGAGTTCAAGCCCCATACTGGGGTCCATACTAGGCATGGAGCCTACTTTAAAAAAAGTGACTTTGGAATCAATGCCATATACCACATCAACAAATAAAATTTAAAAATCACATGATCACCTTGATTGAGACAGAAAAAGCATCTGACAAAGTACAACATCCATTCATGATTGTTAAAAAAAAAAAAAAAAACTCAACAAAAAGAGGAAGGAACATACCTCAACATAGTAAAGGCCATTTGTGAAAAACTCACAGCTAACATTATACTCAATGGAGAAAGAGAGAGCTTTCCCTCTAAGGTAGGAACAAAATAAGGATATCCCCTCTCACCATTTTCATTCAACATAGTCCTGGAAGTCCTAACCACACAGTAATCAGACAAGAAAAAGAAATAAGGTAAAGAAGTTAAACTGTCACTATTTGCAAATGATAGGATACTTTAGAAATTTCTAAAGACTCCAATAAGGGGTGCCTGGGTGGCTCAGTTGGTTATGCGTCCAACTCTTGATTTTGGCTCAAGTCATGATCTCAGGGTTATGAGATCAAGCCCTGTATTGTGCTCAGCATGGAGTCTGAGAGTCTCTCTCTCTCCCTCTCTCTCTGCCCCTCCCATCACTCTCTCTCTCTCCAATAAATAAAATATTTTTTAAAAAATTTTTAAAACACAAAGACTCCATCAAAAAGCTACTAGAATGGGATGCCTCGGTGGCTAAGTCGGTTAAGCTGCTGCCTTTGGCTCAGGTCATGATACTAGAGTCCTGGGACTGAGT
This sequence comes from Mustela nivalis, assembly GCF_964662115.1. NCBI lineage: Eukaryota > Metazoa > Chordata > Mammalia > Carnivora > Mustelidae > Mustela > Mustela nivalis. The sequence goes on along the minus strand of NC_139035.1, from coordinate 5,701,623 downwards.
CCCACGTCAGGCTCACTGTTTCCCCTCCCTCTCTGCCCACCTCTCTGCCTACTTGTGATCTCTCTCTGTGTCAAATGAATAAATAAATAAAATCTTAAAAACAAAAAAGCTACTAGAAAATTCAGTAAAGCAGAAGGATACAGAATTGATACCTGGAATTTGGTACTATTTCTATGCACTAATAATGAGCTAGCAGAGAAATTAAAGAAACAATCCCATTTACAAATGCACCAGAAAGAATAAAATAACTAAGAATAAACTTAACCAAAAAAGTGAACAACTTGTACTCTGAGAACTATAAAACACTGATGAAAGGAACTGAAGATGACACAAACAAATGGAAAGATATTCCATAATCATGCGCTGGAAAAATATTGTTAAAATCTTCATACTACCCAACGCAATCTACAGATTTAATGCAATCCCTACCAAAATACTAGTAGCACTTTTCTCAAAACTGGAACAAATAATCCTAAAATTTGTATGGAACCCCCAAAGACCCCAAATAACCAAAGCAATCCTAGGGGGAAAAAAAAAAGCTTGAGGTATCGTAGTCCCAGATTTCAAGATATACCACAAAGCCATGGTAATCAAAAGGGTTTGAAACTGGCACAAAATCAAACACATAGATCAATGCAATGAGAATAAAGACCTCAGATATAAACCCATGATTATTTGGTCAATTAGTCTATGATAAAGGAGGCAAGAATAAATATAAAACAGAGAAGAGAAATTCTTTTCAATAAATGGTGCTGGAAAAACTGGATAACTACACTTTAAAGAATGAACCCAGACTACTTCCTAACACCATACACAAAAATACACTCATAAAGGATTAAAGGCCTAAATGACCTAAAGATCTGAAACCATAAAAATCCTAGCAGAAAACACAGACAGTAATTTCTTTGAAATTAGCCATAGCAACTTTTTCTAAACATGTCTCCTAGGACAAGAGAAACAAAAGCAAAAATAAATTATTGGGACTACATCAAAATAAAAAACTCTTTTACAGCAATAGAAACCATCAAAAAAAAAATAAAAAGACAACCTATGGAAAGGGAGAAGATATTTGCAAATGACACAGCCAATAAGGGGTTAATATCATTCAAATATATATATATATACATATATATATATATATATATATGGAACTTATTCAATTTAACACCAAAAAAATCTGATTAAAAAATGAGAAGAGGACCTGAAAAGATACTTTTCTAAAGAAGATGTAGAGATGGCCGATAGACACATGAAAGACACTCAACATCATTCATCATCAGGGAGATGCAAATCAAAACCACAATGAGATGTCACCTCACACTAGTCAGAATGGCTAAAATCAACATGACAATAAATAACAAATGTTGGCAAGGACGTGGAGAGAAAGGAATCCTCTGGCACTGCCGGTGGGAATGTAAACTGCTGCAGCCACTGTGCAAAACAGTATGGAGATTGCTCAAAAAATTAAAAATAGAAATACCATATGACCCAGTATTTCCATATTAGGTATTTACTCCAAAGAAAATGAAAACACTAATGTGAGGAGATCTATGCACTTCTATGTTTACTGCAGCATCATTCACAATAGTTAAGAGATGGAAGCAACCTAAGGGTCCGTTAATAAATGAACTGATAAGAAACTATGGTACACACACACACACACAGACGCACACGCACAGTGGAATATTATACAGCCATAAAAAGGATGTCACCATGCCATTTGTGACAACACGGACAGACGTAAAGGGTATTACCTAAGTAAGTCAGACTGAGAAAGAAAAATACCACATGGTTCTACTCACAAGTGGAATCTAAAAAGAAAAAAAAAATGAATAAAGAAACAAAAAGCAGAATCAGACCTATAAATACAGAGAATAAACTGATGGTTGCCAGAGGGGAGGAACAGTGGGTGTTGGGCAAGGTGAGTAAAAGGAAAGGGAGATACTGGCTTCCGGTTATGGAATGAATAAGTCCCAGGAATAAAAGGCACAGCATAAAATACAAGCAATGATATTATAATAACATTGTGCATTGACAGAAGTTAGCTACCCTTGCAGTAAATATGACACTATACATATATATACATAAACTTGTCAAAAAACGAAGTTGTACACCTGAAACTAATGTAACACTGTGTCATACATACATATATAAATAAATAAGACAAAAAATGTGATTTTGGTATATAGACCTCTGACTAGCATCACTACAGAGCTTATGAAAATGTGTATGAAGTTCATATTTGGCTTCCATCAAGGTTTTCTCTGAGAAAGGAAAAAAAAAGCTATGCAACCTTGATTAATCAAGAGCTGAAACTTGGCAAAAACAGATCAAGAAATGTAATCTAACAAATCTAATAAAATTGGCCAAATGATATCATAGAACATAAATAACAGTGACTACCAGCCATTTTTTAGGACCTATGTTAGAATATGGATTTATTCAGGGATTTTTTTTTTTTTAAGCTCATGGAGCAAGTCAAAGTTTAAAGGCAAACATGAGATATGTCAGAGGGAAATACTTTAAAAGAAAAAATTAATTTTAGTTTATTAAGTTAAATCCAGAAAAGTGAATCTAATAAATGGCAGCTTCTAAAATACCTCTGGTTGAAGAGTTTGGGGCATATTTAAAGCAGTCTCAAATCAAAGGAATGAGACAAGCAGACCACAGCCAGTGCTCTTACTTTAGAAGTCAAACATCATGGTCTTGTCTGGTTGTAAGGAAGGTCAGTGGTTACCAAGCTCCACCTCCCCAGGGTTAGGAGGACACCAGTAGCTCTTCATCCAGTCTGGGTGAACACCTCCCGTGAACAGTGAAATCGCTCCTTTCAAGATCATCGGCTCCAAGGCTGGACATTCCATCAGGGACAGCCTCCTTTGTGTTCAGTTAAATCATACAACGCCTAGCAAATCTAGCTCCTCTAGGCTCAACACATTCAATTTTCTGCTTGGATCTATACCCCAAGTTTAAAGCTGGTCTCTGAGGTCAATGGAGAATCACCGAATAATTGTGAGAAGAGCACTGAACATTCCCCTAGAAAGAACAGGATGAGTATTTTCAGAAATATGCTGAAATGTATTTTAACCAGTTTTAGTGTCTGATTGGATTTAATAAAGAGGAAGTGTGAGGAACTTGGCTAACTTGCACAATCCCCAGATTTTGGCTTAAGAAACAGGTAACAGTCCATGGCAGAACTATTACCACCCACCAGGGCAGGCAATAAATAAGGGAGCAATTTGGGTTTAGAGGAAAGAGAAGTTGAGTTTGGATCTACTCCCATATTCCTGCAAACACATTTTTAAGGCAATAGGAAATCTGCACATGGAATTCATGAAAGAACTGAACCAGACAGGCATGGAAAAGGTTCTGAAGGGCAGATGTTAAGGTGGACGAGGAAAACCAGGTGAAGGTATGAAAAGTGAGCCTAAAATGTAGTGGGCAAACCAAGGAGAAATACGTAATGGAAACCAAAGGATGGGTGTTTTTCTGACTGGATAAAATATATACTTGTTTAAATGATGCCTTTGAAGTGCTTCAAATATTAGAGATTTTTATTAATGTTGAGTATAAAAAACAACTTACTAAATTAAAAGGTTAATAATGTTTCTGGATTTTAGGATTGTAACTCCCCAAGGAGAGCCATAGATACACAAAGACTAATCACACACAATAACAAAAAGAAAGCCACAACAACCACAATAATTTCAAAAGAATCTACACAATACACATCATGATCTAGGTTATATTCCAATTATTTTGCTGTAAAAAAAAGAAAAAGAAAAAGAAAAAAGAAACTACTGCCTTTAAAAGCCCATGTGACTATTGTGATATTATGATTTTTTGGTTTTTTGAGAGAGAGCTAGTGCCAGTTGAGGGGCGGGGTAGGTGGCGGAGGAGGAAGAGAGAATCCCAAACAGGCTCCAGGCCCAGGGTGGAGCCTCTCATGAGGCTTGATCTTAGGACCATGAGATCATGACCTGAGCCGAAACCAAGAGTCAGGACCCCAGCTCGGTTCATGACCTGAGCCGAAGGTAGATGCTTAACCAACTGAGCCACCCAGGCACCTGGTGAGATTAGGATTTATTAAGAATACATATATATGTATGAATATGTACATATTGTACATGTGTACATGTATGTACATATATATGTAAGAATGCATACATATATATATGGTTTTCATCCAGTTCTGGTACAGAGCCCCTAAAACCCCTGGAATTTCTTAAGTGATAAGAGCAATAAAGGCATCTTGGTATTCACAACAAACCTCTTTCAACCACAGCTGAATTTATGTTAATGAGAGGACTTCTGCAAAGCACCGGAGGAGGAGGGCAGGTTGCCAGGGGAAAAAAACCCTTGTGATTAGAGGGCTGGAACTTCTAGTCTCACTCTCGACCTCCAGGAGGGGAGAGGAGCTGGCGATTGAGTTCAATCACCAAAGGCAATGATTGAATCTATCAAACCAATATAATGAAGCCTCCTTAAAAACCAGGAAGACTGGGTTAGGGCACCTCCAGGTTGGTGAACACACGGGGGAGGGCGGCGTGCTGAGAGAACGTAAAAGCTCCTTCCACACCTTCCCCACACGTTCCCTACACACGGCTTTCCTCTGACTGTTCCAAGTCATACCCTTTTATAATAAACTTTTATAATAAAGTTGTACCCTTTCACGGTCATCTAGTAAGTAAAATATTTCTCTGAGCTCTGGAAGCTGCTCTAGCAAATTAATCGACCCCAAGGAGAGGGCTGTTGGAACCCATGGCGGGTCAGTCAGAAGTCCAGGTTACCACCTAGACTTTTGGTTACCATGTGAAGAGGGGGCAGACTGGTAGGATTGAAACCTTAACCTGTGGGATCTGCTGTTATCTCCAGGTAGATAATGTCAATATTAAATTGAATTATAAAACACCTAGCTGATGTCATAAGGAATTGCTTAGTGCTGGAGCAGGGGGGCACACATTGGATCACAAACCCCCAAAACCCATATAGTTGGATCAGAATCTTAACTATACCCTTTAGATATTACTAACTAACCTTGAGGTTTAAAAAATATTTATAAAGGAAATCATGCCACATAACTGAAAGACATTGAAAAGATTTATCCAAATAATAACTAGAAACAATACAAAAGCAAGATACCACTACCCTTAGCAATAAAACATATGAAACATCAGCAAAGAAAACAGAAATCCTCCGTGGAGAAAAGTCCAGAAAGCTAGTAAAAGAACATAAGTGAGCTAAATTAATGAATTCACAGAAGTGACAATAATCCTTAATTTAATCTATAAATTTAATAAGAGATCAAATACCATCAGGACTTTTTTAAAGAAACTCCACACTTAGATAAAAGGCAACAGGTTCACCAACTTTGAAAAAACGGCACACGTCCAGGTAATTATACACATTGCAAAGTCATTTTTAAAAACTGTATAGTAGTTACTGAAGACAGAAAATCAAACATAAAAGAAGAGACCCTCAGAAACAATCTTACCTATGTATGGGAATCATATAAATGTATATGAAAAATCAATGAGTAAAAGCTATATAGGAGATGATGTTGAAAAACTGGCTTCCCATATTAAGAAGAATAGAACTGAATCCTTACATTACATCATACATGCAAGCAAGATGCTAGATAGTTCAAAGGCTTAATATACAAGGTAAAATGATAAAGCTAACAGAAGATTGTGGAGAAGAGAATGTTATCAAGCAAGAAGACAGGATTCCTTAAATAAGAAAATAGCACAAAACAGAAGTGAAAAATAGCATTGATCACATCAAAATTTAAGCATTTCTTTTCAATCAGGGACACGACAAAGGTAAAGGAGGTGTGAAATATTAGAGGAAAATATATATAATGTCTAAAACTGATTCTACACGTTAAGAGTCCAGTGATTACATACAACTGAGTCTACTCCGAATAGTTTCAACAGTAAGAGAGAGTTACTACAGGGAATTTCTTGCTGTACAGACTCTTGGAAGGGCTAAAGAAAAAGACTGTATCATCCTTTTAGAACTACCCACCAAGAACCAAATTAAAACCAGGCCACCAAGGAAGTGGTTGCCTCTTCTCTGATCTCAAGTCCTGGGCTTCGAGAGCACACTCCCATTGCTAGAATTAGGAAGCCTCATGGCTGGATGTTACCTCTGCCGTCAGCCCCAGAACTGTGCTCCCCCAGCCACCAGCCACACTAGGAGCAGGGACACACCATGCCCCACCATCTCAAGAAAAGAACACCTGAACAGTAGACCTCTGCTGACACGGCCCCAGAAGGATCTACAGTTCTACAGCTGTCCATGTAAGTGCAAACAAAAAAAGTTGGTCCTAGGCTTCATTTGGGTCTTCCAAATCAGGTGGAAATTCATCAAACCTAAGCCACATTTGAAACAAAACCTACCGGGGACTCTGAGAAGCATCACTTTTATGTTAGCCTCTAATATAAGGAAAGAACACCAGGAGCTCAGTAACAATCCTTCATATCCTTAACACTGGTAATAAAATAATATCAAGAATTTACAAAGATAAAGAGAACCCTTGTGAATAAATAAGGAAAATCAGGAAACCCTACAGAAAAAGAGGCTATCAACAGGCAATTCAGATGGGCATTACCCAAATGGCTAAAAATAAACAAAAGTTTTCTCAAAGGCCTTAGCCATCAGAGGAATACAAAATAAAGAGTAAAACAAGATACTGCTTTCCCTCATTGGATTTGGAAAAAATCCAAAAATTAGGTAAGTGCCAATTCACTGCATTAATAGAGTAAAAACTGGGGAAACATTCCGGAAAATAATCTGACAGTACCTAGACAAATTAAGTAAATACTTTATGGCCCAGCAACCTCACTCCTGAATAAATATCCCACAGAAGTTCTCACACAGGAATGTTCAGCAGTGTTGCCGGTGGTTGTAGAGAAGAATGTGAGACCAGATGTGCATCCCTGTGCAAATACTTAAAATAGGAGGAATGTCCGGAGCAACCGCACTGCACAACCACAAGGTACATGAGTCACACACAATAAAAGGTGAACTGAACTGTGGGGGCGCCTAGGGGGCTCCGTGGGTTAAGACTCTGCCTTTGGCTCAGGTCATGATCTCAGGGTCCTGGGATCAAGCCCCCGCATCAAGCTCTCTGCTCAGCAGGGAGCCTGATTCCTCTCTCTCTGCCTGCCTCTCTGCCTACTTGTGATCTCTGTCAAATAAATACATTAAATAAATAAATAAAATAAAATCTTAAAAAAAAAAAAAAGGTGAACAGTGCCCCCTGGTGTGTACAACCCAGCAGAACCCTCACTTTCTGGAATATTATAGAGCTGTAAGAAGCAATGAACTTGACAGATATTCACCCAGAAAAATTTATAAAGTTCTTTCCAAACCCTGCTGATTTGGGGGATGTTGTTATTTTTTTTTTTTTTAAGCAACACAAAGGGGCACCCAGTTGGCCCAATCAGTTAAACAACCGACTCCTAGTTGTGTGCTCTCGGGGTCACGGGGCTCTGAGCTCAATGAAAAGTCAGCTTAAGACTCTCTCCCTCCTCTCCTCCTCACTTTCTCTCAAATAAATCTTTAAAACTAAAACACAAAAAGCAGCAGAAAGAATTCCAACTCAGAATGTGTGTATAAACTAAAATATATACAGAAAGATTATGTACTTTGCAAAACTACATACAATTTCAAGGATGTCAAACATCAAAGGCAATTCCCTACACACATCACACTGTTCCCTACGCTGTCTGGGGGGGTGGGCAGAGAACGAAATGCACACACAGCTATTCCCTCCTTCCAAAAGGTCACATAATGCCCATCTGCTTTTGCAAAAGATCCGCATTAGTACTTATTTTCACTCACCGAAAGAAATCCAAAAAGGACTTTTTCGGTTTCTAGAAAAAAGGCAAAAAACGGAAACCGCACCGAGCCTTTCTCTTCCAGCGGGGCCTTTACAGAGGCTGCGTGTGCCCCAAGCGCGGGGAGTGGCGCCCCCAGCGCCTCCCCGAGGAACTACACGCAGCATGTCAGCACCACGCCTCCAGAGGAGAACCCTATGAGCATCTGTACTGCATCTTCATTTCTTTCGAGCAGCCATTAGCAAGATGTATCTTAAAGTATCAGAAAAAGCCTAAAAGAGGCTGTTTTTTGAGTCTGGGAACCCTCAAAAATTTTCCCATGTAAATTAATGGTAATTGTTTCTTTGCTTTGCACCATTTCGGATTACAAAAGTTTGCACAGGATACTGTATTTTTGGATACGGAAGGAAACCTCTACAGGGAATAAATATGGACAAAATGAAGAGTTTTGCATGGACGAATGATGGGATGTGTCATGTACCGGGGGTATGAGTAAATGCTCTTTGTTTCCCCCCTGAAGATCAGGAACAGAGTGCCAATAATATCTAAAACTACTAGAGAAAACAGGAGATGGCTGAAGAACTGAAACATTCAGGATAAGGGACAGACTGAGCAACAAGGAGGGGATAAAACCATGGAGTGTTAGAATATTAATACATATATAGTAGAGATTTTAAACTTTAGCCTCAGGGCAGTAAGGAATCACTGACATGTTTCTAAACTGCACTGGCTGCCCATCTTTATATTGTTAATAGTTTACTCTCTTGTCTTGTAGAGATTCTCAGAGAGGAGCCAGAGCCATGATAGCTAAGTGGGATGTGTCCGATGCCCAGGAGAGAGAGAAGCTAGAGATCGGTAACTTTAATCGGTAATAAAACCAAAAGGAAATTGGTGGCTCAACCTTAGGGATTAGCCCAAAGCTACCTAAATCTGTATGCCAGCTTTTACTATCCCAAGGCAGATGGTGGAGAAAATGATCTGTGAATTCAGAATCAAATAAGCCTCCTTACCAAAATAATCTGAATCAGAGACAGAAGTCTTCTAGGATAACTTTTTCACTTATACTGCACGTTTGGCTCAGACAACGGTCTGTCTGCAGAAATCACTGCGGTTCTTAGTCAACCTCATATGCCCACCCACAATATGCTAGATCCAACAGAGTCAACACACTTTGGGATTTTTCTAAAATTGGAAGACACAGATCAAATCCTATATCCTGAAATAAACTACCAGGATACTATCCAAACATTTTACACCCTCAAAGCCATTTAACCAAAATAGCGCTCTGTTAAGATATAATCATCTTGCAGAACATCTTAGGTAGCTGCAAAATATAACACCTCCCATAAAGAATTTGCATACCTTATGTCTCCAAGGGGAAGTATTCGTCTACAGATTCCAAAAGGTGTGGAGTGGAAGAGAAGAGACCAATGATCTACAAGAACCTGGGCTAACAAATGAGTTGGAGGGGCCCCTGGGTGGCTCAGTACTTAAGCGTCTGCCTTTGGCTCAGGTCAAGATCCTGGGGTTCTGGGATCAAGCCCCATGTCAGGCTCCCTGCTCAGTGGGGAGCCTGCTTCTCCCTCTCCTACTCCCCCTGCTTGTGTTCCCTCTCTCCATCTCTTTCTGTCAAATAAATAAATAAAAATCTTTTAAAAAATTTGAGTTGCAAAAGATTATCTCTATTGTTATCCCATTTTTTTACATTACTTTTAAAAGACCTGTATGTTAAGAGTGAAGAGACTCATTGTTTGCATAACTTTCCACAGAGTATTCAAATTAATTCATTTGTAAGCCTCAAATAGCTCTATTCTGTGCATTTGCTTCTTAATGGGTTTAAACAAGCTGCACTTCTTCATGGACAATAAAACAAAAGTAAAAATCCTAGGAGTTCCCAAAACCTTTTAGCCTCCATCTCTAAGAAAGTTTTTTAGTCAATGAAAACAGAATACCATAGATTAATAAAAATTTTGAGTAAGCAGAGTTGGGAAAATTGAAAACATACAAAAATCAATATCGTTGAACCTTGAGTATAATAATGGTTTGAACTGCATGGGTGTATACTTACACGAGGACTTTTTGGTTATAAAGACAATACAGTTCCATAAATGTATTTTAACTTCTTTCTTTCTTTCTTTCTTTCTTTCTTTATTTTTAAAGATTCTGGAGTGCCTGGGTGGCTCAGTTGGTAAGCATCTGCCTTCAGCTTAGGTCATGATCCTGGGGTCCTGGGATTGAGCCCTATGTCAGGCTCCCTGCTCAGCGGGGGACCTACCTCTCCCTCTCTCGCTCCCCCTGCTTGTGTTCCCTCTCTCGCTGTGTGTCTCTGTGTCAGATAAACAAAATCTTCAAAAAAACAAGAAAACTTGCTCAGTTTGCTGTCCGTATTAGGAAGACTCCACAGACATGCTCTCCATAGCCTCTGCCTCATACGTGGTATGACACAGCTTTCCTTCTCATAAAGCATGTCAGCCATACACCTCACCTACTCACTACCTTCGTGCTCAGAAACACAAGATCCTAGATTCCCGTCAGATACTGGCCGTCCGAGCAGTCCAGATCGCACTCCCTGCAGTGTCCATCAACCATCGGTGGAAGGTAGCGAAATCGAAACGCTGCTGCTCTGGCCATCCCTGACCGCCAGTACTGTCTAGACCCCACCGCACAAACACACCCTCCCCCAGGGGGACTGTCTTCGGCTCTAACAATAGAGAAAGGAAACGTGCAGAGCATCACCATTAGCAGAAAAGGTTAAGTGCTACGACGGTCCCTTCCACAGAACTCCAGGCCGGATGAGACCTGGACGAAGCGGCTTTCTTGCCTGGGCCGGGGAAACCAGGGCACCATAAAGAGGGAAGAAGTGACTGCCCCGGGTCTTCCAGGAAACCGGTGGCATCCTCTAGAAAGGGAGACAGACTGAAAGACGTCTCCGCCTGTGCTACTGTCGCAGCAGAGCTAGGAGCTTCCTGCTAAACTCACTCCTTCCCCTCCCGTGTGTGCAAAGCCACAGCTTAAATGACACAGAATTCATTTCCATAGGAGCCCACTACGTTACCGGGCACAACAAAGAACGCTTCTGCTTGAAGTATAAAAAGAGGCAACTGAGTAGGAAAACGAGCATCATTTAAAACACCGTCCAGGCTTAATTTTTTCAAGAAATCATCCCATTGCCCCTGAAAATAAATAGACTATCTTCAGCCCATTGTGGCTCTGGTAGAACAGAAAATACAGCTTCGAGTAGGTTCAGGATATGTGGAAACTGACTGGATCGCAGATCGCAGAAGAGTGGAAGCCCTCCTATCCGGTCAGCACCTCCCGGGACATGCTTGGAAAGGTGGAGGTCATGCATGTTTCCCTTTCTCTCATCCACAGAGGCGCCCATGTCAGAGAGTAACAATTCGCCCGCATGGTCAGAGTCCTCTTAGAGCATCCAATACCTGCCATTGTCTGTTCATGTAATGTCAATGCGGTAATACCTTGCTTTACTAAATAGCGTTTCAAATTGACTAGAAGTTGTATGTGTCGTATATTTATATTTTTAATATTTAAAAAAAAAAAGCCTGGGAAAGTTTTCAGCCACTAAAATTACATCCAATAACTATGAAGCCACAAGCAGTTATTTGTTTCTTTCTAATGGTCCCTTAATGCTAAATTTCATTAACATCAGGTTATTACTTACAACACACAAGCAGGAATAAGCAGAGCAATAAAATTTTCTCTATTTCCTTACTTCTTCTCTCATCGCCAATAAAATTTATAATTGGAAGCTCAATTACTGTATTATCATTGCTATTTTAAAATCAACCAAATATAAGATGTTCTTTCAAAACAAGTTCTATCAAAGTATCATTCTTTCCTCAGATTCAATCATACCTCAATAAAAACTATTAATTTTGACTGATCAAAAATGTTAGTAATTTTCCAGTTTGAATTCAATAGGAAGCCTAGATACCCAACTTGCTTTTTCCAAAAAAAAATGGTGGGGGGTGCCTGGGTGGCTTAGTCGGCTGAGCGTCTGACTCTTGGTTTTATCTTTTTTATTTTTTAAGATTTTGTTTATTTATTTGACAGACAGAGATCACAAGTAGGCAGAGAAGCAGGCGGTGGGGGGGTGGGAAGCAGGCTCCCCACTGAGCAGAGAGCCCGATACAGGGCTTGATCCCAGGACCCTGGATCAGGATCCCAGGACCCTGGATCAGCTCAGGTCTTGATCGGCTCAGGGTCCTGGGATCAAAACCTGAGCCGAAGGCAGAGGCTTAACCCCCTGAGCCACCCAGGCATCCCCCCCCCCCCGACTCTTGGTTTTAGCTCAGGTCATGATCTCAGGGTCATGAGATGGAGCCCCATCTTGGGCTCCGTGCTCAGCGGGGAGTCCACTGAAGATTCACACTACCCCCCTCCCACTGTTCCTCCCCCAACTCATGCTCATTCTCTCTCTAAAACACATAAATCAAGTCTTTCAAAAAAAAAAAAAAAAAAGTAGGTAAAAATTTTAAAAGTGGCAAACAATTATTCATAAAACCCCAGAATGCTAAGTGTCTGTCATATTCCTGGCACACAGCAGACACAGAAGAGACATTGGTAGATGTGTTGGTAGAGATTAGATGATGGACAGAATCAGGAGCATCCGAGGTGGAAGGAAAAGCAGAAATAGGTGAGAAAAAAGACCAAAGAATCCCTAAACCCCAAAAGCGTTCATAATATGATGCAGACGTTAAGTGTAGAGATACGGAAATAAATGATGCCAGTTAAGAGTAGTTGGTAAAGACACAAAAAATGAAAATGGGAATTTAAACAGCCCTTTCAGATGCTAAATCAAGAGACAAATAGAGTGTGGTCCAAGAGGGTAAAAACTTCAAGGCAAGGGCACAAATCAGGAAAATGAGATGTACATTCATAAAACAGCAAACGGATTAACTTGTCTCAAGTTGAGAGCTTAGGAAGGACACGGCGGGAGGTTAAGGGTGCAAAGTCAGGCCTTGCGTCCAGATGCTCTGCAGGACGAGAATCCGAAGGGTGTCTGCCTGCTGCCTCCTCTTCCCCAGCCCTCCTTTAAAAATGAGCAACTGCTCCAATCACACAGCTACATCTCCATCGTAGGCTTTCCTTATCCAAACTCTGAAGAAAACCAACAATCACAGAAAATGATAGAAGGAAAAAAATGATGAATAAATGGGAATAAAACAGTGATGAGGTACATGAATCAACCTTCTGCATACAGTTTCAGAGTTGTTTTGTTTTGTCTTAACCAATTTGGTTTTGGTCCACTTTGAGCAATGAAGTTTATTAAGGCAATAAACCAGGAGAGGAAAGCACACAGCACCAATTACGTGCCTCTACTAGACAGAGCCGTAGTGGCTTCATATAAACTATTTCATTTAATTTTCACATTATTAATGTGAAATGACTCCTCTAGCTTCATATGTGTAAGAAAAAATTACTCGAGAGTCCCTTTAAAAAGCTAAGATACAAATTCATCTAGAATGATAGCAGAACAACTGCTGCACCATCATCTGACTGAATAGGTTCAGCAGTTTTTAATAGAATCAGAAGGAAACACAGCTCAAAAAGCATCTGTTCAATTTCAAATACACATTGCTTATACCCTAAGCCTAAATGCACTTAGAAGTAGGCCAGTCCGCAGCTCATAAAGCAGACATTAAAACCCATCACTGGGGTACCTGACTTCAATCAAAACAGTCTTAAAGAAAACATGAGAAAGGATGTTGCAGATCAGACTAAAATGACTTAAGGGGGTGCCTAGATGACTCAGGCGTTAAGTACGGCTCAGGTCATGATCCCAGAGTCCTGGGATGGAGCCCTACATTAGGCTCCCTGCTCGGTGGGAAGCCTGCTTCTCCCTCTCCCACTCTCCCTACTTGTGCTTCCTCTCTTGCTGTGTCTGTCTCTGCCAAATAAATAAAAATGAAATCTTTAAAAAATAAAATAGAGAGATTTAAGAACAGTGTTTCCAGCCCTAGCTTTTGTTACCAAAATCTATTCTGATATAATAATTTGTTAATTTTATATCTATGCTGATAAAATAATTTGTTAATTTTAAGAAATGTCCAAATACAGGAAAAAGCAGAGCATGCATCGAAGCCCTTTACCCATTACAGTGAGATGCGTTATATACGCACATGAGGGATGATTTCTGACTTTCCTTCATGTGTTGGACATGAACAACCACCAGACTCTGTCAGATGCTAACACTAGAAATAAGACAGCAACTGTCCTCAACAAATTCACAGTTAAATCATTTAACAAGCTATATAAGAAAACCTGCACTCCTACACTGGAGCATCTCTACGGATATAAAAATCAAGATAACCTTTAGAAAAGCCAAAATGAGAGTCCTACAATCCAACAGCCAAAGCACAAGCCATTTACTAATTAGCTAGTCATTTAAAAGCTCACGGATACACTGCATTTCATTTTATACACGTTTACAACAGATCTGCTTATCCAAGTCCACATCCTAGATGAAGCTTTGACTAGCTTACTGCCCTGAGGCAAGTTACTTCTCTTGTCTGAATCTTGCTTAGCTCACTGGGAAAAGAGAAATAAATAGCTTTATTTCGAGGTTGTTCTAAGGATTACAGAAAATTATGTAATGCACCACAGTGTCTGGCACTCAGGAGAAGTGGAATAAATAAAACTTTACATCATAATTATAGGATTTGCCAACCGGTAACAAACTGGTCAGAAAAATCAAATCAGAAGTATGAGGGGTGGCAAAGAGAAAAAAGACAGCCCCGTGAACGGACTAGCAGACGTCAGAAAGCAAAGACACAAACGCTCAGAAACAGGAGACAGGAACCAGCAGCATGAACGCTTCCCCAATATTTTCACAGCACCTAACAATGACCTGCCTGATGATGACATTAAGCCGTTGAAAACAGATTAAACTTTGATTCCACGTGTTTAGAAAAGGACAGATCAGGGCATAATTGATTTTGGAGAGACTCTTATCAAAAGTGATTTAGCATTACAAATTTAGTATTTGATTTAGCATCACAAATTTAGTATTTTGTCCAAACCAACTAACCACAAAACTCTATTAACAAGCTTCTGCTAGACTTGATGGACAAAGGAACCTCTCAAATTTCAGAAGCCATTTTTTTCCTACCCAACATGGAAAAAGATGCATGTCCAACAAATTAACTGTGGAAAGATTTCAGTATGATGGCCTAAAACATTATCAGTTGTTTTTTTTTTTAAGATTTTATTTTTTTTATTTGACAGAGAGAGAGGGGGAGAGGCGGAGGGAGAAGCAGGCTCTCCGCCGAGCAGGGAGCCCAACACAGGGCTCGATCCCAGGACCCTGGGACCATGACCTGAGCAGAAAGCAGACACCTAACCGACTGAGCCACCCAGGTTGCCCCACATCATCAGTTTTTAACAGCCAACACAAAATAAAGTTTTGGTTTCCGTCTTCACTAAATGTTTTTCTATCTACCAAACAAATACAAACATGTGCCACAAAGATCTCTTTCCACTTGAATTTTCTCCCTACACTTGGGAGGCACTAAAAAGCGAACAACATCTGTTCTTTTCTCCAGAGCTGACAACCCTCACTCTGGTTTAAAAATAAAAGATGTTTATGGAGGCTTATAGATACAATGATCACCTGCTTCAAAGGCAGCTGGTGATTAATGAAGCCAAAGAAATGCAAAATGAAGGCCAAAAAAACCAATTTCCCTAAGGAGAATGCCTCTGTTCCTCAGGCATCTGGTAATATCCAAGAGGCCCATAAAACTGCAGAGGGTGGTAAAGAACCAAATGTGAAGCCAGATGACAAGAAAACAAACCGCAACCGAGAAACAGGGACGTGTGTCCTTCTGGGTTCACCAAACCACTACAAGAACAGTTTCCCTGAGAGCTGCCTCGAGGGAATCTGGTTCCTCTGACCCATAACCCCTCTTCTTCCAGCCCAAGGCAGGCCCTTTCAACATCGAAAGGGACGGACGGTCTTACTAAAAACAGAACTGAAACATCTCCTAAGTGAAGACTTAAAATTATTTTTTTATAAGTAGTTTTGACTCCATGTTGTCCTTCAGTACCAAAGGTTTAAAAAGGAGTACGAAGCAAGGACATTCAGGCTGGAATCAGTGGACTCAGCTTCTATTTCTGGCTCTGCCTCTGAATGAATCACAGGGTAACCTTGAGTCATTTCTTCTCTCTACCTACCTGCATTTCCCCACCAGTTACAAGATTAGGTTAAACCTATCACTTTCTTTTAGAGAACATGAGTGGGTGAGAAAAATATGTAGAAATGGCCACACAAACATCTGCTGATCACTGACCAGCTAGATCCAAACATCAAAGACAAAGTCAGTGATGTCCATATTTTATTTTAATATTTTATTTATTTATTTGACAGACAAAGATCACAAGTAGGCAGAGAGGCCAGCAGAGAGAGAGAGAGGAGGAAGCAGCCTCCCCGCTGAGCAGAGCCTGATGCGGGGCTCGATCCCAGGACCCTGAGACCATGACCAAAGAGACTTTAACCCACTGAGCCACCCAGGTGCCCCTGATGTCCATATTAAAACAACTCAAGCTACACTTCTGCCCTGCATGGTTAAAAAAAAAACAAAAACAACTCCCTAGAGAAGCCAACAGAATACAGGTGCTTACTGAATAGGACTCCTTTAAGAGTCTGAAATTTCAAATTTGGAAATACTTAGCAAATTAAAATAAAACACAAGTAACAAACTTTTTTTTTCTCTTAGAGAAAACAAATCTTCAGCCTGTTTAGGGCCTACAATCATCAGGACTCTGATCAATCTTCCTGTGAAGTCCTCTTCCCTGACCCTGCCAAGGAGATCAGCCCCTTTACCTGATGCTCCCACAGGATGGCACTGCACCTCCCCACCGTTCCTGTGTACTCAGGGAGCCCTGGAGAGGCAGAACCATGACTTAATGACCTTTGTATGTCCTGCCACTAACATATTGCCTGGTACAATGTAGATGTCCAGAATATACATATATACATTTGTTAATTTTAAGAAATGAATATATAGGGGCACCTGGGTGGCTCAGTGGGTTAAGCCTCTGCCTTCAGCTGAGGTCATGATCTCAGGGTCCTAGGATCAGGTCCCTCGTTGGGCTCTCTGCTCAGCAGGGAGCCTGCTTTGCCTCCACCCCCACACCTGCCTCTCTGCCTACTTGTGATCTGTCCCATAAATAAATAGAATCTTAAAAAAAAAAAAAAAAATGGGGAGCCTGAGTGGCTCAGTCGTTAAGCCTTTCGCTCAGGTCATGATCCCAGAGTCCTGGGATCGAGTCCCACATCTGGCTTCCTGCTCTATGGGAAGCCTGCTTCTCCCTCTCCCACTCCCTCTGCTGTGTTCCCTCTCGCTGCGTCTCTGTCAAGTAAATAAATAAAATCTTCAAAAAATAAATAAAAATTTTTAAAAATGTATATTCAGTCTAATCTATTAGAAAGAACAACCATTAATATTTATAAATGATAATGTGAATCATTATCATTTAAAAATATATATTCAGAGGGACACCCAAGCAGTGGGTTGGGCACCTGACTCTTGGTTTCCTTCAGGGCATAATCTCAGGGTCCTGGGATCTAGCCCCAAGTCTGGGCTCTGTGCTCAGCGGGAAGTCTGCCAGAGGTTCTCTCCTCCTACCTCTCCCCCTGCATATGCACTCTTTTTTAAATAAATAAATCTTTTTAAAAAATACATACATATACATACACATTTATAAATGAATGATTCCCTAGAGAGGAAACATATGATTTTCTCACCAACATTAAATTCACAAAATTGACTCAAGAACTTTCTTGTCTTCTTCCTTCAAAATAGTCTTTCGGGGATTTGTTTTGTTTATATTTTTTATAATTTATCTACAGGGTATTAGACTATAAGCATTACTTTTAACTTAACCTACACAATAAAAGGGAGGAGAAGTTAGAAAGAGTGAGAGAGGAAAAGGGAGCAAGCAGTAAATAAATGGACAAAGTGAATAAAAAGAAGCTACTCTTAAGAATCTATAAATATAGGGCGCCTGGGTGGCTCAGTTGGTTAAGCGACTGCCTTCGGCTCAGGTCATGATCCCGGAGTCCTGGGATCGAGTCCCACATCAGGCTCCCAGCTCCACGGATAGTCTGCTTCTCCTTCTGACCTCCCCTCTCATGCTCTCACTGTCTCTCTCTCTCAAATAAATAAAATTTAAAAAAAAAAAAAGAATCTATAAATATAAAATAAAAGGTGATCCTTTAAATAAAAATTAAAATAAAAACGTAGTAAATACAAGTAACTACAACATTAATGGCAGTTAGCCAAAGTAGCTATGCCCACTGAGAAATGTCACTTAAATGTTTTATAGGGGGGTGCATGGGTGGCTCAGTGGGTTAAACCTCTGCCTTCAGCTCAGGTCATAATCCCAGGGTCCTGGGATCGAGCCAGCAGGGAGCCTGCTCCACCCCCCTACCTCCACCCTCCTCCCTGCCTACTTGCGATCTCACTGTCAAATGAATAATATTTTTAAAAAAGAAATATTTTATAACTAACCCATTTATCAAATGGATAATCAAAAACAAAGGATGTTAAGCTTTTTAAATTACATTTGAAAAATTTTTTTAAAGATTTTATTTATTTGACAGAGAGATCACAAGTAGATGGAGAGGCAGGCAGAGAGAGAGTGAGGAGGAAGCAGGCTCCCTGCTGAGCGGAGAACCCCATGTGGGGCTCGATCCCAGGACCCTGAGATCATGACCTGAGCCAAAGGCAGCGGCTTAACCCACTGAGCCACCCAGGCGCCCCACATTTGAAATTTTTGATCAAAAATTTATCACAAACCTACCAGCAATTGCATAAATTTTCATTCTTTTCTACTCCTTAAATTTTTAGTCAATATTTCCTTTAATAACTAAGAGTAGAAGAGAACAAGAAACAAACTCTCGCTCTACCAGTAGGCACTTAAAAGGCCTTGGGACCTATGGGCCTATAAGAAAGGATAAACTCACTGAACTACTTGCTTTTTAACCACAGTAAGTGGACCCCTTAGCTGGGCTTTCACGGTGCCCGTCAGAATCCATAACAACGGCTGAGGAGAGGTGCTAGCAGGGTTACATGTCCTCGGTTTTCTCAACTTCACTATCTCCAAGCTATGCCCTGTTTTGACTGCACATAAAACCCAATGAAAATGATTCCTAATATTCTATTTCATTATTTATTAACTTTCTAATACCATGTGTCAGATTTGGTCGCATCAGCAATCAGGAGTGTCCCCTTAAGTTCAGTGAGTAGTGTACCCCGATGGCTGAGCTAGCACTACATATTACATACACACATACATACCCACACGTGTGAGAGCAGGCAGAGATCAACTCTGGAGAGCACTGAAATAAATTATTTGTTTCTTGACCCTTGTCAAAGAATCATTAACAAGTTTTTTCTTTTTAATGCTGTGGGGATCAGGACAGAAAGAGAATGATGGCTCAGCTAACTATGCCCCCCCCCAAAAAAGGGTCGGGGGGAGTTGATCTGTCTGGTGGGACCCTGGGCATGGAGACCAGCACATGTTTTGGAGAAATGGACGGAGCCCTTTTTTTGAGACAACTTAGGAGACGCAACAAAGCTGTCCTCCCTGGAAAGAAAAGAATAAAGAAAAGACGAAAAAAGAAAAGAGAGGAAAGGAACGGAAAAGGGGAAGGAAAGGAAAAAAGAGAGAAAAGAAAAGAAAAACAGGGACTTTACTGAGCTGGTGTGCAGGACCTGAAAGGGTCCCCCTAAGGCACGGCTTGCCCGAGGCGGGTCTGGGCGTCTCGGCCCGAGCAGGCGACCGCGGGGGCCCTGATTGGCGGCCGCTCCGCCGAGCGCACTCACCTGTGAACACGTTCTGGAAACCGTCCGCGGCCGCCGGCGCCCCAGACACCTTGGCGGCCTGCGCGGCGGGCGCGCCCCCACTCCCCTCCGAGGCCGCCGCGCGCTCCAGCAGGTGCGCGGAGCCCCCGGCCGGGGGCGCGCGGCCGCCCAGCTCCTCGGTCCAGTCGGCGGAGCGGCTGAGGCCGCAGGCGAGGCCGCCGTCAGCCCGGGGCTTCTTGGCCGGAGCGGCGGCCGAGACCAGGGCGGCTCTGGGCCCCCGGCTCAGGGAGGGCTCCGGCCGCCTCTTGATCCTGGGGCTCTGGCTGGGGGACTGGGAGGGAGAGTGGTTGGGCGAGCTGAGCTGCCGCGTGGTGGTCTTGATGTAGCAGGGGGTGATGAGCGGGTAGGGCTTGAAGCAGCGCGGGCTGGGCGCGGGGCTGCTGGGCAGGGAGGCCGCCGCCGGGGCGCTGGGCCTGCCGGGCTCCCCCTCGGGCTCTGCCCCCGGCGCCGGGGGCCCCTCTCCCAGCCCCAGGCCCCACGCCTCCCCCGGAGAGTCTCGGCGGGCATCCTCGAATGCGTCCTCCTCGCCCTCCTCGTCAGTGTCCCCAGCCCCTGGCCCGGCGGCCGCGGCCGAGCCCTCTCCCGGCGCGGACTCGGGGAACGCGAAGGCGGTGGAGGAGGGCGAGTCTGCGGCCGGGGGCTGGTCCACGGGCAGGCCGGGCTCCGCCGAGGCCCCGGGGCCGCCGGGGGGCGGGGGCTGCTCGGGCGCCCGGGGCGCGGGGACCAGGCTGCCGGGCAGCTCCGAGCGCGCAGGCAGCGCCTGCTCCGTGTCCGGACTGCGAGGGGCGCCCCCGGATGCGCTGCTGGAGCCCAGCAAGTACTGGTCCAGGCCCAGGAAGGCCCCGGGCTGGGGGGAGGCGGCTGTGGAGGGCGCCGCAGGCTCCTCGGGGCCCTGGAGCAGCAGCAGCTGCTGCTGCTGTTGCTGGCGGATCGCCTGCTGAATGTCTGAAAGCAGGTCCTCCTGCTCCGTGGCCGAGTGAAAGCTGTAGATGTCCGTGTCCGAGCCCGAACTGGTCCTTTGTCCGTCCTGCGTCCCCGCGGCGGTCTCCAACCCCTCCAAGACCACCCTGCCCCCACCCCCAGCCTCGGCGGGTCCATGGTCCCTCGGGCGGGTTACCTCGAAGGGGTCGGCACCCTCGGTGTCCGACAGGCCCGTCTCGTCGGCCGAGAGGCTGAGGTCTGGCGTCTTGGTGACCAGAGAGTGCGCGCTGTCCAGCTCCCCGGCCGGCAGGGCCTGGGCGTCCAGCACGTCCTCGCGGGAGCCGCCGCTGCTCTTCCCCTTGGACAGGTTCTTCCTGATCCGCAGGTTGGAGAACACGGAGGCTCTGGATTCCGACTTGCTCTTCTTCTTGCCCGGCTCCCCGCCGCCGCCCCCTCCGCCCTTGCCGTGCTTGCCCAGCGCCTTCTTGCCCCCGCTCCCCTTCTTTGTGGCTTCCACATCCCTGGGCCCAACGGCATCCTCGGCGCCGCCTGCGCCTTCGTGCAGGGCTTCACCTGCGCTGCGCTTCAGCTTCCCGTCCTGGTTCCCCATGGCGCAACCCCGCTGCTCGGCCGAGGCGCCGCCGACACTCAGGCCATGCCGGCCGTCCTCGGCGCCCAGCCCGCACAGGGGGAGGCGCGGGGGCCGGGCCGGCGGCCGGGCGAGCCTCTGCGCGAGGAGGCCGACGCGCGTGCGGCCGGCGCTGCTCGCCTCGGCCGCTTCTCCGCACAATGCGCGCCCGCGGCGGCCGTGGCGGCGGCTGCAGCGCGGCGCGAGCGGGGCGCGAACATGCTCAGTGCGGCGCTCGGAGCCGGCCAATGGCTGCGCGGGACGCGGGCCGGGCCGGGCCCCCCGGTGGCCGCCGCCGCCGCCGCCGCCCCCGCCGCGCCCCTCGCCGAAGCCGCGCGCGGAGGACGCTTGCCGGGTCTCGGGCGCTTTCCTCTCCGCCGCGTGCAGCGGACGCGTGGTCGCCGCGGGGCAAGTTCGCGGGCCGGAGGGGGCACCGCCAGCTTCAAGGAGGCGGGACCTGCGAGGGGAAAAGTTCAACAACAAAAAAAAATCTTAAATGGGGAACACCTGGACCCACGTTCCAGTCTGGGGGAGCCAGAGTGTGGAGGCCCCTCCCCGGGGGCCTGCAGGGCTCCTCGATAAATACTTGCTGATTATATGCATGGATTATTCTTGAACACCTGATCGTCTTGAACAGTGTTAATGGGCTCGAGCGTACGGTTTGGGGAAGGTTCCCACATCCAGTGCGGCTCTGGTGTTTGATGCAGACCTTGCATCTGTCTAGGGGAGAGGACCTTAGCTGCCATTTCAAAAATTCATTTTTCAAACTTTTCTTGACAAAATGGTAAGGTGAGGGAATAAAAAAAAAAAATCCTAGGAGATTAGAGTTGATTAAAATGCTAATCTCCAAAATTCTACGTACTTACCATATAAATCAAATAGCATTTGTATTCCGAAAGGGTACAGATACTATAATTCCCAGAAGGTCAAACTCATCAATATTAAACATGCTCCTATTGTTGTTGCATATAAAAAGGAAAAAGACAAAAAGGAAACACGCTTGGCACAAACACATGAAATCAGATGTTCTGGTATAAATCACTGCTTCCCAAGCAAAGCCTTCAAGGCAAACTTTGTCCCTGCCTCTTTTATAAAAGTTTATAACAGTTTGCTGTAACAGTCTCTTAACATTCAAGCTCCTATATTAATATAAAAATTTCCTTCACTGTAAATCTTGTCACTGTTACCTAGGAAATTTAGTTACCCATATTAAAAAGGCGTTTTTAAACATCCTGGGTATCTAAAGAAGCACCAAGAGATTAAAGCAGCTTTAATCAATAATGCTACAGTAATTGAGTCACAGGTTCCTCGTTAACCACTTTGAAAATAAGGAGTAACTATCCGACATGTTAGAATTTTAAAGTAAGCCCGAAGGAGGAAAAAGTACTACATATTAGATGATGAAATTTAAATGCAGCAAGCAAATGTTCCTTTGAATATTGTGAACTACATTCTAAACCTCTCCCCTTAACCATTTGTACCAAAAAAAAAAAGAACAAAACAGTCCTATAAATCTTTTACCTAAAACTATTGTGTAGCAATAATTATGAGCATTTTTCAAATTATGTTCTTAAAAATAGATAATACAAAGCCAGGCAGCCAGGCATTTTAGGTGGCCTTTCTGAGTAAATGGTTTGGAGACATCAATTTTAATAACTCCAGCCTGTAACAACCCTGTCTCTCACCAGCTCTGGAGCACTTGCAAAGCCTTTGTTCCCTCTTTCGCAGCGCCCTTCTAGAATGTAGGCTCCTCAGAGGGCACAATTCGCCCAAGGCTGTAGAATTTTCTGCCTGTTTGAACTTGGAGGTACTATGGATTTTTATTTTTGCTCTTTCCGTGACGTCTTTGACTCTGAACTATTTGGGGTGTGTTGTTTTTTGTTTGTTTACTATTTACTTCGGAAATATATAGAAGTTCCAGAGATAAAAAGGGAGAGAAGGCGGCAAGAAGGGAGGGCAGGAGAGAGGAAAAGGAGAGGGAAGCCTGCTGAAACTCTCCCATCTTTTGAACGAGGAATGGCAGATGACAACTGTGTAGCGGTCACAGGAGACCAAGTTCTGCTACATGCAAAGGCTAGTTGGAAACTCACAAGTGTAGGCATGTAGGTAGGCACCCTCAATCCAATTTAATAAATGAATAAGTTCAAGCTAAGAGATTTGTCCAAGGTCACCAAGCAGCAAAGACAATACTTAAACCTATAGATTTAGGTTCCAATTCTTTATAACAAACCACACTACATAGTTTATTCCTTCACAGACTGGTGAGGGCATTGCAAAGGCAAACAGTGTTTAGTAATCCCAAAGATGCCTGGGGCAGGGCCTAAACTTAACTCCGTTTAATCAAGATAAGATATCCTATCTCTACCTGAAAAAATCACATTTAACAACTAACAAATAATATTTGTGCCTGGCCAAACACTAAGTACCAGGATACAGAAAAGAAAGATCTTCTATATTCAAGAATCGAATCTAGAATAGCTGTTGGTAAAAGTCTTTAGGATTGGCATCCCAAACAGGTCGCCAAAAAAGTATATTATTTGCTACCCATTTTCCAACAAAGGCAATTGGATATGGACTGTAAAATAAGGGAAGCAGATTGGAAAATGTGAAACAAATGTTGAACTCCAAATCATCATATGCGTGTGTGAATGTAGCCGGGGAAAACTGCAACTTGCTCAAAAACTTGCTCAACTTGCTCAAAAAAAAAATTAAGTTGCTTTAATAGATGGATATGTGGATAGACGACCTAATAAAGCAAGTATACTTAAATTTTGACTTAAGGAATTAAATTAAAACAGTAACTGAATAAGCAGCCCCCCTCCCTTCACTCCGACCCGAGTTACATGTGGTTTCTTTTTCTCTTCTTTCAGCTCATCTCCTTCTCCATCATTCTCTCAATTCAGCTTCTCTTAATGCTGAAATGTTTTGATGCCTGTGTCTTTAGTTTTCTCAGCTTCATCTTAATGGAATGTTTGTGAATCTCCAACAAAACGGTCAGAATGGATGTTAATATCCAACTCGCCCTTTTCTCTGGCAGGTGAATGACCTTCTCTTGAAAGACAACTCTAGGGGCGCCTGGGTGGCTCAGTGAGTTAAGCCTCTGCCTTCAGCTCAGGTCATGGCCTCAGGGTCCTGGGATCGAGCCCTGCTCTCTGCTCGGCAAGGAGCCTGCTTCCCCCCCACCCTCTCTGCCTGCCTCTCTGCCTACTTGTGATCTCTGTCGGTCAAATAAATAAATAAATCTTAAAAATAAATAAAATAAAAAAAGAAAGACAACTCCGTCCTGGTATCACCTGCTAGGTCTTGGTCTCCTCAGTCTGCCTCTCTGTCCTGACTCCAGACTCTTGGACCCACTTTCCGGACAACAGCTCCATCGTCATGTCGCCACTCAAACCCACCGCATCTGAGAAAGGACTCCTTGTCTGGCATATCTCATCCTCCATTATTGTTTTGCTCAGTAAAGCACCACAATCTCTCCAGTGACCCAAACCCAACTTGTTACTATCTCCTGCCTTTCCCTCAGTCCGCACAATTTGCCTTAATTACCCACACGAATTACCCCCGCCCCCCAAAAAAGCTAAAGAGTCCTGGTATTGAGTCTCTAGATGTACCCTTTGTAAATAAAGTTGGCCTTTCTACCTGAAAGGGACCATCCAGGGACTCTTAAGTGAGTCATCAACAACTATTAAGAATTATCTATAGAAAACCCACTGTTAAGCCCATAGTTTACCTTGTTCAGTAGCAAGAAGCAACAAAAAGCATTCTAAAGACAGAGCCAGTAAGAAATTAAGATTGAAACAGCTAGGGGCGCCTGGGGGGCTCAGTGGGTTAAGCCTCTGCCTTCCGCTCAGGTCATGATTCCAGGGTCCTGGGATCGAGTCCCACATCGGGCTCTCTGCTCAGCAGGGAGCCTGCTTCCCCCTCTCTGCCTGCCTCTCTGCCTACTTGTGATCTCTGTCTGTCAAATAAGTCAATCAAATCTTGAAAGAAAGAAAGAGCTAATCCTTGGCCTGGAGAGCTCTGCTCTCTAATAAAGATGTAATGTAAGCCTCATAGGTAGCATAAATATTCTAGTAGCCATATTTAAGACGCTAAAAAAAAAATAATATGAAGAATACATTTTGTTTAACCCAAAATATCCCAAATATTTCTATAAGAAATCATTAAAAATTATGAGGGAGATACATTGCATTCCTTTTTTCCAGTCTTTGGGATCTTGTGTGAACTTTAGTAATGGCAACACTTCCATTCACACTAGTCACATTTCTTAATTTTTTAATTTTTTCTTAATTGTATTTATTTATTTGGCAGACAGAGATCACAAGCAGGCAGAGAGGCCAGCAGAGAGAGAGGGGAAAGCAGGCTCCCTGCTGAGCAGAGAGCCCAATGTGGGGCTCGATCCCAGGACCCTGGGATCATGACCTGAGCTGAAGGCAGAGGCTTAAACCGCTGAGCCACAGAGGTGCCCCTAGGCTATTCACATTTCAGTTGCTTAATAACAATCTGTGGCAAAAGGTCACTTCTGACAGTGCAGCCTTAACCTTAGATTTTTCCAGAGCTTTTTGAGTAACTCTTAGAATCTGCAAACACTAACCCAAACTGCGTTATTAAGTTTCAAAATATTATTACACATTTTGATAGATTCAAAATGACAAGTGGGTAGTAGAACACTGTAGGTTTTCACATGTAAGCCTAACTTTTCTTATTTAACCTATTGTGGGGGAAAATTGTAAACCTTGTATTAACGATTCAGTTCAATAGAGATGAAATCAGGGCAAGTCCTTGCTCTTGACAGAGTTTGCCTCGACTACAATAAAAAGTCCAGGGAACAGACTTGGGAAGAGAGTCTAGTGGGGTCTCTGGCTGGCTCAGTCAGTAGAGCATGTGACTCTCGATCGCAGGGTTGGAGTTCAAGCCCCATACCGGGCCTAGGATTACTTTTAAAAAACTAAAAAGAGAGAGATTCTAGTATAAATATGGACAAAGAAAGAAGACTATATTCCACTGAGCACTTTGATGTTGGTAATCTTTTCTCTGCCTTTACTACTAAAATAAGGACCGTCCACAAAAATTAGGTCAAACATACAGATTTTCATTAAACCAAAACACCACAAAAAGCTTGCATACATATGTGTTTGTCTCTGTCTATTCCAAATGACAAACTTAATATTGGTTTAAATCATACTGCTCCTTAAAATCTTCAGAATTTATATCTATATTTTTAAAAGATGCTTTTACATTGAATTCTAAGCGTCAGCATTTTCTCTTCAAATTTAAAAGCCAATCTAATTACCACGATACAAAGCAAAATTCATTGAATTACATCTGCAGATTAAATTGGCTTTATTCAGCAATTCATGAATTGGATAGGATCTCATCTAGCAAATAGAAAGGAACTCTATCAAGCTGCAGAAAAGGAAAGGTTTTTATTTTTTTTAATTAAAAAATTGTTAATTAACATATAATGTATTATTTGTCCCAGGGGTACAGGTCTGTGAATTGTCAGGTTTACACACTTCACAGCACTCACCATAGCACATACCCTCCCCAGTGTCCATCACCCAGCCACCCTCTCCTACTCCCCAGCAACCCTCAGTTTGTTTTGTGAAATTAAAAGTCTCTTATGGTTTGTCTCCCTCCCGATCCCATCTTGTTTCATTTTTTCCTTCCCTTCTCCCCAAACCCCGCACTTTGCCTCCCAAATTCTTCATATCAGGGAAATCATATGATTATTGTCCTTCTCTAATTGACTTATAAGGAAAGATTTTTAAAAGAAGAAAGAAAACAGGGGGGAAAAAAGGAAATTATTAGCAAAGAATGTGTTGTTTTAGTAAAAGTCACCCTCCTAAAGAAAAAAGAAGGGGTCTATCAATGAATTACCTCCAAGGGCTAACCAGGAAATTTTAGGTAAAAGACCAAAAACAAGTGAAGAGGAAAAAATAAGGATTTCAGTTTAGGGCCCATGGCTTGCCTGCTCTTTAAGAAACAAAGGCCTTAAACCTTTGCACTTTCTCACAGAAATTAAGAGGAACTTGTTCTGATCACAAATAATCCAAAAGAAGTTTGAAACTCACATCTCTCACTGAAGATCCTTCCAGAGAATTAGCCCCAAGTAATTTATACCTCCCTAGGAAAAAGCTGGTTGCTGGGCTTGTTTGGTTTTGTTTGTTTTTGGCAACACAACTGCAGTGGTTTCAGCGTGGAATTCGCCTCAGCTTCACTCTCCTCAGGAGAACAGGAGCAGGCAGGTGGGAGACTTTACTTCACTCACCTGTGTGGAAACTTGAGCGCTCCATCTGTACACACAGGACTTCAGGTGACCGGCTGGGGGCTGCGGAGATTTTTCTCTCAACCACATAACCAGGTTTTCAGTAACAGTAGAGAAAAGCTGTCATCAGAATCTCGGGGCAAAGTGATTGTAATACTTACTGGGAATTAATTTACCAGTGTCTACTACGACACTTCCCTAAAGATTTATTTCTTTCTTTTAAAGAGAGAGAGAGAGCCTGTGAGCAGGGGTGCGGGGCAGGGGCACCGGGAGAGAGCAAATCCTCAAGGAGGCTCCTTGCAGAGCCCAGAGACCAAAACTGGGCCCCATGATCCTAGGCCCCTGAGATCCTGACCTGAGCCCAAGTCAAGAGACGCTCAACTGACTGAGCCACCAGGTGCCCCTCTACCACTAGACTCTAAATATTTCCTCAGAGATTAGCAAGGCGAGAAAAGACAACGGATTTGAAGTCCGCCTCTCCTTGCCTGGGGTATCGTATTAAAGACGGCTGGAGCTATTTGGCGCTTCAGTGCTCCTCTAGTCTTCTAGATGCTTCCTAGCCAAGAAAATGTTTTCTAGGCATTTCTTCCTCTGCCCTACTAAAGCTAGTGGGACTTCATTTAAGGCAGCGGCATATGCAAAATCTAAAAAAATGGCAATAAAGACTAAAATAGCTGTTAAGCAGTTAAGTGGTTTCTTTTGAAATTTAGAAGGTTCCCTCTTTGGATTTACCTGAGTTGTCAGATTTGAGGTGCCTGGAGAGGAAGGTGCAGAACAGGCTAACTTGTCAACACAAGAGTTTTATGGGCCTCAGGCAATGAGGCCAACTTAGAAAGCTTCCAAGTAAACCAAACTCAGTATGGAGGTTCCTCAAAAAGTAAAAATCGGGGTGCCTGGGTGGCTCAGTGGGTTAAAGCCTCTGCCTTTGGCTCAGGTCATTATCCTAGAGTCCTGCGATCAAGCCCCGCATCCGACTCTCTGCTCAGCAGGGGGCCTGCTTCCTGCTTCTCTGCCTACTTGTGATCTCTGTCTGTCGGATAAATAAATAAAATCTTTTTTTAAAAAAAGTTTAAAATAGAACAACCCTACGACCTTGCAATTGCACTACTAAGTATTTATCCAGAGAAAACAAAAAGGCTAATTTGAGTGGGCACATGTCCCCCAGTGTATATAGCAGCACTATCAACAATAGTCAGATTATGGAAAAAGCCCAAAAGTCCTTTGCTGAATGGATAATGAAGTTATGGTATAAATTAATGCCAGTGTTATTGAAATATCATTGACATACAATGCCATATAAGTTTGTGTAAAACCTATATTGCACAATGATTACCACAATACATTTAGTTAACATGGCTTCAGATAACTACAGATTTTTTCCACCGAGATTCTTTAAGTGCATAGGACTTCACTTACAGATGGTCCCAAAGTGGTGACTAAAACGGTCTTGTTCTCTGACCTCAGGGAATTTACACTGTGAAGGATGAGGTAAGCCAGGCCTTCAACAAGTCAATAAACTGTGTAATTACAGACCGTGATCATGTTGTGGAGATTAAAAACAGGTGCTTTACGAATGGGACTAGCCGACTTCAAAGCGGGCAATCAGGGAGGTTTTCTCCAAAGGCCTGATGTTCATGATAAGAAATAGAGGGTGAGAAGGTTTCAAACAAGCAAAATTTGTGAGGAAAGTGTTTGGGCAGAGGACAAAGTGTGACTCAAGGTTAAAAAGCCAAGTAGTTCTATGCCTCAGAAGCTCTGACCCTACTTTCACAGCATCTAAGTTCCTGGGAAGTCTCTTAATATTTTATTTTCCCACTTACCACCGATTTTATCTTATCAGAAGGAAGTATTAATATTTTATATTTCACGTATCACTTATTTTCATCACAACAGAATGGAGTATTAATGATTTACTATCTTTTAGGAACTCTCTGATCCTTACAATTATTTATGTAAATAGGGTAGGAACCATGCAATGGTGTGGACTAGGGGAACCGAGATTAATAGAATCACGTTGGGAGCACCTTTAAAGGGAACAGGTGAGCACCTCTTCCCCTGACCCCACCCTCTGCCCATGATTCTGATAGTTACCAAGCCTCTGTCCTTTTTCTCTCCCTAAAACCCCTGGGAGAGACCTGTTTTAACTATTTCTTACTTCCTCCATCACCATTCTATCGTAACAAGCTAAACCACCTCCTTCTTATAAAGCTGCATGTTCAGAGCTTAGATCAAGGGGGTTCCAATCTTGACTACCATTTGGCCTGGGTGAGTTGGAGCAAATAACTTAATCTCTCTGAGGTCCCGTTTCTCCATATGTAAAATAGGTATAATAGTAGCTACTTTGTGAGATTATTGTAAGGATTCAATTGGCCATGTATACAAATGACCTAGCATATAATAGGTGCTCAATAAATGTTGAACAAAGGAAATAAGAGCCAGACCTCAATTTCCAGACCCCTGACAGCTGAGAAATCCTAGAAATACAAAAAGGCAGAATTACTCTTCCACCAAGGCTGAGAAAGACTGCGAGGCCGGAGAAAGTTGGATGTTCTCAAGGTCTGTTGTTAGGTGCTCTGAGCTGTCACCTTCCTGCCAGCAAATATTCCATAGTTACATCACCCACAGATGAATGCCTAGAGGGGAATGTTTTTCTTTTGGTCTAGAGTTTTCCTGCCCTTAATGCTAGATTTTATCGACCACAGAGAGGTAAAGTGAGTCCAGAGGAAGTGAGCCCGGAGACCGTGTACCCACGTCTCCCAACCAGAAGATTTGGACTGAGCTGAACCTTGAGTCTTTTTCAAGGGAAAGAATTCTTTCAAGGAAGGAATTCTTTTTCAAGAATTCCCAGCTGTAATGAAAGACAAACATAAATCCATCCAGGTGCCCTCGATCCGACTGCATCCGGCAGGTTCCTGAGTACGTTTTCTGAGGTAGAAGACATTTCCGTGACCCAATTGTAAAAATTAATACTTTAGAAAACAGATCAACAAAATGCGCTGTATCCATAAGTGGGACACCGCTCCGCAGTAGGAAGTTAGGAAGTACGGATACATGTTAGTACATGGTTGAACCCCAAAACCATTACACCTGGGGGGGAATTACACTAAGTGAAAGTGTTAGATAGAAAAAGGCCACACCTTTTATGATTTTCTTTATAAGAAATGGCCAGAAAAAGCAATTCTATGGAGACAGGTAGTAGACAAGTGGTTTCCTGGGGCTGAGGCAGGAGTGGGGACTGACTATAAATGGGCATGGGTTTCATTTCAGGGTAGAGTTAGAAATCTTTTTTTTTTTTTTTCAAGAAATGTTCTAAAATGAGATCATGGTGATGGTTATACAATTCTGTAAATGTACTATGATATCGTGGAAACAAAACAGGTGAATTTATCATATGTAAATTATTATCATTAATAAAAAATTAATTTAAAAAAGTGAATAGTTTTCACTTTGAGCCTCAGTCCCATTGTTCTGCAGTGTCGACCTGGGTGCCCACATTTGACTCACTTCTTGAGTCCCAAAGGAATTCCAAGTAAGTTCCAGAATAGAATGTTCCGGAGTCATGAGGGCTGGGCTTGCTGAGGAATGGCCGTCCCTGGATAAGCTAAGTAAAGAAGGGAACTTCCTGGGTTTGTGGTGTATTATTGACAGTAACAGGTCAGCTGGCTTATACATTATGAATTCGATATTGCCAGTCCCTGAATACTGTAATGTTTCTTTTTAATAATAAGTGAGCAAGAGAGAGTAAAATGTATTTAAAGTGCTAAGCTTCCAGATGGGCCGACAATGTATTAATCACCAGTGAGAATGACAGAAACCATCGAACATCTCAGTCCCCAGCAAGGAAAATCTTCGGAATCAATGTTGTAACTCCTGTCTTCATTGATCTGAGATGTTAGTCATAAGAAGGGGAAAAATAGGCAGTGTGGAAAACTAAATCCCAGCCCAAGTTTTGTATTCCAATCCTCGGATCAGTATTCAATAATGATTAATTATTGTGGTTTCATGGATGTATAAATGCTTCCCATTATGGAACTTGTGAGCTGTAGGGAAACAACACCCACTTACAGTCCGGGTAAAAAGATTTTCTTTCAAGGACATGATAGACATTTGCATGAACTTCCAAGGACTGGAAACAAAGGACACTGGGTCATATCCAGAGGCTTAAAAGTCATCGCGCACCTACCTCATCCGCCTGTCCCCCCAGAATATTTCTTCCTTTGATTGCTCTCCATACATCTGCGATTTCCTGTCTTTTCTGCTTACTAAACAGCATGTATGTGGCCTAACATGGCCAAGCAAGGTGAGGGTCCATATCATCTTACAGTTCCAGTACTGAGCAATGTTGGACTCACCACAACCGGAGATTATTCCACCAATGCCAAGCATCCGCCCTGACCCAAGCAGCTGAGGTCAGGAGAGAAGAGTCACAAGGTCTGTCATGGTTGCAAAGACCCACCAGGCAGCCAATATGATAGCCCCCAAAGATGTGCATGTTTTAATTACCAGAATATGTAAATATGTTGTGTGGAGAGGGAGAATTATGGCTGTAGATGGAATGAAGCGGATAGAATCAGATGTCCTTGAGATGAGCCGATTATCCTGGATTATCCCGGAGGACCCAGTGCAATCACAAGGGTCCTTATAAGTGAAAGAGGGAAACAGCAGAGTCAGTGTCAGAGAAAGAGATTTAAAGACAGAAGCGTCAGCCAAACTGATATGGGGGAGGGGCCTGGGCCAAGAAATGCAGGTGACCCCAAAAGCTGACAAAGGCAAGGACACAGATTTTCTCCTAAAGCCTCTAGGAGGAACACTCCTGACGACACACTCATCTTAGCACTTCAGACCCCCAGAACTGTAAGTTAATATGCTGCCGTTGTTTTAGGCTGCTAAATTTGTGGTAATCTGTTATAGCAGCATTAGAAAACTAATGCAGTGTTTAAAAAGTGAATCACCATGTTTCATGGATTACCCTCAGGAGAATTTAAAATTAAGCCTTCAGGCCTTACTCATTAGCAAATTTTACTTCTATAAATAAAGGGACAGGCTTCCTCAAAAGACTATTAGGCAAAGGTGCGGCTGATCTTGTCTTCCTGTGCTGGGCGTCAGAATCTCGATGGCAATTATTAATCTGGAGCACAGCTGCTTCAGACATCTATATAAAATCACACAAAAATTTGTTCTTCAACTTAGAACATTAAAATTATAACAAGGATTGATTGACACTAAGTTAGCCACACTAAAGAATAAGAGCTGTAACTAGTTAACAATTAACTTAAAGAATAAACAATTAACAATTTAACTTAACAATGAACAATTAACTTAAAGAATAAATTAACAACGTAAAGAATAAATAATACACAGTCTATAAAGTTAGCTTCCAATTTTGTTCTCGTTTTCTATTGTTTCTAATTTAAATATGTTAGTTTACAAATAGGGTAGTATTGGTTTCAAGAGTAGAATTTGGTGATTCATCACTTACATAAAACACCCAGTGCTCATCCCAATAAGTGCCTCCTAATGTCCATCACTCATTTAGCCCATCCCATCACCCACTTGCCCTCCAGCAAGCCTCGGCTTGTCCTCTATATTTAAGGTCTCTATGGTCTACTTCCCTCTCTTTTCATCTTATATTATTTCCCTTCCCTTCCCCTAGGTTCATCTGTTTTGTTTCTTAAATTCCACATATGAGTAAATTCATATGGTACTTTGGCTGACTTATTCTGCTTAGCATAATACACTCTAGTTCCATCCATGTTGTTGCAAATGGCAAGATTTCATTATTTTAGATGACTGAGTACTATTCCATTATATATGTAATGTATATGTATATAAAATGTGTGTGTATGTGTTTGTGTGTGTCTGTGTATCTGTGTGTGTGTGTGTGTGTATGTGTACTCCATAACTTTGTTATCCATTCAACAGTCAATGGACATTTGGGCTTTTTCCATAATTTGAGTATTGTTGATAGTGCTGCTATAAACACTGGGGGGCATGTACTCCTTCAAATCAGCATTTTGTATCCTTTGGATAAATACTTAGTAGTGTAATTGTGAGGTCATAGGGTAGCTCTATTTTTAACTTTCTGAGGAACCTCCACACTGTTTTCCAGAGTGGCTGCTCCAGTTTGCATTCCCACCAACAGTGCAAAAATGTTCCCTTTTCTCCGCATCCTCACTAACATCTCTTATTTCCTGAGTTGTTAATTTCAGCCATTCTGGCAGGTGTGAGGTGGCATCTTATCGTGGTTTGGATTTGCATTTCCCTGATGATCACTGATATTGAGCATCTTTTCATGTGTCTGTTGGCCATCTGTGTGTCTTCTTTGGAGACGTGTCCATTTATGTCTTCTGTCCATTTCTTTTTTTTTTTAATTTATTTATATTCAACTTAGTTAACATATAGTGTTCTAAGAGCTTCAGGGGTAGAATTTAGTGATACATCAATTGCATATATATTACATCTCATGCTCTCCTTAATGCCCATTACACAGTCACCCCACCCCCCACCCATCTCCCCTCCAGCAACCCTCAGTTTGTATTCTATAGTTAAGAGTCTCTTATGAAGGCACCTGGGTGGCTCAGTGGGTTAAGCATCTGCCTTCGGTTCAGGTCATGATCTCAGGCTCCTGGGACTGAGTCCCGCAACAGGCTCTCTGCTCAGCAGGGAGCTGATTCCCCACCTCCCCCCACCCTCTCGCTGCCTGCCTCTCTGTCTACTTGTGATCTCTCTCTCTGTGTCAGATAAATAAATAAAATCTTTAAAAAGAAAAAAAAAAGTCTTTCATGGTTGGTCATCCTCTCTCTTTTTATTTTTCCTTCCCTTCCTCATATTAATCTGTTTTGTTTCTTAACTTTCATATATAAGTGAAATCATATAGTATTTGTCTTTCTCTTGATTGACTTACTTCACTTCAGCTATTTCTTCACTGGATTATGTGTGATTTGGGTGTTGAATTTGATAAGTTCTTTTTAAAAAGAAAATTATATTTATTTATTTGCCAGAGAGAGAAAGCACACAAGCAGGGGAAGCAGCAGGCAGAGGGGGAAGCAGGCTCCCTGCTGAGCAAGGAGCCCGATGTGGGACTCGATCCCAGGACCCTGAGATAATGGCCTGAGCTGAAGGCAGATGCTTAACCAACTGAGCTACACAAGCACCCTAACTTTCATAAATTCTTTATAGATTTTATCAGATATGTCATTTGCAAATATCTTCTCCCATTCTGTCGGTTGCTTTTTAGTTTCATTGTTGCTTCCTTCACTGTGCAGAAGCTTTGTATCTTGAGGAGGTCTCAGTAGTTCATTTGTGTTTTTGCTCCCCTTGCCTGTTTCCAATAACTAACATAACACTATAAAAAAAATTGCATGCAAAACGGCTGTTCCTTAAAACTCTGCATTAAAACATTTGTAGTTCAGATTTCTTTTTTTTTTAAGATTTTATTTTTATTTGTCAGAGAGAGAGAGAGAGAGCACAGGCAGGCAGAGTGGCAGCAGAGGCAGAGGGAGAAGCAGACTCCCTGCTGAGCAAGGAGCCCGATGTGGGACTCGATCCCAGGACACTGGGATCATGACCTGAGCTGAAGGCAGCTGCTTAACCAACTGAGCCACCCAGGCGTCCCTGTAGTTCAGATTTCTAAGTACATAAATAAATAAATAAATATTTAATCTACTTGGATTCTGCTATCTTTGGTTTTAATCTCTCCATATATAGTAATAACCACTCGGTCTCTGTCCCCTGTCTAACAATAATACATCCCCAAATCCACTTCCCTACTTCATATTTCCTTTAAGTTGACTCAAAGACATTCCACACCCAACACTTCTCAAATTTCACCAACTGTACCCCACTCTGCCCCAACCATATGCTCTAATAGTATTATTTCTGATCAATGAGGTTGTCAGTTAGAGAAACCAGAAAGACATCCTAAGTGCTTTTTTGGAGAGTTCATAAAATCCTAAACTTTCTTCCAATCCGCTCTCCTCCCTGCCATAGCCAGTCTCAGACCTTAGCTTCTCTATCCAGAACCACTGTCACAGCTTCCTTGGTAATCTACCTCAAGGCCTGTAAACTTCAATTTATTCCAAGTGGACCACAGAAAAAAATTCCAACATGCAAATTTAATCATTTAACATTCCTGTGTAAAATCCGTCCATTGCTTTACATTGCCCTAAATAATCTGGTCACTTTAATTTCATGCTATAGTTGCATATATGATGGCTTCTGTAGCATCATAGAATAGTACCCAGTTTCCATTTAGAAATGCATGGGCTGGGTTACCTGGGTGGCTCAGTGGGTTAAAGCCTGTGCCTTCGGCTCAGGTCATGGTCCCAGGGTCCTGGGATCGAGCCCCGCATCAGGCTCTCTGCTCAGCAGGGAGCCTGCTTCCCTTCCTCTCTCTCTCTGCCTGCCTCTCTGCCTGCTTGTGATCTCTGTCTGGCAAATAAATAAATAAATAAATAAATCTATCTTAAAAAAAAAAAAAAAGAAAGAAATCCATGGGTTTCCAGGGAAACTGACTCCACCCTTACCCTGTATCTAATATGTGGAGTGGGCTATGGGACTTAATAAAGGAATTCTCGTTCAAGAATGTGAACATAAACTTTGGTAGTTCAAATCAAAATGGATTTAGGACCAGGGCTAGAATTTCTTGTACAAAGACTGGGTAGGGTGGTAGATGGATAAGAGGACTGGAATGCTAGAGGTCAATTTAGCACCATGGTGGTCAATTTTGCCCCACTAAGGGCAAATCTAGCCTCTGCAGGGCAAACAAGTCTCCTAGGATAAAACATGAACATTACATGAAATTATTCCTGAAGACTATATTACTTTGGAAATTTTCAGTTATGTGAATAAATAAACTCCTTTCATTAGTTAATGTAACTAAATTGAGACTTATGTAAGTAGATATTCTCCTCATGGATTGAAAAATCCAATATTATTAAGATATCAATTCTTCCGAACTAGGTCTGTAGATTTAGTCAGTCCTAATCAAAATCCCAGAAAGGTATTTTGTGGATATTGACAAACTAACTCCAAAGTTTGTATGAAAGGCAAAAATCTTACTATAAATTACAGTAATTAAGACAGTGTGGTATTACTAAAAAGAATAGACATATAGACATATAAATTAATGCCGCAGAAAAGAGAGCCCTGAAATAGATCTACATAAATACAAATAATTGATCTTTGACACAGAACAAGAACAATCTAATGGAGAAAAGAGAGTCTTTTCAACAAACTGTGCTGGAACAATTGGACTTCCATATGCAAAGCAAAAACAAAAAATCAAAAACAGGAAAATGTAGACAGAGACCTTACCCCTGTAAAGATAGGGAAGATGGCGGAGTAAGAGGGTCATAGGTTCACTTTGTCCCATGGATACACCTAGATAACACTGACATCAGTGAAACTAACCTAGAAAATGACCCAAAGACTGACAGAACAGACTGTCCACAGTTAATCCAACAGAAGAGGCCACACCCAAAATGGTAAGAGGGGTAGAGATGCAGCCAGGAACCAAACTAACCTGTGAAATTAAACACATATGGGAGGAGGAGCACGGAGAAGGAAGAGGAATAGACCCAACACCAGGTCCTCCAGACATGGGGACCTGCACCAGAAAGATGAATTTCCTTAACATTTGGCTTTGAAAACTGAAAGGGCTTAACTTCATGAGTGTTCACACTCAGTGCGGCTTAACACTAAGAACTTTAAAAATCAGCAGGCTCCACTCTGGGACACCTGGAGGGTGATGAGAAGCAGTCCCCACCCTTAAAGAGACAGCATCATGAACAGCCCAATGGATACACAGCATAGAAACAGCATTTTGAAAGCATCTGGAGTATAAGGGAATGAGATTTATTTACTAATCTCAGAATGTACACTAGGGGGACAGGGATTTTTAGGAGAATTCTCTAAGAATAAAAGTTCTGGCAGGTGCCATTTTTTCCCCTCATACTCCAGTGCTGATACCCAGACACCTGCAGGAACCAACACAAACACTCATCACCTAGCTTGCTAACACCTCATACCTTGCCTCCATGTTCTCTTTTGGATCTACCCCATCCAATCTGTTCAGCAGGAGTCCCACCAAGGTGACTCCAGGACACTTTTCATGAGCATATTGGTGCAAACCTTACTAATAGTACACATCATGCCCTCGAGTTCTCCTGCCATTATGTCCCACCCAACACCCCCTCTCTGGTAGGAATCCATCCAAAGCCATACTACAAGCTTCTTGTTGATATAGAGAGTTAGACAAAATGAGGAGAGAGAAGTCTATGTCCCAAATGAAAGAACAGGACAAAATCACAGCAAAGAGCTAAACAAAATAGGGATAAGCAATAGACCTATTCTCTGGTATAGAATTGAAAGCAATGGTCATAAATATACATACAGGACTTGAGAGAAGAGTGGAGGGTCTCAATGAGACCTTCAACAAAGAGATAGAAAATATAAAAAAGAACTAATCAGAGAAAAAAGACTCAATAACTGAAAGAAAATTACACTGGTGAGAATAAATAGTAGAATAGAGAAAGCAGACAAACAGATCAGTGAGCTGGAAGACAGAGTAATGGAAACCAATCCTAAAGAACAGGAAAAGGGAAAAAAATGATAACTTTAAAAATGAGAATAGGTTAAGGAAATTCAGTTATATCATTAAGCATAATAACATTTGCAGTACAAGGATCCCAGAAAGGGAAGAGAGAGAGAAAAGGAAGCAGAACATTTATTTGAAGAAGTAATAGTTGAAAACATTCCTAACCTGGAGGATGACACAAAAATCCAGATCCCGGAGGCTCAGACAGCCCTCCAAAAAATCAACCCATGTCATATCAAGGCATATCATAATAAAAATGAAAAAAAAAAGTGATAAAAAGAGAATTTGAAAGCAGTAAGAGAAAAGAAACTATTTACATACAAGGAAAACTGCATAAAACTACAAGCTGATTTTTCTGAGGAAATTTTACAGGCCAAAGGTAGTAGCATGATCTATTCAAAGTGCTGAAAGGAAAAAATCTGCAATGAAGAATATTCTATCTAGCAAGTCTATCATTCAGAATAGAACGAGGGATAAAGAGTTTCCCAGAAAAATAAAAAATTCATCACACGAAACCAGCTTCACATGAAATGTTAAAGGGAATTCTTTGGAAAGAACATGCAAGAACAAGAAGTAACGAAATTAGGAAAGGAAAAATCTCACAGGTACATACAAACATAACAAAAGTAACAGATTAATCACTTATAAAATCAGTATGGAGTTTAAAGCACAAATGCAATAAAATTGATAATATCTAAAAAAAAAACAGTCAAGTACCCACAAAATAAAAGAATGCAAAGTATGATACCATATTCATAAAATGTGTGTTGTGGGGAGTAAGGAATTAGCATTTTTAGAATCATTTCAAACTTAAGTGACCACCAATGTAATATACACTGCTGTATGTATGTATGTATGTCTATAGAGACCTGATAATAATCACAAATTGAAAACTTGTAATAGACACATAAAAAATAAAGAAAAAGAAATCCAAGCACATTACTAAAGAAAGTCACCAAACCACAAGCACAGAGAACAGAGAAGAAAGGAACAGAGAAGAACTACAAAAACAACCCTAAAACAAGTAAGAAAATGTCAGTAAGTACATACCTATTGATAATTGCTTTGAATGTAAATTGACTAAACTCTCAATCAAAAGAAATAGAGTGACTGAATGAATTTTTAAATGACCCATCCATATGTTGCCTACAAGAGACTCATTTCAGATCCAATGACATGAGCAGACTGAAAGGGAAGAGATGGAAAAGCATTCATTTTGCAAAGGGAAGTGAAAAGAAGGTGAGGGTACCAGTACTTACATTGGACAAAATAGACTTTAAAACAAAGACTATAACAAGATACAAAGAAGGACAATATTATGTGTTATTGCATAATAATAAAGGGAATAGTTCAACAAAAAGATACAACAATTGCAAATATTTATGCACCCAACATGGAAGTACCCAAATACATTAAAGCAATTATTAATGAACATAAAGGAAATAATCAATAGTAATAAAAAGTTGTAGAGAACTTTAACACCCCACGTACATCAATGGATAGATCATTCAGACAGAAAATCAAGTTAACAAGGGCTTGCAATGACACATTTGACCAGGTGGATCCAACAGATCTTTCCTGAATATTCCATCCCATATCAGCAGAAGACACATTCTTTCCAAGTGCACATGGAGTAGTCTGCCGAATAGGGCACATGTTCAGTTACAAAACAAGTCTCAACAAATTAGAAAAAATTGAAATCACATCATTCATCTTTTCTGACCACACAGTGTTCAACTAGTTATCAGCCACAAGAAAAAATATGGAAAGAACCCAAATACTTGGAGGTTAAATAGCATGCTACTAAACAATGAATGGGTCAACCAATAAATCAAAGAATAACCCAAAATATATGTGGAGACAAATGAAAATGGAAACACAAGATTCCAAAATCTTTGAAATGCAGCAAAAGCTGTTCAATGATGAAAGATTATGGTGATTCAGGTCTATAGCAAGAAGCAAAGAAAATATCAAATAAACAATCTAAACTTACACCTAAAGGAAAACAAAAAAAAAGAAAAGAAAAGAAAAGAAAAACAAAGCCCACAACCACTAGAAGAAAGGAAAACATAAAGATTAGAGAAGAAATAAATGAAATAGAGATTAAAAACATAGAGCAGATCAATGAAAGCAGGAGCTGGGTCTTCAAAACATCAATAAAATTAATCAAGCATTAGCCAGACTCATAAAAAAAAAAAAAAAAAAGAGGGCGAGGACACAAATAAGTAAAATTAAAAAAATGAAAGCGCAGAGGAGCTTGGGAAGATGGAAGAGTGAAAGGTCCTGAGTTCATCCCTCCATGTTTACACCTAGATACCACCCACGCCCAAGTCAATGGGACTGAGAGTGATTCAAAGACCGGTACAACAAACTCCACGATGAAATACAGAGATGATGCCACGTGAAATGTTGGGGAAGTTCAGAAAGGTGGAGGGAGGTTGCTGCAGGAGGGAAGGCGAGAGCAGAGAAATAGACCCTCGCACCAGGGAGCTCCTACAGGAAGACTGACCTCCCTGATGTTTGGCTTTAAAAACCAGAGGGGCTGAATTCCGTGCCTTTTTAAAACCAGTGGGTCAGGAGCTTTGAAAGTTAGCTAACTCAGCACCGGGCGAGCCAGAGAATAAAGGAGAGCTGGGTCGCTGCCCTTAAAAAGACAGCAGCATGCAGCAAGAGCCAACGTAAAAATGGCGGTTTACACAGTTCTGGGGGCAAACAGGAGGCAGATGTGTCATACGGATTTTGGAATGCTGTGGGGGACTTGTCTGAAAACCCAGAGCTAGTAGGTGCCATGTCTCCCCCCTGCCCCCCGGCATAAACCCAGAGACACCTCAGGGAGGCTCAGAGACACTTGTAGCTTCTGCTTAAGGCAAATTTTGTTCACACTACCTGCACACCACACCCAGCCACAGAGCTACCAGCACACATGACACCCAGCTGCTGTACCATGCCCGGCCATGTGCCCTCCTTCTCCGTAGTGTGCTGAGCCCAGCTCTGGCCAGGTGTGATCAGGCACTGTATGTGACCCTAAACCCCTCGTCCCCCACACATGCAGCCCCAACGTTACAGCACTTCAGGGGACCTGACATAGGATTACTGGCCCAATACAAATTTTGTGCATACCGCTGCCCCACTTCCAACTTCTCTGGTGGGCAGGCCCCACTACTACTGGTCCCACTAGTAGCACAGAGAACAACACAGCCCACAACAGGCAGAGTCAGTTCCGATGGCTGCCCTGAAAGGAAATGATACAAACACCAGAGTTGGGTTTAAGAAACACACAAAGGGGGGCACCTGGGTGGCTCCGTGCGTTAAGCCGCTGCCTTCGGCTCAGGTCATGATCTCGGGGTCCTGGGATCGAGTCCCGCATTGGGTTCTCTGCTCAGCGGGGAGCCTGCTTCCCTCTCTCTCTCTCTCTGCCTGCCTCTCTGCCTACTTCTGATCTCTACCTGTCAAATAAATAAATAAACAAAATCTTAAAAAAAAAAAAAGAAAGAAAGAAAGAAAAGAAACACGCATAGGAAACGCTTCTGAAGAACCAGGCTCTGGTGAACAGGGGACCCCGCTCTGCAGGGCAGTCCTAGGACCTCCTCTTCATAAAGCCGCTACTTTCCAAAGCAGAAGACATCGCTGGCTACTTAACACTCAGAAACTGACACAGAGAGGCAAACGAACTAAAGAGACAGAGAGACTTATACCAAATAAAAGAACAGGGCAGGGCCAGAGAACTAAGCAAAGAGATAAAGGTAACATGTCTGAGAGAGAATTTGAAGCAATGATCATAGGGATACTCACTGGTCTTGAGAAAAGAGTGCAAGACATGAGTGAGACCCTCAACACAGAGATAAGGAATCGCATTGCCAAGATAAATAACTCAACAAACAAAATGAGAAGTATTATTGATGGAATGAAAGCAGGACGGAAGAACAAATTAGTGGAAAAATGAGTGACCGAGAAGACAGAGTAATGGAAAGTAATCATGCTGAACAAAAGAAAGAAAAAAGAATTACGCTGAATGAGAATAGACTTAAGGAAATCAGTAACTATATTAAACATAATAACATTCATAGTATAGGAGTTGTAGAAGAAAAAGAGAGGAAAGGGGGCAGAAATTTTATTTGAAGAAATAATGGATAAAAAAATTTTCTTTTTTTTTTTTTTTAAGATTTTATTTATTTATTTGACAGACAGAGGTCACAAGTAGGCAGAGAGGCAGGCAGAGAGAGAGGAGGAAGCAGGCTTTCCGCTGAGCAGAGAGCCTGATGCGGGGCTCGATCCCAGGACCCTGGGATCATGACCTGAGCCGAAGGCAGAGGCTTTAACCGGCTGAGCCACCCAGGCGCCCCTGGATAAAAAATTTTCTAATCTGGAGAAGGAAACAGACATCCAGATCCAGGAGACACAGAGAACTCTCAAAATCAACAAGAGCAGCTCCACATCAAGACATTAGTAATTAAACTTGCAAAACATAGTGAAAAACACAAAATCAAAATCACTAAGACAAAAGAAGCTCCACTTACTAGGGAAAATCCATAAGGCTAGCAGGATATTTTACAACATAAACTTGGCACACCAAAAGGGAGAGTCATGATATATTCAAAGTGCTGAATGGGAAAAATCTGAGCCAAGAATACTCAATCCAGCAAGGCTATCACTCAGAATAGAAGGAGAGCTTCCCAGAATGACAAAAACTAAAAGACTTCATGACCACTAAACAAGCCTTGCAAGAAATATTAAAGGGGACTCTTTCAAGGGGAAAAGAGAGACCAAAGGTGAAAGTATAAAAGTAGGAAACACAAAAACAGGAAAAAAAAAAGAATATTTCTATATATATCAGTCAGGAAATATATACATACACATAAACATGGAGAAAAGAGTAGAAAAGAATGGATTCAAACTTAAAAGACCATCATCTTAATATAGACTGTTATATTCAGAAGAGGTTATATACAAACCTAATGGTAACTATATACCAAGAAGCGCTAATTAACATGCGAAGAATAAAGCTAAAGTAATACAAATATATCTCTAAAGAAAATCAGCAAAACATGAAAAAGAGAAGAATAAAAGAAGAACTTCAGAAACAACAAAACAAGTTAAAAAAGAAATAAATACATATATATAATTAATCAATAATAAATTTGAATTAAAAATTAAATTTAAATAAAATTTAAATTTAAATTTGAATGGACCAAGCACTCAACTCAAAAGACATATATAGGGTGACAAAATGAATTAAAAAATCAAGACCCATCTATCTGCTGTCTTCGAGGGACTCATTTTAGACCTAAAGACACAGTGAGGGGATGGAGAAACATCTATCATGCATGTGGATGTCAAAAGAAAGTCAGAGTGGCAATACTTATTTTGGACAAAATAGACTTTAAAACAAACACTGTAACAAGAGACAAAAAAAGACCCTATATAATAATAAAGGGGACAATCCAACAGGAAGATATAACAATTATAAATACTATGTCCCTAACATGAAAACACCCAAATATATGACACAATTAATAACCAACATAAAGGAACTAATAGATAGTAATACAATAATAGTAGGGAACTTTCACACCCCACAAACATTGATAGGCAGATCATCCAAACAGAAGCTCAATAAGAAAATAGTGGCTTTGAATGACACACTGGAACAGATTGATTTAACAGACATATTCAGAACATTCCATCCTAAAACAGCAGAATACTCATTCTTTTCCAGTGCACATGGAGCATTCTCCAGAATAGATAACATATTAGCCCACCTCAACAAATCCAAGAATGTTGAAGTCATGCCATTCATCTTTTCTGACCATGATGTTATGAGACTAGAAGTCAACAGCAAGACAAAATCTGGAAAGACCACAAATACATGGAGGTGAAACAACATGCTACTAAACAATGGGG
Organism: Mustela nivalis; assembly: GCF_964662115.1. Lineage (NCBI taxonomy): Eukaryota > Metazoa > Chordata > Mammalia > Carnivora > Mustelidae > Mustela > Mustela nivalis. The sequence goes on along the minus strand of NC_139035.1, from coordinate 5,657,582 downwards.
GTATCAACCAGGAAATAAAAGAAGAAATTTCTAAAAAGTACATGAAAACAAATAAAATGAAAACACATGGTCTAAACCTTTGGAATGTGGCAAAAGTGATTCTAAGAGGGAAGTTATATAGCAGTATAAGCTTACCACAAGAAGAAAGAAAAAAATCTCAAATGAACAACCTAATTACTCAGTTAAAGGAGTTAGAAAAAGAACGACAAACAAAACCTAAAACCAGCACAAGGAAGGAAGGGATAAACATTAGAGCAGAGATAAATTATATAGAAACTAAAACAAATAAACAAAAAACCAAACAAAAACCAACAACAATAATACAACAAATCAATGAAACCAGAAGTGCTGGTGCTCTTTTTTTTTTCTTAAGATTTTATTTATTTCTTTGACATAGAAATAAGAGACATAGTGAGAGAGGGAACACAAGCAGGAGGAGTGGGAGAGGAAGAAGCATGCTGCCCACCAAGCAGGGAGCCCAACAGGGGACTCAATCCCAGGACCCTGAGATCATGACCCTGAGATCATGGCCAGACCCGAAGGCAGATACTTAACAACTGAGCCACCCAGGTGCCCCAGAAGCTGGTTCTTTTCTAAAAATCAACAAAAATAATCTTATCTGTCAATAATCCCTCTCAACGTGAATGGCCTAAATGCTCCCATAAAATGGCACAGGGTTGTAGATTGGATAAAAAGACAGGACCCGTCCGTATGCTATCTATAAGAGACTCATTTTGAACCTAAAGATACAACCAGACTGAAAGTGAAAAAATGCAGAACCACCTTTCATGCCAACGGGCCTCAAAAGAAAGCTGGGGTATCAATTCTCATACCAAACAATTTAGATTTTAAGCTAAAGACTGTAATTAAAGATACAGAAGGAGGGGCGCCTGGGTGGCTCAGTGGGTTAAAGCCTCTGCCTTCCGCCCAGGTCATGATCCAAGGGTCCTGGGATTGAACCCCTCATCGGGCTCTCTGCTCAACAGGGAGCCTGCTTTCCCCTCTCTCTCTGCCTACTTGTGATCTCTGTCTGTCAAATAAATAAATAAAATCTTAAAAAAAAATACAGAAGGACACTGTATCATTCTTAAAGTGTCTCTCTAACAAGAAGATCTAACAATTGTAAATATCTATGTCCTCAAAATGGGAGTAGCCGACTATGTAAGCCAACTGTTAATCAAAATAAAAAGACTTAATGATAATAATATGTTAGTTGTAGACCTTAACATTCCACTCTCCGCAATAGACAGATCAACTAAGCAGAAAATCAACAAAGAAACAAGAGCTTTGAATGACACACTGGACCAGATGGACTTCATAGATATATACAGAACATTCCCGCCTGAAACAACAGAATACTTATTCTTCTTGAGTACACATGGAACTTTTTCCAGAATAGACCATATACTCGGTCACAAATCAGGTCTCAATTGATACCAAAAGACTGAGATTATTCTCTGCATATTCTCAGACCACAAATGCTTTGAAACTGGAACTCAATCATGAGAAATACTTTGGGAGCAATTCAAACACTTGGAAGCTAAAAACCATCTTGCTCAAGAATGTTTGGATCAACCAGGAAATCAAAGAAGAACTTAAACCATTCTTGGAAAACAATGAGAATGAAGACACAACAGTCCAAAACTTAAGGGATATGGCAAAGGCAGTCCTGAGGGGGAAATACATAGCCATCCAAGCTTCACTCAAAAAAAATTAAAAAACCCAAAATATACAAACTCTCTTTACACCTTAAAGAATGGGAGAATCAACAACAAATTTAGCCAACCCCATGCACAAGAAGGGAAATAATCAAGATGAGAGCAGAAATCAATGAATTAGAAACCAGAGATACAGTAGAACACATCAATGAAACTAGAAGCTGGTTCTTTGAAAGAATTAATAAGATAGATAAACCACTGGCCAGACTAATCCAAATTAATAAAACGATGAATGAAAGGGGAGAGTAACAACTAACACCATGGAAACAGAAACAATCATCAGAAATTATTATCAACAGTTCTATGACAATAAGTTAAGCAACCTAGTAGAAATGGATGCATTCCTGGAAACCTATAAGCTCCCAAGACTGAAACTGGAAGAAATTGACAACCTAAATAGACCAATAACTCGTTATGAGACTGAAGCAGTGTTCAAAGTCCTCCCAAAAAACAAGAGTCCAGGGCCTGATGGGTTCCCTGTGGAATTCTACCAAACATTCAAAGAAGAAATAAGCTGTTTCAAGAAATAGAAAAGGAAGGAAAACTTCCATACTCTTTCGATGAAGCCAGCATTACCTTGATCCCCAAACCAGGCAAAGACCCCCTCAAAAAGCAGAATTTCAGACCAATATTCCCGACAAATATGGATGCCAAGCTTTTCCACAAGATGCTAGCTAATTGGATCCAACAGTTCATTAAAAAGATTATCCACAACAAATAGGTAGGATTTATCCCTGGGATGCAAGGGTGGTTCAACATTCACAAATCAATCAATGTGATAGAACAAATTAATAAGAGAAGAGAGAAAAATCACATGGTCCTCTCAACTGATGCAGAAAAAAGCATTTGACAAAATACAGCATCCTCTCTTGATTAAAACTCTTCAGAGTTTAGGGATAGAGGGAACATTCCTCAACTTCATAAAATCCATCTATGAAAAACCCACAGCAAATATCATTCTCAATGTGGAAGAGCTGACAGCCTTCCCTTTGAGATCAGGAACACGACAAGGATGCCCACTCTTGCCTCTGTTGTTCAACTAGAAGTCCCAGCAACAGCAATCAGAAAACAAAAAGAAATAAAATGTATTCAAATTGGCAGAGAAGAAGTCAAACTCTCTCCCTTCACAGATAACATGATACTTCATGTGGAAAACTCAAAAGGCTCCAAATGCAAGCTACAGGAACTCATACAATTCAGTAATGTGGCAGGATATAAAATCGATCCACCGAAATCAGTTGCTTTCTTATACACTAACAATGAAACTGAAATTAAGAAAAAGAAAGAAATTAAAGAAAAGAGAAATTAAGGAATTGATTCCATTTACAATAGCACCAAAACCCATAAGATATCTTAGAATAAACCTAACCAAAGATAGAATCTAAAAATTACAGAACACCCATGAAAGAAGTTGAAGACAAAAAGATGGAAAAACATTCTATGATCATGGATCAGACGAATAAACATTGTGAAAATATCTATGCTGCCCAGAGCATCTTTACTTTCAATGCCATCCTGATCAAAATACCATTGGCATTTTTTAAACTGCTGGAACAAACAATCCTAAAATTTGTGTGGAACCACAAAAGACCCCAAATTGCCAAGATAATGTGGAAAAAGAAAAACAAAGCTGGGGCATCACGTTGCCTGATTTCAAGCTTTATTACAAAGCTGTGATCACCAAGACAGCATGGTACTGGCACTAAAACAGACACACAGATCAAGGGAACTGAGTAAATCTCCTGGATATGGACCCTCAACTCTGGTCAACTAATCTTCAACAAAGCAGGAAAAAATATCCAATGGAAAAAAGACAGTCCTTCAATAAATGGTGCTGGGAAAATTGAATAGCTACATACAGAAGAATGAAATTCAACCACTTTCTTACACCATACACATAAATAAATTCAAAATGGATGAAAGACCTCAATGTGAGACAGGAATCCATCAGAATCCTAGAGGAGAACATAGGCAGTAACCTCTTCAACATTGGCCACAGCAACTTCTTTTAAGACACATGTCTCCAAAGGCAATGGAAACAAAAGTGAAAATGGATGCTTGGGACTTCTTCAAGATCAAAAGCTTCTGCACAGCAAGAGAAACAGTCAACAAAACAAAGAGGAAACCCACGGAATGGGAGAAGATCTTTGCAAATGACATTACAGATAAAAGACTGGTGTCCAAGATCTATAAAAAAACTTCTCAAACCCAACACCCCAAACACAAATAATCTAGTCAATAAATGGGCAGAAGACAGGGACAGACACTTCTCCAAGGAAGACATACAAAATGCTAACAGACACATGAAAAAATGTGCATCATCATTAGCCATCAGGGAAATTCAAATCAAAATCACACGATTAAGGTAACACCTTACACCAGTTAGAATGACAAAAATTAACAAGGCAAGAAACAACAAGTGTTGGAGAAGATGTGGAGAAAGGGGAACCCTCTTACACTGTTGGTGGGAACACAGGTTGGTGCAACCACTTGTGGAAAACAGTGTGGAGGGTCCCCAATAGATTGAAAATAGAGCTACCCGACACCCAGCAATTGCACTGCTGGGTATTTACCCCAAAGATACAGATGTAGTGAAAAGAAGGGCCATATGCACCCCAATATTTATAGCAACAGCGTCCACAATGGCCATACTGTGGAAAGCGCCAAGATGCCCTTCAACAGATGGACTAGTGAAAGAGCCAGAATGAAAAAGCTATGATTCCAAAGCCCACACCTTCTCAGAACCTTTAACTACCCTCCATTACCCTCAAATGCAAGACCAAACTTCTTGTGTCTCCTTGTCTCTGCTCATCTTTGAACCTTCTACCTTATTTCCCCCATCTCAATATCCCCCCTTCACTATAAATTTCAAATATACTGAAGGATTTATTGTTCCTTTAATGTTCTCCCTGTTTCTCACCCCTGGGGATGTAGTTTAAACTGTCTGCTTCCCCCAATTCCCCCGCTCATCTCCTCTTAGATGAGCAGGGCTAAGTCCTGCTCATCTCTGGATTGTAAGACAGAAATCACTTCATCTGCGAGCTTGTTTTGGGCTCTTTATAAGGAGATCAAATCCTTCCAAATGTGGCCTCATAACCCCTAATCCTGGCTTCAGTGATATCACTTAACCACCTTGTATGGCACTTACCTCTTTACTTCCACTAGATTTTAGTTTTCTGGATGCAAGAATTTGTCTTGTTTATCATTGTACGTCTAGGACCCCCTATAGGGCCTCGGGCATACTCAATATACAACAAATATTTCCTGAATGAATTCATGTACCTCAGTTTGCTTTCACCAATGCTGAAGTGACAAGCACAGATAATATATAGTCCGTGCTCTAGCGACCATACCCTATAGTCTTGCGCTCTAGCACAAGAACGCAGCAGGAAGACAAACACACGGAGAAGAAAATACTGCATGTGTAACTGTCAGAGTAAATAACAGGGGACAAGCCCAATAGAAGGTTTGGTGGGGATTGTGCTTGGTGTAATGTTTGGAGGAGACCAAATGAACACTTTATTTGTTTGCTTGTTTTAAAGATTTACTATTTATTTGACAGACAGAGATCACAAATAGGCAGAGAGGCAGGCAAAGGCGGGGGTGGGGGGAAGCAGGCTCCCCGCTGAGCAGAGAGCCCGATGCAAGCTTGATCCCAGGACCCTGAGATCATGACCTGAGCTGAAGGCAGAGGCTTAACCCACTGAGCCACCCAGGCACCTCCAAATGAACACTTTGAACCTCCACTTTTTCCCACTACTTTTACATTCAGAACAAAGGTCATTTTTTGAGCCTTTGGGCAAAGCAGTGAACTATTTATTTAGCATCAATGTTTTGCTCAACTGGGAGCTACCATTCTGAAGAGGTTTGGCAGCCTGCCCAATGGCCTTGGTTTACAATGTGTCCAAAGCTTATACTTTTTATTGTTATCATTTTTGTATTAGTTTGTAACTGATCGTGGGGGATTAACACATACAGAATTTCAATGTTTCTCAAACTGCCTAAATCTTTATTGAAACATGACAAATGTGTCTTCCTCAAGCTTGTTTGGTAATTGTTCTAGGGGAAAAAGATATAGTAACAGCAGTTGCTGTCAAAGAGATTTAAATTACATTTGAATTCGTTCAGTTCAAGACTCATGTGCTATATAGAATAAAACTATTTGCAGAGAGAAAAACTACTTGAGGATTCTAATAAGGTGTTCTTATTTTATAATAAAGTCTTTTTTTAAGATTTTATTTATTTGTCAGAGAGAGAGAGCAGAAGGAAAGAGAGGGAACACAAGCAGTGGGAGTAGCAGACAGAGGGAGAAGCAGGCTCCACGCTGAGCAAGGAGCCCAATGTCGGACTCGATCCCAGAACCCTGGGATCATGACCTGAGCCACCCTCAGGTGACCCTATAATAAAGTCAGTTTTAAAAAAGCCTTTTAGAAGGTCAGCCTGATATTTTAATTTACAAGTTCAAAATTCCTGGGGCACCTGGGTGGCTCAGTGGGTTAAAGCCTCTGCCTTCGGTTTGGGCCGTGGTCTTGGGGTCCTGGGATCGAACCCCGCATCGGGCTCTCTGCTCAGCGGGGAGCCTGCTTCCCTTCCTCTCTTTCTGCCTACTTGTGACCTCTGTCTGTCAAATAAATAAATAAAATCTTTAAAAAAAAAAAAGTTCAAAATTCCTAATAGTAGCGGTTATTAAAATGCTATAGCAAAGATGTTAAGTTTCCCAACTGTGTGAGAAACTATTTTGAGGGGCACCTGGGGGGCTCAGTCAGTTAAGTGCCTGCCTTTGGCTCAGGTCATGATCCCAGGGTGCTAGGATGGAGATCCGCATTGGGCTCCCTGCTCAGTGGGGAGCCACCTTCTCCCTCTGCCTGCTGCTCCCCCTGCTTGTGCTCTCTCTCTCTCTGTCACAAACAAATAAATAAATAAAATCCTAAAAAGAAAAGAAACTGATTCTGCCATCAGTGTTCCATCTGATCTTCAAGCAGTATTACTCTTGCCCGTGTGTTTACATCATTTAGTTAAAAGTAAATGTCAGGCAATTTTATTGAACATACATTCCTGCACTTTCCCTGATTACTTCTGGAAAGAAAGTATCCAGAACAAATTAAGGCTCCATAAAAAATCTTTCAAGGAAGAAAAGTGAATTGTTATCACCGAGCCAGGAACAGCCAGGAGTGTGACATGCAAGAAAAAGAGAGAGAGAGAGTGCGTGTGTGTGTGTGTGTGTGTGTGTGTGTGTGTGTGTGTGACATGCAGGGCAGGCACAAAACCAGGGACGCTTGCGGGTACAAAGCTCTTCTGGGGAAGTGACCTGAGGGAGCAGAGTGCGGAGGTTTATGAATGCTGTGGGAGGCAGCTCGGAGAACAAAGGTCAACAAAAAACAAGGGACGGAGTTTGGGAGTGGGTGGCCGAGACAAAGCGTGCAGTCAGAAGATGGGCTCGGGCAGAGGAGCCAACAAGCCGCACGTAGGACGCTGGAGGGTCAAAAATGCAAACGGACGCCAGTGAGTCAGGTCTGGGTGAAGCAGGGAGACGCTGCCAATGGGGCTCAGATTCAAAACCGTAGCAAAGAAGGGCAGCATTTCTGGAGCAGATGCTCCGTGGTTAAAGAGGTAGGGGAGAGGCAAGCGTGGGGATCAGGTGGGAGAACACGTCAGGATATCAGGAACGCACAAAAACGAAGTGTGCCTGCGGGTTCCGTAACCTCAGGGCTCTACCATCTTCAGGGGAAAAGGCTAGAGGAGTTTGAGAAGCGCAATCAACTAATTTATAATGCTGAAGAAAAATGACAAACGTTTGCAAATGAGGAACAGAAGGATCCATTTTTCATGCCATTGACAGGTCGCAGGCTGTTGAGGGAGCTACCCATTACTAAAAGGTCCATATCCAAAAGTAAAACTTTCTGTACTGGTGAATAGGGAATCTATGGTGTAATAACTTTGAAGTGTATATAACTTATTAATTGAGCTGGAACTTTCAAAGTTATAGTTATTTTGTATACCAGTGCAGCACACACTGGATTTATAAAATGCAGCACCGGGATATTAAATATATGCTAGGTGCAAAGTCAAAGAGAGCCCCTTACAGTTAATGCAGTTTATCTTCCTAACCAGGAATAGTGTAAATCAACACTCTTCATGGTCTCAACTCAAGGCTCATATACAGTTATGAGTGGATAAGCAAAGAAGTTAATCATTACCTTCCACCAACTTATTTGCTTACAAGGCTTAAAATACTGGATATGTTTTGTTTTACTGTGCTTTCAAAGCTTAAGGAATTGTAAAGAAAATATTGACTTAAATGGAAATATTCTTTCCTTTGTGACCTAGTGTGTAATCTATTCTGGAGAAAGTTCTATGTGCTCTCGAGAAGAATGAGTACTCTGTTGATTTAAGATGGAATGTTCTGTATATATCAACGAAGTCCATCTGGTCTAATGTGTCCTTCACAGCTCTTGTTTCTTTGTTAATCTTATGCTTAGATGATCTGTCCATCGCTGAAGTCTCCTTCTATAAATGTATTATTATCAATAAATTCTTTAGTTTGTTTATTAGTTTATGTAGTTGGCTGCTCCCACGTTGGGGGCATAGATATTTACAACTGTTAGATTTTCTTGTTGGATAGACCCTCTAAGTATGATATAGCATCCCTCTACATCTCTTTCTATGGTCTTTGGTTTAAAATCTAATTTGTCTGGTATGAGAATTGCTGCCCCAGCTTTCTTTTGAGGTATGTTGGTGTAATACGTATTTCTCCATCTCCTCACTTTCAATCTGGAAGTGTCTTTAGGTTCAAAATGAGTCTCTTGTAGACAGCCTATGAATGGGTCCTGCTTTCTTATATGAAACCCTGTGTCTTTTTACAGGAGTATTCAGCCCATTCACATTGAGAGTAACTATTGAAAGACAAGAATTTAGTGCTATCATATTTCCTGTAAAGTCTCTGTTTCTGTTGATTGTCTCTGTTAATTTCTGGTCTCTATTACTCTTGGGGTCTTTCTTCTTTTATAGAATCCCCCTAAATATTTTTGCGGGGCTGGCTTGGTGGTCACATATTCTTTCAGTTTCTGTAGATCCTGGAAGCTCTTTATTTCTCTGTCCACTTTGAATGACAGCCTTGTTGGATAAAGTATTTCTGGCTGCATGTTCTTCATATTTAGTTCCCTGAATATGTCTTGCCAGTCCTTTCTGGACTGCCAGGTCTCTGTGGACAGGTGGGACATTGTTCTGATGTTCCCCCTTCCATATGTAAGAAATCTCTTCTCCCAGCTGCTCTCAGGATGGCTTCCTTGGCTCTAAGATTTGCAAGTTTCACTATTATATTCCCGGGGCATTTGTCTATTTTTTATTAATTTTGGGAGGGGTCCTCTCTGCCTCTTGGACATGAATGCTTGTTTCCTTCCCCTGATTAGGGAAGTTCTCCACTATGATTTGCTCAAATATACCTTCTAGCCCTCTCTCTCTCCACTCCCTCAGGGACCCCAATAATCCTGCCACTGGAATGTTTCATGGCATCATTGATCTAAGTCTGTTGTCATGTGCTTCTGGCTCCCTATCCCTATCTTCCTCAGCTTCCTTCTTCTCTATCTACTTATCTTCTAGGTCACTATTTTGTTCCTCTGCCTCATTTATCCTGGCTGTTAGAGTATCCAGTTTAGACTGCATCTCATTCAGAGCATTCTTTTAAATTTTTTATTGACATATAATTTATTATTAGCCCCAGGGGTACAGGTCTGTGAATCACCAGGTTTACACACTTCACAGCACTCACCATAGCACATACCTTCCCCAGTGTCCATAACCCAACCACCCTCTTCATCCCCCCCTCCCCCTGGCAACCCTCAGTTTGTTTTGTGAGATTAAGATTCTCTTATGGTTTGTCTCTCTCCCAATCCCATCTTGTTTCATTTTTTTCCTTCCCTCCTCTTCAAACCCCCCACTTTGCCTCTCAACTTCCTCATATCAGGGAGATTATATGATAATTGTCTTTCTCTGATTGACTTATTTCGCTCATTCAGAGCATTTTTAAATTGAGCCTGATTAGATCTCATTTCTGCTCTTAGTGATTCTATACTGTCACTAAGGCTTTTTTCAAGCCTAGCTGTTGATTTCATAATTGCTATCCCGAAGTCTATCTCTGACATCTTGTTTATATCTATATTCCCTGGATCTGTGGCAGAGCCCATTGTCTCTGGTTCTTTTCTTTGTTGGGGTTCCTCTTCCTAGTCATTCTGTTGAGGGATGGTGATGGAATGTACAAAGTCCAAAATATCAACCACAACCCAAGCAAAATGTACCTATGAAAAAGTCCAAAGTGGTCAAAATCTACCAGAGGTATGCCATTAAAGCCAAGAGGATCCCAAAGAAAGAAATAGGAAAACAGAAAAAAAGAGGAGAGGTAGGCAGAGAGATTATTAGTTCTCAGGGTGGACACAACAGGGTGATCTGCCTGTTCCTCCTTGATTTTTAGTCTGTGTGTTAGAAGACACTATATCCCCAAATTGCAAAGAAATCAGAACTTACATTTATATCAAGATCAAATTGAATAGAGTAGAAAACGGGCTACTAAGGGGCATCTATCTATTCAACGTATAAATGAAAAATAAAATAAAAGTTAAGAAGCGACTTAAAAACATAAGCTGGGAAATACAAATCTATTTGAAATGGGAGCAGGGTTAAAAAAAAAATGGAGGAGGAGGAAGAAGAGGAAGAGAAGGAGAAAGGAAACTAAAGAAAGAAATGTAGAATTTTAGCCTGCAGTACAAACAGGCTGTATTATTTTCCCCTGCTGCTGGAGTTCTACAGTCCTGGGGAAACAAGCTTGTCATTCACCTGTTGTTCCAGTCTGTCTTCTGGGAAGGGGCCTGCTGCGGGGCTTCTCAGACATCTCTGCCTGGGTGGAGTGTCTCCACACCCTGTCAGGGGATGGGCTTACTGCGTGTGTGGCTGTTGTTCCCTGGAGTCTTTCTGCTTCTCTTCAGAGGGTCCGAGCCAAAATGGCCACGTGGGAATCTCTGGCCCAGAGCAGTAACGTTGGGGTTTCCCTTACGCCCAGAGCAAATCCTCCAGGTCAATCAGTCTCCACCTCTGTGCATAATACCAAACTCTACAGATTCTTATAATTTGTGTCCGCCACACCTCTCCCAGGGGAGTCACAGGGATCTTCATGTGTCTCTGCACATCGTGACTTTGCAATTGCTAGCAGACATGGGCCCATGCATTCATCCTCATCCGCAGCTCCCAGGTCATGCTGAGTGCTGCCCCAGTGTCCCCTTGGGGGTCACTCACCCTGGGAGATGTTACCCAGTTATAGGTGCAGGAACCCACAAGCGCCTCTGCACCTTGAGACTCCACAACCACCAATGGCCATGGGGTTCTGTGTGCAGTCTCCTCCCCAGCTCCCAGTTCATGCTGGGTGCTAGCCCAGCATCTCCTCATGGGCCACACTGCCCCAAGAGCTGTCCTAGTCATGGGCATAAACTGTTCTATATCCCCCCTAGGATGTTGAACAGTTTGAACCGTCTAGTGTTTTTCAGGGTGGTCAGGCAGAGGGCGGCCCCCCTACTGGCTTGGCTGACGGTTTATGGTGACCGGAGCTGAGCGTCCCTCCTGGGCTCGCCAACCATAACCAGTCTCCCTGCTCCACTGCTTGGGCACTCCATCAGTTCAGGCTCCCCTGTTCTTTGTGACTCTCCTGGAATCCTGAAGCCACAGTGATCCCCCTAGAATTCTGCCCTACTTACCCCCTGTGCCCTTTTCAGAAGTGGGTGCCTCTCATTAGAGTAGATTTCCAAGGGTCTCGATTTTCTTGCCCTGGTGTTATATCACTTTCCGGTGGTTGGCTGATGGAGGCTCCCTCCCCGCTCTGCTTATCTTTGGATATTTCCCCCAAAGGTTCAAGTTTCTGCACCTCCTACCTCAAAAAAAGGAGTCATTTTTCTGCTTGTGGAGAGCCAGATAAATCTTACATGGCAGGTTGAATTCGTGTGTATTTGGAATGGTTTGATAGATATTCCGCTAAATTCGAGGGACCAGATGAAACGAGGTCCCCTACTCAGCTGCCGGACGGCCCCCCTCTGTCTCAGGGGACTTTGCTGCGGTGCAGGTATACTTGGCCCACGCAGGGCTCGGGGCCCAGTGTAAGTGGCTCCACACTCCGCTAGGTGGTGCTGTTTGGTGTGCTGTGGATGGGCAGGATGAAAAAGGCATCAGCCCCGCCCTCTCCTCCTGGGAAGGAGGAACTCATGCAAGGCACCTTTTAGGAAGCCCCTCACCGAAGGGTACAGGATCACTCACAATCCCCTCTGCTGTGTCCCTGGCCTCCGTCATATCCCTGCCTTTGCCCTGCCTGCATCTAAGCTGTCCTCTTGCTAGGCGGCCCTGTGTTTTATCTTAGGCACAGGGCTGGATTCCAAAACTAAATTTTAATGATCTGAGTGGCTGTGGACCGGAGCCAGTTCCCTGGGGAGGTCTTATTGTGCTGTGGCTACCCACCAGTTTGTTGCAGGAATTGGCCATGTAACTGGGCAGCAGCTTGGAGTTTATGACAAAGCATGGCAAAAAGTGTAGGAAGGCTCCCTAACCTTATCCAGGGCCTCCACTCCTACGCAATGAATGGGGCAGCTCAGTGGCACAGGCTAAGTCGCTTGCCCCTGGGAATGCACTGTAAGCAGAGTACTGCTTCCCCCTGTCCAACCCAGGAGGCCCTCAGACCACACAGTCTGCTTCAGGGTCTCTGCTCTCCTTCCCTCTAAGAGCACTGATAAGTCTGCCAGTCCCTGAGTTCCTTCGATTGATTTCTTGGGTGTTCAAAATGATTTGATATTTACCTCAGCATTCAAGAGCTGAGACAAGCCTAGGATCTTCCTACTCTTTGCCATCTTAACTCCTCACCCTCAAGTGCTATTTTAAAAAAGGTCTTATGGAGAGGAGAAGGGAATTGGGATAAAGTGGAGGGGGAGACCAACCATGAGAGACTGTGGACTCTGAAAAACAATCTGAGGGTTTTGTAGGGGCGGGGTGGGGGTGGGCGTTTGGGTGAGCCTGGTGTGGTGGGTATTATGGAGGGCACGTATTGCATGGAGCACTGGGTATGGTGCATAAACAATGAATTCTGGAACACTGAAAAGAAATTTAAAAAAATAAAAATAAAAAGGTCTTATGAAACCTTGAAATGTAATTGGAGGTACTGTGAAAAGTTGAGAAAGGATGATCTTTTCATTAATAACTGGTGGCTCATTATGTACTAATAAGAGGGGAAAATGAAAGTTGATTACTACTCAAATATGCAATAACATAATTGTTGGTGAATAAGAAACCTAAGTGTGAACATTTAAAAAAAAAAAAAGATCTTAGAATATAATCTAGGAGAATATCATCATGATTTTGGGCAGGGAATAATTTGCTAAAGGAATAGAAGGTACTAACCACTAAGGAAACCATTTATAAATTGCAATAAATCAAAATTAGGAAGAATTGAGCATCAGAAGACAGCATTAAGAGAATTAAAAGATGAATTTGACAAAGACCTAATGAAAAAGATAAATAGAAAAATAGGCAAGATACGTCACCTCCACAACAGAGATACTCATGTGGCCAAGAAATGTATGAAAAGGTGCCGAAGAAATAAAAGTTAATCGGTTCAATTGTCACCAAAGAAATGAAAGTTAAAACATTAACGATTCTGCTATCCAAAATGACAAAGCTAGTGCTGGCAAGAACATGGAAAAATTAAAACTCTCATATACTATAAACTGGTTGGACAAACACTTTGGACAAATGATTTGGAAGAAGCTACCAAAGTAGAGCATGCAAATTCCCTAGGCCCTGGAATACAGTTTTAAGTGTGCCCAAGGTAAATGCTTGAGATGATAAATGCTTGAGATATGCCCCAGGGGGTGTGCAAGAATACCTAGGGCAGGAGTAGTTGGAAGAGCCCAGAGTTGGCACCTCTTTCATGCCCATCAACTGATGATTCCATTACCAATGGAATGGGTAAGTTAATTGGGGTGTATTCTAGTAGTAATGCAAGTGAACACAGCTAGATAACTATCAATTCATTGCGAACACTCAAAAAACCAACCTGGGGACTCACAGAACAAAGTCCACAACAAGAGGAGCAAAACAAGCAAAAACTAAAGGAATTTGTGACCACTAACCCAGTCCAGCAAGAAATATTCATGGGGACTCTTTGAGTGGACAGAAAAGACCAAAAGTGACAAGTCAAGAAACGAAAAGAGAAAATCTCAAGAAACAATAGTAAAACAAGGAATAAAATGGTACTAATTCATAGCTATCAATGAATAGCTCTGAATGTAAGTGAGCTAAACACTCTCATCAAAAGACATAAGGTGTCTGAATGGATAAAAACACAGGACCCATCTACACGCTGCCTACATGTGACTCTGTTTAGATCTAAAGACACCTGCAGATTGAAAGTGAGGGAATAGAGCAACTCCAGAAAGCTGGAGTATCAATATTTACACTGATCAAACCAGATTTTAAATGAAATACTATAACAAGAGATGAAGAGGGGCATTATATCATAATTAAGGGGGTCTATCCAACATGAAGATCCAACAATTGCAAATATTTGTGTCCCTAACATGGGAGAACCCGTATATATTAATCAATTAATAATAAATAAAAGAATTGATGATAAAAACAATAGGGGACTTACATCCCACTTACATCAATGGACTGATCATCTAAGCAGAAAATCAACAAGGAAACAATGGCTTTGAATGATAAACCAGACCAGACAGACTTAACAGTTATTTTCAGAGCAATTCATCCTAGAGCAGCAGAATGAATACACATTCTTTTCGAGTGCGCATGCGATAATCTCCAGGGTAGGTCATGTACTAAGTGACAAAGCAGGCCTCAACAAGTACATAAAGATTGAGATCATGTGATGCATAGTTTCTTACCACAACACTATGAAACTTGAAGTCAACCAGAAGAAAAAATTTAGATAGACCACAAATACATGGAGTGTTAACAACATGCTACTAAACAAACAGAAAATCAAAGAAAATAATAAAATGGTACATGGGAACAAATGAAACAAAAACACAACCGTGTAATACCTTTGGGATGCAACAAAAATGCTCCCAAGGGTGAAGTATGTAGCAATATAGGCCTACCTCAAGAAGCAAGAAAAATCTCAAATAAACAATCTAACTTACACTAAAAGGAGATAGAAAAAGAACAACAAACAAAACCTAAATCCAGGGCCACCTGGGTGGCTCAGTTGGTTAAGCATCTGCCTTCGGCTCTGGTTGTGATCCCAGGGTCCCGGGATAGAGCCCAACGTAAGGCTTCCCTGCTCAGTGGGAGTCTGCTTCTCGCTCTCTCTCTGCCTCTCCCCCTGCTCATGTCCTCTCTCTCTCTCTCTCTCTCTCTCTTTCAAATAAATAAATAAAATCATTTTTAAAAGCCTAAATCCAGAAGAAGGGAAATAATAAAGATTAGACCAGAAGTAAATGATATATAAACTAAAAATAAACAAACAAACAAACAAATAGAACTGGTCAATGAAGCCAGGACCTGGTTCTTTAAAAAAAAATAAAATGAAATTGATAAAGCCCTAGCCATTCACTTATTTGTGGAGCATAAGGAATAATATGGAGGACATGGGGAAATGGAGAGAAGGGAGTTGGGGGAAATCGGAGGGGGAGAAGAACCATGAGAGACTGTGGACTCTGAGGAACAAAGTGAGGGTTTTGGAGGGGAGGGAGATGGGGGGTTGGGTGAGTTTGGTGGTGGGTATTAAGGAGGGCATGTACTGCATGGAGCACTGGGTGTGGTGCATAAACAATGAATTCTGGAACACTAAAAAGAAATTTAAAAAATAAATTAAAATTTAAAAAAAGAGAGAGAAAGGACCCAAGTAAATAAAATCACAAATGAGAGAAGAGAAATAACAACCAACACCACAGAAACACAATTATAAGAGGATATTATGAAAAACCACATGCCAACAAACTGGACAAAGAAATATTACGTATAAATTACCAAAACTGAAACAGGGAGAAATAGAAACCTGGGGTAGACTATTAACTAGCAAAAAATTAAATCAGTAATCAAAAATCTCCCAACAAACAAAAAGTTCAGGGCCAAATGACTTCACAGGCAAAGTCTACCAATTACCTAAAGAAGAGTTAATATCTAATCTTCTCAAACTATTCCAAAAATAGAAAAGTAAGGAAAACTTCCAAATTTGTTCTATGAGGCCAAAATTACCCTGACACCAAAATCAGATAAAGACTCCAGTAAAAAAGGGAATACAGGTGAATATCCCTAATGAACTTGAATGCAAAGATTCTCAATTAAATACCAGCAAACTGAACTCAACAATATATTTAAAAAAAAAAAAAAACATTGACCATGATCAACTGGTCTGCAAGTCTGGTTCAATAGTCACAAATCAATCCATGTAGTACATCACATTAATAAAAGAAAGGGTATGAACAATATGATCACTTAAATACATACAGAAAAAGGACTCAACAGATAAAAATCCTCACCAAAGTAGGTCTAGAGGGAACATACATCAACATAATAAAGGCCATATACCAAATACCCAGAGCTAATGTCATCCTCACTGGGGATAAACAGAGGTTTTCCTCCATGGTCCAGAACAAGACAGGGATGTCCACTCACACTGCCATAGAGTACTGGAAAGTCTTACAGACAACCACCACCAAGAGTAGGCCTCCAAATCATCATGGAAGAAGTCAGACATTCACTACTTGCAGATGACATCTCATATATAGAAAATCTGAGAGATTTTTCTCTATACAGACAATCTGAAAGACTCCACCAAAAAATTCCTAGAACTGAATCATGAGTTCACTAGTCACAGGACACAAAATCAATATGCAGGGGGCACCTGGGTGGCTCATTGGTTTAAACCCTCTGGCTTCAGCTTGGGTCATGATCCCAGGGCCCTGGGACTGAGCTCCACATTGGGCTCTCTGCTCAGCGGGGAACCTGCTTCCTCCTCTCTCTCTCTGCCTACCTCTCTGCCTACTTGTGATCTCTGTCAAATAAATAAATAAAATATTTTAAAAAATCAATATGCAGAAATCTGTTACATTTCTATACACCAATAATGAAGCAGTGGAAAGAGAAATTAAGGAACCACTTAAAATTTCACCAAAAACCATAAAATACCTAGGAATAAACCTAACAAAAGTGGTGAAAGACCTGTACACGGAAAACTATAAAACATTGATGAAAGAAATTGAAGATGACACAAAGAAATGGAAAGCATTTCATGTTTACAGATTGGAAGAACAAACCTTGTTAAAATGTCTATATACTACCAAAAGCAAATAACACATTTATTGCGATCCTTATCAAAATACCATTAACATCTTTCACAAAGCTCGCATAAACAGTCCTAAAATTTGTATGAAACCACAGAAGGCCCTGAATATCCAAAGCAATCGTTAAAAAAACTTATGATGTACTACATGATGGCTAACCAAATGTAATAAAAAAGAAAGACAGAAAGAAAAAAGCAAAGCAAAGCAAAGCTGGTGCCATCACAACTCCAGACTTTGAGCTCTATTCCAAAGCTGTAGTGATCAAGACAGTATGGCACTGGCACAAAAACAGACACATAGATCAATGGAACAGAAAAGAAAATCCTGAAATGGACCCAAAACTCTATGGTCAACTAATCTTGATAAAAGAGGAAAAAATGTCCAGTGGAAAAAAGACAGTCTCTTCAACAAATGGTGTTGGGAAAATTGGACAGCCACATGCAGAAGAATGAAACTGGACCATTTCCTTACATCACACACAAAAACAGACTCCAAATGGATGAAAGAACTCAATGTGAGACAGGAATCCATCAACATCCTTGAGGAGAACACAGGCAGAACCTCTTTGACCTCAACTGCAACAACTTCTTATTAGACATGTCTCCAGAGGCAAGGGAAACAAAAGCAAAAATGAACTCTTGGGATTTAATCAAGATACAGTGAAGGAAACAGTCAACAAAACTAGAAGGCAACCTATGGAGTGAGAGAAGATATTTGCAAATGATGTATCAGATAAAGGATTAGTATCCAAAATCTATAGAGAACTGATCACACTCAACACCCATAAAATAAATAATCCAGTTATAAAATGGGCAGAAGACTTGACTAGACAATCTTCCGAAGAAGACATCCTGATGGCTGACAGATATGTGCAAAGATGCTCAATATCTCTCATCCTCAGGGAAATACAAATCAAAAGTATGATGTCACCTCACACCTATCAGAAAGGTTAAAATTAACAACTCAGGAAACAAGAGATGTTGGTGAGGATGAGGAGAAAAGGGAACGTTTTTGCACTGTTGGTGGGAATGCAAACTGGTGCAGCCATTCTGAAAAATAGTGTGGAGATTCCTCAAAAAGTTAAAAATAAAACTACCCTGTGACTCAGCAATTGCCACACTGGGTATTTTCCTAAAGGAAACAAAAATACTAATTCAAAGGGATACATGTGCCCCAATGTTTATAGCAACATTATCAACAATAGCCAAATAATAGAAAGAGCATAAATGTCCATTAGCTGATGAATGGATAAAGACGTTGTGGGATATAATATAAATATATATATATGCATGTACATACGTATATGTGTGTGTACATCTATATATGTATATATATACATATGTATAATGTAATATTACTCACCATCAAAAAGAATTAAATCTTGCCATTTGCTGTGGTTCTGCTGTTACTCAGTTTCACTGTATTATCTGACTCTTCTTTCTCTCCAAGGGCTGGTACAACCTAGAGAAAAATGACTGTTGCCTCTCTAATCCCTGCTGCCTATTTCCACACAGAAATATCACTTCCTGGCTAAATGTGTACTTCCAACACAAGGGTCTCCAAACCAGGAAGGTGCAGGCTTCTTATCAATCTGTCCCCATCAGTGCCCCTCCCTGGTCATCCAGACTGGCCTGGTTTCCAGATTCCCTGCTCTTGTCCCCCCTGGGATAGGACAGAGAGGCAGAAGAGAAGATGTCCTTGTGCTGGTAGATTCCAGGCTCAGGAGTAGGCTGAGATGGAGAGCGGGAGGTCAAGGTTAGTGACGTCAGAAATGAGCAGCCCAGAGGCTGGGCAAGTGCAGAGGCGGGAAGGCGGAGAAAGGGTGCGTTTCATCAATTCTAAGACAAATCTGTTTTTATAATCATACTCCATTTTATCTCAGAAAACGGGTGTGTCTCACAATCAACAACGTTGTAGCATTCTGTGACGGTTTAACCAGGGATAGGTTAAGCGATACAACTAAGTTAGTGTGAGTAAAATAAAGTAAGACTCGGCTTTCCCAGGACCCAGAAGGGGGGGATTTAGGAAAAGTCCCAGAGGGCGGATGGATTCCCAAGGAAGTTCCTGCAGCTTGGCATCATAGCAGGAGAATTCTCCGTAGCCCATGAGCCGCCGTTGTGGTCTCCCTTCCAAGATCTGGTGGAATAGGGTAAGTTCACGATCCACTCAGGAGCTTTCCTAGTGTAATTGGAACAGCCCCCAGAGGCAGAAGGCAGGGAGAGGCTGAGGACAGAGGCAGACCACTCCGTGGTGACAGGTGGCCATTTTAAATAAGAGCAAAGGGAACTTACATGGGAGGCTTGTCTTGGGGGATAGTAAGACAAATGCATCCCCACAGCTGTCCTCCAAATCTTAAAAAGGATTTGTCCTCCAAATCTTTTTTTTTTTTTTAAGATTTATTTATTTATTTATTTGACAGAGAGAGAGAGAGAGATCACAAGTAGGCAGAGAGGCAGGCAGAGAGAGAGGAGGAAGCAGGCTCCGTGCTGAGCAGCGAGGCCCGATGTAGGACTCGATCCCAGGACTCTGGGATCATGACCCGAGCCGAAGGCAGCGGCTTAACCCACTGAGCCACCCAGGCGCCCTGTCCTCCAAATCTTAACAAATCTTAAAAAGAGCCTTTATAAAGAAGCTCTAACTGGGCTCAGTGACGTGTATTGTTCAGGGGTTTTGAACAGCACACCATCATCTCAAGTCTGAGGCCCCTTCAAGGGCTTCTTAAGCTCAGAGTGCTGAGTTCTGCCCACGGAATTTCAGATTCAGGAGGTCTGGGGTGTGGCCTCAATATTGCAATTCTAGAAAATTCCCAGATGATATTAACTTCCACTCTGAGAAGCCCAGGCCTATCATACCAATGAGCTCAGCAGAAGGCAGGGGTCAGGGCTGTGAAGGGCTTCAGGAGCTTGAGCCAGACAGCTGGAGAGACCCCAGGTCTGGCGCTCATGAGCAGAATTACCTTGGGAAAATTGCTAATGTCTCTGTACCTTTGTTCCCCTGTATGGAAAACGGGGATACTGTTAACAGCACCTAAATCCTGGGACTGGTGTAAGGATGAAGGAAGTTAAGATATGTAAAGTGGGGGTGCCTGGGTGGCTCAGTGGTTTAAGCCTCTACCTTCGGCTCAGGTCATGATCTCGGGGTCCTGGGATCGAGCCCCCGCATCGGGCTCTCTGCTCAGTGGGGAGCCTGCTTCCCCCTGCCTCTCTGCCTACTTTTGATCTCTATCAAATAAATAAATAAAAATCTTAAAAAAAAAAAAAGATATGTAAAGTGCACGGGTTATGCTTGGCAAAGAGCAAGCCCTTCGTAATTATTTACTTAACCAAAAGCACAGGTCCTGGAATCAGACAAAGGGCTTGGACTTGGTAGCTATGTGACCTTGTAAAAGTCACTTACCCACTCTGAGTTTCAGCCTTCTTATTTGTAAAATAAGGATGAAACCGACACCTCTCTTGTAGAGGCTTCGTGAAGATTAAATAAGCTCATATGTTGGTTATTAAATCTTGGGCAAGGAGCACACATCCGCGTTTCCGACCTTCTAAATCCTTTTCCTGCTGGTGAAGGTGTTGGCTCTGTGGTGTGAAGCTGCCCTCTGCTGGACAAGTGTAGAAATTAAACTTCCGAGGTTGCTCCCCAAGTCCTCCCTGTATCAAGCAACAAAGCTAATAGTCTCCAGCAAGTTTGTGTTCTCTGAACACATCTCTTCAGCTGCTGCGACCAAACATGGTTGGATTAACTCACTCTCAAGTACATGGCTTTCCTCTTTTAGCCGACAAAGGAGTCACTTGCCTGTTTACTTTGGTTGCACCTCTTTTTCCCTTTTTATTTTTATGAAGAAAATTGGCTCTGTTGAGATGGTCCCACTTAAATTTTCCGGTTTTCCTGATCACTGCTTTCTAGTGAACTGAGAATATCGGGATAACTGCCTAGTCTGGCAATGAACACGTAGCTACTCTTTCAACACCCCTGTCGTGGTAAGTGCACTTGCAGCACGGTGGCCTGATAACAAGGTCGCTGTGATTTGTAATGGACCAAAGCGGCCAGACAATACATAAAGGACCAAGTGCCCCCCCCACCCCGTGTTCTGATGAAGCTTTCTTCAAAAATGTTGGAATTTGAATTTCACATAATTTTCACATATTACAAAATATTATTATTTGATTTTCCCTCACATATACCAAAACAGGTGCTGGTCTGTTTGGGCCGGAAATCTGGAACTGGCAGCCTCCTAGCCTGGCCATCCTCCAGGATTCCTCTGTGTCCCGAGGGGACCAGACTGGGGATGGGGATGCTATCCCTGAATTCTTTACACCCCTGAGGGTGGCACTCAACTCTGCCGTTTCCCTTGATGCAACATTCACTCTCTGGGCCAGGGGTACACTTTGGAGCCTCGGTCTGGCTTTCCTTTCTATGGTGAATTTCACCCCATACGACAAGGATCCAATATATATTGAGGATTTTTGCATCAATTTTTTAAGGGATATTGGTCTGTAGTTTTGTTTCTTGTGGTATCTCTGTCTAGCTTTGGTATCAGGATCAATGCTGGACCCACAGAGTGAGTTAGGAAGTATATCCTTCTTGATTTTTTGGGAAGAATTTGAAAACAAATGGAGTCAGTTCATCTCTAAATATCAGGCAGAATTCGCATTGTGAAGCCAACAGATTCAGGGATTTTCTTTGCTGGGAGGTTTTGGTTACTTATTCAATCTCCTTACTAGTTATGAGTCTGATAAGACTTTGTCATTCAGTCTTTGTAAGGTTTCTACTTGTAGGATTTGCCTGGTTTACCCAGGTTATCTGATCCGTTGGCAGATTACATTACTGCCTTATAACCCTTTTCATTTCTGTACGATTAATGGTAAGATCTCTTTCATTTCTGGTTTTAATAATTTGAATGTTCTTTTTTTTCTTCCATTAACTTAGCTAAAGGTTTGTCAACTTTATTAATTTTTTTGAAAAACCAACTTTGGGTTTTGTTGTTTTTCTCTAATGTTTATCCATTCTGTTTTATTTATCTTGACTTTATCTTCATTATTTCCTTCTTTCTGTTCACATTGGGTTTAAGGAATCTTTTTTCTAGTTTCTTAAGTTGTAAATTTAGGCTGTTGATTTGAGAGCTTATTTCGTTTAAATATTTCCCTCTTCACACTACTTTCACCACATCTCACCACCATTGTATGTTGTGTTTCCATTTTCATTCATCTCTCAGTATTTTCTGATTTCTCTTGTCATTGGTTTCTTTGGCCTGAAGGTTGTTTAAGAGTGTGTTACTTAATTCCCACAACTTTGGGAATTCTCATTTTCTTTGTTATTGACTTCTAACTTCATCCTATCGTAATAAGAGATCTTTTAATCTTTGAGACTATTTTTGATCTGACCTCTGGTATATCCTGGAGAATGCTCTGTGTTCATTTGAGAAGAATGTGTATTATCTTGTTCTTGGGTAGAGTGTTCTGAAGCGTTTCTTAGATCTAGCTGTTTTCTTGTATTGTTCAAGCCTCCTATTCCTTATTTATTTTATGTAATTTTTCATGTTTCAATTTTTTATTTAAATTCTAGTTGGTCTAAATATAGTGTAATATTAGTTTCAGGAGTAGAATTTAGTTGTTAATCCCTTACAAGTAACACCAGGGCTCATCCTAAGTGTTCTCTCAAATACCCATCCCCCACTTAGTTCTTCATCCCACCCATGACCTTTCCAGCAACCCTCAGTTTGTTCCCTATAGTTGAGAGTCTCCCTCACGTTTTGTTTCTATTTTTCCTTCTTCTATGTTCATCTGTTTTGTTTCTTAAGTTCCACATGAGTGAAATAGTATGGTATTTGTCTTTTTCTGACTGATTTATTTCCACTTAGCATAATACCCTCTAGTTCTACTCACGTTGTTGCAAATGGCAAGATTTCATTCTTTTTTTGATGGCTGAGCAATGTTATGTTGTATATATACATATGACAACCTTTTTTTTTTTTTTAAGATTTTTATTTATTTATTTGACACAGAGAGAGATCACAAGTAAGCAGAGAGGCAGACAAAGAGAGAGGGAGAAGCAGGCTCCCTCCTGAGCAGAGAGCCCAATGCGGGGCTTGATCCCAGGACCCTGAGATCATGATCTGAACCAAAGGCAGACGCTTTAACCCACTGAGCCACCCAGGCACCCCTATCTATCAATCTTCTTAATCAGTTCATCAGTTGACGGACCTCTTTCCATAGTTTGACTATTGTTGATAATGTTGCTATAAACATTGGAGTGCATGGATCCCTTCACATTGTTATTTTTGTATTCTTTGGGTGAACACCTCATAGTGCAATTGCTGAGTCATAGGGTACCTCTATTTTTTAACTTTTTGAGGAACTTCCAAACTGTTCAGAGTGGCTCTACCAGTCTGCATCCACAAATAGCACACGAGGGTTCCCCTTTCTCTGCATCCTCGCCAGCACCTGTTTCTTGTGTTGTTAATTCCAGCCACGCTGACAGGCAGGAGGCGGCGTCTCATGGTTTCGATCCGTATTTCCCTGATGATGAGTGATGCTGAGCATCTTTTCATGTATCTGTTTCTATTCTTATCTTCTGTGTGGTTGTTCTTCTGTCCATCATTGAGAGTGGGGTATTGAAGCCTCCAGCTATCATTGTCTTTAAAAATAAATAAATAAAAATAAAAGTGCTTCTAAGTTCATGATGAAGATGTTAGTTGAAAGATGCTATCAACTCACATGGTTTCACTGAATTAAGTAAATGGCATTTTCCTTATGCTACGTTTGAAAACGCCTCTGTCTTCCTGAGAGCTGTTAGTTGAAAGATGGTTTCTACACAGAGTTGATTCATTGTGATAAGTATATGGCACTTTCCTTATGACGTCAATGCCACTCCCAGGCAGCACATCTGATGGCCTTCCCTGGGGTCTCGTAAGCAGCTGCAGTCATACAACAGTTTGACTGGGAGCTGGCCCTTTTCTGATGGCCTCATCTACAGATCTTGTGGCCAGTTTGGGCTCTGTACCCTGATTTTCCTCCACGTTGTCCCTCTAGCAGGACAGCACGGACTTGTTTCCTTCACAGCTGGGCTCCAAGAGAGCAAGTGTCAGTACACAGGTGCTTGTCAACCCTCTGCTTGCTTCAGACTTGCTCATGGCCTGTTGGTCAAATAAGCCCCATGTCCAAGTCCAGAGCTGATGTGGAAGGGGACCCGTGGGTGATTCCCGAGAACCATCACTTAGTGCGGCACGGAGGGCAGTAATGGGACATTCTACCGGAGGTATCTAAGATGCTGGCTGATATTGGTCATTAAATTAGCAGCATTTAGCAGCACAGGTCATTCATCTAGCAGTACTGCTGATGACCTTGGCAAGTTCTATTGTCAGGGAGAAAACATGACTGGAGAGTGTTCAAAAGGAAGAAGGAGAGAGACACAGGAGATGGTGAGAATAGGCAACTCAAAGAATTTTGTGGCAAGAGAGCAAAGAAAATGTACATGGTGGGAGACATGATATAGAGAGGAGTTTTGTTCTGTTTTGAATGACAAGTCAACATAAAGTATCATGTCATCTGCAAGAGTGAAAGTTTGACCTCTTTGCCAATTTGGATACCTTTTATTCCTTTTTGCAGTCTGATTGCTGCGGCTAGGACTTCCAGTAGTGTATTGAACAATGGTGGTGATAGTCGACATCCCTACAGCATTCCTGACCTCAGGGGAAAAGCTCTCAATTTTTCCCTGTTGACAATGATATTTGCTGTGAGCTTTTCATACATGGCTGTTATGATATTGAGGTATGTTCCCGCTATCCCTACACTGTGGAGTTTTAATCAAGAGAAGACACTGTGTTTTGTGAAATGCATTTTCTGCATCTATTGAGAGGATCATGTTTCTTGTGCTTTTCTTACATTTTAGGTAGTTTCAGTACATGCCTGATGGGATCCTTAAAGTTCTAAACCTCAAGCATGGTAAAATCATTTTGGCCATGAAACACTTTAAAGTGGATGTTAATGGTTGCCCTATAAAAGTTATAGAGAAATAAACGTCCTATGAATCATCTTTTGGGTCATTTTATGTTGGTCAAACCAACATAAAAGTATGCGGCAAGATTTTTCATTCAAAACAGAACATGAGAGGAGAAAGGTCTGCAGGAAAAGCGGACTCCCTGCGGATCAGGGAGCCCAATGTGGGACTTGATCCTGAGACTCCAAGATCATGACCTGAGCCGAAGGCAGTTGCCTAACCAACTAAGCCACCCAGGTGCCCAGGTTCAGAGTCTCTTATGGTTTGCCTTCCTTTCTGTTTTTATCTTATTTTATTTTCCCTTTCTTTCCCCTATGTTCATCCATCTAGTTCTTAAATTCTACATATGAGTAAAATCATATGGTATTTCTCCTCTTATGTGCTCTCTCATTCTCTCTCTCTCTCAAATAAATAAATAAAATCTTTTAAAAAAGAGAGAGAGAGAGAGACTCTGAACTCTAGGAAACAAACTGAGGGTTTCCAGAGATGATGTAGGTGGGAGGAAGGGATAACTGGGTTATGGGTATTAAAGAGGGTCTCTTTTTGTAATGAGCAGTGGGTGTTATTTGCAACTGATGAATCACTAAATTCTACCTCTGAAACTAATAGGAAGAAAAAAATGAAATTACATTGGTGTAACACAAAGAGATGGAAGTGCTTAAGAAATGTGAACCACGGAGTTTGTTATACATCTAATTGGATTTGTAGAATTTCACTTGATAACAAAGGAGAAATAAAGTTATTTTCAGTTTAAAAAAAAAAAAAAAGAAAGAAAGCAGAGAGTGGGTTTTAGGCATGACAATAAGCTGAGAGATTAGGAAGAACCAGTGTGAATGGGTTCTACTGAGCTATCCCCACAACTAGGGTAAATGAAAACGAGCTCTTGACCTGGGCCAGCCCTAGAAGGAAGGTAAAGTAGGAAGTTTCTGGAGTCTTATTCCCAATTCTGTTTAAAAACTCTCTGGCTGGTCTGACATGTAAAAAGCTTGGAAGTCATCATTTCTATCCTCACAAAAAGAAAAAAGCTCCCCCCCCCCGCAAAAACGCTAGAAATCCTCAAGTCTTAGATACGTTAGGAAATTGAAGTTACAGGAAACATTGTCACCCAAAAAACTGGAGAGTCTAGCACATAAAAAGAATCGTATTTTACCAGGAGCAGAAGCTGCAGCTGGAGCCTGGTAGGAAAACATATAGGACAACTGACTGATTACTGGACACGGAGCCTAGTCTAGCTTGAGAGACAAACATGTGCAACCCCGCCCCCCCTTGCCCCCATCCCCCACAAACTCTACTGAGTTTTACGTGCAGTAGCACCACCAAGTCCTCAGGGTGAATATGGAAGAAAAATTCTCCTGTACATTCTTCAGGGGCAGGGGGAAAGTAACCATTTAAAAATAGGCTCAGGGTGCTCTGTTCTCCTTGAAAAAGGTCTGCCTTCATGGGAAACTGTCTACCAGAGCTTAAGCAAATTTGGTTTCCCAGAACCTAACTGACCTGGGGAAGGGGAAATACCCAATTCTGGCCCCCTCTTTCTATCCCATTTAAAGGGGAAGGAGGAGGAAGCTGAGAATCAGAGACACAGATTCACTAGAACATTGAGACCTAATCATAGATTATAGGATAGTCCTCTTCTATCAATAGCTCGCCATAATAATATATATTGTATAGTAATAGAGACTTGGAGCTAAAAGAACTGCAAGCCTCGGACTTTAAGAGTCTCTAGGGAAATCCAAAGACACTGGAAAAAATTTTAGCTTCACCTACAGCAAAGAGTAAACACAGCCCAATTCCTAGCCAAAAAACATTCCTTTTACCCAGTAGATTATGTTTGGCTTCCAACGAAGATTATAAGTTATGATAAAAGTCAAAGAGCCCAATTTGAAGGCAAAATAAGTATTAGAGTCAGACTCAGATACGGCAGAGATTTTGGAATTATCAAAATGGAAAGCTAAAATAACTCTAATTATTATGTTGAGGGCCTTAATGGAAAAGGCGTATAATATGCAAGAACAGATGGGTAATGTCAACAAAGAGACGAAATGCTAAGAAAGAATCAGAAGGAAATTCTGTGTCAAAAACACTGCAAGAGAGGTGAAGATTTTTTCTGGTGGGCTCATCAGTAGATTGGACACAGCCAAGGAAAGAATCAATGAACTTGAAGATATGTCAGTAAAACTTCCCAGATTAAAATATAAAGAGGAAAAAACCCAGGAAAACAAACACAGAACCATGAGAAAATTACAGAAGGTGTAATACACCCATAATGGAACAACCAAAAGAGAGAATAGAACAGAAGAAATACTGAAGTAATAATAGCTTAGAATTTCCCCCCAAATTAATGACAGATTCCCAAATCTCAAAAAATTTTCCACCCAGAAAAAAAAAAAAATCTATGCCCAGGAATATCCTATCAAGCTCCATAAGATCAAAAACAAACAATAAATCTTGAAAGAAGCCAGAGGAATAAAGACAACTTTCCTACAGAGAAACAAGGATAAGAATTACATTGCACTTCTTTCCAGAAACCTTGTCAACAAGAAGAACGTGGAGTGAAGTATTTCAAGTGGCTGAAGAAAAAGCATCCCTGTGGTGAAGACAAAAATCTAAGCTCTCCTATTCATGTGTCGAGTTGACGTGCTCTGTATCTCTCTGTCCCTTCTCATGTAAATGTCGCCATGTAACTGATTCTAACAAATAGGATGTAAGCAAAAGCCATGTGTGTCACTTTAAGGCCAAGAAAAGGGTGTGCCTTCTCCATTTTCTTTCCCCTTCACTCTGGTGGATGAAGAAAACCACAAGGTCCCAAGGGTGTGACTGAGCCGCAAGATGGAAGGAACCTGGGTCCCTAAATTGCAGCATGGAAGAAAGTCACCTGTAAACCAAGAATACCCACAAAGAGCTGTTAAGTAAAAAGATTAGATTTCTATTGTTTGTGCATTTATACCTTTGGGATCTGTTTGTTACAGCAGCTAGTACTATACTAGTTATTACAATTCTCTTTCTCCTTTTTCTAGAGAAACCTCTGAGTGTTCCTTAACCCTGTGACGTGCTTTAACCACATGCTTTTTCTCCAGGAACTTTCTAAGCCCTTTCAGGAATTGTCCAAATCAGGGTTTCCCTGACCATTTATCAAGATCTCTCAGTACTATTTTGAGGCTCTGCTGGGAAATAACTAAAGTTTAGGTGGTATCTTATCTTTTGAGGTTCCAGAACCCCAGGGAAAAGAAAGATCAAGTTGGCAGTGACTTCCCCCTCCCAGCAATTTGGTTCTTCCCTCCCAATCTAGCATTTCCATGTCCAACAGATGAAGATTTCCACCGTGAAATGGCAATTCTCCTTTCCCATGCCTCAGAGCAGCCTGTGAAGGCCAATGCTGGGAACTCTTAAGTCCAAGGTTGCCCACTGACACTGTCTCAATTAGCTATCACCATAAAAATCGTACATAAACAAGCCACCTCAGGACTTGATCATTTAAAACAAAACAAGAATCTCACATCTTCATTGGATGGCTGTGTAGAAAAGGTCTCATTCCAGAGCCTAGGCTGGAGGGATAGTGACTACTTAGGCATGGTTTTGTCATGGTAGAGGACAAAAGCTCCCCGAGGTGCAAGTGGAAGCATGTGAGACCTTTCAGTATCTATGCTCAGGCTTACCTGTAGTCACATTCAACTGGCCAAAGCATGTCATATGGCCAGGCTGAGTAAAGGGCATCAAGGTCCACTCTGCACACATGAGGCTTACCAGGTATCATGTGGGGATGAATTAATTCAATCTACTGCAGTCCCTGAGAAATGCAGCCATAGGAGGCTAGTAGCTATGCTTACCTAAGGTCCATGGGGCCTCTACTGAAGGTCAGAAGTGTGTATTCAGGGCACCCAGGCAGCTCAGTTTGTTAAGCGATGGCCTTCAGCTCAGGTCATGATCTCGGGGTCCCGGAATCACGTCCCGCATTGGGCTCCCTGTTCAGCTGGGAGCCTGCCTCTCCCTCTTCCGCTCTCCCTGCTTGTGCTCTCTGTCAAATAACTAAATAAAATCTTATAAAAAAAAAAAAAAAAAGAAGTGTTTATACACCAGGAGACACTATGAATATTTTGCGGGATTCGGGCTCTGTAGAATCCCTGACTTATGTACCACAATAATTGGAGGAAATATGAAGTCAGACCAATAGCATAATTAAAGAACCATCACGTTAATTTCATAGGTGCTCTGTTCATATTTAAGTACCTACTAATAGAAACCCATTCTATTGATCATTAAAGCCATGCACTGTCTCGAAAACAGGCTTCAGTCACTCCTCATGCAGACTAAGATCAAGTCTTAACAGGAACGGAACTGCTGAGTGATAGAACTGAGGGGAAGCTCTGACACTATCTAGCCGGTCCAATTCCCTCTTTCTGAAGATGAGGAAACAGAGGCAGATACAAGCAGCCTGACTTACAAGCCACTTAAATACGAATGCCGGCCCTGTATTGTGCCCACCCCAGCAATTTGTTCCTGTGAGAAAGTTTCGTTGGCAATTACGGACTTGTACTAAGGTGGGGGCCCCATGACAGTAACTGAGATCACGGGCCGTGGGTTCCAAGTCAAGAATTCAGGGGGGTTGGGGCTCCTGGATGGCTCCGTTGGTTAAGCATCTGCCTTTGGCTTAGGTCATGATCCCAGAGTCCTGCGATCAAGCCTAGTGGCATCAGCATCAGACTCCCTGCTCCGTAGGGAGCGTGCTTCTCCCTCTCCATCTTCCTCTGCCCCTCCCCCAGTTTATAGTCTCTCTCTTTCTCTTAATTAAGGTTTTTTTTGTTTTTGTTTTTGTTTTTTTAATAATGGTGACCCATTGGGTCGACCTCTTCCTAGGAAAAACCCAATCAAAGCTGCATATGAACTTCAGGGCTCTCAGCCTCTAAAACCCTAACATAATATTCCTCTTCGGTTACCTCATAACCCATGTTAATACTTTTTTTTTTTTTTTTTTGTAAGCAAGGGATGCTTATTGCCAACGATGCCCTAGTATCCCCCTTCCTGACATTCTCCACTTTTCCATTTAAAGTAGTCCTTCCTCAGGTGAAGATGGAAATGTCAATCACCTTGAGCTAAGACATCACTCCTGCTCTAAAAATGCTAACGTCACACACAGGGAGCACTGTCATAACAGGGAGGCAAACCATAAGGGACTCTTCACTCTAGGAAACAAGCGGAGTTTTGCCGGAGGGGTAGGGCAGGAGCAGGGTCACTGGGTGACGGGCATTCAGGAGGGCGCCCCAAGTAATGAGCACTGAGTATTACACACAACCGATGAACCCCTAAATTCTACCCTTGAAACCAACACCCTCTACGTTAAGTAAATTGAATTAAGTAAAAAGTAATAAAAATTCACAAATAAAAGTAGCTGTTCATGAAAACAAACAAGAAGTGCTAACATCCTCTTCTCTCCGGACATTTGAGTCATGTTCTTTGTCCGTCCGTTAGACGTTTCTCACATCGCATGTCCGGCCGTGTAAGACCCGCACAGCTCCACGCAGCCTGTCCCCGGCACAGAGGAGTGACCTTCACGTCGAAGTCCATAGAAATGGCCGCAAAAACCGGGGGAGAGAGATTTTCCCAGCGGCTGCTTAGATCACAGGCACAGTCGGCCAAGTCTGAGGAAACCCTCCCTGAC
The DNA here is from genome assembly GCF_964662115.1 of Mustela nivalis. Classification (NCBI taxonomy): domain Eukaryota; kingdom Metazoa; phylum Chordata; class Mammalia; order Carnivora; family Mustelidae; genus Mustela; species Mustela nivalis. Next base: position 5,626,890 of record NC_139035.1, on the reverse strand, counting down.
CAAATGTTGGTCGCACTGCGCCGCCCCCTCCACCAGGCCTCCGCCTCGGGCGGCCCACGTGCCCCTCCCCCCACAGCCGGAGAGCCGCGCGGCGTCCGTCTACGCAGACCCCCGGCCGGGACGTGCTCCCGAAGCCTCGTCCCGACCGCCGCTCCCGCGAGCTTCCAGCCCGACGCCCCGCGCCGCCCGCGGGCTCCGCGGCCCCAGCTCGTCTCTGCCGCTTCCGAGTCGAGCCCGTCTCGCCCCCCGCGTGGTCGTCTCCACGCCGGCTTCGTATTTCTGAAGAAAGCCCTCCTGTCCGTCTTACCACACGCGCCGGGATAATTGTTTTCTTTCACGACCCCCCAACAAGAACCCAGACCCCGAGTCTTTTTCCGGAGCGGGACGGGCTCCGGGGCTCGCGCGCTCCCCGGCCACAGCGCGGGCGTCGGGCGCCCCGCGGCACAGCCTCCCCGGCGGCCTCCTGCACCGCCCCACGCGGGCGGCCGACGGCGGCGCCTCAGGAGGTTCCTTCCCGGCGGCCCCGGAGCTCCGCACCCGCGCCGGCCCGCGGCCCGCCGGGCTTCCCCGAAGGCCCCGACCCCCTCCTCGGCCGCCCCACCCCTCGCGGGTCCGCCCTTCCCGAGGCCCCCCGGGAAGCTCGGCGCCGGCGCCTCGGGCGCTCCCGCAGCCCCGGAGGACCCGGCGGGCGCCTCACGGCCGGCGAGAGCAGAAGCCCGGGCCCCGCGGCCTCCCGCCGCCGAGGGCGCACACGGCGCGCGGAAGCCGACGGCCCGCGGGGTGGGGGTGGGGGCGGGGGGAACCGAGAGCGCGGCGGGCGCGGCGGCGCAGGCCGGTCCGCGGGAGACGCGGCGAGGGTCGGGCGCTCGGCCCGGAGCTCCGCGACGCGCCGAGCGGCCGGAAGCTGCGCGGGGAGGAGGGTCCGGAGCGGCCGCGGGCGCCGTCCCCCCGCGCCGCCGCGGCCGCTGACATCAGCCGCGCTCCTCCCCTCGCTCCCAACACCCTCAGCTCGCGGCCGGACCCTCCTCCTCCCACCACGTGTCCTCCCCGCTCCCTCCCGAGGGGGCCGCTCGCACGGGAAGCCGGAGAGGCGGCGGGGATGGCGCTGTGACAGCGGGGCCGGAGCCCTCGGCGTCTCCCCCCGCGGCCGCGGCCCCGCGCCCCGGCCGCCCGGTGAGTGCGCGCGGGCGGCGGGCGGGCGGGAGGCCCGGGGTGGCGGGGCCCTTCCCGCGACTCCGGGGCGGCTCGGCGGCGGCGGCGGGGGCGGGGGCGCGAGGCTGCAGCGGCGGCGGCCGCCACCGTCTTTGTTGCGGGCCCGCCCGGGTGGCAGGCGGCGCCGGCTCCCGCCGCCCGGCAGGTGCGCCAGGGCGGGGAGGGGGCCCGGGCGGGGAGGAGGGCTGGGCCGCGGCGGGAGGCGGGGGCGGCGGGGGCGCTCCCGGCGCGGGACCCGGGAGAAAGGGAAATGGGACAAGATGGCTGGAGAAATCCGAGCGCGCCCGGGGGCGCGGCGGCCGCGGGCGGGGCGCGGGGGCCGTGGGCGGGTGGGCGGCGGCCCCGGCCGCGGGCGCCTCGCGAGGGGGACACCGTCGCTGCCGGGCGGTGTCACCTCTGCCCCCACCTCTTGCCCAGGAGCGGGCGGGGGAGGCCGCGGCCAAGTTCGGGCCCCAGCTCCGGAGACCTGAAACCCGGTCCGCTTGCCCCAGACCCGTCGCGTTCGCCCGTCCTGTTTGGAAATCTCGAAAAAGCACACTTGGAACTCTGGAGGCCTCTTTTCTTTGGAAGCCGGGTTGGCTACGGCCCCCAGGATGCACGCTCCCTCACACCTAGCAATTGCCCGCGCCCCTAGAGGGCAGGAGCGCGGCCCTTTGTACTGGCCTGCTGTTCTGGCCCGAGAGTGTTTGCGGCCCAGAGGCATTTCCCTGGGGGGCCGGGGGGGGCGGGGTAGCAGATAAGCTGCACCTTCTTGGGGATCCAGGCACACACCGCACTACGTGTCACTGAGTCTGGGGCAGAATGACTCTGTTTTCTGCACCAGCTCACGGCAGAATCTTTGGCTTTGGAAAGCCCAGGTGATGGGTATCCCGGGCCCACCAACCCTCCTGATGCTAATCTGGCCCGTAGCCACACCTGGCTGAGGAAGTGTCCTATCTGGATCCAGACACCTTGGTGGGTGTCCCCTTTCCTGCCACTGATTTCATGTCTGAGCGGCGCCGGCTGTGAGAAAGTTCTGTCGTTCACAGCTCTTGAAAAACCTCTTCCAGGAATGTTTACCCACCGGCCTGTTCTGCCCCTGGGTCTCTACAGAACCAGTCTGGTCTCTTCCCCAGGTAGCTTTTTTAACTATCTGAAGGCAGTCGGCTGTGCTATCTGCCTGCAGCCCCTCTTCTCATAATTAAATATGTCACCTTCCAGCTTCCTGGTGCTTTTCCTAAATCCCTTCCTCTCCAGGCCTGACTCCATTCCTTCCCTTACTCCAGCCTAAACAGGGCTCGGGGCTGAGAGGTTTGTGCACACTAAGTCACCCCCATCCTGGGTTTTGAAGAGTTCACACCAGCGCCTTGATTTTTCTCAACTGAATCTTGCAGACATGGAGTCCACAGCCTACACTCTCAATCTGACCCTAAAAGAAGAAGAAGAGGAAGAAGAGATTCAGAGCCGGGAACTGGAGGAGGGCCCCACAGATATGCAGAAAGTCCGGATCTGCTCCGAGGGTGGATGGGTAAGTGAGAAGGTGTGGGGTCCGCACAGCTGGGAGGAGAGAAGCAGGCCTGGGAGCCACGCTTGTTTTAAGTCTCCTCCTAAGGCAGGCATAGGAAGTAAAAATAGCGCAGCCCAGCCCGGTATGTTTGCATTCCTGAGAAAACAGTCCTGTGGCTTTAAAAGGCACTGTGGAGAATGGAAGAGCCGGTTCGAGGAATGGTCTCTCATCATCATTCGGATTGGAAATCCAAGAGGCAGAGAGCTGATCTCTCTGCTGTTCCCCTGAGTCCCCTGTACCTGCTCAGTGCCAGGCATGGTGCAAACCAGCTACCGAATCGCCGGGCTTGCTGATCTCTGGTAAAGAAAAAAATTATCCTGACGCTTGTGACGATGATAAAGAAGGCTATTCAGGACTGTTGCGATAGGTGTCAAGACTGTTGCAGTAGGAAAGAGAGCTGGGGCTCAACACGGAATACAGTGAGACCAGCGGGGATTTCTAGCCAAGGAGCCAGAGCGGAGGGGTCAGTGGACGGAAAGTTACTCAGGGGAGATATCAAGAATAGGGGGATTCTTGCTAAAGGCCGGGCTGGGCAGGCTGGGGAGCCCGCATGGTGGCCTGGCGGAGAAGAGGGCTCAAGGAACCTGAGTTTGGGAAGGAGAGAGTCTGCTGCTAGTGGAAGGGACCCCTTTGAAACAAGACTTGGGATGTTGAGCTGACATGCAGAGAGCTTCGGGACGGGAGGCCAGTTGGTTCTCTGTGACCGCCGCTCGTGATAGCATGCACAGGGGAGCTGCATTTCCAGAAGAGTGTGGTAGAATTAGAGTGAATTTAGAAAAAAGTGAATGCAGCACAGTCCATCCTAACCCCATCCTAACCCCAGCCTGTGGCAGGTCTCCGTTGTGGCGCAGCGCTTCTGTGGCCTTGTGCCATGGGAGCTTCTGGACATTTCAGGGGGGAAATGTAGGTGTAATGGGTGTTTATTGTTATGCTTGGGTGTGGTTATTCACAGTACATACTAGACATCATGCCGTTTGGGCACAAACAGTGAAAATCTTAAACATGCAACAAATTGACATTCCTTTTCCCTGCTTAGTTTTATATGTCGACGTTATCAGTAGCCACTATATTCTTTGTTTCCAGTAAGAGATCTGTATTCCTAGAATCCTAGTCCTCCCAAATGTCCAGTTTGGCTCCTCTCCCACACAGGGGAACTGGGGAGCAGAGGGGTTATCTACTCTGCCCCAGGGATACACATGTGCACTGGTATTTGGTCTTAAAAATGCCTATTGAGCTGGACCCTGTGTGTGTTATGTTATACCTCAATCAAAAAAGAAAAGAAAAACAATACAGCACCAGGCTCTGGGCTCATAGTCTGGCTGTCTAGGCTGCACTGCCCTTGTCTTTTTGTGTTGTTCTCTGCCTGTCCCAGCCTCCTCCCTGGTTCTGCTCCCCCATGGCCGGGGAGACTTTGGACGACAGGAGTCAGTCCCATCTAGCCTGGAGTGAGACCTCAAGGCAGGAGAATCCTTGGGCTTTAAGGCTGAATCGGCCAACCCAGAACATCTAAGTAGTGTGGATGGGGCCTCACTCAGGCTGGAGAACTCAAGAGGCTCTCAGCAGAAGGCAGGCATGCCTTCTTGAGCAGTGGGTAGCTTGACTCCCAGACCTGCCCCCTCCTGGGAACATCTGGCAATATCTGAAGACATTTTGGGCTCTCGTGACTTGGGTCAGCTGCTAGGGAGAGACCAGGGACACTGCTGACCACCTACAGTGTGCAGGACAGCCCCCCGTCATCCATCAGTGCTGAGGCTGACAACCCGGCGTTAGGGTATTAAACTAGGGAGAGAAAGGAAATGAATCTTCCTTAGATAGGTAGTTTGGTTGTAGAGAGTGGGCTTAGGGCGATCAATAAAAGCCTTTCCGATGTAAGACCTGTGCTATATATTAGGATAACATTTCATAGGAGACTTGGAGTTTCAAGAAGAGAAAAGGAAAAAATCTTTCATGAATTGAGTAGCCCTGGCCAAGGAAAGGGAGGAGGCCTGCACTCCAGACACAAGGAGGCCCGAGCAGGAGCCCCAAGAGGAAAGCTTGTGGGCAGAGTTGGGAGCAGCTCCCGCGGCTCAGTGGCCTGCTGAGAAGCCTGGGCTTTGGGATCAGACTCTAACTTGGTGACTGCCAGCCAGGTACAGAGCAGCTGCTTCCTCACCATAAAGGTAGGGTAGTGGGTCCCATTTCTTTATGTTATGTAAAGGATTCTGTAAGATACTTAAACGTGTAAGAGGGACTGCCCCTGGTGCCCGGTGTCCAGCAGACCCTCTCCCTGTGCACCGGTCACAGCCCTTGGCCCTGAGCTCCCTGCCACCTTCGCTGCGTGGTTCTGCCGCGTCCTCAGCGAGGCTGTGTGGCGTCTCCGTGCTGCCTGACGGTGACCCCTGGAGGGGCACTGGACGCCAGCTTGCCGGCAGAGCAGGGCCGCACACAGCCGAAGGAGAGAACGTGTCTGAGGTGTCCTGCTGTTCTGAGGAGAGGGAAGGGGACAGGGATTGAGGGTCCCTACCTGGGAGGCCGGAAAGGGTGTCTGGGCGTTGGACACAGGCTGCCTGATTCCTGAGTGTTGCCCAGGGCCGGCCCTGTTTACCTTCTGCTGTGCTCAGCCCGATGAAAAGCCTCTGGAGAGAAGGGAGGCTGCGCCACGGGGCCTGGCTGAAGGCTCGCCCCGTTCTCACAGAGGCTCGCTGTGAAGGGACTGTCCAGCCACGGTACTGTGTGTCTCTGGAGCATAATGTGGGCTTGTTTGAAGAGCCTCTGGGCATCAGCTGTATGAGGACATGAATCTGGCCCCAGCCAGCCTCCAGCTACCTTCTCGGGGCTTCAGGGCTCCTGATGTTCTTACCAGGCCGGGGACGGGTTACCTTTGTGAGTATCGATAGACCCTCCGAAATGACAGGCTTAGCCAGTCCTGTGCCCCATTTCATCAGCACAGGGAAGAGGACTATAAATAGGTATGGCCTAGATCTGGAATTTCCTAGGGAGAGAAAAGGCCAAAGAGAGAGTTGTCCAAAAGCCTGGGAAATGGGAAGGGGCGGGGTGGGAAAGTCCCGGCTGCCTGGCTTTCCAGACCGATGAAGCCCGAGGAAGACCTAGCGATCCGAGCCCTTTTCCTTCTACTATTTCACGCGTACTTCAAAGAGGAGGCTTGGTTTTGTGACAGACAACATTTCATGATTCTTTGAAGCCGTTCTGAGTGGAACAAGAGAAGGGAAAATCGGATATTGTTTGCTTAAATCACAAACACATTGTTCAGTGATCATGATCTACAAGAAGTGTCCTAAGTGTGGGGAGATGGGGTGGGCATAGGTTTGCGCTGAGCGAACTTGTGTACCAGCGGGAGAAGTGGACACGGGACCCGGAAGAACTCTGCGTTGTGATGAGGGCCGCCCTGCTGTTGAGCTCAGAGCGCCACGGGAACGTGTAGGTGGGCACACAGCCCGGGGCAGGGCGGGCTTGCTTGGGTGTTAGCCAGGCCAGGAGTGGGGAAGACCTCGGAGCCGGGGGGCGAGGGGAGAGCCACGTGCAGGGACCTGAAAGGTCAGGGTGTGTTTTGCTTGGGACCTGCAGGCATGGAGTCCTGCTGTGCGCGGAGGTGGAACAGAGTGGAGAGCTGGTCACCGGGGAGGCCACTTTGCTTTGTAGGGTCTGTAGCCTGGAACTCAGAGAGTGCTCGGTCCAGACCTAGTGCTGCCGTTCATTGGCTGTGTGACTGTGACTGACAACAGGGCCTCTCTGAACCCATTTCCTCCCGGATTAAATGGGGTTGTTGGAGAAAACAGATGAAGCAATTACAGGGCCTGTCCTAGGAAGTACTCCCTACATAGAGGGTGCCCTGCGAGTGGGAAGGGGGGATGTGGACTTTGGGAGTAAGGAGAAATGCCAATGTCCAAATGACTGAGGGCTGGACACCCAAAGAAGCTACAGGCTGTGCAGACACTAATTTTCTAAGCTGATGAAAAACGGTCTCATAATCACTCAAGCTCTGGACTCAGCCTTGGGGAATAGCTTTGAAAGCCACAATACAAAGGAACCAGCCTGAAACCCAGTGATTTCTTTACCGCTGACATGATGAACTTCAGAGTAGGACTTTGAGTGGCTGAAAGGCACAGCACGATAAAAAGAAGAGCGCACAGCTGAGTGGACGAGAGGCCGCTGGGTTGGCGGCCCGGCTGCCCTTGGGGGCCAGTGCCCATTCCCACCGCTGGGGCGGGGGCAGGGGGGAGAGGAGTAGAGCAGCCTTCTCTGTCCTTAGGGCTTTCTGCGGAAGGTCTAGGCATGAAAGCAAACCAGTTTGCTCCAGTATCTCATTACATAAATTTAAGCTCTAATTAGCTCTTCTTGCCTCCTACTCGTGCTCTTGGAGATTAGAAAAGGCCAAATGAGGCTTCTCGCTCACTGGCTCCTCCTGGGCTTTGGGTTCTGAGTCAAATGGTAGGGCTGGTGCCCCTGGAAAGGAGAACGGGGCGCAGGAACACCTCCACACTCCAACCCTGGGCCAGGGATCTGCCGACTCCAGGAAGGCAGGGGCTGGCTGGGCCTGTTGCATTGGTGGGGGGTTGACTCAGGGGGTTTGGGGCAGTTGCTCCGGGGCCTGCAGTGGGGGCTGAGCTGGGATCACCTGTCCCTGCCGCATGTGTCCCAGCCTGGTGATCTGGTGATCAGTGCTGGGAAGCTTTTCTTCTTGAGGTGCTGCTCTCCTGATCTGTGGACCGAGGCAGTAGTAGACACTCGGCAGGGCCCATGAGACCTGGGCCGTGTGCTTGTTTTGCCTCTAGTAGCCTAGCAAGTGTGGACAGAGCATGTCCCACAGGTCATGGCCCCTCCCCTGTGAAATGAAGGTATGTGAGTCTGTATCTGCATGTGCCTATTAGTTGTTGAGAAAGGCCTGTTCCCTGTTTCAGGTGCCCGCCCTATTCGATGAGGTGGCCATATATTTTTCCGATGAGGAGTGGGAAGTTTTGACCGAGCAACAGAAGGCCCTCTACCGGGAAGTCATGAGGATGAATTATGAAACTGTCCTGTCCCTGGGTAAAGCTTTGTTTTCCTTTGTCTCCTGGAAGCTCGGAGCCCAGAGAGTTGTTCCCATGTCTCTTCTCTGGTGTGTCCGACATCCCTTTCTCCTGAACGTGGACTCTGTCTCCTCAGTGTCTCTGCCCATTTAATTTCCTGTTTTTGATGTAGGCAGGATATAAATATTGTGTCCTTCTACCCAGCAACTTGTGCCGGCTCTCCGAACTCTGCTTATTTAACCCAGGCATTCACATTAAAACGTCATAACCTGGGGCCTCTGGGCAGCTCGGTTGGTTAAGCATCAACTCTTGATTTCAGCTCAGGGCATGCTCTCAGGGTCGTGAGATCAGAGCCCCGCATCAGGCTCTGTGCTCAGTGTGGTACCTGCTCAGTTTTCTCTCTCTCTCTGTCTGCCTCTGTCTCTTTCTCTCCCTGGCCCTCTGCCCCTGTACCATGTACCACGTGCACATGCGCTCTGTCTCTCAAATAAATAACTAAAACTTAAAAAAAAAAAAAAAAAAAAAGACAAGACCAGACCTCAGAAATGTCAGCAGAGGTCTGGGCCTGTGTTTCATAGATTCCTTAGGAGGGAAGGCTGGTCTCCTTACTGCCCTGTCAGGCCTCAGCCCCTTGGGAACGTGCCCCCAAAGACTCCTTCCCTCCAGCATTCATAAGCCATGTAATAAGAACGGAGCCAGCTGGGGACATTGCCTAGTCCGCACATATATGTTCCAGAATGTTCGTCCGCCCACTTCCCCACTCCACGCGGTTCGTTTTGTTGTTGTTGCTGGGACCAGCCCTCGCTAGCAGAGATCCATCAGTTCCCTTGGACAGACATACTTCCTATCATATCTTTTCTTTAAATACCCCTGAGCCCCTTTCCCCCATCTTTTATACATTTCCACATCGAGAACGGCTTGTGCATGGGAGGGTATTCCTCAAGTATTATAAAATACTTGTTTCGGCGGTGCTGTGAGACAGTAACACACAGCTGTTGCCTCTTTTATTTCCTGTAAACAGAATTCCCATTCCCTAAGCCAGACATGATCACTCGGTTGGAAGGGGACGAGGAGTCTCAGAATTCTGACGAGTGGCAGCTCCAAGGAGGACCTTTGGCAGGTACAGCTAAAGCACTCCAGCGTCCGTCCAGTGGGAACACGGTGAAGCTGGAGTTTCTTTCCATATACGTAGTGTGGGTGTTTGAGAGTAAGGCAGGGTTATGAGGCAGGAAGATGATGGGCTTTGGGATTTTAGAATCTTCTTGCCAGTGCTGCGTGACCTTAGGCCACTTCATTCACCTCTCTGAGCCTCCGTTTCTTCCTCTGTGCACTGTGGATAACAATGGCAGTGTGCAGCGTGCAGGAAGCACCTAGAAGCTTCTGGCGTGTGGCCCAGAGCACGTCCTGGGTGAAGGAGGTCCCCTCGGCAGTGCAGCACGTACCTCTGAAGACCAAGGAGGATAATGTCACAAAGCACGTGGCCAGCGTTAACCTCCCCTGGTTTCTGGTCCATTCCACCTTGGGTAGGAAAAGCAGGAGCAGATGCAGTACATATGGGAGCAAGTGTGTCTGAGACGCTCACAGTCCTTTGTCAGGCGCCGTAGCTAGGAGGGTAGTAGTTGGTAAAGACAGGTTTCGAGCAGCCAGTGGTTTTACTCACCTTCTCTCTCTAGCTAAGAGTCTAAAATGCCATAGTTCATTGATTCTAAGACATTCCTCTGCCCCCACTTTGTTAATATCTCTGAAATTAAGAACGCCTGTTAGAATTAATGGCATTTTCCCCCCTTTTTAATGGTGTGTCTTGCAACAGGTGGCACCTGAGTTTTGGTGAGAAAGGATAATTTTCCCAAGCACTATTTGGTTTCTGTGACCACCTTCTAAATAGACACATACAGTGAAACCCAGTTATGACGTTGGTGGGAAGGAACTAGTTTTCTGCCTTAGAGGCTTAACTGTGCTAAGTATGGTTTTGCTGTAGGTTTTCTTGGTTTAAGGGGTGTGATTCGGACCATGATGCATCTAAATTCTGTATTGTATTATGGTGTGTGGGTTATATTCGGTTTTTCAGAAACAAAAAAGTATTTGGACCCAAACATGGCCCACAAAACAGCTAATGGCGTGACCCACGTTGGGTACCTGTATTCAGTTCCCGACTCTGGCCCTTTCGAGCCCACCGACCTGGATGTATTCGCTTCTGGGCGTCCGGGAATTGGCAGATGAGGAAGGGCTTAGGGATGCTGTCTGTTTTAGAGTTCCTGCTCGGGTGACCCTCAGGCTAAGACCTTCCCGGCATCGACCCCATGCCGGGGATAGGCCGGAGGTCCCGCTAAGTGCTGTGCTCTCTGCCCCTCCCCGTTTGTCCGCAGAACCCGAGGAGTCGGAGGTCAAGGCCGCGGACTGGGCAGGTCCCGTGAGCGCCGCCTCGCAGTTTCCCCAGCCCCAGCCCCTGGACGGGCTGGGCCTGCGGCTGCCCCGCGACCTCACGGAGCTGCCCGAGTGGAGCGAGGGCTACCCCTTCTACATGGCCATGGGCTTCCCGGGCTGCGAGCTCTCGGCGGACGACCTCGCCGGCAAGTTCCAGTTCAGCCGGGGCATGCGGCGCAGCTACGACGCGGGCTTCAAGCTCATGGTGGTGGAGTCCGCCGAGAGCACCAACAACTGCCAGGCCGCCAAGCAGTTCGGGGTGCTGGAGAAGAACGTCCGCGACTGGCGCAAGGTGAAGCCGCAGCTGCAGAGCGCGCACGCCATGCGCCGCGCCTTCCGCGGCCCCAAGAACGGCCGCTTCGCCCTGGTGGACCAGCGAGTGGCCGAGTACGTCAGGTACATGCAGGCCAAGGGCGACCCCATCACCCGCGAGGCGATGCAGCTGAAGGCCCTGGAGATCGCGCAGGAGATGAACATTCCGGAGAAGGGCTTCAAGGCCAGCCTGGGCTGGTGCCGGCGCATGATGCGGCGGTACGACCTGTCCCTGCGACACAAGGTGCCGGTGCCGCAGCAGCTGCCCGAGGACCTGACGGAGAAGCTCGTCACCTACCAGCGGAGCGTGCTGGCGCTGCGCAGGGCGCACGACTACCAGGTGGCCCAGATGGGCAACGCCGACGAGACGCCCATCTGCCTCGAGGTGCCGTCGCGCGTCACGGTGGACAACCAGGGCGAGAAGCCGGTGCTGGTCAAGACGCCGGGCAGGGAGAAGCTCAAGATCACGGCCATGCTGGGGGTCTTGGCGGACGGGCGGAAGCTGCCGCCCTACATCATCCTGCGGGGCACGTACATCCCGCCCGGCAAGTTCCCGAGCGGGATGGAAATCCGCTGCCACCGCTACGGCTGGATGACCGAGGACCTGATGCAGGACTGGCTGGAGGTGGTGTGGCGGCGGCGGACGGGCGCGGCGCCCAAGCAGCGCGGGATGCTCATCGTCAACGGCTTCCGCGGCCACGCCACCGACTCGGTCAAGAGCTCCATGGAGAGCATGAACACCGACATGGTGATCATCCCCGGCGGCCTGACCTCGCAGCTGCAGGTGCTGGACGTGGTGGTCTACAAGCCGCTCAACGACAGCGTCCGGGCCCAGTACTCCAACTGGCTGCTGGCCGGCAACCTGGCGCTCAGCCCCACGGGCAACGCCAAGAAGCCGCCCCTGGGTCTCTTCCTGGAGTGGGTCATGGTCGCCTGGAACAGCATCTCCAGTGAGTCCATCGTCCAGGGCTTCAGGAAGTGCCACATCTCCAGCAACTTGGAAGACGAAGATGACGTCCTGTGGGAGATCGAGAGCGAGCTTCCAGGAGGCGGGGAGGCGCCCAAGGAATGCGAGGTGGAGGCGGCAGCGGAGGGCAACTGACCTGAGGGGAGAGCCCAGGTAATGGGGGGCCCCAAGGACGCACTTGGCGCCTCCAGTCACAGCCCTCTTCGGGTTCCCCAGACACCCCTCCTCTTGCCGCTACTGTCTCCTGTTCCAAGAGCTCTCTAGCCTGGGGTCAGGGCGCCACCGACACCCGGCCACCGGCTTCTCCCTGACCTCAGCCTGCGGTTGCCTGGCTTATCTGTGGGTGTTGGACCCGAAGCGCTTGTACTGTACCTAAAATGAACAGAGTCAGCTACCAGAATAGTTCCTCTGAGCGCCGTCGTGCTCAAATTATTTGGGCCTGAAAGGATATAGTCTGACATTGCTCATTTCAACAAAAAGTTTTGTCCTGAAGCCAACTTTCTTCTTTCCCTTATAAATCATGTTGAGCATTTAGGGCCGGGTTATGTTATCTGATGCCCTTGGAGCGACTGTGCTCCCTTTCTGGGGCCTGTAGGGCCGTCATGGGGGAGAGCATGGTGCTGTGGGCCTCGGCTCTCCGTCCTGGAGTGGTCCGCAGAAGCCCACTGGGACGTGAGAACGGTAGCTTAGGCTTGCTTTTCCCTAGGAATTCAGAGGTGTTTTCGAATGTCATCTTAGTCTCCTAGTGACCTTCACATGGATGGAGGGAGCAGTTGCAGTAATTTCTTGTAGTCCACTGACGTCTGAAGGGAGAGATTTCTAAATTGAATCTTTGCACCAAAAAAAGAAAACAGGGCACATATCTAGGACTACAGTGAGTAAAGTCCAAGGACTAGGACAATAGGCCTGGAATTTTCAGAGTTGAATATAGAAGGGGAGCAGCTTTAAGAGGAAGTGGGGGGTGGGACTGACAGATGACACCGGTGACGGTTCACCAAAGTGAACAAGTGGAGGGGAGCCTCCACCCCCCCACCCCCACCCCCCGCCACATACACAGCTCGAGATGAGAGAACAGCCCACCAGGTACAGATTCATTTTACCCTCTTGCTTTCATTTGCCTAATGGTCAGTTCATTTGTTTCCAGAGACACAGTTCAATATGAAAGATCATTCCTCCTTTCACAGAGGACCTAAAACTATTTTGACGTTCTTCGTCCTTCTGTAGTGTAACTACCTGGTTCCATCCTCCTTGCTTTTTTCTCGAAGCAAATGCTGACAAGTCTTTCGTCCTGCTCCTTGCTGTATTAACTCCAGGAGAGACTCCGTCTCCGCCCCTGCCCCCAAACCCAAGTGTACTCATGCTGCTGGACTCCAGGGCGGTTCGGAGACCCTCGGTGACCGTGGAGCCCGGGAGGGGTTCTTACTGTTGCATTCGAATCTCCGAAACTGCTTTCTCCCACCGCGTGTCCCCTTCCCTTTCCCGCCACGAACTTTGCCTCCCTTTTCTGCTAACCACTATACAAATCAAACTTGGGCTTATGGTTTTTCATTCTTTTCTCATCTTAGCTTTTTTTCCCCTTTTATGCATTTTTTAAATTTCCTAAGCTCTTGCTACCAGAAGAGGAAAGGGAGGAGACAGGGCTAGGCTGCAGCTGGGAAGGTAGGCGTGTACGCCTGGTATCATTCGTGACTTCTTGCCCGGCGTGACCACCAGCCAGCCCTCTGTACGGTGTATGCCGTCTGGTGAACAGAAGACGTGAGGGAAGTAGTTAGGGATGTCAGTAAACAGGAGATTTAGGAGGGGACAGATGGGCATAAAATTGCCCTTTCCTCATCTGTTTGGAAATCTGACTAATGGAATAATTATGTTCGTTAAAATGTATACGATTTCTAAAATCCAAGGGTTATTTCACACTGAGGTTCTGTTTTCCAGCAAATGGAACTATTTGAAACAGGTGAGGAGGAGAATCCTCGAGAAGATTCCTCAGTGTGGATGCACAGGGTGCAGCAAAAGGCCACAGGGCTCTGGACAGCAGCCTGTGTACCCTATCCTGTGACATAGCCCAGCCCCGCTCCCCATCCACAAAGTGTCAGAAAAGGTGTCTGGGACCCTTGATTTCAGCAGAGACGATGATTAGGGAAGAAATGGCTTCTCTCTCTTTTTTTTTTTTTTTTTTTTTTTTGAAGAGACTAATCCATGTGTCCATCAAAAAAACAAAAAACAAAACAAAACCTGTAAATATGAAGGAACAAAGGTATTTCCTGGAGAAGAGACCATTTATTCAACACCAACAAGAGACTCAGATGGGCCCAACTCTGCTGGTGTCTGTCCTTTCTGTGGAGCAAACCAAGTCAGTGTTTTCTTTTGCCTTTAAAAATGCTTCCAAGAGTAGAACCTGTATCCACACAGGTCAAGACTGCAGAGAAGGTTTTGTGGAAATGACTCCTTTATGTATACCTGCCCCTCACAGATTTCCTCTTTTGGAAAAAGGAGATACTAATGATAACAAAATCCAGATACGCTGGCCTGGCGCCAGCAGATGGCTTTTCTAAAGACAAACTAGGTTCCAGGAAGATACAGGTTAGAATAAACTGTGCTGTTTTATTTATCTTCCCAATCTGATTGGCAGCTAGAATTTTTTAGGATCCTCTTTAATGGCCCCACTGTGTCGTTAGACTTAATGATAGGGCAGCACTTGGTACACAAGCTCTTGTGTTTCTCGGCTGCCTGAAGACAAAGTCACCGTAAATTATCTGCTGTCTACATGGTACGAGGCTCCTTGACTCATCTGATACTTGTTTTGTTGACTTCTTTAATATTTTTATCACGGGGGTATGAGAGGACATGGGCCTTTAGCCACAGCTGTTTCAAGACTTCTAATCTCCTCCTATCCCGCAGGAATAGATGGGAGGTCTTTGAATTTTTACATTATTACAGTAATTTGCATTCCCACGTAAGCTGTTACAAAAACATTCCTTCCAAGCTCTCTGTGCTACAGAAAACATGCCAGGACCTTATAGACAAAGCCATTGCTAGCAATGTCATTCCAATGTCAGCTCTGAATAATAGACTACCATAACCACTTTTCCTCCCCGTAGACTCAGCTCATTTATCTATTATACTGTTCTGGGCATCTTGAAACACCTATTTCTACTCAGGTACTCATTTTCCTATTAGTGATTCACCTTTCTCGTATTTTTAAAACCAGTTTTCCTCCAAGGGCACGGGGGGATATTTCACTTAGTTTCTGGTAACTGAGTAACTTTCGGTATGTGAATTGTTTCTCCCCATTTGCTTTTACCTGTACTGAATTCCTTGTTATCTTCAATGGCATCCAGATCCAGCTACTTATCATTCCAGAAGTTTCCATCCCCTCCACTTCGACTTAATTTATCCTCTACTGTCCTGGTTCCTGGCCCTTCCTGTTTATGTTCTGTTTTACTTGTTTCAGGAGCTTAAATGATTTTATAAGACCTAATTTTGGGTTCCTGCTTTGGAGCCATAGTTTTCTTACAGAGAAGAGCAGAAAATGGGTTCAACTCCTATTTCATTCCACCAACACCTTCTTGAGTCTCATCATCAGCTGATAGATGATGCCTTACAGGTTGCATAGCACTGGAACTTTCCTAGAGTAATGGCTCTACTGTCAGGGTTTTTCTGGGCTCATTCTTCCACTGACTTAATTATGATCTATGCTTAACGGAGTCCCAGTACAACTATTTTGCAGAACGGCTATTACCCTAGAACTACTATAGCACATATTGAGACATAGATGTACTTCCCAGTAGGTAGAAATTGACCCCGACAATAAACTTTGATAATAAAGACAATAGGCTATCATGGTTTTATTTATTATTTACCTGCTAGCATTGTGAAAGGTCACACTTCAAACTATGAGTTACACTTTATTCTCCATTCAGTTTGGGGTGTGTGTGTGTGCGCGCGCACATATGTATATAATATCCTTGAATCGGAGAAGTGTCTGTTCGTGGGTCGGCAATATAAATGTTAGTGCCTGAGGACAGAGGAAAGAAATCCGATATATGTGGTTTTAAACTGAATTAAAAGTCTGGGGGTTGGCGGGCTGAAGGGAGGTCTGGCATGAAAAGCTTTTTTCTTTTAAAGATTTTATTTATTTGAGCAAGCACAAGCAGAGGGAGAGGGAGAACCAGACTCCCCACTGAGCAGGGAGCCTGACACAGATCTCGATCCCAGCACTCGGGGCGCCTGGTTTTACATAGTGATACACCTGTAGCTAAAAGACAATTACTGATGGTCCTGCCAGGAAAAATTAGCTTTAAGTCTGAAATTATCTCGTTTCTAACAGCTTTTTCCTCATTGGGAGAGTTATTTTTCTAAGCGCTTGGTAATAAGCAGTCACGATTTCACTCAGGATCCCAGAGTTGGCAACAGTTAAGAGTTGGAGCCAATCTTTGGTGGAACAGAGGTGTTCAAATCTTTCAGAGACTCCCTTGAAAAATCCCAAGTATCCCTCTACCTTCGATCCCACCTCTCCACTTTCCAAAATGATTCTTGAGGAAGACCGGCATGAAAAGCAGATTTTCATTTAAGCCCAAAACACACAAGAGAAAGGGTGTCCTCTGGTGGCCTGTGGTCCCACCAAAGCAGGTGACCTTGATGTAGGCAGGCCGGATCCTAGAGAGCACCAGCGACTTGCTCCCTGGAAGCCGTCACTGTGACAGGCAGCAGGACACGGCTGAGGCCCCGGCTGCTCTCCATCGAAGGACTGCATAAAGCTTTACGTCCCCGGATGTACAGACGGCCCAAAACAAAGCCACTACATTCACTAGGTATCACTGCAAATTTTTCTCAATCTAAAAAATTACCTAAAATTCTGAAGGACTTCTCAGACTTGTGCCAAGAACTGAAACCAGGGTGTTTTTCTTTTTAGTTTACACATCCCAAAAGGAAGAAATGGCATGCTGAAGTCGGAACCCATTCTATAATGTTTCTCATCTAGCGCATCCCTCTGCAAAGTCTGCTAAGATCTCAGAGAGCAGGGCTGTTCAAACTTCTGTAGGAGGCAGTTTTCCTTGTATGTTTATTTTAATAAACACACAAAAAGAAGTTTTCTCCTGAAAGGTTTATTTGTCACATTTAAAGTACAAAATCAAATACACAGATCCAAATACTGAACCATGTGAACAAGTCCGTCGATACATAGATCACGTAGCCCTACACAGCCCATCCAAACATTCTAGCATAGCCCTATACTATCTTCTGAGTAAAAAGCATCACTTCTAAAAAAAACAAACTTTATTATTAGTAACACTGCCAAATGTAAATTATTTTCAGTTTATCATTGGATAAAGGATAGAAACATACTGCAGAGGAACTGGGGAATTTCTAAGTATAAATCTAGTATGTGTATGTGGGCCTTTTAAAACATATTCTATAGAAATAGTCAGTAGATGGACTTGCCGACCAAAGTCCTTGGGCATAGCAACTATAAAAGAAACAAGTTATAAGAAAAAACTTTGTAAGATTAATTATATTCGAGGTTTTTGTTTTGTTGTTGTTGTTTTGGTTTTTAATGCAAAAAAAGGACTTTGTCTAACAGCACAGCATTTCTAGGTCCTATTTTCTATGGAGTTGTAATGAACTTTGAGGGAGACACCTATATCTGTTAAACTGGTCACTAAAGGAGGTATATGATTTTTAACACTGTGTGGATTATTTCAACCAAAATGCAAGAGCAGTTCTTTAGAAGAAAGGCAGAGATGTCAGACTTGCCAGATATAGAATATATGCGGCCACTGAAAACACAGATGTCCCTGCTGATCATGGGGACTAAGTTATAACAGCTTCTTTGTTCTAGGATGTCATCTACCTCACGTGTAGACCACAGGACACTAAGCCTCAGATGCCCAAAAACTTTTCTAATCCAGGCACAGAATTTTTTCAGTGCTTCCTCCCATAACTGAGAACACACACACATACAGAGACATGGGTCATGAGCAAAGTCAGATTTATATTAATGGCTTCACAGTAGCAACACAAAATGTACTCAGTGTCACATTTCCATAGGAAAATTTATATTTACACTGTACACTTCAGCCTTGAAATGTGGACCCAAAAAACATCCAATTCTCAACAACCAATGAATTCGCTGAGGGTCCCGTCCCCTCAGACCGCCCTAACTCAGCAGAGCGACAGGCCTTCCTTGGCCGCCAGGCGCTGGCGGTGGACTTTGTCCTGCCGCAGTTCTTCGTGATTGGGGTGCCAGAGCTTCATGATGATCCTTTCTATGTTGAGAGCGTAGACGGTATGTGTAGGAATGACTTCCCTGTGCACCTGTGATTCAAATATTTGCATGTTTCCGATTTCGCTTCAGTGTATGTATTTTTCCAACATATAAAATTAAAAAGGGCTCTATCCACCAACACACACAAAAGTTGCACAAATCTACTGACTAGAAGCCAGAGTCTAGTGAAGCTCCAACTAGATAACAAGAAAACAAGTAACAAGCCTCTGAAATAGGAGTAAGGGAACAGAGGATTTTTTTTTTTTCTTTTATTTCTTTTGCGGGGCCTGTGGGGTCTGGGAGAGGGAAGAAGGGAGGAGGAAGGAAGCCTGGACCCTGGATCTGAAACATGAAGGTAGTATGAACGGCTTTAATGAACTCAAAACGGAAAACCAAAACCAGGAAGAGGAAAGGCTACTGAATATCTTCGTAAACTCGCAGAAACTTTGAACCTATCCCTAAATCTAGGCCAACCTGAAGGGGCCAAGAGTTACCTGCAGAGCTTCGAAAAGGTCGTACATGTTGACAGGAGGCAAAGAGGCGGGCAGAGTGTCCCCGGAGCACGCCAGGAGGAGGGCTGCCTGCTGCTCCGCGTCATCGGGGGGCGGGTAGGAAGCGGGATTCTGACCGGCACAAGGAGCAGAAAAGGCTGGAGGACTGGAAACAAAGCCAGTAACTAGGAAGGAGACCACTGAACAACTAGAATAGAAATGGACTTTAATACATCTTATTAAAAATATCTTCAAATGAACGAGAAACCCAATTACAAACCCAATTAATTTTTAGCTAGTATATACATCAGTAGCCCATAATTTACATTTTTAAAGGCAGCCCATCTGTCAAGCTGGAAACAGAATGCAGAGCAACTACACTTACACGCCTCTCTCCACAATGTTAAAATATTTACTAAGCTCAGGACACTGAGCCAAAATTGTTTCCTGCCCTTGAAGTGCTTCTAGTCCAGGGGGTGGGGGGCGTGGGGGTAGCGACTTAATTAAAGGAAAATGAAATTGAAACACTGACGAGAGAGGAAGATAAAATGTAACTGGAGACAATAGGACTGAAAAATAACATCCAAGAAAAGAAGATACAGCACAGAATAAGCAATAAGCAAAAATGGAGGATGGAGAAAATCCAAATCCTGCCAATTTCCCAAAACAGGACCTAGATAGAGTACCAGCAGGGAAGGCAGGCACAATTTTTATATCATAAAACTGTAGGAGATGACCTACACAATTCGGAAGACCATCCCAGAGGTAACACAACAGTGAGGAGGTAACTCAGGAACGCGCAGAAGCGGGGTATGAGAGTGGGTAAGGGCATCAGGAAAGTCAGCCCTGCTGGGGGACGGACGAAGCAGCCAGCAGCGAGGCAGAAGCCCTCCAGGGACCGGCCAGCGGGGAGAGAGGGCAGCTCAGGAGGCCTGGCGGGGTCAGAAACACTACTCCCAGCATTCAGCCACTACAAGGAGCTCCCCCCTCCAACCCCCTTTCTTGTTTTTTTGTTGTTGTTGTTGTTTCCTAGAAAAGAATGGCTTACAAAAGAGAACAAGTACTCCCACACAGATAGGCCTGAATGCGACTGAGCATGGAAACCCTCACACCCGGCAATCTGAGTACAAACGGTGCTCTTCGGAGGGCCCGTGTGAGCCACCTCAAGGACTTTAGCCACGAAGGAGAATCTGGTTCAACCCCTCCACGTGCTGTCAACACTTTGCTGTGTCCAACTCTTTCTCAGCTTCCCACCCTTCACCTCGTCCTACCACACCTTCTACCTTCCCTTCCTGTTAGTTCTCCACCGACGTCCCTCCCAGCGGCCTTCCCAGTCACACTTTGCTCTCGGAACGTGTACCTTCCTGTCATCTCCCTGACCAACCAGCCAACTGGCGCTCAAAGAAATTCAGTCACTGCAGTCACCACGAGAAAAATGACATCACTGCTTTTTCTTTCCCAAAGGCTTAAACTCTGGACTAAATTATTTGCTGGGAAGGAAGAAAGGAAGGTAGGGGTGAAGACAGACCCCACAGGGATAGATGAAAGGTCATCCAGGTCATCTCATGAAGCGAAGACTCCGGCGGTTACAAGTCCCGGGAGCCGTCCCCGGAGGGCGGACAGAGGAATCCCGCAGTCGCGGGCCGAGACCAGGTCTGCCAGGAGCAATGGGACCCAGTAGGCCACTGTCTGGAGCTACCGCCACAGGAGCCACACAAGGAGGCAGAGAAACACTTCCCAGCCCTCCTCCCACCACCGAGCCACCCAACCCTGACCCAACAGTCACAGGCGCGCTTCCGACTGAGCGCAGCCCCGCTGCTACCCCCGGGCGGGGCGGGCGCTCAGGAGCCCTGAGAACGCACCGCCCCAGGGCACCACTCCAGTGCACTTCGGAAGATGCCAGGCACGAGGCACTCACGTCGAACCACACGTGGCAGCCTCGCCAACTTCGCCTCTGATAAACAGCACCAAGTACTTCACCAGTTACCAAGCAAGGATGCAGCTCCAGAAAGCAAACCGCCCTGGTCTCAAAGGTACTTAGACTTACAGGAATGGAGTGACCAATCATTCACCAGCGACGGGACACAGGACAGAAGCGCGCCAGCTAGAAAGAAGGGCTGCGCCATCACAAGCAACCCCATGTACCTCTCTATTAAGTTGTTGTACGCCACGACACTGTTCTTCAGGTAAGGCTGTGGGGTCACGTTACTCCCAAAGGCATATTTAAAATGACCGTCACGTAACCGATAAGCTTTCCTTCTGGACACAACAGATGTCAATATATCTTTCAGGTGATTCTGTGAAAACAAGTAAAGAAAGGAGAACAGCATGAACTCCTGTTTAAAAGCAAATCATAAAACTTCCATTGACTAAAAAACGTTTACTAGTGTTCAGTGGACGGAGGCGCGAGACAGGCTGGCATATGGTGGACCCAAATGAAGGTTTACCAGGGAGCCACACGAAGGAGGGAGCCGCGCTATTTTTATTTAGTTCTATTTAATAGGGGCTTGCTCTACACGTAATTTATTAAAGAAGTTGTTTATACCCTAAAACTGGCTCCTTTCTCAAAAAAAGAATTTTCAGATAGCTTTAAATGAAAGTACAAAAAAAAATTACATGAAACTTTTTAAAGGAGGCTTTAAAAATAAGACAAGAAGTTTCAAGATCTAAGATTTATTGGTTGTAATGCTCAATCTAGTAAAATCCTTGCAAGAAAAGAACCTTGGCTCTCTCAAAAGCCACATGTACAACAAATATCTAGGAAATAAGCAAAAAATCAGGTATTTAGTATCTCTTTATGAGCACCAAGTACATAAGAGGGGAATGGAAAATGTCTGTGAAAATAAAGAGACAGAGCTGGCCCCAGCCTACTGCTAGCAACGGCGGAGTCGGGATCAGGCCTGGTGTTTCAAGTACACCAGTAAGATCATCTCACACCCAGGCCTGAATGATGTAAACTGTCATTTCCACACAGAATTCCTTTAATGTTTACAACTTCATGAGACAGCTCTTATGATCTTTGAGGTACATGTGAGGAAGTGGGGCCCCCAAGTATTGAGGGTTACCCAATATCGCCCGGCATACCCGGGACTACAGACCCCATATACCTTGTCCAGTAACTGAATGCATGAAGTGGATGGATCAGTGGAAGATGTGGTGAGGTGAGGCAAGAATCCCACTGCTTGGAAACCAAGTCTAATGCTCTTTAAAGGCTGTGCCACAGCAAACACCAGTGATTTTAATCTTTACGATTCTCAAACTCTTTTTCCCCCTTAAAACGGTTTCCCTGTTAAATTAAACACCAAGTCAAGTACAAGTGTTATGCCCTAATTAACCTTTCTGAAGAGCTTAGGCTGTTAACTGAAGGCAACTGCTTGGACCACGGGGTGCTTCCCTCCACCAAAGAAAACAATTTCAAGATGACAACTCCGAGATGGCAACATTTTGGTTCTTTTCTTGCAGTCCCAACTTTCAACAACACACCCAAGCTCGTTACACCCAACTTGTAAGAATGTTCCTGTCACCAGCAAACTAACCTCCACGGCATAGACAACAGCTGAGACCGCCTCCTCCGTGACGTTGTCCAACCCGTGCTCGTAAGCGGTCACTATCATCCTCCCTTCAAGCTGACCCCGAGTGGGAAGCATCATTGTGTGGGAACAAAGTTTCAAGTCATCATCATCTTGGGGATCCTTTGCCACAAACTGCTGGGCTCCCGAGAGGGGATTTTGAGGCTGGAATCTATGCTATGGGTAAGAAAACTTTTCAAAATTATTCATCACAGTGGCAAGCAATAATGCAAAGAAAAGTAACCAATTTACGGCTTGAGATCCCACAAATTAATGCCACCAAAACCATACCACAGGGTGTTAAAAAAACATTAGTAACTCATGCACAAATAATCACAGTCACACCCATTACATAGTAATAACGCAGACATGAGCTAATGGGAACAGTGGCAGTGCGCACAGTGGTCTGTTCTGTTCAGTGAACACCTGGGTAATCACAGAAGATATGGCTCTGTGCTTAAAAATACAATTAGGGGAAAGGAGAAAATACAAAACTATTTTTAAACAAGTCAGAGTATACTTGTAAGTAAGCAAATTCTGAAAGTAGAAATAGAGAGTAATATTCCAATTACGCTCTAAAAGCCGAGCCAACCAACATAACCTCTAATAACAGGTATTGCAAGAGAACACCAGTGTAACTACTTTATATCATCTTCTACTTAAAATCCTCAACACAGAATCTCGCTAAGACATATCATTCTAATTATTTAAAATAGCTTTTCTTGGGGCGCCTGGATGGCTCAGTTGGGTAAGTGCCCGTCTGACTCTTGATTTCAGTTCAGGTCATCATCTCAGAGTCATGAGGTCAAGCCCCAAGTAGGGCTCTGCACCCAGCAAGGAGCCTGTCTGAGATCCTTTCTCCCTCTGCCTCTCCCTTGGTCCTAGAAGAGCACGTGTGTGCACTCTCTCTCTAAAATAAATAAATAAATCCTTAAAAAAATAAAATAAACTAGTGTTTCCCAATCTTGTCCCACCCAAAAAACTTCTGCCTTCCTCGGGTACATCCAGACAGCCCATCTGGTCTCTCCATCATCGGTGGCAGAGAAGCTGCTGGTAGCGAATATGACCTGTCCCCATTTAAAGTTTGTATTACAGAAGGAACACTGGTTGTTTTTCCATTTTCCAAGTATAAAACTGTATTTTATATCAAATATCCCTTTCTAAACCAAGGTACGCTTCTCTGGAGATACTGATGCCCTCTGGATTGAATACGATTGATAGAAAACACAGAGCAAAGGTAGCAATAAATGTTTGTTGATGTTAATCAACAAACCTATCAACTACCAGTCAAATCTATAAAAGGAATACTTTTGAGAAACTTTCTTCCCCAAATACGAACAAAAAAGCAAGTTATTCTAAAATGTTTACAAGTGTTACAGCCAAACCCCTCATCAACCCCTGCTGATCCCCAGAGGCTCAGGGCCTAGCTGGGCATCACCAGGATCCTGCCAGAGACCTCCAGGCGTCCTGTAGCCAGGGAGCAGAAGTCTTCAATGGGTGAAACATTATTCATTCCACAAAAATATTTTAAGAGGAGAAAGAATACAGGCATACTTTTTGAATCATTAAAAAATCGTGAGGTACTAATGAAAACCTATTAATACTTATGTTGTAACAAACTGGAACTATAAAAACTCAGACCACTTGGGACTCAGAATCTTTGAAACTCTCATCAACTTCAAATACAGTAACATCTTTCCCCCTGAATCATGGCCCCCCTTTTTCAACTCTACTACCAGTATTTTAAGATTTATTTAGAAATGAAAGCCAGTTTCATCACACCAGCATGTAAATCAGTTGTTACCAAGATCTATCGAATAACAACCTACATCAAATTTCTGACGAACAGAAGAAAGCTTTTTCTTCCCCTTTGGTTTTCCAGGTTTAGCTGCAGAACCCCCTGTCCAGGGCAAAGATCCAGCACCCTCTGTGCGAGAGAAAAATCATAACCGTAAGAGAAAATAATGACAGTTGTCAACTGCTAAGTTTGCTTTCATTTTGGGCTAAAAAAGTATGGAATGCTCAAGTAATGAAACTAAATAATAAATGCTTAAATTCAGATCTTCTCTTTCTACTTTCTAAACAAAATTATGAATCCTCTCAAATCGTGTTTTTTCAGCTGTAACCAAACTTATTTCTTTATGAAGACAAACTTGTTTTTTCTATTTTAATTAATGTTTATTGGGTGCTTTCTTTGCTTATGAGTAGCAGTAGTATCAAAAAAGGACAGAATTTTCTAGTTCAAGATGGCGAACAGAGCACACAAATCTCCTCTCTCTTCCAAGACCAACTAAAAATGGTAATAGTGAAAAGGAAACAGCATGTATCCACGACGGTGACAAAAAGGAAGACGAGTGAAACAAGATGAGAGCCCAACGAACTCCAACAATGAGTTAAAGAGGGGCGCCCGGGGGGCCCAGAGGGTTAAGCCTCTGCCTTCGGCTCAGGTCATGATTTCAGGGTCCTGGGATCGAGCCCCGCATCGGGCTCTCTGCTCAGCAGGGAGCCTGCTTCCCCCTCTCTCTCTGCCTGCCTCTCTGCCTACTTGTGATCTCTCTCTGTCAAATAAATAAATAAAATCTTTTAAAAAAACCAAAAAACCAATGAGCTAAAGAGGTGCTAAATTAAAGCAGACACACGGAAGCCGTAATCCAGCAGTAGCCTAGGCTAGGCAAGGTTGGGAAATGCAGAAAGCAGTCAACCTGCACAGCAGAAATCCACAAAGTCTGGATTTGGAGAAGGTGAGTACAGTGGAAACCGGAGGGGTCAGTAAGGTTAAAAACAAGATTAACGGAAGGTCTGTACTCAAAAATCGCATACACAAACCCCTTCCCTCACCCCTGGCAGTGTGCTCGGTACAAAATAAAAATTCAGGGTCCCCTGTTCAAACATTTACAATTTTCGAGCAACCATGGTAGAGCCCTAAGCCAAGTAAGGGGCCCTTCGGAGTTCATGGGCAGTTCACAGGCCCTGAAGCTGGCCCAGCGCAGTGTTTATAACAGCAGGGGGAAGGGGCGGGGTGGGGATGGGGCAAGAGGATGGCCAACGCTCCCCTAGCTAAACGGAACAAAACTTCTGGGCTATCCTGAGGTCGTTGGTACAGATGCTGGCAGCCCAGAGCACAACTCTCCGCGTGCTGACATGTGAGGAGCCCCAGCCGAGCTGGCCTCCCGTCAGCAGCCGCTACAGCAAAACCCCCAGGCGTCGTATGCTTCACTCTTCAACATGCGTCACCAGACATCGGACGATCATCTGTAACATGATCTGAAAGCCCAAGCTCAACAAACAGAAAACGGAGGTCCCAGACTAAAGAATTCAGGCAACACAAAGGACTTCAAATAATTTCTAACTGGGGTCTTCAGAGAAGTTTGAAAAGATGTATATCCATAAAACAAAAAGAAGGTATTGTAAAAATTGCTGAATTAAAGAATGCACTGGAGGGGCGCTTGGGTGGCTCAGTGGGTTAAATGTCTGCCTTCGGCTCAGGTCCTGATCCCGGGGTCCTGAGATCGAGCCCCGAGTCGGGCTCCCTGATCCGTGGGAAGCCTGCCTCCCCCTCTCCCTCTGCTGCTTCCCCTGCTTGTGTTCTCTCTCTCTTTCAAATAAAAAAATATAATCTTAAGAAAAAAAAAAAAAAAGAATGCACTGGACAGAAAGATTGAAAGAGTTGAAGAAATCTCACAAACACAAAGCATTAATGCAGATGTCTAAAATCAGTAAATACAGAAAGAGATTTAAGTTCCAATGAGGAGCTATCGAAGTCCTACCAGAAGATCAAGAAACAAAGTGGTTGTCTTTGAGGAAAAAGTCTAGGAGTGGGAAGGAACTTTTCATTATAAGACTGTCTGTATCATTTCTTTCTAACCATGAGTGTATGTATAGTTCAGAGGCTAAAAAAAAGGCAAAGTAATCCAAGCTCATACAGTACACTTGAAACCCCCCCCCCCAATTTTAATAAGATAGGGGGAAAAAAAGGCCACTCATCATCTAAGCAAAAACATTACTTCCATTTTGATGTTTTTTGAAGAATGAATTTTTAAAGCTTTAAAAAAAATACTCCAAGTCTGTCAGCTAAAAAAGAGCTATCTGGACACTTACGATGAGTACTGAGTACAGAACTGTTGAATCACTATATTGCACACCCGAAACTGACATAGCACTGCATATTAACTAGACTGGAATTAGAAAGTAGCGGGGGGTGGGGGGGGACTGTTTGGGAAGTCAAGTTCCTCCTCTCCACCACTTCCAATGTCTTTTTGGAACACCCAGTCTCCTGGATGAAGTCAGCCGATTGCGGACGATTCCCAGCAAAGCCTACTCCTGCCGGAGGGGCCTGGGCATTGGGTGACGCTGCTGATGTGTGACCACAGTCCCAGCGAGGACGCACCGCACAGTGAGTGAGGTCGGGCCGGCAACAAGGCCAGCTTTCCCGCAGCAGGCAGATTTCAGTGCGGACCCAACGCTTCCACTTACTGGTCGCAGAAGGTGTCAGTTAAGTTTTGCTTTTTATTTCCTTTTGTTTTCTCTAAAGTTTCCTAATCCATAAAAAAGGAGGCTAATACCTACTCTAAACAGCTGTTGTGAAGGTTAACAAGAATGACTGACCGTGTCTGTTGCACTGCAGTCGCTCTATCAATATTACGAAAATCATTTTTCCTGCCTAGCTTAGAAAAACAGAAAACCCACCCCTAAGTAGTATACGTACAAAGAACTATTTCTATTTTTCACTTTTAAATCATCTCTTTGATGCCAGCAACCATTAATTTCATTAATTCATTCATTAATTTCATTAATGGTTGTAGGCCTGATAGAGAAGTAACCTCTCAAATTCCAAATGTTTTATCCTTTATTTTAAAATAAGCAGTAACAAACATTCATGCCTATCAAAGGCTTTATTTAGTTAAAATCAGCCACTTAACACTTTCTAATACCACTCCATGTTTGTTTGGCAATTTCTTTTTTTACTTTCAAGAGTACTTTTTCACTGTTCTCTTGTACGCTTTTTAATATATATCTGTAGGGCAAATCTTACTGTATTTTGTAAGTGTGAAAGCAAGAACACCGAATAATTACCTATGCCACCTAAGCCAGTGGAAAAACCTCAACTTGCGCCTAAGTCTCTTGACTCCTCTCAGCCAGGGTTTTTACTCCCGGTCCCACCGCTCACCCTTTCCGCGCACTTTTTAGAACACACGGACATGAAAAGCACGATCTAGGTCTCACCATGTTGGCTTTCCTGATAAATTAAATTTTACACAGAGGAGTGGATCGCCTCTATGACCCAACTAGTTGAAGTCCACCCCTGTCTGAAGGAAACAGAACATGAGAAATCGGACACCCGTGACCACGTGCAGCACGGGGCGGGTGGGCTCGGGGAAACAGCCCCGCCTGACCCCACTCCCCACAAACAAACGCTCACTGTTCACTACTCTGCGCCAACGACAGCTTTTCCAAGTGTGAGGACTCGGCCTGGAGGAGGTTCCATGTGAACGCTTTCTCATACAGCAGAGGTTAGCAGAGGGAAATGACAGAAAGTTCTAGTAGTCACTTCTATATAAAGATGGCCGTCACAATCACCACGGGTCCTTTAAAAACAAAAATACTCAATCTACACCAGGAGGGCCCTATAAATCCCAGTTTTTAACAAGAGCTCAGGATAAGTTTTACTGCAAGGCAAATTTTTAATGTATTTAAATTATTTATTTTCGACTACTTGATTCAAGCAAGATGGTTCAAAGAAGTGACTTGCACCACTTTAGCAAAAAACCAGTAGTCATTGTTTCTATCTATACCTATTCAGGGCGAAGTGACAGGACCAGCTTCTACCTACCCCCCAAAAGGCAGCTCTCACCTTCCAGGTGCTACTCTCCTCCTTGAGCATGTAAGTGAGACAGTCCAAGTCCAGGTCTTCACCCCATGTGGTGGCTTCCCCTGCACCTAACCCTCACTCCCCATCCCTGTGTCACGGAAACCCGCTGCTGACACCTGCTGCCCTCCGCTTCGGCATCCTGACTGCCCACCCTCTTCCTGTGCGTCCTTCGTTGAAGTCATCCAAAATCAAGCTGAGCGGAGAGTAAAGACCAAAGTCAATCTAAGCGCAGGGAAATCACCGGCTTTACGAAGGTTCTAAGAAACAGGCTGCACCTGTATAATAAAGGTTTTCTTCTGAGCGGTTCAAAGATCATTTCCTTTTTGCGCAACAGATGTGTCTGTTAAAGGAAACTAAAGCCCGGTGCTCAGTGGCTTTGCTGACGGACGTCCCTGGAAGTATTTACACTCCCTTACCTGGTGTAGACACCAAAATCTGACAACGTGTCAGAATAGCCAGGAGGAAATCGTTGTGAGAATGGACTGAAAAAGGGAAGATTATCATAAGTCAAATACAAAATATTTAAATCGTAAGGAAACCATTATTTGACTTTGGATTATCCCCTACCCTGCCATTCTTTACACTTTATTTTTAATATTCATAGTATTAAAATAATCTTACATACCACTAAAACCCCAATTTTATTTTTTTAACTGAGAAGACTACAAAATATATTGCAATTTATTACTGCAATTACTTATTTGCCATTTATTACAAGTCTGGGAAAACTTCAGAACAGTAAAATAACTCCCCAGATAATTATTTTACCATTATCCTGTGTGAGAAGTCTATGAGCTTCAAGGTCAAACTCTTCTTTGCTGATCTTCTGCTTGAACCACAACTTTAAGTTAGCCCAGTATCTGCAAAGGCAGAAGCAGTATTAAGAACCAAGGGGTCTGCTTCTTTCCGAAATTCACCTTACCTGTTCCAAAACCCAGGGCGGGAAATTTTGCATTCCCTACCGTATAATACGCTCAGTTGTGTTCCTCTCCCCAAATTCGTATGTTGAAGCCCCAGCCCCCAGCACCCAGGAAGTACTTTAAAGCCTTTAAAGAGGTAATTAAATTAAATTAGCATCTTCAGGGTGGGCCCTCAGCCCATGTGATGGGCATCCTTGTAAGAAGAGATTAGGACAGAGACACACACACACAACCAGACAGTGGCCATCTACTAGCCAAGGGGAGAGGAGTCAGAAAAAACAGCCCTGATGACACCTTGAAGCCAGACTTCCACCCTCCTGAAGGATGAGAAAACGAGTGTCTGTTGTTTAAGCCGCCCCCTGTGGTATTTTGTTATGGCAGCCTTGAAAACCAACACACCTAGGAATCAGAATACCGACAGAAGGAAAAGAAAGAAAAAAGTTTTTCCCAGAAGTGACTGGCAGGTAGTCACATAATTGGGTTCATGAATGAATTAGTCAAAACCACAGCTGTACCTTTCATTCCTCACTGTTAACCTTTCTAAAAGATTACCCTCCAGAATTCTACATTTAAGATTTATATTTTTAAAGTATTATTATTAAAGGTATTAACTTAAATATGAATTTCAGATACGCATTCTCATTATTAACTACCGTTAATAATACAGTATCATATATTTGAAAGCAGCTGAGAGATCTTAAAAGTTCACAAGAAAAAGCTTTGTAACTATGTATCATGACAGATACTAACTTACTGTGATAATCATTTTGCAATTTACATAGAATACTTGTTGCACACCTGAAACTAATGTCATGTTATATGTCATATGTCAATCATCCCCCAACTAAAAAAAAAAAAGATCTATATTTTAAAAGGTGTATGTTTTATGGGTTGGGAAAGGGTCATTCATTCTGATCCTATAACCTCCTTCCCTTCAAATGAACTCAAGTTTTAATCTATCAGCTGAAGTAATGAGTTTCTAAATTGCCTCACCACGAAGAAAACACCCATGGGTAGGAGAAACCTAGTGGTTTTTAAAGTGAAAACCAACCACTAATCATAAAAGGTTCCAGTTAACTAGCAGGAAAAAAAAGAGTGAGAGAGAGATTTGATCCTTTATACCTAGATTAGAAATAGGAGTAAAATACGACTTTCCACATCCACAGCCCCTGATTCAGTGCTCAAGGAAGCTGCCCCTTCCTTATGAAGCCGAAAGAAGAGTCACTCAGTCCATATCTTAGAATCACTTACAATTCACACTTAGCTACTTTCTGATGCTCACTTGAGTTCCTGACAGAAAAGACAAAAAAAAAAAAAAAGGTTTCTAAACGAGATGGCTGAATGCCCTCACTGGCTTACTATACCTCTGGCAGGGCTTCTCCTAAACACAGATCCGCTTCAAGCCATCTGAGTCGGTGCCTCTGTATGTAACCCACTACGTGTGCAAGTAACCGCAGGCAAAGTTTCGGCTTCACACGCATTCCTTCTTTCCAGGAGAAAACTAGCTTTAAGGGAGTCAAAGCTGCCTAAGACCCATTTCACTCAACAGCAAAATATGCTAAGTTCTAGAGTCTGGCATGACTTCTCACCTGATACTTACACACTCGTTAGTCGGTAACTTCCCAACAACAGACACTCAAATGCCCTTTTTTTTTTAAGGACAGAAACAATTATGAAATGAAATAAAGTGCCACAGAAAAAAACAAGTGTTTTCCTGTCCCATTCTACCCAATAAGATAGTAACATGAGACAAATTTCATTATTTAAAAACCCTGCATCACAATTTTACAAGAAAGATGCAAATACACTCATATTTTGAATGCGAACTTGTAAGTAAAACCAGGCTCTACCAGGAAGCTCTGCCAACATGATACCACCGATCTCCAGGGACAAACTTCGCGGCCCAAAGGGCTAGCACCCCTTCCAAAATCTGGAAGACCTGCTCCCCAACCCTGGTCTCTGTGTTACCTTGCTGTATAGCCATGGACAAACAACTGTTCCTAACAGTTAGTTGAAAAAGTCAGTCAGCCTCTGTGAAGGTGAGGATGATGGGAGAGAAATACAAGTGGGTCAGACGAGGAAGCACTGGAGAGACTTAGAGACGACTAAATACATATGATAGAGTCACCAAAAATAATCCAACACTTCTCTACACAGGACACTCTCCGGGGTACGACACAAAGTGAGTTAACTAACAAAGGCCACGTCTTTCTAGAAGCTGATGAGGGCATGCAACCTGACGTAAAGGACATTCGGACCACAAGCTAAGTAGAAAACAACTCTCATCTGGGTTCCTTTTACACTGCCTCTGCTCTACCTGCCACCAAGGACCATGTGTAAATGGGCAGGTTGTATAAACCATAGCAAACTACTCATGGAAGAAATGTGAGACATCACTATAGAGCGATGTTATAGTGTTCTAAGGAGCAGGAGGAAAAGACAGTGAGAGAATGGAAAAATACAAAACCACACTATGCCACTAGCTATTCCTGGCACAAAAGCGTATTTTGATTGCATTGTTCATGGAGATTTACCCTACAGATGCACCGAATTTAGCTTTCGCATCTGTATTTGACCAACATCAGAGAGCCAGCATTGGCCTTTAAAGACCACATAGGGAATACTAACTTCAAATTTCTGGCAACCCTGTGTGATATGTGTGGGATCACAGAAGTCACCATCACATCTCATCAGTAAATCACACACAGCAGGTCTCTCAAATTTATTATATTATGGAAACACTTTCCAATATTTTAAGCATCCTAGACGTAACAGTAAAAAGTAATTTTGTGCTTAAAAAAATGTAAATTTTAGCAGTCAGTATTACAAAAGTAACAAACTATAGTAATTAATGAATGGTGAAAACTTAATTTTACTAATTAAAATAATTTTCAATTAATTAAATAAGCAAAGAAATTGACAGTAAACATGAATATTAAGATGTAATTTTAGGTGGACTATTTTATCTTTGGGAGTCAATAAATGTTCACAAAAAATTAAATAATTATGCCAAAATAATAGATTCGATTTTAATGCTAGTGTTTGTAGAAGTCTGATTAATGTTCATAATATTAAAATAATCTTTAAGGATTATATTTTGCTTGGGGCGCTTTGGTGGCACAGTTCGTTAAGTGTTAGACTCTTGATTTCCAGTCAGGTCATGATCTCAGGGTGACGCTGAGCCCCAGGGCAGGATCCGGACCAGTGCTCAAGTGAGGAGTCTGCTTGTCATTCTGTCTCCCCCTCCCGCTCATGCTTGCTCTATCTCAAAGAAATAAACCAGTCTTTTCAAAAAGTCTTACATGGGAATTCTGTGTATCTTGCTAGAATAAAAAGAAGAATGTCAACTCCATCAAAAATAATGTATGACAAAATAATGTATGACATCCAAGTAACTTCAGCCTGCTCATAATAAAGAATATAAAGAAAAAGATAAGAAAGTGTCCCCCCAAACGCCTTGCTCCTGCAGTAACATTATTTTTAAGGGACCATCTACCGAGGAATGCAAATGCGTGGAATATCCCAGAAGCCATCTAGCAGCAACAACACAGGCATTCTAATTTTAAATATTTAAAATGTGTTTCCTATATTTAAAAAATATATAAAATTGTAATAACAATTAATGTTCTGAAAACTTCCAAACTCGTCCTTGTACTTCTGAAATATCTTATCTAGCTTCGGCCTCGGCCAGATTACTGCCGGTTCATCCCGCCATCGGCACTGGCCCTGATGGCGGACTCGGTCCCCTGCCGTAACCCAGGTCTGGCTGGGTGCTGGCGGCTCTGGAACCCCTCGTAAGGCATCAGAGCCAGGAATCAGGCATGGGAGGCCTGGTGACTTCTGAAGGGTTACGTAACCTCCCTAGAACTCGGTCTTCACGTCTATCAAATGGGAAGAATAACCGTCCGGACCTCACACCTCCGATGAGACAGCACGTTAGGGGGCTTAAAGGGTGACCAGCGTCCGTTACTGAGATCATCCCTATAACCGCGGTGATGCTGTCAGTGCTCTATAACGCACGATCTACGCATCCCCGACGTCAGGAAGCTCCCGCCTCCAGGAAGCCCTCCGGGGCGGGCCGCCAGGCGCGGTGCCCGATCCCGCCGGGGCGTGTCGGGCTCCGGGTCACTCGGCCCCGGGCAGGCCCCACGCGTCCCGAAACTCCGCGCAGGGGCCCGCGACCGCTCCGTAGGCCCCTGGACGTGGAGTGCGCCCCTCCCGCCCCACCCAGGGCAGAGAGTCCCGGGCGAAGGCGCCCGCCCGAGTCCCGGGAGGCCCGGCCCCGCCGGCGTCCGGGCGAGTTCGGGCTGCCCGCCCGGCTCCGGCCCGAGAAGCCCGGAGGCCCCGCCGCCCGCGACGCGAGGCAGCACGGGCCTCGGGGCGGCGCGGGGTGGGGGGCGTTTCCAGGGAGGGTCGGCGGCCCGAAACCAGGGGAGCGCCGGCGCGGGGACCCGGAGGCTGTGCCAGAACAGCTCTTACTGTTTCACGTTGTCCCCCAGGGCCTCGCTCAGGTTCTTCTTGGCCGCCTCCAGCTCGCTCACAAAGGTCGCCATTGCTCCCCACGTCTCACCCGACCGCAGACCGCCCTGCCACAGTGACCAACAACCGAAAAACCAATTACGCGAGAGTCTCGGGGCTGGAGGCTCGGTCCGCTCGGGTCTGTCCCGCCCCCTGTCCCTCAGGAGACTTTTGTTTGGTTTTCGGCTCCGCCCGCCTTCCTGAAGAGAAAGTGAGGCGTAAATTCGCCGTTTTCTCAGTCCTCCTCCTCCCGCCCGCTCGAGTCACGTGACTCGTATCGTTGGCCCCGCCCACACCCTACTTAAACCCGGGACGACCTGGCCTGCAGCGACGCCTGCAGGGCGGGCGCTTCCCGCGCTTTCGGTGTGTTTCCCGCTGGGCCAGTTCCGAGTTCGGCCCGGTCCTCCGACCTAGAGGAGGACCTGCCCCCGCGGATAAGAAAGCAAACGCTCTGTCAGTTTGGTTCTTTCTTTGCCTTAATTTTCGCCAGCCGCGAATCGTGTCGTAGGCCACCTACTAGAGCCGTCTTAATTTTCTGCGTCTTCGGGAAAAAAATGTTAAGTTCTGTGTCGGCCGGTTTTGCGCTTTATTCACTGCTGTCGCCCCGGTTCCTAGCGCAAGGCCCGGCGCGTGCTGGGCTCTCCGTGCGTGTTTGCCGAGTGAATGAAGTTATTGAGAACAATAAGGAAAATACACGGAAGGGGAAAAAAAAAATAGAAAAGAAAAAGGGTTTTACCCCCAGCTCCGGACAAACTTTCACCCGAGAGTCCCCTCCCGCCTGCCCCGTGGCTTGTAATCACGTCCGATCTTCGGATGTGCGTCTCGGTGGGTTTCTAAAGCTTAATGTAATAATATGCGTATTCCCCTGGCCTTGCAGTGTCTTGATAATCATTGGAACGACGGCTTTTTAAATACCCCAGATAAGACGTGCACAATAACTTGCTTCCTGTTAGCCTGCTGTGTCCATTTTCTTCCTCTATTAAAAGCAATTCTGTAATAAACTTTATAAAGCTTTTCTTCATTTAGGGAGTATTGCTCTACGCTGGAGCCCCACAGTAGAATTCCTAAATGGTAAAGCATATTTATGGGAATCTTGGTGTGTGTGGTCAAATGGTCTCCCAAAGATTGAAACTAATCCTAACAGCTGTGTGTCATTTCTCCGCAGAGGCCCCTTCAAGCTGCTTCACTGGTTCCGCAAACAGCTACTCTCCTGTGCTGGGAACGCACGTGCCCCGGATTCGCGGAGATGAACGAAGCAGGTCAAGTCTTCCTATCCGTGTCCAAAAACGCTAGAGAAATTTTGGCTTTTTATTTTATTTTATTATTATTTTTAAAGATTTTATTTATTTGACAGAGACAGAGATCACAAGTAGGCAGAGAGGCAGGCAGAGAGAGAGGGGGACGCAGGTTCCCCCTGAGCAGAGAGAAGGACATGGGGCTCAATCCCAGCACCCTGAGATCCTGACCTGAGCTGAACGCAGAGGCTTAATCCACTGAGCCACCCAGGCACCCCCAAATTTTGGCTTTTTAAAAAGTAGTTATCCACTTCTGCTTTTTCATGGCTCCCCACTGTAGACAGAAAGAAAGTCAACCACCAAGTAGGCTAGTAAATGCTTCATTCAGTGTCTTAGTGAAGACTATAGCCCCAGGAACAGCTTTTCAAATTGCTCTCAAATTGCTCAAGAACTGCTCTGAAGCTTGTTATGTGTACAAATCGTGTATATAAAATTATTATATGTACATAAGGGGGGGAAAGGGTGCATGTGCTTGCAAGCAGATCTCCAAATACTTGTGCATCACAAGGTATAATTTTTTAGAGTTCTAAAAAGGAAGGTTTACTGATTTCCACACAGAAGTGAGAAAGACCCTTCAGTCATCTTAATACATTATGTTTCTATCATGTCTGATTGTTCAAAAACATTGTTTGAACACCTCCGTTTAACTGGTTTTCCAGTTCTTGCTGTTCTTGATTTCTCCTTGAGGTCACTTGAGATGGTCATAGAAGGTGACGTTGATCACCTACTGCAGTTTTAGTCCACGCCACTGAGTATGGAACAAAATTCAGTACGGAACAAAATTCAGACTCCTAAATCTGGTGTTCAAATTTTCTTATGACCTGGACTCTGCCTCTGTACAACTCATGCCCATCCCAGCCTGTCCCCATCACCCCTTAGAACACACTTTGCACTCCAGTTACTTGCCTTTCTGAAACAAACCACATGACTCAGTCCCTTTACACATCTCTCTCCTTTCTGCTGGTTTTGAGACCTATGGGTAGTGACCTACATTTTTCACAGGCAAGTTCAGACATGTACAAGAACCTGTTAGAGGGCCAGTTCAACAGCTCTAGGAAAGGGCACAAGGAAATGTTTAGGTCTATCTTCCAGGAACAGTCCTTGTTTCTCATTTCACATTTCTGTCACTACCTATCCTCTAAGAAAAATATGGCTCTCTGCTTCACAAGCACTTCACATCTGTGCTTGATAACATTAGTAACGCTCTACACCTAGTTCAATTAAATATTTCTTTTTCTCTCATCACTTTGAATACCTATTAGCACCAATTTCACTATAATTGTTCAACGTCCCTTTAAATTGTTGTGTTAGACAATGTAATATACACAGAAGTCTGACCAAATAATGTGGGCGCCTGGGTGGCTCAGTGGGTTAAGCTGCTGCCTTTGGCTCAGGTCATGATTTCAGGGTCCTGGGATCGAGTCCCACATCCGTCTCTCTGCTCAGCGGGGGGCCTGCTTCCCTTCCTCTTTTCTCTGCCTGCTTCTCTGCCTACTTGTGATCTCTGTCAAATAACTAAATAAAATCTTTAAAAAAAAAAAAACCATTTGTAACTTAGCAGATGTCCTGAATGGATAAAGAAGATATGGCATATTAGAGAGAGAGAGAGAGAGAGAGAGAGAGAATGGAATATTACTCAGCCATCAAAAAGACTGAGCTCTTGCCATTTGCAACATCATGGATGAAACTGGAGGGTATTATGTTAAGTGAAATAAGTCAGAGAAAGACAAATACCATATGATTTCACTGATATGTGGAATTTAAGAAACCAAACAGATGAACATAGAATAAGGGAAGGAAAAATAAAATAAAATTAAGTTAAATAAAATAAAATAAAATAAAACAGGGAGGCAAACCATAAGACACTCTTAATTCTATGAAACAAACGGAGGGTTGCTGGAAGGGAGGGAGTTGGGGGGAATAGCATAAGTGGGTGGAGGGCATTAAGGAGCACTTGATGTGACGGGAACTGGGTATTATGTGCAACTGAGGAATCACTAAATTCTACCCCTGAAACTAATACTATACTCTATGTTAACTAAATTGATATTAAATTTTTAAAAACTTGTAATTTGGTGATTTACTTTAAAGAAACTAATTCTAAATCTGCTTTTAGTGAGACCAGTAGTTACACAATTCATAACTCATACAGACAACTATTAAACAGCTTCAGAGAATGTAGGTTAAAGTAGTTCATAAAGTGCAAAGAATTTTTAAAAAGTGTAAAGAATTCTACAAATGTTACTTTTAGTTTTTAAAAAAATGCTATTTTTTGGACTATTCCATAGCAATTTTCTCTTTCCTGATGGCAGGTTAGTTTTAGGGTAACTAGTAAAATCAACTCGATAGTATATTGGGAACAGACAATATAAAACAAGAGTTTCTATTATTAATATTACACATATCCTTTTCCACTTCATTAAAATGAAGTTAAAACATTGATAGTATTTGTACATTGCCTGCTTTTATGCAACTTCTTTCCATGTGCAATTACACAAGCATAACTATATGCAAATATGCCTGTGTACAAACATGAGACAAAGGATAACC
Source organism: Mustela nivalis (assembly GCF_964662115.1). NCBI lineage: Eukaryota > Metazoa > Chordata > Mammalia > Carnivora > Mustelidae > Mustela > Mustela nivalis. Next base: position 5,589,946 of record NC_139035.1, on the reverse strand, counting down.
CCCCAAAAGTTTATTTTCATACCAGTTTTGTGTGGGTAGCTACAAAAGTCTGGCCTCTGCCTGCTTAATTCTTCCCCATTCTGTATTTTATAAAATGTCAGATTTTTGGCAGTAGGCTTTGATGTTGATGGAGTTGTGAGATGTCTCAGCTCTGGAAATTATATTATTGTTGCTATTTTTTTTCACAGATACCATATTTAGGATTTTTAGACCTATTTATAAACCTCTGACTCCTCGTTTATAAATACTTGCTGATTGGCTTTCTTACTCTGTGCATTAGCAGTGGCTCATTAGCCTTCTTCCCAGAGCACTGCCAGCAACTGTGCGAGCTGGTGTTCCCTTTCGGACATCAGCAGCCCGGCTTTACTGCGAGGACTCTTAGAGTTCAGCCTTAAAATATTGATTTTTTAAAAAAGATTTTATTCATTTATTTGACAGAAAGATCACAAGTAGGCAGAGAGGCAGGCAGAGAGAGAGGGGGAAGCAGGCTCCCTGCTGAGCAGAGAGCCCGATGCAGTGCTCGATCCCAGGACCCCGGGATCATGACTTGAGCCAAAGGCAGAGGCTTTAACCCACTGAGCCACCCAGGTGCCCCTGATAATATTTTTAGTCACTCTTTTGAATTAACCATTGTAGCATTCACTGTAATTCGTAATACTTATTACGGGTACAATACACTACATGTGGGGTATAATATGTATAGTTGTACACAATGATACACATTGGCTCACACCATATAGGTCTGTCCAAATAAAATATGTCTTCCTAATCTATATCTATATTGAGGTACGGAATTTAATATCGTTAAAGCTTACAGACTAGAATATATTAAGTCCAAGTTAAATTTATGGCTGAAAACAATTAGAGAGGCATGTTACCCTGACACCCCATAGATTTATTTTATGTCTGCCAGAAGGAGGTGACGAGGCTGTTTTTTTGTTTTTTTTGTTTTTTGTTTTTTTTATGCCGTGGACATCATTGGCGGTCTGGAAAAGCCTTTGCAGCCCTTCTCAAAATACTCTTCCCACATGCATAAACTACTTAGGGTTATGTTTTAAACAGTTTTATTAAAGCCGTTCTATACTTGGGTGCCAGATTAAAACCCTCTGAAGCTTTATAGGGACTTAATTTGCTCAGGGTGCTGTAACAAAATATTGCAGACTAGGTGGTTTAAACAACAGAAATTTATTTTCTCACAGTTCTGGAAGCTAGAAGTCATGATTAAGGTGCCAGCAAATTTGGTTTCTTGTGAGGGCTCTGTTCCTGGCTTGTAGATGGCCATCATCTCTCTGTTACCTTCATAAGGCTTTTCTATGCGCGTGTGCGCATGCGTAAGGAGAGAGCACAAGCAGGGGAGCTCTCTGATGTCTCTCCTTATAAGGACACTAATCCTGCTGGGTCAGGGCCCCACCCTTATGACCTCACTTAACCTTAACTACCTCCTTAGAGGCCCCATCTCCAAATACAGTCACGCTGGGATTTAGGGCTTCAAAATATGAATTTTGGGGGGGGGGTGCAGATATTCAGTCCAAAATAGTACTACAGGAAGTGAACAACAGTTTCCCATTCTCTTTCTCGGAAGTTCTTGGAAATTAAAGTTCTAGGACTCTGAGAAATGGAAGACATCTAGGGATTCTAGTAAATGAACGACAGCTAAACAACCTTAAGAATACTGAAAAGTAAACACTGTTTTTACCTATACTTTGCTACTATCATGGTTGACTTGACCAAAGCCTTTTTGCTGGACTTCGTCTCAGAATAGTCTCAGAAGTTAAGGGTACAAGGAAGAAGCATGATCTGTGACAGATGGACAATAATTAAGAGCCAGTCAACTGTACAATACTTAACCCTTATAAAATGTGAATAACTCTATAAACATTACCTAGTCTAGTTTTTAAAATCTATTTTTAAAATTATCCTGTAACAATTTTCCTTCTCCCAGTTAGGGGAGTGTGAGTAAAAATAGAAGTATTGTAAAAAACTGAAAGAAATAGAATTAGGACAATCAGAGAGCCCTTCTGTAGCTCAGCTGGTAGAGCAGAGGACTGTAGGTGTGGTGGTGTATACTTGGAAAAAAATACCCTTAGTTCCTAGTTTGCTGAAAGTTTTACCATGGATTATGATTGAATACCTCAGTTTCTGCATATCTATTCAAAGGATTGTATTATTTTTCTCCTTTTTTGGGGGTGTGTGTGTGGTGATTTGTACCGATTGATTTTTTTTCCTGATGTAAAACCGCCCTTGTATTTCTTTTTTTTTTTTTTTAATTTTATTTATTTATTTGAAAGACGGAGATCACAAGTAGGCAGAGAGGCAGGCAGAGAGAGAGAGAGAGGGAAGCAGGCTTCCTGCGGAGCAGGGAGCCCGATGCGGGGCTCGATCCCAGGACCCTGAGATCATGACCCGAGCCAAAGGCAGCAGCCCAAACCACTGAGCCACCCAGGCGCCCCTAACCGCCCTTGTATTTCTGAGATAAATCCTCCTTGATCGTGATACATTTTAAAAATACACTGTGGCATGTGATTTGATATTTTGTTTAGGATTTTTGCATCAAGGGATAATAACTTCTGAATAATATCGATCTAAAACTTTTGAATACTGCCTTTGTTGGGGCACAAGCATCGCATCATTAAATGAGTTGGGGAGTTTCCCCACTTTTCTGCCTTCCCAAGTAATGTTTAAAAAGGGAGAGCGGGGGCGCCTGGGTGGCTCAGTGGGTTAAGCCTCTGCCTTCGGCTCAGGCCATGATCCCAGGGTCCTGGGATCGAGCCCCGCATCGGGCTCTCTGCTCAGCCGGGGGCCTGCTTCCTTTCCTCTCTCTCTGCCTGCCTGTGATTTCTGTCAAAATACATAAAATCTTTAAAAAAAAAAAAAAAAAGGAGAGCGGCTTCTCTGTCGTTTGAAAGTTTGAGAACGTTGCCCTGTGAAAACCTGCGAGCCTGCTCTGGGCGAGAAGAGGGCAGATGTTTAAAAAGTCCCAATTCCATTCCCTGATTTGGGGGTTTCCCGTATTGTCTGGAGTTAACTTTGGAATATTGGTGCGTCTTTTCTGTACACTTTCCCCTTTCCTCCAGGTTTTCAGCGGAGCCCCGCGTGGGCCGGCCTCCCCGCTGGAGTCCGGGGCTGCGGCGGCGGCGGCGTCCCACCGGCGTCTCGCCTTCTGCCCCGGCGGGGGGACGCGGCGAACACCGCCGCTCTTTGCCCGCCTCAGGCCTAATTCACGGAAACGATTTTCCACAGAAAACTCCGCAGGGTCACGTGAGGAGGGAAGCCCGGTTGTGGGTTCTCCGCTGTGGGGTCTCGGTGTTCTCCCCACATCTCCGCAAGGAGGCAGTTTCGGTTCTCGGATTTTCCAGCCTAATTCGGGCGCCGGGGCTCCTTCGGGCGCTGCGCTGGGCTCTCCGGACCCGGGGGGTCTGGGGTCGGCGCCCCCCACCAAGGCGGCCCCAGAGCGGCCTCACAACGGGAGCCGCTCCCGGGTCGGGCCGGTACTGCCCCTCCGTGTGGAGGTGGTGACCCGACGGCGCGGGGACGCGCGGTGACACCGGGTTCCGGTCGCCTAGAGCGGTGACCGGCCGCTCCCGCCCCACCCCCCACCCCGACCCCGGCGGAGGCCGCGGGCAGCGCCGCACGTGGGTGCTGGGCTCTGCCCGGCTCGAGAAGCCCCTGCTGGCGGCGCGGGCCGGCCGGACAGTACGGGCGCCGGGTCAGGGCTCGCGTCTGCGGGAGGCAAAGCGAAGGCTCAGCGGGTCCCCGCCGTGGCCGACGAGTCCCGCAGCGGCTCCGCGGGTGCTTCCCGCCGGGAGGAGACCCCGCCCCGCCCCGCTGCCCCGCCCCGCTGCCCCGCCCCACCCGGCTGGTGTGTGCCGACCGACCACCAGGGGGCGATGTGTCCTCGCCCGCCCCGAGCGCCGCACCCCGCTCCCCGCCCCTCCGGGAGCTCCGAGGGCCCCGGCCGCGGCTCCAGGGGCCGCTTTCCTCCTCGTCCGCGCACCTGCCGGCAGTCCGAAGCGGCCTCCAGGAGCGCTGGGGGCCCGGCCCGCTGGGTGCTCGGTTCTGGGGTCGGCGGTGTGTGGTGTGCGCGGGGCCACCAGGAGGGCCCCGCCCCGCTGCGCTCAAAGTCACGGCCCGATTCCGCCCGGGGTCGTCGCCGACGGGGAGAAACCGAATTGCCCCGTTTAGGAGCAATCTGCGGGCCGAAGACCAAAGGGGTTCGGAGCCCCGGGGGTGGTGACGGCCTTGAGAGCTCGCCCAGCCCCGAGAGCTTGGGCCCGGAGCGGGGGAGCGTGCAAAGGCCTTTCCCGTCGGACCGAAACCCGGCGGCGCTGGCAGCTCCCGCTGGGAGCCGGCGGGGCTCTGCCGGGACCTCCTGCCGCCGGGACCTCCTGCCGCCGGGACCTCCTGCCGTGGGGACCAGAGCCCGGTGGGGGGGGGGGGACCGCTCCGCCGCGTGGGCGAGGAAGCCCAGGCCCAGGAAGGCTGAGATGCCCTGAGCTAGAAGCGGTGGGGTCGAGACTGGGCGGGGGTCTGCCTGAGACTAGTTCGTGAGCTTATCCCCTTCGCCATGATAATCCTAATCATAAAAGTTAATTCCACCGAGTGTCTAATATCTGCCAAGCCCTGAGTGGGATGTTTTGTGATGCTTTTTTGTTGTTTAAAGATTTATTTAATGAGGGGCGGGACGCAGAGGGAGAGGGAGAGAAAGAGAGAGGGAGAGAGCGAGGGCTCGGTGACCTCCTGGCCCTGAGATCATGACCAGAGGGGAAATCGGGAGTCAGAGGCTGGACCACGGAGCCACCCGGGCGCCCCTCGTAATGCTGTATTTAAGGCTCACGACAGCCCCGAGAGGCAGATAGGTTGTTTTCGCAGTGCCTGCTATCGCTGTAACGTGGAGGCTGCTTTTAGGCGGCGGACTTGAGCCACCGAACTTTAGGAAGCAGAAGGCCCGCTGCCTGTTTGCTGAGTGCAAACAGGCCCACTCGGCTCCCCGCCTGGAAATAGCCATAGGCCCTAACCAACCAGTGGCTACTTACAACCCAGCACAGTTACCAAAAAAGGAAAAATTGCACATGTTCCCATAACCCTTCACTCTGCCCTTTAGCTATAGCTCCCGCCACTGCCTCCTGGCAGACACTGTCCTTTCCTGTCCCACCCGCTGTCCCTCTCAATATATTCAATGAGGTTCTATCTCCTTTGTTCTGCTTCGGGTGGATTTTTTCATCACCCACACCGCCAGCCTCCACGCAATCAGGTCGCCCCACATATAGTAGCTTATTATTACCAAAGTACTCCCTTTAACCCTCACCACAACCCGATAAGGTAGGTACCATTCTTTCTTTAATCTTTTATCTAAATTCAATTCAGTTAACGTAGCCTGTATTGTTAGTTTCAGGGGTAGAACTCAGTGCTTTACGAGTCACCTACAACACCCAGTGCTCGGTACAAGTACCCCCATAATGCCCATCACCTAGTTACCCCATCTCCTCCCACCCACCTCTCCTCTGTTCCCTAGAGCTCAGCACCTCTTCTGCTTTGCCTTCCTCTCTGTTTCTGTCTTATTTTATTTTCCCTTCCCCCATGTTCATCTCTTTGGTTTCTGAAATTCCACCTATGAGTGAAATCATGTACTATTTGTCTTTCTCTGTCGGACTTCTCTCACTTAGCATAATACCCTCTAGTTCCATCCATGTCATTACAGATGGCAAGATTTCATTCTTTTTGATGGCTGCATAGTATTCTATTGTGTACATACACCACATTTTCTATACCCATTCCACTGTGGATGGACATCTGGGCTCTTTCCATAGTTTGGCTGTTGTGGACATTGCATAGAAGGTGCCCCATTTGAATCACTATGTTTGTATCCTTTGGATAAATACCTAGTAATACAATTGCTGGTTCGTAGGGTGGCTCTATTTTTAACTTTTTGAGAAACCTCCATGCTGTTTTCCAGAGTGGCTGCACCAGCTTGCATTCCCACCCACAGTACAGAAGGATTCATCTTTCTCTGCATCCTTGCTAACATTTGTTGTTTCTTGACTTGTTAATTGTAGCCCTTCTGGCAGGCGTGAGGTGGTATCTCACTGTGGTTTTGATTTGTATTTCCCTGATGATAAGTGATGTTGAGCATTTTTTCACGTGTCTGTTGGCCATTTATATGTCTTCTCTGGAAAAATGCCTGTTCGTGTCTTCTGCCCATTTCTTGACTGGAGTTTTTGTTTTTTGGGTGTTGAGTTGCATTAAGTTCTCTATAGATTTTGGATACTAGTGAGGTAGGTACTCTCATCATCACTGTTATTTTACAGGGAGAGAAGTTGTCATAAAGGGCTAAGAAACTGGGGCACCTGGGTGGCTCAGTGGGTCAAGTCTCTGTCTCAGCCCAGGTCATGATCTCAGGGTCCTGGGATCCCTATTAGGGGTCCCTATTAGGCTCTCTGCTCAGTGGAGAGCCTGCTTGCCACCACCCTGCCCCCTGACCTGCCTGCTGCTCTGCCTACTTGCAACCTCTCTCCCTCTTTCAAATGAATAAAATCTTAAAAAAAAAAAAAAAAAAGGTTAAGAAAGGCCTATGGGCAGGGAACCGCAAATGTTCCTGGAAAGAGTATGCTAATCTGATTGAATTTAAAAAGGCAAGTTCCAGTATGTTTGCTATAGGTCAAATCAGATATCAGTTTTATAGGGTCACTTAATACGAAGGGTTTAGACGTGTTGAGGGCATTCCAGGATGGAGGTAAATCAGCCTCTGTCATATGATGGAGGTTGAACTTGGGCCTTGGCCCCAAATAGCTATAAGCTGCCCTTTGGTTACCCTTGAACTTTAAGAAAATACACACCTAAGGTGAAAATCTTGTTTGAGCTATGGGATCAGGGAAGAATCTAAGAGTGGGCTGGTAAAAGAGCAACAATGACCTTGTCTAGGACGACACGGTGGCTGGGCACTGCAGGAGCAAGTCAGCAGTAGCATGAACAGAGATCACAGGCAGGACAAGGGCCAGCGTCCAGAGCCCATGGAGGCAGAAATATGGTGATGTCAGAGACTGACTAGCACCTGGGTGAATCCCCCTGTCCTGGAGTCTGCCCAAGTCCCCATCACCACTGAGAGTGAGGCTGGAGGTTCTATATGAAAGGCGGGGGGAGAGAGATGGGCAAAGAGGCATTAGAATTTGGACATTGATAATAGTCTGTACCGATGAGCAGATGAAGGCTACCGCATATTGGCATAATCTAATACTTCAGGAGTGTAGCTCAAGCCCTACTCCAATTTCCCATTAACACAGAGCCCCATTCCCAACATATGTAAGTTCTCTCTGGCCTTAAGTGCTGGCTAGACATCTTTCTGGTTGCTGCAGGGAAGAAAGTATACGAGTGTTTTCTCCCAACAAGGTATCCTGGGGGAGCAGAGCTCTAAGACACCATATGCAATGTGTATTACATTAGATAGTATATCTAATATAATTGTATCATATATTATATACTATATTAGTAACTTTTTGAATAAAAGGCTGTTCCCTGGCCAGTGCATTCATGAGTAGCAATGACCAAATAAAACTTGCACTTGTCATAATCCATGTTATTGTTGAACTATTTGCCTCTAGCCCCCCAGAAATAAAACAATCAAGGGGAAAAGCCAATAACCTCTACTGAGAGAAACAGTGTCATTTTGAAACAACTGTAACATTCCTATTTACCTTTTTCAATATCTTTACCAGCAGAGTCACACTATCGCTCTAGTCATAATTTCAAGCACATTGTCTCCATAGTGATGATTCAGGCTCCCGTTGCCATGGCGATCATTCTATGACTTCCATCAATCCTTCCCCTCCTTCCTGTTACCGTCATCATTTCTGCAATCCAGGCCCTTACTCTGTCTTCAGTACCTAGCACTGGACCTGACAAATAATAGGTGGTCAGTGTATTAAAATAGTTCTTACAGGCTTTGTCCTGTGGGGTTTTATGCTTTATCTTCTTTTTCTTTTCCTTTACTGGAATGTTTAAATTGCCAAACCAAATACATCCTCATTTTAGACAACTCAAACAATATAGATGCCTGCAAAGTTTAAGTAAACATTCCTCTCCTTACCAAAATAAATTCTGGCTGGGTCAAAGATCTAAACATTAAAAAAAAAAAACTATAAAAGTTCTAGAAGAATTTATAATCTGTGATCAGCAAGATGGTTTTCAGCCAGAACAAACTCCAGAAGCCATCCGGAAACAAAATTACTATATTTGACCATGTAAACATTTCTAAAGCTGCATCGGGGAAAATGCCATAAACAAAGCTAAAAGACTAATGAAAAACTGGGGAATGTATTTATAAATAAAATGGTTAAAAGTTAAACTTCTTTAGTTATCATGGAGTTTATAGGAATCAGTATGAAAAAGATGACCAAGCCAGGAGAAAAATGGTCAAAAGAAACTAATGTTTGCAGAAGAAAGGAGCAATAGTCAGAAGGCAAATGACAAGGTGTACAGTGTCGCTCATAATTAAATAAGTGCAAATAAGCTACAGTGAATAAAGAGATGAGATTGTTGTTTCACTCATCTGACTGGCAAATATCGATGTTTAGTGAGGATTACTTCTGCAGGACTGAGGAGAAAATGAGCATTCTCATACATTGTTGGGGAAAAATGGCCATTGGTGCATCTTTTCTGGAGGATACTTGGACAAGTATCTATCAGAACTAAAAATGCCCATCTCCTTTTACCATTAATCCTTCTGCCTTAAAATTTCCCAATATATATAGTTGCAAATGTTTAGCAAAATGTATGTGCTAGAATGTTTATTGCTACATTGTTTTGAGGCAGCAAAAGATTGGAAACATTCACTATTCAAAAATAGGAGTCAAGTCAACAAAATTACAGTAAATCCATATGATGAATAAGGATGCTGCTAAGAAAAGAATAAAATAGTTCTATGTCCTCAAGGATCAAAACAGTAAGTTGCAGAACACTGTGTAACATTTTTACGAGAATAGACAGATATATATGTGTGTGTGTGTATCTATATCTATCTATATCTATCTATATATATATGACATGAATATGTGCATTAAAATATTTTTGGCAATAAATGACAGGAAACAGTTATCAGTGGGATGTGAGCTGGTGTGAAGAAAAGGAAAGAAACTTTCACTTTCATTTTATATCTTTTACTTGATACATTTTCTGTCTTATATATGTTTCATATATGACATTTACAAAACTGACAGCAGGAGTTTCCTTTTCTCTACTCCAACTGCAATACCCAGAGATACTTTTTATATTCCATATTTTTTCTCTGTGTAGACAAGAAAGATACAAATATGCATTTTTGCATATGCACAATTACAGGGTTTTGTTCTTACCCAAATGGGATCTATATCGTTCTGCAATTTGCTTTTCTTAATTTATATGTCATTCTCATTCTTCCATGTAAAGACATACTGCATAAAATTTCGTAGCTAAGTAGCTGCCCACACTGTCTGATTCATTGATTGAGCCCATGTGCTTTAAACACCAAACAGATGCCAGGCCTGCAGCCAGGCAATTGAGGAGGCAACATTGAATCAAACACAGTCCCAGAGGAGATGAATGAGCAAATGCCTGTGGTCAGGGTGTTCAGGGCAGTGAGGACCTACCTCACCCAGTCTGGTATTCAGCAGACCTCCCAGCCTGGGAGAGTGTAGAAGTCTGTGTTTTCCTCAAGCACCATGGAAGTACACGGACAGAATTGTCTTCATTCTATGGTGTGGGTCTGTGTATGTAGACTTTCTTACAGCAGACTTAGGTTCACAGCAAAACTGAGCAGAATATACTGTTTCCAAATACTCCTTTCCCCCAGCTGTACAAAATGCACCCCCATCCCAGCATCAGAGAGGTACGTTTGTAACACAGTGTACTTGCCCTTATTAGCCAAGGTCCCTAGTTGACATTAGGGTTCACTCTTAGTGTCGTACATCCTGTGGGTTTTGAGAAATGTATGATGACACACATCCATCATTACGGTGCTGTACAGAAGAGTTTCGCTGCCTTCAGAGTCCCGCGTGGGCTTCCCATTCACCCCCTACTACCTCCTAATGCCCGGCAAGCCCTGACCTTGCTGCTGTCTTCACAGTTTTGCCTTTTCCAGAATGTTCTGTAATAGGGATCTACGGTATGTAGCGTTTTTGGATTGGCTTCTTTCGTTTAGAAATATGCATTCAAGTTCCTAAATATCTTCCCATGGCTTGCTAGCTCATTTCTTGTTAGCGCTGAATGATACTCCGTTGTCTGGATGTGTTTACTTATCCATTCCCCTGCCGCGGTATATCTTGGTTGTGTCCAAGTTTTGACAATTATGAATAAAGCTGCTGGAAATATCCATGTGGAGATTTTTGTGTGAAAATAAGTTTTCTGTTCCTTTGGGTAAATACCAAAGAGTACAACCATTGGGTTATATGGTAAGATTATGTTTAGTTTCGTAAAAAAAAAAAAAAAATCAAACTTCAAAAGTAGCACCGTGCCACTTTTTTTTGGAATGACCTAGTCCCACCCCGAGTGCTCCCTACATGAGGTGTGCCTTCAGAGACTCTAGAAAACGTTCCCGCTTGACCAGTGTTTTCTCTCTAACTGAAGATGTCTCTCCCTCTCCCTTATGTGTCATCGTCTTGGTTTGAGACTTTGAGCTCTGTCAAAATGCAAACCCCTAGATGATTAGTAACGATTTTCATTGTCATCTATTAGCTGTACCTTGACGAGGAATACACATTCTGAAGGTGTTTTGATAAAGCAGCATGGAGGGGAGGTTAAGGGGAAGAACAGTGTCCATAACTGGTCCATATCCTTCCTCTCCTAGGAGTGTTTGCTGTATCCAGGGAGAGAGCTGTCCAATCGAGTAAGTGGGGAAGGAGCTCACCATGAAGAGGAGGAGCTCGTGTCCTTGGGGAGCTCATCACCCGGCATGTATGAACAACTTCGATGTAACATAGTAAGTTCTATGATTGGAAAAAACCATGTATCTTTGATTTTCAAATCATCTGCCTAGCTGTCAGTGAAAGTGTCAAATCATATGTGGCCGGCTCTGAGGCAGAAAATACAGTTTGCGCTAACAGAGTAATAAAAACACCACAGAAGAAGGTTCAGTGGCGGGGCGCCTGGGTGGCTCAGTCAGTTAGGCATCTGCCTTTGGCTCTAATTGCCATCCCAGGGTCCTGGGATCGAGTCCCACATTGGGCTTCCTACTCTGTGGAGAGCCTGCTTCTCCCCCTCCCTCTGCCTCTCTCTCTCTCTGTCTCTTGTGAGTAAATAAATAAAATCTTTAAAAAAACCCAAAAGTTCAGTGGTGAGCATGACCGACTCAGCCTGGAGGGTCTGAGAAGTCTTCACACGGGAGAAGTCTTCTGAGAAGTCTTCACACTGGTGGCAAAATATGCCACTATATGCATGACTTTTCCTAGCACAGGGAGAGACAGAGCTTTTAAAGCAGAAGGTCAGTGTGTGCAAAGGTGTCGAAGTGGGAAAGAGTATGGTCTGCTTGGAGAGAGAACAAGTGGCTCAGAGCAGTGGGAGGAGAAGCCCGCTGGTGGCGGGAAAGGGCATCGGTAGGAGAAAGGGTTAAATGTGGCAGCCTGTGAAGGACTTTGACGTGGAATTTCACAAGGAAATTGACCTGGTCCAGTAGGCCTGTGCCATCCAGTCGGAGAGCCACTGACCACATGTGGCCCTTGAGTACATGAAATGTGGCTAGAGCAACTGAGGGGCAGAATTTTTTAAACTTATAAATGAAAACGGTCTAAAATAAATGGCGGTAGATTGCATGTTGATTATATTTTAGATATGCTGGTTTAAATTAAAATTAATTTCACTTATTTCATTTCACTTCTAAAAATGAGGGTAGGGTGCCTGGGTAGCTCAGTGGGTTGAGGCTCTAACTCATGATTTTGGCTCAGGATACGATCTCAGTTATCATGAGATCAATCCCTGAGCCAGGATCCTTTCTCAGCACAGTGTCTGCTTAGACTTTCTCTCCCTCTCCCTCTGGCCCTCTCCCGTCTCCTCCAACTCTATTTCAAATAAATAAATAAATTTTTTTAAAAGATTTTATTTATTTATTTGACAGGCAGAGATCACAAGTAGGTGGAGAGGCAGGCAGAGAGAGAGAGGAGGAAGCAGGCTCCCCACTGAGCAGAGAGCCTGATGTGGGGCCCGATCCCAGGACCCTGGGATCATGACCCGAGCCGAAGGCAGAGGCCTTAACCCACTGAGCCACCCAGGCGCCCCAATAAATTTTTTTTTAAAATGAGGCTACTAGAACCTTTAAAATTACATATCCAGCTCATGTGATATTTATTTTGGACAGGGTTGCTATAGACAGTTGGGAACCATTGAGAGTTTTTGAGAGAGAAAAGAACGTGATTGAGTTGGGGTTTTATAATTACAAGGGGGTAAGGATGGCTTCGTGGGAGAGAGTTCAGCCAGGAGTAAGGTGAATGACCAGTTAGAAGACTATCACTATAGTTCCCTTAAGAGCCAGTAAGTACCTAAATAAGGAAGTAGCAATGGAAGTGGGGGGCTATATTGAAAATATATTTAGGAAAGAAAGTTAGCACAGCTTAGTAACGGCTCTAGGGGTGTGTTGTGCAATAAAGAATTTAACTTTTGCTCCTGGTTCCTGGGGGGTAACCTCAAAACTCTGGGAATTTCCCAAGTGATAGGAGTGTCTTTGTTATTCATGATGCACCCCTGGACCACACCTGAGTTACACTAATGAGGTGACTCATGGTGGGCCCCTAGGTAGTCTCGGGATGGGGACTGGCCATGCCAGAAAGACCAGTCATATGAGTGGGGGGTTGGGGCTTTGAGCTAAGTGATACCAGCCAGACCCCCTACCTTGGGGGCTAGAGATGGAGGTCAGTCATGTGGACAGTGATTCAAGCAATCATGCCTGTACAATAAAACCCTCATAAAGAACTCTGGACACTGAGGCCTGACTGAACTCCCGCACATGGATGGGCTGGAAGGGTGTTGTGTCCTGAAGACACAGAGATTTCATGTTTGGGACCCTCCCAGACCTTGTACTGTGGTCTCCTTGGGGGACTTGTCCTGATCTGTATCCTATATGATAAACCATAATCAGAAGTATAACCCTTCCCTGAGTTCGGTGAGTCATTCTAGTGAATTATCAAACCAGAAGGGGTTATGGAAAACCCCTTAATTTTTAGCCAGTTGTGGTTGGCATCAGAAAGTGAGAGCAGTCCTGGGGGAGGATGGGCCTCAGCCCGTGGAAGTTAACCGAACTCTGTCCAGCTCGTGTCGGGGCTGCATCGCAGGGTGAGGGAGAACCGGTCGAGGACGGCTCCACAGCTTCTGACTGAAACATGCGGGGAGCTCAGTAGAGATGCGGGTCTGGGTCAGAGCCGGGGAGGACAGGAGGAACCCTATTCCTGTCAACTTTGAGGAGTCCCTTGACTTCAGGGTTGAGATGTCTAGGAAGCGACACCGTTGGAGTTTGGGAGAGAATCTGGGCCACCGAAGAAGGTTCCGGAGTGCCCCATATGCAGGATATTGAATTAGGAATTTTTCTGCCTCTAAAGCCCTTGCTCCTTCCATCTGCTGCCCCCCGGCTAGACAGATCTTCTGTGCCTTTGCCTTTTCTACCAAACTCCACCCAAGGGACTCCTCCCTCTTCACGCTCTTCCTACTCTGGCCCGAGGTGATCCCTAAAACTCTCTTCCCACCCAACTATGGAGCCGATGCTCTGGCCAGGGTAGCTAAGCAGGTGGCTCGAAGCGCATCCGCACACCCGGCGAGCCGGCCTGCTGTTCACTTCTGCCCTCCCCGGTTTCCATCTGAGAACCTGCTCCGTGACTCTTGCCCTTTCCACCTTGTCCCCTGGATGGGGAGGGCACAACTTGGAACCTTTGCAAGGTGGTTCGTCTTATCTCTTGTACGTTATATAACACGGCGAGATAGTTCGTTATTTTAAATACTTAAAAGTACTCTCTACACCCAACATGGGGCTCGAACTCATAATCCTGAAATGAAGAGTCACACGCTCCATCGACTGAGCCAGCCAGGCACCCCCAGAATCTGAATTTTTAACAAGAGCACTAGGTGATTCGAATGCACAGTAAAGTTTGAGAAGCACTGCTCAGAGAACATCGGGTAGTTTCGTGAAACACTGTTACGATGCCAGGGAAATTAAACTTCAGTCCTATTGTACACACTGGGTGCATGGTGGGGATTCTCCATGTCCTGGTGAGCATTTCTAATGAGCTGGTGGAGAGAAGAGTCTCCCTCTGGCTCAAGCACCTTCTCCCACCTCAGAACTGGAGAAGAATCTCGAGAGAGGGACCTTCGCTCAGCACAATGGTGTGGAGATAGGCTGTGCATTCAGGGTGGCCCCCGAGCAAAGTGAACCCAGTTTCTTGATGCTTTGATTTCTTGGAATGGAGTTTGGGGAAGAAATGTGGTCCATGAGCAACAAGACCCACCCATCACTACCTGAACATCAGGACTGTTTTGGAGCCCAGTGCATTCCTTCTTTTAATGGCTTAAGGAAACACCTTTGCCTGGATTCAGAATTCAGATTTTCTTTCTTTGGGTTTCAGCTCTTAATGGTTTTGCCTGGGATTTCGATGTGTACCTTCTTTCGAATTAAGTGCCTTCAGACTTGGGTGTTAATGGTTTGGTTTGCTACTTGGAGCTGTAATTATCCCATGACTCTGGGGAACCAGGAGCTCATGGAAAGTGCGCTGATTAAGAAGCATGGGTTATAGCTCCTTGCTGTGCCCCTATATTAATTTCCTGGGGCTGCACTGATAATAACTCACCACAATTTCAAGACTTAAAGCAACAGAAATTTGTTCTCCCCCAGTTGCAGAGGATAGAAGTTGGAAATCAGTCTGTCTGCAGGATGTGCTCCCTCCGAAAATTCTAGAGAAGAACGCTTCCTTGACTCTTCCATATCTGGTGGCCCCCGCTGTTCCTTGACTTTAGGCTATGGAACTCCAGTCTCTGCCTCTTGTCTTCAGGTGGCCTCCTCTGTCTCTCTGTATCTTCCCTTCTATCTCTTATAAGGACATTTGTCATTGGATTTGGGTCCACCAGAGTCCAGGATGATCTCATCTTGAGATCTTTAACTTCATCGTGGCTTCAAAGATTTTTTTTCCCCAAATAGAGTTACATTCACAGATTCTTGTGGTTAGGACATAGACAGATTCTGGAAGAGCCTTCCGTCCATACACTACAGACCCTAGCAAGCTGTGGCTCTGGACAGGACTGCTAAAGCTCAGGTGTCCCATCTATGAGATCTCTTTAACTGGAGTGCTGATATTTGGTGACCCCCAGAGTCGTTTACCTGAGAGCTCTGTCCCTGGGCAGAACAGGACAAATGACGAAAACACTCTCGAGTACTTCTATATTTTAAGGTTATCTTTTAAAATCTTTTAATCCTATGGTTTTCTGTTTTTACATTGATTAAGTAAGCAAATATTTGACCGGGGCACCATCCTCAGCAAGGTGTTGGAATGCAGTGATGAACAAAATAGTGAGATTCCTGCACTCACAGAACTTGCATTCCATTAAGCTCCTGTTTGATGCTACTGGAGAAGAGAGGCGATAAAGAAGTAACACATTCTCAAGCTAATGAGACAGCACCATGTGCCATCAAGGAAGTAGGGTGATGGAGAGAGGTACCATACAGGCTGACCAGGAGGTCTGGTCTCTGGCTCGGGGAAGACCATGGTCTTCCATTGTTCTGTGCCACTGAGAACCACCCCCTCCCCCCACCTCCCCACCCCTCCCCATCCCCGAGTGCTGTGCGTGTGGTCCAAGTCAAACAGGTCCATTAAAGACCATCTTGCACTACGCCATGTGTAAAAGAAATCCAAACATGGTTCCAAATCACTTTAAAAATAATAAGCACTGGGTGTTATATTCAACTGATCGATCATTGAACTCTACCTCGGAAGCCCACAATACACTGTATCAACTAATTGAACGTAAATTAAGTTCAATTTAATTTAAAAATTGTCAGAGGAAAAAAAATGTAGATCTTCACTCTAGGTTTTCTGGAGGTCACAATACAGATGTTTAGATGAAAAATTTGCAGGAAGAAAACTCAAACATTCTCATGTGTTGCAGCCAAGTCCCACACACCTGCCAGCCTCGGCTTCTCCTCTCTCTGTCACTGTCCTTTCATACCCTCCACCCCAGGGCTGCCTCACGAGGACCCCTTCAAAAAGCCTGACCTGTCCACGTCTGCCCCTTTCCCACGGCCCGCTGGTGCGCGTGTTTCCCTCTGATTCTCCTCCCGCAACAAGCACCCTGCTCTGTACAAGTGCGGCCTCTCATCCCACTGCGAATCCCTTTAGATGGCCCCGGAGAGAAAACGCATGCGATATTTACAGGGACTCGGTAGGCTGGTCCCAACATTGCCTCACGTTTATTTCATTCTTACTATGTGCCATGGCCTGTGCTACTCTGTGAAGCAGGTAGTGTTCTTATCCTCATTCAAAAATGGGGAAACCGAGGCTCAAAAAGGCCCTAGACCCTGTCTAAATTCACAGAGCTGTAAAGTGCAAAGAGAGGATTTGCACGGGAGAAGCGTGACTGGGGGCTCCGGTGAACTCACTGGGACAGGTGAGGCCATGAGCGTCTCGGGGAAAAGCAGGAAGGACTGGCCCTTGGCTTTGGGAGCCGTATGGGTAAAGCTAAGTGACCCGTACTCTGTGTTCAAACTCCCAGTTGATTCCTGAGGTTAAATATAGAAGTTGCTTTGTTTTCTATTTCCCTTCCTTCTTTGTTCACCTGTCAACTCTCATTTTTGGAATTCAATATGCCAACGTCTTCCTGAAGAAATACAAAATGAGAGCTGGCGATACCTACAGGGGATTCAGCATCAGAACTGAAGCTCTGGTAGCTTCCTAGCTTCGCCGGGTTCCTTTGGTGACTTCCATCCCTAGGAGTAGGAGCTGACGGCTTGGGGAGCACTCTGGGGTTAAAGAGTGTTCAGACTGTGTGTCCAATGCAAACTAACTGGGGGAAGGGGGTGCCAAAGGCTTCATGTTCCCTGAGTTTGTTAGGTTCTTGGCAGCAGTACCTATGATAGGGAATAAACCGTGCTCTCTTCTTCTTGGGGAGAAACAGCTGACCCCAACCCATATCAGTGGGGCAATCATTGTTGCCCCAGGATTATCACAAAGTTTAGCTAAGACCTACTCCTGACTATCCCCCTCCATAGTCAACTGAGAACAGTTTTTGGACAAGGTTCTTATTCATAGAATGATGACCAAGAAAGCAGCCCACCCAGTTGGGCCTCCCTGGAGAGCCGGTGTGGCTTATAATACTGCCTTACTCTTGCCAGTTCTCTCCCCACAGCCCCCGCATCTGGACTCGGGCTCCTTTGGCCTCTATGGCACAATCCCGATTTGTTTTTTATAGTCAAGGCCTGGTATCTGGAAACATTACAGGCCTGACTTACAAAAGAAAGACAGTTTTAGAATCCTTTGTGATCATTCTCCAGACCAAAAGACTGGCTTCCTGTGACCCAGAAACCAGGGCCAAAGGGGTTTTTCTTTTGCTGCCTTCTGCCCGGCTCCCCTACAGGGCAACACGGACCCAATCCGTGTTTGCGTCACCATAATAAAGTCACTGATCCTCACGTGACATCATTCACACAGCCGTGTTGTCCTGTGGGTCCTTTTGATATTCGAAGGGGATCTTCCTCTTGGTGCCAGAGAGACTTCAGCTCTAGTCTTCTTTCTTCTCATGGATGCAAAGATCTCTTCTCCCTTAGGCTAAGGCTGCACAGCTCTCTTTCCCCCACTTCACAGATCGGGAGAAAGCTGAAGGGCATGACCCTAACCTCCTGTCCTTCCCAAGAGAACTTGGTCCCTGCCCTTTCCTCACCGTGACATCCACTACCCCCCCCTCCTCTCAGGCAGCAGGCATGACTCAGAGGACAGTGACTCCAACTCTAGCACTTTCTCATTCGAGCCATTCAGAGCATGGCAGACTAAGATGACGATTCAGGCCAGCAGAAAGGGCTTGTATTAAGTCCTAGAAGGAATGGCTTCTTCTTTTCATTTCCTGTGGGGTGTGAGCAGAAAAATGCATTGTCCCAGTTGCTGGCCAAAGAAGGAATCAGCTTTAGGATGAAGCTTCAACTTGGATAGCAAAGAACAGAGTTAGAAAGAGATCATCAAGGGGCACCTGGGTGGCTCAGTGGGTTAAAGCCTCTGCCTTCAGCTCAGGCCATGATCCCAGGGTTCTGGGATCGAGCCCCATATTGGGCTCTCTGCTCAGCGAGGAGCCTCCTTCCCCCCACTCTCTGGCTGCCTCTCTACCTACTTGTGATCTCTCTCTGTCAAATAAATAATTTTTTTTCTTTTTTTAAAGAAAGAGATCATTAGTAACATGAATTTGCGCCATGGAAACAGCCAGTTATTGTGACCTGTTCTACATTTTGTTGACTAGTGAACATGCTCGTCGTTTTTACTAGTGTGTGTCAAGATTTCTGGTTTTGTTGTTGTTGTTCTGTTGTTTGGGTTATGGGTTTGTTGGTTTGTTAGTTTGTTTCCTTGTGAAAAGGTCTTACTCTGCCCCGTACTTCGGTCTTGTCCCACCTCAGGAAGTCTGTCACTGTCTCAAATCAGTTATTCAAGTCAGAGCCCCAGGAATCAGATCTGTTTTTACTTCTCCTGCATCATCTCCAGAACTTAATCGTCAGAAAGCCTATTAATTCTAACCTCCAACGTGTCTTCATCCTCCACTCTGTACCTTCGTCTCCATTGCCAACATCTTATTCCGTTGTCTCGCACGTAGCATCTGCAGTAGGCTTCTACCGGGTTTCCCTTCTCACTGGCTGGCCTTCCGATAATCCGTCATCCAGGCAGAGCTCAGCATGATCTTCTTCTTAAAGCATAGGTCATGTTATTCATCTGAAAACTTTCTAGTGCTTTCTCCCTTAGAAGAAAATCCAAGTATCTCATAATTATAGGAAAGACGATGCCAGTCTAATAAAAATCTCAAATAAAAGTTCATTTCTCTTTCACACAACAGACAGTCCTGCCCCGTGAGGCTGTTTGGAGAACCAGTTCCCTTCCAACTTCTCACTCCCCCTTCCACAGGCTCGAGTTCTGTCTTTGTTCGCAAGGTCGGTCCCTCCAGGGACAGGGAAAGAGAGGAAGTCAAAGCCGAGCACTTCCCCTTCGACCGAGTGAGGCGGGTGTCGTGCCCATCGCCTGCCTCTCTTCGTATTCCACGGGCAATGACTTTGGTGGTATGGCTGCACCTCACCCCAGAGAAGTCCGGGAAGCTTCGTGTCTGGCTAAGTGCTCCCGTAAAACCCTTTTGCCAAGGAAGACAAGGGAGAAGATGTGGGGAGGGTGACCAGCCGTGCGCTGTGCTTGGTGTGGCCTTCAGGGCTTGGATGGCTTGGCCCCCGCAGCTCCTGAAACAGCCCTCCTGCCTCTCTCCTAGTTCACTGAGGACGAGCTGCGGTGCCTTCCTTTCTGCTCCTCAAACATCCTGAAGTCATTCCTGCCTTAAACCCTTTGTACTCGCTCACTCGCTCTCCCTCAGCCTGGAACCTTCCGGCGATCCTCACAGCTGGGCTCCCTCTGAATCCCCGGGGAGCGGCGGGGAGCCTCTTCCTCTGAGAGACCCTCCTTCTCTAGCCGCCCTTCCAGAACCGTCTTCGCCGTCAGTGGCTCTAACTCTGCTGCGTTTTCTTCACAACGCGTGAGATCATTTACTTGTTTTCATACTGGCTGTCCCCCTCCCTGGACGTCTCACTGGGATTCTGTGAAGTTAGGAGCTTTGTTTCTCTTGTTCTTGTTTACTGAGGTTACAACCTCAGTGCCAAGAATACTGTAGAGACATGGTAGGTGCCCAAATAATCCTTTTAAAAGTAACTTGCAGGGTGCCTGGGTGGCTCCGTCGGTTAAGTGTCTGCCTTTGGCTCAGGTTGTGGTCCCGGGGTCCCTCACTGGGCTCCCCACTCAGCAGAGAGACTGGTTCTCCCTCCCGCTCCGCCCCACCCGTAGTGCTCTATCAAGCGCTCTCTCTTTCTCACTCTCTCAGATAAATGAATAAGATCTTTTTTTAAAAAAGTAGATTGAATGAAAAGATTCTAAGCAATATCTCCCCATCTCATCTCTGTGCAATTACCTTTCAGATCAACAGTTAAGACTGCATTTTTCCCTTCTAATTTTATTTTGTCAGATTTGGCGCACTTGCCTGCATCTATAGATCCCTCTTGGGATTCGATTCTGGACCTGCGCACTCCCTGGCCTAGGATCAGGACCTGCGGGTCCTGCCAGCCTCCCGTGCAAGTTACCGTCGGCCTCTCTCGCTGTGTTAATGGGCACTCACCATTCCCAGGGGCTTTGTGTTTCCTTCTCATTTCATCTCCCGCTTGAATATGCGTCCCCACAGTCTCCACACTGGTTTACAAGGAGGGATTGTGTGTCTTGAGGGGTGATGAACCAGGATTCAAGAGATCTGAGTGCCAGCCCCAGTGCCGCTTTGCCAGAGTCTTCTTGGGGTCTTCATGTTCACATATGTAAAATAGAGGGGAAATGCCTTCTCTGCTTGCCTCACAAAAGTGTTACAAGGATCAGATAACAGCATATATAAACATGCCATGGAATGGTCCCAGGTTCTACTGAAATGGACGGTAGCCCTCCAGGACACCGGGCCAGATGACAGGAGTCAGGGAGATACTGTGCAATGTGGGAGACTGTTGGGGGGCCTGTGTCCAAAATCACCAGCTCCCCCCACCTTATTTCTGTACACAGTAGGGTGTCTTGGCCTTTTTCCTCCAGTCTTTGTGTCAAGCTGGAGACATCCCCTCAGAGAAGACATCAGAAAAATCCCTTTGTGCAAGATGACGAAAGAATGGCCTTGATAAAAAGGGAGCCAGCGTACCCCAGGGCCTTATCTGCACATGTTGAAGTTTCTCCAAAATTGCCAAAGAGGATTTCACTCATAACTACAACAACAACAACAAATCCTTAGAATCTTCTTTTCATGTGTTCCTCAAGAGCTCAAAGAAATGACGGTTATACCCCAGATCTGTGTGTGTTTAACTCTCCAAATCCTTGAGCGCATCCTGACCATCATCCTGTGCGCCCTTCTCTCCGGCGCTCCGATCCTTCCGTGTGAACCAGTGAAGCCGGGCCTGGGTGCCCTGCGTTCTTCCCTCACTGTTACCTTGTCGGATACTGGAGGTCGCAGGCCCTGAGCTGGCTGTTGACGAACGGGTGCATGCTGCAAGAGAAGGAGGCTGAAGTGTGCTCGAAACACTGGTGCTTCCTACCTGTTACATGGGTCTGTCGCCTTTTAGACGAAAAGAAACTGAGGCCCAGACACAGCGGTGAGGAAGGGGACAGACACCGGGAGTACAGCAGGCACAAAGTTTGAGGGTTTTTTCAGTTGCTCATGCTTCATCCTCCCCAGGACCGGGAGAAGATGTCCTCCAAGCACCCCAGTTGTCTAATCCCCATGTCTCTGTCTTGTAGACATAGCTTCTACTCTTGTGTGGTTCTCTTGAGCTTGGGCACAGTAATCCCTAATCTAGCCATTGGTGAAAACTGCGCAAATAGCTCATCTGTGGGCCAGGTGCCTCCTTCGTGCCTCACCTGCGGCCTCTTCAGTAACATCCAGGGATAGGAATCCTCAGCTGAACTGAGCGCCGAGGCTAGCAGCCAGCACAGGGCACCTCGGGTGTTCCTATACCCCCAAATCTTCGGCCTCTCACCCATGGCTTATAAGTGAACACAGTCCCCATCTCCTGCTCTCCAACCCCTCTAGCTTGTATGTCATTGTGAAAGAGAGCAGGGGTTTTTGTTTTGTTTTGCTTTGTTTTTTTGTTTGTTTGTTTTGTAAATCTTTTGAAGTTTTCCAAGCTCTGCTCTAGCATACAGCAAAGACGAAAGCCCTAAAGTCACTGAGATCATTTGTCCAGGCTGAGAGGTGACCCGGATGTGTAAGGGTCTGGGCACTTCAGCCACATGGCAGTGACTAGCCTCTAGCCCTCCCGAGGTCAGAGCTTTCAGAACATCAGAAATGATCGTGCTCTGGTTTAGGGGAGCGAACACTGGGCAGCCTACGAGGTGCCATACGCCATAGTGATCTGAAGTCACAGAACAGGTGCAAAGCACTTGCATTGCTGTGGGTGGACAGACGCAGAAAGAGACCATAGTGGAATACTGTGTTGATGTGGTGACAGGCTGAATAGTGCTGGGGGGAGGTGAAACGAGCACTCTTAGCTCAGCGTGGTGAGAGCAGGGCTTCCTAGAGGACCTGACACCCAAACTGAACCCTAAAGCGTGCATACGAGAATGTACAGGGAGAAGGCAGCATTCTGCCATGCAGGCACAGAGGTGCAAAACCACATGGTGTGTTCCGATGCGAGCAACGGTTCTGCATCCGCAGAAGCAGAACCCGGCCCTGGAGCTGCTGCGGCAGGAAGCGGCGGCGGATCACAGAAAACCTTATATAGGTTCTCGGGCAGTTGGTTTTGTGTCCTAAAGACCATGGGGAGCCAGAAACGTTTTCAGCAGGGAGGGACAGGGTCAGACTTTATTAGTCTTGCCACGCATCTTAATTTTGAATGAACTCTTTGTTATTTGAGTTTTCTGCTTAGGAAACATTCGCCCATACGGAATTTCGTAACTCAGGGTCATTACCAAGATGTGATGTGGCTTTTGCGCTTGCCGTCTTGAATGAACTGTGCGCTGCTAGTTTTGGGGTTTTTTTGCTTTGTTTTGTTCTGTTGTGCCAGGATCCAGGGGCCCAGGAACACATCTGTTCGTGGCACACAGCCCGGGGCCCCATTCTTCGGGTGCCAGGCACCTTCTACTTCAAGGCTGAGATGAGTAGCACCCTCTTCCACCGTGCAGTTCTTACACTAAGGGTCTTTAGGTAGATTTTTTTTTTCCTTTCTCAAATTGTGAGGAGTATTGGGCAGCTTTATCAAAAATGCTGGTCTCCTAAAGTCAAGAATTTAAAACATTTTATTTAGTCCTGAATTTCTCTGGGAGATAAAAATGTGCTGATAATTTTCTTGGAATGAGAGATATGTTTGCTGTGATAAAGAGTTGTTTGCTAATTCTTGAAACGTTTTCTTTCTGAAGCTCTGAAAGTGAACACAAAAGCCCTCAAATGGCTGGAGAAGAAGTTTCCTTTTCAAAATTCCCCATGAACAGTTCTGAGTGACCAGGGTTTAAATCCTTATGAAAATCCACCTTTATTTAATAGAGTTATTTAAATCTGAAGAGTATTGGGAAAATGAGGACTCCCCAGGTGCTCGTGAGGAAAACTTGTACGCGGTGCTCACTTCTCTTGAGGGAAGAACGCTTAATAAATAGATTTTCTCCTCCAGAATCTGCTGAGACATATCTGTCCAGAAGCACTTTAAAAGATGCTCAACATCACTTGGCATCAGGTAAATTCAAATTAAAACCAGTGAGATATCAAATCACACCAGTCAGAATGGCTAGAATCAAAAACACAGGAAATAACAAGTGCTGGCGAGGATGCGGAGGAAACGGAGCCCTCCTACCCTGCTGGTGGGGGATGCAAGCTGCTGCAGCCACCGGAGAACAGCACGGAGGCTCCTCAAAAAGTTGAAAATAGAGCTACCCCAGGACCCAGCAACCGCACTACTGGGTATTTATTTCAAAGATACAAACAGAGATTCTAAGGGGTACCTGTACCCCCATGTTTGTAGCAGCAATGTCCACAGTAGCCAAACCATGGAAGGAGCCCAGATGTGCATACAGCCATCAGAAGATGGTTGAGAAAGAAGATGCGAGATGTGTGTGTGTGTGTGTGTGTGTGTGTGTGTATATACACACAGATATATATAAAATAGAATATTACTCAGCCATCCAAAAGAATAAAATCATGCCATTTCAAGGGAAGCAAGGGAAAAAAATGAACTATTGGGATTTCATCAAGATCAAAAGCTTTTGCACAGCAAAGGAAACAGTTAACAAAATCAAAAGACAAGTGACAGAATGGGAGAAGATATTTGCAAACGACATATCAGATAAAGGACTAGTGTCCAGAATCTATAAAGAACTTAGCAAACTCAACACCCAAAGAACAAATAATCCAATCAAGAAATGGGCAGAGGACATGAACAGACATTTCTGCAAAGAAGACATCCAGATGGCCAACAGACACATGAAAAAGTGCTCCATATCACTCGGCATCAGGGAAATACAAATCAAAACCACAATGAGATATCACCTCACACCAGTCAGAATGGCTAAAATCAACAAGTCAGGAAATGACAGATGCTGGCGAGGATGCGGAGAAAGGGGAATCCTCCTACACTGTTGGTGGGAATGCAAGCTGGTGCAGCCACTCTGGAAAACAGCATGGAGGTTCCTCAAAATGTTGAAAATAGAACTGCCCTATGACCCAGCAATTGCACTATTGGGTATTTACCCTAAAGATACAAATGTAGTGATCCAAAGGGGCACATGCACCCGAATGTTTATAGCAGCAATGTCCACAATAGCCAAACTATGGAAAGAACCTAGATGTCCATCAACAGATGAATGGATCACGAAGATGTGGTATATATACACAATGGAATACTATGCAGCCATCAAAAGAAATGAAATCTTGCCATTTGCAACAACATGGATGGAACTAGAGCGTATCATGCTTAGCGAAATAAGTCAAGCAGAGAAAGACAACTATCATATGATCTCCCTGATATGAGGAAGTGGTGATGCAACATGGAGGCTTAAGTGGGTAGGAGAAGAATAAATGAAACAAGATGGGATTGGGAGGGAGACAAACCATAAGTGACTCTTAATCTCACAAAACAAACTGAGGGTTGCTGGGGGGAGGGGGTTTGGGAGAAGGGGGTGGGATTATGGACATTGGGGAGGGTATGTGCTTTGGTGAGTGCTGTGAAGTGTGTAAACCTGGTGATTCACAGACCTGTACCCCTGGGGATAAAAATATATGTTTATAAAAAATAAAAAATTAAAAAAAAATCATGCCATTTGCCATGACGTGGACAGAACTAGAGGGCATTATGCTAAGCAAAATAAGCCAATCAGAAAAAGACAAATACATGATTTCACTCATCTGTGGAATTTAAGAAACCAAACAGATGACCATAAAGGAAGGAAAGGAAAAGTAAAATAAGACGAAAAATGAGAGGGAGGTAAACCATAAGAAATTCTTAGGGAACAAACTGAGGGTTGCTGGAGGGGGGTTGGGGGGGAATAGGGTGATTGGGGGATGGGCATTAAGGGGGGCACTTGATGCGATGGGCACTGGGTTTTATATACAATTGATGAATCACTAAATTCTACCCCTGAAACTAACAATACACTGTATGTTAACTAAATTTAATTTACGTGAAAGAAAAG
Organism: Mustela nivalis; assembly: GCF_964662115.1. Taxonomy (NCBI): domain Eukaryota; kingdom Metazoa; phylum Chordata; class Mammalia; order Carnivora; family Mustelidae; genus Mustela; species Mustela nivalis. The sequence goes on along the minus strand of NC_139035.1, from coordinate 5,564,585 downwards.
GATCTTTTTTGATTTATTAGTGGATACCTGTTGTTACTGTGTTTTGCCTGCACAACATTGCATATCCCACTCCTATTAGTATCCCCCTCTCTCCTTTGGAGAAATGTTCTCCCACTCTCTAGTCCTTCAAAGAATCTCACCTTCCTGGTCATAAGTGGACTTGCCATCTTCCTGGCCCCAATGATTCGGTCAAAGATGGGCACAGGACTCCCTATGGGTCCGTCATAGCCTTTCCTCATTGTTCTTATGAGTAAGGCCTTTCCCCTATCTTGTCACATAAGCGGGAGGATTGTGACTCCGGGACTGCTAGTGTCTTTATTCCTGCCTTGTCGAGACAGTCTGTCCTCATCGGGAGAAAAATATATATGTCAAAAATAAGTAGATGTGAGTGATGGACATAGAGAGACTCTGAGTACATTAACCCCATATTTTCCCGCAGTTCCTAGAGCTCTTCTTCCATCTTATGAGCTACCCCAGGATCTTTATAATAAACTACCTTCATTCCCTCTTTTTTTTTTTTTTTTTTCCCAGCTTGTCTGAGTTGGCTTTCTGTCTGTCATTTGCAACCAAAAGCTTTTTGACTAATATCCATGCCAAAGGAAAAACTTCAGCTGGGACTTCATGTCTCTCTGTCATGAGGAGTGAGAAAAGCCAGTTTCCGGGACCATTGCAGCAACATCAGAGGCTATGGGGGAGGGGGGATACTAGTCCATCTATTATAAATGAATTCCACAGAGTTAAAAAAAGATCTTTTATAAGAGCGGTGGTAAACAGAAGTCAGCGTATCTATCTTTCTGGCTTTGTTCTGCTAGAGACTGATCATCTCCAGAAAAAAACAAAGTGAGCCAGGAAGAATGCATTGTTGCTGAGCTGTTGGGCAAGATATGTAAACAAAATAAAAGAATACACCTCCTGAGAGCAAGAGTTGTATTTAAAAATTGGTGTAATTCAAGAGACTATAGAGTTTTCTCTGATTTTTATTTTTATTTTGTTTGTGTTTTTGTTTTGTCTTGTTTTATTTTGCTTTGTTTTAAAGAGAAGGTGAGGAGGGAAGAGAGGAGGGGGAAAGCGAGAGAGATTGATTGATTAATCTTTTTACCACCAAAAGCCAGGGAATGGACTGTTTGGTTGCACATTTCAGTGATATAATATTTGCTCAATAATGAGAAAATGACTTCACTGTATGTCTGTAGTATCAGAGTCTGACCTGACTTCAGAACAGACTTGTAGCTCAATGGTGGTCAGAAGCACACTTTAAAATAGCTTTGAATCAAAGAAGGCACGTGCCTCATTCTCACTTGGTCTCAAAGAAGAAGCCCGAGATTTTCCCCACATGGTTTGCACAGAAGTCTGCCCTGAAAATGTAATAGGACAAGGTCTACACTTGAAAAACATACAGAAACACTCAGCACTTCTAAATAAAGATCTAATGCACTTCAATTTGATTTGCCAAAAGTGAATTTATACATGGCTTTTTAAGAAGACACCTGAACAATGCGAGGAGCACCTCTATCCAATACCTTGAGTCCTGGAAATTTGGTACCAGAGGTCTCCCCTTGGATGTGGGCCACGAGATGGCGTGTCAGGCCAACACACTGCCCTCGTACGGCGCGGGCCTGCTAGCTGTGGCTTTACCTCCTGCCACGTTTTGTGAGTCATCTCAGACCACCTGACAAGCTTTCAGGAAATGCTTAAAACCAAATTCAGCAGAAAATCTTTCTCTTAAATGGTGTGATAAGTATTATTAGGATGTATCTGTCAAGATTTCTCAGAAGCTTTCCGAAACCTAGTTAAGCCTAGTTCTTTATTTCATGAATTGATTTTGTATGTAAAAATATGACTTCTACACTAGACAAATGAGAATCGATAGGGTGCAAACATAACATATTTCCCCCCACAAGTGCCTAATTCTAATCCATCCTATGGCTTTCATCCTTCTCTGCTTTTTGAATAAAATCAGGATCCATAATTAATTTGGTCATTTGACTAAATATATGGACTTCTGTTCACTTTTCACCTTCAAATAGTCTTATTTCTAGAATTAAAATAGGGATTCTTTTATAATGATGAAAATATGAACAATAGGGGTGCCTGGGTGGCTCAGTGGGTTAAGGCCTCTGCCTTCGGCTCAGGTTGTGATCCCAGGGTCCTGGGATTGAGCCCTGCAAAGGGCTCTCTGCTCAGCGGGGAGCCTGCTTCTTCCTCTCTCTCTCTGCCTGCCTCTCCACCTACTTATGATCTCTCTCTGTCAAAGAAATAAATAAAATCTTTAAAAAATATATGAACAATATGTAAAGTTAAATCTTCTTGTTCTCTTTTATCTTAGGCTCATTCTAGTCCGGAAGTTTGCATCAGAGAGAAATGCATGTACCTCTTAGATTTATCCCACTTAGCACTTCCATTCCCTCTTCACTCAATTACTCATTTGTCTTGGGCCTTCCAGAGTTACTGTGTATTTGTGGAGTCATTATGGAGAGAAGGAGGACAGGTAAGGAGCAACAAAGGTCTTTCTTGACTGGCATCAATGCAGTGTGGCATTCTACCAAACATGAGTCCATAAAAAAATGCAACTACAAAACATAAAAGGAAATAAGAAACCATGAGTGAGAGTTAGCAAAAGTAACAAACTTCCAAAACCTCCGAAGACTTCACGTAGAGTTCCTGCGTATAAAGTATAAAATTAGTACACTTAAGGTAGTCAAGAAAATAAGAGGGAATGATCTGTAAGAATAAGGAGCAGCACAGTATCAACAATGACCATGCAAATCTGAAAAAGAACTAAACTGAGCTTTTAGAAATGAAAAAATTATTAATTAAAATTAAAACTCAAAGAAGGAGATTAGAGCCAATTGAAGAGAAAAATAGTGAACTGGAAGATAAACTTGATTAAATTACCCGGAATATAGTACAAAAAGACAAAGAGATGAAAAATACAAAAGATAGCTGAAGCAGGCTGGAGGATGGAATGGAAAGGCCTAACATGCATTTAATTGGAATTCTCAAAAGAAAGCTTAGAGAGGAGACATATTTGACATGTTAATAACTAAGAGTTTTCCATTGTTAATGGAAAATCCAATCCATAGGTTCGGGAGGCACAACAAGTTCCAATCTGAATAAGTAAAAAAGAAATCCACACCATGTTAATTAAACCAAAGAACACTAGAAACAAAAAGAAAATCTTAAAAACAGCCAGAGAGACAAGACAGATTACTTACAAAGGAAGGATAAGTAGACTGATAACGGAATTACAAGCAACAATAAACGCTAGAAGAGAATACACTAGTATCTTCAGTGTGCCAAGGGAAAATTGGTTTAAAATGGTCGACTAGGGGCACCTGGGTGGCTCAGTGGTTTAAAGCCTCTGCCTTCGGCTCAGGTCATGATCCCAGGGTCCTGGGATCGAGCCCCGCATCGGGCTCTCTGCTCAGCAGGGAGCCTGCTTTCTCCTCTCTCTCTGCCTGTCTCTCTGTCTAGTTGTGATCTCTGTGAAATAAATAAATAAAATCTTAAAAAATAAATAAAATTGTCTACTCAGTGAAATTATCTTTGAAAAACAAGAATGATGTAAAGACTGTTTTGGATAAATAAAAATGGATAGAGTATCCTACCAAAAAACCACACTAGAGAAAACTTCCTTCAGGAAGAGGGGAAAAGATTTCAAAAGACGACCTGAAATGCAAAAAGAAGAGATGTGTAGAAAAAACAGGTGATTCTAAACACTTTATAAATTGATATTTTATTTTTCTAAGCACAGTATTTTATAAAGCTGAAAAAGCAAGATAAAATTAAGACAAGGGACGAAATAGCAGCAAGTCAAAAGGAAGTAATCAGAGTTATACTGTTTTGGAGTCTATCTTTAAGTTAAATCTACACGTAAACACGTTTAAGTTCACTGCTAAGAGAAATGAGTCCAGATGCTTCAAGCCAAGTGGACAGGCTTTGTATTCAAGTGGGACTCTAAAATACAAGATTCCCTTGATAGGGCCTGGCTAGTGAGAAAGGAGTAATACATCCCTGAAGTACTTATCTCTTCTTTTGCTAACAAAGGTTTTAAGTGGCCTTCTCTGAATTTTGATGCTGTAGAACTTTCCAGATCTCTCGGAACTTAAAATACCCCCCACAGCTTTCTCCCCTCCTTTCCCCAAGTGCTGTTTCTAGCAAGCAAATACTTGTGCCCTTCTTGAAATGAGCTGGGTCCCATCACATTGTCCACCGTCCTTCCTACTCCTCATGTTCTCCCGAAGGTTACTGTGTGGAGAGTAGTGAGGTGGCAACAGACACCCAGCCAGGCCGCGGCTTATGAAAGTCTGTGAAAACTACTTAGGGTCCCCTGCAATCCCACGGCATTTAACTCTCTGTCACAGTACTTAAAACAACCAGAGGCAGTCCTGTGTGATTTTTTTTCCCCTGCTGAAGTCATTTAATATCAGATCACGATTAAACATCGCCGTGTTAATTATGAGTTCTTGATAACAATGTAGGTGAAATACTTTATTTAGATTACAACATGACAAGCAAATTCACTTTATCTGTTTGACACTGAAAAAAATCATGGGCAAGAGTGATACAACATTTTAGTTTTGATGCCACAGACAAGGTCAAGTAACTGGGCAGGTGACTCTCGTGACACAGATTTCTGACCCCTTTGTCTTGTGGCTCCTTCTGTTCCCCTCTTGTGTGTTCCCAAAGGGAAAGTTCTCATTGGAGAGTGTCTAATCCCTAAATGCAGTGAAGGTGACAGATGGTTCACTTCTAAGCAGGATACCCCAAACCCCGGCATCCCGAGTCTAGATGAGTTTGTAGTTTGGCTCAGAAATGCCTCCTCAGAAAGGGACCTGAAGCAGCTTGTAGTCAAAGCCTTTTCCCCTCGCCAGCACAGCTAGTGAAACAGAAGCCGTCCTTGAGGGGGGCTGGCTCCCACGCAGAGCTCCGTTGGAGGAGTGGTGCAAGGCTGCCCAAGTTCACGGCCTCGAGGCGCCGGCGGGCGTGTGACTGAGCGCAGGGTCCAGGGCTCTCTGCACCAGGGACGGATCAACCCGTCCCATGGGTGTGGCAGCAGTTGTGGGGGAAGAACCCTAGACAGGCAGAGGGCCTGGCTGTACAACCTTAAGGACCTTTGGAATATCGGCAAATCGCTCAGCTTTTCTCGATGAGGCCACAGCATCCCCCGTGCCACGGTCGCGGGAGGGTGTTCGAACCAAAGGATATGATGCCTGTGGAAGTGCTCTGTAAACAGTAATGCACCATGAAAACAACACAGATCGCCCTCAGGCAGGGCCAGAACTCAGGATGCTGCTTTAAGCAGCTCAACATTATGTCTGTTCCACTCTGATGGTAAACGCCTCTCCTGTAAGCTCCGTGGACCAGCCTCCAGGTGACGAAGAGGTAGGACCCTAGCAGGGAAAAAACCAGGCACTTTTTTCCTCCAGGACTTGAAGTACCTGGGGCCCTATTTTGGTGAATTTGAATCTCCACATCCTATAAATCAAATTTGAAACTCTAGCGAGATTTTGGCAGCATCTAAATCTGATGTTGGAAGGAGGGTATATATGATGTAGATTTTCTTATTCCTGCCCACCCCGCTTGGGTCGTTAAGGTGGAAGTGGGAGTCGACCAGCCAGGCTGATCAACTCCAAAATATTTTTGAACACTTCAGAAAATGATTTGCCATTTCCCCAGTGGTCTCTTTTCTTTCTACTCATGATCTAAGTTTTGCTCAGAATGACATCAAGGGAATGAGAAAATTACCTGTAATTCCTGTTGTCAGATCTGAGATTGTCACAACAGATCATTATTCTAGGATTAGAAACATCTAGAACTGGCTCTTGGGGGGTATTTCCAGCCTTCCTTTCTCTCTGCCTCACAGAGTTCTCCCACCTCTGGACCCTGGTGAGTCAGTCACCACCGTGGCAGCCAGACTGCTGGGCGCTGCACCACTGCCAGCCCCGGGGGAGCGAGAGGACCTCTGCACACGTCCCCTGAGCCCCAGGAAGCCTGAGGAGCAGCTGCTCGGGGCCCACCACAGGTAGGACCCATCTAGTGCTGCATTCCCCAAATGCATCTGATCACAGGGCTCTTCTGAAATATTTGTTAAAAGAACCCATACTCACTCCAGACCCACCTAATCAATCTCCAGGGTGGGTGGGGCCCGGCAGTATTATTTTTAACAGCAATCGCGGAATTTGTATGGTCAGGAAACTTGGGGAACCACAGGTCCAGCAGAAGAGATTTATAGGCTTGGAATCCAAAGGCCTAATGAGATTTGCAACTTCACTAATGGCAATGCTGGTTTATTTCTCCGTCTTAAAGAGAAGGGATGGATCCCAACAATATCTACGTCAGCCTCTGAAGGCCATCCGTAACCTAGTCAGGTTACCTGTGTGCTGTCTTTCAGAGGATTTAGAACTACTTACAGACAGGGCTAGGTGTTTGCCGCTTAGAATGCCTCGGGCTAGAGGGGCAGGGCCCCCACGTGCGCAGTGAGGATGACGTGAAGGGAGACGAGAGGCCCGTTATCTCTGCCAGACTTTCTCTGCGTTGGGGAGGGTGGCCAGCACCCCGGAAAAGCAGACGCCGAGTTCCCCGGGAGCGTGCCCGGGAGGATCAGCTGACACGTACCCTCAGGTCCGGGGAACACGTCCCCAGCTTCCTAGTGAACCTATGCATGGCCTAGAAGGAGCTGTTCTAGGGGACACCTCTTGCCACCTGCGTCCACACCCCCTTATCCAACACATCCCTGACTCAGCTGTGACTCACAGGCACACAGCAGCTCCGGCACCATCGCTCCGGGCCCTGTGCCTCGCACCGCTCCCCATCCTAATTCATCTCTTCCAGTCAGATCTTTTTTTGACTGGCTTTTCAGAACATTGAGCTTATCTTTAAACACAATGGATAGACAAACACACACAACATTTAAATATCAAAATATACCCATTTAAATGTAAAAACTTTAATTCTCTGGGTTTGTTGTCATCCATAGCAATATTTCACATTATGTGCATAAAATCTACTTCTTTCTTGGGCATGTCTTATTTCCGCTCTTCAACTGCAGGGTCCCAATGGACGGAGATTGTGCCTGACGCAAGACATTCTGTAGCCCCAGTAAAAGCTAGGAAGGAAGCTACTATTTATAAGCCCTTCCTCTGTGGGAAACACTATTCAGGGAAGAAAATAAAGGACCCACTGGGAAAAGCTAGGGTGCCGAGGATGGCCAGCTTTGCCTTTCCTTGTCCAGCCAGTTCTTGTCTCTATCCACATACCCAGAAACAACAGTGTTCTCTCTCTCTCTGGAAGTTTCAGGGATTTATGCAGCCCGACAGGGGACAGTCTGGTCCCATCTCCCCAGGTTATTTCAGGAGCCTGTTGTCTTCGTGTTTTCTTATTGTACGGTCTATAGTTTTGTTCTCTTTGGAATTGCAGGTTTCCAATTTTAGTAATTCTTTCCCTGTGACTCCCCGAACCATCTCCAAAATCCTACATGCCCTCGGCGAACAAAAGCAATATGTCTGGTTTCTGCAGCTGGTGCTATGGGGCTCTTTGGTGGAGAGAAGCCTGACACAGTGCTCAGTTGAAGAGATAATAGCTCTGCAGCTACCCAGTATTCTCCAGGATTGCCTGAGCAAGTTGGAATCCAAAGCTGGTGACTAAGAAATGATGATGTTTAGTCATCTTTCCCATCTGATGTGGGGCCCATATAGACGGGACCTCGGCTCTCAGAGGCCGGGGACACCAGCAAGTCTAACACTCAGCACCAGGTTATGGCACGTGTCTTCCTGCCCTTGGAAGTGCCAGCACTGGGCTGAGCTGTCCCTGGTTCCTCTCAGGCCAAAGCCACCGCAAAGTCCTTTGGTAGGCCAGGTCTCCTCCAGGCAAGGATAGCAACTCGTGCTCCCGACCTTCACCAGCCACTTCTTTATTTCCTTGCACATGTAGGACTGTTTTGGACAGGCCGCGAAGTAAAGATCCCAGTGGAATGGTGCTCTGAGACTAGGGCCCAGCTCCGGTCAGGCGGCTGTGGACAAGACCAAGAAGATGTTGAAGAAAAAACCTTCAGAGGTTGCCCGTGGACTCGAAGACAGAAAGCTGACCACCGCTGGGAGGCCGAGCGTCATTGTCTCCCAGTGATTTTTGACCCAACCATGGGTGCCTCCATAATGGTGCAGGGTGAAAAGCTTTGGCAGATGTTTGCCAAAGAAAGTGGAGACTGTGAGACACCTAAGGCGAGATGGAGTCGGGGATTAAGGGACGAACACGAGACAAGGAGAAACAGCTTGTCCTTGAAGAGAAACGAACATTGAAAGAGTGCACGCACTTCTCGTGCCTTGGGTCGGAAAGAATTTGGGCTGGGCTCAGCTAGGCCATTGTCCCATGGGGCTTGGCAGCTCACATAGCTGTTTGCAATCAGCGGAGACTCGACAGGCTGTCAGACGGGGCGGACGGGGTCCTGGGCCTGTTCTTCTCATCATGCAGCGGGACAGCCCAGGCTTGCTCACCTCGTGGCGACTGCAAGAGAAAATAGGCCCCATGCACAGGACTTTTTCAGGACTCTGCTTGTGTTCCATTTGTTTGGGGCCACTGGCCAAAGCAAATCTCTTGGCCCATCCCAGAAGGGACGGGTGGAGAAACGGACTGCACCTCTTGCTGAGAAGGGAAGAAAGTGTGGCCATTTCTTGCAATCTCTAAAAACTGCAAAATCCGGAAATATCTAGCTTTGGGATTTAGGCAGAATCTATCATTTAGGCCAGGGTGGGACGAGGAAGCGCTCCTTCCTGAGAGAACAAGATCCCTCGCTTCCCAGCGCATCCAGAGCAGCCTGGCGAGGCGAAGGGACGCACGTTCCACCCATCCCTGGGGTCCTGGAACGACAGAGCCGGGACGCAGGAACAGCTCATGGCGAATGAAGTACAAAACCAGAGACGACCGGGGTCTGAATTTGTGGGGGAAATGGCCCACGTTCAAAATAGAGTGAGATCACAGATTCTTTTCCTCTTAAATTCTTTTGTCTCTATTTTGCATAACTGCTTTCTCCTTCTTTTTTTTTTCTTTCTCATCTCTTTCATGTGTGTATTTTAAGCATTTTTCGAAAGGCACCTGATGACAATTTAATCAGAGTGCAGAGGGAAGTGGGGCTCTGTGGGTGGCACCAACGTGTGGAAAGTCCAGGGGAAGGGAGGACGAGGAGAGCCCTTAACGTCCAAGACTCGGATGTCACTGTGCACAGCGGAAAGAGAAAAAGCAGTTTAAGTTCTCAGAATGGAAAAAGAAATAGCACTTACACCGCTTTTCAAAAAGGGATGCTCTCTTTTGTCTTGATCTAGCCACTCAAGAGCTGTCATTCAAAACAGCAAATTGAAGTCATTTCTGTGATTGTTCTGCAGGTCACTGTCACTGAGCTCACCAAGGGCCCTCTGATTTTAGTGTAACAATAGTCATTGCCTCATGACCGGCAGGAGATGGGGATAAAAGGTATATTTTGCCTAAAGCTATCTTCTGTTGTCAGTACAAGACCTTCTTCTAATAGTAGTAAGGTTTTTCTGTCTCTAAGCACAGCACAGGAGGCATAGAAGAACATACTGGAGGACGAGGCAGTTTCTAGAGATCAACAGTCCAGAGCTAAGTCCCTTTCAGAATTGGAAAAAGAATCCTGGTTCAGCTATGGAAGAACATCAGGCAGGATGAACTCAGTGGGGAAGACACCCCATGTGTGGGAATGTTCTCACACATAGTCATCTTGAGTTTCGCATACTAGCTGGATGTATGCTGAGGTTTGGAATCAGCCTTCCTTAAAGGCTGCCCCCCCCCTTGGCAAAGCAAAGATCAGCAAATCTTCCGAGGTGGTGGCCAGAGAAGGTCCCGGGCCTGCTGGCTCTTAGGTTTGTGTCTTGTCCCGGTGGGCTGCTTCTGATTTCTAGTCAGCCAGAGAAGTGTCTTCAAAACAAACATCAGACCACAAGGGACATCCTGGTTGGAAAGTCACTCTGGAAAAGAGCAGAAAGGGCACAACGTTAAACCACACAACAGTTAAAGAAACCCAATACAACCTAACAGATGGTTCCCCGGGCAGAGTCCACACCCTGTCCAGAATCTGGCACAGCCTGACTCCCGGCATCTTGTTAGGCTTGTGGTTACGGTTCGGAAGCCTCAGTTGGTGCTGAAGCCAACATACATCTGACAGAACAACTTCCCAGCCCTGTAGGGCGAGCCACAAGGTTCATGGCTCCACCAGCGAGTGTGGATGGAGCACACGAACCCGGCAGGACCCGGAAGTTCACTTCTGCTCACGGTACTTCCCCGGGGCATGTCATTGTTCTCTTTAGAGAACAAAAGAGAGCTGTTTTAGAGGGGTCAGTATCTTTTTTCCATTGTATTCTCTCCCCAAACTACGTGCTTAAGAAAACGACCCCCTTGAAGTATGAAAAACAGAACGGTGGAGGAGGCAGGGGAAGCGTGGAGGGAGCACAAGCCCTGGGGCTGGCAGAGCGGCCGCCAGGGCACCGGGGGGAGAGGCACTTTGGCAGCCAGAGCGGACATCTGCGACTGTCCCCCAGCGTTTCTCTGAGCTGCGGAGCTCACATCTGGGGGCCGAGGGCCGGACTGGGCTGCTCTTGGCATTTAGTGAGACCGCAAAGCTCGGTAAGGCCACTTGCAAGAGAGACAGTTAACTGGGCAGCGGCCATGCGCGCGGCACAGGTCACAGTTTACCTTCCGGCCCGCGTCCGGGAGGAGAGTGAGCTGTCCTTCGGACACTCGGTCGCCCCGGACCTCCTCTGGGCCGTGAGCGCTCTGGCAATTTCTGCAAGTTCTAAACCCTCCCGCGAGGGTGGGAGCTGGGGCGGGAGGCGCAAGAGGCGCGCCTAGAACGTTCTGCGCGCAGAGCCCAGAGGTCCGCCCAGAGGTCCGCGCAGTCTCGAGGCCCCGCAGGCCCGAGGCTACCTGCTGCTCAGGGCGGCGCTTGGGGACCCGAGACTCTCCACGAAGCACCTGCTCCTTCTGCTTCTCGCCCCGGGCCAGGGCCTCCGCTCACTGCCTGCGGCTAGGGCCAGGCGGGGCAGGGGCAGGCCCCCCTCCCCGCAGCGCACCCCCCGCCCCGCCCCCCTGGCCCCCGCCGCCCCCGCCCGAACCCCCCTGCGCGGGAGGCGCCCGGCGGGGCCGCACCGTCTTCTTGGCGGGCTCCTTCTTGCGCTTCTTCTCCGAGTTGCTGTGGTAGGGCAGGTCGCGGCCGCGGTAGGACGGGCCGCGGCTCAGCTCGCGCTCGCTGTAGGGCGGCAGCGGGTCGTCGGCGGAGTCGTCGTCGTCGTCGTCGTCGTCGTCGTCCTGCGGCGCGGCCGCCTTGTAGGTGGAGGGCGGCGACCAGGCGTAGTAGGAGGCGCTGCGGCGGCCGAGCTGCGCGCTCAGCCGGGACGGCGTCTCCAGGCTGCCGCCGCGGCTGGCGCCCTCGGGCCGCGCCTGGCGCTCCAGCGCCCCCGCGCGCGGCCCGTGCTCGTACTTGGGCGCGGTGCCCGGCGTGCGGCTCACCAGGCGCGGCAGCGGCGCGTCGTCCGGCCGCCGGCGCGGGGGGCTGGGCGCCCAGGCGCGGCCCGCGTCGCCCAGGGGCTCCCGGCTGCGGCCGCGCGGCCCGTAGTACTCGTCGGGCGAGCCGTCGGGGTAGAAGCCGCCCAGCGCGCGCGCCTCCGAGCGCTCGAAGCGGCCGCCGCCCCGCGCCTCGTGGCTGTCGCCGTCGGCCCGGCGGGAGCGCGCGGCGTACGAGTCGGCGAAGGCGGCCAGCTCGTCCATGGACACGGCGGGGACGCCGGCGGCGAAGTTCTTCCGCGACAGCATCTCGGACTTGGAGCGCTGCTGGCTGCGGGCAGAGGTGGGGAGGGGAGGTCGGTGAGCGCCGAGGCGGGCGCGCGGGGCCGGGCCGGGCGGAGGGGGTGCCCCGGGCTGGCTGCGCGGTCGGGGGGGCGGGGGCACCGCCGGGAAGCGGGGCGACCGGGGCTCTCTCTGGAGCTCGTGCTAAGGACCAAGTCGGAGTCGTGTGGGTCACACTCCTTTGTGATTCAGACGGCGCCGAGGCGCACAGCGGGGCCTGCTGGTGGTGAGTCTGACTTCTGGCTGACCAGCACAGGCCTCCCTTCTCCCAGCCTCGAAGCCGGGGGCCTGGCGTGGCCGGCGATCCAGGGAAACCCTGCGGTACTCGGTGATGCACAGAGAAGCCTCCTCCTCCCTCAGGGCCCCGGGGCCAGCGTATCCCTGCGAGTTACCCGCCGTTGGTAAGTCTAAGAGAAAGGCAGTGTCTACTGTCCTTCGAGATAAAGTTCAGGTGAGTGGTGACCGTGCTGTTCAGTGGGCAGCAGCCATACGAACCAGGGTGCACATCTTGGCCTCCCACACCACTGGCCAGGTGACTCTAGGGAAACGTTTCCCCAACAGCCCCCACCTTTTAGAGTCAGGAGAATCAATCAGTGTAACGTTTGGTATTTCGCCTTTCACGTAACGATGATCCAAAATGCTGCAGGGGCACCTGGCTCAGTGGGTAAAGCACCTGCCTCTCGGTTTTGGCTCAGGTCAGGACCTCATGGATTGTGAAATCGAGCTGATGGCTGGGCGTCTGCTTGAAGAACCTCTCCTGCCTCTTCCCCCGACTTGCGCACACACTCTCTCTCTCTCAAATAAATAAATCTCTTAAAAATGGGGGAGATGATGGATGGGAATTTTTAGAGGATGTAGGGTAAAATATTATGAGAAAGGCAAGGAAATGTTTATTAAGGTTCATTAAGGAGCACAGAGTCCCCGGGGCGCCTGGGTGGCTCAGTGGGTTGGGCCGCTGCCTTCGGCTCGGGTCATGATCTCGGGGTCCTGGGATTGAGTCCCGCATCGGGCTCTCTGCTCAGCGGGGAGCCTGCTTCTCTCTCTCTCTCTCTCTCTCTCTCTCTCCCTCTGCCTGCCTCTCCAACTACTTGTGATTAAAAAAAAAAAAAAAAAAGGAGCACAGAGTCCCCATTTCAAAGGGACTTGGCTATGATTGCACATGGTGCCACAGGTGTCCCTTTGCTTAATAAACATGAGAAGGGGATGTTCAACAGCCCAAGGAGAGCTGTGGCAGGACAACCTAGAACCGGAGACAGAGATGCTCTTGGAAAACAGCTGTCTCAGAGCCACATCTGCCTGCCAGCTCCAGCCCCCCCCCCCCGCCCCCACAGCTGCAGCCTGGTGCGGCCACCTTCACCTGTACCTGAAGCTCTCCCGATCCTCCTTGTTATACTCCATGGCCGAGGGCCCCCGGCTGGCCCCACTGCCGCCTCCCACGGCCCCGGACCAGTAGTCAGGATTGCTCTCCAAGTCCCCGGACACAGGGAACTGCTTGCTTCTCATCTGGTGGTAGGCCTGGCGGAAACTGCTGTCGTCCTCATGCAGGGAGCTGAGCTCGGAGATGGTGTTGTTATCTGCAGGGACAAAACCAGGCATGGCAGAGCTTTCTACGTATTAGGAAGGGAGCTCTGTTAACGGCTCTGGGGAAACTGCCTCCCGAAGGCTTCCGTCCTGTTCTGGTTTAGTTGTAGACCTGAGCTAACAGTGTCTGTGTTCTTAGCTCAGCAGGAACGGGCTCCGTCCAGAAGCCCACTGGCTTATAGAGAGGGAGGCTTCCTACATGCTCTGTTCTTAAAATAGGAAAATAATTGTTACTGCTCCACCTAAGGCACGTTTCCCAGAACTTGGGCTCTTTGCAGCTGGTTTCCTCCTAAGGCGTCATCATCCTTGTTCCAGTGTTTTTCTTCTTGTAGAATTCTGTGAAAGCTACGATGATCCCAGGCATCTTGAGCCAAAAGGGGCAACACGAGAGAGAACCCACAGGTCACAAAATCTTCCTCACTGGTGGCTGCGTCCCAGGATGGGCCTTCAAAACCAGTGCGGCCCCGTGCTTTCGAGGGACCCCATTCCTGCCTCCTTCAGCTATGCCCTTCGCCCCAGGGCACAGTCCACAGGGGCCAGGGGACTGCACACCTAGTGTCCAATCCTCCCCTTTCTGGACACTCATCCAGGAACGTGGATTATCCTTCCCAATTGGTACCAAGTCCATTTCCAGGGCCCACAAAGACTTCTTTGCCTCCCTAACGAATATTCCAGGTGTGTATGGCCTTGGGTGGCTAGGACAGCCGAGTCCAGGGAAGGGAAGAGAAGCGGGGCGGCTGCACTCACAGCCTCCTGGCCTCCACTTGACTCCTCCTACAAAGAAGGGGGTTGTGGTCACTGTTTTCTCATTTCCTACAAAGTGGCCTAAGTAGCATTTTGCAAAAGCACTTGTGAACAAGTCAAGAATCACAGTCTAGAAAGAAAGGGTGGGGGGGACCAATAAAAAACAAAAAAACCACAACCACTTGTTTACAGAATTTTGAAACGGATTGAATATCATTTTACTTAAGAACGCATCTAGTGAATCTATTTGTAATGCAATTGGATCCGTTTGTTTTCTAAAATCCTTTGGTCAGAACGTCAAAATATTATCAGAATCAACATTTATAAAGTATAAGGTTTGGCTGTTGAGTAGAAGGTAAGCCAAGATAGGACGTGGGCAGCGCAAATCTGTGTCTCAGGTTCCCCTCTACTTCTCTTCCCTAGCCCCAAGAGTTCTCGGAGGAGCACGCCCACCCACAGAGGAAAGGAAGGGCCTCCCCTCCCTCCCCCTGCTGCATAAACACAACCTCCTGGTCCTGCTTTATCCGGGTGGGGGCTTACTGAGAATGCCATTCATTTTGGTCATGTAATCATTTGGTTTTGAATTACAATTTTTAAACTTTTTCCTCCGGAGGAGGAGAATGGACTAGTGACTCCCCATTTGAAAGGAAAAGAGCTCAGATGCTACTGATTAATAAAATCTAGAACCTTCCTTTTCTCATGATCCCAGCGAATTCTAATCTCCTGGGAGCAGTACAGAAGAGAACTTTAAAATGCCTCAAGTGAAACTGTTGAAACATCCTATTGTTGCCTCCGAACTTTCCTTAAACGTCAGGGAATAATCGATCTTTTCGATTTCTCCACATCCTGAGGGCCGTCTCAGTTTCACCATTCATAGCGACGGACTGTCCAGGCCGTATGCCGTTCTAACGTTTCTGCCGCATTGAATGTAAACATCAATATCCCTGCTTCACAAACACCTAATAATGTAACTCTAGAACAGGAGAGGCAAACTTTCTCTGTACAGGGCTAGATATTAAATATTTCAGTCTTTGCAAGCCACACTGTTACAATTATTCGACTTGGCCACTGCAGTGTGAAAGCAGCCAGACAACATGTAAGGGAACCGGCCTGACTCTGTTCCAGGACAAACTTCCCAAGAACAGGAGATGGAACCTATTGGCCCTGGGAGGTGTCGTCTGCAAGATCACCACACTGGGATTCTGGACTAAAAATAGCCCAAGTGCAACCCCCTACTTACCAGGGCAAGGAAAGTGAGGGTCTTACTGGCCAGCAAATTCCCGAACCTGACATTCCCCGTTCTTACAGAATCTCGTCACAACCCGAAACCATGAGATCCGTTTTACAATGAGATCTTCGAGACTGTCCCATGTCCATGACCTGTCCCAGGGTTTACTCTGCTCTTCAGAAAGAGAGCCTGGCAAAGTCAAGTGAACTGTATTCCCACTTCACCTCTATGCAATTATGGGACCGTCAACCTGCAGGTTCCAGATCTTGGTTCCAGTTGTGGCGCAGGCACCGAGGTGCCAACACTGGGTCTTTTCCCTCTCTGCTTCCTTTCCTACTCTGTAAAATGAAGGAGGTGGGAGTCAGCCACCTCAGTCTCTTCTGTTCCAACATACTAGAAAGTCCTAGGAGGTAGAAGGCTGTGATCTCTGAACAGAAACAGCCACTACAGCCACGGAGCCAAGAGTCGGCTCAAAAACGTCCTGTGTAAAGAGCACAGGACTGGGAATCAGAAGAGCTGGGTTCTAATCCCGGTCTGGCCAGTCACTTCAGCCCTCTGGGTTTCTGTTTCCTCATCTGTACACTGTGCAGACTGACCTCGGCCACCACTAAGGTCCCCTTGGGTGTTCAGATGTCATGACCTTCTGACCAGCCAGTCCCTGGAGACCATTTCAGTCCAGGTAGACTGGTGACATCACCTAAATCAGGATTCATTCTTTAGTTTCAGCCTCAGGTTTTAACTCTTACCCTGAGCTGAGAGATTCACAGATTTCCTCCCCAGGCTCCTTCTCCTGGATCGCTGTCTCTGTCCCCTCCCAGGGCTCCATGACAACACATTACAACCAACTTGTCAAGTGCAGTGACATCTGCATTCCTGACATTCCAATCTGGAGATGGTCTTTTTATAGGCAGGCCGGTGGGAGGATGCAGCAAGGAACGCAGCTCAGACAGGATGAATTTAGCTTTGCAAACTGGGAGGAATATGTTGTCCTTAATCTGAATACAGTGCCTCTAGTCTGGGACTGTTTCCCCAACAGTTCCATCAAGCCTCTCCTCGCTTCCAAGGCAAGGAGGGTTCAGAGAGAGAGAGAGAGAGGTAGTGACCTCACCACCATGCCAGCCAGCACCCTCCAATAATCAGCCCGTCCATGTCAGACCTGCCCGGAGCTGGGTCTCGTCACCGAGGTAAGCTGGAGTCCGCGCCAGCACTCAGCCGTGTCCGCTGCAGAGTGTCCGAGGGCCTGTGAGTGAAGGCTGGGGTCCTGCCACCTACAAGCTCAGGAACTGGAAAGTTCTTTTGATAAGAGGGGCAGCCTCTTTCCTAGCCCTCAGTCTCTGCCGTCGGGCATCTCAGAGGAACACAGGCCTCCTTTTCTGCTGGTAGACTTTTCCTTCCGCTGCTTAGAGTCCTCCGTGGAGCAAGTCGGCAGCTGGACCATTGCTCAATGGTAGAGGTTTTCATGTTGGGGGAAAAACTCACATCTTTAGTCATTATTTTGAATAGAAGGGAATGACCCTTTGAAGAAAACATCTGCAACCCCAGCACTGCCTGGGCCCAGCACAGCTGACTGCCCCACGGAGAGAAACAGCACGAAGCAAGGTGGGAACGACCGCTCTGCCCTTCCCACCAGGGGCCCTATTTCTCCCTTCTGTGCCCTCAGAGCTACTCTCCTCAGGACATTGCCGGCCCCCCTGCTAGTCCTAAGCCACCAGAGCTCAGGGCTGCCCACGTTTGGGAATCCCCAAGCCCCCTTTAGCCGTGAAGCCCAGACCACGCGGCACTAACAGATGCTCACATCGGCCTCTCATCCTTCTGGCTGGATCCAACTGAGCCAGCTCCTTCTCGACGTAGTACAGGACCTTCATGGAGTCTCTCTCTTTGTCAGCCTGAATCCGGTAACCTTTGCGGACTGTGAAGAAAAGGACAGGAAGGGGAGCTGAGGAAAGCCGGGGGCGGCCTCTCTTTGCTTTACCAAGTGAAGCCCGCCGCTCCTGCTTATGACATCTCTTTGTGAAATCGCCAGAAATAATCATCTATATTTATACTTATGGAACCGTGACTGAGATCTCTTTTATCAGATGGTGGCCCTGGAATGGAAGAACAGCAGTGCACCACCAAGTTCGCTCACAGTAGATTTGGGGTCATTTGTTAACTTCTGCTTCCTACTTTCTGACCTCCTTAGCTCCACTTAAAGCTTGGGGCGGGGGGGAAGACAGATTTTCTGGACGGAGGACATAGATCATGCTATAGCATCTGCGGGTCCCAGCTCTGCTTGGTGGGAGAACAAGTAAATAAAACAGATACCCGAACATCGGGGACCTTGACGAGGGTGGCCTGAACGCCTCTGGTTTCACGGGAGATGGTGCAAAAATCCCCTCCCAGGTGGCGCATACGAGCCAGGATGATAGGCTACAAGAAGCGTTTGTGCAAAACGAAAATGAGGGGCAAAAATACATGGATTGCTAACTCTGGTTCCACTTTATTTCTCTGAAGTTTTCCTTTTGGGAGAAGAAATACCATAGTATTCCGTACACAATTAGTTCCACCTGCTGCTGTGTGGTCAGAAGCAGGGGTTATTTTGGGGGTGCTCAATAACGAGAGAGAATACCATCTCCTACGCTCCCATCACTCATACTGTCAGGAACAAAGACGGTTTAAGCCCCACATCACTTAGTATCAGTCGAGTCCAATACCAGCCCCAAGGGTGATCAGACACAGGCAAGTCAAATCTTCACAAATACGAGAAAACGAGAGAGAAGGACCCAACATGCCAGTGGTAAGAGACAGCATGCATCGAGCCTCTCAGTGTGCTAGGTACTGCCCTAATGCTCTGCATGGATATTTGCTCCTCACAACCCCTAACAAATTTGCTGATAGCCTCAGTTTATGGTCGAGAAAACTTTGGCTCAGAGAGTTTCCTGCCCTGCTCCAGAATAATGGGCAGCACAGGGGCTAGACCTACGTAACCCGACTGAAACTCGGGAGCCCAGAAGCAGAGGCAGGAGGGAGCGACCCAAGAGGAAGACAAGAAGACCCAGTGTAGGAAATGCTCGTAGGTGTGTCATGGGTGGTGTGACCAGGGGCACAGGCTTATCGGTCCTGTGTTCTGGCCAGTCAGGACTACACAACAGGATGGAAGCAAGTAACCCAACTCCCAACGCGCTCGGCTCCCACAGTAGGCCAAATACCGTAAAGAAACCATATGGCCACGTGTGCCTCCAGAAGAGCCTCCACGTGCTGCTCTCTGGTCACGTGACCCTGGCTGTGGACAAAGTCCCATGTGTGCACAAACGACGCACACGGAGGATTAAAATCCTGTACTGCTCAGCGCTCTCCTCACAGCCCTGGCTTTGAAGACCGAGAGAACGCCCCCACGCCCATTTGCAGGTGCACCGATGTTCTCTGTGAGAACATTCTGGGCCCTTCCTAGTCACCTCCACTTGTGAGATTTCTTTAAAAAAAAAAAAAAAACAGTGAATCTCTGCGCACGCTTTTCAGGAGTACCTTCTCCTGGAGGTTGGAGCCGTAATCCTTAGGCCATAGCAATTATTAGTAGGAATGATTTTATTTATCAAGCTGCACAGCCTTCCATCTCTGCAGAGGCGTTTACAGAGTTGTACAGACAGTTCAATTAAAAGGCAATTATCCCACGGAAGTGCTATGTCTGTTCGGAGGCAGTGATGTCTGACGGATGAAACACAGGGCTCGGAAGGTGGGGAGCCCGGCATTCGTGGGGACATCTCTGGTTCATTGAGGGACCTCCCATAAATGATGACCTATCCAGGACCCAGTTTTCACATCTATCAAATGCAGCTAATACTTCTCAACCCTTCTCATCTTAAAGAAGACAAATATAGGAAAAAATTAAAAAAAAAAAAAAAGACAACAAAGACCAAATCACTAGAGTACTTTCTTTGTAATTATTAGCGGCAGCTCAAATAGCACCACATCCAAAAAGCTTTCTCTGGTTCTCACAGCTAGAAAGTTCTATCTTTCCTCCCTCTCTCTTTCCATCTCATTTCTCTCTTCTAAATCATTTACTTGGAACTTTCATTATGACTCTCAATATATTCTAGTTTGTCCCAAATTCGGTGTATAAAGGTCCAATCTTCCCAAAGATTCTTGAAGGAGAAGAATTCTTATTCTAGATGAGTGTAAAGCCCAGGACACTGCTGAGTAGGCGTTCATGTCTGTTGGAGCTGAACTGAGCCAGTCTGGAGACGGTGGTGAAGTTCATGATTCCTTTGGAAATAGTATTTTTAGTAGAGTTTCCCTCTCCAGCCTGTCAGCTTCCTGAGGGTGAGGACCAGTTCTCTCTGCTTATCTCTGCATCCCCAGCACTTAGCACAGAGCCTGGCACACTGTAGACACTCAAAACGTGTGTGTGCGGATGGATGGATGGATGGATGGACGGACAAATGGACGGACGGATGGAAATCAGGAATAGAAACTACGAGTACGAGGGAGTACAAGGTGAGAGCGAAGCAGCCACGTGGTTGCTTTACTGAAGGGATTTGACCAGGAAGGAGAGGACTTGAATGGAAGCTTGAGGGAGCAGCAAGGCATAGGTAAATTTTGTTGTTATTGTTGATGGTTATTTTTTAAAGGAGAAAACTAGCATTTGATCGGCATCAGGGAACAGGCCTGCTCTACCTGAGCTATGACTTTATTGGTGTGTTTTTAAGACGTGAAGCTACTAAGATAAAACATTCAGTCACACTGAGATGGAGTGGAAGGGGGTGGCTGCTGCACGGAACAGTGTACCGGCTGCCCGCGGTCGTCGGAGACCGTGGCCGCTCAGAGACCGCTGGACACTCTCAGTTAACTGCAACTCGGACCAAAGCATAGATTGTTTTCTCTGTCATTATAACAAATTATAATCCTCATTATGAGACAGCTTGGGTTCTGTATGCGCAGGTTATCATGTCCCTGAAAAGTTATAACTACGGACAGCCTTGAATGAAGGTGGTGGGTTCACCTCTCAAACTCCGGCATTATCCAGGGACTCCAGCAGAAGAGGCATTTTCAGCCTTGACTTCTCGGTCCCTCCAGCGCATGCCTTCAGGTATCGAAATCCCTCTCATTGGCCAAGAAGGACAGAGGCAGAGTATGGATATTTAGACTTTAGAGATAACATCATTTGGCTTCAGTAGCCTAAAAGCTAGGCAATTCTCCCAGTAAAAGGTGTTGGTTTTGGATTTGGTTTTGGTTTTCAATTCGTAATTTGTCTGAAAACCAGAGAACTCTGATGTATGGTGATATTTTAATAAGATGTGTCCTTGACTACTGGCCGCAGTCCAGCACTTTTTTGGAAAATGACCCTCCTCCCCAGGGACGTTCCCGTTTCGGGCGGATGAATGAATTGTCTTTCTCAAGTTCTGTCCAGTCCAAGTCCTCTGGTTGGTGTGGCCCCTCTAAGTTACTAGCCTTGGCACCTTTGGTTTTAGTGGAGAGGGAATACTGGGCTATTCTTTTGATGCCGAACTATAACTTCAAAAATGTGTATTGTTTAAGTAGTTGAGCAGATATTTTTGACCCAGTTAATTGAAATTAACTATTTTTCAGCTAATTTCTCCTTCACAGCCAAATCTAACTTATAAAACTTGCAAAAAAAAAAAAAGTCTCTAAGGCAGATACCTATGGATATAGCCTTGTTTTTCCTGTCCTATCTTAATGAGCTAAGTCAGGCTGTTTATGGATGATGGAACAGCTGCCAGATTCCACCCCCAGGGGGAGAGCAGCTCAGTTGTGGGAGAAGTGATGCTCAAAATTTGCATATTCTCTGTATACATACAGTGGCATATATATAGACCCACATCCTTATTAGTTTTGAAAATGACATTTCAAAACCCTACTTGCCTACTCAATTCTTTTGTAAGAAGGATGAGTGGGGGCCAGGTAGATGGGAAAATGACTTAGAGCCAGGCAAGAGAAGCTGTGGGAAGCTGAGGCAGGAGAGCATTAAATTAATCAAGGAGGGAGATGGTAGAAAGGACCAGGACAGTATGACAGAGACGGAGTAAAGTAAACGGATTCAAGGTTATTTTGAGTACAGTCTGAAGAACTTGGTGACAAATCAGATGAGGGAAGTGAGGAAGAGGTAAGGATGAGGTCCCCGCTTCTCGTTTGGGCTGCTCGGTGGACAATAGTGCCACCCACTACGATAAGAAATGTCAGAGTTCATTTGAAGTCTAAAAACGGCAGATTAATTCCATTTCCTAGAGTTTAAGTTCGAAATGCCCGTGAGATGTCCAGAAAGCAATTTGATATATGGGACTGGGGAGCCGAGGAGAGGCTGGAGATGGCGACTGGGAGTCATAAGCATGGAGAAGATGACAGAGCCATTGGAGTAGGTAAGATTTCCCAGGGAGAGGACCTTGGGCAAAACAGGAACACCAGCATCTGGGGTGTGGGCCGTGGAAGGAGAGCCAGCAAAGAGCAAAACAGGTAGGGAAAATGACTAAGTGATATAGGAGGTAAATGCTTTTGAGAAGTCAAGGGACGTAAGAATTGAGAAGCATCCGTTACATTTAGCAGTAGGGCAGTCGTCACAAGCACTGGTGTCCGGAGTAGGGAAAGTGACAGCCAGATGGAAGTTCGCTGAGAAGTTGGTGAAAAGCAGAGGAAATGGAGACAGGAACTACTCAAAGCGCTGAAGGAGTTGGGCTGTGAAGAGCAGAAAAGAACAGGGAAGTAACATCAGAGGACTGCGGGGGTTTTGCAGATTGTTATATGTTAATGGGAGAGCTTTAAGCCTGGTGTGAACGCTGCTAGGATGGAGACAGGGAGAAGGAAAGGCGGGTGATGAGAGCCAGTCTTCCGACCGGATGGAGTGTGGCTGCTCCATAAAGACAGATCCTTGACAAAGAGGAAGAGGCTGTATCCAGAGAAGGACAGGAGACGGTCTTCTTCTGTTGGAACAGAGATCACAAATGAAGGTCGGGAAAAGGAATCAAGGGGACTTGTCGCTCGCATTTGGTAACCTTGCCTCTTCAACTACTGAGAGGGTCCAAAGGGGTGTTGTGTACAAATGTAATCTGAAAAAAAATCACTGTTGCTACATGATTACCCTAAAATCCCTAAAATTAAAGTAGCATATAAATATAAAATAGGCTAAATTTACATCTTTTCAGTCAGCATTTCCTAACATCTCTAACATTCTTTCAAAAATAAGCTACATGAAACATGGGCTTAAGCCACCTTTTTCTTAAAGGACACATAGCCAAATGCCATCAGTAAGTCTGGCCATGGGACCATGAGGACAGAAATGTGTCCATTGGGGGATCATGAAGAATTCCTTCCTGACTCGAACCAGATTACGACACCCTGGGCCAGACCGGCTGTGGCCGACATCGGCTGTGCAGAGTCCCTTTTTCCCCGCTAACGGAACCCTGATTTTGTTCATTTCCAAGATGAATAGTGTTCTAGCCTAAGAGACGAGTCTTGATTAGTTCAAACCAATCAGGTATAGAAATGGGCTCGAGACACAATTCTTGCCACTAAAATTGCTAGGAGATGTCTGTTGGAAGGGGAGCGGCTTCTGGAAGAGGTATCCTCACTCTTGAAAGAAGCAGCACAAAGAAAACGGATATGTTTTTCCATCTCTGAACGCATTTAGTGCCTGGAACTATGGAAGTCTTCATAGGATCATGAGGGGAGCCAGCTCAGAAGCACAGAACAAAAGATGGAGAGAACTAGGTCCTTCAGTGTTGCCACGTGAACTGATCCATCAACCAACCCCAGAGCCATCTTTCTTTGGGATTTCTTGCTATGCGAAATAAGAAAAGTTCCTATTTTTCAAGCCACCTCTTTCTTCTTTTTTAAAGATTTATTTATTTTTGAGAGAGAGAGAGAGAGCATGCAGGCAGAAAGGGCAGAAGTGGAGGGACCCCAGCAGGGACCCACAACCCTGCTGAGTGTGGAGCCCGGCATGGGGCTCGATGTCACCAGCCTAAGATCATGACCTGAGCTGAAATCAAGAGTTGGATGCTCAACCGACTGAGTCACCCAGGCACCCCCAAGCCACTTCTAGTTGCAGTTGGTTAGTGAGGCAGGATGGGGCCAAAATGATCGAACTGTAACAAGCAAGAGCTAGAAAAAGGTTGAAATCAGGAGAGAGGAAGTATTTGTCATCCTATGAATAAGAATCATTTCATTATGGGACTCTGTTTAAAAAAAAAAAAGAAGTAAGAGGGAACGGGTTCTGGTGGGAAGGAAGGACAAAAGGACTGGGAAGAGGGGAAGCTGCAAAGAAAACATGAGGCAAGTCCCATTCATGTCCCCTGGCCCCTCCGCCATTGGGGAAACAACCGTATTGTCTGTGTCTCTCTAATTCCTGGTGTGTCCTTGATCATGAACTTTTACTTCTCAGTCTGTGACTCATCCTCAGGCTCCGATGTCAGAATTCTACTAACTGTTCCAGGGAGAGAAAAAATCACAAATACCAATTGCTCACTGATGACATCCACTCCTTCCAGGGTCAAGCACGGACAGTTCACCCAGTGGGTAAGACACTCTTCCCTGCTCCCACCGGAAGAAGGCCAGATAGCTCTGGGGGGACATGCCTGTTTTACCAACCCCACTAGCTCATCCACACCTAGGAATTCAACAGGCATCTCCTAAAGATACTTCACGCACGTCTAACCTTCCTACTCTGTAATCCTGTTCAAGCGTCTCCATGGAAGCTCTGTTTGACTGCCCCACCCCCCGCCCCTCTACCCCTCTGCCTTTGCCTATAACCACGAATTCATCATGCCCTAACACACCATGGTGCATCTCCACCCAAATACGTTCTCCTTATGCATTACCTAATTCTCTCTATGATGCGCGTCCCTGGACAGCCTGGGCTCAACTGAAGCCTCCCTTTCCTTCATTCCCAAAGTCTTATTTTGAAGTATCTCTCAGATTGACCTACTCATTTCAATTCCCGTGGCCTCTGTCGTGGCCCGACTGCTCTCACGTTCCCTGAATGGCTTCATTTTCATCTCAGCTCGGTATCTCTGATCCCACTCTCTTCCACTGCCACGCGCCTCGTCGGCGTGTCGCCTTTCCAAGGACTCAGGAACCTGCCAGTGGCTCCCGCTCACTTATGGCACCGAACCTCGGGCTCTCCTGGGTGGGTTTCAGGACCTTCCTTAATCTGGGTGAGGCTCCATCAAAGCCCTCCACTTCCTTCTAGTGTCCAACACCCCCCCACTCTTTCTTCCAGCTCCAAGCTCCTACCACGTGTCCTTCCTGGGGGGTGCTCAGCACCTCCCTCTCTCCTATTTCTTTGTGTTCCTCTAGGCCCAGCTCTTCCCTGAACCCTCTGTAACCGCTCCAGCTCCATCTCCTTTGAACACCCAGCACCACACTCTTTGCAGCATCTCATCGTCCTAATAAAAATCCATTCTCTCTCCCTGGCTGGGCCATTCTGCTTCCTACACAAACCATGTCCTATACTTCTTAGTGTCCCTCACCGTGCCTTTGACAGTCCTGAACACGAGGTAGGGATGAGATAACTATTTATGAACTGGATGGTCAGCATTCAAGGGCTACCTTGCCTCTTTTCCTCATCACTTCAGTTATCGGGGAGCTGGGGAAGGGAGCAGGGACAGCGACATCCTGCGGTCCTTGGAAAGCCTGACATGCACTCCAGATGATACCTGGTACCGCTGGAGGGATCCCATTTCTGGAATGGAGACCATCATTTTCCAAAGAAGCATCACGGAGCTGACGGTTCCCATCAGTAAGGAACCAGAGCAGAAGCCAGAGAGGAGCATGGGGCAGGGTGGTCTGGAACTACATTTACCACTGTGGCTGCCTCCCGTGGAGTCACTTGGTGCCAGGGGGGGCGGGTGCGGCTTGTCCATCAGCATGCCGGTTGGGGGGGTTCCTCCCAGGGGGACAGAGGGGATGGAGTAAGGGCCGGGGACACCGGAGACAGAGGGAGGGTACCCGGCCTTTGCTGCTTTCCCTGCTTCATACACTGTGGAGGGAGATGAAGAGCAAAAGAGATTATATTATCGTCCCACCCTCCACAACCCTCACACCAAAACTGCCTGAGGATGCGCTTAAGGGAGCCCCGGGACGTGCGTGTGCGCGTGCGCGTGCGTGTGCGTGTGTTCTCCTAGGCCTGAACTATTCATCAGAACGTCTCTCCCACTCCCTTGGACTCCTCCGGCTCCACCAAAAGGCAGCGACATAAGGAATTACGGGGTTCAGTAGCTGGCAACGGAGTCATTAAGCGGTCCTAGGAGCGGCCACGGCGGCCTTCCCAGTGCCAGCAGCAGCCCACCCTTCAGCACGCGTGAGGCCCCCGCAGGAAGCCTAGCGCCAGGCCACCCGGGGCTCCTTCCCGGAGGATCCTAAGCCTCTTCTAGAGAGGCCGGGCAGGCACAGAGCTTGCACGTGGCTCTGCTCTGGGATCTCAAAGGCAGAGCAGATCACCGGACCCCCCCCCCCCCCCCCCGAAGCTGCTTCATGCGTAAGGACACTGAAGATGCCTGCGTGTCTTTCCCCTTCAGGATGTGTCTGGTTTCTGGTCTGGGGCGCCCGGCTTAGTGGCTGCACGGGCTCGGCCCTTATGGTGCAACTGTGCATCCCCCGATGAGGACTGGTCTGGTGGGCCACGTTGTCTCGGGCACAAATAAGACTCCTCCCCGGCTGGGTGGTGAGCCGAGCCTGCCGTCTGCACGCTCTGCTGGTAAAAAGAGGAGTTCCCTGCCTTTGAGAGGCAGGACCAGAGAAGCTTTCCTCTAGCCCGAGTGCTTGAAGAGAGGGCAGAAGCCTTCCCCACAACCGGACCATCGGAGCCTGCCCTTCCCTTCGTGGGCGGCGCCCGAGTGAAATGCCGATGCGGGGGGACGGGTGTGGATGCCAAGGAGGAGGACTGCATGCGGGTGAGGACACGGGGACGGGCAGCTCGGGGAGCGGGGGCTCCCGGCAGAGGAGGGAGGCTGGAGCAACCAGCTCCGGAGGCGGAAGGAAAGGAGGTGGAGAAGAAAGCCGGGCACACAGCTCTCGGACAGAGACGCGACCTCTCCTCCGGTCGCCCTGTCTCCCCGCCCGGCACTTTACTCACAGGCCTGCGGGCAGCAGCAGGACTCCGGACAACACGGGCAGCGGATGTAGCAGCAGCAGCTGTGCGGGCAGCACTGGCACCAGCAGATCCCCACCAGCACGAAGAAGAGGAAGACTCCCAGGATCACCAGGCCGACGAACACCCACTCTGGAAGGACGCACAGAGAGACCCACGCTGGGGGCGGCCCGCCGCACGGGCAGCGACCCTCTTCTCGCTGCCTCCTGTCAGAGGAGTGGGTAGTGGGGGCAGGGGGGACCCGGGGAAGGAAGCATCACGACAGGGCACAGAGCGCCCCGGGCTCAGGGGGAACTCTGAGAGCGAGAAGTGTAGGCCTGACGCGGCGCGGGTATGGAGAAGAGGGAGGAAGGGTCCCTAGGGTCCTACTGAGCGCCGTGGAATGACCAGCACGGGGTGGTGGCGGAGTTTCGGGGCCTTCCGGGGCAAAGGGCTTACCATATCCACCGTAGTGTCTGAACAAGGATGGGGCAGGACCAGAAAGACTCCTGGCTGGGGAGAGGAATCTTGGCAGCTGAGCTGGGAAGTGGTGGGTTCTGTGAATATGTCCCTTTTGTGGGCAACTTATTCTTACCTCTAAAAACACGAGTCCTGAGACAAAGTTCTGTGTCACAGGGTCTCAAGATATTTAGGTGGTCCGGGTCTCTCCCTGCTGACCACCCCTGTAACCCCTTTCCTGTCCTCAGCATCAAGGCTGAGATCAAAGCCTTTTGCTTCTATCTGTGGAACAAACCAGGGAGAAAACGAGAGACAAAGACTCAGGGAGACAATGCGCTGTCCCCACGCCCCAGGAGTGGCTTGGTTTGGTCGCACTCAGGCCGGCTGTGCGAACCAGGCAGCAGGCCCACGGCTACAATGGCTCCGGGCTCTGACGGCCGTACCAGCTGTTAACTTCTGCTGTGTTCACACCTCTGCCAGGGGTCGAACACAACTTCCGGTTCATCTGCTTGTCCACAAGATTCAAGAAAGGAAACAGATTCCATCTGGCTTACATAAAAATGGCATGACCCTCCATGACTTTACGTCATGCTTTCAGGGCTTGGCTATAGGACCCAGCTTCCCACTGGAGGCCGGGGATGGACTGGACGAGCCAGGATTGCCTTTGAAAGTTCAAAGATTAAAGTGATTCATTTTGACGGAAGGCCGCCTACCAGAAGTCCCTTTACAATGAACTTTAAGTGTATATTGTTTTTATTGAATTTTGGTTGTTAAATATTCCTTCAGTTAAATGGACATTCAGTTGGAGCTTGAAAATAGGATATTTTTGTTATATAAAGGGTTTTGTCTTAATGCTAAAATTATCTTTGTTTAGAACATGATTTCCTCAGGACGAGAACAAGCAACTTATGTTTCCTGAATGTCCGTCCTCACTCTCCCTCTGAAATACACTCAAATTAACCAGGTCACCATCTCTTCAGTGAGGAAATGAGAAGGTCTTGGGTCTGGTGAGAATGGTCTGGAGAGCATTCCTGCTGAGGACAATAGATAGCTGAGGGTTTTGCCCCAGTCCTCAGCTACAGCACAGTAACATTCTATAGCCTGAGACAGATAGGAGCCCTGGGGAACAGAGCGGTGCTGTGGCTCGGCGGCTACAGTGAGGCTCGGGCTGTCAAGGCTAAAGACTGGCAGTTTTATCTCAGAGAAATAAAAGAATGCTCTCCATGAAAGGATTCTTGGGAGCCAAAAGGGAGGGATATTCAACGGCCAAGGACCAGATATGAAAAATACAGTAGCTCTTTCTTGAGACCGGGAGATATAACATCTAGTTGGAAGTCATGCTTTGTAACATCGTGGGTGTGATGAACAAATGGGTACAAACAGACACAACTCTGGATAAGGGGGAGTCCCAAAGAGGTGTCTACGTGCGTCCGTGGGATCAACATTTATATGAAGAACGTCGTATTTGGGACGGCCAGCTAACGGCAAAACAGGAGAATTCGTGGAACTCAACCGTAAAGACTTCAGATGTTTTAAAACCTGAACAAAGTCAAAACCAACGGCCAGGAATATTTTGTTTCTCTCTCTTGCTCCCAACACTTAGGCAGCTCTTAACCCTTTGCCAGAAGCCGTCTAAAGCAAGTCGGAATCATAGCCTTCCCCATTCCCTGAGTTGGCATATGTCCCTTCCCATAGCTCATTCTTCTTTCTCTCCGAACCCACTTCCATTACGGGCTCTGGGGCTGCAGCGAGCTGAGGCTGGCTGGTCTAGGCTGGCGCGTTCGACTGAAG
Source organism: Mustela nivalis (assembly GCF_964662115.1). NCBI lineage: Eukaryota > Metazoa > Chordata > Mammalia > Carnivora > Mustelidae > Mustela > Mustela nivalis. Next base: position 5,535,876 of record NC_139035.1, on the reverse strand, counting down.
CTACAGAAAACGACAGGGGTGTGCGTTTGGGTGTCTCCTTGACATATGGTCTATGGATCCCAGGGACTTAGGGGGCCCCAGAAGCTCCCGAAATTGCATACAAAGCAATGTAGGTGTTTACATGTGTACTTCTCAAGGGGGGCGGGGTGTGTTACTTTCATAAGGCTTGGAAATATGTATTGATCATGTTATGAAAGGTAATTCGGAGCAACGCGATTGTACCCCCATGAACAGATAAACATATAATTTAGGGAATAAGGAAATGCGATAAACAGTCACTCCGCTAGGGATACTTATAGCTGTCTAGGCACAGCAGAGGTACTGAATGGTTCCGAAGATTGCCAAAGAGCCTGCAAGGCCCAGCCCTGACGGGGCGGGTCCCCGTTGCAGCCCATTTTAATTATCACGATTCTTTTAGGGCCTGGTGACAGAAGAAACACAATCTAAAGTCTTTTCCACTGGGCTTAGTTCATCCTGGGAAAGACCACGGACACATACAGACAAATGTGCAAATAAGTTAAAGGAGAGATTAGCGACTAATGCAGAAGCAAGACAGACAGAGTGACAGCAAATTAAGCAAATGAAGAGTGAAATGACTGAGTACCTGGCATAATTTCCACAGCAAAACTGGGCAAGAGGTCAGCAAGCAGCCCTGTCCTGCCTGGAGGAGGTAGAAGGAAAAGAAGAAGGGAAGAGGTTACTCCAAGGGCAAACACAGCCTGAAGCCTGGCGCCAGTGGCCCCGTCGTCCACAGGGCTGGGGACCCAGGCTCTGTGCGGTAGGAGGGGCAAGTCCCAGGGGCTGAGCTCCGTCAAGAGAAAAGCTTTCTCCATCACTCTTCGGCAGCCACCTAAGTGAACTTTGCACCGAAAGCAGATGGAAGCAGAAACAGAACTTTCTCTCGAACTATTTATAGAAGGAGGAAATCTCTGCTTCCCATATGAAAGCCCAGCTCGAGCAGACTGACATACGCTGTTTCCATTCATGTACACAGTCTTCTCCACACATGTGATCGGAGAGTCAAACCCATCTGTATCCAAACGTGCAACCCACGTTTTCATACATCCATACATACCCCTGTGTCCATATCAAAGCTCAAGTCCGTGTCTGGTTTTAACCTGGAATGGTCTCACTACGTGACTCTATTTATAGCCTAAAGATGCTTCAGGGATTAAAATTCTCAAAGGCAAGGGAAAGATAAAGCTAGATGACTGGCATGCTCTTCTACACCCCTTCTGGTTTCAGAAATACTCTCTACATATGTATCTGGTGTGGCTTTTCCATATGGGACCCGAAGCTGGCCTTGTATGAACCCAAGTGCCTTCTGCGTGGGACAGCAGGTGAGCTGACGGGCTGGTGTCAGAACAGGTGCCTTTCGGGGCTCTGGAAGGCAAAGAGTTGCACAGGAGCCAAGACCGTGGAAGACGTGGGGGATCCGGAGGTTCGTCCTTTTAACCGCTAGTCTGACGTATAGGAAGAAGCACCGAATGCTTTTGCCACGTTCTCCTATCACGCTAAATGTAAGGACCCTGATACGACTTTCCCACTCGTCCCAGATGTTTCTATCACACTGAAGCCTTGCTAACGAGCAAGCTGCCCTCTGAAGCACCTCTCAGGTTGCCTCCTTTCAGACTCCGAAGGCAAGAAGCCACTGGTGTACCACTCAAGCATGAACTGAACCTTATGACTAAGGTGCCTAACATACTCCCCCAGAAAGGCTCTGTCCAATAGAAATATAATGTGAGCGACACGTTAACTTTAGCTTTTTTAGTAATCACATTAAAGAGTTAAAAAAAAAAAGAAATTTAATACTATTTTTTTACTTATACCAATGTAGCCAAACTATTAACCCTTCAAAGGCTCAAGAGCCTACTGAACACAGTTTGAGGGCGTCTGTTTTATGCATATGGATTTGGTTCATTTAGAAAACAACTTAAGTTTGTTGAGTTGCATTAGAGGAGGAAGGTACCTGTGTGTGGTTCATATTTTGAATCTTAAGATGGGTCATGACTGCTCACTGGCCCCCTCCTCTCTCAAACCACTCCACTGAGAAGAAGCACTGATAAAAGTCAAAGAAAAAGCAGCTCCTCTGGGACATTTACTTTTTCTTGGCTCTCCCTAACTAGACAAGGCCAATGTGGTAAAATGTGTCCTGCTTGCATGTCCTGCGCAGGTAATGGTCCCTCATTTGAAAGATTAATTGGGACCACAGTACATTCCAAGGGCAAAGAAGTATAGAACGAGTGACTTAGGCTCACTCTGTTCTAGGTTTTGGCGAGAAGGGCTTCTTTCTGTCTGTCTCTTATCTTGTGCAGCTAACGTGCCAAGGATAGCCTGCTGTTTGCAGGGTCTCCTGGAAGAACAGGCAGGAGCCAAGTGGAGCACTGGAAAAAGGCATCCTGGAGGAGAATCCCTAGGCGAGCCTTCAGCCTAAGCCTTCCTGAAATGTGAAGAGTTGCCGCTGAGGCTCACAGCTGTCCCATCCCGTTCCTGGGACGGAACCCAGACAGGGATTTGGGACCAGAGTCTGAGCCAGTGATAAGTGCACGCACTGGTCTCATCTGGAGTGTTCTGCACACAAATGCCTCTTGGAAGCTCTACAAGGAAACAACTGGTCAAGGACTGGGGAGCTGGGGATGTTGGCCATCTCTTAAAGACATGATTTATACTAACTACCAGCCAACGGTCAATGACTTCTCTTGTTCCAGCAAGGTAGTTGTCAGAGAGTCACTTAATGGTGATTTTTTAAAAATCCAGACCATTAGCACTTCTGAATGCATCTCTTACTGTAGCTAGTGAAATGAAAAAGCTTTTCTTGCATCTACCCTTGAGCTCTCAAACCTACCAGTGTTTTAAACATCTCTAGATATGTGGTAGCCCATAATTAACCACATTCATAATTGAAATATTATTGATGATACAAACTGCAGATCTATACACCCTCACAGGGTATTAGCCATGTAATAATTATGAACTATAAAAAAAATCCATATATTTGGGTGCCTGGGTAGTTCAGATGGTTGAGCACCTGCCTTCGGCTCAGGTCATGATCCCAGGGATCAAGTCCCACACCCGGGCTCCTTGCTCAGCAGGAAGCTTGCTTCTCCCTCTCCCTCTTCTGCTCCCCTTGCTTGTGCTCTCTCGCTCTCTTTGTCAAATAAATAAATAAAATCTTAAAAAAAAAAAAAAAGAAAAAATCCGTATATTCAAGGAAAATATGGAGCTCATACATATGATAGAGATGACATTATACTGGAGAAGCAGTGGCCTGGGAGGCCGGGTACTGGGAGTCAACTCTGTCCTTCGTTTGCTTGGTGAGTGCCACAGGCAATCCTCTTTCTAGGTCTCCATTTTCTCCCTAGTCAAGTGAAGAGATTGAATAAAGTGATCTACAAAGAGGGAGACCATATGTCCGGGTGTGTGCCTGCTGTCCTCGTGTAAATATTAATAGCACTACTTTAACTCTCAGGGTGTCCTATTTTAGACAATTAATTATACGGTCACCCTATCTATAATATTTTTGGCTCTCAAATCTGGTGCTTAATGGTTAGAGCTGCAAACTCAGCTGTTTACAGGGAGAGCAGGTGAGTCATGTAAATGCAGCTAGCTGAGGGTAACACACCAGGGAGCAGTTAGGGGCGAAGCGAACGGCCGATTACGTGTCTCTGGGGCTACTGCTGTTCACCTCTAGCCAACTGCTGCCTGACGGGAAAGTGTCTCCCGAGTTGCAGGTCTTCCTGTTTCTCAAGATTAGCCAGACCACAGACTTTTTGTGCGAAATATCCTGATTTTCAAATGTTGGCAACTGATTCATAGATTTTTTTAAAACACAGGACAATCCATACAAAATATATTTGGGGGCTGTATAGGGCCCAGAGATCACATACTTGGAACCACTGACAGGTATAAACAGACCAAGATATTTGTGAGCACATAAAACACAAAAGCTGGGGGTGCCTGGGTGGCTCAGTGGGTTAAGCCCCTGCCTTCGGCTCAGGTCATGATCTCGGGGTCCTGGGATCGAGTCCCGCATTGGGCTCTCTGCTCAGCGGGGAGCCTGCTTCCCTCTCTCTCTCTCTCTGCCTGCCTCTCTGCCTACTTGTGATTTCTCTCTGTCAAATAAGTAAAATCTTAAAAAAAAAAAAAAAAAAACACAAAAGCTGGATTTCCCACAGGCTGTTTAGATCACCTTGCTGGTCTTCTGACATTGTTTCTACACACAGCAGAACGTCAGTGAGTGTGAGCTCTAAGAACCTATGTTCAAATGAAAATCTGAAAGCCAGAGTATTGCACACCAAATTGTTGGCTCCTTATTTCTGAAGAGCTGGAATGGGCATCATGGAAGAACAATGAAGGGATTTTCATTTCTAGATTATATGTTTGCATTTGTAATTTAAAACCTTAAGGATAGGGGGGTATCAAAAATATGGACAGGAGATCCACAAAGCTTGTCACTCCAACAGAGAGACATACATCAATCTTCTCATTCTCCCTCAAGCAACAGTGAGTAGCTGATGCTTCAGGGAGAGATGAAGTTTTCCCATAATGCAATTGTGTAGTGCTGGCCCCAGGATGGGCGACAGGATCTTGCCATACGGTGGGTGAAATGCAATGTCTTCAGACTTCAGGACCCTGAAGGGGTTTGGGGATAGCAGACAATATGACTATATCATGTCAGCAACGAGAGAGTGCAAATCTCTATAGCTTTTATACCACAATTTATATTTTCCTGGGGCTAAGGACATTTTTAAAAGCAGATTTATGCTGGAATCATATATTTCTGAAAATAATTTTGCTTCCGGCTTCTTGATGAACAGTTCCTAAGAAATGCTGTTGCCGGCTGGAAAGACTATCTTTTCTTCCTATTCTATCACATCCAATGAAGGTCTGATCTTAGAAAGTCCAAACAATTCCAGTAAATCCTTTCCAGCTTTCAGTAGCACTTTACCAACACTTGTGAATCACTGCCATTCTTCCAGGATTCAGCTTAAGAGGGGCAATCACAAGTCACTTTCATGTCTGAGAAAAGGGTAGAGAACAGAACCTGCGAACAGAAGGCCACATCCATGCTTTTCAAACCACAGCTCAAACTATCAGTAGAAAATACCGGTCTTATGTAAGCACTCAAAACAGTTTTCCCCAAACCTTGCAGAATCCATTACTTTTAAGACATTTCCACATGAATAGACCAAACAAATTAGGCATACTAATAGTTTGCACATGCACACACAAACAGAAGTGCCTGCTTCCTACAATTACCATCACAAACTCTGCAGCCAAAAACATTCTCATACTTGGGGTTGAACAATCAGGGCAGAAACATGCATTGTGACTCAACCCTGTACCTTAGCTATGCAAGTCCCTATGTCGGCTGTTTCCTGCCACTGACACACTGAAGTGACCCCCACCTGGACTCTCTGGACCTATTCCTGAAAACCACTTCTGGAAAACTCACTTCTGGAATGTCTCCAACTCAACTCGTTCATCATTTGGTCAACAAAGAAAGGTGGGCTGTGCCGGTGGACACGACCAGGAGAAAGGCGGGAAGCTGTGCCTGAGAGGCTCGTGTCCGGCCCCTGCAGCCTGTCCAGCGATGTCGGTCTAGGAGTTGCAGTTACCGGCTGCTCTTCCGCACACTAAGGTCAAAGGACTTTCCTCCTGCCAGATCCAATTATCATCAGCTTTTTTTTTTTTTCTCATTTCTTTTCTTTTTCTTGACATCTCATTCCACCTGGTCAAGAGGCCTTTCCCCAAAGACACAGTCCTTGCCTGGTTTCCCACTTCTCTTCTCCTCGGGGCCTTATCTTTGCACATTTCACAACAAGCCACGTCCTGATGGGACTTCCCCAAGGTTCTTATGCTCTTTTCTTGGTAGGCCAGGCTCCTCAAGGCAGGAATGAATTACTTTCTTCACTAATAACACCAGCTAAGACACTTTTCAGTCTCCTGCTTTGCTCAAATCCTTACCATGTGCACTGTCCAGTCCACTCTGGTAGAGCCCTGGAAGGAGGTTGCCCTGAGAGGGTGCTCCCTCCTCCGTGCTCCTGAAGACCCCGTACACACCTTCATGAGGGTGCCTATCTCTCTGCTACCATGGCCATTTTACGTGGACCTCCACTAGCAGGACGGAAGCCCCTTGAAAGGTTTCCGGTAGCAAATCCCCATGGTCCGGTGTGCTGAACTTCTGGCTGGACTTCTAGTTCATTGTTCACTTTTTATCCCAGACGGAAACAAGCTCTTAAGAACATGAAGGAGACATTCATTCATTCATTCATTCAGCGCTGTTCTAGGTACTGGACTCAGGGCTCACTGCCAGGAGCATCCTCTAGTCCTTGTAACATCTTGCTATCTAGGGGGATGGAAGCACCACTCCACCCCACTCCCCAAAAGTTACAAACTACCAGGCTATGGTGTTATTAAGGCAGACATTATGGAGAGAGACAAGAAGCCTACAACATTCAGCCAAAAAAGTTGTTTTTGTCTCTACTCTTAAAACTTAAGTCTGAGCTCTGATTACTAGTCCAAACCTTTGAAGTGCAATGGAAACTACAGAAATCCTACTTTAGGACAAACTTGTTCTCAGATCCCAGATCTGTTAGTCACTTACTTGCTGACAACAGACACTAAATTATTTAAGGCCCTGGAACTCACAAAAAGGAGGAAAAAAACAATACTTCTTTCATACTTATGATGTCACCACCACTGATAGATTGTTATCTCCATTCATTTCTTTGGGTGACCTTGGAGTCCTCCTCGGGTTTGCCAATATTCATACTGGTGACCTTTCTGTTCAGGATGATCAGATGTGCAGAAGGGTTTTCTTCCCCAGTTCCTTGCAATTCCCCTCTTCTCCTTTCTGTTTAAGGCACATCTGGGCTTCATCCCACTTCCAAGCTTTCCTAACATGTCCTAGATCCATTTCCAGGGATGTACCGTACCCACCCCCTGGTCTCTCAGCTCCTAACCGTCCAAAATGTTTCTCTCCTAAGTCTTTTAGGAGAGCAGATGGTTTTCTCTGGCCCCCTTGAGTATAAAGTTGTTTCTATGGCTATTTGGAATCCCAAATAGCCTGGAAATTTCCCAAGTGCACACACATCCCTGTTTTTATTCTATATTCCCATAGCAACCATGCATTCAATAAATATAATTTATGATTATCCATCACAAATGTGAATATAGCTTCCCTTTCTTTTACATATATTTATAAAGTGTATTTAAGCATTTCGTGTGTGTACTTTTTTCTTTTTATATCTTTTACATTTTAGGTCACTTTAGATTATAGTGAATAATTCTGACAGTGAATTCTTTCCACAAAATGACTAGTATTATACCATCTGCAATTAACTATTAATAAGTGCTTTAGGCTTTTTGGCAGTGATTATATGTTGGCCTAAGGCACTGACTTCTTCTTCTTCTTCTTCTTTTTTTTTAAAGTAGGCTCCACACCCAGCATGGAGCCCAGCACAGGGCTTGAACTCATGATCCTGTGATCAAGACCTGAGCTGAGATCAAGAGTTGGACACTTAAGCAACTGAGCCCCCCAGACACCCCAGCGCTGACTTCTTTTATTCACATAGAATTTCAGGATTCAATTTTACAGCTAGAAAGAATCTCAGAGGTCATCTAATCCATAACCCACCCATATTTTCCAGAATTCTGAGGCTCAGAGAGATTAAGGCTCTTACTCAGTCACACAGCAACTAATCAAACCAGGAGTAAAACCTGGGTTTACCCACCCCCATTCCGGTATATTTTCCCCCAACATCTTAATCCCCCTCAAGATTTGCTTATCCTTAATTTAGAAATGTGCAGCAACAGCTTTCTAGTTTCCTAATATTTGCAGAGAGCAACTCTGAAATTTATGTTTGTGGCATTATTGCTCTACTTATATAATTAAAGTATAATTTTGGGATACATGAAATGTTAGAGATGGTTGAAATTTTCAGCAGCTTTTGAAGTTGTGACCAGAAAATGATTACTGAATCCATCACAACACAGTATGAGCTAATTAAAAGACATTCACCATGCTGCTACAAACTAATAAACAATAATGGAAATGATGGCAAAGTACTCTGCAAAGTGCTCTGGCGAACCAACTCCCTGCCCCCCGAGAGAGAAGAGATGCCAAGCCTTAGCAGTCATGGAACATGTAAAACTTGGCCTGCGAGGAAACGCTGAAGACAGCTAGATTTGACTCCAAAATGACACGGGGGAAGGCGGGATTTGATGGGAGGAGGAAAGGGACTCGCTGGGGACCCAGTGTGATTTCCTGGGCCCACTCTGCTCCATTCCCCGGACGGGCACCTGCGACCCGCAACTTAAACACAAAGACACCAAGAATGGCTACTTAACCCCCAAATGCCTGGTGGCTGGAGGCAGACACGGAGGGGGTCACCGCTTGCAGGTCTTGGCTTGCCAAGCGTCCCGGCCCTTTCCTCCCTCTCCGAGCGCGAGCGCGGGGCTTCCACCAGGGCGCAGTCGGGGGCACCGCCCCCGTGTGAACGCGACCCCGCACCCCGGGAGGGCGGCAGCCGGCTTTGGAGGAACAGGGATTGACTGTTTCCTGCCCGGCTTTCAAGGGCCGCGGTTCGTTCTTCCCAGGGCTGAGCCGGCTTCTCGGGGACACCCGCTCTCCCGGGGCCCCCCGGGGCCTCCCCCTGTGCCCCGGGACCACAATGGAGCTGGCGGGCTGACCCAGCTGCTCCGGCTCGCGCCCGCGTAACCACGGCAACGCGGCGGCCGGAATGCGGCGATGGAAGGCCCAGCTGCCTCCCAGGGCGGTGAGCAACAAGTGAAGCAGAAATAGTGAGGCGGGGTGAAGGCTGCGAGCGGGCAGGGCGGAGGGGAGAGCGGGCGGCGCGGCCGGCGGCCGGGGAAGACAAGGCCTTGGAGACCTCGCCTGTTCGCGCAACGACCCAGCGTCGGCAAGAGCGCAGGGGACATCCTTGGCCCCAGACATGCTGGTGCGAAATCTCCCAGGGGACAAGGAACCTCCCACGTCCCTCTGCTGGGCCTCTGCGCGCTTCTAGTAAACGAATGGACACGTGCCCATGCCCGGGTCTCCAGGACTTAAACAGCTGCTGGCCGCAGGAGTCAGCCGGGAGGGCAGGAGGGACACGAATTTGCCCCCAGCTTCTCTGCATGTTCTGCTCTCTTCAAACCAAAGGAGAACCTCCAAGGTGGTCACGTCTCTGGGCTGACCGTCGCACCGGTCTGACTGGACCGTACAAGCTTATGCCTGTTGTCTTGACATAAATTATTAAAACTGTTCCCTTTTCACCCTGAGGTATCCTGGTTTGGACGGAAAATCAGAAAGTCACCCTAGCTAAAGTCTTTCCAGGGCCACCCAGATCCCAAACCCAGTCAGGGGTTCCCCAAGCCCCTCCAGACTTCGCCAAATGGCCCGGGTGATGGAGTGCTTGTATCTAGGCACTGACCACGCTGTAATTAACTAGGGGCCATCCGCGGAGAAATGGGGACTTCCAACAGCAACCAGAAGGTAGTAACCAACACACAGCATGCTGGGACAGAATGTCCTGAAATCCACCAGCAGGAAGAGTCCCACAGGGCTGATTAGGGTCACCACTGGCAAGGCACCGCGCAGATGTCCAGCAGAAAACGTGCATCTATTAGTAATAGGATTGCCGATCCGCAGATGGCTCGTCAAAGCCTCTGCCTATGGAACAGGCTGAAGGGAAATCTGCTTGCTAGCAGGATTCCCAGAACCCAGGATTCTCTAAAGAGGGTTCCCTCAGATTCAGGATGCCACGCCAGCAATGAAGTGTGGGGGATGGGAACTGGTGGGAGTTCTCCTGATGGGCCGTTTCATCTTGCAATCAGGCTTCCACGTAACCTGTGTGACCCCTTCCCCACATTTACAGATAATGACACTGAGGCTCATCAACATCGACTCACGCTAGGTCAAGTCGCTGCCCTGAGCCCAGGAATATCTTACCCCAGAGCGCATACACTTCACAGAAGACTTTGTCTGGGATTGAGATGGACCTTTGGTCAAGATCAGGGCTTTGCAACACGGGCACTATTGACATTTGGGGCCAGATAATTCTTTGCTGGGCATAAAAGTGCTGTCCTGTGCACTGTAGAAAGTCTACCACTTGCCTCGGCCCCTTTGGCACCCCACAAGTTGTGATGACCAAAGATATTTCTAGACATTGCCAAAGGTCTCCTGGGAGGAAGAGGGAGGGTAAAACAGCCCCCTCTTGAGAACCAATAGCCTTGATACTTAATATCAAACAGAGTCTTAATCTTTTCTTGTACTCTCTAATTGCTTCAGAAATATAATTTTTTTAAAGATTTTATCCATTTATTTGACAGAGGGAGAGAGATCACGAGTAGGCAGAGAGGCAGACAGAGAGAGGGGAAGGGAAGCAGGCTCCCCGCTGAGCAGAGAGCCCGATGCGGGGCTCGATCCCAGGACCCTGGGATCACGACCTGAGCTGAAGGCAGAGGCTTAACCCACTGAGCCACCCAGGCGCCCCCAAAAATATAATTTTTATCTTTACCAAAAGACAGTAATTTTTATAGGACAAGATAGCGTCACTTATTTTGTATCTTCACTGTGCTGGGGACATAGTATGCAAAAAAGACGAGTTTAATGTAAATCATAATTTAAATGTAAATCACAGTTGAAGCAGAACTATCACAGTGCCCATCAAAGAGCAAGGTTGCAATTAAGCAGTAGAGAGGCCTGAAGGCCACAGGAGACTTCCAGTGAAGACGAAAAGGCCTGATCCCAAGTCTCTGGAGCAGTCACGCACCCCACCCCATGGCTCACACCATAGAATGGTTGTCACTGACAGTCACTAACCAGAATCACATTTCAGTTGCTGCCTGGATGGCTTTCTAGTTCCTCCAACAGAGGAATCTACGTAAGCAGAACAGACCAGGCGTGGGAGAGGGGGCTGGGAAGACAGGTGACGGTGCCAAAGCCTAAAGAGCTCACGCCTCATTAGTCCTCTCTCTCTCTCCTGGCACAGAGTCAGCATGGTTGTCTTGGCTTCTCCGGAAATCTGAAGGCCCAGGTGTCTACTGAAGACAGAAAGGATGGTTCCGCCCTTTTAATGGAATGAAACCTAGTTAAGGTCTTTCACGTGAGCCCAGATCTCTGAGGTATAATTGAGTCTACAAATGAAAATATGAAAATCCAAAGATGGTCCAAAGGTGTAAACCCCAGATTTACGGCTAGAGCGTGGCTCTGTCATTAATTCCTTCTCTCCTTTCTGCCAGGAGTAAACTTCTTCTTTCTTCTCCCCCAATTCTTTTTCCCTCTTCTTCTGTTTGTAAATCTTGGAGAGAAACAGCAGCAGCCACTCTGAGAGATCAAAGTTTTAGCAAGCAACAAAGACCTCCAAGGAGGCTGTTGCCATGGGAACTCTAGGAGCTGAAGCCCTTTTAATCGGCAAATCTCCTTGGTTAGCAGCAGCACCACCGGGCTGGGGCTGGCGAAGAGGGAGAGAAGGAGGAGGAGGAGCCTGGGCGACAAGTAGCCTTTCTGAACAGCCAGAACTAATGTTGGGGGGTGGGGGTGCAGCACTGACAAGGGGTGAGTTCCTGCTCAGCCTCCAAAATACACACCTGTCAAAAATCCCCGAAGTTCTGACACGTCCCCTCCCAAGAGTTCCCTGATTTCTGACTGTGTTCTTAATGGCTTCTTAATACTAATGGGCTGAACAATGTATTTTTGACCACAATAGCAATTTTGGGCCCAGTGTTGTAACAACGTGATTTTATGAAAATCCTTGTATGTCTGTGCCTCCGTCCCTTGCCCAGGTGCTTCTGGGTAAATCACAGGAGGAGATTGAAGGGAGAACCAGAAGCACGACAGGAAAACAAAGGTGTCTCTGTGGCATCACTGTCACAGGAAGAGAACCAATCCCGACTTAGCGCCTACTCACAAGGACCTGCTGGGAGCAAACCTATTTCTGGCTTCCTGGAATAGCGTTACCTTTGGGCCTAAAAAGAAACACAAATGGATGAGTTCCACAAAATATGAACAGTGTTTGTTTTTGCCTGCCTTCTTCATTTGGAAACAACAGCCCAACTTCCCTTTAGGAAGCTACTCCTTTTCCTTTCTCCCTTCAGTCCGCGCGGTTCAACGGGGGCTGTTGGCTTACTTCCCTCCTTTCCCAAAGCACGGCCTACCCCCGACCCTGGAATTCTGCCGACACCATGGAGAAAGGCATCTCTCCTCCTGAAAGGGAAGGCACTGAAGACCATGGCAATCTAGAATGCTGGGGGCTACCTTTGCTCCAGATGGGGAGCCTGCCTGAGAATTAAGCTAACACAGAAGAAACAAATTCTTTAAAATATAATCTGAACACTGGGACTCAGACACGCTTGAGCCTGGATTTACCAGTTCCCTAAGCCAAAAAATTTCCCTAAGCCAGATTATGCGTCTAGCCCTTGAAACTGGGAGAGTTCAGAAGAATACGGTCCTTGGATCTGGATGGCGGGATTTGAGGAGATATTTTCTTCTTTTGTACATTTCTGTTCTGCTTGAAATGTTTACAATATACATGCATCATTTTTTTCTAAAACAATATCAAAGCAAAACAAAACAGCAGTATTTTAGGCATCACCCTATAGAGAGAATCAATCCTGCAATCGGTGGGTCTTCTAAGTGAAGTCAAAATCATAGAAAGGACTCTGAAAGTGATCTTGTTTATCCTAATATCTAAGACAAGAGAACCTGTTTCATGTTGAAAGCTCATCAGAGACGAAGTTTCTCTAATTCCCCCCATGAACCATAATTTCTAAAAAGTGTTATTTGCCCCTAGGAAAGCCTTCCTTCACTTTAATCTAAGTACCCCTTGGGTCATGCCCCCTGACTCTGTTCTCAGTCCAGAATCCGGATGTTCCCCCAGCCACGTTCCCACCTGGGCCCTTTCCCTCACTTTTCCACTTGAAGGCCCTTAAAAAACAAGCTACCGTATGGGGCACCAGACCGAACAGGTCAGCCCTCAGACTGCACATGGGAAGACGTAAGAACAAGGCGAGCTGCTTTTAGATTTTAAAATAATAACGTCTCTGCTGGAGCCTTCCTGAATGGCGAAGTCCTTTTCCTGACAGCTGGAGCTGCCCAAGGGGACTTTGCTCCTGTCCAAACAGTGGCATGTTTCCAGGCTATAAACATCCTGTCCTTGCCACAGATCTTAGACCAACATCTAATCTCAGGGTGGCAGATTTCTGGACACTCCTTTCTTCTGTCTAATGGTATGGCTCTATGATCCCAAACCTCTCAATGTTTCTAAGGTATCTGTCACAGTCCTCTCAATGTACCCAAAACACCAAGTGTATCTCTAGCTTTGGCATGACTTTACCTTCTGAATCATCAAAAAGAGATTAAAGAATGTTCAGTATACTTTTTGTGTTTAATGTTGAATCAGCAGTTGTCCTCCCATTTCTCTGAATCCCTTGTCTTCAGATATTTCTGAAACCTCTGAAAGAAGCATCCATCGTGATTTATAGATGGTTCAGATGTCTGGGGTCATGCTCAGTGGGGGAGGTATGCAATCCGGGCAAAAACAACTCTGCCTTTGAAGGAAGGGCCTAGGTCATTGGTATAGGCAGTTTCCCTAAGAAATAAAGTGAAAATACGAAAGCAAATCTGGGACAAGTAAAATTATTACCCACGACCTCAAGCAGCAACCACAATTTTAAAAACATGGCTTATAGGGCGCCTGGGTGGCTCTGTAAGTTAAGCCTCTGACTCTTGATTTCGACTCAGGTCATGATCTCAGGGTCATGAGATCAAGCCCCGCGTCGGGTTTGGTGCTGAGCAAGAATCCTGCTCAAGATTCTCTCTCCCTTTCCCTCTGCCCCTCCTCTCCTACCCCTTCTCCACTTGTGCTCGCAGCACTCTACATAAATAAACAGACAAATAAGGCTTCAGCAGAGGAGTATTCTATAGCCTCTTAATGTAGACAGGGCCTGTGGTATCGTGGAAAGAGATGAGGCTAGGAACCAAGACATTTGGGTTTGGTCATCATCACTGCTTTTTTTTTTTTTTTTTTTTTTAGACAGGGATAACTATTATAAAACTTGAACATTAATTTCTTCATTTGGAACACAAGGAAAATAATGCCTCCTCTCCTACCTTACATGGCTCTTACAGAAAAAAAAAAATTATGAACTACAACTTATTATCAGTGTACCTTATGAATAGTGGACATTAATTGCTTTTTCTTTTTCTTCTATTTTTTTTTTTTGCCTCTTCCATCCATTCTTCCTTTTTTTTTTTAAGATTTTATTTATTTATTTGTCAGAAAGAGAGAGAGAGAGAAAGCACACAAGCAGGCAGAGAGGCTGGCAGAGGCGGAGAGAGAGGCAGGCTCCCTGCTGAGCAAGGAGCCCAGTGCAGGACTCGATCCCAGGACCCTGGGATCATGACCTGAGCCAAAGGCAGTGGCTTAACCCACTGAGCCACCCAGGCGTCCGGATTTTTCCTTTTTTTTTTTTTTTTTTTTTTTGGTAAGACTGCCCCAGTTTACTCTGGGGAGATGATTTTCCTCCACATCTTGGACTAGCCGCCAAGAGTCCTTGGTCTCCCAAGGCTAAGCAGCGGACGCATGTCCAAACTGGGCTAACTCAACCCACTCACCTGAGACTGACTTGAGTGGAAAAATGAAGAAAAAAAACCCAAAAAACGATAAAACAGTTAAATTGATTTTTTCTGGCTATGGAGTCTTAAAGACATTGTTTACTAATTCTTGCTACAAAGACCCTACAGCATCTCTGACACATCAAGGACTGTGTGGTGTTCATCAAAACATCTTCACTTTTTTCCCAGGGAAATACAAAATAACAGCAGAAGGGACCCATGTCACTGCCAGACCTGGTCCCTAAAAAGCCCCATATGACATTTCTCACTCTCTCTTTCTGAGCAGGTGGGAGCAAATGTCTTCGGTCCAGCTGAGCCAAACAATGGAGAAGCTTAGACCCCTCCTCCAGCACCTGGAAGGGGGCTACCCAGGTAAGCCTCCTAGCTCATATCTGACTGGGACGAGAGGAAGTAAGAGATTTCTACTACATGTAGTAAGTCACTGAGACTTGGGGGATGTTTTTACAGAAGCTAACAAGTATTACCTTAGCATACTATCCTCTTCAGAGACAGATTGTCCAGCCTTCCTTTCGATTATGACACCCTTCCAACAACTGAGTTTCCTGCCGAAGTTAGCCAGAGTCCAACTCTGTTGCTTCCAACCACAGTCCTGGATGGACCTACCACCAGTAATAATTGAAAGAGCCAGATAAAGAATTATGGCCCAGTGAGATGAAACCATGTTACCTCACTTGAGACTGTAGACATCTATGGTACTGACCTTTGTAAGTCAACAAATATATACTTAGCACTTGCCAACATTTAAGGGGCATAAAATATTAGTTATAGATGCTATCTATCTATCATTTTTAAAAAAACATTCACACCGGCCTCTTTATACTCAACAGGCATTACAGATGTAAAGACAAACGAGCATAAGTCCTTTACTCTGAAGAGCACATGGTCCAGTGCTATGGAGAAGCCTCTAGTGTTGTGGGAGAAATCAAGACAAGTACCAATGCAGTACCACGGAGAACCACTCCCAGGAAGCAAGCCAGGATATAAGACTGCCCTTGGCTCTTTCCACTTTATATAAACTTTCTGGGTGACTCATCTATTCTTTCATGGCTGTACCACTAAGGATTCTCAAATCTATTATGTCTGATCCTTGCTTCTCCACTGGGTTCCAGACCTCTATTTCCAGTTGTCAGCAGGCTATCCCTACCTTGGGTTCCCACAGGCCTCCCATATTTCACATGTCAAGAACCAAAGTCATTCTCCTGCCTCCCCAACCTGCTTTCCAACCTGTATCCTCTCTTGGTTGATGAAACAGCTGGCTACCCAGCTAACTAGAAATCATGGTGTCCTTTTGACTCCTCCCTCTCTCTCATTTCTTTTTTTTTTTTTTACATGAGTCACCAAGATCCATCCCTTCCGTCTCTGAAATGTTTCTGTGTTGTCACTTCTCAAGCCACTGGTCTGGTTCAGAATCTCACAGGCTTTCTTTCACCCACGCTGCTGCAGCAGCCCCACAGCCCAGGCCTCTGTTCTTGCATTCTTTTGCATGGTCTACCCTGCTGATAAGTAGTGTTTTTGACCCTGAGATGGCACTTCATTCCTCTGTTGGTGTTTCTGTACTGGCTCCCCAAAGACTTCAGGACAAAGTCCAAATTTCTTAATCTGACATATAAGATACGTCACCATCTTGTTCTGTCAACATTTCGTCTTCACCTTTGTATGATGGAAAAAAATAAATTCTTAACTTCTTCTCTACTTTATCCCTTTAACTCGCCCTTCCTTACTAATTGGCCAGCTGAAATTCCAACCAGTTTTCTGCCCCCACTTTGTGATCGTCTTCAGAGCTTCGCTCAGCTCCTTCCAGCCACCATCAACAGTTTCTTTTCATTCTTGTGGGATTATTCCTTTTAACTCTGACCTACAGCAAAAGGCCATAGTCTATTCTCTCTGGCTTCCTTGTGAATCAGGGTCACCCTGTACATTCTTGTAACCAACCTGTAACCCCTTCGATCTTTGTCACGAGGACTTGAGTCCTGGGAGGTCATTTTCTTGTTTGTCAAAGTAGTCACATCCCTCATGTTCCTCAACTTCTCAATCCCCAAACTCTGAAATTGAAGTGGATCTCAGAAGTAACCTCAACACCTTTTCTTATATGGAAATGTCTCATTTATAACAACTCCTAAGATTTTTTTCCACCCTCCTGGGACAAAGAAGTCACTACTCCTGGGAAGGCTTATTCCACCTTCAGATGGCTCCAACTGTTAAGTTATTTTTTTTCATTTTGAGATGGACTCCTGCCCCTTGTAGCCTCTACTCCTGGTTCTAGTACTATGCAGCCACACAGGCAGAGTAAGTTTCTAGGCCCTCCAATTTCAACTGGAGATACTTCCCAATTCCTCCTTCATTAGATCAAGCTTTCCCAGCCCCTCTAACCATTCCTGATGTAATATTCAATGACTGAGGCAGTGGCTCATGGAGGTTGCAATTAGCAGACTATTGACTCAGTTATATGCCCCCTGAAGTCTTCATCTCCTTGAGGTTGACCTCAGACATCAGGTTGCTCTCTTGGCCTAACATGAAAGGGATACCTAACCATTGGGCCTGTAGGATATAACAACCAAACAGTTAGAATTTTAAAAACTGTGACGATATTTTGAAACATTCTACGAAGAGTATCAAGACAAAGAAGACTCAGAAGTTTGCATCTGGGAAGTAAATACAGTCCTTCCTGTGTCCCCAAAATTCTTGTTGATTTCAAACTCACTTCTTTAAATAAATAGCACAACTAGTGTTGCCCTAAAAAGTTCACATGGCAAATATACCATGCTCTGAACATTTCTAAATAACGTGGAACACAGCAGAGTGATGTGTTTCTCCTCCCCAAGAAAGCTAGCATGTACCTGCTCATCTCACAGACACGCCTCTTCTGTGATGAGTTGATTTGCAGCTCTCCCCCCCCCCCGCCCCGCCCCGTTTTTCTTTACCATTCTTTTTAGAGTGACACTGGTTTCTGTTCTTCATCTCTTCTCCCATCACTGGTGACCGTTTTCATCTGAGCCTTTCTTTCACCCACGTCTCTTTGCCCCAAGGACAGTGTCTTCCCCCAAATGACTACAAGGTCATGTCCGCAGGTCAGCACATCCCCAGCGGACAAGGCTTTCCCTCTATTCATTTTCCCACATTTGCAGAATTGGGAACAAATTATTTAAAGTGGTTTTTACCTGGCATCCCTTTCCCCCGCACAGGCAATTACTTCTCTGCAAATGTCTGCATTGGCCAGATAATTGTGTCCACAATTAGCTAATTGCAGGCTCAATGAGCCACTTGTTCCTTCAAACTTGGCCATGAGAGTTGTGTGATTGGGCAGAAATTTGTCTTTTTATTCCTTTCTGATTTACAGAGTCACTGCAGATCCCAAATCTGATTTCTCTGCATTCTTTCACAATGTCAGTATAAGCCTTTTTACTTTTTTACCTCCTTTTGTATGTCTGTCCTACTTCCCATTTTCACAAATCACGGCAGCTATGCTTTACATATTAGACCCAAGGAATATGTATTTGAATTAAGTCAGCCCCCTAATAAAGGTTAATTATTATTAATTAAAGGGTTAGTTATTAATAAATAATTACCTTAATACATTTTATAAACCATGAAAGTAAGGCAGCAGAATACTTGATTTGCTAAAGGCACACAGTCATCACAGAGTAAAACTAAAAATCCTAAATAGCAAATTCTACTTTCCCCCTGGGCCCTGAGTTTCTCACATAGGGTAAAAGTAACCTTCAACCTCATTTGCTTTAAAAGAAACATTCCTCCCATTGTTATCACCTGGCTTCTTGGAAACTACAAAAAAAAAAAAAAAAAATTATTTCATCTAAAAAATGGCCTCAAGAATTTACCTTTTCTCCTACAACTAATGCAGTTTCTTTTCCTAATTTCTGTAAATTTTATTCTAATTTTGTTGTACAACCAACATTTTATAGAACATGAAATATGTGCTCAATTTTCAGTTCCATACAAGGAAGTCATTTCCCACTGACATTCCTCCAATCTGCAAAAGAGGACGCGTGGCCAAAAATAATGAATTTTCCTTTACAAAGAAATTAATATTAATAAAGATTAGATCTATTTGCTTTGAGAATGACTCAGAAGCTTTTAGGTTTCAAGGCATTTGCCTTCCAACTAAACCCTAGCAGACTTTCCAATAGTTCTTTCCATCAAGCACGTTTGATGGTTAAACGCTCCAGCTGACAGCCACCCTTCCTCAGGACTGTCTTACATGTAGGTAACTGAATGGAAAAAGATTCCTGACATCTTGGGAGATTCCTCACTCAGCAATGAATTCTCATCTCTCGGTTGTCTCTACTCTGCTTCAGAGGCATCTGGCATTTTCTTCAACACTTAGCGCACAAAAGGAGAAGTGAAGCCTAAGAGCAGAGAGAAATCGGGGTTAAGGGGACACAAGCGGGAAGGAGGGAGAAAAACAACCCTGAGAGAGCAGAAGAGACATCAGGACCGTGCCAAAGAAACAAGGTGCAATAAACATGGCTATTGCTCATGAGGAGTTTCTAAAGCCCATTTGTGCACAAGACATAAAGCCCGGTGTATGCACGCCGCTGGGTCACGCAGGGAGCAGTGAGCGGAGGGAGCAGCGCGAGGGGTCTAACACGGCCGAGCTGCCGAGGGCTTTCACTTACCCAACACCAGCAGCTCCGCCAAGTCCTCGTTTTTGCCCTCCAGGTCATCAGGGGTGGTGATGATACAGTAATAGAGTCCGCTGTCTCCCCACATGAGTTTTCCAATTTGAAGATCTGCATCTGTTACCATAAAAAGAAGGTCCAATTCCTAAAATGTCTCCCTGAAAGGCAAGCCCTGGACAATGGAGGGTGAGCGGGGGCTGTTCCAGAAGGAATGTCTGCCGTGTTCTACTTCGCTGCCTAAATGGTGGTTGACAAGATGTCTGCTTTACTTCCAATGAACAAATAAACAAACAGATAAAAAACCCGATAGCAAATTCTAGCATCCCTAAGGTGAAAGACTTAGGGCGTTCCCAGAAACTGGTCTAGTTCTAGTCCAGTTTTGGAAATAGAAGATTGCTTTCAACTAACTAGGTCTGCAGAAGTCCTTGAAAGCCAGGTCATTCCCGAATTACTTTGGACTCCTGGAAATGAGCTGGCTTCACAGGAGTTCTTCGAAATTCAAATGATCAAATAGATCAGGTCAGCCTCGTAGGCCCTTTTCTTGTCCAATACTTTAGGGAGCAGAAGAAAGGGTAGAAGTGATACAGAACCACAGGGGGCTGGGGCCGAGGCATCTACCTGGCTCTGGACGGTGTATACATACATCCCTTCTCCCAACAGAGAAACTTCTTAGGGAAGTCTGTTCTCTGACTTTGGGAAAGGCCATAAAGGCTGATGTCAAGGTGTATTTGAGAACATTCTTTGATGAGAACCTCTTTCAATTCAGTTCTGATAGCAAGCTCCTCAGACTAGGGGTCAGGTTTGAGAAAGACCATTTCCAAAGCTCATCTCAGTATCTCTTCTAGATACTACACCCTTCCCCTTTTCCCCCTCGCTGTCACATTAAGTCATTTGCTAGGCTTCTTGGTGCTTCCACTTCCCATAAATCAAAATCTTGAGGAGTAGCAAGGTGGAGAGGCTGATATCCCCCTGTGTTTGGGACAACAGAACTCATCTCCCTTCTATTCCGGGATTCAACGCAGAGGTGTCATTACCATGAACGATCGTGATCTCTCTGCCCCTGTAGAAATCTCCCAGGGTGACGGTCGAGCCCTGTTTTGAAGCTACCACGCGGACAGTCCTCCTGCTGTCTAAGCAATCCAAGTAGGGGTCCCATTCCAGGTTTCTTTTGCTGAGAGACTGGGCCCGGGGAGAGGACATGCCCAAGGACTCCCCCATGCGATCCTGGCAGTAGGACTTGAACTTCCACTGCACGACGGCAGGCTGCCTGGAGGACGTGGAGAAGTGGCAGCGGAGCACGGTGGGCTGAAAGAGCATGGCCACCTTCTTCTTGTCGAGCACCGTGACTTGAAGGCCATCAGCCATGGCTGCAAGACAGAATGAGTACATCCAATGGTACCCACATCCTGGACCGCACCTCACGCCACACACGCACACCTCTCCATCTCACCTCCCTACCCTGCCCTCTCCCACCTTCTCCATCACAGTTAATGCTATCAATATCCATCGGGTCACATTGTCTAGACACCTGCCTTCACTCCCAATATCCAGGCAATCACTAAGCCGTATCTGCCTGATCTCTCTCGCTCTCTCTCTTTAAGTTTTTATTTATTTGAGAGAGAGAAAGAGACAGCATCAGCACAAGCAGGGGGAGGTGCAGAGGGAGAGGGAGAAGCCGACTCCTCGCTGAACAGGGAGCCTGCCCTGGGGCTCAGTCCCTTGAGATCATGACCTGAGCCAAAGTCAGACGCCACCCAGGTGCCCCTCCACTTGATCTCTTAATATCTTTACTCTCTTCTCTCCTCTTTGACCTCACCGCCATTGCTTCTGTTGGCACCCTCTTCATTTCTTACTGGTATTACCATAATCTCTTGTCTGGTATCCCCACCTACAGTTGCCCATCCTTGCTATATAGTTCAGATGATCTTTCTAAATCGGACTGCTATGGTCCACCTTCTTAAAACCCTTCCCTTAGCCTCCATAGCCTTCAGGAGAGAACCCAAAGTTCCTGGGAAGGCACGGAAGGTGCCCCATCATTGAATCCCTCTTACCTCCTCAGCCTCATTTCTGGTGAGCACCAGAATAAACTCTCTATTTGAGCACCAAGAATAACCAAATAAGTAACAGGTTCCCCAAGCGGGACTTGCTAGCTCACACCTCTAGGTCTTTAGCACGTGATACTCTCAGTTTCTGGAATGCTTTTTTCGTCACTTCTTTCATTGGGAAACTCTTTTCCACCTTTCTTAACCCAGGTTAAAGGCTTTCGGTAGGCCTTCTCTGACCCTTAATTCATTACTCACTTCCTCCTTTGTGCCATCAGAACCTCAGCATCCTCTTTTAGACATTTCTTATAATTACTCTGCAAGTATTTATTTTCATGCCTGTCACCCCAACAGAGTTGTCAGGTAAGAAACGTGTCTTATGTCGTGGTCCCAGCTTGTGAAGCCCGTAAGTACTCAACAAATATTTGATAAATAAAGGCCATGAGGCTGGGAAGTATGACTTCAGGAGAAGTGACTTCCCTTCCAGCTGATAACCAAGCAAAGAGATGAAGAGAAAACAAAAGCTTTAAAAGAAATGAAGACTTTTCCGATCAAAAGCAGTTCAAAAGCTTTGAACAGTAATCAAGAAAAAAAAATGTGAGGAAAAAAATGCTAGAAAGCAGATGAGAAGTTTAAGTGGTGAAAAGATCCAACCTGAGGCCTGGTGTCCAAGAAAGAGGGAAATTTCAGTGAATGGCAGACCAGGGGAGTGTTTGAGAGGCAAAAGCTCTCTATTAACTCAATGGTGAGATCTAGAAATTCCAAGCAAAGAGAACTTAACTTTCTCAGTTGGATGGGAGAGTCAAGAGTTTCTAGCTTGATCTGACATTCGAAGCAGAAAGAGAATGATGATGAGAGGCAGAAAAAAGGAATATGGATAGAAAGACACGGTGAAGAGGTTCTGAATTAAATTTAGGAGCCTGCCAAGTCAGCTTCAGGAAGCTTGAGACAGAACATTTCACTCTAGAATTACAGTGGACTTGAGACCCACGAGGAAGGACTCATTTCCTTCGGGTGCCTTTCGTCCTTTATCACCACCAGAGTTCAAAATGACCTCCTGCAAACACACTCACTCTTATGGTTCAAACATACATTTACTTATGAACGTCTCCTATGTTCTAATTCTTCTGAGGAGAAAACAATTTCTGCTTTCTGCGGAATGAGGAAGTGCGAGTATTTGAGATTTGCTAAATCTTAGTGTTTTGAACCTACCAGGTATCCTAGAATAAATGAAGGAATGCATGCACATGGTAATAGTCATTTCTGTGGAAATTTCTAGAATTTTGTAGAGAAAACCAGTTAAATGTGTCAGAGGTAGCACAATACAGTAAAATAGCACTGGAATCACATAGATAGGGCTTTGAGTCCCATCTGGCCATCCAGTAGCCATGAGGCCCTAAGGAGCCTCATAATCCTTACTCACAGGGCTGTAAATCAACAGCTCACAGGGAGAAGACACTGGAGCAGCCCCACGACCATGCCCACTACTCACTAATCCTCCTTCCTGTTTCCGGCCTTTTCTCTCACCTCCCACACCAAGGCTCCCGAATATCCATGAACATTCACAACCAACAGGTTTGAAGACAGTCAGGATATGCCGATCAGCCCCATCAAGGGGTAAATCACTCCTCTCTGGAAGCTCACTGAAGAACCCCCATTTCTAGGCTCCATTGTTTCCTTCCACCGCACCCCCCCCCATATTGATGTGGTTCATTCCACTGCTCCCTAACTCACAGAGCTGGATTGGGAAAATAAATTTCTTTACAGTTTCGCCTTAAATTCTATTGCATTAGTTCTTAACTTTGTCATTCTTCTCCAAATCCTTATTCGCACTCCAGTTTTCCAGGTAACAGAAAAGGGACAGAGGGGAAGAGACCAGCTAGCCCTGGTTGAGGCTGGAGAGCTAATCACAGACATGGTTCCCAGTACAACGCTTTGTATTTGACCACACCACCTTTCTTCTCTGCTACCTGTTCAGGCTCTACCTGGAAAATCCCATTCCCTAGTCTTTGTAGGATAAATAAAACCAGCAAAGGAGGCAGGCGCTAAATAAAAGTGTTGTAGCGTGTTCTGTTTGTTTTGTTTCACGGAGGGACTTTTTTTGACAGTCAAGTGTGGGGTTTTGCTCCTTAGTGTAGTACTAACAATAACCTCCTTCCCAGCTCTGTCCCCTGTTAATGAGATTAGCTGCTTGACCAAGCCACTGGATTCCCTCAATTTAAGAAAGGGAGCGGGAAGGGGCAGAGGGAGAGAGGGAATCTCAAACAAGCTCCACACCCAGCTTGGAAGCCAACGTAGGGCCGGATCTCATAACCCGGAGATACGATCTGAGTTGAAATCAAGAGCCGGCTCAATGACCGAGCCACCCGGGCACCCTTGGACTCTTCTAATTATTAATGGAAGTTCGTTGGTTCTCAGCTTGTTCTATGACATACAATATAAAGTCATGCTCCCCAAAATAAGGAATAGACACTCAGAAACATCTGCCTTTTTATAACATGAGAGCTAAAGGCATGGAATCAGGAGTTCGCGCTAAAGTAGATTCCAAGCTTTACCACTTCGTAGCTGCGTGACCGAAGGCAAATTTCTCAACTCACAAGTTTCACTTTCTTCACTGGTGACTATTTCCTCATTGGTACATAAAAATTGTAACTACCTTATGGAGCTCACCGAGGGTTACATGAAGATTTAACCTAAGCACCCAGGATAAGATGGTATACAGTGAGCACTCAGTAAATGTACTGTGGCTGCTGCCGTCAAGAACAGTCTGCTGACTTCTGGTGAAGCTGTGAACCGAGAGCTTGCTGAGCACAGATGCCCGGACGGGAGGTGTTGAATGCGTGTCGTGCAGGATGGGCAAGACTGCGCGAGAATGTTAGAACGGGTAATGAGCTGTTGCACAGTGACGGTGCCCTGGTGTGCTCCTCACGGCACCAACACGTGTGCACCTCCTGGAAATCAGAACATGGAGGGTAACCACGTGTGCACACGTGCAGGTGTAATGGGACCCCGGGACCCTAAGCTAAGGACGGAGCTGGACAACGGGAGAGGACAGGACTAGAAACTTCAAGGAAATGGCAGTGGATTGGACCTTTGAGGAAAATAAAAGTGAAGAATTAGAGAGAAGCTGAAAATGCCCATCTCTGCTTTAGCTCCGTGAAGCTGGAGCTCCAGGAGTGCCACCCAATTCTTGAGCCTCCCCTGGCCCTGCCTATTAGGAACCCCATTCCCACCGGAGGCTGGAGTCTGGTTGCTCTTCCGGCCCAAGCCCTGAATTCCAGGGAAGGGCTTTGATTCCTTACACCCACCAAGCCGCATCTCTTTCCCTTAACCTGTGTTTATCTTGGACAGCTTCCTTCCGATTTGCAAACCACGGACTGATGCTTACTCTGAGCTCCAGCCTGCCTGCCTGGGCCACGGTACCAGCCCCTTCTCTAGAGGATTGGGGACTGTTTCCTATCCCTTACTCATGACTGAACCAAATCCGAAACTGACGTGGCTAACCACCCAACTTCAAAAAATACCTCTCATGGGACCTCCATTCCTACCTCCAGATCAGGCCCCTCAGAGACAGTGCGTAATTGCAGCAAACACTAAAATGCCTGAGGCCGCACACACGCTGAGATCAGGCCTGGGAACACCCTCCCTCTGCTTCCCTTTTCCAAGAGATCTTCCCTGGGGTGAGGTTCCTCTCCTGAGCTCTGGTCCCAACTCCTCCAGAGTTTTTTTCTATTTCACCACTTGTCAGACACCAAAACCTAGTACTTCTTATGCTAGAGTCTCTACAGGCTAATAAGAACGTTTTTGTATGCCAGGTAAACAAAAGGTCTGCGTCTTCGTGGTGTTCATCTGTGCATTTGATCTAAGAAACCTTATTCCTTCCCACGGTTCCAACTATCACTAAGTCTCAGGCTCTCACCTCTCTGAGGCCTCATCTGCACGTTTTAATAGATGCTTCAAGTTCAACATGTCCAACCCCAGTCTTGTTCCTTTTCCCACTCGTTTCTTAGAAAGCAATCCCTCCCCCCTGCCTCTCTCTAGCTCCTCTGCCAGTGCACCTCCATCCTATCACCTCAGCCAGAAGTCATAGCTTGGGCGATCTCCTGTCTGTCCCCGAGTACATTTGGTTGGTCACTAAATGTCAGCATCTCTCAAATTTGACCCTTCTCGATCCCCACGTCACTTCCTTAAATTAGGGTTCCACTCCTTCTACTAGATACCAATCATGAGATGCTTACTACGTGTCAGAAATTGTGTTAAGCATTATTCATGCAGTATCTTCATCATTTTTTCCAAAAGTTCTATAAAGTATTTTGTAGTATTATTATCATACTCATTTTATAGATAAAAACCCTGAACCTCAGAGAATGTGTGTATCTTCCCTACCATCTCAGGGTTAGCAAGTGACGGTCAGGTAGGAACCCAGGCGGCAAAGCCCTTGACCATCCCTCTACACATACCTTCATTAACTCCTAAGTGGCCCCCATACTTCCAGCCCCAAATCTAGAGTTACGGGTTTAATCGAATCATGTCCATCCATGCTTTAAGGCTTCCATGGATTCCCCATTGCTTCCAGGGTAAGATCTGAATGCCTAGAGAGGGCATGTAAGGTCTTCCCTGAGATTTGGCCCCAAGCACAGTCCAGACGCACGAAAACAGTTTCCATCCTGTCAATCTGTCACTCCTTTTCCTTGGGGAGACCCGAGAGCATGTAACTGAAGGAGTTAACTGCAGCTTTCTCTGCTGCAGCCCAGAGAGAAAGCAGCATTGAGTGTGGGTCCTGCAAGGCTGGGACAGAGTCCAGGCCCTGGTGACGCCGTAAGGGACGTCTGTGTCGGTGCCCTTAGAAAGAGACTTATGGAGGTGTGGGGAGAATCTGGGTGTCATCCTACAAATGAAAGCAAGTATTGCAGAACACTGGGGAGATACGGCGAGAGAAGTCGGCAAAAGGACAGAAGAGGAAGTGAAGCAAGGTAGGGTCATTCCGTACAGGAGGCACCTGTAAAAATTGGGATTCCTGACTGAGAGCTGTCCAGACAGCATAGGGAAGGTCATAAGTGAAGACTGGAGATTCCGTGCCCTTGGGCATTAGCAGGGGAGGGAGTTCTCTTTTTCAGACCCCCCCAAACCATTCCTGTAGTTTTCACTGTGCGCTTGATGCACAGAAAAACTGCCCTTGACTATTAAGTTCAAATTCAATCAAAATCATATTTCAAAACATTGTGTTAAGATCTGGGAAAATCAGTTTAAGAGACCAGTCCCCGATCTTGAGAAATTCAATATAAACTTTACTTCTGACTCTAAGGTCCCTGAGGGCAGGGA
This sequence comes from Mustela nivalis, assembly GCF_964662115.1. NCBI lineage: Eukaryota > Metazoa > Chordata > Mammalia > Carnivora > Mustelidae > Mustela > Mustela nivalis. The sequence continues at coordinate 5,509,234 of NC_139035.1, read as the reverse complement.
CCAGGATTCAGCTGACTCTGATCCCCAGGACAGAGCCAAGCCACAGAACACGCGTGAAGCTCCCACAATCGGGAAGGAATCAAAGAATGGAAGAGTAAATGAAGGATTGAGTCTAAACGACCTTTCTTAGCAGGCTGCCCGGCACAGAAGGGTTTCTGGCAAATTACTAGAAAAGCCGCCTGAAAGCAGCGCGGTGACTGACAGCTCAGAGAGCGGCCCCAGCTCGGCGGCTCACTAGGCCAAGGAAGCTCAGCTCCACGTGCAGGCACGGCTTCCCCTCGTGCAGCAAGATAAGGTCCTGCCCCAATTCTCCCGTGAAGAAGAGGATCCCACACTCAAGGAGCTATGTTCCCGCAAGAACAACAGAAGCGGCATCTAAAGCAAAGCTGTTCTTATTTTAGCAATTTCCTTTTTCCCCGAAGCAAGTTCCTTTTCCCCACTCGTTAATTGGTAAGCGATTCCTGCCTGCCAGCATCTTTGGGAGGGAGACCTAGAAGCACAGCCCCATTTTACCTTATTTTATTTGAAATATTTATTTATTTGAGAAAGAGAATACACACACACGCGAGGGGGAGGGGCAAAGACAGAGGGAGAAGCAGGTTCCCCTCTGAGCAGGGAGACCGACATGGGACTTGATCCCGGGACCCTGGAATCGTGACCTGAGCTGAAGCAAACGTTTAACTGACCGAGCCACCCAGGCGCCCCGCACAGCTCCATTTTATAGAACAAAGATCACTGCTGAAGGTCATGGAAAATCATCATTGTAAAGAGAGGCATCTTCAGAAATTTTGTATACAGCCCCTGCATCTTTTAAGTCTGGAAGTCCCAGAAGTGGGATTTTGACCTCAGAATCACATGTTTCCCAGGATATCTTGACCTTCAGACTCCCAAGCTTTCGCTTCATTCAGTACGACGGTACAAACCTTCCTTTTCCTGGCTTCAAGTTAGATCTTCTTTAAGACGTTTATCTTTTGTCCTCACACTGTTAACGACTGTCCTAGTTTCTTAAAACACTGCTTAGGGACAACCGATGGGCAGGTTTTCTAAGTGTAGGAGATGAATATGAAGTATCCCATATCTCCTCTGGGTTGGGTCCACAGTCCAGATGAGGAAATAAAGCCTGTCCATCCCCCAGAAGCACTGTGAGGATGGGAGCAAAGTGCTTGGAGAAATGTCGGGCGGCAAGCTCAAGGTTTAAAGGCAGAGAGCATGCCAATAGGACCTATTTTTCCCGCTAAAAAAAGAGGAACTATTCATCTTCCTATATACCTGGGTTAAGAATAAAATAAAATAAAAACACTTTACAAAGAATAGAAGACATTCCTTGGTATTTGCCTAATATCTAAGCCTGATTATCCAGCTCTCCCACTGGTTCTAGAAGTTAATCGCCTGCTTTCCAGCAAATTCCTTTCCTGCCTAAATTGGCCAGGATCAGCTTCTCCTGTTGGCTCACAGGACACCTGACTACTCAAGCCATTTTATGGTTAGGGGGACCAGATGTACCATTTGGAGATTAAAAAAAAAAAAATGACAGCATCCTTGTATGTTTTCTCCCTAAGGCAGGGCTAGTTCCCCCTCTTCTACGGTGCTATGGTAAATGTCAGTATTGCCCTTGCCCAAGAAGGCCTTGCTCATGGTCTAGTTCTTATTTGCTGCCCATAACGCTGGTACTCGTGCACACTGTGCTTGCCATTCATTAAGCATATGTCCTACGTGTCCAACTGAGCCATGCTTTCCCATTCTCAGCTGCCACCGTGCAGATGAAAGCCAGAAGCAGATCTCTTTTCTGTTTGATGGGCCTTGTCTTCCAGAGATCGACATGAGCTCATGAGTAATATCTAGCTGGCCTACCTTCCGTTCCAGTGGGACTGAAGCTGCACTGGAAGAAGTTAGTCCCTGTCCTGCAAGACAGAGTTCCTTTGGAAACTGTCCTGGTTCACAGGTTCACTGATTCACTGGGTGGGTCAGCCTTCTGGGATGCACCGGCCCTTTGGACAGAGAAATCTCCTATAAGAAAGTTCTAGCCAACCTCTACCACCTCGTTACCCGGATTTCCAGTTTAAATCTCCCACCTGAGCTCCAGACCCAAATACATGACCTCATCTCCATGTGGCTGGGACACCTCCAACTTGTCACTCTGTAGAAGGAGACACTAACTGCCTGCTTCCCTTAGTGAAGCAACTTCTCGGGTTTAATCCGGCCAGCCAACCCAACCAAACACTACAAGTCTCCTAGCTTCTCTGAAGTTAGTGGTGACCGAATATTCAGGGCGAAGGTACATGAGGAGAAGTGACCTGCAGCTTCTGGGCCACCTCCCCAGAGCCGCAAGCCAACCTGCACGCCCTGGGCCTCTCCTCGCTCCGGCGGGCTGAGAACGGCTGTCCCGGGGGCAGTCTGGGCAGCCGCATGTTGGGAATGGCAGACGCACCCCCAGGACATCTGAATTGTTACGGGAGAGAGAAGGAAATTATTTTGTGTGAGTTTCTGTATTTGAGAGTTTCTCTGCCGCAGCAACTTAGACTGTCCTTTTATAAAATGCAAAATATCAAACCTTGATCTCCCTCCTTATGTGTTTCATCTCCTGTGTTAGTTCATGCCCCAAAATGTCACCTCCGGCAATCCCACGCCGCAGGCCTGCAGGGTCTCTGGCACTCCTGCCCCTTCGGTGTGCAGGTCCAACCATGTCCCCACCACCCCTCCATCTGCCATCACCCTGTCCACCTCTCCTATCCTCACTGCACCCTGTCACGTCGGGCTCTCGGTATGCCTTGCCTCTCTTTCTGCACGAGTCTCCCACGTGGTCTCTGCCGCATGTTTGCCCACACTTATCCCACTCTCCACACTGCCATGCAAACGATATTTCCAAAATGCACATCTGAGCATGGAACTCCTTTGCTCTGACCCTTTCAAAGTGGCCTTCTAGCCACTTCAGGAGCACAAGGGACAACCGGCCCCCTTTCAGAGAGGGCCGCTCTCTTTCATTCCTCCTGCGGCACCAAATTCCCCAACCATACTAAAATATTTGGAATTTTCACAGATCACATCCTCCCTGATTCTTTAAATCTGTAAATTCCCCTTCTTCCATCCCACTTTTCCCCGAGTAATTCCTATGTATCCCTCCAAACTCGCTCAGCTATCACTTCCTCCAGAAGTTTCCTCTCGCTCTTACTGTAGTCCCAGCACCCCAGAGAATGACAGGGCAGTTGCCTGAGAATTTCCTACCCAGCGCTCTGTCTCTGTCATCAGCGACAAACTCTCCCCAGCAGCCTTTAAAGACTCCGCTGCGTGGTAGGTACTCAGCACATTTGTTGAATAATTTAACCCAGTTAATAGATCAGATTATTTGTTCCCAGTTAGTTTTCCCTCCAGACGCTTGCCTTGCTCCCTGTAGGCACAATGCACTTACCACTCCAAGAGCCCTGCACTCTTCCACATGACCTGCACGCTCTAAGACGCGTCCAAGCAGACGCTTCAAAGGCATGTGCCTGCTTTGGCTCTGGTCACTCTAGGCTCTCGCCCTGACCCTTTGAGCCCTCTCCCACAACACAAGCTTGCCCAGACAGTGACTGACCCTTCGTCCTCGGCCTCAGAAGAAGAAAACATTTGGAACTCAGCCAAGTCTACCAATTCTAGCCAATTCACAGCTGACTTGAAGCTGACTTCGGCTCCCACGTCATCTGAGCAAGAACTAGATATCTGCTCTTGAGAGCGTTTGAGATGTGGATACTGCTCATGGCTATATCAAAATGCTGACTGATACACCTCTTTGGGGCTCATAATTCGTGTTGAGGGCCTACTGTGTGCCAAACATTGAGCTAGGAGTTTTACATATCCACTTTAACGATCACAACAACCCTGACAGGTAAATTAATTTCCCATGTTTAAAGCCAGAGAAAATCAGGTAAAATATTAAGCTAGTATTCAAACCCAGGTCAGTTTGAATCTAATCCGTCTCCCTGCACGGCCTCTAAGTCTGCCTCCCGATGAGCCACGGGCCTGGGAGGAGTGACAGGGCAGGATCCCAGCTGAATGCAAGGGTTCGACTCCCAAGGCCGGGCACCACTTCCTGCAGGAGTGCGGACACTGCAGGAGAACAGGGGAAGCAACATATTCTTCTCAGCTCTTCCTTGTTTCTTGGCCCATAAAGAACACTAGTCATCCAAAATGCCTTCTTCCACTTTCAGAGAGCCAAGAGCTATCTTGAAGACCAAAATGTTAAGCATGCACATGCCACAGCTACATCCTGCGTGGCTCCTGGGTACACAGCACCAGCCCCAAGGCCCAGATGGGCTCTGAGATGCCAGCAGTATCTGCTGTCGCTGGGTCACGTCCTCTGCTCTGCTGGACCTCACTTCTCATTTACGCCTTGCCTTTAGATCTCAGGGTCTAACTGGAAAAACTAAATGCTCTTCTTTCTCACGTTCCCCTGCAACATTCCCCTGAGTTCTGTGAATTTTGAGCCTCACGACCCAGTGCCCCAAAACAGACACCCTGTATGTTCACTTAAATCAAGAGTTCTACTTTGACCCACTGTGAGCAGAAAAGAATGTTTCCCTTGGATTCTGGTCCTTGACACAACCAAGTCATATTAAGTCAGTGACACTGTTTCTTGATCTTTTAATCAATAAGATGCCATGGACTTGGACAAGTTATTTATCCTCCCTGAGCCTTTGTGTTCTAATGAATAGCAATATTACTAATAGGTAATATTAGTCCTTCTTGCTTAGGATGATCAAAAGGCATAATGTATATAAAAGTCCTTTAACATATGGGAAAGCATTATAGCATATAAAGAAGCAAGAACAACCCCCACATCATACCTTGCTTTATATTCTTGATTGGGGAAAAAAAGGAGACATAAAAGCTAAAATGTTGGAAGGAGTGAAAAGGTGTGTGCATCCTGAAACCAAAGGGACATCCTGGGGCCGTGTTGGCTCTAGTGGGATTCATCCCATATGGTCCAAAACTCACCTTCCTGTACCAGTCCCCAGATGACCACATTTCATCGTTCAGAGTGGACCCTCTCCTGTCCACCAAGCACTGAGTGCTATTCCATTTGTTCCTCTGAAAATCCTAACAAGACCTCTCCCTCCCCAGCTGGTGTCTTTCATTCCAATCATTAATGAACAGGGAAGGGCTAAAGAAATAGGCTTTTCCCTGGGCGAATTATAAAAGGAAGACTGGACCTGTCACTTTTTGGTCATGACTTCCAACTCATCAAAATTAAGTGGAGACAAGATTCTAAACTATGGTTTAGAATAGCATCTTTAGAGCTGAAAGTGACCTCCGAAGTCATCTCATTCAACAGATTATGAGACTCAGATCCCATGGTTATAGAGTTAGTCTATGGGGCAGGAAGGACTAGAACCCAAACCTTAAGGCCCAGGTCAGGGTTCCTCCCACCAACCACGTTCTGGTACTAAAACTATGAACACTGAGTCTTAGGGTAAGTACTGAGCACTAAGTACTTACCCTAAGACTATAAGCACAGTATTGCCCTAAAACTGCTACAACTACTAATTCCAAGCCTGTAGAAATGAGCCAACCAGCAGAATCATGTGAGTCTAAACTCTAAAGAGTGATACTGAAACAAGCCCTCTCTCCTGGTCCAGAGAGAAGGAGGGGAGAGCGGAGGGCTGTGATGGTGTTGAAAGAAGGTGCTCGGGTAAGAGCAAGATCTCTTCTGGAGGGAAAAGGAGAACAGAGGAGGGAGAGAAATGAAAAGTGTGCAGGACAGGGAAGGAGACAAGGGACGCTGAGGCGTCAGCAGTACTCTTCCTTCTCCAGGACTAATATTAACACTTGAACTCTCCACTTCCAAGCCTGTCGGCACACAGTCACCGGGCATCTACCCGAATGCAAACCAGACCAGGTTTCAACTACCCCTTGGAAATGTCCTTCCCCCACAGGGTGGGTTAGGAGCCACCGTGAGGTACCCCCACTGCACTTGGTGCAGATCTCCATTATTGCTCGGACACGAGCTACTCCATAACTGTGTCCTGCCACCAGAGTGCAAGGGCTGTTCCAACCGCACCTGGATGTAGAGGCTTACTCAGCCGCTGACGAGGCATGAACACGTGTCTTCCCTCAGCCACCACCTCTCCTAGGAGTTCCCTTCAAGATGGCTCCATCCCCACTTCAGGCTTGGCTTGGGGGTGCCCATGCTCTCTTAGCCTCTCATGTGGCTCTCACAGCTCTGACTGGAAGACCTTCTGCTTCCCAATCAAAATCACCAGAAAACTGGGCGCCTGGGTGGCTCAGGGGGTTAAAGCCTCTGCCTTCGGCTCAGGTCATGATCCCAGGGTCCTGGGATCGAGCCCCACATCGGGCTCTCTGCTCCGTGGGGAGTCTGCTTCCTCCTCTCTCTCTCTCTGCCTGCTTGTAATCTCTGTCAAATAAATAAATAAAATCTTCAAAATCACCAGAAAACTCACTTGAGTCACTGACCAGACTGACGGCTCTGTGAGGGGAAGGACTGGGTCTTTGCTCTCTCTTTGCCCTCAGCACCTAGCCCAACACTTGGAAAGCACGGGAATTTAGTATGTGCTTGTGGAAGGGATGGATAAACGAATGACTAAAACCGAAAGGCTAACAGAGCAAGCAACCGTCATCACAGAGAGACCCGAGAGTCTCCAGGACAACGCAGGGCCTGCTTCCCGCCCGCAAGCGTGTTTGCCGAGTGGACACAGCACCGGCGTTCCTCACAGCCTCTGCTGCCAGCAAGGAGGAGACGCCACCCGCGTTCAGGAACAAAGAGCGAGTGAACCCTCCTTCAGGTCCTACTGCTGGATGGCACCTGTTGCTAAAATAGCAGCTGAGAAGCGGTGTTTGTTCAAAACAACAATTTCGTGCAGGAAGCAGCATCACGATGACAATAAGAAATCATGAGGCTAAATATACAGCAGAATTTCGCAATGAAAGACAAGGAAGGAGCTGCCTGAGGCTGAGGGAAAAAACTGAAGTGTTGATGAGAAATTGCTCAGCCTGCATTAAGAGAGACGAACAGGGGAGGAGGAGGGAGGAGACCAAGAAAGTGGGGGAGGACAAAGGGAGGGAGAAGGAGAATGGATGTGTGCCCCCGCCCCGGACTCGCTTGGAATCTGTCCTTCCCTTTCTCCCTCCCTCCGTGCCACCCCCTCAAGAGAGAATCCATGGGTTGGGCCGCACTGAAATGTCTTACCTTTTCCTCTCGTGCTTTTTCTGTGCACGCGGAGCCTGAACCCATCTCCTCCGTGACCGCTCCTCCCCCCACCCCCAGCCGCCATTGTTAGCTTCTCCACCTTGCTGAGGCCGAGAGGCCAGGCCTTGGGGGGCGGCACCGCGACGGCCTGGCGGCGTGAGCGGGGAGCCGGAGCAGGGATGGGGGTGCTGCCGTGCTCAGAGCGATCCTGAAAGCGAGCCTCGGCCTCCCGCGCCCGAGCAGGGAAGCCCGGCTGTCTGACAGCTGACATGGCCCTGGCGAGGACCTGTTGCGGGCCACCAGGCAGGGGGCGTACCAAGCAAAGAAGGCGAGGACAGAGCAGCAACTCCCCTCAAAATAAACACAAAACAGAACTCCCTCCGACCAAGAAAACCCAGAGAGGCAGCTTCAAAGAGTACAAATGGGACCGGCCTGGGGTTCGGGGAACTGGGGTCGAGTCCCTGTCCCGCTGCACATGTGCTGTGTGCCCATCACCTCCCTGGGCCTCCATTTCTAGAAAATGAGGGCTGGCCTAGATGGCCCGTGGCCCCTTCCTCATAAAATGCTATCAGCCATGTAGCAGGGCTCCGTGTTCCCCTTCTGCTTCGGCTCCCTGCAAATACCTCAAGTGCTTTTTCTGGGCACACTCTGGGGTGTCTGGAAGAGCATCTCTGACTTAGAGCCAGGACGCCCAGCTGAGCTCAGGGAGGTGGTGACATGAGTTCCAGGCCCGAGTCCCCCCGCCCCCCAGTATGGCAACACAGAAGTAGAGGCAAATCAAGGACATTCAGAATCCGTGCGGGTGGAAGTGGAAGGCACTGGGAGGCCAGGGGAGTGGGGAGACATGGATCAGCCAAACCCTGAAATTAGAGATGATTCATATTTGAATAATGTGGGAGGGACGAACTCAGAGCAGCCCAGAGAAGAGGCTAACCCTGCAGACAAGGCCTGCCCACCTCCACCCCCGCGCCTCAAGGCGGCACAGAGCAGAGCCAGCGTTAGGGTCCTTCATCTGGAACAGGAAAAAAAACGGGGCCATCAATAATCTTATTCTGGAGCTAAGGGAAATAGAGCTTTTGCTTTGCTTCTTAAATACATTCTACCCTCTTTCAATGACTGCCTTAGATGTTTCAAACTTCCTACTGACTTGATTTTTCCAAATCTTCTGATTGGTGCCCCCAGAAGGGACAGAATTGCATTTTGGGGGTGCTGTTTTCTGCTTTCTCTCCCGCCCTGCACGGCCCTCACCCCGTCCTCTCAACCCTTCTGATCCCTTCTCCATCCCTCGGTCTCCACCTTGCTGGGAATCTTCGTCTCTTCCAAACTCCGGGAACCTTCCCGCCCGACCTCACCAGCATCCAAGCTGGGTCACTTTGTGAGTGTCTCAGGGCCAGCCACCCTGCCTGGCCACCGGCCCCTCGACCTCGCAGGACCCTGGCGTCAGGCAACAAGAACCTTTCCAGACCTCAGGCGGGTGGGAAGAAAGTTTCCCCAAAGGGAGGGAGAACCACGGAGTCTGGAGCAAGCGACTCTGGGGCCAGGAGCAGCTCTCCCTTCCGAGTGTCTCCGCGGTTCCTCCTTCCTGGGGGAGGACGGCTCGGCTCCGCTGTGGGACCGCTCCTCCCACGGGCACCGAGCGAGCGAGAGCAGGGCCCGAAACTCCACAACCAATCAGCCCCGGCCCCCACTTGCCCCTCATCCCGCCCCCCCGCAGCCCCGGAGCCCGGGGAGGCGCCGCGGGGTCTCCCGCGTCTCGGGGAAGGAATCGGGGAGACACGCTCCTGCGCCCCTCCCCTCCAGACAACCAGTGCTCTTAATCAGTGTCTCCTCCGAGCCTTCTTCCTTCTTCCTTTCCTCCCCCCTCCGCCAACCAGGCTCTTCCCAGGGCCCACAGCCCCACAAAGTCAGGGTAAGCCCGAGAAGAACCGTTGTGCGGAGGAGGACATGCCGAGCTCTCTCGTGCGGAGTGCAACACCTGCCCCTCGGCCGTCTCACTTGTGTCGGGGTCCTCCCCGCCTCCTCCATCATCTCGCACACACACACGCACACGCGCGCGCGCACACACACACACACACACGCACACACACCGCCCCTTCCCCCATCACCGCCGACCTGGGAGCAGCTGGAAGCCCAGCCGGGGGGGACCCGGGCGTGGGGTGGGAACGCGGCCCCGAGGGAACGCGCGCAAAGTTGCTCGCGGGGGTCGGGAAGGACGCCCACCTGTTAGCCAGAAGACGGCGGTCCACGCCAGCACGACCCCGTCCATGTCCCCAACTTCCCATGCGGCTGGAGCAGCGCGCGAAGCGGGGGCCGGCGGCAGCGCGCGGCTCGGGGTAACCCGGCGGCAGCGGCGGGGATGCGGCCGCGCGCGCGAGCGGGCCCCCGGCCTCCCCCGGCGCCGCCGCCCGCCGGGCCCGCCTCGCCGCCCGCCCGGCGCGCGCTGCCGCGGGCTCCCGGGCTCGACTCGGCCCGGCTCGGCTCCGGGCTGCGGCGCGGCTCCCGGCTGCGGCGCGGCTCCCCGGCGCGGCTCCCGCACGCCCAGGCAGCGAGCGCGGCGCGGGGTGAGCGCGGCGCGGGGCGAGCGCCTCCCGGCCGCAGAGCCCGCCGCGCGGGGGAGCTCGGCCGCCGCCTCCTCCTCCCCGCCGCCCGCCGCCCGCCGCCCCGGGGCTTCCGAAGTTTCTGGGTCACGTGCCGGCCCCGAGGTCGCGCCTGGGAACAAAGTACGCCGGGGCGGAGGGTGCGCGGGAGGCGGCCGAGCGGGCCGGGGGCTGCTCCCAGGGAGACCAGCGTCCGGGAACCCAGGGAGTCGGGGCTCTGGCGGGGGGAGGGGTGAACGCAGGTGGCTGTGGCCAGCCTGAACCGGGACAGGGACAGACAGACCCAGAGGGAGACCTGTGGGGACTTGGCATCAATTGTCCCCGGACTTCGCCTAGCAGGTCCTCTGGGCAAAGGTGTTGGCTTCTGCTGGGCCCCCCATGCCCCGGGCTGCTTCCCTGCTTGGCAATGCAAGGACACCAGAGGCTCAGAGGTACGAGGGAGACCCGTGCTGTGACCTTCTGTGGAAACACTGTGAGGCATAGTGAGGGCATGTGGCTCTTTAACAGAAAATATGTAAAATTCGAATGAAATAAACAAGTCTATCACTTACGTGTGTCCGACTCTAAATCACGGATCGGCCTTTTGGCTAAGATTCCATGCATGTGGCCAACACTTCACAGTGTGCAGGGTGCATGCACATGGATTGTTTCCCTTTGTTTTTTTAATTTTTAATTTTTTTAATTTCAGTGTACTAGAATTCATTGTTTATGCACCACACCCAGTGCTCCATGCAATACCTGCCCTCATTAATCCCCACCACCAGGCTGGCCCAACTTCCCACCCCTCTGTCCCTTCAAAGCCCTCAGACTGTTTTTCAGAGTCCATAGTCTCTCATGGTTCATCTCCCCCTCCAGTTTCCCTCAACTCCCTTCTCCTCTCCATCTCCCCATGTCCTCTGTGTTGTTCCTTATGCTCCACAAATAAGTGAAACCATATGATAATTGACTCTCTGCTTGACTGATTTCACTCAGCATAATCTCCTCCAGTCCCGTCCATGTTGCTACAAAAGTTGGGTATTCATCCTTTCTGATGGAGGCACAATACTCCATAGTGTATATGGACCACATCTTTCTTATCCATTTGTCCGCTGAAGGGCATCTTTGTTCCTTCCACAGTTTGGCGACCGTGGCCATTGCTGCTATGAACATTGGGGTACAGATGGCCCTTCTTTTCACTACATCTATATCTTTGGGGTAAATACCCAGTAGTGCAATTGCAGGGTCATAGGGAAGCTCTATTTTTAATTTCTTAAGGAATCTCTACACTGTTCTCCAAATTGGCTGCACCAACTTGCATTCCCACCAACAGTGTAAGAGGGTTCCCCTTTCTCCACAACCTCTCCAACACACGTTGTTCCCTGTCTTGTCAATTTTGGCCATTCTAACTGGTGTATGGTGGTATCTCAATGTGGTTTTCGTTTGAATCTCCCTGATGGCTAGTGATGATGAACATCTTTTCATGTGTCTGTTAGCCATTTGTATGTCTTCATTGGAGAAGTGTCTGTTCATGTCTTCTGCCCATTTTTTGACATGATTATCTGTTTTTTGTGTGTGAAGTTTGAGAAGTTCTTTATAGATCCTGGATATCAGCCTTTTGTCTGTACTGTCATTTGTCTGTACCGTCCGTACCATCTTCTCCCATTCCATGGGTTGCCTCTTTGTTTTGTTGACTATTTCCTTTGCTGTGCAGAAGATTTTGATCTTGATGAAGTCCCAAAAGTTCATTTTCGTTTTTGTTTCCTTTGCCTTTGGAGACATATCTTGGAAGAAGTTGCTGTGTCTGATATCAAAGAGGTTATTGCCTATGTTCTCCTCTAGGATTCTGATGGATTCCTGTCTCACGGTGAGGTCTTTTATCCATTTTGAGTTTATCTTTGTGTACTTGTAAGAGAATGGTCGAGTTTCATTCTTCTACTATAGCTGTCCAATTTTCCCAGCACCATTTATCGAAGAGCTTGTTTCCATTTTTTAAAAGATTTTATTTATTTATTTGACAGACAGAGATCACAAGTAGGCAGAGAGGCAGGCAGAGAGAGAAAGAGGAGGAAGCAGGCTCCCCACCAGGCAGAGAGCCTGATGTGGGGCTTGATCCCAAGACCCTGGGATCATGACCTGAGCTGAAGGCAGAGGCTTTAACCCACTGAGCCACCCAGGCGCCCCGATTGTTTCCATTTTTAAAAGCATCTGTCACATGTATGTAGGAAAGGAGTCTGAATGGACATATTAAGAGACGAGTGAGCAGAAACTTACGCTTTGGTTGACAAGTCTGTCTTAAGCATCTACTAGGTACTAAGAACCAAAGCTACAGTGTAAATAAAGCAGACCTCCTGCCCTTCCAGAGCTTCATGTTGTCCAGGAAAGGGAGGAAGGTAAGGCCATTAAATACATGTTGGTAGTGAAATGGAGCAAAGGTGATAATTGAGACGTGAAGAAAGTACCCTCAGAACACAATAGAAGGAGCAATCTAGGGATGGGGTGCTGCACCACAAGAAAGAAATGGTAACATCTTCTGTGGCATTTGTAGCCTGGGGAAGATTTGGACTGTACTGGGATTGGCGGTGGAAAGGGGGCAGGATCGGGAATTCTGGAGAGAGAAAAGAAAGGAGACAAGGCAGAAAGGTGTAAAATTGTCTCAAAAACAGAGTAGTTCTAGGTGTGAGGAGAGTTCCTGGAGAGAAAGACTACACACTTGACAGCGAATTTATATGTGAAACAGAGATGAGATGTGACCATTAGAAACGGCGAGAAAAGACTCTGGACGCTGATCTTTTATGACTGCTTGACAACTGAATTCCATTCTTATTGAGACAGGGAAACTAAAAGGACGGATGAAGGACTGCATTTTTGCTCTTTTTCCTGCCTTTATTCTTGCTAAGACCCACATTCGCACCTTACACATGTCTTACGGTACAGATACTGTCTGTCATCCTCGTACAGGTCAAGGAGTTAGTGATTTCTTTGGAGACTTCTTGCGCCATATTTCACATCTATGGAGTGACTGGGTGAGGCTATCATGTAGACCACTAACTCCAGACATCTTGATGCCGAGACTTCTGCTCTAGGGCATAAGTAACTTATGGAGGACATCTAAGCACTAATCCTGTTTGGACTGGTTCCTGGATGTATGAGAAGACATGCACACCAGACCACAACCCCAATAAAATACTCAGACCCCAATAAAATACTCAGACCCCAAGCAAAGACAAGACTCACTCTCCTTTTCCTTTCCGAGTCCCTCAGATGCTCTGTCAGTATCTACTCTCTCTGTTGTCAGTAAACCCTGTTCTCATTTCCTGTCCACTCACGTTTGATTTCTATCCTATCCTACACAAAGCCAAGGACTCTCTTAGCTGGTCCTGTAGGACCCCCTCTGGGTCCTCAGATTCAGCCAGCCTACATCATTATTTTTTAGAAACTTCCAACCGTGGAGGCCACAGAATCTAGAACAACCTCCCCAAACACCCAGCTGGGGTACTGGCCCAGGCCACAGGCATGGCCAGGGACCGTCTCACTCTGGGGCACACAGTGTTCGGAAGCAGCTGGGACAGAGGTCAGGCCACCAGATTGCTCTGAGGTGTGATTTTGGCTGTACAGATCTCTCTGGGTTCCAGCCCATTTTTCTGCACCTAGTTCTCCAGCCTTCCTGGCATTTCTGTGGGCCACCCAATATCCTTTCATAAATTCCCTCACTGTGTATTTTGGCCAGAGATGATTTCTGATACTTGCAGTTAAGAATCCTGAATAATATGCTTTGTGAGAGAGATTTGGAGGACTCTTTCTTTCATAAAGAACAAAAATTAAAATTGAAAAATAAGAGTAAAGGAGGTACCAAACATTCCCTATTGGGTTCTCAGCACAGTCCTAGGTGTTTCACAAGCCTTAATTAACTTCTCTAAGATCAGGTAGCTAGTAAATGGCAGAGGTAGGATTTGAAACGAAATCTTTTGATGCTTCCATGCTTGCGCCATGGAAGGACCGCCTAGACCAGAGAGTTGATGGGCGATGGATGACGTATTTGTATTATGCTCTGCCATTTATCGTATGCGTGCATGTGGCTGTGTGTGCATGGGCAGGTGCACATAATGCCCCAAAGTGTGAGCCGTGTTTAGTGTCTAAGCCCACAGAACAACAGTCTTTTATGCAACCCTTGGACAACTTTCGAGAGTTGTGAAATTGGGAACGGGAGAGGGTCTAAGCAAAGAGAACCTGCAAAGGTACTGGAAGTGGAAAATAAGTCCCCGCTGAAGAAGTGAGCTTTGGATGTGTGCTCTAAGTATGCGTCTGTGTGCACGTCAACGTGGTTTCAAGACACTGGGGGAGGAACTTGTGCTAGAGTGAGTCATAGAACCCCGGGGCCTTGTCCACCTACCTGGGCATTTGTTTTCTGTGGATCGCTCTGCATGTCTACCTTCCAGCTGGAAAGGAGCAGTTGGTCGAGCCTGCATCTTCTGGAGTGGCTGGGGCTCCCAGCCATCGCTAAGGAGGTGCCAAACCAGAAATCACAATGCGTGTCCCTCCCAAATGCACCATTACTACCAAGCTGATGGAAGGTTAAGAGAAACTTTGAGGGTACACCTAAGGATTCAAAACACGCAGCCTGAGGAATGGTAATAGAAAGAAGGCAGAGCCATGGTGTTATTTTCCTGTAGGGCTGATGGTGGAGGTACTGGTACCACATCAGAATCCTGGTGCTCGTCCAAGTGTGGTTTTTGAACTTTCCGCATCAAAATCACATTAAAGTGTTTGCTTAAAATGCAGATCCCCTGGTTCTTATAAAAAACTGGGATCAGAAACTCTGGGTGGGGCCTGAAAATTCTCCGTCTTAACAGCACTTCTGAAACCCTCTAGGGTTTAAGAGCTACTACCTAATTATTTTTATTGTTTCCCCGGGGAATTGTTGCTGCTTGCAAATGAGCTCAGATTCAGATCTGGAGATGCTCTGATTATCCATTTCTCCTGGCCAGATAGGACAGGACAGCAGAGACTGGTTCTTCCCAGCCCTGGCGGGATCTGAAGCCCCAATACTTCAAACTCTCTCCTACAACCAGAGACATACAGGTCAGAACACCGGCCTGAATGGGACCAGAGCAGGACTTGAAGGAAGACGTAGCGGAATCCTGTGTCACGGGGATACAGCGGGGAGTGGACTAGCCAACGGCTGCAGTAAGGCTGCCCACTTTAGAACAGAATTAGGACATGAAGAGAAGTGAACCACCACAAGGAGACATGCTGGTAGCTGGTAGCAACCCCACTGTTATAAATATAATTCAGCTGAATCCTCTTTAAAACATGATTTCATTGCAGGCACCCAGGCACGCATGTACGTGAATTCTGCTTAACATAGGTCTTTTTAAAGCGCACAGATAACACCACATTTCTACTTCTCCTCTCTGATCTTGACTTCCAGGAAGAATCTATGAGGTGTGACTTGGAAATAGATACCATGTTTCTTATCTAAGTTTTGTTCAGCTTTCCTTCCCTTGGGCTACCTTTCAGGTTTGCTAACTTCCCTCATCTCCCATAGCTTCCAAACCACCTTCAGTGACTTATAAGTTTTAAAAAAAAGTCCAAATTGAAGCAAAGAACTGAAAAAAAATTGGAGATTCTAGGTGCACTCTACTGGAAACTAGAAACATTTTCAATCTGGAAGCCCTTTCAGATTGAGGAATAAATTGTTTCATTAAGAAAATGCTTTAAAGAAAGGAAATGCAAATGTGGAATGCAAGAGCCAAAAAATTTAAAAAGCTGTACTGCCAAGAACAGTGGTAAGTATATAATAAGTAAAAGATTGGGAAAATGTGCTGAAAATTCCATGTACTTGAAGCCGATTTAACCCAAAGGCCTGCTGTCTCAAGCTTCAAAGCAAATGACAGTGACAGTGGTGGAGGGTGCTGAACTAGATGTTGTCTGCCGGCCCCATCCGGAGGCCAGACCCCACTGACAGTGGGCAGCCTCCACCTGAGTTAGCTCTCTAATGACAATTCCCTTGCAGAGGACAATTTCCAAGGACAATGTATAGAAAAAAGAGCAGCGCCTAAAACTGTACTACAGCATGGTCCAAAATATGGAAAATGCAGTTAAAAGAGGCAATGGAAACAACAGAAGACTAAGAATGGTTATCTCTGGGTAGGACTGTCCTTCGTTTCTATCTTCTACCTCATTTTCTAGACCCTCTAATGTTTTATACAACATAGAAAAAGTTGCTAGACAAAAGATACAACTGCGTCACAATTCTCTGTTTCTGGGACATCCCTAGAGGAAGGAGAGAGGCACAGAGAAGAAGTGACAGGTGTTTTGTCAGGCCTGTATCTTTAGCCAGATACAAAGCCTCCAAACGGGCACCTGCTCTCATTCTGTCTCAGTCTTAAGCAGTTAATCAAGTTAATTATGAGCAGTCGGGGCCCTGGGAGCCCTTACTGACTGAGAGTTCAACTGTAATTTCTTTGTGAGTTACAGAGCCAAAGATGAAGTAAGCTTGCTTCTCTTTCATGAGCCCTTTCTCTGGTTTTTGCTTTTGTTTCTTTTTGTTGTTGTTTTTGTTTGTTTGTTGTTTTGTTGTTGTTGTTGTTGTTTTTAAGGATTTATTTATTTATTTGAGAGAGAGCACATGCGGGGGTAGAGGGAAGAGGCAGAGGGAGAGAGGCTTTAAGCAAACTCCGTGCTGAGTGCAGAGCCCAACTTGGGACTGATTCCTGGACCCCAAGGTCACCACCTGAGCCAAAACCAAGAGTTGGACTCAACCAACTGCACCACCCAGGCGCCCCCTTCTGTTTCTTTTTGCATCAATGTCAGTGTCCTTTAAAGACCTGCGCAACATTAACAGCCCCCCAGGTCAGCAGCAGAGACCATTTTAGTGATGGAGCAGTATCCTTTGGCCCAAAGAGGATAAGATGAAAGAGGGCCTGTCTTCCTGTATTTTTATCAAGGCCTTGATGATTAAGCCAGAGGATTGCTTCTCAGCCCTAAGCATTCTCCTAGAGCCCTTCTTCCCTGGCACAGGTCAAAGTTGGGACCTGAGAGACGGAAGTGAGCCAGAAGACGTATGTCATCTGATGACCTCAGCCCCAGAGAACGGGGAAGGGAGCTAGAATGAGAGAACCAGAACACTGAGCATAAAAGGAAACAGCTCAAACAAAAGAGGGGTCATCTGTGGGCTCTCAAAAGCTGGTGTTAAAGAACAGCAGCCTTGACCTTTGTGTTGGCATTGTTCCCTGAAGCTCTCTCATAGAACTGTTAATATCATACTCCCACCCCGGTTCTCAGTGGGTGCCTTAGACACTGAGAGGAACCATGTGGATTTTTGTCTAATTAGTTGCAAACTGCTTTAGGCTCTTCCTCCTTTTTCCTTATCTTTTCTTCTCTCTTCCCTGAATTCATTCACTTAGTCTGTACACATTTATTGAGCACCTACTATATTCTAGATACCATGCTGTCTAGAAATTGAAGATGAAAGGAATTTAAAGATGAATGAGTCACAGTCCTTTATGTCAAAGACTTTACAGGTGAGATGCAGCAATGTGTGTGTGTTGGGGTGGGGAAGAGACAGACATATGGTCTTTAACTGTGAGGGTGTGACAGGCCTTATTTTAGGACAAATGCCAGGTATGGTGGTGGAACAAAGAGAGAGGGGTCAATTACTCACTAGGGGTGCTGGTCAGAGATCTCTTCAAGGAAAGGTAATCCCTGAGCTAAGTCTCAAACATGATCTGGGCAGAATTTCTAAAAGCCGAAATGGAGCAGGAGATCATGCAGACAAAGGCAACAGGTGCAGCGCAGAAGGGGGTCTGCTGCCTGTGACACGGCTTTACAAAGTGCAGGGTCAGCAATAGGGCCAGAAAGGGAGGCTGAGGTCAGACCAAGGGGAGCCAGGCTACCAGGTCTGAACTCAATTCCACATGCTGTGGATCACACAAGGATTTCTCAGAGAAGAACAAGATTAGACTTGTGTTTCAGCCAAGTTATTCTGGCCACAGGGTGTAGGATGGATTCATGGCAAGAGAGACAACCTTTTCCATGTGAGAGCTCATTACAAGAGTCCAAAAAGGAACGAGCACCAAAACTAGGCTACAGGGGAGCAGAAATGGGAAGCAAACATTAAGTGGGAGAGGCATGGCAGGGAGACACAAGGTAGAATCCGCATGGCCTGAGTGAACAAGGCAGAGGAATCAACGAGGCTTCGGGTGAGTTACTTGAGTATGGTTGTGCACTCGGGCAACATTTGGAGGTGATGAGGAACTTGGAAATCCCTCTTTTTGCTTTGGCAAAGCGTTATGTAATAAACATCCTTGAGTATTGATAAGGAACAGCTTGGAATAAGAACGCTTAAGAAGCAGGGATCTCATAGAGGTCAGAGGCACTCATGGGCTGTGCAAGCTGGGGATGTCACTTTACTAGTTTAAGCCTCAATTTCCTGTTCTGCAAAATGGGGATGATTCTATAATCTGTTTCACAAGACTGCTGTGAGAAGGAGAAAGGAGATGGCCCTCGTGCAGTGCTTAGCAGAGTCTGACACAGTAGCTTTTGAGGAACATGAACTGGGATTACTATTATTATCAGCACAGGATACACACTGAACAATGTCAGGGCCTTAACTTAAACAAGCATCAGAAGAAAAACTAGCATTAGGAAAAATATTTTCCTAAAATGCCATGTGTTCTTGGTTTCATAACACCCGGTTGAAAATCTCTTCATACTTCATGTTAAAAAAACAAAACAAAACAAAACAAAAAAAACAAAACAAAAACCCCAAAAAACAGTAAATGTCCTCCAAGTCTTCAATGGCTTCTTCCCTATATAGGTGAAGTCTAAGTTTCTTACAATGGCCTTGTAATGCCACATGGTTTGGCCCAAATCCCCTTTCCAAAACCCTCTCTATTTTCTTACTTGCCTGTCTCCCTGCACCCACAGACTTGCTTTGCTGTTCCTCACTCACACTTGACATGTGCCCATCTTGGTGTCTCTGCCCGTGCTGTTCCCTCTGCATGGAAGGCTCTTTGCCCGACATCTTCACAGTTTGCTTCCTCACTTCTTCCACTGTTTGCTTAATTTCATTTTCTCAAATAGGGCCTTTTCTGACCACCCTCAATTTCACCTTCAATCAGTGCCTCTTCCCTTATCCTGCATTATTTTTCTTCACTAGATTTATTGTCCACTAGTGTGTTCAGACATCTTATTATATACAGAGTTGTTTCTTTCTTGTTTGCATGCCTCACTATGTTATAAGTTTTGTAATGTTTAATGTGTTCTTGGTCCTAAAACTAAGCTTGGTACTCCATAGGCTTTCCATATATATTTATTGAATAAATTAGGCACTTCTTGTAAATACCCTCTTGTCTTGGTTTCCCTGGTTTTCTCCTTGCTTCTTCAGACATTCCTTTTTAGTCATCTTTGCTGGGTTTTCCTATTCTGATTTCTAAATGCTGGTGTTCTCAAGGACTCCATCCTAGAAACTTTTTTCCTCTCTTCACTCTCAGCCTAGGTGATCTATTTCATTTCTATGAATTTAAGCACCAACTTTATGTCCAAATTGTTTCCAAATTCTATCTCTAGTGCCGAATACCAGACGTAGACCACAAACTGCCTACTTGACATCTCCACTTGAATGTATAAGAGGCATTTCAAAATTAACATATCTGATCCCCCCTGCCATTCATACCCCAGCCAACACCTGCCACCCTCTAGAATTTCCGAATAAGAAGATCAATCTGGGTGGAAAGAGGGAAAACTGATCCATTCACATAGAACTTTACTGTAAGTAAGATTGATGAAAACATCAGTTGTATCAAAGAAGGAGAGGAGCAGGTAATAGAAATTAGGAAGAGCATTGGACCCTCTTTGGTACCAGCACTGTCTTCCCTCCCCAGTTCTTACTATTGCTAGACACGACTTGCCACTGGGTTACTCAAGCCAAAACCCTAGGATTCCTCCTCTTCTTTCACTTCTACATCGAATCCATCAGATAGTTCTTTTTTCCCAAAGTATAATTTGGAGCCATCATCTCCCTTTCATTTCTCCTGCTTCTTTTCTGTTCTAGGTCACCATCACCTCTCACATGGACTTCTGAAGGGACCTCCTATCTGTTCACCCTATGCCCACTTTTACTGCTTTGAACCTATTCTCCACATGGTAACAAGACTGGTCTTCTTCAGCTGTAAACCATATCATGACACTTTTTAAAAATATATCTCTCAATGACCACCCACATACTTAGTAATACTTGAATCCTTGACACTGCCATGTCCCAATTCCTGCTCATCACTCCATCCTCAGCATGTGCCTTCTCCACATGAGAGGACACTGTAACATCAACCAATCTTCTGTCTATTCTGATGATACACCAAACTATTTGTTGTCTGAGACCATTTCGTATATTGTTCTCTCCACCTAGAATGCTCTTTTTTAATTCCTTACATGATTAGCTCTATTCTTTCGCAGGCTTTCTTGTTTTAAATGGCATCTCCTCAGAGAGATTTGTCCTGATTACACATTGAAAAATTTAGCACTTAAATCTACATATTGTTTTAAAATGTCAAAATAAGGTAAAGCAATCTTGGCCAAGGTAGAATAACAAGGAATGACTTTATCCAGCATCTTAAAGGACTAAAAGTTTGATCAAATATATAAAACAATGTTTTCAGACACGGGACATCAAGGAGCCAAGGTGACTAATCCCTGAAAGAATAGAGACAAACAAGGTGAGCCATGTGATTGCCCCAGGATGCTGTCTGGAGGGAGTGTCCAGAATGCAACAGGAGGAGTAACCTGGGTAGAGCCCTGTGGTCTCCCTGGGGTTGAGGAGATGGAGCTGGTGTCTAGGTAGGCCACAGTGACTAGAATTTGCAGGGCAGAGTACCAAAAAAGAGAGAACAGTAAAAAGAAAGAGCTCTGGAAATGTGCTAAGGATCTCCCTTCTGAATACTGATCTGTGCATGTGTGGGAGGAAACTACACAGTGCCAGAGAAAGAACAACCTGAAAGGATTAGAAGGAACAATCCTTGAAATTCACACAGGGCTAGAAATAGTTTGTATTTCCATCAGCCAAAACGGAAAAACTTCCAAATTCACGGGTTGTCAGGCAGAGTACTAAGAAGGGTATTATATCAGCAAAGGAGAAAATTATCCCTAAAGGTTGCTCTGATATCAAATTACAGAGCATAAAAGCAAGACTCAAAAAGAAGGAAAAACTATACTCCAACGGTTTCCAACTGTTTCCATAACATAACTCTGTCCCAGAAAAAGCACAAGAATATTTATAAGAATACAAAAATATGCAGCACTCAGAAAGATAAAATCTACAATTGTCATCAAATCAAATTTTACCAAGCTTGCAAAGAAGCAGTAAGGAGAAAAATCAATCAGTAGAACCAGACCCAGAAACGACACAGATGAGGGACTCAACAGATAAGGACAGTAAGAGTTATTGTAACTAATTCTTTGTTGATTTGGATGCCTTTTATTTCTTTTTGTTGTCTGATTGCTGAGGCTAGAACCTCTAGTACTATGTTGAACAATGGTGGTGATAATGGACATCCGTGTGGTGTTCCTGACCTTGGGGGAAAAGCTTTCAGTTTCAGTTTTTCCCCTCTCTTAAGACCACCTTTGATGCAGCCCAAACATTCTGAAATTTCATGCTTTCATTTTTATTTGCTTCTATGTATTTTTTAAATTCTTAATTTCTTGGTTGACCCATTCAGTCACAGTGATTTGAAGGGGCACATGCACCCCAATGTTTATAACAGCAATGTCCACAATAGCCAAACTATGCAAAGAGGTGAAATGTCCATCAACTGATGAATGGATGAAGTAGTTTTGGTATATATACTATGTAATATTACACAGCCATCAAAAATAATGAAATCTTGCCATTTGCAATGATGCAGATGGAACTGGAGGGTATTATGCCAAGTGAAATAAGTCAGTCAGAGAAAGATAAATGTCATTTGACGTCACTCATGTGAAATGAAACAGATGAACATAGGGAAAGAAAAGGAAAAATAAAAGAAGATGAAAATAGAGAGGAGGCAACCCATAAGAGAATCTGAACTCTAGGAAACAAACAGAGTTGCTGGAAGGGAAGTGGCTGGGGACACGGGATAATTGGGTGATGGGCGTTAAGGAAGGCATTTGATGTAATGAACACTGGGTGTTACATGCAACAGACGAATCACTAAATTCTACTAATAATACAGTATATGTTAACTAAATTAAACTTAAAGAATAAAAAGAAAACAAAGAAGATGCAGTGGAAACAAAAACTTTCATAGTAGCTCCAAATACATACCAGGAATAAAACTAACAAAAAAATGACACAACCTTTAGGAGGAAACCTATAAAATTTTATTCAAGGACATTATTTAAATCTAGCTTCTTATTGTACATTTTCTTCCTAACACATTGAAATTTGCCTAAAAAAAAAAAAAAAAGCCCACATATTCTTTACAACTCTAAGTGGTGTGACTTAAGAATGGGGGAAACACAGAAAAGCAGTAACCGAAAAAAGCCCCTACTGGTTGATGCACTTGTTTCATCATCTTCCCCTCAAACTCTCCCCACCGGACTGTAAACTTCCGGAAGGAAAAGATCTTGTTTATCGCGCTCCTCACTCTGTCCCCCCACCCAACACCTCCCAGTGCTCGGCCCAGAGGCGGCCTTTTACAGTTGAAAAACACAAAAGACCTTGAACCACTCTCCAGACCTCTTTCCCTCTACCGGCTTTGACACATATTACGCAATAATGCACAGGAACGGCGCCAGACCTTCCACGTGACAGCACGCCCACCAACGCCTCATCCCAGCCAATCAGAATGCTTTGCGCCTGTGACCACGCTCGCCGCTCCACCCCACCCCCACGGCCCCACGAGTCAGTCTCAGGCTGTTTGCCTCCCAGCGAGGCCAGTGCGGCTGCGCAACGCGCCCTGATTGGTCGAGAGCTGTAGGCCTTCGCGCGCAGGCGCCGGCCTCGGTTACTAAGGGCGGGAGCCCGGCGAGGGCGCCGGCGGCTTGGGGTGTCTCCAGCGCACGTCGTCGAATCCTGGCCTCGCTCGCCATGCCAAACCGCAGGGCCAGCCGTAATGCCTACTATTTCTTTGTGCAGGAGAAGATCCCCGAGTTACGGAGGCGAGGCCTGCCTGTGGCTCGCGTCGCTGATGCCATCCCCTACTGCTCTGCTGACTGGGCGGTAAGATGGGGGGCGTGGGGGGCAGGGGGGTCTGGGCGGGGGGCAGACCAGGCAGTTGGGCAGTGGGAGGGCGAGGCGACGAGGAGGCCAGGGACGCCTCGGGCCCTGCTGGAGGGAAGCGAAGCCTCCCTGTTCCCGCTCCGGGGCAAACCAGCGCCGGGACCACCTGTACGGTCTGCGCTTCCGCCCCTGGGGCCCAGGGCGCTCGGAACTCATTGCTGTTTCTCTCCTCTCTCAACCCCCGTCAATGTCCCCAAGCTTTTGAGGGAGGAAGAAAAGGAGAAATATGCAGAAATGGCGCGAGAGTGGAGAGCGGCCCAGGGAAGGGACGCTGGGCCTTCCGAGAAGCAGGTAAGGTTGGCCCGAGACGAGCAGCTCCCGGCCGGGGCCACAGGCGGGTTCGCCAGATGCCGAGCGAGCGAGCGAGCGGGTGAAGCCAAGGCTGGGCTGGTGGGTGCTTCCCTGAGTGCAGAGAAGAATTTTTATTTTTTTCCCCCCGGGTGTTAGGGCGCCTGTTAAAAAGCCAGCAGGTTCCCTCACTGGGGCACGTGTTGTTACTTGGTGGTGAAAGGCTGGGGGAATCCCTGTTGGGAAACCTGCATCGGTAAATCCTGGTCAGTGATGAGAGTGTTGGTTTTAAGGTTTGTACTGCATGAACTCTAAGGGCTCCTTTCAAACCCCTTTATGATTAAAGACCCCCCCCTCCTTTATTTTATGTTTAAAAGTAGCTTGGATCGCCCTGAGTTCTCTCTTTTTCAATGAACTTGGAACCAGGCACGCTGTTGTGTTTAAAAAGTTGAAATAACATGGGGCGCCTGGGTGGCTCAGTGGGTTAAGCCGCTACCTTTGGCTCAGGTCATGATCTCAGGGTCCTGGGATCGAGTCCCCAATCGGGCTCTCTGCTCAGCGGGGAGCCTGCTTCCTCCTCTCTCTCTGCCTGCCTCTCTGCCTACTGTGATCTCTGTCTGTCAAATAAATAAATAAAATCTTAAAAAATAAAATAAAATAAAAAGTTGAAATAATAAAACCTGCCCACGCTGGTGAATGCTAGTGTGCCGTATAGGTAAGAGTGGAATGAAGTTGATTCGAGTAAACTTACACGTCGTAGAAGGATAAAGTACTCAATACAGATTTTCTTGACTTGTATGGGGAAATTCAGCGTAACTGTCGACTTTTCCCCTCCCTCCGTGTTCTTTCCATTCTTACATAGTGAAATTCCATTCTTGAAACTGTCAACATTGGGTTGAAATTCAAGAGCGCTTTGCTTGCTTTTGGTGTGAGAGATTTTTATTTTGTAGGTGTATGTTTGGGTAGAAGCTCTAATTGGTTGAACTGGACTTATATAGGGGAACCTTGCCTTTTTTTAATTTAACTGTAATTTCTTATAAGACATTTTCCCTCAAAATGTAAGCCATGTTGTATACGTTCCTCATTGGGTCAGCATGATTGTTAGTTTAAGTGAAAAACAATTTAGAGAACTTTGTCGAATGATGTCCTTTTGGCCACTGGGCTCAGTGACTCCGTGGGATTATTTTAGATTACAAATCTATGATCACATGGTCACTTCTGTGACTCGGATTAATTTAGATTATCAGTAGTGGGAAATGGTTTTCAGCAGTAGTTGAATTGGTTGTTTACCACTCACCTTTTGATTCAGAATATTTATAGATTTTGCCCTTGTCTCTTTGGGTGTTGGTGTCATTGACAAATACGTATTGACAAATGCGTGCGTATTTACTCATTGGGCTCATTCATTACCGAAGTAATCTGTGAACTGTTTTTCAGTTATTTTGCTAAATTTAAGTATTCGTATAAAGTGCCCAGTAAGAGTTTGAGTATGTGACAAATTATTTTCTTTCTCTTTAGAAACCTGTTTCCACTCCACTGAGGTGGCCAGGCATGCTTGTACCAAGGCAGAATGTTTCACCCCCTGATATTTCAAATTTGTCTCTAAAAAGTGATCAAGGTAGAGTAATCCTAAAAGCAAAACACTTAGATAAATGTGGGTGCTCAAGACACTGTGATATAGTGATGAGTAATTATGTGTTCTGTTCTTTTTGATCCTGCTTTTCAGAGTAATTGACTACCAGTGTTCAAATATGGTGGTGCTAAAGTTGTGAAAGATCGGGTAATTTGCATTTGTTGAAATAACAGTGGAGAGATTTTGTTGTGTTTTATACAAAAAATCGGGTTTCTTGGTTAATAACTGCTTTTTATGTTAATAAATATACTTCATATATTTAAGTGTTTATATCTAGACCTTTAAATACATATAAATTATAAAGAGGTTGAACTATTGAGCTAGCCTAGAAAAGAACTTATCTAATAAGAATCCTCGTTCTTCCTTCTGGCTTGTTTTGTGTTCTGAATTTGTTGAAAATTAATAAACTTCTAACAGTCTTAAATGTGGTCAATCCTGTTAAGTAAGACTCTTCACATTCTCGTTGAGTATTTATTGGTGCTCTTGTGTATATTGGGTAAAGGTGAAGAGTGAACTAAATTGTCCATAGTTTATATCAGAGTTTTTCTATACTGATTCTACTTGGCTTTATTTCCCGAACCTCTCATATTTGTTGAATATGGGCCACAGCTTTTCTTAAGTCATTCCTAAAATTCAGGGCTTATGTTTAGCTAAATTATGTAGAGCTGGCTGCAAGTTTGAATAATTTTGTTGCTTCATGCAGAGTGGTTACCACTGTAATTCTTGATAAGTGTAATAAAAATTTTGATTCATTTATCTGGTACAAATGATCAGTTTTCTTTTTTCCAGCTCTTAGGATGATAGGAGCACAAGGAAAATGGTTCTAAAAATTTTGCTTTTGTGGAGGAGTTAACTCACAACTGTTTGTGTAGTCTTACCTTTTTTTTTTCCTTTTTATTTCTTTCTTTTTAGCTCTGCTTGGAGGCATTTTCTATTTTTTGAACATTTTTAGCCATGGCGAGCTACCTCCGCACTGTGCACAGCGCTTCCTCCCTTGTGAAATAGGCTGTGTGAAATACTCTCTCCAGGAAGGTATTATGGCTGATTTCCATAGGTTTATAAATCCTGGTAAGTAGTCGGAGTGAGTAGATGGTAAATCTTTTTTGTTTTTTTTAAGATCTTATTTATTTATTTATCAGAGAGAATGAGCACTGGCAGAAGGAGAAGCAGGCTCCCCGCTGAGCGAGGAGCCCAATGTGGGACCTGATCCCAGGATGCTGGGATCATGACCTGAGCTAAATGAAGGCAGCCGCTCAACCAACTGAGCCACCCAGGAGTTCCTAGATGCTAAATCTTAAAACACCATGCGTTTGATCTTGACTTTACTTAACAGTATTTGTTTTCTTAAGAGCTGACATATAGTTCTTAAAGTGTAATAAAGACCTGATCATAATTGGTTGAGCTAGGTGTTTACACAGAATTTTTTAGTTTAAGTTTTTAACCTCAAGAAAGTGTTAGAATTTGGTGGATAGTATGCCTGAAAATGTGTTTGTTGTTTGCTTACCTGTGGCCTTGCATCTTGGAATTTTTTAAAAGTTTTTTATGCCTTTGCTCTTTTATTTCTTTAATCCATCCCTCACTTCGGACATCACAAGCTTTTAACTTGTGGTTGTTTTGTAACTTTGAACAAAGTTATTAACCTTTCTGAACTTATTAGCTTATCTGTAAAGTGGAAATAATACCTATTGTTGCCTGGTCTAAGGAATACAAGAGAAGGTACGGAAATAGCCTGATACTTGAGAGTCTCTCGGATGTTCTCAACAGCTCTTCTGGCTTCTCCACTCTTGCAAACCCAGAAGCAGTGAAGGCATAGGATTCAGTTAGGTTCCCAAAAGGGTAGTTACAGGACCAGAATACCTTTAAAGGCAAGTAGGAGAAATCTCTAGGGAGAAGAGTGAAGGGAGGATAGAGATTGGGGAAAAAAAGAAATTCATCTTTAGTTTTGTCAGTTGCTTTAAAATTCATTAGAATAATCCAGTGATTTTCTTGTGTTTTCATGACAGAGAAACTAATCATCCTGCTCACACTTGTGAGAGCTGCTCCTTAGGATAAATTAATAACTGCTTTTCTTTATACAGTTGTAACACATTGAAAAGATTGAATTTAGACTTTTTTGAAGCTATACATACATGAGGCCCTATGTTAAGGGGCCTCTTTTTGAAATTTTTAAAATTTTTACTTTATTAACCTATAATGTATTATTTGTTTCAGGGATACAGGTCTGTGAATCATCAGTCTTACACAATTCACAGCACTCACCATGGCACATACCCTCCCCAGTGTCCATCACCCAACCACCCTCTCCCTACCACCCTCCTCTCCTCCAGGAATCCTCAGTTTGTTTCCTGAAATTAAGAGTCTCTTATGGTTTGTCTCCCTCCCTGGTCCCATCTTGTTTCATTTTTTCCCTTCCTACCCCCCAACCCCTGCCCTGCCTCTCAAATTCCTCATATCAGAGAGATCATATGATAATTATCTGTCTTTGATTGACCGATTTTGCTTAGCATAATACCCTCTAGTTCCATCCACGCCATTGCAAATGGCAAGATTTCAGGGTTCTTGATGGCTGCATAATATTCACTGTATATATATATACACCATGTCTTCTTTATCCATTCATCTGTTGATGGACGTCTAGGTTCCTTCCATAGTTTGGCTGTTGTGGACTTCGCTGCTATAAACATTCAGGTGCACGTGTCCTGTTAAGAGGCCTCTTTATTTCTTTTCTGTAAGGAGTAAACTTCCTTTTTAAAGTAGTTTAGATAATATACCAAAATTCTTTTTAATAGTTCTCATTCTTTGGTTAAGAAAAACAGTAACTTCTATGAAAGTTTAATTTTTTTGTATTTTCACATAGCAGTAGCCATTACCTATCTGTGTTATAACTTGGTCATCCTATGATACATGACTATAGCAAAACCAGAGGGCTTTTCTCAACAAAATATTTTGTATTACAGGTGAAATTCCACGAGGATTTCGGTTTCATTGTCAAGCTGCAAGTAAGTATAAGGGAATGGGGTAGAATAATAGACACTGAATGTGTCTGTATCTGGTTAAGGCTTACTGCTTTAGGGCACCTGGGTGGCTCAGAGGGTTAAGCCTCTGCCTTTGGATCAGGTCATGGTCTCAGGGTCCTGGGATCAAGCCTTGCATCCAGCTCTCTGCTTAGCAGGGAGCCTGCTTCCCCCCCTCTCTCTCTGCCTGCCTCTCTGCCTACTTGGGATCTCTGTGTGTCAAATAAATAAAATCTTAAAAAGAAAAGAGTTACAGCTTTACATGGACACATAAAACTTAAGTTGGGGGAATAACATCCTTATTGTTGGAGAATCCTCATAGAAATGGTAGATGGTGTATGTGAGCCTTAAAACCTTCAAAAACTTTAAAACTTTAATATTAAATAGACTTATGGGATACCAAAGTATATGTGTACCTAAGCTCTGAACTAAACTCTTCTATGAAATAGGTTTTAACTAGTTTCCTCTGTGATTAGAATGAAAATCATAATAGTTTTATTTTTAACTTACATTCAAAAGTGTAATTGTTTTAATAAGTTGTTTTTTAAAAAATGTAGACAACTAGCAGTTAGACAACAATTAGAAGTAAGTTTTTCAAATCTGCTATAACAAGCAGCTATTTTATTTGTAATGCTGTTCTTTACAAATGAGAATATTTTAGAATTCCTTTGTCTTTTGAGTTTTTACAGGTCTTAGTGAAAAATATATACTAGACCTTTTTATTTGCTTGCCTGCTTGGAATCAGGGCAGTAGACTTTGGAACAAGGCAAGGGCAAATTTTTGTAGTTGGTCCCTTTATAGCTTTGAATGAAAAACAGTTTATAATACAGAAGAAAAATTCCGTTGTAGATTTTGAAGTGTGAACCGAGCTAATCTCCCCATGTGTTACATCCTCTGAGGTTATTCACCAAATAAGTTGTGGGAAGACAAAAACAAGTTTAGCTGGCGAATTAACTACATTTTTACTTAAGCTGTTTCTGGTTTGTTCATCTTTGAGTGCATTGGAATCCTTGCTATTTGCCAGACTCATTTGTGAGAGTGCCATTGGCTTTACTGTTTATTATCTTGGTTCTGATAAATACTTGATTTTTTTTAAAGATTTTATTTATTTATTTGACAGAGATCACAAGTAGGCAGAGAGGCAGGCAGAGAGAGGAGGAAGCAGGCTCCCCGCTGAGCAGAGAGCCCGATGTGGGGCTCGATCCCAGCACCCTGGGATCATGACCGGAGCCGAAGGCAGAGGCTTAACCCACTGAGCCACCCAGGCGCCCCAATACTTGATTTTAAAGCAGTTTTTAAGGCTTATTTTTACATTTTCTTTCTTTTTTTTTTTTTTAAAGATTTTATTTATTTATTTGACAGAGGGAGATCACAAGCAGGCAGAGAGGCAGGCAGAGAGAGAGAGGAAGCAGGCTCCCTGCTGAGCAGAGAGCCCCATGCGGGGCTCTATCCCAGGACTCTGAGATCATGATCTGAGCCGAAGGCAGCAGCTTAACCCACTGAGCCACCCAGGCGCCCCTTATTTTTACATTTTCAAGTTAACCAGTTTAACAGAAACCTATTAAAGATTCTAGGAATGTTTTCTTAACTTAGTTTTCAAACTACTTAAAATTGGTCACAGTCTCACTCAGGAAAGCTCACTGGTAAGCCACTTTGGAGCTCACCAATTTAGACAGGCCTTAAATTGCCAACTTGGTAACCCTTGGAAGTGTGCCAGCTAAAGAAGGTAAATAAATGATTGTATTAAAGGGACGGCCATGTTGACATAATAACTAAAAATGCTTATTCTTGGGTGCCTGGGTGGCTCAGTGGGTTAAAGCCTCTGTCTTTGGCTTGGGTCGTGATCCTAGAGTCCTGGGATCAAGCCCCACATTGGGCTCTCTGCTCAGCAGGGAGCCTCTTCCTCCTCTCTCTCTCTCTCTCTGCCTGCCTTTCTGCCTACTTGCCATCTCTGTCAAATAAAATCTTTTTTAAAAATGCTTATGCTGATGTAATCAGCCTGATGCTTAGGAAAAGATGGTTTTTCATAGAGGAATATTCACTGAAGCAGATGTACATGTGGATGAAGAGTGAGTAGAAGCTAAGGAACGTGCGTGTAGATCTTTCACATGCTCCCGTGCTGTTCTCTGGCCTTTTATGAAACCGCGTAAGTGAGAGTAACTGAAGACTTCATAGATGGGCGTTATGGTTTAACACATTAGAATCAAAGAATTTCAAATCTGGAGAAGGTATTGATACAGAATCTATTGATCTCCCCACCCTCACTGCCATGTTTTTCTTGGAAGCGTTCTGGTTCTGTATGAATTTGTAGGGTTGAGAGGTCTTTGTCCTCATTCTCCCCCACTTCAAGAATTCTGATTCCATATTATTGCTTAGTCTCTTCATTCTTAATCATTTATTTACTTGAAAGCCATAGAGCATAGTTTTTAAGTTTTGTTTTTCATATCCAAGTTCTTAATTCACCTGACATTGACTTCTGTATGGTGTGAAGTAGAGATTTTTTCTTTCCTTTTTTTTCTCACAGGGCTAGTCCGTCGTCTCCGCATCACTC
Source organism: Mustela nivalis (assembly GCF_964662115.1). NCBI lineage: Eukaryota > Metazoa > Chordata > Mammalia > Carnivora > Mustelidae > Mustela > Mustela nivalis. Next base: position 5,478,734 of record NC_139035.1, on the reverse strand, counting down.
ATCCAGTCATCAGCTTGTTTGTCAGTATGTGGTGCCGCAGTTTCTTGATGCCTGCATCTTTTCCGAATCTTTTTTTTTTTTAAGATTTTATTTATTTATTTGACGGAGATCACAAGTAGGAAGAGAGGCAGGCAGAGAGAGAGGAAGAAACAGGCTCCCTGCTGAGGAGTGAGCCCGATGTGGGGCTCGATCCTAGGACTCTGGAATCATAACCTGAGCCGAAGGCAGAGGCTTTAACTCACTGAGCCACCCAGGTGCCCTTTTCCATATCTTTTATTTTGTTCTATTGGTCTACTTGGTTTTTGGTGTCTATACTGGTAAATACAGTATTTTAATACTTAGCCAAGCTTTTTCATTTTTTTTTTTGGAACATTATTCTTGACTTTTTGATTACCTTTAAATCTTCAGATCATTTTGGAGAAAACTGGCAGCTTCTTGATATTCTATCTGTGAACAGGGTTCTACTCTTATTTTTTTAGATCTGTAATGCCTTACAATACTTAAAATTTTCTTCACAGTGATCTTAATATCTTGTTAAATTTATAGCTTATAAATTTTGTTATAAGTTACATCTCTTAAAATTATATTTATTTACTTTTACATTTAAGTTTTATTTAGCCATTGCTAAGTTATAATTGAGTTTTTAGTGAATTCCTTGTATAGTCCTATCTGCGAAATGACTTTTTTCTTTTCTTTTTTTTTTAAAATATTTTTATTTATTTATTTGACAGAGAGAGATCACAAATAGATGGAGAGGCAGAGAGAGAGAGAGAGAGAGAGAGAGGGAAGCAGGCTCCCTGCTGAGCAGAGAGCCCGATGTGGGACTCGATTCCAGGACCCAGAGATCATGACCTGAGCCGAAGGCAGCGGCTTAACCCACTGAGCCACCCAGGCGCCCCGAAATGACTTTTTTCTAATCTATTTTTTATTTAAAACTTTAAAAATTTGTCTTAGGTTCTGGCTAGGAACTCTGTAGTTTCTAATGTTTCACCAGTGAGTATGTTGTTCACTGTGCTTTTTGTTTTGTTCCTTCTCATGTTTTGTATGCACTCTTGATCCTGGTAAGGAAGCTCCCTTCTATTCTCAGTTTGGTTAGAGATACCAGTTGCACATTATAGTGAGTGGTTTTTTGGTGTCTCACGTGATTTGTGTCTTTTGTTCATCTAGTAATTTGCTAACCAACCTTCCATTCCAGCGGTAAACCGAACATAGTCCCTATATAGCTCTTAAATTGGTTTGCTAATATTTTGCCATCCTAACATGGGTTAGAGAATGTGTCTTCAGTTTTTTAAATTTACCTTGGGTTATTTTTTAATGGTTTTGCTGAAATTATCAATATTTTTTATTTTCCTGAACATATAAAGTCTTATGTCTGATAACCCTATTACAGAGATCTTCTTTATGGATCTGTTGGTTATCTTGATGTTCAGTCAAGGTATCAGATCTCTTGCTATGTCTCATTATTTTTGAGTGCTGAACAGTAGATATAAAAACTTGTTATTCCTCTTAAAAAAATTATGATTGATTTTTGTCAGAAGGTGGCTACTGCTGCTAGCCATCTGAAAGTACCTTAATCCAATTTCAGAGATTGAGATAATACAAAATTGGGTTCAGATATTTTAAGAATGCCATCTATTCCTAGTTGATCTCTAAAAAGCGGGGAACAGTAGATTACCACCAAAGGATCATCTGTGAAATTTGTAATTGACTTCATGGCATAAACAATGGAAACCAGAAGACAATTGTATATATTAAGTATGTAATGAAAAGGTATTCAAGTAATATTGGAGTATTATTTTTTGAAGATATTATTTTTAAGTAATCTCTATACTCAATGTGGGGCTTGAACCCACAACCCAAAGACCAAGAGTCAAAACCTGCTCCACCGATGTAGCCAGCCAGGGTCTTTGGAGTAATATTTTTAATTCTTACAAGTCTGGGTCTGTTGAGAACTGCTCATTTTCTGGGACTCTAAATCTCCTCTTCCAGAACTGGTAAATGCCCAGATTACCAGTGAACCCAAATGCCAGAATCAAGTTCTCCAGCATTTCTTCCTCTCCTGGATTTTGGACCCGTAATTCCTTACTGCAGTTTTATCTCAGCAGTGCTTTCAAGCAGGTGTTTCATTTATTCAGCTTTTTCTTTAATCTGTCATTATCAGCAATTGTATCTTCTGTATCCTTTTTTTATAACTATATGCTACAATTAATAATTTGATCTCAGATATAAGGATTATTTAAAATCTGTGCTGAATAACTTGGGTAGCTGGAATACCCTTGGATCTCTTCCTGTCAAATTTGGTTTGGTTTCATCCTTTTTTCTTCATATACCTGTTTATTCATATAGACTGCAAAAAATTGGTTTTGAGTATGACAGATTTATTGGTATTTAAGATTTATTTTAGAGCAGGAGGGAGGAGAGGGAGAGAGAGAATCTTGAGCAAACTCCCCATTGAAATTTGGAGCCCAGCATGGGGCTCAATCTTGGGACCCCAAGATCATGACCAGAGAAATCAAGAATTGGGCACATAAGCAACTGAGCCACACAGGTGCCCCAGATTTACTGGTATTGTTGTAAAGACACTGATATCAGTCGTTTCTCTTATGTTTTGGCCTTAGGTTAATACTTCATTTGAGTCAAGATAAGCGCATGTAGGAGAGAGATGTTATTTTATTTTATTTTATTAATTTATTTTTTTCCGCCCATGGAGGGATGTTATTTTAACAGAAAGTGAATTGGACAAAAGTGGAAAGTTTGCTTATCTTAAAGCAAGTTAAGCTCAGATATCTTGATAGAATTAAACCATGTAAGAACTAATAGTTCTATATACATTTCCATTGTTTTATTTGGGGCTTACTCTAAAATGCAAATGAACAAAGTGTTAGGAATATATACAAGTTGCTTCTCAATTACCTGTTAAAAGAGCTCAGCCAGTAGTTATCACCAATAAAATAGTACGAAGCTGCCTCCAAGTTAAACATTGCAGGAGTTTTCAAGGAAATCATATACTGTTTCTTATCTGTGACTGTGCTTTTAAAGATGTGTTTAACTATCACATGAAAAAATTTCATATACAAAAATTTTTTTAAAGTCCTACAATATGTAGATCTAACAAGGTATCTTAGATCTTATGTGGTCAAAGATTCCGTAAGATATACTTAAAGATGCATTTTCTTTTATCTTTAATACCTAAACTATACTTTTGAGAGGCCATTGATTAATATGTATACAGTTCAGAGCATATTACTGTGCTGAAATAAGAATTCTTGTATTAAGTCCAAATTCACTTTCACAAGTTAGTAACTTAAACTTTAACAGTTGCAGAAAGTACATCATTCTCCTTCTCATATTCATAAAATGTTATTTTTTTGGTTCTATCTTTAAAAAAAATACAGCCAAATATTTATTATATATAAATTTAAATTTTTGGTGGTGATTTGTATTTGAAAAGAGCTTCCTTGTGATTCTCCTCAGGATTTGGTGGAAATGCTTACAAGAACTAGCTAATAACAAAAACTAAGGAAAGCACATTAAAAATACTGATTTACTTTGGTAGCAAATGGTCTTTAAACACTAATGAAGGTAGACAAGACCCATTCAGGTGAAGTGGGTTATTTCGAATACTCAACAATTTACATAAAATTAAAAAAAAATTTTAAAGAGCTAAGCATCTGTATCAACTGATAGCAGTGCAATACCTTGTTTGTGATGACTTAAAACAAATGGCTATTAGGAAAAAGCTGTACTTTAATTATATCTAATATATTCCAGCAACATTTTCCTTCCAGTACAACACTCCCTCTCTATACAGCGTTCCTGGGAGCCGGTTTGGGTTAATAAGGGAGTTAAGAGTAATTCTGCAGTTTAAGTAGACAATAACTTTTCTTTTCCTTTTAATGTGCTAATAGTTGTGTCTAAAAATATGTAATTCTTAGAAAAGTACCATTTGATTTTTTTTTCCTTATGTGTAACCTTTTGGAAACTAATCACATGATACTACAAAATTAGCAAAATGTCTTGAAATCTGAATACAAAACATATATTAACTCTAATTTCAAACTCTTATTTGTGTACCACCACCCAATCTTTAAAAAAAAAAAGGTGGCTCCGAGAATATTCTTTTACCATTCTTTAAAAAAAGAAACTATTCTTTTTAACTTTGCATCCATATCACAGTCCACTTTTGAAACATCATTTGTCTTGGTCATGGACATTTCTGAGATGAGATTTTATATTTCACTCCCATAGCTTCCAGTTATCAGAGAAATCATACTTTTCCTTTATTGAAGGAGTTGGTCCTGCTGATGTAGGTGTGTCCCTTCCAATACTCTTCATTCTCATCTTTGCTTCTGGAGGCATTTCCTCTGGTTCAGTCTTCCTCTTCCTTAAAAGCTGCTGCTGCTGAACAGGTTTTTGGAGCAAGAGTTGAAACCATTTTTTTAGGCTTATTTGGTCCAAGTTTGATGGATATGGCTGAGGCTTTCTTTGTCTTGTGTCTACCTATGGCAAATCCAAACTTGGAGATCTTTGTAGGCTTTACTGGGACATCTGCAAGCTGCTGCTTTAGCTGCTCGCTTCTCAGCCCGTGACAAGCTTTCCCGTCCGCTACTCCAGGGGCCCAGCTTACCGTGGCTTCTCAGGCTTCTCCTCTCCCATCTTCCTGTCCCGTCTTTCCCCTGCCACACTGAAAAAAAAAGATTTTAAAGTAATTTGTGGCTTAGAATGATGTTCTCTTCATCCAGAGAGGATTTATGTTTGCTTTTGCTAGATAGCTGGGGTCCTAGCAGACCAGGTCCCAAAAGCTGTCAAAAGCACACTTCTCAGCTAATCAGTTTATTCTTCTGGAATTGGGAAGTAGCTGCTGGGGAAAAACTGCCCTCGAAGGAGGCGGTCTGGAGAGCCTCTCTGGATTCCTGTATTCTCTTGCATCTGGATCTAATAATTTCTTGCTACTGTGTGTACTCTTGATATCCTCAGATACATTAAATGTTTGTGGGAGGTTAGTCTGAATTACTTGGTCCATTTATTTTTATTTTTTATTTTATTTTATTTTATTTTTTTACTGGAATTGGAAATCTTAATCATACAGCCTTTTAAAAAGCAGCCATTGCTATAACGTTCTCCAGCCTTATATATAAACCAGATTCATGAAAGGCAGATGGGAATAGTGAAAACGTATGGGCTCGGTCACTTAAGTCTGGATTTGACTCTTGACTCTGTTGCTTACCAACTATTAACCTACTGTGCTAACTTCTGTGTCAGTTGTGTCTTCTCTAATATGTGTACATCCCCTTTCTCATAAGATGATGGCGTAAATTATGTAAAGTACGTAACCGTAATTAGGCTTGGTACAAGTGCTTAAATATGAGTTACCGAGTACTGTCTTCCTGTACCCCTACTTCCTTACCCACTTTGTAATACTTGTTTTGGTCAAATTTTGAACTGCTTCCTCCTTTTTATTCCCTTCAGGTGATTCTAGTCACAAGATTCCTATTTCAAACTTTGAATCTGGGCATGACCAAGCAGCTGTGTTACAAAACCTTTATAGGTTTATTCACCCAAACCCAGGAAACTGGCCACCTATCTACTGCAAGGTAATTTAATTGTTAGAATTTTTTATTAAGGCATCCCCTTAGATACTGAAAGCTCCATGAAAGGTACGCAAAGAAAGTGAGTTGGCTTGTTTGTTAGCTGTGTGTGTTAAAACATGTTCATTCTGAATTGTTTAGAATGGGATTAGGTATAATTTCTGTGGTAGGTAGTCGAGGGATTCTGAACACTGCAAAAGCTGAACACAGGTCTACTTTGAACTCCTGTTTTTAGTTTCTCCTGCTGAAATATCTTCTCAATATTTTTTTTACTCTGAAAGGGTGTTCTAATCTGTACATTTGTCCTTCTAAGTAAGATTACTGTTTATTTGAAACTGTTTTTGTAGCAATCTCTTGGTCCTCTTTTATAATCTTTGGAGAGACTTTATTCTTTATTTTGTCTAAATTCTTTTAGCTAAGAGTTGAAGAACTGGGTTTTAACCTATTTTAGTGTAACCATGAACAGATTACCTTATCTTTTTCTGAGCATTGGTTTCGTCATGTGCCTACCCTAGATTTCCTTTGTTTTTCACAGTCTGTTAGCACTGCTTTATAAATGTAACTGGTTATTAAAAGCAGCAGTTTTTTAAAATATATGTTGCTCTTTTTTATGGTTCTCATTTAGTTGTCACAAACTCTTTAGTCTTTCCCTTCCTGCCACCCCCACCTCCCCAGTCTGAAAGGACAGCAATTGATTAAAATTAACTCAGTGTAGGAGAAAATACAAGTAAATTTTTTCCCTTCTCCAGTCTGATGACAGAGCCAGAGTCAACTGGTGTTTGAAGCATATGGCAAAGACATCAAGTAAGTAAAACTAGGTCACTGTTGAAGTGCATTATAACATCTGTATTTCCATTTTGGTGTACGTGTTCTATGTGCCTAAATTCAGTAATTGTTTGTCTTTTTCTTTTTACCAATGGAAGAAATCAGGCAAGATCTAGAACTGCTCACTGTAGAAGATCTTGTTGTGGGGATCTACCAACAAAAATTTCGTAAGGAGCCCTCTAAAACCTGGGTCCGGAGCCTCCTAGATGTGGCCATGTGGGATTATTCTAGCAACACAAGGTATTGATGATGATTTTGTGATTGTGATTTTGGCTTTTTGTACTGAGAAAATATGGCAGGATTAGTTTTTCCTTTTTCATCAACAGGCAGTATTTTCCTATGAAACTTTGGAATCATTATTTCCTTGAATAATAAGATTCCATTGGTTGTCTGATACATTGTCATTTTGTCTACAACTAAAAATAAAACACACTACCAGATAACTGGCATGGTGCTTTATTGTTCAGAATTTTTGTACTGATGGAAGAATATATTTAAAGAGATGTTTTATTACATAGACTTCTTAGACTTAACATATAAGAAATATATAAGTGAAATAAATGGAATGTATTTTTCATTTTGAAATAATTTCATATTTATAGAAAAGTTGCAAGACTAGTACAGAAATTTCTGGGTTCTCTGTTCTCTTCCACTTGTCTATGTGTCTGTTTTTGTGCCAATACCATGCTGTCTTGATGATCACAACTTTGTAATACAGCTTGAAGTCAGGGACGATGCCTCCAGCTTTGGTTTTCTTTTTCAACAATCCCATGGCTGTTCAGGGTCTTTTCTGATTCCATCCATTTTAGGGTTGTTTGTTTTCAACTCTGTGAAAAATGTCAATGGTATTTTTTTTTAAAGATTTTATTTATTTATTTTACAGAAGAGATCACAAGTAGGGAGAGAGGCAGGCAGAGAGAGAGGGGGAAGCAGGCTCCCTGCTGAGCAGAGAGCCCGATGTGGGGCTCGATCCCAGGACCCTGGGATCATGACCTGAGCCGAAGGCAGAGGCTTAACCCACTGAGCCACCCAGGCGCCCCATTTTTTTTTTTAAGGGTCAATGGTATTTTAATAGAGATTACTTTGAAACAATAGATGGCTCTCGGTAGCTAGCGTAGACATTTTCACAGTGTTTATTCTTCCAATCCATGAGCATGGAATGCTTTTCCATCTTTCTGTGTCGTTTTCAATTTCTTTCATGAGTGTTCTGTAGTTCCTCACTACTCGAGTACAGATCCTTTACCTCTTTGGTTAGGTTTATTGCAAGGTATCTTAAGGTTTTTGGTGCTATTGTAAATGGAATCAATTCCTTAATTTCTCTTTCTTCACCCACACTGTTAGTGTATAGAGAGGCAGCTGATTTCCAGGCATCAGTTTTGTATCCTGCCATATTGAACTGCTATGAGTTCTGGTAATTTGGAGGTGGATTCTTTTGGGTTTTCCATATAAAGTGTCATGTCATCTGCAGAGAGAGAGAGTTTGATTTCTTCTTTGCCAATTTGAATGCCTTTTATTTCTTTTTGTTGTCTGACTGCTATGGCTAGGACTTCTATGTTGAACAAAAGTGGTGAGAGTGGGCATCCCTGTTGTGTTCCTGACCTTAAGGGAAAAGCTCTCAGTTTTTCCCCATTGAGAATGATATTTGCTGTGGGCTTTTCATAACAGCTTTTATGGTATTGAGGTATGTTTCTTCTCTCCCTACATTTTGAAGAGTTTTAATCAGGAAAGGATGCTGTACTTTGTTGAATGCTTTCTCTGCATCAGTTGAGGGGATCAAATGGTTTTTGTCTCTTCTTTTGTTAACATGATCTATCATGTTGATTGATTTGCAAATGTTGAACCACCCTTGCATCCCAAGAATAAATCCTACCTGGACATGGTGAATAATCCTTTTAGTGTACTGTTGGATCCTATTGCCTAGGGTCTTCTTGAGTATTTTGGCATCCATGTTCATCAGGGATATTGGTCTGTAATTCTCCTTTTTGATGTGGTCTTTGTCTCATTTTGGGATCAAGGTAATGTTGGCCTCATAGAATGAGTTTAGAAGTTTTCCTTCCATTTCTATTCTTTGGAATAGGTATGATTTCTTCTTTATTTTTTTTATTTTTGAAAGGGTTTATTTATTTGACAGACAGAGATCACAAGTAGGCAGAGAGGCAGGCTCCCCGCTGAGCAGAGAGCCCGATGCAGGGCTCCATCCCAGGACCCTGGGATCATGACCCAAGCAGAAGGCAGAGGCTTTAACCCACTGAGCCACCCAGGCACCCTGTTTTTTTTTTTTTTAATTTTTTAAAAGATTTTATTATTTATTTGACAGAGATCATAAGTAGGCAGAGAGGCAGGCAGAAAGAGAGAGAAGGATGATTTCTTCTTTAAATGTTTGGTAGAGGGAGGCCTGGATAGCTCAGTGTGTTAAGTGTCTGCTTTCTGCTCAGGTGATGATCCCAGAGCCCTGAGATCAAGTTCTGCACTGGGCTCCCTGCTCAGCAGGGAGTCTGCTCCTCCCTCTGCCTGCTGCTTCCTCTGCTTGTGTGTGCACGTGCTGTCTTTTCCTCTCTGACAAATAAGTAAATAAAATCTATTTAAAAAATAATAAAAAATAAATGGTAGAATTTGCCTTGGGAAGTCATTTGGTCCTGGACTCTTGTTTTTTGGGAGCTTTTTGATCACTATTTCAATTTCCTTGCTGGTTATGGATCTGTTCAGATTGTCTGTTTCTTCCTGTTTCAGCCTTAGTGGTTTATAAGTGTCCAGGAATGCATCCATTTCTTCCAAATTGCCTAGTTTGTTGACATACAGCTGGTGGCAATAAGTTCTAATTATTGTCTCTATTTCCTAGGTATTGGTTGTGACTTCTCCTCTTTTTTCATGAATTTATTAATTTGGGCCCTTTCTCTTTTCCTTTTATAAGTCTGGCTAGGTATTTATCATTCTTATTAATTCTTCCGAAGAACCAGCTTCTAGTTTCGTTGATCTGTTCTACTGCTCTTCTAGTTTCTGTTTCATTGATTTCTGCTCTAATCTTTACCATTTTTCTTCTACTTGGTTTAAGCTTTATTTGCTGTTTTTTCTCTGTCTCCTTTAGATGTAAGGTTAGCTTGTGCATTTGGGATTTTTCTGATTTTTTGAGAGGCTTGGATAGCTGTTTACTTCCCTCTTAGGACTGTCATTGCAGTGTCCCATAGCTTTTGAACCAACATGTTTTCATTTTCATTAGTTTGCATGGATTAAGTTCTTCTTTAATTTCCTGGTTGACTCATTCTTTCTTTAGCAGGATTTATTTTAATATCCAAGTGTTTACATTCCTTCCAAATTTTTCCTTGTGGTTGAGTTCCAGTTTCAAAGCATTGTGGTATGAAAATATACAGAGAAGAATCCTAATCTTTTGGCATCGATTGAGGCCTGAGTTTTAACCAGGTATGTGGTCTGTTCTGGAGAATGTTCCATGTGCACTCAAGAAGAATGAGTATTCTGTTGTATTAGAATGGAATGTTCTGTGTATATCTACAAAGTCCATCTGGTCGAATGTGCCCTTTAGAGCTCTTGTTTCTTTGATGATCTTCTGCTTGGATGATCTGTTTGTTGCTCTGAGTGGAGTGTTGAAATCGCCTACTATTAATGTATTATTATCAATATTGTTCTTTATTTTGGTTATTAGATGGTTTATGTAGCTGGCTGCTTCCATGTTGGGGGCATAGATATTTACAATTGCTACATTTTCTAGTTGGATAGACCCTTTAAGTGTCCCTTTATATCTCTTACTGCAGTCTTTGGTTTAAAATTTAATTAATCAAAAATGATAATTGCTACCCCAGCTTTCTTTTGAGGTCTGTTGGCATGGTAAATTGTTCTCCATCCCCTCACTTTGAATCTGGGGGTGTCTTTAGGTTCAAAGTGAGTCTCTTGTAGGCAGCATATGGATGAGTCCTGCATTTTTATCCAATCTGAAACCTTTGTCTTTTGATAGGAACATTCAGCCTATTCACATTGAGAGTAATATTGAAAGATATGAATTTAGTGCCATTGTGTTGCCTGGAAAGGCTGTGTTTCTATAGATTGTCTCTGTTAATATCTGGTTTATATTGCTCTTGGGGTCTTCTTTTATAGACTCCCCCTTAATTCTTGCAGGGCTGGCTTGGTGGTCACATACTCTCTCAGTTTCTGCTGGCCCTGGAAGCTTTTTCTCTCCCCATCCATTCTCAGTGGCAGCCTTGCTGGATAAAGTATTCTTGGCTGAATGTTCTTCTCATATATTACCCGGAATATGTATTGCCAGCCCTTTTTGGCTTGCCAGGTCTCTGTGGATAGCTCTCTTATTCTGATATTCCTCCCTCCATGTGTACAAAATCTCTTCCCTCTAGCTGCTGTCAGGATAGCTTCCTTGTCTTAATGACTTACAAGCTTCACTATTATACATCAGGGTGTTGATCTATTTTTGATCTTGGGACGGGTCCTCTCTGCCTCTTAGATACGAATGCTTATTTCCTTCCCCAGGTTAGGGAAGTTCCCAGCTGTGATTTGCTCATATATACCTTCAAGTCCTCTTTCTCCCACCCCCTCAGAGATCCCAGTAATTCTAACATTGGAAGATTTCGTGGAGTCATTGATCTCATTCTGTTTTCATGGGCTACTAGCTGCCTATCCCTCTCTTCCTTGGCTTCCTTCCTTTCTATCAGCTTATCTTCTAGGTCACTGATTTGTTCTTCTGCCCCATTTACCCTGGCTGTTAGAGTACCCAGTTTAGACTGCATCTCATTCAGAGCATTTTTGTAAGTTTGGTCTGATTAGATTTCCTTTCTGCGTGTAGAGATTTTGTACTGTCAGTAATGCTTTTTTCAAGCCTAGCTGTTGATTTCATAATTGCTATCCTGAAGTCTATCTCTGACATCTTGTTTATGTCCACATCCATTAGTTCTGTGGCAGAGGACATTTTCTCTGGTTCTTTTCTTTGTTGGGAGTTCTTCCTCCTAGTCATTCTGTCAAGAGATGGTTGAGCAAACGAACGGAGTCCAAAATATCAAACATGACCCATGCAAAAGTCAGTTAAAAAGGGGGGCAGGGAAAGAGATTATAATCTCTCAGGGAGACAAAGCAGGGTGATCTCCCTGTTCCTGATTGATTTTTGTTCTTTGTGTTAGAAGACACTATATCCCAAAATTGCAAAGAAATCAGAACATATATATCAAGATAAAATTGAATAGAATGAAAATGGGCTAATGTGGGTCATAAATCTATAAAACATAGATGTGAATAAAAGTTAAGCAACTTAAAAAACATAGGTTGGGAAAAAAGAATCTGTTTAAAATAGGAACAGGATAAAAAAAAAAAAGACCAAGAAAAGAAATATAAAATTTTAGCCTGCAGTATAAATGAGTCATGAGGGACCACCTGGAGCTCCCTGTATTATTTTCCCCTGCTGCTGGAGTTCTACAGTCCTGGGGAAACAAGCTTGTCATTCGCCTGTTGTTCCAGTCTGTCTTCTGGGGGAGGGGCCTGCTGCGGGGCTTCTCAGGCCTCTCTGCCTGGGTGGAGTGTCCCTATACCTTGTCAGCGGGATGGGCTTAATGTGACTGGTTGACTGTGTGACTTTTGTTCCCTGGTGGCTTGCATTTACATGGTAGGAGCAAATATGGCTGTTCAGGAATCTCGCCCAGATCAGCAGTGTGGTGGACTGCCCCCTCCACCCTCCTGCCACCCCACAACAAATCCTCCAGGATTTGTCTCTATCTCTTCACATACCAAACTGCACAGACTCGTGCATTTCATGCCCACTGCTCCTCTCCTGAGGGAGTCATGGGGACCCATGAACATCTCTGTGCTTTAACTCTGCAACTGGTAGGGGCCGTGGACTCAAGCATGTACCCTCTTCCACAGCTCCGTGGTCATGCTGGGTGCTGCCCCAGTGTCATCTCACGGGTCACACTGCTCAGAGAGCTGTGTCTGTCATGGCTACAAGCTGTTTTATATCTCCCCTAGGGTGTTAAACAGCCTGTACCTTCTAGTTCTTTCAGGGTGGTCAGGCAGAGGGCGGCCTCCCTACTGGTTTGGGTCACAGTTGATGATGAAAGGAATTGAGAGTCCCTTCTGGGCTCGCTAACCGTGACCATTCTCCGCATCTACTGCTGGGGCAGTCCATCCGTTTAGGCTCACCCCTTTCTGAGTCTCGTGGAATCCTGAGACCATAGTGATTCCCCTAGAATTCTGCCCTATTCATCCCCTATGCCCTGTTCAGAAGGAGGTACCTCTCACATGGCAGATTTCCAGGGCTCCCAATTTTTTGCTCCGGTGTTACATCACTTCTGGGTGGCCAGCTTATGGAGGCTCACTCCACCTCCATTGATCTTATGGTATTTCTCCCAAAGTTCAAGGTTCCACACCTCCTACCTTGCAAAAATAGTCATTTTTCTGCTTGTGGAGATCCAGATAAATCTTACATGTCAGGTTGAATCTGTGTGTGTTCAGAATGGTTTGATTAGCTAAATTTGAGGAATCCGATGAAACAAGATCCCCTCCACTGCTGCCACCTTGCCCCCCTCCTTTAAGATTTCATTCTTTTTATGGCTGAGTGGTATTCTGTTATATATAGATGTACCACATCTTCGTTATCCATTTGTTTGTTCATGGATATCTGGGCTCTTTCCGTAGTTTGGATATTGTTCATAAAGCTGCTATAAACATTGGGGTGCATGTATCCCTTCAAATCAGTATTTTTTTTTAAGATTTTATTTGTTGATTTGACAGAGCACACAAGTAGGGGGAGTAGTAGGGAGAGGGAGAAGCAGGCACCCCTCTGAGCAGGGAGCCTGACCTGGGGTTTGATCCCACGACTCTGGGATCATGACCTGAGCTGAAGGCAGGAGCTTAATGGACTGAGCCACCCAGGTGCCCCTGAACCAGTACTTTTGTATCCTTTGGGTAAATACCTAGCAGTGTACTTGCTGGGTTGTAGGGTAGTTCTATTTTCAACTTCCTGAGGAATCTCTCTACTGTTCTTCAGAATGGCTACACCAGTTTGTGTTCCCACAAATAATGCATGAGGGTTCCCTTCCTCCACATTCTCACCACACCTGTTGTTTCCTGTGCTGTTAATTGTAGCCATTCTGACAGCTGTGAGGTGATATCCATGGTAGTTTTGATTTGTGTTTCCCTGATGATGAGTGATGTGGAGTATCTTCTCATGTGTCTGTTGGCCAGCTGTAAGTCTTCTTTGGAGAACTGTCTGTTCATGTCTTCTCACCTTTTACCTGCATTGTTTTTTGGGTGTTCAGTTTTATAAGTACTTTAAAAATACATAATGGTGTGGGTAAACTGGACCACTTTCTTAAACCATACACAAAAATAAATTCAAAATGGATGAAAGACCTAAATCTATCAAAATCCTAGAGGAGAACACAAGCAGTAACTTCTTTGACATCAGATGTAGTGGCTCCTTACTAGATCTGTCTCCCGAGGCAAAGGCAACAAAAGGAAAAATATATTAGTGGGATGACTTCAACCTAAAATCTTCTGCATAGCGAAGAAAAAATTCAACAAAACTAGAAGGCAGCCTTCAGAATGGGAGAAGATAGTTGCGAATGACTTAATTTGACTTCTGTGATCTTGGTATTTTGGAAGGGTGCAGGGTAGTTACTTTATAGAATGTTTCTTAGTTTTAGTTTGAGTTCATATATTTTTGGCAGGAGCACCACAAAAATTATATGTTTTCTCAGTGTATCATATCTGGATGTATATGTTATCCATTTGTTCCATTACTGATGATTATGGTCACTTAAGATAATGCCTCCCAGATTTCTCCATTGAAAAGCTACTGGTTTTCACCTTGTAATTAATATTTATAGGGAAATATTTTGAGATTTGGTAGATATTCTCAAACTTCAGTCTGCCTCTTAATTTCATATCCTTTGATGACTTTGCCTGAATCAGTAATTATTATATTTGTGAAATGGTGATTTTTCTAATGTAGTTCACTTTACGTTTGTTAGTTGGCATTCTACTGTAAGGAAGAGCTTTGCTTTTATTTCTTAAGATTTATTTATTTAGACAGAGAGAGAGGGGTGGAGGGGAATCCTCAGTCAGACTCTCCTCTGAGCAGGAAACACAACACAAGGCTTGATCCTAGGACCAAGATCATGATCTGAGCTGGAACCAAGAGTCAGCTGCTCAACCGACCGAGCCACCCAGACACCCCAAGAGAGCTTTTATTTTTAAAAAATAATTTATGAGTATGGACTTATGGATTCCTATTTGAAATCCTATAAATGGGCTGTAATCTGTTATTATCAATTTATAATCTGTTATCTGTTATTATCAACTTATTTTTTATGCTCAGTTTGATTTTATGGCCAGTGGGCATCCCTTCAGAGCAGTGGTTTCTGTGTCCTTTTGACATTTCTTCATTGTTTTCTGAATGCTTCTTTGCTTTCTGGCTTCATATGTTCCAGGCTCATCCTTGCTTTCCCTGCTTCAGTTTTGGATTACTCATTTCTGCATGGAGCCCTTGTTCCTTTAAACGGAGGACAGTATTTAGGAGATAGGATGTGGGTGTTAGGTGTGCTCATTCTAGTTCCCCTCAGTGGAGGGAGCTACGTATATACACAGCCTCCACACACATTTTTATGTCTGTCTCACCATGAGTTCATACTAAGTACCTATAATTCCAGTTCAACACATACTGTTTTCTAGTTTTCCATTTTTCTATTTTTGTATCTCCCTTCTCTGAGAGAAAAACCTGGCACTCAATATTCTTTCTTGTTTGTTCAGTCATAGAATATGTTAATTAAAAATCAGTTAGAGAATTGTTAAGTGATACCCTGTAAAAAAAAATTAATAGTTCAGAATTTGCTTTCAGTTGTTTCTTAGTCTGAAGGCAGATAGTCAAAACACTTTGTTCAAAAGTTATTTGGGTTGGTTCTTCCCCCTTCAGTGTGGTTGAATTATTCCTTTGAAACATGGTTCAGCCCATTTTCTTGTTTTATTCCATTTCTGTTTTTCCGCGATCCTTGTTGATTCTCTTACCTTTTTAATGTGTTTAAACAAAAAAGTATAGTCAGCAGTATCATTTCACTTCAATCCAATTCCATAAAGCTCCTTAGATTGCATTAAATTTATAAACTAATTTGGGGAGAATTGAAATGTTTATAATGTTGAATTCTATCCAAAGATACGAGATGTGTTTCCATTTCTCAAATCTACTTTTGAATCTTTCAGGACTTCCAAAATTTTCTCACACAAGTTGTGCACATCTGGGACTGGGCATATGGTTGGGGGGGCAGTTCTTTGACAACTTTCTCTGTTTCATCTACGAAAGTCTGTTTGACTAGGCTTTCTAGCTTTAATGGGATCGATATTGGTAATCTGTATTTCTCAAGGAGATTGTACATTTTATATATGCTTTTAAATTTGCTTAAAAGTCTGCAAAGTTAGTCTCTTATAATTGTTAAAATTCCTTCTGTTTCAGTGGTTATTCTTGTATACTTGTGCCTTTTTTTCCCCTTAAATAAAGCTAGTTTATGGTGTCTCTCTCTTTTTTTCAAAACAACAAGATTTCATTAGATGTAGATTTTTTTTAAGATTTTTTATTTATTTACTTGAGAGAGAGAACAGTGAGAGAGAGCATGAATGAGGAGAAGGTTAGAGAGAGAAGCAGACTCCCCATGGAGCTGGGAGCCCGATGCGGGACTCGATCCCGGGACTCCAGGATCATGACCTGAGCCGAAGGCAGTCGTCCAACCAACTGAGCCACCCAGGCGTCCCTAGATGTAGATTTTTAAAAATTCTCTCTCTCATTAATTTCTGCCTCTATTATCTTGTGTTTAGTTGAGTCAGTTTTCTTCTAATTGCTGCTTTCAGTGCATCTCCTAGATTGATATATACAGTATTTTGTCATTTAAAAAAAAATTCTGTAGTTTTAACTCACAAGTTAATATGAGGCTTTTAAATATCCAGAGGTAAAGGCCTTTCTGTTTTTTTGTTAGTAAATTCTAGTACCTTTGCATTGTGATCAGTTTTGTTCTACTTTATGAAAGTTTTGCAGGTTTTTGCTAACTTAATATATAATCAGTTTTGTGAATGATCTGTGGGTGTGTGAGAAGAATATTGTAAGCGTGTTTTTATTATCCCTGAGGTCTACTTTGATTGTGTGGTTTAAGTTGTTTTATCTCTTAAGAAAGACCGGAGTTGGTGAGGATGTGGAGAAAAGGGAACCCTTGTGCACCACTTGTGGGAATGTAAATTGGCGCAGCTGCTGTGGAAAACGGTATGGCGGTTCCTCAAAAAATTAAAATAGAAATATTACAATATCCACTTAATTCCATTACTGGATATCTATCCAAAGAAAATGACAACGCTAACTTGAAAGATAGATGCGCCCCTAAATACACGTTTAGAATAATAGCAAGGATATGGAAGCAATCCAGATGCTCCTTGACAAATGACTGGATCAAGCTTACTGGCGCCCGCACGGGAGAGCACTGCCGAGCCGCCAAAATCAAATCTTGCCATTTATGGCAACATGGCTAGACCTAGAGAGTATTAGGCTCAGGTGAAATAGGTCAGAGAGACTGAGACCATGATGTCACAGAAATGTGGACACTGAAAACCAAAACAGACAAAAAACCAAGCAGACTCTCAACGACAAAAGACAAACTGGTAGTTGCCAGAAGGAAGGTGGGGGAGGGGATGGGCTGAATAGGGGAAGGAGATAAAGAGATACAAACTCCAGTTATTTAAAAAAATTGTCTCAGTTGCTTGATTTATGTCTACTTGATCTGTCATGTGATGAGAATGGTGCATTAAAAGTTTGCTGTAACTATCTTGTGTGTGTGTTTTTAAGATTTTATTTATTTGACAGACAGAGATCACAAGTAGGCAGAGAGGCAGGCAGAGGGGGGGGGGGAAGCAGGCTCCTCGCTGAGCAGAGAGCCCGATGCGGGGCTCGATCCCAGGACCCTGAGATTCATGACCTGAGCCGAAGGCAGAGGCTTCGACCCACCGAGCCATGCCGAAGCCCCACTATTGTGTTTTTATGTTTCATTACATCTCTGTAGTTTTAAGCTGTTTACTGTGGTATTTGGTGCCTTTACAGAAAAAAAATTTGCTGAATCTTGATCTGGTAGATTGATTAGGGCTCTTGGGAACCAGCAGTCCCTGTGTTCTTGTCTATTGAAAACTTTTTATTTGACCTTTATTTTCTTGAGTTTCTGGAAAATACAGCTGTATTGTTGTATGTCTTTGTGTGCTGCTTTTAATAAGTTTGCTCATTTAATTCTTTTGGCCTTTTAAGTTATTTGATCTTTTTGCCTGGAGACCTTAAGGGTGTTTTTTCATCTTTAAAGTCTAATGGTTTTATTAGGGTATTTTTCTGAGTATATTATTGCAGGCCGTTTTCTCAACGTGTGGTGAGCCCTTTCAGTATGCAGAATCAGGTCTTATTTCTGGAAATTTGTCTTTGATGGTAGTTTAATATTAGTTCTGTTTTATTTAATATCTCTTCTGAAGGGAGTCCAGCACGTGTATGTAATTTAGTTCTTTTCTGATATAATTTTTATTTCCAGAGTTTTATCAACTCATTTCTTTTTATTGCTGGTTTTAGTTTTGGAATTTCTCATTCAAGGCATGTTTTCATTTCTTAAAATTCTTGTTTGAGGATTTTTAATTCAACACACCGTTTTCCCTTCATGATTTTTTGGCAGGCGAAGGGACGAAGGTAAAGAGAGGAGTTCCCAGTTAGAGAGTTTGAGCTTTATTTTCAGTTTTCTTCCTGTGGTAGCTTCCTGTAGATGAAGGTATGCTGTTCCTTTGTATTTCTTGGACAGGGCTGGTGATTTGGGGACGTGTGAGATTCATAGTTCAAGTGCTCCCTCTTCTGTCAGTGCGGCAAACTGGTTTCTCTGAATACTTTCAGGGTGGCAGGGGTGTGATTGTGGGGCTTCCCATTTTTCTTTGTTTTCTTTTGCCCTGAAAAAGGCTAAATTTTTCCCCTTTTCCTTTTCCTTTTTTCCCCTCCAAAGAGTTTCTAAATGACTCTTCTCCCTCCCTCCCCTCCACATGGCCTCCTAGAGATTTACAGGCCATTTTAAGTCTCTCTGCTCTGAACTATCAAGTTTCTGAATATTTACAGATCTTCTCATTTTGGAATGATTATAATTTAACCATAGACTCTGCATTTCCCTTCCGTCTCCCCTCCCCCACAGTGTTTTGTGGTCTCCACTCCCCCTAAAAGCCATATAAAGTCTCAGGTGTGAAGTTAAGAAGTTACTCCTTCAGAAATCAGGAGGTTTTTATCTTTGGTGGGAATGTAAATTGGCGCAGCCTCTGTGGAAAACAGTTTGAAGTTTCTCAAAAAATTAAAAATAGAAATACCGTATGATCCAGTAATTCCGTTATTGGGTATTTAGCCAAGGAAAATGAAAACACCTAATTGGAAAAGAGATACATATACACCCCTGTGTTTACTGCATTATTTACAATAGCCAAGACACGGAAACAACCCAAATGTCCATATATAGATGAATGGATAAAAAAGATGTCATATGTTTGTGTTGTAAACACACACACACACACACACACACACACGCGCGAATGTTGCTTGGCCATAAAAAAGATAGAGATCTTGCCGATTGCAAAACATGGCTGGATCTCGAGGGTGTTGTGAACGAGGTCAGAGGAAGACAAACACCATAGCATTCCACTTAACATGTGAAATCTAAAAAAACAGAACAAAAGCAGGAACAGGCTCATAAGTACAGAGAACAAACTGATGGTTGCCAGAGAAGAGGGTGGGGAATTGGGCAAAATGGGTGAAGAGGAGTAGGAGGTACAGGTTTCCGGTTACAGAATGGCTAAGTTTGGGGGATGATAAGTATAAGGGAACCTGGAAGACTAAGTTGATTAAGTGTCTGCCTTTGGCTTAGGTCGTGACCTCAGTGTCCTGGGATCTAGCCCCATGTCGGGCTCCCTGCTCAGTGGGGAATCCGCTGCTGCTTTTCTCCCAGCTTGTATATGCATGTGTTTCCCCCCACCTCCCTGGGTGTCAAATAAATAAATAAAATCTTGAAAAAGAAAAAAATATATAGCCTAGGGAATATAGTCAATGGTATGTTAATAGTGTTTTGTGATGGTGGTTACTCTTGTCAACATAGTGTAATGTGTAGACTTGTGGAATCACTTTGTTGTACACCTGAAACATTTAACATTGTGTGCCAACTATGCTTCAATTAAAAAAATGAAAAACAATTTTAGGGGATGGATAAAATGTATGATTATTAGGAGAAAAAAGAAATAGAATAGACTGAGTCAGTATTCTACAAAGAAAGTGAATTTTATGAATTAAAATGAAACTTACATAATGTTATATGTATTTATATGCTGGTCTATTAAAATACTTTTTCTGCCACTGACAAACACCTTTTCTATGAGTTTTGATTCTTTCGTGATCTTATCAGATAATGTCAGCGGAAAGTGTTCAGAGACAAATCAATACTTTCTCAAATAATCTTCCAATGGTTTATTGACTAAACTGAGTTATAGTTTTTTATCATCAAGAACAACCAAATTTGTTCATGTTCAGGTGATCCAACTAATTCTAGACTAACCAATAGCAATTGTAAAATACCTTCAATTGTAAGATGCATTCCAATTTAAGTTAAAATGCGAAAAAAAAGTTTTAAAATTGAAGAAATATTGTTGAGCTCAGTTGAGTAAGTACAGGCTGTGACAAGAGTAGCTTTGGTGTAAGACATTAAGGGCTGTGCTGTGGGGTTTGTTCATGAGGAAACAATTGCATAGCACTGTAAGCACCTTGGTAGTAAAATTGTTTCGAACAGGCTAGATCTGCCTTTTTCTGAGCTTCCTAGTGTAAGATTCCAATGTATAGTGTTTTAGAAGAGAGATTGGTTTAGTAGCCAATAGGAACTGTTGTTGGAATCGGTTAATATAAGCAAACACTTGTCTTAAAGTTCTGCTTGTACATTAAAGTTTGTAATAAATTTTTGTCTGTAGCTTTAGGAGAAATAGGTGAAAAGGATAGGTATTGGTGAAATTGAGAATAGTTAGACAAAGTGAGAATCAGAATCTTAAACAGGCTATTGATGACTATCCTGGTATTTTAGATTTCATAGATCTGCCATCTCCTTGTTGCTTCTTGTCATAATTGTGTATGACCTATGGATGAAATAAGGCAGCTTTTTTTTTTTTAAGATTTTTATTTTTTTTATTTGACAGCCAGAGATCACAAGTAGGCAGAGAGGCAGGCAGAGAGGGAGGGGGAAGCAGGCTCCCTGCTGAGCAGAGAGCCTGATGCGGGGCTTGATCCCAGTGTCCTGGGATCATGACCTAAGCCGAAGGCAGAGGTTTTAACCCACTGAGCCACCCAGGTGCCCCAAGGCAGCTTTTAATCTGCCAGTATTTATTGAGTATCTCCTCTGTCCCAGGCACTGTGCTGAAGGTCTCTGCCTTCATGAAGCTAACATTTTGTTTTTAATTTTAAGATTTTATTTATTTGAGAGAGGGAGAGAGAGTGCACCAAGAGGGGGTAAGATCAGAGGGAAAAGTAGACTCCCCACTGAGCAGGGAGCCTGATGCAGGACTAGATCCTGGGATTCCATGACTCCTGGTCATGACCTGAGTTGAAGAAAGTCCTTTAACCAGGTGAGCCACCCAGGTGCCCTGAAGCTAATTACATTTTAGTGGTAAAGTAAAACTTGGAGTAAATGACAAAATGGTGATTTTAGCTTGTGATTAGTGCTAAGAAGGAAATCAACAGGATATTGCTCCTCCTTTAGCAGAGAAGAGTGTGTGGAAAGACTACTTTCTAGAGTAGTCCAGAAAACTTTTTTTTTTGAGAATGTAAAATTAAAACTGAGATCCGAAGCGAGAGAGTGATGCAGCCATGTGAAAATGGAATAGCATCCTGGGTAGAGAATTGCAAAAGCCTGGAGGTGAAAGCTTGGTGTTCACTGGAAATTAAGTCAGTGTGACTGGAAGGGAGTGAGCAGAGGGAAGACTACACAAGATGAGGTTGGAGACATCAGCAGGGACCATAAATGCCCTGAGCCTTCTTAGCTGCAGGAAGGAATTAGTCCCCCCGGCTGCCCCCACTTCCCCTTCGGCAACTCTCAGTTCTCTGTATTTAGGGTGAACAGGAAGGAATCTTATCAAGCAGGCAATTGACAGAATTTGATTAAGTTTCTAAAAGATCTCCTGAGTTTTTAATGGCTATATTGAGAAAGGGCAAAAAAGGAAGTACAGTCTATAACTATTAGACTATTTCTCTAGTCTAGGCAAGAAATGGCTTGGAGGGGAGTGACAGTAGAAATGGAGAGGAGTAAGTAGATTTCATCTGGGTAAAAACCAGTGGACCTTGCTGGTGGACTGCATATAGGAGGGGAGATTGAAAAGAAATAAAGACCATGCTTAGGTTAGTCGGGGTGGGGGAAGGAGCAAGTTTAGAATGTTTTTTGAGGCCCTTGTGAGGTAAGATCTAGAAATAACAAGCAGGCAGCTGGTGGTCCTGGTCTAGAACTCACTGGAGAGGTTTGGATAATGCCAGCATTCATTTCACAAGGTGCCAGGCACTGTTCTCAGCACTGCAAATACAATGAAGAGAGACCAGGCTTCTCCTTCAATGGATCTTACAACATATCGACGAGGTCACTTGGCAGAGGGCAAAAAGAGACCCAGCTCAGAGCCCTGTAAGCTCTGACATTTTAAAACCAGGCAGAGACTGACTTTTGGCGGTCTGAGCCCCTCAGCCAGCAGTTACGGCATGTGACATATTGTCAGAGCCATCATCAGTGCTGATTTGGGTTGAAGATAGGAGGAAGAAAACTAGGATCATAGATGCAGTAATTTCACGGATCTCATTGGGGTACCTGGTAGGACAGGGACGTTTGTTGGCTTTTGTTCTCTGGATTGTCTCACTCTTCTGGTTTGTGAGTTGTGGTGTTTCTGTCTGGTGTGCTTTCTTTGAATGTCTGATTGTCTTTGCTTCTGTTCATGCTTAGAAGTTGGGCTACCAAGCTGACTTAAGTGCTCTGTATTTTGTGGGGAAAATCAACTAGTTGGGCTTTACTATAGGGAAAGCAGATGAGGGAGCTGGATGTTAAGTGAGAATCCTGAATGTCACGATATTGAGGACTTTGCCTTAAGGTACCAGCACCCATTCTTGCTGCCGGGTTCTCCTACGAACAGTTCACTTCTTCGTACAGCATCAGGGAGTTGACTATTCTTTGTTCAGAAGTAGTTCAGCTTCCTGTCTTACCTCTGCTCTCTGGCCAGGGACGTGCGCGTGGGTTCACAGCCTCTTTTGACTTCCTGTAGGCAGATCTCTTGTGTGGCTGGGTCTGTGAGGGCTGAAGGCTGTGACTTCCTTGGTCTGGCCTCCTTGGTTACCATTCCTTCACTTACTTTCTGTCCCACACGTTTGTTAAACTCTCTTCCATGGAGGCCTCTTTCTCTTTTCCCTTTGTTGGGGACTGCTACTGTTTTTTTTCTTTGACTGTCATTTGATGGAGTCTTGGGAGCAAGAGGAGATAAATTTATGCATTTTTAAATCAGAAGCACCAGAATTAGAGTTTTAAAGGATGCAACTTTATATTTTGATGTCCCTTTAGAATCGTTTTTTCTTAACCCAATTTATTGAGTTTATTCTTAACCAGTATTGGGGCAGCTCTTGTACATAAGGCCTGAGACTAGGTTTTGTAGGCAATATGGGAAAGAGTGGCATGGCTGTCCTAGCCCTCCGTGTCCCCTGTCTAGCGAGAGCAGTGAAGACGCTGCAGTTGTCTATGATAATTTCTGGTAACTCTTAAAAGCATTTCAAAAGATGATGATACATCAGGGAGAAATCTCTTCAGTGTAAGGGCTGAAAATATATGAAATACTTTATGGGGTATATGGTTCTCCTGGAAAGATGAATAGAATTTCTATGAATGGAGATTTAGGTTGAAAGGAGGACCTTTCAAGAGAAGGAAATGGCCTGAACAGTGACTCCAAGGACTGAAAAAAACAGAACCTTGAAGAGAAACTAGAGACTCCATTTAGCTAGAGTATAGAGCCTGTGTAGCAGCCAGGTGATAGTGGCTCTGAGCAGGGTAAAGGCTGGACTGTCCTTGAAAAGGAGGAGGAATCTTAACCCTGAAACAGGAGGAAAGGAGACCATTGAGACCTTTTCAGATAAGCAAAGAGGAGTGTCGAGGCCTTTAGCATCATTTGAGCGAATGAGATATAGTGTTGGACAGAATTACCCAAAAGACCTGACCCACTTGTGACCTTATGACTTTAGAGTAGAATTTCATAAAAGAAGTCCATCATAAATTTGACATATCATAAAGAAGATGTGCCAAAGCTAGAGCTAGATTTGAAGCTCCAAAGTGAATATTAATAGCTTAACAAAGTGTACAAAGCAGTTTTGATTTTTGACAAATTTTTAGAATGAATCTTCCTTTACTAGAAAATACACTCCTATTTTTAGGGGGATTGGTGGGATGATTTTGGGAAGAGAATCAAGAAGAAATGTCAGAGAAAGACCAATATCATATGATTTTGTCATATATGGAATTTAAGAAGCAAATGATTATAGGGGGGAAAAGAGAGAGGCAAATCAAGAAACAGACTCTCAACTATAGAGAACAAACTGATGGTTACCAGGGGGATGGGGGATGGGTGAACTAGGTGATGGGGATTAAGGTGTGCACTCGTGATGAGTGCAGGGTGATGTATGCAACTTTGTAATCACTAAATTGTACACCCCAAACTAATGTTACACTCTAAGTTAACTAACTGGAATTTAAATAAAAAATTAAGTAAAAACAGATGACAACAGGGGCGCCTGGGTGGCTCAGTGGGTTAAAGCCTCTGCCTTCAGCTCAGGTCATGATCCCAGAGTCCTGGGATCGAGCCCCGCATCGGGCTTTCTGCTCAGCAGGGAGCCTGCTTCCCTTCCTCTCTCTGCCTGCCTCTCTGCCTACTTGTGATCTCTCTCTCTCTCTCTGTCAAATAAATAAATAAAATATTTAAAAAAAAAACACACAGATGACAACAATGTCATTTTTAACAGTTTAACTGTAGGTTTGGAAGCATTTTTCCCCTGGGATCAGATTTCTATAGCTTTGTTCTTGGGTTTGTTTTTAATTCTGGAATACATTGTTGGGTTTTCAGTTGCATCTATTTCAAATATGATCTGCAATGGAAATGTGTATATGAGGCACTAAACTTGGGGCTTAAGTTCTGGAAAAGGAGCCAAATTAACTGGAATTTTAAATATTACTTGATTCTGTGTATATATGTAAGAACATAGGCTTAATTTCAACCTGAGCCTTCATTTTAGAGTAAGAGTTTTATGAATCCTATTTACTGAATCACTTTTTAGAAAAGCAGTGGGAGAAATTCTTAATCTTATATTTGGGTAGTCTTCCATTCGTTTAAATAACTTAAGTGTAGATAACTGATTTTTACACTTAGGTTTAACAAGTTTGTAATTTTAAATGATTCTTGCTAGGTTCAGGCAAGCTTTGAATTACGTGGGTATTATTCTTCTGAGTCTCAATACACTGTACTCAGTGAAAAGATACAGGTTTTTACTGATTTTCATTGAAAAATATGCTATTTGTTTGTTCCTCTCAATTATTAACCTTCTGAGAGCCCCCCCCCCCAAACATCAGCTTCTCAGTGGTCCCTCTCCTGGCTGCCTTATCTAAAATGTCACCCCTCCACCCCTTAACATTTTTTTCTTCCTCAGAACTTTTCTTTATCTAATTTACTGTGTATTATACCTACATCTTTTTTTAATCTGTCTTCCTTACTAGAAAGTAGGTTTTGTGTGGGCAAGAGTTTGTGTTTCACTCGCTTTCTTTTGCTCCTTCCTTCTTCCGTCTTCCTCCTCCTTCCTCCTCCTACTCCCCCCTTTTTTAAAACGAGGCTCCGCAGGCATCAACCCATGTATCATTCAATACTGCATCCCCGGTGCCAAGAACAGTACCTGGTAAATAGGGTGCACCAGTAAACAGTTGTCAGACAACTTTACATTAACCATAGTTGTTAATGTGTGTCTGTGTGTTAAGATGCTCATGTTATTTCCAGGTAGAATTTACCTGTTCCAATTATGTATGGTTTGCATAGCATCATGAATTTGCATCAAAGGAGATAACATTTTTAAAAATCTTTTCTAAAAATCCATTTTTTGTTTGTTAAATGAAAAACCTTAATTTTTGAGCAACAGTGTCAGTTTTTCTTAAATGATTTTAACTTAGGGAAGTTAGAAACCTGGCATATAAAAATCTTTAAGCGGTGCTACTGCCATTGAGGATATTAAATCCTTTTTCCATACAGGTGCAAGTGGCATGAAGAAAACGATATTCTCTTCTGTGCTTTAGCTGTTTGCAAGAAAATTGCGTAAGTTGGAGAAAGGCATTTCATTGAAATGCTCTGTTCTGCATTGAGTGCTTTGCCACTTTGCTTGCTGTTGGCTTTACAAACAGGGTTAAATACTGTTGACCTCCATTTTTGTAATTCCCTTCTAAGACAAAGGGTTGGTTTTCTGTGGGTTTTTTTTTTGTTTGTTTTGTTTTTTTGTTTTTGGGGGGTTTTTTGTTTCTAACTTCATGTTATTTTTATTCTGTCCATGTCATACTTGCTTGGTATAGTTCCCACCTGAGTAATTTGGGTGAACCTTCAGAAGCACTTAGTGAAAATTTTCCTTGTAGGACATGACATTCCCTAATATCATGAACAACAACATTTCCTTTTTAAAGTGCTCAAAAAATATAGACATTTTTCTCTTTTTTGTAGTGAAAGTACCTAGAGCCTCAGATCTTTGGGTGCTTTGGTGGTCTCTTCACGTGGCTGGTTATAGTTGGTTCTGAGATAAATAAGTGCTTTAAAGTTGTGGCCTAATTTCTGTTTATGCCCTTTACCTGCCTTAAACATTTGAGAATTCTGGTAATCTTTACTTTTAATCCTATTCCCTTGTAATGAATCTGAAATTGTATGTGGTGCTCAGAGTATTGCTTTCCAGTAACGGCCGGTGAATGGTATGTATGCTACCCAGCCCCATGTCTTCTCCAATTCTCTCAGTTTCTTTTTTCCCCAATTTAGAAATGTATATCTTTATATATTTTATATATTTTCTTTATATTAGAAATTGTTAAAATATGAATCATTTTCGAATGAATTAGATCAGGTTCTGATAATGAGCTTTTATTTCCTTTTGAAGGTACTGCATCAGTAATTCTCTAGCCACTCTCTTTGGAATCCAGCTTACAGAGACTCACGTACCGCTTCGGGATTATGAGGCCAGCAACAGTGTGACACCCAAAATGGTTGTATTGGATGCCGGGCGTTACCAGGTGAAGAACTGACTTTTCAGAGCTACTGATCACTTTACCTGTGCCGCTCAGTGCGCTCCTGCTCAACAGCAGCTAAAGATCAGGACTTTCGTTCTCTTTTCTGAAACATTCTCTAAGGTTTTTTTTATGGAATATCACTTTTTTTAAAAGATTTTTTTTTTTTTTTTTTTTTTTTTGAGAGAAAGAGCACACAGTGGGAGGGGCAGAGGGAGAGGGAGCAGCTACCCGGCTGAGCCCAGAGTCAGACCAGGGTGGGCCCGCATCCATCCCAGGATTCTGAGATCTTAACCTGAGCTGAAATCAAGAGTCGGCTGGTTGCTCGACTGACGGAGGCCACCCAGGCACCCCTGCCTGGGATGTCACACGCTTCTTAATCCAGTGGGACCCAGTTGCATAAATCTTATTTCCTTCCTGGTATATTTTCTACTATATTTAATGACGTTTTAAGAAAGTTAACATTAGCAATTAGTCTTTATACAAATCATATCCAGAATTCATTCCAGAAATTAAAATCTGAATGTAGATAATATAAACATTTAAAATATTTACCTCTAAAATGTATGAGACCTGATTCAGGGTTTGATTAAAAGCTAATTTCCCTACCAGCTTCTGTGCTTGTAATTTACTAGTAGACTTCTGTCTACTACAACAGCATAGCAGCTAAGAGTATAGACTCTGGAGTCAGAATTCCCGAATTGGATTTCAGGTCTGCTCTGTACAGGCTGGGTGACTTTATGCAAATTACTTGAACTTCCTGTGCTGATTCCTTATCTGTAAAACAAGAACAGTAATAAGGGCTAGTAGTTGTAGGATTAAATGCAACTGTATATGAAAATGCCAAGAACTCTGCCTTGGAACATAGGTAATAAATAAAATATTATTTAAAAATGGTTCATAAAACAATGAAAAGGAAACCCCCAAAACTGATACAACCAATAGTTGGTTGACAAACACTAAACACTTGTTAAATATTACTGCCCACTTCAAGTGAGCTGTTAGTGGAACACTGTCCACTGTCCATTTCTCCCAGTCTCCTAGGGTTGCTTCAGTCTGTGCTTGACACACCTGATGCCCTTGTCTCCTCTTCTCTGAGGAAACAGAAGCAGTCAGAAGAGCTATGCTACGTTTGCCGACCACTGCATCTACCATGTACTCTGCTTTGACTCCTGTTTTAATGCATGAATTGTCTGTGCCCCTGCTAAGACCAGTCCTTCAGTTTATGTTATAGACCTTACTCTCTTACCTGCCCAAAGATATGGCTCCAACAATTTACTTCTCTTTCTTACATCATCAGGGTTTCTCTCCGTTCTGAATCCTTATCAGGAAACATGCTACAGTCTCATCTTTAAAAATAACCCTCTCCTGATCCTGTAATTCCCCTCCAGACACTGCTGTCTGCTTCCCTGTACAGCAGTACTCTTCAAAAGTTGATTGCACATTGGAAAAATGGGTGTTAATTGGTATTTTGTAAAAAATACTTTGAAATTGAAGTAGATGATCCAATAATTATAAGAAATAAAACTTTCTCCCCTTGTATTTTTCTTTGTTACTTATAGAAGCTAAGGGTTGAGAGTCCAGGATTTTCTCATTTCAGCCCTTCTAATCAGGAACAAAGACCAAACACACCCACTGGTAAGCATCTTCTGTTTCCTAAGAATGAGCCTCAGCAAGTGTAGGGTACATTATGGTACTTAAACAGATGCTCTAAATTAGCTTTAAGTTACAGGATCTTGTTGAATAGAGAGCTTAATTTGGCACTTTTAGCACCTGAAACAATTTGGATATGTACATTCTTGTATCACTTTAACATAATTTAACTTAGCTTCCAGACTTTTGTTCAAGGCATTTAAAATAAAGCATGTTATTCTTGTAGCAGTTATAGTTCTGTTTTGTTTTTTTTAAGATTTTATTTATTTGAGAGAATGAGAGGTGGGGAGGGTCCAAGGGAGAAGCAGCCTCCCCACTCAGCAGGGAGCCTGAGGCAGGACTTGATCACAGGACTGCAGGACCATGGCCTGAGCTGAAGCCAGTCGCTCAACCAACTGAGCCACTCAGGCATCCAGTAGCAGTTACAGTTTTATAGTTTTGTGATGTCTTTGGGCAGACAGGAAAATTTAACACCTAGGGACATGAACTTTCAATTGGTGTGTGAAGAACTTCAATTAAGGTTTCTGTGGCTAAAACAAAAATATTCTTAATTCAACCTATTGCCTTTACTCTGAGTATCTGTTTTCTTTTCCTAGGGATCTCTGTCCTGTTCATGAAGGGTCTACAGTGGAATAAGAGTCAGTCAAGGGATCTCTGTATAATAAAACCTTAAAATTGCTACATTTCTCTTCTTGTATTTCCAATATCCTTAGGTGACTATCCATCTGGGGTGAGAATTTCCGGCCAAAACAGCAGTGTTCGGGGGCGCGGGATTACCCGCTTGCTAGAGAGCATCTCCAATTCCTCCAGCAACATCCACAGATTCTCCAGCTGTGAGACTGCACTCTCGCCTTACATGTCCCAAAAAGATGGATACAAATCTTTTTCTTCCTTTTCTTAATGATGGTACTTTTTTCAATTTCTGGAAAAATAACAGGCCCAACTTCCCTTCTGACTACAGTCATATTAAACAGATCACATCAATGATAGTGTCACCACTGTAAAAACTACTTAATTTGTAAGGAATTTCTGTTTCATAGTAAAAATAATTGTGGCTGGAGAAGATCTTGGCATTTTTGCTTTTTTTTTTTCCTTTTCCGAGGGGTGGTTCTACTTCCTGACTGTATGATGTGAACACCATTAAAGTTTTGAGTCCTTTAAAAACAAAACTGGCATTTCAGAGTTGTGCTTTTGGGAATATGTTGATAATCTTTCCCTCTACAATAAAGAATACATATTAAAAGGAAAGGGTTTTTAAATAAGGGGTTAATCTCTTTCTTCCCATTATGAAATGTTGCAACCTTAATGAGTACCTACTTTATGGACATATATATCCTCTTGTGAACTCCTTATAACCACTCTGAGGAAGGAGATTACCTCCATTTTACACACACACACACACATGCGCACGTACACACACACAAGCTCAGAGATTCAGGTCATATTCAAGAGAAACTGTTAACTGACTCCAAAGATTTTTTCTTATATATGGCACTGTCTGCTACTTCCTTTTCATCTATTTTTGGAAACAGATCTTTGAATAAGAAACAGCTCACACAATGTAAGTTTATAGTACATTTCCTACTGGCAGATTAAAAAAAAATCTTATATCCAAACTTTGAACATGCATGTATCTTCAAAATGAGCATGACAGAAGGGCACCAGGGTGGCTCAGTCCGTTGTGTCCCACTCCTGATTTTTGGCTTAGGTCATGATCTCAGGGTTGTGAGATCAAGTCCTACCTTAGGTTCCCATGCTGGGTGTGGAGCCTGTTTAAGATTCTCTCTCTCTCTGCCCCTCCCCCCCCACCTCTTTTCATCCGTGGGGGGGGGGGCAAAAATCAGCATGACAATAGGGTTGGCTGAGGAAGTGAAGGAAAGGACTAAAATTATAATTTGATCCACAGATTTAGGTGCCTAAATCTTGTGCCATCTGAATTTAATCCTGTGTTAATCTAAAACTTACATTTTTAAAATTTTATAGGAAATGTTACACTTGTGAGGTATATATGTCAGATAAACCAAAGCAATAGGTCCCAGGAATTTAGAAGAATAGCTGTTCTTTCTTTTGAGAGCTATCAACCTCCAAACCATATTAGTAAAATTCAAATTCCTGTCTTTTTTCCCCCAAAAAGTTCTTCTGGCAGCAAATCTGAGGGATTAACTACCCTTCAAGAAGACTGTGAGTGCGGGGGATATTCCTAGCAATCCTGGTTGAAAGTGGTTTTGGCACCATCTTCAGGGGCATTTTCTTGGTGTTCTCTGACAGGTGCTTAGAGCTTTTAATTGTTGCTGTTTGAGTTCAGGACCTATCTTTTCCTCAGTTGCCAACTTTAGATGCCCATACTGCTGTATAAGATGTTCCGTAAATGTCTGCTTACACACACACACAAACACACACACAAAATGGAATATTAGCCCTAAGAAAGAATGAAATACCACTATTCGCAATGACGTGGATGGAGCTAGAAAGTATTATGCCAGTGAAATAAGCCAAAGAAAGACAAATACCATATGATTTCACTCGTATGTGGATTTTGAGAAACAAATGATCGTAGAGAGGAAAAAAGGCAAACCAAGAAACAGACACTTTCTCTGTAGAGAAAAGAACTGATGGTTACCGGAGGGGAGGGGACAGAGGAATGGGTTAAAAAAATAAGTGTTGGGGATTAAGGAGTGCACTTGTGAGGAGCACTGAGTGTCGTAAGTAAGTGTTGAATCCTTAAATTGTACACCTGAAACTTTAAAAAAAATTCCATTGCAAATAATGGAGAAGGAACACCAAAATCCCCAATCCACATCCAATGGTGAAGTACTGTATGAGGAAAGAAGCTCACCTTTCCTGTGGACTGCGGATGTAAATGATTTCTTTCATTTGTTTAATGAGCATGTTTTGAGGGTCTGCTAAGTGCTGAGTAAAAAATACTACAGTGAATGAGGATGTTTCCCCTGCCTTCAAGGAACTTTGTTTCATGGATGGAATAAGTGATTAACCTGTTACTAAAAGTGCTAAAATACATGGATTAATGGACTAGAATGGAGAATCCAGAAATAAATCTCCTATTTATGGACAATTGATTTGACATTTGTGTCAAGACCATTCAATGGGGAAAAAAGAATTGTCTTTCAACAAATGGTGTTAGGACATTTGGATATTCACCTTCAAAAGAATGAATTTGGACCCTACCATTTATAAAAATTAGCTCAAAATGATTGAAAAACTTTAATAACTAGAACTATACACCTTTTAAAAGGAAATATAAGAGTAAATCATGACATTTTATGGGGCATTGGTTTCTTAAGATAACAAATGTAAAAGCACAACAAAAGAGAAAAATAGGTAAATTGGACATCATCAAAATTAAGCCCAGTAGAAGTGTCTCTGTACATTAAAAGACACTATCAAAGTCAAAGCACAGCCCACAGGAGTGGGAGAAAATATTTGGAAATCATTTATCTGATAAGGGTCTGGAGTCCAGAATATATAACTCTTATGCAACAGTAAATGGACATCCTCATTTAAAAATTGGTATGGTGTTGGGTGGCTCAGTCAGTTGAGCATCTGCCTTTGGCTCAGGTCCTAATCCCAGAGTCCTGGGATTGAGCCCTAAATCAGGCTCCTTGCCTTGCAGGGAGTCTGCTTCTCCCTCTGCTTCTCTCTCTGGTTTGTAATCTCTCTCACTCTCTCTCAAATAAATAAATAGAATCTTTAAAAAAATAAAAATGGATATGATGTCTTTTAAGTTCTTTTGCCCGTTTTTAAATTGGGTGGTTCATTTTTTTAGGTTTTAGAAGCTTTTTATACAATTTAGGTAAGTTATGTATCACATGTCTTTCACAAATACTTTTTTGCAGTCTAGCTTTTCATTTTCTTTATATTGTGTTTTGCAGGACAGAATTCTTTTAAAGACTTTATTTGATAGAGATCACAAGTAGGAAGAGAGGCAGGCGGGGGTGGGGGGTGAAGCAGGCCCCCCGTTGAGCAGAGAGCCTGATGCAGGGCTCGATCCCAGGACCCTGAGACCATGCATGACCTGAGCCGAAGGCAGAGGTTTAACCCTCTGAACCACCTGTGTGCCCCAGAACAGAATTTTTAATGAAGTCCAGCTTATCATTGATTTCTATAAAAGTTGTTTCCATATTCAAGGTTATCTAGATTTCTTCTTCTAGGAGCTTTATAGTTTTGTGTTGTACATTTGAGTTTATAACCCAGCTTGAGTTAAATGTGAAAAATATAAGTTCTGTGACAGATTCATTATTTTTGCATGTGGATGTTTAGTTGTTCCAACACCATTTTGAAAAGACCATCTTTTATCTACCGTGTTACCTTTGCTTTTTTGTCAAAAATCAATTAACCATATTTAGGTGGGTCTGTTCTGTTCCACTGACCTGTTGTCTGTTTCAGTAATATGCTGTCTTGATTATTGTTGTTTATAGAAAGTCTCAAAGTAGTCCTTTAACAGTGTTCTTCAATGTTGAGTTGGTTGTACTAGATCTTTCAGCTTCCCATGTGTATACTTTAAAACTGGCTTGTTAATATTCACAAAATAACTTGCTGGGATTTTGATTGGAATTGTATCAAATCTGTTTATCAACTTGCGAAGAACTGACAACTTGACAATATT
Organism: Mustela nivalis; assembly: GCF_964662115.1. Classification (NCBI taxonomy): domain Eukaryota; kingdom Metazoa; phylum Chordata; class Mammalia; order Carnivora; family Mustelidae; genus Mustela; species Mustela nivalis. The sequence goes on along the minus strand of NC_139035.1, from coordinate 5,445,708 downwards.
GAGTCTTCCTGTCTAAGAATATGGGATATCTCTCCATTAATTTAATTCTTTGTTTTTCGTTAGTTTTATAGTTTTATTCATATAGATCTAATACATATTTCGTTAGACTTATAACTAAGTATTTCATGTTTAGGGGTTGCTAATGGAAACAATTTTTATCAAGTATTTAAAGAATGTATTTTGTTAGAGGAGTTTTAGATTCACAGCAAAGTTTAAAGGAAGCTACAGAGATCTATATGTCTCCTGCCCCCACACATGCATAGATTTCTCCATTATGAACATCCCCTACCAGAATAGTATACTTGTTACAATTAAGACACTGCATTCACCCAAAGTCCATATTTACCCAAGGTTTCACTCCTGGTGTTGTATGTTCTGTAGGTTTGGATAAATGCTTGATGACATGTATCCATCATTATAGAAAGATATAGTATTTTAAAAATATAGAAATATAGAAATTTAAAATAAAAAACGATATAATATCTTAAAAATTCTCTGTGCTCTGCTGGTAATGTTTTTATTTTGAATTTCACTTGTTTGTTGCTGGTATATAGGAAAGTATTGACTTTTTAATATTAATCTTTAATTAATAAACTAATATGTATGTTCTATAATTGCTTATTCCAGGAGCTTTTTAATCTTTGACTTTTCTACATAGATGATCATGTCATCTGCGAGCAGAGACAGTTTTATTTCTTCCTTCCCAATCTGTGTACATTTTATTTCCTTTTCATATATTACCGTATCAGCAAGGACTCCTGGTACAATTTTGAAAAGCAGTGGAAAGAGGAGACATCTTGCTTTGTAAGAAACATTTGAATTTCTCACCAATAAGTATGATGTTAACTGAAAGTTTTTGGTAGATACTCTTTTTAAAAATTGTTTAAAATTTTAATTCAGTATAGTTAACAGTGTTATTTTAGTTTCAGGTGTACAGTGTAGTGATTCAACACTGCTGTATGTTAGTGCTCATCAAGGTAAGTGTACTTATAATCCTCTTCACCTATTTGACCCATCCCCCACCAACCACCCCTCTGGTAACCATCCGTTTGTTCTCTGTCATTAAGAGTCTATTTCTAGATTTCTCTCTTTTTACCCCCAGTTTACTCATTTGTTTTTCTGTATATCTTGATATGATCAAGTGATTTTTCTTCATTAACCTGTTGTGTGATAGATGACATTAATTTATTTTCAAATGTTGAACCAGCCTTGCAAACCTGAGATGAATCCCACTTGGTTCTGATGCATAATTCTTTCTAGACAATATTAGATTTTATTTGCTATTATTTTATTTGCTAGTATTTTTACATCTATGTCTGTGAGAGATACTGCTTTGTAGTTTTCCTGTAATGTCTGTAGCTGGTTTTGGTATTAGGCTAATGCTGGCTGCAAAGACTGAATTAAGAAGCATTCCCTCTGACTCTGTTTTCTGGAAATTGTAGAGAATCGGTACAGTTTCTTAAGCATTTGTTAAAATTCTCTAGTAAATTGCCTGGTGCTTTCTCTTTTGGAAGGTTATTATGTTTCAATTTCTTTTAATAGATACAGACTAATTCAGATTCTCTATTTTCTTCTCATGTGAGTTTTGCCGATTGTATCTTTCAAGGAATTAGTTCATTTCATCTAAGTTATCAAATTTGTGTAGGGTTATTCATAAATTCATTTATTATTATTTTAATGTTTATTATCCATTAAGTGGGATCTGCAGCAATGTCTCCTCTTTCATTTATGATAGAAGTAATTTGTATCTTCTTTTTATTTTGATCTGACTAGAGCCTTATAAATTTTATTGGTGTTTTCAAAGAACTAGCTTGTGGTTTGCTGATTTTCTTTACTGTTCCTAGTTTTATTGATTTCTGCTCTACTTTTGTTTTCTTCTGTTTACTTTGGATTTAATGCTTCTTTTTCTAGTTACCTAAAGTGGAAGTTTAGATTATTGACTTTAGCTCTTTCTTTCTTTTTCCAATATATACATTGAATGCTATAAATTTTCCTCTAAAAGAAAGAAAGAGAATAGAGTTGAGAAACAAGAATAGAAATTACAATGTAAAATGATACAATTCAGTGCAGTATGTTAATAACTATAATAAATGCAAATGGACTAGCCAGTCAAAAGTTTACAGATTGGATTTTTAAAAACCCAGTTATATACTGTTTATAAATATACTGGCAGCAAATTTGACAGGAAAAAAATGAAAAATAAAAGGATAAAAAATATATATGTACCAGCCGAAAACTTGCTTAAAATCTGTCCTATTAACATGAAACAAAAGAATGTTTAGGTTAAAAATCATTTCATTAGACTTTTTTTTAATATTTCTTTGTTCAATGATATTTTTTCTTATATGCAACTAATATAATAGTTTTAACAACTGCAAAGTAGAGGGCAGTAGAGCATAAGGAGAAATAGACATCACACTGAAATATTTAAATACAAGACTTATTGATAAGCATACTAGAAATTAGTAAATATAGTCTATTTAGAAATATAATTAACAAACTCAAATTAGTAGTCTGTTGACTGCATTCATTTTAAAAACATACAGACTTTTTTTCAAAAAATGGTAAAGGACAAAACTGCAAAATAAGTTTCAAATTTCAAGTAACCAAGTCCTTTTCTTTCTCCACTATTCAATTAACAATATAGTTCTAGGGTAGGAGGCAAGATGGTGGAAGATTAGGGAACCTCGTTTCATCAGGTACTTTGAATTTAGCTAGATAACTATCAAATCACTCTGAACACCTATGAACTCAACCTAAGATATGGGAAAAGAATTGCTGGAATTCTACAAATAGAAAAGCAACCACTTTTTGCAAGATAGGAGGTGTGGAGAATTGAATCAGAGGAGATATATTGGAAGATAAAAAGTAAGGGGAGGGAGCCTTCTTAAACCTACTACCAGAAAGTGATATAGCCCTAGAACACACAATCAGAACTTTTAGAAGTGTATTCTAGTGAGAGATGTCCCTGCCTGGAAAGTGCTCAGGTGGTAAAGTAGGGCAGAATCCTAGGTGGGACAGTGTGATCTCAGGATCTACCTGAGTCAGAGAAAGAACAGAGGTGCCTAAACCACCAGAGATCTCAAGCATCAGAGTAGGGAAACTGGCTATGGTCAGTGGGCCAGAGAAAGGGCTGTCAGCCCAGTTTGCCACAAAACCACAAACAGCAGCACAATGGGCAACTGTTCTCCATGAGGGGGCCCTGCATCTGAAATCCAGGAGGGGTGGTGACTTCTCTCAGTCCAGGGGCCCTGCAAGTGGCAGACCACAGTGACGCTCATCCCTCTCCTCGGAGGATAGGTGTGGGTGTGCACCACAGGAGTTTGCAGAGTTTGGTGCACACAAAAGTGAAGACTGCTTTTCCCTGATGTTTACTGAAGAGAGGGGGGCCATGATCTTTCAGCTCCAGGACTGGAGAACAGATCATGGCCATTTTTATTTCCATCTTCTAAAGCAATGCAGAAAGGCTTTAGGGAACGAACGAAAACCACATAGAGGAAACCAAAGCAGCTTACACTGAGTGTAGCCCCCTGGCAAGGTGTGGTTTAAGTATGTCCAGGCAATAACACTTGAGAATCAGTACAGCAGGCCCCTCCCCCAGAAGATCACCTGGAACATCAGGCAAATACCAAGTTTACAGAGCACATAAAACTGCAAAACTCCAGTGCTAGGGGAAAAGAGTATATAGAATTTGAGGGTTTTTTCCTCATGATTCTTTTATCTTTCAGTTTAAAATCTTCCTTTTTTTCCCTTTTCAATTGGTTTCTTAATTTATCAACTCTTTGTTTTTAAAATTTTAACTTCCATTTTTACATTTACATTTTATAGATACATCCTTCATTTTTTGCTTCCTTTAACTGTTCAATTCTATTGTATATATATGTTTTTGCTTTCGTTACCATTTGGGGATTTACTTTCTTCTAACAAACAGACCAAAAGGCACCCAGGACCAAGAGGATCACCCTGTTTTGTCCACCTGGGAGATTATATTCTCTCTCCCCCCTTTTTTTCTTTTTTGGTTTCTGACCTCTTTGGATTTGTCTAGTATGTATTTTGCTTGGGTTGTGGATTTTTTTATTTTATTCTCTCATTCATCCATTCTTCTCTGGGCAAAATGACTAGAAAGAGGAATTCACAACAAAGAAAGAACCAGAGGTAATACTCTCTGCCATTGATCTAACTGATATGGATATAAGTAAAATTTCAGAGCTGGAGTTCAGGTAATGCTTATGAAGTTAATAGCTGGGCTTGATAAAAGCATAAAAGACACTACAGAATATCTTAGTGCAGAAATAAAATCTAATCAGACTGAAATTTAAAATGCTTTAACTGAGATATAGTAAAAAAAGAAAAAAAATGGATGCTCTAACAGCTAAGATAAATGAGGAAGAAGACCGAGTCAGTGACATAGAAGACAAGATAATGGAAAGGAAAGAAGATAAGGAAAAGAGAGAAAAACAACTAATGGACCTTGAGGGGAAGTTTCAAGAAACCAGTGATACCATAAAGTGAAACAATATTAGAATTATTGGGGTCCCAGAGGAAGAAGAAAGAGAAAGAGACAGAAGATATATTTAATAAGCAGGGTCGGGCCTGGTTAGTACTTAGATGAGAGAAGATATATTTAAGCAAATCATAACTAAGAATTTCCCTAACCTGGGGAAGGAAGCAAGCATTCAAGTCAAAGGGTAGAGAAAACACCCCTCAAAATCAATAAATATAGATCAACATGCCAATATATAATAGTGATGCTTACAAATTTCAGATAGAGACAAAGAGAGAATCCTTATAAAGAGAAAATCCTGAAAGCAGGCAAGAGCTCCTTAACCTACAGTGGTAGAAACATTAGACTGGCAGCATACCTATCCACAAAGACCTGGTTGGCCAGAAAGGACTGGCATAATATATTCAGGATACTAACTGAGAAAAACATGCAACCAAGAATACTTAATCCAGCAAGGCTGTCATTCAGAATGGAAAGAGAGATAAAGGGCTTCCAGGACAAACAGAAACTAAAAGAATTTGTGATCACTAAACCAGCCCTCCAAAAAGTATTTAAAGGACCCTTTAAGTGAAGAGAGGGTCTCAAAGTAACATTGACCAGAAAGAAGCAGAGTCAATCTACAAAAATGGGGACTTTACAGGGAATACAATGGCACTAAATTCATATCTGTCAATAGTTACTCTGAATGTAAATGGGCTAAATGTTCCAATCAAAAGACGCAGGATATCAGATTGGATTTAAAAAAATAAAAAAATAAAAAACCAAGACCCATTCATATGTTGTCAAAAGAGACTCATTTTGAACCTCAAGACACCTCCAGATTGATAGTGAGGGGGTGGAGAGCAATTTATCAGGCTAATGGACATTAAAAAAAGCTAGGGTAGCAATCCTCATAGCAAACAAATTAGATTTTAAACCAAAGACTGTCAGGCATGAAGAAAGGCACTATATTATAAAGGGTATATCCAACAAGAAGATCTAACAATTACAAATATTTATGTTAACATGGGAGCAGCCAATTATATAAACCAATTAATAACAAAATGAAAGAAACACATTGATAAAAATATAATAGCAGGGGACTTCCAACACCCCACTCACAACAATGGACAGATCATCTAAGCAGAAGATCAACAAGGAAACAAGGGCTTTGAATGACACACTGGACCAGATGGGACTTCACAGATATATACAGAGCATTCCATCCTAAAGCAACAGAATACACATTATTCTTGAATGCACATGGAATGTTCTCCAGAATAGATCACATACTGGGTCTCAAATCAGGTCTCAATCAGTACCAGAAGACTGGAATTCTTCCCTATAATTTTCAGACCATAATACTTTAAAACTTGAACTCAGTCACAGGTGAAAATTTGGAAGGAACACGAATACATGGAGATTAAAGAGCATCCTACTGAAGAATGAATGGGTCAACAAGGAAATTAATAATTTTAAAAAATCATGGAAACAAATGAAAATGAAAACATAACTGTTCAAAACCTTGGGGATACAGCAAAGTTGGTCCTAAGAGGGAAGTACTTACCAATACAAGCCTTTCTCAAAAAATTAGTAAAGTCTCAAATATACAACCTACCCTTACACCTAAAGGAGCTGGAAAAAGAACACCAAATAAAGCCCACATTTAGAAGGAGAAAAGAAATAATAAAAATTAGAGAAGAAATCAATGAAATAGAATTCAAAAGAACTGTAGCACAAATCAACAAAACTAGGAACTGGTTTTTGAAAGAATTAATGAGATCAACAAACCCCTAGCCAGACTTATCAAAAAGAAAAGGGAAAGGACCCAAATAAATGAAATCATAAATGAAAGAGGTGGGATCACAAAGGACACCAAAGAAGTACAAACAGTTATAAAGGATATTATGAGCAACAATAGACCAACAAATTAGGCAATCTTGAAGAAATGGATACATTCCCAAAAACATAAACTACCAAAACTGAAGCAGGAAGAAATAGAAAACTTAACAGAGCCATAACCATTAAAGAAATTCAATCGGTAATCAAAAGTCTCCCCAAAACCAAGGCCAGCAGGACCAGATGGCCTCCCAGGAGAATTCTATCAAAAATTTAAAGAATAGAGATAGCTATTCTTAAACTGTTCCAAAAAATAGGGAAGGAAAACTTCCAAACTCATTCTTTGAGACCAGCATTACCTTGATCCCAAAACCAGACAAAGACCCCACCAAAAAGGAGAATTAGAGACCAAGATCCCTGATGAACCTGGATGCAAAACTTCTCACCAAGATACTAGCTAACTGGATCCAACAGTACATTAAAAGGATTAGTCACCATGACTAAGTGGGATGTATTCCTGGCCTGGAGGGGTGGTTCAACAATCAAAAATCAATCAATGTGATATGCCACATAAATGAAAGACAGGATAAAAACCATACGATCCTCTCAATAGATGCAGAAAAAGCATTTGACAAAATACATCCTTTCTTTATTAAATACCTCTATAATGTAAGGATAGAGGGAACATACCTCAATATCATAAAAGCCATATGTGAAAAACCCATAGCTAACATTATCCTCAATGGGAGAAAAACCAAGAGCTCTTCCCTCAGGGTTAGGAACATGACAGGCATGTCCACTCTCACCACTGCTGTTCATAGTACTGTGTGTATAGTATAGTGCTGAAGTCCTAGCTTCAGTAATCAAACAATGAAAAGAAAAGGCATCCAATTTGGCAAAGAAGAAGTCAAACTTTCACTCTTCACAGATGACATGATACTGTGTATAGAAAACGCAAAAGATTCCACCCAAATATTTCTAGAATGGACACAGGAATTCAGCAAAGTCACAGGCTATAAAATCAATGCACAGAAGTCAGTTGCATTTATTTACATGAACAATGAAGCAGCAGATATAGAAATCAAGGAATCAATCCCATGTAACTTTGTACCAAGAGCCACAAGATACCTAGGAATAAACCTAACAAAAGAGGTTTAAAAAAGTCTATAAAACTATAAAAGATTTGTGAAAGAAATTGAAGACACAAAGAAACAAAAAAAACATTCCATGCTCATGAATTGGAAGAACAAACTTCTTAAAATGTCTATGCTATGCAAAGCAATCTACACATTCAACGCAATCCCTATCAAAATGCCATCAACAGGGGTGCCTGCCTGGGTGGCTCAGTGGGTTAAGCCTCTGCCTTCGGCTCAGGTGATGATCTCAGGGTCCTGATCTCTCTCTCTCTCTCTTAAATAAACAAATAAAATATTTAAAAAAAAAATACTATAACAATTTTCAGGGTATTATGCTGAGCAAAATAAGTCAGTCCAAGAAAGACAAATATCATATGATTTACTCATCTGTGGAATTTAAGAAACAAAACACGATCATAGGGGAAGAGAGGGAAAAATAAGAAGAAATCAGAGAGGAAGACAAAACCAGAAGAGACTCTTAACCACAGGAAACAAACTGGTGGTTGCTAGAGTGGGGGGTAGTGGGTGGGAGAATGGGGTAACTCGGTGATCGCCATTCAGGAGGGCATGTGATGTAATGAGCGCTGGATGTTATATGCAACAGATGCATCACTAAACTCGATCTCTGAAACTAATAATGCACTACACGTTAGTTAATTGGGTTTAAATGAAAACATTAAATTTTTTTTAATTAAAAAAGAATAAAATGTCAGGGCCACATGGTTTAACTGGGAGTTTTAAATTTCAAGAAATAGATCTGTCAATATTTTAAAAAGTAGTCTGTATTCAATCTGGGTTTATTCAGGAGAGCAAAAGTGATTTAACATTAGAAAATCTATAAATGTCAATTATTACATTAATAGATTAAAGGGAGAAAACCAAGTTATTATTAGAATGAATGAAAAAAAATTTGACTAAATTCAATACCTATTCATGATAAAAATTCCAAGCAAATTAGAAATAGGACTGGGACTTCTTAGCCTGATGAAAAGCATCTACACAAATTCTACAGCAAATATTGTTAATGGAAAAACTTTAAAAGCATCTCCTTTAAAACCAGGAATAAGACAAAATGTCCTCTGTTTTGCTTCTATCCAACATTGTACTGGAGTTTCTATCACATACAATATAAGAAGGAAAATAAAAGATTTAGAAAGGAATAAATTGTCATTATTCACAGATACAGTTGTCTACAGAAAATCTCAAAAGACCTACAGATAGTAGGCAGAAATAGTAAGTTTGGCTGGCTATAAGATCAATATAAAAAGTCAAATACATTTCTATACATCAGCAACAAATAGTTTGGAAAAATATTTCTAAGAAGAAAAGACAGTATAAATAACAAAAAAAAAAAATAATAAAACTCTGAGGTACCTAAGGAATAAATCTGACTAAAACAAGATGTATAAAGCCCATATGTAGAAAATTTTACAGCTTAAGTGGAAAACAAATTCTTATACAGAGAATTCTTTAATATTGAATCTTTCTATAGATGGGTTTTCTCTGTATAGATCAGTTTTCTAGCTATAAAAAAATAAAGATTTCAGTTCTCCTTGAACTCATCTATAGATGAAATGCAATCTCAGTTAAAATCCCAACGTTCTTTTTGTGGGACTTAGTAGGTCAGTTCTGGGAAGAATAGAGGAAGGAGCTAGGGACACTCCCGTAGAAGAATGATGTGCTCAGGAAGATGGGACTTGCTCTGCCAGAGCTTGCGATAAGGATAGACAAATTAACAAATGGAACGGAATTCAAAAACCCACACATTTTGGGAACCGATGTATGACAGGAGGGACATTTCAGACCCATGGGACTACTTAGAAAATTGTCCACTTAGCTGATTGTTTTTTAGAAAAAAATTGATAAATGCACAAAGGGAAAACAACTGAAATTAGACCCGTTCCCTACTTTATTCAAAAATGTAATTCCACTTGGTCTAAGGATTTAAATATGAAGAGAAATTTCAAGTTTTGGAAGACAAATCACATCTGACTTTGAGGTCTTGAGGATTTTTTGAACAGAAAGAGTTCACTGCAAAAAAAAATACTGATACAAGTGACTACCTGAAGAAACTGTGTTCATTAAAACAAGAACAAACTACAGAGATTGTGAAAAGACAATCCACAGGCTGGAAGTTATAAGCCTGGAGTCAGGACAGTGGTTGCCGCTGGGGAATGAAAGTGAGAAAGCAGAGAAATCCAGGTGTCCAGTATGACATTTCAAGGGACAGGACAAAGCAAATTTTAATAGAGGCTCTTTGGTGACTCGGGCAATAGTGAGATAGAGGTTCTTTGTCTCAAGTTACAATATTTTAATCTTTAAGACAGTTTCTGCTAGTTGGTATGGAAAGCACTAACGTTAATGAGTCCCGTGACACTTCTACCTTACTTATTTTTTTAAAGATTTTATTTTTTTGACCGAGAGAGACACAGCAAGAGACAGAACACAGGCAGAGGGAGTAGAAGAGGGAGAAGCAGGCTTGCTGCCAGGCCGGGAGCCCCATGCAGGGCTCAGTGCCAGGATCCTGGGATCATGACCTGAGCCAAAGGCAGCTGCTTAACGACTGAGCCACCCAGGCGCCCCTGAAACTTCTTCTGTAGGAGATAAAGGCACGGGGCGCCTGGGTGGCTGGGGTGGTTAAGTGTGTGCATCCGGCTCATTGTCATCCCAGGGTCTCTGCTTGGCTGGGAGTCTGCTTCCCCCCCCCCCCTCTCTCTCCGCTTGCCACGCCCCTTGCTTGTGCACACTCTCTCTCTCAAATAAATAAAATCATTAAAAAAAAAAAAAAGGAAAAGAACATAGGAAGTGCTCTGCATCAGTTGAACTAGGTGTCTGCGTCAGCTGCTGAGCTGAGCTTTGTGTCTTTCCTTGGCTTTAAGAAGTGAAGCAAACCGCAAACTTTCGATCAGCCCCAGCTGGGTGCCACCCTGGGAATTTCTTCACCCACCGCATCTCAGTTTGAGGAACCTAGAAAGTCCGTTTCTCCATTTGAGATGATAGGCAAGGATGGCAATTTGAATAGATTTGGCTTCCCAGGAGCTCAGAGGCAAATCTGCCAGCAGAGTCCAAAGACCATCTACCATTTTTACTAGAATTTGCTAAAAATAACGAACATCTTCTGTCTCGCACTGGCACACAATGGTGTTCGGCACAATTATTTTACTGCCGGGACAGGTCACAAAGGGGGGTGATGGGCACTTACATCAGGCCCTTGGCTTGTACCGCATGCACTCCATGCTCTTGGGCAATTCTTCAAATACTCGGGCACCTGCTTTTAACCAGAAGAAAACTCATTGGGGGCCAAAGTGCTGCTGAACCTGACCTAAACATTGAAATAGGCATAGTCATTCCAGTTCCATTTGGGTATATGTAAATAAAATACAAGCATACTCCTGTTAAATTTCTACCAGCTCTTTTTAGCCAACAGAACAGAATTTAATCTCTGGACAATTTCATCAGGACACCTAACATTTTTCATCTTGTAGTAAAGCAGTGCACGTATATTTTTTTCTCCCCAACTTGAGGACAAAAAGGCATTCTTTTTCAAATCGCTTTAGTTATCTGGAATAGGTACTTCCTGTCCAATACAAAAGATAGAAAGGGTATGAAGTCATCTGTGTGCGTGACCTGCCTCGCCCACTGCTCCCCTGGACTCCTTGTTTTTTTCCAGAAGCAGCCAGTATTGCCAGTTTCTTGGGTATACTTCCTCCATCTTTTACACCCATTGAAGCATACCAGATATGTATACATTCATATATTCTTCAATCTCTCTCTCAGAAAAAAATAATAGAAATGGTAGCATACTGTCTGCACCTTCTTTCTTTGTTCTTGATGGATCTTGGAACTCACTCCACATCATTCTCTCGAGTCTCCCCCTGCGTTTTCACAGGTGATTGTTTGTGCATGTGCTTGTGGCAACACACCATTGCACGGGTGTGGCTTATCCCTGTTCATTGATGGCTTCTCTCTCTTTTTTCATTAATGTCTTCTTGTCTTTTGCTGTTACAAAAGCTGCAATGAATATCCTTGTACATCTGTTGTTCTGCAAATGTGTGAGTCCAAAAGTGTACCCATTTCCCCATACGCTCGCCATGCGGGATGTTTATCAAACTTGGCTCTTTGTCAGTGTGATAGTAACCATGGTAGTGCGGTAGGACTGAAATCCCAGTTCTCTTATTATGAGGCTGAGGATATTTTGTATGCTTAAGAGCAATTATATATTTCCCTTTTTATTAACTAAGCATTCTTGTTCTTTGTCCACTATGCTTTTGAATTGTTTTTAACCTTCATTTTTAGAAGTGCTTTATGGTATGAGTTGCAAATATTTTAGCCCATCTTTTTTGTACATCTGTCATCTTGATTAATTGTGGCTTTTGCCATGCTGAAACTTTTACTTTTATGTTGTTCAGATCTATCCATCTTTTATGTTTTGGGGCTTTATATTGCATTAATAAATGCCTTCCACACATTGAGATACCAATATATCCTTGCTGGAGCAGCTGAGTGGTCCAATTGGTTAAACATCTGACTCTTGGTTTCACCTCAGGACGTGATCTCAGGGTGTATCGCACTCAGCGTGGAGTCTGCTTGATTCTCCCTCTCCCTCGGCCTCTCCCGTTCACACGTTCTCTCTCTAAAATAAATAAATCTTTTAAATATATATTTACATCTTGATTTTCAGACTTCTAGAATATCGTTTTTTTTTTATATCTTAATTTTTGATCCATCTAAGTTGCATCCTGGTGACGGTATGACGTGGATTCAGACTGCATTTTTTTTCTAGATGGTTAACCAGTATCCCCAGATCATTTTTTAAATCCATGTTTCCACAATAATTTCAAAATGCTGATTTTTCATTTAATAAATTCCTATGTATATTTAAGCCTAATTCCCAACTTCGTGTATTCACTGTCCTGTTTTACTTATAGCTTTACACGTATCTGGTTATATACCTCTAATAATTTGGCATGGCAAAGAAAAGATTTCATTCATTTTTAACCCCGTCCCTACCCTTCCGTAAGGTCAAGTTTGCTTATTTCATTTTTCTATTTATTCATCCCATTCACGCCCCTACTTATTTACTATACAGACATTTATTAAGCAGTTTCTAAATATCTGGCATTATGCCAGTGCAAGAGAGCAGTAGATGAATGGCAGTCCCTACTCTTAGAGAGTTCACGGAGAGCGGGCACACAGACGGTACCTGGGGAATATCAAATATTGGTAGAGTCAGTGGTCAAGGACACGGCCTTCGAGGCAGACAGTCTCTAGTCAGATCTGGGCTTGACCACTTGCTCACTGTATGGCCTTGGGCAAATGAACCTCTCCGCTTCTCATCTAAAAGTGGTGGTAGCAACACCTACCTTTTAGGTTGTTATGAGAATTAAAGGATTTAATACGCTTAGAATATTCCTGGCACCAAGAAGTTCTAGTTATGACAACCTTGTCACCACTAGCCCCCCGCAAGCTCCTGGGGAATGTGTCAGTGCCCTGATAAGACGTCTTCCCTGCCTCCTCATCTGGTTGACAGGAATATTACCACGGCCCGAGACTCTACAGCTCCCTCACACCCAACAGCTGTGAGCAGCTTCACCTCCTCCTGTCCTGAGACCACCGAGACCCATCTCATTGGGCCATTTATTTCTTTTTCCATCATCTACCCACACCCCACACCCCATGCTCCCAAACACCAGACTCTCAGGTCATCCTCTTTCCCCACATGAGAATCCCCACACAGCTCTGCACATTTCCTTTCTGGTCCCTTCTTCTAGCCCTCCCCATCTCATAAAACCCTTTTATGGGGACCTCTGGAGCTCAAGGGGGTTTGTGGGCACACCGGTGCTCCATTATAACCACCTCTTGTCAGAACATTCCCTCCTCTTCATGTTTCTCTGTTCTCGCCACTTCAGTTGTCTCTTCCCCACCTTCCTCATGCCCCTGGGCTTGGCGGGGAGATGGGTGCCCCCTGGCTCCTCATTTCCCCTCACTTCTCCCTAAGAACTTCCAGGTTGGAGTGTCCTGTGGACAGATTGTCACCTACCCCTCCTTGCTGTTGTCACCAACTCTGCCAGCACACTCACCCTTTCTTCAATGATCTCAGCTCTGGGGTCCCTGCCGCGCTCTCCAGTGCTACTTCTGCCCTGGTTCTTGGGGATTTCAGTCTCCATGGAGATCATCTTTTCAAATCCTGATGTCTCAGTTCTTCGACATCGTCTCCTTAGTGAACTTGTCCTGAACTTCAGTTACCCAGTCTCCTACTCCGATCCTGGTCCTTACAATTCTTAGTAACACAACCCCAGAATGCATTCGTTTCTAATTCTCTGCTCCACTTACCACCTCAGTGTTTGGGCTCATATCTCCTGGCACCCCAAGTTCAACAGTTCCGCTCTTGCATGTGGGACCTACAACCTGTTGATTCAATCACATCACCATTTCCCCCATCTCTTACCACACACGGCCTTCATTTAGCTTTTTACCATGTTAAAATCCACAGTTAAGGGTCACTCCCTTGCAGGCCTTCTCATCTCCTTTGCTGATCTTTTCCTTTCTTTGTTTGGTACAGGCCACTCCTTGCTAAACCCAACTCTGCCAATTTTGTGTCAACACCAGCGCATCCGATAATAACTGCAGAAGGACCCGTTACCAGGCCGCCCCATTTCACTGTAAATTTATGATCATCACCTCAAGGGCACCCTTAATGCTACTGTGTTACCCTAGTCCCTCACTCTCCCACTCTTCTGGATGGTTCCTCCATACCTTCTCCTCTCTCCTCAAAACTCCAACATCTCTATCCCAACCTCATGCCTAGCTTCGTACTTTACTGAGAAAGAAGCAGCATTCGGAAGAGAACTTATACAAGCCCCTTCTGGGCCATATACCCAGCCACTGGCATCTGTCCTATATCTGTGTCCTAGCCACCTCAGCCTGTTAGAAGGGATTACTTGCTCGCACTTATTCTTCAGGTCAACACCACTCCTTGGGTCTAAAGCTCATCCCTCTCACTTAGAGCACTGCACCTGCGATTCTTTTTTACTCTGGCACGCTTCATGCTGCCTCCTCTATTTGATAATTCCCACTACCTTATAAACGTGTTATGATTTATCCAATTAAAAATAAAAACAATGGGGCAGCTGGGTGGCTCAGTGGGTTAAAGCCTCTGCCTTCAGCTCAGGTCGTGATCCCAGGGTCCTGGGATCGAGCCCCACATCGGGCTCTGCTCAGCAGGGAGCCTGTTTCCACCTCCCTCTCTCTCTGCCTGCCTCTCTGCCTACTTGTGATCTCTGTCTGTCAAAATAAATAAAATCTAAAAATAATAATAATAATAATAATAATAGATAAATAAATAAAAATAAAAACAATTGCGGTGCCTGGTGGGTCAGCCAGTGAAGCATCTGACTCTTGGTTTTGGCTCAGATCCTGCTCTCAGAGACCTGAGATCAACTCCTGCATATGGAGCCTGCTTGGGACTCTCTCTCTCCCTATCTCCCTCCCCCACCCTCTCTATATGAAAAGAAATAAAATTTCAAATAAGTAAAAACAAGTAATCCTTACACTTTTCTATATTGCTCCATTATCCACTCTTAGAGCAAAGTGTCTCTAAAGAATTGTGTTTTCTTCCTTTCCTCTCCTCCCATTGTCTCTTGAACTCAATAAGGCATCTGCCCCTGTCATTCAGCTGTTATTATTCTTATCAAGGTCTCCAGTGACTTTCGTATTGCCAAGCTGATGGTCAGTCTCAGTCCCCCTCTCAGTTAACCTACCAGCAACATTTCTTCGGCACCGTTGAAACAGGTTCTTCACTTGATTTCTAGGAGAGACACCACATTCTCTTGGTTCGTTCCTGAGTTGCTAATAGTTCTCAGTCTTAGCTGTATTATCTCCCTTCCTCCAGATTTTATAGTTCCTCAGGCTCAGCCTCCAGGAAGAATGAACCCTACGGACACCCTGATTTTAGATTTCTAGATGCCCGAACATTGAGAGAACAAAATTGCTATTGGTTTAAGCCATCCCGTTTGTAGTGATTTGTATGGCAGTCCTAAGAAATTGATACACACTTCAATAAACTACTTACAAACGGACCAGTCAACCGTTAGTGGTGATTTCCATCTCAAGTCATGGGACAGGGTCCTTTCTGTGGCCGCTGAGACCTGGCGCTGCCTCTCTGACTTTGCTTCCCACCCCTTCCTTTGCGCGCTCTGCTGCAACCACGCTATTCTCTGCTGTTGCTTTAGCGCTCCAGGTTCACTCCCACTTTCGGGCCTCTGCGCTCCGTCCATCTGCCTGGAATGCTGGTCCCACAGACACCCTGCAGCTCTTCCTCTACCTTCTTCACATGTCTGCTTAAATGCCGTCTTCTCAAATGTATAAATTCCTAGAAACACACAAACTACCAAAGCTGAGTCAGGAAGAAACAGAAAATTTGAACAGACCAATAACCAGCAAAGAAATTATATCAGTAATAAAAAATTTTTTCTTAAAAAAGCCTCCCAACAAACAAAAATGCAGGACATATGGCTTCACAGGTGAGTACTACCAAATATTTAAGAAGAGTTAATACCTATTCTCAAATGGGTCCAAAAAGTAGAAAAGGAAAACTTCCAAATTCATTCTATGAGGCCAGCATTACCCTATATCAAAATCAGGTAAAGACATCACCAAAAAGAGAGAACTGCAGACCAATATCTATAGTATCTGTTCTGTATGGATACGTATTTTTATGATTTGTCCTGAAAACTGACCGGCTAGACCTGCACGTACCCAGGCAGGCTAAGGAATGTTGTTTGTGAGACTCATGCTGTGTGAATAACCTTGGGAGCCTAATTGTTTAAAATATAATATCCGGCCTCTGGGTCAGAACTGGCCCTTCTGTTCCGGACACCAAGAGCTACAAATCTTGTCTCCCATCCGCTCCTGCTGCAGGCTGGGCTGGCCCCCCCTAGGATGGAATCGGGGAGGGGAGACGGACACAGACGGCCCAGGCTCCTTGAAAATATAGAAACATGATAACCTGAAAGGGCAGCCCGGTCCAAACTGCACGTTGGGAAGCAAATGTTTAATTTCCAAACCTGTTATTTGCCCTACAAACGTGGCCCTTATGGAGATGGCCAGGTACAAGTCTCACCTGAGGGGAGGACGCTCTGCCCAGGCCTCTCAGTCGAGACGCCCGCCTGGCAGTTTCCATGGGGTCTCCCTGGCTGAGGAGGTTTGATGTTGCAAGTACTGGGTTTGATGTAACTTTGCTTCTTTCTCATTTATTGTGTACTGTTACCTTCATCTTGTATAGATTCCTTTCCTCCTCTGCTTTTATTAGGCTTCTGTAATAGTAATAATATTAAGTTTTCTTTTCTTTTTGAAACCAAACCATGCCTATTGTGACTCCTTTGTGCAGAACATAAATATAGATGCAAAAGTCCTTGACAGAATACTAGCAAACTGAATCCAACCATACATTTAAAAATTTATCATGATCAAATGGGATTTATTCCTGGGTTGAAGGGTGGTTCAATATTTACAAATCAATCAACGTGATACAGCACATCAGTAAGAGAAGGGGTAAGAATCATATGATCATTTCAATAGACACAGAAAAGGCATTTGACGAAGTACAACATTCATTCATGTTGAAAACCCTCAACAATCATACACAAAAATAAATTCAAAATGGATTAAAGACCTAAATGTGAGACCTGAAGCCATAAAAATATTAGCAAAGAACACAAGCAGTAACCTCTTTGACATCAGCCTTAGCAACTTTTTTCTAGTATGTCTCGGCGCAAGGGAAATAAAGGCAAAAATAAACTATTGGGACTTTATCAAAATAAAAAGCTTCTGCCCAGCAAAGGAAATGACCAACAAAACTACAAGGCAACTTACTGAATGGGAGAAGGTATTTGCAAATGACATATCCAATAAAGGATTAGTATCCAAAATACATAAATATCTGTTATAACTCAAAATCCCAAAACACAAATAATCTGATTAAAATGGACAGAAGACAGGAACAGGCATTTTCCCAGAGAAGACATCCAGATGGCCCACGGACAGCTGAAAAGGTGCTCCACATCACTCATCATCAGGGAAATGCAAACCAAAACTACAATGAGAGATCACTTCACACCTGTCAGAATGGCTAAAATCAACAAACAAGAAACAACAGGTATTGGCGAGGATGAGCAGAAAAAGGAACCCTCAAGGCGCCTGGGTGGCTCAGTGGGTTAAGCCGCTGCCTTCAGCTCGGGTCATGATCTCAGGGTCCTGGGATCGAGTCCCGCATCGGGCTCTCTGCTCAGCAGGGAGCCTGCTTCCCTCTCTCTCTCTCTCTGCCTGCCTCTCCATCTACTTGTGATTTCTCTCTGTCAAATAAATACATAAAATCTTTTAAAAAAGAAAAGGAAAAAAAAAGGAACCCTCATGCACTTCTGCTGGGAATGCAAGCTGGTGCAGCCTCTGTGTTAGACAGTATAGAGGTTCCTCAAGTTAAAAATAGAACTACCCTATGAGCCAGGAGCTGCACTTCTGGTATTGGATATTTACTCAAAGAATACAAAAACACTAATTCATAGGGATACATGCCCCCTGATGTTTATAGCATCATTATTTACAATAGCCAAGATATGGAACCCACCAAGTGTCCACCAGTTAATGAATGGATAAAGAAGTGGTATGGACATAAATGGAATATCAATCAGCTGTGAAAAAGAATGACATCTTGCCATTTACAATGACATGAGTGGAGCTAGGGAGTATAATGCTAAGCAAAATAAGTCAGAAAAAGACAATACCATATGATTTCACTCATATGTGAAATTTCAGAAATAAATGAACAAAGGGAAAAAAGGACAAAGCAAGAAGCAGACTCAGAGAGAACAAATTGATGGTTACCAGAGGAGAGGTGGGTAGGGGTTGGGCAAAATAGGTGATTGGGATTCAGGGGTATACTTGTGATGGGCACCAGGTAATGCGTGGAACTGTTGAATCACTATATTGTACACCTGAAACTAATTTTAACACTGTAGTTAACTGGAATTAAAATAAGTACTTAAAAACAAGGGGGAAAAGTCATCTTCTTGGGGACAACTTCTTCAAAATTACTGTTCCCCTCCATTCTCTAGCTCCCTAGTCGGATTTACAGGCCACTGTTGCAGTTAGAAGCATCTGGCATACTTTGTTCACCTCACTCATCTTTTTTTTACGATCGTCTTTTCCCATCATTAGAATGTGTGCTCCATGGAGACAGGGAGTTTTTCTTCCTCTTCTGTTCATCACTGTTTTTATGTTGTCTGGCAAGAGTGGATAGTAATTTGTTGGATGAATGAATGAGTAAGTGAGATTGCCTATTATTCCTTTTTTCAATCAAAATAATGGGGCTATCTTGTTATTTGATACAGAGGTTTTGTTTTTTATTATAGAAATTCTCAAACATGTAAAAGTAGAATATATAACATACCTCTCACCCTGATTGAACAAATATCAATACAAGTGTGACCAATTTGGTCTCATCTATATTTCCACCATTCCCTGTACCTCCCAGCAGTTTAGTCTGAAGCAAATCCCAAATATCATATCATTTTAATTTATAAAGATTCCATTATGTATCTCTGAAAGATGAGGAGTCCTTTAAAAAGAACACAATTTCATCACACCTAAAAATTAATTTCTTAATATCATCATATAATCAGTGTTTACAATTTCCCAACTGTGCTATAAATGTTTCCATTTTGTTTTTCACTTTTGTAGTTTGAGTTAGGCTACAAATGAAGATATTCTAATTTCTTAGAGATCTATTAGGATATTCTGATTTGTTGATATGCTTCTTCTATTCTTCATTCTTCCTTTATATTCTGCAAGTTTTTGGTTGAAAAGCCAGCTCCGTAGTACTAATTTCTCATAAATATATTGCATTATCTCATAGTCTGGATTTTACTGATTGCATGGCTGCATTCCTGAGTGTCCCTTAATGTGTTCCTTTGTCCCCTGTGTCACCCGTAAACTGGTAGAAGCTTGGTCACATTTTGGTTCTTCTGTTTTTCTCAGACCTGCTTTACTGGTGGTATTTGTACTTGTAATAGAAGGAACAGTCTCTTGTTTTCTCTCTCTCTCATTTTAGGGGTGATGATCATTGCCTAAATCTAGTAGTTTAGTAAGTAGTATTTGAAAAATAGTGACATTCCCCCCCACCCCTTTTTAGTTGAAATACTTACACAAAGAGAAGTCCTTCCCTATTCACCCCACATCAACTATCTGGTTTCACTGATCATTCAGGAAAAGAGAGAGAAATGTTTCATTTATCTGTTTTCACATTAATGATTTCCATGGCTCCTAGCATCTTCCAAAGTTGACCAATGAGTTTTAGTTATTTTAATACCAGTATGAATGATAGATACACACATTTTTATGTGTTTTAATCTACTTTAGTAGTTATCTTTATTGTTGCTCAAATCATCCTCTTTGGCCGTTGAAAGATAGATTTCTGAATGGTACGGACACAATTCCAATGGTCTTTGATACCTTCCTTACTCTCTGGTATCACAATATGAAAAGTTCTAAGCTTGCCTTGTACATTATTCCTGCCCTAGACCTGAACTAAGAAATTTATCCAGAGAGCCCTGATTTCTTTTGTGAAAAGTACTGTTTAAAAACCACAATCTTAGTACCCCTGGTGCCGCACTAGTACTAGGTCACTTCGCAGTGAAGAATTAACTTAGCAGATCTGGGTTATCTAAACCCTGCACATTTCAAAGAAAGGTTTGGCGGGTGGCCAATTCCTGGGAGATAACCTCTAAGCCCTTGGTCTATCCCACCTGATAAGAGTGTTTATCTAGGACCTTGGACTATACCAGGTGCTCTATGCTAGCAACATGATTTATGCAGGCAGGGGTCCTGGGGTCACACTGTGTCAGTTGACCTCAGGAGGGTCTTGACAACATGACTGAAGCCCTAATATAAATCCTAACAAGATCTGAGTAAGATTCTAGGGTTGGCAATACTCTGTGCATGTTGCTACACGTCACTGCTGGGAAAATTAAGTACTGTCTCTGTGATTCCCCCACCAGGGAAGGGACAACTGCAGGCTTGTTCTGGTCTCTCCTGGTCCCCGCCCTATGTGCCTTCACTCTGTAATCTCTTCGCAGAAGAAACTGTGAGTACAATAGCTTTGCTGAGTTCTGTAAATTTTTTTTAGAGAACCCATCAACCTGAGCTTGGTCTTGGTGATGCCCGAATACAGTCAGAAACTCTATCTGGACCTTTTCAGTAGATACAACTGGAGAATATATATTTTTAAGATCAAATACATCATGATTTCACACTATATTACAAAGTTCAGGTCCCCAGGCTTTTACTTAACCTCACTAATCCTGTATCTGTATCTCCCTTCAACCATGCCAGAAACATCCGGTTCTAAATGAAAACAAATTTTCATTTCTCTTTACTCTTCCAATACAACAAACTCAAAATAGCAGCACTTAATCTACTAGCAACACTATAATTATTGAGAAGAGTTTAAGGTTTTGTTTTTGTTTTTAAGGTTTTGTCTTGTTTTGTCCTTAGGGTTGGTTCCAGTGGGAAGACATGGTCAAATTACTATTTTAAAGTCACTCAAAATAGTTCATCTCTGTGCAATCACACTATTAACTGGATATGCAGATATTATCACTTGTATTTTATTTTCTCTTTTTAGGAGTTTTTAATTTTGTTTCATAATTTTGTGAAGTACTTATGCTTCTAAAGACAACTCTTCATGCTATTTTTTAATTTTTTTAAAGATTTTTATTTATTTATTTGACAGAGATCACAAGTAGGCAGAGAGGCAGGCAGAGAGAGAGGGGGGAAGCAGTCTACCTGCTGAGCAGAGAGCCCAATGTGGGGCTCAATCCCAGGACCCTGGGATCATGACCCAAGCATAAGGCAGAGACTTAACCCACTGAGCTACCCAGGTTCCCCTTTTCATGCTATTTCAAGAAGACCCTCTCTCTACCCCTCTATATAACCATTTTTAAATTTACTACTATTCTGTTAGTGGTTTTTAGTACATGAGCAAATACATACATGTGTATATGTACATCTGTATCTATATCAACATACAGATATATGCAACCCCCCCCTTTCTAAAATAAACGGTAGCCCACTTTACATGTTTTTCTTCATTCTGCCTTTTCTACTTAACAATATAACCTAGAGATTGCTGGACTGTAGGATTTAGAGATACTCCTCATACCTTTTTACACCATACTATATTTCATCATGCAGCTGAAGCCCTTTTTACTTAACTATATTCCTACTGATTCAGGCTATTGCTAGTCTTATTATTAGATAATGCCCTAATAGTACCTTGGGCATACATCTTGTCATATTGTTGTTAGTGTGCTTTCAGGATAGTGTCTTGACTCTAGATTCCTAAAATACTGATTTGCAGTGTAATTACTGGGCCGCATGGTATGCATCTGTATACTGTTGCTGAATACTGCCAGTTTCTCCTCCATCAGAACTCTTGGGCCGTTTGGCCTGCCTACCAGCAAGGTACATGGGTGCTGCTTTCACCGGACTCCCCAACGGTGTTTATGGTCCAAAGTTTGGATTCTTGCAGATCTTACAGGTGGTAAATATTTCTTGGTGTAGTTTTAATTTGCGTTTATCTTACTGTGAGTGACATTGAATATATTTTTGCATGGTTAAGGGTAGCTTTCACTCGCTTTCTCTGTACTGACTGTTCCTATCTCTGATAATGGATTTTTCAGGGTTTTCCTGATGTTTCAAATTATTATCTTTCTGCTAACAGAGACTCAAATTTTAACAAGAATAAGATACACTAAAGGAATCTTAAGTCCTGGTAAAACTGCAGTTGGAGGTGGTATTTACAAATATTTTAAAATACGGATTAGGGTTCTGAATTATGAGATTAATAATCTTGGGTTTCTTGGGTGTTTGCATCAACTTCATTTACTCGTTAACTGATATTTTTTGAGCACATGTTATATCCAAACACTGTTCTAGGCACTGGAAATCCAACGGCGAGCTTACTTTCCTACCTGAGGGAGCTAATGAAGAAGGAAATCACATGATTTTTCTGATTCCGGCTGAAAGATTCTCCCTAAGAGAATGTACTCTTGGTTTACGTGATTTTCTCCATGCTTCCATCTCTGATATCTGGAAATTTGGGGTCATCCCTCCTAATGAGTCAAAAACGGTGGTAAATCTTTTGCCATCGAGATGACTGTTGGGCACCTCCTTTGGTCTCAGTGGCTTCTTTTCTCAATGAAGGAAAAAAACTCCACCGATCTTACAACTGCTGAGTCACATTGCCAAAGCCCCTGGTTTTCAGATCTTCCTGGGTTATTTCCACTGCATCCACATTGCAGAGAAGTTAAGGGAGCAAAACTAACACAAATGCAACCCCCATCTGTTTGTCCCCATCTGGTCTAGAGAATAACTCCAATTAATGAGGTCTTGGGCACTTTTTGGTGGTGGCATTGTTTCTGCCTGACTCTTCCCTGTCTCCACGCTAGGTGCCAAGACACAGCTCTCCTGAGTCATGGAATGGGTTCAAAGGAACTGCAAGATGTTTTTAATTTCATAAGGCAGATAATAAAAACGAGTTAGAGAAAGTGGGAACAGGAAGAGAAAAGCAACATGCTGGGAGAGGAGGAAGGCCACTCTGAGCTGATAAACCATATCGAGTGTTCCTGAAGGGAAGGACTAAGGCCCATGGCATGTAGCCTTAAGCAACTAACATATTGTTCAAGGGTTCTGGATCTCTCTCTGAGGAGAAGGTTCTATAATAAAACTCAGGACACAGAGTTGGACTTTAGTTTGGGCCCCACTCTGTCACCAACCAGCTGCCTGAATCCTTGACAAGTCACTTCAATTCTTCAGAACATCAGTTTCTTCTGAGGTAGCGTGGCTATCTGGCTGACAGTGCAGCTGCGAGGGTCAAAATGGGTCATGTCTTTGAATATGCTTTACAAAGTTCAGGACTATTTTTTTTAAAGATTTATTTATTTATTTGAGAGAGAGCATGCAGGGGGAGGGGAGAGGTGGGGGGAGAGGGAGACAGAAACCCAATCAGACTCCCCACCGAGGGCGGAGCCCCATGGGCTGGATCCTATGACCCTGAGATCACACCCCCAGCTGAAACCACGAGTCAGGCACTCCACCACCTGTGCCACCCAGGCACCCCCATTCATGAACTTATGATACACAGTCTGAAAAGGGGCGATGCCTGAGGCTGAAGTATAAAGAGGCTCCCTGGGAAGAATTCTCTTCAATGTCTGCTGTTGGGAACACTGGACATGCTAAAGAAGGCACCTGGACTGCTTTCTCACACCACACACAAAAATAAACTCAAAAGGAATTAAGGACCTAAATGTAAGACCTGAAGCCATAAAAATCCTAGAGGAGAACACAGGGAGTAATTTCTTTGACATCAGCTGTAACATTTTCTAGATGTATCTCCTGAGGCAAGGGAAACCAAAGCAAAAATAAACTATTGGAACTACATCAAAATAAAAAGCTTCTGCAGAGCAAAGGAAACAACCAACAAAACTAAAAGACAATTTACTGAACGGGAGAAGATATTTCCAAATGACATATCTGATAAAGGATTAGTATCCAAACTATATAAAGAGCTGATATAACTCAACATCTGAAAACCAAATAATCCAATTAAAAAATGGTCAGAAGACATCCAGATGGCCAACAGACACATGAGAAGATGCTCAACATCACTGATCATGAGGGAAATGCAAATCCACCTCACTCCTGTTGGAATGGCTCAAATCAAAAGCTCAAGAAACAAGTGTTGAGTTCAGTAACTCATCAGTTGCATATAATGATGATATACTATAAGTTGGCTAATTGAATTTAAATTTTTAAATAAAGGGCACCTGAGTGGCTCAGTGGGTTAAGCCTCTGCCTTCAGCTCAGGTAATGATCTCAGAGTCCTGGGATTGAGCCCCGCATCGGGCTCTCTGCTCAGCAGGGAGCCTGCTTCTCCCTCTCTCTCTGTCTGCCTCTCTGCCTACTTGTGATCTCTCTCTCTCTCTCAAATAAATCAATAAAATCTAAAAAATAAATTAATTAATTAATTAAAAAAAAAGAAACAAGTGTTGGCGAGGGTTTGGAGAAAAGGAACATTCATGCCCTGCTGGTGTGAAGGCAACCTGAGGCAGCCAATGTGGAAGACGGTAGGCAGGGTCCTCAAAATATTACAAATAGAACTACCCTTGGGGCGCCTGGGTGGCTCAGTGGGTTAAAGCCTCTGCCTTTGGCTCAGGTCATGATCCCAGGGTTCTGGGATCAAGCCCCATGTCGGGCTCTCTGCTTAGCAGGGAGCCTGTTTCCTCCTCTCTCTGCCCGCCTCTCTGCCTACTTGTGATCTCTGTCTGTCCAATAAGTAAACAAAAAATCTTTTAAAAATAGATCCAGTAATTGCACTACTGGGTATTAACCCCAAAAGTACAGAAACACTAATCTGAGGGACTTTTGTACCCCTGTGTTTATTGCAGCATTGTTTACAATAGCCAACTCTGGAGGCAGTCCAAGTGTCCATGAACAGATGAATGGTTAAACGTAATGGAATATTATTTAGCCACGAAAGAGAATGAAATCTTGCCATTTGCAACAACATGGATGGACCTGATCTAGCAGGTACAATGCTAAGTGAAGTAAGTCAGTCAGAGAAAGACAAATACCATATGATTTCATTCATATGTGGAATTTAAGAAGCAAAATAAAAAGAATTATAGGATTGTTGCCAAAGAAGTCAGCTAGAAAGAGACTCCAAAGGCCAAAATCTGGGACTAGTTGAGCATCAAAGTAAGTAATGACAACAAGGGATTATAACCCAGGAGATAAAATAGAAATAAAATAGAGCCCATAGAGATTTAATCAACTGATGAGTAAGTTAAAACTCTGATGAGAAATGGGATGTTTACATGGTCTCTAAAAACCTCTCAGAAAAAGAAGTTACTTATTGCAACAGGAAAACGAGTAACTTTAGAATGGAGAAAACTTGCAGGCACCACTTTCATCCAGTGACCAAAGTTCACATGATCAGTAATAGGGAAATTAAAGTCCTGGGCCACCCCATAGGATCAACCAGAAGAACACAGCTTCATTTCTGCGATGCTCTCTTTAAAAACACATGAGTTTAATCATGAAGAAATAGCAGACAAACCCAAATTGAGAGACTTTCTATACAATACAGACAGAGATAGCACATGTAACTAGATGCAAGGAATAATTCTGAACTAGATGCTCTTGCTCTACTAGATATTACGGGCTAATGGGGTCTAAGGGTATTGATGCTGATTTCCTGATATTGATGACTGTATTGCAGTCAATTAGGAAAATATCCTTATAGGAAGGAAATGTACATGAAGTATTCTGCATATATAATTCGCATTCAGGGTGATGGAGCATTTTGTTGGCATTCTCAAATGGTTCAGGAAAAAAAGTCCTTTGTATTTTACTTAAACATTTTTTGTAGGTTTGAGATTATCTCAAGAAAAATAGTGGAAGGAGAAAAAATCCAGTGCAGGGATACCATAGCATCCCACCACCTTCCTGTGTATGTGTGGCATCTCCAGGCGCACCGTTCCTAGAGCCTTCCCCAGTCAACGGTGGCGCGGTCGCAGGACCAGCCATCTGAAGAACCAATCCCCCGTTTTCTGGAACTGGGAAGACATTGGAAGGCCCTTGTTCTTCCCACCCTCAAAGTAGGATATAAGTGTTTCTAAAATTCCTTATTTGGAACTTGGACTCTCTTCAGTTCATCTCTGAATGAGCTTTAACCCTTTTAGAAGTAGAACGCATCTCTCTTCACCCTCTAAGAAGGTGCGGGGGGTACAGAGGGGAGGGGGTGGAGAGAGTCAGAACTCGGTAAAAACAGGAAACCATAACTGCTTACAGGTGAAGACAGATGTGTGGGTTATTCTTCATTTGCACCTCCCCCTCTCCCGACCTTCTCTTTCCCTTTCTTCCTTGATTTTTACTCCAAGAGGCTGATCCCCACAGAAGACATGACCTGACGGGCAGGGTGGAGACTGGTGTTTCCTCCCCCGCCCGCTCCCCGCATCGGTGCTGCTGTTCTGACCTTGGCATCTCTCTGTGACTCCACCTCCCATTGGAAACCCCTTCCCCTGTCTCTGGCTCCTACTGGGTCCTGGAAGGGTTCGCCCCCTTCTCTCCCCTTGTTCTTTTGGGCATTGGGAAGGTGGTGGCTTTCCCAAATTTGAGGAATAGGCTTTCCCACAATAAAAGACAAGGCCTGGGCTGTACATGGTGGCCTTAATAAAAAAGCTACATATACTGCACGAGTACCTTCTTTTCATTCAAGAAGTGGCTTCCAGTTAAGTGATTTCAAGGATAAATCCAGTTTGTTTCAGGTTAGACTTGGGGAAGCTGTGAGGACAGAGGAGGAAACAATGGAGGTGTACTAGGTGGTTTGATGGTTCAATATAGTCACTGTTTCTCCTTGAGAAGGGCGGTGGGCCCCTGTTCTGATGACATGTGACTTGCTCCGGGCCACAAAGTAGGAGCAGAAGGAACGGAACCCCTGGCCCAGCGAAGTTTCATGAGTCTTCTCAAAGTCCCACCTTTTCTTTTCTCTCTGCTATGAGATGCACCTTCCTAAGGGCTGCGTGGATGTTCAGCCCGCATCCTGGAACGGGGAAGGC
This sequence comes from Mustela nivalis, assembly GCF_964662115.1. Taxonomy (NCBI): domain Eukaryota; kingdom Metazoa; phylum Chordata; class Mammalia; order Carnivora; family Mustelidae; genus Mustela; species Mustela nivalis. The sequence goes on along the minus strand of NC_139035.1, from coordinate 5,418,577 downwards.
GTGGAGAAGGCTGAGCTAGAGGCAGCAGGTCGTGTGAGCAAGAAGTGACCCTTCATTGTCGTCCGCCACTGAGACTTGATGTCGTCACCAGGACATAAGTTGGCTTAAGCCGATGAATACGAAAAGACAGCTTGCATTGAAAAATAAATAAATAAATAAATAAATAAATAAATAAAAAGGAAAAATTGTTTTTTAAAAAAGCACGAGCTGATGGTAAACCCACTTTGCACTATATCCTGGCTCTCTCCCACAACTGGAAGTCGGCCAGAAGAGAGCCAATCTCCGTGAGCAAACTCAAGAGCCAACAGCAGGTGTCCCAAGTAGGTCCTTCCCCCCCGGACAGCACTTCCAGCAGGGATGAGGCATCACCCTACAAGTGCTCAGGGCCCTGACCCAGAACCTCCAGGAATGAAGCAAGGCTGGTGAGTCTTTCACAATCGCCCCAGATGACATAATGCTTGGTGAGGCCCACCGGTGTAGAGAGGACATTTCCTTGAAGATCGCTGGCTTCCCTTGTTCTGAGGCCATGTTCAATAAGCAACTGAGGGCACAGTCGTCAGGGGGTGAGAATGCCTGGGGCAGGTCTGGTCGGCTTAACAGCAGCAAATAGCAAAGTGACATTCGGTGTTTATTCAGCTTGCTAAAACTCACTGGGCCTCAGCTTCCTCGACTGTAAAACGGGAATAATAATAGCACCTAACTCCCAGAGTGAGGATTATGAGCTCTGTGGAAAGTGTCCGGAGCAGTGGCTGGCCCAGAGCAAGTGCTGTCCGAGTGTTCACTGTTAGTGTTGTACATCAGACTCTGTGAGGTTGGTTCATGTCACTCTGCCTTTGAAAGCCAGTGCTGCGGGGGCATGCACTAAAGGAACTGAAGAACAAGCCCATAAAGAGTGGACTGATTTACCAAGTTCATGGTACTTGGAAGGGACCTCTCCGGGCAGCCAGAGTCCTTCCTCAGGGGATAACACGCATGCCTCATCTCGCCATGGGCCGTGATATTTGAAGCTGTAAGTAAAGATTGTAAGAAAAACGGTTTCAAATGGCTAACAAGTGTCTAGCGCACGATCTTCCCTCAAACAATGATGACCTTCTCCTCAAGCATGCTAAGTCTTTGTACTGTTGGCCAGAAACCACGCATTGGAAGGGAATGCCCGACAGCCTAAGGAGACTGGGATCGCGGACTCTGACTATGAGAGAAACCGCAGTCATCTCATTCCCACGGTTTCTGCACTGAAATAAATTCAGCCTTACCAGCTGATCACGTGATCTGAGGCTCGTGTAGGAGAACCGCACACTGGGTACGGACCTGTCAGCACCACACCTTTTCCACTTGTAAAACCATTGGTTTTCCTTCAAGATGGAGACCAAACATCCCCTCCTCTTTGGAGCTTTCTTGAACTCCCTCAGGGTCCCCGCTGTGTTCCCGTGGTATCTTCTCCATCTCCCATAACTATGTTCCTGTCACCTCCATTAGACTTCAGCTCCTCCTGAGTAACGGTGTCTGGGTGACCTTTCTAGACTGTGCAGCCGGCACAAGGTCCGGCACATAGTAGGTGCTCATGAAAGATTTGTCATTAAATCAGTACAACAGATCCTGATTGAACGTTATCGAATTAATGTGATGGGTACTGATTGCCCTGATTTCCTTACACGAGCCTGGCGCTAAGGCATGTGAACCTTCAGAGCCTTTCCAGAACAGAGGAATAAGCCAGTCCAAACTGGGGGAGGTGGCCACCCCCCTCCCTCAGCTCTGTCAAGGGCATGCTTGGAGAACCTCATGCTATGAGGACGAAGGCACTTCAAAGTAGGTAGAGGACCAGGAGATGACCTTGGGCAAGAAACGTTGACACCAAACAGTATTTAGTCAACAGACATTGTCCAGTGCCAGCAGGTGGAGGCCGTGAGAGAGACTCAGTTCCTGCCCTCACCAACCCTACAGGCCTAGGCGGAGACAGACCACGGGAATGACAGTTCTGCGTGACCGGTGTTGGGACTGGAAGGGGAAGGGACAGGGAAGGGCCTTTGAACGTGTGGCAGGAGAGACAATGTCGGAGGCGAGAACCAGCTGTGGATCATGCTGCTTTGAGGAGGGAGAGCCACGTGTTCTGTCCCACGGCAGGAGCGGGCGCGTCGCCTCCTCCTCTCTCAGGAGGGGCGCGTCTGGGGCATCACTGGCAAGAGCCTCTCCACCCTCTTCCCTGGAGCCTGTGGACGGATCACCAGGCCCGCCGCCGCCCGTCTGACACTTTGCCTGAAATATCCCTCTGCTGCCGGGGAGGGTCCGTCCTGTCCCGGCCGCCCCCAGAGACAGCGCCTGACCCTGCTGCGGCCACCGGCAATGGAACCCACAGATCTGACCTTCTACTCCGCTCCCGCCCTGTCACCTTGCCTCGCCGCTCCTGGGAAGCAGAAGAGGCGTGCGGTAAGTAGACACAAGCCCAGGAGACGTGCGCGTTCCCTCGGGGTGAACAAACCCCGCAGGAAAAAAGAAGTAAGAATATCCACTGACATTTATTATTACTGATAGCACTTGAATGAAGCAAAGAATTTAACAAAATATGTAAGATATATATGTGTGTATAAATATACTTTTTTTTTTTTTTTAAATCACAAGTGGATGATAGATTTAAGAACTGCTTTTCTGATCATCCAGAAAAGACAACGACGTTTATTTAACAGGAAACTGCATTTGGGTGAGATTAGCCACAGGGCCACGAGCCCGAAGCAGGGACATGGCTCCGACAGTGGGCGACAAGACGGGCGAGCAGGGGGAGGGGGGAGTTGCGAGTCTACAAACATCAGAGAGACCAGAAAGGGGAAGGCGCCCAGATTCAGCTGGAGTGAGCCCGGCTGGGGGGCTCCTGGGATGTGGGGGGTGGGAATGGGGGAGGGGGAGGGAAGTGCAGCCCAGGCTGCGGCCCAGGGAGCTCAGACGTTGCTTGAGGGATGGGCTGATGCTCAGGTTAACTGCTCAGGAGCTGGAGACAAGGTGACAAGATTGTTCCCATGTGTGGGGGAGACCAGGGTCTGGTTATCGCTGGGATTTGACAGGCCAGTTGGGGCCGGTGGCGATGGAAAGCGCATCCGAGCCGGAGAGAGAAAGTGATGGGCCGCTGAGGAAGTGTGCAGGGGAGCAGAGCCGGCCCTCACGGAGGGTTTCGGGAGATGAGCTGGAAAGGGAGCTTGGGGCCAAAGTGGTCCCGAAGCAGGAGTTTTCACTTAGGTTTGATAAATCGTAGGGAGTCCTTCCCCGACTCATGTATCCAACAAGTATGTACCGTGTGCAACCCAAGGGCTCCCCCAGGTGCCGCGTGTGTGTGTGTGTGTGTGTGTGTGTGTGTGTGTGTGGTGGGGAGCAGAGCCGCTCCCGTTCTGCTGAGGCTGGGGCTGCCTCTGGAGACTTCGGGTCGCTCCCAACCAGGAGCCCCAGGCTCCGTCCTGTGCCTGGGGAGCCCTGCCAGCTACAGAGGTAGGTGAGGCTGCGGCCTGGTCCCGGCTGAGGGCCAGGCTGTGAGCCGGGCACGGCAGTAGGAAGGGGTCACGCTGCGGGGGAGGGCGCTTGGCAGGGTCAGTCACCGGTAAGGCCCCCCTAGCCAAGCCCTCCAGCAGGGGACGCAGGGAAGAAGCGTCCCGTCCGTGGCCGGGATGGAGGGCGAGGAAAACGGAGCCAGGAGGGGGGGGGGGGGCAGGCGGCCGAGGGTGGCCGGGATGGAGGGCGAGGAAAACGGAGCCAGGAGAGGGGGGGGGCAGGCGGCCGAGGGTGGCCGGGATGGAGGGCGAGGAAAACGGAGCCAGGAGGGGGGGGCAGGCGGCCGAGGGTGGCCGGGATGGAGGGCGAGGAAAACGGAGCCAGGGGGAGGGGGGGCAGGCGGCCGAGGAATGGACGCCAGTCTTCGCCCCCCTCAGCCTGCGGCGGGCTCGTCACCGGTCGGCGTGGCCAGGGGACCCCCGCCCCCTGCTCTTGCGGTCTTCCTGCCCGTAGTCGTCCTCCTCCTCCCGCTCTGTCTGAAGCTCCCTCACCTGCTCTGGAGGCTTCTGGTAGATCATCCGATTCCTGGGAGCAGTGAGGATGAGGGGAAGGGTTTGCCCTCACTCAGGCTGGGGAGCTGGGCCTAGAGCTCCCTAGGGGAAAAGCAGCCCTTGGACCTGCCGCCCCTACCCGTGCCGATGCGAAGGGCCCCCGGGCTGCAGGCTGGCTCCGAGTGGACAGCAGGTGGCAGCTAGGTGGCTCCTGAGCTCAGAGTGTTAGAGGGGCAGTCTGGTTCCACCAGAGCAGGAGGGACGAGCTCGGCCCCAGGCTGGCCCCCGGAGGCCACAGGAAGCCTGGGCAATCACGGGCCTTGCAGCCAAGCACCAGGGCTGCGAAGCCACTTGGAGGCAGCTGTCCCCACGGGCGGTGTGAGTGCAAAAGGTCACGAGGAGCGGTGACACTTGCCCCCACTCCTGCCCACAGGCTGTCCGCGAACACTCACGGCTTTGTGTCCTCAGCCTCGCCCTTCCCCCGGCAGCAGCAGCAGTAGATGACAACGCCCAGGACGATGAAGGCTGCAGCCAGGCCCCCCGCGATGCCCGCATACAAGGCCACGTTCATGGAAGCTGCAAGAGACAGAGCAGGGCAGCTGCATCTCCCGAGGCGTGACCTGAGCCCAGGCCTCTGGGGATGAGGAGCCCTGGTGAGGGAAGCCTCTGGACGGGCCCAGCCTTCCTCCCAGCCCAGGGAGGGCTGCCAGCTCCCAGTAACACCCCGGGAAGGGCCTGGCCTTGCAGGGAGGAGACGGGGGTCTAGAGACACTCGTCAGGATGGAGTGGGCGCAAAGACACCCAGGCTAATAGATCGGTGTCCCAACTCTCCCTGGGCGACCCAGGCTCCTAAAAAGTCCCCAGCTGTCTGCCATGCCAGCTCTGGCTCTGGCCTGTCCTTGAGCGGGTGCGGGGGACCCGCCCCAGAAACTAGGGTCCAGACTCTGTGGCAGCTGACTCTGGACGCTTCCCTCATGCCCACTGAGTGGCCCTAAAGGCAGGCAGGGCTGAGCAGGTCTCCAGAAGTCAGTCTGAGGCTCTGCTTCCCAAGAACCAAGGGAACTGGCCTGACCTCTAGGCAGGGGAGCATCCGACAGAGGTCACCCCAGGTTACCCTGCCAGCTGGTGTCCCTACAGAGGCTCCCCAATTCACCACCACCAGGTCTCCCTCAGCTGTCTCTCTGGACCCCGCACCAGTGACCCGGCCTCCGTCAGACCGAGGCTGACCCCCCCTGCCCCCAACCCGCTCTTACGAAGTCTGATGGCCACGGTGATGTTACAGGACTCGGTCCCCACCTCATTGCTGGAGGTGCAGATGTAATAACCCGACATGTCCGTGGAGATGTTCTTCAGAGACAAGATCTGGCCTGCGACTGGGAAGGAAGAACAGGGGGACGAGGCACGACTGGTCGGTGAAACACCGAGACACCTGGAGGCCCGAATTCCCAGGAGGACACAAGCGCGGCCGTCGACCTCGTCTATGTGGAGAGAGCGTCCGCCTCGAGGCCTCCCAGGACGACAGCAGGCGGGTCGCACAACCCTGCAGTGCTTAGAACGGAGTCAGGCCCCTGGGTTCGAAGCCTGGTTCTGCCAGATTAATTTTGTGACCTTGGCCCAGGAACTTAGCTTCCCTGAACCTTAGCTTCTGTATTTATAAATAACAAGAGTCCGTGTGAGGCACGGCAAGAGGGAGCATGAAGCGGGGCAGTGATCAGTGCAGGCCGGCCTGAGAACACGCGACCTGTCGCACGTGCACGGGAAACATAAAATGCATATGTATTACCTCAAAGTGCTTTCTAACAAGAAGGTATGGTCATAACCACTTTTCTGCTCTTTGGAACCTGTGTCCTTGAGCTTGGACTCGTGGAAGAAGTCTTTGAGAAATCGAGACCAGTCCAGCGTCCTCATGAGAATCCTTCCTGCTAAACCTGGGATCCGGTGAATTCCTCTACCTTGAAAGCGAGAGCTTCATGCTCAGACGTCTTTCGATGCCCTGTCCTCAAAGACGCTTTGTCACAACTGCTGTTTTGAGTGGAGAGTTAGACACCTCTGCCTCTGTCTGCAGCAGAGGGGGCCTCGTGAGATCCTGCTGCACCAGGCAGCTGGATTTCATCCAGGGAGATGCTGGACCCGGCAGGTGGGACCCGGTCACAGCACGGCTCAGACATTCCAGAAGTGGCTCCGAATCTTCAGGAACGAGTCCAGGCTTCCTCCGACTCCCTTATTTCCCTTAGTGTTATACCCTCGAGCTCCATGTTGTTGCAAATGTCAAGATTTCCCTCTTTTTTATGGCTGAATAATATTACATTGCATACACATAACACCTCTCTATCCATTCGCCTGTGGGTAGACACTTGGGCTGCTTGCGTATCTTGACTCTGTAAATAATGCTGCTATATGGGGTTCCCCGGGGGCTCAGTCGGTTAAGCCTTTGCCTTCGGCTTGGGTCATGATCTCCAGATTCTGGGATCAAGCCCCGCATCCGGCTTCCTGCTCAGCAGGGAGTCTGCTTCTCTCTCTCTCTCTCCCTCTGCCCCTCCGCACTGATCATTTTCTCTCCCTCTCTCAAATAAATAAATAAGTAAAAATCTTTAAAAAAAATAATGCTGCTATAAAGGGATGCATGTAAACCTTTGAATTTGTGCTTTTGTATTCTTTAAGTAAATACCCAGTAGTAGGATTACTGGATCAGAGTGTAGTTCTGTTTTTAGCTTTTTGAGGAACCTCCATACTATTTTCCACATATGTTGGAATTTAAGAAACAAAAGAAATGAACAAAGGGGAAAAAAGAGACAAATCAAAAAATAGATGCTTAACTCGAGAGAACAAACTGATGGTTACCATAGGGGAGCGGGTGGGGCATGGGTTAAATAGGTAATGGGGGTTAAGGGGTGCCCTTGTGATGAGCACAGGGTGATGTATGGAAGAGTCACTATCCTGCACAAGCAGAACTAATATTACATGGTGCGTTAACTAATTGCAATTAAAATAAAAAGGTAAAAAACCCGAACAAATCCAAGCTTCTGAATAGTATCACAGGGTTACAGATCTGGTCCTACGCTTACCTTAGCTTTGTCTCTGGCCAGTTCCCCACTGTGCGGCCACTCCACCCCGCAGCCCCCACCCCTGCCACGGCCTCCAGTCTCTTGCCTAATTGCATCTGGTGTGGGTTTCCCTTGTCTGGATGTGCTCCTCCCTATCCTTCCTCAAATGTGCGGTCCTGTGATTTTTGTCAGCAGTCTTGTCTGGGAAGTGGAACAAATACTCAATCTCCAAGGTCACAGAGGTAACCAGAGGCTTGGAGAAATTAAGGTACTCGCCAAATGTCACAAAATTAAGAAATGATAAAGCATAACCAAAATGCTGTTTTAGGTCTAGAACTCTCTGGAGCAGTTGACAATTTTCCATTTTCCTACGTATCATAAAAAACAACGTAGGTTCATTATGAGAATGTGTCCATGACACGAAGCTATTACTTGCAGTCGGTTGAGTGGAGGAAGCCTCAGGGGCCTGATCGCGATAGCCCTGCACAAGACGAAGACAGTCTCTGTCCCCGCGTGAAGGGGACAGACAAGAAACCAGGGTGGTCACAGGTAATCAGTTAGAAACAGAAATGCTACTTGAGCTTATGGCAAGGGAGTTTAATCTCATCTGAAGGGTCAGGGAAAGCCGGTATAAAGAACAAAGAATGAAAAAACCATCCATAATTTCACCAGCTAGAAATACCAGCTGATGATTTGGGTTATTTTCTTCCTATCTTTCCCTATGTACTTTCTTCAGATTGTTCCCTAGAAACCCACAGCTGTCTTTATTTTCTCGATGCTCTTTCTCTATAAAATGCTACTGCTTCTACCCTAGAATTTCACGCCTCAGAATGTTTTCTGGAATATTGCTTACCTGTGACAGTAACATATGGTACTAAAAAAGCAGTCCATGACCAAAGCAAAATTTGAAATCAGTGAAAGAGGGTTAAATACGCTTTTTAACAACAGAACTCTCAGAGCTTCTAATGTGTTAATAAGCATTGCGTGTCCCTAAATGGTGATGATAGAATAATGGTCTTCTTTTCTTTTTAATTTTTTAAAAATTAAAGTTAGCTAACATACAGTGTATTATTACTTTCAGAGGTAGAATTTAGTGATTCATCAGTTGCATATAAAAGCCAGTGCTCACGAAGTGCCCCCAACGCCACCACCCGGTCACCCCATCTCTCCACCCACCTCCCTCCAGCAGCCTTCAGTTGATTTCCTGTCGTTAGGAGTCTTGTAACTCCCTGTTTCTTTCTTTTTTTCCCAAAGATTTTATTTATTTGTTTGTTTGTTTATTTATTTGAGAGCACACAAAGGCAGGGGGAGCAGGAGAGGGAGACGCAGACTCCCCGCTGAGCAAGGAGCCCGATGTGGGGCTCGATCCCAGGACCCTGTGACCATGACCTGAGCCAAAGGCAGAGGCTTAACTGAATGAGCCACCCAGGTGCTCCTTCTCTCCACTTTTATCTTATTTTTCTTTCCCTACTGCTAGTTCATCTGTTTGGTTTCTTAAACTCTAGATATGAGTGAGATCATGTGGTATTTGTCTTTCTCTGGTTGACTTATTTCGCTCAGCATAATACCCTCTGGTTCGATCCACCTTGTGGCAAATGGCAAGATTTCACTTGTTTTCATGGCTGAGTAATATATATCTCATCTTTTTAAAGAATCATTTTTTAAATTTAAATTCTATTGATTAACAGTGTATTATCAGTTTCAGAGGTAGCGCTCAGTGATTCATCAGTCTTCGAGAACACCCAGTGCTCGCGGCCCTGGGCCCCCCTTATCATCCATCACCCAGTTACCCCATCCCCAACCCCCTCTCCTCCAGCAGCTCTCAGTTTATTTCCTATCATTAAGAGTCTCTTTATGGTTTGTCTTCCTCTCTGATTTTGTCTTGTTTTATTTTTCCCTCCCTTCCCCAATGCTCCTTTGTTTTGTTTCTTAAATTCCACATATGAGTGAAGTCACGTGATGTGTCTTTCTCTAGACTTACTTTGCTTAAGGTGATGCCCTCCAGTTCCGCCCACAGCACTGCAAGTGGCAAGATACCATTTTTGTGATGGCTGAGGAATATTCCATTATATATATGTATGTGTCTGTGACACTGGATTCAAGCCCCTGGACCCCCCACCTTCCAAACGGTGGCTGCTCTTCTACTTGTAGACTGGCAATATTTGTTTACTCAGAAACTCCGATCGAGGTTTCGGGTGTTCCAAATGATTTGAGAACTATCTAGTTGTATTCGAGGGAGGAGACAGACTTAGGGTCCTCCGGCTCCTCTACCATCTTAACTCCTTCTCCCTGACAGTCTTATTTCCTAAATGAACTGGATTTTTCTTTTAAGAGGCATCTTGGGGCACCGGAGTGACTCATTCTGTTGAGCACCCGACTCTTGATTTCGGCCCAGGTCATGATCTCAAGATTGTGAGATAGAGCCCTGTATCAGACCCCACACTCAGCACCGAGTCTGCTTGGGATTCTCTCTCTCCCTCTGACCCTCCCCTGCTCACTCGCTTTCTCTCTCAAATAAATAAAATCTTTTAAAAAATAGAGGCATATTGAAGGAACACACTTTGGGAAATGTTCTAAGACCCTGGAATACATATGGGGATTCTAGCCCTCACCCAGATTCCTACTCCTCTAGAGCGTGTGAGATTCCGCCCATGTGTAACGTGTCCACAGCGCAGCGCACACATCAGGACAGGACTTCAGACGGCCTCCAGGGCCTTTCCGGTTATCAGAGCCCAGCTTGGGACTCTTCCCCAAAGGAAACAGGGGATATTAAAGAAGCTGGTCTGGAATTAACTGGTGCATCTCTCGTGCTACCCGATCTGCTCGGATTCTGAGCGGGGGCTCCAAAGCCCCTTTTCCTCTTGGAAAGGACCTAAAACATTTGCTGAAATCCAGCTAAACCTCATGTTTTCGCTGCAGTGGCGCCACCTTGTGGGAAACAGGAGGAACTACAGGACAGTCCGCCTCCCGCTTCTCTGGGCTGGTCCAGCTGGGGAGAGATTTCCCCACCGAGAAGCCCTGGTCTCCCAGAGGCACGGGTGTCAAATTGGCAAGACTTAACTTTCCTGTCCCCGGACTCGGGATCCCAGAAGTACTCTCCTTCCTTCTTTGATATCCAAATTCCTAGTCTTTCAGTGCATGAAGTTAGCTGGCTTACAAAGGATGCCTAGAACTATCACCCCGGGGCGGAGGCGACGGGGGGGGGGGGGGGGGGGGAGGGGGGGGTGGTCTCCTCTTTGCTCTTTACAGCCTTCAGGGAGGGTGGTATGCTGGTCGTCCTAGGTTTTCAGAGGAGGATACTAAGGGTCAGAGAGGCTGTGAGTGACTTACAGCCACTAAGTGGAGACGTCGGGACTGTCCCTTTCCCTGCTGGATTGCTTCCACCGATGACTTAGTGGAAGGAAGCAATCTCTATTGTCTTCAGACAGAGCAGAGCGGAGGAACCCGACTCTCAAACTGTGCCCTATGGACGGAAATGTTTCAAAAATCAGAACTGGGTTTGCTCCTACTCCAGGACTCGATAGGCAGGTGGAGTCCAGAGCCTCCGAGGACAAGCCGCCTCCATCCCAACACCGGGCGCAGGCTTGCGTTGTTTCACCATTAACCACGCTCCTGGCTGCCACGCCCAGATCTGGACTCTGACTCTGAGCAGAAGCTTTTTTTTTTTTTTTTAAGATTTTATTTATTCTTTTGATAGAGAGAGAGAGAGCATAAGCAGGCAGCAGGCAGGGGGTAGAGAGAGAGAGAAGCAAGCTCTCCACTGAGCGGGGAGCCTGACTGGGGTCTCAATCCCAGGACCCTGGGATCATGAGGTGAGCTGAAGACAGACGCTTAACCAACTCAGCCACCCAGGCGCCCCACTCTGAGCAAATCTTAACTTGGAGCAGGATGACGTTCTTCCAAAGTATGTATTAGCGTCTCCCCATGACCTTCTTTTGTGTCCTCAGGTTTCTCTTCTTTTGAATCACTGGAGGATGAAGGATTGCCCTGGCCCAACGCGCAGGTTCTGCAGGAACCCCGGTGGCTGCTGCTCTCACAGCAGTACCTCCCTCCTCCCTGCAGCGCATGCTCCCTACCCTGGACGGCGCAGATACTCACCCCCCCCCCCCCCGGGATATCTGTCACACCCTCCCCACTCATCCTGAAGGATGCAGCTCACATACCACACAGCTAATGACACCGAGCCTCACGGAGTTCTAACTACCTACCAGCATGGTCTCCATGCGTTACATGGACTTTTATTTAATCTCAGGAACTCTATGAAGTATGTACTAGTTTTATGTCCATTTTACAGATGGAGAAACTAAGGCACAGAGGCTAAGTCTGTTGCCATGGTCACGTAGCTAACAAGTGGCAGGGCCAGGATTCAAGCCCACACCATGCTCTTAGCCAGCTTGTAGTGCCAGCTTGGGTGCCCCCTCCTTGGAGAAACCTTTTATCCCTTTATGCATCCTCTGACTTACAACACCCTTGACTATAAAACTATGACGGCGTTCGCCATATAGCCTTCGGCCCTGGGTCTCTCTATACGTGCCTTGCTGGAAGAAAGGGTCGACCAACCATTGTCCATGGCAGACCTTGGTGACTATTGCTGGAGTCACTGGGTCATGCCCAGGCCAGACAGGCGGCACCTTAGACCCACAGGAGAGCTGCCAGGGGGTTTCCAGAAATTCCAGACACACTCGACAACAATTTTCCAGTCAGAAATTTGTAAACAAAACTGGACACCTATTGAGATCCACAACATCCTTTCTAATTTACCTTGCAGTGAGAGGGTTCTGTTCTTGTTTTCTCTTTTTTCTTTTTTTACTTTTAAGTTCTCATTTGGCTCCCAAATGAGTGAAAGACAAACTGACAAAGTTCGTCCTGTTCGACCAAAGCCCCAGTCTGTACATTCCCCCTGTCAACCGACCCGGCCCCAGGAGGCCTTTCCCTAGCGCACCCCACCCCACTTCTCACCCGTCTCCACCCACGGCTTCACCCGGCCCTGCCCACCTCCTCCTCACCCACACTGAGCGGAGAGACCCCAGAAGTTAAGCCAACGGGCACCTCTCAGGACTTGTCTGTTCTGATCTCCAGGGGAACTGGCTGTGCCGGCGGTACTGGGGATCCGAGATGCCGCCTGAGGTGTCCCCACACCAGTGGACACCACGGTAATGACAGTAAGATATCTATATAGGGTTTTTTTTTGTTTTTCAGTTTGTTTCCTGACCGAAGGTCAAATGCCAGCTGCCTGGCACAAAGCAGGTCTCCAGGCAACCAGAGCTGGACCTAACGTCTCCTTCCCTGAGAACAGGGGACCCTTATGGCAGACCTGCTCGTGCAGTTGGGTGTGGCCACAAACGGAAGGCATGTTTGGGAAGGGGGGTTCTGCGGAGCCCGAGATGGACTAGGCTGGATAGGGAATGTGGATGGGAATTCTCGTCCTTGAGTGCAGCCCCAGCCCTGGACTTGAGGCCTCGGGTGTGTACTGCAGGACACGATCACAGGGCGCCTGGGGGCTCAGCTGTTGAGCAGCTGCCTTCGGCTCGGGTCATGATCCCAGGCTTCTGGGGTCGAGCCCCACATCAGGCTCCCTGCTCAGCGGGAAGCCTGTTTCCCTCTCTCCCACTCCCCCTGCTTGTGTTCCCTCTCTCGCTGTGTCTCTCTCTGTCAAATAATTTAAAAAAAAAAAAAAAAAAGGACATGATCACAGTCAACATTAAAAGCACACTCAGTGCTTTTGCACAGAGTGGCTAACCGACATGCTTACTCACAGGAGCTGAGCTGCGGGGAACAAAGGTAGCAGGTGCACACTTATTATGTGCCTCTATTGAGTGCTTTACGAGACTTTCATTTTCCGCAACAGCCTATGAGATGGGGATTGTCACGAAAAGACATGCTGCGGGGAGGAAGCGGGAGGCCGAGGGCAGCCCTTCAGGGAGGCCTGACTGGTCAGGCCAGGAGCTGGAGCCCTGGGCAGCCCTAGCCAATCACCTGCATTTTGGGGCGGGGGCGCGTCTTCCCCTGCTGACCCCGTTACCTGCTGGGGCTGGCCGCTCCTTGTTGAGGATATCATAGCTCTTCCAGCTGTACTGAGGGGCCGGAGAGCCTTCCTTTGATTGGCAGGTCAGCTGGATGTTGTTCCCAATCACGGTCTCTCCCTCGATGGCGCAGTCTGGTTTGGAGGGGGCCACTGTAGAGGGGAAGAACAGGGTGAAGGCATGAATCCAGGGTGAAGGCGCTTGGTGACAGCCACCTCCCACCGCAGACACACACACAGAAAAAGTCAGAGCCTACTGGTGAGAAATAGTGCTGCCAGATCAATCTGCCCCAAACACCTCCTCGGCGGCCTGGCACCGTCACAGAGAGGCAGTGCACACGGACATCAGGGGCATCCGAGTGCAGGATTGGAGTCAGCACCATTATAAAGGTGGGGATACTGAGGCCCAGGGAGGAGACTAGGCAAGAGCCGGGGCGACTGGAGCCCAGGTCTTCTGACACCATCTCCAGTGCTCTCTCCACCAGCCCACACAAGCTCCTTCTGATGTTGGCCCATCTGTGCCATTTTAGGTAGACCTTGTAGTCCCCCCCCCACCCCGTGTTCCTGTCTGTAAGGCAAGGGGACAACAGACTTTCTGTAAAGGGTCAAAGGTAATATCTCAGATGTTGTGGGCCACATTACAGTCTCTGCCACTGCTCCTACGTTTTTAATAACTATAAATGTAAAAACCATTCTTGGCTTGCAGGCCATGTACAAACAGGCCTGGGCTGGATTTGGTCATGTTTCCCTGGCCCTGGGTTAGGGGAAAGCTCCTCTCTTTGAAGCCCTTCCCCTCAGACTTCTTAGGAAAGTTCCCTTTGTGTTGAGCACTTCCTTCATGGATAAAATGTACGTGCTCGGAGTAGATGGGTGACGGGAGAGACCCCAGGTGGCTGCAGAGTTGTGTGCTGGGTGGACAGTGAGGCCCAAAGGGGTGGGGGTGGGGGATGGCAGAGACCAGGAAAGGGAGGCCTACAGAAAGGTTATAAAACCACTCACAATCCTAACCTGATCACCCACAATTCCTGAGGATCTTAAGCTGGTCCAGTCCCTTGGCGCTCCCGTACCACTGCGCAGGCTGGCTCATTCTACAAACCTTATTGGGCACTTCCTGCATGTCTGAAAGTGCCTGGTACTGGGATCACATACTGAGTGAGTTCCCGTGTTCAAGGAGTCCAGTGGGGGCAAAAGTCAAGTGACTGGACAATGACTGGGCTGGAGGCAAGACTGCGGGGACAGGGAAGGCACAAGTGAGCGACATCCCCACAGCCTGGGCTGTGACCTGCAGGAAGAGTGAGAGTAAGCAAGGCCAGTAGTGGAAATGGTGGTGGTCAGAGAGGTAAGGGCCCTCCACACAGAGGGAACAGCATGTGCAAAGGCCCTGAGGCAGGAAGAAGTGTCAAGGATGCTTGAGACTTCACGTAGTGTCCTTGGGGCGGGAAGGGGGAGAACACGCAATGCATAGGTTTATTGCTGAATCTCCCTTGCCAGGAATGTCCCTCCAACTCTTTCTTCAGACCCTTGGATGGTCTGCTTGTCCTGGTCTATAGCACTGTGCACTGTACAATCCAGACAGTACGGATCTACAGAGAGTGTCGCAGCCCCCGCTCCCTGCCCCCCCCCCACACCCCAAGTGGCTGCAGGAAGCTACCCCGGATGTACCCAGCGGCCACTTCTGGTTTTTCTCTGAGACCGGCAAGGGGTTCTTCGGCGTGTGTCCCCCACAGCTCCTGCTGCTCCTGTGAGGGCCACTAGGTGTGGAGCAAGCATGGAGCAAATAAGAGGCACTCCCTCACACCAGCCCCAGTTGGGCAGCCCCTAAAACTAAGAGGCCCAAGCTTGGTTCAAGAGCCACCTTTTTATATCCTGGCCCAGGGCCCGGGGACTGAGCAGCCTGGGCAGGAAGAGGCTGCTGCCTTCAGCCCTCCACCCCGCAGGCCCAGCAAGTGGGTACAAGGGAAGCCGACACTGCTTCCCCAGAGACCGGCTCTAGGTGAAGGCTGATGAGCCAAATTTGCCTCCTGAACTCTCCAGAGGTACAGGGACAGCCCTCTCCACGCATGAAAACCACCCAGCCTGTTTCCCAGGTGGGCCTTGAGCAGGGCGCTACAGCTTCATCTCCCAGTTAGAGAGCCCGCCTGGAGTATAAGGTGCCCGGAGAGTGTCACAGCGAGGCAGCGTCCGACTTGGTGTGCATGACCGTGGTCAAGCCTTTCTGGGATCCAAGACAAAAAGGGGACAGAACAGACCAAGGCAAAGGAGCATCTAGAGAAGCATGAAGGAGCAAGCTGGCCACGACTGGGGGCTAGCTTTGCCCGGGAAGTTATTAAGGCAAATCCTTCATTCAGTCCCGAGGCAGCAGTGGGGTAACAAGAGACCAACCACCCCCAGGAGACCAGCCTTAAGAAGGCGTGTGTCAGGTTTCTGTCCGTCGCCCCACACACATCCAGGGGCCCTTACCCTCAGCCCCCAGTCCGTCCCCCCGCCCTGGCTGACCCTAGGCACCCCCCCCCCACTGTCCTGATCCTTCTCGAAGGGGTCCTCCCCAGACCCCGAGCATCAAAACCTCTAAGCAGCGCTCGTTCAAACAGCCCCTCTTGCGAGGCTGTGAGGCCTGTGGGGCCCCCGAGATCTCGGGGTCCTGGGTGGGCTCCTCCTGCGTCCCCCAGACTGAAGGCAGCCTCTCCCCAGAGGGCAGGGCCGGGCACCGCGCCGCCCCGAAGCCTGCACCTCCCGCTGCCGGCGCCAGGGGGCGCCAGAGTCCGCGGAGCCGCCGGTCCTGGCCGCCGCTTGCCCGGCGCTAGGTCAGGGCTGAGGAGCCGCGGCCGCCAGGTGGCTTTCCCCCTCCCAGCACCCCCCTGCCCCGGCGACCCGCTCCGTGCGCTCCGCCCCGCCGGAAGCCCTCCGCTCCCCGAGCTTCTGGGAGTCCTCCAGCCGGCGCGGTGGCCCCGCAGAATGAGAGCCCGTCTCCCTAACTACAGCCCCGCAGCAGGGCAAACCCAAGTCTCAGGTTTTCCTGGTTTCCTCACAGACGGTACAAAATGCTCTCTCTCCTCCTCGCTCCCGCTGTAAAGCAAAACACGGAGAGCAGGACCGCAGCCCAAGCCCGTCTCTCCCCGCGGCCGGACCGGGAGCAGCCCCCACACGCCCGCCACGGGGTCTGGCCGCGGTCGCCGCAAACCAGCGCGGCCGGCGGGAGGGGGACCGCCGCGGGGACGTGGATGCGGGAGGCCCGCACTCGACGGCCCGAGCACACCCGCGACGGAAGCCAGCCCGGTCCGCACGGCCTCCTGGCTCGCCCCTCGCAGCCCGCTTCCCGCGCACGTGCGAGGAAGGGGACGAAGACCCCTGCGGGCGCTCGGGGCTCACACCCTCGGGGACAGTGTCCTCGGAGCCCGCCCGTGCTCAGTGAGCCTCCGGTGCTCCAGGCGCTCCGAGGGCCCTTGGGTTTTGGGCCAGGACCGAGTCCAGGTTCGCAACACGTGGCTCCCCCGCCGGCACCATCGCGGCCACCGGTTTGCGGCCGTGGACGCACGAGGGTCGTAAAGGAGAAGGCGCGCCGCCTGGTTTCCGGCAGCCGCCCGGGGCCCCAGGCCCCCGTCAGGCCGGAAGGGGAGACCGATCTCCTCCCAGACACCTCCCAGAGGTCTCACAGGTACGGACTCGGGGCGGGGGTCCCCTCAGGTCAGAAACCCCCGAAAGCGGGGGCAGGAAAGAACTTCCGAAGGGAAAGGAATCGCGCAGGTCCGGCCTGGGGGGAGGAACCGTAAGAACGTCGGTGTGAAAGCGCGAGCGGATGTGCAGTTCGACCTGCCGGGTCAGGCGGCCCGAGGCCGTGGCTCCACCCTTAGGGCCCCCAGAAGTCCACGGAGTCCGAGTGGGCCCTGACCTGTCTCCGGGGTGACCTCATAGGGTCTAAGGCGAGCCCTTGGGGCGCCAGTCTGGGGTTTATACGGACTCACGGTGGCCAAGAGGCATGCAGGTGTCCCCCAGGAGGGCGGACAGGCGGGCCTGGGCCTGGTCTCTCTGCAGGGACACCCACCCTTTGTCTGTCTCTGCGCCGGCGACACAGGGAGGGAGCACACAGGGTGGACAGCCCCCTGCGCGTCGTGGGTCGTGCTCGTCACAACCTACGGCCTTCGACTGTACGCTCGAAAGGCTTAAGAAGCGATTCTCCGGAGGCTGTGGGCTGAACACGTCTCCTGGAAGATGAGGCCCATTATGTGAGCCGGGGTCGGCTGGCCCTCCGCGGGGCCCTGGGACCCACCCACTGTCCAGGTCAGGACCCCCAGACACCCTGACCTAGTCCCAGACATTGATTCTCGGCTTCAGGTGGCCCAAACTCTGCCCCCACGGGTCCCATTCTGTGCCAATAGGAAGGACCAAAGTAGGGTATTCGTGACCCAAGTAAAAGACCCCAAAGGCTGTAAGGAAGCAAAGCCTATCAGGGAGGCCCTGCCCCGGGGGCATTGGGGGCAGCAGTGGGAACGAGCTCCGGACAAAGACAAACGGGTCAGAACCACAGTCCTCCTCTGACCCGGGGCCTAAAGCAGAGGTGCAGGAAGACGGTGGTCCCGAGGCTTCTCAGTGGCGTGTGTGGGGAGATCTCTGCAGCCCCGACGGCCCACGGGGAAACTGATCCAGACAGAGACAGGTTGTAAAGTCACAGGAGCTCTCACCCTGATGTTTAAGGTGTGGTGGTTGGGGGGGAGGCGTCTGCCGTCCACCCCGGTCATGATCCCAGGCGTCCTTCAGGACAGGGACTTGGAGGAATATTCCCAAGCAGCTGCTGAAACTCCCTTTGTTTCCAGGAAATTCCCTGTCTTCTCTGGCCCAACACGGACTGCCTATCCCCCCTTGTTGGCGGGAAGACATGGCATCTGCTCGGAGCCGATGAGCTCCTGAGCCAGGAACCTTTCTCTGTCCTCTGGCAGCACTTTCTTCTGCCTCCCCATCCGCCTTTTCCCGGTTCTGCACCACCTTGGGTGCAGCCTGCATTGGTGGCTGCTAGACCGTCTTAGGTGCTTCAGGCACCGGGCTCCTCCCTTCACTGTTGGAGCAAGACGAACACCCTCTGGACCTGACACCCCCCCACTCCAGATTTCCCCACGGGTCTCAGGTGAAACATAATTCAGTATTTAAACTAAGTTTGTTGCTTTAATTAAGATAGATATGTCTTTTCAGTTCTCGGCAGTAAACGTGAAACTTTTATTCAATGTCAAGGTTTACTGAAGGTCAGATGACCTCGTGTTATGTCTGTTGCAACTTGTTAGCAAGAAGATGACTACACGGATGGTTAATCATCTAGAAGTTTTCTTGGGTGATTGTTCAGATAACTTTCAAAGTCTTTGATAAACTAAAACTTTGAAGTTTTGCTTCAATGATAAATGGAATTGAATTTATTGGACATCTAGGTCGTTTCCAAATAGGATAAAGTGTAAGTCCTTAATTACTGGACATAGGTTTGTGCTTTTGACTTCTTACTGTAAAGAAACTAAGGATATTTAAATCTGTTGGTAAACATGTTTTGTGCTTAACTTGTTCACAAATTTGCCATTTAAAGAATTATGGTGTAACAGTTCACAACTGTTTACTCCTCAGTCTTTACTGGAGATTAAGGTTTCTAAAGAGTGCAAAATTCTGCCAACTGTAACTAAGACTGGTGGAAATAAGGAAAACAACTAGGTGTGTGGAAAAGTAGGAGATATGTAAGAAAGGTAAGAAATGGGAATGCATTTTTGTGGAAGGTTTAAAAAAGGTAATTTTGTCATAAATGAGATGGTTGTTTGGGAAAAAATGAGCAGGGACAAAATCTGAATGCAAAGAAAAAGTTGTAGAAGGTTTATGGAGGGAAAACTTTGGAACAGAATTTTAGATGCGGTCGGGAGGGACCAAGGTTGAAATGAATGGATTTTAAAGTACATTGGTATAAGATTGAAAGTCTGCTTCTCTCTGTTCAAAAGACAAAACTATTGTTGGTCAGCTCTTGATAAGAAAATACAAATAGTTGTTTTCTCTCTGCTTGCCTAGAAAAACCAGTTTCTCTGTCTTGCCTTTATCGGGTCTTTAACATCCCTAATCCTATTTAGGGAAGTGCTTTAAAACATTCTAAGGTTTTAACAAACTTCCCCAAGATTTAAATCATGAACAAAGTCTTGTTGACTGATTAGGCTTGCTTGTTGGGTCTGTAACCTTCTGGTTCTGGCTATTGAAGTGTATGTATCCCGGAATAACTGAGTTTCCTTGTCAGTCGTATCATAGTGAGCTCTCCTATCAGATCGTTAACTGTGTCCATTTCTGAGGGTTTTTTTTTTTTTTTAAATCATTTATAATTGTTCTTACTGTCTTTCAAAATAAGTTTCATCTTCAAGGAAGTTCATATAAAAGACGCTTAGGACAATACAGGTATTCAATACCTTTAAGATCAGAACCGAAATGAGTAAGAACTTTCAGAACTAAGTAAAAGCTGCATTCAAACGGAACGTGAATCAGTAACATGGGACTAAAGGAGCTAAAAGATCGTAGTGTTGTGACTCTTGTTTAATCATTGCTGGTTCTCTCATGTTTGCTCTTTCAGACTAAGGGAACTTTTTCTTAAGATATCTGTGGCTTACAGAAATGTAAAAATACTCATTTATAAGCAAATCAAAGCATTCGACTTTTCTATGTGACCCTTCTGAAACTCAGAAGGTCTCAGTAAGTATTCTTTCTTCCATGGCAATCAGTCATTTGCATAAGTTCAATAGGAATCTGTTCTCCTTGTAAAAGGACATTATTGGAAACATTGGTTATTTTATCAAGGCTTAGACTGGAATGTCCTATTTGAGAAAGACATGCATAGACTCAGATATAACCAGAAAGCTTTAAGGAATGGAGGTTGGCTTTATGAAACCTGGAGTCCTAACGCCCCTTGGAACTGTTGGCCTGATACCTTACAGCCTCACCAGGTGAGTGAAGAATGTCACTTCCTGGCAGGTGCAGGACCCTCAGGAAGGGGAATCTGTCCAAATCTATAGGTATTGCAGGTGTGTCTGACAGCAAGTAGTTGGCCTGGAGAGGCTACTGAAAGTCCAACCTAGAGATTCCTTATAAAAAGTTCCAACAGGGGCACCTGGGTGGCTCAGTGGGTTAAAGCCTCTGCCTTTGGCTTAGGTGGTGATCCCAGGGTCCTGGGATCGAGCCCCGCATCCGGCTCTCTGCTCAGTGGGGAGCCTGCTTCCCCCTGAGGAAGCAGGCTCCCCACTCCTTCCCTCTCTCTGCCTGCTTATGATCTCTGTCTGTCAAATAAATAAATAAAATCTTTAAAAAAATAAAAATAAATAGTTCCAACAAAGCAGATTCTAAAAGATCCGTATGATCTGTCTGATCACTCAGTGTTCTTGCTGAGCTTATGTAAAAAATTAGGCCAACTTTGCTAAAACTGGACTTGTTTTTTAAACAAATTAGTCCTGATTTGGCTATCTCTGGAAATGAGGGTTATTTTAGAGAGAAAAATTACATTTAAATAACCCACTTTTGTGGATGTTAAGTTCTAGATTTTGATGTCTTTAAATGTTTGTTGTTCACCTAGGCTAGACAACTTGAGGTAAACTTCAGAGAAGTTGCACAATAGCTCATTTAGACAATCTTCCTGCTTTTTATTCTGTGGGTATAATAACAGGACCCCATGGCACATGATTAAACAACTGGAAAATGGAATTGATACCCCAAGAATTGTATAACTTATCACCTTGACCAATTCTATATGGCTGTGGCTGGGATAATGAAATCATTCCCTAAAAGCCAGAGCATACTCCACTCCATAGGGTTAACTATGGACTTATGGAGATAAGGGATGACCCCACTTTCTTTATGATTGGATCAGATGATGTACTTGGGAATGACTTTAACCTCTTGATAAGTTTTCCCCCACTTGCCAGTGATTCCTTGTAGTTAGGATATTAATGCTTTACCCCAAAGAGGTCTTTCTTAATTGTTTCATCCCTCTCAGTTGTATTTATCCTAGAAGCCACTTCTATTGAGGTACAATTGCAAGCAAAGGCTTTAGCTAAGCATATAACTGTCACTATGGGACAGTCCCTGACTGTAATGACTTCGCATTAGGTCCAGATTTGTCTTAGAGGCCAAAGGCCACCGATGGACGATGGAGGCTGACTTAATAAATACCAGGCTATGCTTACAGATACACCTGAAATAATACCTAAAACCTGTCAAACTTTAAGCCCAGCTACCATTATGCCTGGAGCTAAATGTCATACTTCTGTAGAGCCTACCTGTTGGAGGTCATTGACCTTATTTATTCTAGTCAATTGGATTTAAAAGATTCCCGTAGCTATAATTCACCTCAAAGGCTCTGTGGCAGGCCGCCCCCTGTAATAAACAGGGTCAGAGGAGACCTTGAACGGACTGGAAACTTAGAAGTGTCGCACCTCCAAGCCCTGTGAAAAACTTTAAGGCGCATCTCCCGAGAAGCTTTGAAAAGGACCCCACCCCCAGTGGATAGGGCCCGACACTGTTCACACCACCCCTACTGCCTTTAAGGTCTCAGGTGTCACCCAGTGGGTCCACCACTCTAGAGTAAAGGAGGCTCACAAGTCAGACGAATCACGCCAGCGGAAAGCCCAACTAGACCCTACCAACCCACTCTGGCTCCACCTTCAGCGAGACCCCACTGACTGATGGACATCAGTTCGCCGTGGTCCCTGGCTATCATCGGCACAACATCCCTCACCTCAGCAGTCAGACTTTACGCTGCTTCCCCTTCTGATTGGACTTCCTCCCAGAGACTTGTTATTGTTACTGCTTATTGGGCAACCTTAGGATGGACTGCTTAGTTCATAGAAAACACTGTTACCAGGCAAGCCACGACCCAGATATTAGCCTTGCAGGGTTGTCGGCCCACAGTAGATGATAATGATGCCCTCTAAAGTAGGTGTTTAAGGGGGCATCAAAGGGGGCGAATGATAAGGGGAAAAACTGTAGTCTAAGATGGCCGACCAAACCAGCAAGGGAATTCCAGCCCCTGTCTCAAAGCCCTTTCGGGTTCTTTGTTTCCTATCCCCTTTCCCACGTGCACCAAAAGTACCAAGTATGTGGAAGTAGAAGGATATCAATTACCCTCCCTGCTTGCACTCAGACTTTTGGGGAACCGTCTCCTCTGAGCCCGCCAGTGTTCCATTAATCTCCCATCTTCCAAGGTCTCTGAGGGCTGCTTGGTTCTCCCGTCAGGACCCAGTCCAGGTTCCATAACAAAGCCAGAAGGAGACAGTATCAGCCAGAAAAGGATCATGTCCAGAGAAGTGAGGTATTTGGCTAGGGGCCAACCAGGGCAATGGGAGAGGAGGAACAAGTACAGAACAGAAACTAGTAAAAATGTGCATTTTCTTGGCTTATAATATCTCTCCAAGGAGCTAAGTCAAATAAAAATGAAGAGCTATGTACATAAAACAATCTGTTACAGCATTCTTCATAATGGCTTTAGCTGGGACAGGCTGAATGCTCACTCAGGGACGGGGACTCAATCCACTCACCCGAGCAGCTCAGAGGACTGTAAGTGCTAAGACGGCGGAACGCGCTACCTGGTGAGGAGCGAAAAAGAGCCAAGTACCAAACCATTTGGCTACAAATCCAGTGATGGACAAAAATGAGCATGAAGACAGGAGCTCAAGTCAACATGTTTCTTTTTTGTTGTTGTTTCTCTCTTTTTTCTAATTCATATTTTCAAGAGGCAAGGCAGCGTCACCAAGCACAATTATGTTTGTTTGTGTTTGGACTAAGGCTGCTATCGTGGCAGGATGTGAGAGCGGTTCAACGACCAACAGCCTTCTACAGGCTACAAATGTCAACCTGAGGAGCCCTCCAGAGAGCCTGCCCCTTGCTCTAGGGGTACTCTGAGACAAACACATCAGGCACCCCAGCTAGATTGGGAGCAACTGAAACACGGCTCTAAAAATGCCAGAAGATGAAAATGTGTGAGGGTGACAGCCTCATCCATGAAGTGAGAGGGGCTGTCAGTGCTCCTCAAGGTCTAAGACCATGAGGAGCTCCCCATGAAAATCCAGAAACAGAGAGGCAGCGGGGTTTCCATGTCCCAGACCCTAAGCAAAGACTCCCCCATGTGGAAGAGGAGTCAGAATTTCATTTATCAATAAGTGATGTGTCTAAGATGCAAGGGTCCTGTGGACAAATGAGGACAAACGGCTCATCCAGGGCTGACTGGGCTCTGCCCCACCAGTCTTCTGTTGGCACAGATCCAGGAAGGGCAGAACACAAGTTACTGCCGCAGTCAGCTAAAACGTCACTGGCAAGCTTATGTCTGCTATCAACTCACAGAAAGGGTACTTAGAAGATGTAAGTAAACCTGAAAGAATTTGGGAATCGTCCTGAACAGGATCAGTTACCCACTGTGAAAGTACAGGGCTTTGCCTTTTGGCCATCCTGTTCTGATGGAAGCTTGGACCCGTTTTACAGGTGTGTCAAGCCTCAGTGTTCTCTTCTATTAAACGTGAGTGTTAATACCCACTTTCACGGATGGATTGCAAAGATTAAAAGAGACCATATCTGTAAAGCTCTTAGATGCCTGGCTCATAACTCATCCTCAGGAAACAGGAGCGATTATGACCATGACTCTGTGACAGCTTTCACACAGACCAAGGTCATTGCAAGATGGTAGTGTTCTCTCTATTTAAGGTAAATACCCTCTGTTTTCAGAGCAGGAGGACACGAGAAACAGGAAATTTAGCTACATGGTTGGGTGCAGGGTTGTGAAAAAGAGGAAGGTATAGGAAAAAGGTCCTATACCTTCTGTCCATAGGAGACCTGGAATTCTGTAGGCCATCCCTTGTTATTGAGGGTCATTAAATCTGAAATACATCTTCCTATATGAGAGGACTTCACCTTTGTAACATGTCATTCCTTTGCAAGTAATATGTAAGTTGACCATAATTCTAATCCCCTTCAACTTTTAACTAAGAAAAATGATTTTAAAAATTAACATGGAAGAATAACTGTGTAGAAATTGACAGAATTTTTTTTGAAAAGTTTAGCAAGAGAAGATATTATACAGTGCCAGGTATTAAAAGCTGACTGTTCAAACACTGATAGCTCTAACTAAAAACAAAACAACCCCCCCCCCAAAATAAAACAGACTATAAACATTGAGTATGAACATGCTGTAATCAAAACCATGTAATATCAGCATAGGAATAATCAAAAGGAAAATGAACAAAAAAGGAGTAAGAAAGTAGCCATTCTGTGTAAGAACTTACTCTGTGCCAAAGCTGGCATCCCAGTGGGATGAGCAGGGTTTCTTTGGTACAGTGAATGACGCTGATGCAATTGGTTATCCATGTGGGAGAAAACAAAGTTAGACTCCTAGCATCCTATTTACAAAAATAAATTCTGGATCAAATAAAGGTCTAAGTGTAAACAAGAACATGAAGTTCATTTTCATACCACTGAAGGCAGTGGTGCACGACAAGGGAGCTCAGATGTGTTCTAGGAAGCAGCAACATGAGACAGATGGGGACTTCTCCTGCGCCCAGAATTTCCACTGCAACCCTCCAGGAGGCTAAGTGTCCTCAGTGTGAAAGAGAAGCATGAGAAACATCCCAGCAGCCTTTCCCAGAGCAAATCCTTAGGTTATCAGGGACCCTCCTCCCACCCAAGCAAGGGAAGCCTGGAGGTTCATCGGGAAGGAGATCTCTTTGAAGAGGATGCTTAGGAAGGGCCCCATGAGTATTTGCTCTCCTGCTCCTGGGGTAAGGAAAGAGGTATTTCCCCCATCTCGGGTCAAGCTGAGGAGACACCAGAAGAATCCAGCATGGAGGCCAGGGTTCCCTATGGTTGGAAGCTGGCATCTCTCATTCTGTGGCTGAGGCTCGCTGAGTGACAGAAACCTGTACGTTCTTGAAGTGCTGATTCTGCAGTCTGAGGACAGAAGGGCTTTATGGAGGCCTCTGGGTTTCCAGGGATCCCCCTGCCTGCAGCCGAGAGAAGGGGGCTGGAGTGGGCTGCAATGGCCAGGTGGGAGTGGGGGCTGACCCATGCCCTGTTCATGTCTCCAAGGGGCTCTGCTCGCTGGGCCACAGGGAACCCGGAGCAGATTGGCAGAGAGCAAGAGTGAGTGCCAGAAATGGGTACTGGGTGGAAAAGGACGGGGGCACACATGCTACCTGTGTCAGGTGGAAGGACCTGTTCGTTCATTCCCCCCCCAAAAAAAGCTAAGGTGGGGTTATGTGAGAGCCCAGAGGGAGATGCACGAGGCCTCACCAGGCAAGCAGGACTTGGCTTTTCTCCCTTTGATCCTCCCTGGACCTTGACCTCTGAGGAGCCACATCATCACTTCCCAGGGTTGGGAGGAGTCAGATGAAGGAGGTAGGGTGAGGAGACAGACCCCAAGCCCTCACTCCCCACTGCTGGTCCCCAGGCTTCAGGGGCTGGGCCCAAATGGGGAGTAGTGAAGCTTATTAGTGGCTAAATTAACATTTTGATTGAGACTGCCTGAATTTTTTCTTACCTAACAAAGTAACAAAATTTACAAAAATTAAAAAGATTGATAACACTCAGTGCCAGTAAGGATGGGGGGGAAACCAGTGTGCTCATAAATCGCTATGGCAGTAGACGTCATTTTGAGGAAAGTAGTTTGCCAGTATGGCTTCATGTTTCATGAAGGCATCATCTTTGACCTAGAAATCCTGCTTTTAAGAATCTACTTAACAAAAACAACAGAGAGGAAGAATATACATCAGTACTGTTCACACACAGAATTGGAAACAATCTGAGAATGTCCATCAGTGTGGGACACTTGGATCAATCATAGCACGTCCACGTGACAGAATGTGCGCCTCCGATATGG
Organism: Mustela nivalis; assembly: GCF_964662115.1. Classification (NCBI taxonomy): domain Eukaryota; kingdom Metazoa; phylum Chordata; class Mammalia; order Carnivora; family Mustelidae; genus Mustela; species Mustela nivalis. Next base: position 5,392,633 of record NC_139035.1, on the reverse strand, counting down.
AGATCTATAGTATCGATCTGGAGAAACAGGCATGGAACGTTACCCCCAAAACACTGCCAAGTGGTCTTCATAATATAATCTTTTCTTTTCCCCAAAGAAAAGGAAGAAAGAAAAAGTGTGTGTGTGGGTGTGTGTGCGCGCGCGTGTGCATATTTAGAAAGGACATGAAGCATGTGGAGGAATATTCCCACTGGCTACCATGCTGGTGGTAAGAGGGAAGGACACGGTCACATACTCTCTCGGGGGCTACACTGTTTGATTGACACGATGCTTCAAAAAGCCAGGCAGCCAGTTCCCGCAATTAAAAAAAAGTCCCACTAAGGAGTATAAATGGAAAAAGTAAATGAAAAATGATCCATTGTTTGGGTTTAAAGCGTTGCTACCTCCCAGGGTGGAGGCCATTCCTTATATTGGACCTAGAAGAGCCCTTCGCCAATATATGTCCAGTGACTGACTCTGAGTCCAGGGCCTGCTTTCTCTGGGCCTCATCTGTAAAATGAAGATACTAAAGTAGATGATGTTCAGATTCTTCCGAAACTATGAGCTCTCATAATCAGTTATCTGTATGGGAAGAATGTCATCTTGGGACACATTTCAAAGACGTGGAGCCTCATCAGTGGTATGTGGTTGGGGCCAAGGGTGGAGAGATGCTAGTGGGAAGGGAATCTACTGATTAGCTGAATTTATGATGGGGAAGTCTCGATCTGGCTCTCGGCACCAAAGGAAGGCACAGTGAGAGTCCTTATTTAGGATCTATGATTTCCCTTTTTCTTCTCCCTAACAAGTTTGCCATGAAAAGGAAGGGAGCTGAGATATGGGGAGGAGCCCCAGGGCCACTCCACTGCCCTGGGAACTGCCTGCCATGGGCGGGCAACTCAGAATAGTCTTCCATTACGAAGGGAGGAGCAGCCCCTGGCAGGCAGATGGCGTGAGGGGATGCCTGAGCTCCTGGTCAGGTAGGGCTGTCTCTGGCTTGCCCTTACCACGAAGGCACGACTTCTCCCAGCACCTCTTCCTGCCCCGCCTCCCTGCCACCCCAGGAAGGAGACGGAGACACTCACCCAGGACCAAGAGCCTGACGCGTGACCTAGAGGTTCCCGCCAGGTCTTCGATCAGGGAGACCGAGCACTCGTACGTGCCGTTGTCATCCATGGTAAGCTGGCTGATGGTGAGGGAGGCGTCCGAGTGTTCGGCTCCGCTCGAGATGTTGGCACGGTTCATATAGCGGTCACCGTAGATGTAGCCTTTCCTCGAAAATTCCCAGATGAGCACACTTTCCTAGGAGGGAGGAGAAACATCACTTGGTCTTACCCCAAGTCTTGGCATGGTGCTTGCAGCCTGTGCTGAGTAACCCTGTCCACAGGTTGCCAGGCCCAGAGGGCTAACTCGTCGACCCCTCAGAACAAACAGCTTTAACACATAGTGCCCATTTGTGGATTCCTCTTATAATATATCTGTACTTTTAATGAAAATATTGAAAGGCCAGGACAGGTAGGCAATTCGTATCACAGAAGCACATGGGGATAAAGGGGCTTTTTCTCAGCTCCCCGCACTTTGACCCTTAGTAACCTCTGGCTTCTCTCTTACCCAAGAGATTTCAAATTGTTTTTGATTTCAAACTCTTCTCACTTGTTCAGACAACGAAGTATTTCATGAGCATCTATTATGCACCACCATATTGCGTTGGCAGGCACCGTTGGCTTCCAAGCCCACTTTATTTACTTGACTCTTGCCTTTGGGATCAATTTATTCACTCATTGTGCAATCTTGTGCGATCTTAGTGTGGCTAAGATCACTCCTTCCTAGCCAAACTACCTCAGTACAAATCCCAGTCCTGCCACTTCCTAGTTAGAGGACCTCGAGCAAAAGGTGACTCTGTTTCCTTTTCTACAAAATGGAGATCAAAACAATAACACCTATTTTATATGATTTTAGTGAGGGTTAAAGTATATATACGAAACAGTGAGGGCACTGCATACCACGGCAGAAAGTAAGTGCAAGACATCATTGCTACTGACCATGATGTTCCAAGATGAGGAGGTCGTGATTTCTGCCCTCAAAGAATAAATGTTATGACAGCCTTTGAGTAACTGTGGGACCTCAGAAGAGAGGCATTACATCTAAACTAGATAGTTTGGGAAGGCTTTCTGGAAGAGTTCCCAGGAGATAGTGCCTCGGATCCTGAAGGACAAACTGGCCAGGCAAAGGGCTAGGGGGTTGGGGCGGTGCACGCTGGAGGACGGATGGATGTGTTTGGCATTCTAGGCAAAGGGAGAACAGTGAAAAAAGACCTCGGAGTGGGAAGCTATGGGTCTACCCCAGTGTGTTCATTATGAATGGAAGAGAGTATATGAGGGAAGGGTAGGTGGAGATGAGTACAAGAAGGTAGCAGCAAAGATGGTAGCTGCTGTTTATTGAGTGTGTGCTATGTGCTGGCTACTATTCCAAGCACTCTGTATGTATTATCTTGTTTAATCCTTGCAACATCCCAGATATTATGATTTTACCCCCATGAAGGAAATATCACGATTTTACCCATTTTACATGAGGAAACCAAGGAAATATCACGATTTTACCCATTTTACATGAGGAAACCAAGGCAAGAGGTTAAGTACCTCTCCCAAGTGGTTAACCCAGTGCCGGGGAGGGATTCGAACCAAGCATTCTGGCTTTAGAGCCTGGACCCTGGCGATTCTGGATTACCAGACTGCAGGCATCGTGTATATGGGACTGAATCAGTGACATCTTATCCTGAAAGCACTAGAGAGCCATGTCTTTTAGGAAGTTAACTCTCAACACAGGGTGGGAAATGAATTAGGAGGAGAAGGAAAGGCAGTTAAGAAATGAGTTCAGCAATTCAAACGAAAAATTGTGGGTCTTCAGATCGGGCTGTGGCAATGCAGACGGGAAGGATGAAGTGAATCTGGGGGAGTGTGAACAGGGTAGACCAATGGGACTGGGAGTCAGGGAGTTGCAGATCTCAAGGGGGAGGGTCTTTGGCCTGAATATTCGGGTGTTTGGTGAAGTCATTTCCAAGAGAAGAAACACCTAGAAAGAGAATGTTATAAGAAAAAAATGATGCATTCTGTTTTCTACGTGATGTGCCTGAAGTGTCGATGGCACAGCTGTAGAGTTCGGTAGGAGCTGGCCGGGGCAGCTGAGTGCACCCGGGGATGATGGTTGGGGAGTCAGGGACTTAGATGTTAACTGAGCCGTGGGCTAGAGAAAGCCATCCCAGGTAAATGAGTGCCGTATGCCAAATCCCCAGGTTACTTCATTTTGAAAGGTTGGGGAGAAGTCAGATAGAGCAGAAGAAAACCCAAGATGTGACTGCCCAAAAAGCCAAGGGAGGAAGATTCCAAGATGGGAAGATTCCAAATGGTCGATAGTGGGAAACGCTAACGAGAGATGAAACAAGATGAAGCCTGAATGAGTACATTGAATTAGCAAAAGAGAAGTTGCTGGTGAAGGCAGGGGATTGGTAGAGGCGGAAGGCAGAGCATGCATGGGTAGAGAGGGGGGTGTGGAGACATGGTGGCAGGGCTGCACAGGCCCTCTGGGCAAATCAAGACAAGGTGCCCTTGTTTCTGGACCAACACAGCCTGTGCCAGGAAACACGAGTTGGTTAATGGAGAGCAGGTTCTCTTGTGTAGGGCAGGAACTGCAGCCGCCCTGGGAGGGGCAGGTAACTAGCTCTCCTGAAGGGGAGGAGCGTTGGGGCGGGAGAGGAGGAAGTGTCTTGAGCTGTGGGCCAGTCTGTGAATCTGGATCTTTCCCAGCTCAGCTCTTTTCTGACGGGTTGGCTCTGCCTGGACCCTTCGTGCCCCAACTGTTCTCCTAATCACAGCTATCCCAAGGCTTCCTCCCTGGATCTCCCACCGCCGCCCCCTTGCCTGGACCTGTCACAATAATCTCCGTGAGGACACAGATTTAATCCCTTTCCCTGCTCCCTTGCTTACTCTCAAGGGGATTGCCTCCACTCCTTTTGGAAGTGAGGGATCCTTCGCTCAAGAGAAGAACTTTAGTGTTTATCTGAGCACTCAGAGAAGTGTCTGTTGAGACCGTCTCTAGTTGGCTGAATACATGTGATGGTGAAAGAGACCTCCTTCAGCTTCTTCGGGCTGAGGGCAGCAGCTTCCCTCTCTGGGTTTTACCCTGAGATTCTGGAAGTAGAAAGGACCTGTGCCCATGGCCCATCAGTCCTCGGATGGGGCAACAGAGGGAGGATCAGGTCGGATTTACTCTCTTTTCCCATGGGTCCTGCTACTCCAGGCCTTGGGTGTCCCGGGTCACCCCTTCTTTCCTGTCAGGGAAAAAGGTAAAGGCTTTCACTCTGGGTATTCCAGGGACCTAATGCTTACCTCTGGCAGGCACGTTTGCATTTAAAAAAATTTTATTAAGTAGCTGCATACCCAGCATGGACCCCAATGTGCCTGCACTCAAGACCCTGTGATCAATACTGGAGCCAAGACCAAGAGGTGTTGCTGACATTGAGAGGCCGCCTCCCACCAGCCGGAACGGCCGAAATTGACAAGGCAGGAAATGACAGGTGTTGGAGATAGTGGAGAAGGGGCATCCTCTTACACTGCTGGTGGGAATGCCAGTTGGTGCAGCCACTTTGGAAACAGTGTGGAGGGTCCCCAAGAAGTTAAAAATAGAGCTACCCTATAACCCGGTAGTTGTACTACTGGGTATTTACCCCAAAGATAAGGATGTAGTGAAAAGAAGGGCCATCTGTACCCCAATGTTCATAGCAGCAATGGCCACAATAGCCAAACTATGACGGAGCCGAGATGCCTTTCAACAGATGAATGGATAAAGAAGATGTGGTTCATATACACAATGGAATATTACTCAGCCATCAGAAAGGATGAACACCCACCATTTGCATCAACATGATTGGAACTGGAGGGATTATGCTGAGTAAAATCAGTCAAGCAGAGAAAGACAATTATCCTATGGTTTCACTCAGATGTGAAACATCAGGAATAGCACAGAGCACCACAGGGGAAGGGATGGAAACCTGAATGGGAAGAAATCAGAGAGGGAGACAAACCAGGTGAGCCTCTGGACTGTGGGAAACAAACAGGGTTACAGAAGGGAGGGAGCAGGGGGAATGGGGTCACAGGGTGATGGGTGTTAAGCACTGGGTGTTATACACAATGAATAATGGAACACTACTCAAAAACTAATGATGTACTGTATGGTGACTAACATCACATCATAAAATAAATTAATAGATAAGATAGGATAGATGAATAGATTGTCTGGCGCTTAACTGACTAAGCCACCCAGGAGGTACCCCCATGTTTGCCTTTTAAAAGTAGACCTCACTGTGGAGCTTACTGAACCACCATGAGAAAGATAACTGTTAGCTTAACGGGGGAGCAGGGGTAACATATACTTCCCCGATGACTGTGTGCAGGTGCAGGAACAAGATCTGGCATCTGTTTCGGGACCTGTTTTGTATGACCCCCACCAACCCTGAAACCCGTCCTTTCTTTTTTTCTGGATGTATGTTTAAAAAACAGGGGAAAAAAAAAACCTAAGTTTGTAGAATTACAAAATTCCTTCAACCATGGTACCTTAAGTAGGATGCCCTCAGTGTGTGGTGCTGCCTATTTAAAAACCATTCAACTGGAGCCCCAAGAGTGCCAGCATACTCCCCCTGCTTTCCAGGTGCCTCCTTCCCAAACCACCAGGACGGGAAGGGACTGGAGTGGGAACACTTGGGTGACTTAAGTTAGCTCACCAGGGCCTACTCAATGGAAGAGCTGGGTTTTTATTCTTTTTTTAAATTTTTAAAATTTTTTTTATTTTTTAATTTTTTATAAGCATATAATATATTTTTATCCCAAGGGGTACAGGTCTGTGAATCGCCAGGTTCACACAATTCACAGCACTCACCTTAGCGCATACCCTCCCCAACTGGGTTTTTATTCTTGAAAAGACTCATGGAAGGGCATGTTTCTTATAGGTTCACATACTAATTTTTTGAAAGATTTATTTATTTGAGACAGAGAGAGAGAGAGATGGCACACCAGTGAGGGGGAGGGACAGAGGGAGAGAGAATCTCAAGCAGACTGCCCCCCAACGCCAACCCTACCCCCCACCCTGGGTGTGGAGCCCGACTAGTGGCTCCCTCAATCTCATGACCCTGAGATCATGACCTGAGCCAAAACCAAGAGTTGGACCCTCAGCAGACCAGGCACCCCTAGGTTCACATCCTAATTTGTACAAAGACATCCTTGGTGCAGCTTATGTCAAGTAATCATGAAGATTGTTCTTGAGTATTTTGTAAAGGTTATGAAGTTGAAACAGGCAAGTCAGGGGTGTGAAAGCTCTAATTTATCTACCTCATTTAATTTTCAGTTTTGTAGCCAAAGTCTCCTATTTTCCTATTTTTCAACAGCTGTAGTGTTCTGACACTTAAACCTAAATTGCTGTGTGGTGGAAACAGGCGAGATATCCTTGTGATTTTTTTTTTAACTTTCCCTTTTTGTATATGTAATATTAAGCAAATGATGAAACATTGTTCTAATGGTTTAACAAAGGAAGGAGAACAAAAGAACCTAATTTCTGGGTGGAGAAGTCAGTCTCCTTCTGTGTGGAAAAGTAGACAAATACTGTTATCAAAAGTTTGTCTGTGTTATTGTACCTGACTTTAGGATCTGAAATTTTTTTGGACAGGTGGTGCCTTTCCTCCTGGAATTGTAAGTGGAGCACAATACTAGCTCTTGCTTACACTGTGAAGTGGATATTGTTACAGAGAACACACCAGAGCCTTTCTCACTGGTAAGCAAATAATGCCTCGTGAATATATGATCTATGGAGAAACTCTGGTAGTTTTACCTGCTGATGCCAGCTGTCCATTGGAGAGTAAATTTTGAATGTGTTCTTCCTCCTCACACCCCAGAAAATAAATAAGATAAATGTAGAGCTCACTCCAACGTAAGCATAGATGTTCCATTTCTTATCATTAGAGAAATGCGAATGTGATTTTTAAAATGAGAGACTTTTTTCACTTACCAAAATGGCAAAGATCAAACAGTTTCAGAGTACTGAGTGTTGGACAAGTAGGTGCCCTCGTATTGTTGGTGAACGTGCAGATTGGCATGACCTCTCACGAGAGCAAGTTGATCTCGTTTATCAAAACTTTAAATTCACATACCCTGTGACTCAGAAGTTCTATGTTTAATAACTTACCCTACACGCATCTACTTCAAATACATGCTTATGCTATCTGTGTGTGCTATACATGCCCATAGACCCTCACATCGAGATAATTATTGCAGGATTATTCGTAGCAGCAAAATCCAGGTAACAAACCAAATGTCCATCATTGGTACATACGGGACATTCATAAAATGGAATGCTTCATGTAAGTGTTTAAAAAATGAGACAGGTTGCTTCTAGGCCTTTTGGCTGAGATCAAGGGTAAAAAAATGAGAGATATATAAATGTACTGACATATGGAAAGAGCTTCATGACCTGTATTATGAGAAGAAAAGCCAAGTGCAGAACAGTATGTGTGTGGTCTATGTAAACATGCCTATTCATGTATGTGTAGGTACATACATATGTATGTTTATGTATGCATACAGCATGCATTGAAGGCCACCCCAGAGCTCGTAAAAGTGGTTCCCTTTGGTGAGGGGAAGAGGAGACTGGGAGTTCAGAGAATGGGGTAGACCTACTTTCACTGTGTGTAAGTGTTATTGCTTAATCGTTAGTCGGATGCGTGTGTTACTTAGACACACTCTTGCACACAAATGAGAATTCAGGCTCTGCTCAGGGGAGCTGTAACGCTTCCCTATGGAGGTAGTTTTGTAGTCTCTGTGAAATTTTAAGAGCATTGACCCTTTCTGGGGTCAATTCTAGTGTTATACCTGTCCACACACAAAATGACATATGTAAATGGTTATTCCTGGTCATTGGAAGACTGGGAATACCAAGAGCCTGTCATTATGGGGCTGGTTAAATATTAACAGTGTCTCCTCACCACGGACTCCTACAAAGCTCTGAAAGAAGGAGGGAGCTCTCTACTAACTGGTACAGAAAGCTCTTCAGCAGCTGTGTTAAGTGAAGAAGGCAAAACAGTGCCTAGAATATGCTATCTTTTGTGTAAAAAAGGGGGAAATAGAAACACACACACATACACACAAAACACATTAACATTTTCTTGAATTTGCGTAAAGAATCAATGAAAGGATACACAGGAAAATAAATTGGTTCTCTTAGCCAAGAGTTATATTCAAAATACGTAATAATTGCAGCAGATCTAACAACCAATCAGAATAGAGACTGGTCCCAAACAACCAGTACCGGTGAAAACCAGCCTTGCCTGCAGGTGGGTAGTGTATGGCGGGGATGGGGGAGTTGGTGGAAATGGGGAGGAGTAGAAGGATCAGAGTAAATAGAGGCAAAGATGGGAATGAAACTTCCCAATGTTTGCTTTTGATGATGTTTTCATTTTGGAACCATGAGACTGTATTACCCATTTCAAATTAAAAGAAAAAAAAAAGTCTTCTATATTCCCCAAAAGGACCTAAACAGGAAATTTTTAAACACCCCAAAACGCTAGAAAATAAAATCTGGCCTCGAGGAGAGCTCTATGCTAATCAAAAGGAATGACTGTCTCAAATGATACAATTTAGGTAACTCGAGACTGACCGGCAGAAGGATATTTTAGGGAAGGTCACTTTTTCAAAATAAAGGTGGCATTTTAGGCCCCTTGCTGAGTCTAACACTCACTACTCTCTGCTCACCCAGTCCAGCTTGGGTGCTAATGTTTATGTTTGTTTCTGTTTTTTAAAGATTTTGTTTATTTGTTTGACAGAGAGAGAGACAGCAAGAGAGGGAACAAGAGCAGGGGGAGTGGGAGAGGGAGAAGCAGGCTCCCCACTGAGTAGGGAGCCTAATGCCTGGGCTCAGTCCCAGGACCCTGAAACCATGACCTGAGCCAAAGCCAGATGCTTAACGACTGAGCCACCCAGGCGCCCCTGGCTGCTAATGTCTATTCTAGCATTTATTCAAAGACTTGTAGTGCTTGTCCTCTAAGAGGTCATGGTCAGGTAAGATTTATTTCCACGATACCCTCAACTTTTTAAGGATCCTTACCGAGTGAGTCCTTAGAAGTTTGTCCCATTGGATAAATCCATTTCGTTTGGAGACAGAAGTGCGGTAGGTGCATGGAAGGGTAACGCTCTTTCCCCGGGCAGCCCGAACAATCTCCTGGGGCGTTTCCACAGAGATGGCACGGACAGCCACCGAGACTGGAAAGAAAGTAGGGAGTGGGAAGAAGTAAATGGCATAGCATAGCCACTCCTTGCCCTTAGGACCTCTGAGGGAATGCCCAGTGACATTCTGCTCTAGCAGCCACAGCTAGACACACGGCAACTGTGATCTTGGCCATGACACACCCGCTGTTCTCCAAGACCGAGGTGGAAACAATTAAATGCATCGTGTGGTAGCTAAAGCCCAGCTTTGTACCTCAGCTTCACCTCTTCCCAGCTGTGTGAACTTCTCTTGTCCATAGAATAGGAACACAAATACTTCCCAGAGTTGCTGGGAGAACTTAATGAGATACTATGTGTAAATACTTCTTTTAGTCTCTGTCACATAGAAAGTTCTTGATAAATATTCCTTGCCATCTTTTTTTGTTGTGGTGATGATTTAGTCATTCACTTAACAAGTTTTTATGGAGCATTTAAATGTGGTAAGGAGTTTTAGAAATAAGCTTAAAGCAAGGTAAAGAGAGAGAGGGTATTCCCTGGTGAGCTCATTCTACATAAGTTTATCAGGAAAAGGTGAGAAAAACAGTATGGCCCCACCAGTATCTCCCATCATGTCTGTTCATCTTTCCACATGATGGTGACTCTCCTCCATCTGTGTCCCCTCCTCTTGAATCTGAGTAGGACTGGGACAGCAGTGTGAGTGACACCTATGGCTTCTCATACTAACTTGTAAGAGGCCAGAAGCTTTGCTTGGTCCTCCAGAGATGCTCCCTCTGAGAACCCAGGAACTTTCTTTGAGAAAGTGAGGCAGCCACATGGAAAGAAAGACTACGCGTGGGCATCTGGGACAGAGCTTCAGCTGAGGTCCCCTGGGAGAACGCGCATCCACTCTCAGCATGCGGATGGGCTCGCTCAGTTTTCTGGGAAAGCAGGGGTGCACTATCTCTGCAGAGCCCGCCCAGAGTGAAGATTCGTGAGAAAATGTATATTGGCGTTGTTTTAAGACATTAAGGTTTGGAGTGATCTGGTTTGTAGCAACAGATGATTGAAGCAGAAAGCCACGTGGTTACCTCTCAGGAGAACTTTCGAGGCAGGAGTAGGTGTGGTCCAAGAGAAGGAACAGCAAGGAAGCCATGTGGTAGGAGGGGAGGGAGGAGGAGAGATGAGGCAGAGAGGTAGAGAAATCTCAGGTCACGTTGGGCCTTGTAGCCCGTATTTAGGACTTTATATTTTTCTTTGGAAGAGGCGGGAAGCCCTTGGAGGAATTTAAGCTGAGGGGATATACTTGACATACATTTTTTTTTTTTAAGATTTTATTTATTTGTCAGAGAGAGAGCGCGAGCGAAAGTGAGCACAGGCAGACAGAGTGGAAGGCAGAGTCAGAGGGAGAAGCAGACTCCCTGCGGAGCAAGGAGCCCGATGTGGGACTCGATCCCAGGACGCTGGGATCATGACCTGAGCCGAAGGCAGCTGCTCAACCAACTGAGCCACCCAGGCGTCCCTTGACATACATTTTTAAAGGCTCATCTGAAGTGAGGTGAAAGGAAGTGAGGAGACTGGGGAGCAGACTGGGAGCAGGATGAGCTGCCACGAGGTTATTCCAGTTGTACAGGTGCGTGCTCTTGGTGGCGTGGGTACAGGTCAGGGTAGTGGCGGTGGAAGAGTGCTCCAAATCGGAATGTATGTACAAAGTAGAGCCGACGAGATTTGACTGCAGATTAGACCTGACATATTAGAGGAAAGAGGAGTCAAGGGTAGATACAGGATTTGACCGAAACAACTGGAAGGATGGAATTGTCATTTATGGAGATGATGAAGTCTGAGGGGGGCAGGTTTCAGAGGGAAGATCATGAGTTTGTCTGTGGGACATGTGAAGTTTGAGATGCTTATTAGACACCCAGTAGAGATGTTGAGGAGACAATAGCTCCCTGGAGAGGTCGTTGAAGGCCAGAGGATGGGAGCGAGACAGAGAAGTGCACAAAGACGGGGAAGACCTCTGGGAGGGAGCCATGGGGGCACTCCAGTGCTTGGTGGTGGAGAAACTGAGAAGAAACCAGCAAGGGAGAAGGAGAGCTGGCCAGAGCGCTGGGAAGAGAGCCCAGAAAAAGTGGATGCCAGAGGCCGAGCAGGAAAAGTGTTTCATGAAAGCAAAGGGGGTCACCTACTCCAGTGCTGCCAACCTATTGGTTCAGGGAACTGGGAACTGAGAGATGACCACTGGATGTTGTAACATGGAGGGGGTGAGGGACCTTGGCACGAGCAGATTCCACAGAGTGGAGATGATGGAGCCTGGGAAGAGCAACTGGGATGAGGAGAAGAGGGCAGCCTTTGCCAAAGGGACACGGGGGTTGGAGGAGTTTTGTGGGGTCAAGGGAGATTTGTTCCTTTTAAATATATATATATATATATATATATTTTTTTTTTTTTAATGTTTTTGATACGGTGGCCCTTGTTTTTTTCTTCTGTGGGATCTTTGTCTCCCTACTCAGTGGGTGTGACAAAGTACCAGATGGGACATCTAATCTATGGTTAGACAAGTAGGAAGTAGAGAAGTTCACTTCTAGAACCTTCCAACTACCTCCCTTTCCACTTCCTTGTGTGGGACTACATTGGGTATCTCCTTTGTAGTGGTTCAGAGCCCACCCTGCCCCGAACAGCTGCAGCTCTCTCATCCTGCTGCCACCTGAAAGGTGTGTGCCTCGTGTTCCAGAAGGATCCTTTCTCACCCTCATTCCCCTGCTCTTCTTCTCAAGGCTGAGCCCTTCTCCCATTGAAGAAGAGTCTCCATCTGATGCTCAGCTAATTCCCTGCAAGGGGTTACAAACGAATAGTCCAGGGTTGTGTTAACCTCCCTAAGGACAGACGAACTGGGAGAGTGAGTGTTTTTCACCTCCAGGAAGAAATCAGGATCTGCGGGCACCACAGCACTTCGCTGAGGAAGAAGTTTAGTGCACAGTCACTGTCCCAGAGGAGATGCCCAGACTCTCGCAAGCAGTCTCCGTGCATATTACTCACTGTATCTGCCTCCTAGGACTTCAGTCTCATGCAACTTTATCACACGACATACCAGTGTGGCCAAGACCACAAAGGCAGGGGCCAAGCTGCCTGGGCTGGCATCCTCATTCTTACTTTTTCTAACTGTGTGACCTTGGCCACCTTAATTAACTTTTCTGTGCCTTGGTTTTCTCAGCTCGAAAATGAGGATACAACCAAACAATATTGTTGTGAGGATTGGATGACTTCGCATTTTAGCGAGGACAACCTCTAGCCCAACCCGCAAGCAAGACCCGCACCTGCGCTCTCTGTTGTCTCATTTTTCTCCTCTACGACTCTGTTTTCTTCACCTCCATGTCCCCAGGACTCAACAAAGGGCCTAACATTGGAGATGCTCAAGGGAGGGCTCTTGGACAGCAAATACATGAGTGACAGAATTTAAGCTTAAAAGATGGGAAGGACTCACCACCAGAGAAACTTGTTGAAGAACTATCTTACAGATTGCTAGAAAATGCCCACCCCCCAAAAATCAAATAAAGGGTCAGAAGAGCCCCCGGAGAGGGGGCAAGATGCCCCCCCAAGGAAATAAGAGAAGTCATTTAATTTCCCTAAAAGGGTGTGTGATGTGGGGGACCCAGCCTGAAGCCTTGATTACTGCTTGTAAATAATGAAGGTTTAAGAAGATAATAAAACATCTCTAGAGACCTAACCAGAAAGTAATACATCCAAGGAGGATAATGAAGTGCTTGATGGCGTTGTTGCTTGAGGCCTACATAGCACATTATGGGAACCCTGGGGAGACTGGCAGTAATGCGGGCACTTAGGCAATTCCATTTGCTCAGAGAAACCACATTCTCGGGGAGGAAGTGCGGAGGCGAGAGGGGTCCCTGCCTGCTGGGCTCTGGCTGAGAAAGTCTTGGGCCCCTGGCTGGGGAGGGGCAGTTCACACAGACTGACTGTGGAGGCCTGGGTGGTTAGAACTCAGTTCTACAGGGATGTTTATTCCAATATGTAAATTCCAATCAATTCAGTGAATTGTTCCTAAGGTCCTAGTGCTGGGCCCCTCCTAGCAAGGCACCGGGAAAGTGATCAGAGACATGCTCATGAGCCTCCCTTCCAGAAACCACGGGGACCAGCCTGGCCCAGCTTCAAGGTTTGGAAGCTTTTCAGAGCTGCTTCCAGTGGAACTTTGCCACCACAAACGGTCACGTTGCCGTGGCTTGGTGCAAGCAGGCCTCCTCCTCTCAGCAGACAGTATGCTCCTTCTAGCAGGGTCTGGGTCCCGCGTTTTTCTTGTGTCCTCTCTTTGCCAGTTCTCACCTCAAGGTTTCCAGAGGGCTCTAATAGGACCTTGTGGATTCAGTGGCCTGGGGCACACTCCCCACTCGGTTGGAGGTCACCGTTGGTCCGCAGCCTAATGGAGCCTACCTAATTCAGTGTTAAGTGCGAGGGTTAAGGAAGTAACAGGTAGGAGGAGGAAGAGAGGGGAGGGGCTGTGTCACCACCCAGGGGAAGGATTGTAAGAGAAAGATTTATCAAGGAGGTGGGACTTGATAATTGCACCCAAGGGAGTCAGTTCACAACATTGAACTTGTATGTGTAAGAAAGTAAAGCAGGATGCAAAACTGTTAGTTACACAACAGTATCCCACTTCCACCTAATCACAAATAGCAAATTCTAGAAGCAAATATACCAAATATACCAAAATACAATATTAATAACAGTGACCTCTGGATTCTGGGAGCATGGATAAATTCTTTTTATCTTCTGGGAGCATGGATTTCTTGTTTGTATATTTTTTATTTCTCAAATGTTCTAGAGTAAACATGCATTGCTCTTATAACCACAAAGCCATGTTACAGACTGATAAATGAAGCGGTAATTGAGGAAGTAGAGACAGGGAGTGCTCACCTCGCACAGGGAAAGGAAAAAGTGGAAATGAGAAGAGGGGGCCTTGAAAAAGTTTCTTTACTCTCCTCTGGGTTGGAGGATGCGGGGACTTAGGCAGGCTTGTAGATTATAGGGAAAGAGCTCCTAGGAAAGAAGACACTGAAAAGAGAAGAGAAGCCAGAAGGAGCAAGACTCAGGCCTGGGTGAGAAAGGGAGAGTGGGGGGAGGGCTGAGGTCAGCGGAAGACCAGGTATGCTCGCAGCATGTGTGACCTGTTTCCACGTGCGCAGAGAGAGAAGTTCCTGAGTGGCAGCATCTGTCTGTCACGGCGTGCTGTCCATGCCAGGTGTTTATAGCATCCCAGAGTCCCCAAGGCAGAAAAGGAGGAAGCAGCCCAGAGGTCCCTGGGTGGCAGAGGGGAGAAAAGCACCTCAGGAAGGAGGCCAGTTTCAAGGGTGACAGTGGGTGCTCCGGTCAGAGAGGGCTGCTCCAGGGACAGGGTGATCTGGGAGCAGGGACAAGCTCAGGAGACAGGGATAAAACCCGAGCATTGCCAACACGGAGTCGTTTGAGGGGCCACTCTCTTTACTAACCTTCAAGTCACATTATCTTCCACCAACCGCCTCAGTACTCAAACCCCCACGGGACTGGTACTAAAATGCAAGTGCTATCTGGGTGGGAGTGACTCTCTTTCCTGAGCAGGACAAACCTGTTTCCCCTAATTAGTCCCTCTTATCCATCAAACCCTAGAAAGGGACTCAGAATGGGTAATTTTTGGTAGAAGCATAGGAGATTAGGAAGTCGTGCCTTGGAGAGAAGCTGAAATTGCCTGGAGAAAGAGGGAAAGGCAGAAAGGCAGGCTAGGAGACACTAGAAGCAAACCAGCTTGCTGCCTCGTGAGGTTCAAAAGGGTAGGTTCTCATTCATTCACACCCAGAAAGCAAATGGCTGCTGGGCGCCCACGTGGCAGGCACTGCGCTAGACTCTGAGGGCAAAATGACAAGCAGAGACAGACACAGTCCCTGCTCTCATAGCATTCAGTCTTCCGGCTGAGTCCCACTGGGATGAAGAATCCCAGAGAAAAATGTAAAACCACCATGGAAACAAGAGTTACGCATTTGATGACGGGACATAACCAAAGATTTGAGGATGGGGAGCGCTTGTCCTAAGGCAAGGCTAGGTGACCTGACAGTGGGGGATGGGCAGAAGTGACCCATGTGAAAAGAGAAGAGGTGGGTGGAGAGAGAAGAGCACTCTGCACAGGTCAGGTCGTGGAGATGGTGGGGAACATTCCAGAAAGTAAAAGAAGCCAGTCTGTAGTGATAGCACCAAGGGGGTGGTTTGGGGTGTGTATGTCCCTGTATGCTATCCTTTAGCGTCCCCACTAAGACTCCAAATAAACATAGGTGCAAAGCACAGAGAGTGCGCCCATTTCCTCACGGCGGTTCAGGACAGTTCCGCTACCTGCCCGGTCTCAGTGCGGCTGCCGCCTCCCCGCCAAGGCTGTCCTGCAGTGCAGTTCTGGAATTGCCCCGCTGCCTGTGTGGCCGGAAGTGTGGGATGGGCCCAAGTCTAACTGGCCATGAGGACAATTTGGGTTGTGGGTGTGTGTTTTCCTGCCATCTGCATTGATGGTTTCTTTGAAACAGTTCTAGACATGGCGGTTTTTTCTTGTATCAGATGAGTGAAGACTCAAAGGGGGAGGGTGGCGTGTAAAAAAAGAAAAAAAAAAAGGTACATATTAGTTTGAAAGGCAGTTTTTCTTTGTATAAGTATGTCGGGAGAAAACTGGAGAACCCACCGATAGGAAAAAGCAAATTCACTTCCGGCCCCTGATGTTGGGGGTCGAGGGCAGGTGGGCTCTGGCCTGAGGGAAGGGGGTGGTGGTGCTAGCAGCTAGGCCTAGTGCCGCACAGGTCCCCGTCTCCGGCCCTTCCCACTCCTCAGGCGCCCCCTGTCCTCGGGCCCATCGGCATCTGGCCCCCAGCAAGGCCGCAGCGTCCCTGCGGGCCGGGCCTCACTCTGCCTGCCTTGCGCTCCACGGCGGCCCTCTGGGGAAAGGAAGGATCATCTGGAAATGGGCGCAAGGAGGCGACGAGGAAGGTGCGTGAGAGGTGGACTGCTGGCTGGGAAGAAGCCTTGTTTGTGTAGTTGTCCGCCTCGAAGGGTAATTTCGGTTTCATGGGTGGAGAAGAGCAGCTAAGCAGGCAGAAGCGCCTGTATCACCAGGGACGGAGATGTCGTTTTGTTTCGCGGGCGGTGTCGAAGCTCACGGGTCAGCCCGGGGAACCTGAGGCTGCTTAGTAGGGAGGACACCCGAGTCAGACGACAGGGAGTCTCAGGGCTGAGGAGAGAGCGCGGGGAGAGTCGGAGAGGAATGAGGACCGGGAAGTTATAACCTGGCTGCGGAAATCAAAGACATGTTGTGGGCCTTTGTTCTGTCACTGCCATACTTGAAAGAAAGAGAGAGAGAGAAAGAAAAGAAGAAAAGGAAACTATGCAGCAGTAGTTCTTGTCCCCAGGTTGTTTAGGAAAACTAGGCCCCAGGGCAGGTGAAAGGTTAAATGGCGACATAACAGATGCCAGAGAAGTGGTTGAGACTCTCAATTCCTATTAGGAAGAAATCCGTGGGCTGCAGGTGACCTGGGCGTTAGTGGAGGGAAGGGACTGTGGCCTTGGAAGATCAGACTGGAGAAGAGGAAGGCGTGGATACAACAGATAGAGGTGCTGACAATATTTTTCCAAACCAAGGAGTAAATATGTGATCTGACCGGAATTTTTATACTGTCCAAGGTATGGGGGATCAGTCAGGGTGCTGGAATACTGGGGCTTGGGGAACACTTCAGTGGTTTATAGAACTTTAGTATAATTGAGGAGAACCTGTCCTTATGATTTGAGTCTTCGTTCGAGTGCTAATGGCAAATCACCGAAGAGCATTAAGCAGGGGGGTGACGTGGCCACAGTTTTATTTTAAAGATCGTCTGGCTCCAGTGTGGAGAACAGATAGAAGGGGCAGAGCACAAGGCCAGTTAGAGGCTATGGAAACAGCTCAGGAGAAGCGGACACGTCAGCTCGGCCTCAGAGAAAGAGGAAAGTGAACAGATTTAAAAGACGTAAGAGATAAAACTGTCAGGACCCAGTGACGTATGTGTAGCTGAGGGAGAAGTATCAGGTGACATGGGGATCCTAAAATATGGCCCCTGAATACTTTGAAACTCCTCTCATCAAGAAGTGAAGTTCATGTCCCTTTCCTTGAGTCTGGGTTCTGTGACTTCCTGACCAGTAGACATGGTACAAGTGATACTGGGTCAGTATCTGGGCCTAGACTTTACGGAACTGGCAGCTTCGAGTTTCTGTCTTTAGATGTTTGCTCTTAGAAACCAGCTGCCGTGCCGTGAAGATGCCCAAACTTCCCCGTGGAGAGGCCCACAAAGAGAGGAGCCGGTTGGAAGTGGGGCTTCCAACCCCAGGCAAGTCACCCCAGACAATGCTGCCCGGAGCAAGGACACACTGTCCCTCCCAAGCCCCATACAGATTGCAGATTTGTGAGAGAAATAAATTGCTTTCTCATTTTCAGTTTCAGGGTAGTTTCTTACATAGCAGTAGAAACACTATAACAGGGGTGCCTGGGTGGCTCAGTGGGTTAAAGCCTCTGCCTTTGGCTCAGGTCATGATCCCAGGGTCCTGGGATCCTGCATCAGGCTCTCTGCTCAGCAAGGAGCCTGCTTTCCTTCCTCTCTCTCTGCCTACCTTTCTGCCTGCTTGAGATCTCTACCTGTCAAATAAATAAATTTTTTAAAATCTTAAAAAAAAAAAAAGAAAGAAAGAAACACTGTAACAGATGACCGCTAGGTTTCTGGCTTTCATTTGGGGATGGATGGGAGTTGATTGTGATGCAGAGACGACTGGAAAAGCCCAGGTAGGGGGAAAAGATTATGAGTTTGCTTTTCAGCTTTTGAGTTTGCAGTGCTTCTGAGACATTGAAGTTAAGAGGTCATGGGAAGCCTGGATGGTTCAGTGGGTTAAGCATCTGCCTTTGACTCAGGTCATGGTCCCAGGGTCCTGGGATTGAGTCCCATGTCAGACTCTTTGCTCACAGCAGTCTGCTTCTGCCTGTCTCTATCTGTCTCTCTCTCTGACAGATAAATAAAAATTTTTTAAAAGAAGAAAAAGCTGAGAGGTCCTGTGGGCTGGACTGTTGGATTTGTGGGTGCGTAGCTCAGGAGGAAGGTTGGGTTTGAAGACAGAAACTGTGAGTCAGTTGGAAATGGGTATCACCTAAAGATGTGATTGTGGATGTGGATCCAGAGTGAAAACAGAAGTGAGTCTTGGTGTGAGGACCTCTGACACTTCCTAGTGGGCAGAGGAGGAGGAGAACCTGGAGAAGGTGTGTCCAAGGAGCCAGACAGAAGAGTTTCAGGAAGGAGAGAGGGAGGGAGGTGGGGACTGGCAGGATCAAGTGCGGCCAGGAGCACAAGCACAGGCTGAGCGAGGCACCCTCTCCCGCAGGCCTCCCAGGGACCAACATCACAGTAAGCAGGTTGGCTGGGTTCCTGGAAGCCTGGGGATGGCACTTGGGGACAAAGGCAAGGTGAAGCTCTCACCTGTGCCCACAAACCAGTTCCTCCCTGGAGCCTTGTTTCTTGAACAGCAGTCCCTAAATCAGCATCAGCCTCACTTGGGAGCTTGTCAGACATGCAGACTCTCAGGCCCTGTCCTCCTGAATCAGTCTGCATTGTAATAAGATCCCCAGGTGACTTCTGTACACACGGAAGTGTGAGAATGCTCGCACTTGGGTCCCTGAGTTGAGTCACCAAATCGGGCGCTGGACAGTAACTCAGGGAAGCCGCCAGATGGCGCAA
Organism: Mustela nivalis; assembly: GCF_964662115.1. Taxonomy (NCBI): domain Eukaryota; kingdom Metazoa; phylum Chordata; class Mammalia; order Carnivora; family Mustelidae; genus Mustela; species Mustela nivalis. The sequence goes on along the minus strand of NC_139035.1, from coordinate 5,373,651 downwards.
AACTGAATCGGGTCACGCTCAGAGGACCCACCGCAGAGGTGGTGGTTGATTTCACCTACTTTCCTTCAAGTTTTAGTGTCTAACTTCAGACGTAGCCCGCCGGTCAGAATCACCTGCGGAACACCTCAGTTCGGGATTTTGGACACCTAGACCCCAGAAAAGCCTCCCCCCAACCCATGGATCAAGCATCCATGGGTTTATGGAATGTCTTCAGATAGGAGAGAAAAAAAATGTATTTTCTCATCTAGTATATTTTGGGATGTTGGATTCCTTTATTTCTCTGTGTAGAGCAGTGCCTTCCTCAGTTCTTCTAATTTAACCTTCAGAAAGGTTTCCTCTAGTCCCATGAGGGTGGGCTTTGTTGTGTTTGTGTCACTGACAGTGTTTAGAATTGTTAGGCTGATTCTCAGTTGGGTTCAATATTGTTTTTAGATTTTTCTAATGTACTGCCTTTTGTTGGAGTCTCTTCCATAGGTGATATCATCTGCCTTCCCAAAGTCTGTAGAGTCCTGGGGCCTAGTGACTCATCAGCGAGGTGTCGCTCTGCCTGGGACATCAGCAAAATCTAGGTTGTTACTGTGCAGGTTCAGATGGAGAAAGGAAGAAGGACAAAGGCCGGTAGGTCCTCTGGAACCCAGCTCAAGCTCCACCTCCTCCAGGAAGCCCTCCCTCATCTCCCTGCTCCTCTCTTTGTGTGCTCTCTTGAGACGGGGTGGGAAGGGCCACCCAGTCGCTCTTAGGTTTGACTTTTTTTTTTTTTTAATTAAAGATTTTATTTATTTATTTATTTGACAGACCAAAATCACAAGTAGGCAGAGAGGCAGGCAGAGAGAGAGGAGGAAGCAGGCTCCCTGCTGAGCAGAGAGCCCGATGCGGGACTCGATCCCAGGACCCTGAGATCATGACCTGAGCCAAAGGAAGCGGCTTAACCACTGAGCCACCCAGGCGCCCTAGGTTTGACCTTTGAACATCGTCATTGTTCACTTGCACGGGGCAGTGGGTGTTTGGTCCCCAGATACTTGCATTTGGGAAATTGTCCATGTTCCCTGAGCTAGCCACTGACGTTGCCACCAACCCAGGCTCCCCCTGTCCCACTGTTCCAGCCCCTTCACCGTAGCATAAGGTGTGGAGGCGATGGTGGTGGGCACAGGAGTCTGGACCGGGCAGCCTGGGAGGGTGGAGGGAATGGGATGGGGGCAGAAAACACACTTGAGTCTGAACACAGGCCCAAGAACTGGTTCCCCTGAAGGAGTTCACCCCTGGGTCACTTGCCTTCTCAAAGGTTGAGGGAAAATGTACTGCTCCAGGCAATTCAGAGTTAAGGCCGCTTTTCATTCTAAGCTGGGGGAGCATTTTGTTTTAGCCTTTTTCCCCAGGCCAAAAGTGCACTGATTGCAGCCAAACTGCAAATACAAGGATGTATACTGGGTGGGGGGCGGAGGGAGGCGTCTCCTGTAAGACTTCCCGCTGGGAAGGAAAGGATCAGAGTGTCCCTGGCCAGGTCCCGGGAGGATGGCAGTTTCCTTTGGGCCTCCCTTCCCCGGGGACTCGAAGTGTCCTTACTGCCTGGGTCTGATGGCAGAGAGCCGTGCCCTCGGGCTACAGTCCTTTCACAGTCCTCACTCCTGAAACACCTGCACAAACTAGGTGCTCAGTAAAAAGGTTCACATGACGGCATCTCTACCCGCAGTCATTTGGGTCTCTGAGCTGATGGATCTTTTCCAGGTCCACCTCTAAGACTCAGCCCAGCCCTTCCCCAGCACCTCCACCTAATGAATCAAAGGTAGGTTTTGAGGGTGGGAGGAGTGGAGCCTACTGGGGAGACAGGCTACCTGGTCCTGGGGCTTGCTGTCGGAGCTGAAAAGCAAGCTCTGAATCAGAGCCTCCTTGCCCCTATTTCCCAGGCCTTGGGGCTCCTAACTTTCCTGGTAAAGCTCTTTCCTCCTCCTCATTCTTACCAGATCCCTGAAGCCTTCAGCAGTTCCTAAATTGCAGGTTGATGGGATTTGCTAGCTTAGCCAAATACACTGAATTAAATAGACTCCTTAAATCCCCTCCCCGGTCTCTCTACTTCCATTCTCCATTCCAGTCTTCCCTACACCCAGTAGCCTTAATAGCAGCGCGCGTCTTAACCCGACAACACTCCCGGGTCCCCCGCGATGACTTTGCTATTTCATAGCACCTGATTTGGATTTAACTATTAGAGCACCTGACTTAGATTTAACTTATTATTAGAGCACCAAATGCCTGATTTCTATTTTGTAGGGCTTCCCCATCTTCCCAGTTTTCAATGACCAGAGCATCAGAAGGGCTGAAGAGCTTTGACCTTTGGAAAGGGGCCTTTCTAGTTCAGTTTTTGAAGGACTGGAGTCTTCTCTTGCTCTGGGAATGAGAGTAAGTTGCAGTGTCTCTGCCTTGGTTTCCCTACATGTGATAAAGAAGTTATCAGCTCTACCATTGCCTTTTTCTCTAGTTTTAAGGCAATGGTTAAAATCCCAGGTAGCAAACCTGTTGTCAGATCTGGTGTCAGATCTTGTGATCAGAAATTACGGTCTTGAGAATTTATGAATTATTCCTTCCGGAAATGGGCCGGAATTTTATTGATTAATATGCATATACAAACCATTCTGCTGGCAGTGGTGCAGGGACTGGTCTGCAAAGCCGAACCTGTAATTCTGCCCAGTGGGAATGTGGCCATGTCACTGGCCACCATCCCTGGGGGGACACTGGGAGACTGCCAGCACTCAGTCCCCTTCTCTTTTTTTTTTTTTTAAGATTTTATTTATTTATTTAACAGACAGAGATTACAAGTAGGCAGAGAGGCAGGCAGAGAGAGAGGGGGAAGCAGGCTCCCCGTTGAGCAGAGATCCTGATGCGGGGCTCGATCCCAGGACACTGAGATCATGACCTGAGCCGAAGGCAGAGGCTTAACCCACTGAGCCACCCAGGCGCCCCATCAGTCCCCTTGTCTTACCCCACCCCCTCACCCTCTGGGCGCTGGACATGATAGGGGTCTACTTACCTGCACAGAGTGTCCATAGCACAGGCTGCAATTTCCCCACCATGGTCTTGCTTCCTCTGTGCCCCAAGCCCAGCCTGGGAGGGCTGGGCTGACTAGTTAAAGGCACAGCAGCCTCTGACCTGGCCCAGCCCTCTGTCCCTGTGGTTTCTCTTTTCCTGTTTACCTTTGCCCAGCCTGGCTCCCCCCACCGCACTGCTCGGCAGGTCTAGCAGGTGAGTTCCCCTACGGGACTGGACTCCCGCTGCCCCTACTCCACCAGAGGCCTCATGCGGAAGAGGAGCCTTCCCCATCTTCACCTGCCCCCACCCACCTTCTCCCCACCTAGCAGGTGTACAAAGTCCTAGGCTTCTCACCAAGGTGTGGGCTTCTATAACAGATAGGAAATTACCATCTCATCATAAAAAGGGAGTGATCTCAGAGGCAGGTTTCCAAAGCCAATAAAAAAAGGATGTTGCCCACAATTGTTGAAACCCTCCAAAGCAGAATTCTTCCACTTCCCTTGCTTTTCTACAACCCCCACCCCACCCCATGCTACAGACCGGGGCATAAAGAAGACAGGAAGTCTCTCGGGGAGTTGATAACTTGGTCGGGGAGATAGAGACCACACAAGTAAATAAAGAAGACAATTCTAGAAATAATCTGACCAATTTGCCTCAGTTTGCTTGGCTACTCTAAGTAATGGTGCAATAAATATAGGGGTGCATCTGTCTCTAAGTAACGGTGCAATAAATATAGGGGTGCATCTGTCTTTTCCGATGAGTGTTTTCATTTTCTTTGGGTGTATATTCAGTAATGGAATTACTGAATCATATGGTATTTCCATTTTTTATTTTTTGGGGAGCCTCCATATTGTTTTCCCCAGTGGCTGCCACAACAATGCAGGAGGGCTCCTTTTTCTCCACATCCTCACCAACACTTTTACCTTTTTTTTTTTCTTTTTTAGCCATGCTGGCAGGTGCAAGATGATAGCTCACTGTGGTTTCAACTTGCGTTTCTCTGATGACGAGTGATGTTGAGCATTTCATGTCTTTTGGCTGTCTGGATGTCTTCTTTGGGAAAATGATATTCAGGTTCTCTGTGCATTTTTTAATCAGGTCTTTTTTTTTCCTTTGATGTTGAGTTATATAAGAACTTTTTATATTTTGGATATTAACCCCTTATAAGATATATCCTTTGAAAATAACTTCTCGCAATCAGTAAGTTGCCTTTTCGTTCGTTGATGGTTTTTTTGTTTTGTTTTGTTTTTTGCTGTGCAAAAGCTTTTTATTTTGTTGTAGTCCCAATAGTTTATTTTTGCTTTTGTTTCCCTTGCCTTAGGAGACATATCTAGAAAGATATTGCGATGTCTGATGCTAAAGAAATTACTGCCTGTGCTTTCTTCTAGGAGTCTCATGGTTACATGTCTCACACTTAAATCCTTAATCCATTTTGAGTTTATCCATTTGAGTTTATTTTTGTGTGTGGTGTAAGAAAGTGGTCCACTTTCATTCTTCTGCGTGTAGCTGTCCAGTTTTCCTAGCACCATTTATTAAAGGGACTTTTCTCCCCCAGAACTGTCCTGGTTTTAAAACAGAAAGTTCCTTTTCCCTGGAATCTCTTAGTCCCAAGCAAAGTGGAAATGGTTGGTCACTCTATTTAAAGGGTGACAGTGCTTTGTACCATGTTCCAGATTGGAAATGAGATTGAGGCAGGGGGAGGGGCCCTACTTGAGGTTGGATAGTTATGGGTCTCTATTTTAGAAACAGGGATCTGAGTCTCAGAGAAGTGAAATGAGTTCTCAAATATCACACAGCTAGTAAGTGGTTTAATGATTTCTAGTCTGCCATTTCAGCAGCCTGATGTCACGTTCTGCAGGTAACTGAGGGTATATGGAAGACAGAGGCCATGTCCTCCCCCTGGGTGGTCCCCTCTTTTTACCTGCTGCCTCTCTTAGGTGTGTTGGGCCTCCCTCTTTTCCTCCCCTGCTTCCCTACCACTTCTCGTGCTCTGTGCTGGTGTCCAGTCATCTTGAGCATTTACCCCGACTGATGCAGCTCTTCAGTCCTGCCCTGGCCCTTGCCCCACCTCATTTCACTTCTCTCTCTCAAACCACCTTTCATCTTTTTCTTGAAGTATGTAGGCGTGAAATGAACCCCCGTATTCTCAGTTGTGGTCATTCTTCGGCAGTCAATTGCCAAGTCCCTACTTTGACCCCTGGGATGGAGGTTCGATGACTGGTCTATGGTGCTGCCTTGTGCCTCCTCAGGGATGTGTTTCTTGGCGACTCTTTCCAAAGGACCCCCCCCAACTCCAGCCCTGCCAAGTTTCTGCCACAAAACCTGTTTGCTTTCTTCTCAGTTCTAACCACTGACATCCCCAAACTTTGTCCATGCTACTCTCTCTGCATCACATCTGCTGTTATAATCCAGCTTGTCTTTTAAAGGCCAGTGCATGTAATATTACTTTTTCTATGAAGCTTTTCCTGACTTCTTTAGTCAGAAGGACTCGTCCCTTCTTTGAACTCACACAGCACTCTGGATCCTCTTGGGCTGCTTAACCACATTCTACCTTATGCTTGAGTTATTTTTAACCTGTGTCTCATTCCTCCTAATAAACTGTGAGCTCATTCATTTATTCAGCCAGTTTTTGATGATACTCTGTGCAGGGCATTGTTCCACCTAGCTAGGAAGAAGGATCACGTTGAGCATATAATTATGTGTCTTACTAACTTGGGTCAAGTATAGTGCCTGACGCGTGGAGGGTATCTGTGAATGGGTAGATGAATGGGTGGACGGACTGATGGATGCAGGTGTAACTACAGAATGTGTGGGATGAGGGGCTGGACGATTGGGGTTTGGTTTGCTTCGGACATGGTGATAGTAAGAGGTGGCAAAGTGGAATAGTGGGTTATGAGCTCATTTGAAGTTTATGAAGCTTGTGGATTTTTTTTTTTTTTTTGAGAGAAGGAGCATGGTGGGGGGGAAGGGGCAGAGGGAGAGTGAGAGAGAGAATCTTAAGTAGGCTCCATGCCTAACATGGAACCCACTGTGGGGCTCAGTCTCACAAATCTGACATCATGACCTGAACCCAAATCAAGAGTTAAATGGTTAACCAACAGCCACCCAGGTGCCCTGAAGCCCATGGAGTGTTTTATACCACCCAGGCTAGCCGCTTGGCCATCACCATGAGTGCAGGTATGGGGAAGGGACTGTGGAGGGTGAGCACAACTGCCCACTTCACTATCCCAGGTCATTGCTGCTCAGAGAAATGTAACCCTGGTCACATTCTACCTTGAACATACGACTACTAAGGTAGTAGCACCATGGTGCTCTCCCGGCATCCATCCAAGGCCCCTCCCCATTCTCTATATTAGGTATTTTTTCCCAGCACCCACTAGATTGACATGGCTTAGATACAGTTTCATTCCTCTGAATTTTTGGTGTTAGGCCATGTTCTGGAAAGACTTTGAATAGGTAGCCCCAGGCAAGAGGGTATGATGAGAGAGACCCCGAATAAATCTTTTTCTTCAGGCTTCTCCATCAGTGAAGGGTGACCTTCTCCTAACTTTGCTCCTCGGTGTCAGTGTCCAGTGCCCAGAGAATCAGCCAGGAGGGAAAGGGTTAAGTGGGGCCTGCTGTCGGGCCTGGGTCCTGAGACTGCATTCCTTCCTCCTAGAGATCTGCCAGGCTGTGGGGCCAGAGGCTAAATTTAGAAGGGAGCTAAGATTTCCTGTTAACAGCTGTCCTGCCCCTCAGAGAAGAAGCACGGGAGAGAGGAGAGAGGTTGGTCCTTCTTGGTGGTCAGAACTGCTGGCCATTTTGTCTGGGTCCCTCAGCCCTGGGTGACTGGCTGTAGAGATAGAGGCAAACCTGTGGTGAGTGTGCTTTTCCCTTTGTTTTGTCCTGTGAGCCCAAGGCTTCCAAGCAGAGGGGCAGCAGTTCTGCGGCCGAGGGTGAGAGCCCAGCCATGTGGGGGAGCAGCTCCTGAGGGATTTCGTGTTCCTTAAAACGCTGTGGGATGGCTCCTGAGCTAAAGGCAATGACTCCAGTGGCCTTGGTTAGAGACACTGAGGAAGGCCAGTGGCACCTCCCCCAGGATAGGCAAAGGTGTATACGAGTGCACAGGCGGGGTGTGTGCTTATACACGCGTACCCACGTGTGCATGTGTGGGCACAGCCAGGAGTTTCGATAGAAAGAACTTTCTGGTCTAGGGAACTCACCGCTTTCCAGGTGCGTTAACTATATGAAAGCAAACCCAGGACCCTGTTCCCCTCACTGCTTCCTGGCTGGAATCTGAGGAAGGAGACACTTCGTTCTTTCTTAAATGTTGTGACTCAGCTGGATGTGTGTGGGTCTTGGTGTCCGGGTTGACGGTAGCTAGGCCAAATCAGGCGGGTTTTCCCCGTGTGGGTCCTGTCCCCACCAGAGTCGTAGCACGTGGTGACCTTCCCCCTGATATCACTGATATACCCCTCCCCACCCACAAAACCTCCAGAAGCCGATTCCCTAATCATGTTGGTCATGCTGAACTTACAGGGACCGGCAGGCTGTCATGGCGACCAGTGGGGACCCAGAGGAGGAGCAGGTAGTCCCAAGCGAAGAGGATGAAGCCGATGTGCGGGCCGTGCAGGCCCAGTACCTCCGGAGCCCCTCCCCCAGCCAGTAAGTGTGCACCTGCTGTGCTGCTACCCTGCAGCCCCAGCAGGAGTGGGCTGGGGGGCCTGAGAAGATGTGGGCCCTGGGGAAGCCTACAGCCACCACTTTAAGTTCACTCATTTCACAAATATCATGGAGTACTTTCTATGTGTCATACTTTCTGGAAGAGGCAAATAAGCAAATGGACTACATTTTGACGTGGCATGGTAAGTGCTGGAATTAGTGTGCCTCAGGGCTAGTGCACAGTGGGCCAGGGAAAGGAACACTTGGATCTGGATGGGTCTTAGGAGGCTTCCTGGAGGCGGTGATGCTGGACCTGAACCTCGAAGAAGGAGTAGGCACCTGACGAGCCCACCTGGGCAGTGATGTGTGACCCATGAGGACTGAGGCTGACTAGGAGAATGTTAGACCACAGCCGGTAAGACCAGGCATCAGGACAGGAAGGGGCCGTAAGACCAGCCCTAGTGCTGAGACGATCAAGCCATGTCTTTCAAACTGGGATATGTGCACTTCTCAGGGTTAGTGGCTAAGTATGCAGGAGTAGATCAACACGGTACGTCTTCCGGGAGAGTCCTTTTAGTTTATGTCAAGTAGTTTAAAATTTTCTTTTACATAAAATTATTGAGGATCTATCATGGGGTAAATAGGAAAATTTACATAACCTTTTTAGCAAAATCATGAGACATCACACAAACGTTTTCTTGCCTGCGAAAGCAATCGTGTGTGTGTGTGTGTGTGTGTGTGTGTGTGTGTGTGCCTGTTTATTTTCTTCTGCCATAAATCATAGTAGAGGACCTGGCTTCTAATCTTAGTTCTGTCACCAAACTTACAGGAAGAAGTCCTTCCATTCTTGAGCGTGTGTCTCCTTATCAAAAAAAAAAAAAAAAAAAAAAAGGAAGGAAATACCCAACTAAGATATCTCATGATAACTTTACCTCAAACTATCTATGATTCTGCTTGACTTCACTTTTCTACAGTTCTGGGATCTTGCTGGCTCCTGCTTCTCAGAGCTTGAAAACCTTCCCCATTGGAATGAGATTCATCACTTATGGGCCAGGACCCTTTGTCCAAATGTTGGGGACTTTTCCTTTAAAGTTCAGCGTTATGTTCCCACTTAGAAAGCCTATCAGGATAGAGTTTTGAAAATAAACCCCCTTCTCTACACTACCAGACAAGGCAGAGATAATTTTGTGTGTGATTAAGGTAGGTGATGCATGGCTTTGGGTAGTGCTTAGAGTAATACTAGCTGCTTTAGCAAATGGGTATTTTTTTCTCACTCAAATAAATTCCCTGAGCAGTGATTCAGGAACTGAGGCTCCTTTTATCCTGTAGGTCTTCAATTTTTAAGGCAGAAAGCTAAAGTTACTGTGCTCATTGGCATCAAGACAAAATGGGAGGGGAATGAAAAATTTCTTAGGAGGCTTATATGGGCCAGGCCTGAAAATGGCCATTTCTTTTCCACTCATTTCCCACTGACTAGAACTTAGCAGAGCCATGCTTTGTTATAATGGAGAATGGGCAATGAGGTCCCATGAGGAAAAAGAGGAAGTGGGCTTGCTAATAGATAGCCATCTTGGCCCCAGTATACCTCTGTAGACTGAATATTCGTGCTACCTTTCCCCCCACTCATGAAACTCCCAAAGGAGATAATCCCAAAAATGGTTTACTGACTACTACATGCAGTTCAAAAGCTAGGTTCTCTGCCTACATGTTAACTAACTGGAATTTAAATAAAACTTGGCGGAAAAAGGCTGTGTTTTCTGGAGGGTGTGCATCCTCTTGCCCAGGTCAGGTAGGAGCCCCTGGAAGTCTACAAAACAGGCTCCCATTGGATAAAACGAGGAATGGGAGGTATAGCAGTCATCAGTCCGTATAATTAATGAGCATGTCTGCCTGAGAAGAGGGCAGATCTCCGAGATTTGACCTTGATTTGGCCTTCAGGGTAGCATTGCCTTGTCTGTTGTTCTCTGTGGCCTCTAGCTCCACCCTCTGGCCCTTTTCCCTTTTCTTTTACCTCCAGAGCCACCTCCAAACTGAGATTGGAGAGTGTGTTTTCCTTGAAGGCTTTGTAACTTTGGCGGGCTATGTCCTATTTATGGAAGTTTGGGTGCCTAAAGGCTGTTTAAGGCTGAAAGCAGCCAAGGGCTTTTCAAGGCTCCTGGTTTCTTTGAAAATAGGATCCCTTTAAAAACATAGGTTTCTGGGGTGCCTGAGTGGCTCAGTGGTTTAAAGCCTCTGCCTTCGGCTCAGGTCATGATCCCAGAGTCCTGGGATTGAGGCCCACATTGGGCTATCTGCTTAGCAGGGAGCCTGCTTCCTCCTCTCTCTCTGCCTGCCTCTCTGTCTACTTGTGATCTCTGTCGAATAAGTAAATAAAATCTTAAAAAAAAAAATAGGTTTCTGATGGATATAGACCAGACAACCTCATGTGTCAGAAGCCACACACCAAGTTCTTTCTTAAATATAATTTTCAATCTTGGTTTATTTCTTTGCCTCCTTGTCTGCATACTTCACTGTCTAAGCTTCAGACTGTTATCTTCAGAAGGTATCTGAAGCTGTAAATGTGAGTGGGGAGTCCAGGACGCTTGTGGTCATTGTGGTTAAAAGTTTTACAACAGAATGTATACCTAACAAGCTACTGAGGGGAGAATGCAAAACTAAAATGTAATCAACCCAAAAGAAGGCAAGAAAGAAGAGAAAAAGAATACAGAGGAAGCATAGCAGATAACAGGAAAATAATAGGATGGTAGATTTAAACCCAAATATGGAAATACTTGAAACATAATAAAAATGAAATACTCCAACTAAAAGCAAATACTGTAAAAAGCCTACCTACTGCTTATGAGAAACACACCGTAAGAAACAGAGATACAAGGGATGCCTGGCTGGCTCAGTCACTGGAGCAGGCAGCTCTTGATCTCAGGGTCATGAGTTCCAGCCCCATGTTGGGCATGGAGCCTACTTTAAATTAAAAAGAGAGAGAGAGAGATACAAAGGTTAACAAAGGCTAGAAAATATACTACACTGTCTAAGTTACAGTTGCTCATACCTTTAAAACTTAGCAGCATAAAACAGCCACTTTTTAATGTTCACAGTCAGATACAGTGCTGGGACTCTCGTCTCTACTCCAAGATGTCTGGCGCCTCAGCTGGAAAGACATAGGTTCCAGGAGGCCTTGAGGCCACGGGTGACTCACCCACGGAGGGCTGGGGGCAGAGTGACTCCTTCACATGTATGACACTTCATTTTGAGCCCTTAGCCGGGCTGTTGGCTAGAGCACCTAACATGTCTTTTCCTCTGGTCTCTCCATGTGGGCCATTGGGGCTTTCTCATAGCCTGTAGCTAAATTCCAAGGATTGGCGTCCAAGAGGACAAGATAGACATGTGTTGATTTTCACAATCTAGCCTTAGAAGTCATAAAAAGGCCCATGGGGCTGAAAAGGAGACAACATAAACTCTGCCGACACTGCAGGAGTATCTCCGTCATGCTGTGAAGAGAGCAAGCGGGATGGGAAAGAGTGCCGCCATCTTTGGAAAACACCAACTGCCACAATCACGAACTAAAACTATTTGCTGATATCAGACAAGGAAGAATTTAAGGACCGAGAAATATATTTCACAATGGTCAGAGGTGTGGTTCACCAGAAACATGTAATCATTTAAAATGTCTGTGGTCTGGGGCACCTGGGTGGCTCAGTCAGTTAAGCCTCCAACTCTTGATTTCAGCTCTGGTTGTGAGATTGAGCCCTCCTCTGGGCTTCACGCTCAGCAGGGAGTCTGCTTGAGATTCTCTCTCCGTCTGCCCCTACCCTGGCTCATGTTTGCCCTCTCTCTAGCTCTCTAAAGTAATAAATCTTTTTAAAAGAAGTAAATAAAGTTTATATGATCTAATAATGTAGCCTTAAAAAGTAGAAAGCAAAAAACTGACAGACTAAAGAAAAAAAAAAATCCACAGTCTTAGTCAAACATAAAATTTAAAAAAAAAAAAAAAAAAAAACCTCAGCAACTAATAGTATGAGGGGAAAAAATCATTAAGAATATAGGAAGGGGATCAGAAAGGACGAATACCCAACTTTTGTATCAACATGGGCAGGACTGGAAGAGATTATGCTGAGTGAAATAAGTCAAGCAGAGAGAGTCAATTATCATATGGTTTCACTTATTTGTGGAGCATAAGGAATAACATGGAGGACATGGGGAGTTAGAGAGGAGAATGGAGTTGGGGTAAATTGGAAGGGGAGGTGAATCATGAGAGACTATGGACTCTGAAAAACAATCTGAGGGGTTTGAAGTGGCAGGGGGGTGGGAGGTTGGGTACCAGGTGGTGGGTATTATAGAGGGCACGGATTGCATGGAGCACTGGGTATGGTGAAAAAATAATGAATACTGTTTTTCTGAAAATAAATCAATTTAATTAAAAAAAAAAGAAAGAAAGAAAAGAATATAGGAAGGGGGCACCTGGGTGGCTCAGTGGGCTAAAGTCTCTGCCTTCGGCTCAGGTCATGATCTCAGGGTCCTGGGATTGAGCCCCGCATTGGGCTCTCTGCTCAGCGGGGAGCCTGCTTCCTCCTCTCTCTCTGCCTGCCTCTCTGCCTACTGTGATCTCTCTCTGTCAAATAAATAAATAAAATCTTAAAAAAAAAAAAGAATATAGGAAGGGAGCACCTGGGTGGCTCAGTCAGTTTAACGTCTGACTCTTGATTTCAACTCAGGTCATGATCTCAGGGTCATGAGATTGAGCCCTGTATGGGGCTCCGCTCTCAGTGGAGAGTCTGCTTCTCTCCTCTGTCCCTCCCTCTACATGCACATGCTTGCTCACTCTCTCTAAAATGAGTAAATAAATCTTAAAAAAAAAAAAAAGAATATAGGAAGTTAGAACAAAACATTAACAATATTAACCTAGTTGGCATGTATAGAACGCGCACCCAGCAAGGACAGGAAACACATTCCCATCACGTGCGTGTGGAACATTGATCAAAATCACGTGCTTGCCATTCATGTGTCAACAGACTTTTATATTTGCTATATGCTTGAAGTCATATAAAATATGTTCTTTGACCTTGGGAGTATGAAGCTAGAAGTTAATAAAGCAAAAATATATGATCGTAATTCTAACTAAAACCACAATTCAATGCTGCTACGTACTCACCAGCCCATCTAAAATTAAAAACTGATGGTAGCAACTACAAATGAGGATGTTAAACAATCAGAACTCCATTCACAGCTGGGAAGAGCGTAAATTAGTACAACCACTTGGAAAACTCTCTCATAGTATCTACTAAATTTCAAAGTACTCCCATCCTGTAACCCAGCAGGCTTACTCCAGATACCTGCTTAACAGAAACAAGTACATGTGTGCACCAGCAGAAGTCCTGTTTTGGTAGCTAATAGCCATTGATGGTGTAGAATGTATAAACATGTGATGAACTGTCCAGTTAACCGTAGGCTGGGTAAATGAAGTGTGGTATGTATATTTTTAAATGCTGCTCTAAGGAATACACATTTTTATTAAGTGCTTATCACGTAGGTGGGATTGAGCCTCTCAGATTATTGGCTGCGGACAGCAAACCGTGAGCCCTGGTCGTGAAGGGAAAAGTGGGTCACTGCATGGGGAGGCAGGAGACAGGGAAGGCCAATTCTGCTGGCTTCCCGTTTTCACTTAGAGTTAGCCTGCCACGGACAGGACAGAAGCATTTGTAACAGAGAAGTTCCGACAGTGTTCAATCCTTAGTCCTTCCAGCTGGGCGAAAACAGGCTCAGCCTGAAAGCCCCACTTCCATGGGGAATGGTCTGAGCTGTTCCATGGTCCCATATACAGAGCTAATTTTCTCCAGGTTCTGAGGGACCCCAGCTGAATCCTGTTGGTTTTGATGCTCTTGGTTTGTGTACATTCCATAGCAGTTGGGGTTTTTTAAATTAATTAATTTATTTATTTGACAGACAGAGATCACAAGCAGGCAGAGAGGCAGGCAGAGGGAGAGGAAGGGAAGCAGGCTCCCTGCTGAGCAGAGAGCCCGATGCAGGGCTTGATCCCAGGACCCTGGGATCATGACCTGAAGGCAGAGGCTTCACCCACTGAGTCACCCAGGTGCCCTCATAGCAGCTGGTGTTTGAAGCTGATCCCAGCTCATCTGGCCCTTTTCAGAAATTTCCAAGGGAGGCAAACACACAGAACACTTGATGGGCTGTTCCTTCCTACAATAGTCGTCCTAAAACCTGAGGTATAAACTATGAGAGCTGCGCTGGCTTTGGAGTCATCTTTCGGTCAGTCCCATTGCCTTATAGACCGGGCCGAAACCAGCCCAGAGGAATGAGTCTATAGTATCTTTAAAAATGGAAAGGCAGGGGTGTCTGGGTGTCGTAGTTGTTAAGCATCTGCCTTGGGCTCAGGTCATGATCCCGGGGTCCTAGGATCAAGCTCCCTGCTCAGCGGGGAGCCTGCTTCTCCCTCTCCCACTCCCCTGCTTGTGCTCTCTCTCTTGCTGTCTCTGTCTCTCTCTTTGTGTCAAATAAATAATTTTTTTTTTTTTAAAGTGAAAAGGCGGAGGCACCTAGGTGGCTTAGTTGGTTAAGTGTTTGCCTTTGGCTCAGGTCATGGTCTCAGAGTTCTGAGATTGAGTCCTGGGGTGGCCCTTGCTCAGCTGGGAGTCTGCTTCTCCTTCTGCTTGCTGCCCCCAGGGCTTGTGCTCTCTGTCTCTCTGTCTCCCTCTCTCTCTCTCTCTCTCTGATTAATCAATAAAATCTTTTTAAAAAACTGAAAAGGGAATCCACAGGCCAGAAGAAAAATTAGCAAATCACGTATCTGATAAAGAAGCTGTATCCAGAATATATTTTTAAAAACCTCTCAAAACCTAGTAAAAAAGAAACAACCCAAATTGAAAATGGACAAAAGACTTGAACAGATACTTCACCAGAGAAGGTGTGTGGATGGCAAATAAGCACATGAAAAGAGCCTCAAAATCCTTAGTCATTAGGGAATGCAAATTAAAACCAAAATGAGATATGATCACATACCTACTAGAATATCTAAAATTAAAAAGATTGACCATCCCAAATACTGGGGAAAATGTGAAGTACCCGGAATCCCACTGCTGGTGGAAATGTGAAAAGGTACAATCATTTTATAAAACTCCTTTATTTTTTTTTAAAGATTTTATTTATTTATTTGACAGAGATCACAGGTAGACAGATAGGCAGGCAGAGAGCAGGGAGAGGGGAGAAAGCAGGCTCCCTGCCAAGCAGAGAGCCCGATGAGGGGCTTGATGCCAGGATCCTGAGATCATGACCTGAGCCGAAGCTTAACTTACTGAGCCCCCCAAGCACACCTATAAAACTCCTTTAAAAAGTGAAACATACACCGGCTTAAAAGGACACCTACTCCTATATGATCTAGTTGTTCTGTGCCAGGATATTTCCTCAAGAGACATGGAAGCCTACATCCATACAAACACTTGTACATGAATGTTCAGAGCAACCTTATCTGTAATAGCCTAGAAACAACCCACATGTCCATCAGCCAGTGAACAGCTAAATACACTGCAATAAATTTATATGCATGAATACTATTCAGCAGAAAAAAGGAATGAATTATTGATACATACAACATAGATGAATCACAATATAACTGTGCTAACTGAAAGCAGTCAGACAAAAAAGAATACATACTAAATGATTCAATTTATATAAAATTCCAGAAAATGCAGATGATTCTGTATGGGGACAGAAAGCAGATCAGTGGTTGCTGGGAAGAGTAATAGGGCTCAGAGATGGTCGAGGGGAGCTTACCAAGGGGCGTGAGGGAACGTTGGAGGCTCATAGATAGGTTCACAGCCTTGAATGTGCTGATGGTTTCACAGTTGTATACGTTTGTCAAATGTTAACTGCTCTGTACACTTTAAATATGTGCCATTTGCATAGCATTTATCCCTCAGAAAGCTGTGGGGTTTTTTTGAGAGCTTTGAAGGGGAAGTAAAACTCTTCTAGAAGGTAGCTTAGTGTTGTGGAAAGAACTTAAATGGCATAATGAAGACCAATATCAAAGTCAGGTCTGCTCTCCCCCTTAGTAGCCATGAGAGCCTGTTTAAGTTACTTAATCATGAAATTGGAATCCAGTTCACCCAGTGGTACAAATTAAATAATATAACATATGTTGTTTATAATATATTATCTCTGATATATAACATATAGTTATAACATGTATATAAGGGCAAATTAGGTAGTGAGAAATGGTGGTTCTCTTTTCCTTCTGGAGGAAGACATCTGCCAGTAACTCAGGATGTCAGCAATTTTTTGCTTAACTAGAGACCCACCCACTCTAGTTAAGATGCCACGTTTCTCTTGTTCTGCTCTAAGCGAATACTGTGTTCTGAGCGACTCATCGTCACCACTGCTGTTGGTCTCCAGCCTGAACAGTTCCCCGTGTGCTTAATTTGTGCCTGGAATCCCATCCTTCTTGTTTCATCTCTTCAGTTAAAGGCCTGAGCATTTGTGAAATTAAATAGACACTGAGTCAGCAAATACCCCACCGGGGACTGTCAGTCCTGGTTTCCTAAGGCTGCTGTAACAAATCCCCACAGAGTTGTTTAAAACAACACAGATACATTCTCTCAGAGTTTTAGAGACCAGAAGTCTGAAATCAAAGTGTTGGTAGGGCCACCCTCCCTCTGAAGATTTTAGGAGGGCTTCCTTGCCTGTCCCAACTTTCCGGCAGCTCTGGGAGTTCCTTGACTGTGGCTGTGTACCTCCAACCTCTGTCTCCATCTTCGTATGTCTTCTCTTCTCTCTCTCTCCTCTGTGTATCCTTCTTAAGGACATTTGCCATTGATCTTAGGGCCCATCCAAATACAGGATGATCTCATCTCAAGATCCCTTTTCCAAGTAAAATTGCATGCACAGGTTCTGGGAGACATATGTTTTTGGGGTACCACCATTCAACCTACTAGAGCCCCAGATCCAGCCCCTGGGAGACATACATACTCTCTCTGGTACAACCAGGATAGGACCTTGCTGAGTCGAACCTGTGCCGTGGAGAGCCGCTGCCAATCAACCAGAGCTAGTTCATGGATGCAGTCTGCTTGCAGGCCTGGCAGGTGTCCTAACATTTCCAAACTCATCAGTAAATTGAATCCTGGGGTGAACTGACAACCTGGGAAGGGGGAAGAGACAGTGGTTAGAGGTGTCAGATCTTCATTTCTGCCTGACTTAAGCACAGACCTCAAATGCTTTAAATTCAAACCCAGGTCTGTGAATGATTCTCTCTGGAAGAAATCCATCTTGTCTCCAAGAGAGACAAATTTCCCCAGGTAATTTATGAGTTAATGCTAAAATTTAAAAACTCCTGTCCTGTGGGGCAACTAGGTGGGTCTTTGCCTGTATCGATAATCTCCATCAGACCTCTCCACTGCTCCAAAGGAGGAAAATCCTAAGAAATCAGGGTGCTTGTGCTGTGAACCATGTTCAAGTCTGGCCTTCCCCTCCCTTACCAGGAGACCACAGCTCCCCAAGCCCTCTCTTGCAGGTGATCTGTAGCCCACCTCTGCCTCTCCTTTTCCTCCTTAGCTATGACCAATTTTCATTTCCTTTCCAAATGAAGGATTGGACTTCTTCATCCTTCTCTGGTTCTGATTTGGAAAATGTTTTTCTGTTTTCCTTTATTTATTCTCTTCTTCTTCTTCTTCTTTTAGTTTTCTTTTAAAATTAACAAATAATGTATTATTTGCTCCAGGGCTGCAGGTCTCTGAATCATCAGCCTTACACAATTCATAGCATTCACTATAGCATGTACCCTCCCCAATGTCCATAACCCAGCCACCCTATCCCTAGCCCCCCATCCCCCTGCAACCGTCAGTTTGTTTCCTGAGATTGAGTCTCTTATGGTTTATCTCCTCCCCAGTTCCATCTTGTTTCATTTTTTCCCTTTCTATTCCACACGACCCACAGTCCTGCCTCTCAAATTCCTCATATCAGAGAGATCATATGGTAATTATCTTTCTCTGATTGGCTTATTTCACTCAGCATAATACCCTCTAGTCCCATCCACATTGTTGCAAATGGCAGAATTTCATTTTTGAGGGCCGAATAGTATTCCGTTTTATATATATATATATATATATATATATATATATATATATATATATATAACATCTTCCTTATTCATTTATCTGTTGATGGACATCTAAGTTCTATCCATAATTTGCCTATTGTGAACATTGCTGCTATAAACATTCAGGTGCACATGTCCCTTCACATCACTACATTTGTATCTTTAGGGTAAATACCCAGTATTGCAATTGCTGGGTCATAGGGTAGCTCTATTTTCAACTTTTTGAGGAACCTCCTTACTGGTTTCCAGAGTGGCAGCACCAGCTTGCATTCCCACCAGCAGTGTAGGAGGGTTCCCCTTTCTCCACATCCTCACCAACATCTTTTCTCTCCTGACTGGTTAATGTTAGCCATTCTAACTGGTGTGAGGTGGTATCTGACTGTGGTTTTGATTTGTATTTCTCTGATGTTGAGTGATGTGGAGCACTTTTTCATATGTCTGTTGGCCATTTGGATGTCTTCTTTGCCAAAATGTATATTCAGGGCTTTTGCCATTTCTTGATTGGACTATTTGTTCTTTGGGTGTTGAGTTTGATAAGTTCATTATAGATTTTGGATACTAGCTGTTTATCTGATATGTCATTTGCAAATATCTTCTCCCATTGTCAGTTGTCTTTTGGTTTTGTTGACTGTTTTCTTTACTGTGCAAAAGCTTTTGATCTTGATGAAGTTCATTTAAATAAATAATTCATTTATGCCCTTGCTTCCCTTGCCTTTGGCAAAGTTTCTAGGAGGAAATTACTGCAGATGAGGTCAAAGAAATTGCTACCTATGTTCTACTCAAGGATTTCGATGGATTCCTGTCTCACTTTGAGGTCTATTTTTGTGTATGTGTAAGGAAATGGTCCAGTTTCATTCTTCTGCATGTGGCTGTCCAATTCTCCCAACACCATTTGTTGAAGAGACTGTCTTTTTTCCATTGGACATTCTTTCCTGCTTTGTCAAAAATTAGTTGACCATAGAGTTGAGGTTCCATTTCTGGGCTGTCTATTCTGTTCCATTGATCTATGTGTCTGTTTTTGTGCCAGTACCATGCTGTCTTCATGATTACAGCTTTGTAATAGAGCTTGAAGTCTGGAATTGTGATGCCACCAGCTTTGGTTTTCTTTTTCAACATTCCTCTGCATATCAGCAATCTTTTCTGGTTCTGTATAAATTTTAGGATTATTTGTTCCATTTATTTGCAAAAAAAAAATGATGGTATTTTGATAGGGATTGCGTTAAGTTTGTAGATTGCTCTAGGTAGCATAGACATTTTCACAATATTTGTTCTTCCAATCCATGAGCATGGAATGTTTCTCCATTTCTTTGTGTCTTCCCTAATTTCTTTCATAAGCACTTCATAGTTTTCTGAGTATAGATTCTTTACCTCTTTGGCTAGGTTTATTCCTAGGTATCTTGTGCTTTTGGATTCAGTTGTAAATGGGGTTGACTCCTTAATTTCTTTCTTCTGTCTTTTTCTTAGTGTATAGAAATGCAACTGATTTCTGTGCACTGATTTTGTATGCTGACGCTTTCCTGAATTCTTGTATGAGTTCTAGCAGTTTTGGAGTGGAGTCTTTTGGGTTTTCCACATAAAGCATCATATCATCTGCAAAGAGTGAGAGTTTGACTTCTTGTTGATTTGGATGCCTTTAATTTTTTTCATTGTCTAATTGCTGAGGCTAGGACTTCTTGTACTATGTTGAATAGCAATGGCGATAGTGGACAGCCCTGCCATGTTTCTGACCTTAGGGGGAAAGTTCTCAGTTTTTCCTCATTGAGAATGATATTTGCTGTGGGTTATCCATAGATGGCTTTAATGATATTGAGGTATGTACTCTCCATCCCTACACTTTGAAGAGTTTTGATCAAGAAAAGATGCTGTACTTTGTCAAATGCTCTTTCAGTATCTACTGAAGGTATCATATGGTTCTTGTTCTTTCCGTTACTAATGTATTGTATCACATTGATTGATTTATGGATGTTGAACCAACCTTGCAGCCCAGGAATACATCCTGCTTGGTCATGGTGAATAATCTTTTTAATAGACTGTTGGATCCTATTGGCTAGTATTCTGGTGAGAAGTTTTACATCTGTGTTCATCAAGAATATTGGTCTGTAATTCTCCTTTTTGATGGGTCTTTGTCTGGTTTTGGGATCAAGATAATGCTGGCCTCATAAAATGAGTTTGGAAGTTCTCCTTCCATTTCTATTTTTTGGAACAGTGTCAGGAGACTAGGTATTAATTCTTTTTTAATGTTTGGTAGAATTCCCCTGGGAAGCCATCTGGCCCTGAGCTCTTGTTTGGGAGATTTTTAATGACTGCTTCAATCTCCTTACTGGTTATGGGTCTGTTCAGGTTTTCTATTTCTTCCTGGTTCAGTTTTGGTAGTTTCCAGGAATATATGTTTCCAGGCATGCATCCATTTCTTTCGGATTGTCAAATTTGCTGGCGTATAGTTGCTCATAATATGTTCTTATAATTGTTTTTATTTCTTTGGTGTTGGTTGTGATCTCACCTCTTTCATTCATGATTTTATTAATTTAATTAATTAATTAATTGATTAATTGAATTGGATCCCCCTCCCTCTCTTTTTTTGATTAGTCTGGCCAGGAGTTTATCAATCCTATTAATTCTTTCAAAGAACCAGCTCCTGATTTTGTTGATTTGTTCTGCTGTTCTTTTAGTTTCTATTTCACTGATTTCTGCTTTCATCTTTATGATTTCTCTTCTCCTGCTGGTTTTAGGCTTTCTTTGCTGTTCTCTCTCCAGCTCCTTTAGGTATAGGGTTAGGTTGTGTACTTGAGACCTTTCTTTTTTCTTGTATTGCTATTTACTTTCCTCTCAGGACCACCTTTGCTGTGTCCCAAAGATTTTGAACAGCTGTGTTTTAATTGTCATTTGTTTCCATGAATTTTTGTAATTCTTCTTTAATTTCCTGGTTGACCCATTCCTTAGTAGGATGCTCTTCAGCCTCCATGTATTTGAGTTCTTTCCAACTTTCCTCTATGGTTGGGTTCTAGTTTCAAAGCATTATGGTCTGAAAATATACAAGGAATGATCTCAGTCTTTAGGTACCAGTTGAGACCTGATTTGTGACCCAGGATGTGATCTATTCTGGACAATGTTCCATGTACACTAGAAAAGAGTGTGTATTCTGTTGCTTTGGGATGGGATGTTCTGACTACACTTGTGATGTCCATTTGGTCCAGTGCATCCTTTTAAGCCTTTGTTTCCTTGTTGATCTTTTGCTGAGATGATCTATCCATTTCGGGGGGGGGGGGTGTCAAAGTCCCCTACTATTTTTCGTATTTTTTATTGGTGTGTTTCTTGGATTTTGTTATTAATTGGTTTATATAATTGGCTGCTCCCATGTTAGGGGCATAGGTATTTTAAATTGTTAGATCTTCTTGTTGGACAGACCCTTTGAGTATGATATAGTGTCCTTTCTCATCTCTTATTATAGTCTGGCTTAAAATCTAATTGATCTGATATAAGGATTGCCACCCCAGCTTTCTTTAGACGTCCATTAGCATGGTAAATGGTTTTCCACCCCTTCACTTTCAATCTGGCGGTGTTTTAGGTTCTTCAATGAGCTTCTTACAGACAGCATATTGATGGGTCATGTTTTTTTATCCATTCTGATATCCTGTGTCTCTCAATTAGGGCATTTAGTCCATTTACATTCAGGGTAACTATTGAAAGATATGGATTTAGTGCCATTGTATTGCCTGTAAGGTGACTGTTACTGTATATTGTCTCTCTTCCATTCTGGTCTGTTGCTTTTGGGCTCTCTCTTTGCTCAGAAGATCCCTTCCAATATTTCCTGTGTGGCTGGTTTAGTGTTTGCAAATTCTTTTAGCTTTTGCTTGTCTTGGAAGCTTTTTATCTCTCCTTCTATTTTCAATGAGAGCCTAGCTGGATATAGTATTGTTGGCTGCATATTTTTCTTATTTAGTGCTCTGAATATATCATGCCGGTCCTTTCTGGTCTGCCAGGTCTCTGTGGGTAGGTCTGCTGCCAATCTAATATTTCTACCATTGTATGTTACAGACCTCTTGTCCCGAGCTGCTTTCAGAGTTTTCTCTTTGTCACTGAGACTTGTAAGTTTTACTATTAGATGACTGGGTATGGATCTATTTTTATTGATTTTGAGGGGGGTTCTCTGTGTCTCCTGGATTTTATGCTGTTCCCTTTGCCAAACTAGGGGAATTCTCTGCTATAACTTGCTCCAATATGCCTTCTGCCCCCCAGTCTTTCTTCTTCTGGGAGCCCAATTATTTTAATACTGTTTCATCTCACAGTATCACTTATCTCTTGAATTCTCTTCTTGTGGTCCATTAGTTGTTTGTCTCTCTTTTTCTCAATTTCTTTATTCTCGATCATTTGGTCTTCTATATCACTCATTCTCTCTTCTGCCTCATTTATCATAGCAGTAAGAGCTTCCATTTTTAATTGTACCTCATTGATAACTTTTTAAATTTCATCTTGTTTAGATTTTAGTTCTTTTATTTCTCCAGAAAGGGTTTCTCTAGTATCTTCCAGGCCTTTTTTGAGTCCAGCTAGTACATTGGTAATCATCACTCTGAACTCTGTTTCTGACATTTTACTAATGTCCGTATTAATTAGATCCCTAGCTATCAGTACTGCCTCTTGTTCTTTTTTTTGAAGTGAGTTTTTACACCTTGTCATTTTATCCAGATTGACTAGATGAATGAGAGAACAAAATACTAAAAGGGTAGCAATGACCCCAGAAAAATATACACTAACCAAATCAGAAGAGACACAAAACCTGGGGGAGAAGAAAGGAGGGGAAAAAAAATAATTGGACTGGTGAATAGAACATAGCCACAGACTTGATTTTGGGTGTATATTGTCTGTTAGAAGAGACTGCCTCCCAAAATTTTAAAAAAGAAAAACTTACATATATGCAAAAATAGGGTAAACACGAAGGGATGGAATATGACTGTAAAGTTGAAAATTTTAAAAAGATCCTAAGAAAGGAATTGATATGATAAGAAGTTGGTTGAAAAAAGAAAAAAAGAAGGAAAGAATGTGATCAGGATGGAGACTAGAACAAAGCCATTCTCCAGATTTAGGGGTATATTTGATCTATTAGAAGAAACTGTAGCCTAAAATTTTAAAGAAAGAAAAACCTGTATGTATACAAAAAATAAGCTTAAATACAATGAAGGGATACTATATGACTATACAAATGAAAATTTTAAAAGATTTTTAAAAAGGTATTCATAAGGTAAAGTAGTTAAAAATGTTAAAATAGTAAGGAGGAAAAGTTTTTAAAAAATATAATAAGAAAAAAATAAAATTTTAAAATATTTAACTTTGAGTAACTAAAGAATCTTGGGGAAAAAAGCCATAAATTCTATGTGCTGTATTCCCCCTAGCTCTGAATTAGTTGGTGAACTTGGTCTTGGCTGGATGTTCTTCCTGATCTTCTGGGGGTGCGGGGGGCCTGTTGCTGTGATTCTCAAATGTCTTTGTGGGAGGTGGAACTCCACCACCCTCGCCAGGGGCCGGGCTAAGCCATCTGCTCCGGTTTGCGCTCAGAGCTTTTGTTCCCTGAGCACTTTCTGTACCGCCTTGGAGGACGGGAATGAAGATGGCGACCGCCCAGTCTCCGACTGGGGGAGCCGAGAGCTCGGCACCCCACTCCTGGGTGTGCCTTAGGGAAAACGCCATCAATCCCTCTCATCTCCCTGGTCTCCATCGTGCTCCGAGCTCCCCCGGCCTGTGACCAAGCATTTCTGTCTCTGGCGCGTGCCCCATTTGGAGTCTCCAAACCCAGCAGATTCCTGCCCTGCGCTCCTGCACCACTCCTCCCAGAGGAGGAAGGTGAGTCTCCCCAGACCTGCCACTTGTGGGGTCCCTGCTTGAGGAGCAGTGGCCCGACTGTGCCTCAGATATCAATTTAGGGTAACCCCGAGCTGAGAGCCTACTCTCCCTGCTCAATACCTGGGAGCTCTGCCACACTCAGGCACCCCCAGTCTTTTTGTGACCTCACGGGTCCTGAGACCACACTGTCCCTGTGAGGGCTCCACCCCTGCTTAACCTCGGGAGTGACATCCCTCACTGGAGCAGACTTCTAAAAGTTCTGATTTTGCTCTGCTGCTCTCTCACTTGCCAGGAGCCAGCCTTCCCCCCAAGGTCTATCTTCCCGTATATCGCCTCGGATTCACTTCTCTGCATGTCCGACCTTCCAGAAAGTGGTCGATTTCTCTTCATAGAATTGTTGCTGTTCTTCTCTTCAATCTCTTGTTGAGTTTGTAGGTGCTCAGAATGGTTTGCTAACCACCTAGCCGAACTCCTGGGACCCACGATATTTAAGTCTCCTGCTTCTTGCCATCTTGTTCCTCTACCCTGTTTTCCTTTCTTTCTTTCCAAGTTAAAATGCATTTCTTGCTTTGGCTTTTTGGATCTGAAATTGTTAAGCCTTTACAGTTTCTAGAACTCCTTGATTATCTGCTCAGGCCATCTCTTGTGACAGAATTTTCCTAGCCCCCTTTGGTGAAGTTCC
The DNA here is from genome assembly GCF_964662115.1 of Mustela nivalis. Taxonomy (NCBI): domain Eukaryota; kingdom Metazoa; phylum Chordata; class Mammalia; order Carnivora; family Mustelidae; genus Mustela; species Mustela nivalis. Next base: position 5,349,376 of record NC_139035.1, on the reverse strand, counting down.
TTAACTATGTTGTGATTTCCCTACAGGGAGGTCTCCATGGCTGGTAACAGCAGGTGGGACTGACATGAGGGCATGAAGTGTCAGGTCTGTGTGTCCTTGGGAAACGGCTACTCCTAGCTACCTTTTCTCTTTTCTATTTCTTTTTCCATGAAGATTTTCACAGCTTTCACAAAGCCTGACAGAAGCAGTTTGCTATAAATCAATTTGCTTTCATTGCTGACTTCCTCTCCTTCTTTGGAACCTGAACTTTGCTTGTGCGGTCACTTTCTCTGGAGTAAATGTACACTTAGAAGAAACTCAGAAATCCGTTCCTTTTTTGCAAAAGCCAAATCAAGATAGACACCCCCTCCTGGGCCACTGCGTCCATTGCATTTCCAAGGGTCTCCTTGAAATGAACTGATCCGCTGGCAGGGGGTCTGGGTTGAAGGACCTGTTCTGTGCCTTGACAACCTGACAATTGGATTAAAGCAGTGGATTTCAAACTTTGGTGACTGTTATCCAGGGTAAGACATGCCATTTGCAGCTCCACTCAGAACATACATTCAGGTCGGTATTAATAAAAAAATAGGTTTCACGAAATTATATTTATCTTAAAATGGCTAGTACTAGTTTTCTCTTTCTCTCCTCCTCCCCTCCCCTCTCTTCTCTACCCTCCGCCCAGCCATCCACCCTCCCTTCCTTCCTTCCTTCCTTTTCCAGATGCCAGGCAGGACCCATTGAATTGATTTTATGATACACTAATGGGTCACAGTCTGCAATTTTGAAAAACACAGGTTTAGAGAAAATGGCACCAGTCTCCTGCTCTTGGTTAGGAAGTCCATCAAACTCTGCTTTATTGTTTCTCTTTCAAATCACCCTCAAGGCTTTTTAGCTGCTGCTTTGCGAACCTGTGATGAGGGGTATATCGATCCTAGATTCTCTCCTACCCTGCCCATCTTTTTGAGCAGCCAGCCCTCGCTGCTTTCCAATCAGGGTGTGAGTGTCATTTCACTCTGTCTCAGGTCTGCGGTAGAGGCACAGATGTGGTCATAAATCAAAACCTCCAGAGCCACTGTCTCACTGACCTTGCAAATATAAACAGGGCCGGTGGTTCAGGGTCTCCCTTTCCTTCCTCTTTTCTTTCCCTGCGGGCCTGCTTCTCCATGGAAAACAAAGGAGCCGCTTCTCTGTGCCTAAACTTTGTTCGCCACTGGGTCCTTTTGGGGTCCCACCCCCACACTTGACTTAGTAAACTGTATCCGTGGCAAAACGATTTAGGACTGTTAGGTTTGTGTGTCCTTTCCGCTTAGCAGGTGACTCATAATTTACATCCTAGACTCAACAGGATGTAATGCTGAGCTCAGTTTACTGTTGTTCACATGTTTGCCTGAGCAGCCAAGAAGAGACATGTCATGGGGCTGGAGAGAAGCTGTTCTTCACACCCTCTCTTCTCAATCATAAAACCGCCAGCTTCTGGAAAGTGTACTGGATAGAGTCTTCCAGAGTCTCCTCCGGACGGACTCCTTAGCTGAAGTTCCATCTTGACTCCCCACAAGAAGGAAGGATGTTTCTGTGTCATTTCTATTTTCAGGTTTTAATTTCAAATCCTCCCTATCAAACTCATAGCCTCAGAGTTCAGGTACATTTAAGAAAGATTCTCAGCTCCCTGTGTTTGTCACGTGAAACCAAATCCATACAATCTAAAGTCAGTGCTGTTGAGGAAAATTGGCCTGATCACGGGCTTGCCGATCCTTCCAGGCGGGAATCTAGGTGAGACGGCCGGGTAGGTTCCTTCCGAGGCTTTCTGCATGCCTGACCAGTGAGGGCTCCTCCTTTGTCCCTCTTCAGGTCATGCCCATTGTGTGGAATACTGACTACAGATGTGAGAAAGCCTCAGAGCCATGGAGGCCTGCAGAGAAACAGAAAACTGACCTGTAGGAGAGATGAGGGCATGTGCCAGGAGCGAGCCCCTCTCGGCCCCACATACTGCAGGGGTTTTTGCCAATTGCCTGGTCAGGGTTTTGCTTTGATTCCACCCCCCCAAACTCATTTTACATAATACCGATCCTTAATTAAAAAATGATTATTTATACTAATAATAGTATAAATTTAAAAATAATAGTATAAATAATATTAATTGTTTATAAATAAGAGTAAAACTTCCTTAACAAATACTGTTTACTCACAAGGATATCACTCACATTTATGAAACAGTTGAGGTTCCAGCTCTAGTTCTGTGAGACGTTGCTGGTTTCACATAGACTGCCCTGAAAGCTGGGCCCAGCTGCTCGCAGGTTGACTGGGTTTGCTCTCCTACCGGCGTTACTTTCTTGTTATTTCCCAACTGCAACAAATCTGGGTCGTTCGCTGCTATTTATTAGGTTCTGTGTCACTATTAGGGAGAAGGGCGCCTTAGCATATGCTCAAGTCTCACTTCCGAGCCCTTGGAATAGCACCGTGCCTGTTAAACTGTTGCAACTTAACAAATTTACCCCCAAACCTAATGAATTAAGGCAATGATTTTATTTTGCTCCCCTCGTTGTGGATTAGGAATTTGGACAGGAGTCCACTGGGCAGCTTGTATGTGTGGTGTCAGCTGGGGCGCTATGACAGGGGGAGGGGCCACGTCTAAGAGACACATCCACGTGGCCATCCGTTGGCCAGGAGCTCAGCAGGAGCAGTTGACGTGGCTTTGTCAGCTCGGTGGTCCTGAGGTAGTAGGACTTCTTAGAGGAAGCTCAGGGCTTCCGATGAGAGAGACACGAGAGCCAGACTGAGGCTCAGACTGCCACAGTGTCACCTTTACGGTATTCTGTTGGTGAAAACAGTCACAGATCCGCCAGATTCAAGGCAAGTGTGAAGAGTGTTCCAGATCCGGGGCCACCTTTAATCTACCCTAAGAAAAAATTACTAACAGATCTACCCTAAGAAAAAATTACTAACAACACCGGCCTTCGAGATTGTGTCCAACTTGGCCTCACAAGGGCAGAGAGTGAGCATGAACAATTAGAGCGTGGTTTCGCTTCTGGGCTTGCTATGGTATCCAGTGACATAATGAGCAAGTAGCAGATACTTGATAAATACCTGTTGCTAATTGTTGAAGCTGCTGTATCAGCTATGAGGCAGACCCATACTGGGGACCAGTTCAGTCCATCAGCGAATCAGAAAATCCCTATTAAGCATTTACTGTGTGCCAGACATTGTACCCGGTGCTGGGAACATAACAGTCTTCAAAGTACCAGGCATGGTCCCTGCCTCATAGAGGGTATGGTTAAGTAGAGGAGATGGGTATTTATCAAATGATTTCATAAATAAAAGTAAAATTGCATCTGCTAGAAGCACCATAAAGGAAAGGTGTCTGTTGCAACGAGAGGCAGAGATGAGAGAGAAGAGAAGACTGAACTGAGATCTCAGAGATAGACACAGCAGGAGTGAGGGGGCATCTAGGCAGTGGAAGTAGGCTTCTGCAAAGCCCCAGGGCACAAGGAAGCTTGGTGAGGATGGGAAGCCTTTCTAGCTTCCTAGAAAGGAGTGAACCAGAGGGAAGGCAGTGTAAGCTGAGGCTGGAAAGGAGAAGGAGGACAGAGACAGCAGGGCCTGGAGACCATTTGGTTAGCTCCCCAGGGTGATATTGGACATATCACCTTTGCCCAGTACCTGGCATATTCCAATCATTTACCCATCCATCTGTCTGTTCATCCATCTACCTGTCTGTCCACCCACCATCCATTCAGTCTGATCTCAGTCTGCCTGATCACCTTCCATGGGCTGGTGATACGGGGGTAAATAAATTGACCTAAAGTGTGCCTCTGCAGAGCCCATGCCCACCCCCACCGGGTGTTCCACTCTTTACTACCTTTGCCAAATAATGAGACCTCTGCGGTTCTAACATGCAAGGATAATATCCCACTGACTTCGCCCTTAATTCACCCCCGCCCCCACCATCATACTTAACTTAAGAATGCATCTTCTTGAGTACTTGGAGTACTAGAGGAGTACTCCACGCTTGAATGGGAATCCAACACAACTGCTCTTGGAAATCCCTCAGGAATACCAACAATAATTCTACACTGTGCTGTCCCTTATGGTGCACTGGTAAGTCTAGCAACATTCTGAGTAGAGTCATAGGCTACTCCTTTCTTTTGGCAAAGGTATTTCTTTCTCCATAGTCTTATTAGCCCTAAGCACGCCTGTCTCCCAAGGGAGGACTCTCATGTAGATTTCTATCATGAGAAAATTGTTCTGCTAATCAATTCAACTAAACTTATTTTTGCTCAAGTTAGCTCCATTCAGTTCAGCTGGACCCAGCACAACTCAACCCCATCCATCCATGCATCTTTGTATCCACCTGTTCTTTCAACACGTATTTTAGAAGTACTTTTCTGTGTCAAAGTCTATGTTGGGCTTGGGGATCCACCAGTCGACTCCACCTCCCCTGTCTAATCTAAATGGTATCTTGTAGTGAAGAGAAGATTGGACTTTGAGCAGGGTTGCCCTGTATTTGCCTCCTAGCCCTGCCTCTTGTTTACTGCCTTGGGGAATTTTATTAGCTTGTCTGGGCCACAGTTTGCTCATTTTAAAGCGAGAATAATGATACCTACAGAGTGGGAATTTTGTTAGGATTAAGTTCCTAGAAGGCACTCAAAAATGGTGTCCATTCCATACTCAATGGAAGAAAATAAGCCAGCAAACATCATTGGGAAGTTAGATACCACAAACGAAAAGATCCTGTGGCTTTCATAAAGATAAAATAAAGTTAGTTATAAGGATCATGAAACACATGGACTTCAGACATTTAATAGCAAAAAGACAGTAGAACAGGGGTTCCAGTCCTGCGTAAGATGGCAAAAACCCACCACTCTCTCATGGATTGCCTTTGTAAAACCTGAACAGAAGGATACAGCCACTGTTTAAAGACTCTGAAAAGTAAATAGTCGCAGGCCGATTGAGAAAGACAGAATTCAAAGTTCAACCAAACCAGCAGTGGGAATATTATCTTTTTCCCCTCTAGAATACCCAGTTGTGACTCAAGACAGTGTGACAGCAATGGTAGCAACAGCCTGAGGTGCCTAAAAAATGGAATATTATTCAGTAACAAATTATTGATTCATGCAATATAACAGATGACTTATAGATTCATTTTGCTAACTGAAATAAGCCAGAACCAAAAGACAGTGGTATGACTGAATTTATATAACATTCTGGAAAAAGCCACACTGTAGGGACAGAAAACAGATCAGTGATTGGTAGGGGATGAGGTTCAGGGAGGGGTTGACTATATAAAGGGGTAACACAGGGAGTTTGTATGATGGGAAAATTTTTCTTTAAGCTCTTTGGACTTAAAGGAAAGATTAAGCAAAAAAAGAAAAAATAGACCCAAAGTTCACCCCAATGCCTGGAAAAGAGATGAACCCACAAAGGGCGGGCACCCACCTTGATACTATGGTCCTATCCCTTGTTTCTGCCACAATTCACTATGTTCCTCATATCCCTTTGGACATGTCTGTTGAATTATTTCTGGAAAATTGCTTGACATTTTCCTAAGTTACTTGATTGCATCCCTGGGCTCAGGCTGAACCTTGGTTTCTTGTGTTCAGAATCAGGACTGTGCATCTGAGCATACCTTCCTATTTCCCTGTGCCAGCCCATCATTCTTAGCTCATTCTCTCTCAAACGGGGCAAGGATTCAGGGCATGGAGGGAATGGTGGCAGCCCACCAGCCCACCAATCCAGCAGAACCTTAGTAACATAAGTAACATAAGCATGGTTAGGGACATCCTAGAGTACTGACGACAGAGAAAGAGGGACTAGAGGGAAAAAATTATCAACAGCAGCACATCCAAGGGTGGGAACCCAGTAGAGGAAGGAGAATCACATCGGGGTAAGTTCTCCCCAACCACAGTTGTATGCCTTTTCCTCCACAGCCTAGACTACCGTGTCCTTAAACATCAACTCACATTAATGCCAACTCTGGTTTGAAATCGGGTGGCAACTGACCCACAGTGTTCAGCATTCTCAGGTTCTTAAACTTAGGAAGGCTTTCCCTTTATCTCTCATTGTTGTCCACTGTGCCTAAAATCAGGTCCAAGTTTCTTGTCTAAAAAGAATGCCTCCCATTCCGATGCTACCCAGAGTCATCTCACACAGATACCCTCTTCTCTTAGGTACTCGATGGTCTCAGATGCAGAAACAGAAAGCATTTTCATGGAGCCCATTCACCTCTCCTCAGCTGTTGCGGCTAAGCAGATCATCAATGAAGGTAATGCCATCAGAAGGTGGTGGGAGCGGGGAGAGTCCACAGCTCATCTGGGAACCCTTGGAAAGGGCCCTTTGGAAGAGGTCAAGGTGCTTCCCAAGTGCGACCCATCCCATTAAGAGGAGTAGATCCAAAGAAGGCAGTTCTGCCGACACAACTCATCATCAACCTTCATGAACCCGAGGTGGAAATTATTAGGTACAAGTGTGAATAATTCTCTTGAGTTAACAGCCCGGAAGGCAGTTCCACTCTGCTCCTGTGGCCCCCCATTCCATTTTTCAGTTCATCTCTGGGATCCTGGGGTGGCTTATTCTGGACACACAGACCTGAAAGCCCAAGAAATGACCAGAAGCACCCAGAGAGTTCTGCTCAAAGAGATATTTAGATTTAGATCTGCATGTCCACTAGTGTTTGAAGGTGGTTTTCATCTGAATTATGGTAGGGAAAGTTAGAGTGGGGAGAAAGGTTAATATGCACATGGTAAATTTTGGAGCAGAAAGCATGCTATGTATTTCATTCAAGGACAGTTATCCTGATTGGATGGATTTTTCTTAAATCAATTTTAGAACAAAGTTCTTTTCTCCTCCCTTTGCCCTGGGGATCTCCGCCTCTGCTGTGGGCTGAGGTTGGATATAGCAGTGTTGGTAATGACATGGGCCCTGCTGGGCTTTGGGCATCACCACTGTTGGTGGCCATGATCCTTTCCCTGGCTTTTAGTGGTGAGAACCGCACATGCTGCCCCTTCTCCATGTATCCCAGCTCCCCTTCTCAGTCCCCAGGCCCTTTGGGTTCCTGCAGGGTCCCTGAGGATACCTAGATCTCCTATCCACTTGCTGAGGAGCCAGAAATTCCATTTGCTGCTGCTTGTGGTAGGAGCAGCCTTGGGGGCCCCATCTTCTTGAGGAACTCTCACGTTCTTTTCTATTTTCTTTTACTACGCTGCCTGGGGTCTCGCCTCCCTTGCTCCAAGCCAGGTGCGAGTGGCTTCACCCAGTAGGTCTCTCTGAATTGATCCCAGCACCTAACTCTGGAAGTCCTTTTTTCCTCTTGTGTTTTTGGGAAGTTCCCTCACCTGCCAGCCTGCAACATCTCTGCTCTGTGCTTTACTCTCTGGACCCCTCTCCATGCTTGGGTTCCTGATAAGTGAACATCTAGGCGTTGTGAGAAAATCATCTTCTCTCTTTGAAACTTTGCTCTCAAGCCTAGAGAATGATATACATATGTCTATGGGACATTGCACACGTAGACTGAAATCTGAAACAAAGCAATGGCTTTTTTTTTTTTTAATTCTAGGTTTATCTACTCTCCCCTTGTCTGGGGCATTAAGCCTAAGTTTCCTTTTTCTTAGTGGCTGATTGGTGGTGGGGGAAGAAAAAAATATATGCCAGAGAAAGCAAAATGAATCAAGTGATATTTCAAAACATTGCCCTCCTCACCAGTGATCAGAGGGATAAAAACGTGTTTTGAAGAACTCTTCATTTTCATGGAAGTCTTCATATGCCATGCCTCTGAAAGAGCTTAGAGGGGAGATGTAGGGGCTTTGTTTTCTTCTGAAGAAGCCTTAGGTAGTAGAAATAAATGGGAAGAATTGAGGCAGGGAGGGAGGTGGAGTTGAAACAGGCCGAGAGTGGGCCAGAGCCCTTGGGAAGGCAGGAATGCCAGTAGGAATGAAGGGCTGGGACATTTGTTTTTAAGCTGGAAAGGGAAAAACATCAAGAAAAAGCCAGCAGTATAAATAGCTGAGGAAGACATTGCTGTATATTTTAATGAGACATCAGAGAGTTTTATCTTTTACAGGTAGTAAAGGAGAGACGTCTCAGTTACGGGAGGGGGGGGCTTGCACGTTTGCTTGGTAAGATCCCAGGAGACCCCCAGGAGAAGACCCAGTGGTAGAGAGAATAGGATCGCTTCATCTATTTTTAAACAAAATAAAGCTCTGGGATTGGAGGGCTTTTTTCTTCTTTCTGCTTTTGAGCCGGAGATCAGAGAACATTTAGAGCTGAGATCTGATGCAGGGATATGGGGGCCCGTCAAGTGGTTCAGAAAAGGGAAAAGAGAGAGAAGAGCTGTAGGGAAATGGAGCACTCGGTCATGGGTAGAACCCAGAACTCCCAGGACCCGCGGACCTCGAGCAGCCAGCCCGGCTCACAGACACCTGTTCGTCCCAAAGGGCTGGGCCGAGTCTATTTGCCAAACGTGGCTCTGCTCTCCCCCCATCGGGGAGAGACACAGCGCCCGCAGGAGGTTATGGCCAATGCAGGTGACACTCCTTTCTTACTTTCTCCCTTCTCTCTAGTCAATATTTTTGGCTATTAAGTGGCCCAAAGGTTTTCCCTCCACTATTCTTATATACCTTCTCAGAGAAAGAAATATCTTACTTTCCCCACAAATTTGATCACTGGGAACAAACGTATTAGGAGAAGGAGATAAAAGTGTACTGGAGATATGGGTGAATAGATTTTGAATTCATTTTGGTTTGGTTCGGTTTTTTTAAGATTTTATTTATTTATTTGTCAGAGAGAGAGCGCAAGCGGGGGAGCAGCAGGCAGAGGGAGAAGCAGGCTCCCTGCTGAGCAAGGACCCTGATGCGGGACTTGATCTCAGGACCCTGGGATCATGACCAGAGCTGAAATTAGACCCTTAACTGAGCCACCCAGGCGTCCCTTGAATTCATTTGGAATCCGATCTTTTCCAAACTGTTGGCAGAAAGGCCAGGAATGCTGTTTGGGGACTATGAGAGGAGTTCATGGCAAACCTTTGCCCCCTGCCAGAAAGTGGGGGGCTGAGACTCACAGGTGCTTACTCCAGTGGGGAGAAGCAGACAATAAATGAAATGAACTAGTAAATTAAATGTGTATGAGAGAGTGACCTGACATAAATGCTGAAAGTTTTTACTTTTCCCAAGTTATCTGCATTCCGAATGTAAAGGAGTCAAACTAATAAAGTGAATTCTGTTGTGAAAGAATGCCATTGATTCATTTGGTAAGTGCTTCTGGTTTCTACGGAGCACTGTGGGAGCTGTAGGTGTGAATCAGACCTACGACGACAGGTACTTAAGGACCTTGCTCTAAGAAGTTATAAGCCGGCTTTGGACAAATGCAGGAGGGAGTAAGGGAAACCAGTGTTCCTTCACCTCCACCTCTCTACCTACACGGCTGCTGGTCCTGACCATAAGTGTCCGGACTGAGGCAGTGCTCCCCTCACCCATCCCCCCATCCCCTGGACTTTCATTAAGTCCTTCCTGGTATTTCAGCCCATGCCCAGAGTCCTAGCAGCAGACTGGCCAAGACCAGATTCTCCTGAGGAACAGGGAGGGCCACGGTATTCTTAACTCTAACAAGAGTGCTGCCTGCCTTCTCTAGAATTCAAGCCACGGGGGAGCAGAGCCGAGGCCGAGTGTCCAGGCATGCTGGAGTCGGCCGAGCAGCTGCTGGTGGAGGACCTGTACAACCGTGTCAGGGAGAAGATGGATGACACCAGCCTGTACAACACCCCCTGTGTCCTGGATTTACAGCGGGCCTTAGTCCAAGACCGCCAGGAAGCCCCCTGGAATGAGGTGGATGAAGTCTGGCCCAATGTCTTCATAGCAGAGAAGTGAGTCTGACCACAGTGGGCCATGCCCCTCTGTCCTACCCTCTTGATGCCCGAGAGAGGTGAAACTCCCTCCTCTTTAGGCAAAGTCCCAAGAGTTCCATCCAGCAAAGTGATGCTGTCTGATGGGACATTTGGAGCCAGTGATGATACTGGATTTTATATGTTATTACCAACCAATGAAAACGTTCACAATATAGTAAGGAGAAATAGGTAACAAATTATGTGTGTGTGTGTGTGTGTGTATATATATATATGTATGTATCTATATGCATAAATATGTATACACACATACATATATAATATGCTAGTTGAGCAATATATAGATGTGTGTATGCACTTTTGCATAGACAACAATCAGACACAAATATGATAAAACGGTGACGATATTCTCTAGTAAACGGTTCTACAAGTGATTTTTATTTTCTTCTTTAGGTTTCTTTAGAATTGTACAGATTTCCTAGAGTAAACGTTTGTTATTTGCATAACCAGAAAAAATGTTATTTTTAAGAAATTTGTGAGTGGTTTTCAAAACAAAATGTGAAACAATTCACTCATGTCCTATTCCTGGAGGATCTTGCCCGTGTATAATTGGTACCATGAGGCTAGTTTGTGAGACTGATTTTTGCTGATCCATTGGCTACTTAATGAGATATTCTCTCTGCGTAGTTACTCTTACATGCAGAAGCAAAGGAGGAAATTTGGGGCCTCCATGGTGGCAGGCAGTCGGGAAGATCACTTTGGATGGTGGGGCTCATACTCCCCTGGGAGTAATGAGTTGCACAGACCTGATTCCTGGAGCTGGGCACCAAGTCCTAATGAAAGACCCGCGGATCCCCTTACCCAAGAATCCAACACTGCCACTGGATGCAACCAGCAAGAGGTTCTTTATTGTTACGCAGGCGCCTGCGGGTGGTCAGCAGCTCCTGCTAGCTGAGCACACCTGGCTGGGGTGGTGCCGGGTTTTTATAGACAGGTACAAACAAGTTTTGGGTGGGGCGCAACTGATTGGTTGACAGTTAGAACTTTTGAAAAAGGCATACGTGGAGTTTGCTGATTGGCTTTGGGGACCCGTGCGCGAAGAGAGAGGCGGGAAGGGGGAACAGGCTGATTGGTTCTGAGGGCCCGCGCGCCGGAGGAGAGAGGTGGGAAGGGGGAACAAGAAGGGGGAAGGTAGGAATGCCATCATGGCGTCCCTATTATTTCTATAAGCCAAGCAGTTACAGAAGGGCAAAAGAGCAATTAATCACACAATTAATAACCTAATCTACGCCTAAAAGCCAGCGGTTCACAGAAAAGCAAACAAGCGGTTAGTTATCCTATCTTCTAGGGGAGGGGACTTTCCAGGACAGGGGTCTTTCACTAAGTGATCTCCAGCTCGCTCTATAGACCCAGAAACATTCCCATGGCACTCACCAGGGACCCCAGACACCTCCATCTGCTTCAGAAGAAGCTCGACTTACTTTGCTGCAGCAAACAGAGCTCTCAACTAGAAACCAGAAACACCTGTCCTGGTTCAGTCTTTTTTTTTCTTTCAGTCTTGAGATGTCATAAAAGCTCTCAGGTTCATTTTTATAATCTTTGAATGGGAATGAAAAGTTACCCTGCCTACCTCTTCAGTTTATTATTAGGGATAAAGTCAAAGAATGCATGTAAAAGGACTTCGGAAAGTATGGCAGGTCGGATCAACATGAAGCATGTCCACTTTGATTATTACTCTCGTCTGCTGCTTTTGTGTCTTGATGAATGTCCATTTCCAAGGCAAAGAATTTTATTTTTCTTCATATTGTGTTTATTTATTTCACACAGAGAGATCACAAGTAGGCAGAGAGGCAGGCAGAGAGAGAGAGAAGGAGGAGGAAGTAGGCTCCCTGCCCAGCAGAGAGCCCGATGCGGGACTCGATCCCAGGACCCTGAGATCATGACCTGAGCTGAAGGCAGAGGCTTAATGCACTGAGTCAACCAGGCACCACAAGGCAAAGAATTTTAAGCCAGAGATCTCTAGACCAAAGATTTCCTGGCATATCAGTCTTGTTCTCCTCTTCATTCTACCCTCTCCTGCCCAGCTCCCTGTCCCAGCCCTCCCTGGCCCCCCCTTTTTTTTTAAGATTTTATTTATTTATTTGACAGAGATCACAAGTAGGCAGAGAGGCAGGCAGAGAGAGAGAGAGAGGAGGAGGAAGCAGGCTCCCCGCTGAGCAGAGAGCTCTATGTGGGGCTCGATCCCAGGACCCGAAGGCAGAGGCTTTAACCCACTGAGCCACCCAGGCGCCCCTCCCTGGCTCCTTTTTAGAACCACATTTGCAGTGAGCTCCAGACCCCGGACAGCAGAGAAGGAGGCACTCCCCAGCTCTGGCCTCCCTGACCCAACCAAAGCAGGCTCCCAGTGTCAGGGGTAATGGGTCTTTCTAGCTCGGACTCGGGCAGAAATTATCTCTGCTTCTCTTTCCCCAGGAGTGTAGCTGTGAACAAGGGAAGGCTGAAGAGGCTGGGAATTACTCACATTCTGAATGCCGCTCATGGCACCGGCGTCTACACTGGGCCCGAATTCTACACTGGCCTGGAGATTCAGTACTTGGGTGTGGAGGTGGATGACTTCCCCGAGGTGGACATCTCCCAGCATTTCCGGAAGGCTGCTGAGTTCCTTGATGAAGCCTTGCTGACCTACAGAGGTGAGGTGGCGGTGGGGGGGGGGGGGGTTCTGCCTGCCCCAGGCTGCTAGAATTCCACAGGGGGAGAAGGGATTTTCTGTCTTAAGAAGGCTGCGGTCTCATTCTAAGAAGAGGGGAAAGGAAAGGACGATCATTCATGTTTTCAGTGATTACCGAGGGCCGAGCACATGCCAAGCGCTGTTCTCGGTGCTGCGGTGAGAGGTACAGAAAAAGCTCCTGAACTCCGAATCTCACACTACAGTGAGGGCAGAGAAAATTGCAAAGAAAACTGTCAGAGAGTGACAAGAGTGATGCAGAGATCGACCAGGATGTTGTGTTGGAGTGACCAGCTAGCCCAGTTGAGAGATCCTCTCCGAGAAGAGGACATTTAAGCTAGTGACAAGGAGGAACTCGCCATGGAAAAATCGGAGGAAGGGCGTCCCTAGCAAGGAGACGTGCCGACTGGTGCAGAGCTCCTGCCGTAGAATAATCTCGGTGTGTGCGGGATCATGGGCTCATGCGGGCCAGCATGGTGGCTGAGGGTTAGAGAGGCAGGGGCCCCACCATGCAGAAAGTGGAAGGGCAAAGTGAAGTAGCTGAGCCTCTGATCAGCCTTGGTCTGATCTACAGTTTAGAAAACTCTCTCTGGTCTTGGGAGACCGCGGCAGTAGGAGGGTAGGAGTGGGAGCAAGGAGAGCCGTGCTAAGGCTGTGGCCGTCATCCAGGCTGGCCCAAGATGACCCACGACTCAGCCGTAGAGTTGACAGGACACCTCAGTGGAGTCAGGCTGCAGCCCATGCCCTGGTGGGGGGTGGCTGGGAGTTCAGGACCCACAGTCAGAAACCCCAGGCTTGAGTCCAGGCTTTGCTACATGATCTCCATTCCGTGGAACCCCAGGCTGTTTCTCTCTCCAGGAGAGCCCCAGTTTCCTTGTATATACAACAAAGATAAAAGATATAATTTTTCTAACATCGCTGTGAGGACTAACATTTTATTTTTTTTATTAAGATTTTGACAGAGAGAACGCAAGTAGGCAGAGAGGCATGCAGAGAGGGAGTGGGGATTCAGGCTCCCTGCTGAGCAGAGAGACCAACATGCGGCTTGATCCCGGGACCCCGAGATCACAACCCCAGCCAGCCGAAGGCAGAGGCTTAACCCACTTAGCCACCCAGGTGCCCCAAGGACTAACTTTTTTTTTTTTTTAAGATTTTATTTATTTGTTTGACAGACAGAGATCACAAGTAGGCAGAGAGGCAGGCAGAGAGAGAGGAGGAAGCAGGCTGCCCTCTGAGCAGAGAGCTGGTTGTGGGGCTCGATCCCAGGACCTGATCAGACTCAGATCATGACCTGAGCCGAAGGCAGGGGCTTAACCCACTGAGCCACCCGGGCATCGAGGACTAACATTTTAAAAGGCACCTAAAAGCTTACATAGCGCAGCCCCTGGCACATCTATACATGTAAGCATATGTGTATACTTATAAATATATGTATGTATATCTATACATAGACTACTTTTATAGAAGTATTTTTATTAAAATGAAATTTATAAATTTAGTATATATGTTACATATGTATGTATATATATGAAAAAGTTTTCTTCTCTTTCAATGCCTAAAAAAAAGCAACAGCCCTCAGTAAGAACACTAAGACGTACATAACATTGGATGGGGGGCAGTTCTGCTAGTGACTCACCTTAAGGACCTGAGAAATACATCCGGAGATGTGCTTATAAGGTGTCACTGTGTGATTATTATACTGTGAGTGATCAGAAACACAAATGCAGATCGGTTAAGTCAATTTTGATATGGGCATAGATTAGAAAACTCAGCCGTCATTAAAAATGAAAATGGACCTTCTATTTGCTACCATGAGAGGATGATCATAATGGATTAAGTGAACAAAACTGAATGTGAAACAATATATACGGTTTGACACATTTTTATGGGGGGGAAACCCTACTTTAACAAATACATTCCTTCTGACCAACGTGACTTGAGCGTCTGCGAATGCCAGCGGGGAGGCGCGGAGGAGCCCGGGCAGACGTGGCCCTGGCGGGTAGATCCGGCGCGGCCCCGAGTACGGTGACTGTCCCCAGAAGTGCGGACAGCAAGGGCCACGCAGTGGGAGAAGCGGCTGGGAGCGTGGAGGGAGGCGGCAGCAACAGGCTGGGCGAACGCGAGCTCTGCCCCCCAGGCCAGGAAGGGTCTCATCCGGGAGGAGGGAGCGCGCTCCAGGGAGGCCCGGGTGGGTGGCCCCGCGGCAGGAAGCAGGTGTGCAGGGCGGCCTGGCAAAAGCCCGTAGGGGGATGTGGGAGCCCACCCCGCACACCTGCTGGCGGTTGCTTTCAGCCTCCTTTCCCTCCCCGTGCCCTGCACCCCTGCCGCACAGGCAAAGGACTTTCTCTTTACTAGGGTTGCCTCCAGGGTATTTCCTCCTCCTGGTCTGATGGTTGTCACCATCCCCAGAAATGACCCAGCCCCCCGCCCCACCCCGGCTTAGTTTCTGTCATTTCCTCTCCTCTGGGATGCTGTGGAGTCATTTCTTAAGGAAGAGAAAGGCAACACTAACACCTGGGCTGGGCGGTCTGTGTAGTAAAACAACAAAGCACAATGGAGGGGGTTACTTACATGTTACAAATGGGGAAACTGAGACCCATGAAAGGTTTCCTGACTTTGCCACTGTGTAATAATCAAGGGTCTCTGGGTTGCTAATAAGTAGAAACTGTCTCAAGCATTAATTATAACTCTACAAGAAAGTAGCCCAGGGTGGGAATGTGGTTCGAGGATCGTCTGAACGAGGACTAGGATCGTCTAAACGAGGACTAGGGAATTTCTGGACTCTTGGTTTCCATCTTCTCTTTTTTCTGCCTCAGACCGCGTGTCCCCTCCGCAGGCCTGCACGTAGACTGGCTTACTCCCTGCCTCTGTCCCATTTCCAAATCTCCTAGAGAGAAAATCTGCTTGGCAAAGACTCTGGCCCTTTGTCTACCCTGAATTCTATCCATAGTGGCAAGGTGGGGAGGGTCGATTCTAGGCAAGTACTTCTTGTTTTTCTCGCAAATGGAAAGAGGGAACGCTCTGGGGAAGACGAGAATCATGAATTGGGAGAATACAACCCAAAAGCCAACCGTGTAGAGGCATAATGAGCTCAGAAAGAGACCTTTCTTACTCAAGCCCAGCGCTCTCTCCACTAGCCATACCCTTCAAACTTAGAACAGAAGGACCACCTCTAGAGGGAACCTCCCTCCCGCATTCAGCCCTGCTGCTGATCAAAATGGTGACTGCAAATCAGGATAAGACCACCTTCCTCGAGCCATCTGACTGCTGGAAATTTTTTATCATAACCAAACAATTCCACAGATCGCCTCTGACTTGGATGTGCAAGGCGCCCCCCAGAGTTGTGCAGAGCACTATCTGTACAGTGTCCATGTGGCCTTGTGCCTCACAGAGGACAGACAGTCCGTCACCTGGGGTCTGGCCCCACCACCCTCCCCCTTGTCCTCAGGCCGCCCCTGAGGCCCCACAGAGGAATCCCAGCGTGCAGAGAATAGGGCACGGAAAAGCATGGCACCTCAACCGCGTCTCTGCCAGACTGAGTCCAAGGAGCATTTGCTGCCATGTCCTTGAGGCAGCCTGACTGCTTGTGCCTGGAGTGTCCTGTTGTGAGGTGGCCCAGTAATTCCACCTCCAAAGGAAGGAAGGCAGACTTTGGCACTGACAATACTAATTGGTGGCCTGGTCAGCCAGTTAAAGGGGGATCCTTGGTGAGGGACAGCTGAGCCCGGGGCTGGAGGTGGCAGGAAAGAGACAGTGGATCTGTAGATGAACCTGCATCAGCTTTATTCTGCCCACTAACCTCCCTCTACGGACTGCTGGCCTTTGGCAGCAATGCCACCCAGCACCATTGGGCCTCAGGTCCCTCCTACTCTTGCCTTGGTCTCCAACCTCCTGGGTGACAGACAAGGTCTTCAGTGATGCAAGACATACTAATAAAAGACAACCCCTGCCCATCCTGTATTGTTAGCTAGGACCCCCCAAAGATTTAACAAACATCCCCAAAGATGTCTGGGGCAGATAGATTGATGGCAGCATGGAAGGAGGTGTCTGTGGTTCCAAGCTGCACTGTAAACAGCCGTTAGAATGAAGGTAGAGAAAGCATATTGTCCAGCTCATGAAGGATTCGAAGCACAAGTGAGGCTAGGGGATAACCAATTGATTGAGTGCTATAGTCAAGACTTGGTAAAGTTTCCACTAGGCTCTAAGAACAGGTTATATTTACCCAAAATGTTAATAGGAATTTGTAAAGATATCCTTACATTTTAAAAATGCTACCAGAAAAAAGTGACACATGATGCAATAGCAGTTTTTTGAAAAACCTTTACAGGTTTCTGTTGATATAAAAGATAATCTTTGTCCATTTTAGGATGCACCCATCCATAGTGCTAGCTTAAATGGCATCAGTGAAGGCTCTGTGCCTAGAATGAGAGTGGTGAGAGGCCTCCCTGACCCTGTGTGGGTCAGTCCAAATGTGAAATATATTTGCTCCATCCTGATACAGACTCCTAAGGTGGGGGGGAGGTAAATAAACTAATGAAAGTTTGACTTGCGAGTTTGGCCAGTATAGTAGTAGGAAACGGAAAAATGTCCAAATGATTGTAAGACCTGAAGTAGCCAGGAAAAGGGAAATTAATAAAGAATACACTAGGGGTGCCTGCGTGGCTCAGTGGGTTAAAGCCTCTGCCTTCCGCTCAGGTCATGATCTCAGGGTCCTGGGATCGAGCCCCGCATCGGGCTCTCTGCTCAGCAGGGAGCCTGCTACCCCCTCTCTCTCCGCCTGCCTCTCTGCCTACTTGTGATCTCTGTCAAATAAATAAATAAAATCTTTAAAAAAAAGAATATGTTAGTGATCCTCTAACATATTTATGTATAAAAAACACATAAAAAATAATTATGTATAAAAAACATTGTACAGATGTTTGTTATTGACCCCAGAATGTCCGAATGTCAGAAGAGGAGCATGGGTTGCTCATTACAGAAAGTTATACTTCACCCTAACATATAAAATAAGTTTCAAAAGAGTAGATTGATCTAAATAGGGAGTGAAAGGTATGTGTGTGAGTGTGTGTGTGGAATACTGAGCTCCCCGTCTCGGGAAGCATCCAGGCTCCACTGGATGGTGGATGGTCTACATCTAGGATGTTGTAAAGGGGATTCTCAGGTTTCCACTATGTCCGTGTGCTTTCCCCGACGGACAGTCCTGTGACTCATTCAACTTGGCCTCCTTTCTTTTCCTCTCTCTCCCCCTCTCCCCGATTCTTTCATTTCTCCTCCCACCGGTGCTCACGTTGACGGGAAGAAAGTCGAAATGCACTCCAGTGTTTGAAAAGTGGGGACACTTTTTGGTTCCCTTTCCCTGCCCCTCCTCCCTGCTTATGTTCAGGCAATGCCGGGGGATGCTTGCACCAGGGCAGGGCGCCTGTCCGCCCTCACTGACACCTGAGATGGGGGCCAGTGACGCTTGTCCCTCAGGGCGCTAGAGCTCAGATGAATGCCAGAGGCTGGGCCCAGCACAGCTGAACAGTACTTCGTAACAGTATTTTATTTTATTTTATTATTATTATTTTTTAAAGATTTTATTTATTTATTTGTCAGAGAGAGAGCGAGAGCGAGCACATGCAGACAGAGTAGAAGGCAGAGTCAGAGGGAGAAGGAGAAGCAGGCTGCCTGCGGAGCAAGGAGCCTGATGTAGGACTCGATCCCAGGACGCTGGGATCATGACCTGAGCCGAAGGCAGCCGCTTAACCAACTGAGCCACCCAGGCGTCCCATCGTAACAGTATTTTAAAACCGCTAAGGAAGCCATGGTACTTATGTTGTTGTCCCTTGTGCCTTCTTCCAGGGAAGGTCCTGGTCAGCAGCGAGATGGGCATCAGCCGGTCCGCCGTGCTGGTGGTGGCCTACCTGATGATCTTCCACAGCATGGCCGTCCTGGAGGCCCTCATGACCGTGCGCCGGAAGCGTGCCATCTACCCCAACGACGGCTTCCTGAAGCAGCTCCGGGAGCTCAACGAGAAGCTGATGGAGGAGAGGGAGGAAGACTACGGTCAGGGAGGGGGCACAGAGGAGGCCGAGGAGGGCGAGGACGCGGAGAGCGTTGTCGGGGCCAGAGTGCGCACCCTCAGCGTGCAGGAGGAGGACGACACCGCCAGCCACCTGAGCGGCTCCTCCTGGGGGAAGGCCAGCCAGGCGTCCAAGCCCCTCACCCTCACTGACGAAGATGAGGAGGAGAAGCTGTTCGAGGAGTGGAAGAAGGGGCAGGGCCTCCCCACAGGCAGGGTCCCCCCGGGCGGAGACGACAGGCGGTCGGCCTCCAGCCAGGGCGGGGAGGAGCCCGAAGACGACGACGTGGACCGGATGATCCAGGAGTGGCAGAGCCGGAACGAGAGGTACCAGGCAGAAGGGCGTCGGAGCTGGGGGAGGGAGGAGCAGGAGCAGGAGGAGGAGGAGGCAGGCGATGGCGGCTCGTTCATGAGGAGAAGACGGAGGCACACCCTGAGTGAGAGCAGCACTTCCGAGAGTGTCAGCAGCCACGACATCCGGGTCCTGAAGCAGCAGCTGGAGACCAGCCGCCAGAGCCGAGGGGGGAGAGGCCGCTCTGACTCGGCGTCCACTGAGAGCACCTGGGACGTGTGGAGCCAGAGGCTGCTGGAGATTGAGAAGGAAGCCTGCCGTCGCTCTCGGTCCCGGAGCAAGAGGGAGGAGGCGGACGCCGGCTCGGAGGTGGCGAGCAGGGCACGCGAGGACGACGAGCAGAGCGTGTCTTCGGAGGCCAGCTCCTTCTCCAACTTCTGTAGCCGGAACAGGGACAAGCTCACGGCCCTGGAAAGGTGGAAGATCAAGAGAATCCAGTTCGGATTTCACAAGAAGGAACTGGGCGCAGAAGACAGCAGCAGCGAGCAAGGTGCCGAGGAGGCAGAGAGCGAGGGGAGGAGCTCGGATGTCAGCCTGACGGCCTACCAGGCCTGGAAACTGAGGCACCAGAAGAAGGTGGGCAGTGAGAACAAGGAGGAGGTCGTGGAGCTCAGCAAGGGCGAGGACTCTGCCTCGGCCAAGAAGAGGCAGCGGCGGCTGGAGCTGCTGGAGCGGAGCCGGCGGACGTTGGAGGAGAGCCAGTCCATGGGAGGCTGGGAGACCGACTCGTCCGCCGCCGGCGGGAGCATCCCCCTGTCTGCCTTCTGGTCGGCAGCTCCGTCCGTCGGAGCTGATGACACAGCCTCCGTCCTCAGCACCCAGAGCCACAGCTCCCGCCCCTCCCAGGCTGGGAGCCATGCGGGGAGCTGCTTGGCCTCTCTCCCTGCCGCAGCGCTGCCTAACCTGCCTGTGGGGCCTGGAGACACCATCTCCATCGCCAGCATTCAGAACTGGATTGCCAATGTGGTCACCGAGACTCTGGCCCAGAAGCAGAACGAGATGCTGCTGTTGTCCCGCTCACCATCGGTGGCCAGCATGAGGGTGGCACCGGTAGCCGGTGGCCGGGGGGATGACCAGGTCTCCCTGCTCAGTGGCCACAGTGGCTCCTCCCTGGGCAGCGGCCTGCTGCCTCAGAGCCAGCTGGGACCCAGCTCCGACACGCCGGCCCTGCTGTCCTCCCACACGGCGCTGGGCTCAAGGGCCCAGGGTCTCGGGAGCCGAGTCAGGGGGACCAGCAAGCCTGTCTATAGCCTCTTTGCCGACAACGTTGACCTAAAGGAGCTTGGCCGGAAGGAGAAGGAGATGCAGATGGAACTGAGGGAGAAGATGTCCGAGTACAAGATGGAGAAGCTGGCCTCGGACAACAAGCGGAGCTCCCTCTTCAAGAAGAAAAGGGTCAAGGACGATGAGGATGATGGCGTGGGTGACGGGGAGGAGGACGTGGACAGTGCCATAGGGAGCTTTCGGTATTCCTCCCGCAGTAATTCGCAGAAGCCTGAAACAGACACCTCTTCGTCCCTGGCTGTGTCGGATCGCTGTGGAAGTGGAAGCCGGGCTGGCAGAGAGACGGAAGGCAGCATCGCTAAGTGGCTCAGCGGCCTCAGGACAGAGGACAAATCTCCTCCCCAGAGTGATTGGTCTGGAAGCTCCAGGGGGAGGTACACCAGGTCTTCACTGCTCCGGGAAACGGAGTCCAAGTCCTCTAGCTACAAGTTCTCCAAATCGCAGTCGGAGGAACAGGACACGACCTCCTTCCGTGAGGCCAACGGCAACTCTGTAAGGAGCACTTCGCGGATGTCTTCCTCCTCCACCAGGGAGGGCAGAGAGATGCACAAGTTCTCCAGGTCGATGTTCAGTGAGACCTCAAGCTCCCGAGAGGAGAGCCCAGAGCCCTACTTCTTCCGCCGGACCCCCGAGCCCTCCGAAGGGGAAGAGTCCCCGGAAGCACAGCGTCCAAACTGGGCCAGGCCCAGGGACTGGGAAGATGTGGAAGAGTCGTCCAACTCAGACTTTTCTGAATTCGGAGCCAAGAGGAAATTCACCCAGAGCTTCATGAGGTCTGAGGAAGAGGGAGAAAGAGAGAGGATGGAAAACAGAGAAGAAGGGAGGTTTGCTGCAGGGCGGCGGTCCCAGTATCGGAGAAGCACTGACAGGGAGGAGGAGGAAGAAATGGACGATGAAGCCATCATTGCTGCCTGGAGACGCCGGCAGGAAGAGACCAGGACGAAGCTGCAGAGAAGGAGGGAGGAGTAACCCGGGCAAGGCAGGCCTGGGAGAGACGGAGAACGTGGGAAGAAGCCGCACGGCTTAGCACGGGGCTCGGGGCACACCTGGCCTCCGCCCGTCAAGGGACAGGGATGTGGAGAGGCTCATACAGACGGGCAAAACCCAAATGAGAGGTACGAGGCAGCTCTGGAGGTGGAGAGGAGGAGGAGAGCCATCACGTGGGTCTGAATGATGGGCCAACTGACACCGAATTCTGTTGCCGCATGTCCTCTTACGGTTTGACCCTTCGCTTGTGTATCTCCTCCTGTTCAGCACTGACTGGAGAGGCGAGCTCACCACGACACCATAGCTCGTCAGAGATTCCGGCTTACATCCAGGAAGACTGAATGCAGGACATGGTTCTGTTGGTGGAGGTTTTGTGAGACCCAGGAAATTTACCCTGTGGCAGGTCTCACCTCTCCTGGCGAAACTGAGTTCTGGTGGTTTCTTTGAAATGTTGGGGATCTCCATTAAAATGATATGTTGTCTGACATTTATCCTTCATTCTGGTCACTTTTAGCTCTTTGAACCCCCCTTAAAAGACACAGATGGTGATGATGAGCGAGCCTCGCCTTGTTTCGTAAATGCTGTGCCTTCGGACAAAACTACTATCATCACATTAAAACAGTGATCGAGTATCTCGTCTATGACCCAGTATAGTGGGAAGACATGAGGAAGACCCGAGAGAGTAACAGGGAATCAGAGGGAGATCAGGTTGTATTGTGGTGAGAGTGGTGAGGCGTGGGCAGAGATGGGGTCCCTCTGGAAGAGCAGAGAAAAAAAAGCAAACTGTGGGGGCGCGGGTTGGGGGAGAAGAAACAAAGCCCAACACGAAGAGATGGCAGTGTGGTTCCATGAGATCTTGAGTCACCCTTGCTTTTCATCCCTTGGAGGATGGTTGGACCATGCAGTGGGCAGCCCACTGGATCCTTCCTGTGCTCTGGATGGGCTGAGTCAGTGAGAATGCTTTACCCTTTATTCCCAAGGTATGTCTGCCTTACAGAACACAGGTTGGGCTGCCGAAGCCAGCAGACATGTGTTGAACATCTTATGACAAGCATTGGTGGACTGGTTTCTACAGTTCCTTTCAACACGCAGCACCTGGCATGATTTGAAAATAGGCATATGCCTTGAAGGGCTCCACGTTGTCTAGATGTCAGTGAGCCTTAGTCTCTGGTTTCCAGTGCTTGATAGAACATTCTCTTCATATGACATGACATTATCTTCATATACCGCCAGGAAGAAGGCCAGTTGCTGCCCATTTCTGGGTGAGCTCAAGCCTTCCTCTCTCTTTTCACTCCCATGGGGAAATTTCTGGTGGAGGCACAATCAACTAGAAGGTTAATCTTCTGGATGGAGGAATGAGAATGTCCCAGGTACAACAGCTCTCTTTTTCTTTTCTGATCTTCTTAAGTTATCTTATAATTTAAGGTAAATACTTAGAGAGCCAGGGTCAGGGATGAATAGACCAAGTGAGTTGACAGGCGAGCTGAGCCCTAGCCATCCACAGGAGCCATGTGACTCAGGCCTCCATGTGTCTTGCTCTTTTTAAATATGAGTGAAAAATAAATAAGTTGATCTCAGCCACACAGATGTAGAAAAGAAATGTTTTAAAAACAAACTTAGTGGGGCACCTGGGTGGCTCAGTGGGTTAAAGCCTCTGCCTTCAGCTCAGGTCATGATCTCAGGGTCCTGGGATCGAGCCCCGCATCGGGCTCTCTGCTCCGCAGCGAAGCCTGCTTCCCTTCCTCTCTCTCTGCCTGCCTCTCTGCCTGCTTGTGATCTCTCTCTGTCAAATAAATAATAAAATCTTAAAAAAAAAAAAAAAAACAACTTATTCACTCCCAACTTGTATCCCAACTGAGTGGATGTGGAACAAAATGCAAAGCATCTTAATTTTTCAAGAGTCACCTAGTCTTTCCCCGGCAGTGAATGTGAGCCTGCGGGGACACAGACCGGGGGGACCCCCTGGCCTGCTTTTGGCTGCACTCGTAGGCTGGAGGACAGCAATCGCCCCTCATGGAGGAGCTCAGCTCACTAGAGGAAGAAACCAGAGAAGGGGCAGGGTCAAGCCCTGGAGAAAGGCCTTTGCTTGCTCTGTCTCCAAGGAGAGCGCCTCCAGGATCCTGCCTTCAGAGAGGTGTCTGTCCGGGAATTTGGGATTCTGAATTCAGCTTACTCCTGGAGTTTAGATTTTATTTCAGGAAACCACATCAGTAGAAATTTTATGTGATTTTTGATGAGCTTGAAGAGATTTTAGAGTATTAGGATCACAACTATGACTTCTGAATTAGTGATCTGCATTAGTGATTCTGAATTAGTGATCAAGTATTTCAATCCAGGATGATGGGTTGCACTCCGGCCTTCCAGACTCACAGGGATGCCTTGTGTCTGTAAAGGTCCCAGTAGATGTCGTGCCCCAGTTGGAAACTGATGAGCGTTTAATGCAGTAACTGTGCACAGTGGCATGGGTAGGGTTAAGGGGACGAGAAGGGAGAGTAAAGCACCCAGGTCCTAGCAATGTGAGAGACGGAATACCACCCGAGAGCCGAAGGGACAGCGTGAGGGAGCTGTTTGTAGAGCCTGGCAAGAGCCACAGCCGTGGGCCGAGGGCTGGCAGAGGAGTAGGGGGATGACTACCCCGACCTCTGTCTCCTTCTAGAGTGTGATCTCATGCTAGTAACTTTCATGCCAGACATGGAAAACTGGAAGCCAGCGAGAAGGGGAGCCCAGTGCTGGAGAGGAACAGAAAGCAGGGCAGAAGGGGCAGAGAATAGCCACAGAGATAGATACGTTGAAGTGGGAAGGCCGTGTCTGTGTCACCTCCGCAGCGATGTTCTAGATGACTGAGAACACGACGCACAGACCACAAGGTCGATCCGCTCTTAAGAATAATTAATGATTGAACAGGGTTTTAGCTGCACAGAACCAACTCACAGAGTCAGTAATTTTGTTATACAGGAAAGAAAGAAAAGACAGACCTACTCTGCGTCCTTCATCTAGTCCTGAGTTGTGTAGAATTTCCGAGGAGAAAAGCCCCACAGTAAGGGGAGATTAGTGTGCAGAAGGGACTCACAAGAGTGGGAATCCTGCACAGAATTCTGGGGTGAGAAAGAGAGGAAAAGAGTTGGCCTCGAAGGTGAGGCCTTGGAGGGTAAATGAAAACCTGGAGACTGTGAAGAAATAAGGAATATGGGAAGCATGCCAGGACGAAACAGAGGGCACACCCGGATTAGGGTAATTCGAAGGGGAGGTCCACAAAGGGGTTATTTACGAAGGTGTCGGCGAGCGTAGACAGTGTGCACCCTAGGACCTGGGTTCACATCCCCGGGCCAAAGAGGCCAGCACATGGAGCTGTTCCAGGAGACCGAGAGACAGAGAGAGCTGGATGTGTGGGGAGGATGTCTCCCAAGAGCTGACATCTTTGGTCCAGGGGGCCAGGTTGACAGGACCCCATGGGGAAGGAGCCAGAGGACTTCAGCCTCCAGTCTCCTGCGTGGCTCCCCACGTCTCCTGTCTTGTTCCCCACAAACCAAATCCCAGAGGCAAGAGAGTTGGCCTGGCGTGCGCCCAGTCAGCCTCACGGTCACAGAGGTGGGGGGGGGGGTCAGGGCCAGGTGTGGAGCTGGAGGCCAAGAGAAGATAGGCACAGCCAAGGCAAAATTTGGGGGCCAGCACAGCAGCTATCCCGTGACCGATTACTGTGAGGCTGGTTATAAGACTCTGCCTGTGGTGTCAGGAAAGTTACCAGAAAAGGGCTACGGATTTCTCCGGCCTCTCTGAAGCGTTCGCGGCTGGTGTGGCTGGGGAGCATTAGCAAGCGGGGACAGATGTGTGCAGGCTTCTCGGTCTTCCAGATCCTTCGGAAGAGTGTCGTTCGTGGAAGTCACGTTTGTCCCCTCCCTGGCCCTCTTGCCTGCAGCCGGGCCCGGTAACCCCCGCCCGTTACATTTGCCCCCTTCATCCTAGTCCTCTCACGGCTCCCCAAACCAGGCCCCTCCGCGCACCGCCTGGCTATTGCCGCTGCCTTTCTAACCAGTTTTGGCCTCACCTCTTGTCTATCTGGTCTAGAACCAAACTAATCTTCCCAAGGTTCACAATTCTGGTTTTTTGTATTCCTGTGCTTCAGAACTGTAGTGCTCCCCACTGCCCTGCAGTGCTCCCCACCGCCCGGGCAGTGACACTTCAATCCCTTCAACGGCCATCAAGGGCTCCCTTATCCTGCATGTCCAGCCGTTGGTTGCTCCCCTTGTGGGCCACACCTCCCACCCTGTGTGAGCAGCCCACCGTTCCACACCCTCTACCGTGCTCCTCCCTAGGCTGTCCCCTCTGCCTCCGGCGCCCCACTGTGCCCTGCCACCTCACTGCAGTGGTCCCACCACCCTCCAAGCCTCTCCTCTGCTACTCACCCTCCTCCAGCTCCCCTGGCCACGCGAGTCTCTTCCTCCTCTGAAACCATGCAGCGTTTTGCTTGCACTTGTCTTTGATGCTTAGCCCAGTCTGGTCTTTATCATAGGAATTTGGTTCATAAGGATAAGAATGTCTTTTAGGATTATTATGGACTTATAATTAAATAAGATATAATTTTAACATACCTAGGCAGGTGATGGCACACTGTAGAATTTAGTAAGCTGTACATTGTTAGGAGTAATTCTATAATAACAATGTGACTACCATTATAATTATTATAGACACCGTGCAGTAAAGTCTTTAAGAACACAGCTTTGGAATCCGACGGAAAAACAGCCGACACTGTATCAAGTGTTCACCATATTCCAGGCACGAAGCTCGGAGCTTCGGCATGGATTACCTACATCTTCTCCTCAAAAATCTTACCCGTTACCTTTTTACCCTTTTTTTTTTTAAGCCTGTGGTGTCCTAAACACAGCGAGAGCCACTGGAGAATCAGGAGAAATCAAGAGAGATGAGAACTTGTCCTCAAGGAGCTAATAATTTTATGAAGGGAGATAGGCAATAAAGAGGAATTTTGAATATTTAGAAGATTATTTGTTTATCTGTTATCCACTTGCCTGTCTGTCTCTCTACCTACTAAAAAGCAAGCCCTGGGATGCCTGACGGGCTCAGTCAGTGGAACATGCAGCTCTTGATGGTGGGGTTGTGGGTTTGAGCCCCAATAGGGCATAGAGCTCACTAAAAAATAAAATAAAGTGACAAAATGCAAGCCTGCAGTTCATGGATGTAGCCCCACATGTAGAAATCAAATCTAGGACAAAAGGTGCTCTTCACAACCTTGTGTTGTGGCTGGAGAGAGACCAGCCAGATAACAGTGAAACAATGTTGTATGTGGGGAGTGCTGCCGTCATACAGAGATCAGGAGACCCTCTCTGAGGAGCTGAAGCCGAAGCAATGAGACGGGGCCAGCCTGGTTAGGACCTCGAAGAATCCCCTGCAAAGGAACTGACAGAGACCCTGGGTTTGGAGGATGAAACCATGAAGGACCCGAGGCCATATGGCAACTCCCAAGTTGAAGCCAAAATACAAATCGAGACCATCTGACTTCAGAGACTGCACACAGCACAGAGTATGTGACATCTGTAAACTGCTTAGGACAATGCCTGGTCCATAATAAGTGCTCAGTAAGCATTTTATACACCCACAACTAGATGGTAAGTTTTTAAATCAATCTTGTTTTAAAAGCATAAAATTATTGATCAGCTACATAATTAATGATTCAGCATGGATCTTTTTAGGACCCAAAGAAGTCAGGGTGTTTCTGGCTACTTTCAGAGTGATCTTTTTCCCCCCGATGAGTGAGCAAGGGGGCTAGGCGGTGAGAGTAGAGAGAATGTCCCAGGGACTCGAGGTTGGAGAGACTCCCAGAGGTCTGTGGGAGGCACAGCAGATCAGCCCCCCACTTGGGAGAGCAGCCCCCATTTTACTGGCACTACTGGGCCAGAGTTGCTGAAAGCACTTTGCTCCAAGTCACAGTGACATGGAGGTTGCTTCAAGAGAGGCCAGTTTTGACCAATGTCCACGTTCTCGAAGGTGGAACAGAGGCTGGTACGGAGGGCCAGCAGGGAAAGGAAAGTCGATCCAAAAACCATCACGGTTGTGACTGGTCCTGGCCCCGTGGTGGGCCAGCCACAGCTAGCCAGCTCTGACCTCACTCCCAGGAGGCTGCTAAGAGCTGTTTTCGGAGAAGTAGGCATTCCTCAGAGGAACACAGAGCCACAAAGTTTCCCTGCAGCGGGCAAAAGGGCAGATGGCGGGCATGGCTCACGGCCCTTTGCAGGACTTTGAGAAGATTTGGCGTAAGTGGATCTTTGCCTTGTTCAAGTTACTGGAACACGACGACAGTACAAAGAAGCCCTCAGACAAGAAGACAATTCCTGTTCCTGGCCCCGGTGGCCCCAAAGACAGAACACCCACACACACACATACACACACACACACACACACACACCCCGCCCACTATTCTTTTGGACATGCAGCTGACCACCCCTCTGCCAGGTCCCATTAAGCCAAAATCACTGTAAAAATCCCCCTTTCACAGATGTGAAAAGTCAGACATAACGGGGTGATGTGCCCCAAATCACAATGGAAGTAGAACAAAAATTGGACCTAGGTATGTCTGATTTTAAAGCCACTCTTTCTCCCACACCATTTTGCCTTTAAGAGGGATCTATGCCCAGGGAGGGATTAAAACCCAAATTGCAGAGAAGTCTGAAATCTGACTGGAGGGCTGCCACCATCCAGAAGAAGCAGTCTGCGAACAAAGCCGGCGCTCCAGCCGGCCTCCCGTTCTCGGTGTTGGCCCTCTCGCTAATAGACAGCCCAGTGCAAAGAAGTGTGGGGGGATGACAAGGATGGGGCCCCGGGGGACTGCTCTTAAACGGAGCCTTACCTAAAGGATGCGATGTTCAAAGAGGCTCAGTTTTCAGTGTGCGCGCTCCTTCCGACTCCTGGGAGAGAAGCTGTCATTGAAGGGAGTCACAATATTTGTGCGTATTGCAGACAGCTTTTCTCTTTTGAAAGCTGCACACACAGGTAATTAGTTAACGTAGCTCTCGATTTATCACAAAGGCTGCTGGGGAGATGGCAGAGAGCTGGAGGGCCCGTGTGCACGTGTGCCTGTGTGTGCGAGCGCGTGTGTGAGACAGAGACAGAGCAAATCACTCACTCCCACAGTCCCTCCAACTGAAGGAAAATGGCCCCTGCTTGATTACAGTGGGGTCGAGAGGAAGGAGGACCTCACATACAGCCAACGTTTAGACCCTAGTTAACACTAGACCCATTCAGTTGACTTGTGTTATAATATATTACACAGCAATAGTTGGGACCTGCCATAAAAGATCTTCACTGGTTTCATCCATTCTTTCCTCCTTTCGCTCAACCAGCATTCAGGAAGTGCTTGCTAGAGGACAAGATTGTTCTGGGTATGGAAATGCAAAGAAGAATGAAAGAGAGTGTCTTTCTCTGAAGAGTAAATGCATCTGGTGGGTTCTCTGACAAAGAACAACACTTGGGAGCCCAGGGGCAATTCTGGCTTGAAATCCCAGCGTTAGGCTCATTCCTTTGAATTAAGGCCCAGCTGCAGTGCCTGTGAATTGGGGGTAACTCGGTGGTGTGGATTAGCTGGTCCCTTTGAAATGAAACAAACCCTGAGAAAGTTAAGTTTCTATGAGGATATCAAAAGGTCCAGGAGCCTGTAAACTGTGGCGGAGGCATAACAAGGGCAGCATGAGGCCATTTGCAAATCAAGAAAGACCCCCTTCCTTCCTTTTTCCTCTATCGCTGTAAGTTTCTTGAAATACACAGCTCAGTGTATGCTGCAGGGAATCATAAGACAGACAACACAGCTCACTTTAAACTGATTTTTTAAAAAGATTTTATTTATTTGACAGAGAGAGATCACAAGTAGGGAGAGAAGCAGGCAGGTGGGGGTGGGGAGCAGGCTCCCTGCTGAGCAGAGAGCCTGATGTGGAGCTCTATCCCAGGACCCTGAGATCATGACCTGAGCTAAAGGCAGAGGCTTGACCCACTGAACCACCCAGGTGCCCCCCCCCACCTTTTTAACTGATTTTTTTCAACACAGCTCACTTTAAACCTGCTGGCTCTCCACCCCAAGAAATTATCTTTTTTGAAAAATTTTTATTTAAATTCTTACTCAAACACAGTACAATATATTGTTTTCAGTATAGTTCAGTGGTTCATCACTTATATGTAACACCCGGTGCCCATCATAACAAGTGTGCTCCTTGCTAGCCACCATCCGTGGGGCCCTTCCCACACCCATGTCCCTCCATCACCCCTGTTTGTTCTCTGTTGTTAAGAGTCTCTTACGGGGGGCACTTGAGTGGCTCAGTGGGTTGAGCCTCTGCCTTCGGCTCAGGTCATGATCTCAGGGTCCTGGGATCGAGTCCCGAATCGGGCTCTCTGCTCGGCGGGAAGCCTGCTTCCTCCTCTCTCTCTCTGCCTACTTGTGATCTCTCTCTATGTCAAATAAATAAAATTAAAAAAAAAAAAAAAAAGAGAGTCTCTTACGGTTTTTTTTTTCATCTCTCTATCTCTTTTTTTACCCCTTCCTGTATATTCCTCTGTTTTGCTTCTTAACTTCTACAAATGAGTGAAATCATATGGTATTTATCTTTCTCGGACTGACTTGTTTCACGTAGGATAATGCTCTAGTTCCACCCATGTTCTTTTTGATGGCTGGGTAATATTCCATTATATCTACATACCACATCTTCTTTTTCCACTCATCCATTCATGGACACTGGGGCTCTTTCCATAGTTTGGCTACTGTTAATAATGCCACTGTAAACATTGGGATGCGTGTACCCCTTTGAATCTATATGTTTGTATCCTTTATATGAATACCTAGTAGTGCAATTGCTGGATCAGAGGGTAGTTCTATTTTCCACTTTCTGAGAACCCCCATACTGTTTTTCATTGTGGCTGCACCAGTTTGCATTCCCACCAGCAGTGCAAGAGGGTTCCCCTTTCTCTGTGTCCTCGCCAATACTTACTGTTTCTTGTGTAGTCAGTTTCAACCATTCTGATAGCTGTGAGGCAGGATCTCATCATGGTTTTCATTTGTATTTCCCTGATCATAATTGATGTTGAGCATCTTTTCATGTGTCTGTTAGCCAGTTGCATGTCTTCTTTAGAGAAGTGTTGTTCATGTCTTCTGCCCATTTCTTAACTGGATTATTATTATTTTTTTAGATTTTATTTATTTATTTGACAGATCACAAGTCGGCAGAGAGGCAGACAGAGTGGGGGGTAGAGGGGAAACAGGCTCCCCGCTCAGCAGGGAGCCCAGTGCAGAGCTCGATCCCAGGACCCTGAGATCACAACCTGAGCTGAAGGCAGAGGCTTTAACCCACTGAGCCACTCAGGTGCCCCTTAACTGGATTATTTGGGGGGATTTTATTTTGATATCGATTTTGGATACTAATTTTTTTTCTAACTCTTTATCAGATATATCATTTGCAAATATCTTCTTCCATTCCATAGGCTGCCTTTTAGTTTTGTTGATTGTTTCCTTCACTGTGCAGAAGCTCTTTACCTTGATGAAGTCCCAACAATTTATTTTTGCTTTTGTTTCCCTTGCCTCTGGCGATGTGTCTGGTAAAAAGTTGCTACGGCAAAGCTGTAGTTATCAAGACAGTATGGCACCAGCACAAAAACAGACGCATAGATCAGTGGAAGAGATTAGAGAACCCAGAAATGGATCTACAGTTATCTAGTCGACAAAGTAGGAAAGAATATCCCATGGGAAAAAGGCAGTTTCTTCAACAAATGGTGTTGGGAAAACTGGACAGCCACATGCAGAAGAATGAAACTGGGCCACTTTCTCAACACCTTACACAAAAATAAGTTCCAAATAGATGAAAGACCTGAGATAGGAAACCATCAAAATCCCAGAGGAGAACACAGGCAGCAACCTTTTTGACTTCCACAAAAATTTTCTCTTTTTTTAAAATCTATGTGTCAGCGGTTCAGCCAAACCAATCAAAGTTGTTGGGGTTTTGTTTGTATTTTAAGATTCAATTATGTATTTGAGAGAGAGAGAGAGCAAGTGAGGGGAGGTGCAGAGGGAGAGAGAGAATCCTGAAGCAGACTCCCCACCGAGTGCAGAGCCAGACTCAGGGGTTGATCCTGAGATCACCACCTGAGCCTAAATCAAGAGTCGGACGCTTAACCAACTGCATCAACCAGACATCCCAAGCCAATTAAACTTTTTTTTAAGATTTTATTTATTTATTTGAGAGAGAGAGCACAACCAGGGGGAGGGGCAGAAGGAGAAGCAGACTCCCCACTGAGCAAGGACCCCGATGTGGGACTCGATCCCCAGAACCCTGGAAACATGACCTTAGCAAAAGGCAGAGGCTTAACTGACTGAGCCACCCAGGTGCCCAGCCAATCAAACTTTTTATTTGATTGTGGAGTTTTAGGTCATAATATTTACTTGACACAAAAATATTGTTTCTGCTCTGATAATATACTGGATGGTTTTTAAAAACTCTGTTTACTATCATAAAATATTTTCACCACAACCACAATAATAAACAATATGAACTAGGCCTTCTAAACTCTGACCTTGCAAGACTGACCCTCAGTGAAGTCTCAACGTTGAGACGAAGTTCTGTCCAGATGAATGCCACACAACTGTGATAGTTGGCCTTCAGGTCCCCACAGTACCTTCATTATCACCACTTGCGTGGCAAAGCCAATGCTATTTACTTTGGAAGACAAGTGAGCAGACAATTTAATTCCATGGACAGCATTCAAACTTCCCTTCCCTTAGCCCATAAAATGTCATTTCATTAACTTGTGCATTCATTTATGCAGGAAGACTAACATGCTGTGTTTATTTCATTAAGATAAAACTAAGAAACCATCAAAATTATAGAATAAAATGGCTTCAGACATTATACTTCCATCTTTTTTCTTGTTAAATAAAATTGTGTTTTTTTCAAGTTTGAAGCTGTATGTCAACTTTCAGAGAATCTCCCCTCTGCATCTTAGCTGCATGGTTGTAGCTCAAGCTACTCCTATCCCCTAAGTCTCCATGAAATTTCTCAAATTGACTCCCCAAGATGTTCCTGTAAATCAGGGTCAGCATATCTCAGCTTTTGTGACTCAACATCATCTCAGTGATCTAACAACAACCACAAAAAGGTATTTTTTTATTATATTTTATTTATTTATTTGACAGAGTTCACAAGTAGGCAGAGGCAGGCAGAGAAAGAGAGGGAAGCAGGCTCCCCGCTGAGCAGAGAGCCCGATGTGGGGCTTGATCCCAGGACCCTGAGATCATGACCCGAGCAGAAGGCAGAGGCTTAACCCACTGAACCACACAGGCGCCCCCCCCCCAACAAAAAAGCATTTTAATCACCATTTTGTAGATGGAAAAATAGGTTTGGGAGTTAAAGAAATTATTCAATGTTAATCAATTGGGAAAGACTGAGTAGGGAATCCAACATGTAACTTTGAGCCTAGATTCCAAATTTCTTCATTGTGCTTTGATTTTAGTTCTAGATCCATAGCAATATGTGACAGAATTTTGATTATTTTACTTAAAAAATAACTAGTTAATAATTAAAATGTAACTACTACATAGCAGACTTTTCTCTATTTTTTTTTTTTTAGTATAATGGATCAGTAAAGTAATCTTTCATATTTTTTACTTCAGTACCCACCCTCTAACCATAAGAACTTTCTAGAAAATTATCAATTTCCTTGGGGTGATTTTTAAAATTTTCTCTTTAAATGAAATTCTGATTTTTCTCAAGAATACCTTTAAATTTCTAGACAACACTTCTCCCCCTCCCAAGGTTTTTCTAGAATAGTGATATCTTTTTGCCACATTTTGAGTGTGGAAGAGTTGAACTCAAGATTGGCTGCTTTAACCCCAGGAGTACTCTTAAACAAAAGTGTTATTTTCTCCAGTAAGGAACTAGATGCCTTAGCATGCAATCATTTGGGTTTGTTTGTTTGTGTATCAAAGTGTCTTTTGCTGCTCTGTGGTATTCTATACCCTGGTCCCTTAATGTTTACCAATAATTTTCAATGCCACCACTGGTGGGATGTCCACAGGCACTATGCATTCTTTTATTTCGTATTCACAACAATCCTAAGAGACAGGCATTTCTATACCTATTTGACAGGTAAGGAAATGTATTCAGAGAAGTTTAACTCCTGGCTCCATATCAGACTGGTGGGACTCACCTTAAAACACATTTCTGCCTGACTCTGGAGCTAAAACCCTGTCACACCCTACTTGGCCTCCCAGTTGCAAAATGCCTGAGCAGATAGGACAGGGGATCTTGAGAAAGTCCACAGATTTTTTCTGATACTCCTACATCATTTATTTATTTATTTATTTATTTATTTATTTATTTATTTAGCTCCTACATCATTTTATCTACCATTCCCAGGCCCCCAAATCAGGAACTAATATCCTAAATCAACCCTGGGCACATAATGTTTAATTGAGTGGTCTATAATACAGATGTCTCCCCAGCTGGACATCCTGATATGTGGGGGGTTGTTTTCTTTTGGTTTCTTTTTCCTTCGGGGAGGTATGTTTGATTTGAAATCATCTGTTATTTTCTGGAACAATTTTCTTGTTTGGCTTTAAGCTTGCTCTAGGCATCTCCAGATTTGTTGGTGCACGCTGCAAACATCATTAGTACTTGTTGCTTGAGCAAGTTTGCATAGAGCGTGAATGACCTCTGTTAGTGATGCCTCTCTCAGCTTAAACACAATTACATTGTGGCTACTGGGTGTGCTAGGGACCTTGAAGGAGAAAAGGGAGATTAGACCTGCTCATGATGTTCTGCCGCCAAGCACCTCAGCACAGGACCAGTAAGAGATTCCATCACACAGTGATTCCATCACGAATCACCAGGAACTGCAGGTAAAGGGTTGTAAGATTAGTAACTTCTACAGTAGACTTCTGAGGTCATTGTGAGTAGAGTTGAGTTTCAGGGACGTTCATGGCTCTGGTCTGACAGAAACATTGAGGATAAGAAACCCCACCATGCCAAAACAGTTTCCTGTAAATAAGACTACAATTTCTAGTTCAGAAAAGACAAACCCAATGCCCCCTGATGAATTAGAGAACAAATTAAAGAATGGAAAAAAAAAAAAAAAGTAGATAATAAAGCATGAACTCGGGCAATATAAGCCTGATGCAGGATCCCAGGACCCTGAGATCATGACCTGAGCCGAAGGCAGTGGCTTAACCCACTGAGCCACCCAGGCACCCATATTATACGTTTTTAAACTTAACTTTCACTTACTGTTTTCATTCAATATATTTCCCTAAAACACGATTTTTATTTAATTTTATTTTTTTTAAAGATTTTATTTATTTATTTGACAGAGAGAGATCAGAAGTAGGCAGAGAGGTAGGCAGAGAGAGGGAAGCAGGCTCCCCACTGAGCAGAGAGCCCAATGCGGGCCTTGATTCCAGGACCCCAAGACCATGACCTGAGCCAAAGGCAGAGGCTTAACCCACTGAGCCACCCAGACGCCACTAAAACACAATTTTTAACAACTTCATAGCATTCTGTCTTGGAGCTGCCTTTTTCATTTTATAGATCTTTATTACAAAACAATGATGTTTTCTAGTTTCCCCTGCACTCCCTGCAGACCCACCATCTTCTCTGAGTGCCCTCATCCTCTCCTAGCCTTAAAAGAAATCTAGCATTTCATTCAGGACACAACATCAGTTGAAGCCTTCTTAAGCAATCACTGTTTTTGCCTTTACTCATCCCGTGCCCCAGGGCCGCATGTCACACTTGCTAGAGGGCTGCCCACAGAAGGCAGAAATCAGCAGAGATGAGAGCAGATACCGGAGTCTGCTGATTTTTGTGATTACCTTTGTAATTTTATTTAATGTTGGAAATCATGTCCATGTAAAGCAACACACGTGTACTACTTTGATAAAAATTAAAATTGAATTTCAAAGAATTGTAGGAACTGTAAGTAGCTTGCCCCAAATCACATAATAAAATGCCACCTCATCATTTTGACTTTTTAAAAAATATTGCTCCTGAATTTGACTTTTTGCTGTCTTCTGACTTTTGATGTTTTGGAATTTGACTTTTTGCTGTCTTCTGACTTTTGATGTTTTGGAATTTGTAGGTTGCTTTATTTGCACCTGCACTCCCCTTTGCGCTTTGGATATTGACCTTCTAATTTACATATAGTCTGTAGTTATGATACTGTTTGACTGTGTCCTATACATTGCAAATCATTTCCTCAGTTGATTTTCTGGTAGTTTTATTAACGTTATTTTTCAGATATATAGATATTTTATGCTTTCAGATAGACAAAATTTC
Source organism: Mustela nivalis (assembly GCF_964662115.1). NCBI lineage: Eukaryota > Metazoa > Chordata > Mammalia > Carnivora > Mustelidae > Mustela > Mustela nivalis. Next base: position 5,313,847 of record NC_139035.1, on the reverse strand, counting down.
AGTCTTTTTCTTGATGGTTTCTGCTCTGAAAATCCTTTCCTATTCAATGATTCCTGCAAATCATTTGTGTATATAACGATATATTTATATGCACAGATGTTCATACTATTCCCTTACAATCCTTTTTATTTCTGTAAGGGTGGTAATGACATTTCCTTCTGCATCTTTGCCTTTAGTTAAATTTTGTCTTCTCTCTTTTCTTCCTGCTTAGTCTAGCTAAAGATTTGTTATTCAAGGGGCCCCTGGGTGGCTCAGTCAGTTAAGCATCTGCCTTTGACTCAGGTCATGATCCCAGGGGCCTGGGATCAAGTCCTGCATTGGGCTCCTTGTTCAGCAGGGAGCCTGCTTCTCCCTCTGCCTGCTGCCCAGTCTATCAAATGAAAAAAAAAAAAAAAAAAAAAAAAGATTTGTTACTCAAGTCAATTTTTTTAAACAATCAACTTTTTATTGATTAATATTTTCTATTCTATTTTAATTATTTCTGCTCTACTAAGAGTTATTTACTTCTTCTATTTGCTTTGTGTTTACTTTGCTCTTCTATTTTCTTATGTTAAAAGGTAATTTTTTTAATTATTTTATTAACATATAATGTATTATTTGCTTCAGGGATACAGGTCTGTGACTCATCAGTCTTCCGCAGTTCACAGCACTCACCATAGCACACAACCTCCCAATGCCCATAATCCAGCCACCACATCCCTCGCATCTCCCTCCACTCAAGCAACCCTCAGTTTGTTCCCTGAGATTAAGAGTCTCTTATGGTTTGTGTCCCTCCTCTGTTCCATCTTGTTTCATTTTATCCCTCCATTCTCCTCACAAACCCCCCGCCCTGCTTCTCAAATTCCTCATATCAGAGAGATCATATGATAATTGTCTTTCTCTGGTTGACTTATTTTGCTTAGCATAATACCCTCTAGTTCCATCCACATCATTGCAAATGGCAAGATTTCATTTCCTTTGATGGCTGCATAGTATTCCACCATACACACACACACACACACACATACATATACATACACACACCACTTCTTTTTATCCATTCATCTATTGATGGACATTGAGGCTCTTTGCATAGTTTGGCTTTGTGGACATTGCTGCTATAAACATTGGGGTGCACGTGCCCCTTCAGATCACTACATTTGTATCTTTAGGGTAAATACCCAATAGTGCAATTGCTGGGTTGTAGGGTAGCTCTATTTTCAAATTTTTGAGGAACTTCCATACTGGTTTCCAGAGTGGCAGCACCAGCTTGCATTCCCACCAACAGTGTAGGAGGGTTCCCCTTTCTCCACATCCTCACCAGCATCTGTTGTTTCCTAACTTCTTTCTTTTAGCCATTCTGACTAGTGTGAGATGGTATCTGACTATGGTTTTGATTTGTATCTCCCTGATGCGGAGAGATGTTGAGCCCTTTTTCATGAATCTGTTATCCATTTCAATGTCTTCTTTGCCAAAATGTCTGTTCTTGTCTTCCAGTTCTTGATTGGATTATTTGTTCTTTGGGTGTGGAGTTTGATAAGTTCTTTATAGATTTTGGATACTAGCCCTTTATCTGATACATCATTTGCAAATATCTTCTCCCACCCTGTTGGTTGTCTTTTGGTTTTGTTGACTATTTCCATTGCTATGCAAAAGTTTTTTATCTTGATGAAGTCCCAATAGCTCATTTTTGCCCTTTCTTCCCTTGCCTTTGGTGAAGTTTCTAGGAAGAAGTTACTACAGATGAGGTCAAAGTGGTTGCTGCCTGTGTTCTTCTCAAGGATGTTGATGGATTTCTATTTCACATTGAGGTCTTTCATCTATTTAGAGTCTGTTTTTGTGTGTGGTGTAAGGAAATGGTCCAGTTTCATTCTTCTGCATGGCTGTCCAATTTTCCCAACACCATTTGTTGAAGAGACTGTCTTTTTTCCATTGGACATTCTTTCCATCATTTTCAAAAACTAGTTGACCATAGAGTTGAGGGTCCATTTCTGGGCTCTCTATTCTGTTCCATTGATCTATGTGTCTGTTTTTGTGCCAGGACCATACTGTCTTGTTGATCACAGCTTTATAATAGAGCTTGAAGTCTGGAATTGTGATGCTGTCAACTTTGGTTTTCTTTTTCAACACTCCTCTGCCTATTGGCAGTCTTATCTGGTTCCATATAAATTTTAGGATTATTTGTTCCATTAATTTGCAAAAAAATTGATGGTAGTTTGATATGGAGTGCATTAAATGTGTAGATTGCTTTAAGTAGCATAGACATTTTCATAATATTTGTTCTTAAAATCCATGAGAATGGAACATTTTTGCATTTCTTTGTGTCTTCCTTAATTTCTTTCATGAGCACTTTATAGTTATCAGAGTACAGATTCTTTACCTCTTTAGTAAGGTTTATTCCTAAGTATCTGATGTTTCTGGGTGCAATTGTAAATGGGATTGACTCCTTAATTTTTCTTTCTTCTGTCTTGCTGTTAGTGTATAGAAATACAACTGATTTCTGTGCATTGATTTTATATCCTGACACTTTACTGAATTCCTATATGAGTTCTAGCACTTTTGGAGTGGAGTCTTTTGGGTTTGCCACCTGAAGTATCATATCATCTGCAAAGAGTGAGAGTTTGACTTCTTTGCTGATTTGGATGCCTTTTATGTCCTTTTGTTGTCTGATTCCTGAGGCTAGGACTTCTAGTACTATGTTGAATAGCAGTGGTGATAGTGCGTAGCCTGTCGTGTTCCTGACCTTAGGGGAAAAGCTCTCAGTTTTCCCCCATTGAGAGTGATATTCACTGTGGGTTTTTCATAGATGGCTTTGATGATATTGTGGATGTACTCTCTCTTCCTACACTGTGAAGAGTTTTGATCATGAAAGGATGCTGTACTTTGTCAAATGCTTTTTCAGCATCTATTGAGAGTATCATATGGTTCTTGTTCTTTCTGTTATTAATGTATTATATCCATTGATTGATTTGTGGATGTTGAACCAACCTTGCAGCCCAGGAATACATATCAGTTGATCGTGGTGAATAATCCTTTTAATGGACTGTTGGATCCTATTGGCTAGTGTTTTGGTGAGAAGTTTTGCATCCGTGTTCATCAAGGATATTGGTCTGTAATTCTCCTTTTTGATGGGGTCTTTTTCTGATTTGGGGATCAAGGTAATGCTGGCCTCATAAAATGAGTTTGGAAGTTTTCCATCCATTTCTATTTTTTTTTTTTTAACAGTTTCAGGAAAATAGTTATTAATTCTTCTTTAAATGTTTGATAGACTTCCCCTGCGAAGCCGTCTGGCTTCCCCTGGTAGAATTCCCCTGGGAAGTCCCCGGGCTCTTCTTGGGAGATTTTTGATGACTGCTTCAGTCTCCTTACTGGGTATGGGTCTGTTCAGGTTTGCTATTTCTTCTTGGTTCAGTTTTGGTAGTTTATATGTTTCCAGGAATGCATCTATCTCTTCCAGATTATCAAATTTGCTGGTGTATAGTTGTTCATAATATGTTCCTATAATTGTATTTCTTTGGTGTTGGTTGTGATCTCACCTCTTTCATTCATGATTTTATTAATTTGGGTCCTTTTTTTTTTCTCTCTCTCTCTCTCAGATAAGTCTGGCCAGGAGTTTATCAATCTTATTAATTCTTTCAAGGAACCAGCTCATGGTTTTGTTGATCTGTTCTGCTGTTCTTTGGTTTCTATTTCATTGATTTCTGCTCTCATCTTTATGATTTATTTTCTCCTGCTGGGTTTAGGCTTTCTTTGCTGCTCTTTCTCCAGCTCCTCTAGGTGTAGGGTTAGGTTATGTACTTGAGAACTTTCTTATTTCTTATATTGCTATATACTTTTCTCTCAAACTGCCTTTGCCATGTCCCAAAGATTTTGAACAGTTGTGTTTTCATTTTCATTTGTTTCCATGAATTTTTGTAATTCTTCTTTAATTCCCTGGTTGACCCATTCCTTAGTAGGATGCTCTTCAGCCTCCATGTATTTGAGTTCTTTCCAACTTTCCTCTTGTGGTTAGGTTCTAGTTTCAAAGCATTGTGGTCTGAAAATATGCAAGGAATGATCCCAGTCTTTAGGTACCAGTGGAGACCTGATTTGTGACCCAGGATGTGATCTATTCTGGACAATGTTCCATGTACACTAGAAAAGAATGTGTATTCTGTTGCTTTGGGATGGGATGTTCTGACTACACTTGTGATGTCCATTTGGTCCAGTGCATCCTTTTAAGCCTTTGTTTCCTTGTTGATCTTTTGCTGAGATGATCTATCCATCTCGGGGTAGGGGGGTGTCTAAGTCCCCTACTATTTTTTTGTATTTTTTGTTGCTGTGTTTCTTGGATTTTGTTATTAATTGGTTTATATAATTGGCTGCTCCCATGTTAGGGGCATAGATATTTTAAATTGTTAGATCTTCTTGTTGGACAGATTCTTTGAGTATGATATAGTGTCCTTTCTCATCTCTTATTACAGTCTTTGGCTTAAAATCTAATTAATCTGATATAAGGATTGCCACCCCAGGTTTCTTTTGATGTCCATTGGCATGGTAAATGGTTTTCCACCCCCTCACTTTCAATCTGGTGGTGTCTTTAGTTCTATAATGAGTTTCTTACAGACAGCATATTGATGGATCATTTTTTTTATCCATTCTGATACCCTGTGTCTTTTGACTAGGGCATTTAGTCCATTTACATTCAGGGTAACTATTGAAAGATATGGGGTTAGTGCCATTGTATTGCCTGTAAGGTAAGGTAACTGTTACTGTATATTGTCTCTGTTCCTTTCTGTTCTGTTACTTTTAGGCTCTCTCTTTGCTTACAGGACCCCTTCCAATGCTTCCTATAGCACTGGTTTTGTGTTTGCAAATTCTTTTAGTTTTTGTTTGTCCTCGAAGCTTTTTATCTCTCCTTCTATTTTCAATGAGAGCCTAGCTGGATATAGTATTGTTGGCTGCACATTTTTCTTATTTAGTGCTCTGAATATATCATGCCAGTCCTTTCTGGTCTGCCAGGTCTCTGTGGATAGGTATGTTGCCAATCTAATATTTCTACCATTGTATGATACAGGCCTCTTGTCCCGAGCTGCTTTCAGGATTTTCTCTTTGTCACTGAGACTTGTAAGTTTGACTATTAGATGACAGGGTATGGACCTATTTTTATTGATTTTGAGGGGGGTTCCCTGTGTCTCCTGGATTTTGATGCTGTTCCCTTTGCCAAATTAGGGAAATTCTCTGCTATAAATTGCTCCAATATACCTTCTGCCCCCCCCCAGTCCTTCTTCTTCCAGGATCCCAATTATTCTAATATTGTTTCATCTTATGGTATCACTTATCTCTTGAATTCTCCCCTCATGGTCCAGTAGTTGATTGTCTCTCTTTTTCTCGGTTTCTTTATTCTCCATCATTTGGTCTTCTGTATCTATCTTTCTCTCTTCTGCCTCATTTATCCTAGCAGTAAGGGCTATTTTTTATTGCACCTCATTAATAGCTTTTTTATTATTATTATTTGCATTTTTAAAAATTTCTTTTCAGTGTACTAGAATTCATTGTTTATGTACCACACCCAGTGCTCCATGCAATACCTGCCCTCTATAATACCCACCATCAGGCTCACCCAATCTCCCACTCCGCCCCTTCAAAATGATTGTTTTTCAGAGTCCATAGTCTCTCATGGTTCATCTCCCCCTCCAATTTCTCCCAACCTCCTTCTCCTCTACATCTCCCCATGTCCTCCAGGTTATTTCTTATGCTCCACAAATAAGTGAAACCATATAATAATTGACTGTCTCTGCTTGACTTATTTCACTCAGCATAATCTCTTCCAGTCCTGTCCATGTTGATACAAAAGTTGGGTATTCATCTTTTCTGATGGAGGCATAATACTCCGTAGTGTACATGGACCACATCTTCCTTATCCATTCGTCCATTGAAGGCTCTTTCCAAGGTTTGGCAACTGTGGCCATTGCTGCTATGGACATTGGGGTACAGATGGCCCTTCTTTTCACTAAATCTGTATCTTTGGGGTAAATACCCAGTAGTGCAATGGCAGGGTTATAGGGAAGTTCTATTTTTAATTTCTTAAGGAATCTCCACACTGTTCTCCAAAGAGGCTGCACCAACTTGCATTCCCACCAACTGTGTAAGAGGGTTCTCCTTTTTCCACATCCTCTCCAACACACCTTATTTACTGTCTTGTTAATTTTGTCCATTCTCACTGGTGAAAGGTGGTATCTCAATGTGGTTTTGGTTTGAATCTCCCTGATGGCTAGTGATGATGAACATTTTTTCATGTGTCTGATAGCCATTTGTATGTCTTCATTGGAAAAGTATCTGTTCACGTCTTCTGCCAATTTTTTGACATGATTATCTGTTTTGTGTGTGTTGAGTTTGAGGAGTTCTTTTTAGATCCTGGTTATCACCCTGCTTGGATCAACCGGGAAATCAAAGAAGAACTTATACAAATCATGGAAACCAGTGAGAATGAAGACACTTCAATCCAAAACCTATAGGATACAGCAAAGGCGGTCCTAAGGGGGAAATACATAGCCATCCAAGCCTCCCTCAAAAAAACTGAAAAATCCAGAATACACCAGCTCTCTTGTACCTTAAAGAACTGGAGAATCAACAATAAATTAAGCCAACTCCACACACAAGAAGGGAAATAATCAAGATTAGAGCAGAGATCAATGAGATAGAAACTAGAGACATGGTAGAATGCATCAATGAAACCAGAAGCTGGTTTTTTGAAAGAAACAATAAGATTGATAAACCATTGGCCAAACTAATCCAAAAGAAAAGAGAGAAGGCCCAAATTAATAAAATTATGAATGAAAAGGAAAACATCACAAATAATACCAAGGAAATAGAAACAATCATCAGAAATTATTATCAACAGTTATATGCCAATAAGTTAAGCAACCTAGATGAAATGGATGCATTCCTGGAAATCTATAAATTTCCAAAATTGAGCCAGGAAGAAATTGACAACCTGAATAGACTGATATCTAGTAAAGAGATTGAAGCTGTGATCAAAAGCCTCCCAAAAAACCAAAGCTCAGGACATGACGGATTCCCTGGGGAATTCTACCAAACTTTCAAAGAAGAAATAATATCTATTCTCCTGAAGCTGTTTCGTTAATAGCTTTTTTTATTTCAACTTGGTTAGATTTCAGTTTTTTTATTTCTCCAGAAAGGGATTCTCTAGTATTTTCCATGCCTTTTTCAAGCCCAGCTAGCACCTTGATAGTGGTCATTCTGAACTCCATTTCTGACATTTTACTAATGTCCATATTGATTAGGCCCCTAGCCATCAGTAGTGCGTCTTGTTCTTTTCTTTTGAGGTGAAGTTTTTCCACCTTGTCATTTTATCCAGATAAGACTAGATGAATGAGAGAACAAAATACTAAAATACTAAAATAAAATTTTATATATATATATATATATATATATATATATATATATATATATATATTAGACTGGTGAGTAGAACAGAGCCACACACACACTTGATTTTGGGTGTATTTTGGTCTGTTAGAAGAGCCTGCCTCCCAAAATTTTAAAGAAAGAAAAACTTAGGGGCAAATGGGTGGCTCAGTGTGTTAAGCCTCTGCCTTTGGGTCAGGTCATGATCTCAGGGTCCTGGGATTGAGCCCTGCATCGGGCTCTCTGCTCAGCAGGAAGCCTGCTCCCCTTCCCCCTGCCTGCCTTTCTGCCCATTTGTGATCTCTCTCTCTCTGTCAAATATTCGTTTTTAAAAAGTTTTTAAAAAGGAAAGAAAAACATATATACAAAAATAAGGATAAACATGATGAAGGGATGGAATATGACTGTAAAGATGAAAATTGAAAAATATTCTTAAAAAGGAGTTTATATGATAAGAAGTTGGTTGAAAAAAAGAAGGAATAAAAAGGAGGAAGGAATGTGATCAGGCTGGAGACTCAAACAAAGCCATGTGCTAGATTTAGGGTATATTTTGATCTATTACAAGAAACTGAATTCCAAAATTTTAAAGAAAGAAAAACCTCTATGTATACAGAAAATAAGGTTGATTACAATAAAGGGATAGACTATGACTGTGACAATGAAAATTAAAAAGATTTTTTTTAAGGTAATGATAAAATAAAATCATTTAAAAGGGTTAGAATAGGAAAGAGGAAAAAGTTTTTAAATTTAATAAGAAAAAAATAAAATTAAGAAATATTTTAACTTTGAAAGACTAAAGAATCATGTGAGAAAAGCCATGAATTCTGTGTTGCTTTCTCCTAATCCGGAGTTCTGCACTTCTCATTGATCAATGAGCTTGATCAGGCTGGTTGTTCTGGCCGATCTTCTGTAGGAGGGGCCTGTTGCAATGGTTCTCAAATGTCTTTTCCTGAGGCGGAATTGCACCGCTCCGGCCAGGGGCCGGGCTAAGTAATCTCTGATTCGCGCTCGGAGCTTTTGTTCCCTGAGCGCTTTCCCTACGGCTTTGGAGGACGGGAATGAAGATGGCGCCGCCCAGTCTCCGGCAGGAGGAGCCGAGAGCTCGGCCCCCCCTCCTCAGTGCACCCTCAGGAAAAAGCCGTTAATCCTTCCCTGGTCTCTGGCCGTGCTCCGAGCTCCCCTGGCCTGTGACCGGGTGTTTCTATCGCTGGCACATTTCCCTGTTTGGAGTCTCCAGACCCAGGTGATTCCTGCAGGTGCTCCCTCGCCACTCCTCCCATGGAGAAAGGTGAGTCTCTCCAGATCTGCCACGTGTGGGGTCCCTGCTCAAAGAGCAGTGGTCAGTCTGTGCCTCAGATCATAGTTTACGACAACCCCGAGCTGAGAGCCCCCTCCTCGGCTCTGGCTCTGTCCCCCGGTTTCCCTGCTCTGGTGCCTGAGAGCTCTGCCACACTCAGACACACCGGCTCTTCCTGTGACCCCAAGGGTCCTGAGACCACACGGTCCCCGCGAGGGCTCCACCTCCCACTTAGCCCCTGGAGTGACATCCCTCAGCAGAGCAGACTTCTAAAAGCTCTGATTTTAGGGACGCTTGGGTGGCTCAGTGGATTAAGCCTCTGCCTTGGACTCAGGTCATGGTCTCAGGGTCCTGGGATCGAGTCCCACATCCCGCTCTCTGCTAGGCAGGGAGCCTGCCTCCTCCCCCTCTCTCTCTGCCTACTGTGATCTCTCTCTCTCTCTCTGTGTCAAATAAATAAATAAAAGTTTAAAAAAAAAAAAAAAAAGCTCTGATTTTGTGTTCTGCTGCTCTACTGCTTGCTGGGAGCCCCCACCCCAATCAATCTTTGCATATATCACCTCAGCTTCACTTCTCCACACATCCTACCTTCCAGAAAGTGGTGGTTTTTTTATTCCTAGAATTGCTTCTATTATCTTCATCTCCTGTTGAGTTTGTAGGTGTTCAGAATGGTTTGATAACTATCTAGCCAAACTCCTGGGACCCCACGATATTTAGGTCTCCTAGTCCTCTGCCACCTTGTTCCTCTCCCCAGAAGGTAAGATTATTGACCTGAAGCCATTCTTTTTAAAAATATAGATGTTTACAGTTATAAATTTTCCTCCAAGCCTGCTTTAGCTTTAGCTTTAGCTGCATCTCATAAAATTTGGTATGTTTTTTCATTTTAATTCATCTCAAAGTATTTTCTAATTTCCCTTGTGATTGAGTCATTGACCCATGGATTACTTACTGAGGAGTGTATTGTTTAATTTCTTTGTATGCCCATTTTTTACTGATGTCTAATTTAATTCTATTTCATCAGAGATCATACTTGTGTGATTTTGATCTTTTTAAATGTACTCACTCTTGTTTTATGAGCTAGTGTATGGTCTAGCTAGACAAAGTGCTTTTGAGAAGAATGTGTATGTTATGCTTTTGTGGGCTATAGAGTCTTATAGATGGCCATTAGGTTTGTGGGCTTATAGTGTTATTCAAGTTTTCTTTTTCCATGGTGATCTTCGATCTAGTTATTCTATACAGCATTGGAAGTGGTTCTTCCATGGGCTTCAGCTTATTCTTTTTTGTTATATATTTTTATTTTTTATATTTATATTTATTTTTATTTTATATTTTTATTATTTTAAAATTATTTTTATTATTCCTCTTTTTGAGGAAATTTTAATTGTCTATATTTTCCTAGAAAATTGTTTATTTAATGCAAATTTTCAAATGTATTATATGAAGCCTCTTATAATATGAATCTTAAACATTTCTGCTGTATTTATGACTCTATTCTTTCTCATTTCTTAATGTTTTATATTTACCTATTCATTTTTGTTTCAGATTAGATAGTAGTTTACCTACCTCCTTGTATTTTGACAAAAGAAATTGCATTTTGCTCTTTTTTTTCTAATTAGAGAATGTCTGCTCCTATTTTTATTAACTTTATATCCTTACTTTCCTTGTGTTTGTTCTATTGTTGTTGGGGTTTTTTTTTTGCCAATGTCTTGATAGAACATTTGATACACTTATTTTTTATTTATTTTTAAGACTTCTTCATTTATTTGAGAGCGAGAGAGCATGAGGAGGGGAGGAGCTGAGGGAAAGACTCAAGCAGACTCTCTGCCGCACACGGAGCCCTATGCTGAGCTTGATCCCACAATCCTGAGATCATAACCTGAGTAGAAATCAAGAGTTGGGTGTTCAACTCACTGAGCCACACAGGCTCCCCTATTTACATCTATTTTTAAATAAAAATATGATCTATTTAATATAAATGTATATTTACTTATATTTTTATTAAATTCTCAAAGGCCACAAAGTTGACTCTGAATATAGCTTTGGCTATTCCTCATAAGTTTTGCTATTTGTTATTTGTTATTTTTAGTATAATTTTCTAAATATTTTACAATTATAATTTTGATTTTTTTTCTTTGATCCAGTAATTACTTAAGAGACCATTTAAGAATCTCCAATCATGGACGCCTGGGTGGCTCAGTGGGTTAAGCCGCTGCCTTCGGCTCAGGTCATGATCTCAGGGTCCTGGGATTGAGTCCCTCATCGGACTCTCTGCTTAGCAGGGAGCCTGCTTCCCTCTCTCAGTCTCTCTCTGCCTGCCTCTCTGCCTACTTGTGATCTCTGTCAAATAAATAAATAAAATCTTAAAAAAAAAAGGAATCTCCAATCATTTGGGTGTATATTTTTTTCAAATTTGTGGCTGAAGATGTGCGTCAGTATTTGTCAGTATTCAATTCTATGGGGTATAGAGCGGGAGTCAATAAACTAGGTTCCTCTAGTACTGAATAAGCACTATTCGGAGTACTGCCTGTTTTTGCAAATAAAATTTTATTGCAATATATCCATATCCTGCCCATTTTTCATTGTCTATGGCTGCTTTCACACCACAACTAAAGAGTTGATTAGTTCTGGGCTTTTAAAAAGATTTATTTATTTATTTGAGAGAATGATTATGCAGCACACACAAGTGGAGGAAGGGCAGAGGGAGAGAATCCTCGAGCAGTGTCCATACCGAGCATGGAACCCAATGGGGGCTGGATCCCATGACCCATGAGATCATGACCTGAGCCTAAAACAGCAGTCAGACACTTAACCAGCTGAGCCACCCAGGGACCCCACAGGGTTGAGTAGTTTTGATACTGACTATATGGCCCACAAAGCCAAATGTTTGCAATTTGGCCTTTCATAGAAAAACTTTGCCAATCACTCCATAGGAGTAAATTATGTAGGGTACAAAAACGAACAAGCCTGCCCTTCAACTGAACATCTGTTTTTGTAAATAAGTATAAATTACCACTATACAATATAATTTCATAAATAAATAGAACACAATGAAAGGATTTACTGTCACCAGAAGTGACTATGTTCCTGCAAGAAATACTGGGAAGTGTCCTAAGCCAATCAAGGTGATCATAACTCAATACCAAAAGGAAACCAAAGAAAACCCAAATTGGGGGGCACCTGGGTGGCTCAGTTGGTTAAGAGCTGGACTCTTGATTCCAGCTTGGGTCATGATCTCAGGGTCTTCCGTTGGAGCCCAGCATGGTGCTCTTCTCTCTGTGGGGAGTCTGCTTCTCTCCTTCTCTCTCTCCTTCAGCCCCTCCCCCTGCTAGCACACTCTCTCTTTCTCAAATAAATAAGTAAATCTTAAAAAAAAAAAAAGCTCAAATTGGATCATGCTATCTGGACATACATAAATATTATGGAAAACTCAGTCCTGGGCTATCATTCCTACCTCCTGGGATATCAATATTACCAGATGATTACTGAGTTAAAAATAGTAATGTAGAGGTGCCTGGGTGGCACAGTTGGTTAAGCATCTGACTCTTGGTTGTGGCTCAGGTCGTGATTTCAGGTTGTGAGATCGAGCCCCACGATCCCGACACTGGGCTTTGTGCTCAGCTGGGTGTGTGCTTCTCTCTCTCTGTCCTCCTCTCCCTCTGTCCCTTCCCTTGCACTCGTGCATGTGTGTGCTCTCTCTCTCTCAAGTAAATAAATCTTTAAAAAATATATTAGTATAAATTCAACAATGCCAAGGAGTAAAATGTAGAATTTGTATCCATTTTTTAAGATAAAACAAATTACTAAAATATATTACCCTTGATTGCAGTAGGTTAATTAAGCTTCACCCTAGACCCCTTTATTTACTTTGTGGTGGGAAGTTGCTGTGGAATAATGTTATAAGAGTAAGATGTTCTTTGTAGTAATTATCAGTGTGTGTTTATGTGGCTGGGCCAAGTTCCCAATTCACCTCCGTTCAATACCTAAGAGGCTGGCCCAGAAGGCATTAAGCTTAAAACATTCTGAAAGTGAAGCAGAAATTGGCAATGTGAATACCAGCCAAAGAAAACTTGAACTAATACTACATAAAAACTGTAGGTCAAGGCAGAATTCAGATGCCTAACGTGGAAAAGGCATCTGAATGCCCACACAGAACAATGGGCATGAGAGGACCCCCATCCTGGATGCAGACTTCTGGTACATACAGCCTGGGCTTCTAGCCACCAGGTACGTTATACCAACCTCAACTGAATGAACACAAGCTTTGAGCAGCTTCCCAATTTCCATCCAAAGGACCCGAAGGAGTGTTCCTCCTGTCAGCATATCCAGGAAGCCAGAATTCTCTAGCACCTTCTCTTCCCAGGACCCCCTGTTATGTCATTGGTTTCCCTTTGCTCCCTCCTTTCTGGCCTCATAGTTAAAGGGCATACAGGGAGACTCTTCCTCTCTGAGGGAAGTCATAAGCCTCTGCTTTTTTCTCCCCTTTCTTAGAGTGCAATTATCAGCCCAAGAGGAAACGTCAGGATCTTGTTCAGTATTCAACATTCTATTCATAACAGAAATGGGTGTCTCAGTGGAAATATAATTAGCTGATCAGGCCCACCATAGTGTGGTCTGCACGATTGTATGGTGGAAGAATGTTGTGAGCACTCTATCAGTTCCACTGGGTGGCTCAGTTGGCTAAGTGTCTGCCTTCAGCTCAGGTCATGATCTCAGGGTCCTGGGATTGAGCCCCGCATGGGGCTCCCTGCTCAGTGGAGAGCGTGCTTCTTCCTCTCCCTATGCTCCTCCCCTGCCATGTTCTTTCTCTCTCTCAAATAAATAAAATCTTAAAAAAAAGAAAGAAAGAAAGAATCTGATCCTGTTTCCTCAATAATGGCGGAGATTGCTAGTTGTCTGCCTGGTATTCTTTCTGTCCCCTTCTTTACGACATAATCATGATTTTGGAAAGAGTGAGAGTCGTGAAATCCCCAGTTCCTCTTAAAGAGATTAGGTAGCCCTGTGACTAAGTTCTGGCTTCTAAGATGTTGGAAACCTTTGGGGAGAGCCCCATAAAGAGGATATTTGAGTCAGTTTGGAGTTCCCATTGGCCTTGCCGTGCCTTTTCTTCCTGCCAGAACTGTGGATTCAATGGTTGGAGAGGCAGTGTCCAACTTGTGACATTGAGTGACCTTGTGAATGGAAGCCATGCAGTAAGGATGCTTATTGAAGGAGTCAGGAGCGCTGATGACTCTACAAAGCCCACACATCAGCCCTTCATCGCCCACATCTAAACTTCATTTACATGAGAGAAAAATAAACTTCTATCTTCCTTAAACCACCATTATCCCAGAGCTCTGTTGCCAATAGTGGCACACAATTCCTAATACCCTATATGCCAAGCAGAATGCCTAGGGCTTGCTGGTAAGGGATATCTCCCTGTGCCAAGGAAAAGGTGGTACTACAGATACATACACCAATCTCCTGTAAATCTGGTTAATAGGAAACAAGCTCCTAAGGACTTCTGTACTCCCAGTGAACTACAAAGTTGAATTTCTGGGTCCTGCAACGTCAAGAGTATGAGATAATAAGATAATAATATTCTACTTAGGACAACAGTGAAGAAGGAAACAAGTCCTTGAATTGGGATCAAGGGAAAGTGGTAGTGAGAAGGTTCTCTGAGAAGTTTGGAAATAAAACAGTATTAACTCAGAGAGGTAGGAGTGTTCTAGACAACTAAGGCAGGAGGCACGTCAGTATTCTTGCAAATCCAAGCTGCCATCCACCCATTCCACCACTGCCGTATTCACAGAGCCCTGGGAGCCCAGAGCCCAGGCAAGGTCCCAAGCTTCAGGAATCGGTAGCACTGACACCACTGACTTTCCCCATGGGAAGCAAGTTTCCTTTCTTGCTGCCCCAAATCAACATTTGGTGTGTTTGCAGCATACTGGTCCATCATAGGATTTGATCGTTGTCTCCTACGTAACCCATGCACGGTAAATACTGGTTGGTTTATGGAGAAAGAAAGAAATCACCGAAGTTAAAAGTTACTGGAATTAACCAAAGTTAAAGTGGTGAATGGTATTTAAAAATAAAATCAGGCAATGAATAGTTAAGATTTGTCCCAGCAGTTAATGGAAGGTAAGGGAAAAGTCGCATGTAAGAATACTCGGGCTCTGGCCCACGGTATCATTACTTTCCAAGAAACAGTGTTGGTGGTGGGGGACAGTGCTGAAGAGGAAGCGAGGAGAGGACACTGATGACCAGCCTCCCTGGGCAGGGCCAGCCCTGGTCACCATGGTGATCATGTCTCTCTCTGGACGACCCCTCTTCAGGCCAGCGGCCTACTGGGTCCTGCTTGGCTTCTGCTCTCTGCGGTGGCCAGTCCATTTATTTGCTTGATCCGCGCACAGAAGGACCTGCCCAGGATGCCCGTGTCTCCCAAAAGCAGGGGAGCTGGGACCCCAGGAACACAGGCAATGACCACCTCTGAAGGCTCCCCGTGAGGATGGCTGGTCCAGACCAACCCCGGAGAAACCCGCTCTTTCAAAGTCACAGCCCCGGAGTAACTTCAGCTGTGGAGCACCGCGACACCATGGCTAGTTCACCGACTCCTCCTCCCCCCCCCCCCCCGAGTCTGTTCTGGCAGGAGCCTGCTCTGCACTTGAGGGAACAAACCTAAACAGGGCAAGTCCTCATTTGTGTCAGATCACGGTTCCTGAGCGCTAGTCCTGGAACTCCCACCCAGCCAGGGCACTCTTGAGTCACTGTTTTCTATAAAATACAGAAGAGGGAAAGGAAGAGAAGAAAATCACCGCTGATTTCACCAACAGAGATGACTGTTGGTTTTATTTCCTATCTGCGGTCCTTAGCACCAGTCCCGCAGTAATGTCAGCTTTTCAGCTTTTTCAGACATGTTCCCATGGGAAATTATGTCTCATCTTCCCAGTCAGGGGCATATCTTGAGACTTGCCTTGGTAAAGTCTGTGCCTGCCGCCCCCTCCAGGTGACCCCTGCTGGTCCCACACCAATGGGGTTTCGTGACCAGACCCAAGGCCTCACCTGTTCTCCTTTCCCACACCAGGGCCTGGTTTCTGCAGAGGACAGCTCTCTCTTGCATCCACAGCCAACCTAATAATTGCAGGTAATAATGCTGAAGTGTTTGTTGGGGAATCCTCGCAGGTGACACATTTCTAAAGAGAAAGAAATCTTTAAGACAGCTTTTAGCTGGAAGTGCAGTATAGAGATACACTGGGCTCAGCCAGACTTTGGTATTCTCTTCAAGCATGCCGTCCCTTCTTCGGGGCTTACCCGTGGGAGAGAAGGGCTTTCACAGTAAGACCTCCAGTGGGGGGAGCTGTGATGAGGAGTGTGGGTAAGTGGGGGATACAGGGGAGGTGCTTCTGCTGCAACACAGGCAGTCACCGAGCTGGGAGCCCCTGAGTACTCTGGTCCTCACCAGAGTCTGGTCCATTCATCTTGGAGGTCATTCTCTCCGGCCTCAAAGCCTAGACCGACTACAAGGCTCCTTCTGCCCCCAGAGCACAATTAGAGGGACAGAAGCCGAGTGCCAGGACCTGACAATGAAGCAGTGCAAGGAGAGAGAAAGTTGATGACAGCTCTCTTGGACACCATGCTTCCCTTTTATAAGAAATATTTCCTAATATCCCTTTTACTTCTGCAAATTAAATTCTTAAATAATACAACCTACAAAATCAAGAGGATGTCCTACCTGTACTATAAGGTAAAAATAAAAGGAAAAGGATCAGAAATAAAGTATGTTTAAAAATGTGATCCTAGGGGCGCCTGGGTGGTTCAGTGGGTTAAATCCTCTGCCTTCGGCTCAGGTCATGATCCTAGGGTCCTGGGATCAAGCCCCGCGTCGGGCTTTCTGCTCCGCAGGGAGCCTGCTTCCTCCCCTCTCTCTCTCTGCCCGCCTCTCTGCCTACTTGTGATCTCTCTCTCTCTCTCTGTCAAATAAATAAAATCTTTAAAAAAAAAAAATGTGATCCTAGCACAGGACTACACCAGAAGACACAGCAAAGAGCCCGACGCTTGCACCGTTACTGAAAATCATCATGAGCACAAGAGTTGCAAAGACAGATTGATGTTGTTGTGGTTAAATTGGTGATTTAGTATCACGAGAACTATAGCTGTCAGAAACATGCATTTCCAAAACTGTGAACAACTTCTGGTAAATAAAGTTCCAAGCAAAACCTAATATCATCTACCTTTGATTCACAGTTACATGCTAGGCTTAGATAATTATCTGTAGGATTTTCAACTACACTAATGTCTAGTGCAATTTTCCAAAGTCGTATGAGACTCAGAGCAGGTGCTTAGTGGGGAAGACCTTGTGCATTTCAGGAACTGCTTCATTCTTGACCCCCTCCCTAAGACATCAGTGGTGATGTAGGAAACAAAAGCAGAAGAAAAGTTATTAAATTTCCTTACTCCCTACAGCCCATTGACAAGTCCTTGAAACAGGCAGAGGGACATTCTTTAGGAACTCAGCTGCTGCCTTGATGTTAATACTTTGCTAAGGGCAAAAGACAATCCTAGCCTGACCCTTGGGCTCCTGTAAGTCTACTTTAACGTATAAAAATTCCTTTAGAAACTTCCTTTCTCTCTGACCTCCCCCCAAGATATGTGTTGGCAATCAGCCCTCAAGCATATGACACACTGATATATATCTGAAGTGTCTCATGACTCAGATTTATTAGATGGTAATAAATGACCCTTTCCCAACAACAGCTAGCCCCCTCAAGGTCCTGGAAACCTTGCTTCCAAAATTCCAAAATTCCTTAGAGACATACACTATCCCTAACCCTCTCCCAACTTGAAAGTATATACTGGGCCACTCCTCATGACCCCAGCGGAGCTCTTTCTCCCCATGGGTCCTGTCCCCCTGCTTTGATAAAATTACCTTTTTGCACCAAAGACACCTCAAGAATTCTTTCTTGGTTGTCAGCTTCAAACCCTAATGTCTTTCCTACATCAAGTGGTACCCTTTGTTTGTTTGTGACAAACAAAACTGCCCCCATAAATTTCCAAAATACTCCCAGTGGTGTGACCCTCCTTGAGAATCCATGCCTGGGGAGACCCCAGACCCCAGGAAACTATTTACAAGAAGATCGCATGCCCTAACCAGGTGTGTGCTGTGAATAATTCAGTAGAATCCTAGAAACAGAGACTCAAATTCTGATAAACAGTACAGGCATGTGTTAGTGACATTGTTTCCCAAGAAACGAACACTACGCTTGTCCTCAGACTAAACTACACAGTCAGCACAGCAGGATTCAATCGGGGGTTTGCTAAGTCACTTACGATGACTCTCTAAGAGCTAGAAGTGCCTAAGTCCAGAGATTTAATGCTAACCTGAATGATGGCGGTAATAAATTCAAAGAACTTTGGGTAAACTTGATGAAAACCAATTGATCAAACATCAATTCACCAAAAAATAAGTCACTCAGTGACCAATTCATCAAAAGTCAACACGATGAAAATTATTTTACTGAATGAGTCACTTACCCCAAACTGCCAAACCTGGTACCTGAAACCTTAGACTGCTGGAACCGCTCACCCGAGTGACTGCCGGAACCGCTCACCCGAGTGACTGCCGTGGAAGTCAGTTGGCTACAGTTGTGTCACCGAGACAGGCCAACTGCTAGTGAATTTGGCCCTTTGGGTCTATGTCATTAAGTCACGAGAGGATCTTGTACGTTTCAAATTTCACAGAGTGTGCACATCTCCCATTCAAGGATTTGATAAATAATAAGGTAGTTTTCTCTCTGCAAGTACAATTCGCCCATTGTCTTTCATATTATCCTCAATCATGGCCTTGTGAATGAGCTCAATCAGATATCATGCGCCTGTCTCAAATTTCAGACTCCTTTCGCTTGAATGTTACATATGTGAAAAAATGGTTTGCCTTTAGACACAGTTTTATACTAATTTGCCCTTCCCTATTTTTGCTGTCTTTACCCGTCTTTTGGACAAAGACTTTTGTCTACTTGTTAATTTTGCTTACCCAGGACAAACGCGGAAACTAGCAAAATCCTTTTCATGAAATGCGTTCTCTCTCTCATTTTAGGTGTGTGGCCTGTAAAATCCAAGTTATGTGTGAGGCCTCCAAACGAGAGAAGGCAGGCAGCTGTGCTGAAGAGTGAGCTCGGCTGTGAGCATACAAAAGGCTGCGTGGTAGAGATGGAACAGCAGAGAACATACAACCTGCCTTCCACCGGCTAGACCTGGCAGGCCGTTAGTGGGATCGCTGGGTTCCCAGGGGCCACACCAGACAGACCCTGGAAACAAAGCCTCCAAGACAATGGAAGCAACATTCTACGGCCGCCTGTGACGAGCAGGGGCAAGGTGTTGGGGAATCAGTCATTTGGTAAGTTGTTCGCTTGGCTTTTAGCAGACTGGGATACTGGCCGTTGGGAAGTTGGTTTGCCTCCTGTAATGATGTGAGAGGCAGAACGGGAGTTGGAAACAAGAGCGACACAGCGAGCATGGGGTCCCCCTGTCAGCAGCAGGTTCACGACGCTGCCCCATTTTCATTCTGACCTCTGCGTGGATCCCCCTCGGGCTAGCTCGGCCCGCCAGGAACGGGGGCCCTCAGAGCCCATCCTTCTGACTCCGCACTCACCTGGAACGCTTCGGATGACAAACGAGCTTCCCCACAGCTTTCCCTCAGGGAGCGAATTTGTAGGTCAGGGGCCAGGGGTACCTAGTCACCTTGGCGGACATAAATCTAAACGTGCATTAATAAAGGGCCGTCTCTGTTTTGCCATCTGCCCTTTATGAGCTCTGTAAAGTGTGGGTCAAAGCCACCGGGTCTGATCACCCCGAGGACCTTGGTAAGATTAATTTCTGGCGGGGCTGCGAGTCCCGGCAGGACCCAGGTCTGCTCTGGGCCCACCCCCAGGTGGCTCTGCGGCCTCGCTTTGTATCTTCACAGTCACTGCAAACATGGTTGAGGAAGACTCTGCATTTCAGGAGGGGACCTACGAGGATTACCGAGAGAAGAAAGTATCTTTATTAGAGATTTCATCTAGAAGCCCTGACGCAGTCGCCTGCGTCCAAAGCCACGTGGGCCTGGGGGCTCCGGCAGGTCACAGGAGCAGAAAGAAACGGGATTTCTCTTCGGTCCGCTCCTGGGGCCTTGCCCCTTGCGCCTCTCCTCCGCCCAGCCGTGCCTTCAGGGGCTTCCACAGAGTTCTTGCGCGGGTGAGGGACCCCCTGGCGACCCCTCCCGCTGCCCCGCTCTGCTTCGCTGGCATCTGCCGCGCCCCCTGCCCAGGGAGCTCCTTGCGACGCTCGCAGCCCGGTGGGCACCGGAGGACCGCCCTGGGCTGGGGGCCTCCGCCCACTGCTTCTCCGGCAGGAGCGGGAGCCTCCCCAGCCCGGCCAGCTCCTCCAGTGCAAACCCGGGCTTCGCTGGCCGCTGCCCTGCTCTTGGCACAGACGCACGGAAGGGTGAGTGAGGAACGTCTCCCTCTTCCCCTGTCCTTGCGGTGCTGCCGCATGTCCCCAAAGAGTTGTCGCAAGTGCCCGCAGGGACTGCCACTAAGGCTCAGCCGAGGCCCCTGGAAGAGAGAGTGACGCCCGCTCTGCAGGACGGGAAGGTAAACGGGCCGCGCACCAGCCGGTGGGAAGCCGTGCAGACTCGCCCCCACCCCAGAAGACGGGTTTCATGGGCGTCAGGGTAAGGCGGGGCCCTGGGCTAGCCCTGACCTGTCGGACCACCCCGGAGAGAGGTGGAAGGGAAGATGCCATCAACACACCCTAAAGAACACGGGTCACTTTTACAACCACAAAAAAAAGGTAGCGTTTCAAACTGCCATTGTCACCCAGGAATACCTTCCTTTGCTTCCTGCTTCCAGCGGGTGTGCCCGCGGCCACCAGAAGTCCCAAGAGTGTGGGAGCCCTCACGCTCGATGAATCATCTTGCTGCCCCCAGAAAGTCACAAGTGAGCAAAACCCTTCCGGTGGTGTCGAAAGGCGTCTGACCTCACAGGACCCAAGGAGCAGCTGCTTCCCAGGTGCTCTGACCCTGAAGAGTTTTCCACCCCGCCCTCCTGCTCCTGCACCGCTGGACTGCGACCCCCGTGGGGTCTGGTCCGGCCCGCTCAGGTTCCGTTTCTGGTGGCCAGGACTTCCAAGCCCCTCCCTCGTCTGTGTCCGTGAAAGATCACATGCACACACACGTGCACGCACGTCCACACAGTTTGCTCTTGAACCAGGTGATTCCCGACTGCTGGTCCACCTGGTACTGGTTTCCTGTCAATAGTTGCTCACGCCAGGCTTCACCTTGTAAACCTGGAGAATTTGCCCGGTTCTGCTCTGTTGCTCCGAGAAAGCAGAGACCCTCTGAGCAGCCCGGAATCCCCCCTTTCCAAAGTCATTTCCAGACAGGACTCACGGAGGACATATGTGTCCTCCGGGGGGATCTAAATTGTCATTCGGCGGGTTCCTCTAATTAGTTTCGGCTTTCCCTTTCTTGTGGAGTCTTTTATTCCACGGGTCTCCCTCTCTCTCAGTCTCACTCTTTTTTCAAACCAAGTTACGAGAGGGACTCTGCTATTTACGGTTGACCTTATCCTGTGTTTTATAAGGTACGCTAAAGGATTTTTTCCCCACCCCTGCCACACGGTTTTAAAATTAATTTTGAAAGAGAATGCGAGCCCGTCTGAGCCCGTCCTTCCTTGAAGGGCATTTTTTATCCTCTGTGCAGCATGTGCACAGACGACTCGTCCATAGAAGAAATCGTTTCTGGACCTCTGTTTTGTCTTATTCCTGCTGTAGTTTGGGGGATGGGTGACCCGGGGACACAAGGAACAGGAAGGGAGCGTCCTCACTCTCTGTCTGAGCTTAGTTTACGACCTAATCAGGGCTAGCGGTGGATATCCTGAAATGCTGGCCACGCTCTCTACAGAAAACATCGTTCTGCCCCAGGCCAAACCTATTCACGCTGATGGTTACTCTTAGTCAGTGTCTAGCATCTTGCTCGCAGCTACCATTCTTGGTCCCCCAGTGATTAAAAAGAATACACAGAGCTTGTTCTACACACACACACACACACACACACACACACGCACACTCTGGGGGAAATGTGTCTTCCAGAAGTGTTCCTTTTATTGCTGCCCAAACCTGAACCTCTGTCGAGTGCTGTGCCAGCTGGGGACTGTGTCTCCACCCCTCCGTGGTGGGCTGCAGGGGGAGTGGGCGAGGGAAGTGGCCCCAGCAGGTGGACTGCGGCTGCTGCAGGGGAAGCTCTTCGCTTTCCCCTGTTCCGTGGCCAGGGCTGACACCCCGGCCCACACGGGTGGGAAGTGGAGACGTTTCCGTTTGGGGACATTTTCATACTCAAAATATAGGAGCTCCTGGGTGGCTCCGTCGGTTAAACACCTGCCTTTGGCTCACGTCACAATCCCGGGTCCTGGGATCGAGTCCCACATCGGACTCCTCGTTCAGCGGGGAGCCTGCTTCTCCTTCTGCCTGCTGCTCCCCCTGCTTGTGTGCTCGCTTGCTCTCTCTGTCAAATAAATAAAATCTTTTAAAATATATATAAGAAACCAAAATATAGCACCCAGACTCTCTGAGTTCGTTCTAAAGAAGTGGTAGGACCATTGGTTGGTGGAAACCCTCCCAGGGCTAACTGTGGACTATGTTGATACTGGTTGAGGGTGAACACAGTGGTGATGGGTGTGTGCCAGCATGTGGTTATGTATCCTTTATTTCTCTCTCTCTCTACTTAGTTTTGCATTTGTCAGGACAGGTGAG
Source organism: Mustela nivalis (assembly GCF_964662115.1). Classification (NCBI taxonomy): domain Eukaryota; kingdom Metazoa; phylum Chordata; class Mammalia; order Carnivora; family Mustelidae; genus Mustela; species Mustela nivalis. The sequence continues at coordinate 5,291,400 of NC_139035.1, read as the reverse complement.
GGCAGCTGGTCATTCCCAATTACAATCAGCCACAAAGCCCACAAAACCGAAGGCAGACCACTCTGAGTCCCTGACCCTGGTTCTACCCAATCATTCCGGGTTGGGGACTCATCATTCATCATTCAGAGGGACCCAAAGGCGACTGCTGCCCATATACGTATCTGACTGTGTTTTTAAAAGACAGTGAACCTAAAAAAAACAAAACAAAAAACACACTCACTTCGACTGGCTGAACGCCAACTAACTAGAACCCTTGCTTTATTGGGATTATAAACTACAAAGAAAAGACAGAAGTGAAGTGATAACAAAAAAGATAAAAAATAATAGCTATTTGTTGTGTCACTTCTACGTGCCCAGTAGTTAGTTTATATAATAATTTTATATAACATACAGTATTATGTACAATATATAAAATTTATATAATATTCCCCTTTGAGGGAAACCCTAAGGGTCACAGAGGTTCAAGTCACTAAGACAAGATCCTACCACTGTTTGCAAGTGGCGGAGTCAAAATTCAACCCCAGGTCCTGTGCTCTAAACAGCTATGCTGTGTTTGTCTTGTTTTGTTGTTGTTGTTGTTGTTGTTTGGTTTTTGTATTTGAGCCCTAAATCATGCAGTGGGTAAGGATTTTACACCTACAGGGGTAGTTATTAGTGGTGTTCACCAAATATTTTCAGATCGCCACCTGTTGGATACAGATTTGCTGACCTCACCGGGTTGCACGAGGGCCCGAGACGCATTTGGGCGGATGAGCTGTGAGCGGAAATACTAGACAGTGATGCGGGTCTCTTCCCTGTGAATGGCCCGGTTCCAGCTCCGTCAGCGCAGGTCCTGAAGTGAGAACGACACTGAGCCAAGCCCTGGCTGACCCAAGGTAGATGTGCTGTGTGCCTGGAATTTGGGGGTTATTTGATACTGTCGCGTGGTCCCGCCTACCCTGACTGAAACAGCCTAGAAAGCACAGAAATGTGCCTTTATTTCCTCTTCACTGAACTTCATGATCAAGCTGTCACTTTTACCAACGTAGAAAATCTGGTCTTACCCGTTGTGCTCACATTCAGTGTAATGGTCGGCCATTTTTTGAGGGACGGATCCGTGGCAAAGTCAAGGTCCTTCTCCCCGCCTTGTCCAGTGGGGAATGGGGAGGGTATATCTAAGGTTTGGGTACTGGAGGGAGTAGAAAGAGTAGGTAAGTGGACCCCCGTGCAGGAGAGGCTCGAGGGATGCCTTTGCCCCACAGCTGCCTTCCATTCTGCAGGCCGTCACGGCCCGGCATCTTTCCTCTCAACCTTTGCTGTGGATGGCCGGCTCTGCCACGGCCTCCGAAGACCAGAGGCACCACTCTGGCCCCTTTCATGCCAACCCAAGTCCTCTGGTATCTATCAGCCCTTTCACAACATTTCTCCTCCCGCCATGGACCTCAAGGTCTTTAAGATGCTGTGAGGTAATGACCTCCGCTCGGCACCATTCCCCATCGCGGGTGGTGTGGTGGGAGATGTCTTTCTCGAAGAGCCTCACCCCCTCCCGAGGCTACACCGTGCGGAGCAAAAGGCATGAGCGTCTGCTCCTCGCAGGCCCTGACCTACCAGCGCTGACTGTCGGGTTTGCTGCTGGGATCAAGCCCCAGGAGAGGAGTGTGGAGATGGCGGTCAGGACTCCACACCCTCTCACCGGGAAGCGACACAATGGCGTCTTCTCTTGTTTTCTCTCTCTCACCTCCTGCTCTGGGATGGGAAACCGTCTCTTCCGTCCTGCTCCTCAAAGTGCAGGACTGCGGAAGAGAAGGACGCTACCGCAGCATTTGAATCCACACGCTGTTCCCTTCCTCAAGGAAGTCTGGCTACCGAAAAAGAAAGCGCCAACTCAACTGAAGAGTGCTCGTGGAGACGACGCTGACTTACTCGTGTTATGAGCTCTTTATCTCAGTAATAACCAGTTCTCGGGAGGCAGCCTATCCTGTCACGCTTTCCTACCTATCCTGTGGTTTGTGGGTCAATGTGATGCCCAGCTTCCTTCCCGTCTGGCTCCTGATGTTCAAAGCCAGCTTCCGGAATTTAAAAAGCCTTTCCACTCTCTGGTACCTTGCCTTTCAAGACCATTTTGTTTCAGCTGCGACTTTAAAACAACCTCATTCCACAACCCGGTTGACTTCCTCGGTCCATTCTGTATCTGTGGTCATCCTGGGAACAGTTTTGAGAAAACCATTGCCAAGAGACGGGCGAAGAAAAGCTGATATTGATGCCTTTGTGCTCTTTAGCTTTTAAATTGTATTTCCTGTTTCCCTCCTTAGAACACTGCATCGTTCTTAAGGGAGAGACTTATTCTATAAATGAGAATTAATTCTCTAAGTACTCGGATTAATCGAAGTTTGCCTAGCTCTTGGTGTGGATGAATTTTATTACCAGTCATTTTGAAACTGTTCCCTTCTAACAATACACATAATCAGAAAGTTGCCTGGTTAATGTGCTATTTAGTAAGAATTTGTAATAACACGAATAAATCCTTCTTATAAGTTGAACTGAAAAATGAGTGTTATAATGAGGTAGCACTGTGAAGATAACTTTAAAAAACAATCCCAAAAAGGCTAGGAAAAAAAGACAATAGAAATAAATACATGAATTGGTATTTTTAATTTATATACTGCTCTTTAATAGAAAAAAGAATTTTGTTTTTTTAAAAAAGTGAATTTCCCAAATGACTTATAACTTGACCAACACATTATTCTTGGTTACATTTTGCCTTATAGTGTTCTTTAGCGAGTTTATCTGCCCAGCTTCTCTTCTAGGAATCTTTTCTGCAATTTTAGTAACCTTAGAAGGTAATCAAACCCCTCAATTGTGGTACATTGTTACCATCATCAAACCCATTTAAGACCTTTCCCCTCATTCCTGACCATCAGCCCAGCCCAGCCCCGCATGCCCATGTCTGCCCCAGGTCTAGGAAGGTTCGATCACTTTGCTCAGCCGATGCAGTGTTTTGGTGATTGATCCCATCACCAAACACTTCTTCTGTCCTATCTTGAACAGTTAATGTGTTGTCATTTGTGACTGCTTTTCACTTAGCAGAGTGTTTTCAAGGTTCATTCGCGATGAAGCATGTCCTATGTTCCTTTTACCGCCCAAACAATAGTCCGCCATCTGATATTTCGTGTATCCCGTTTGGCTTCTACAAGTAAAACACATCACTTCCTGTGCTTAAACTACAGTCAGTTTGGAAATTGCTGTAATACATACTTACTGTCAAGTACTTAGAATTAATGTTGCCTTTTTTTTTTTTTTAAGATTTTATTTATTTATTTGTCAGAGAGAGCAAACACAGGCAGACAGAGTGGCAGGCAGAGGCAGAGGGAGAAGCAGGCTCCCCGCTGAGCAAGGAGCCTGATGTGGGACTCACTCCCAGGACACTGGGATCATGAACTGAGCTTAGCCAACTGAGCCACCCAGAGGTCCCAAAGTTGTCTATTTTTTAAGCAATTTAGGCATTTCGGCAAGGTGAAGGGGAAAAAAAGAGAGAAAAGGCTTGGAGAAAATAGGAAATCTCCGTGTTTTTCTATTCTTTCAGACAAATGGAATTTTATGCAAACCAGAAATGCTTTCCCACTTGTTCCCTATGACCACACATCGCTCTACAGTTTCTTAAGCCCAGAAAACTCAGCACACAGTACTAGGGCCGCTGGGTGCTGAGTCCCCAGCAAGGGTCGCATAAAGGCTGCTGAAGGAATGAGAGCTGGCACCTGGCTCTTCCCACTGTCTCCCTGTCTCCCTCTCTAACTGACCCCCCCCCCCCCGCTGTTCCGGCCTCTTCTGGTCCCTGCGTCAAGGAGGCAACAGCAGAGGGGCTGTGGGAGAGCTCTCACTTAAGCTTAATTACAAGTAAATACAATTTCTCCAGGACGGCGGGGGAGGCAGCAGATAAGATCAGTGCAAGTGCTCAGAGGCTCAGAGGGCCTTGGAAGGCAGCTCCTCTACAAATACGGGATTGGCGTTTATTGTTGCTGCTGTTAATAAAACAGATGTCCTCCAAACATTCCTCCAACCACTGACAGGACTTGGAAAATTGCTGTCCCTTTATTGGTTGCTGAAACCAAATAAAAATCAAATTAAAGTTTAATTCACGTCATAATTTTCTTCGTGGCAGTTCTGCTTGGCCAGCCGGGAGGCAGAGCCAACTCCCTCCTCCTCCTCGGGGGTATACATCACCTTCAGCCTGAAGCTTCCCCCAAGGTCAGCTGCTCCTTCTCCCTCCGCCAGAGACCCGGTGTGGGTGGGATTTGCAGCTGGAAGAAGGGCCACAGCTTAGGCCAAGATGAAAGAAGGTTGGAAGCTGCTGGATGATATCAGAGAGGACCTCCCTCCTCGTGCCCCTGGGGTCTCCATGGTAACTGAGGGGGAAGCTGCTAGGTATTCCAGCTATGTGACCTGGGCCAGGCATATCCCCTCGGGCTGGCAAGGGGCGCTGGACCACAGACACTGAGGCCCACAACCACATCCACCATGTTCCCTCTTACGTTCCTTAGATCCAGGACAGGGCCTGGGATCACGGAGGCCCAGTGAAGAGCTCACATCTCTGCTCAGGAAGTGTTTTATTCAACTAATCCATGAATGTGTGAAAGAAGAAATGAAGTCATTTTCTAGCTCTTTCCTTTTTAAATCATCTCCATTCCTTCCTCTTCTTCCTTCATCTCTTCCCTTTTCCCCCATAATATACGGATTAGCTAGGATTTCCAGACGCTCTTCCAACTCTGGCAGGTGATTCCACACACACTGGGAATGAAGCCCTTGCCACTGACCGTGAACTCGGAGTTGGGCGGAATTGGGCTTTGCCTCAAGTGTTCTACGAACGCAAACCAGTGATACTTTCCTGTACGTGAGACAAGACACAAAGCTGAGGAGGGGATCACAAGCACCAAGCACAGTCTTTGAGGTCAAGACGTGTCTCAAGTAAAGCTACTGCCGTTGGCATGAGAACTTCAAAACTAAAACCCAGGCAGGTCTACAAAGGCCCCTCAGAAGTGAGGCCTGCACAGCCCCTCACTCAGCCCGTCTCGTACCATTTCTGGGCCTGGACAGCAGACTGGACTCTCAAGGGATAAGAGAGACCAGGAGGCTGACACGGGGGCGCCTGCAGGCTAGTGGGGGGAGGGGCACACCACATGGAAAAGGGCTGTCACCCGGACGTGCGAGGAGGGTCCGGCAGAGACACAAAGCCCAGGCGACACAGAGGGATGCCGGCGGGATCCTCCGTGGGAGTGACACGGGAGGGCGTGGGTTTGGTGGCGTGAAGATGAGGTCCGGAGGGGCCGGAACAGGAGGATGGAGAAGAGCAAGCATGAAACAGCGTGTGTCTCAGTCGTCCTCCATCCTGTCTGAGGCGAGCACACCTCCACCGGGCGCTTCCCTCCTGAGAGGGAGACGCTCCGATGGGCGGATTCAAGGCAGCATTGATCTTTGCACGTACGGATGGGAGGAGTCTCTCTTAAGGAGAACTAATGATGGCAAATCTTCTGGCATAAGTTCAAAGAGAAGAGGATGTGGAAATTATGCCATTGTTAAGAGGGATTTTTCCTTCTCTTACAGAATATAATGCATTTTCTGGAACTGTGTTCAAGAGAGACAACCTCTGTTCCCTCCATCACAGAAGGAGCTGAGCAGGTAACATTCTGATTTCAATGCCTTAACCAGGACATCTGCGATGGCAGGTCCTGGTGAGTTTCCAGTCTGGCTGCTGACAAGTAGAGAAATGTGTTCTCTGCAGTCCCTTCCTCTCCATCGCGTCCTGCTTCCCAGACTCCCCCGAGCTGGCGGGAGACGTCGTGGACAGTTGAGGGAAGGCAGCGCATGTTTGAAGAACTGAAGACGGCTCTGCAGGCGGCCCAGAGCCAGAGAAGGGCTATGTGTGGACCGAACGTCACTCAGTGAGATGGATTCTTCTTTCTATTCTTCTCACCCACCTCTTAAAAATTTCAGGATTTCGTGGACAAGATTGGGCTGACTGACTCCAAGGTAGTGCTAGATACAGCGGATGTTAAGCGAAGAAGGAGAAAATCAGGGAAGGAAAGGGAAGAAGAGAAGTTGTGGGAGAGATTAGAGAAAAGGAAGAGGAAAGAGGATGAGGAAACTGGAGAAGGAAAGAATTAAAAAAAAAAAAAAAGAGTAGACAACAATAGTATTGACTTTCCAGCATTGTTGTGAGAGCCTACCTCAGGGCCTTTGCACTTATTGCCTCTACCAGGCACTCCCTCTCTTCAATGTTTTCACTTTGGCAACTCACTTCACATGGCAGCGCACAGGGAGGCTGTCTTGATCTCCCTGTAGTCCACTGCTTGTCATCACTCTCTAATCGCTCAAGTTGTTCTGTTTTTCTTCAGAGCAATTACCATCACCTGCCATATTTTATGTTTTTTTGGTTTGTTTTTCTTCCCTCAAAGGAACGTAAACTTCATGAGCACAGAAGTTTTTCCTGTAGGTTTTTCAGTAGGCTGCCTTGTAGTTTTGCTGATGATTTCCTTTACTGTGTGGAGGCTTTTCAGTTTGATGTAGTCTCACTTGTTTATTTTTGCTTTTATTGCCTTTATTTTTGGTATCAGATTCAGAAATTGCAAACTGACTGATGTCAAGGAGCTTACTGCCTGTTTTCATCTAGGAGTATTATAGTTTGGGGTCTTGCATTCAAGTCTTCAATCCATTTTGAGTTAATTTTTATGTGTGGTGTAAGAAAGCAGTCCAGTCTCATTCTCTTGCATGCAGCTGTCCACTTTTCCCAACATCATTTATTGAAGAGACCATCCACACAGGGAAGTTCTTTATTTCATTTCTTGCTGTATTTGAAGCATCTGGAACAGTGTCTCGCACATAGTTGTTCAGTATTTGTTCAGTGGATAAATGAAAGGTCCAGGGACTCCTTAAGAAAATAAAACTAAACCTTCCTCCTTCCCCACCCAATCCCAGTGTCTCTGGGAAGAATGGGAATTTTGATGTAGAATCTTTATCTCCTGGAGAGACCTTGTTTTATTTGCTTATAGTTTGAACCTTACCCTCCCTTTCATCATTTTTTCCTAAAAGCACCCCAAACCCCAACAGAAAGAGAGAAAGAGAGAGAAAATCCACGGCTGTGCACACACCATTAAAGGAATCCTTTCTTTCATGGCCATCCTTTGGGACCATGATGAGGACAATGATGATCCCTTACCACCTCCCCGAAGAGGACAGGGAGAAGCCGGGGACAAAGGGAACAGCGTGACGAGAGACTGGGCTCACATCACAGAGATCCTAGGGGATGTTATTTTTTTTCTTCTTTCTAAAGTCTCTGTAAAAAGCTCCATATTTTTGTTTCTTCGTTGTGACCACTTGGAAGACTGCAGAACGCGAGCTAGGTGACGCCATGTGATGTCACCTCTGACTGCCGGTGTGAGACATAGCCCTGGGCTCTGGTGGGGCAGGTCTGGGGGGTGTCATCTGCTTGCGGCCTTGGGGAGGAGTGCAGATGGAAAGGGCTCTGTGGGATGCTGCTGTCAGTGGAGTCTGGGGCTCTGGGCCAGAACGTTCAGGCAGGAAAGTTGGAAGGAACTGATGAAAAGGCACAGCAGGCAGAAGTGGAGGGAGATGCAAGGCTGAGGACAAGGGAGAAGCTAAACACAGGTGACTTGTGCTGTCTTTAATCCAGGCTAAGCTCCCCTGCTGCCCTGTGGACAGGGACCAAGGGAAATCTTCAACTCCGTTTTTGGTCAGTGTAGGCCAAAAACCTACACTTGCAGCAACTCTTAATCATTCGGTAAAGTGTATCTTAGTTGGTATAACAAATTTGTTATGTTGTAAAGAGTCTGTGGGATTTTTTTCCCACCAGGTTCCTAGCATGGATCTTCTCACATCCTTGGGATTTCCTGAGTGATCGGAGTCCCTTTGTTATTCCTGAGTCCCATGGGTCACCATGCTATCATTATGTTAGCAAGGTGACTCATTGTGGGCCCCTAGATGGCTTCAGAATGGGAGCGGGTCACCAGGAAGACGGACCATTGGATTAGAGGGTCTTTAGCGGGGTCGTTGGTGCTCTGGCTCCAAGGAGGGAAGAAAGACTGGTAATGGAGTTTAATCATGGGGCCAGTGGTTTAATCAATCGTGCCTAGGTAATAAAACTCTGGCCGCCAGAGCTCCGCAGAGCTTCCCGGCTGGTGAGCCCTTTGATGTTCTGGGAGCATGACGCACCCTTCTTCCATGAACAGAGGGCCCAGGACACCCCCAGACCTCACCGTATGTGTCTCTTCATTGGGCTGTTCCTGATCTGTATGTGTTTTTTATAACAAATCTACTCGTAATATAGCTCTTTGCTGAGTTCTCAGTTGTCCTAGCAAATTGTCAAAACTCCAGTGGTCGTGAGAGCCCCTAAATTTATAGACAGTCATCCAGAAGAAGGGCAGGTGGCGTGGGAACCCCCGAACTTGTGGCTGGTATATAAAGTGAGGGCGGCCTTGTGGGGACTGTGCTAGCTCTGGGAACTTAGCACAGGAACTGAACAGCAGTAAGCCACTGGGTGTCAGACTAGCCTGCTTACTCAACTCAGCATAAATGTCCACTCCGTGGTGAAACCTTCCTTGACTTGATTCGGGGCTCTGTCTCTTGTCTTTTCATAACAATCTATTGAGGTCTCTATTACAGCATCTGCCTTCTTTTGGCACAAACACAACTTTTCTGTTAAGAAGTCGGCTTCCCCTCCCGTCTAGGCTCCTGGAGGACAGGGCTGTGTCCTGCTCCCGTCTGTCCCCGCACCTGCAATCATCCCTGGCCTGCAGCAAGTACTCAGCAAATGTTAGAAGAGCGATGGGTTGTTCTAGATACAAAAAATACATTTTTTTTAAAAGATTTTATTTATTTGTCAGAGAGAGAGAACAAGCACAGGCAGACAGAATGGCAGGCAGAGGCAGAGGGAGAAGCAGGCTCCCTGACGAGCAAGGAGCCCGATGTGGGACTCGATCCCAGGATGCTGGGATCATGACCCGAGCCGAAGGCAGCCGCTCAACCAACTGAGCCACCCAGGCGTCCCCAAAAAATACATTTTTTGGTGAGAATCAGTTTTTGAGAGTCATCAGCCCAGAATAGAGAACTAATGACGGCCGAGTGAATTTCCTATAACTTCATTTAAAAAAAAATATCTATCCCCTATTATCAATCATCTGTCTATATTTAAATAACAAGGCTATACGCACCAAGTAAATGTCTTATTTGTGAGCCCCACAGAACAACGTAGCCCTCCTCCAAAAAGGGTTGTGGATTGTGGGGTGCCCATGGGCGCATGGGATAAAATGCAAAACGGAGATTCAAAGGTGTTCGTTTAATGAGACAGAAGCTCCTCAGGGGTGAGTGTCTAAGATCTCAATGTGCATTTAGGTGCTGGACATAGGTAAGGAGGTGCCGCGAACAGCCCCAGGAAAGTCACCCGCGCCCTGTCCACAGGACAGACAACCGTACCTGCCCTGGAGAAAGTGCCAAATTCGTAAGGAAACCCGACGAGCCTCTCGGTTAGTCTTTCATCTCCAGGACTGCAATTCAACGTGGTCGTGCACAGTTTCCCATCCAGCCCCAGCTTCCAAGAACCCCTCTGCACACCCCATCCATCTTCGCCCAGGGCCTGGCCGCATTCTCAGCGGGGCCCCCCACCGGCCTCCCCTTACTTCCCGCGCCTCGTCCTCCCCGCCCCCTTCCCTCTTGGAGCTGGCAGGAGCAGCAGCAGGTGTTCTGCGCCTTTTATTGGCTGCAAGGTGGAGGGTGTGACAAGAAGGGTTCTATTCTCGAAGCCCTTGGAGCTTCATCTGGGACGAGGGTGGCCGAGGGTGCCTTCTTTTTTTTCTTTTTTTAAAGATTGTATTTATATATTTGACAGAGAGAGAGACAGTGAGAGAGAAAACACAAGCAGGGGCGGAGAAACAGAAGGAGACTCCCCACTGATCAGGGAGCCCGATGGGGGTTCGAACCCTGGGATCATGACCTGAGCTGGAGGCAGACGCTTAAGGACTGAACCAACAAGGCGCCCCCAAGGTGAGGGGGTTTCTGCAAACCGGGCTCCAGCTCCATGAAAGCAGGAGGAGGAGGGAGCAGGGGCCTGGCGCCGCAGGAAGGCCCGGTTTGGGGCTCACTAATGCAATTACCCTTTTGGAATTTAGCTTAGGAGAGGGAAGAAGTAGACCAGAGGTGACAAGCTTAGACATTCTTGTTTTTGTCTGTCTCCAATCCTCTGCTGGTTAAGGGGACTGAGGAAGGAAGAAGAGGTAGAAAGAGACTAAACAGAAAGCAAGCGTGTACTGTGGCAAGGAGTGTGGCTCGGGGGCTTAACACCGGCCCTCAGGCAGGAGAGGGTGCCAGTCGCGATCTTCCCAGAGGTCTGGCTGCGGTGGAAATGCGTGGCTTTGGGGCAAGGGCTGGGTGGCAGGGACAGCAGGACAGAAAGTCATGACACAGGAGCACGCAGTCTCTCTCCTCACCTGACAGATGGAGTCCCTGGCTTGGGAAGGCCTAGGAACTGGGAGAAGAAACCACAGGAACTGGATTCATTGTATCAGTGGGTGAATGGCTTCCTGCTGCTGTCTCTGCCCCTCAGAACAACATCGTCTGGCCTGTTTTTAAGGTTCTAGAACACTGGGAGCCTGGATCTGGTGATACTTGGAGGTGCACCTCACAGATCCGCTTGAGACGAACACGACAGTAATACTCCCGCGTTAGAGGCCCGCCCAATATTTGGTATCTCTCAATTAGGAAACCCTCCACACACACACACACACAGCACGCTCCAGGCTACTCTCTCGGGAGATTATGTAAGCAGTGATTTCTAAGCTGGGAAAACTCACGTAACCTTGCAAATGAGTTTGAACTCTTCTCTCTGCTTCCTCCAGCTGGTTCCTTGCTTAAGAGAATATAATTAGCAGGCAAGTCAATAAAGTCTGGACTTTTGCAAACTCTCCCCTAAACTGTTATGCGGCGGTGTCGGGCGGCTGTGAGCGCTGACCGAGAAGGCCCAGCGCAGTTGGGAAAGCACCTTCCCTTTGCTTTCTCACCTCCTCGGCCCAGGAAGGATGGCTTTGGCCGCCGGCTAGCAGTCCCGAGTCTAAAGGCAGAACCACCCGTTTTCATCTGACCCCGCGAGCAGCCACGTGCAGGACCCCGGGCTGGCTGATGACGAGGCGCGTCGGCGCTTCTCGATCTGTCTGTCCGCACACCCTGGGGCAGGGCTGTAGCAGCTCTAGCTCTCTTCCTTGCATTTATGATCCCCCAAATACATCAGATCTCTTTTAGCCCCAATAATCCTCCAAGAATCTACAGCAATGGAAAGCAGTTTGAATTAGCCTGGAAAATGGACAGTCTGTAGCTGTCTCAGCCAGGACAGGCTAGATTATGCTGTGATGATAAACAACTCTAAAATCTCGAGGCTGACAGCCACAAAGATTTATTTCTTGCTCACGCCTCACATCCGTCTTGGATCAGCTGCATGGAGCTCCGTGCTGCTTTCACGCCAGGACCCGAATCGATGAGGCAGCCTTCTTGCGGAAGGGAGCTGGCATCACGATAGAGAGAAAAGGGAACACGGCAAACGCAGGCTGGCTTCGAATGCTTCCAGCCTGTGCCAGACAACCCGCATTGCTCATACTGGTATTAACTACGTGTGTAACAAACCACTTCAAAAAATGGTGGCTTACAACAATAAGCATTTACTATCTCAGTTTCTGTGGGTCGGGAGTTCGGGCACGGTGGTTCTCTTGATGTCTCTCATGAGAGTCCAACTGAGGCCGCTTCGTCCAAAGGCTTGTCTGGGGCTGGAAGACTGTCTTCCGAGGCAGCTCACTCCCAAGGCTATTGTCTGGGGCCTGAGTCTTCTCCGCATGCATCTCTTCCGGGGTTGCTTCTGTGCCCTCCCAGCGCAGCAGGTGACCTTTTCTGGACCAAGTGACCCCACAGAGGAAGGCAGAAGCTGCTAGGCCTTTTATAGCCTCGTCTTTGAAATCATGCATTTTGCCATATTCTGTGGATCTCAAGGGCCAGCCCTGACTCGGTGTAGAAGGGGGTTCCACAAGGCCATGGGTACCAGAAGGCAGAGATCACGAGGGCCCATAAGGCTACCTTGCTCACATTTCTTTTGTCAGATGTTGTCTTGAGGCCCAGGTGATGTCAGTGAGATGGCAGGGCCCAGCCCCCGGATGGAGGGAGCTGTAATATTGAGTAAGCTAGAATACCGGCTACCATGGTGGCCGACTGAGTCTCTCTTTCTCTCTAACACATCACTAATCCAGTGATGCAATCTTTGTCCTGCTACTGCTGCTCCAAGTTCTTGCCTCTTCCAACAGCACAGCCTAATCCTGCTCAATTTTCTTCACTGGGCTTAGGGACCACTTTCAGGAAAACCTTAGAAATGTAAAACCAAAAGCCCTCAGTGGGATGAAGAAGGCTAGAGGTCACTGGTGTGATGACTCTTACGTCTCTTATTGTAAGCCAAGGCTTTGGAGAGGGGTGCTAATGTCTGCTAGGTCTGCATGGAACAGTGGGAAATGATAGCAAAGCCTTGAGGTAGAACCCAGGGAGCTAGACAGAGGCTCGCGTCAGACCCCTGTGTACTGGCCCAAAACAATGAGGCGGGGCTCTCAGGTTCCAAGCCAAGAAGAAGCAAATCAAACACCAGAAGAATAGAGCAGTGGCACCAGGAGGGTGTAGACCTTGAAGACCATGGCAAGAGATTCAATGCTCGAGTATCAGCAGGAAGTCAGGGGTTGGGGTGGGGTCAAGGACCAGCCTCACAGCACCAAAGAGACCTCAGTTCTGAGATAAATTCCTGTCTCGGATCTTAGAATAATGGTGCCCTTGACCTGATCTTCTAGACATGTTCGATTTACATAAGTTCAGCCCTATTTTATCAAACCAAGATTGTGATTCCTACAGTTATTATGATATTGAGCTCTGGGATTGTTATTACGGTACAAAGCTCTGTCTCCCGTGGGTGCTCCGTAAATGCCTCTTGACTATTAACAATCGCCATCAAGTTTCAGCACAAAATAGAGTAGTTCAACATGATCGGGGATCTAGGTCCTGAATTTTGAGTTTCCCTCAGCAACCTAGATGAATGATCTCACCAACGAAAGGGAGCTGGCTGCGAATGTGTTACACTCCTCTTGAGCGATGGGGCTCATTTCCCGCCCCCTCTGAACCGGGGAGGCCTGGTTGCTTTGATCAACGGAGAGAGTGACAGTGTGGCAGACTGGGCCTGGCCGCTGAGAGGACGGACACTTCTGCCTGGGCTTTTGGGGCCCTGAGCTGCTGTGTCTGGCTACCCTACTGGAGAGACACTGCGGAAAGGACAGAAGAGGAGGAGGCCCGATTGAGCTCCAGAGCTCCAGCTGTCCCCACCAAACGGCCTACAGAAGAGCCCAGATGTCACCTGGGTCCTACCAAGTGACCTTCTTCAACCACATGGCTCGCAAACACTTGCCAGCTCCCCCATTTTAGCTGAGCCCACAGACTCCAGGTGAGCGGATGAGAAAACACACGCTTATTTACATATTGGAAGCGACAATCACGTCTCAAGTTCTTCCCTTCTACAAAGCACTTGGAGTGCTTTCAGCAAGAGGCCTGCCACTACCAAGTGACTTTACCACTACCAGCCCCAAGATGCACCCACAAATCCCATTACAGAGAAGCTACTCGGATGTTCTGTTCCTGCAGTATTTCACGAAGCTGCTCTCCAGTTCAAGAACAATAAAGTGGCAAGACACTCAACTTTGCGATTACAACGTGGGGTAACTGGGCGGCCCACATCCCCTTGAGATCCTTTCTAAACAGCTAAGCACCTGCGGGCCACTCTGGCTCAGGTGTGGCCCACACCTGACAGTGGTCTCATGGTGGTCCCGGGACCAGTGCTGGACTGGCTGCCTCAGTCTCGCCCGGGAGCTTCTGGTGCAGTCTCAAGGCTCTCCCTTTGGTGACAGAGTCTGTAGATCTGGTGTGGGATCAGAGGGAAACCAAAGGGTTCATGGGACAAACTTGCAGCTACAAGCTAATGAGCAGAGCTGCAACTTTCCCCCCAAACTTCTTTCTTTTGCCTTTAAATTTCTCCAAGTGTCCTTTGGAAAGGCCGACTTGAAGCTTGTCTTCCCGCTTCCTCGTTTAGCCGCCTCTCTAACCAACGCTTCGCTTCCTGCGGACCAGGGGTCTCTGATTTCCTTTGCTGTGCACCAGGCATGCAAACTTGGGTTTGATTACGAAAGGATGTGTCTTTTCCCCAAAGCTCCCAGCTAACGCTGATGCGCAGCCCGGGTCGGCGGCTACTAGACGAACATCAGTTTAATTCAGCCACTCGAGATGAGCCCGACATGTACGGAGCCAAAGGCCACAGCCCAGCTGGCATCAGTCACACGAGCGCCAGTCTGAATGCTGCCCCTGGGGAGAACGACAACAGACACCTGCCTCGTCATCAGTAATTGTGGGGATTTAACGGAGGCGTCAGCAAAAGACGGTTTGTTACAAAGAAACGGGACCTTAACAGAGCCCCAGGCTGAGAAGCAACGGACTGGAATAAAAACTAGAAGCCCGTCAAGAGCCAGTGTGTCTTTCTACCACATTAAAAAGCAAATAAACATCAACCAGCCCTGGTTCTGCCATCATTACCTCTTCCTCTGCATCCGGCCGGCCCTTCTCCAGATGCACAGACCACCCCCAGCGGCGACCACCCCCTGCGGCCGCGGGCCTGCCTCACCCGCTTCCATGTCCTGCTTCCCACACACCCGCCCGAGCAAGCCCACGGTGCAAACTCGTGCTCCCTAGCAGAGACGGACGACACCCTTCGCTTAATGTAAGATCAGCTCAGTGTTGTCAAATTGTGATTTGAGGACGTCTATAAGCCTCAGAAAACCTGGGCAACAGGGCTCCCATGTGGCAGCCTCTGGCCCGAGGGAACTAACCGCCAGCCCTTTGCACGGAGCCCACGCCCTCCAGCCTACCGGCTCCAGCTGGGCCCCTCACCTGTCCTCCCCAGTCCCGGCTGCTGTCGCAAGAATGCAGAAGATCGGCGGGTTCCACACCATACACTTACTTCTCATGATTCTGGAGACGTTCTGGAAAGTCTGCGATGAGCGTGCCAGCCTGGTTGAGCTCTGCGGAGAGCTGTCTTCCTGGTTGTCTCACATGGTGAGGGGAGGAAGAGAGAAGCAAGTTCCCTCTCGTTCCTTCTGACGAGGGCACTAATCTGTCCACGAGGACGCCACCCTTGCCACCCAGCTACTTCCCAAAGGTCTCATCTCCAAATACTACCACAGTGCAGGTTGGAGTTCCAACATAAGAATTTGGGGGACACAGACATTCAATTCAGAGCAGGGTCCCTGACCCCAAGATCACAGGCCAGGAGAATTGGCTTCCTGACACCTGGCCGCCATCATCCATCATGTTACGTCTTTGACTCTTGCAGGCATTTGAATTTGCAACCCCTGTGACTTTTCTAAGTGCATATTCTGAAGTCCCAGAAGAAGAGCTAGTCTGGTCTAGATGAGGTCACCCAGTCGTGACCTCGGACCGGCCCCTGGTCCAAGCAACTTGGCCACAGGAGTCATGGGACACAGGCCTCACTCAGCAGGGCCCAGGGGAACAGCAGGGCTGAGAGGTTGTGCACAAGTTCGGCAAGAAGACAGGAAGGGGTCAGAGAAAAAAAGGTTAGTAAGTTTCTTTAATTTTTTCTTCTGGGGGGCTGGGGCAGGGCAGAGGGAGAATATTAAGCAGGCTCCCTACTCAGCGTGGAGCCTGATTTGAGGCTCGATCTCACAACCCTGAGATCACGACCTGAGGCAAAATCAGGAGTCAGATGCTTCGCCGGCTGAGCCCCCCAGTCACCCCATTGATGATTCTTGAAGCAGGATTCGTGCACTGATCTTCCGTATTTTATCTCCCTACCCTTATGACCAGAGCACAGGCATTTGCAAGAAGGTCAGCAGAGTTCCTGGGTGCCAGTGAGTTGGTGGACAGTGCAGAGCTCTGGGTGAAGATGTTTTGTTTTGTTTTAATAAATGCTGCAGAATAAGCTCCAAAGGGCAGGCATTTTTTCCACTTGGTTTTCTGATTAATTCCACACACCTAGAGGCACCTGGGTGGCTCAGTAGGTTAAGCGTCTACCTTCAGCTCAGGTCATGAACCGGGGGTTCTAGGATAGAGCCCCGCATGGGGGCGTCCCTGGTTCTCCCTCTCCCTCTGCTGCTCCCCCTACTTGTGTGCTCGCTTGCTCTCTTGCTCTCTCAAATAAACAAATAAAATCTTAAAAAAAAAAAAATTCCACACTCCTAGCCTAGTGCCTGACCCATAGACATGTGCTGTACAGAATGTGACCGAGGAAACCACAGAGCGGAGCCCGGTGGTACACTGTGCTGCGCTTCTCAGCTGGACGTGCCCTTGCAATTATCTGGAAACCCTTCAACAATAGAGGCCCCCTGGCCACATCTTAGACCTACGGAAGTAAACCTTCCAGGGACAGGGTAAAGGTCTGCATTATTAAAAAAGCATCCCAGGGGTACTGATGAGCAGAGGTTATTTTAAAAACCAATGCAGAAAAACTCCAAGATCTTTTCCAAGGTCGCAGATTCTTTCCTCAAATTCCATAAAATAACTAAAAAAAGCCAAGGAAGGGGGATAAGTAGAAGGAATACGGATAAACAGAAAAATCGAAACCCAGTGAGATAGACAAAACAAATTTTCCAGGCTTTTCCAGCAAGCATTCCTATCTATCAGTGTTTACTTCACACAAGCTAAATTAGCGCGGACTGGATCTTAAATCTTTCTGAAAATACGCTGTATGTTAAGTAATTAGAATTTAATCAAAAACCTAAAATAATAAATAGGTATTGGGGATTAAGGAGTACACCTGGGATGGCCACCAGGTGTTGCAAGGAGGTGTGGAATCAGTCTTTTACGCCTGAAACTCCCCATACATGGTATGTTCTCGAACTTCAATGGAAATGGAAACTTTAAAAATAAAAAAAGAAATAAAGTTCCCTGGAAGCAATTGCTTCTATTTTCCTCATGAAAAAGCAAGCGGCCCCTTTGCAATTTGTAAAAGGTTGACTTTCAGGCGACTGCTTTGTCACCTTCACTGCCCGAGAACGTCTAAATGGCCCACAGGATGGCGTGCGGAGTTTTCTCTCCGAGGAATCAGTTCTGTTCTGAGTGTTAGAGGCTGGAGGGCTTTAAGGAAGTCCGAGGGGGCCCGGAGCCTGAGAATTCCTCTGGGCGAGGCTGGCCTGCTGGGGTTCGCCCGAGGCGCAGAAGACACGGACGCCGGTGCCAGCACTGCCGTCCTCGTGGCTGAGTGTGTCGGCGAGTGATGGGGCCGGATCCACCGCGGACCCCACGGCGCTCATGTGAGCCCCGCACGCGGCTGCCCCAAGGTCACTGGCGTTTGCAGGCGCGGTCGGAGCCGGTCATTCATCACAACAATCACGTGTGGGCAGGCCGCGCTGGGCGTCGGGAGGGCTTTGTGTGCCTGGTGGTGAGCTCCCCACGGCCTCCCAGAACACTGGTGACAGGGGGCTCGGCAGCAAGTTCATGGGACACAGAGAACGGGAGTCTGGGTCCCGCGTCAAGCCCAAAGGTTTTGAGTAGGAGCCTGACAGCAGCAGCAAGTCGGCGGGTGGGAGAGGGCCGGGCAGGGGGGCGCAGGGGGACGTGAAGGGGGGGATAACAGTGCAAAGAGGATTCTCGAAAGGATGGAAACCAGGGACCCAAAGACTCAGGGAATGAGCCCACCATCCTCTTCCTCATGTGCTATGTGTGCGCTGGCTGGAAACACGCCCAGCATTTGTGTTTATTTTTGTTTTGTTTTGTTTTTAAAAAAGCCCCTGCCTTTCTATGTGGATCTGTTTGTTTCGTGATGCATACGGAGTCTCTGGAAAGACAGGCAAGCAGTAGGTGGTGATAGTTGCCTCCGGGGAAGGAGACTGGGTAGCTGTGAGATTTCTTCTCTCTCCTGGTGTGACTCTCGCGTGTTCTATCAAACAATTATTTCACCTATTCAACAAGCTGTGTGACAGTTAAACATTGTACCCAGGGGGAGAATGTACCTGATGTGGCCTGGAACTCAGAGCTGATGCGGAGCACTGAGAGCCCTGCACTCTGACCTGGGGGCAGAGCCTTCCTCGGGCTCAGCAGACTGGCCCTACCTGACCAGCACCTAACGCCAGCCTCCCTGTCCCCCAGGTCTGATAGGAGGGGAAGAGAGAGAGTGTGTCACTGGAGCACAGGCCAGTGGTCACCCGCCCCGTCCCTTCAGTGCGCGCAAGCTGGCTGGTCTACCAGCCTCCTGGGGTGGGCTCCACAGCCAGGGAGTCTCTGTCCTGCCCCTGCCCACCCCCGCTGCTGGCAACCTCGCTCCTGGAAGGCAGGGACGAGGTCCGTTCATCATTCGATCTGAGCCCCAGCACACTGCCTGGCCCATGGGAATGCTGGGTACAATGTTTGTTGAATGAAGAGACAAGTGCGTGAATGAATGAGTCCATGACATCTTGCCCTTTACTGCCTAAAATCCCCAGAGAGGAGAAATGTTACCCGAGGCTGACAAGTCTCTGGACAGTATCCAGTGTTTGTAGACAGAGCTTCCCAGTCTGCACAGCACCTTTGTGCAAATTAGGAAAATGCCCTCCTCTGGGCAGAGGCCACCGCACAGGCCACAGCTTGGTGCAGAAGGAGCCCCTAGGAGAAGGAAAGGGGAGACAGCCTACATCGCCGACTTCGGGTTGGATTTTAAGCCCTATTCACCCCTGGGCTGGGCACCTCTGTGCAGGGCCCAAACCACAGGAGCTGGGTGGCTCTGGGATTCCTTCCCTCCGCCCCGCGGCTCCTCTGTTGGCCACCTCGTTCCCCCATTCTCCTCTCCAGCCGGCCACTGGCTTCCCCACAGCTCTTCCCTGTGTCCCACACCCACTCAGCCTCTCCTCAGCACCTGTTCTCCCGTATTTCTCAGCTGTACCCCTCTGTGTTTTCAACCCATACCACACGCTGGAGGCATTTTCTCGTTCCGTCCTGGGGTGCTGAGTTGAGGAAACTCATTTCTACACACACACACACACACACACAGACACACACACACACGTTAGGCAGAAAATCCGCTGAGGCTCAGGCAGTTCATGGAGCTGGATGGAGGTCCCCCGAGTCTTAAGGAACAAAGTCAGCAGTTTAACCCAAGTTCACAGGACTTCAAACGTGCCCTTCAGGCTTCTGCTCCGGCTGAGATGGAGTAACGGACACTGGTTTCATCCTCCTGCCTGAAATAACAACTAAAAGGCACAAAATAGATGAAACAGCAGTTTTGATCACTGAGCGTCGGGTGACAAAGGGCAGTGAGCCTGGAGAAGTGGAAAATAAACCTAAGGAGCCCTGTGATTGCCATCACCTCCTGCTTTGAGACCGTGTCCTGATGCCACTCAGGAGGGGAAACTGAGGCCATGCCCTATGACCTCAGTGAGTGGCTGAGAGTCTGGGGACACGGAAGCAGCCAGAGTGGAGGACTGAATGTGAGAGAGGACGGAGAACCCTGGACCCTGGTCAAGACACCAGCTTTGGGGAAGGAACCCAAAAGGCTTGGATAGAACCATGCTTGGGGCCAACACAGGGCCGGGAATTGTGCCCGGATTGTGTTCTTTTCAGCCATACTGACAAAAACTTCTAATTCGTGGCGCATGGGGCAATGCACTCAGGAAAGTCTTATGTCCGTGTAGGGAATATTTAGCACGAGCCTAAGCCCTGTTCTCAGTCCACCTAACAAATCACGGCGGCAACACTGGAAAGGATCAAACTGCCTCCAAGTAACAGCATCCCAGAACAGTGTCCAGGAAGCTTTATAGTAATACACAAATATCCAACACAACAGCAGTTCACAGTGCCTGGCATCCGATCAAAGACTGGCCAAGAGGCAGGAAACGTGATCCCGACTGAGAATAATTAATCACCTGCCGCAGACTGGTCCACCCCAGAACTGGCCCTGTTTTTCGAATTAGCAGAGAAGGTCACGAAAACATGTAGTAGGTGCTCAGTAGATCAATAGATGTGAGCTACCATTATTATTTAATTTCTTCCTCAAAAAGCTTATCTCGAGAAGGACATTCTCATTCTCTGAGACAGAAGATAAAACTGAGGCACAACCAAGGTCCCAGAGGGAATAACCTGCAGAGCAGGAGGCTAGAATGGGTTCCTGCCTTTGCGTGTTGCCCAGGAGCAGAGTCACAGGGATGCAGCCTTCGCTGTAGCCGACCCCAGCCTCCCTGTCTGGTGGCCAGAGGCCCTCCTCTTAGCTTGAGTTGGAAGGGCAGGATGCCTGTCGCCCCAGCTGCTTCCAACAGGGCAAAGCCATGGGACCTACAGGACATCTCTGGCTACTGCAGTTCAGGCTTTGTTGTGCTGAGATGCCTCCTGGCATCAGTGGTCTGCGCCCACTCAGCCCCTGGAAGGCCTAAGACATTGACCTTACCTGGAGGGAAAGAATTTGAAATTTGACTGAACCTCTCGCTCCCAAATCAGGCAGCTGGGAGAGGCCTGCTGGTTTGGCTACCTGTTGGTTTAAGATAACTTTGCAGTAAAATCCACAGACCAGGGCGATTGGCCATTCAGCATTGTCTCTGCATCACTTGAGTATGAGCTTTGATGAAAGACTCTTCATGAACATTGGCTCTACCAGCATCGGGGGAGTTGGGAGAAGCAGCCGTCCAGAGTTAGTTGCTGCATTGAATCTGGAGGGGGGAAAACCAACCAACCAAACAACCACACAAAAAAGAGAGTATTTTAAATACTGATTTGCATTATCTGTAGGGTGGTATGAGAATCAGTTGAGATAGCCCATTCTACTCAAAGCCATCACAGAAGGAATTTTGCACACGAAAATATATAAAATGATTAGTTTTAATTTATGTTGACTATGCCTTTGTTTCAGAGGGTCAGAAGTTGTGGTAGCAATTCATGGCATTAGTGTCTGTCGGGCACTGGAAGTAGACTGGTTGGATTACAGCTTGGCCTTGAGTGTCTTTCTCTTGTTACTAGATACTGTTACCGTGATTATCTCAAAAAGAGCAGCTCTCCTCCAGTTCGTGGCCGACTAAAACCATGAGGCCTTTCTCTTATGCCATGTCTGCTTTCTATAAAGGGGAGGATGCTTCTTTGTTCAATCAACATTTTCCTCCCCATTTTTTGGAAGGTAATGTTGCCTTCTAGCCAGACCTTCACAAGTAACCCTATTCATCTTGTCTTCTGAAAAAGTAATGATCGAACTAAAAGTCCATCATCTAAATTGTTGATGAAGATATTAGATGGCTAGAATTAAGTTCTGCGGGACTGTCCTTAACACTATACACTTTCATTGGCTTCAGACCAACTGGGTACCATCTAACACACTCTACCCACTAATTCTAAACCACCGGGTCATGAATTTGGGGGTTTGGGGTAGAAGGGTGTGTGGGCAAGGAGTTATCCCTAGGTTTCTGAGTATCTCTCATTGTTTGTAGATGTTTGTAAATAATGTGTCATGCATATGTGTATTTCTGCTTTTAAAACGTATCTGAAGGCTGTAATGAATACTAAATCACAAATTCATTTAAAATTGTGACTTGGGCATCATGTGCTCACTGGGACCTTACTTTGTGGTGGCTTTCATACAGCTGGCATAGTCACACAGGCAGCCTTTCCTATGTGGCCCTAGGAGGGACCCTCTGCCCCTCCCCCTCCTTTTCCTTTTGCCCCTCCCCCTCCTTTTCCTTTTGCCCCTCCCCCTCCTTTTCCCTCTGCCGCTCGCTTCTCTCCGCTCTTGCTCTCTCTCTCTCAGTAAATAAAATTCTTAAAAAATAATAAAAAATAAAATTCAAAAACAAAAAAACAGAGGCTTAAATGTGGGATGAAACTCAGTATTGGCAAATATCTCCATAACCCCCAGGTCTCCTTTCCACAGCGTAAGTAGCTGTGGGGTATCTCTTCCTCACCCCAGCAGCAGAGAAGTGGTTAGTGCCTAGAAGTAGAAGCAGAGTATCTCTGAGCTTAGGGACCCCTAGCAGTGCTAGAGGTAGGAGGGAGACACTGTACTGAAAGATAGCCTATTGAGTGGTAAGAACCCCCAGATTCTTGGCTTGAATTCTAGAATGCTCTCAGCTAAATATACCTCTTGGACATAACTACTGCTCCCAGAAAAAGTTGAGAAGATTCCCCTCTGGGGAAATTTCCCATCCCAAGCAAAAGACCCATAGATACTAACATTTGGGTTCTCCTAATGAAGAACAGTTCCCTGTGGTTAGCTCCTTAGTTGACAACCTTTGCCCACACCCACAGAACTTCCAGTCAGATTTGTGGTGCCTTGTTCTTAAATATGAATGGACTACTAGACATGGGAGGAAATCCTATAGCTTTGCAGAAAAAATAAGTAAAGAAACAGAAAAAGTATTTTAGAAGACTGACAGTGCAGGGAGCAGAGTCAAATTCACAGAAGGGATGAGTAATAGGGGCAGACAGATAAAAAGATATTGCATCTGTTAAGTGAGAATATAGTGTTATGAAAAAGGAACATTTAGAAAATGAGAAAGAGCTCTTTGTAGTAAAACAACTGACATATAATATCAAAAATTAAAAGTCCATTAAATGGGTTGGGAGATCAAGTAGAGAAGATATACCAGAGAATGGAACAACAGAGACAAACAAATAGAAAACAGAGAAAAAAAAAAAAAAAAGACAGCAATTTAGATTAATCTGCAAAATACAAAAAATCCAGAAAAAGAGAGAAGAAACAAAGGAGAGGAAATTATCAGTAAAGTAATAACAATAACAAACTTCCCATACTATAGGGAGAAAGAGAAGATTTGGAAAGTTTTGGGAGCCAAAAAAATGAGAACGATTCAAAGGAATTAGAAGGTAGAAGGCATTGCAGTAATGCTTTCAAAATTCTCACAGAGCGTTATTTCAACCTGCATTTCTAGTTCCAGCTAAATATTTAATTAAGTAGATAGTAGGGTTAAGGTTGGTTAAGACCTAAAAAAAAAATAAAATAAAGTATTTCTGTGCCACCTTTGGCACAGAAATACAAATGGATTTGTTTCAAAAGAGTGAGGAGACAAATCAAGGAAAAGGAAAATGCGGGTTCCGGGAAGGTGGGGGTACCCCAGGGGGCACCGTGAAGGGGGTTCTTGGGCCGTTGGCAAAGAGAAGTTCAGGATCAGCAGGCTTGGGAGGTACCCAGTAGAGGCCAGAAAGAGAGGGGAGGAGGGCCCTGGAGAGATCACGTCAAGAAAAACATAAGCATAAAATTGATCAATTTATGTTGATCATATTGAGAAGAGTAGCCTATTCCCAGAAAGTTTGGAAATGAATTCATAATTATTACATGGAAGCCTGAGCAAACAAAAAATAAGCCAATTCTTTATTTTAGGGGGAAAAAGTAGTCCCTGACAGTAAAGAGAATCAAAGAAGACTCAGTGGTTGAAATGGACCTATGTCTGCCAAGCAATAAAATGTCACATATGATTTTTATATTGTTTAGTGTAATTTTACTTATTATTTTTACTTATTCATTTATTTGATAGAGAGAGAGAGAGAGATCACAAGTAGGCAGAGAGGTAGGCAGAGAGAAAAGGGGAAGCAGGCTCCCCGCTGAGCAGAGATGTAGGGCTCGATCCCAGGACCCTGGGATCATGACCTGAGCTGAAGGCAGAGGCTCAACCCACTGAACCACTCAGGCGCCCCTGTTTAGTATAATTTTAAATGTTGATTTCCTAAAAATAATAGTAACATAGCTCCTTCAGTAGACAGAAAGTGAGGGAAGTATGGGTATGGTGTTGGGGAGGGTATAAGGAAATAAATCCTTGTCTTCTATAATCAGAAGTGAGTAAGCAATGTCCAAAACAGAAAATTTTGGGAAAAAATAGCAATATAAGCATATTTAGAAATACAAGAGTAAAAAACAGAGGAAATAGCTAAAAGGTTTTTATATGGTTGCCCCTAGGAGCAGGCAGTAGAATTGGGAGAGAAATTGGGCACATAGGTACATTTGTAAATTCTAGAAGTTATAGGGCTATTGAATATCTATCTATATATGTACATATATGTGTATATATAGATATATATATATATACATGTTTTAGTTTGATATACTTAAAAAGATTTAATGACAGGAGAATAGGAAATGAAAGTGCTTTTTTAGTGATAGGAGGCAAAGTTCCCATTAATTTAATGGATTTAAGGCAAAAATGAAAATCATTGCGCTAAAGTGGTCTGTCTTTAGGCTAAAACACATGTTCATCAGGCTTGATGTTGTCAAAGAAAAAGCAAAACAAAACTCCACACCCCAATCCAATGCATTGAATTATAAATTATAAAGGCACATCAAAATAAAATCTTTGAAACAGAGTAAAGATTCTGTCTTAAAGGCATGGTGAAATTATGGTCTTTGTGATCTTTTTTAAGATTCCAGAAATGAAACATAAATCCATTTATTCACTATTTTATGTCTACTTTCCAGGCAGATTCTTAGAAATACTTAACAGGAGGGTGTGGAAATAGGGTGTGTGAACCTCTAAGGCGCTTGCCTAAAGTAAGCAGACCATCTTGATTTTCCTCTTCAATGAAAGACATTTCATTTTCTTTTTCCAGGTTCTCAAAGACCCATTCCCCTGGTGCATTTTGCTGCACAGAGGCCCTTGTAAATATTAATCACTTTGGGTTTGTACAGCAGAAGGCTCTCTTTTCATTCCGTGGGGTTTGTTGCGTGCTTCCAGCTGGGGAGAAACTGTCTCTCCTCGGGTTTTTGGATTCTCCTTTGCATCCGGGATCTCGGCCAGCCAGTGGACTACTGCACTATTGCAGACTCCAGATTATGTTCGAATGATTCTCTTTCCCCCTGCCCTGAAACCATCACCATCACCAGTGTGGACAGGCTGTTCTTTTTTTTTTTAAGAAAGCACGAGAGCAAATCTCATGTGTGTCAGATGTCAGAGAAACAGTGTTATGTGATTTCCAGCAAACCAAGTTCTCCCTTCCAGTTTACCCTGGTCCCACCAACAGGTAAGTTTCTGCTCGGTTCAGGGGCCACTCATGGCATTCACTGCGTGGCACGGAAGTGGCCTAAACTTGCCTAGTGTTCAGATTCTAAAAATACCCCGGCTAAGAGGTGCGGTGGTGAGCAGAGCAGTGGGGAGTATCATGTGTTAAGGGACCATCTGGACCGCCAGGAGATGGAAGGGGCAGAAGAAGGAAGTACGGAGAGTAATTTGGCTCTACTTTCTCGAGTTCTTTTGCAGCCAGAGTTGCATTAGGGCAGCTCTTTAGAAGGCTTTCACAGCGAGGCAGGGAAAGGTTCATCATCCTCCCTACAGCGTGGATGAGCACCTGCCAGGCACGGGGTCTGCCTTGCCCTTTAATCATGTCAGGGAGAACAGAGATGAGAGGCTTTTCATGATCTTCTGAGATCTCCAAAAAGCTATCTAGAAGTGCTCCCCTACCCATTTTGTGAACTTCAAAAGTCTCTACCTCCAAGAGCAGAGATCCAGACCATCTCCCCAAGGGGATCCTCCTGCTTTCCTGGATCACAAGTACCTCAAGGACAGAAAAAGTTCATGTACAATTTGGCATCAGACATGAAACCCAATGAAGGTCTTTTCCATGGCAGGACAAAGGATGCATGACCATGGACGCATGGTCAATGAGGAACTGAAGATGCCTAGAGACATGTCTTCTCCTTTGGATATTTAAAAATGATATTTATGGTGTCTGGGTGGCTCAGTCATTAAGCGTCTGCCTTCAGCTCAGGTCTTGATCCCAGGGTCCTGGGATCGAGTCCCACATCAGGCTCCCTGCTCAGCGTCCCCTGCTTCTCCCTGTCCTACTCTCCCTGCTTGTGTTCCCTCTCTGTCAAATAAATAAATAAAATCTTAACAAAAAAATTATTTAAGGGGCACCTGGAGGTCAGTTGGTTGAGGTCTACTTCTTGGTCTCAGCTAAGGTCTTGATCTCAAGGTCATGAGTTCAAGTCCCACACTGGGCTATACGCTGAGTGTAGAAGCTACTTTAAAAAAAGTTATTGGGGCACGTGGGTGGCTTGGTCATTAAGCATCTGTGTTTGGCTCAGGTCATTATCCTAGAGTCATGGGATCGAGCCTCACTTCCGGGTCCTGCTCAGAGGGAAGCCTGCTTCTCCTTCTCCCACTCCCCCTGCTTGTGTTCCTACTCTTGCTGTCTCTCTCTCTCTGTCAAAAAGTAAGATCTTTAAAAAATTCAAAAAATTTAAGAAGTCATTACTTAATTCAAAGGGATACATGCTTTCCTATGATTATAGCAGTATTACCTACCATAGCCAAATTATGGAAGCAGCCTACGTTTCCACTGACAGATGAAGGGATACAAGGAAGTGGTGTAGAGACACAGTGAAATACTATTCAGCCATAAAAAAAGAATGAAATTGCCATTTGCAATGACATGGTTGGAGCTAGAGTATAGAACTTAGCAAAATAAATCAGAGAAAGACAAATACCATATGATTTCACTCATATATGGCATTTGAGAAATGAAGCAAATGAGTAAAGATAAAGAGAGAGAGAGACAAACCAAGAAACAGACTCTTAACTATAGAGAACAAACTGATGGCTGCCAGAGGGGAGAGGGGGGAGGGGTGGGTGAAACTGGTAAGGGGATTAAGGCATGTGCTTGTCCTGCTGAGCCCTGGGTGTTGTATGGAAGTGCTGAATGCCTGTATTGTGCACCTGAAATTAGTAGAACACTGTATGTCAACCATACTGAAATGTAAGAAAAGTGATTATTATTCTTATCCAGGACATATTTTCTTTTATTTATCTTTTTATTTTCTTGTTCATAGCCAACGGACCAAACTCCAAGGAGTAATTTTTATGGAGTTTTTATTTTTTTATTTTTTATTTTTTTTTAATTTTATGAATTTATTTGGGAGAGAGAGCACATTCACAAGAGCTGGGTGGGGGCAGAGAGAGCAGCAGACTCCCTGCTGAGTGGGGATCACGACCTGAGCCCAGGGTAGGAGCTTAACTGACTAAGCTACCCAGGTGCCCCTTTTACATAGTTTCTAAACAAACAAAACTTTACCCAATTTTCTTCCCAACTGAGGCTACCAAGAGAGTACTTGAAGCAAGAATTGAAGTTCCAGAGACTTTTCAGAGGTGCAGCAACTATCTTTCCACCAAGAGCTCTCATCTCTGTTTGTTCTGTTATCTCTGTGAAATGAGCCTAATTTCCTTAACAACAACAACAAAAAAAAAAGTCAAGACACATACAGGCTATTCCTCTGCCTTGATTACTAGGGTCCATCCCCTGACCTACCTTTAAAACCCAACCAAGTAGTCACCTTTTCTGGGAGGCCTCCCCTGCCGTTGTCCCATCTCCCGACTACATGAAGTGATCTGCTCCTGTGTGGCTGGAACGTCTTCGGATGGTTATATGAATCACCGAATTGTAGCTTATTGTTTACTTTGTAAGAGCCTTGAGAGCAGAGACAATGCCCTATTTACATGTAGGCTCCCTAACTTAGGAACTGGCGTACCTTAGAGCGGTCGGTAAATGTTGCTTGAATTGAATTGAATGGTAATAAAAATGTTTCCTTATTTGTAAATGTAATCATACGAAATCTCATCATTCTAT
Organism: Mustela nivalis; assembly: GCF_964662115.1. Taxonomy (NCBI): domain Eukaryota; kingdom Metazoa; phylum Chordata; class Mammalia; order Carnivora; family Mustelidae; genus Mustela; species Mustela nivalis. The sequence continues at coordinate 5,263,767 of NC_139035.1, read as the reverse complement.
TAAATGATCCCATGTTTAGTTATATGCTTAACAAATTGCCTTTATTAAGATTAAAATTACATGAAATCAGTGTCCTGGAACATCATCGACATATGGCCGTGCGGCTTTCAAGTCACATAACATCACCAGCTTGGACTTAGTTGATCTGACAAAGTGAGGTGCTCATTGGCATTCAAGGAAATGTCAGACAACACCATGGGGATGGAGGATGGGGGTGGGGAGGGGGGAGAGGGAGTTGTTTCAATTAATTTCAGTTGCCAAAGGGAAGTGATTCACTTCCAAGTGATTTGTTTTGACTCTGATATTATTTTCCTAGCACGGATCTGGTCTTACATCTTCTAGTAATTGGTTTAATACCATAGGGTGTTATTTGGCCCTTTTTCACATACGCACTGAACAACTCACTTACAAAATATAAGAAAGCACTTATTTTAAGAACTTGCCGATTAAAGAGCTAGATTCTCCCACTGTTAAGTTCGGTTCTCAGGGAAATTAGGAGGACTATTAGTACAGAGTTACTTTAAAAGCAGTGAAAATTATTGAGGTTAAACCCATTGGATTAGGAAAGAATAGGGGAGAGGGGTGGGAATTTAATCTTTCTAGACTGGAGAAATAAGACCGGGTGTATTAAAGCCTTTCACTAATTCATTTGTTCATTCAACAAAATTACATTGAGGCTCCCAAACAGCATGGTTGTGGCCATGGCATACAATGGGATCTTCCAAAAAGTGCTGGAAAGAATGTCCCAGAAGCTTGACAAATTAAACATCCTTCTCTAATAACTCAGCTGAATGTCCTAACTTATTTTGGCTGCTGAAGCATAAAACAAGTTATAATTGGGGTCTTAGAAGGATGGTCAACATAAAGCCGGACTCAATCTCATCTGAATTGGATTAACCCTAATATTGTGTCCTTAATTGTATATTTCTGCAGACAGGACTTAATCTACAAAGAAGCACTGGTGTTAGCAGGGTTTGTGTGCACACAGTTCAACCGTGAGTTATTGCTTATTTGTTTGTTTGTTAATGAGCTATACCCTTCGGTATGAGAAAAATAGGCAATTGAGTGTCTAGAATCTGGCTTCTTCTGGGCTTCATCCTTTGTTTTCAAGAACCTCAGAATCGGGGCACCTGGGCGGCTCAGTGGGTTAAAGTCTCTGCCTTCTGCTCAGGTCATGGTTCCAGGGTCCTGGGATAGAGCCGTTGCATGAGGCTCTCTGCTCAGTGGGGAGCCTGCCTCCCCCTCTCTGCCTGCCTCTCTGCTTGCTTGTGATCTCTGTCAAATAAATAAAATCTTAAAAAAAAAAAAAACAAAAACAAACCCAGACCTTCAGAATCAGATAATTGAATGTGAGTGTTCATCTGAACCAATAAGCTATCATGTAAAAACAGTAATTTTGTACCTGTTATGCCAAGAGTATAAGCTATGGTCTCTGCCTTTACTGGGCTTTTAGACTCTCAAAGGGAAGAACCTATGTATAAGAAGATTTACAAAATTGGAGAAACATGCCAGGTGCTTACTGGGAAATAGGCCATAGGTCCATATAGTCTGTAGCGATCTACTGCAGTAAGACCCAGGCGCGAGAGTCTGGGCGGGGAACTGGAGGAGGGAGGACTTGACTAAGGCCTTGAAAGAGGGGAATTAGGATTGTAGGGGTGGGAGAACTGGAGGGCCTGCCAGGGAGCAGGGAATGGGGTGGGGGGCGGCTGCCAGAGAGGAACAAACAGGCCGGTTTTGTCCCGGTGCAACGTTAGCGTCGACCCGTTGATTAACTGGAGTCCGACGCCTGACTTGGGGCTGTGGCGTATGTGTCATGCGGCCTGGATGTAGTTTGGGTTTTGAGAAAATGGCAGAGGTCGCATCAACAGGCAGACGGTGGGTATCTCGGAAAACCTGGCAAGTCTGGGAGCCGTGGGTCTGGGTGCCTGGAGGGCGCACATCCCTGGAGGCTCCGCCGAGCAGAGCGGGGCTTCTCCTTCGAGGAGGGCCCCGCCTGGCCCACTTGCTTTGCTTGCCCCGCTCGCGCTCACCCGCATTCAGGCAGTGCCCTTCTGCGAGGTTGTGCTGTGGTGACCGACACTCGCCGCGACCTCGGTGACTCACGACCCCCAAGTTCGTCTCTCACGCTTAGCACGCGTCGCTACAGTGGGTCGCGGCCGTGCTGTGCGCGTCTCCCCTGCCCTCTGGGCTCTGAAGCAACGACACCTGCCCCGGATTTACTGTCCTCCGGGTGGGGGGAGGAGACAAGAGACCCGAGGCGCCTCTTAAAACCTGCGCTCCGACCCGGCACGGGCCACTGCTGGCGAGAGAGCCCTGGGCGCGGGCAGGTCACGCGGCGGGGCTTTGGGAAGACAGAAGCCTTTCCCCGAGCTTCAGTGACTGACCCGGAACCTGCCACACGGTCTGAGTTTACTTGTCCCCTGGTGAGGACACGTGTCGGAGCGCGGGGTGGGAGCGAGGAGCAGAGCGCGGGGCAGCCGGCGACCAGGCTGCTGACTGACGGCACATCGGACGCACACGTGCACACACACACACGCACACGCACACACACCGGACACACACGCACACGCACTCGCGCGTGCACACACACACCCCAGACACACACACACACGCACCGGACACACACACACACACACAGCGGACACACACACACACGCACACACCCCGGACACACACACACACACACGCACCGGACACACACACACACACCCCGCGCCGGGAAGGCCTGGCTCTGGGAAGCGGCGCCCACACACAGCCGCCCGACGACCGAGCGTGACAGAAGCTAATCGCGGAGGAGGAAAGGCCTGGATCCCTCTGCTCCCGTCTTTATTTACAGCAAAGGACAGAAGCTTCGTCGCCTTGGAAACAGCCAACAAAGGCGGAACGCAGAGCTCAGAGGACCGTGGGCCGTCCCAGGGGCGCTGCGCTAAGTGCAGGGGTGGGGGTTCGGCCGCGCCCGGCCCCGGCCTCGGGTATCGTGCGGTCGGGGCTGCTCCGGCGGGAGGAAAAGGCTGTTTGGCCTTTGATGGCCGCAGCCGTCTGCGGAACACGGACGTCCTTGTCTCCGGTGTTCAGCGACGAGCCTGCGGACAGAGGGCAGCGTGGCCACAGCGCTGCAACCCGTGACCGACACGGGGGACAGTCGGTCTGTCTGCTGGACGCCTGCGCTCCGCGAGTCCTGCGGTGGCTTTCCAGCCTCTCCGCCTCTGTTCGGAACAAGCCACAGCCACCTGCGGACTTTGCCTTGGTCCCCAAAGGTCATCTGCGCGCTGCTGCCTGCACCTGTCTAGCTCCTACCCTTCTCTTGCCTGTCTATGCTGAGTCGCATACACACCGCACTGGTAAAAATTCTTTTAAAGATTTTTATTTACTTCTTTATTTTAGAGAGAGTGAGTGGGGGGGCAGAGCGGGAGGGAGAGGGAGAGAATCCCAAGCAGACTCCACACTGGGCGCGGAGCCCGACGTGGGGCTCGATCTCAGGACCCTGAGATCATGACCTGAGCAGAAACCGAGAGTCAGTCACTCACCGACTGAGACACCCAGGCGTCCCACCAGGGAAATTCTTTAAGAAGCTGGATGGGCTTCTGTCACAGAGCAGAAGGTGACTCTGAATTAGAAGATTGGGGCGCCTGGGTGGCTCAGTGGGTTAAACCTCTGCCTTTGGCTCAGGTCATGTTCTCAGAGTCCTGGGATCAAGCCCCCCATCGGGCTCTCTGCTCAGCAGGGAGCCTGCTTCCCCCCTCTCTCTGCCTGCCTCTCTGCCTGCTTGTGATCTCTCTCTCTGTGTCAAATAAATAAATAAAATATTTAAAAAAATAAATTAGAATATTGCTCGCTCTTACTGCTGTGTCATCTTAGAGCCCTGTGGATGCCACCGTCACAGTGTTCTTGGCCTGGAATAGAGGACTTTGAGCTTCTTAGGGTTTCCAGGCATTACCAGTTAGGTAAGAGCACACAGTGAAGGGAGCCCAGCCTGTCTCAGTCCCACTTCCCGGAGTCCTGGGATCGAGCCCCGCATCGGGCTCCCTGCTCAGTGGGAAGCCTGCTTCTCCATCTCCTACTCCCCCTGCTTGTGTTCCCTCTCTCACTGTGTGTCTCTCTTTCTCAAATAAATAAATAAGTCTCTCTTTTTTAAAAAAAGATTTTATGTATTTATTTGACAGGAAGAGACAGCCCAAGGGGGTGGGTGCAGAGGGACAAAGAGAGAGAATCTCAAGCAGACTCCAAATTTAAGGTGTTCTTACTACTATATATTAGTGATGGTCACAGGAAATCTGTGATCGTGTTCAGAATATTGGGTGCTGATGTGATTTGTGTCTTATCGACACCATCTGTAGTTGTAGTCTAATAGTCTAAATGCCAGCACTCCTGGCATTTTTTAAGTGAGCACGTACTATGGCAGCAGTTTCAGAATACAGAGCAAGGACAGCGGGGACTGCTGGGGAAGCCATCGGGGAGACACGCTAACTCGGACTGGAAGCCTGGTTTCCCCTTTTAAAGTGTAAGAGCTGGGCAGCCTCTCTGAGCCTCATTTTCCTATCTACCCGGTGGCCTTTGTGACTTCCTCTTAGGGTCATTGCCAAGTTTATGTGAGTTACCACAGGGAAACTGAAAAGCAAAAGATGTGACCCATTGGCTGTGCCCTATAAATGTGAGTTCCTGAGGCTGAAAAGATCGTTTAGGAGCAGCACTCCAGGAACTTTTACTCAATTTCTGAGTAAAAGACTGATAAACTTAAGAGTCAGGAAACACTTTCAGTCAGAGATAATACATTTTTTTTATTTTAGTGCGAGAGAGAAGCACCCAAACTTAGCTCACCGTCTTCCTTCAGAACAAGGGAAGGGCTGGAGCACAAGCCCTCCCTCCGTGAGACTGGCGACTTTCACCGAGCGAGATGTTGCAACTTCTTTTTATTTAAAACAATTAGAAAGTGGGGCGCCTGGGTGGCTCAGCGGGTGAAGCCTCTGCCTTCGGCTCAGGTCATGATCCCAGGGTCCTGGGATCGAGCCCCGCATCGGGCTCTCTGCTCAGCGGGGAGCCTGCTTCCCTCTCTCTCTGCCTGCTGCTCTGCCTACTTAAGATCTGCCGAATAAATAAATAAAATCTTTAAAAAATTATAAAGTTTCAAGGGGACGACAACGAAACGAGAATGAGAAAAACGAAATGAGAAAAATCCACGGGGAGAGTGAAAAGGCGAACGTCGGGCTGGGAGGAATATTAGGTTCCCTCCAGGCAGCGGAGGGTCCGCGCATCCGGCCGTCCTACTGCAGACAACACGGTAAGAAAAGGAGCAAAACCCTGGAAAAGGCATTTCACAAAAGAGCTCACAAACGTCCTAGAGGTGACTCAGCTCTGCAAGTCCAGAGGGAGAAGCGGAGCCACGGCCCGGGGAGACGCTCCCCTGCTCCCCGAGGGTCCCGCGGGCCCGTCACACGGGCGGGAGGATCCCGACACACTCAGGAGAAAGAGTCTCCTCTTCAGTCACACCCTGAGGCGCTGCCGGAGAGTGAACAACAGAACTATTTTCCAGTAATTATCGAACATTATTTTTCATCAGTGTCTATGATTCTTTTAAAGTCATTTGGAAAACTTTGCTGTTCAGGCCGCCAGGAGAGTTTTGTTCTTCTCAGCGACCCCGCCGGGCTGTCTTTGTGGAGTCCCGAAGCCGAGGCAGTCAGGGGAGGCCGCAGAGGCAGTCGGGAGGCACATCAGCCAGGCGCTTCCGGTGAGGCGCTTCCGGCGAGGCGCTCGCGCACGACGGCTTCTCCACAGGTAGCGCCGGCGTCCCCCCGCCGGCCCCGAGCCTGTCGCCGCGCGGCTGCGCCCACAGAACCACGTCCAGGAATCTCTGTTCCTGGGTCGCCCGCGCTCCTCGACCAGCACCGAGTCCTGTCAGGTGGGGATACAGTGGGGGCTGCCGGAGCCCCAGGACGGGCTCTTCTAGAGAAAACCGCAACGCTTTACTTTTTCGGAGTGACCAGAAGCTATCCGGTGAGGCGAGGCGCCGTGAAACAGGGAAGGACGAGCTCAGCATCCAGTTAGGGAATGAGACGGTCCCCGGGAGGAGGCATGGTCGGAGGTCACGGATCCTGCTTCAGCCCAAAGATGTCACCGCGCTGCTGAGGAGATGCGGCGGCTCCTGGGACGGGGACGGGGGTGAGGGAGCTGAGCTTCCGAGTTAAGACTGGGTTTAAAGGGAGCGTTTCCATGATTTTAAAAAAAAAAAATAGGACTCGTTATGATGGCTTCTTCTTCCTCCTCTCCTCCTTCTTTCACAATTTAAGAATTTCAGGAGCACCACGGGGGCTCAGTCCGCTGGGTGGCCGACCCGGGAGTTCAGCTCCCATCGGGACCTCAGGATCCTGGGATCGAACCCGCGTCGGCTCCGCGCCCAGGACGGCGTCGGGTGGAAGATTCTCTCTCCCTCTCCCTCCCCGCCCCTTCCCCCAGCCTGCGCACGCATGCGCGCTCTTTCTCTCTCAAATAAGTATTCAGAAAAAGAAAGGAATTTAAGGGTTCCGAACAGGTCCTGGGGCGGGACGCTGCACCCGCGGCCCGGCCCCGCTTCCCGCGAAGCGCGGCTGTGGAACCCGCGGGGGCCGCCCCAGGAATCTGTGCTGCTCGCGGGGCGCGTGGAGCGAGGGACGTTCGGGGGAAACACTCGGGACGGGGAAAAGGCGTTGAGAAGGGCGCGCGTTCCGCAGGCTGACTGGGAGGAGGACGGTAACCCCAACCGAAGGCAGGGTACTCGGTGGGGTCTGAGGCACAGGACTGCAGAAAAGTGAGACGCCTCTCCGCGGGAGCCACACACCCGGCCCCTGCGGTGGCCCGGGGAGGCCCCCTAATGTGGCAGGCACGGCGGGTGGCCCTGCGCAGAGAGGACACGGCAGGACAGCTTCTGTGGGACGTGCTGATGTCCTGCGGGGACGCAGCTGGTGCTGCGAACGGGAACTTTGGGACAATCAATGATAACGTGACTTCATTTGTACCCACAGGCCCGGTAGGGTCTTGGGACATCTGGGGTGTATGATATCAATGTGGTTTGCATGGTTTATTTATTTATTTTTTTTAAGAATTTTATTTATTTGAGAGGAAAGAGAATGCGCATGTGCACATGGGTGGGGGAGGGGCAGAGGGAGAGGGAGAAGCAGACTCCCCGCGGAGCAGGGAGCCGCACACAGGACTCCAGGGGAGGACCCCCAGGGATCTTGACCCCACGGAAGGCAGACGCTCAACCAACTGATTCACCCAGGTGCCCCTGCTTTATTATTATTTTTTTAAACAGAGGAAAGAGGATTCAACTTATATTGTATTGTAAGACCATCACTTATTTTATATTATTAGGAAATGTGATATTCCAAGTAAGTCAGTTTTCCAAACTATTGGAATAGCCCTCTAAGATCGCACCATTTTAATCTTTCTGATGGAAAGACTGCCAAAATACACTTTTGGTATTTTCTCAGACAGAGAAAAAGAAGGAATTTAACCCTTCCCTGGTATCTTCAAGTCATCTTGAGCACTGATGACTTTTTGTGCCATGGTATGGCAAGGCCCTTGGGCTATGACCTAAGAGCCCTCCTGAGATAAGTTGGGCTTGGTCTTCTCTACTTTGTTGGTTCCTGTGTCCACTCTGCTGGCTTTTCTCTCTTGCGTGGTTATCGGCTATCAGTGACACATCTTCTCTGGAGGGGACAGTGTCTAGGAATCTACTTTAAACTCATCATCCTTTTAATTCGATATTTAATCTGCTTTGGATCTAGAAGTCATGACTCTTACGCATGTTCTCTCTTAAAAAAGCAAAAAAAAAAAAAAAAAAAATTGCATTCTGACACAGGGTCCGAAAGGTTTGCCCAGGAATGAAGTGCAAATCTTTAAGATAGTCATTTTGTCTCTTTGGAGACATTTTGATTTAACTTTTGGTCTTGGCTGTGTTGCTCCAAATTGCAGTTACCGGATAAGGGACTTCCAGGGAAGTGGTTTTAGTGTACCTATAATTGAGATCCTGGGGAGATGGGAAAAGATGATGGTAGCCCCCCATCTTACCCCAAGCAACATTATCCTATTTGTTTTATGGAAATTGTAGTTAATATTTGGAATTAATTAGATTGTACAATCAGTTTCAAAAGCATAATGCAGTGGTGTATAAAATTTAATAATGCATAAAACTTGTTATGGAAATTTAAAATTTTAGGGCCTAGATGAAATTCAAACATGAATTTTGTATGAAGAAATGAAGCAAAATAGTTTTGTTAGAGTAATTTGCTTTATTACAAGGGAGAATAGCCATGGCATCATTTAAATACTATATTCATCACACGCAGTGCTTCCCAGCAAACTAATTTAAGATAGACTCTAGACTTGATAAATATCAAAAGGGTATATCACTGTCCTGTCTCTGCCTGTTTTTGTTGTTGTTTTTTTTTTTTTTTAGATCGCAGGCTTAGTAAAAACGGATTTTTTAAAAGAGGCATTATCATATCCAGAGAAGACTGGAAATCATAAATGATGGGAGCAACTTCCCTTGATTATGACAGGAAGCCTGCATATGTAATCTTTGTAGCGAATAAACATCTTCAATTTCTAGTATTATATCATCCAATTCCAGGAAAACATTATCATAATATGAAATAGATGAGAAAGTAAATAGCAATCAGAACTATCTGGCAATGGAAATACTAGGTTTTTCTCTCTCCTGAGTCGGGGCCGCTTGGCTTAATAAGAAAAGCTGATGGAAGGTGGTCTTGGGTTCAAATCCCAATGCCTATGTGACTTTGGGCAAGTTTCTCAATTTCTCTCAACTTTTGTCCCTCTGAGCATCATGCAATGGAAATGATCTTTCCTTCACAAGGATGGATAATATTTAAATGGGATAGTATACATTTAGCACTTCATCCTACATCCCTCTGTTGGGAATCTGTAGTCCTACACCATTGGTGTACTGGTTCTCACCTCCAATCCCTCTTGTATCTAATATCTCTGTAGAGTCCTCCAGGCACCCGGCTGGGAAGCTCATGGTTGTCCCTTCCCTCCCCTTCCTCCCACTAGTTCTGAATGACTCCCTGCTCCCAATTCTTGCTTGAGTTAGGAGTCAGATGTATCTGCTTTGAGATTGCCTGATCTACGCATGCTACAAATTATGTTTAACCGTCCCTGGTGAATACTCTATAACCTGGAATTTTCTTGAGGGGAGGAATTATAGTTTTTATCTCTGGAGATGATATCTATGGAGCTGAAGTAAAATAAAAGAGAAATAGCTTAAACAATCCCAGTTGGCTCTCTCCCTATTCCCGCTTAGGCTCACGAAGCTGGCTTGTGTGGCTCTGGTGTCACTGGCCTTGCCCCGCCAAGCCAGGCAGGTCTGGGCTCCAAGGGGATTTCTGGGAGCCTTGTGGGTATGTCCCACGTTCCTTCTACCACCTGCGATGGCAGCACTGGGGGACCACTGTGATCCCCAGGGTCTTCAAGTCTCTTGCCTGCCGTCAAATGGTAAGGGGAGAGGCAGAATGGGACGGATCTCAGATCTAGCCAATGCCGGAACTCACCTCATCTTCTCACTCAATTTTCTCCTTTAATACATCTGATCAGAGGGTGCCTGGAGAGCTCAGTCAGGTAAGCATCTGACTCTTGGTTTTGGCTCAGGTCATGATGCCAGGTCCTGGGATTGAGCCCTGCATCCCCGGCTTCCTGTTCACAGGGGAGTCTGCTTTTCCCTCTTCCTCCTCAACCCCCCCCCCCCAACTTGTGCTCTTTCCTTCTCTCTCAAATAAATAAAAACTTTAAAAAAATACATCTGATCGGGTTACCCATGGCATCCCCCATTTTGTACCCTTTCATTTACTTGAGCTTCCCTCTCTGAGCATTGCTGTCATGCTGGGTTGGTGCTACTAGTCACTTCGGTTTTTTATTTGCGGGAGTTGGGCAGAGTTCTCTCTCTCCCCTGCATTAAACTTGATCAGAGAAGTGCTGGAGCTTCTCGTGTCTCATCACCCTACAGAAAGTTGCATAGAATTATCTTTATGAAAAGGGCTGAAATTCATCAGATATGCCCTAGTAAGGCATGGGGCACAGCAGGCATCTACTCTGACGGGTTGCTTCTCTTTTCAGTTTGGTCAATGCTTGTGCCAAACCGTGTGCAAAATATTTTGAATATCCCCTCTGATTCCAGAGCTGCCTCTCCGTAGGAATCCACAGATGAGTGCTCATGGGAGTCTGAGCCAGAAGTTCAACCAGAGTTTAACCAAACCTTGTTGCCCTTCCCCTTGAAAGACCAAGATGGACTGGGATGTAGAGTCAAGCCCTCAGTACCAGAGTCATTTAGGAGAGTTTTTCTCCCAGAAGTTTCCTAGACTTTTAAGCAAACAGGTGTCTGCTGATCCATTGTCCTCTGCCAGGTATGTCCGGACACCAACAAACATGAATGCTGTGCAGTTGGGGCTCAGTCAGAAGGGTCCAACTCTCCTGATTGTAATGCGAGGGGAATGGGCATCATGGTTACTTTCCATTTCTGGTTAAGTAATAACAAACTCCTTTTATATTAAAATCTTCTATGCTTATGATCTTGTCAGTCCTTGTCATTTAGTTTTTATTTTGTGTATTTCAAGGTAGGTTGCTAATCGCATACAAATTCATGATTGTGATAGCTTCTTGATGGATTAACCTTTTATCACATATTTTTATTCCTTTTTCCTTAAATTCTAATTTTCGTGATAATAGTGCTAAATAGCTTTCTTATTAAGGACTTCATTCATGTTTTTTTCTAGAATTTTTATTTTTATTTTTTACATTTAAAGCTTTGACCCATTGGGAATTGATCCTCATCTAGGTCTGAGATACAGACCCAATTTTATATGTAATATATATTAATGCATACACACATGTATTTTGCTTTTGAAATATGTATATATCTGTACAAATCCATACGTACATACTGTTACAAAGTCTCTCTCCCTCTCTCTTTTTTTGAGTTTGATAGTTTTGCGGTTACCTTCACCCTACCTGCCAGGTCTCTAGTCCACATCTGGGTCTTCTGGTGGTGGTTAGGGCACCTGCAATATTAGAGAAATCCAGGGAGCAGATCTGTTCACTTCCTGGTTGCCACGCTGTGTCTTGGTCTTCCTATTTGGCTAATCGTCAGCTTCCTAAAAAGCTGTAGCCTCAGGCAGCAGTCAGGAAGCAATTCTGTTCAGCTTCCGTTCACAAAGGCCTGTGAGAGTGAGTGTGAAACGGCACAGGTGAGAAGGTTGCTCCTTAGGAGTCCCAGGGAAATCTGTAAATGACTTGTCTCGCCAGAGAGGAGGGCTGGTTGAGTAAACCACGGTTCACACACACGATGAAGCACGCAGGTATAAAAAAAGATGAGTAAAATCTCCATGTCCTGATAGGGATGATGCAGGTCAGTGAGAAAAGCTTGGCGTGGAACAGTGTAGATGGTATGCTATCTTTTGTGAAAGAAAAGGAGAGAAATAAGAATTTATATAGTTGCAAGAAGAAATGGTTTAGGATAAGCAACAAATTGCTATAAATGGTTTCCTAAAGAGGAGGAGAAGTGGGGACTGGGGTGAACAAGGGAATTCTCTGTATCATAAAATGCTGTAGTTGAGTTGTGATTTTTCTAAGATGTGTCTATAGAAGATGATTTATGTAAGATAGAATTATAACAAAGCCCCACCAGATAAAAAAGAAGGGTGTGTGTGTGTGTGTCTGCGCTCGCGCGTGTATTCTGACTCTTCTCTGTGGCACTAAAACTCCAGGCAGCACTTCATGCCTCCCGGGCTGGAACTCTGACAGGCCCCAGGACACACTCCCTCATGTGCTCTTCCTGATTCATGGAAATGGTAACTGCCTTTGAGTGTGCTTTTTTTTTTTTCCCCCCAGTTTTCAGTCTTTTTTTTTTTTTTTTAAATACACAGCATGGAGCCAGCTGCAAGGGGGCGTCAAGAAGGATGTGAACATAGCAGGCATGTGACTAAGGGAAGTTCAAGGGTTTTTTTTTGTTTTGTTTTTTAAGTTTTTTTTTTTTTATTTATTTGACAGATCACAAGTAGGCAGAGAGACAGGCAGAGAGAGAGGAAGGGAAGCAGGCTCCCTGCTGAGCAGAGAGCCCGATGCGGGGCTCGATCCCAGGACCCTGGGATCATGACCCGAGCCAAAGGCAGAGGCTTTAACCCACTGAGCCACCCAGGTGCCCCCCCAGTTTTCAGTCTTTATACTTTATCTACCGTTGCTGTATATTTATAGCAGAGGAAATGCTTGGATGTGTGAAGCTTCTCTAGCCATGGAAATCTTTTTCCTCTGGTTTTAACCCTTATGATTGAAAACCCTTTAAAATATTTCTTTTCCTGGGGCACCTGGGTGGCTCAGTGGGCTAAAGCCTCTGTCTTCGGTTCAGGTCATGATCCCAGGCTCTTGGGATCGAGCCCCAAATTGGGCTTCCCTATTTCTCCCTCTCTCTCTTTGCCTGCCTCTCTGCCTACTTGTGCTGTCAGATAAATAAATAGAATCTTTAAATAAAAAAAAATAAAATATTTATTTTCCTTCCTTAGAAAGTCTAGTATACTCAGTATAATTAAGTATTTCTTGGCTGATAAACTATGTTAGAATGAAGTTTTTAAACCATAAACGTTAATATAAAAGCCATATTTCATAGAATTTAAAATGCCATTGATTATAGGATATACCATTATTTCATGTACCATTTAAAAAGGCTGCCAATTAAACTATGATGCAATGTTTTGTTGCGTATCCTTTGTAAGATGCATTTTGATTTCAAAGATATTAAGATGTGAAAAAATAAATGTGTATCTTAGGGTAGATAAAACATAGTTATAGATATAGACCTGAAACATTAAAAGGTCATATTAAATGTGTACTCATCACAAGATGTTCCAAAAACCACAAGGAAATATTTTGCCTTGAGCAATACTGAGTACCTGGCAGAAAATTAAGAATGCTTGTGAGAGCCTTTAGTGATCATCCAATGTCTGTGTACAGACATTGGATGATCACTAAAATACAGAGAGAGGTATGAAAAAAATTGTTTTAAATTTTTTTAAAATTTAAGTCCAGCCCCTGAGCTATGACCTTAAGCATAAGAAGATAAAAAATGAGGACAAGATGGACCGCCCCTTGAATGCTTTATACTCTAGTGAAAGAGACAAGTGGAAACAAATGTAACAAACATAGTGGGACACAGGAGGAGAAAGCAGGATGGAAGGTGTAGATTTGGGGGTTGTCTTCAGAGAGATAACAGCTGAAATTGTGGGGATAGATAATGACATCAAACAGGTTTGCAGCTATGAGGGGAAGGACAGGGACAAATCCTTGGAGAGTACTTATATTAGATGGGAAGAAAAAGAGGATCCAATGAGGAAAACCAAGACCTGGTTAGAGAGATAAGAGGAGAAATTGGAGAGCAATTTGCCACTGAAGCCAGAGAGAGAGATGGGTTAAGAAGGAAGGAACAATCACCATTGTCAAATTGCCGAGAGATGGAGCAGGATGAGGAGTGAAGATGTTATCAGAACTGGCAGTTGGGAGGTCATCAGTGACTTCCAATAAAGTAATTTCAGGAAAATGATTGGAGCAGATGTCAGACCATAATGAGTTGATGAGTAAATGCAGGAAGAGTTTATCTTGAAAAGCTTATGAGAAGGGATAGGAAGAGGCTGGAAAAAACAGGAAGGGCAGAAATGGAATCAATGAATGCAGGAAAAAAATAGACACCAAAACTCATGGAAACAGAGCAAAGGGCTGGATGTCTAGATGTAGTCAAAATGTCAGGATGGGGAGGCAGATGGCCGCCAAGGCAGAGAGGACAAGGGATCAGGCAATCTTGGTCCAACTCCTAGCTCTGTTGCTTACTGTATGAATTTGGGCAAGTTACTAACGCTGCCCTTCAGATATTAAGAAAGAATACCCAGAAAGAAGACAGATACTCCAAAAACACTCATACAGTAAATATGATACATTTCTCAGAGTTTTTTTTTTTTCTTCTTACTATTTTAATGTAGGCTGATGACATAAGTCCAAATCATTATTCTAGGAAAGAAGGCTACAAGGGGATTAAATGATGTATTTCAAGTGCACAGCTTTCTGACAGTTCAGCTTTTAAGAGTATCTAGGGTTGGAGTTACAAATGGATTTCATCCTGCATGCCAGGGCTGATGAGATGCCAATGACTGCCCGAAGCACTGGCTGGGCAGAATCATGTTTGAGTAAGAGTCTAGGCTCAGCATAAGAAAGGGCTGTGGATGAAAGAAGTTGGCCAGAGGCTTGGAAGCGATGGTGGTAAGAATAGCACAGTGAATTTGCTGACCCTGAACCAGAGGCGGAGAATGGGCTGTGTATCCATCAGGTAGTTTTCCATCAATGGTATTGAGCTTTTTGATAAGTATTGACTTGTTAAAAACATCAGTGTCCATTCTCTGAGGAGTACAAATACTCTAGTTTCTACCTTCAGAGTAGAAACATAAATTGCAGCAGTCAGCTATAGCCAGGGGTTTGACGTCCTTTTGTTAATGTTAATACATATGATTGGAATCTGTGCATGCATAATAGAAGTCCTCTCCACATGTTCAAGGTAGAGGACCATGGAAACACTGGAGGCAAGATCAAAATGTTCCCTGGCCAGACTCTGGGTACGAAATAAGACATGGAGGAAATGGAGATAAGCTCCTGTTGCTTCATATATGATAGCCATAGATCATTTTATTTTGAGAGCTTTTAAGTTACTACTACCAAGCTTGCTTTACTGCAATGAAGTATCCATAGCCTATGCATCTTTAAGCAATGAAACAGTAAATTTCATGTGTGTGTATGTATGTATGTGTGTGTGTGTATTATATATACATACATATATATATGATATATATAAAATTTAAAAAAACAGCGATACCATGTTTTCCAATGAAACCTTGTCTTGAACTCCAATACAGGTAAAGCAGAGCCTTTCTGATTAAAGAGGAGATGGAGGATTGGTTTTCATCCCACTTTAAGGGGCTTGGAAGCCTCTGCTATAAGATTAATTAGTTACGAAATGCAGCCCCAGGTCATTAAGCACATTAATTTGCTCTATTAGAATGATAATCTTTATGAACAGGCAAAATGTTGGAGATGTTCATAAAAAAATGACAATTTTTAAAAATTTAGTCACTTAGGGTCATTACAATCATTAAAACACATCCCCCAGGGCCTGTATTCCTCAGTCTTTTTAACAAAACTAACCTAGCAGCACCAAGAGTTAACTTCCGTACAAGGAAGGCAGTGCCAAGCCCAAGCCCAGGCTTTTCTTAACATCTCTGTGCCTCAGTTTTCCCCATCCGGTAAAACTGAAGCAGCTGGCAGTGTTCCCACACTTGATTCCCTGACCTGTGGAGCGAGGGCTATTATAGTGGTAAGGCCACATGGAAGCCACTAGATCGGCCACGATCTAGGAAAATAATACACCCAAAGCAACACTGCTTATTGGAGGGATTGGAGACATCAGTGCCACCATCAAGGATTTGGGAAATGTAGGGATGGCTGTTCCTAGCACATCCCCACGAAACTCTCCCATGTGCCTTGTACAGAAGACAGGTGGGTCTTGGAGAACGACAGTGGATTATTGTCAAGCCGAGCTGTGGTGATTCCGCTTGCAGCTGCTGTACCAGATGTGGTTTCGCTGCTTCAGCAAATTCACTGGAAACTGGAAGAAAAGCTCCTGGAAACTAATATGCAGCTACTGGGCTGGCAGATGCCTTTTTCTCCATCCCCATCCATAAGAACCACCAGAAGCAATTTGGTTTCAGCTGGCAGGCCAGACACCGTCTCTGTCCCACTTCCCAGCTGTCATAACTGAATTCATAGGAATCGTGATCTCCTTTCCCTTCCACAGGCTATCACACTAACCCATTACACTGACGATATCATGCTCATTGGACCCAGTGACCACTTTAGACTTATTAGTAAGACCTTGGTGTATCGAAGGATGGGGAATAAATCTGGCACAAATTCAGGGGCCTTCTATCTCAGTTAAATTTTTAGGGGTCCCGTAGTGTGGGACCCTTCTAAGGTAATGCATAAGTTGTTGCATTTGGCCTCTCTTACAATAAAAAAAAAAAAGGTGCAATGCTGAATGGGCCCCTTTGGATTTTGGAGGCAACATATTCCATTTGGGAATGGACTCCATTTTCCAAGTGACTCCAAAAAGTTGTTGACTGAGAAGACTCTGTAATGTGTCCAGAGTGCCAGGCAAGGTGCTCTGCCGTTTGGGCCATAGGGCCCAGCAGATCCAAGAGTGCTCGAAGGGTCCATGGCTGGTAAGGATGCTACTAGGCGTCAATGGCAGGTCCCAACAGGTGACTTGCAGCTCGGACTCAGGATTTTAGAACAAAGCCCGACATCTATCCTCTATGGATTACTATTCTTCATTTGGGAACTAGCTCCTGGCCTGCTACTAGATCTTAGTAGAGACCTAAAGCTTAATCACGGGCCACCAAATTACCATGAGACCTGAGCTGCTCATCATCTGGCTCACGAGGAGGGATACTACACTCTGAAAGAACTATGTGAGTTTACTAATTTATACAGACAGAAATCTAGGGAGCATGTGTGGGAATGGGTATTAAGGGTATGGGATTATGGTGGAAGGAACACAAAGTGACTTCTCAACCTCCAAAACTGTGTAAGCCAATTCCTTATAACAAATCTCTTTTACATATACCACTGATCCTTGAATAACAGGGGTTTGAAGTGCACAGGTCCACTTACACATGGATTTTTTTACCATATGGTACTGTAAATGTATTTCCTCTTATGATTTTAATAGCATTTTCTTTTCTCTAGCTTTATTATAAGAATACAGTAACATAATATATAACATACATATACAAAATATGTTATTTTGGGCGCCTGGGTGGCTCAGTGGGTTAAGCCGCTGCCTTCGGCTCAGGTCATGATCTCAGGATCCTGGGATCGAGTCCCGCATGGGGCTCTCTGCTCAGCAGGGAGCCTGCTTCCCTCTCTCTCTCTCTGCCTGCCTGTCTACTTGTGATCTCTGTCAAATAAATAAAATCTTAAAAAAAATGTGTTATTTTACCTTTTTTGTAATACATGTAACATACAAAATAGTGTTAATCAACTGTTCGATTATTAATGTTATTGGTAAGGCGCCCCCAGTCAAAGGTAGTCTGTTGGCAGTTACATTTTTGGGGAATTAAAAGCTATGCTTGGGTGGGCAGGGGCTGTCAGCAATCCTAACTGTGGCTTGTTGAACTATCAACTACATAATGAAAGTCACATATATATCACCTATTGGTTTTGTTTCTCTGGAGAACCCTAATATAGGCAAATTATGTAACATTTTTTGTCTCAATTCATCCTGGAAAATTGGGGAAAACACTTTCTACCTCCTAGAGTTGTGAGGATTTAAAAAATTTTTTTTGATACATGGAGTTTGCTGAGGTCAAAGCAGTGTTTTATACATTTTCGTATTTTTATCACCTAGTAGAGCTTATGGCAGAATGCAGATGTTCATAAATATTTGTTGAGTAAATGACTTTATCAATTTTTAAAATAATCCTAACATATATCACTGTATTATTCATTATTTTTTATTCAGTAAATATTTATGAATACCTACTAAGCCAAGGCATAAATATTTTCATTAAGAGGAAAATAAATCATTGATACAAACTATTTTAAACTTACTTTTTTTCTCACAGAGCTATCCTTCCTTAAATATTCATTCCATGAAAATTTTTTTATGGAAAGGAGATAAAGAATGAATAGCACATGCAGTAGCTTCACTTACTTTCAGAAATTCGTATTAATTCACTATTAAAACTAAAGAGCTAAACAAAGATCAAATAGAAGCTAGGAATTCAAGTAGTTATTTAGGCTCTTTTTCTTAGGGGAGGTAATTTCAAATTCCCTGCCCTCAGAGCAGGGGTAGGTAATTGACTGTGTTCCAAATAGTTCGATGATTTTGAGACCGTCCCCCACGGTACTGCAGGTGAATCTAATTTAGGTTGTATTTCCGGATTAATTGCAACATGATTGAAATTTGCATTTCCTTAACTGTGTTGGATGGTGTGGCTGGAAACAATTATCTGGTGGCCCAGTTACTTGGTTTGAACAGTCCCGCACGCACCCTGCGGCTTCATTACCGCGAACCCGTCCGTCCCACCCCGGGTTCCCCGGGCTCCGGGCTCGCACGCGCTGGAATCCCAGAGGCCGCGACCCGTGAGCGAAACCCCAGCCGTTGGGGTAACCGCTCTCCTCGAGATCCGTTTATCTTCAGCGCAGAATCTGCAATTCCACTCGGCGGAAACTTCAGTTCTTTCTTAAAAACAGACAAATTAGGTCTGAATTTTTTTTTTAATTAAAAAATTATATTTAAACAGTCTCTACGCACTACCCGAGGCGGGGCTTGAACTCAGGGAGCCTGACGCCCGGCGCCTCCCGCGCTACCCCTGGGCCACGCGGGCGCCTCGCGACGCGCTTCTCCAACCTCGCTCCCGGGATGCGCTTTTCTTCTCACGCCTTACAAAGGGGGAGGAAGAAAGCCGGAAAAGCCTAGGACTTTCCAAAGACTTCGTAGTCAGGCGGGGTCGCGCCCCGGGAGAGGCACCACGAGGGACTCGCAGAACCGGACCGCGACAAGGTCCGCCACCGCGGGCGCGCCCGTCCGGTGCGCTCGGGGCAGCGCCGCAGAGCCGAGCTCCGGGCGAGCTCCCGAGTTCCGCCGCGTTGCCCGGTCCTCCGCTCCCGTTCCCGGCCGGCTTCGCTCACACACGGCCCCCGCCCGCGACAGGGGGAGAACGCGCACCCTCGGGCGGGGACCCGGCGGGCGGCCCCCCGGGCGCGAAGCCCGCAGGAGCGGCAGGGCCGGACCTCGGCGCCCGGAACGCCGGCTCCGGGACGGCGGCGACCGCCGAGCGGAGCGGGAGACCCCGGGGCTCATCCGGACCCGCGCGAGACACGCCCCCTCGCGGTGGCCCGGCCGCGTCTCCAGCTTCGCCGACTTGGGGGCGGGGACTAGGTAGGATTCAAATTTGAAGCGGGACGCCCGCGCCGCGCTCAGCAGGTGCCTCCGGCCGGCTCCCCGCGGCGGGCGCTTCCGCCCCTACCTGCCCGGCGGGCCGGAAATTACCTAGCGGGGGAGCGGCCCCTCCTTTGTTGTGCGCGGCTCTCCGGCGCCCAGAGCCTTAAAAAGTGCGCGGCGGAGGGGACGCGGGGGTGGCCCGCCCGCGAGCCCTCCACGCGCCTCCACGCTCCCGGCCGCCGTGTCCCCTGCCCTTCCTTTAAAAATGCCACTGTCCCCTGGGGGCCGGCGGAGTAGAGCTAGGAGAGCGGAGAGGCGGGAGGAGAGGGAGGACTGTGAGAAGTGACGAGCGCTCCACGTCCCACACAGGTTACGCTTCGAGAAGGAGCCCAGGAGAGGTAACGCATGCGCCGCCTGCGTTTCAGGCGCGTGGAGAAAGCTGCGCATGTGCAGAGCCCAGTGGGGAAAAAAATGCAGCGGAGGGGTGACTGGCAGGTTGAGGGCGCTTTCGCTACTGGAGAACCACGGCGGCCAAGAGGCGCGTGCGCAGAGCGCCCGAAGGGGTGGGGCTCCTCCAAGGGGACGGCCTCGCGCGCCCCCTGGCGCGCGCCCGGGGAGAGGAAGGAGCGGGAGGGGGCGGAGAGGAGGGAGGAGGCACGGAGGGCGGGAGGGGGGAGGGGAGCCGGAGCGAGGGAGGGTTTATCGACCGGGCGATTTTGGTTAAAATATTCAAAATGGCGGACGGAGGAGCAGCGAGTCAAGATGAGAGTTCAGCCGCGGCGGCAGCAGCAGCAGGTAATCATTACAGCATTTTACATATTCATATTCATACTCAACCCCGGCTCCCGCTGCCCCCCCCGCGACTTAGCATAATTTATTAGTACTCAGGATTATTATAATTAACGGCGGGGAGATGGGGGGCCGGG
Organism: Mustela nivalis; assembly: GCF_964662115.1. NCBI lineage: Eukaryota > Metazoa > Chordata > Mammalia > Carnivora > Mustelidae > Mustela > Mustela nivalis. The sequence continues at coordinate 5,243,820 of NC_139035.1, read as the reverse complement.
GAGCACGGAGCCCCCGCCGGGCGCCGAGCGGAGGGGGAAAGAGGCTCGGAGCGGCCAGGCGGAGGGGAAAGACAAGGGGCAAAGGGGGCTGCGATCCACCGCCCTCCTCCTGCCCCCGGCCCACCCCGCCGCCGCGGCTCGCCCGCCCGCCCCGGCCCTCCTCCTCCGCCGGCCGCCGCCGCCTCCTCGCCGCGGTGCCCGAACCCGAGCGGGTCCGCGGCGGGGCCGCGGGGCCGGGGCACAGGGAGAGGACAATAAAGACATTTTACATATTCATAGCCGTGGGCCGGCGGGGCGCGGGCGGGCGACCCGGGCCGGGCGGGCGCGGGGTGGGGGGGGCGTGGAGGGGGATGGAGGTGGCGGAGAGCACAATGCCGGGGAGGCGGCGCGGCCGGAGCGGACCCCGGCGGCCGGACAGCCGCGCGCGTCCCGCCCCCCCCACCCCCCGCCCCGGGAGAGGGCCCGGGAGGGGCGGGGGGGCGGCCTGGGGGTGCGCCCGGGGAGAGCGTCCTGCCGGCGCCCGCGCCCCGCCGCCGCACGGGGGTCCGAGCGGGGCTGCGCCCGGGGGTCACGGCCCCGGGCACCTCGGCCGCGCCCCGCTGGTCCCCCGTGCGGCGGCCTGACCGGAGCCAGGCCTGCGCTCTAGGTGGGTAGGGGCGAGCGGTCGTGGGCGCCGGGAGGTGGCCTGGGGAGCGGCGGGGGTGGGGAGCCCGCGCGGGGTCCGCTTCGCCCCCTCCGCGGCGGACAGGGCCGAAAGGCGGCCCTCGTGGAAAGTTCCCGTCGGAGGGGGTTGCCCTCCGGGGCAGCCGCATGTGCTCCGGGCCGTCGGTCCGCGGTGCCCGCAGGTCCTGGAGAAGCCCCCGCGCCCTCGTGGGTCGTGCCTTCTCCGGGGAGCTGGGTGGCAGGTCCCTGGCGTGGTCTGGTCTTCATCTGCCCCCGCCCGTCCCGCGCCCCCGCACCCCGACCGACGGGCCCGGGGGCCCTCGCTCCCAGGCCCCAGCAGCGCCGGAGGCCTCTCGAGAACTCGGCTGTGGAGGGCTGCCCTCCCGCGCCCGCGCCTGCCCCCGAGCCGGCCTGACAAGTTGGGAGCGTTCCAGACCGCCCCTCTCCCGCTGGGGGGCCGGGGGGCGGGGAGCCCCCTCCGCGGGGCCGCGGGGTTGCTTCCCTGCTGGGTGCCGGGTCCTGCTCGCTCTGCGGAGCCGAACCTCGCTCATTTGAATAATGTCTAATTCGGGGAGGTTTATATTATTGAAATGGCCGCCTGGCTTTCCCCGCCTCTCATGTTTAGTAATTCAGACCTTTAATAACAGCCACTCACAGCCCAATGCCGTGTTTATATTTTACATTCGCCCCATGTGCTTTTGTGGTTCGATATGATTCTTCTTTTTTTTTTTTTTCCTTGGCAATCCACGGGGCTCTGAGATCAAACCCAGGCTGTGCTGGGAGAACAGGGGGGAGCTAGGCCTGGCTCCTCTAGCAGCTGCCTAGGCCTCGTTCCCTGCCGCCTGATTTATTTACTAATAACCAAAATGACTTTCCCCCTCCAACTTCCATGCACAGACCCGTCCTCCGCGGGCAGGACCAGCCCTCCTGGGGCCTTCGCCGGCACTGAAGCAGCTCCTAGCTCGGCTTCAACTCTGTCGTGTTTTGTTTTCTCTTAAAAAGACTTTCTTGGAGTTTGCAGCAATATTAGGCCTAAGGAAAAAAAAAATCTCATTCTCAGAGACGAAATGGGCCTATTCTGATTTAATACAAATAAAATCACTTTAGTGATAGTTCTCCCCTGCCCCTTGGCTTCTACCTCTAAGTTAAACACTTTCAGGCTTTGTAAAGGGCTGCAGTATTTGTAAAACCAATGGTTTTCTTTCTCTCTCTCTCTCTTTTTTCCTTCTCCCTAGGAGTTGTAGAGTAAGTGTTTTAGAAATTCCAATTAACAGCAGTTTCAGAATGTCTCAGTGCTGCATTTCCCTTTCAGCTTCTTCATTCTGATTTAAAATGGGGCTGATACTAATTTTGTGCTATCCCTCCCTGTCAAGGCCTGCTTGTTTTAATGTAGCACTCCCTAAAGACAGAAGCAGGCTTATGTTTTCTTTGAGTGTTTGTGTCTCAGTTAAATGAGAGAACATAGAAGAATAAACATAGGCATTGTGTCTCCCCTGATCTTGGAACTTCTTCTCCTCCCAGCACACCCACCCATCTTTAAGTTGTCAAAATTGATTTTATGTTTTATGGGGAATTAGGACAGTTGGTCTGAGAAAGTCAGGCTGACTTTTGTTATTTAGAAAAAACAGTAATTTCCATTTTTTAGTCTTTCCCTTGGTAAAGTTTTCTTTCCTTTTTACTTTATACAGTTTTAGTGTGTTTCTTAAAAACACAGTGTTGCTTCTCACTGGTGGTTTTTTTTTTTAATCCCTGCTGATAAAGTACCAGAGAAGTGTTATTTAGCACTGATGTGTTAAGCCTTTGAAATTATGAGGCACTTTATGGTCAGTTGCTAGGTACATATTTTTGGAGACATTAGTCTTCAGTTTAATTTGTAACAAAATTGTAGATTTGATGGGCTAACAGCAAGCCAATTTCACGTGACCAGTTCTCATCATTTTTCCTCTCTCACCTTCAGTAGGCAGGCCCTGAATGTAGCAGGAAAAAAAAATCTGTAGCTTTCATGTGAATGTCCAGGTGAATGACTGTTTTGGAGACCTGAAGCATGAGGTCGAATGGACAAGAAGCAGTAATATGATTTCATGCCTTAAATAGCATATGTTTTTGCACCCGATTCCCAAGATGTGGTCAAACTGATGATGTCATTGGACAGAGGACAAGGTGCAGTTAATTTGATTTATTGTCCAGGGGTGAAGTGTAACAGTGAAACCTTCTCATAGGGAAACCATTTATCTCAGGACAATTTCCTTTATAGCTGCAATTTAACCACTACCGAGGCTGTAGATATTTTATCCAAGATGATAAAATGTATGCTGCATTTTGTAAACAAAATTACATCGTTTGAATTTTTGTAATAGAGGAAAGGATCAGTATTGTTAACTGGCCTTATATTTTGGTTGGCATTCCATGCTATTGTAAAAATTAATTTCTTCAAATTCTCAGAAGGAGACCAGGGGTTTTAAGGAAGTATAATCATGGAAGAGATCAATATAAATGCTATTTTAGAGAGGTTCTTTGTGATCTCCCAAACTCAAGTAAGAAGCTGCCAGGCTAAAGGAGAGATCATTTGCCCTCGAACCTATTTCAATGAGTAAAGCAAAGTTGATGAGCATGAAGGCTCTGTATCTTTTAGGTTGGAATTATAGTGTTTACAGTAAGGTAGATACTTGTAAGAAAGCATGTGCTTTGCAAACAGTTTTTAAAAAATAAATCGAACTTCTTTTTGGATAAGGTTGTGTATTTATTTTGAATGACTGGTGATTTTTAAAGTTGTTATGTTGTGAGGTCATGATTCCACCTGTGATTTCTGACAGAATACTTTCCTTTTAGACCTTTTTCATCATAGTTTCTACCAGTTTGTTTTAAAGTACTTATTCAAATGCTCTGAGAATGTTGTAGGATGCTGTGCCTTATTCCTAAGTGTTCCAACCTTGATACAGAATTTTAGATTACTGTTAAGCTTTAGTTTATAACCTTTCTGACCCCTTATGCATCTGTCAGGCAGTTTCTCAAAAGTTTTCAGAAGATCCACTGCCACTTCCTTCTTAACTTACCCCACCTATTAATTATAGTGGTACTTTTGAGGTTAGATCTTGAAAATTAATGTGACAGCTGACCAAATGTTTTTAATATCTGAAAGGACCATTCTGTTTCCAAGGTGTTATCTGTAATTTTTAACATCTTTCCCAAACTAATTTTGAATTCCTTTTATTTTGTCATTGTCAAAAATCCCAGTAGTCAAGGAGAAGCAAACAGTGACTATTATTCAGGTTTGAATTGTATAGTATTATTCTGCCATATTTTTAATTTTCTATTCTCTGCATCAATAAGCAGCATAAGGGAGAAGAAATAAGCGTGTTTTATTGCTGCCTAGATTGAAGTAATTGTTAATCTGTTATTCATCTGGTTATTGGATTTTGGAATAAGTTTAGGGCTCAGAATATTAAATTGCTCTTATCAAGCCACCAAAGATGTTTAAAGGAGCCTTGAATATCTTAGGTCAGTGCTTCTAACATGACAGAACTAGAAATTTGAATGTTATCTTTCATATGTGTTTTGCATTAAAAAGGAAATATTTGAAGTTTCTTGAATCTAAATTATTTGATCTTGGATTTATTTGTGTGTGTCTGTGTGTATGTTTAAGTTTTTAAAACTGGTCACTCACTTTAGTGAAATGTGTTTGCTTTGTACTTAGGAAGACTGTAAAAATGCATAGTAGTGAATGCCGTCTTATTATTAACGGTTGTTTTGTTTTGCTGTTGAAAAGCCACCGCTTTAGTCTTTGCATATGTCTTTCAAGCACTATTAAAATTAGTTTTCTTTTTAAAATACTGGTATATGGCTGTCATTAACTTGCTTTTATACAACATTATTTGTTCAATCACACAGTTTTTGTGACTAGTAAATACTATGAAAGCACAATTTTAAGCAGGATGTGTTTTCCCAATGGAAGTGATTATGTTTAGAACTATTTAATAATTGTTTCCTGAACGGAACAAGTCATGGGCAAAACATGCTCCTTTTAGGTCACTAATGTTCTTGTTTCTGTTTCTTCTTTTAATGTTAAATGCTTGGGCGACATGCTTATTACTTATTTCTTAAAGGAAATCAGTGTTCGGTGTTAAGAGTATGGATTTAGTTATCATACATCTCTCTTCCTCGAGTTTCCGTATCCCTTCTGAATGAATTCTTTCGTCCTCTTCCTCCTCTCTTTTAGGAAACTCTTTGGGCAGGGATTTTGCTTAATTCTTGTATTGTATTGCTTAAATAAGATAAGTATCCTTTGCAGGGGATCGGGCTTGAAAGAAGTAATGATTACAGATTGTAGAGAAAAGCAGTTTCCTTATCCATCTTTTGCTCAACATTTTTGCACATTTTGTGAATAAAGATAATAACTGAAGTTACGCTTCTTCTTAGGTTATTTACACTGATGTAAGTGTTAGCCAGTTGTGTCCATGGAAGGAGGCGAGCTTAGGGTGCTTCTACTCCGCCATCTTTCCAGCCTCCCTCCTATATTTCTTTTCTTTATTTTTTTTTGTACTGAAATATTTCTACGTTCTAAACTAGCTGTGAACCCTTATAAACTCTTTCAGCAATAATAACAGTGGGGAAAAATAGTATGAGTGACTTTCTGATCCATTTACCACATATTTAGAATTTGGAATATGAGAATTATCTTAAGTTTCAGGTACTCTGATTTAAAGAAGCTCCTTACACGGTGTGCATGTAGTTTATACAGTTCGGTGTGTCTTTACTAGAGGGTGTTACTGAGCATTTGATAGGTTATCTTGTTTGTGTTCCATGGCTGATATAGCTTCCTTGTTTTTTGTTTTCCAATTAAGCAAACACTCAGGTTTTCACTGTTGCCTAGATTTGCTGACAAGACTATTAATGAACAAAAGAAGAATCAGTAAACCTTTAGATTTATCAGATTTTTTTAAAGTACTGTCCATAAAACTAGGTATTCATCCAGAAAAGGGTATATAATATTTATTAAAAGAAAAAAAAAAAGACAATGTGAGAAGAACTACAATAAGCTCAGTGTGAGTACTGCAACCTTGAAAGTCATTGCAAGTACAGTTTAATTTGTTGCATGATTTATTTCATAATTCTCCGTAACTTCGTTGGTATTTATGTTGGAATCATAACAATAGTATATAAAGTTCAATCAGTAAAATAAAAATTATGGGTGGTTTTTTTTGTGTGTTTTTTTTTTTTTGACTAGTCAACTTTCTCTTCGCAGTAGAAGTTTACAATACAAGATATAAGCATTTATGGCTGGGAAATGAACATTTGTTTTTTGTTTAACATGGTCACCTCAAATAATGGAGTTGTACTGACTGGCTTTGTAACTTATGGACTGAATATACTTTTTTAGAGAAAAGTGACTCACCTGTTTTCTTGTTTTAGTACACTTATTTTAATGGTGTGCTTAATGAAAAAAAAGTTGTTTTTGTTTTTTTGCTGATTCATACTGCAGCAAGAAAGTGTATTCTAATCAGTCTTTTAAAACAGTTATTTCATTGCTTACGACATGTATCTGCTATGTATCTGGTCTTATGCCAGTTGTCTTTGGGGATAATCAGGGAAATGGAAGACTCTGTTGTGGAGGAGTTAGTATGTTTTCTTTGCAGAGAAAGTTAAAAAACAGTGTGTGTAATTATATATTAAAATATGTAGCAGATAATAATGATCAGAGTAGAGATCAGGGTGTGTCCAAATTTGTAGGCACCAAAGCATCCTAGAGCTGTTATGGCTGGAAGGTAATGTAGATACCATCTGTCCTAAAGCCTTTGCAGATGAGGAAGTGCTCTCACCGTGGGTTCCTGTCTTGCCCACAGTCTTACCTGTTAGGCATCAGAACACCAGGCTTCTGACTTCCTAGGCTCCTCCTCCCCACACCCCCAGTCCTCCCTCTACCACACTGCTGCCAGTCAGAGGAGACTTGAAGGAGAAGAGGAGTCTTAAAACTGAGTTAAGAAAAGCAAAAAGAATTTGGAGGAATGAGAAGACAGGGAAGCACATTGCTGGGGAAACAGGATCGTAGATGAAGAATAAGGCATTTGTTCTATGTGCAGGGAGGCCTTTGGAGGTTGTAGGAGTAAGGAATCCTGTGATAGAAGTGATTTTTTAGGAGTAATATGGTGGTGTGCAAGATGGTTGGAAATAGGAAGCAGAGACCATCTGTGGAAACCAGTATTTAAAAATTGCTTTCAGCACTGTTAGAGGTACAAACAGGACAGTTACCTGACCTTGACAGGCTTTCAGTCAAATAATGATATTATAAAATAGAGAATCCACGATAAATATGTTGAGGATGTGTCCAGGTGATCACACAGAATAAGGACCGTGGGAAGAAATTCTTGCCAGGTCTTTATATGAGGAACTGTTTTATTTCTGAGCAGTGGTTTTGTTTTTAGTCTTCTGCACAGTGGATTATCTAAGTGACATAGTTTCCTTTTAATCAACTACAGTGTTTAGACCAAGTTATTAACCTGAAGGGTGAGATGGGTAATTATGGAATGCGTTTTTCTTAGCCTCTTCATTCCCAGTTCCACTTTGTGTAGTTAACTTTTGTTTTAAATTTCTTTTATTGCTTCCATCTTTAAATGCTTGTTATTTTGTGTTTCATGTGGGCTGCCTTTATATCCTTTCTGGAGCAAGTCAGGTGTAAATAAAACGAAATTACCATCACCATGACATAATGATAATGTCTGTATTTTTATAGTACTTTAAAGTTTATAAGCAGCACTCTCATTTTCATTACCTCAGTTGGTCCTTTCAGGCAAGTATTATTGTGCCCATTTTATAGTTGAGTAAAATAAAGCATAGATTAAGTACCTTTCACAAGGTCATGTGCTTGGTAAGTACGAAGTGTTTAGGGAACAGCAGGACTTGCAGTTCATTTACTGCTGAGTCTGTGCGGTGCGGAGTGGTGGGAGCTGGTTTGGGACTCCGTGCGGGAGAGCTCTGAGGGCTCGGCGTCGGTGGTGTGGGAGTCTGGATTTCTGCTGCTGCGCAGTAGGGAGCCATTGAGGTTTTTTTGGTTGTTCTGGACTGGCCATGATCAAAGCCCTTAATTTTAAGTGTTTAGCGGCCAATTAGAGTCAAGGGGGATGCTAAGGTTTTGAGCTTAAGATTACCAAGAGCAGTGCCAAATAAACAGAAGTGGGGAGGTGGGAAGAGGGAGCCATTTGGAGAATGGGCAATGAATTCAGTTTTGGAAATGTTATTTGAGACATGATTGGGTGGACAGTATTAGGTTACAGATTCATTGTGACGGTCAAAACCATTCTGCTGAACTCTGTGTGTGATAAACATACACCTACTAGGATGGAGATCCGTGCTTAGGCCACTCCGACTGAGCACGGAGTCTGAGCCTCGTAAATTCCAGACCTCTCGTTCGGACTTTGCCACTGACTCTGTGCTGGTTTCCCCGACAGCAGGATGGTGACAACCCCAGTGCCAGAGCGATGCTGTGGGGAGTCACAAACTGATGGCAGAAGCATTTTTAAATACTGTCATAGTTTTTCTCACAGGAGCGCACGGGTAAAATCAGCAGTTTTATTACTTGTGCTGCTGTAGAGAAGGAGAAGCTTCAGCTTCAGAACAATTCTGTGGGCCCTTCCTGCGGGTGGTCGGGGTCCGTGAGCGGCCGCGCCTCGGGAGAGGAGGACACTGCCCGGGGCCTGCGGCGGGTTTGACCAGCGGAGGCGCTGCCCTTGCAGCGAACGGGAACTCTCGAGGTGTCTGTTGTCTAGCCCCGTCCCTGCCTGTCCATTCCTGTCCTCGGCTACTTCCTTACAGAGCGTGACTCACCAGTTCCACCCAGGAAGTCCCCTTAGACAGGCCCACCACAAAACACTGTTTCTGTGGCAGGTTTCAGTTTTTTAAAAAAAATCTACCTAAAACATGGTGCCGAAGAGCTGTTCAGGGAGGGTGGCAGTATTTTACTCTGATGCTTGTCTGGGCTCTTTCTCATCCTCCCTCCCCAGCCCCTCCCCATCCTGCTCCACAGCCCCGGCCCAGCTTGAAAGGAAACGCACCAGGGCTTCTGGGTGGCCCAGTCGGTTTCGCGTCTGCCTCCGGCTCAGGTTCTGATCAGGTCCTGATCCCAGGATGAGCCCCACGTCAGGGGAGGCTGCTTCTCCCTCGCCCTCTGCCTACCTCTCCCCGCCCCGCCCCCCCCCCCCCCGCCACTGCTTGTTCTCTCTCTCTCTCTCTTTCAGATAAATAAATAAATAAATAAAATCTTTAAAAAGAAGAAGAAGTAAACCTGCTGCTCCGGTCACGCCGGCACCTGGGTGCTCTGTGAGCTGCTCTGCGCGCACGGGCCCTGCGGAGTGTCGTCGTGTGTGGTGTGGTAGACGTCTGGGTTGAGAGACCTGGTTCTATCTAGGTCACTAATCAGCTTTGTGACTTCCAGACACGTTACTTCACTGGTATTTTTTTTACCTTTTCTTCATATTTGTAAGTGAAAGAGTTTTCACACTTTTAAAAGTCATTGGAGTTTTTTTGAGTTCTTTTTAAAATGAATTTTAGGCAGATGCTTATTGTGACTGAAACAGCCGTCGGGCAGGGAGAAGCACCCTCCCTCTTTCCGGTCGTGGCCCTGAAGACACTTCCACGGGATCCTTAAGGACTCTTGCTGAGCACACTGTCTGAAAGCTGTTGTCCTTGTTTATCATAAAGGACCTGTCTGCTATTCTGTCTCCAAAAATAGCTGATCTCTCAAGCCTGTGCTACTGTCCTAGTTTCTCTGACTTTAACACTTAATTTGTGTTCGTTTAGCTAATTCAGCACTTCATTATACACAGTCTTATTTTCTTCTGTAATTGAGTTATGTAAGTAAATCTTGTCTCCTCTAAGAGCCTTGAAAGCAAGAACACATTGCAAGGGACAGAGAAGACATTTAGCAGATAATGCTTGATGGATTAAATTAGGGGTTCTCAGTCTTTGCTGGGATTAAGAATCACCATTGGAACTTTCTCAACATGTGAAGGCCGAGGCCTTACTCCAGAGTTTCTAACGCAGTTGTGATCTGGCCATCCCTAGTTTCAGAAAGCTTTACAAATGATTCAGGAGCATTGAATGAGTAGGATGATTTAAATTAGGGTAGTTGCATTTCAAGACTTGCTTAGACTATTTTGAGCAGTGGTTCTTATGTACCAAAAAGGCTCTATAATGGAAAGATACACAGAACTAGGAAACCTAGGTCTGGGGCCCCTGGGTGGCTCAGTCCGTTAAGCTGCTGCCTTGGGCTCAGGTCATGATCCCAGGGTCCTGGGATCAAGCCCCAAGTCAGCCTCTCCCTCTCCTCCCTGCTTGCACACGCTCTCTCTGTGTCTCTCTCAAATAAATAAGATCTAAAAAAAAAAAAAATGGAGGAAGTTGAAGTCCTCTTTCAATACCAAAATTAAAAACAATTACAAAACACCCAGGTCCTTATTCTACTTGTAGCACTATGTAGCTTTCTTTTCTTTTCTTTTTTTAAGATTTTATTTATTTATTTGACAGATATCACAAGTAGGCAGAGAGGCAGGCAGAGGGGGGGGGCAGGCTTCCCGCTGAGCAGAGAGCCTGATGCGGGCCTCGATCCCAGGACTCTGAGATCATGACCTGAGCTGAAGGCAGAGGCTTAACCCACTGAGCCACCCAGGTGCCCTGTACTGTGTAGCTTTCTGATGCTTAACTTTTCAGGCCCATAGGATTCTCATTGATAAACTGTGGGTTGTTTTCATACTTCTTTCCTTTTTTTTTTTTTTTTTTTTAAAGATTATATTTATTTATTTGAGAGAGAGAGCATGAGAGAGGTTAGCTGGAGAAGCAGACTCCCTACCAGGCAGGGAGCCGGATGTGGGACTCAATCCTGGAACTCCAGGATCATGGCCTGAGCCAAAGGCAGTCGCTTAACCAACTGAGCCACCCAGGCACCCCTACTTCTTTCCTTTTAAGCTATGGAATTCTTCAGTACTGTGTTTTGGGTGAAGGCCAGTAAACACAGATATTTTAAGTAGTTTGGCTTTCATCTAAATACCATTTTAACAAGTATATTAAGAACATAGACTGACTGATAGGGATGCCTGGGTGGCTCAGTCGTTAAGATTCTACCTTCAGCTCAGGTCATGCTCCCAGGGTCCTGGGATTCCACCCCTCATTGGGCTTCCTGCTTGGTAGGGGTCTGCTTCTCCCTCAACCTCTTTCTCTAGCTTGTGTTCTCTCTTTCTGTCTCTCAAATAAATAAAACCTTAAAAAAAAATAGACTGATAAATTATTGAACACCACATCTGAAACTAATGGTCCTAGTGTAAGTTGGCTAATTGAATTTATATTAGAAAACAAACAACAAACAAAAAACCTCCAAACAAAAAAGGATTACAGAGCATGATAGACTTGATCCTGTCTTCGCAATAGAGCTCAATCATTTGAGATAGGTAGTCCAGAAAGGTGGTATTTAGATTTTAAACTTGAAATATATTATTAGAATGTGAATGAACAAGGACAGCACTTATCAGGAACTGCAGTAGTCTTTCAATGTGAGCATGAATTGGATTCTTACTAACCAACTCGACTGGTCCTTCTGCATTCACTTAATTCAGTAAATATTTATAGAGTGTCTTTTATTCCTTGCTGTGCACCCAAGGGTTAGAAACAAAATAGTGAGTAAGATGGATACAGCTTTAGCCTTCAAAGCTTACACAATCTGTTGGCTAAGTCCTACATTAAATAATGCTGTTCTTACTTAACTGAGTAAAACATGGGAAATCCAGAGTGCTCTGAGGAAGATACGGCCATAAGCAAAAGATACCTTATGGGACACCTCATCTGGACGAGAGGATTTGGGAAGGGCTCCCTAAGGAAGTGATGTTTACACTGAGACACCAGGGATGAATGAAAGTTAATCAGTCCAAGGCCAGTAGGAAGTCGGATTGCAAATGTTCATAAGTTACTCTTGAAACTGGTGAAAACACAGCACTGTCAAGGAACTCAAGTTTGGTCTGTCTGATCCGGAAAGAGTAAGATTTAGCTGAAGATGATTTTATTAGAAGGCTGTTTTTTTATGATCTTTGTCCTTTTTAATGGCCAGATACACAGGCACAATCTGTGGAAGAGATTTTCATACCCTCCAGCAAGTGTATTAATTCCCAGTGACTGTAACAAAGAACATTTACCGAGTGTTTGTGCCATTACAGAGTGCTTCATGTGCGCTTTTACATTACTCTTTCCAGTGGCCCGCGAGGTGTGTGCACTTGTCCTGTTCCTCTTCCATGTGAGAAAACTGTGTTCCGAGGAGGCTCCGTGGCGCACTAGGTCTCTGACCAGTTTTGATTGGGCGGTAGGCAGTTAAGAGAATTATCATGCTCTTAACCATTAAATTCTGTCTCAAGGCACTTGGATGACGAAGTATACAGCAACTGTTATTTTTGAGTTTATCCTTAGTGCACTTACACAGTTGTGTGGTCCAGCGCCAGCTATATATTCATCTCTGTCTTGCTGTTTGGAGAGATGGACAACTGATGGCTGCATAGTATTCCATTGTATATCGACACCACGTTTTTATCCGTTCATCTGTTGATGGACATCTAGGTTCTTTCCATAGTTTGGCTATTGTGGACATTGCTGCTATAAAAATTCGGGTGCATGTGCCCCTTCAGATCACTACATTTGTATCTTTAGGGTATATACCCAGTAGTGCAGTTGCTGGGTTGTAGGGTAGCTCTATTTTCAACGTTTTGAGGAGCCTCGTGCTGTTTTCCAGAGTGGCTGCACCAGCTTGCATTCCCACCCACAGTGTAGGAGGGTTCCCCTTTCAGGGAGGGCACTTGTGATGTGCGCTGGGTATTGTAGGTAAGTGGTGAACCACTAAATTCTACTCCTGAAACTAAAACTACATTACATGTTAACTAACTTGAACTTAAATAAAATCTTGGAAGAAAATATAAATAAGTAAATAAATAAAATATTTTAATGTTTAATGAGTTGTGACTTAAAGTTGATGTACAGGTAAGTTGCATGCACTTGTCTACCATCCCTCCTACCCTCCCTTTACCCCGTACCAAGCTGCTGTCAGACCAGTGGTGTAGCTTTCATTTGAGGAAATGCGGCCGTTGATTATTGTTTCTGAGAAGTCAGTCATTTCATAGTACTGGTGTTCTCAGTCGCATATACCTTGTTTAGTCTTGCCCAGTGTCACCCTGAGTAGTTATGCTATTTGTGTCTGAAGCATTTTCTTTCCACTGCCTTGCTGAGAGCCACTCCCCCCACTCTCCTGGTGCTTTCTCACGCAGTCAGCCAAGAATGCTCTTCAGGGAGACTGATACGTACACACTCGTACACCATGCCAGTCAGCTAGAAAGGAATTGGTGAAAATCCTTTGATGTTTTGAGAGATAGTGTAAACATCGCTACAGCTTGTGAGGACAAATTAATAATTTAATGAGTATTGCTGTAAGAAGTCACGTTGTGAGTTCAGGGACTTAGACAGTGGTGTCAGGCGCCGTGGCGGGCTCATGATGCTGGACTCTTGTCTTTTCAGTGATGTGATGCTACAGGGACCGGTAGGATACTGGGTCACTAATTGAGCCCCTTTCTGGAATGTGCTCGTGAGTATGTGCACATACCCCCGGTGCACAGAGCGTCATCCTGGGTGTGCCTGACCCCTCACGTATGTGCGCATAATTTTGAAAAGGAATCCTAGTGTACATCTGTGATGTAATCCAAGCCTTCCTCTTTTCTTAAATTTTTGCAAACCTCCCTCCCTATTTAGGATTTGTTCAGGTCAGTGAAATAAACAGGGTTTTTGTTTGTTTGTTTGTTTGTTTGCTAGGTATAACCTTTGGGTTATGAAGGCTAACTTTTTTTTTCTTTACTTTTTTTTTTTTAAGGTGTATTTAGTTGAATAACTTCTAGGGGCATAAATAACAAATGATAAATTAATTGTTGAATTATGACTCAGTGTGGCCATAGCTGATCAAGGGTGATTCTTTTATTTTATTTATTTATTTGACAGAGAGAGAGAAAACACAAGTAGGCAGAGAGGCAGGCAGAGAGAGAGGGGGAAGCAGGCTCCCTGGTGGCTGGATCCCAGGACTCTGAGATCATGACCTGAGCCGAAGGCAGAGGCTTAACTCACTGAGCCACCCAGGTGCCACTCAAAGGGTGATTCTTAAGTTGAACAGAGAGGCCCAGTGAAGTCAGCAGAGGGGCAATTTCTACCTTGTCTTATAAAACTGGAAAATACTGACATGGCTGCAGGTTTCAGTTCTTCAAAACTAACAGAACCTGCCCTTCTTTTCCCTAAAGAGTTTATTTATTTGAGAGAGACCAGGGCAGGGGGTGGGGATAGGTTGTTAGAGGAAGAGAGAGAAGACGACCCGCTGAATAGGGAGCCCTGACACTTGGGGCTCCATCCCACGATCTCAGATCACAACCGGAGCCTAAACCAAGAGTTGAATGGTCAACCAACTGAGCCACAGAGGTGCCCCGGCCTTTTTTTTAATCTAACAGTTGTTAATAAATAGCCTTCCACATCTTACGTCATCCTTTTTCAGTGGTTACACAGTATTTTACTGTATAGGTGGACCAGCCAATTTACTTGATCTCTTTTGATGTTAGGTTTTTTCCCATAGTTATAAGCATCCATCTATAGTGATTTTTTTTTTAAGATTTTAAATATTCTCTATACCCAACATGGTGCTCAAGCTCACAACCTCAAGTTTGAGGTGCATGTTCCACCCACTGAGCCAGCCAGGCATCCCTATAATTTTTTTTTTTAATATAAATTCTTAGGAATAAGAATTATAGGATTAAAAAAATTACAGCTTTAAAAATTTTGGATATGTTGCCCTTGTGTATTTTTACCTACAGTATGAATTTTATCTGCAGTATTTAATAGTATCCGTTTCCCCCACAAGCTCTTTTAAATTTTTGCTATGTTGATAGATGAAAAATATCTATCAACATATTTTCATTTTCATACTTTCACCGTATGTTGGGCATCTTCTAAAATTTTTTTTCTGTATATTTTTCAGATGTAAAACAATGAGGTTTTGTTGTTGTTGTTTTTGCTGTATTGCACTGATTCCAGCCTTTCAGAATATTTGTGATTTTCCTGAAAATTTATAATTTAAATACTCTTTTCATGAATACCTTCCCCTTATTCCTTCTAATAATTCTTACCTGTCTATTGAGAAGTAGTTTAGGGATGAGAGAAGCAATTGGGTCACGGGCCGGGAACTCTTCAGCTTCCTTATCGCCTTCCCCGTTTCCCCAGACTTTCAGAGTCCAAGTCAGAGTCCTTTTTCTCTGTTTCTGTACATCCTATTCAGCCATCTAAGGTAGCACTTTTAAGTATTGGTGAACTTGTTTCCTTTTTTCGGAATAGCCTGAGCTCTGTGAGGTTAAGGACTGCATTTTATCCATGACGTTTAACACAGGCTTCCTATGTTTTTGGCGCTTAACAAGGATGTGTTTATTACTTGTTTCCTGCTTCTACAGAATTAATTTTACATCTGTTACACCAGACAGCATCTTAAACACTGACCTGTATCAGCTCCCTAATGAGATGAAGCAAAGACAAAAGCATCACCCGAGAAGCCGCACCAACGCTTAACAGTCTTCGCGCTTTATTGCAGTTTGACCTCCGTAATTTGGCCGCGGAGGCGGCTGGTTTTAGCGCGGAGCAAGCGGGCAGAGCCCACTGCTTCCTTGGCTGAGCACTGCGCAGACCGGACGGGTGTTGCGGGGGAGCTGAAGAGCGCGGGCCGTCCCCGGGCTGCGCGTGTCCGGGAACCCGCGCGTGTCCGGGAACGCGCACGTGCCAGCCCTCGCGTCCCCCGATGGAGGGGGACTGGTCTGCTGGTGCGCGGGGGTGGCAGCGTTTCTTCCCACGGCTTAATGGAGTGGACCAGAGGGGACAGCCCCTGAGAGCTTGTGTGTGGAGTCCTCACCCACGCAGGAAGAGCTGGGGGCCCTCCGAGCCGCGTAGCGAGGTCCAGCTCGCTCCTGGGCACCCCCGAAGGCTTGGGGCCGATTCGGCTGGTTCACGGGGTCCTGGCCGGGCCTGCAGGGGAGCGATCCTTAGGGACTGGGCTTCTGCGGCCGCGGTGCCCGCCAGCCCTCGGACGGTGCCCGGCGGGCGGGGCCGGAGTGCTGGAGCGGCCCCCCCCCCCCCCCCCCCCCGCGCGCCTCCAGCTCCGGGGCCGCGCGGCCTCCGCTGCTGCCCCCCCCACCCCCGCCCCAGCTCCTGCGCGCTTGGGAGCCCGTCTTGGCCTCGGATTCAGCGGACGACCTCGGCTCGCTGGGGGCGCGGTCAGCAAGTGCTGATGGACGGGAATTTGGTTTTCCCGTTTTCTTCGGTGGGCGCACGTCTACTGCGAGACGGGAATGGATTTGTATTCCTGAGAGAGCCCGGGCTTATCACCAAATGAAAAAAGTCATGGCCCATGTAATCTAAAATTAGTAATTATGAATTTTTTATTTCATTTCCTAAAGCATTGGTGTTCGTCTTATAGATCAAATATTTAAAATTATGAAACTTTGAGTAAAATTGACTTTCCAGGGAGATCCAGCACGTGTATCTGCTCTCTCCGCCGTCCTTGGCACAGATTTCCTTCCCACCGTGGGAAGCACGAGGGAAGGGAGCAGAGCTCTGTCTCTGGACCGGCCAGATCCGCGTTGGAGTCTGTTTCCTGTCTGTGGGCCAGTGGGCTAGTTACTTCACCTCTTTGTAGTAATCTGCAGAATAATTTATTTCGTGGCGTGCCTGGGTGGTTCAGATGATTAAGTATGTGCCTTCGGCCTGGGCCTGGGATGGAATCCCGGATCGGGCTCCCTGCTCGGTGGGGAGTTTGCTTCTCCCTCTCCTGCTCCCCCTGCTTGTGCTCTGTCTCTCTCTCTCTCTCTCTCAAATGAATGAATAAAATCTCAAAAGAATAATTTATTTCATTTAGCAACTTTATTCGTAGCATATATTTTCTGAATGTTTACTGTTTGCAAGGCAGTCTTCTGAGTTTGTGATAATAGCGGTGGTGCTTGCTTTTACGGGGTATCCCATGTGCCAAGGTTCTCTTGTCTGTGACTGTTACACATTTGCCCTCTTTCCCTGGGTCTGTAGCTCACTTCCCTTGCACTTAGCAGGGCTTTGGTGACAGCCAGATCTTACTTGTATGCAGACTAACACATTGTTTAAAAGAAATAGTGCATTTTTGAAAGAGTAAAAAATGATCAGCAGAAACATCTACCTGTTTTAAGTGATCTCTCCTTGACCCTTGTATGGTAGTCTGTAAATGCTAGCTGTATTTATCATCTTGGCAGTCAGATGCTGCATTTTTCTAGCCATCTATTAGCTGTTCCGTCAGAGGGGACAGTTGCAGTCTGGGTAGGGACTGGTCAGTGGCACTGTGATCTTAGAGAGCACAGTCATACCTTACCCTTGTACAGAATGTTCCTTTTAGCACAGAGAAAGTAGAGTGAGCATACATTTTTACTCTGTGTGCTCTTAGTTTAATTTTTTTGATCAGATATTTGGGAGGGGAAAGTAAGGGAGGAATGGAAAGATAATGCTGTTTGGACAGTATAAGAATTCATTTAGACACAACGTACTTAATGGAACTCAACCTAAAATCTTTCCAGTGCTGGATTGAACTGAGGTCTAACTTGTGAGCAAAGACCGGGTTCTCTGAGACATGGGTGGAAAGAAATATAAAGAAGCTGACCATTAGGAATATAACTTAACTTCTGAGTGAAGATGGCTCAGTGGTGTTCTGTGTGAACTGAAATTGACATACAGCAGTGACAACATTGTAAAGTCTCTCGGTGCCCAGGAATGATGACAGTGGCCTTGAAGGAGAGAGGCCACCCAGCAAGAACATGATCATGCTTGTTGTGGTGTTTACACATCTATGGAGATGACGCTGGGTTGTTTAGAAAGCCGAGAGGTCAGTAGTCTCAGATTTTTGCAATGCGTAGGGCTTTTCCTAATACTTGAGGTGCGGGAAAGGGCTCAGATAAGACACAACTCACGTTAACATGGTCTGTTTGTATCCAGGTAGTATCCTTTTGGCCATTTTTCTTTTCTTTCTTTTTTTTTTTTTTAAAGATTTTATTTATTTATCAGAGGGGGGGGGAGAGCGAGCACAGGCAGACAGAATGGCAGGCAGAGGCAGACGGAGAAGCAGGCTCCCCGCTGAGCAAGGAGCCCGATGTGGGACTCCATCCCAGGACGCTGGGATCATGACCTGAGCCGAACACAGCTGCTTAACCAACTGAGCCACCCAGGCGTCCCCTTTTGGCCATTTTTCAAATAGTTATGTTTTTTTGTCATTTTTACAGTGTTGAGTGATGCCTGTGGAACAATAAACATTTCTAAGTATCATGTATAACATTAACTATACAGTAAGTTTGGTTAAGTTTCCACAGTCATTTTTTTAATTTGTCTAATTTCATTTGTCTAATTTACATAAATAAGCCAATTATTTGGGTATTCCCTCATCTTTTCTCTGTACCCTTTTTCTTAATTTCCCTTCCTTCTTTTTCCATTTAATTGAGAGTTGGCTGTTTTTGATTTTTCAAGTCATACAACCTATTCTCCAAATCCTTCCTCTCCTTTGACTTCTCATGTGACACTTTTTTCCTGACCCCTTAAATTTAGAAAGAAAATTGTTCTTATGATGCATTATGCAGACTGTCCATTTGTTTCATTTTGATCTGTCCCCACCAAATTTAAGGTGGTTTTTAAAGATTCAAAAACTAGCAAGAAATATAAAAAAAGATGTAAAATAAAATCAAAGGCCCAATATAAAAATCAAATATTTGCTTTCAGTGGAGCATAAATACTTCTCTAAACTTCATATTAGGTGGTGCAAATAAATTTATGCCCATAACTTATAAAAGCAAACACGCTTTTGTTTTAAGGAAAGTGCAGTTCCTTGACACTAAGATTAGAAGGAAGTTTCTCCTCAGAGGCTCTACAAACAGGCTGGCATCGTGTGGAATGAGCCCTGGCCGCACTACAGTGTGCTGTGGGCGCACCAGTGGATTTCATGGCGCCCCTCTCTGTAGGCCAAACGGAGCGCCTGGGGGACCTCAAGTAGAGGCCCTTCTGGGTGGAGAGGTGAGGACCATTCGAAACTGAGTCTGAACTAAAAGAGGAAGAGATTTTGGACTATTGAGAAGGATAGAGGTAGTGCATATCCTTCAGTCAATCTTCTATCAATATTCCTTCTCTGAACTTTTGGTTGAGGAACAGAGTATGTATCTATGTTCACGCTAGTGCAGGAGAACTGGCAGTAAGAAGTTTTTTCAGAATAAATATGAAGCTGCACTGTGTTTGAAATTCTGTTTGTTGGTGCTTCCTATCGGAGGTGGAGAGAGAGAAGGTGGTCTTGCTCAGGAAGATTATGGGGCTACTCAGGCGGCCCCTCAAAGGGTGTTACTACGTTGGCAGGCTCATTGGCAGGCCTGCTTCTCAAACTCAATTCGATTACCAAACTTGCAGATAAGTGAGTTCAAGGGAACTGTTGCTAACCAAATATGGGATCAGACAGAAATAGAAACAATGCTTGTTTGTGCGAACCTGTCATAAGAAATGTACTTGCATGGTAGACGAGAATCCTTGACCGTTCCGCAGTACGCATTCGTGCTTTAGGAGAAGCCAAATTATAATCAGAAGAGTTGCTTAATGACTCTTCCTTGGTCAAGGCCAAGAAAATGAGTTAATTGTGCTAATGGTCAGGACATACCTTTTCTGCTCACTAAAGTATATTTTGCCCTGAACAGTCCTGGGCACCTCCTGAAAATTTTTGTTTTCTAGGCTTCCCTTTCCTATTCTTAATCTAGGAACTGTCCTCTAAAAACACTGTTTGCTACTGACAGAGAAACCTTGGTTAAGTAGGCTACTTAAAAGGTGTTATAAATAAGGGAAAAGTTTGATATTTGATATTTGGATTATGTGTGAATTTCACCTCCTCATTTTGTTCTTGTTTGCCAACCTGTTAAGGCGTAGTTAGCTCTCAGTTAATAAATATGGCTATCTTGCACAGTTTTCACTGCTTTGCCAGCGTAAAAGAACATATCTTAAAGTGCTGCCTGTAGGCAGCAGTTCAGATGGTAATTTTAATGCATATGACAGGTGTACACATGCATATTAAATTGCTCTGGTCGCTTAATGGTTATATTTTGGCATTGTAGTCAAATTTGATACTCCTATCCCGCCTTTCTTCTTATGTTCATTCGGGCAGGTGTTGGGAGTGCTAGAAGCAGAATACATAGCCCCTTGAACAACAATATGCTTTGAAAGTGATCACTTTAATGCAGACATGAAAATTACTTGTCAGCATGAAACCAGGGTTTAGGGGCCTGGAATGATTGAAATTCATTAGGTGGAGGGCCCAGTGGTATTTAGGACAGTTGGCTGTTTGAAAAAAGAGATTGTGTGTCAGGATCATTCCTTATGCCTTACACAAAAATGAGCTCTGGAGCGATTAAAGATTTAAATGTTTAAAGAAAAACTCAAAAAAGTACTAGGACGAAAGTAGGAATAATTTTACTTTAGTTTTAGAAATGGAAAGCCTTTCTGACATGACACACAACTCATAATAAGATTTGATAGGTTTAATTGTGTAAAAATATGTGAGGTTCTACCTGCCAAAAGAATCTACAGATATAAATAAACTATGTAATATGTGGAGAAAATACTAGCAGCCTATATGATAGAGTTAATTTTTTCTTAATATGTTAAATACTTTTAGACATCCAAAACAAATGACAAGTATCTCAGTAGAAGAATGGTCAAAAGTATGAATAGGCAATCGCTTAGGGCTGTGAACAAATTTTTGAGCCCTGATGAAGATTCTCCGCCACAAAGACAGAACCTCCTTCAAGTTAGGAAGATAAAAACTGAAATGAAAGATGCTTTCGGTGGGGTAATGGGGAAGTTAACATGTTAGCTGGGAGAAGAGAGTCGAAATCAATTTGGCAATTACGTAGAGGTGATTTATGAGTGTCTTTTATATACTAGGTAACTTCATTACTTTAAAGGAGGAAAAAATATTTAAAATCAGGAAGTAGCTCAGTAGTGAGGGGATTCCTGCTACTCCTGCCCTGCCGGGTGGGACGGCAGGCGGGTGATTTGTTAGCCCCCCCCCCCCCCCCCCGGCTTGTGTGGTGATCATTAGTTTGTTCCAAGACTAGCGTCTCACAGGTGATTGAAAGTCATCTGTTGTGTTAACTCACTTTTCCTTGTGCTCCCGCACAAACATGAATAAGCGCGTCCAGCGTCCTGATGAAGGTACCGTTTTGTGGTGGTTTGAAGCCGCACCCGAATTTTTTAGCATTATGGGAATTTCCATTCTGATTCAGAGCTGAACTCTGGAACTTGTGAGTTCAGGGACTCCTTGTTTTGTAATGAAGTTGTCACCCAGGAGATAGGAGTTAGCCAGCAGTCTCCTGTCCTGTTTCTCATGGCCGCAGAAAGCAGTGACCTCCACCCGGCCGCTTCCTCTCTGAGACCTCCTTGTCTTCTCCAGGCACGACTGCAGATGGTCTACAGAATCTTTTTTCTCTGGTGCCGCGTGAAATAACTCCCCTGTCTATCTATCTGTCTGTCTGTCTAGATATTTATTTATTTTTTATTTATTTATTTATTTTTTTTAAAGATTTTATTTATTTATTTGACAGAGAGAGATCACAAGTAGGCAGAGAGAGGAGGAAGCAGGCTCCCTGCCGAGCAGAGAGCCCGATGCGGGACTCGATCCCAGGACCCTGAGATCATGACCCGAGCCGAAGGCAGCGGCTTAACCCACTGAGCCACCCAGGCGCCCCTGTCTAGATATTTATTTACGAAGATTTTATTTATTTGACAGAGACACAGCGAGAGAGGGAACACAGCAGAGGGAATGGGAGAGGGAGAAGCAGGCTTCCCACAGAGCAGGAGCCCAATACGGGGCTCAATTCCAGGACCCTGGGATCCTGACCTGAGCTGAAAGCAGACGGTTAACGACTGAGCCACCCAGGCGCCCCGAAATAACTCCTTTAAAAAGGAGTAAGAAATCTCCTGTTTCTAAGTACAGCTGGCTTGTAGACGTAGTGGTATCAGCAAAGTTAATTGAGCGGATGCAGTGATGCTGTTAACAAGGATTTTAAAGCAAGATTTGCTATAGGTAAATAAGTTAACAGCAAGTTTTTTTGCTTGAGCTGAAAAATTAATTAACAATCTCAACTGGTGGTATTAGCCTCACAGAATTGTTCTGTGTTAAAATAATTTATCACGGTTGTTTTTAGCTCATGTGCCAGCCACTGTTTTCTGTTTATTGCCTCATTTAATCCTACTTCAGCACTACCACATGTATACTGTTTTCTGTGTTTTAGAGATGTGGAAACTGAAGCACAGGGAAGTTACGTAATTTTCCAGTGTTAACTGGGAATTGATGAACTTAAGTTTAAAATAATTTGAGAGTATTGCTTCCAGTTTTAAGCTAACTTTGCTTGACTTCCTTATTTGATTGTTTAAGGAAGATATTAACAGCAGAAAATCTGTTACTGTCGATTGCTTTTCAAGATTTGGAAATCTGTTGAGTGGTAAAATATTTTTAGGGACAGTCGTACATTGAAGGGCTGCTTACTCTTTTGCACTTGTGGACACTTGTACTGTGGACATTAATTGTGGCTGGAAAGTAAGAACCAGCTTTAACACTTTTAGTTTGGGGCATTGAGGTTTCAGTTCGGAGCTGTTCAGCCTATCTGGTCACCGTCGGAGTAAGTGCCATGAATGCAGCTTTCAGCACTACACAGGGTGATAGAAACAACAGGACAGGGGCGCCTGGGTGGCTCAGTGGATTAAGCCGCTGCCTTCATCTCAGGTCATGATCTCAGGGTCCTGGGATCGAGCCCCGCATCGGGCTCTCTGCTCAGCGGAGAGCCTGCTTCCTCCTCTCTCTCTCTCTGCCTGCCTCTCTGCCTACTTGTGGTCTCTCTCTGTCAAATAAATAAAATCTTAAGAAAAAAAAAAAAAAGAAGCAACAGGACATGGATGTCTTTGAAAAGTATGTGTGTTCAGCTTTCTGGTCTGGACTTTGGAAGAGCTGTTTGCCCTTGATGATTCTGAAAGATGGTTAACGTTAGTATTTGAAAAACAGAATGAAAAGCTCCTGGTGGGGGCACCTGGGTGGCTCAGTGGGTTAAGCCTCTGCCTTCTGCTCAGGTCATGATCCCAGAATCCTGGGATCGAGCCCTGCATCGGGCTCTCTGCTCAGCAGGGAGTCTGCCCCCCCCCTCTGCCTGCCTCTCTGCCTACTTGTGATCTCTGTCAATAAAATAAAATAAAATCTTAAAAAAAAAAAAAAGAAAAGAAAAGCTCCTGGTGTAAGAACCCAAATCACAGAACTTTCTTACACTGGAGTTATGTTGAAACAGTAAATGCTTAAGTCTATCCCACAGGATGGTCTGGGCTCTAGAATTGACTCGATTTTGTCCTGAGGTAGATGAGAAAAGCAAATGGATGCTTTTTTTCCTGTAGCTTAACTTTTACTTATGTACCTTTTATGTAAACTTAATCCAGATCAGGAGCCACAACTTAACTGATGTATGTGGACCCAACTTTGCATATTTGGAATTGTTACTTGTTTTCAAGCAGAGTAACCAAAAAAATGAAATATCTTCATGAGTTTGTACTAATTGTTTTGCTGTGAAATGAAACTCAGATGTAGTAATATATTTATGATTCTTGCTTTGGATAGGATAAATATATCTCTACATGAATAAACAATTCAGAAAATGGTATATCAGTCCTGCTTATTAATATGCAAACATAATGAGTATATTCTCTCTCTCTCTCTCTTTCTCTCTCATTCTTTAGTCTCCCAGAATGAGTGCTTTTTTTCTTTGAGTTGAATCTTGAGGAATTTTCTGAGTTGATCCTTTATTCTTGACTGCCTCTATGTAACTTACAATCCCTGCTTCTGCTTTTGTCTCTACTTTGTATTTTAACGTGAAGCATTATTTTATGGTAATTAAAAATACTGGCCCAAGAATCTGACAAATTGATGTTTGAATACCTCACCAGTAACTTTCTTTCTTTAGCAGATATTTCATGCTTATTATGTGTCAGACATTATTTTAAGCACCTAAAAGAAAGAAAAAAAGAAACTAGGCTCTGAGAATTTACCTGTAAAAATCCTTCCTTACATACCTATGTTTAGGATTAAATGTAATAATGTACATAAATTGCTGAGCACATTGCCTAGTAATTGGAATCCAAAAATTTTTCCTACCCCAGAACCTATTAATTTATATAAGCTCTTTCTTCTTACTATTTTCAGATCTTATGATGACTTGGAACCTCCTGATAAAAACGCAAGTGTAAACAAGTGCTATAATTTTTAATGTGTCATACAAAGTTACAAACATACAAAGCAAATGATTATCCATATTAAAAAAAAACTCCTTTGATTATAAAATGTTGTAAACTGTGGAAGACAAAATTTTTCAATAGCAAATAAAACAAAGCCAACAACATATTTAGTGTTACATAATTTTTATTCTTTTCAAAGTGGGTTTTATTTTCCATTTTATTTTTTTTTAAAGATTTATTCCAGGGGTGCCTGGGTGGTTCAGTCAGTTGGGCGTCTGCCGTCAGCTCAGCTCAGGCCATGATCCCAGGGCCCTTCCTGGGATTGAGCCCCGAGTCGGCCCCCGCTGGCTCAGCGGAGAGCCTGCTTCTCCCTCTCCCTCTGCCCCCGGCCTCCTGTTTGTGCACACTCTCTCTCTCTCTCAAGTAGATAAATAAGATCTTAAAAAAAAAAAAAAAAAAAAAAAGATTGATTCCAGAGAGAGACAGCAAGTGTGCATGTATGAGTGGGAGGAGGGGCAGAGGGGGGGTAACAGATTCCCTTCTAGGCCCAGACAGGTCTGCTTCTCTCAAACGAATAGATAAAGTCTTAAGGAGAAAAAAAAAAAAGACTAGAGAGTGTACTGTGGACCTTTGAAAACCCTGTGGGCTAGGTGCCTAGCCCTCCCCCTCCCCCAAGAATTTTGCTTCCCCCCAAACTTTACTAGTAGCCTACCTGTTGATTGGAAGCCTCATTGAAAATATAAACAGTTGATTGACGTGTATTTTATATGTTATGTGTATTATATACTGTATTTTCAGAATAAAATAAGCTAGAGAAAAGAAAATTATAGGGAAGAGAAAACACATTTACAGTACCATACGGATATTTATTGAGAAAAACTCTGCATATGGGTGGGCCGGGCCAGGACAGGAGTGAGGGACCTCGGCTGGGGAATAGCAATGTTCTGCAGCCACTGGTGGCCTCGGCTCAGCAGGGGCAGCTGCAGGGCAGCCTGACGGACAAGGGCTCCCAGACAGCCCCATCTGCCTGGAGGGAAACCACTAGCCCATGGCCATTGGCAGCTTCGGCTGCACATTAACGTGTTGGCTTCTGGGAGACCTCCAGACTGGGTACCACACCGCGCAGGGATTGATGCCTTGCTGGAAGGGGCGCCAGGTCCACAGCTACCGTGTTCCACAGCAGGGAGGACTGGGGTGGGGAGTGGGGCTCTCCTACTCAATGCAAACCCTTCCCCTGGGCTCATTCCTCTACGTTAGCCCAGCATCTTGCCCACC
The DNA here is from genome assembly GCF_964662115.1 of Mustela nivalis. NCBI lineage: Eukaryota > Metazoa > Chordata > Mammalia > Carnivora > Mustelidae > Mustela > Mustela nivalis. The sequence goes on along the minus strand of NC_139035.1, from coordinate 5,218,536 downwards.
AGCCACTTAGCACATGGGGGCTCCCAGGAGATGCTGATGGCCTCCCCAGTACTTAAAGGGCAGCAGGTGTGATCCCTCTACCAGGTGCCTAAGAGTCAGCCCTGTGGAGACAAGTGGGCACTTGTAAACAAATGCCATGTGTTTTTGCTGTCAACTCTTCAAAACAAACAAAAATCCGTGTGAAAGTGGATCCACTCAGTTCAAAGCCATGTTGTTCAAGGGTCAAGAATGGAGTGTTGGACAGAAGTCATAGCCATTGTAGCCTAATTACAGAAGTGCTATCCCATTTTTTTTTTTTTTAAGATTTTATTTATTTATTTGACAGACCGAGATCACAAGTAGGCAGAGAGGCAGGCAGAGAGAGAAAGAGGAGGAAGCAGGCTTCCGGCCAAGCAGAGAGCCCGATGCGGGGCTTGATCCCAGGACTCTGGGATCATGACCCGAGCCGAAGGCAGAGGCTTTAACCCACTGAGCCACCCAGGCGCCCCATCCCATCTCTTTTGCACTGTTGTGTTAGAAGCAGATCACTTGGTGCAGTCCACACGCCAAGGGGTGGGGGATACACAAAGGCACCAGGAGCAGGATTTGGGCTCATGTGGGCCCAGCTTAGAAATCTGTCTACCATGGAAGCGTCAATAATTTTTAAGGGTGTAAAGGGGCCCTAAAATTTAAAAAAGTTAGAGTACTGCTAATCTAGACATACTAAATTGATAGACTATGTCTGGGAAATAATCCCTTCCATAAAAAGGTATTTTTTGGGAGTCCGATCTTGGGCCTGCTGAGTGAAAATGAAATGAGGAAAGCCTCTGATTTTTATGTATGTCATTTTCTGAAGAGAGGGATGAATAAGTATTACATATTTTACATAGCAGTTTTCTAGCAACATCTTTTAGGAAAGGACACAGCGTAACAGGAAGAATAGCAGATGTTGTAAAAGCCGGAACATCTCTGAAATTTGTCATACCGGCTTTGAGAACACAAAGCGCAATTTTGTCCCAGTCACTGAAACTTCATGTCATTGGTAGGAGGAGAGAATGCAGTTAATTAGGGTACCTGACCGACAGAGGAGAAATAGCATCTAACCAACATTTGTGTTACCCTGTGGGACCTGAGAAGCCAGAGTGCTTGCGTTCTCAGCCAGATTTTGAAGAGGTTCCACTCCCCAGTTGCCACTGTTATTTCAGTGGTCTTAATCTCTAGGGACAAAAATTTTGTTATCTGGTAAATGGGGCCATTTGTTTTCGGACTTCAAAATGTCTTAAGATGCTCTGCATTGGGGTAGAGAGAGAATGAATTACCAAAGCTGTGATGAATCTTGCCATTTAAAAAGGAATGGATGTGAATGATCTTGTTCAGTCTAAGTGACTGATACACACAGTTTCACAATAAAATCTTACCACAATTTTTAGAAATTATTTGGGTCCTATAATGGATTTTAGCCATACTGGAATTTGTCTGGAACATTTTAGCAACCATTTAAAAATTATTACCCCAAATTCCTTCTCTTTGAGAATTGAGTTCAAGAGTTGCATGCGCTTCTGACTGAGGGGCCAGCTGGGAACCCCTGGAAAGATCTTTAAAATGTTTATGACTCTTGGTCTGGAGATGGTAAGTTTGAGCCCCACAATGGGTGTCGTGATTACTTAAAAATAAAATCTTTAAAAAATGTTTTTCATTTCAGAATATGAAATATAGTTAGATTTTTGGTTTGGGAAAGCCCTCTAATGACACTGCTAATGTACCTCAGTTATAGCAAAGGACAGAACTTGGTTTGTTTTTCTCGGGCTTACTACCCAATAGAAGAAGATTAAAACAAGCATAAATTAGAATGTAAGTATGTAGTTATTAAACTAACGCATAATTTGGTACTAAGAATCCTACTGGCTAGAGCAAAGAAAAAAATGTTCGAAGTTCTGAACTTTGCTTGGGGAGGCTGGGAGTCAGGGTACAGTAGCGTTGTATTCCTCAAGAAAAGCAAAACTTTTTCAGACATTTAGAATCTAAAAGGTATTTCTTGGCCCCTGGGTGGCTCAGTGGGTTGAATGCCTGCCTTGAGCTCAGGTCATGATCTCAGGGTCCTGGGATCGAGCCTGGCATCAGACTCCCTGCTCAGTGGGTTAAAATTTGAATTAAAGTAACCTTATGAAGATAGGTACTGTTATCACTGCTGTGGTTTGTAGACGAGGAAATGGGCTTGAGGAGCTGGGGTCATCCAGCTACCAGGAGGCAGAGCCAGGGTACAGACCCTTGACTTTGATCGCTCTAGCCACACGTGGCGCCACGTAACCATGGCACCTCCCTGATGAGAGTTGTTGGGGGAAGCAGTGCCTAAAATTTGTTTAATAAAGAATAAATAAAAGAAAATGTCTAGACTTTTTAGATCTGGAAGAGATCTAAGACTCTTCTCCCTTATTTAGAGAGGAGTTAAATTTCTTGACCCAAGGTCTTATAGTTAAAAGAAGACTCCAGATTTTAGATTTCCAAGTAAAATGTGTTTGCTTTTATTTAGTGACTTTTTAAAAATATTGAAATTTAGTGATTTCTGTATCTCCTAGCACTATGTGGAAAACAAGAAGACCCAATTTTTAATTTCCCTTTTGCTTTCCTGTTGATAGTTTCTTCTGTCAAGAGTTTTGTCTGTTTTTCATGGGCTAATAAAAATCAGGTGTTGCTCCTTTTTACAAAATTTTTTTTAAAGATTATATTTATTTATTTGACAGAGAGAGATCACAAGTGGCAGAGTGACAGGCAGGGAGAGAAGGAGAAGCAGGCTCCCTGCTGAGCAGAGAGCCCGATGCGGGGCTCCATCCCGCATCCCAAGACCTGGAGATCATGACCTGAGCTGAAGGCAGAGGCTTAACCCACTGAGCCACCCAGGCACACCTCACATCATTTTTTTGTTTTTTAAAGTATCGGGGCACCTGGGTGGCTCAGGTCATGATCTCCAGGTCCTGGGATTGAGCCCCGCATCCGGCTCTCTGCTCAGCAGGGAGCCTGCTTCTTCTCTCCCTCTCCCTGCTGCTCTGTGTACTTGTGCTCGCTCTATTAAATAAAGAAATAAAATCTTTAAAAAAAATGATGTGTTTATAACCTTAGTTGCCATTAGAAAATAAGTAAATTGGGTTGTGTGGGTGGCTCAGTCGGTTAAGTTTTTGACTCCTGATCTCAGCTCCAGGCTTGATCTCAGGGTGGTGGGTTCAAGCCCTGCACAGGTCTCCAAGCTGGGCATGGAGTCTACTTAAAAACAGCAACAAACCATAAGTATGTTGTTAACTGTGAACAAACGGTGCTTTAAATTTAATTCTAAATGTAACTTTGTAAGTAAATCAGGTTATATATGCATTATTCAATTTTTGTATCTCCAATTTTTAGAAAGAATTTGAATTTATAAAGGACCCCTATGAAACAGTGCATAAGCTTTAATAAATAAATTACATAAATTAATTTTCTCCTCCCAGCTTTTCCCTCTTGCAGATCTCTTCCTCTTTCCCTCTTTTTGTTTATTGTTAGAAAATTTTCTGAAAATATTACATCCCCCATTGAATTTGTTTTGAGCTATATAGTACTTGTGAGGCTTGTATTTTCTTAGTAGTTGGAACATGGGATTTTTGTAAGTTCTCTTTTTTTCCTGCCCCTAGTATGATGATCTAGGATATATACTCTACCATACAGTTAACTTCTCAGTAGGAATTCTGTTGTTGGTCAGTAATGTAAGTATAATAAATCTTTCTGACTTACTGGGAAAAAAAAGGAGCTTGGCTTCGATACTTTTTTTTACATATATATGTTGAAAAGGTGTGCTTAAAAAGTTAGCTTAAACAAAAAGTGCAGGTACGATGATTACAGCACACAATCAAACCGTTCATGTTTTGAATTGTTTGAATTTTGCTGCCTCTAGAGGTTTTTCAAGCTTTATGTAGAGAGAGAAGACAATGGACACTAGTCAGTTTCTGATCACCAGTGAGGGTGAAGTATCAATTTCTGGTAATAGAATGAACTAATATTTATGAACAGTTGTGTGGTTGGGAGTTGTATGTTTTACTTTACAATGTATATAACAGTTTTACTTCTTTTAAACCATTATCAGATTTATTTTGGAAAGACTTAGTTGTTTGAGTAATACGTGTTTAAGCTGTTTGAGTAATGTGCTTGTATATTCTGAATTTAGAAGCATTGCAGAGATTTGTGTGTGGTGATTCTTTGCAGCACAGTGCTCTTCAAGGACTTGGGGTGGTTATATGTTTTAACTTAAGAGTTTGACTGTAGCACATTTTATAAATGATAGACATTAAGTTAGTAGATGAACTTGTTTGCTGCCTTGCATAAAACAATCCTCTAGACTAGAATAGCTGATTTATTCATTTATTTTGACATTCATTGTTACCCATCTAGTACAGTGTTCTACTGATTTACATACATCACTTATTCTTAAACCCCCTGAACTTAAATTAGAAAAGATGGCTTCCATCCTGGAAGAACTCACAATTCAGTTTGGGGGAGGGGGAAGACAGATGTATCAGTGAAAATTATAATACCTTGTGATAAATATTGTGGGAATATAAACCCAAGCTTGCAAGTAGAAGAGACTCACTTAACGCAGGTGTTTTACAGGGAGGAGGGAGAGGAAGAGCCAGGGGAGATGTGGATCCAGAAGGCTAATAGAAATTAGGTTGGGAATCTAGGGGTCAGGGAAGTCTACTGTATTGTGGACTGAAAATGAGAACATCTAACTAGCATTTTAAGTTTTTAGCCAGAAGAATAGCTAACATTCCATATAGTGCTTATTATGTGCTGGTCACCATTCCAGGTATGTTCTGTGTATTAACACCTTTCATTTTCACACAACCTTATAATACATAGGTATTATAATTATATCCCCATTTTACGGATGAGGAAACTGAGGCACAGAAAGATGTGATAACTTGTCTAGGAAATAACATAGGTAGGAAGCTGTAGAGCTGGAAGTCAAAGTCAGCTGTCTGATTTCAGAGATTGGGCTTTTACTATGCAAGACGTTAAACCATGGGTTGCACTGGAAATAAACCCTTTTTAATTAACTTGTCTTACTGAATCAAGTATATTATTTTCATAAAATGTGAAGCAATGGATCCTGTCCATTTTTTTCCACTTTGGGAGGAATCCTGGACATCTTTATCTTCTTCTTGCCTCCAAACTTGCTCCAGTTACCAACCCTTTTAAACCTCAGCGGGATCCCACTTTGTTTCGGCTCCCTTGCATAACCAGCCTTTTCCATCTCGTTCCTTTTCTCCAAGCTGCTTTGAACATAATGTAAACTCATCAACTCCCTTCATCTGCTCTACACCTTTAAGTCCTTCCTCCACCCATTGAAATCTGGGTTCTAAAGAGAAGTTCATGGGGACACCTTCAGGATTGTGAGGACCGGCCTGTAGGGCTGTGCCTTCTGTTTTTAATTTTGCTAGCAGTGCTTGGAAGCCCAAAGTGTATGAGTGGAGAAGACAGTCAGATGGAATCTGACAGGCCTAGGAGCTTTGTTGGGATGTACAGCAGAATGACAAGGAAGCAAGGGAGTGGAAAATAGCGATAAGAAAGCCATTAATGGACCTTATGGTCTCCGTGGAATTGATATGGAACTGAAGAAAGGAGCCAATTAATGGTCTCAGGAAACATGGAGGGCAGGAGGTTTGCCTAACTAACTTGTTGAGTTGGGGGCTAGTAGATCTGTAGTGGGACTGAGGGAGTGACAGATCCAAGAGGAGTGGGGTTGCATTGCTAGGGTTTAAGGTGTTAGAGAAAGAAGAGCTCGGTGGTGGGGAGGGGGGTTCAGGATCTGGCTATAGGTGTGAACAGTTATTTCAGTGGAAGATACTCCTAACTATAGTATCATAAGTAAAGGAACTCCTAACTAAAGGAACAGTTATTTAAGTGGAAAATACTCATCCCCTTGGGTGCAAAGAGGCCTTGTGTGTTCAGTGAGCACTGTGATGAGAATGAATGCAGAGTTTGCAAAAATGCTTTCTATTATCTCTGCCCCTTGCTCGCTGTTAGATGAAGAAACTCATTTTATTAGTGGGGATGTGTTTACTTTTGTAATTGACATATTAATTTTGTTTGCATAGAATAATGCAAAGGCTTTAGTGACAAGGAACATTATTTGTACGATCAGATTGTTGTATGTGTCTTCTTTTTGATATATTTCCTAGCATAGCAGTATTTTGACCTTAACTGTCATTCTGGGCGATCTGTTCTGGCATTTTCTTTCCAAAAATCAAAGAAGGGAAAAGGATTTGAGATGAAGATGTGGATGGACACTCATCTTTACTAGTTCAGAGTGTTTGAATTATGCTGATAGTTTTGGGGAATGTTCACCTGGTTTGGGAAATACCGTTGTTTTCTTTTTGTTGTTCTTGTTTATAGGCTTTATCAGAATTTAAATTATGGTGTTTAAATTTTAGTAAAAATGGAAAATGATGCTTAATAGTACTTTTGTATTTGATGATGTCACCACAGGAACATCAGGGGAAAAAATGTAATCTTCTGTTTGAGAGAATTAGTTCATTGTCAGCCTCCCCCCAAAAGAATACGACTTTGGGGCTAAACATTGATGTACACAAGCAACAAAGGTAGTAGTACAGTCTGTTGGTTTTCTATGAGCTTTGGGCATAACTGTACCTTTAGTGGACTCTGGAAGCCCCCCCCCCCTTTATTTAAGTCAACAGAGTGGATCAGACAGACTCTAAAACATGGTTTCTTGTAACCTCATAAACAGAGGAAATCTAAGTGCCTGGTATTATGTGCTTCAGTTTTCTGGTGTTATTTTAAAAATATATCTTAATAATACCCTGTCTACTTTTATTGTAAGTTATTTTATTTCTTCAAATTTTGTTACCTTTCCTACTTATGTTTGGATTAGATTAAAAATGGTACACATACAAAGACTTTATTTTGCTAAGATTCTGTAAAAATAATTAATGTTATTGTAGTAGCTTCAGAACTGTGTACCTTAGGAGATCAGTAAAGATGTATAACCAACTCAACAGTTTCAGGTAATAGATTGATGTGTGTATGAAAGAGTGACCTATTTTAAGAAAATCTCATGAGCAGACTATGAGGTTTTTAGCTTTAAAACTAATCTTGGATTCATTTGTCCCTCAGAAAATTAGAGCCAATATTTATCAGTATTTTCCTGAGTATGGAGAGAAAAGAGTTTAGAGAGAGAGTTTTAACTAATATTAGTGGGAAATTTTAATTTGATTTTTTTTTAAGATCTTATTTATTTATTTGAGAGACAGAGATCACAAGTAGGCAGAGAGAGAGAGAGAGAGGAGAGGAAGCAGGCTCCCTGCTGAGCAGAGAGTCCGATGTGGGCCTCGATCCCAGGACCCTGGGATCATGTCCTGAGCCGAAGGCAGAGGCTTAACCTACTGAGCCACCCAAGCGCCCCTAATTTTGATTTTCTTTCATGTTTTCTCCATATCAGGTACTAGGAAAATAACATTTTTCCATTAAAAGATCATACCTCTTAAAAGTTCCCCTGGTTTGACAGCCTGAGCTTGTGTCCTGACCATAGGATGTTTCCTGCTTGACATAATAGGCTTTGCAGAGTGAGTGAAGACACCCTACCATTTTTGTCATCACTGAATATATGGTGTGACAGGCTTCATGATGTATAGTGTAAAATGATTTTCTGTATTTTGTCATTAAGAGACAAGGATGGGAGAATAGATATGACATAAGATAATATTAAACTTTTCCTGTTTCTTCTGGATACACTGATTATTTAAGTCAGATGTATTTCTTTTCTAAGGGTTGGCAATTTTCTCCATTTTTTAAATGTGTTTTCTTATCTTTTTATGTCATAACAAGATCCCTCTGGATGCTTCTACAAATAAAGGCCATCCTGTTTGCTATTAGGATTATCTGAACAGATCTCCAGAGAGTCTATATTTAGAACCAGTAGTTCAGGTTTCATGTGTTATGTCTTTGCAAATGAGGAGAAGCACAGATGTTTGCAGTTTCTTCGTAGAATATACCTGCAAAACAGCAGTCCCCACCAAATCTTCCCTGAAAGACTTGAGGAATTCAAGTGCGCTTTTCCAAAGTGCTATCCAAATTTAATTCCTGTATAGTTTTCCATATTGAAGAAGCCCATGCAGGAATGGCTAATAATGAAATTTTGTAGGGGGACCTGAGATCCCCAGATCTGTTTCCAGTGTTAGTTTTTTCTCACCGTGAAGGGGAGCTAGCACCATAATAAATTCCATTGTTGATAATTTGAGAGCACTAACCAGATAATTATCTGTATTCTGTGTAATTGTGTAGTTAAGTTGCAGCTTTAAAAAAAAAAATTTTTTTTTTTTTATAAACGTATAATGTATTATTAGCCCCAGGGGTACAGGTCTGTGCATCGCCAGGTTTACACACTTCACAGCACTCACCATAGCACATACCCTCACCAATGTCCATAACCCCACCACCCGCTCCCGACCCCTCTCCCCCAGCAACCCTCAGTTTGTTTTGTTAGATTAAGAGTCTCTTACGGGGGGTGCCTGGGTGGCTCAGTGGGTTAAACTCTCTACCTTTGGCTCAGGTCATGATCCCAGCGTCCTGGGATCCAGCCCTGCATCAGGCTCCCTGCTCAGCGGGGAGCCTGCTTCCTCCTCTCTCTCTGCCTGTCTCTCTGCCTACTTGTGACCTCTGTCTGTCAAATAAATGAATAAAATATTAAAAAAAAGAATCTCTTATTGTTTGACTCCCTCCCGATCCCATCTTATTTCATTATTCTTTTCCTATCCCCCAACTCCCCACGTTGCATCTCCACTTCCTCATATCAGGGAGATCATATGATAGTTGTCTTTCTCCGATTGACTTATTTTGCTAAGCATAATACCCTCTAGTTCCATCTATGTCGTTGCAAATGGCAAGATTTCATTTCTTTTGATGGCTGCATAGTATTCCATTGTATATATATATATATACCACATCTTCTTTATCGATTCATCTGTTGATGGGCATCTAGGTTCTTTCCATAGTTTGGCTGTTGTGGACATTGCTGCTATAAACATTTGGGTGCACGTGCCCCTTCGGAACACTACATTTGTATCTTTAGGGTAAATACCCAGTAGTGGGATTGCTGGGTCAAAGGGTAGCTCTATTTTCAACTTTTTGAGGAACCTCCGTGCTGTTTTCCAGAGTGGCTACACCAGCTTGCATTCCCACCCACAGTATAGGAGGGTTCCCCTTTTTTCCGCATCCTCGTCAGCATCTGTCATTTCCTGACTTGTTGAGGTGGTATCTCAACACTCTGACTGGTGTGAGGTGGTATCTCATTGTGGTTTTGATTTGTATTTCCCTGATGCCCAGTGATGTGGAGCATTTTTCATGTGTCTGTTGGCCATCTGGATATCTTCTTTGTAGAAGTGTCTGTTCATGTCCTCTGCCCATTTCTTGATTGGATTATTTGTTCTTTGGGTGTTGAGTTTGCTAAGCTCTTTATAGGTTTTGGATACTAACCCTTTATCTGCTATGTCGTTTGCAAATATCTTCTCCCATTCTGTCAAGTTGTCTTTTGGTTTTGTTGACAGTTTCCTTTGCTGTGCAAAAGCTTTTGATCTTGATGAAATCCCAGTAGTTCATTTTTGCCCTTACTTTCCTTGCCTTTGGCAGTGTTTCTAGGAAGAACTTGTTGTGGCTGAGGTCAAAGAGGTTGCTGCCTGTGTTCTCCTCAAGGATTTTGATGGATTCCTGTCTCACATTGAGGTCCTTCATCCATTTTGAGTCTGTTTTCATGTGTGGTGTAAGGAAATGGTCCAGTTTCATTTTTCTGTATGTGGCTGTCCAATTTTCCCAGCACCATTTGTTGAAGAGGCTGTCTTTTTTCCATTGGCCATTCTTTCCTTCTTTGTCAAAGATTAGTTGACCATAAAGTTGAGGGTCTGTTTTTGGGCTCTCTATTCTGTTCCATGTGTCTGTTGATCTATGCGTCTGTTTTTGTGCCAGAACCATACTGTCTTGATGATGACAGCTTTGTAATAGAGCTTGAAGTCCGGAATTGTGATGCCACCAACTTTGGCTTTCTTTTTCAATATTCCTCTGGCTTTGAGGTCTTTTCTGGTTCCATATAAATTTTAGGATTTTTTTGTTCCATTTCTTTGAAAAAATGGATGGGATTTTGATAGGGATTGCATTAAATGTGTAAATTGCTTTAGGTAGCATAGACATTTTCACAATATTTGTTCTTCCAATCCAGGAGCATGGAACACGTCCATTTCTTTGTGTCTTCCTCAATTTCTTATATGAGTACTTTATAGTTTTCTGAGTACAGATTCTTTGCCTCTTTGGTTAGGTTTATTCCTAGGTACCTTATGGTTTTGGATGCAATTGTAAATGGGATTGACTCCTTAATTTCTCTTTCTTAAGTTACAGCTTTTATTAGATTTGGTTTTTTACTTTTTTTGCAAACTCCGAACGCAAGGATGTTCAAAACTGAGCCACAAGTGCCCAAATGAGTAGTATTTCTGGCCAATAGAAAAGGTGGACAGTCCTCTGAGTGTAGCTGCATTGGGTGGTTTCCTTGCTCACAGCAGCGTCTACAGGGTGACTAGGTTATAGCTTTCAGTCTGATGTGTTTTGGCACTAGAGAAAAAAGGCACATATCCCTCTAGGATGGCATTTCTAATATTTCTTATGCCAAAGACTGTTGGCTGGCATTTTGCCAGGAGCCTTGGGTATTGACTGATTTATGTATATATTTAATTCAAATTTACATAATCTAATTGGGCCTTCGGGTTTTTAAGAAATGGCCTTGTTTTATTGCAGTACAGTTCATTACAATGCATATTTTTAAGTGGACTAGCCCAAAGAGCCCGTTATGATGAGTTTGCTAATGAAATATGTCTGAAACTCGGACAAACTTGATCATCACTTATGAGGCCAAGAGTTTCACTTCAGAAGGGAAGTGAATACTCACTTTTAATGGTTTGAATTATGCTTTTATTTCTCATCAGCCTGAGACTTTGTAGCCTCTGAGAATTTACTCCCTGGTACAATAAGTTATCATTTTATAGCCTCTCAGAATTTACTAACTCTCTTATACAATAAGGTGTCATTTTTTCCCCCCACTAACATGTTTCATCCTTTATTTTTCTAGTTCTTTTTTTTCCCAGAGTGAAACTTGGAACTATATTAAGGGTTTTTTTCTTTTTTAAAGTATTTTATTTATTTTAGAGAGAGGGAGAACGCGTGCGTGCATGATTGAGAGCCAGCACAGGGGCAGGAGTGTGAGCAGAGGGAGGGGGCGAGCCGACTCTGCGCGAAGAGGGAAGCCAGATGCAGGGCTCCATCCAGGGCCCTGAGATCATGACCTGAGCCAAAATCAACTTAACTGACTGAGTCACCCAGGTGCCTTTATATTAAGGATTTTTAAATTTTATTTAAAATTTTTAAAAAGATTTTATTTATTTGACAGAGAGAGACATAGTGAGAGAGGAAGCACAAGCAGGGAAGTGGGAGAGGGAGAAGCAGACCCCCCCTGAGCAGGGAGCCCCATGCGGGCTTGATCCCAGGACCCTGGGATCATGATCTGAGCCGAAGGCAGATGCTTAACGACTGAGCCACCCAGGCACCCCAAGGATTTTTTTATTTTAAAAAATAAAGTTCCTCTTAGATTTTTGTTTCCTTTTTAACTTGATGCTAGGTTTGTTTGTCTCAGTGTGGAAAAGAATAGAAAATACTGGCTGAAGGAAATTTTAATGTCTTTTCTGTATCACTTCATTTTTTACCTATTTGCTCCCTTCTTTTATGATTTTAGAAAAAAAATACGGCAACTTTTTTTTTCAAGACGAAAAATTTGGATAATCCATTTCAAACTAGGAAAATGCCTTAGTGTTCTTTTAAAAACATTGTATAAGATAAGAATATTGATCTTACTTAAAGGTTATAATGGAATACAGATAAAACATTTAGTAGTCTCACTTCTGGCTAGTGAAAATTTGAGCACCATAACATTCTTTAGCTGCTGTGTTCCTGAATCTCAGCTCCCTGAGGACAGCCGCCGAACCTCTTGTTCTCCTTATTAATATACCGAAACTAGTGTTTGGCCCTGAAGGTAGGCAGGAAATATTTATTAAATTGGATTTGACATAGGGAGTGGTTGTTTCTTTGAGTATTTAATTATAATTCATAGTAGAGCTGTGTTCCGTATCTTGATTCCCGCTGCATAGAAAGCTAATGCAGACAGTATTAGTTTTATTCATCGTTTAAAAACAACAAGTACTCCTGATCGTAGAGGACCTTGAAGCTGAAGTTAGAAACATTGGTCTTTGGCTTCAGCAACTGAGCATACAGGACAACGTTCTGTTTTTGATTATCAGAGGAAAACATGGTTCAGGTAGTTTTCTCATCTATCTTTTTGCTCATCCCCCTCACCCAGTGTATAAAAATTTTTATTTAGTTGGAATGCCTGAAGATGGTATGTTATGGTAATTTTCTTCCATTGGGTGATTTTTGGTAACTGTAATTCACAGCGATGTATAAGATTTACATTCTGTAACATTCCATAACGTTTATTGTTTCCCTACTGTCAGGAACAGTTTGAAGGACTGGATATATTTAATAGGAATTGTTTTCCTCAAGTAGATTATCACCTGTAAGTGGTTTTTGCCTGGAGAGATAGGTTAGGTAATGTTAACTGCCCTGAAGCTTTTTCGTAGTGCACAGGTCTGGGCCTGAACTCTGCTTTGGTGTGTCTGGTGTGGCGTAGGTTCAGGCATCTGTGCTTTAGAGCTTTTCGGATGATGCTAAGGCCTGTTTGCTTTTGAGAATTACTTTTACCTGCAAATAGGTGAGTGCGATAGATCGTTATAGGTGCTGTGAGCGAGAACTGTACTGGGTGTTGTGAGGGCACAAGGAAAGAAGTCCTAGCAGGTACCTCGGGAGAGGTTTCATAAAAGTGGAGACACCTTAGCTGAGTCTTGTTCTCCCAAGTGGTTTAGAGTTAAGGGAATCCCTTGAAGCCGCAGAGTAGCCCAGGCAAATTTCGATCTACAGAGCAAGGTGAGCAAAAAGACTGGTAAGAAATAAGTGATTAAGTTTTGGAAATTGCAGTAATTGGCATGATTAAACTATAAGGTGAAGATGGTAAAAAATAAGATCGTTTTTATACTACCAGAAACAAGGAGACATTAAAAAGTATTTTAAAGGGCGCCTGGGTGGCTCAGTGGGTTAAGCCGCTGCCTTCGGCTCAGGTCATGATCTCAGGGTCCTGGGATCGGGTCCCGCATCGGGCTCTCTGCTCGGCGGGGAGTCTGCTTCTTCCTCTCTCTCTCTCTCTGCCTGCCTCTCTGCCTACTTGTGATCTCTCTCTGTCAAACAAATAAATAAATAAAATATTTTTTTAAAAACGTATTTTAAAAAAAGAAAAAAAAAACAAAATATAAAGAAGGAAGAATAAGATTGGACTTGAACTTTGGAGGGATACAGGTGACAGTATGGAACATGGATTTTGGGGTGGTGGAGACCGGAGGTGGGCGATGGGAGACAGTCTCAACACCTGGTCGGGAGCGGTGGGAAGGAGGCCTGCACGCAGGGAGGGGGGTGCGAGCAGCTGGGGGGGAAGAAGACTGAAGAAGAAGCTGAGGAGGTGGAGCCTTGGAGAATTTGTGAGTGACTGGATTCAGGAGATTAGGAGAAGACGGTGATTTCTCCCATAGATGGAGAGTGTGAGTGGTGGGCAGGAATGGAAGGGAAGGTTTAAAGGCTGGTGAAGTTTTGGAAGAAGATAGTGGGCTGGGGATGTAGCTGATGAGGGAGCGAAATGGCCGCGGGGCCTCAGTGGAGGGATTTACCTTGGGTAGGAGAAGGTGTAAAGAACATCTGTTTGGTGTGAAGCGTCTCACTCCTTCCCGCTCCCAGCTCCTGCCCGATGTGTGGCGCGACTCCGCTCTGGCATTTATGTTATGTCCCCCCAGGCGAGTGATCAAGTGACCGGGCAGCAGCTTCTCAAGTGAAGGCAGCTTCTGTTGTTGCTGGAGCAGAAGGGGAGGAACTGTCCTTGCTGAGCCTAAACCCGGGCCCACGAAGGGCATGGGCGGCTGCAGTCAGCTGGTACCGCATGGCGCCCAAGAGTGAGGTCGGAGTAAGAAGAGACAAGTTGAGCGGGAGGGAGGGAGAGAGGGAGACAGAGACGGAGGAATAGGGCCTTGAAGACGCTGCTTGAGGGTGGGTCGTCTGGTCTCCTGGCTATTCCAGTCACTTGGGCCACCCCTGCCCCCTTTTTTAACTTATCTGTCCATGATAGATTTCCTGTGCGTTGAAATTGATAGGCTCCTGAAGTGGTAGAGAAATGGTAGTGATTTGTTGTTGTTGAGACAGGAGAATAAATGTTGGAAATAACAGGAGTTCTAGCTGAAGAGTTGGTGAGCATGTTCACACCAAGTAACTTTGAGTTCCTAAGCAGGAAACAACTGAACTTAAGTGACTTGTTAGAGATCGGTCATCTGACAAGTAATAGCGAGACTAGAATTCAGATCTTGGACGTCCAGCTCAGTGGTTTTTATACCACATTATCTTACTTAGGCTAACAGGAGAGTTTAAAAAAAAAAAAAGTGATGGTCTTTTGATGAGCTGCCTGTGGATAAAGGGAGAGATGTGTCTCCCCCCACCCCCACCCCTTTTGGTGATGGTATTGGACAAACTCTTTGGGATACAGCAGTACAATGACTTTCCTGCTCCGAAGCGCCTCAGTGCATATCTATTGATGTATTAAGGTCTGGGTACACTGGTTACAGCTACACAAATCTTTATTTTGAGGCAGTCATAATTTTGAGTCGCTTCAGGGAGAGAGATACTTATAAAGCAGTAAAATCCTGTTTGAATGTGGCAGTGCCTTTTCACTGTCTGGATGTGCTTGTGGAAAATGTCTCCCTAGGACCTTTAATTTTGTTCCTAAATTTATAACAGAGCCACTTCCTGATGCTATCTAGTGCTCAGGGTACTTCTGGTGATAAGATTGTTATTAAGTTGGGTAGGTGAGCTGGAGACTGTATCCTGCAGGGAGCCATTTATTGTTTTGTACAGGAATAGGTAGTGCTGGGGATCATGTCTCATTTTGGGCATCAAATGGTCTCTCACTTTAAAATCTGACACTGGCACTACTTTTTCTTTGATTTAAACAGAAAAACCAGCAAATGCTCATATGCGCATGAGAAAGATAACTTAAAAACAACCTCTTTTGAGGCATTGGCAATATTTTATTTGTTCTATGGAAAATAAAAACAAGGAAGAGCACTACAGTAACATTATATACACCTGTGTCCAAATGATGAGAAGTAGATGGCAGTTTGGTCCAATGTCAGTTACTATAGCTCTTTCCCCTAGAAAAATATCTTTCTTTTGAGCCCCAATATCGATTTTTAGTTGGAAATGTTAGAAATATATAGGGCTAAGAATATATATATAGTAGCTACAAATCTGAAGAAATTGGCTGAGAAATAAAACAAAAGCTTTATTAAGGACTGTCTGAGGCAGAAGAGTATTGGAGAAATTGGAAAATGCAGACTACAAATGATTGGCTTTCTAGGAAATACTAAGGGATCCCTTGAGACGAGACTCTGGCGACTGGTCCTAATGATACCCTCGTGCGTTGCTCACTGGGCCGAGCTGTGTTACCCTCTCTACGCACAGGAGTCTTGGGATGCAGATGGTGTTTTTAACCATCGTTTTACAGAAGAGAAGTCCTGAAATTTAGGTTAAATACCTTGCCCAAGGTTTCAGAGCTAAGCTATAAATACTGGACCTGAGATTTGAACACAGGCACGTAGATTCTCATGCTCCACTCTTAATCAGTAGGCTCTGCTGCCTCCAGGTGTGTTGTTAACTCCAGAAGTGACCACAGAGGGAATGCACCTCATTTTGAAAAAGATTTTATTTTCTTTTTTGAGAGAGAGAGAGAGAAAGAGCGAGCAAGCACGAGAGCAGAGAGGGTTAGAGGGAGAAGCAGACTCCCCATTAAGCCAGGAGCCCAGTGCAGGGCTTGATCCTGGAATTTGGGGATCATGACCTGAGCCAAAAGCAGACGCTTGACCAACTGAGCTACTTAAGTGCCTCAAATGTACCTCATTTTTTGCTATTTCTCATGGCTTGGGTATGTCTCCATCTCTTGAGGGCTGTGACTTTAGGGACAAGAATCAGCAACTCCTCCCCATTATATTTCTTTCGTATTTCTTCCTTTTCTGAATGTGATCCTTAGGCACTCTTTGGTATCCTGGCTGTTACCTATCTCTGTCCTTTATTTCCTTCATAGCACTTACCGTACGTTGCAAATCATTGTATAATTGTGTTTTCTTTGTTTTGTTTTTGTTTTTTCATCACTAATAATAATATCCTGTATTTATTGAGCCTTTCCTAGTGGTCTGGTTTGTTCTATATATTTTACTTCTATTATTATTTCTAACAACTCTTTTAGATAGATAACAGATAAGGAAACTAAAGCATGGGGAGTTTAAGAACCTGCCTAAATTTCCACAGCCTTCACCATGGCTGTTGCTCTTAATTAGAGGCTGGCAAACCTTTTCTGTAAAGGGCCAGATGGTAAATATTTTAAGCTTTGAGGCATTTCAAGAATATGATATAGATACTTTATAAAAATGGAGATACTTCTATAATAAGAGAAAAAAACATTTTCCATGTATTTCTAGTTACTGAAATTCAAAATACAATAATTGAGTAAAATTTTTTGTGATATGTCTATTTTTTTTTTTAAGATTTTATTTATTTAACTATCAGCACAAGCGGGGGGGGGGGGCAGCAGGCAGAGGAAGAAGCAGGATCCCCACTGAGCAGGGAGCACGACATGGGACTCCATCCCAGGATCCTGGGATCATGACCTGAGCCGCCCAGGCATCTTTGATTCAGGTCTGTTAATGAGGATAATAGAATTATTGGGGGGGGGCGGGTAACATTTCACTTAATTGGGGCTCAAAATTAGTGTCCTCTGTTATCAAATCAATTGAAATGTTCTTCTGTAAAGACCCTTTTTAGCCTGCGGACCACATGAAACAGGTAAGAGGGCAGATTTGGCTGCAGCCTGTAGGTCGCCCGCTCCTGTCCTTAGCTGCGGCCATGGCACTAACTGTTCAAGGCCGCAATTCTCTGTCGGGGGTGGAGATTATCATTACCTGGAAGCCTTAAATTAGAAGGCTCCAGTCATTATTCTGGGAGCTATAAACACAGTACAAATCTTTGCTTTTATGGAATTAACTGATGGTAAGTGCTTAGTAGAAAAATAAAACCGAGAAGGGAATATGGAACAGGGTGTATGGGGAGGTTTGAGATTTTAGGGAGGGTCTCTCTGGGAAGCTTGAAGCCCCTGGGTGCCTCTCCCCAGTGGCATTTCCTTTCTCCAAACCTGCAGATAACCATCATTCTTCATGCATATGTCGAACAACTCTACACAATGCTTTTAAAACATATGTATGTATGATAACATAGATTTTTCTGCAGTTTTTTACATGTAGTATTATTTGTCCAGTTTATTCACATTAATATGTGATGCTTTAATCCATTTGTGTATCTGTTATCTGTCACTTTGTGACAAGCCCCCAGACGTAACTGACTTAAAATAGCAACCACTGGTTCATGGCTCATGAGACTGTGGTCAGCCACGTGACTCGCGCATCAGGGCTGGGCTTGCTCCCGGCGTCCGGCCAGGTGCTGGAGTTGGCTCCAGTTTGGGCGGGTCAGGACGAGGTGGTTTCTGCTTCACATGTTTTATCCTACGGAAGGCTGGCCCAGTGTTGCTCTCCAGACAGTTGAGCGGGGTTATAGGAAAGCAAGAGGAAGTGTGCCTGGTCTGGAGGCTGAGGCTAGGAACTGGCACATTCTTTTATTAATGTCCATTTCTGATGTTCTCAGGTCTTGGCGCTTACACGCAGTGCTGCTGTGCGTGTCCTTGGGTACATGTGCTGCAAGAGTTTTGTTAAGGGGTGTGTATGTGCGTGCACGTGCATGGGTGAGAAAGTATGCATGTGCGCATGTGTACCGGAAGGGAGATTGTTGTGTGTTGTAGGGGATGCCTGCTGTTAGCTTGGTTAAGTATTACTGAGGGACTGGATCAGTTTGCAGCCCTAGCAGTGGCGTGGTTCCCGCTGCTCCCACATCTTTGCTGAGGAGTTTTCATTTTTGCCAGCCCCAGTGGCTGTGAAATGGTGTCTCATAGTGGGTTTAGTTTGTATTTCCTTTCTTATTAATGAGATAAGCACCTTTTCATATGCTTATTGGTCATTGTGTCTCTTCTGTGAATTGATAGTTAATATATCTTACCCATTTTTAATTGGACTGTTTTTTCTTTCATTGATTCATAGCAATTTTTTGGATTCCAATCCTTTGTTGGTATTATGTGTTATAACATCCTTTCCCAGTCTGTGGTTTGTCTTTGCATTTCTTTTTAAAGATTTTATTTAATTATTTGAGAGAGAGAGAGAGAGAGAGAGGGAGAAGGCCAAGCAGACTCTGTGCAGAGCCAGAAGTGGGGCTCAGTCCAGGACCCCGAGATCATGACCTGAGTAGAAAACGAGTCAGAAGCGTAACTGACTGCCCCCGTCTTCGCATTTCTTAAATGGACCTTGAGTAACAAGTTTTTAATTTTAATACTGTTGGATCTACAGCCTTTTCTTTCATGGTTTATACTTTTTATGCCTTGTATTTACTTGAAGTTATAAAGTTTATTTTTTTACTTTTTGGTCATAAATCAACTTGGAATTTATTATTGTGTATGGTATGAGGTCAGGACATTTTCATGGACGTGCAGTTCTTCCAGTGTGATTGGTTGAAAAATTTTTCCCTTTCCTCTGCTTTTATGCAATGTCAGCTCTGTCATACATTGAGTTTCTATGTGTACACAGGTTCTGCATTTCCTTTCATGTGAATTTCATATAATGTGAATTTCATATGTGTCAGGGAGGAAGACCTCCCTCTGGGTCCTTCCAACTGGACTTAGAATCAAATCGACATGAGACAAAGTAAAGGAGAAAATTAAATTTAATAGATGTACGTACGTACAGGGAATCCACAAGACATGAAATTCTGAAGACCAGCAACAGGAAGCTTCTAGGAGCTAAGGGAAAAGGGAGGGGCCTGAGCACAGGAAAGGGAGAAGACTCAGCAGAAAGGTGAATGGATATGTTTAGCAAAACAAGATTGTTCTATCATGCAGATGATGCAGTTCCTCCTTAATACTTCAGTGCCCTTGCAGGCTCTACTTCCCAGTGTAAATCAAGGCTGTTCTTACTACTTTTAACTCGAAATAATCTTTATGCCAAAGGGGCCCATTTTGGGGCAGCCTCCCCTGGGCCCCGACACAGTAGAAACGCCTAGTTTTTACTTTTGAAGCTGGTACTTTCTGTTTACTACCGTCACCCCCTGTGTCTGTGGTTTGGCTTTGCGTGGTTGCAGCACCGCGTGGTCAGCCGCGCTCCGGAGGCGCGTCGACATTCCGACTGGGCAGAGGGGCAGGAGTGGCCTGATGTTCTCCCGCAGCGCCTGTGCCACCCCCTACTCCGGAGGGTCCCATCCCGTGGGCATTTCTCCCCACATCATCAGTGCGATGTGCGAGTGCGGTACAGTGAGATACTCGAGAGAGTCCATTCCTACAACTTTGATTGCGACATGTTGTTACAGTTGTTCTGTTTCATTATTAGTTATTGTTAATCTGTTACTGTACATAATTTTTAAATGAAACTTTATCATAGTTAGGTATGTATGTATGTAAAGAGAATACCGTGTATGTCGGGATTCTGTATTATTTGAGGTTTCAGCATCCGGTGGAGGTGGTGGAACGTATCCTTCGTGGGTAAGCGGGGGGGGGGGGGGGTGCTGTTACAGTGTGTTAGTGCCTAGGTCATCCTGACTGAGTTAGTGTCCTTCATTCCTTTGAATAATAATAATCGGTCTTTTGGTTGCTCGCTCTGTGCTAGATTACTATACATGTTACTGATGCTTCGATGCATTTGTTCATTTGTCTCATAACCATACTAGGAGTGAGCTGTTTTTTGTTCTCCTTTTAGAGATGAGTAAACTGAGGCACAGAGGAGGCCTGATTAGTTGGGATTATGAACCCAGGCCAGCTGGCCCACAGGTCTCAACCTCAAACCACCACACCCTCTGCTTTTTCTCATTGAATGAGTTAAAAGTGACTCTTCTAATCTCAAACAGTTGAACATTGACTTCAAGTCAACTATACCCCATCTAAAATTTGTTCAGTTACTGATGCTTAAGGTGGTAATTATTAGACTGAGTCAGGCTGGGGCCATAAAGATTTATTTAGTTTGTTTTTAAAATTTAATTTGGCTTCCTAAATGGTCATCTTTGAGATTTCCCTTTTTTCCTGAGGAAAATGTAGAAAATGATTTTTTTTGTATTTTGGAAAATGCTGTGTTTTCAGATTTCTGGATTTTACATCTGAGGGCTAGTAGAGGACTTCTGTGTAAAGTGAATGGGGCCAGTGAGCATGTACATTTATAGGTCATTATTTTTTAAACCAAGATGTAGGGAGGATATGACTGTTGGAGCAACCTGAGGGAACACATTGTTTTGGATAATCTTGCCTCTTCTTGCCTGTCTAGCTGTGCGTTTCAGAAACACTCTTCGTCCCGGCTAGCCAGCTGTGGTCGCTCTGCTCCACACTTCCATGGCACTTGTTATCTATGCCAGCTCTTTTGAAATTCATAGTTTAGAATTTAATTGTTTGATAACATTTTTATTACTTTTCTGATTGCTGTGGAAATTGTCTTATGTTCCTAGCAATATAGTGATAAACTTCTTAGGACAGGGGTGGTATTTTATAGTTCTTATTAATAGTCTATACTGCCTCTTAGCACAGTAGTTAAATACAGTGCAGGTGCTTAATAATTGTGTGTGTGTGTGTGTGTGTGTGTGTGTGTGTGTTTAGAGAGGGAGTGGGGGAGGGCCAGAGGAAGAGGGAGAGAGAGAGAATCCCAAGCTGAGTGTGTGTGTGTGTGTGTGTGTGTGTGTGTGTTTAGAGAGGGAGTGGGGGAGGGCCAGAGGAAGAGGGAGAGAGAGAGAATCCCAAGCTGAGTGTGTGTGTGTGTGTGTGTGTGTGTGTTTAGAGAGGGAGTGGGGGAGGGCCAGAGGAAGAGGGAGAGAGAGAGAATCCCAAGCTGAGCATGGAGCCCAGCACAGAGCTCGATTTCATGACCCTAAGATCATGACCTGAGCTGAAATCAAGAGTTGGATGCTTAACTGACTGAGCCTCCCAGGCGCCTCTGTTCTTTCTTTAAATGCAACTCCGTGAACAAGACTGGAGTGAGAAGGGGTGTATTTATTTTCAACTTAAAATTTTTTAGTCTTGGGCACCTGGGTGGCTCAGTGGTTAAGCCGCTGCCTTCGGCTCAGGTCATGATCTCAGGGTCCTGGGATCGAGTCCCGCATCGGGCTCTCTGCTCAGCAGGGAGCCTGCTTCCTCCTCTCTCTCTCTGCCTGCCTCTCTGCCTACTTGTGATTTCTCTCTGTCAAATAAATAAATAAAATCTTAAAAAAAAATTTTTTTTTTAGTCTTATTACACAAAGGTTTTTAAACAGACACTTTGTTCAAAGAATTGCAAGAAACAAAACATGAATCATAAACAGTTCCTGCCCTCCAAAGGAATAGGCTATTAGAACAGTTTACAAACTGTAAATACAGTTGTTAATTTGGTGTACGTAAGTACCCATCTTCCTTTCACAAAAAGGACTAGAGATTTTTGATGATTTAATCAGGAAGATCAAACGTATAAGGAGAGAGAAAGTCATTCAACATAAGCATGGAGTAAGTTACAAAGCACTGGGGCTGTGAGTGTCTGTAGAAGGAGAAGTTGTTTTGTACCCGTGGGGGTTTGGAGTGAGACTGAGGGAGGTAGCGTGTGACCTGGGCCCTGAAATAGGAAGGTAGGATTTTGACATGTGAACTTGGCACGGAGGGTGGAATTGTGTTTAGAAAGATGGAGCAGTATGAACCAAGGTCTAGTAGAGACAGAAGAAGCTGGCTGTGTTGGAGCAAAAGTAGTTCAGTTTGGCTAGAATATAGGGAAGTAAAAGCTAGTAAGTTGGGGTCAGTTGGTAGAGAGTCTTAAATATCAGGACTTAATTCAGTAGACGGTGGGGAGCCACTGAAGGTTTCTGAGTAATATGGTATGAGCCATGCTTTGGAAGATTAATCTGGTTACATCGTAGGTGATGAATGAACAGGAAAATCCAAGTGTTTTTCGTTGTTGGTTCCTTTTTGTTTTCTGTATAAAATATAATGAAAACAAACATAAGCTTAATTTGGTCATTAAATAATGCTGAATATCTTCATTAATTATTGTGTAAGAAAGTATATATTTGCGTTCTTACATTCAACTACCTTTTAAAAGTAGTTGAGGCCCTATTTACCTGTTGGATTCTAATTAAAAATTTTTTTTTATATGACTGGCATTTCTTTGGGGGCTTCCCCACTGTCAGAAGTCATTGTTGCACTTGTTTTGTTTTAACAAAAATACAAGAGAACAAATCTACACCTTTTTTTACTTTCTAGTAAGTTTAAATCCTTGAGGGTTGTAGCATCACATGGACTCTGTGGCCAATGGCCTTAGGAGGGAGATTGCTTTGGAATTCGGCAGGGACTGCACCCCTGTTTCCATGAGCATGAGTTACTTTTCCCCAGATTATTCTGGTTTTGTTCAGTTTGCCACCAACAGGTACCGTGTCGTGCTTTGCTTTGTACATATAAGCTCATCTCTTGCCTAGGTAGAGTTCAGTTTCATCTCGAGCGTGAACACCGTAAATTTTAGGAAGAGCTGTGTGTTCTCTCTTGTTCTGGAGACCCCACTTAACACCAGCAGAAATGGCCTTGGACCATAGCCTTTCAGAAATAATTGTCATTTTAGAAGCCCTGTTCCCAGTAGGCCTCCACAGGCTCCAAGATGGCAGAAAGAGCAGAAGTACCTGTTTGGATTCTAATTAAATTTTTGCATTCGGATTCTTCTTCAGTTAGTTATACATTACAGAGAGCTTAATTTTCCAAATATGCTGTTCTGCTTGTAGCATTGTAAAGCTCAAAAAGCCTTCAGTACCCCTTCCTTTGGCCACTGAATGAAGTCTGAAGTTAATAACCCAACAATCAAGGCCCTCCCTCATTTCTCTCTCCCACTCCCTGACTGCTTCAGGAAAACTGTTCCTAAAACTTTTCTGGTGTCCTGTTTGTCTCATTTACTCTGTTTTCTAGGACTTTCTTATAGTCATAAGATTAAAAAGGGGGAAAAGTATGTTGAGGCCCTGAGAACTTAAGAGACTAGATTATGTCTGGCAGAGCTGTGATGAAAGCATTATCGTTTGTTCAAAAATTATTTTTTGTACTTGCTAGGTATGAGACGTTGTGTCACACCTTGCGGTTGTGATGGTAAGTGACACAGACGTAGTCTCCGCTCCTGATATCCCACAGTCTTGAGAGACACACATTAACCATGAATTATAATTAAACCAGTGTTGTAATTACTAACCAGGGTGAGCGGCCCTATCAAGGAAGAGTCCTTTGGGGTACTTGGGGAGAATATAATGGGGGAAGGGGGCAAAGCAAATTCAGAGTGACACGTTGGGGAAGGTCTCTTCGTGGAAGTGAATTTTCCAAGCTGCGAATTGAAATGTGAGCGCTGCGGTGATCATGCGAGCCAGGCCACGAGTGAGAAGTGCTTTTCAGGCTGAGAGAACCGTATGCGCGAAGCCCTGCCCCATGGAAAAGAATTTGGGGTAGTAGAGAACCTGAAAGAAAGGTCAGTGTGGCCAGAAGGTGTTTTGGTTACTGAGAATTCAGATGACGCTAGAAAAGTTAGGCAGAGACCAGATCTTACAGAGCTGTGTAGGTCATATTAAGGATTTTTCATTTTATATAAAGTGCAGTGGGAAGAAAGTCGCAGCTGAAGGGCTTTTGAGTTGAGCACAACCCCATTTATGTTTTAAAAAACATTAATTTGCGATTAATAATATATCTTAAAATCTGACCATTTCTTATCTTCACTACCCCACTCTGGTCTAATGTCATGTAAATTAACAGGTCCCTTACAGCCCCAAGGCCTATACTTGACATAGTCCCGTGGTGGTTTCCTTTAAAGTGTTAAGAGCACAGTTCTCTGCTCCAAATCTCTTCGTGGTTTCCCATTTCATGCACAGTAGAAGGCAGAGGCATGCTGCCACCTCAGGCTCTTTGTACTTGCTCTTCTCTTTGCCTGAGATACTTTCCCCATATGCACATGCTTCACTTCCTGACCTTCTTCAGGTCTTCATACAACTGGTGAGTCTGTCCCCGGCCACGCTGTGGAACACCAGTCTCCACTCCTGCCCATCGTTCCCTGCCTGCTCTTTCTGCCTCCTACTGCCTTCCCACATCTGTTACATTAGAATTTAAGTTTCCGTAGGTAAAGTATTCTGTAAGAAAATTTCGTGCACCAGTGTATTCTCAGTGCATGGAATGCCTGGCATATAGCAGATGTTCAGTAAATAGTAGTTGAATGGGTGGGTGGGTGGGTGGATGAGAAGGGGTTGGAAGGGTCTACAGTAAACGCGGAGTAGAAACTGAGAAGGCTCTTTGGATGAGTCATGATGTTGGCGGAAATGAAGGTTGTGAAAGTTGCAGAGAAATGATGGATTCAGGATACATTTTGGATATATATTGGGTTCAACATCTATACTTGGATAGTTTACAGTTCCTAGTTCACTTAACAACTTCAGTGTTCTTTCCGTTAAACCACATGAAACGTATTGTTAGCTGGTGATATGTTAGTAACCAGATGAGTCTTTTTTTCTTTTTTTTAAAGTCTGTGCCTACTGGTGCCGTCTTATTCACTGGTGACTGTAGAATGTGGTGTGCAGGTTATTAAGAATTTGATAAATATTTCGAGTGCTTAACAGATTTGTTACTTTTATAAAATTGAATGTGTGAGACAGTAAAATTAGCAGAAGTAAAATTAGCATGCAGTAGTTGTTTTAGTTAGCCTAGGGTAGTGGTTCTCCAGTGAGGGATGATTTTGCCTTCTGGGGAGCATTTGACAATGTGCGGAGACATTTTTTGGGGCCTCATAACTTGTGGGGTGGTGCTGATGGCACTAGTCCTTTGAGGCCGGAATGTTGCTAAAACGCCCCACCATGCGCACATTAGCCCTCCTCCCCCTGCAGAGTTATCTGGTCCAGAACAATGAGATTAAAACTTCACTTTCTGTCGGAGCCAAACCTACAGTTACTCTGTTACAGCCGCATCTGACACAGCTGCTCGTCCAAGCAGGCTCTGATCAGAACGGTGGGTCTTAACTTTTAAACAAATACATATGACTGACACCGCTCGCGTCCTTAAGTCCGGTTGAAAGCTACGTCTGCAAAGTAGTTCCCTTGACAAGGCTATCTCTGTTTATGCGAGCCTTCGTTTTTCGAAAGTCTTTAAAAAATCTCCTTATTGGTACCACATTCTCTTCTGAGGGTGGATTTGGAAATATCCAGTACTTTCTGAAGGTACTTTAATGAGTAATGATGTTGTGTAGTAATTTTTTTGTAAGATGAAATTGAAATATGACCATAAAGAAATAATTGTTTCTAAAGATAGTTTATTTTTACTTATTTATTTGAGAGAGAGGGCACAAGTGGGGTGAGGGGCAGAGGAAGAAGCAGACTCCGCCCCGAGCAGGGAGCCTGCCCAGCTGCCACTTCGGGATCATGACCTGAGCCGAAGGCGGAGGCTTAACTGACAGAGCCACCCAGGCACTGCAAAAATAAATCAATTTTAAAGCTGTGATCTTTTATTGTTTTGAAGCAACCTTTTGTATTAATACATAACATAGCTAAGGATCTTTGAGTCCTGTATTTATATTCATGGATACCTAAAATTGGCAAAAGGTTCCTAGGGCTTTATCTCCATCTGAAATTTTTCACTGATTTTTAAAATTCTTTTTAGTTTAGTTTTTTTTTTTTTTTAAGATTCTATTTATTTATTTGACAGAGACCCAGTCTCTGAGAGGGAACACAAGCAGGGGCAGTGGGAGAGGGAGAAGTAGACTCCCCGCTGAGCAGGGAGCCTGACATGGGGCTCCATCCCAGGACCCGGCATACATGACCTGAGCTGAAAGCAGATGCTTAACGACTGAGCGACCCAAGTGCCCCTAATTTTTTTTAGTTCTTGACTTTAAATTGGAAGTGTCAGGGCACCTGGGTGGCTCAGTTGGTTAAGCGTCTGCCTTCAGCTTGGGTTATGATCCAGGCACCCTGGAATGGAGACCTGGGTCTGGGTCTCTGCTCAGCGGGGAGCCTGCTTCTTTCTCGCCCTCTGCTGCTCCCCGCTCTTGTTCTCTCTCTCTCCTTCTCTCTCTCTCAAAAAAAGTGTCAAAGTGTCAAAGATTAATGTGACTTTTTTTTTCTTTTTATATATTAGGCTTTGAAATGTTGCAGAATGCTCATCTGTGTGTATCCTGCAGGGGGCGCTGGTGGTTTTGCAGAGTTTTTGGTGCTGTTTACCACTCAAGTAAAATTCCCCTAAACTGGAAAATTATTTAATTACTGGTTCTGCTTGTAGAATGCTGTCTTGTAATTGTTGAGAATCAACAATTTTATTACTGTTATTTTAAGAGCTGTGGTGTAGCAGAAAAAAATTGTAACAGGTTCTAAGGACATAATTCATTTTGTTCCTTATTTATCTATGTTATTTCTTGTTACAGTCTCTGGGAAAATTAAATTTATTCCAACCCTGAGTGATATTCTCTAACTCCTTTAAAGTTCCCAAACTTCATCAAAACTGGCAAGAGAACTAATTTTTACAAATGAATTCCTTTTGAAGTCCCCCCTTTCGCTTCCCTTTGTGTGTTCGACTCCCCCGCTCTTCTCCCACTCTTTCTCTCCGTCTGTCAAGTTCAAGAGCAGCTCAGATGCCATGAATTAGGTGAAACACAAAAGGGGGAAAGGAGACCCTTTTGAAGAACAAAGGCCTCCCATTAGGCTGCCATGTTCTTTTTTGACCAAACGTGCCCCCTGCATGGTTTCTATTGTTGCCCACATGCCCTGCACATAAGGTAAATACAGTAGATCCTCATTACCTCACGTCTTCCTCCTCTTCCTCCTATGCCACACACAGCCAGTGAAGCTTGCGGGCTTTGATGTCGTTAGGCATTCTTATACAGTTGCTTTATCTCCTTTAAAAAACTACAGGGGTAGAAATGGCCGTGGAGAGCAATGCACACCAAGTAAAACCCCACACTGAGAGAAAATTAGCTGATAGAGAAGCTGCAACCCAAGAATCCAGGGCAGGTGGAAGGAACCAAAGATTTTCCTGCTTTTATTCTTCTGCTCTGGGCCTTTTAATACCCTGTATTTTTAAAATAATAACTTTGATTTATGCTCTCTATAGGTTGGTGAGTTAGTTTTTGCTTTCTTTGTCTATGTAACAAAACACACAAATGGGAATAAATTTAATTGCTGAGAACAGTTCTTGTCCTCATGAGAAACTCCTGCCAGTCTGCACCTGCTTATTGGCTGTTTGCTCTGGTGTCACGTAGATGGCTTCACTGTGGGTGTGTTGTCTTCGCAGTACTTTTCACTGGGATGGAGCTGAGAAATGATTTTTTAAAAAGCTTTAAATGGGAAATAACAAAAGGGATAACCTATGTAGAAGAAACTTAAAATTTCACGGAAAATTATTTCATGTTTTACGTACTTGAAATTTAGCCTGCTTATGGTCAAGTTGTTTAATGTTGCTGGCAAAGGTTATTTGCTTTTACAAGAAGTGTGAGGTTCTATATATTTACCTACTGTTAATCATTGAGAAAAACATGATCAGGTTAGCAAGTCTTTAGGAATGGCCTTAATTCACTGAGAAGATGGCGTATCAGATGATTAAAATTTTAGAATATGGTTTGATTTATTTTTATTCTTCAAAGAAATTGGATAGTAAGTGCTGTGTGGTAGGGTTTGGGGGCTGTCCAAAAGATTTGGGAGAGAGAGAATGTCGATGGGGAAAGAAAGAATGATATTCCCTTTTTTTGTATTTTTGAATTAAAAATTGCCATCTAGGGAAGAGCAAGGTTAGAGCTTCTGACTGTGTTTTATTTGATGTTGAACTAATGGTGGGCTGCTTGTGACAACATACGGTAAGGGTGTTGCCTTTTTAGGATTATAGAAGTCATTCAGTGGAGTAAAAAAAAATTAAAGAAATAATTCCTTTGTAGGAATTTGTGGGAGCTGTAGTGCCATTTTATTTGAAATTTGAAAATTCTATGAGGAAATTTTTAGTATTTGTTTCTTTTTCCACATGCATTCAAATAAAAATATATAGTACAATAGCCCTTCTCCCTTTTCTTGGTACTGAGGATTTTTTTTTTTTTTTTAAATACTAAAACCTAGCTAGAGCACTTGAAGTAAAACAAAGCAAAACAAAAATTAAACGTGTTAACTACTTGAGGAAATGTTTTGACCTTCAGTGGACCCTGAATGTTGCTTTTCAGGAACTGTATCCCTTGGTTTTTTGTTTGGGGGGAGGGGGTACAGTAGTTTGCAAGAAATCCTTTGGTTTATGTAGTTGACAGCAGAATAAAAGGCAAAGAGCTTCTTGCTTTGTGCTGTGTAGGAAATTACCATTTCTGTTGTCTGTGCAGGACGCTCTAAAGATGGAGCCACGGAGCCTCAGAGGCCAGAGGGAGAGAGACTTGCAGTTCTAATCTTTTCTTGCTGTTGCCTCTGGTCATAGGATGGATTGTTTTTCTGCTTTTGTTCCTTGGGGTGGCATCTGTCTTTAGGAGAAATCACTTCACAGTCAAACACAGATTGCTGAACTGTGGCATTTTTGCTGTTACTGTTATGCTGAATTCACTGGGAACCGTTTCAATATAGGTGCATTTAAACACTTGTTATTTATGAATGGGGAGAGGTGGGGAGCGGAATCTCATTCTTTACTGAATGCTTCATCTCCTGCCCATCACCTTTCACAAACACAATTCTGCCCTAGCACATGGCTTTTCACGAATGCCTGAATATTTATGCTAATCTGAGAGATCCCCTGCACCAGGGATTGCACATTTACACACTTTCCACATAGAGAGACACTTACGAAATGGATGATTTCTTGACACTTTCCAGTTTATGATTGTACCTTTCCAAATTAGTATTGATTTTATTTCAAATATTATACTTTGATGTGTACTTATAATATTTCAGTTATTAAAGTAACATTTTAGGACTTTGTGGCTTTAAATTTAAAGAGATGCAAGTTTTTAACATATTATGAAACATTGCCTTCGTAATGATAACAATAATAATAGTAACTGGAAAAATAATAAAGTTAAATAATTAAAAAATAGAAAAGGCTACTTAACCAGGGAAGTGGAGACAGAGCATTTTAAAGCAGTAGATCATCTTTTTTCTTGAGATGCCATCTGAACAGTTACAGGCGAGATTTTAAACATTAAGTGTATTTGTGACTAAAACCTGCCTTCTCAAGAATGCAGCCTGATTGCCACAACCTCACAGGGCTCTCACTGTATAGAACCAGACTTAAATGATGGCTGAAAGAGACGGGGCATGATAAGACTGGGCAAATCTATATTTATTGAAAGATTGAGCATGAAAAGATTTGGAGCTCTACAAGAGTTCAAGGAAGTAGGATTTATAAAAAATTGCAATGAGTGACTCCCCCCAGCCCCCGCCATGGGTAGATTTTGATTTAAAAACCTCCAAGGGACTGGCAAGCTGTCCCCTGGGGAGAGGGATGTGCGAGGAGGGAAGGAATCTGATGAAATCGGACTTTATTATTATTATTATTTTTTTAAAGATTTTATTTTTATTTATTTGACAGAGAGAGATCACAGTAGAGAGAGAGAGAGAGAGAGAGAGGGAGAGAGAGAGAGGGAAGCAGGCTCCCCGCCGAGCAGAGAGCCGGATTCGGGACTCAATCCCAGGACCCTGAGATCATGACCTGAACTGAAGGCAGCGACTTAATCCACTGAGCCACCCAGGCGCCCCGAAATAGGACTTTAGAAAGTTACTGTGGAAGGCTTGAAACTGGGAATGGAGAAAAAAAAAATTAAAGAAATATCAAGAGAGAAATATTTTTATAGACATTCATAATTTTTTTTTCTGTAAATATTGTTAAAAATAACACAGGGATGGCATAAAATGGCCCTCAGGCTAAGAATGAGTTTTACATTTTTTGCATTTTTAAGTGGACAGATATAAAAAGCATAATACTTCATGACACTTGAAAATTATATGAAATGGACATTTGTGGATCCATAAAGTCTCACTGGGACACAAGCATACCCTCACGCTTAGTGTCCGCTGTGTAGTGTGTGTGGCTGCACCACGCGTGCTGCAGGGACCCAGGTGAGCAATTGGGAAGAGACTGGCTCGGAAAGACGTAAATGTTTGCCTCCTGGCCTTTTCCAGAACGTGTTTGCTGTAATAAAGAATTGCCTGCAGAATGTCAGAGTGAACAGTGTAGACTCTTTGCTAGGGTTAGGTATGTTTGATTTGTGTTTGTTTTCTGTGTTCTCGTACATATTCATCAAGAATCAATGCTCTTTTTAGTGAGTTTTGTTAATTCTGCAGAATGCCAAGATAGTAAATAAAAGCCCTTGCGGGGGGGGGGCTTGTAATGCTTTTATGGGGGGGAGTATCCTTATTCAGGTTCATTCAAAATATGTTCCTACTCATTGAGATTTCAGAAGATCAAGCCATACTGAGAACTCAGTCTGAACTTCCCCAGTCTGCCCAGAGTTTTGTTGTGCTCTCTTTTGAGAGAGCATGGGAGATGCCATTGTTTGAACACCAGGAGAGGTATTTACTGCTGTTACGGAATAAAATTCAGCCAAGGAAATTCAGAAGTCTAATTAGCTGTATTAAAGGATTCATGAATTAGATTGCATCCCATGTAGCAAGTAGAGGGGAACTCTCAGGAGTTGTACAAAAATGGAAGGTTTTTATTGGGAAGGAGGATGGAGCAAGAAAGTTATTCCCGAAAGAAAAGGATTGTTCCAGGCAAGCTCACATTTCCTTAGGGGTAGAGCAGGTTGTCTTATCCTCTAGACTACGTCATTTTCCTTTGGGGGATAGAGAGGACCCTTGTGCCAGATTACCTCACCATCACCAGTCAGAAAACTGCTGACTGACCAGCTGTGAGTACGTTTCTGCGGGAGGTTGAAAACAATCAGATTAGGTTTTGAGCCTCAACTTGGTGACTTGGCCTGAGTGCTGCTATTTTGGGCCTGTTGTTCTTCACGCTGCTGTTTGTGCAAGTTTGAGGTCT
Source organism: Mustela nivalis (assembly GCF_964662115.1). Taxonomy (NCBI): domain Eukaryota; kingdom Metazoa; phylum Chordata; class Mammalia; order Carnivora; family Mustelidae; genus Mustela; species Mustela nivalis. The sequence goes on along the minus strand of NC_139035.1, from coordinate 5,187,257 downwards.
TAGAATTAGTACCCAAAGTTTGCCCCATTTGAGCCAACTACATTGAAATGGGCAGTGAATCTTTCTTGAGAGTATTAGGCCTTCCAAAATTTGTAAATCCGGCCTTTTAAAATGCATTTAAAGAATTGCACTAGAACAGTTGATTTGTTGGGGTTCCTGGCTAGCTCAGTCTGCAAAGCTGGTGACTCCTTGATCTTAGGGCCCAGTGTCAGGGTAGAGTTTACTTAAAAAATTAAAATTTAAAAATAATAAAGTTAAAAATAAGATAAAACATTTTCCTTTCTCTTATCCTCTGGACCAGTAGCTTCTGTGCTTCCCTATTATACCTGCTAGGAGGTGGCCCTTGTGGGGAAGTAACCCGGAGCTCTCCTGGGCTTCTCTGGGAAAAGATAGGATGACCGTGCATGCTGTGATCTACTGCTGATTTGCCTGGGTGGAGGGAGCAGTGCAGACAAGAGTTTGAACTTGTCCATTTTCTCTGATTCTTCTGTCTTCCTCCCTCCTAACAGCTTCACATGCTCAGGAGAATAGAATTAGGGATTTTGAAATGTCATAATGAAATAAATTATTGGGTTTAACCAAATTATAGAAGTCATAGTTAAAAAGAAGTTATTTAATTTCCTTGTATTTCTTCTCTTAAATAATTGAGCCTGAACCATGAGCACTTTGTTTATGACTAATTTCTGTGAAAAAACAAAGGTAGTAAGTGTAGATCAAACTCCTGATTTATGCTGAATGACCACTAGCTGCAAATTAAGTGACCCCCCCCCCCCACCGAACTAGGTTTCTTTTCCTACTCATATCTAAAGAATGACAAGGTTAATATTTTCTTTTTTACTGCTTTTGGTTCATATTGTATTACTCTATGCAGGATTTAAAAAAGTACTTTAAGTTATTATGCATGTTTTTACTCACTTATTAGAGCTGTAATCTCTAGCAGGAAATATCTTGCAGTTAAATCCATTGCTTCTGTCTTCTAGTCACCACCCCCTTCCTCCCCAGCACTTTTAGGTAAAGTTTAAGGAATTTTATAGTAATGTGCCTGGATATAGAATGAAGCTGTCAAAAATCCATATAGCTATAGAACTAATCACAGTACTCAGTTTGATTATTTTGATTTCTTTTTTAAGATTTTATTTGTTTATTTGACAGAGTGTGCACAAGCAGGGGAAGCAGCAGAGAGAGTGGGAGAAGCAGACTCCCTGCTGAGCTGGGAGCCCCACATGGGGCTCGACATGCAGCTCTATCCTAGAGCCTTAGGATCATGACCTGAGCCACCTAGGCACCCCAGTTTGATTGTTTTTGATAATTTCTTTCCCTAATTTTTTTTTCTTAGCCTTCTAGCTCCAAGTACTGCCTAAAATAATACCTTTTCTGGTAAATGTGTATAGGAGATGTGGCAGTATTGAAGAGGCCGATGTAATTTTAAGTTACCTATTCATGTTTGATTGGCTTTGCTTTTCAAAGAGTTTGCTGTAAGTATTTGGTGTATGCTCTGCTTTAGAAAATTTCAGTATTTACTCATTGCCCTGAGTTCTAATGTAGTTAATATGTTTGGTAATTAGGATTACCTCTCTGTAGACTCAACTGTTCCATCAGAAAGATTGAGGAGTTAAAGTAGTTTGGTTCTTATTTGTTAATAAGTTCAGTTGTGTATATAAACCATGAATTTTGGTAAAGTTACTTTTTTTTTTTTTAACAAATCAGTTTTTGTAAGAATTCTTGTCACTTTTCATTAATGTCAGCATCTCTGTCTAAGACTATTGGCACTCCTTACACTTTCCTTTGCAGTCTTTTCTTGTTTTCAGCCTTTTTTCTTATCTTTTTGAGATACTTATTTGGAACATGCTGTTTTAGCCCTCAGCTTTGCTGCTGCTGAATTCCAGGATTAAGTTAACTTTTATCAGATGAATGAGATCATTATAGATGGTGGAAGCACTGTGATGAGACCAGAAGTGTTCGCTTGTTCATTTGCTCGTTCGTTCTTTCTTTTTCCTTTTTGGAAGTCCTTGTGCATTTTGCAGCAAGGAAGGAAGGAAGGTAGTGGTGAGGAGCATTATCAATTTGCCCAACAGGAATTAGTGTTTTTGGAAGGAGTATAGAGGAGTGGTTTGATTTTTATTTTATTTTGTTATTCTTACAGTGGTTGTCCTTTTTTCCCCCTGCAGATTATTAGAAGTTTCATGACTTCCCTTGCTATGTCTGTGATAAAGAAAAAGGACTGATTAAACCACACAAGAAATCTATTGTCATTATTTAATAGCTTTATTTTCTTTTTAATTTAATTTTTCTCCTTACCATTTATATTTATGCGTATTTTTTGAAAGTCATGGTTTCTCCTACTGGAATGTATGTTGCATGCAGGCACAGGTATTGGCATGTTCTCTGTGCTGTCCCCAGCGCCTGAATAGTGAGCCGAGCTCAGGCGGCCCTCGGATACCTGTAGAATCAGTGCACCGACGTGCAGACCGCGGAGGCCAGGCGGGGGTGGCGGGCGCTCTCGTCTGGGAGCAGCTTGCTGAGGAGAAGCCACGCTCCCACCAGTAACGTTTTCTTAACACCAAGTCAGAGTCTCTGGAGTCTCTGGAGTCATTCCCAGGAGCCCCCCTCACTCCCCAAATCCTTATTATAGCAAAGTTTGTGTATTTTCTATTCTTTAGGGATTCCCAGATCTGCCCAATTCTCTGCGTCCCCAGTCTGAAGAGCAGCAGCGCGCCCGTGTCTTGCAGAATAACGCCGGTCCCCCCAGTCCCCCCAGTGCCCCCAGTGCCCCCAGTCTTCCTTTAACTGATTCTCTACACTGAAGCCGGGATGATATTTGAAAATACAAATCCAGTCACGTCATTCTCCCGCTTAGAGTGACGTCCGCGGCTCCTCGGCTGAAGACTGACACATCACCTGCCGCCTCTCCAGCCTCTTCCTCCCTCCTCCCTCCTCCCCTCCCTCCTGGCACTTGAGGCACCCAGGCCTTTGTTCACGTCCTCACAGGGGCCCCGCTCTGACCTTCCACATCCCCTTTTGCCCAGTCAATTCCATTTCATTCTCCAGATCTAACAGAAAGAGAGTTTCCATAGGAGAACTGCTTCTTGATGTAATGTTTTCCATTTATAGCATTTATCATACTTTGTCATTGATGTCTGCGATGAGACCGGGAATTCCCAGAGGGATGGAACCATGTCTCGTATCCATTGCTGAACTCCCGGTGTCTCTAACACCTGGCACCTGGTAGGTGATTAATAAATAGTGGTTAAATGGCTTAAGTTTGTCTTTTCTGTAGATTTAAGGGATCCATTACTGGTCCATAGATTTTACTTTCAAGAAATCTTAGGGCACAGCATAATCTTTTTAGGCCTCGAAGTTAAGGATAATACTGTTTATCTTTCAACACAAGTTAGAAACTAATGATCTAGTAAAATCAGCTGATTTCTGAGCTGGACTTGAATCTATTCAGGGTGTCTGGGAACTCCCATTTTTTCTTGCCCTGACATGCTTCCTAAGAGAAGATATGCTGACTTAGGGATTTAGCTTTAATTCAACAAACATTTGAAGACCTATGTTATACCAGATACTTTGCAGACTTTAATCGGCTATTTCCCCTTCATTTATCTTTCAGTGATAATAGAATTTAAAATAATTTTAACCTTAGATTTCGTTTTCAAGATCTCTGTTTCATATGATTATGTATTTGGGTGTTTGAGTGTGATTCTTTAAACAGTGCACTTTGTAAATAAAATGTTCACTCGAAAGCTGTTTTTTCACTTGGCTGATAAGTTAAATAAATGCTCTTTAATTAGTACATAACTATGCATGTTAAAGGTATTCAAATGCTATTGGAATAAGGTTTGTGTCCCCAAGTTCTTCTCTTTCCCCTGATCATGATGGTTCTTAACTGTTACTGCGTAAGCCTGATAGTATCTAATGGTTTCACATTATATGTAGAATACTGCCCAGATATTTGGTTGGGGTTGGCAGTATGTAACAAATGTCATTAATGGACTTGAATTAGCAAACATAATTGGGGGGAAAAAGGTTTAATCTTGAGGAAGAAATTCAATCCCCTGTTTTACAGATAGAAAACAACCACCGACTGCTCAAAGATGCGGACCGAGAGCTGTTACAAGTTTTCAAATGTAGGCTTATGCGGAACCATTTCTGTTTCCCGTAGATGTCTTCCCAGCCGTGACAGAATGTGTATACCAGAGTTAAGGGAATAACCTGTGACCTACCCTTGCAGCTCAGATAACTATTGAAATACTTGGTAAATTACTTAGAAGAGCTTGAGGAATATGTAAAAGGTGAGAAGAGATGTGATTCAGAGTGGGGGCGGATACGCAGTTCTTGGTGGAAGGAGCTACAGCATAGATGGTCCAAAGGGAACAAACCAATATTTGTTGGAGTTGGGCAGTGATGAATGGGATCAAGTAGAAGGCTTAGGAAGCAGGTTTCTTGGGAGGTGAGGAAAAATTTTTCCCCTATCCTTCTAGGTTCTTTTGACTGAACATTAATTAAATTCACGTCACACAGATTAGCAGGAGAGAGGCTCCAAATAGGCAGTGGGGCTTTATATGCATCCTGACCCAAGGAGAAGGGGTTAGGGGGTCTGGGGCCTCAAAGCAGAGGAAGAAACAATTTTGAAGGGAGATGAGGAGAGCGATTGACAAACAAATGTTTGTCATCAGGTAGAATGGTACACCGAGGAGAAGCTGAACAAGCCAGCCCTGCAGACACCCGGCATGCCTCGGCCGTGTTCTTTGTGGTTGTCCCCAGTGATAGCTCTCTTCCTGGACCAGGCCCCTCAGTCTTAGAGGCAGTTACAGGGGAGGTAAAAATAAACAAACCTGAACCTTCAGGGCCTTTCATCTTCAGCCTAAGATAATGCACATGTCAAAGTGACACATTTTGGGGAGTCTCTTTCTGAACCCCTTCACTGTGTAGAGTGAGAAAAAGGTGGTGATTAGTCGGAATTACGATTGGAAGCATAAGCTAAGAATTCTGACTTAAGACAATTATTTGTATTTAAAAATATAGTACAGATTTGTGATGTAAAAAAACTTCCTCTGTTGGTCTTGCGAAAATAAAAGTGGACATGATGGGTAGCAAAGATGTTTTATATTTGAGCTTGACTTTTGTTTTGTCTTTGAGATTTTATAGCTGGTTTGTTCATTCAGAGAATTTGGAAAAATAACTCCGAACACTTCCCATTAGTGAACATGTTGTTAGGCTCTCAACAAAACAATTTCTGGAGCCTTTTATTTTGTGCCAGTATCAGCCAATGTCACTAAAGGGTATTGTTGGGGAGGAAGAATTTCTCCTGCCCGTCCAGGTCCTTGTAGCTAGACGAAGAATCAAGAGTTGACAGGAGACAGAGTAACAGGAGAAAATAAAACTTAATAGCATATGTATGGGGAATCCACATAGACATGAGGTCACAAAGACAATGAGGCTTATTTGAGCTTGGGAGAGGAGTAGGGGCCTACGGGCACAACAGGGAGAAAATGCATTAATAGGAAGCTGAGGAGATGTTTTGAAAGCAAAGATGTTGTCCTACCCGCTCAGATTGCAGAGAGGAATCTTCGTTAATACCTTTCATGCTGGTAAAACGACAGTTTTGAGGGGGCAGGTAAAGAGCTTTTCCTGAATCTCTGGGTTTGGATTACTTTTAACTCAAAATAATGTTCGTGCCAAGGTGCGCCATCTTGGACAGCCTGCCCTTGGCCTCTACAGTATGAATAGTGCTATGATAGTTACTTTTACAAAGGTAGTTGATAGTTGACATTACGTTTTTACATGAGTCCCCCCCCCCTTTTGAAGATGAGAATCAAAGTGGATTACAAACCGATTTTGCTTTTCTTTGAAATTATTTTAATTTAGGCTTTTGTGAACCTTTGGCTTTCCTTCCCTTTTCATCAAGATGGTTTCCTTTGCATGTTCTTCCATGTTCTTTATTTTTCAGCCCCAGCTAAGCATACAAAGGGTGATCTTTCTTCTAACCCCTTCCCTGAAATTAATTGGGCTAAATTACCAGCTTCTTAGATATCATGCAGTCCTCATACCAGAGGCATTTATTAAGTGTCCATATGTGCTTGCTGCTATGCTAAGTGTTGTAGTAATAAAGTAGGAACTCTTGGGACTCATGTCTATTAAGGGCTTTTAAAGTGCCAGGTAACACTAATACAAATCACATTATCAAAGGCATTCATATAACTAGTGTCCCTCTGCCCCTGTCCCACCAAGCTAAGTGCCTTAAATGCTTTAAGATTGCATCCCCATAGGAGGAGGGTGGAGTGTTTAGTTTTCATTTGGGTCTGGTTTAGATGAAGAAATGTAAGTTATACAGTTCTCCAGAGGTCCATTTATAGGCTAGTCTTACTTAAAATGTACATAAAGTATTTGGGAATGCTCTCCCAGTAGCAGAATGCGCAAGACTGCGATTGTCTGAATGAAGAATAGTGGCAAAAGAGCTATGGTGTGCAAGTTAAAAGTAATGCGTTTGGGGGGAAATATTCTAGTTAACACTTGTAGGATTATGGCTTTCAAGCTGTTGCTAGGGAAAGAGAATTGAAAAGTTACTGTTTGTTATTATTGCAAATAGCAGATTGATGTACTGCAGCCAAAAGACTAGTAAAAGAAAGGTTATTGGAAACAAAAGAAAATATTTTTCTACTCTTACACCAAATGATCTCCGTATGTTATATATAGATTTGGACACATCGCTTTGGCAAAAAAAGGAAGGTCCACAAGAGCGACAATGAAAGACCAGAAAGACAAAATAATTGCAACACTTCCATCTGGGTTTTTATAAAATGTAGGATATGTAGGCTTTCATTCAAGCGGTTGTTTACTGAGGGACAACTGTGCTCTAGGCCTTGTGCTGGGCTCACAAACGTTGTTCTTTGTTGCCTTTGTCAAACAGGATACTACTCGTCTGTGTGAACTGTGTCCCACTAACTGTTTTTCTTACGCTGTTACGGGAAAACAAAAAATCAAGAAATACAAATAAAACCTTGAAATTGTGTAAGATCACAGGTTTTAAATCTTGAATGGGCGGAATAAAGAAATGCAGAGTTTGGTTTTGTTTTATCAACATTTGGGACACAGGGTTGATTGAGTAGGATTTGAGAAATAGGGTTCTAGAGCCGGACTATCTGCATTTGAGTCTTGGGTTCGGAGCCTGCCTCTGTGTGTCTTGGCTGCCTCATCTATCAACTGGGCTGTTTTGAGGATAATGTATGCAAAGAATTTAGAACAGTTACTGAACCACAGTAAGGGCTCAGTAAATGGTAGCTGTTAATTTGAGAAACACTAGAACTTCTTAAGGATTTGGAGAACTAGATACTGGACAAATGAAAAATAAAAAACATCCCCACAATTAATCAGCATGTCCTTAAACAAATTTACTGGCAAACTGAAGATCAGATCCAGTGGAGAATGCCTTCCAGTAGAATGTAAATATTCATGTTTTTAGAATCCTGGGATATAATTAAGGTGCTTGAGATTTATTAAAAGGGGTTTTTAAGGGTTGTTTGAATAACAAAAGATTGGCCTGCTGCATGTGGAAGAGCATTCCAGGAATCAGGATTAGTTTAAGAGGAGAGTTCAAAGCTGGAAAGGGAAGCACAGAAAACAGGATGTTAAATCCGTTTGGATGGGTCTAGGTCAGTGTTCTCAAACGTGGGCACATCTGTCTCTGAGGAGACATTTGACTATTGAGACATTTTTTATTGCATTGCCCCGAGCTGGGGCAGAAGGGCGCCACTGGCATCTAGTGGTTAGAGGCGGGCGTGCAGTGTAATATCCTGCAGGGCCCACGATAGCTCCCCTAGCAGAGACTTGCCAAAATGTAAGTAGTGCTGAGGTTAAGAGTGTAGTGATGGCCACCTGGTAAGAGAAACCTTCATTTATAATCTTATCTCCACCCCTTCCTCCATAAAACAAATATGAACACAGATTTAGCTCAGTTTAATCTAATTTGCCATGGTGCATACAAAACACATTCTTAAACTGACCACCCTGCTCTCAGTGTTACCTTTTCTCTTTTTTTTCAGTAGATCACTTTACTCCCAATGGAAGAAAATAACAATAGGTTTAGATTAAACGTATCAGGGATCTAATCCCAGCTTTTCCATTCATTTCCTATGTGCCATCAAGCAAATTATCTTGCTTTTCTGAGTCCACCCCCACCCATTTTTTTTCACCTATAAAATGAGTGTAGTAATAGTTACATCCAGAGTTGATAGACGGATTCAGTGAGTCAAGGGCAGAAACTCCGATAGAAACAGATTGGCCACAAATGGCAGGGAATCCCTGGAAAAGGCCTTGTAAGACAGGTTTTGTTATCCTAGCTCATATGCCGAAGTTCAAGATTTAGTCTCCAGTCCGACGGGTTCAGAACCCCATTTATCAGTACGTGTCTTTAGACAGGACTCTTACAAACCAGGCTCAAGAACGCCAGTTTGTAGCTTCAGATTGTTACCGTTGCTTGGATCTTCCTTAATCTTCCTGATCTCTAATTGTTAGTGTCCAGAACTCACAATCAGACCTTTCTCTCTTCTTGCCACTCTCTTTCCCTGGGTATGTTCCTGGCTGCAAATACTCTCTGCAATTTAACTCTCAAACTTCTATATCCTGCTCTGTCGTCTTCCTTGTTTTCAGGTTTTTTGGTTTGCTTTTTTAAAAAATATTTATTTATTTGACAGATCACAAGTAGGCAGAGAAGCAGGCAGAGAGAGAGGGGAGGCAGGCTTCCTGCTGAGCAGAGAGCCCCCTGTGGGGCTTGATCCCAGGACCCTGGGATCATGACCTGAGCCCAAGAGGCCTTAACCCACTGAGCCACCCAGGCGCCCCTCTGGTTTGCTTTTTAACACTAAGTAGCTAATGTTACTGAAATTTCCATAATGCCAGATGCCTGGCTAAGTGTTCTACATACTTTTTTTTTTAATTACAGTACAGTTAACATATGGTGTTACCTTAGTTTCAGGTGTACAATATAGTAATTCAGCAATTCTATGCATTATTCAGCTCACCACGGTAAGCAGACTGTTCTTAATCCCCTTCCCCTCTTTCACCCCCCAACCACCTCTTTGCTCTCTCTTTTTAAGAGTCTGTGTTTTTGTCTTTTTTTTTTTTTAATTCAATCAGCCAATATATAGTACATCATTAGTTTCAGATGTGGAGTTCAGTAATTCATCAGTTGTGTATTGTCTTTTTTATCTTTTCTCATTTGTTGTGTTTCTTACTCCACATGTGAGTGAAATCATGTAGTGTTTGTCTTTCTGCGACTGCCCTATTTCACTTAGCAGTGCACCCTCTAGATCCATCCACGTTGGTGTAAATGGCAAGATTTTGTTCTTTTTATGGCTGAGTGATATTCCATTTTGTGTGTGTGTACACATATATATGTATATATCACATCTTTATCCATTCATCTGTGGATGGACACTTGGGTTTTGTTGCTTCCACAAGGTGGCTGTTTTAATAATGCTATAGTAAACATAGGGGTGCGCTTTATTCCAGACCTGCAGATTCAACTGTTTGCTAAAACTCTGCCATGGGCACGTCGACTTCACCGTATTCAAACTCCTCCTTTCCCCTCCACTCCCAAGTTTTCCCTTTGCGGGCTCGCTTTCCTCGGTAGCTCCACCACCTCCCTGCCCGGGGCTGCAGCTCGAACCTGGTCATTACTCCGCTCATCTCCTTCACTTAACTGTCAGCGCTACCAGACCTTCCGTCTTACTGTTGCTCATGCCTGTTTGCTGTCCGTTCTCCTAGCTGCTGCCGTACTTCTAGCTTCCACTCTCGCCTCGGGACATGTGTTGGTTCAGTTTTCAGATTTAGTCCCTGTAACCTGCATTCATAGAGCTACCAAGTAAACTGTCAAAAAAAAAATGGGCTTTTAAAATTATTATTATATCACACTAGGCTTAAAACCCACACAGCTTTAAGGACTTTAAGTTGAGCTCAAGGTTCAGCTTGAGGAAATGATCCTGTCCTTGCTCACCTTTCCACGCTCGCCCCCGACACCTGCTCACCTCCCCTCCGACTGGCTCGTAGACTGGCCATTTCCTGGGCTGCTTGTGCCTGTCACAGCCTTTTCCCTTCCTCTGTTTGACATTTTACTTATTCCTTTATTTTCAGCTGGAGTGTAGTTGGAAATGTTCTGCTTTTTCTGATCTTGTCTGCCTCAGTATTCTTTGCTTCCCTTGTTTCTGCCTCTCAAGGAAGCCTGCTGCAGCTTCGACCTCACGTCCAGTGGGCGCATCTCTTCTCTGCCCGTGCAGCATCCTTGCAGACGCTGAAGGCGAGGCTTGCTCCGGAGGCAGACTGTCCAGCCTCAAAACAGCCCTGCTCTTTGCTGATGCGTCTCCTTGGGCAACTTGCTCAGCATCTGTATCATTCAGTTTTCTCGTGCAAAATGAGAGCAATACTAGAACGTACCTTATAGGCTTGTTCTTCTGCGGGTAAGTGAGTTCCTGTGTCGGACACGTGGCCTAGCGTGCCTGGCACCCGGGAACCCGGACGGAGCGTTAGTTTGTTGTTATCTTGTGCATCCCTCATTCGTAGCAGATGTTCCTGGCACCGAATCACCAGTTTAACATGTTCCCTTTTCCAGTGAGTTGTGAGCTTTTTTGAGAGAAGGGACTAAGTCGTACTCAACTTAAATTTTATTAAAAAATTCTTATGGGGCATCCACTAAGTCAGGGATAGTTGGTGGAGCCCAGACTGTGGCCTGCTCTTGTAAGGCCCTTGAGGTAAAAGAATGGTTTTTACATTTTAAAAGGATTATTCGTGGTGGGGGGAGGAGGGCAACTGAAAGAGGGAAAAGTATGTGAGCCGGAGCAGGAGCCCACAAAGCCCGAGATACTTACTACCTCTGATACATTTGTTTGTAGAAAACATTGCTAATGTCCGAGCCAGAAGCAGTGGCGCTCGCATGGGATGGTTGGGTGGATAGTAGTGAGTAGGTCCTACAGATCAGGGTTGTGGGTATTTGTGCGAGGAAACGGCAGCTACATTGTGAACATACGAAGGTCCCTGGAGGAGGACGCCCTGGTGGCTCAGTGGGTTGTGTGCCTGACTTGGTTTCGGCTCAGGTCATGAGCTCACGAGATTGAGCCCTGCGCTGGGCTCTGCATGGGCTTGGAGCCCCCCCGAAGACTCCCTCTCTCTCACCGCCTGCCCCCACCTGCCCGGGAGAGTCCAGAGTCATTGCTTTCTCATTTGGTGACATGGGTTTAGACTGTCTGTTCTTCGTGTGTAGGGACTTTTTCAGGTCCTGCGTTTTTCTGCTGTGTTTGAGAAGTTGGATATCGGAGTGCTGTTCAGATTCCCAGGTCTCAACGTGTGAAAGAAGACAAGCATTTGCTGGCTCCTGCGGGTTGTAAAAATGAGAAGTTACGGGGGCGGGGGGGGTTGTGTTTTCCATGAGGCATTCCTGCGCATCCATGCTAGTAAACAAATAGTAAATACTGACTTTAAGTTTAACTGGCTTCATATATTTTGCCTGTGTAGATTTGTAGAAATAGAAAAGGCTGAGTCATAGTAAATTTAGACTAGATTCTTTAATATTTAGTTTTGCCGTTCTTAGGGACTTTGGCCAAAGCAATTTACCATCTATCTTATTTTCTTTTTATGGCATTGAAACAATTTCTTTTCCTTTTTATTTCCTTAATGATTCAACTTTCTATTTGCTCTAAATAGTATATGTCTTAAAGGTAATATCCAATTATAATAAATATTGATTTTTAACATTTTTATAAAAAGATTTATACTTACTTATTTGACAGAGCGAGAGCACAGCAGGCAGAGCGGCAGAGGGAGAGGGAGAAGCAGGCTACCCACTGAGCAGGGAGCCCGATGTGGGTCTCAGTCCCAGGACCTTGGGATCATGATCAGAGCTGAAGGCAGTCACTTAACCAACTGAGCCACCCAGGTGCCCAAATTAATTATTATTTTTTTTAAGTTAATTGGCAACCATTTGCATATTTCTAACCTGAAAATACCAAAATGTATTTCACAGGTTGGTCAGTTGCTGTAAATCACAAAGGCAGGTAGCAGTATAGTGAGAGCTGGAAGCCCAGTGCTTCGGCTTCCGCACGTTTTGCTCTCTGGCAGACTGCACTGACTGCTGGTCCTGCTGCCCTGCGTAATGGATGTTCTTGGTGCAACTAAGATCGATGCATTTTAATATATGTAGTTCCCACCTCTGTATTCTGATTTGGAGGAAAAACTTTGTCCTAGAACACTGCTTTGTGGAAAAGACTTTATGTCACTATTAGGTTATGTTTTCCTCTTAAAGAGATTTTTTTTTTTTTTTTAACAAAAAATGGAGAATAACTTGATGTTTAATCTTTAGTGTTAAGCTATAAAATTTTCCTCCATGCTGCCATGAGCTTTAATAGTTAACAATGATAGACTCTCTGCTTTAATATTTTTCTTAGACTTTTTCTTTTAGAATTCTGTTAATGCCTTTCACAATAAATATTTGTTGAATTGAACCCTGCTGAGTCGATGAATTGTTTTGCTTTGCTGAAACAGATTCTCTCACAAGTGTAAAAGAAGAACTTGTGGCTATTTGCTGTCTGTACTGGGTTCATTCCTGTCTATGAAACTTTCAGTGTATTTTTTCTTATTTACTTAGATGTGGAAATGAAATGATACTGTAAATCAGTTGTTTGCTATGATGTTAGTGTAAGAGCAGGAAGCTTGAAATTGGAAGATCAAGTCTGTGCCTCGACTCTGGCACTTTGGAGAGCATTTGTGTTAGGGCAGTCTGCGTCGATTCCCTCATCTGTAGAAGAAAGAAGAGAGTAAGGCTTCATAGGGTTTTATTAGGATTAAATGGGATCACATTTAAGCCTACCTAGCACGGTACCTGGTACATGAAGAGTGGATAATAAATATTTACCGGATTAAAAACCAAACAGTGCTTCAGGTATGTCTTAAGACTATTTTACTAGAAGTTTTATAGAATCACAAAACCTTAGAATTAGAGGGGCTGTCAGAGTTCAAGGCCAGCCTTCCTTGTAAGAACTTAATTCCTTCTCTGGTACCCTTGCCAGGCGTTCGTTTCCCAGCTGCTAGCTTTTGTCTTCAGACGCGACTCCTGGCAGGTTTTCCGGAAGCTCCGACTTGAGACTGCTGAGGGTCTGGCTTCGCCAAAGACCCAGCCCTGGAGCGCGCTCTCGGGAGATGGGTTGAGTCCGGTGTATTTACGGGGGCTTCTCACTGCAGGAATCGATGGAACACGGTAAAGGATATAGGGCAGCCACGGAAAATCATGAACCCGAGTCATTGCCTTTAATAGGAGATTAGGGGAAGGTAAAAGGATAGTGAAAGGAAGGGCCGGAGCAGGTTATGGCCAGAGAGGAGACTCCTCGACGCACAGCTTCAGCCTGGCCTCCTCGTACCCACCGAATGCAGTACAGAGAGAAGTTCAACTGGAAGTGATACACTCGGATTTATTCCATTTTTAAGTGAATGTTCTGATTTTTAAATAGTTCTCCCTTAACTACTAACTTGAAATATATTCCCTTTTTGTTACTTTCATCTCTTTATTCTAGTTCATTCTCTGTAGCCTTACAGAGTCAATACCTTTCTCATCCCTCGTATCAGATCAGACACCTGCCAGCTTTACCTCTAAAACACATAGAGACTCGGTCCCTTTTGCTACCATCTGAGCTTAGGCCACCATCATTTCTTTTCTAGATTACTGTCATACATGGCCCAGAATCAACCAGTAAGTTTCTATTCCTGATGTCCTGTTGAGAGCATTTGTCAAAACCTCTGTAGTCCTTCATTCTCAAAACAACTGCAGAGAACAACTGCCCCTGATCTTTATCTCCTGGGTTAGAGTGAAGCTGAAGAAACACTCCCCTAATTCCTGTTTTCTTGTAGGAATTGCTGAGGTATTGTCATTGTTCCTGTGTTCCCTTGGGTTGCTGAACACTCAGAATGTCTGTTGAAATCCAGGCAGGGAGGAGAGGGTCCACCACATGACAAGGTGGGGTAAAGGAAGAGCGACCACGGGGTGTGCTCTGGGCTGTGGGAACACAGAGGAGCAGACAAAACTCAAAGTTTGCTTGTGAAGATTGAAATTGCTTGTTTTAAGCAGTTAAAACTCTCAGACTTCTGTTACTACACCAGATTATTCTGAAGTATTCTGCAAAATTCCTACAAATGCCCATGATATAGCTCTTTAATGTTTTCTTGCAAGATTAAGGATATAGGGGATTTCGCCAGGACCAGTGAATAGGAGAGGGTGTGATCATCTAGCTAATGGAGGGCCCTAGGCCCGAGCATTCCAGATCCTTCTGTTGTAATGTCTGAAGACTAGACTTTTTAGGATGGTGAAATGGAGCTGAACTTCATGAAGTTGTAACTCTTGAATACCTATATTCTGTAGCAAAAGGGTAGGCGAGGAAAAAACCCACCCACTGGCAAAGTATAGCAGTGAAGTCTTTTTTAACTTTAGATCTAGGGAGATGTCATCCTGAGAATTCATACCAGAGCTCTTTTTAAGAAACAAATTCTAAGTTTGAATTCATGCCACCTATGTGATCTGGGAAACCAGGAATAAGAAATAAAAGTGATATTGGGGTAGAAGTGCCTCAGTGGGGTAGAGGCAAATATATGGTCTTTTTGAAGGAACGTACTTTCAACCCAGGCTTCTCAGACTCCTCCTCCAAAGCCTGTATCCCCAGATTATAGAACCCAGGAAGGAAGAAGCCAACATCAGAGTTGCAGCAAAACAACCAACAATAGAAATAGACTCTCCCCATCTCCATGGACCTTAGATTATTGGAATTAGTCAGATTATCATTCAAATTAACATACAAATGTTTTAATAATAAAAGAGGGGCGTTGAAAACCCGGGCAAGAAGCAAAGTAAAAAATGACAAGGTAGATTTGGCAAAGGAACAATTTCTAGAAAGGAAAAAATTTAGAAGCTCAGTGGATAATAGTGGACTACAAACTTTTTAAAGAGTGAATTAATAATAGAGCTCAGGAGATTAACCAGATGTAGTACTAGTAGTTATGGATGAAAGGCAGGAATGAGAAGGTAGGAGATTTGGAGGATGGGATGAGAAGATTTAAAATGAATCTAATTTTGGAGTTCAGAGAGAATAGAAGTAGTTCTCAGCTATTGTCAATTCAAATACTATATAATGGTTGAGAATTCTCTAGAATTGATGAAAGGCATGAATTCTCTGCTTTAGGAAGCACAATGAAACCCTAAGTAGGATAGATAAAAATTCTGTCCCTAGAAATATTATAGTGAAACTTCAGAAAATCCAAAGAAAGAATCTTTAATAGGGGACAGGAAGAATAGATCATTGCCCACACAGAGCCACATTTCTTAGTACTCAGTAGCAGTAAAGGAACCCTGAAGACAATGAAATTATAAAATGCTGAGAGAAAATAACTATCAGCCTTAAAATTTTTACCCAGCTAAACTTTTATTTGAAAATAAAGATGAATTGACATTTTAAACAAATAAAAACTGAATTTGGTGCTGTCATACCTTCACTGAAAGAACTTTAAAATGATATACTTAAAGAAGGAAATTGAACTCGGATGGAAAGACCAAGATTCCAGAGGGAATGAAGCAGATACTGGTCACTTGGGTAAATCTAAGTAACCTCCATACACCTGTCTTAAGATGTTGGTACTGAGTAAATGCTGGATTGACAGATAGTTGATTCATCAACTTTCCTGAGAGAGTGTGCTCTCTCATTCCTCCGTGGCAAAGGGGGACACTGACTTCTTAATTTAGAATTTTTCAAGGGAAGCTGGAATTTCAACAGGACTCCCAACATGGTTAGTCTTATTTTACAAAGTTAGGAGACACATTCAGTCTCTTGGATGTGATTTAGAATGGCTGAATTTCGTGAAAGATTTCTATTTTTTGGTTGCCGAGCAAATTTTAAATTAGGTATCAACAAACTTTACCCCCTGTTTACCAAGATCTTAAATGTCACTCTTGATTTTTATTTGAAGATTTGAATTTCTACTCAAAATGTTCTCAGATTTTACATCCATTATTTAAAAGACAGTTCTAGATTTATTGTTTCTGAGAACCCATGCTAATCTAGGGCAAATTTTAAAATAATAAATGAAATAGAACTTGATACTCTTTAACTGGCCAAGAACATCACAACCAGAAACTTCTCTCTCTCTTATGGTCCTGACTCTAAAAAAAGTATTTGCTAGATAGAATTTTTTTCTAACTGTTGAAATTCAGCTATGTTATCAGTAGTATACTTTCAGTAGGATTTTGTTAGGAGGGCCAAAGTCAATAGATGAGTTCTCTCAGCACATATTTTTATATATTTTTGAAAGTTTTTTTTTTTTTTAAGATTTTATTTATTTGACAGAGATCACAAGTAGGCAAGAGAGGTAGGCAGAGAGAGAGAGAGAGGGGGAAGCAGGCTCCCCACTGAGCAGAGAGCCTGATGCAGGCCTTGAGCCCAGGACCCAGAGACCATGACCTGAGCCAAAGGCAGAGGCTTAACCCACTGAGTCACCCAGGCACTCCTGAAATAGTTTCTTTTAAGGAGTTTTGTGGACCTAAGTTGATATCCTTCATCCACCATTTATTGGACTTTCTGGGCACCATTCATTTATTTATCGAGCAGGTATTTTTGCACACCTGTCAGGTTCTCGCCTGCACTGAGGTTGCTGTAGCGAACAAGATTAATAAGGTGCCTGTGCTCAGGAAGCTTGCCTTCCAGTGGGGCAAGTAAATGAGTTTTAAAATTATCAGAAGTACATAAAAAGACCAAAATAGGGTGACATGATAGTAACTTTGGGGGAAGGGGCATGTGTTTTGGGTTGAATGGTGAGGGAAGGACTCTTTGAGGAGATGGCCATCAGAGCCTGGAAGAGAGACGAAGCCTCCTGAGCAGGAAGCCTCCTAGGCTGACGGAACAAATTGCAAAGGCTGTGAGGCCCGTATGAGCCGGTGTTTCCACGTGCTATGGGAGCATATTAATGTGGTGGTTAAAAATGACCTTACATTGTGTAGAAATTGATTTTGATTTTATAATGGTGTGAGAATCACACTAGAGTGTCATAACTTCAGTTCATATCTTTTACTGGCCCAAGTGTTGCTGCTGTAATTTTTACTCTGTTCTGTTTTCAGCCGGTGAACTCAGTAACATTTGGTTGGAGATGTTTGATTTGTTTGCTGGTATGTGGTCTGTTTTCATTTGGGCAGTTGGTAGTGACCCCACTGTAATATAAAAACATGGAAATATTTGCTAAACTTAGTTGAATTATAAATCTAGTTTTTTACAGAGGGAGATAAGAGAGAATAACAAATGATCATTGTTTATTACACATGAAAGAAACTTTAAAGGGAGTATCCAAAATGTTAAATTATGCTATAGAATTTAAGCATCTAGTCTCTTTTCTTTAGAATAAATCAGTTTCATAAATATCTAGTTATTTAGTTATACTACATAAATAAGAAACCCTTAAAATCATGGGAAAACTGTTTCTCTTTTATTTTGAAATATACATATATTTGTACTCTTTTTCAAAAAGTAAATACTTTTTTTAGCTATTACTCTTTGAGTCCTGTGCTGTCTGTTCTAGCTCTTCAGCCTGCCAGACTGAAGCTTTCCAAGGTCAGAATCCTGTCTAATGTCTGGTCCCATGGAGAGAGTACAGGGCGTTACACATAATAATCTCTTAAAATTGTTTGAGTGCCTGAATGAACAAATGAATGAATATATGAACTTTACTGTGGAGGTAGTCTTTGGAGAATAATTAACCAATAATCGGCATACTTAAAAAGATTTTTCGGGCTCTCTGCTCAGCAGGGAGCCTGCTTCCTCCTCTCTCTCTCTGCCTGCCTCTCTGCCTACTTGTAATCTCTCTCTGTCAAATAAATAAATAAAATCTTTAAAAAAAAAAAAAAGGGCGCCTGAGTGGCTCAGTGGGTTAAGCCGCTGCCTTCGGCTCAGGTCATGATCTCAGGGTCCTGGGATCGAGTCCCGCATCGGGCTCTCTGCTCAGCAGGGAGCCTGCTTCCTCCTCTCTCTCTCTGCCTGCCTCTCTGCCTACTTGTAATCTCTCTCTGTCAAATAAATAAATAAAATCTTTAAAAAAAAAAGATAGATTTTTTTTTTTAAAGATTTTATTTATTTATTTGACAGAAATCAGAAGTAGTCGGAGAGGCAGGCAGAGAGAGAGAGAGGGAAGCAGGCTCCCCGCCGAGCAGAGAGCCCGATGCGGGACTCGATCCTAGGACCCTGAGATCATGACCTGAGCCGAAGGCAGCAGCTTAACCCACTGAGCCACCGAGGCGCCCTTAAAAAGATAGATATTGACTGCTTTTTTAAAAAGTGCCTTTGTCATATTTGGAAAATTTAAGCATTTCTGAAGGGGATGGGGTAGCCAGTGTGAAGAACACTCATATGGACCCAGAATCCGAAAACGGATCTGAATTGAAGCTGTGCTGTCACTCATGATGTGTTCTGAAGTAAATCATGCTGTCTTGCTCGTAGTTTCCTTGTTTGTCCAGTGAAGGGATTAGATTGATTGTTGCTAACATTTTTCTCTACTCTAAAACCCTATGATTTTTATCCTTTGCTATTTGCAAGAGCCAGGAGAGATAAAGGTTGCCTTTTATGTTAGATTTGATTCTAAATCTAATGACACAGGACAGCGGTGCTTAAACTATTTTTCGTTAAATGGTAGTGAAACGCTGAAAAAGGTTCAGTGGTGGTATGAGTACACAGTGTGCTATGTTATGATTAACTGCCACTTCTGTTTTCTTTAGTGGCCTGTACTCTTCATCTGCCTATCTAATTTTTCTTAGTATTGAGATTATTTTAGTACAAACAAGTAGTGTGTTTGTAAAAAAGGGCCCAGCCAGTATGGTAAGCTGTCTGGATAGTTTAAAAAAAGAAAAGATGTCTGGATAGTTGATGGTTTCTAAGTACGGGCTGGTCTACAATACAGTACATTTTTTTAAAGTTTTATTTTCTCAGAGTGGGAGGAGGTGCTAGGTACTTCTCTTCTTAAAATTAAGCATAGCATTCTCTTTTATACCATGTTAGCATGTTGTTGACAAAGTTTTCTAAAGTGAAGATCTGTTTAGTAGCATATTCAAGTTTAAGATAGAGAATTTATTTTTTACGATTTTATTTTTAAGTAATCTCTGGAACCCAACACGGGGCTCGAGCACACACCCCGAGATCAGTAGTCACACGCTCTACCGACTGAGCCAGCCAGGCACCCCAGAAGAGAGAATTTTAATAGCCTCATCTTGTGTCCCAAATAGCGTGAAGTCGGGGGAGATGATTGGAGTGACGTGACTGCGGGTGCTCTGGTTTCTTCCTTTGTGGTGGCGGCTGAAGTCCGGCTGCCCCGGAGAAGGGCCGCTGCCCGGGAGCTCCTCACGTCCGGCTTGCCTGGCACACTGTCATTACTTGTTTTCTTTCCAGTTCACGTTAGGAAATGCACTTACGTTACCTTAATAACCTCTTCTCGGTGCCTCTGGGGGAGAATGAGCTAGTGAGCCTTCTTACGGGTAGATTATAGTTTTTCTATCTTTTTAGTCTCTTTTGTAACAATCTGTGTAGGAGAGGGAGGAATGATAATATGTACTAAATCCTAAGTCGAGATAGGTTCTTGGTCGAATTTAGCTAAAATGCCCCCCATTTATTGATCCTTTTTCTGATAATTGTTAACCATTCCTCATTGTTTGGAATTGCTATCTTGACTTTCTACTTTGAAAGTTATTAGCAGTTCTAACGTATTTTGGCTTTACTCTCTGGAGGGAGCACTGAGTATATACAAGGTTATCAAATCATCTGCCATTAGGTTAATGGCTTTAGGATTTTCATCTAGAGCTTTAGAAAGTCCTGTCCTCATTTTTGTGGCATATGAACATTACTTCAGGGGCCAAAATTTTAATAAAATGTTCTTTTTTTAAAATGGTGTTCTGTGGAACCGGTTGAGGTTCTCATAACCAGTGTGATGTGAATGTGTTGTGGATGGTCTGTCTCTCTACCACGTTGACCGGAAGCCCTTTCTGTCTACCACTTTGAACCCCTTGAGGGTCATTGTTAATTTTTTGTTGTAGTTTTCTGATGAATGGTTCAACTATGAAATAAGTCAGAACTTTAACAGGTATGTTCTGGAGGTGCTGCTTTCTACTATAGGTAGCACAGAAAGGGTCTGTAGTGGCTGCCATCATATTAAAAAACAATTACTTTATTTTGTCTCAAAACAAACAGTACAACTAAAAAATTTACTTCTACAGTTGAGTCATGAGTTGACAAGCTCTTATGAAGTTCGAGCAAGGACAGCATTTTGAAAGTTCTTCCAGTTAGCTTTTTTGCATTTAGGTAAAATGGGACCCTAATCTAGGGCAAAATGTAGAGGTGGCAAAAAATAAAAAAATTAAAAAAATAAAATCCAGTTTTATATTACTTTGGGGCAACCTGAGCTTTTTATCTGGAAAATCTTCCTTTGTATTTGCTAGTTTCCTCTTAATTACAGAACTTTCTTGTATTATAACAAATCTTTATATTTAAAACCAGTATTGGGGCGCCTGGGTAGCTAAGTGGGTTAAGTCTCTGCTTTCGGCTCAGGTCATGATCTCAGGGTTGTGGGATCGAGCCCCGCATCGGGCTCTCTGCTCAGCAGGGAGCCTGCTTCCCCATCTCTCTTTGCCTGCTGCTCTGCCTACTTGTGATCTTTCTTTCTGTGTCAAATAAATAAAATTTTTAAAAATGAAAAAATGAAACTGATATTGTCAAATGCATTGAAAATAATTTAAGAAACATTTAGTAATAGAACAATTTCACAAAAACTATGTATCTCTTGAAACCAAAAAACAGATGCATATGCTAAAAATTAACCATTTGTTGTAAATCTGTACATATATGTGTCTATAAGTACAGATAAAAGTGGAATCATACCCAGAACTCATCTAACAGAGTCTTCCTTATACGCAAAGCACTTTACTGTGAAATATGGGGTCTATTTGAACGTTACTGACTTCTGTCATGGAGGCTGTTCTTTTGAAATCTGATAAGCTAGAAATGTTGGTGCAAATATATAACTAAATTGATATACGAAATAGGAAAGAATAGTTGAGACTGAAAACCTATAACTTAATATTGACCAGGCACAATTAACAAGACCAGATTTTGGAAATTCGAGTTTGTACATTACGTATGTGCATGCACATTAGGAGGTTTGCAGAGTTGCCTCTAACATAAGTGGTAACTACATTTCTTAGCAGACTCCAGTAACTGATCTAATTATAATCAATGAGCACCAAATGAGTAGCTCTAAATAACTTAAATATATGTTATTGGTAGGTTGCTTTTAACTTCAGATAATGAAAACTCAGTCTGGCTTCAACACAAGGAAACTGGCTTGGCTCACAGGATTGAGAGACCCAGAGCTGCAGGGTCAACAGCCTGGGCTCTCTGTGTTGCTTTGCCCTCCGGTTCTTTCCCTGATGGTTGCAAAACACCTGCTAGCAGCAGCCAGAGAAGTAGGCCTCCTGGTTGGAATCTAGAGAATGGGGAGTAGCCACTTACTTTCTATGAAAAGTGAGACTAACTGTCCCAGAAAGGTTCAGGAGCTCTGTCCTTGATTTCATTGGCTAGAATTGAGTTATGTTCTGGATTACGGTCTATTCCTGAACAAGTCAGTAGCTGGGATTGATCATTCACCTCTTTCCCTTGAGCTGAGGTCATTTGCTAAACAGCATTGCCCATTTCCAAATGGGGAGAGTTGGGGTCGCCATCAGCATGTACTGTTACTGTAGTCCAGAGTGAAACCTCAGAATGAATGGAATTAGCAGCTGCTGTAAAAAGCAGTATAGAGGTTCCTCAAAAAATTAAAAACAGAAATACTGTATGAGACAATAATTCCACAACTAGGTATTTACCCAGAGAAACTGAAAACACTAATTAGGAAAGATATATGCACCTCTTTGTTTGTTGCAGCATTATTTACAATGACCAAGATGAATATGAAACCCAAGTGTCCCAGCTTTATCCGTAATGAATGGAGAAGATGTGATTACACACACACACAGACACACACACACACACACACCAGATTATTCAGCCTTTAAAAGAAATCTCGCCCTTTGTGACAACATGGATGGTATTATGCTAAGTGAAGTAAGTCAGAGAAAGACAAACACCTTATGATTTCACTTATAAGTGAACTCTTCAAAACAAAACAAAGGTACAAACGGAAAACAGAAACAAATTCAAAATACACAGAGCAAATTGGTGCCAGAGTGGAGGGAGATGTGGGGATGAGCAAAATAGGTGAAGGGGATTAAGAGGTACAGACTTCAGTGATGAAATAAACGAATCATGGGGATGAAAATTACAGAGTAAGGATCACAGTCAGTAACAGCACAGTAAGGTCACCAGTGGCGGGTGGCGACCACCCTTCTCACGATGAGCACTGTGTAGTGTATGGCATTGTCAGTCACTGTGCTGTGCCTGAAACACAACACTGTATGTCAACTGCACTTCAATAATGAAAACTTTTTTAAATCAATAATTAGCATTTGGGGATCAGTTCTGGACCTCTAGTAGCAGCAAGACAATACTTTGACAGTCATTGGTATAGTGAGAATGGGCTGAGGACAGACCCTGAGCAACACCAACATTTAACAATTACAACGAAGGGCGTGTGAATCAGTCTTCTAGTTAAATTTATTTTGTGTGTATTTTTAATTATGAGCTACAGAAAGCTGTTATTTGGCCTTATTTCATTAGTTCTAACAGCATATTTCATATTTGATTTACTCAGTGGTTTTCTCTCTTGGTCTCTGGTCACTTTAATGTCACTATCATGGTGTTTCTTTCAAAGAAAGAAGAAAGTGCTGCCCATTGTCTTAAAGGAAATAGAGAAGGGATTATAAATGGGGTTTCTTTAAAGGAAAAATGAATGGGTACTTTGTAGCGTATTAAGTGTCTAATGAGTTAGATAAGGAGGAGGAATGCATTCTTGTATGCCCCTTTTTTTGGAAGCTCCTACAAGTAGAAACTTCAGACTTACACCTACCTACATGTTAGGTATCTTGGAAAAATTATTATTTGTTTATTATAAAGGAATAAATGATAAGATTTACTACCCTGTGTCTGAAGACCTCAGTGATTAGAAACAGTTTGTGATCAGTAATGGACTGTAACTAGTAGTGGGTTGAGTATCTTATGTGCGAGGACCCTCTTCTCCTTGAGGTATCGCAAGCAGACAGTATAACTCTTGTCTTCTTGTGCTTGGCCTGTGTAGGACCACTGTTGACCTCTGCATCGTATTTTTTAGGCAATGAGTTACTAGCCAACAGACTCAGTTCAGGGGCCCATGAGTTCTCCTTTACATTTTGTGAAAAAACCGATTGCTGGGCCTCCAACCCCCAGATTTTCGGATTCAGTAGGTCTGGCATGGGGCCTGAGAATTTACGTTTCTAGTAACTTCCAGATGATACTGATGGTGCTCCTCCGGTACTGCACTTCGGGAATCGCTGTTGTGAAACATTTATGTTTAATGAAAGCAAGGAGCAGTCGTACTGAATTTGTTTAAGGAGAAGATACATGGTACTTACTGCTGTTTAGGTCAGACTGTATTGGTTTTTCTCTCTGGTGGTTGGCTATTACGTTACATGACCCACAGGGAATACGCCCTCAAATTCTACTTATTTAGTAAAAGAATAGTTACCTTTTGATGATTGACATCTCTCAACTTTTGACAGATGCATTGATTATGGCTGCTGGGCTGAAAGCTACTTTTGGCCTAGATGAAAATACTGGCATTATTTTGCTCGATGATCCCAAAGATAGGATTTTTTTTTTCTATTTGTTCTTTAGTAAGATACGGTAATTGTTATTTCACTCAGTGAGTATTGAAACTTTAAACCGGTCTGAGGCCAGTACAACCCTTTGCTGTTGCCAGCTGTGCATGTTTCTATGGAAACTCAGTAGGGGCTAGCGGGATTACTGTTGTAAGGAGCACACCTGGCTTATTTGCATCCAATTTAAGTTGGGGAAATTTCACAAAAGAATGAAAGGTCTGTAGACGTGTCAATGGACAGCCAGAAGGAGCTTGTCATTTGTAACCATCATATTGGTCTAAAGAGGAAGAGTGGGGTGGGTTTTCCTTACTCATTATAGTTCATGTTTCTGGAGGGCTTTGGTTGATATGCTAAAGTTTATATTTGTCTCATTGTGTTTTGAGAATATCCTTTTAAATATTCTAATATATATCCGTATTTAAATATCTTTATGGTTTTAAAATTCTCTTAAAGAATTTAAAGTGCATGTAGATCAGACTCTTTTTCAAGAAAGAAGGAATTTAATTTCTTTCCAGTTATACATTGTAATCAAATGTCTTAGTTTTTGACCACAGTTGCAGAATTATGGCAGAATTTCTTGTTGATCTCTACTTTCAAGTGTTAGGAACTACTGTGAACCCCTTCTCTCACAAAAATAACTTTTTTTTTTTTTTTTTAAAGAAGGCAATTGGAACTATTTATGTATTGGATTTTGTTTGCACCATTGAACTTAAGCCTCGTTTCAGAGTTTCATAAATGGTTAGGTCCATCACTGAATGTACAGAAAAAAATTATATGGACTAGTTACGTGAGCACAGAGTTACAGAGCACAGATACATACAATTTAGGTGCTTTTTACTAATAAGTTACACTACTCAGTTATACTGACTTATCCTAGTTGTACTAATTAGTTATGCTAATTCAGACATAGCTGCATGGTACAGGTGTGTGGCAAATGAGAGCGCAAGTATTGACTCCTCTTCCTTGGTTAAGGCTGCTTGAACTTTCTTTCTTTCTTTCTTTTTTAAGATTTTATTTATTTATTTATTTGACAGGTCAGAAGCAGGCAGAGAGGCAGGCAGAGAGAGGTGGGGGAAGCAGGCTCCCTGCTGAGCAGAGAGCCTGATGGGAGGCTTGATCCCAAGACCCTGGGATCATGACCTGAGCCGAAGGCAGAGCCTTAACGCACTGAGCCACCCAGGCGCCCCCACTTGAACTTTCTACCGGTCTGAATTCTAAGGTTTTCTGGCAGAGTGTGGCGATCAGCGAGTGATGGTGAATTTCCATACTTGTGTGTGCCAAGTATTTCTTATTTTCTAGTGACAAAATTGTAATCCTGTACCTTTTTTTTTTTTTTTTTTTTTCAGAATATTTTGCAGTGATGGTCGTATACATTGATCTGTCACCTGGGAACATATGTGTGTGTGTATATATGTATACATATGTGTATGTATATATGGTGTGTGGATGTGTGTGTGTATAAAGCCAGTTGAAGTAGGTACTTGTAAATTTGGAAAAAGGTAACACTGGATTTGGGGATTTTTTTTTTTATTAGTGAAATATACTCTTTAAAGAAAAAAGTAGGCTATTTTATTCAGCTTTATGAGAGAGTAGCACCTTGTAATACATGTTCCAAGGATCTTCTAATTCACCTCCACGTTCTGAAGTCAGGGCAGGTACTACTATCCCCAACCGGTAGATGAGGAAGCAGCACAAGGGCGGGGCGCGCTTCCAGTCCCCTGTGCTCAGGCAGCGAACTACACCCTCACGGGTGGTCCAGTGTTCCCCACCGTGTATAATTGTTCGCCCTTAAAGTGTCAGGTTATTTTATGCAGTTGACTCAGTATTGCCTTTTTCTCTTTTTGTATTCATAGACTGGAAAAGTAAGAAGAGCTTTCCTGCCTTTTTAATTACCAAACTACTCTCAGTTTTCAATGAATCAATTCAAAGAAAGAATGCAGTCTTTCTATACCTGGTAAATATTTTCTGCTCATAAAAGCTATTAATTAAGTAGCCTCTGATAAATCCAGGTGTTTATGATGAGTGCCTTTAATTTTGTGGAATGACTATAAAAATGACTTACCATATTTATATATGATATTGGCTCTGAAATTTGTTTGATATTTATTGATGCGATGGAGTGATCCTTAGAATGCCTGTGACCTAGCCGGCGACAGAAAACAGTTTAGGATTGGCCCTAGTACTAGATTAGGCTGTGCTGGGTGGTTTCTTTTGTTTTGTTTTGTTTTTGTTTTGGGTACATAAATATACTAGGTTTTCTCTTTATTTGGATAATATAACATTAGCAGTAACCCCTATGTGGCAGTTTAATAGTATTTTGTAAATAATAGTTTTACAGAATTAATCTAGTAATCAGAATATTAAACCTACATTTTTTCATTTTATGGATGACCTAAGTGAAGATTAGCGAGATCAAGTTACTTGCTTAAGAAAGTTGGGCTAGCTGGTCTAGAGCTGAGGTCAAACTTTAGATCAGAGCCTACATATTTTGATTCCTACTCTAGTGCCTTTTCAAAATTCTTATCTTTTAAGTACCTTAAGTAAGAATTAACATGCCTAAGAGAGTAAACAAATCATAACAACATTTGATATGAGTCTAATGTATAACTTAAAATGTTAGTTTAGGAACAGAGAGGACAAAATGGATCTATATAGGGGCGCCTGGGTGGCTCAGTGGGTTAAGCCGCTGCCTTCGGCTCAGGTCATGATCTCAGGGTCCTGGGATCGAGTCCCACATCGGGCTCTCTGCTCAGCAGGGGGCCTGCTTCCCTTCCTCTCTCTGTGATCTCTTCCCTTCCTCTCTCCTACTGTGATCTCTCTCTGTCAAATAAATAAATAAAATCTTTAAAAAAAATGGATCTATATATATGCCACATAGAATACTTTATCTATATTAACAATGGTATTAACATTAATAAGCTACTAGGTACCATTAAAGCTTTTAGATACACTTTAAGCCTGAGGTGAACCCTTGGGCATATTTTGGACCTGTTTTGCAGAAAAGGAAACTGAGACTTTCAAAGAGAATGCTGTAGCTTAGGATGTTTAGAAAGTGGAGTTTAAAACCCAGTGCTCTCAGACTTAAAAGCGCATTACTAAGCTGTGAAGCCTGTTGATTTTTGGAATTAAAACTCAATCATAAATCCAACCTATCCCGTGTTAACTATTATTGATTATAGAATAATTTCCTCTCATAATTCAGCCATCCAAAACTCTGAGCCTTTTAGGGACATATTGAGGTAATGCAGAGAAACCATGTCTCCTCTGTAATGATTTTAACCATAAGAATCATATTAGCTCTTTTTATAATGTCATTTAAATGTGTAGGTCTTACGCCTCTCTACAAAAGAAAGGTGTTTATAAAATATTTATATATTCTACACATGTGCTTAAACTACACTAACTAGCGCAAGTTGAAAGGCATATTTCCTGTGATAGAACATTTGTCTCTGTGTTTTTACTTATTATAACCGATCAACAACGAACAGTTATTATTTTTCTCAAGTATTTTTCAGACAGACCTTTCAAAATTAGTTAAATGTTAATGAAAGAAATCAATGTTACAGCGAGGAGTATCATTTGAAAATTAATACATTTCAAGTGTTTGACTGGCTGGGGGATAAGTAAAAGCTTATTATCTGAAATGAAACAGTAATGATGAAAGTACAAAGAAAATGCCGTCTTCTTTATTAAAGTACCCAGCGTACCTGAGTTTGCCCAAACCAGGTGTATCTTTGCCTTAAAACCTGACTTAGCCCCTGAGGCTCGCCTTTCCCCACAGATCTCCCATTTACCACCATCGCCTGGCCCAAGGAGGGTGGGCATGCTTAGAATGTAGGCGATGAGGTGCTAAAAATACACTTTATCAGCAGATCGTGTGAGGGGACTGTTTTATTTCTGGTAGTGTGGAGAACTTACAGCAAAGAAATGTAATTTGTGTGCATTTTAACCTGTACCATTTGAAATAAGAAATATAATTAGATTGCCTGGAATCTCTCAACTTGGGGCAGTCATATGTTAGGACTGGATGAAAGGTGAGATACACGGGCAGATTTTATTGTTGGTTTTGTTAAATCCTTTCTAACCGGAGCTTGCGAAGATGGTATGAAACTTACCGCTACAGTGACGTTTTGAGAAGGTTCCGGAAGTCGCTTACCTGCCTTCATGTGTCTGAGAGCCGCTCACCTCCGAGTAGAAGGGAAGGAGGTGAGGCGGGGCTGGGGCGGTGAGTGGGTCTTGAATCCCGCCTCCGCCGGCATCTGCGAGGCACAGTTTTAGCAGAAGTGTGGAAGTACAGGAAGTAGAGCCCAGAGAAGTGCTGTGTACAGAATTAGGCGTCGCTTTTGTTCGGGCGATCATCTTGTTAACCCACCATATTCTTTCATCGTTTGCTTTCGGCAGCACCAAGTGCTCCTGTTTCCAGTGCTCTGAGTCACAACCACCTGGGATTGCTTTCGGTGCTTATGCATCGGTGTTCTGGGGTTGGTTGGTTTGTTTGCTTTTGGTTTCGGTGGGAGGGTCAAGTTTTAAATTTTCAGAAAACTGTAGTTAACAGTACTTCCCTGTAATATTTAAAAATTTGCACAGAGGGTAGATCTTAGGTGAAGTGCTCTTGCTACACATGCAGGTTTTAATGAAGAAAAAGGAGGAGAGGAAACTTGGAGGTCATGGCCACGTTTATGGCCTTGTTTGTACTCTCAGAGGCGTATACTTGCCACTGAACTTACCAAGTTGTATACATTAAATATATACAGCTTTTGTATGTCAAATATATCTCTATTAATAAAGTGTATTTTCAAAAATGATTGCAAAGAAGAAAAATTACACTTCTTAAGTTATTTAAGGATTAAAGCATGAGGAAAAAAGCAGGAATCAGCCATGTCCAGGTAATTGTAACATTATTAAGACTCTGTTCTTACCATGTACAGCAAAGGTGATCTTGAGGCCTGTGGATTAAAAGTCAGTTAAAAAACACAGAAATGAAAAAAAAAAAAAAAGTAAAAAAAAAAACCAGAAATGTTCAAGAGTTTCACTTAAATTTTTTATTATAATAGAAGAAAAATCTTGACAGTGGTATTTATAAAATTTTCTAGCGCATAACAATACCATTATCATTTTTATAATTCTTGGTTATTTTCAAAATAACTTCTATTCTCATTTTAAATTTAAGAGCAAACGTGGGTGATAGCATAATCTTCATTTCTCAAATGAGGAAATTAAGGTTCAGCTGTTGCGTTAAGTTTCTTAGGGGTGCCATAGCAAGGTACCACACACCAGGTGGCTTAAACAACAGAAATTTCTTACCTCATGGTTCTGGAAGCTAGAACTTCGAGATTGAGGTATTAGCAGGGTTGGTTCCTTTGGAAGGCTATGAGGGAGGATGTTTCATGTCTTCCTTCTTGTCTTGCCCCTGTTATGTATCTGTGTCCAAATTTTACCTAAGGATACCAGGACGATGGGCGTGGGGCCCACGCTTGACCTCCTCTTAACTTGATCATTTGCAGAGACCCTATTTCCAAGTTAGGTCACACTCTTCTTCTGGGGGACACAGTCCAACCCGTAACAGACAGTAAGTCTTTCAGTCAACATCTCTTAAGTAAGGAAGTTAGACATACCACATTGTCGTGCCGATAAAATAATAAGTTTTAAAGACATGTAAAAATAGATATATATAATATATTTAAAATTTATTTGCTGATATTGCCTTTTGTCTGGGTAGATTTTATTTAAAACTATATGAGATTCTAAAATATTTAATAGAGGGACGCCTGGGTGGCTCAGTCGGTTAGGCGGCTGCCTTCAGCTCAGGTCATGCTGGCATCAAGCCCCGCTTCGGGCTCCCTGCTCAGCTGGCAGTCTGCTTCTCTCTCTCCCTCTGCCCTCTTCATGCTCTCTCTCTCTTTCTTACTCTCTCTCAAGTAAGTAAAATCTTTAAACATAAATAAATAAGGTGGTAGTTAATAGAATTTGGGGTTGTGATAGGTTTCGGGCTATTTTTTGGGTATGCGGTATGTTACCGGTTGTGGAAAGGTTGTTCAGTTCTCAGTGCTCGCATGGACTTTCACTCATGCAGTGTAGAGCCTCACAGTGTGGACTCCTCCGTATCGTGAGATGTCCATCAGAATACCATTTAAATGGTTTCAAGTGCGCTCTGACCGTAGGTAATCTGTGCATTTCGTGATTCTGTAAGAACTGTGCTCCTGTCCGTGTTAATGTGCACCTTGCAATCTGAGATTTCTAGGGATGGGGATGACAGGGCTCCACTGGAATTATAATAAAACACTGGTAGTTTGTTGAGCTCTCCCCCCCTTTTTTCTTTTTTTTTCCTTTGCTATTGTTTTATTTTGATTTTAAAACACTCCCAGTACTTCAGTGAATAATCCTATAAATAAGGACATTCTGCTGCAGAGCCACAATACAGACATAAAATGCAGGAAATTAGCGTTATTACTTTACTGTCAACTAATCCATAGACCTGATTCGGATTTGCCAAGTTATCACAAAAATGCCTTCATAGTAAAAGTACCTACTGCAGGATTCTACACAGCATGTAATCATCCTATCTCTTTACTGTTCTTCAACCATATTCCTTAGTCTTTAATTGATTTTCAAGACTGTGACACTTTGGAAGAATATATTTTGTGGAATATCTTTGAATTTGTATATGTGGTTTTTGATTTTTTGTGGTTTTTTGAGTTTTTTAAAAAGATTTTATTTATTTATTTGACAGAGATCACAAGTAGGCAGAGAGGCAGGCAGAGAGGGAGGGGGAAGCAGGCTCCCTGCTGAGCAGAGAGCCCGATGTGGGGCTCGATCCCAGGACCCTAGGATCATGGCCTGAGCCGAAGGCTCACTGAGCCACCCAGGTGCCCCTTTAAAGATTTTATTTACTTGTCAAAGAGCACAAGCAGGGGGGTGGCAGGCAGAGGGAGAAGCAGGCTCCCCGCTGAGCAAGGAGCCTGATGCTGGGACTCAATCCCAGGACCCTGTGATCATGACCTGAGTCAAAGGCAGGTGCTTAATTGACTGAGTGACAGGCGTCCCTGAATTTGTGTTTATCTGATAGTTCCCCATAATAGATTCAGGTTCTACGTTTGTGGAAGGAATATCACAGAAGTGATGTTGTGTTCTCACTTCATCTTTTCTGGTAGTGTACAATTTTGATTTGTCCCTTGACTAAGTGACCTTAACTGATCACTTGATTATGGTGATGCTTACCAGGCTTCTCAGTAAAGTTGCGTCTTCCCTTTGTAATTGCTTAATATTTTGTAGGGAAACAACATTTTCATCATCAAATTTTTGATATTAGATATTTCATTAGATAGAGCATTTTGACTGAATTTATATGATGATGGTAGTTTCCAAATGCTGACTTTCTATTATTCTTTCTGTATTTATTTGGAATTCTACAAGGAAAAAACCTTCTTTTCTCCCTGTTGATTTATTTATTTCAACATGAATTCCTATGAGTAATGGTTATAATTTTTTACAGACTTTTATTTATTCACTTGAGAGAGAGTGTGAGCACGAGGGGGGTGGGCGTGGCGGAGGGGGCAAAGGGAGAAGCAGACTCCCTGCTCAGTGAGGAGTGTGACGTGGGGCTTGATTCCAGGACCCTGAGGTGACCTGAGCCAAAGTCAGACGCTTAATTGACTGATACTTAACTGACTGAGCCACGCACCCCAGTAGTGGTTACAATTTATTGTTTTTATTTATTTTGTCATATTGCCTGAAATTTAGTCAATAGAAGGTTCTTTTAAACTTGCTTTTGTGTCTTTTCTGCATATTCCCGTTATTCTTAGAGCAGTCCACTACTAATTTCTTCACCAAAACAGTAAAAAGAAAGAAAGGAAAAATAAAATGCAGAGTTTCAACCTAGAAACAAAAAGCCTCCATAAAGATACAGAAAATATAAAGAACTAAATGAAAATTTTAGAACTGAAAAAAACAATAACTGAAACAAAAACTCAGTGGATGGCTCACAGCAGAATAGAGGGGACAGAATGAACTGGAACATAGAACAGTAGAAATTACCCAATTTGAACAAAAAGGAGAAAATAGAATAATACGTGAGCAGAGCCACAGGGACCTGTGGGACGGACAGAAAGACCACAGAGGAGGAGAACGGAAAGGGGGGTGGTCTGAAAAATTCTCGTAGAAAGACTGGCTGAAAACTTCCCAAACTTGTCAGAAGATACAAACCTATAGATTTTAGAGTCTGAGCAAGTTCTAAACAATATAAACCCAAAGTAGTAATAATAAAGTGTTGGTAAACTAAAGACAAAGGAAAGATCCTGAAAACAGTAAGAGAGAAATGATGCCTTTCCCTATGGAGAAAAACAATTCCAATGATAGTGGATTTCTCCTCAGAAACCATGGAAGCCAAGAGGCAGTGGCATCACATTTTTCAAATATTGAGAAAGAACTAAAAATATCAACTTCTGTATTCATCAAAAATATCCTTCAGGAGTGAACGGGAAATCAAGACATTCTTAGATGAAGGAAAACAAAGCATTCTTCTCTGGTAGACCTACCCTAAAAGAATGGCTAAATTAACAAAATATGTAGTTTTAAATCAACAGAATATACTTAGGACTTGTGTACCAAAGACTACAAATGCTGGTAGTAAATCAGTTTCTTTAACTTCAAGACTTCTTACATAGTTGCAAGAATGAAGCCTGAGGATATTGGTGAAGAAATTGACACATTAATCATTGGAACAGAAACAAAACCCAAAATAGGTTTACACAGGTATAAATGACTAATTTGTGACTAAGGTACGAAAACATTTGGAGCAAATAGAGGAAGGAAAATCTTTTTGACAAACAATTAAAAAAGAATTAAAAAAAAAAAAAACACCTTTACTGTTCACACTAGGAAGAAACATAGAAGGAAACCTGTAGAACAGAGGACTTGATGAATAGTTCTTAAACATGACCCCAGAGGGGCAACTGGCTGCTTCAGGCAGTACAGCATGCTGCTCTTGATGTTGGGGTTATAAGTTCAAACCCCATGTTGGGAGTAGAGATGACTTAAACATAAAAATCTTAAAAACAAAAACCCAAAACACATGACACCAGAAATACAGCCTACAAAAGGAAAGATTTGATAAATTAGACATTACCAAAATTAAAATATTTTGCTGTGTCCATTAAAAGGATGGAAAGGCAAGCTCCACAGTGGGAGAAAATATTTGCAAAGCACATATCTGATAAAAGGCTGTTATCTACAATATGTAAAGGGCTCACAAAACGCAGCCCTATGGAGGAAAAGGAACCCTCATACACTCTTAGTGGGAATGTAAGTTGGTGCAGCCATTGCAGAAACCAGTATGTATGTTCCTCAAAAATTAAAAATACAATTACCATATGAGCTAATAATTCCATTACTGTGTATTTACCAAAGAAAACACTAATTCAACAAGATAAATGAATCCCTATGTTTATTGCAGCCTTATTGATAATAGCGAAGATGTGGAAGCAGTGCAAATGGCCACTGATAATGGAGAAAGAAGTTGTGGTATATGTCCACACAAAGAAATATTACTCAGCCATAAAAAGGATGAGATCTTGCCACTTGTGAAAACACAGACAAACCTAGAAGGCATTATGCTAAGTGAGAGGAGTCAGACAGAGAAAGACAGATTCCATATGATTCCACTTACATGTGGAATCTAAGAACCAAATGAACAAAAAGCCGAATCAGACCTATAAATATAGGAAAAAACTAATGGTTGCAAGAGGGGAGGGGGTTGGGGGGAATAGGCACAAATGGGGGCGGGGACTGAGAGATCTAGGCTTCCAGGTATGGGATGAACAAATCACAGGAATAAAAGACAGCATAGGGAATATAGTCATGGTATTGTAGTAGTGTTGGACGGTGACAGGTGGTAGCTACACTTGTGATGAGCATAGGTGACATATAAATTTGTTGAATCACTGTGTTACGTACCTGAAACTGATATAACGTGTGTCAGCTGTACTTAGACCTCCCCTCCCACACACAGTGAAACTCAGTTCTAGAAATCGAAACAGTCCTTTAGAAAAGGGAGATTTGGGGATTTTTAGAAAAATCCAAAAGAATTGAATAGACATGTCACTGAGGAGGATACACAAATAATAAGCATATGAAAATACATTCTGTATTGCTACAATGAAAAGTAATAATATCAAATGCTGGTGTAGATTTGGAGAACCCGGATGTCTCATACATTGTGGAATCCTAAAATGGTACAGCCATTCTGGAAAATATTTGGAAATTTCTTCAAAAACTAAATATACACTTAACCATGTGACCCAGCAGTATCACTTCTGTGTATTTATCCCAGAGAAATCAAAATTTGTCCACATAAAAACATATACAGGAATGTGCTTTATATATTATAGATGAGAATCCTTTACCAGACAGGTCCTTTGCAAGCCTTTTCTCCCATTGTGGAGCTTGTGACCCAGTGCACATCCCAAATATGAAAGTTTGTAGCATTGTTTTTGGTAATAACTCCAAACTGGGAATGACCGAAAGTCTTTTAATAGGTGAATGGTTAAACAGATTAGGGTACATCCATACTATGGAATATTCTGTTCTGCAGTAAAAAGGAATGAACTGTTGACACACAGGACAACTTGATTAGATCTTAAGGGTATTATGTTGAATAAAATATGCCAACCTGAAATTGTCATATATGATGTGATTCCATTTTTATAATATTCTCAAGATGACAAAATTACAAAGGCGGATGGCAGATGATTGGTTGTCAAGGATTCAGAATAGCCAGAAGGGGAGGAATGAGTACAGCCATAATAGGGTAGCAGGAGGGAATTCTTTGTGATGAAATGGTTCTCCTGGGGCGCCTGGGTGGCTCAGTGGGTTAAGCCGCTGCCTTCGGCTTAGTTCATGATCCCAGAGTCCTGGGATCGAGACCCATAGGGCTCTCTGCTCGGCAGGGAGCCTGCTTCTTCCTCTCTCTCTTTCAGCCTGCCTCTCTGCCTACGTGTGACCTCAAGTAAATAAATAAAATCTTTAAAAAAAAAAAAAGAAGAAGAAAAGCAAAGCAAAGAAAAAGAAATGGTTCTCCTCTATCGTGATTGCAGTGGTGGTGTTGTGGTCTACCTACACATGTGACAATAAGATGACAGAACTACACATACCCTTTTTTTTTTTTTTTAAGATTTTATTTATTTATTTGACAGAGATCACAAGTAGTCAGAGAGGCAGGCAGATAGAGAGAAAGGTGGAAGCAGGTTTCCTGCTGAACAGAGAGCCTGATGCGGGGCCCGATCCCAGGTCCCTGGGATCATGACCTGAGCTGAAAGCAGAGGCTTTAACCCACTGAGCCACCCAGGTGCCCCTACACATACCCTTTATACCAATGTCATTTGCTTGGATTTGATAGCATATTGTAGGATGAACTATTTCAAACAAAAAGAGATACTGTCATTTGTATATGGTTTTGGAGAAACAAATAGTTACCTGACGAGGAGGGCAATAAAGGAAGATCTGAGGTCATAACTTTTGAACCTGTCTTTATATGTTAGGTGGATAGACTTAATCATGAGTTCATCCAGGGAGGAAAGATCCTGTAGAGAGATTGGCAGTCTGTACATGTTTTTGGAATGACTGCTACTACACCGTTGACATTGTTAAAACGTATTAGTAACATCTGATTAGTCAGAAGAACATCTTCATTAGTTGAGTAGAGAAATGTGTTTTTAAATTTATATCTCACATAGACTCTGGGATACTTATTACCCATGTATCTTCACACAAATTTATGAAACCGAGAGTAAGAGACACACAGAGAGGACACCTCACTGATATCGTAGATGAAACCTAATAGTTCAAAGGGACGGGTGGGAATCATTAAGCAGCATGGGGTTTCAAATAAAACACAATAAATAAAAGCCTGTATTTCATGGATTTAAGAAATGGAATCAGAGAAGTCACATTGCAGTTGTTAGGAGAACTCTAATATTAGCCAGAGATGCCAAGACAGGCTGTTGGCCTGTGTTAAAGCCGGGTTGTCACCTGCTCTTCTCCTCTGTGGAATCTTCTTACTTGGTGGTCGTGTTTGGGGTGATTGTCCGGTTCTTCTGTCTGATCAGCTGGGAGCATTCTATGTCTCAGCCTTGTGCCCCCACTTCTTGTCCCACTGCCCGGCCGCAGGGAGTCTGTATTTGTTGAATGTGCTCGTGCATGAAATCAGTGACTTTGCAAAACTCCATAAACTAGGAAAAAGAAAAGACATTTACAGCATCAAATCGGATGACAGGCTGAGCTGGACAGCAGTGCGACGGCGACCCTTCCGTAGAGCTGTGCGGAGGTCAGACTTCACAGCCAGAAATGCAGGATGGAATTCTACAGTGACGCGTCTATTAGGGGTCGCCGCAGTGGTCGCCCGGGTGGCAGGTGGGCTCCGTGCACGACAATGTGTGTGTCGGCAGAAGTTACGGAGAAGCGCAGAAGCTCCAGCCTCTTCACGGGAGCTCGCTGCTGTCCCGCGGGGCGGCTTTCCTAGCGACCCGGTGGCCTAGGGACTCCTCGGATCACAGCTGCCTGCACTGTCTGTCCGTGCGGTCTGCTGCCCCTCGGAGGCCGGCCGGCCCGCAGCACCGGCGCTTGTCTGCGCTCCCCAGCCTGTCCCGTCTGGTTGGACTCTCACCTCGTTCCACGGTTTAAACCGTTATCATATCAGCTAAGGGGTAGAGAAGGAGGAGATGACGTCTCTGTGAAAACTTCAGTTGAATGTTTTGAAAAGTGTAGATAAAGGATAATTACTGAAAATGCTGCTGAATTAGATGTGAGAAAAGAGCTGTAAAATATTAGGGATAAATGGTTCTTTGAAAAAGATTCTGTGCTCTCAGTGCTTGATGTGTCTTTTAAGTTCTTGCCTTTTTCTTTTAAAGGTTTGTTTATTTTAGAGAGAGAGAGTGTATGCAGGGGGTGGAGGAGCGAGGGAGAGGGAGAGAGAATCCTCAAGCAGACCCTCCCCCAGCGCGGGGAACAGCACAGGCTCCGTCCCAGGGCCCTGAGATCATGACCTGAGCCGGAACCAGGAGTGGGCTGCTTAACTGCCTGAGCCACCCAGGCACTCCACATTCTTATCTTACCTTTTTATATATATATATATTTTTAAAAGATTTTTATTTATTCATTTGAACAGACAGAGATCACAAGTAGGCAGAGAGGCAGGCAGAGAGAGAGAGGAGGAAGCAGGCTCCCCACCAAGCAGGAAGCCCGATGCAGGGCTTGATCCCAGGACCCTGGGATCATGACCAGAGCCGAAGGCAGAGGCCTTAACCCACTGAGCCACCCAGGTGCCCCTTGTCTTACTTTTAAAGCAGTTTTTCAATTTGTGGGTCATGAAGTCAATTCAGTAGATTGAAATCAACAGTTAAAAAATATGTATCAAAAAAAATAAAAATAAAAAATATGTATCATATTGTACTACATCTAAGAAGGAGCATTGCTTCATGAAATTCTTCTTGAGTTTTTTATATTCTTAATATATATGTCAAATATGAAAAGCTTGAAAAACAAACTCAAGAAATTGAAACTGAAAATACTGGAGTAAGTATTAAAGGATATGATTCACCCAGAAAAGAAGAGGAAACTCAAATGAGTGGATTTAATTTTAAAGCAAAGGCTTTGGTCCACCATCAAAAGATGAGTAAATAAATGTATGCTTATGTACTTTCTGTTAACATGAAATGTTTATGATATAATGGTTTTATAATATTTAAGCTGACCTTTTTAATTGACCAACTACAAATCTCCGTGTCATGGGTAAGAGTTTCAGCATGTTTTATTTTACTTAAACTTTCCTCTCATGCCTCCTTGTTATGTCCTTTAGCCCCTGCTTTCTCTGCCACTTAGTAGTGTGACCTGTGAGTCATTCTCTAGGTCTCAGTTTGGTTTTTCAGAAAGAAAATCATCCCTACGATCTCTTGTTATCGGGCAGTGCTTTTTGCCAGAATGATAAAAATAGATTCGGTCTTGGTGTTTGCCCATTGAAGATTTTTCGTAAATACAGCAGACATTGTTTTCTTAAATCTGTTCCTCTTAAGCTCTGAAATTCCATATTGCAGCCTTGGGGTGGGGGGGGATGTTATTCACATATACTGTGATATTCCGTGCAGAGGAATAGTGGCAGTGCTGATACCCATCACTTGATTTTGGATCTAAGAAATTTCCAGATCCTAGAACGTTCTTTTGTATTTGAGCCTTAGTAAATTATTTTAGGCTTTCTGTGGATGATGAGTTTGGAGATGAGGTTTTTGGTAAGGTAACGGTTTATAATTCTTGAGCTAATAAAACATTTTTGTATTACTGAGCATCTGCTGAAGCAGTGTCATTGTTTTCTGTAAAGAAGCTGGTGAGGAGATTAAAGTAGTGGTAGATTTTTTTTTTTAAGATTTTATTTATTTATTTGACAGAGAGAAATCACAAGTAGATGGAGAGGCAGGTAGAGAGAGAGAGAGAGAGAGAGAGGGAAGCAGGCTCCCTGCTGAGCAGAGAGCCCGATTCGGGACTCGATCCCAGGACCCTGAGATCATGACCCGAGCCGAAGGCAGCGGCTTAACCCACTGAGCCACCCAGGCGCCCCAGTAGTGGTAGATTTTGAAAATAGGTGAGAATTAAAAAGACAATTGCAGGAGCCTGGGTGGCTCAGTCCTTAAGCGGCTGCCTTTGGCTCAGGTCATGATCTCAGGGTCCTGGGGTCGAGCCCCACGTTGGGCTTCCTTCTCAGCGAGGAGTCTGCTTCTCCCTCTCCCACTCCCCCAGCTTGTGTTCCCTCTCTCCCTGTGTCTCTGTCAAATAAATGAATAAAATCTTTAAAAAATAAAGAGGCAATTGAGATTGCCTAGGCGTGAAAGCAGTGGGGCTAGGGGATGAAAAATCCTACTGAGAGGCAGACGGGATGTGCCGGCGACCAGTTGCCGAGTATACCTTCCCGTTCCCCGGACTAGCTGGACGGCCAGTCCTGGGGTGTACACTTGGCTGTTCATCTGGCCTGTGACCAGGTTGGAATTTGATAAGTGAGGTCGGTGGAATACAGGCCTGCTTCTGTTCCCTCATACACAAAAGATGTATTTTAAAAATCTGGTTTGTCATTGAGTTGTTATTGTTCTCAGTTGCCTTTCTAATGAGACCGAGACTAGCCATATGATCATGAGTGAAGAACTACTCTAATACAGATGCTGTGAGCCATGAATTCTGGATTCTGGACGAGCATTTCTTCCCATTCTTAAAGAAAAGGCTCAGGGGTGCCTGGCTGGCTCAGTTGGAGGGGCATGCGACTCTTGAC
Source organism: Mustela nivalis (assembly GCF_964662115.1). Taxonomy (NCBI): domain Eukaryota; kingdom Metazoa; phylum Chordata; class Mammalia; order Carnivora; family Mustelidae; genus Mustela; species Mustela nivalis. Next base: position 5,148,111 of record NC_139035.1, on the reverse strand, counting down.
CTCAGGATCAGGAGTTCAAGCCCCACGCTGGGTGTAGAGATTACTAAAATAATAATAATAATAATAATGAAAAATACAAAAAGCCTCAGTTTTAAGCCTGATTTTGAAGTATGTGAATTTTAACTTTGTCTTTCAGCTCCTTTTTATACTACTGTACGCTACTATTTCCTATTTTCTGCTTTCTGTGAACCCTTTCCCCATCCCCCAAGTACAGGTCAGCTAATAGCATTTATTTTATAAGAGTATTTACTGGCCTTTTCCAATGGGAACAATTATTACCACCCTACAACTCCTCAGTGAGGTGTTAAAGGAAAGCAGTTGAATTGGATTAATTTGTGCTAAAGTGTGAATGACTGACAGCCCTACAAAATTTTCCAGAAATTTCTATTTTTAGAAGGGTATTCTTTTTAGGTTAAGTTTTAATCTGATATTTCAGACAGAGGGCCCAATAAAGTGAATGCTTGAGCTTTGTGGGAAAACTGTCTGTTCCCTTCTTTTGGGTCTAACTTTGCCTTGGTTGGGGGGGTGCAGGGGAGGGATGGATGGTAGCCAGCCTCCTACAGTCCATCTGTAGAGGCCTAGACAGCCTTCTAGTATTTAAACCTGCCTTTTAGAATGCGCAGAATACCTACATCGAGGGTGGCGAATGGGAGTTTTCTTGTCCTTTCCAGTGTAATGAAGTCCGCTGCATGGGTGAGGCTCCCCGTCACTGTGGACAGCTGCATCTCAGCACTGCCTCCGCTTGCCCCTCTTTCTGTTCTTGGAGTGAGGACAACGAATGACTTGCAGCAGAAGGGACAGGGGTCCCTCTCTGGATAGCAGCCTCTGTCAGCTGGTGAGCTCTAGGCCCCCTGCTATGCAGAGGCCCTGTGCCACTCTCTTGGCTTGGGGTGGGGGGTGGTTAGTACACTGCCAAGGCCCCACCCCTGAAAGGGCACCTTCCAGCAAACACTTCGTAGTTGGCAGTGATGGCCTGGCTGAGGCTTCAAGTCCCACTTAGCTGATTTATGAAAGACCAAATTGGTGTAAGAAAGGTAGCTTAGAAGTGCCACTGCAAACAGCATAAAAAGTAGATGGTGAGTTGCAGAGATCGTCTGTAATAAGTACAGGCAGTAAACGTAAAGTTTTATGAAGACGAAAGTGGAGGGAAAGAAGCATACACTGATGTCCCCTCCTTACCAGTCACAGTCACGCTTCTGATATTTTCTCACCAGGTACAGCTTGTATAGTCCAAGGCTTTCAAAACTCATTTGAATTTTGTATTTTGTTGTGTAATACAGTCTTTATTGTTTTACTACGAAGTGTTGGGAATTATTATTGAGTAAACTTGGTGCTCTTGAAGGTGGTAGCTTGCTTATCCTGTGTCGTGGTCTCTGTCCACTGGCACAGCTGCCTCCTGCCTCGCCCCACGATCGGGTCTGAGAGGCACAGGCCCCTTTATCCTCACAGCAGCCTCGTGGAAAAGATCTCTCATTTTACAGATGAGAAAATTAGGGTTCAAAAAGGGAAGGCACATAGTCTCCCTGGTACAGAGTGGCAGTGTTACCTTTCTCTTCTGTGAACTCTCCCCTCATAGGAATTTTGTGATTCTGCACAACGGAAGGACTAGAAGTACAAATAGAGTGCTTATCTAGAACTTGAGAGAGTGTTTTGGTTCTGTTCCTACCTAATTTATTGACCTGCAAAGAAATCTTTTTAAAGTTCTGTTATAGAAGTCTTGTCTTTTGTGTCCACGTATGCATGTTGAGTTTAATTTCAACCTTAATGTTGGGAAAACATACGTACTTTGGGGACACCTGGGTGGCTGAGTTGGTTGAGCATCTGCCTCTGGCTCAGGTTGTGATCCCGGGGTCCTGGGATCCAGTCCCACAGCAGGCTCCTTGATCAGAGGGGAGCCTGCTTCTTGCTCTGCTTGCTGCTCCCCCTGCTTGTGCCCTCTCTCTCCCTCTCCCTCTGACACATAAATGAATTAAAAATCTTTTTAAAAATACATATTTTTAATAATCAGACACATGGCATGCTTGAAGACTAGTTCTAAATAAAATGTTGTTAACGGGGTAATACCCTGGAGAACTCCCCTCAATTCTAGTGCACTCTTCTGTGTATCTGTACATACTGGACTTTTAAACACAAAATCTTTGTCACTAGTTATTAGTGTCCTCACTGCACTGAAAACAAGCTGTGTTAATCTGCTGCCCTTTTTAAGCCCCGCATGTCTGCTACTTCCATAAGTGGACCACTGGGCCGCAGGGTGTAATAATGGGCAAGAAAGAGCTCAGGTTTTGATATCAGCAAAATCTGATTTTAAGTCTGACTCCAAATTATTAGTGTCACATTGGGTAAAGTGCTTTAGCTCACTCTGCCTCAGTTTCCTCTTAAAAAAAAAAAAAACAAACCACAAAGAAGTCAGTTATACCTACTTCGTGGGATTTTTATAAGTCTTTTCCTGAGTTGTTTATGGTGATTACAGTGGAATGTCCTGTCATAATGCCTAAAGAGTTTTGGACTGATGTTTTACCTTGTAAATTTACTTTAAATTGAATAGATATATTCTCTAGTAAAGAATACAAATATATATATTTCCTATACATGAGCTGAAATTTACTTGAAAAGACTAAGTCCATAATTTGTATGACCCATTTTTTTTTTTTTTTTGGTGATTGATATTGTAAATGATGAAACATCTTCTTTCGATTGATTTCGATGAGGGAAGGGTGCTTCATGATATGTGGCGTTCGGCTAATCTGGTCTGTTAATTTAGTAGCCTGAAAAGATTTATAGATGATGAGTTTCCATACTCTTGAAAATAATGTTACAGCTCTTGCACTACTTCTGGGTTTATATTGTTACCTTGTTTTAAAGTAGGACTTTCCCCAGACAGTGCAGTTAATATTTGGAAAATTTCCTATCAGTAGGCTAGCACCATCTTGACAGCCCTATGTTCTGCTTCTACCTTGCTAATTGTTTCCTTGGGATTATTTGGATTGTGTAGAAAGCTTTTTGCAAATCCTCTTATTACTGAAGTCATTGTTGCCAGCAGGAATAAGATTAAAGGTGCTTAAGTCTGTAGAGTTGTTTCTAATTTGTACGTGTCATTTCAGTGCCATTTTAACAGAACTCTGTCTCCTGTCTCTTCCCTTCTCCCCTGGTACTATCTCAAGTTAGGTCCGAGGAGCCAGGCCATTGGAAGAAATCTCATTTTATCCTCCTAATTATTATGCTGGCACTCAGGAGATAATTTTTCCCTTCATGCACTGCCAATTAATATGCAAATGGGCTGATAAATATTTATGCAATGATTTAAATTATGCAGGGAGTGCTTTCAGTGTGTTCTGTAAATGAATTGTTCGTGGACTTCAAAGTGCTGGCTGCTGTGCTAACGAGGAGAGATTTGCATAAGGCCCTAATCACACGCATACTGATTAAGCTTCATTATGGAAACTGCCAGCTGCAATCTTTGTTTCTATTTTATTACAAAAAGGGGAACTTTTCATGCTTCAGTTGCCTTGACAATGTCAGTCCTAGCTGGTAGGAGAGACTAAAACTCCTCTGAGCAACTGAAGTTTCCTTATTCAGTTGAAGATTGCTATGGTGTAACTGAAGTTGTATTTTGCCTCGCCCCCTAATCCACTTTCCACCTCCCACCCTTGTTCTCTTAAGAACATAGTGTAGATTTGGTAGAAATAGTAGTACCTTCTTCCCCCACCCCAAACTGCTACCTGTTTCTTCCTTGCTCTGGACTGTCTGAACCTCTAGAAGACCTCACAGCAATGCTGGACTGCAGTGACTATGTTCTAGGTGGGTACCAGCACAGTTCTTTCTTATAAGCTTTAGTATGGAAATGGCGTGTGTGGGGTTGACTATGCATAAATGCTTAATCGCATATGCAACCAGCTCGGGGAGGGAGGGGAGAGGTGGACTGCGCAGAGAAGTAGGAAAGCATTTGCAAGGCAGGAGCATACTTGAATTTGCAGTAGGTCCCTCCTACCACCAGCTCTTCTGGTTCAGAGGACATTTCAGTACATAGTGTGGATTTGGAATTCACCTTAAACAGAGTACCTTTTTGCTTTTTGGAAATTTCTATTGGGAGCATTTCATGTAGTCCTAAAAACACTCTAAATCTGAAACAATATTATAAAGTGTACCTAAAAAATGTGTACATATTAATAAAAATGTTTTGCATACCTAATGTCAATGTCTTATATAAGAACCAAAAGTGGACAGTGAAAAATAAGGCGGAGCCCCAGTGGCAGAATGGCTCCCATGAATTCTGACGCAGAGGGCCACGGCAGCGGTTCCTGCCATAGGACTGTTGGTTGATCCGTTTCCAGCTTTGAGAAACTATCAACTTTTCAAATTTTGGCCGATATTAGCCTTTTTTATTTAAAAAAAAATCAACTTCTGTTCTTCAGAAAACAATTTTAAGTGCTGGAAAGCCTGTATTTAGAGTTCTTTCTGTAGAACAACAAACCTGTTAGGAGAGGGGGTGTGACGTCTGATTATATAAACTGTCTTTGGTAACTGAGATTTAAAATAGATTGAGACGCACTGTGACTCCTGGTGGCTCTATTTTGTGTTGAGATTTGTCTGTTTGTATGCAAAATTCTTGAAACCTCCTTACCTTACTCTGGTCACCTGGGGAGTCAGATGCTATAAACTCCCAGGACGGAGGTACTTTAGGTTGAAAACCTTTGCAAGTGATTTTTTTTTTCCCTGTACATCACTTTTTGTGCTTGAAAATTTGAAGCTTAACCCCTCCACCCCCATCTCCTTCACAGTTGCTAAGGATAAAATTAAACGATAGTTCTGAAAATGTTTACATTGTTAGGCAGAAGGAATGACCTAAACTCAAGACAGTAGTAATATTTGTGTAGCACAATAAAAACCACAATCAAAAAACAAACTGATACCAAGAATTCCATCCGAGAACAGTTTGTAGACTGTGTGTTAGACTCATACACAGCTCGCTGTGCCCAGAGAGAAAAAAAGAACAAACAAACTTCAGATATCAAAAGAGAACTTACTTGTATTTACTCTTTTACATCTATGTTGGGAACTCAAGAAAGAAAAGAAAAATACCTTTGAAATATTTTTAGCATTATATTTTAGAATTGGAAATTGTATCTACACTATTTGTAACAAACAGTAACTATCATTTGAACAGTTTTCACATTGTTGTACAGTTAGTCAGAATTTTGTTTTATTTACATGTGTCTGTATGTGTGTGTGTGAAGTAATTTTGTTCAATGTCTCTAAAGCTCGACAGTTCAATAGAAAATGCTTAGAAGAGTCATACAGTACCTGTGACATAATTTTTAATTTAGATGTGTGGAAATAAGGGTATGAGTTTCACAAGCACAGGCTCATGACTTATTAAGAATTATTCCTACTTCTTTGTATAAAAGATATGTTACCATTTTTATGAATATTAACTGGTTCATACTTCTCCCACTTTCTTTTTACTATTCTAAAGGAAGCATTGAGCAGAACGTATGTTTAATGGTATATTAACATTTGTTCTGATCTTTGTGGACTTCGTAAGATTTTGGTTAAGTCATTCAGAAAGCTGGTTTTCACTAAGTTGTACACCTGTTCCTTTCAAACCTTAGTACGCTTTCAGTGACATTTAAATTTTTCTGTGCAGTAGATGCAAGGAAGTTATAGAACTACTCTCCTGTATGACCACAGAAAAAACGAATTTGAATCCTTCGAACATCTGAAGAACAAACTAAAGATGATAAAACTGCTTAAGACTGTAAGACAAGCATCTGTTTCAAAACCTGTGTTAGAAACGCTATCACACAGCGTCCAGGTTGGAAATGAAATTTATGAGGAGGACTCTTGATTCTCTCTCATCACTTGTGCATTTGGATAAAGCAACTATGGACAGGGTGGTTGGGACTTCTGATGATGGTTTTGGTTTCCTAGTTAAACATTAAAGCAGATGACAAAATGTACCCTTGAGTGAAAAAATCAAATATATGTGTTTTACTTATTCTAAACTAATAATTATAGTTAAATGGTTCTTAACTCAGTAGGGGAAAGCGGGGAACTTGGTTGATAGTAAACTTGATTACAAATATGCTAAGTTTGGGTTTATAGTAGAAATACAGTAAGGTATGTATTAAATATATATTTAGGTTTTACCCTGTTAAAAAGGTGGAAGAAAAACAGACTTGTTCTTGTCCCTTGTATATCTCCTGGGATACTTTATATTGCTTGATGAAAATTTTTTACTATGAAAACCCTCAAGGAGATAAATCCAGGTCAGGAGGTTCATATGGGATATCACATAGTGTTTTTAGGTGGGTGTGGTTGTGGTTCAGTTTTGAAATTATTAGAATATCTGTCATGCCTTGTGGTGCACCTTCTTGGACTGGCTTACGGTTGGGTTATGCATTTGACATATTCTCACTTTGACGCATAGTTTGGGTAGGGAGTAGATAAGGAGTTTTTTTCTTAGACATGCTTTCTTTTTATTCTGTGAGGTTGAGTTACAGTACAGTCTTTTAGGAAGAGTACTGGTGAATTGTTTTGGTTGTAACTAACAAATGCAAAGGCTTATGAGAAAAAGAAGCTTTCTTTGAGAGTAACATGTTTTACTCTGTAAGGTGCTTGGCCCTAGTTTGTTTCTTTGAGGTATTTTATGCTTCATATTTTATTTATTACATTTACATGTTAGACTCTATTGTAATTTTTTTCCGGTTAGATTTCAGTTATCTTTGTTAGGAGAAAGTTAAAATTCTTTGGAAAGTGAGTTTATTTGTGGATCACTTCAGGATTAAAGGAATCCTGAATTTCGTTCAGATAAAACTTTTATTACAATTTCCAATGTTTTAGTGTTGACACTATCTGTTTTTGAACATTAATTAATGTAACAGTCAATATTCTTTGATGTTTTTGAACATTAATTAATGTAACAAATTACACAAAACATCAAAAATCACGTTGTGATGTAACACTAGTTACATTTGATGTTTTTGAACATTAATGTAACATTAGTCAATATTCTTAAACCTTTCCTTTGCCACAATTTTGCCTTCCTAACCACATCCCCAATTTTTAAAAAACCTCATTCACCTCTCATTCATTGCAGACTCAAGAATGAACAATCCGTCAGAAACCAGTAAACCATCTATGGAGAGTGGAGATGGCAACACAGGTAAGAGATGATTCCCAGCTTTTTAACTAGATCTAATGGAGTTAAGAGAAGAACTTTCCATTTAACCGTGACTTCTGTTCCGCAAATGAAGAGCAGTTGGAGTGTTGAGTTGTCAAATGTAATTTAGTGCTTGCGGGAACTGGTATTGTATTTGCTTAAGATTATTTAGTTTTGGTTATTTCCCCCCAAAATACAAACGCAGTGATCCAAAGGGGCACATGCACCCCAATGTTTATAGCAGCATTGTCCACAGTAGCCAAACTACGGAAAGAGCCTAGATGAACATCAAGAGATGAATGGATAAAGATGAGTGTGAGTGTGAGTGTGTGTGTGTGTGTGTGTGTGAGAGAGAGAGAGAGAGAGAGAGAGAGAGAGAGAGATGGAATACTATGCAGCCATCAAAAGAAACGAAATCTTGCCATTTGCAGTGACACGGATGGAACTAGAGGGTATCATGCTGCGTGAAGTAAGTCAATCAGAGAAAGACAATTATCATATGATCTCACTGCAATGAGGAATTTGAGAAACAAGACGGAGGATCAGAGGGGAGGGGAGGGGAAAATGAAGCAAGACGAAACCAGGGAGGGAGACAAACCACAAGAGACTCAATCTCAGGAAATAAACTGCAGGTTGCTAGGGGTGGTGCATAGGGATGGGGTGGCTGGGTGATGGACGTAGGGGAGGTATGTGCCATGGTGAGTGCTGTGGACTGTGTAAGACTGAGAGTTCACAGACCCGTACCCCTGAAGCAAATAATACATGGTATGTTAATTAAAAAAACAAGAGATTATTTAGTTTCTCCTGCAGATTGCTTCATCTCTTTGCTGCCGTTTTTCAGAGAAACTCTGAAGCAGTTGAGAGAAGAGTCCTTTAGGGTCAAATAGTTCTGGGTGTGAATTAGGGATTTGTTACTAGCTTTGGACTTAAGGCAATTTCCCCAATCTTTTGAGACTTTATTCACCTATGAAATGGAGATAATATATTTCATAGGTCATTGTGAGTATTAACGGAAACGGTTAAGCACAGTGCTAATAGCTACACGGTAACCATTCAGTAGAACGTTGCCCTTGTTACTGGTGTTAATCAAAATAGTAAATATTATCCACCCCCCATTCAGAATAAATTGAAGTTATGATGATGTCAGTAGATAGTTAAAAACACACACCTATTTCTAATCTGTTCTTTCATCTGGTAATTTTTAAAAATTTATACTTGATTGAACTCTTTATCAGGAGAAAATTAATATCATGTAAATGAGAAAACTGAGGCCCCATGAGAGAAAGGCAAATCCGTGAAGGGTAGAACGCCTCTACAAGCCCTGCTGTTCATTCATTGCATCGCTCCGAGGACATTCCGCCGGGTGTCTTCATCGTGCACCAGAGCGGGCGCCGGGCTGGGCGGCCCAGTTTCTGGGGAGGAGGCACGAGTTTCAGTACTCGGCTGTGTGAGACGGAGTCAGGGGCAGGGCTACACAGACAGGAACAACTTCTGAAGTAAACTAGGTTTTTCACTTGCAGAGGGGGTTGCCTCTTTGATCCATTATTTTTTTTTTTTGTTTTAAGATTTTATTTATTTATTTGACAGGCAGAGATCACAGTAGGCAGAGGCAGGCAGAGAGAGAGGAGGAAGCAGGCTCCCTGCTGAGTAGAGAGCCCGATGTGGGGCTCGATCCCAGGACCCTATGATCATGACCCGAGCTGAAAGGCAGAGGCTTTAACCCACTGAGCCACCCAGGTGCCCTTGACCCATCATTTTAAAACTGCCCGACTGTGGGAGGTCCTACGCCTGGGAGTCACCCCTGGAAGCAGCCTTTGTTTTCACCTCTGTTGGCCACGACATCTTGTAATTTGAAGCAGATGAGGCAAACCAGTATAGTGGTTCCCGCCTCCATATCTTTCCATTCGAAATTGTTCTCCACATGGAGGTACTTCTTAAGCTTTTAATCCCGAAAGTGAACCTGTCTCTTGGTGGGAGTTGAGCCATGGAACAGCCCGCTGCACTGAGCGGGGCGCCCAGAGCGCGCCAAGGCCAGCCGGGGAGGCCGCCGCGGGACCTGCTGCCGTGGGACCTGCCGCCGCAGGGAGAAGGGCAGCGTTCCCTTCTGTCTGGGCTGTCGGCTGCAGTCTCATTTTGGCTGTTTCTCTGTCCTCTGATCGGGTGCTCTCTTGCATCATTTTGTAGCACGGATCCATCTGCCAGTGTTCTGGCCAACGAGCTTAGGTGTGGGACTTGTTTGCAGAGGGAAGCAGGGCAGTTGATCCCGCAGGACATTGGGGGGTGTACAGGGCACTTGTGCCCAAGGAGCCACTTCAGAGGACAGGCGTGCATTTCTCAGGGAAGACAGACTAATGGTTGGGCCAGTACTGAAAATGTGGCTACCCTAGAGTCCTTGAGAAACCCCTACGAGTAATAGACGTTTCATAGCTACCGTTTGTTGAGCACCTACATTTATTTAATAATCCCCCGAAGACATGTTTTAAAAAAATCTTAAGCACTGTTCCCATTACCTGATTTCAAGTTGAGTTCTTAATGACAGCCCTGTAAGTTAGGTATTATTATTTCAAGGAGTAGGAAGTCAAGGCACAAAACCAGCCAGGAAATAAAGGCAAAATGAGGATTTACACCCTGCATATGGTTTCTTCCATGAATTGCAATAAAATAAAACAAAATTTAAGCTGTGCTTGATTTCAGGTAAAACCATTTTCAGAACCATGTATAAGAGAAGTTCTAGATGGAGCACTTGCTAAAGCAGTCTTGGGAATTTCTTGACTGTTTTAATATGCAGTGTGTGATAGACTCAGAACTGGGCAGTATCAATATAGATTTTTACTTTTTAATGTCTCTAAAACTCAGCATTTGTTGCTTTTGTAAAATTACAAATCACTTCCATGTTACAGACCTTTACATGCGCTTGAAGGTAACTAGAACCTTGAATGTCAATTTCTGAAACGTTAAGAGCCTCTCACTTTGTTCTTAGCATCTCCCACTGATGTCAGTTCGTTAGTTTAGGAATATAAAAATAACTTGGAGTTCCAGTTTGCCTATTAAATTACAATGCTCAGTGTATCAGATATAGATAGATTTCTCAGACAATTACATGCCTACAAATTGATTTTTATTTAAAAATAAAACAGACCTACAGATTGTTTAATTGTAAAGGATGTATGGAGTCTTCGTTTCTGCTACTTGAATGACAAGTAAAGTTCTCAGTAGAAAGAACGCTTAGTGTTGTAAGAAAATGGAAGTCTTACCTTTTCTTGGATTTGGAATACTTTCGTGTAGATTACTAAAACTTTAAATATTTCTAGAAAAAATAACTTTGGTTTGTGACATTTTAGAGGGAGTAATACTGTAGAATTATTTAAGATCGCATTTGAGGGGTGTCTTCTTTGCCTTTCTCCTGCCAGAGCGATCGTGTAAGTTGAGCAGGTAAATCTGATGGTGCGCTTTGGTCAAACAGCCCTGATGTGTTCCCAGAAAATCTGTAGTTTAGGTTTATCAATGTATTGACTCATTAAGTGCCTGTTATATGTAGAATATTGTGTGTGGTGTTTATTATAAGGTGCTGGTGCTAATAGATGAGATTCCCTTTCAAGAGGTAGCAGTCCGTTAAGAAAACAGATACACAGAGAAGAGATTCTGGGTAGATTATTGTAATGCAAGAGGAGGTCTAGAAAAATATCAGAGTGGTATTTCTTTGAGGAACTTTGAGTATTTTTTTCCTTGACAAATAATTGACATTCAACATTATATTTGTTTCAGGTAGACAACATAATGGCTGGATATTTATATACATTGTAAAATGACCACTAAGTCTGTTTCTTCCTGTCACTGTGTGAAGTTACGTAATATGCAATACAGTATTATTGAATACAGTCATCGTGCTCTGATTACATCCCTGACTTACTATTCTGTGACCGGAAATTTGTACCTCATGACTTCTTTTCCCTTTTACCCAACTCCCAGTCACCCTTCCCTTCTGGCAACCACCAGTCTGTTCTCTGCATTTATGAATTTTGTTTTGTTTGTGTTACTTTTTAGATGCCACGTGTCCTGAGATCTGTGGTATTTGTCATTCTCTGAGTTCCTTCACTCGTGTAATACCTCCAGGGTCCATCCATGTCATCCTGAATGGCAAGACTCCCCTCTTGGTTATGGCCGAGTGGTATTCCGTTGTGTGCATAGACAGCATCTTCTTTATCCAGGCACTCACGGATGGACACTAGGGTTGTTTCCATATCTTAGCTATTGTGAATAATGCTACAGTGAACACGGACATGTGTGTATCTTTCCTAATTTGTGTTTTTGTTTTGTTTTGTTTTTTGGATCAATATGCAGAAGGAGAATTACTGGTATTTCTATTTTTAGTTTTTTCAGGCTCCTCCATACTGTTTTCCATTGTGGTTGAACCACTTTACATTCCACTGACAGTTACTAAGGTTCCCTTTTCTGCCCATTTTCACCAGTACTTGTTATTTCTTGTCTTTTTGATAGTCGCCATTCTCACGGATGTGAGATGATATCTCACTGTGGCTTTCATTCGCATTTCCCCGATGATTAATGATGTTCAGCATCTTTTCATGTGCCTGTTGGCCGTCTGTACGTCTTCTTTGGGAAAATTGCCCATTTTTTTACCAGATTGGTTTTTTCGTTTTTTAGTTGTGTGAGTTCTTTCTATATTTTGTCATAAATTGACTATACGTGCGTGGGTTTATTTCTGGACTCTGTACTATTCCATTGATCTGTGTGTCTGTTTTTATACCAATACCATATTGTTTAAATTATTATATCTTCGTAATATAGTTTATTACAGGCAGTATGATGACTCCAGCTATATCCTTTAAGAACCAATTGATTGGTTTATTTTAAAGGAAGAGTGAGGAGCGGGGAGCGGAGGGAGATGGAGAAACCTGAAGCTGACTTCTCACTGAGCGCAGAGCCTGATGCAGACCATCTAGATAAGAGAATAGTAAAGATAGTTCTTACAGTTTTTTGGACAAGGATGCTGCCTGTAGGGGAAGCAATAACTCCATTTCTTCTTCTCCCAGCCCTTGATAACATCTGCTCTGTGTTCTGTCTCTAGGAACTGGCCTCTTCTAGATATTGTATATAAGGGGAATCACACAATATTTTTTCTTTTGTGTCTGACTTATTTCATTTAGCATATTTTCAGGGTTCATCCACGTTACAGCATGTATAACTGGATAATATTACATTGTGTGTATATATTATATATACACCACGTTTTGTTTATCCTTTCATCCATTGATGGACAGCTGGGTTGTTTTCACCTTTTAGCTACAACTACTGTGAACACTGGTGCACAAGTCTTAGAGTGACTGTTTTCAGTTCTTTTGGCTAAATAGTAGTGAAATTGCTGGGTAAATCAACACAAATTTATTATCTTTATGGTTCGGAGGTTGAAACTTCTAAAATGAGAGTGTTGTAAGGCTTGCATTCCTTCAGGAGCCTCAATGGAGAATCCATTTCTTTCCCTTTTCTAGCTTCCATAGGCCACCTACAGTCTTTGGTTTATGGCCTCTTCCTCTGCCTTCAAAGCCAGAAGTGAGGTGTCTTCAGGGCGGTCATTCCGTGTGACTCCTGCTTCCATCATGCCATCTTCTTTGACTCTTCTTGCCTCCCTCTTCCTCTTATAGGCTCCCTTGTGATTACCCTGGGTCCACCCAGCTACCCGGGCGTACAGTCTCCCTATCTCAAGACTCTTAAGGTAATCAGATCTGCAGACTCCTTTTGCTGAATAAAGGAACTATTCACAGCTTCTGGGGGTTGGGACGTCGACATCTTTGGCCATTGTTCTGGCTGCTACACTTCTTTATCCTGAATTAAATCCGATCCACTGTATTAGAGATAATATTTGGAAGAGTAAAAAAAAAGTTGTGTAAAGTTTTGTAAACATCAGTAAGAATAACCAAAGCAGGTTTTTTTGACCTTAAAGTCTTGCTGACTCTTAATCAAAGGGCAGACTTCTGCTTCTGACAGATGGTCACCTCCCCTGTGCTTGGGCTCATTCACTGACAGGGAATCATAATTTCTGATACACCTTCTTCTGTTGTTGTACGGTTCTGTTATCTATATTCTTTTTGAATTCTGTCCCTAGGAGTAATACAGATTGAAATGATTTTCCCTAACTTTTAAAAAAATGAAAGCTCTTTTGGAAGTCATTGCCATATTTTAATTCTTCAACATGTACTTGATATTTATTTTCAAATGCTAATTTGTTATGTTATAATTTATTATAGAGTAATAATTTATACTATAGTAATAGTGGCTGTCATTAAGTATTTACCAGGTGTGTTAACCACTTTGTGTGGATTGTCTCAGTTAATCCTTGTAACAACCATATGAGGTTACACCGTTACACTGTTTTTCTCTTTTTATGGATCAGGGAATTGAGGCTCAGAGATGTTTGGTCACTTTTCAAAGGTCCCACATACCTGTAAAAGTGAGCAGAGCTGTTCTCTTGTCCTTTGAGCTATGTTGTTCCTTATGTCTTGTTTTCCATGTGCAAGATACTGTACTAAGTATGAACTTTAGTACAGTATCTTGCACTTTAACATTAAAGTTCAATCAAATATTGATTTTGTTCTCAGTAAACTTATCTTACAGAGAAAATATCTTGAAAATGTAGTAGCAGATTCATAAGAAGTATGCAGAGGTCTGTGAGATTTCGGCATGGGGCAGGTTGTTTCTGGCTGGGAGGGTGAGGGAAGGCTTTGTGGAAGGTGGAGCTACCACTGGACCTAGAGGGCTGGGCCGGATATCCGTGTGCCGGTGGGGGCGGTGGGGGCGGTGTGTTTGCTCGGCCTGAAGAAGCAGTTAAGCCAAGATGGGAGAAGGAGACCCAACCTAAAGTTCTCTGATCCCTTCCGAGTCTTCCCTAGAGCCCTGTGATTTCTAGATCCTTTGTCATTCTGTCGTCCTCACAGGTCAGATGACCCGGCTCTTCAGACTTCAGTACAACTGTGACCATCACCATCAGCTGATTGTTATTTTTGAAAACTTACCATTGGCTTATTGTAATTATTTTTTATAATTAAGGTAAAAATGATGTTAGATTTAAATTTTTTTAAATATAAAGTGTTATTTTTTTCTGGTAATATTTAATTGTTTTGAAATAATGAAACCTGTTTCAAAGCAACTGACTAACTTGCTGATTCATTGAGTTTGGGGTCAATTAACTCTAAGTCTTTTTTCTTTTTACCTGAATTACAATAGTGCGAAAGCTCCTCCCCATTCTGTTCTGACTCACTTGATGTTTCATTCAGATGATTTTTTTCCCCTGGGAGGATGTCAAGATCTTTCACAGCTGAAAAGACCAAATAAATGTATTAATGCGACCCAATATATGTCTGTGATTGCATTCCAAAAATATTTTATCAGAAGTTTCTAGAAACCAGGGATATTTGTTCTGTGAAATGTATTAGTGCTGTGGCTGATTTTACAAATTATATTAGTAAGAGAGCTTGAGCAGACCTCATTATCTCCAAGATAAAGAGAAAGGATCCTGAAGGGCGGGCGCACCAGTGAATACACCTGCTAGTCGTCATAGTAATTGAAGAATCTTGAAGTCTTGAACCAGCCAGCACTAGTTTTGGAAAACATTTCCAGATAAAATACAGCGTTTCAGAGAAGAATCAGATATTCACTGAGGAACAGGCCTCACATAAAGTTCTCATCAAAACAGTAGAGCAGTTGCAAATTTCAGACTCAGAAGAGCTGTTTTCCCTTTGAACTTTCGTTTATCCAAGGGCCATTTCTGATATTCTTACTGCTGTTATCATTTTATTTTATTTGATTATTATTATTTTTTTATCATTATCATTTTAAACTCATTACGTGTTTCACTGTGTAGACTACGTTCTCTACTGGCCAAAGTGCTCTTACATAAGCCTGAGGGTGGAAATACCAATACTGATTTTTCTTGGAGTTACTGGAGTTTTAAATAGTGAGTAGTTCCCTGGGTGCGTGAGACTGGCCGGAGCACTTCTGGAGAGCCTCGGGAGCACAGTGCTGGGCGTTCTGTGTAGTCTAGAAGCAAAAACCACATGCCTGTATGAAAGGGGGATCTCCCTCTGGTGTTCAGTTTGGTAGATATCAGTTACAAGATACCGCTTCTAAGAGCTTCTGACCACTGCATATCAGAGAAGCTTGTCCTGGCCCTCCCCACTGGTGCATGTGGGGAGGATGATGGTGGTGGTGGTGGTGATGATTTTAGGTGTGCCAGGCAGGGAGCTATTGTTACTGAACCTGTGAGAGTACTAAGTGGCATTGGAATTAAGTTTTTAATGAATGAAGGAGTGAGTGATCCTTTTGCCAGGAGTAACCCAATAGCAAATACAGAATTTTAAAAGTAGTATCTGTTTCATTTTACTCATTACCAATAAGAATTTGGGACATTAATAAAAGAGGATTTATTGCTAAAAGGCCATTTTAAGTACAGATTGTGACCTTTCTGTAATTTTCTCCTTTTTCCCTTAGAGGGCAGTTTTGTTTCCGGCCCTGTTAATTGTGTGTGTGTAAAAGAATCTTCTAGATGTGTTATACGTTACATTTCACTTGGAGCAAAAGAAGTAGACTCATTGCTCTTTCAGTGAGCCCCAGGACGTGGTGCTCTGGCTTGGAGCAGTGGCAGCGGACACCGGGGGTCAGACTGAATGCGCGTTCGTGGGAAGGAGAGCGGAGGTTGCGGGGGAGCAGACAGACTCGGGGCGAGCGCAATCCAGCAGACGGGCCTGCGTTTCGGCCGGCGGTGGCCCGGGCGCCAGGCTGGAGCTGGGACGGCCCGCGCTGCAGGGGGCTCGCCCCTGCCGGATCCAGTAGGTTCTGAAGCGGCGGCGCCGAGGCCGCACGTGGTCCCTGCGGGTGCGACGCAGCGTTCGGAGGACGGAACCCGGAGGACGAACCGGCTGCCCGTGCGGGAGGGGACGTCCGAGCCGGGAGGTGGCCCTGGGACGGGAGTGGCACGAGCCAGGACAGGGGCCGCGGACGGACCTCCCCACGGCTCCAGGGGCCGGCGCAGGAAGCGGGGCCGCCACGGAGCGCGCCCCGCCCGGGCCCTGGGCCGCGCATACACCGACCTTTCCGGCGCTACGGAAGCTGCCCCGGGTCGGTGCCTCGTTGACTCCGGAGCCAGCACGGGGACGAGCCGCGAAGCTGGCAGCGTCCGCGGGGCTAGCGGGCCGGGCAGCGGGGCCCGCGGCGAGGTCAGGGCCCTGGAAGCTTAGCTGCGACCTCGGTGACAGTTCGGGGCTACCAGGGGGCTTTTAAATGGCTTTAGGTTCGAGGTAGAGGACATTTCTGCGGACAGAGGACTGAGCGACTGGGGAAGGGGCCGGGGATGATGAACGTCCGCAGCCCTTGTGGCCGCGCGGCTGCGCACCGCGGTGGCCTGCAGCCCGGGCCCTGGAGCCAGACCCCCCAGCTCGGGCCCCTGGTTCCTTCCCTTACAGTCGATGCTCCGGCATCTTCCTCCTGTGCCGCAACTTTCTTAGCTGTAAAGTGGGAGATAAATAGTAGCAAATCCTTGTTTAAGGGCGATGTACGCGTTGAAAGCCAGGAGACGTGCGACTCGGGAAGTGCTCAGCCGGGGACACTGTTCATCTCCAATGTGACGGCGGCGACTCGGGAAGGAAAGAGCAGGGGAGGGAGTCCAGTGTGTGTGCGCGAAGGAGAGCAGCCAGGCGGCGGGGGTGTGAAGGGAGGGATGCGTCGGGAACCGAGCTCCCGAGGAGGAGGGAAGCGTGCGGTTTCTGGGCGCTGGTCCATGGCGTAGCTTGGAACAGAATAAGGTCCCCCCCCCCCCCATTTAAGGTAAGGAAATGGGAGAGTGGAGGAGTCAGAGATACATACAGTTAACGGCTGTAGATGAGCTTGTAGGTGGAAGGGAAGGGAAGAAAGCCCTCTAGATAGGGCTAGGAAGGAGGCAATTAGGGCTGTCCTTGTGATACTGGGAACATGAAACCAGGGAACAAATTGCAGTGAAGTCTGGGAGTAGATAGTTCATCCAGATAAATAAACAATATAAGAAGGATTGATAGCAAAGGGTCATAATTCAAGCTGGGAACTTGCCATCAGATAAAACCAGAGGCTCCGGCGTTTCACTGCAGCTTCTTGGGCACTTTGTGTTTGAAAAGAAGGCAGGAAACTACCACCTTTTAGCAAACTCCCATCTCAAAGGTTGAAGTTGAGCAAGGAATACTCGACTAGGTTAGGACGCAGGAGAAAGACGGAGCAGAGTAAATGTTTGGTAAATTTTTCTGTCAACAAACTGTTGGCATGGTATTACAACTTTAGAGCAAGGACTTTATTTCTGGTTTTCTTGGTCCTTGAAGCATTCCCTGTAGGTGACATGCTTAAGTTACTTGAAAAAGACGTGGTCTGAATAACTGGTAGGTCATAAGCCATTCATTTCTCTTCAGTTGGTCATAAAGGTGTGTTTCAGTAATACCTTTCATCCAGATAGACGTTTAACAATTTGACAGACGGGGCGCCTGGGTGGCTCAGTGGGGTAAGCCTCTACCTTTGGCTCAGGTCATGATCCCGGGGTCCTGGGATTGAGCCCTCCATCGGGCTCTCTGCTCACTAGGGACCCTGCTTCCTCCTCTCTCTCTGCCTGCCTCTCTGCCTTCTTGTGATCTCTGTCTGTCAAATAAATAAAGAAAATCTTTAAAAACAAAACAATACCACAGTTGGACAGACTAACCATTCATGGAACTCTTGTCCTGCATCACTAATATGCAGTCATCTCCAAGGTAATACATATATAAGCAATTTTTTAAAAATACACCATCATTTAGGAAGTGAAGACTAGACAGTATGATAGCAGGGGACATTTTTAGTCGATACCTAATAGCCACCCATCCTGTAGATGATCTGTAGCATAATTTCTGATTATGCTTCTTGCTTTTGTGGTGACGTAGAACTTTTCTAAGCTTTAAGTGGTTTTCTTTCTGGATTTCCGTTATCCCAAATTCTTCCCATTTTATGATGACTCATAAGGAAGAAACCACCTACACACACCCACACACACAGACACATGAACATAAGCTAAGTTTTCCTTGAAGATCTTTTAGCTGTTATTATGTTAGTTATGTCCCATAGTTACTTGACTTTCTGTAAACTTGGTTTAGAATTTGTGCTTGCTTGTTACGGCAGTGCAGTAACAGGCGCAGACCTTGTCATTCCTTGTAGGGCATCTGAAGTTTAAGCTCTTGGCAAATTTCACTTTGACTGCCTTAAATTTACTGACAGGCAGATTCCACAGGGGCGGCCTGGCATTACTTGGCTTAAGGCATAGTATAAGTAGCCAGTCGGGCCGTGGGGCAGGCAAAGCCCATAGGGCAGTCACATTTGTCCTGCACTGCAGATTTCTTTTTGTTTTTGTTTTATTGAGGTGAAATGTGTATAGCATAAAATGAGCCATTTAAGGTGAACAATTCAGTGCCATTTAGTATAGTCACAGTTTGTGTAGCCACCACCTCTGTCTGGTTCTGCAATGTTCCCATCACCCCAAAAGGAAACCTTTACTCATCAAGCAGTTGCCCTCCATTTCCTCTGCTCCTCAGCTCCTGTGCCTGTAGATGTACCCGTTCGGGTGTTTCATATAAATGGAATCATAGGCTATGTGACCTTTTTGTGTCCAGCTTCCTTCACCCAGCAGAACGTTTTCGAGGTTCATCCATATTGTGGTATGTCTAATTTTCATTCCTTTTAACGGCTGAGTGATACTCCACTGTGTGTGCATACATTGTATGTACAATTTGTTTATCCAGTCATCTGTTGATGGACACTCGGATTGTATCTGCTCTCTGGCAATTGTGATAGTGCTGCTGTGCTCATTCATGTCCAAGGATTTCTTTGAGTACCCGTTTTCACTTTGGGATGTATTCCTAGCAGTGGAATGGATGGGTCATATGCTGAGTCTATGTTTAACTTTTTAAAAAACCATCAGACTCTTTTCCACAGTAGCTGAAGCATATTGCATTTCCACAGCCAATGTACGAGGATTCCAGTTTCTGCCAACACTTCTTAATTCCCTTTTTTTCCTGTTAATAGGTATCCTAATGGGTTGAATAAGCTACTTTTATTTATTTATTTTTAATGTACTTTTAAAGTAGCAGCTCTGCACTCTTTTTTCTAGTAGTGTCTTTGTGTATCTCCCTCTGCATTATGGTCAGACTGTCTTGGAGAATGAGATGAGCAGTGGCTAGTAATCAATTTGTGTTTACATCTGAACCAATAATTTTCACTTTTCATACCATGGCGGGTCAGGCCTCACTATGTAACCCTAAACCACCTTTATATCCTAATCTCCCTTTCTTAACCATGCTAGAACTCGCAAAGCACTTTGTACCTTTCTTTGAGCAAATACCATATTCTGCCTTGTTTTGTTTGAGGACGGTGAATGTACTAGATTCTGTTTGTGTACTACTTTCTCCCATCTTTTTGTAGGTAACTTCTTTAAAGTGCTTGTCTTTTACATTATAATTATTTGTGTTCTTGTCTGTCACACATAGCTAGCTATGAGCAACTTTTGGTGTGGGAGTATGACTTGTTTACCTTTGTAAACCGAGGACCTAATAGAATGTCTAAAATTGTTCATTTGGATTCCTGGATGTTAAACTTGTACTACAAGTACTACTTTTGATAGAGAAATTGGCATTTTCCTCTACTTTTGATAGAGAAATTGGCATTTTCCTTCTTCAAATAGCCAGTTCTTGTTAATTCCATCTCATCCTCTTAAGATTCAATCAAAATGTTGCCTCCAAGAAGTTTTCCCTGCAATCACCTTTTTCCTTCTCCCTTACGGGCCCCTTGCTGGGTCCCGGTCCCAGCGTGTGAGTATCTGCTGCTGTTGCCCCTGCCGTGCTGTGTGTACCTTTTACGGAACTAGAAGCACAGTTGTTACTCTGCACCTCCACCAGACTCCCTATTCCTTTTTCTTTTATTTTTTTTATTAGCACTTATTTTTATCTAATGTTCAGTATTTTTTCATTTGTATTGTCTCTTTCCCCACACTGAAATGTAAGCTCTATGAGGACATGGTTTCTGTCTCTCTTCTTTCTTGTTCTGTCTCTTGCATCTAGAACAGCGTCTGCCACATAGATATTTGGTGAGTTTTTCTTTAATGCGTGAGTTAATGGGCCTGAGAGCTACTTAAGAACAGGACTGTGCCGTTTTCTTCTTTACATAACCTCAGCACTTGGCACACCAACGCACAGTAACTGTTGAATATAGCATTTATTCTTACAGGAGGCTCTCTCCTCTGCACAATATATTCTTGGTTCTCTTTTGTTGTTGTTTATATCTAAATAATTATATAAAAGCAGAAAATGTGCCTGAGTGGAAAGAACAGTCTCTGTGCACGTGGGAGGTGATTCAGTCCTAAGTTTCACATATACAGCCATAACAGTAGGTTTCTCAGAAGGTAGTCCCTATAAAGGTAAAACCGTTCATTTAAAAGGAGAGATTTCTTTTCAGTTGTAAAAATGGACAAAGCTATTGGTTAAAAAGTTAATCATTTAGAAAATAGCCAGATAATCTCTGTATCAGTATTCCAAAGTAGTCACTATTGGAATAGATCAAAAACAGTAGAGGGAGCGTAGAGTTCTGGGCAGATCAGATTTGTAAGGGGAGACCACGTGCGCTGCAGATGAGAGTAAGTTCCCAGTTTAATTAGCCAGAGATACCAACTGTTACTGGAAGCAAAGAAGCCTCAGCACAGGCGCAGTGTATTTAACGTGGCTTCTCCCTTGTCCCCAACATCCTTAATTGGGTGGGGGTAAGCAGCTGCCTGTGACACTCTCCTTCCAAGTAGGGTCTTATCAGATCCGAGAAGAAAAAAGGGTACCTTGCCCTTTTATATATTCAATGTTTAGGTCTCCACTCAGAGTTAATAATTTTTGATCCTCCTTTGAAATCCAGGAATATTTACAAGTATTTTCAGGGATTCCAGAAATCTCACATCTCTATAACCAATGTCTTTACTCTGATTTAATTCTCTTTGGTGATGTGAGTGATTCTGAATGTTGGTCTGAGCACCACTGTAACAAATCCATTTCCATGCATTTAGCAAAAGAATCTGAGGCTACTGACATTAGAAAAAAGAGATTTTTTTTTCCTTTTTAAAGTATGGCTTTCTTTCAACATAGCTGTATCCTGAAGAGACTACGAAAATACATTACTGTAAGTTTTAAATTCTGGCCTTAACATGTTGATCTGTGAAAAACACTAACGTTATCTCTTCAGTAAGGATTAAGTGTCCTTACTGAAGAAAAACTAGGCTGTAGAGGCGTTAAGATTTGGGCAAGATTGGCACGCCTGGTGGCTCGGTTGGTTGAACTTCCATTCTTGATTTCAGCTCCGGTCATGATCTCAGGGTCGTGAGATTGAGCCCTGTGTTGGGCTCCGAGCTGGGCTTGGACCCTCTTAGGATTCTCTCTCTCCTGCTCCCTCTGCCCCCCCCCCGCCCCCCTCCAAAAAAAGATTTGGGAAAGATTTTTCTAGTTAAATTGGCCGTTAAAGGGGGTAGACTCCGGCTGCATGTTGAACACTACCTGGGACTTGGAGACATAGAGAAGACGGCGGAGGCCATCTGCAGACCCTCCCGTGACGATATCACCTTGGGTTTCTGTCTGTCCTTCCTTCCGCCATTCTTCTCCTCCTGTCTCTGTCCTTCCCTCCCTAGTATGTTATGTTTCCTGCCCCATTTATACATTGTAACATGAGCGTTCGGAAGTATAGATTTCCATTCTCAGTTACGGAGAAAAACAGTAGGAATAGCGAAAATGAGCAGACTGTTCCCCCTTGTCCAGAACTTTTCTACTTTCTTTCTGTCTTGCTGTTTTTGTTTTCTGAAAATGGCTACCTTTTGATTACCGAGAAAATTGTACTGATTTGAGCCGGCCGCCTCCCTCTGCTTTATATTTTTTTCTTTCACCCATCTTCTCCTTTTCGTTTGCCTTTAAGAAATATCCTTTTTCATTATTACGATCCTCCATTTTTCACTCTTAATTATGTGTCTTCTCATTTCTTTCAAGTTCCTGTCCTGTCTTTTCACCCCATTTGGTTCTAAATCATCAGTGTATCCCTTCCCATAGAATCTTTCCTCAAAATACTGAGGTATGCATGGCTTGATCAGCCCACAGACCCCACCCCACCCGCAGTCTGTGCGCCTCTCACTCCCGCCGCTGCCGGACCTACGAACGGAAGGCGCGCCCTCACGCTTTGGCTTCATGACCGCATGCTTTTTCCTTTGCTCCTTGCCATTTGGATGTGTCCTTGAAATTTTACTGCAATTATTTTGTCATTGTGGGTGTTTTACTATTTTAATGTAAATGTAATAATCTTAGAAACCTGTATGTAAACATGTATGTATCTTTTAAATACTCCTATGTCTACCACTCTATGAAACAAAACATTACTGTGTCCCAGGAGGGGACGCTGTAGGGTCCACCCTGGTCATCGTCACTTCTTCCGCTACAGAGGTAACAGTCATCCTAAATTCAGTGTTAATGGTCACGTTGCTTTTCTTTTCAAACTTTTTCATCTGTATATTTACTGTCATACTCAAATCATACTTAGATTCATCTGTTGCTGTTACATAAATTGAATCATACTATATTCTGACCGGTTTCTTTTGTTCAACGTTATATTTTTGAGATTCATCCAAGTTAGTGCATATGTTTATAATTCACTTTCACTGGATATAATATTCCATTATATGAAGATATTACAAGTTTTCTATCCATTCTATTATTGATGGACATTTGGGTTATTTTTAGGCTTTTGTTACTACAGACATTATTGCTATAAAGTAATTTCGTACTTATCTCTTATGCATGTGCATGAAAGTCTCCAGAGGGTATAACCTGAGCTTATCCAGTGCAATTCCAGGACTGCCGGCCACTTTCCCAGAGCATTCGTACTGGTTCATATCGCTACCAACAGCAGATAAGAATTTCACAGTCTGGCCACAACTTGATATTAACCAACTTTGTAATTTTAGCCAATTTAGTGGCTATAAAATGGTATTGTATTGGGATTTTAATTTCATTTCCCTAGTTTCCAAGGAGGCGGAATCTTTTCTAGTGTTTGTGCACAAATTATGTTTCTTCTGTGAAATTCCTGTTTGTTTGGGCTTTTTTCTGTTGGTTTGAGGTATTTTTAATTGATTCATAGGCATTGTCTCTGTGTTCTGAATACTAATCCTTTGTTGTTGTGTATGTATTACAGATATTTTCTCTTTTACATTCTCTTTTTATAGTACTTTGATGAACACAGCTTTTAATTTTGAAGTAAACTTAAATCTTTTCATTTTGGGGGTCTTGGTAAAGAAATCCTTTTCCCAAGGTTGTCATGATGTATTCTTAGTCTGTCTTCTGAAAATGTAATAACCGTGTACTGTATATTTAGGCTTTCAGTCCTTCTGAAACTTTCGTGCCTTCCTCCTTCCCTCCCTCCCTTTTTTCCTCTCTTTCTTTTATACGGCATGGACTGATCTAATTTCATTTTTTTCCCAAATGGATACCCAGTTATCCTTTTATCGAAAACTCCCTTTCCTCACTGATGTACCGTACCGTACTACCTATCACATTGCAAGTGTCTAAAGATACATATGGCATCCAGACTCTAATCTGATCTGTTTGTCACTGTACAAATACTACACTGTTCTGATTATTGTTGGTCTATTATAGCTCATAATATCCTAATAGTATGGGTCCCTCAACTTGCTTTTTAAATTTTTTTTAAGATTTATTTATTGTTTGTCAGAGAGAGAGAGAGCGAGCATGCACATGGACAAGCAGGCAGAGGTGGAGAGAGAAGCAGGCTCCCTGCAGGGGGCCTGATGCGGGGCTCGATCCCAGGACCCTGGGATCATGACCTGAGCAAAAGGCGGTGGCTTAACTGACTGAACCACCCAGGCATCCCAGCTTGCTTTTAAAAAAAAAAAAAAAAAAAAGCATTTTCACCCTTTGCCCTTCTGGATCAATTTTAGAATTCTAGTGCCTCCAGCTGGCTCGGTTGGAAGAGCATGTGATTGTTCATCTTGGGATCATGAGGTCAAGCCCCATGTTGGGTAAGAGGAAAAAAAAAAACTTTAAATAATTTTAGAATCAAGCTGTCAATTACACACACACCCCAACCCTGAAAAGAAAGGAAGGAAAAAGAGAAAATAACTTGTTGAGATTTTGATATGAAATTGCTTTGAATCCAAAGATCAGTTTGTAAAGAATTGATTGATATCTTTATAATGTTGAGTCTTCCAGTAAATGAGCATTTATTTATGTCTTCTTACAATTTTAAATAAGGTTTTATAGTTTTCCATTGATTAGGACTTGCTATAGTTTCATAGATTTAGTCCCAGGATTTTATATTTTCGAAGTGTTAAGAATAATATTGTTCAAAAATGTTTTCATTTGGTGTATGAAAGCAATTTTAAAATGAATTTTGTGTGCTGTAACCTTATTAAATTCTTTTCTTTTTAATTAACATATAATGTATTATTGGTTTCAGAGGTCCAGGTCTGTGATTCATCAGTCTCATATAATACTCACTGCTCATTACATCACGTGCCCTCGTTAGTGTCTGTCACCCAGTTACCCCATCCCTCCATCCCCCTCCCCTCCAGCAACTCTCAGCTTGTTTCCTATGATGAAGAGTCTCTTACAATATATCTCCCTCTCTGGTTTCATCTTATTTTATTTTTCCTCTCTTCCCCTGTGATCCTCTGTTTTGTTTTTTAAATTCCATACATCAGTGAACTCATGTGGTAATTGTCTTTCTCTGATTGACTTATTTCCCTTAACGTAATATCTTCTAGTTCCATCCACATCACTGCAAATGGTAAGATTTCATTTTTTGATGGCTGCATAATATTCCATTGTATTTATATACCACATCGTTTTTATCCATTGATCTGTTGATGGACATATGGACATAGAATCTTTGGCTATTGTGGACATTGTGCCATAAGCATTGACTTTCAGAGGAATCTCCACATTGTTTTCCAGAATGGCTGCACCACCTTCCATTCCCACCAACAATATAGGAGGGTTACCCTTTCTCTGCATCTTTGCCAGCATCTGTTCTTTCCTGACTTGTTAATGTTAACCATTCTGACTGGTGTGAGGTGTGGTATCTCACTGTGATTTTGATTTATATTTCCCTGATGCCGAGTGATGTTGAGCATTTTTTTATGTGTCTGCTGGCCATCTGGATGTCTTCTTCACAGAAATGTCTTCATGTCTTCTGCCCATTTCTTGATTGGATTATTTGTTCTTTGCTTGTTGAGTTCGATAAATTATTTATAGATTTTGGATACTTGCTCTTTATATGATATGTCATTTGCAAATATCTTCTCTCATTCTGTAGGTTGTCTTTTTTTGTTTTTTGACTGTTTCCTTTGCTGTGCAAAAGCTTTTGATCTTGATAAAGTCCCATTAGTTCATTTTTCCTTTGTTTCCCTTGCGTTTGGAGACATGTCTAGCAAGAAGTTGCTGCGACCAGGATTGATGAGGTTGCTGCCTGTGTTCTCCTCTAGGATTTTGTTGGATTCCTGTTTTACATTGAGGTCTTTCATCCATTTTGAGTCTGTTTTTGTGTGTGGTATAAGGAAATGGTCCAGTTTCCTTCTGCATGTAGCTGTCCAGTTTTCCCAACACCATTTGTTGAAGAGACGGTCCTTTTTCCATTGGACATTCTTTCCTGCTATGTTGAAGATTCGTTGACCGTAGAGTTGAGGGTCTATTTCTGGGCTCTCTATTCTGTTCCATTGATCTTTGTGTCTGTTTTTGTGCCACTGCCATACTGAAGTGTTGATGACAGCTTTGTAATAGAGCTTGAAGTTCATAATTGTGATACCACCAGTTTCAGTTTTTCTTTTCCAACATTCCTTTGGCTATTGAGGGTCTTTTCTGGTTCCATACAAATTTTAGGATTGTTCATTCCAGCTCTGTGAAATATGTTGATGGTATTTTGATAGAGATTGTATTGAAGGCATAGATTGCTCTAGGTAGCATAGCCATTTTAACAATATTTGTTCTTCTAATCCTTGAGCATGGAATGTTTTTCCATTTCTTTGTGTCTTCCTCAATTTCTTTTGTAAGTGTTCTATACCTTTGAGAGTATAGATCCTTAGCTCTTTGGTTAAGTTATTCCTAGGTATCTTACATTTTTTGGTGTAATTGTAAATGGGATTGATTCCTTAATTTCTGTTTCTTCTGTCTCATTGTCAGTGTCTAGAAATGCAAAGGATTTATATGCATTGATTTTATATCCTGCCACTTGGCTGAATTCCTGTAGGAGTTCTAGCAATTTTGGGGTGAAGTCTTTTTTTTTTTTTTTAAAGACTTATTTATTTGTCAAGGAGAGAGGGAGAGAGAGTACAAACAGGTGGAGGGATAGGCAGAGGGAGAAGCAGTCTCCCCCCAGAGCAGTGGAGCCTGCAGGACTCAATCCCAAGACCCTGGGATCGTAACCTGAGCCTAAGGCAGACACTTAACTGACCAAGCCATCCAGGAGTCCTTGGGGTGGAGTCTTTTGGCTTTTCCACAGACTATCATGTCATCTGCAAAGAGCAAAAGTTTGACTTCTTTGCCAATTTGCCAATTCTGATGCCTTTTGTTTTTTTTTGTTGTTGTTGTCTGTTTGCTGAGGCTAGGACTTCTAGTATTGTGTTGAATAGCAGTGGTGATAATGGACATCCCTGCTGTGTACCTGACCTTAGGGGGAAAGCTCTCAATTTCCCCCCATTGAGAATGATCTTCGCCGGGGGTTTTTTGTAGATGGCTTTTATCATATTGAAGTATGTTCCATCTATTCCTTCACTGAAGAGTTTCAGTCAAGAAAGATGCTATACTTTAAATGCTTTTTCTGCATTTTTTTCTATTGAAAATAGAAAAGAAATCCTTTCTATTGAGAGGATCACATGGTTCTTGTCCTTTCTTTTATTTATGTATTATATCACATTGATTGATTTGTGAAGGTTGAACCAACTTTGCTGCCCAGGAATAAATCCCACTTGGTTGTGGTGAATAATCCTTTTAATGTACCGTTGGGTGCCATTAGCTGAGTATTTTGGTGATAATTTTGGCATCCATGTTCATCAGGGATATTGGTCTGTAATTCTTTTGGTGGGGGTCTTTGGTTTGGGGATCAAGTAATGCTGGCCACAGAAGAAATTTGGAAGTTTTCCTTCCATTTGTCTATTTGAAAGAGCTTCATAAGAATTGTTAGTAATTTTTCTTTAAATGTTTGGTAGAATTCCCCTCGGAAGCTCTCTGGCCCTGGGCTTTTGTTTGTTTGTAGATTTTTTATTGCTGCTTCTATTTCCATGCTGGTTATGGCTCTGTTCAGGTTTTCTGTTTATCCCTGGTTCTGTTTTGGTAGTTTATACATCTCTAGGAATGCATCCATTTCTTCCATATTGTCTGATTTGCTGGCGTATAGTTGCTCATAATATGTTTGTTCTTTTAATTGTTTGTATATCTTCAGTGTTGGTTGTGATCTCTCTTCTTTCATTCATGATTTTATTTATTTGGGTCCTTTCTCTTTTCTTTCTGATAAATCTGGCCAGGGCTTTATCAGTCTTATTAATAATTCAAATAAAAAGCTCCTAGTTTCTACTATTCTTCTGGTTTCTGTGTCATTGATTTCTGCTCTAATCTTTGGGATTCCTCTTCTCCTGCTGGGTGTATTCTTTCTTTGCTGTTCTTTCTCCAGCTCCTTTAGGTATAGGGTTAGGTTGTGTACTTAGGACCTATTCTTGTTTCTTGAGAAAGGCTTGTATTCCTGTATACTTCCCTCTTAGGACCACCTTCGCTACACTGCAAAGATTTTGAGCAGTTGTGTTTTCATTTTCATTTGTTTCCATGAATTTTTTAAATTCTTCTTTAATTTCCTGGTGATCTATTCATTCTTTAGTAGGATGCTCTTTAGCCTCCATGTATTTGAATTCTTTCCAAGTTTCCTCTTGTGATTGAGTTCCAGTTTGAAATTATTGTGGTCTGAAAGTATGCGGGGAATGATCCCAATCTTTTGATACTGGTTGAGACCTGATTTGTGACCCAGGATGTGATCTACTCTGGAGAATGTTCCATGTGCATTGGAGAAGAATATGAATTCTGTTGCTTTAGGATATAAGATTCTGAGTATATCTGTGAAGTCCATTTTGTCCAGTATGTCATTCAAAGCCCTTATTACCCTGTTGACCTTCTGCTTAGATGATCTCTCCATTGCAGTGAGGGGGTTGTTAAAGTCCCCTACTATTAATTGTATTATTATCAATGTGTTTCTTTAATTTTGTTATTAATTGACTTATATAATTAGCTGCTCCCATGTTAGGGGCATAAATATGTATAATTGTTAGAACTTTGTATTGAATGGGTCCTTTAATTGTATAGTGTCCTTCTTCATCTCTTATTATAGTACTTGGCTTAAAATCTAAGTTTTCTGTTATAGGAATTGCTACCCCAGCTTTCTTTTGAGGTCCTTTAGCACTCCATTAGCATGATAAATGGTTTTCTGCACCCTCACTTTAAATCAGGAGGTGTCTTTGGGTCTAAAATGAGTCTCTTGCAGACAACATATGGATGGGTCTTGCTTTTTTTATCCAATTTGATACCCTCTGTCTTTTGATTGGGGCATTTAGCCCATTTACATTCAGAGTAACTAGTGAAAGATACAAATTTAGTTCCATTGTATTCTTGTAAAGAGACTGTTACTTTATATTGTTTCTGTTCCTTTCTGGTGTATGTTACTTGTGGGCTCTCTCTTTGCTTAGAGGATCCTTTTAATATTTCTTGTAGGGCTGGTTTGGTGTTCACAAATTCTTTTAGTTTCTGTTTTTCCTGGAAACTTCTTGCCACTCCTTGTGTTTTGAATGACATCCTAGCTGGGTAAAGTATTCTTGGCTGCATTTTTTTCTCAGGTAGAGCCCTGAATATATCATGCCAGTCCTTTCTGGCTGCCAAGTGTCTGCAGATTGGTCTGCTGCCAACATAATGTTTCTACCCTTGTAGGTTACAGATCTCTTGTCCCAAACTGCCTTTGGGGCTTTCCCTTTGTCTCTGAGATTTGTAAGTTTCACTGTTCTATGTAGGAGTGTTGACCTATTTTTATTGATTTTGAGAGGGATTTCTTTTCTCCTGGATTTTGATTCCTGTTTCCTTACCCAGTTTAGGGATGTTCTCTGCTATAATTTGCTCCAGTATACCTTCTGCTTCTCTCTCTTTCTCCTTCCTTTTCTTCTGGAATCCCAATTATTCTAATATTATTTAACTGCATGGTATCACTTATCTCTCAAATTCTCCCCTTGTGGTTCAATGAGTTGTTTATCTCTCTTTTTCTCAGCTTCTTTGTTCTCTGTCATTTTGTTGCCTATTTCACCAATTCTCTCTTCTGCCTCAGTTATCCTAACAGAGCCTCCAGTTTTTATTGCATCTCATTAATAGCCTTTTTGATTTCAAAAATTAGATTTTAGTTCTTTTATTTCTCTAGAAAGGGACTCTCTAGTGTCTTCTATGCTTTTTTTCAAGCTCAGCTAGTATCTTTATAAACGTTATTCTGAATTCTAGCTCTAATATCTTATGTCCATACTGATTAGATCCCCTTATTAAACTCTCTTATTCTAGAAATAGATCATTAGATTTCTCTGGATACTCTATATACATTATAAAAATCATCTGAAAAGAAAGTTTTGTTTCTTTTTGCAGTTGGTATATTTTCTTTTCTTACCTTGTTTGTTGCCTGAGGCTTTCAGTAGCTGGCACACTTAATCTTGTTCTTTTTTTTTTTTTTTTTTTTTAAGATTTTATTTATTTATTTGAGAGAGAGACAGTGAGAGAGAGCATGAGGGAGAAGCAGACTGCCCATGGAGCTTGGAGCCCGATGTGGGACTAGATCCTGGGACTCCGGGATCATGACCTGAGCCGAAGGCAGTCATCCAACCAACTGAGCCACCCAGGCGTCCCCTTAATCTTGTTCTTAATATTAACGGGAATGCTTTTAATGTTAATTTTTATCAAGTTAAGGAAGTTTATTTCTGTTCCTATGCGTAGAATTTTTGTCATAGGTGGATATTGAATTTTATCTAAGGATTTTCTTTAATCTTTTGAGTCAATTAAATGATTTTTCCCCTTTAATTAATGTGATGAATCACATTGGTTTTTTTAACCCTTAAACTCCAAATATTTTATCTTATTAGCTTATTTTTGCTAATACTATTTAGGATATTTTTATGTATGTTTGTGAGTAAAACTGGCATGTACTTTTGTTTGTTTGTTTTGTTTTCTTTACTCATCTTTTTTAGGTTTCGTAGTGAGGTTATGCTGACCTCACAAAATGACCTTAGAAATTGTTTCCCTTTTTTCCCCATACTCTGGAAAAGTTACTTAAGATTAGAATTATTTGTCCCTTTGATTTCTGGAAGCAAGCAGAGTAAAATTGTTTAGGGTTTCATTTTTCCTTTTGGGAACCTACATATTACATTTCTTCAAATGCTGTAGGACCCTTGGCATTTCCTATTTCTTCTTGAGTCAGTCTTGGTAAGTTATATTTTCTAGTGAGTAACCTCCATTTCTCAGTTTTAATTTTATTGGTTCATAATATTCTGTTTTTAGCAGCATTTTTTATTATGTTTGCAGTATTTGTTTTATTATGTTTAAAGCATTTTTTATTATGTTCTTCTTTCTGTTATCCTTAAATTATTTGCTCCTTCCCTTTTACTTTTTTTTTCAATCTTAGCAGAAGTTTGTAAGCTATATGATTCTTTTGAAAGAACCAAGTTTGGTGTTTCTGTTAGGTGTTTTTTTCCTATTTCATTAAGTTTTGGCCTTACTTTTATAACTGCCTTTCATTTAGACTATCTGGATTAATTTCTTGTTCAGTATTTGATCCTGTTCTGTACCATTTGACAGTAGTAAACTACCCCATCCTTGTAGGATTCTTTTGCCTGGCTCCTGAAGCACACTAGTCCTTGAAGATTTTTTTATTTTTTTCTCCCTGTTTTCTCACTGCTTCCTCTCTGGTTCTTTGTCTCTACATCTCCTAATGTAGGTGCTCTCTTATCTTCAGGCTTCTTCTCTCTGTACCCACTCTTAGTTGATTGGCATTTTTACTCCAGATTACAACTATCACTTCTCTGTGAGTAGTCACACAGAATCAGGGGACCCTGTCCTTGTCTTGGCTCTTCCACTAAGTAGCTATGACATTTTGAACAGTTCACTTAAGATTCCTTAATCTGGGGGCACCTGGGTGGCTCAGTGGATTAAGCCGCTGCCTTCAGCTCAGGTCATGATCTCAGCGTCCTGGGATCGAGCCCCATATCAGGCTCTTTGCTCATCGGGGAGCCTGCTTCTCTCTCTCTCTCTGCCTAACTCTCTGCCTACTTGTGATCTCTCTCTCTCTGTCAAATAAATAAATAAAATCTAAAAAAAAAAAGATTCCTTAATCTGTCACCAATAAAGTAAGAAGGTTGGATTCAAGATCTCTGAGGTCTACCTCAGTAACACTATTCTTGTAGCAATCTTATAGAATCTTTAGCTTTGGACTTTGTCATTTCTAAATGCCTTCTGGATCACTTTTCTTACATGTTTTAGGGTTTCTCAAATTCTGTATGTGCTATTTTAATCTTTTTACATTGTTCACCTTCTCTCCCAACCTGGTGATTCCCCCCTTTCTTTATTTGGATGTTCTATTTTCTCTGACACGCATTTGGTTTTGGCTCCCACCATCATTGTCTCCCTGCACTGTCTTCAGATTATGTTAAATGTGTGTGTATGTATGGGTGTCTGTCCATCTGTTCCCCTCTCTTTTCCTTTTAGCCCAATTGAGGTCTTTATGATTTACAAGAATGATTTCTATGTCATATCTACTTTCTTCCATCCCTTACCTCCTCGTGGAGCCTCAGAATTTTACTGAGAAAACTAAACAAAACAAAAAACCCTTCTTTTGCATCTTGAATCTCTGTTTATCTGAACTGTTGTCTAGGAATGTTCTTGTACTTCACTAGCTTTGGGTGTCCTGCCTTTATTTGTCCTCTGAGCTGGTAGAGCCAGGGTACTTAAATAGCATTAGCTGTAGGCCACTGCCATAGGCTCTGTACCAGAGGTAGAAATTAGCCAGTCTTTTCATATAGTGCTTTGTGATTTACAAGGGGTATATCATTTTTGCAGCGACTTGATAGTGGAACCAGTGTGTAGAAGTTTCATGGTCTCCATGAGAGTGAAATTTTTGGTTCTGGAAGAGTTGCTATATTGGTGATGTTTTAATCTTTGGGTGCTTGTCTCCATTTTTCAAAACCTCGTCTTCTTTTAGCCTTGTGGATTTGTGTAATATATATGGAGCATAATTCTCTAAGGGTGAACAATCTTAAAATCAACCTCAGTAATGATTTTCTGCATAGGAATAGAGACAGCAGCTAATGACCAAATGTGTAACTTTAAAATAATTAAATTTCTGCATGTGGCCAATGAAAGTGACCCTTTATATGTCTAGATGATTCTTTTGTTTTCTGCTTATGGGAAGCCAGGGAAAAAATACAAAAGAACAACCATTATGAGGTTTTAAGCAGGTGATATGTATAGACACTCCTTTTATAATTATCTCAAGGAAACCTTTAATAGTTCCTTGGAGTCATGTGATCTACCTCATTATTGTTATTAAAGTGATACGTTTGCCAGATGTTAGTTCAGATATATAATGGCAGAAGTGGGTAGCCATTTAGAAATACTGCTTAAGGTTCTGGCTTATCCTGTCCTGTCCAGCGTTCTCCTTGTGTGCACACACTGGAGTGAGGACGGGAAGGGAGGTTGTCGGAGTTGTCAGAAGCAGAAGTTCAGGGCCACATTTGTGAGCCTCGGTGATTCTTGCAGGTTCCTGTGGTCTGTTACATTTTATTGCATACATGGAATTTTGGTAATTTCTAAATTATATCTGGATATTATAGTTGGAAAACAATGTATTATATCCTTAATAAATATTTCTGAACATTCAGATGGTATGTCTTTCCATAAATTAGTCCTATCCTATCATCAGACTGCAGCATAAGTGGTTAAAATGCACAGGCATAACATTTGAAAGATTATAATTATAGCAGGGCTCTTGCTAATTAAATGTATGCAGCAATCTATACTTTAGGATTGAAGAAATCAGTAAAACTATTTTGTTTATCATGTAAATTGCTGTTTTTGCCATCAGATTATCATGTATTAAAGTGTAAGTTAAGAATAAATCACCTTGGGGTGCCTGGGTGGCTCAGTGGGTTAAGCCTCTACCTTTGGCTCAGGTCATGATCTCAGGGTCCTGGGATCGAGCCCTGAATCAGGCTCTCTGCTCAGCAGGGAGCCTCTTCTCCCCCCGCCCCCACCCCCACCTGCCTCTCTGCCTACTTGTGATCTCTGTCAAATAAATAAATAAATAAAAAGAATCAATCACCTTGCAGAGTCACCAGTGAATTTCTTCTGCCCATGCCAAATATTGAGAATGGGGAGACCAGAAGAGCACGTCAATCCCTCCTTGGAAGTCTGTCTGTACCATTCTTTACAACAGTAGTAGTGATGATAATCTCTTCCTTAAGGCATGTAAGTGCCATGCTTATTGTGACCCCAGTCCCTGCATCGCTTTTGAATTCTGTAACACCATCTTATGATTAGAATTCAGTATTTATATTTTTGCTTCTGTTTCTTAAGCTTTCTGTTCATTTACTTGTCCCACCGTCCTCCCTTCAGAAAAGAAAACCTTGTGCTGTAAATCCCTTCTCGTCCCTGCGGGTACTTAGGAAAGTGCTTCTACAAAATAGTATGCCTGATCAATGCTTGTGACTGAAGTCTAGTGCTTGTTTCAGTTGAGTTTGTTTTTAACAGTTACGTGCTTTTGCTTGCTTTCTAGGCACACAAACCAATGGTCTGGACTTTCAGAAGCAGCCTGTGCCCGTTGGAGGAGCCATCTCAACAGCCCAGGCCCAGGCTTTCCTTGGACATCTCCATCAGGTAGAATGCTCTCTGCTCAACCATAAGGGAAAGTAAAAACCGGAGGCATGGAATGTGAAGGCCTGGGGTAGTTATTTCAGTGTGGGGGACTTTTTAAATTGATTAAAGCCTGGTGCTAATCACATCTGATTGTGTCCTTTTGAATGGTTAGTCTGGAATCATAGTTTGACTGTATTGTTATTGACCTCACAGCTTTGTGGGGAAAAAAAAAAGAATTCTTTGTTCTGAATGGAATGTTCATAACAACTGAGTTACTGTTTTTATCACTATGGGTCTGTGAGGCTCACTGAAGGTAGTAAATTACAGAGTCATCCAGAAGGACATGGCCACCATGGCCACCATTGCCCAAGACCTGTGTAAGGCTCTCTGCTCAGAATGTCTTCATAAATTGTGTCTTCATATGTCTTCTGAGCTCATAAATTATGTCTTTAGTCTACCTCAACTTTTTTTTTTTTTTAAAGAATTCTTATTTATTTGACACAGAGAGAGCACAAGCAGGGAGAGGGAGAAGCAGACTCCCTGCTGAGCAGGGAGCCAGATGAGGGGCTGGATCCTAGGACCCTGGGAACACGACTGGAGCTGAAGGCAGTCCCCCCACCAACTGAGCCACTCAGGCGCCCCCTCCCTGAATTTTATATAAAAGAAGCTCCTGCACTTGAAACAGGTGCAATTTTAGAAAGGTCCTCAAAAGCCCATTTATTCACAAATTCAAAGGGATGGTGTGCAGGAGGCAATCAGCACCTTCTGTTGGAGTGAGGGCCTAGCTGACACAGTTTTGCTCAGGTACATAGCTTTGTTTGTGTTTCGCAAAGTAGAGAAACTTCTATATGGAACTTTTAGATAAAATATTAAGATGTATTAGCATCTAAAATAATTTAAGAATATATTATAGAAAACCAAAAATGTTATCTTCATTTCAATTCTTTCTTCTGAAAACATTTGTAGGGGAGCTCGGGTGGCTCATTCGGTCTAGTGTCTGCCTTCGGCTCAGGTCATGGTCTCAGGGTCCTGGGATCGAGCCCTGCATCAGGCTTTCTGCACAGTGAGGAGCCTGCTTCCCCCTCTCCCTCTGTGCACTCTCTCTCTCCCTGTCTCAAATAAATAATCTTCAAAAAATAAAAGTAAAAATAAAAAGTAAAAACATTTGTAGCTTCCAACAAGTTTTCTGGTTTCTTAGAGGAATAAAATTTTTGGTAGTCAATGTCTATGGTGCATATTAAGCCTCTATCTGGCTTAAATTTGTGATGGTCATAATGTATTCAAAAGTCCCCAAAGATACAAGATGATATGCAGTCTTTTCTTCACTAGATCCAAATTCTAAGAAGAGTGCAACTCTTACATCTGCTCCAAGGCCTCCAGCTGCTGATTACCAAAATCACTGAATCTTCAATATGCCCCAAACCAAAGGACTTTAAACCAAAGAATTTGATAGGAAATCTTGACATCATGGACTTCTCCAGCAAGATGTCAGTCCCCTCAGAATTGCTCACCGTCTGATTAGAGACATAATTAGCATAAGTGTGACACTTACCTTCTGTTTCTAGCCCTCTTATTGACCGGGTTAACACTCTGACCTTTTCCTTACCATAATTACAAATGTGTGTACACGTATACAAAGTAGATGACTTTAGTTCTGTTACCCTGTAAGTTCCATGAAGATGGGCACTTTTTCTCATTTATTTTTATCCCAGCATTTTCCAAAGAGCCCAAAATATAATAGATGTTCAGTAATTATTTACTGAATAAGTGAATGGTAAGGTTGTATAGGAATAGAGAGGTAGAAATAATTAGTTCAACCTGTACAATCTAAGACATTAATCAGAGAGGATGACCTTGGAGCTACAGTTTGAAGGATGTTGGGAGTTCACTAAATTACGTGGCGAAAGGATGCTCTCACTCTTTTTTCAACTTTCTATTTTGAAAATTTTCAAATCTGTAGAAAAGTTATATCTACAGAAAGTTTTCAACCAAAAGCCCTTCACCTGGAATCACCAACAATTACTGTTCTTATCTTTGCTGTGTGTGTGTGTGTGTACAAACACATATAAAAAATGTATATACTTTTTCTTTTTGGAATCAAGTTGCAGGCACTGTGACCTTCTACTTCTAAATACTTCATCACATTTTTCCTAAGAACAGTATTTTTTTGTACAACTATAATATAAATTTCAAATTCCAGAAATTTAACATCGATGAAATTTGTTATCTAATGTTCAGTCCATATGTAAGTGTTCTCTGATCTGCAGTCCGGTCCACACCTTGCATTCGGGTTTCCTGTCTGTTTGGCTTTTTCATTCTGTAAGAATTTCTCAGTTCTGTCTTCATCTTTCATGAGGTTGACATTTTTGAAGAGTAGATACCAGCTGTTTTAGAGAAGACCCCCCTCAATTTGGGTTTGTTTAATTTTTCCCTCGTGATTGGATCCAAGTTTTTGACAGGAATACATTAGGTCTGTGGTATCACATTGTCCCATTACTGTGATATAAAATTTGATCATTCAATTCAGGTAGTCCACTCAGCAAATAATCCATGAGGGGGTACTTGAAGACCTGTAACTGTCCTGTTCCTCAACAGACTTCTGCCCAGAAACAACATGATTTAAATAAAATCCCACAGAAACTTTATTTCCTTTAAATCTGTGTACCCAAAACTCTTTCCTCTGGCTCTCTGGCTGAATTCTTAGCCTTTGGGTCTTAAACATATTATCTTTTCAGATAATCCTCCCTTGACTACACTGCATCTAGAATACGTTCTCTGTAAGTGTCCAGGTTTGCTTCTGAGAGCTCTCAGCTCCTAGCAGGACTATTAGTTGTAAATAAAGGGCGTCTCTCATCATTTTCACTCTGAACTCCATCTTGAGCTCATATTAACACTTGTATTTACCTTCAGGAAACTTTGATGCCATGTGATGATCCAAAACGGAACTTACTGGCTTCCCTGGCAATGACGTCACCTTTTTTTCAGTCTCTCAGATTTGAGCCCTGGAATAATTCATGACTTTTTTATCTATATCCATTCAGTTGCCAGGATCCTGTGTAGCACCTTGCAGTGCCTCTTGCGTTAACTGCTTTTCCTGCTGACGGCTGCTGTTCTCCTTTAGGCTTCCGCTTATTCTACCCTAGTTTATCTTCTTTTTCTTCTAACATAGTGTTTTTGTTTTCAAGACATTGACTTTTTTTTTTTTAAGGATTTTATTTATTTATTTGACACAGAGAGAGATCACAAGTAGGCAGAGAGAGGGGGAAGCAGGGAGCCCAATGCGGGGCTCGATCCCAGGACCCTGAGATCATGACCTGAGCCGAAGGGAGCGGCTTAACCCACTGAGCCACCCAGGTGCCCCGACACTGACATTTTTTAAGACTGTTGCTCAGTCATATGGTACTTACATACGACATACGTAATGCTGTGTTCTTAGTGGATCATACCAGAAGGCACATGTGTCATCACTGGGGACTTTGTCTTTTGTAATTAGTTGAGAGCTATGAAGAGATACGGAGAATGTGTGACTGTCATGTTACTCCGGTTTCAACCACTAGAGCGTCCGTGGGTGACACTTGCCAGAACAGTTCTCGCCGACATGGTTGTCAAATAATGATCCTTATTCTAATGAAAATCATGGTTTTAACTTTCTGGATGCATGAAATGTATTAAATAAATACTATGACACTTTCATGTGTGGTTTATAGGACAGATTCTCTATTTCAGCCAGCACTCTTGAGTTATGACTATAAATGTTTTAAGGACTTGACTGGGTATGTATATATAAGGTTTTTACTCTGGTATGTACATGAAAATTTTGACATTAGAATGAGTAG
This sequence comes from Mustela nivalis, assembly GCF_964662115.1. NCBI lineage: Eukaryota > Metazoa > Chordata > Mammalia > Carnivora > Mustelidae > Mustela > Mustela nivalis. The sequence goes on along the minus strand of NC_139035.1, from coordinate 5,110,126 downwards.
ATAATTCTGGTTGTTTATAATGACGACAGTGACATATATGAGTAGCTTGTTCTCACGTGTTCTTTAATACGGAAAATGAGTTGGGCTTTTAGGATCTCAGTGTCCGTGGGTACAAACAGGATGGCACCTGAGGAATGCCTTCTACGAGTACGGCATGCCTGCTGGCGCGCGTTCGGAAAACTCGTCTGCTAGACTTTAGAAAAGAAATGTTAGATGTGTTTTTGGTGACTCTCATGACACAATAAAAATTTTAAAAGAAAGAATGAAGGTTAAAGCTGTTGGCAAAAGAAAGAAAGAAAGAAATGTTAACATAATTTTCTGGTGGGAGCTTTTCCATCAAGTTTTAACCCTGTAAGATAGACCTCTTTGTGTTCTCAGTTCTAACTCAGTGACATACACTTAGTAGGGATTCTTGAAATACTTGTCGATGTCGACTTACAGTGATGCAATATCCATAGTACTAGACTAGAACTTTACCTGATTATTGTACTTGTAGGTCCAGCTCGCTGGAACAAGTTTACAGGCTGCTGCTCAGTCTTTAAATGTACAGGTAAGCTGGGTCAGGGGATTATGGATCAGTTTTACACTTTTTTACCATACTTTTTAGATTTTTTTATAATGAGCATGCAATAATATAATTAGGAAATATTTAGAAGTATTACCTTTCTTCATTGCCTAATGTCATTAAGATCCAAATAATGATAATCACTGACATTGATGAAAATTCAGTTCGTATTATGCTACCATGCATGACAAAAGGTGAACAGGAAAAGTGTACTTTCAGAGTTGGATATGTAAGTTTAATAACAGCTTCTCAGTTATGTAGTGATAAACATACCTGAACACAAAGCCACATAGTGTCTTAATGCCCTTTTGTTTCCAGACGTCTTTCTCGTCATTTTCTAGTGTAGAGGAAAGAACACTGGGCTGAGGTACAGAGGTCTTGGGTTTGCATTCTCCCTCTGCCGCTGGCTAGCTGTGTGACCTTTGGCAAGTCACTCCACCTCCTGGGGTTCCTTTTCTCTTACATTTATTTAAGTAGGGAAGTGTAGAAGCTTGGCAGGGTTCCTCTCTGCTCTAAAACGCTGTGATTCTAAGGTTTATAACTAAACCTGTTACAGCCTTGATGGGCTTCATACAGTCAAAATTTTAAAAACCAAAGTTAAATCTGGCTACTTTGCTGATACAAACCATATGGTAAAACATGCAAAGTTCGGTTATCATGCATTACTCCATAATTCAATCGATCTGTTGCTTCCTTTCGTTGTAGTGTTTGGGTTACTGACAGTCAAGAGGGGAAAACCATTTTCTAGAAGATTGATTCCAGTGTTGCTAATGAATGAAGACCTTGGGTTGAGCATTCCATGAAACCCAGTGGAATATGGACCTAGTAATACATGGAAGCGAATAGAGAAAAGAAAAGGAGATAATGTGACCTTCCTTTCTGAGGGAGAGGAGGCGGAAAATTGCCTTGGTTGCCATGGTGAACTTCCATCCCTTGGAGAGATGTTGGCAAACAGGCTGTGTCCCCAGTGCAGCATGTTTACAGTCCTGCACTGTAATTCTCTCTCAGTGACTGGCAGGATTAATCAGAGCCTTTATGTTAATTAGCCTTGCTGCGGTCCCCAAAACAGGTGGTGGGAAATATGCAAATCTATGCAGAATTTTAATGTTCTGCATAACCAGTTTTAATTACCATAAAATTTCCTCTTAGTGTCCCTTTTAGGAGTGTGTTCTCTTTCCCTCTTGACTACAGCATTTTCCCTCTAAATTTGTATATTACTTGATGGGAGATGCTAAATTTACGTTTATTTTAAATATTAGATGGAAAGTTTTGTGGGTCAAGTAACCAGTCTCTGAGAGGATGTATAAGGAAGTTTAGGCTGACCACCAAATACATCTCAGAATGTTGGCTTGGACGGTCTGGCGTAGAGGTGGATGGAGAATGTGCTCTTCCCTTACTCCGTATTTCCAAAAATTAAGGATTTGGGTTTCTAAACAATCTGTTGATTTGTGGAGGACCCAATTATTTTTGCTTCTTCAGAGTTGTAATTGCAGCTTGGCTACTATTGGAATAAAAAATCTACACCAAAAACTTGTATGTGGATAATTTTTATATTTTATTTTTCTACTTTTCTAGGTTCCATATTTGGTCATTTCTCTTATAGTTGGAAAACAGCAAATAATAAATTTTTTAAAGAAAAAACGTCTAAAAACTTATTATGTTAAAATTAGGAAAATACAAAGATTGGTAAGAAAGAAAAAGAATGAAACCAGAGTAGATAAATCCATGTTGTAAAAAATTCTTAAAATACAGAGTTTTTAATCAACTATTTGAAATCTCTTCTTTCTTCCCACCATCCCCCGCCCACCTCAGTCTAAATCTAACGAAGAGTCGGGGGACTCACAGCAGCCGACCCAGCCTTCCCAGCAGCCGTCAGTGCAGGCGGCCATCCCCCAGACCCAGCTGATGCTGGCTGGAGGACAGATAACTGGGGTGAGTCTTCACTGAGAGAATTATAATAAACTTTCATAAACTTTCTTTGTGTCAGAACTGCCATTGGCCAATACTCGGATTAGAACTGTTTGCTATGCCTGGCACCGTTTTCTTTCAGGATTTTTCTATACCGTAGGCAGCTCTGAAAAAGGCATTTGTCCTAAGTTTTCAGAGTATCTTTTCTGACTTTTGCAGATGCTCTGGATAAACTAAAGACTTCTTTAAACTCGTGTTTCAGCTGCTGCTTCATCATGTGGTGGGGTCATCCTGTGGCTGAGACCATGACATTGGTGTAGTCATAGTGATCAGTTTGGAGTGCTGCTACTGCTGCAGAACAGAAGCGAGAGAAAGCGCTAGTACCTACAAAAGAAAAACATTCTTTTTAAGATTCTGTGTAGTGTTCTCCGATGAAATCCCTGGTCTCCTATCTTGGTTCTGCAGTTTGCTGTTTGGGCTGATGATCTTATCTCTCTGCCTCAGTTTTCCTTCAGTTAAATGGAGGTGTTTCCCATGTGCGGTGCTGTCTCACAGTACTGTTACAAAGATTAAGAGCAACCATACTTGAAAAACTTAAAGAATGGTGCTGGCCACATTACAGTCAATAAATGTCATTTACTATTATTGGTAAGAAATTGGCCTTTATGGATATATTAAGCTTTTAACTTTTCAACTCTCTTTTCTGTAAGACACAAAGTATTTTCCAGGGTTAAACACTTGTCTGTTATTTTTGTGGCTGGAAAAGCTCGGAGAATTATAAGAAAGAGTTATTTGTTATTGTTAAATTCACATCACATCAGCCCACACAACTTTTTATTTCCTTTATTTTAGTTAAGTATGTCTTGGTAGTGGGAAGGCTCTTTTAAGAATTGTTGTGAAACTATTCTCAAAATCCCCTTAATGGAAACAAACCATAAGAGACTCTTAACTTGCTGGGGGTTGGGGGGTGGGGGTGGAGATGGGGTAACTAGGTGATGGGTATTAAGGAGGGCACATGATGGAGTGAGCACTGTTAAATGCTCATTAAATGCCACTGATGAATCACTGAGCTCTACCTCTGAAACTAATAATATACTATATGTTAATTGAATTTAAACAAAATAAAATTTAAAATAAAAATCCCCTCAGTAAAAATTAATATGTTTATATACTAGAGAAAATATTTATAAGCAAATATAGCTTGATAGGTATTTTGAATGGTTTGATTTTGATACTTACGCCTCTGGTGCGGAAGTTCTGTTGGATCCTTCTAGAAGGAGGGTTGTGCCACCAGGTGAATGCACCTAAGAGTATATCCCAAGGTGGGGTACCTGGCTGGCTTAGTCGGCGGAAGAGCATGCGAATCTTGATCTCAGGGTCCTGAGCCCAAGCCCCATGTTGGGGGTGGAGATTACCAACAAAAAGAAAAGCATACGAAAAAGATTCTGTGGTTCCTTCTTGTTTGATGGGAACATGCCACCAAAAGGAAGGCAAAACACACTTACTACTTTGTATTTGCAGTAAGTTGCATTATGAAAGCCAGTTTAAATCTGCTCTAAATACATTTTTTGTTTTACTCTATGGGTTTGTTTTGAGAGACTAGTGTCCACCAGAGTCCCAAGGATTCCAGGTTCCTATGGCTGGTGCTTCTGTTAAACCTGGGCTTTAGCATTCATTTGCATGTGAAGAGCGGCTGTCACCACCTGTTTCACCGAGATAATGTATTGGAAAGGGATGTAAAGTTGCCCAGACCCAGTGCTTTCAATAATAGAAAAGACTGGGTTAGGGAGGGGCTGTAGGGAGACTTGGAAAAGAAACAAATGGAGCTCATATTCTTTAGTCATATCTTAGGACATAATGGAAATGATGGAACATGGCAGAGATTCATGCTAATGGGAAGCAGCTGGGCCTTATCAGTTCTTCCCGTGGTCAGATCCAGCATCCTTGTTCCTCATTCATCTGACTAATCACTTGCTGTTCTGTTGGGTGTAAATTTCTTTTCATATCCTGTCAGCATTGATTCTTTTTTTTCCCTTGCTTACTAGTTAATTACTTTTTTGCCTGAACCCTGGGACCCAGGACAAGCTTGAATGACTGTTTAAGTCCAGAGTGAGGGCCACCATTTTAATTTAAATGTTGGGCTGGGAAGTGTAGCTTGATTGCCGATGAACGTTTCCGTCTCGGGCTCGCCGGTGCGGTTGGCCAGCTAAGGTCTTGGACCACCGGCGTTACCTGCCGCAGAGCAGGTGCCTCGCACTGGGGGCCCTTCTCCTTCACACCTTTCAGACTGTGGCTTGTGCTTGTGCTCAGCTCACGTTGACGCCGGCGCAGCAACAGTTGCTGCTCCAGCAGGCCCAGGCCCAGGCCCAGCTGCTGGCCGCCGCCGTGCAGCAACACTCGGCCAGCCAACAGCACAGCGCTGCCGGGGCCACCATCTCCGCCTCTGCCGCCACGCCCATGACGCAGATCCCCCTGTCGCAGCCCATCCAGATCGCGCAGGTGAGTGTCTCCGGTGGCCCGGGCACGGGTGGGGGGGGGGGGCAGAGAAGGGCCGGTTTCCTGTGCTGCAGCATTCACCCTCGGATTGTCATTGTGGGCCCGTCAGGACCCGAGAAGCTCCAGCTCAGGAAGGACACGGCAGCCTTCCTTGCTGCCACCGAGCTGGAAATAACACGTTTGTTTGCTAATTTGAGTTGATATTATAAACACATAACTGATTATTTGAATAACTGACTGTTTATACGAAGTGACAATTCTGGAATAATTAGTTGGCATATTTCTGGAGCAGAGGATGACTGTATTTATTTTAATTAGCTAATTATGGCAGGCCTGGTTCTTTCTCGGGCGCGGCAGCTACCGGTGCCGCTCGAGTGGGTGGGATGGCGCGGGCTCTCTGCTGCCAAAGGAGGCGCTCACTTTCCGGAGTGCGGAGAGTGGGCTTTGGGTTCCACATTCACGTTTTAGGGCAAAGTATCCACAGATACTATAAAGTTATTTACAATGCACAGACAGTGCTACCAAGGAAGAAAGGTCAGTGAAACCCTTTATCTTGAGAAGAGGAAGAAAGTACAGGTAGTCGTATCGGTAAGTCCTACCAAGAATTCTTCGGAGTCTAGTGCGAGACGATGGTCCTTAACCGCCCTAGAGGAGACTCCGAAGTGCGGCAGTGGATTTGCAGTGTAGCTCGAATTGGACTAGATGTTGCAAAGGAGCCAGTTAACTATTGAGTAAAGAATATGTGTCAGACCAATTTTTATGACTGTTCTATACAAGCTTTACCAAGATGTTTAATTTTGGCCTCTTGCTTCATCACCAAATTCACATTAAGTGTGTAAGATCTGAGACCCTGTGTTGATATTATTCTAATAAGATAACGTGCACAGAAACACATTGAAAACTATGAAACACTAAGCCGAGATAAGCAAGTTCAGTATGCTGTGGATTGGATTTTTATGTGGATAGGTCTTTTTAGTTGTTTTTACACTGATTTTGCAGTTGAGTTAGACTGGTACCAATTTTAATGAATCATTATAGATACTTTAATTTATTGATGCAAATTCAGATATAGTGCTCTCAATTTTTATTTAAGAGAAAGATCAGTTGAATATTCAAAAACTCAACATACTCTTTCCTCACTCGATTTGTAAAACCCATATTGGTCTTTACATGTTACAAACTCAACCGTAACCGTTTGTTCTGAGGAAATTTGTAATTACTCTTGGAAACTAGGTTTGGCCTGAGTCAGGACGCAGTAGCTTGCCACACAACTCCTGAGTCCTCCTGGCCGCTCCGGGTTCTTCTTTGTTTCCTCTTCACGCACATCCCCAGGCACACCCCGTTCCGAAGACGGAAGACTGCAAAATAAATATTGACTCTTTTTTATTTGGATGACCCGGTTTATCCTCTGCAGAACCTGATGATTCAGGGAGTTTGATTTCGGGATCTCCAAGCTGTGTTTTAATTGTGTTTTCCAGGATCTGCAGCAGCTGCAGCAGCTTCAGCAGCAGAATCTCAACCTGCAGCAGTTCGTGCTGGTGCATCCGACCGCCAACCTGCAGCCCGCGCAGTTCATCATCTCCCAGACGCCCCAGGGCCAGCAGGGTGAGCGCCGGCGCCGCTCCTGTGGGCGCACCGGGCCGCCGCGCGGGGGCTCCTACACTGGCTACTTTCGCCGGCCCGGGAACTGTCCGTCAGCACAACCGCTCTACTGCATTGACTCTAACTTCCAACTCAGTACTCGTGTTAAGAAAAATGCACCTTTCAGTCAAGTCATTCACTGCCTTTCCTCGGTTTAGTCACGAAGGGGGAACCGAGAGCTTGGCCAAAACCTAAATGAAATCTTTCACATAAATTACTTCTAGTATTTTGATAGTTTTTCTTGAGAATGTCTTATGACATGTGGGCTGAGCATTAAAAGCATATGCTTTTAACAGTCATTTGTTTTAAAGTTTGAAAAGGACAAGGGTATTTACTATATTAGAAGTTGCAGGTTTTTGAGTTATAAAAAAAAGTTTGAGGCCTTTTAATACCAAAAGTTGTTTTGTCATTTCTGTACCGAACAGTTAAGTTCAGTCATGTTTGTAAGATTGGTTACTGGAGTCACTGTAGAGAGATTTCAGGGTATCACGCCTTCACCCCAAGACACATGAGGGCATCTCTACCAGTGCCTCATTATTTCTGTCCTTTAGCCCTCTTCGTCTTGGTGATTCATTCTAAAACCTTTCCTTGTGTAAATACCTGTCCCACTTAATAGACAGCCTGCTCCCTCCCTGAACCAGACAGTCCTCTGGTCCAGCATCTACTGGCAGTTTCCAGTGCAGTCTGGGTTAAGAAGGTGAGCTCTTTTTAGAGTTTCAGGCTGCTTCCATTTAGAGTAAGTACTTATTCATTTTCATCCATTCCTTACTAACTAACATAAAGGATTCGCCAACCAGAGAGCCCCTCAGAGCCAGTATCAAACAAATGCGTCACGTTTACTTTAATGGTTCTTGTCTTCCTGCCCAACTTGTATTTAACAAGATTGAATTTTTAGCAAATAAGACATTAAGAGTTTTAAGACTGATAAAACTATCAAGAGATCAGTTGGAAATTTTCACTTCACTTTCTTACTCTCGGTTTTGCTGTATGTTCAAAGCAATCTTGAGTGTTTCTGACACGACATGTTTGTGTTTTACAGGTCTCCTGCAAGCGCAAAATCTTTTAACGCAACTACCTCAGCAAAGCCAAGCCAACCTCCTACAGTCACAGCCAAGCATCACCCTCACCTCCCAGGTCAGTTTTCTCCCGGGGACGGTTGTTTTCTCTTACCCTGATGTTTTGACGGATTCTTGGACTTGGTTAAATCATAAAACACAGCAAAACCCCATCATACCCTGATAAAAATAATCCAGATAGTTTTCACAAAGTGATCAAAGATTCAAAACAGAACTTACCAGCTTGATAAAGCAGTGCCACCAAACTGATGTCGTCTTTGACCGCCTTTAGGGAGTTCCTGTTTGCTCATGTGTTTATAAAGAATAACTTTGTTAGTGGCAGATGAGCAGTGAGTTCTGGCTATTTGAGCATCATCTCATCTCCCTGACCCCTCCCCTCAGTTGTCTGTAGAGATTTCCACTTGCATTAGGAACCTAGTGCCTCGGTTCAAACAAATCATTGTCCTTGGCACTTTCTCAGAAATTGCAGAGACGTTCTGACCTCTCTGTTCTCTTTCCTTTTGGCTCTAAGATCTTGCTTTGGCTCATTTCTATTAGAGTTAATGTGTCAGCATCTTGAGATTTAATAGATCATTTGCTTCGTAACCACCTGTGACTCTGAGCAGGTCATTTTACCTCCGTGGACCATCATTTCTTCTTCTGTTGTTGAGGAGGTTGAACTGACTGATCTTGAGTCTCTCTTCCAGCTCTGATTCTCTTTGTTTATAGTCTTGAAAGTTATCATGAGCACATTGCCACATTTGACAAAATGCAACATCTGTTTATGTTTTTAAAAAAAAACTCTTGCAAACTAGGAATAGTTTTCAAACCCAGTAAAAGGCATCTACCGAAAACAAACAAACCCCACATCATACTTCCCATTAAAATCAGGAATAAGGCAAGGATGTCCACTGTCAGCACTTACTCAGCATGGTACTGTAGGGCCTAGCAGTGCAGTAACACACGAAAAGGGAATAAAGGACATACAGATTAGAAAGGAAGATGTAGACCCGTCTTAATTGGTAGACAACATGATAGTCAATGTAGGAAATCCTAAGGAATCTACAAAAGGCTGCTGGAATTAATAAGTGAGTTTAGCAAGAATGTAGGACTAGTGATCAGTCAGTATTAGCAAGGATTGTTTGGAAGTTGAAATTAAGAGGAAAAATATTTACAGTATTTATGGGTAAATGTAACAAGTCATCTGAAGGACTTACATATTGAAAACTACAAAATATTGCTGAGTGAAATTAAAGAAGACCTAAATAAATGGACAGGTATGATATGTTCATGAATCAGAAGACCTACATTGCTAAAATGTGAATTCTTTTCCAAGTCAAGCTATAGATTGAAACAATTCCAATCAGTACCCAACAGGCTTTTTAAAATAGAAATTGGCATGGTGTTTCTAACATTTATATGGAATTGTGGAGGACGTAGAGTAATCAAGCAATTTTGAAAAGTAAAAAAGTTGAAAGACTACCTCATGTCAGGAAATGTTATAAAGCTGTAGTAATGAAGGTAGGATGATAATGGCCCATGGATAGAAGTGAAACCGAATACAAGGGTAAGGAGACCTACACATCTATGGCCAACTGATTTTCCACAAAGATGCCAAAGGATTTCAGTGAGAAAAGGAAAGCCTTCGGTTATCCATAAACACTCCCCCCCAAAAAGAATCTTGATTCTATTTTACACAATTTACAATGATTTATTTGAAATGGGTTATAGACCTAACCTTCCAGAAGAAAACTTGGGAAAAATCTTTGTGTCCTTGGAAAGAAAATGACTTCCTCCTCCTCCTCCTCCTTCTTTTTTTAAGATTTTATTTATCTAAGAAAGAAAGTAAGAGAGAGAACGATGCGGGGGGTGCAGAGGGAAAGGGAGAAACAGACTCCCTGCTGAGCAGGGGGTCCGATGCCCCGCCCTGTCCTAGGACCCTGGGATCCTGACCAGGGTGGAAGGCAGATACTTAACCAACTGGGACACAAAAAGGGGTGTTGGGTAGCTCACTCAATTGAGCATCTGACTCTTGATTTCAGCTCAGGTTATGATCTCAGGGTGGTGGGTCAAGCCCCACTTTGGGCTTCATGCTCAGCAGGGAGTCTGCTTTTTTCCTTTTCCCTCTTTCTCTGCCCCTCCTGGCTCTTGCATGTGTGCTCGCTCTCTAAATAAATAAATCTTTTTTTTTTTTTTAAGAATAGGACACAAGAAGCAGTAATCATAAAAGAAAACGATTAATTTATAAACATGAAAATTCTTTAAAGAATTTAAAAAGGCACAGACTAGAAGAAAATATTCTTCAAATTTATATCTGATAAGACTTACGCTCAGAATTTAAAACAAATTCATACAACTCAATAATATTTTAAAAAGGGGGGTATGTGCAAAATATTTGAAAATACTTCACCAAAGAAGAAGGTATGTGAATGCCCAGTAACCATATAAAAAGATGCTCAAGATCATATGTCATCAGGGAGATGCAGAGGAACTATCACTACACACACTAGAATGGGCAAAATTTAAAAGGCTGTGACAATACCAAGTGGAAAGCAACTGGGTTCTTTCATATATTGTTGGTGGGCCTGCAAGTTGGGGCAAACGCTCTGGAGAACAGTTTGGCAGTTTCTTACAGAGTTAAATATGCAGGTACCTTATGGCCCAGCACTTCTGCTCCGAGAAATGAAAGCATATGTCCGAGCCAAGACCTGTATATAAATGTCCAGAGCAGTTTTATTCGTCATCATCCTAGCCTGGAAACAACCTCAATGTCCAGCAGCTGGTGACTAGGTGACATCATTTTTGGCATATCCTTATGATGGAATGCTGCTCGGCAATGGGAAGAAATGGACGTGTGAAACACTCACCAACGGGTGTGCATTTTGGAAGCATCGTGTTACGTGGAGGAAGCCCAGCACAAAGGGCAGCAGACTGTATGATTCAGCATGTGTGGTGTCTTAGAAGGCAGAACTGTAGGGACAGAAATCCTGTCAGTGCTTGCCAGGGGCTGGGGGCTAAGGGTGGAGATTGGTGGCAAAGAGCACAAAGGAACTTTTGTGGGGGGTAGAATGTTGTATATCTTAATTGTTGCAGCAGTTCTATGTCTATATGCAGTTGTCAGAGCATCAAACTGTACACTTTTAAATTTACATTTTATTGTGATTATGCTGCATATAAAAATCAGGTTGGAGTTTGGAAAAAAGCCTGTACCAGCAGTTCCTTCCCAGCTTCCACGCTCAGCTCACAGGGCAAGGCTGGTGTGGCTTCACCTGACCCCTGCGCATTGACTTCTCCTCTGCTGTTGCTAGCTTTGGCCCGGTGCAGCCTGAGGTTTCTGGAGTTGGGGTAACTTATCTGTAACCACCCCACCAAGAGGGACGCTATTTTTAGTCCTTTCTTATTGGAGGACGGGGCTTCTTCAAGCCTGGAGATGAAGTCACAGTTCAATAGCCGAGACTCCCCTCTGCCCGGCAGCCAGGGTCCCTGGGGCGTGTGCAGCTGCAGGATTCTAACTCGGTTGCTGCGGGGTCGGGCTCCTCGCGCACGGTCAGGGTGAACGACCTGCCTCGTCAGCAGCATCTGAGGGAGAGGAGCTTGGTTGTCCTCACTGAGACAGGACGGCAGAGACGCGCTTACTCCAGTTGTGGGCCTGGGTCGTGTCTACCGCGTGGTTTCTGGGCCGGCTGGTTGGGTTGGAAAGAGCACATCACTCTCCAGGTTGAAGTTTGGGGTGTAGGACGCATGTAAATTACAAGAAAACTCACAGCTGCAGGCTCTGGCTGTCATGCCGGCTTCGACGCCCTCAGCTGGGCTACTTCCCAGGAAGGCTGAGTCTGCAGCTCGGCTGTAGTCAGGCAGCACCTTCCACGATCGAAGACTCACACCGACAGGTGCCAATCAGGGCTTGGGAGCAAAACAGAGTAGCCTTATGTTTGTGTAATAAGGAAATCTAGTATTTTATTCAAAAGAAGAAAGATTATACCTTCATGTCTTCAGATAAACTCTAGATAGATTTAAATAAATATTTAAAAACAGAGAGGAAGCCAACACACTGTTAAAGGAATTTTATCTGAGTTAGAAATAAGTGAAAGCTTTCTCAGATTTGAAGCAATAAAATATTAGAAAGAAAAAAAAAAGTTCACCCAAATGACAGTTTAAAACCTATGTACACTGAGAAAGAAAAGGAAAAAAACAGATTGTGAAATCTATTTGTACTAATGCAACAAAGATTTACTCTCTAACATCTGGTGAGCTCCATAGGGATTAGAATAAAGAGACCATTAATAGACACATGGCTATGGATCTAAATTGATTGATAAAGAAATACAAGTAATAATTGGCACATGGGAAAATTTCTGAGTAATAAGAAATTCAAATTAAGGCAATAGTGAAGTACCATATACTCCTTTAATTAGCAATACATCTTTAAAAACTGCTACCACAATCATGTCGAAGAAACTAGCATTTTATAGTGAGAACCAACATGATGTGTATCAAAAGCCATGGAATTATTTATGATGTGCCCTTTAACCAGGTATAGAAAATCACTTCTGGGGGCGCCTGGGTGGCTCAGTGGGTTAAAGCCTCTGCTTTCGGCTCAGGTCATGATCCCAGGGTCCTGGGATCGAGCCCCACATCGGGCTCTCTGCTCAGCAGGGAGCCTGCTTCCTCCTCTCTCTCTGCCTGCCTCTCTGCCTACTTGTGATCTCTGTCTGTCAAGTAAATAAATAAAATCTTTAAAAAAAAAAAAGAAAGAAAATCACTTCTGAATTTATCTCAACTAGTTACAAAGGTGGGAAAAAGAATCCTATGTATAAAGTTTTTCATTATGTTATTTGGTAACTATCTTAACGAAAACATAAATGAAAAAAGTATCTAGCAATGAAGAAATTGTTAAGTTAGTTAGGATAATATCTCTTCAGTCAGCCTTTGAAAATGATAATTATGAAGCAGAGCATAAAATTATATATATTATAATTACAGTTAAAGTTAAGAATGTAGGGGCCCCTCGGTGGCTCAGTCATTAAGCATCTGCCTTCGGCTCAGCTCATGATCCCAGGACTGGGATCGAGTCCTGCATCGGGCTCCCTGCGCAGCGGGAAGCCTGCGTCTTCCTCTGCCGCTCCCCCTCCTTGTGTTCCCTCTCTCTCTCTAAAATCTCTAAAGTTAAGAATGTAGATCCAAGGCAGGGAAGAACCTGGTAGAGGTAATAAGTAGGTTTTAGGGCATTGTGTATGGTGATAGTATGCAATCACGAATGTGTCCTTATCTTCTGACTCCTCCAGATGCACACATTAAATGTATACAGCTTCTTTTACATCAGTCATACCGAGTAAAAACAAAGTTTACTGTTTGACTTTGTGCCCTGTGGACCCTTCCAGTGTCTTAATAATATAAAAGTTACTCTGATGTGTGAGATGCAGGACTTGTTATTGAAGATATGAAAATTACTTAGAACTTGTGTGAGATACATGTAGAGGTTAAATAAACATAGTACAACAAATGAAAACAGCATAAAAAAGGAAAGAAGTGTAGGTCTACGAAAAGATATACAAAAAAAAAGAAGCTAAGTCATTTAAACTGTAGGTGATTTACTCTCCCCTTAAACTGTTTTTATAACACTGTGTTGTAAGTTGGAGATGTGCTAGTGATGAACAAAACGGATGTGGTCCCTGCTCTTTTGAAACTTACACCTTAAGTGGCATATTGATGAAGAGATTTTTTAAAATAGTCTAATTTGTTATGTATGCTCTGAACACAAGTATCTTATGCACACATATATTTGAAAACCCGAGTATAATGGGTTTCATTTTTGAGTAGTTAATTTTTTCTCCTGGACTGGACGTGTCTAACTGTAAGCGTAGCCGTGGCACACACGGGCTGGCACGCTGCCCTCCTCGCCAGGCCGGTACACTGTGCCTTCCGCGGGTCCCACGGTCCACGTAGTTCTTACAAAGGCTGCTGCTCCGTAAGTTGTTCGCGTGTGGCACATCCCAGTGGGTCATTGTGTGCGCCTGTTCTCATGTCCTTCGTCCCCGGAACAGCCAGCAACCCCGACGCGCACGATAGCAGCCACTCCGATCCAGGCACTCCCCCAGAGCCAGTCGACACCAAAGCGAATCGATACCCCCAGCCTGGAGGAGCCCAGTGACCTTGAGGAGCTTGAGCAGTTTGCCAAGACCTTCAAACAAAGACGAATCAAACTTGGATTCACTCAGGTAGGATGCGGAAGGTTCCCCGGCTTTGGTGTCGCCTAGTTTTAGATTGGAACTTGTTCTTAGCCGTTTTCTGCGTTTATAGATTTAGATTGCTCATCATATAGTCAGTATAAATGTATGATTTAATGTTAGGTTAAAATCTTTAATCTTTAATGTTAGGTTAAAATCTTTAAGATGTCTCTCAGAACACCGGCCTCTGAAGTCATAATTAGACCAATAAAAGGTGAGAGTTTAAAAGATTGTTTGGGAATACGGTAATTATAGTGAGGGTTTTATCTGTGGGACATCTGGTTCTAGGCCTTAGTGCTCTGAGTAAAGGTTGCACGGGGAAAGCCTGAGAGAATTGTTTCAAACAGATTTTTGGGAGGGAGTAGGGGGCCAGTGGAGAAAGACAGACAGACAGACACACACACACAATAAGCCCAAACTGAAAGTAAACAAATAGAAATCTGTTAAATCTGAAAAGTCAAAATTAATCAAAATCCAAATTAATTTTTTTTAATGTCACCTAGCAGAGGGCTTTTAATGTGGAATAAGTTTAACGGTCTGAACAGGCATCTGGGTATGCGGTATCCTTGTTCCAAGTGCTACCACGGTTACCTCCGATGAACGGGTCACAAATGATACTTTGAAAGCAGGGAAAGAATTAAGCCGCGTAGCAGTTATGTAAAATGATATGAGATCATTAGATGGAAAACAGTTGCCGAAGTATAGAGGATTGGGTGTTTTTATGGAATCAGGAAAAACCTGCTGTTTTCTTAGAATATAATTACCATGTGAAGATTAAGCCACTACTTAAACATTGTCCAAATTATTTTCAGTTGAAAGTAAAGTATGCGCTGTTGTGGTAGATCAAAAACCAGGGATGATATCCCTCTTTCCTCTGTGTTTTTAAGAGCAGACTTTTTGTTCCTTATATTTCTCTGGTAAGTTATTTTTGCTTAAAGAAACTAATTACATATTAGGAACATGAAACGATTTTTTAAGTAGATACAGTTTTAGAGAAAATGTAGTTATCTTTGTGAGCAAATTACAATTCATAGAGTTCAGTACTTTTGAAATATCTTAACAATCTGGCTTGTTTTTAAAACAGAAAGCTAGGAGCACCTTGGTGGCTCAGCGGGTTAAGCTGCTGCCTTCGGCTCAGGTCATGATCTCAGGGTCCTGGAATCAAGCCCCGAATTGGGCTCTCTGCTCAGCGGGGAGCCTGCTTCCTCCTCTCTCTCTGCCTGCCTCTCTGCCTACTTGTGATCTCTGTCAAATAAATAAATCTTTAAAAAAAAATTTTTTTTTAACTTTTACCCAAATAGCGTTTAGCCTTTCTGTGGCATTTGAGCCAAAACATTGCTAGTGTTGTTTCTCCTTCTCTTAACTTTCTCTTTCTTTTTACGGAAAGGAGCTTCGTTATGGTCTGGTGCTTTTTGGTTTTATCCTGTTATCTGGGATGACTCTTACTGATTTTTCAGAATGACTTTGACATACCACTGGCAGCATTTTGCAGAATTTAACTGCGTGGATTACAGCACCTATTACTGGCGCAGGATGGGAAAATCAACCTTTATTTTTTTTTTTAATATTTTATTTATTTATTTGACAGAGATCACAAGTAGATGGAGAAGCAGGCAGAGAGAGAGAGAGGGAAGCAGGCTCCCTGCTGAGCAGAGAGTCCGATTCGGGACTCGATCCCAGGACCCTGAGATCATGACCTGAGCTGAAGGCAGCAGCTTAACCCACTGAGCCACCCAGGTGCCCTCAACCTTTATTTTTAAGTCACACTATCCCAGTTGTAGTTTTTCAAAGGTTGCTTTGTATCCTGTTGATATACACACACAGGGGTAGTTGTT
Organism: Mustela nivalis; assembly: GCF_964662115.1. Lineage (NCBI taxonomy): Eukaryota > Metazoa > Chordata > Mammalia > Carnivora > Mustelidae > Mustela > Mustela nivalis. The sequence continues at coordinate 5,094,399 of NC_139035.1, read as the reverse complement.
AGTTTAAACAACACGTTAGTAAGTGTTTTAAACAGCAATTTTTTTTTTTTAAGATTTTAGTTATTTGAGAGAGAAAATGCGAGAGAGAGCATGAAGGGAGGAAGGAGCAGAAAAAGAAGCAGATTCCCTGCTGACAGGACCCCCGCCCCCGACACCGGCCTTGATCCTAGGACCCTGAGCTCATTACCTGAGCCTCCCAGGCATGCCCTAAACAGTAATTTTCTATTTACTTAATTGGTTAAAAGATTGCTGTAGGTGTCACTATATAGTTGGGAGGCATACCAGAGTATAACACTTTTATCACATGTGGTAGATTCATTATTTCCAAATTGCAGCCTTTGCTCTTTTAAAAAGTATCAGGGGCTCCTGGCGGTCTCAGGTGGTTCCATGCCTGACTTCGGCTCAGGTCATGGTCTCAGGGTCCTGGGATCAAGCCCCGAGTCAGGCTCCCTCACTTGGTGGATTGATCTCAGGGTCATGAGATCGATCCCCATGTCAGACTCTGCACTCAGTGTGGAATCGGCTTAGGACTCTCTCTCCCTCAGCTGCACAACCACCTCCCGCCCCACCGCCTCACATGCTCTCTCTCAAATAAATAAATAAATCTTTTAAAAATTTTTTAAAATACGAAGTAAAATTGTATTATAAATCCCACATGGATAGTTGATGGCATGGCTCTATGTGTAGCCACCATTAAAGACATTTATTTTTATAGTGATGTGATTTTTGATGTGTTATTTTTGTATACTTACCAATAGCGTTACTTTTCATAGAAAGATATTACAGAAGTTTTTGAGAAATTCTTAGCAAATTATGCAGATATGATGTCAGAAGACATTTATTTTCATCTGACTACGACAGCAGCTCTTCTTCTCAGAGAATTGCAAGGTTTAGTTGGCGCAGCTTTCTAGAAAGCTATAATCTAAACAAATAAAGTGGCCCAGACATGCATATATGTGACAAACAAAGCATGTTTGTAGTGAATATTTATTGATTGACTGAAGTAAGATCTAACAAATGTATAATGATACCGATATAGATAAACCTGTTTCTACAGATACATTTGTATATAAATAGTAATGGACACCAGTTATACCCATTCACACCATCCTGGTTCTTTCGGTTTTACTATAATTGGAAGGAAATCAATAAGCAGTCCATTTCTGCTTTTAGAGATTGTATGTTCAAAGCTGTCAATGAAACTTTTTGTGATGGTGGGAATGTTCTGTATTTGTGTGTTCAGTACAATAGCCATTATCCACATGTGGCTACTGAGCGTTTGACAGACAGCTAGTGGTGCTAATAAGGAACTGAGTTTTTAATTTATTTGATTTGAATTAATTCAAGTTTATGTAGCCACATCAGTTGAAGTTCTGATATTCTCTCTACCTCGTTTTATCATATAGTTTGAACATTTTTAAAAGATTTTATTTATTTATTTGACACACAGAGAGAGACCACAAGTAGGCAGAGAGGCAGACAGAGAGAGGGGGAAGCAGGCTCCCCGCTGAGCAGAGAGCCCGATGTGGGGCTTGATCTCAGGACCCTGAGATCATGACCTGAGCCGAAGGCAGAGGCCACCTAGGCACCCCTAGTTTGAACATTTAAACCTATACCTCTGTTAAACTTTTTATCAGAAGTTGCGCACCAGTAAGAAAATGGAGTTTTCTTAAGAATGTTTGTTTTTTGGGGGGCCCCCTGGATGGCGCAGTCAGTGAAACATCTGCCTTCGGCTCAGGTCATGATCTCAGGGTCCTGGGATCGAGTCCCTCATCGGGCTCCCTGCTCGGTCGGAAGTCTGCTGCTCGCTCTCTCCCACTGCCCCTGCTTGTGTTCCCTCTCTGTGTCAAGTAAAGAAATAAAATCTTGGGCGGGGGAAAGGTTTTTTTTCCTTTCCTTAACTACCACCTAGATGCAGGTGCTAATAAATGATGTAGTATCGGATTGGGAGGGCTGGGGGGTATCCAAGGACTAGGATAATCTCAGTTCAAAATAAGTGTGGTTGCAGTTGTTGGGAGTTGGCTGTTGCATGGTAGAATTGGCTGTGTAGTACTTAGGACTAGAAATGTTACCTTTCTGTCCTGCCACTAAACTAATTGAAATGAGAGCATGAATCATTTAAACTCCATGAGTTTCTATTACCTGTATATAAAATAACTACTAAGATAACGGCTTTTTTCAGCTTTAACAGGAGAGATTCAGCTGGAAGAAAAGCACTGTATACATTTCAAAGGTTATAGGCTTATAAAGAAAGACATCTTTTGTAATATATTCAGGGGATCATTGTTCTATTGCTATAAGGTTACCAAGTTTCCAGTGCCCATGAAGGTTTAACTAAGTGGGTCAAACCTCTCTACTGTGAATTTCTGTCTCTATAATGGTTACAAAAGTAGTCTTTTAGGATACCTGTTTTTGTAACCAACTTTGAAATCCAAACTAAGGGTGGAAAATAGATTTTTTTTCACTGCTTCCAGAAATACTTTACGGGGGGCAGGAGGAACGTGCAGGGAGAGTGAGGCCTTATTTCTAAATTCTAAAGTGATTTATAGGAAGTTTGGCTAGTTCAGAAGTACCTGAAGTTATCTAAGCATTTACATCTATTAACTCTATAGGACACACAGGTAACTGGCTTTAAGGATTATTTAAATCATTGTGGTTGTATCAGTTAAGGGGCTTGATAGGATATCAGCACTGTCTTTTGAAACTTAGAAATATTTGATAGCTTGATTGTTACATGAGGTAGCAAGAAGAGACTCAAAACAGAAAATAGGAGTTACAAATTTTGTCATAATTCAGGCCTAGTAACCGTCCTTGTTGAATGCTGTGCTTGGCCCAAGGTTGGATGCATTTGTGGGACCCGGTAAATGGAGTGATTGTTGAGTCTTTAGAACAGTTTCTGCAGCAGCACCCTTGAGTGAGGACTTTGGACATTAGTGAGACAAATTTCTTCTCTTCCTCTCCCCCTCCTGCTCTGTATTACCGTGCAGGGTGATGTTGGGCTCGCTATGGGTAAACTGTATGGAAATGACTTCAGCCAAACGACCATCTCTCGCTTTGAAGCCTTGAACCTCAGCTTTAAGAACATGTGCAAGCTAAAGCCACTCTTGGAGAAGTGGCTAAATGATGCAGGTGAGTGACTATATAAGACACTTCCTCACTGTCCAATGGAATTTTGCAGCAGATGTTTACACGTGGGTTTATGTTTCCTGTTGCATTCTTGGTACTTCAGAACATCGAAAATCACTCATGTTGGAAGGGTCATTGTCAGTTATGACGCCGTAAGTCAGAGAGTCATGCACTTAGCTCTAGTAATTACAAAGTACACAATGAACAATGATTTTTAGCCTTGGAATATTTCTTGTATTTGAACCAGAGTTAGGGATAGTCGAAGCAAGAGGATAAGAAGTCCTGTGTATTTAGATAACGCTTGAAAAACAGATTTATAGGTTCTTCCTTGATGGATCATCGTAAACTTCCTATTGATCATATTTCTGCTTTTGTTAGTAATATTTCATAGAGAAAAAGTTGCACTGCTGGTTTTAACTTTGGTCTTTTGTACTGAGATTTCCTCTTGGAAAATTTGGATTTTGAGTCACAGTATTATAGGCTCTGAGAGCCGTAAGGAACCACAGAGAGCTTCTAGACCGTGGTTCTCACTGTAGATATGAACAAAAGTCAGGTCTTTGGAAAAGACAGACCTGTCATAGCCACCCTGGGACGATCTGCTTCCACAGCTCGGGGGGAGGCCTCAGCATGAGCAGTCTTACTGAGTTCCACAGCTCGGGGGGAGGCCTCAGCATGAGCAGTCTGTCTTACTGAATTCCGCAGGTGCGAACACCTCATTTTCTGTCCAGTGCAGACAAACGCAGAGATGTCTGTGACATGACCAGGGCCATTGGACTATTAAGTGCCCGAACCTTGTTTAAACTTTACTTAGAAAGATCTATGGTAGAGAATGATGTTTTAATGTAGGTTATGAAAACCTTCCCGTGCTTGCTTTTAACTTAACATATTTTTGTCAGTTTTGTTGTCCTTAATATATGTATCACGTGCATGAATCACGCTCCACTAACTTGACTTCTGTGTTTTCTTCTTTCTTACAGAGAACCTCTCATCTGATTCAGGTCTCTCCAGCCCAAGTGCCCTGAATTCTCCAGGGCTGGGAATGGAAGGCTTGAACCGCAGGAGGAAGAAACGCACCAGCATAGAGACCAACATCCGTGTGGCCTTAGAGAAGAGTTTCTTGGAGGTTAGGTTTTTACTCTCCTTGTACATATGATTGTCTGTGTAATGTTTGGTGCTGTAGGTGACAAAAGACGGACTTGTCAGCCTCAGTCCTGTAACCTAGTGGAGAACAGTGGGCAAAGCCAGTTACTGAACATCAGAAACAGAACCGGCGTGCAGGGTGCAGGAGAGCCCAGGCTCGAGCCATGTGAGCCCCAGTGGGACAGGCAGCAGCTGCCCCGGGAGAGCGGGGGAAGCACTGGAAGCAGAGGAAACGCAAGAGCAAAGGCATCCAGGGAGGGAACACCTCAAGGTAGATCCGGCGACACACGGATGGTTTGGTGTGACTAAATTCTAGTGTCTGGGCGCCTGGAATAGTCGTTTGGTACCGGCAGGCTGCGGGCCTTGGATCGCCAAGAGCGGGTTGGCCTGTTCGTTTGTTAGTTACTGCCCTGGGGGTATCGCAGTCTGAGCTTCCCGTCACATTTTGACTTCCCTAATGTAGAAAAGGCGGGAGGAACACTGAGTCAGGAATCTTTATCCATTCGACCACTTTTATTAGCTGTGTGACTGGTCAAGTTACTGGATTTCCTAGGCTGAAGTCCCTTTATCTGTGAATCCCCGCCCTTCCTGCCCAGTAGGCTTATTGCAGGCCTCACTGTCCTGGTGAAGGCATGTCCTGAAGCATGAGAAGCTCTTAAATTCCTACTGAGATAACGAAGTTGTATTGATGATAAATCGAATAAAATTGATAATTTTATTCAAGATTGATAGCCCTTAAGAAAAAAAAATATATATATATTCAAGAATAACTTAGGGCACCTGGGTGGCTCAACTGGTTAAGCATCTGCCTTCGGCTCAGGTCATGATCCCAGGGTCCTGGGATCGAGCCCCGTGTTGGGCTCCTTCCTCAATGGGGAGCCTGCTTCTCTCTCTGCCTGTCGCTCCCCTGCTTGTGTTCTCTCTCTTTCTCTCTCTCTGACCAATAAAATCTTTAAAAAAAAAAAAAAAAAAAGAATAACTTACTCTTAATTAATATGAATAAGTTTAATAAATATATGTTCATTAGAATGTTTATCTGTAGAAGTTCTTCATTAAAAGCCAGCCAATATGGTCATAGGTATCCCAGCTTCATTCTCCGATTTGTAGCTCCCCATTAGTTTATTTATGTCAGTAGTTTAAAAAGCTGCCCCCCCCACAAAAAATTTTTTTTAATTAAAATAATAAAAAGGTATTCCAAAAGATGATTTTTTTTCCCCTTTAGAATCAAAAGCCTACCTCGGAAGAGATCACCATGATTGCTGATCAGCTTAGTATGGAAAAGGAAGTGATTCGTGTTTGGTTTTGTAACCGTCGCCAGAAAGAAAAAAGAATCAACCCACCAAGCAGTGGTGGAACCAGCAGTTCACCTATCAAAGCAATTTTCCCCAGTCCGACCTCACTGGTAAGGATAAAAAATAGAGGACGCAAGCTCAAGGACGGATTTCTATGATTTTATAAATGATCTATGAAATTGACTTACTTCCTAACAGTACTTTATTGTATATATATGTTCACGTTGAGTAAGTGTATGTAAATTTCTATTTTAAATGTTATTAAGTGGGACACCTGGGTGGCTCAGTTGGTTGAGCGTCTGCCTTCGGCTCAGGTCATAATCAAGTCCCACATCAGACGCCCTGCGCAGCGGGGAGCCTGCTTCTCCCCGTTCTTGTGTTCTCTCTCTCTCTCTCTCTCTCTCTCTGACAAATAACTAAATAAAATCTTGAAAAAAAAAAAAAAAAGACGGAGGTTTAAAAAAAAATTAAATGATACTAAAGTAATTAAATCTCATGTTGTCATTAAGCCAAGAACTTAGTGATCTTTCTTTTTTAAAGTGAGCAGTTTTAATCTTTTCCTGTTTCATGGTGGCTTGTTTCATTATTCTCTTCTCTGATGTAGCTTATTTGGTTACTCTCGAACTGTGGGAGCAGATTTGCTGGGTTCCAGTTGCCTGAAAAAAAATCTTTAGTTGCTTTTTCTTCATGTTGGGTCTTGGGGTTTTGTTGTTCTTCCTTTGTTTTGTTTTGAGGGGGAGCGGGTGGGGGTTCTCAAGCAGACTCCCCACTCAGCACGGATCCAACGCAGGGCTCAGTCTCACCGCCCTAAGCCGAAATCAAGAGTGGGATGCTTAATCGGCTAAGCCACGCAGTTGCCCCTATATTCATGTTGGGTTTTAAAATCCAGTTTATTGAACTTACATGAAGAGGTGACAGTGAATTCCATATAACCTTTAGCTCTGAACTGATATGAATTCAACCATCTCACGTCTTCACTCTCAAACATATGTGGGACTGTTCTTTGCCGACCTCATTGAGTAACTTGAATGCATTGCTTTGGAAGAGTATTCTAGAACTGAGGGAACATGCGGCGGTCATGTACTCCCCTGATCTTAAGGATGATGGCAAATGTGACTCCATATTTCCAACCAGAATTCCACAGATGAGAAGTAGATTGTTGGGTTTGGATTTTTGATCTTCCCTTATTAATTTGTTCTTATTATATTTGAATATCACTCGAAAACTGCTTTTTAAACTAAAGTCATCATTAAGAGCGCGTACTTGGTTGTTAAGGGAAAGCTGTGGTTGTTGAGTGGTTGGGCTTTAATCATGAAGTTCCTGACATAGTAGTTATGAAAAAGATAGTCTTTAGATACGGTCCTGTTTTATGTAGGTGGCTATTTTGTGTTTTGGATCTATTTGTTACTGAAAGGAAGACAGTGTTTCTTACAAAACTGTAGAAGTATTTTATGTTATTTCAAAAAGAAACTGCAAGCTTTTAAAAAATTTGCCTCACATTCTTTCCATAATATCATTTCATTAAAAACAAAAACAAGACAGTCTTGTCTCCACCTGACCAAAAGTAAAAGCAATCCAAGATTCCCTGATTCTCTGATCCTGTTGAATAGTTTTCGTGTAGATTAAGTTGATAATTGGTATAATATTTTTTATTTATTTGGAGTAATTCTGACTCACCATCATTGAAATTTAGGAATTTCTAAATTATTTCTTTTTAAAACCTGGGCAAAGCCATTTTTCCTATCAGAAAGAAAACCAACTTTTTTTTTTTTTTTTTAAAGATTTTATTTATTTATTTGTCAGGCATAGAGGGAGAGCGAGCGAGTGAACACAGGCAGACAGAGAGGCAGACAGAGGCAGAGGGAGAAGCAGGCTCCCTGCCGAGCAAGGAGCCCGATGCGGGACTCGATCCCAGGACGCTGGGATCATGACCTGAGCCGAAGGCAACCGCTCAACCAACTGAGCCACCCAGGCGTCCCAAAACCAGCTTCTAATAGCAGCCTTTGAACATGTCTATTTTCTCAATTCCAAGATCAAAAGATAATTATAAAATTATTCCCTCTTAGGCCCTTTTAATTCTTTTTTATCTGGAATTTTAAAATTGTTACAGGCAAAATACATCTTCAGTATTGGTATACATTTTCTGATTTTTTTAAAATGCTTTTGCATTTTTCCATTTCTGACCTCTAGGTGGCAACCACACCAAGCCTTGTGACGAGCAGCGCGGCCACGACCCTCACGGTCAATCCAGTCCTCCCGCTGACCAGCGCGGCGGTGACGAGCCTCTCTGTTACAGGTAACGTGACCGGTAAGGCAGCCGGGCTGTGCTGCTCGCGCACCAGCGGCAGGCCTGTGACAGGTCTCTCTGAGAATTGTGAACGCTACTGCGAATTAAGGCTCTAAACGACAAATATGTATCACTTTTTTGTAAAGTCCTATATAAAAACCTGAACTCCAGAAAAGAGGCATCATTAATTTTTTCAGAAAAAATAACTTTCACGTAAAGTTTTTTTTTATCTCTTTTGTTCTTTCCCACATTACTCTTATCTTCTACATTGTTCCAGACTTACCTTTCACAACTCCCAACTTTTTTTCAAGTAACTCCTTAAAAGCCTTCAGTGGCTGCAGTTTTTTGTATTCCGGAAAGCATCCAAGTTCATCATCAATTCACGGCAGGTCATTTCCACTCTGGATCTTGTCCTCCGCTAGTCTTTTTTCCCTTCCACCCTCAGTGCACAGGAAGATTCCATCTGTGCCTTTGTAAACATCCCCACCGCCTGAAACCTTAGCCCTGCCTGCACTTCTCTCCGATAGCAGGGAAACTACCCCAGCATAGGTATCTATTCTTTCTGGAAATACTCTTGCTTTTCTTTTCCACCTGCTTATATTATAAATGATTGTATTTTTCTACTTTTGTCTTTTCCAGTAGACTTTGCGCTTCTTAGAAGATCTAAATATTCTTTTTGCAGTCTCAGTGTCTAGTTTAGTGCCTGACACATTAACTATAAAAGGAATAAATAATTTTTCCTTTGGCCTCCTTTAAAATAGCACATTTCCCAAGTACTTTTAAGATAACTCAGTGTTGGGGCGCCTGGGTGGCTCAGTGGGTTAAAGCCTCTGCTTCGGCTTAGGTCATGATCTCAGGGTCCTAGGATCGGGCCCCACATCGGGCTCTCTGCTCAGCGGGGAGCCTAATTCCTCCTCTCTCTCTGTCTGCCTCTCTGCCTACTTGTGATCTCTGTCTGTCAAATAAATAAATATTAAAAAAAAAAAAAAAAACAGCGTTGTCATCAGAAGTTTTTTAGTGCTATATGATGCATGGGGCATTCTGTAGTTATTCACCGGGTTGATTACTGCTAGTAGTAAAGCCTCGAATGGATTTGTGCTATTTCACAGTCAAGCGTGAATTTAACCTAGAGTTGAGGAATTTGATTGTCTTCACGCATGTCTTCACCAACTTCTTTGGTTCTATGATCTCACTGGGCTTTTATATAGTTATTAAATTTCTAAGTCATTAGGAAATCTCATAATTTTGTTTACTTATTTAGAGTAGCACTTTTTTAAAAAGCAGGCTTAAAGCGGAACCCAGTGCAGGGCTCGTAGTCATGAACCTGAGATCAAGACCGGAGTTGAAATCAAGAGTCGGCTGCTTAACATACTGAGCCACCCTGGCACCCTAGAATAGTATTTTTTTTTTTTAAGATTTTATTTATTTATTTGACAGACAGATCACAAGTAGGCAGAGAGCCTGATGCGGGACTCGATCCCAGGACCCTGAGATCGTGACCTGAGCTGAAGGCAGAGGCTTTAACCCACTGAGCCACCCAGGCGCCCCGAGAATAGTACATTTTGACCTTTTTGGGGTTTTAGAGCTCCTGGAAAACTTGATGAAAGCTTTAAACGTTCCCTTCACAAAATAGATAAAAGCTCAATTTTTAGTAAAATACAGGGAGGTTCATAAATGACAACTCCCATCAATCCCCACCTCATCGGGGCCGTCTTCGGATGCCTTAGGAGTGGAGATTGGAAGAAACCCCGTGTGTGCGCGAGGGTACAGTAGTCAGTGTTCAGTACTTCGGCTTCGTGAGCAAACTGGGGTTGACTGGTCGCTGTTGTTTGGGGCACTAGGAATGTGGAATTCTGGCCTTTAAGGAACTCACCATCCGCCTGCCTGCCGCCTTCTGTTAAATTATAAACTGAACTTTTCCTTCCCAGCAAATTATTTCATATTTTATTAGGACTAAAAATACCCATCTTTTGCAGAACAATTCCTTGTAGTTCAACTAGAACTTGGTAGAACAGATAGCTTTGCAAATTTTCTAAAAATGTGGCAAAAATCTGAAACAGAAGGTAATTTTTAGGAGATATACATCCCGAAAACAGCTAAAATTTTCCTATCAGTTTTTGATGGTTCCAGTTAACCAATGACATTTTCCTGAACTCACTTGCTTGGCCCATTTATGTGCATTTAATTATAACTGTTTTCTAAAATGTTGGTAACTGGGGTGCTGGGTGGCTCAGTCGGTTAAGCGATTGACTCTTGATCTCAGCTCAGGTCTTGATCTCAGAGTCGTGAGTTCAAGCCTCCTGTGGAGCCTACTTAAAAAAAATAATAAAAAATAAAAATCGAAGTGTTGGTAACTTCTTTAGAATGAATTTTTCCTTCAGTTCTTAAAAAAATTGAACATTATCAGAAGCTCAAATGGGAAAAATAATCACAATGAGCTATTTAGATTTGCCTTTAAATCTTTTATGTACATATGTACAGTTCTAATAGTGTTCAGTGTGTACTTTTTTTACTTCTGATCTTACAATAAGTACTATCCCCTGTTAATAGTTTTTACATTTCTACTTTTGATTTGCCCTTATTTTATTAAATGTTTGTAGTAGAACTTCGTAAATCCATTTAAGTGCCATCATGGCTGAGTTCTACCTAGAATGACCAGCTTTTTCCGTTTGAGTCCCAAGAAATGCCTCCGTCTCCGAACCACATAACTGGTCTTGTTTGTTCAATATTGTGTGAAGCACACCACCTAGAATATAAGATAATGTAATATACTCCGTATCTTATATGCTAATATAAGATACTCAGTAACTATAAACTAATTATTAAAGGAATGAAGTTTTCACTATTATAAATAATGCTATAATGAGGACCTTTATTTTTTTTTTTAAGATTTTATTTATTTAAGGGTGCCTAGGTGGCTCAGTGGGTTAAGCCGCTGCCTTCGGCTCAGGTCATGATCTCAGGGTCCTGGGATCGAGTCCCGCATCAGGCTCTCTGCTCAGCAGGGAGCCTGCTTCCCTCTCTCTCTCTCTGCCTGCCTCTCCATCTACTTGTGATTTCTCTCTGTCAAATAAATAAATAAATGAAATCTTTTTTAAAAAAAAGAATTTATTTATTTAAGAGAGAGAGAGTATGAGAAGGGGGAGTATCAGAGGGAGAAGCAGACTCCCTGCTGAGCAGGGAGCCTGATGCGAGACTCCAGGATCATGACCTGAGCTAAAGGCAATTGCCCAACCAACTGAAATATTTAAAACTGTAGGTGATTTATTTTCCCCTTAACATTTTAATCTTCCTGGTTTTATAATACTGTGTCGTAAACCTGGGCAAAGCCATTTAGGACCTTTACTTTTTATGTAATTTCAGGTTTACAGAAAAGTTACAAGAATAGTTCAGAGAAATCCCACATCTCTTCCCTTAGATTCTCTGTATGGGAAAATCTTGCCATATTTGCTTTTTCTCTCCTTTTTCTCTTTCACTTGCTATGTATGTGATGTTTTTCTGAACTATTTGAAGATCAAATTAATGGATATGCTACTTTATCCCTACTTCAAGACATTACCACATCTAGTGAGAATACAGTTATCAAAAATCAGGAACTTCGGGCGCCTGGGTGACTCAGTGGGTTAAAGCCTCTGCCTTCAGCTCAGGCCATGATCCCAGGGTCCTGGGATCAAGCCCCACATCAGGCTGTCTGCTCCACAGGGAGCTGTTCCTCCTCTCTCTCTCTCTGCCTGCCTCTCTGCCTACTTGTGATCTCCATCTGTCAAATAAATAAATAAATAGATAGATAGATAGATAGATAGATAGATAAATAGATAGATAGATAAATATATATATATCAGGAACTTAACATTGACTCAGTCCTCTATCTAGTAAACAATTCACATTCATGTTTTGCCAGACGTGCCAATGATGCCTCTTAGAGGAAAAAATCTTAAATCATGCATTGCATTCAGTTGCTGTGTCTCTTCAGTCTTCTTAAACTGGGGACAGTATGAGTCTTTCTTTGTATTTTAGGAAATTGATTTTCTGAAGAATGTAGCTATTTATTTTGTAGATGTTGTGTCTGACGTTTCCTCGTGATCAGATGCAGATTATGCAGTTTGGGCAAGAAGACCGCAGAAGTGATGTTGAGTCCTGCTTGGTGCCTGGTGTGGACGCACGTGCTGTTGATCAGTCCCACTCCGGGTGGCACCGACTTTGACGGTCTGATGAAGGTGGTTTCTGTCAGGGTTTTCCATCATGTCGTTACTGTTTGACTCTTTACAGCAGTAAATGGGGAATTTCTTCACAACTTTGCCCACTAGTGTCCATTGATAATTTTTGCATGGATCTCTTACTGTGATTCTCAAGTAATTGTTATTTCTTCTACATTCATTAGTTGCCTTTCAACCGTAAGGATCCACTTTTCCTTTTCCCCTATTTATCTGTCTGTATCAGTATGGACTCAGACATTCTTTCCGTATTCAGTAGGTTAGAATCCTACTATTACTTTTTATTTTAGTGTTCAAACTCTTTTTCATTTTGCCAGTGGGAGCCCCTTGGCGGTAGCTCCTGTGCTTTTTCGACATGTCCCTCATTCTTTGCTTTCTTAATTCTTTGGCACAAGATGTTCAGCCTCATCCTGAAGGTTCTCTGCACCAGGCCTGGAATCAGCCATTTCTTCAAGGATCCCTAGTTCTTTTTAGTGAGGGAAGGTATGCAGATGCCAGGATCTAGATGCATCGTTGACACTATGCGGTCATTGCTGCTAGGGCATCTCAATAGAAATAGGTACACGTGTGCATATGCGTGCCTTCGTATGTGTGCTTAGACCGACACATGTAAATTCATTTTTATACATAGATCCGTACATAGCTGTGTGCACTTTAGCTACTTTTATTCAGATCCATGAGTTCATACTGAGAGCTCCAGTTCCAGTCCGGCACCCTAGAGTTTACTCCTTTCTGTCCGTTTTCCAAGTTAACTGCCTTCACGGTGAGGGAGCAGCCTGGCTCCCACAGTAAGAGGAGTATCGTGACCGGATTGCTGGGTCCTGTAGTGAAAACAGAGTGGTTTCAGAATGGCCAGTCCATGCCTCTAAACGGAGAGCCCCCTGAGTCGAGTTCCCTGGTTGTTTAGGGTTCTTGCCTTTAGCCTGAAGGCACGTGATCCAGAGACTGTGTAGCTGTTTGGTTATTTCTCTGTCCTCTTCAGTGTAGCTACATTATTCATGTGAAATTCCAATATTGATACTCAATATTGGTGTTCTTCCTCTCATCCTTGTGGGAGTTTTGTAAGTATATGAGCTAATAGCATATCATGAAACATAGGTTTCAAAAATCAGGACTATACAGAAAGTTCTCTTCAAAATAAAGTCATTCCCTTCGATTGTAATTCTCTTTCTCTGACAACTCTGAGCTTGGAATCTCCTCAGGGCTCTGCTGACGTGAGTAATTCTCACTGCTGGACTCCAGTTGGTTTCCCTACCACCAAATTTCAACCTCTTTCTCATTTGCGAGTCTATCAAAATCTCAAGTCCTCTGATATCTGTCCCCAGAACTCTTACTTCCTTTTTTCTTCACCATCATTTGGAATAGGATTTTAGAAATGAAGAGCAAAGAACCATATCCTCAGTTTACCATCTTCTAAGAGAAATCTAGTCTTATTGACACAGTCGCTTTTATTTCCCCAGTATTTAGCATAGTGCTTGGTACGTGACCGCTCTCTGGTGAGCTTTCCTAGAAGAGACAGAGGAATGCTCGTGGGTGTACTACTCCAGAAAGACATGTGCGGATGTGTCTCAAAGACGAAAATTCGACAGCCTTCAATAATCTCAACTAAACATGCTCTGCCCCAATTTTCTTCCCAAAACGTTGTTCCATAATGAATCCTGGGCAACCCCATACCCATTAGCAGTCCTTCCCCATGGACTCCTCACCCTAGTCCTGGCTGGTCTGCTTTGTCTCCACGGATATGCTTGTTAAGGACATTTCATACAAGTAGAATAATGTATTATTTGGTGTGTGTTTGGCTTCTTCTGTTTAGTATATAACATTTTCCAAGGTTTATCGTCTTACAGAATACCAGTACTTCATTCCTTTCTTCTGGTTTTGTGATATTTAAGTGTGTGGATATAACAGATTTTGTTTATCATTTATCAATTGATGGACATTTGAGTTGCTTTCTGGTTTTGGCCATTTTGAACATTGCTGCTGTGAGCATGTATATGTAGGTTTTTATGTGGACATGTTTTCAGTTCTCTTGGGCATATATTTAGGAATGGAATTGGTGCTTTATGTGGCATACTGGAGTATTATGAACAACTTTATGCCCCCAAAATTAAGGCAATTTAGATGAAATGGATAAATTCTGAGAAAGACACAGATTATCCAAACTCATTCAAAAAAAAAAAAAAGAAAGAAAGAAAACTTAAATAAACTTAAAGCAAGCAAAGTAAATGAATCATTAATGTAAAGGCTTTCCAAAAAGAAAAGTTTAGGCCCAGATGGCTTTAGCAATGAATTCTGTCAGATATTTAAAGAAGAAATAAAGTTAATCTTCAGCTCTCTCTTCCAGAAAACAGGAAGGACAGCTCATTGTATGAAGCCAATATTACCTTGTTACTAAAGCCAGACAGAGATTTCACACACACACAGAAAGTATAGGCCCATATCCCTTATGAAAATATACCAAAAAACACTCAGCAAATTTAGCAAACCAAATCCATTAATGTGCAGAAAAGATTATTCATCACCACCAAGAGGGCCTAATCCCGGGAATGTAAGGTTGGTTTAATAATAACTGAACATCAGATAATGTACTACACCACGGCAGCAAAAGAAAGGACCAGAACCACAGTATCATCTCAGCAGATACAGGAAAAGCACTTGACAAAATCCAACACCCATTCATAATAAAAACCTGGAATAAAAGAGAACTTCCTCACCAGATAAAGAATAAAGAGTATCTATTAAAAACCTACCGCTAACAGCATACTTCATGGTGAAAGACTGAATGCTTTCCTCATAAAACTAGGAACAAAGTGAGCTCTTGTCGACGAATTAACATTGTACTAGGAGGTTAGAGCCAGTTTAACAAAGGGGGAAAATGAAAAACATCCAGTTTGAAAGAGGAAAAGTTAAACTCTGTTTGCATTATTCTGTATATATAAAAGTCCCAAGGAGTCCACATACCAAAAAAACTATTAGGATGAATAAATGAATTTCGTGTTGTTGCAGGATACAAGATCAACATGTAAGAGTCCATTGCATTTGTACATGCTATCAGTGAGCATGTACGAAAATAAAACTACAAAAATAATTTTATTCACAATAGCTTCAAAAAGAATAAAATACTTGGGAATAAATCTAACAAAAGAAGTGTAAGACTTATACAGTGAAAACTGCAGTTTGCTGAGAGAAATTAAAGAATGTCTAAATAATGGAGATATTCCATGTTCGTGGTTTAGAAGACTCAATATTTTTAAGATGACAGTATTCTCTGAATTGATCTATAGATTCAGTACAATTATAGTAAAAATTCTAGCAATTTTCTTGCAGTAATTATGATAAACTCATCCTAAATATATATGGAAGGGACCCAGAATAGCCAAAACAATTTTGAAAAAGAATGAACTGGAGGACTTAAATATCCTGATTTCAGAGCATGGTGTAAAGCTATGTCATGAAAACAGTATGTGGCCAGCATGAAGACAGACAGTAGATTAATGGAACAGAATTGAGAGTCCAGAAACAAACCTTTAAATTTGGGCTCTGCTGACTTTTGACAGAGGTACTGAGGCATTTCAGTAGCAAAAAGATACTCTTCACTATATAGTTCTGAGAAACCGGATGTCTGTATTCAGGAAGATGAATTCAGGTCCTCTCCTGATCCCGCGCATGGAAATTAAGAAGCCGAAGGGATCAAAGGCCTAAATTTAAGAAATAAAATTTTTAGAAAACAGGAGAAAATCTTCATGACCTCAGGTTAGGCAAAGAGTTTGTAGATAGAACACCAAACACAATCCATAGAAGAAAAAAAATGATAAATTGGAATTTATCAAAAGCAGAATCTTGTACTTCAGGAAACATTTTAAGCAAATGAAAAGACACCCACAGCCTTGGAGAAAACATTGTAAATCATGTATCTGATAAAGGAACTGTGTCTAGAGCATGTAAATAACTTACGGTTAAGTAGTAAAAATATAAACAACCTCATTTTTAAAAAGGGAAAAATTCTAATATATATATATAATGCCAAAGAACATATGGAAATGACTAACAAGCACCTTAAAAAGATGCTCAGCCTTGTAACTCATTAGAGAATTGCAAATTAAAACCATAGATAAAATTTCATACTCACTGTATAATTGCTGTCATCAAAAAGACCAAAAATAATAATTGCTGGCCAGGAATCGTCCTGCATCGCTGGGGTAGTGTGAAGTGTGATGTAGCCATTTTGGAAAACACTTGGGCCGTGTCTTTAAAAGTTAAATGTAAACTTATCATTTGGCCTGGTAAGTCCGCAAGAGAAATGAAAGCGTGGCCACGCAAAAACCTTGGTACAGATGAGCCTAGCAGCGTTCTTCGTAATAACCAAATACCGGGAACCCAGGCAGTGCCCGTCAGCTGGTGAAGCCCTCAACACGGTGTGGTCTGCCCATGCGCTGGAGTACTTTCCAGCCAGGAAAAGGAGGTACTGATTTGCACTACAACATGGATGAACCTTGAAAACAGTGTGCTGACAGAAGCCAGATGAAAATGATTACAAATCATATAAGTCCATTTCCGTCAAGTGTCCTGAAAAGGTAAATCTGTAGAGGAAAGCAGATGAGGAGGAGGGCCGTGGGCAGAGAGGGGTATGACTACAAAGAGCCACAGGCGATCTGGTCATAAACCCAGTGCAGTGGGTGGTAATTGTACAACTTTGTAAATATATGAGAAACCATTGACTCTTACGTTTAAATTATATCTCAAAAATGTACTTTCTAAAAAAACAAAGATGAGGCAGGAAGTGAGAGGATGTGCCCAACACTATATATCCTTGCACGGAACTTCCCACTAACCTTCTAGGTGGGTGATGGCATCTTATTTTGTTGTTGAGGACATTGAAGCTGAGCAAACATCAGTTCTCTGGTCAAAGTAGCCCAAGTAACTGTGTTGCCAAGAATATAAGGTCATAAAATGTTGATTAAAATGTGATTCACTAGGGCACCTGGGCCACTCAGTCAGTTGGGTGTCTGCCTTCAGCTCAGGTCATGATCCCAACATCCTGGGATCAAGATCCACGCTGGGCTTCCTACTCAGAGGGGGGTTTGCTTCTCTCTCTCTGCCTTCCACTCCCCCTGCTTGTACACTCACTCTCTCAAATAAATCAATCTTCAAAATAAAATGAAATCCAATTAAAAAAATAAAATGTGATTCACTAGGTAGGAGAATCTATTTGAAAATTACAAGTGCTCACATGACATATTCTTTTTTTTAAGATTTTACTATTTACTTGACAGATCACAGGTAGGCAGAGAGGCAGGCAGAGAGAGAGGGGGAAGCAGGCTCCCCACTGAGTAGAGAGCCTGATTCGGGGACCGATCCCAGGACCCTGAGATCATGACCTGAGCCGAAGGCAGAGGCTTTAACCCACTGAGCCACCCAGGCGCCCCTCACATGACATATTGTTATTGAAAACACCTGGAATGTGGTTCAAGGATGACAACCAGAAAAAAACACCAGGGAGTGGTTTCTGGAGTCATCTTCTAGCCCAGGTTAACTTCACTGCTGAGGATGACTGGGACCTTCTTTGTATACATAGGGGATTTAAAGAGAGTGATGCTGAATAGTCTGTCTGAAAGCAGTGGAAATGGAGAGTGGGGGAAAAAAATCCTATTTTAAGTTTTTAACCTCAAGATAAGAAATCTTATGGAAATTACAGTTTCAGCACTTGGAAAGGGAAGTAGTACCCATAGATAAGGGTAGATCAGGGTAGATAAGGTGAGAAATTAATCAAGAAAAGATTGAAAGTACATTGAAATTTCCTAGTAGTACAAAGATAAATGAGAAAAGACATTTGCCTTTCTAGATAGAACAGGGGCAGTTCTCCCAGGTGTCAAAAGTGGAAGAGTGTGAACCTACCCAACATAGGACCCAGCACAACATCAGAGGCTCAGAGGGAGAGAGTGATCAGGTAGATTTAGAACTGAAACAGTAACGGAGCCTGATTAATGATACAGGTGTAGCTGTATTTAGCGAAAACAGCAATAAAGAGGCAATTTTATCTATTTTTGAGAAGGGGGAAAGAGGAATACATGGTCCCTTTTTGATAAGCAATAAGAAAGAGGTGTTTATGGGATTCACTGAGACCACGTAACACTTCTGTGCAGCAGAGTGGGGGCCGGAAGAGCAGACTCAGTACCGAAACAGATGTCTGATTTCTTCCCAGCTCCTTGCCGTGTGAAAGAAACACTGCCTTAGAGCTAAAATGAGGAGAGTCGAATTCTGGATGTTCTTAGTATAGACCAGAAGGCTCAAAAATAGGTTTTAGGAGGACAGAACTGAATTTTTTAAGAGAGAGTCTTTCTTCTTTAGCTTAGTGATAGATTTTATCACCAAAAAGTTATCTTTTACATAAGGTCTTTGTTTCAATGTATTTATGGGTTTGAAATATTTATTTTGATTGGTCTAGTTCTTCTATAATGTATCAAGTCTTTTATACCTCACAGAAATACTATGCTGAAAATTTATAGGCGCTTTTTGTCTTCTTGAGCTCCCTGTCCTGAGAAAATACCTCTGGGGTTCTGCTTTATACATATATATGGTTGGGGAGACCCTAGAACCAGTTCCAGCTGGTGTAGGCAGCCCGCGTTTGTGATTATGTGGCATTTACTGAGAACTGACAGAGAGGGCCTCTTCTCTAGTGCCTTCTGTAAATAGCATCAGAATTACAGCTCACTGGGGACGGCTGGCATCTGCTTTATGGAAGGTTTTCTATCCTATGACTGCCTTATGAGTCATTTCTGCTTTGGGCAGAGAGACTGTATTCTTTTCGTCACACTTGCCTCTGTGACTCCACAGGCCTAACTTCTAGACATATTTTAGACCTCTGTTGGCCAGCGTGGCAGGCATTAGCCACCTGTGGTTTTTAAGCACATATAATGGGGCTAGTTCTAAT
Organism: Mustela nivalis; assembly: GCF_964662115.1. Taxonomy (NCBI): domain Eukaryota; kingdom Metazoa; phylum Chordata; class Mammalia; order Carnivora; family Mustelidae; genus Mustela; species Mustela nivalis. Next base: position 5,075,409 of record NC_139035.1, on the reverse strand, counting down.
TGAGATGTGCTATTACATACAAATCACACACTATTTTCAAAGACTTAATATAAAAAAAAAGTTTTGAGACTGATTTAATGTTAAGATGATAATATTGTGGAAATAGTTTAACCTATTCCTTTTTAATATTTTCAGTAGGAACACTAGAAAATTTTAAATTACATAATTATTTAAGTTTCTGTTGGACAACATTGATCTCGAACATTAAGTAATTCCAGTGAATGTGTTTTAGTTTCCAGCACTATATTTATAATGTCCGTTAGTTGTTTGTATACACATGTTTGTTCTCCTTACAACAAAAAGAAGTTTGGGCATCTTGATTCTTTTTGTAATGATCTCTCAAATAACAGTTTCCTCGAGCTTCATTTTTCATTCTTTTCTGGGATTCATCGTACCCTTGCATGCTACTGTCTCCAGGAGCGGGAACATGTTTCCGACAGGCCGCGGGAGAGCTCCTCTCAGGCAGAGCGGCGCGGAGAAGGCCTCTGCGCGCGGCCGCAGCTGTTCCCCGCTGTTCGCAGATGTTGTTGACGCCGAACTTCAGAGGAACACCCAAGTTTTAGTTCTCGCCTTCGCTGTTTTGTTCTGATTTTCCTAGAGCGGCCCCTGCGGTTTCTGACGGAACCCGCTTCTCGGGGCCGGGCTCTCGCGCGTTTCCTCCCCACACCGGCCCCGCCCCGCCGGCTGCTGCCTGGCTTCCCGCCTGGACGGCTTGGGCGCCGCGCGCGGGGCGGCCGTGTCGCTCTTGCCTCTAGAGGAGGATCGCGGTTTGGGTTCTCACGTCGGTTTCCACAGAACCGCTACGGGTGGCAGGGACACCCCCGCGGGAGGCCACCGGGCGGCCGGTGACCGGTCACCGTGGGGTCGGCGCCGCGGGGGCTCACGCTCTCTGCCCCCTCCCGCAGGCAGCACGGACAGCGCGCCCAGCAGCACCGCCACCGTCATCTCCGCCGCGCCGCCCGCCGCCGCCGCCGCCGCCTCCCCCGCGCTGAGCCCCTCCCCGTCGGCCTCGGCCTCCACCTCCGAGGCGTCCAGCGCCAGCGAGACCAGCACGACCCAGACCACCTCCACATTGTCCTCGCCCCTCGGGACCAGCCAGGTGATGGTGACCGCGTCCGGGCTGCAGACGGCGGCCGCCGCCGCCCTCCAGGGGGCCGCCCCGCTCCCGGCCAACGCCAGCCTCGCCGCCATGGCCGCGGCCGCCGGCCTCAGCCCGGGCCTCATGGCGCCCTCGCAGTTCGCAGCTGGGTAAGCAGCGCCCGCCTCGGGCGCGTCCCGCAGCCGCTGGGGGCCCTCCCTGCGGTCGCTCTTGGGGAGACATCACCCCCCCGCCAGGGCCCCCCGACTCTCCTTGAAGCCGTGGGCGGGGGGCGGCGCCGCCGGGGCTTCCTCGCGACGACGAGGACGAGGACGGGGCGCGCGCCGTGGGGCCGGGAGGGGGCCCCGGACTGTGGCGCGAGCGCTGCCCGCCGCCGGCCGCGTCGCAGACCCCCACGACCGAGCAACGAGACCCCGGTTTACTGTCAAGCGTGGAAGGGTCGCTTGAAATGCGGTCCTCTCTCTGGCACTTTTGTGTTTTGTTCTGGAAAAGGGGAGAGACAGTCCTTGAAAGAAGAGTCACCAGAACCGCGGGTTTTAGGTCCGGGGGGGCTTCATGTCCTTATCTGGCTGCGTGCCGGGAGCAGCCAGAAAGCACGAGGCAAGCCCTGGTCCCGCACGGAGGGTGACAGAGACGTCCTTGACCTCCGAGCCCCATTGCCCCTGCCCTTGTCCTCCGGCGGGAGCTCAGCCCGGCAGCCGCGCCGTGTAACGTGCGGCCCCTCTTTTGACCTTGCAGAGGTGCCTTACTCAGCCTCAACCCAGGGACCCTGGGCGGCGCCCTCAGCCCGGCCCTCATGAGCAACAGCACACTGGCGACCATTCAAGGTCAGTGGACCGTCCCCCTCGCGGCGCTCTGCTTTCGCGCGCGCTTGTTAACCGGGGGGTCTGCTGTGCTCGGGCGAAGGTGGCGGGAGGGCTGCGGTGGTGATGCCCATGAACCCCACGACCAAGAAAACGTCCTTGTAGAAAAGCTTTTTTTCCGCACGCGGGATAGGGACGGTGTGTAAGAACAGGAAGTGTCTAAGAAACGAGGACTCCGTGCTGCTCTTTGTCTCCTTAGGTGAGCAGACGTGGAGGCAGAATTCCCCCCTGACAGACTGACCTAAGTAGACAACCAGGACCCATCCCAGGCAGACTTGACCCAGAGACAGTCTCCAGTCCCCGCCGCGCCCCTAAGAGCGGCTGTAGCAGGTGGTCCCGGAATGAGTTAACTTTGAAGCCCGTTCTGCGGACTCCGGGCGCACTTGCCGTTGTTAGGTTCCGTCCTTCGCCCGTCCCCGCCAGCACAGCCCGCGCAGGCCCTTGGACGGTCTCCTGTCGAGGCCCGCGGGTCGCCTTCGGCCTCTGCGTGCTGTCCAGGCAGGAGCCGCTCCTTCCAGACGGGAAGGGTTTTGCTTATTTGGCTTCGGAGCTTTGTGTCTGAAGATGCTGTTGGGTGATTCAGGAGGACAACCGGAGACATCAGTGTATTAATCAGAGAATTTTTTTCTTAAGATTCAAATGTTTTGTACTTAAATGAGAGTGTCTGGGGCCAAACAGAAGCTGTTAGCCAACCTCAAGTCCGACCAGTGTTTCCCGAATGGTGTCTGCAGTCTGCGGTAGTGAGTGGGAGGGACGGACACATCTAAGACGTGACCTCGGTCACTTTCTAGGGTTCCTAGACCCAGTTCCAGCCACTGTGCCCTCCCCACCCCCAGCGGCGAGCAGCTGTCGCATACCAGCAAGGTGTCGGAGAGTCCAAGTGGACTCCGATACCGTCTCCCTAGAGGCAGCGCCCGACATCCCGGCTTGGGGTCCAGCCCTTCAGACCGTGGTCGCAGGCCCCGGCGCTTCCCGGGGCCTTCTGACCAGTCACAGATCCAAGGGCCCCCGCAGTCTCCTCCTTAGGCTGCGTCTCGTGCTCCGCTCGCAGAGCTCAGGGAAGCCGTTGTTTAACGCTCAGCAGCTTGTGAAAGGGCACGAGGAAGGGCCAGGTCCGCAGCCAGAGGGGAAGGCGTGGCAGGTGGGGAGCCAACCCGAGGACTCTCTGTCCAGGGGAAGCTTGGGGCCTGGCTCAGTGGCGGGTAGAAGTTTCCTGGTTCTCCCAGAGGGGAAGCTCTCCAAAAAAGACCCAAAGCTGTCCTCTTGGGTTTTAACAGAGGCTTCATGACCGTCATGATCCACGAAGTCCCTGGCCCTTGGCGGAGTCAGGCCCCGTCCCCTCTCCCATCCCACAAGGCTGGGGGTGGGACTGCAAGTTCCGACCCTGTGGTCACGTCGTTTGTCTTGGGGCAGCCAGTCCCTGCCCTTGGGTGGGGTCTAAAAGCCACCGTCCCTGATACTAAGACACCCATTCCACCTTTCTGGCTCTGAAGCGTTCTCAGGAGCTGTGGATGTCGACTCGATCTACCTAAGAATTACTAATTTGGTCACTCAGGTGACTGAATGACCAAATCCGTATTTCTTATTAATCGTTACGTGACAATTGGCTTACGTTATATTGGGTTTCTCATTGACTAAATCGTATGTAAAATTGATGGTTAGGGCTGTAAACTTTTTGATATGAGGATTTCTTTCTGGCATAAGATTTGTGATAAATTACTTTTCCTCTTGTGAGGATGTACCTCTGGGCTCTAGTGATGCCACAAAGGCAAATGCCTTCTGCAGGGCCCAGCTGAGATTAGAATGAGTACTTTCTGGGAAGCTCTGCAACTGTTCGATGACTAGAAGCCTAGAACCTCAGAAAACGTCAGGCTACGCCAAGTCTTGTTAATCTTTTTGTTGTTGTTTTTTCTTGTTTTTTGTTTTGTTTTGTTTTAAAGATTTTATTTATTTGACAGAGATCACAAGTAGGCAGAGAGGCAGACAGAGAGGGGGAGGAGGCAGGCTCCCTGCCTAGCAGAGAGCCCGATGGGGGGCTCAATCCCAGGACCCTGAGACCATGACCTGAGCCAAAGGCAGAGGCTTAACCCACTGAGCCACCCAGGCGCCCCTAATCTTGCTTTTTGTATGCCATGTCCAGAGTCAGAGACTTTCCCTTCAGTCCCCCTAGCTTGCTTTATGTATTCTGTTAGAAATGAACCGGATTTTTAGTGCCATTAGAAAACCCCTCAGATCTTCACGTGCAAATGTGGTTATATGGGTGGGAGGGCCATGGCGGGTTGTCAGATCGCAGAAGAAGGGATTAAATGAGAGTGCCCAATTATTTAGAAGTCCGGTGATACCTTCTGTGGGGACAGAAGTGACAGCATCACAGAGAGATTCTCCCTCATGAGAGCAAGTCCTAACCTTAGTGAGCCCCTTAGGCCACCTCCGTCTGTGCTGTCCTCACCCCTCCCTCTCTGCGTCCTCCTCCTCCGTAGGAGTCCTGGGAGTCCGATGTGATGCGTCAGCAAGGGCAGCACTAGCCGCACCTTCCACTTTATTTGGTTATAGATAATGATTTTAGCACTAAAGTCATTTGGAAAGATGGTTTTCATCTTTTTTTTTTTTAAGTGCTCAGATTTATGAATAATGCCAGTTGGCTAAAAGCAAATTATATCTTAATGCCCCAGTCACTGTACCTAGTTTGCCTTTTGAATCAAAGTGTAAAATCAGCACTCTTCATTAAAGATGAAATTATCAGACTTAATATTAATACTCCTCGGAGGGCGAGGTCCTCTAGGAAGTTGAGGCCCCGAGACGGCCTGGCAGCTCGGCTTTGCTCGTTCCTGGCCCCCCCCACCTGTGCTGCTTGCGCCCATTCGTTCAAATATAGCAGTTCAGGCTCTTCCAGAATTACAGATGCGCTTCAGCTGGTGGCAGGAGAGCGCTGGGATTAAGATAGAAAGTCAATAAAGGGTTGCCCTTTTCCACCGAGGTTGTGGGAAGACTACATTAGATGTGCTACTTTGGCTTCTCCAGAATGGTTTTAACGTTCTCCTTTCTGCCTGTTTGTGGGGGTTTTGTCTGTAGCTCTTGCCTCTGGTGGCTCCCTTCCAATAACGTCACTGGATGCCACTGGGAACCTGGTCTTTGCCAATGCAGGCGGAGCCCCCAACATCGTGACTGCCCCCCTGTTCCTGAACCCTCAGAACCTCTCTCTGCTCACCAGCAACCCCGTGAGCTTGGTCTCTGCCGCCGCAGCCTCCGCAGGGAACTCTGGACCTGTAGCCAGCCTTCACGCCACCTCCACCTCCACTGAGTCCATCCAGAACTCTCTCTTCACAGTGGCCTCCGCCAGCGGGGCCGCCGCCGCCACCACCACCACCGCCTCCAAGGCACAGTGAGCCGGCTGGGCTGCACGGGGCTGCCACCAGCCTTGTCCACTCGCGGCACGATGGGCTGCGGCCAGGCTGAGACTGAAAAATGTGATTGGCTTCCTCTTGCCATGTTTCCGCAGCAAGGGAGAGAAGGGAGAGGAGGAGAAAAACGCGTACCAGAAACAAAGGATGGAGAAAGGACAACATTTGCCTAATTTTGTAATAAAACACTGTCTTTTCAGGATTGCTTCATGGATTGGAGAACTTTCTAACCAAAAAGTTAAAAAAAAAAAAAAAAAAGCAGAAACAAAAAATCAAAAACAAACAAACAAAAAAAGAAGTGAAAGGACTACTTATCATTTCCAGCAGTCATGATGACAAGTTAAGGTGGGTTACCAATTCCAATATAGGAAGGGGATTTCTTGTTTGTCTAAATTTCTTTTTTTCTTAAAAAAAAAAAATCATTTTTATGGGTCTGTTGTACAGGCCATTAAGTCATAACAAGGTGTTTATAATCGTATCAATTGTGTTGGGGGTTCCTTTCTTAACTGGTACAATTTAGGCAGGCCTGTATTACTGTATCTCTATTATTATTGTTGTTGTTGTTATTGTTTTTTATATATATATATATAGTTTGGACATGTTTATCTCTTGCTCCTGGATCCTATTTCAGTGAGCTCCCACACTGTGGGGAGGGTGGGTTTGGGGGTAAGGGAGACTTACGTTCTTAACTACGGGGAATGTTCTTGCTGGTTTCCTTATCCTTGATGACTCTTACAGAGGTGCTAGAAAATTATTTTCTTTTGCCACTTATGCAAGAGGCTTGGTGCAGAAGCTGAAGGCAGTGTGTGCAAACACGCCCACTCCACACACGCCCCCTCCCCCCCGTCAGGTGGTGCCTTCGGAGCACTTTTGTGTAGGAAGGAATTCCTGCTGAACTGTAGCTCTCACTCACCCCAGATCACTGAATGACCCTGAGGCCCAGGTCCTGCGGCGCACGGGTGCTGCTTCCGCGACTTCCCGTGGGGACGGCCGTGCGCGGCAGGGCAGGATCTGGGCCCAAAGCGCAAAGACTACTGCAGACCCCTGACTGGGCGGTTCTCCTGATTTCTTATCTCCTGAAAAATGCTCCTACTGTTGGTGTGTTGGTTTGTGTGTTTCCATTTCGTGGAAGCTTTTCATCCAAACTTCCTTTCACTGACTTGGCAAAGAGGGACTGATTGACTGAGATTGGGAAACTGCCCTTCTTTTGTTTTCCGAAGGAAGCCACTAGACGGCTGCCATCAGCTCTGTATTCCCAAAGAGGAGTGATGGGAGGAGTCTGAGGCTCCCCCCTTGCCCCCTGGCCGCAGACCTCTCTTTCACGGGCTGGCGCGTGCATGCCTCTGAGCCGAGTCTCTCCTTGCTTCCCCGGCTGCAGAGCGCACCGCTGGCTGGGCACGGGGTCTTGAGAACCTTCCTGAGCAGGAACTTTGCACACACCTCAAGTGTCTCCTTGGTTTGCTAGTGATGCCCCAGCTATGCCCCAGCTAGGCGGGTCACAAGGGCAGCACACGTCTGGCTCTACGACGGAGAAGGGGATTAGCTTCTGGAATTGTTGGCAGGGAGTTCTAGACTATGTAAATGAGCCCGTGGAAAGGAGGAGTTGATGAAGTCGATGCAGAGGAATGAGGGTAGCTTGGACATTCAGTTCCCCTTCCTGTCCGCATGCTGTGAGGACGGTATCTACCCAAACGGTTCGCGGAAGACCGGATCGCTGCGCTGGGGCTCGTCTGAGCTCCCCTTCGTGTTGGAGGTCACGGTTCCCGCGTGCTGTCCGTGGGTGCTCGCTTATGTCTCCGGTGGCCTGAGACTGCACTCGCACCCCTGCTTTTGAGCTGGGGTCTCAGAGAGGGTGTACAGGTCATCTGTGTTCTGAGTGTTCCGCTTGTGTCCCCGAGGGAGCTTGGGGTCTGTGTATCTGTCTCTTTGCGGCGTCGGGAAAGGTGGTGACAGGGACACGGTGTGTGTGTTTCTTCGTGGTCGTCCAGGTGGGAGACAGGCACCTTAACAGTAAAAGGCCGGAAACATTTGTAGTCCCTTTGTTAGTCCTTCTTTTGTTGCTTCTGTCTTCCTGTTTTATTTCAGAGTATTTAATTATCAACCTAAATTTCCTCTTCTCACCGTTCATCTTCCCTAAAATCCCTCCAAAATCTGCGAACTGCAAGCAGGGAAACTAACAAATGTCCATCCACCTTTTTAATGTGTGGTGTGTGTTGTTTTGTCTTTTATGTTGTTGTTGTTTTTAACTAAGCTTGAACCAAAGTCAATTTTTAGCAAGCTGCTGTACTAATGGACTAGTTTATAACGTGCATTTCAGACACATTGAGGAGATAGATGCTACTGACAATTTCTTTTCTCATTTGTCTTTATTAATTTTATATAAAAGTTGCTGCTTGTTTTAATCATTTATGTTGGTAAATCGTAATACCCTCTGGGCAGACATTAACTTGATTTTAACTAGTTTATTTAGTTCGGTGTGTAAATAGAAGGGCAGTGTCAGTTACTAGTTTCTCTCCTCTCCATCTTGCTATTTCTCTGATGTAGTTACGTTTACTCTTTTATCCTGACTTGACACCTCTGACTTTAGTCTGTGCAAATGGTTTAGGGCTCTCAGTGAGACTGTGGCTGCCCGTTGGAGCGATCCCTCCCGGGGGGTGGTAAGTTAGGAGGACGGGCTCAGGGAGGGAAATGCTGATGCCCACCGTCCCGGATTAGAGGCTCCAGCATTAATTTCCCAAAACGGCTACCAAAGGAAGTGTGGAGTCCTCGGGGACTCACACCCAGTGGGTGTAAAGGAAGGGCAAGGAAAGGCTGTGCTTGCTTGTTTTCCTGTGTGGTTCAAAAGATGCCCCGTCTCCCAGGTACGATTCGCCAACGGATTTCAATATTCTAAAAGATATTAAGCTTTAAATGTCAGTAGAATGGCCTTCCATTCCCTGCCCTGTGTGTGGGATTCTGCCTTTCGGTGTGTGCAGATCACTTTTTGAGTATAAACCTTAAACCAGCGTAAAAATCTGTGTTTAAAAGAAATAAATCCTTAGACAAAGGTAACTTTAAAATTTTTTCTCATTTTTTTCCTTAAAGACAGGTTGTAAAACGAAAGGCCTATCTGCACATGTACACGTGGAACACTAACACTTTGTTGACAGGTGTTTGGCTTAACATCGCCTCCCCATCAGCACCCCTAGACAGGCTCCTGATCGTACTGTTTCACGACCCAAACTTTAGTCCTTTTTTACTTTATATTTCTTTATCATCTCAAGAAATGCTTTTTGCTTTGAATGACTCTCCGAAGCGAAGGTACTCAGACTTGACTTTTAACCCCCTTTTATGGGACAGTCTAGAAATTAAGGGGGCCCTTTGATGAAAAAGAGGTGTTTGGTAGTTTCTGCGTTTCTCAGCAGATGGGCCAGATAGGTCATCATTAACTCATTGTACATTCTAAATTTATCCCCCCTAATGATTATGCAAATTTTATTTCATTCCTGAATTTGGTGAATACATATTAAACCAAAGACTAATTCTGAATGCATTTATGGTGATACTATATTTGCCCATGGTAATGGGCCCTCCCTAGGGAGTGGTGAATGTAACTGAATCCTGCTTATCACAAGCAGGCAGTTTGGACATGAACTTTATACCCTGTATGAATCTGAAGGACAGAGCAGAAAGACCTAGAAAAGGGCTTTTCATAGGAACAATATTATTGTTCCTACTTTAAGAAATAAGTTGAGTGCTATATTAGTTTAAATGTTTCTGAAATTATATAGGCAGCTTTTTAGAATTAAAAAAATGTTCATCTCCATTACCTGATGCAGTACACACTTCCATTTATTTGATAAGAACGACCAATACCATCCCAATTTACTCAGCTTACTACTCAAGAAATGGAACCAAAGTAATCCAATTTTGATTTTGTGTAGCACCATACCGATCTGTACTTCATGGTGGCATTATTAGAAATTAAGTTTTTTTAAGGGAAAATAAGGTTAGAATTAAAAGATTTTTAGTGAGATTATCATGCTGTTTTGTTCTACATAGTTCATCCATTCTTGGGGGAAAAAAGCACAATTATACCTCTTTTTTATATTATTTTGTCCTATTCTCCTTCATGTAAATGGGAAGGTGGGGGAACCCTAGTCTATATTACCCAGAAGCACAGACATTGCTTGATGCAATATTTAAGGTCAGCCCAATCTTTAACATTAAATTTCCTGTTTAAATCGCAGGGAAAGCGGGATACATTTGCAAATACAGGAAATCACTGCAGATGTTTAAAGTTCTAAATCCTGATGGTAAACATAGAATTAGTGTGTAACAAACACCTGGCTCACAGAAGAAACTCTGTGTAGCTCATAGTCTAAAGTTGTTCCCATCCCTTGTCATCGTCACAAAACTTTCTTGGGGGGGGGTGCAAAACCCCTTGAGAGGAAGAAAAGGGAGAAGTGCTGGTGCGGAGAAGTCTACGGGCACCGCAGACTGCTGGTGGCAGGCGGTGACGTGACAGGGAGGCGCGCCCACCTGGCCTCCTGCCGGCTGCACCCCTGGGGCTCAGACCCCTTAGGGGCAGCTTGAGAACCCTCAGTTAAAGAAGAGCCTCAACAACTTAGTATGAGACGCTGGCCACATTTTCATTAAAGCAGCATTTAAATGGATGACTTTAAAGCTTTATTTATTCCTCAAATTATTGGAACTGAAAATGTTGAGAGACCAGCAGTGCTAACGGAGAAAATGACTAAAGTCCTGAAATTTAAAGTTAGTTACTCAAATGTGCAAGAACGGATGGATGACTCTGCTCAGAACCGCAATGCGTGCGTGCGTGCGTGCGTGCGTGTGTGTGCGCGCACAGAGGCCTGTCGTGTGCGACATTGTTCGTGTCGTCACAGCCCTGGCCATTCTGATGTCATTTTCTGGCTTAAAACATTTTGACGACAATGCTATAAAATGGTAAATCTTAGCATTTACCTTCATTTTTGAGAAGGAAAAGGAATCTTTTGCCGTCGTTTAAGGACAGGAAGGGCCGCGGGAGGCAGGCTCGCGCGGTGGCGGACGCAGCACGGATGTGCATGTGCGCTTGGACGGGCCTAGGGGGACTAGACTGCTTCGGCCGTGGAGAGCTGATTCTAATCCTGTTCTGCCTCTTCTTTTCTTGATCCAAAGAGAAGAAACGGGACACCCCTGAGATTTCCCGTAGGATCTTTGAAGGATTTCATGAGGAGGGCAGAGAATGTGTTTTCTCCTCAGATTTGTCCCGTTTACAGCCAGATTTGCGTGCGGGTCGTGAGCGGGGGCTGTCTTCCGCGGGTCCGTGTCCATGCAGCTCCGAGTTCCTTGTTCCGGCTCTTCGCCCTACTCGCAGGCTTCCCTCCCAGCAGTAGCTTGAGCGGATCTTACTCTGATTCTGTGGCCCGGAGCCCCTTTCCCTCGTCCCTCTCTCCCTTTCCTTTCCGAGTGGTGATACCTTAATCTGCGAGGGTGATGCTGGGGGGTAACAGCTAGCTTCTGGCACCTTCATAAAATACCTCAGTGTAGCTTAGCATTGTTGCAGACCTGGTTTTAATCTAAAAACCAAATAAATAAAAAAGAAGAAAACTTTATAAATAGTGGAAATAATTCTAGCTGTAGCATTTAGTTGAACTGATGTTATTATGATCGATAAACATGATCGATGCTGTATGTATTCGGGTCCTGTTTATAGGTTACAGTTTATAGGGTTAGGGAGGGTTGGGTGGGGAGAGAAGTCGGTTTTGTTAGAAGGAAAATGTTTCTCATGTGTGTTTGTTTTTCCTTACACCTGTCTTGCCAAAGGAAACTTAATTACCCCTGTGATGGGTTTGGGATTCCCTGGCCTCGCCCTGGTCAGCCCCGCGCTGCCGTGTGCCGTGGTGGCAGGCAGGTCACACGTGGGTTGTCCTGGAGGTTCAGGGTCCTCTAACACATTGAAATTCCTTCCTATGGTCGCCCTTGCCCTTGCCCCCCAGACCCTACCATCCTCACCTAAGGATTCATTACCTCTCTCTGTAGCAAGAGCTTAGGCGAAAGATGCATGTGCGGCCGTCTGGGGCTGTGGTGAGAAAGGAGGCAGAGCTGGGCGGCGCCATATGACTGGGAGAGGAGAGATGAGGGTGGGGACATCCTAATCGAGGACAGTTAAAGTAAAACAGGTTCTTTTTGTCACCCTCTGTCATGCTATTGAATGTTGTGCTGGTAGCCCAACATTTTAAAACTCGACTTCCTCTTTCCCTGCCCAAGGCTAATTCTGTCTAGACCAAAAATGCAAACAGAAGTAAAACCAGACCAAGCAGTTGGAGGCCAGCTTGCTTGCCTCACACGTGCGACTTGAGGCGTGACCTTTGGGGACCCGCAGGTCAGTGAGGTTGAGGAGGATGCTGTTCTCGGTGCACATGGGAATGAGAAATGATGCTGGTTTGGGAGAAAGTGAAGAGCCCTTTCTGTCCAGACAGGCCGTCTTGGCTCTCCACGTTCAGATACAGACTACAGCTCCGAAAAGGTTATTTTTAAATAAACCATCCATCTCACAGAACTTGAGTGGGATTTGGTTTAGACACCAAAGACACTGCTATGTCACTGTTTATTCTTAGGTTTTCAAAACCAGCAGAGAATAGGAATCAAAGGCTGACGTTTGGAAGAAGTTGCACCTGTGACTCCTTCCTGTCCCTCTCGCCTCTGTTCTCGCCTCCCTGACCCCCTTTCTGAAGGAAGTCTTGTTGCTTATCCTGACTTTGGAAAAGAGACTGCTTTCACTTCACTCCGTGCACTCTGTGAGGATGGGGAGTCGCGCAGCGTAGCCGTGATGGTCTTACAATTGCTGGCAAACTGGGCGGGGGGGGGGGGGGGCGAAAGATGGAGGTAGAAATTTTTTTATTTCCCTTTATCTAACACTTATAAATAGAACCAGTACAGCCTGTTTGAATTCAGCTGATACCTAGATGTGCTATCTCTGTTCTGTCACTTGTAAGGGATAAGCATTTTCAAGAGCAGGATTACATGGAGAATCAAAAGACTTTCCTTTACTCTCCCAGGGAGCTGTATGCCTCCAAAATGGTTTTATACATGGTTCTAGAGTTTTATATATGAGTTCTAGAGAGTTCCGAAGTTCGCTGTCTTGGTGTACTCTTGATGGGACGTCTCTTCCTCTCTTAATATTCTGTCCAGAAGTGATCAGGTTGCAGAACTTCATGAAAGCTTTACTAATACTCCGGTGGTTCTGCCGTTATATGAAAGTGGTATTAATCTTGTGTGACTTTTCAAAGCGCTAGGTAGGTTTGTAAGTAGGTGATCGGGATATTGAGGCAAGAGCACGCCACGCAGACATTAAGGAAACCAAGGTGCGCATGACGGAGCCACTGAGCCTGGAAGTGAACCTCCCCCGGCTGGGGAGGGAAGGCGTCCCTGCATCTGCCCGCGGCTCTGTTGCTTGGCACCACCTTCTGGTTCAAACCCAGGACACTGTCAAAACGTTCAGACCCCAAAAGTAATTTACCGTTAAAAAAAAAAAAAAAATTGAGGTCTGCTGCAAAGTTCCCCTGTGTTTTCTTTGTTGACTTGTTCATCCTTGTTTTAAGTTGGCCACGAGCTTACAAAAGCAGCTTTTAAGGCTTCTTTCCTAACCCGGCAGCAGCACTGAGCTCTCACATTAGATCCCCAAGTCTGCAGGCAGACAGCCAGAGAGCGTGCTGTGTGCGCACAGGAGACATCCAGACGCTTCTTGCAAGTTGGAATCTCCTTGGAATGAAACAGTGAGAAAGGACAGAGCCCAGGAGAGCAGAGACGATGCTCCTGGCGAGCCCTCCCGGGGTCTCCAGGTCTGACAGTACAGCAGGAAAGGAAGTGCACTTTCAGAGGCTGACGTGTAGGCGGTTATGTCAGGAAAGGCTGTGGTCGTAGGCACGTGGGGGTGCCACGTCTCTGGCTCCAGTGGTGCCCAGGTCTGCAGAAGGCTCGGACCTTCCTAAGAGCGGAGCGGACTGATGCCCGCCTGCGTGTGATGAAAACCGCAAACCCTGGGGGTGGGGGGTGGGGCGGGCAGGGGCCGCGGGGAGGAAGGAGCATAAGACTTGGCAGTTCTCGGCGACATCTGTGGGGCGGTGCCCCTGAGACAAAGGGAGAGGCCAGGCTTCCTCCAGCCTCTCCCCTCGGCCTCAGGGAGCAGACGTGCGTTACTCAGACGCGGGGAGGGCGGGCGCCCTCTGCCAGGGAACCGACGTCCCGGACCCGTCCTCTGCCATAGTAGCAAAGGCTAGGGGAGTGAGTCGGGGGCTTCTGCCCACCCAGTCCGCGAGCTGTCCTATACCTCATTTCTAACTCATGGTTGAGTAACTTGCTTTAACTTTCGCTAAACCCTTCAGAGTTGCCAAGTCCGCCCTCCCTCCTCCAAGTAACGTTGAACTCTGGCCTATAGCATCACGGGACCTGCAGCCTGGGGTGGGACCTCCTCGAGCCTCTGAATGTCGCTGCTGAAAAGCTACTGCAAACCGAGGGCAAATTGCAATCTTCTATTTCCTTTTGTTGCAAGGGGTCTTCACAGGTCTCTTAACATCTCCTTTCCCTGCCACCCTGCGTGCGGGGGGGGGGGGGGGGGGGGCTGGCCCGCTCTCCACGCCCCGCCCCTCCTGTGTCAGATGTCCCTGGTGGGGTGGAGGCCATCCCCTTCCTCCCTGAGGCCTCAGGGTTCTGCTTATTTTCCGGACTTTGGGTGGAAGGGAAAAGACACCAAAGGCTCCTTTAAGCTGACTGCTGCATACACATTTCACTTTTTTTCCTTTGACATGACCAAAAAAAAAAAAAATCCAAATATTTAAGTTTTTATTGTTATTAATATTATTATTTGACAATCTTGTATCCAGTGGGCTCTCTAGAAGCTGCATCCCCAGCCCTTTCACCTTTTCTTTGAATGTAGTTCCCAACCTTCGATTCCCACCCCCCAACGTCGAAAGAAAGCTTTGCCAGGTCTGAATACTGCTGCTATAAGCCAGGGGAGGGTGGTTTCTTTGTTTTGTTTTGTTTTTTAAATTTCCAGCCAAAACCAAAGATTCCTTAATGATTGTATAAACTCAAAACAAACAAAAAAACCAAAGAAAAGGGAAGTCTTCAGCATCAGTCCAGTCTGTGGTGTCCTGGTGTCCAGAGGAGTGGGGGTGGGGGCCTTTGACCCTCCCCCCCCCGGAAAGCAGGGGGCTCTTCCATGTTTTGGGGTTCGCGGAGGTGGCACCCTCAGTGGCTTCAGCTCTGACCAACTTGTGAATGTGCCGTGGAACCAACTGGCATTTCAGATTTACCAAAACAGTAGGCAAAATGCTATCACTGTACCGAGGTGACAGCTGAGGACAGCAAACTAGAGTCCCGCGGGGGCTGAGCACAGCGGCCTGGCCGGGGGACACCCAGAGTGGAGGGACGCGGAAGACACTGGGGCAGGACTGGCTGCTCTGCCGGGTGCTCGGACCTCCGGGGTCATGACAGTGAGTACAGCCAAGGCGCCCTTCAGAGCCTTCGCTCTCTTCCTTTACTGGGGCCGCTGGGAAGGGGCTGCCCTGTTCGCGAGAAGACGCGCAGAACGATTCCCAAGCTCTCCATTTCTCCTTGCCGTGGTTGGTTTCCTTTGGCAGCACCGCTGTGCGACTATGCATCGTAGCTCACGACCTCTGTGCTAGGTAGATGCCTGTGACTTTTTAACTTGGGGGGGGTGGGGGGCTTGCAAATGAAGGAACTTTTTACATGGATCTTTTTAATCTCAGTTGATTGGGGGAGGGGGGTATTTGGTTCTAGGGTCATACAAGCTCTATCCCAAAGCAAAATCCAAATGTTAATAATATTAGCCTGATGCAGATACCAAAGATGATTTCTTTCCTGCAGAACCTTAGACTTGTGTATTAAGTACGATTACCCAGCACTTGCATTAGTCTAACCTCAGTAATTCCAAAGCTTAGATGTATATTTTGGTATATTTCTGGGATATTAAAAAAAAAATGTCGTTTAACTTGTTTCAGTGTAATGCTCTTAAAGTCATAGCATGAAAATAACTGAACTGTCCTATTCTTAGTAGTTTGAAATAATAGTATTTTTGTATGTTTTGGGTGTGTCTATGTATGTATTAACATAACAGTTTTCACTGCCTAGGTGTTCATAATAAAAAAAGAAAATGAAAAAGTTCTGAGTGTACATAATATTCATAATAAACTTCCACCAGGTTCAATTTGGATTGCATATTTGCTGATTACTGTTCCCAACTGGGATTTTGTTTTGTTTTAAAGAGACAGTGATCGTGTTTTCCTAAAGATGTTTTCTCTGTCTTTACATCTTTACTCCCCTCCTCACCTTTTTCTTTTCTTCCTTTTTTTTTCTTTTTTAAATATTGATTCAGGGGTGTTTTTCCACTGTTGTCAAGGGAGAGTCATGAGGCATACTAGCCCCTTGGTCTCCTGAAACTTTTTGTTTTACGTACTTAAATTTAAAATGTGAGTTTGAGTTCTCTTTTGTGGAAACTTAAGACGTGGTGTAAATGATTCTTTCCAAAATTGTCCAGCAGCTTTAACAAGGCAGTGACAGTTTCCGAGTAGCTGGGTGGGAGTCCTTTTACATTTCTCCTTAGATGACTTTGCAGTCTGGGTGGCTGTCGTATAGCCTCACTGGCCCAGAGTGCTTGCTTAGCCACATTCCCTCTGCTAGGGATGTTTTATAAGAATCTGCTGATACCTTGGGAGTTTGAGGGACCTTGTTATCTGGGCCCCTGGAAAACATGTGTTTTCTTGATTTCAAAAACCCAAAACACAAGCAACTTTACATTTTGGGGAATTAGCTGATGTGCCTCCCAGAGGCCTGAGGAGGCGGTGGGGAATATGAGCGGTGCTGTCTCTTTAAAAGTGCCCTTTATATGATTCCCCCTCCTGGGGCCTTCCACAGGGGCTGTAGGCTTGGGCGAGATTGCGTAGGTGACAGTGAATCAGAATGAAATGGTAGATTTTGTGTAGATGCATTTGTCTGCTGTAATTTTTATATATATATAAAACTTACTGTAACTGTACAGTTTGTTTCTGTTGTAAAACATCATTAAACCATTTTCCAAGTGTTTTCACATTGTTGGAGTTTCCTTGAAATTGCTGTTTGCTGTTCTGGATGCTTCTTGCACAGAGGATCACATAAGCCTTCTGGTTTGTCTTTTCCAGCAGAAGCCCCACCCCTGGCGGGGCGGGGAGGCAGCACCTTGGTTCCTAGCTCACCCCCACCCTGGGTCCTACACTGTGCTTCCTCCTGTACCCTAGGGGTGTGCTCTGACCACACCTCTCCCTCCTCAGACTGTCTGGGTTTTCCGGGGTGGGGGTGAGTGGGGAGCGCTCATTCGAGAAGCAGTAGTCCCCAGGGCTCTGTTTGACCAAACACAGGGGCCACTGACTAGCCCTGCAAGAGAACTCTTCCAAGCTCCCATTTCACTTATGTCTTTGACAGCAGACCTGGTACTGAACTTGACTTTTCCACATTTACTGTTTGTGCTCTTGGGCCCCCTCCAGCCTTCCCTGGCACATTCTGAACACCCACTCTCTGGGGTTCTCTGAAAGAGGCTGGGCCCAGACTTGGCATCTGCTTCTCCTGTCAGAGGGCACAAAGCGTAGCGCCCTCCCTCCTGTGTGCACTAGTTAGTTCACATTTAGTGCTTCAATGCAGGCCACTGTTTGGAAATTTGAATTTTAAATAAGTGAAATTCCCACGGAGAGCAAACCTGAGCTTGTTGAAGAACTTTCAGAGGCATTCCTGTCTAACTGGGGGTTATGCCCGACTGCACCTGCCCCGTGTGCTCCCGGAAGGAGACAGCTGTTGTCTGAGACGTGCCTGGCCATCCTGGCCATCCTCCCCAGGGCCGATGGTGGGAAGGGAACCCGGCTCTTCCTCTCCCCTGCTCCTACCTCTCCCCTGCTCCTACCTCTCCCCTGCTCCTACCTCATGACCATCCACCCATTTCTTGTGTTTATACCTTGCAGGTAAGTTTGGGGGCTTTTTTAAAAATACAAATCCTACATTTGGTAGAGGCAGCGGCATGCTCACTAGCCTGGGAAAGACTTCAGGAAGCAAAACGCATTTGTCAAACCTAAATAACAGGGGTAAGTAGTGACTAGATCCTTACCCTGTAGTCCTTTCATAAAAATGTGGTTCTAGGGAGGAGCAAGACGGCCGAGGAGGAGAACCAAATAGCCTCAGGTCCCAGGAGTTCGGCTAGTCCGCAAACCATCCTGAGCACCTACAAACTCAACAGGTGATCGAAAAGAACGGCAGCAGGTCCATGAAGAGAAAACCAACCGCTTTCCGGAAGGCAGGGCGTGCGGAGAAGAGAATCGGACGCGGTGTGCCCGAGAGGCCGCGGGGTAAGGGCCGCCTCCTGGCAAGCAGCAGAGCAGCCGGGCACAAAACGGGGACTTGGACAAGTCCGCTCCGCGGAGGGACGTCACTCCGGAGGCTAAGCAGGGGGTGGAGCCCTCGTGGGCACAGTGTGGTCTCGGGACCCGCACGGACACAACAAGACCAGGGGTGTCTGAGTGGCAGAGCTCCCAGGTATTGGAACAGGGACGCCACCTGCAAGACAGAGCCGAGGAGGGGCTCTCGCTCAGGGCTGCCTCAAACCACGATCAGAGGCAGCCCGGGCACTGCTCCTTGTCGGGCCCCACAAGTGGTGGACGCGGGGAGACTCCCGCCTTCCTCCTCTGGGAAGAGCGGCACGGGAGTGTGTGGCAGGATCCGCTGGGTTCGGAGACCCCACACGGGCCGCGCACCAGAGACAGAAACACTCGGTCACAGGCCGGGGGGCTCCGAGCGCGGCGGGAGACCAGGGAGACGGGAGGGACTGGCGGCTTTTCTCCGAGGTCGCACTGAGAAGCGGGGGCCCTGAGCTCGCAGCTCCTCTGGCCAGAGACCGGGGGCCGCCATCTTCATTCCCATCCTCCAATGCGGTACGGAAAGCGCTCAGGGAACAAAAGCTCCGAGCGCGAACCCGAGCAGATCGCGTAGCCCGGCCCCTGCCAAGGGCGCTGCAGTTCCGCGCCGGCAAAAACAATGGAGAATCACAACAGGCCCAACAGGCCCCTCCTGCAGAAGATCAGCAAGAACGTCCAGCCAAGACCAAATTCACGGATCACTGAGAACTATGAAACTCCACTGCTAGGGGAAAGCAACACATACAATTTATGACTTTTTCCTTGATCCTTTAGTCTTTCAAAATTAAAATTTTTAAATTTTACTTTTCTATTCTATTTTTAAAAATTTTCCCACTTTCCTATTTTAATGTTTTTTAACTATTTTATCTTATCAATACCTTACAGCAAATTCTTTCAAGACATGTCTTGAAAGGCAAAGGAAACAAAAGCAAAAATGAACTTTTGGGATCTCATCAAGATCAAAAGCTTCTACACAGCAAAGGAAATAGTCAACAACAACAACAAAAAAAGAGGCAAACCATGGAATGGGAGAAGATATTCGCAAATGACACTACAAAGGGCTGATATTCAAGCTCTATAAAGAATTCCTCAAATTCAATATCCCAAAAACAGATAATCACATCAAAAAATGGGCAGATGAATGCACACATCTACAAAGAAGACATATGAATGGCTAACAGACACATGAAAAAGTGTTCATCATCATTAGCCATCGGGAAGATTCAAATCAAAACCACACTGAGCACCTTCAAACTCAACTTTCACCAGTTAGAATGGACAAAATTAACAAGACAGGAAACAAGGTGTGTTGGAGAGGATGTGGAGAAAGGGGAACCATCTTACACTGCTGGTGGGAATGCAAATTGGTGCAGTTACTTTGGAAAACAGTGTGGAGAGTCCTCAAAAAATTAAAAGTAGAGCTACCCTATACCCTGTAATTGCACTACTGGGTATTTACCCCAAAGATACAGAGGTATTGAAAAGATGTGCTATCTGTACCCCAACGTTCATAGCAGCAATGTCCACAATTGCCAAACTGTGGAAAGAGCCAAGATGCCCTTCAACACACAAATGGGTAAAGAAGATATGGTCCATACATAGAATGGAGTATGATGCCTCCATCAGAAAGGATGAATACCCAATTTTTGTATCAACATGGGTGGGACTAAAGGAGATTATGCTGAGTGAAAAAAGTCAAGCAGAGAGAGTCAATTATCATATGGTTTCACTTACTTGTGGAGCATAAGGAATAAGACGGAGGACATTAGGAGAAGGAAAGGAAAAGTGAATGGTGGGAAATCAGAGGGGAAGATGTACCATGAGAGACTGTGGACTCTGAGAAACTGAAGGTTTAGAGGGTAGTGGGATGGGGGGTGGTGGGGATTAAGGAGGGCACCTTTTGCATGGAGCACTGTGTGTGGTGGATACACCAGTCTGGGACACTGAAAAAATAAAATATAAAAAATAAAAGTAGATATAAAGAGATATAAATAAATAGCAAACAAAGTAAATAAATATATATTTAGATATAAAGTAAATAAGTAAAATAGATATAAGTATAAAAAAATAAAAATATATAACAGAAAACAATTTTTTAATGGTTATAAAAATCATTTTTAATTTTCACTGTTATATTCTATCCCTTCATTGTATTTAAACTTATTTTTTGTGTACACATAGTTTTTTCTTCCTTTAAAATTTTGGGATGCAGTTTTTTCTAATAGATCAAAATATACTCTAAATCTAGCACATGGCTTCATCTGGTCTCCAGCCTGATCATTCTTTCCTCTTTTTTCAACCAACTTCTTAACAATTCCTTTTGGAGACTTTTTAACTTTCATCTTTACAGTCATTTTCCATCCCTTCATTGTGTTTACCCATATATATATATTTTTTTTCTTTCTTTAGAATTTTGGGAGTTAGTTTCTTCTAAGAGACCAAATGTGTGTGGCTCCGTTCTATTCACCAGTCTAATACACACACACACACACACACACGCATCCTTTTTTTTTTTTTTTT
Organism: Mustela nivalis; assembly: GCF_964662115.1. Taxonomy (NCBI): domain Eukaryota; kingdom Metazoa; phylum Chordata; class Mammalia; order Carnivora; family Mustelidae; genus Mustela; species Mustela nivalis. The sequence goes on along the minus strand of NC_139035.1, from coordinate 5,055,086 downwards.
TCTTTCTTTCTAATTTTCCACCTTTCTTCTCCCCTGGGTTTCTGGTCTCTTTTGATTTGGTTACTGCATATTTTTCTGGGGTTATTGCTACCCTTATAGTATTTTATTCTCTATTCCGGCTAGTCTTATCTGGATAAAAATGACAAGGTGGAAAAACTTAACTCAAGAAAAACAAACAAACAAAAAAAACAAGAGGCAGTCCCGACAGCTGGGGACCTAATCAATAGGGACATTAGTAAGATGTCAGAACCAGAGTTCAGAATGACCACTATCAAGGTGCTAGCTGGGCTCAAAAGAAGCATGGAACATACAAGATAATCCCTTTCTGGAGAAATAAAAGAACTAAAATCTAAACCAAGTTGAAATAAAGCTATTAATGAGGTACAATCAAACACGGAGGGATCCCTACTGCTGGGATAAATGAGGCAGAAGAGAGAATGAGTGATGAAGACCAAATGATGGAGAATAAAGAAGCTGAGCAAAACAGAGACAACTATGGACCATGAGGAGAGAATTTGAGAGAAAGACAAAACAATATTCGAATAATTGGGCTCCCAGAAGAAGAGAGAAGGGGGCAGAAGGTATATTTGAGCAAGTTGTAGCAGAGAATTGCCCTGATTTGATGAAGGGAAAAAGCATCAAAATCCAGGAGACACAGAGAACCCACCCTCAAAATCAACAAAAATGGGTCCCCACCCCATCATCTAATAGTAAAACTTACAACTCTCAGTGACAAAGAGAAAATCCTTGGGACAAGAGGGCTGTAGCATACAATGGTAGAAATATTAGATTGGCAGCAGACCTATCCACAGAGACCTGGCAGTCCAGAAAGGACTGGCACGATATAGTCAGAGCATTTAATGAGAAAAATATGCAGCCAAGAATACTATATCCAGCTAGGCTGTCACTGAAAATAGAAGGAGAGAGAAAAAGCTTCCAGGACTAAAAGAATTTGCAAACACCAAACCAGCCCTACAGGACACATTGAAAGGGGTCCTGTAAGCAAAGAGAGAGCCTTAAAGTAACAGATCAGAAAGAAACAAAGACAATATACAGTAATATTGACCTTACAGACAATACAATGGCACTAAATTTTTATCTTTCAATAGTTACCCTGAATGTAAATGGGCTAAATGCCACAATCAAATGACACAGAGTATCAGAATGGATTAAAAAAAAAAAAAAAAAAAAGACCCATCAACATGCTGTCTGCCAGAAACTCACCTTAGACCCAAAGACACCTCCAGATTTAAAGTGAGGGGGATGAAAACAATTTACCAAGCAAATTGAACAAAAGAAGGCTGGGGTGGCAGTCCTTTTATCAGATAAATTAGATTTTAAGCCGAAGACTATACTAAAAGATGAGGAAACACTATATCATACTTAAAGGGTCTGTCTAACGAGAAGATCTAACAATTTTAAATATCTATGCCCCTAACATGGGAACAGCCAATTATATAAACCAATTAATAAAATCCAAGAAACAAGAGGGAGGGTCAAGATGGCAGAGAAGCAGGAGACCCCATGTCAACGGGTCCTCCAAAGTGAGTTAAATATCTACCAGAAACTGAACACCCAGGAGATCAGCCTGAGATGTAGAAGTACACACTTCTGAATCTCTATGGGGGCAGAAGACATCAGTGGAGAGGTAACGTAGAAGGGGAATGCTCAGACTGATATTGGAAGACAAACAGAAGGGGGAGGGAGCCACCAGAAGCGACCCACTGGAATGTAATACCCCAATACAAAAGTGCCCTGTGGTTGGGGACCAGCATTAACTTGGAGTCTGTTAAAAGCGCTCAAAAAGAGCAAAAGATCTGAAGGGGCAACTGGTGGAAATGGACGGGCCCATATGAACACAGGCCTAAGCCCACATTCCCAGGACCATCACCACTGGCAACCACCCATGCCAGAGAGAGTCCAGCGGGGCCTATAGTCCCTGAACCCGAGGCTTTCTGCTGCTTGCATCACCGCTCAACTGGGTGCACTCCCGCCCCCGTCTGAGAGAGCCTGGTGTGGGCGCGGGCTGGCAGTCTCTAGGAATACAGCCTTCCACGACCTAGGCGACCACAGGGTCTGAGTGCACCTGGCGTGGGCCTGGACTCCAGACAGCAGTCCTGGCAAAGGCAGACACCTGAAGTGGGCTCACTGGACCAATATCGCTTGTGGTTTTAGTGGCGCGGGGGTGCAGAGAGAAGCAGGGGCCTCGGGTGAGCGATGAGATGGTGGCTGGGGGTGTGCACCCCTTGCAGGAGGCTGTGCTGTTCAGTAGAGTTTGCACAGGAGTCTGTGTGCTCCGGACCATCCAGAGGGGAACATTCTAAGGTTCCTCTCTGAGGCAGAGACTGGGATGCAGATGGATTCTTTGCTCTCACCCTCTGAAAAGCTGCAAAAAGCGGCCAAAGAACAAAAATCTCCAGAGAACAAAAGCCCAAAAAATCGGTTACATGGAGTCCAGCCCCTTGACAGCTTGCAGGACGACTCAACCCAAGCAAGACTGACAGGAGAATGACCCAGCAGGCCCCCTCCCCAGAAGACAAGCCAAAAGAACTAGAGGACAAGCACCACAGGGTCCCCATAAAACTGTAAACCCTAATTGTCAGGGTAAACAATATATTAAGTTCCCAGTATTCCCCTGTTACCTGTATATTTCATAGATACTTTTTTTTTTAATTCATTCTCACAATTCTTGTTCTTTTAAGTTTTTTAACCCACTTACCATTATGATTAGAGGTTTAATAGAACATATTTCATAATTTTTAACCTGAACTTTTTTTCATAGATATACTGGTGTTTTACCTATTCTTTTCTTTTTTTAATACACATGCAGATATAAGCTTCAAGGTAATCCATTTTTCCTATTCAATACTATCCCTATATATAAGCCAGTTTTAATTTCCCTGTAGCTCTGTAAAGTTGAGTCCTTTAACAAAATAACAAGATACACCCAGGAAGAACAGAAATCACCTTCTTTGCTCACATTGAGGATTTAGAACCACCCTCCTATCTTATTCTTCTGTCAGTGTTTCTGTGTATCTGAAAAATCACCAATACACCAGCTCTCTTTACACCTTAAAGAACTGGAAAATCAGGGGCGCCTGGGTGGCTCAGTGGGTTAAAGCCTCTGCTTTAACGGCTCAGGTCATGATCCCAGCATCCTGGGATCGAGTCCCACATTGGGCTCTCTGCTGAGCGGGGAGTCTGCTTCCCTTCCTCTCTCTCTGCCTGTCTCTCTGTCTACTTGTGATCTCTGTCAAATAAATTAAAAAAAAAAAAAAAAAAAAAGAATTGGAAAATCAACAACAAATTAACCCAACCCCACACATAAGGGAAATAGTCAAGATTAGAGCAGAGACCAATGATTTAGAAACTAGAGACACAGCAGAACACATCAATGAAATTAGAAGCTGGTTCTTTGAAAGAATCAGTAAGATGGATAAACCACTGGCCAGACTAATCCAAAAAAAAGAGAGAGAGAGAGAGAGAGGGCCCAAATTAATAAAATGGTGAATGAAAGGGGAGAGATCACAACTAACACCAAGGAAAGGAAAACAATCATCAGAAATTATTATCAACAGTTATATGCCAATTAAGTTAAGCAACCTAGAAGAAATGGATGCATTCCTGGAATCCTATAAACTTCCAAGATTGAAATAGGAAGAAATTGAAACCTGAACAGACCAATATCTAGTAACAAGATTGAAGCAGTGATCAAAAACCTCCCAAAAAATTAGCAGCCCAGGACCTGATGGATTTCCTGGGGAATTCTACCAAACATACCAAGAAGAAATAATTCCTATTCTCCCGAAGCTGTTTCAAAAAATAGGAAAACTTCCAGACTCTTTCTATGAAGCCAGCATTACCCTGATCCCCAAACCTGGCAAAGACTCCATCAAAAAGGAGGATTTCAGACCAATACGCTTGATGAATATGGATGCTAAGATTCTCAACAGATCCTATCTAATAGGATCCAACAGTACATTAAAAAGATTATCCACCATGACCATGTGGGATTTATCCCTGGGATGCAAGGGTGGTTCAACATTTGCAAATCAATCAATGTGATAGAACAAGTCAATAAGAAGAGAGAGAAGAACCACATGGTCCTCTCAACTGATTCAGAAAAAGCATTTGACAAAATACAGCATCCATTCCTGATTAAAATGCTTCAAAGTATACGGATAGAAGGAACATTCCTCAACTTCATAAAGTCTATCTATGAAAACCCACAACGAGTATCATTCTCAATGGGGAAAAGCTGACAGTCTTCCCTTTGAGATCAGGAACATGACAAAGATGCCCACTCTCACCAGTGTTGTTCAACATAGTGCTAGAAGTCCTAGCAACAGCAATCAGACAACAAAAAGAAATAAAAAGTATTCAAATTGGCAAAGAAGAAGTCAAACTCTCTCTTTGCAGGTGACATGATACTTTATATGGAAAACCCAAAAGACTCCACCCCTAAACTACTACAACTCATACATCAATTCAGTAACGTGGCAGGATATAAAATCAGTGCACAGAAATCTGTTGCTTCCTTATACACTAATAATGAAAATATAGAAAGGGAAATTAGAGAATCAATTCCATTTACTATGGCACCAAGAACCATAAGATACCTTGCAATAAACCTAACCCAAGAGGTAAATGATCTGTACTCGAGGAACTACAAAACACTCATTAAAGAAATTGAAGAAGACACAAAAAGATGGAAAAGCATTCCATGCTCAAGGACCGGAAGAATAAACATTATTAAAAGGTCTATACTGCCCAAAGCACTCTATAGTTTCAATGCCATCCCAATCAAAATTCCACCAGCATTTTTCAAAGAGCTGGAACAAACTATCCTAAAATTTGTATGGAACCAGAAAGGACCCTGAATTGCTAAAAAAATATGGAAAAAGAAAAACAAAACTGGGTATCACATTGCCTGATTTCAAGGGATTTACTACAAAGCTGTGATCACCAAGACAGCATGGTACTGGCACACAGACAGACACAGGGATCAATGGAACAAATTAGAGAGCCCAGATATGGACCTGCAGGTCAAATAATCTTCACCAAAGCATGAAAAATTATCCAGTGGAAAAAAGACAGCCTCTTCAATAAATGGTGCTGGGAAAATTGGACAGCTATGTATAGAAGAACCATTCTCTTATACCATACACAAAGATAAACTTGAAATGGATAAAAGACCTCAACATGAGGTAGGAACCTGTCAAAATCCTAGAGGAGAACATAGGCAGTAACCTCTTCAACATCAGCCACAGCAAATTCTTTCAAGACATGTCTCTAAAGGCAAAGGAAACAAAAGTGAGAATGAACTTTTGGAACTTCATCAAGATCAAAAGCTTCTGCACAGCAAAGTAAAAAGTCAACAAAACAGAGGCAACATATGGAATGCGAGAAGATATTCTCAAATGACACTATAGACAAAGGGCTGATAGCCAAGATCAATAAAGAACTCCTCAAACTCAGACCTCTAAAAACAGATAATCACATGAAAAAATGGGCAGAAGACATGAACAGACACTTCTCCAAAGAAGACATACAAATGGCTAACAGGCACATGAAAAAAAATGATCATCATCATTAGCCATCAGGAAGATTCAAATCAAAACCACACTGAAATACCACCATTCACCAGTTAGAATGCACAAAATTAGCAAGACAGTAAACAACAAGTGTTGGAGACGATGTGGAGAAAGGGAAACCATCTTACACTGCTGGTGGGAATGCAAGTTGGTGCAGCCACTTTGGAAAACAGTGTGGAGATTCCTCAAAAAAATTAAAAATAGAGCTACCCTATGACCATGTAATTGCACTACTGGGTATTTAACCCAAAGATACAGAGGTATTGAAAAGATGTGCTACCTGTACCCCAATGTTCATAGCAGCAATGTCCACAATCTCCAAACTGGAAAGAGCCAAGATGCCCTTCAACACACAAATGGGTAAAGAAGATATGGTCCATACACAGAAAAGAATATTATGCCTCCACCAGAAAGGATGAATACCCAACTTTTGTATCAACATGGACGGGACTGGAGGAGATTATGCTGAGTGAAAAAAGTCAAGCAGAGAGAGTCAATTATATGGTTTCACTTACTTGTGGAGCATAAGGAATAACATGGAGGACCTTAGGAAAAGGAAAGGAAAAGTGAATTGGGGGAAATTGGAGGGGGAGATGAACCATGAGTGACTGACTCTGACAAAAAAAAAACCTGGGGGTTTTGGAGGGGAAGGGAATGGGGGGGATTAGGTGAGCCTGGTGGTGGGTATTAAGGAGGGCACGTTTTGCATGGTGCAGTGGGTGTGATGCATAAATCATGAATCTGGGAACACTGAAAAAATAAAATTAAATTTTTTAAAAAATCCAAGAAACACGTCGACAATAATACAATAACAGTAGGGGATTTAACACTCCCCTCAGTGAAATGGACAAATCATCTAAGCAAAAGATCAACAAGAAAAAAAAAAAAAAAGGTTGTACATAACACACTGGACCAGATGGACATCACAAATATATTTAGAACATTCCATCCCAAAGCAACAGAACACACATTCTTCTCTAGAAGAATCAGTACAAATCAGTCACAAATCAGTACCCCAAAGGCTGGGATCATTCCCTACATATTTTCAGACCACAATACCTTGAAACTAGAACTCAAGCACAAGAGGAAAGAGGAAATCAAATACACGGAGGCTAAAGAGCATCCTACTAAAGAATGAATGGGTCAACCAGGAAATTAAAGAAGAATTAAGAAAATTCATGGAAATAAATGAAAATGAAAACACAGGTGTTCAAAATCTTTGGAACACAGCAAAAGCGGCCCTGAGAGGAAAATATATGGCAATACATGAAATAAGAAAGGTATCAAATACACAACCTAACCCTACACCTAAAGGAGCTTGAGAGAGAACAGCAAAGAAAGCCTAAACCCAGCAGGAGAAGAGAAAATCATAAAGATGAAAGCAGAAATCAATGAAATAGAATCCAAAAGAACAGTAGAACAAACCAACAAAACTAGGAGCTGGTTCCTTGAAAGAATTAAGATTTATAAACCCCTGGCCAGACTTATCAAAAAGAGAGAGAGAGAGAGAGAGAGGACCCAAATTAATAAAATCATGAATGAAAGAAGAGGTATCAAAACCAACACCAAAGAAATACAAACAATTATAAGAACATATTATGAGCAACTATATGCCAGCAAATCTGACAATCTGGAAGAAATGGATGCATTCTTAGAGACATAAATTACCAAAACTGAACCAGAAAGAAACAGAAAACCTGAACAGATGCATAACCATTAAGGAGATCATCAAAAATCTCCCAACAAACAAGAGCCCAGGGCCAGATGGCTTCCCAGGGGAATTCTACCAAACATTTAAAGAAGTAATACCTAGTCTCCTGAAACTTTTCAAAAAAAATAGAAATAGAAGGAAAACTTCCAAACTCATTTTATGAGGCCAGTATTACCTTGATCCCAACACCAGACAATAACCCCACGAAAAAGGAGAATTACAGACCAATATCCTTGATGAACATGGATGCAAAAATTCTCACCAAAATACTAGCCAGTAGGAACCAATAGTTCATTAAACAGATGATTTACCACAACCAACTGGGATATATTCCAGGGCCGCAAGGTTGGTTCAACATCCGCAAATCAATCGATGTGATACAATACATTAATAACAGAAAGCACAAGAACCATAGGATACTATCAATAGATGATGAAAAACCATTTGACAAAGCACAGCATCCTTTCTTGATCAAAACTCTTCACAGTGTAGGGATAGAGGGTATATACCTTAATATCATCAAAGCCATCTGTGAAAAATCCACAGCGAATATCATTCTCAATGGGGGAAAACTGAGAGCTTTCCCCTAAGGTCAGGAACACAGCAGGGCTGTCCACTATCACCACTGCTACTCAACATAGTACTAGAAGTCCTAGCCTCAGCAATCAGACAACAAAAAGAAATAAAAGGCATCCCAAGAAGAAGTCAAACTATTACTCTTTGCAGATGATATGATTCTTCACATGGAAAACCCAAAAGACTCTACTCCAAAACTGCTAGAACTCACACAGGAATTCAATAAAGTATCAGGATATAAAATCAATGCACAGAAATCAGTTGCATTTCTATACACCAACAAGACTGAAGAAATAAATTACAGAGTTGACCCCATTTTCAACTGCATCCAAAAGCATAAGATACCTGGGAATAAACCTAACCAAGAGGCAAAGAATCTGTACTCAAAAAACTATAAAGTACTCATGAATGAAACTGAGGAAGACACAAAGAAATGTAAAAATGTTCCATTCTTATGGATTGGAAGAACAAATATTGTGAAAATGTCTATGCTACCTAACACAGTCTACACATTTAATGCAATCCCTATCAAAAGACCATCAATTTTTTTTCAAAGAAATGGAACAAATAATCCTAAAATTTATATGGAAACAGAAAAGACCCTGAATAGCCAGAGGAATGTTGAAAAGGAAAACAAAAGTAGGCATCAGAATTCCAGACTTCAAGCTCTATTACAAAGCTGTCATCATCAAGACAGTATGGTACTGGCACAAAAACAGACACATAGATCAATGGAACAAAGTAGACAGCCCAAAAATAGTCCCTCAACTCTATGGTCAACTAATTTTTGACAAAGCAGGAAAGAATGTCCAATGGAAAAAAGTCTCTTCAAATGTTGTTGGGAAAATTGGACAGCCACATGTAGAAGAATGAAACGACCATTTCCTTACTCCGCACACAAAAACAAGACTCAAAATGGATGAAAGACCTCAAAGTGAGACAGGAATCCATCAACATCCTTGAGAAGAACACAGGCAGCACCTCTTTGACCTCAGCCACAGCAACTTCTTCCTAGAAACATCGTCAAAGGCAAGGGAAGCAAGGGCAAAAATGAACTATTGGGATTTCATAAGATCAAAAACTTTTGCACAGCAAAGGAAACAGTCAGCAAAACCAAAAGAGAAGTGACAGAATGGGAAAATATATTTGCAAATGACTTATCAGATATGGCCTAGTATCCAAAATCTATAAAGAACTTATCAAACTCAACACCCAAAGAATAATCCAGCTAAGAAATACGCAGAAGACATGAACAGACATTTCACCAAAAAAGACATCCAAATGGCCGACACATGAAAAAGGGCTCAAAATCACTCAGCATCAGAGAAATACAAATCAAGACCACAGTGAGATACCACCTCACACCAGTCAGAATGGCTAAAATTAACAAGTCAGGAAGCAACAGATGTTGGTGAGGATGTGGAGAAAGGGGAACCCTCCTACACTGTTGGTGGGAATGCAAGCTGGTGCAACCACTCTGGAAAACATAATGGAGGTTCCTCAAAAAGTTGAAAATAAAGCTACCCTATGACCCAACAATCACAGTACTGGGTATTTACCCTAAAGATAACAAACGTAGGGATCTGAAGGGGCACGTGCACCCGAATGTTTATAGCAGCAATGTCCACAATAGCCTAACTAAACCTAGATATCCATCCACAGATGAATGGATAAAGAGGCTGTGTGTGTGTGTGTGTGTGTGTGTAATGGAATACTATGCATCCATCAAAAACCCCGACATCTTGCCATTTGCAACAACATGGATGGAACTAGAGGGTATTATGCTAAGCGAAATAAGTCAATCAGAGAAAGATAATTATCATTCGATCTCTATGATATGAGGAATTTGAGAGGCAGGGTGGGGGGTTGTGGGGGGTAGGGAGGGAAAAAATGAAACAAGATGGTACCAGGGAGGGAGACCAACCATAAGAGACTCTTAATCTCAGGAAACAAACAGAGGGCTGCTGGGGGTTGTGGGGGGAGGGATAGGGTGGTTGGGTGATGGACACTGGGGAGGTTATGTGTTATGGTGTTCTGAATTGTGTAAGACTGATGATTTACAGACCTCTACCTCTGAAGCAAATAATACATCATATGTTAATTTTTTTTTTAATGTGGTTATATTTTAACCCACTCCTGGTTGTCATCTGTCAAGCTGAATCACCTGTAAGACGAAGTGAATGATGTCTACTCTTACTGTTGCCTTTTCTTCTCCAGAAACGAGGGCTTTGAGTTGTAGGACATACATTTGTAGTTAGGCCTGAGTCATAGGTACACAGAATTATCCAGGGCCAGGTCACAAAAATGCATGAGTTACTCAGACAGAACAAGATTGACAGCTAAACGGCTAGAAGCAAATGTCCAGGCCCTGAGTCCCCTTCGGAGCTATCCTGTTAGCTTGAATGGATCACCTCCCCTTTTCATACCTGCCACACCTGGCCTTCAGTGACTATTGTGTTTGTAAACCAGGGGCCTAAGGATCATGACCTATACCGAAGGCAGACACTTAATGACTGAGCCACGCAGGCACCCCAAGAATGTTTTTTGTTTTTAAATTAAAGTATGTTGATGGCCCATCTTTTATGATCAAGAACTTCCTGGGATGAAAAGGATCCAGCTGCGCTTTGGAAAGAAGACTGCCAGACTGGAGGAAGGGCAGGAGCTGGGCGGCGCCAGGGACACCTTGTCTTGGCCCCTGCTTCGCTCCCCTGGCGCGTGTTCATCTCACGCCCAGCTTTCTGTCTTGCATGTGGTCCAGTACGTGTCCTCACCCACCCACCCAGGTCAGCCACAGCACCCACACCTGGTTGCCAGCTTTCCTCCCTGCCTCTTGAGTCAGATTCTTGATGGAATTGGGTCAAACTCTTATTTTCAAGCCAACAGTATGGGTCATGTGGCCTGCAGATAACTCAGTGGACCTTGACTAGGCCTGAGGCTTACTCATTTTGACTAACAGATGAACTCAACCTCAGGTTTTAAAAAGCCCAGTGAGAAGACCGAAGAGTAGTAACCCAAAAAGGGCCATCTGTTGTCTTGGAATCAAGGCAGCTGAAGCCACTCCTTATCATTTTCCCATTCCATTGCCTGGTGACCAGGTCGCCTAATTAGGGCCAGCTGTCCTCAGAAGCCATCCTCCCATGAAACCCGCTCCACTTCCCCAGCCCCTGGGGGGCTCTGTCTGCACCCCTTCCCTGGCAGCAACCCCTCCTACCTGCCCCCTGGGTGTCATGACCGGCAGGACGATGCTGCTCTTTCCCTGATGTGGCTGGAATCCAGCTCTGCGGTGGCTCTTCTGTGTCCTCGCAGGGAGCTTGCAAAGTGCTGGGCACAGAAACAGGCCGGTGCAGGGTAAATATTTGTTGAATGGAATTGAGTTCCCCCCACGAGGTCAGGTTTCACATGGAGCGCCGTCTCTTCCTGAGGTGTTACATGCACGCCTCGCTGAGATGCGAGTCGCTCCCGCCGGAATCCCAAAGGCTCTGGGCTTTTAACAGCCGTGACCTTGGGTTTTTGATCTCGAAGTCTACCCAGTGTTAATTGGCAGCTTGACGAGTTGGGGCCGCTTTTACCGCTTTTACATTTAGAGAGAACCTGACCCAAAGGGACCTCGGTCATCCTCCAGCCCTCCCCAAATCCTGCAGACAGAGGGTTTGTGCGGAGGCGTCAGCGGCCGTTTGCAACCCCCACACCCCCACTCTGCTGACCGTGGCTGCTCCAGGGCCTCCCTCTGCCACGTGCCCGTCGTCCCCAAGCTGACCACGGGGCTGGGAGCCCCGCGGTCCCGGCGGCTTCCCAGGCCCCTTCCAGGCCTGGCCCGGCCTGACGCCCGCTCGTCCCGGAGACACGGCCACCGGCCCGGAGGGCAGCACTCCCGGTCCCTGCACGCAGGGTCCAAGCAGCCACCGCGCTCGCTGGGAGTCGGCAGTTTCGCCCCAAGGCAAGGGCACCGGCTGGGCCGCCCCAGACGGAATCACGGGCGTCCCCGTTGCCTGCCGGGCGGCGGAAACACAGCTCGGGGCGAAAGCGGCATCTTCGCCGGCGCGTTTACTGTGCGGAAAGTAAGCGGGGCTTTAGCACGCCGGCTAAATGACAACCCGCGAGCGGAGCGTCACACACGACACCTCACGCGGCAGCGCTCCCGGACGCCCGCCCAGGCGACCCCGGAAGCCGGCGCCGCTGACCCCGGAAGCCGGAAGCCGGCCGCGGCGATCCCAGCAGGCGGCGCAGGCGACCCCGGAAGCCGGCCGAGGCGACTCCCGCCTGCCGCAGCCTTCCGGTGTCTGCAGGGGTGCGGGGCGCTGTGCCGCCTGTGGAGCCTTCACAGGGACGCCGGGAAGGGAACGGGTGCCTGGGAGGGGTGTGCGCACCCCCTTCCCTCGCCCCGCCCTTCGCACTCCGCAGTGGCACAGACCATGTGCCTTGAGGCCGGCGGTTCACAGCTCACGGCCCCCGCGGGAGGCTGAGAGCTCCGTGAGGGCGTGCGGGGCTTCTTCATCGTCGTCCGGCCCCGAGTGCGCGGCCCACAAATGCTGTTTCGATAAAGAGGGATGACGCTTGATTGAGGGGGGCCCGTCCTCTCTGCCCCGCAGCCCGCCCTGCTCTCGCGGAGCCTGCGTCGCCGCTGCCCCGCTCCCCTGCCTCAGCCCGCTCGAACGCGCGCCCCCCACCCGTCCTCTCCCCCTGCGCCCAGGCCTTTCACGGGGAGACACAACAGCCCCTTTGCCCCAGTGACAAATGACCTTGAAATGAAGGCACAGGTTGACGACAGAAGCCAAATTTACAGCAGGAGCAAAGCCACTCCAATCCCGAGGGAACAATAAAGGCTACTGGGATATGTGCTAACATTTGGGGTTTCTCTGGGGACTTGACAATACATGGACAGAACACGGCCGTGAGGAGGAGCCGGGGCCTCCCGGAGAGGGGCCCGTCCCCAGTGTCCAATGCACCGGAAGACACCCCCCCCACGCCCCCGCAGAAACCCCCAAAACGCGCCGCCCTCACAACGGACTCCTAAGGATGGGCAGGAGCACACTGCCCTCCGGAGTCCAGGGATGATGGTTTCCGATTTGGATATGTCCAAATGTTAACAATGCAAAGCATCCAGTTCTTAAGAGGGAATACTTTGGAGGTGAACTGGACGTGAACTGGGTTATAAATGCTTTATCCTGTGTCCTTAACAATCTGGGCGTCCACGGGTCTGGCTTGTGGTTAGTGCCGTTAGCGAGGAGGCAGGCTCTGCATGTGGAGGGCGTCATAGGTGTCCTTGGTGGCCGTGCTGAGCCCCTGGTGAAAGCAAATCAGAAAAGAAAAATGGGTCAGGAGTTCCGCATGGGCACAAACCTACCTAGAGGTCAATGAGTAGAACAAGCCCCTCGTGCCTCCCAGAGGGCTGCAGGAGAGACGCACTCTCTGCCCTGTGCGTGGACCTAGAAGACCTTTGTGTTGGACCCAAGAGGAAGGGGAGCACCCCATCCCTGAACTCTGAGCTGGAATCAGGTTTGCTCCAGAGAGTTTGCTGTCCCTCATACCTGGGCCTCCAGGAAGCCAGGACTTGTCACGGGGAGAGAGTGGCCCCCTGACCTCAGCCCTCTCCCCCCAGCCTCCTTCCCTTGTCACCCTACTACATTTATGCTCTTTGTTGGGGACGGGGGGGGGGGGGGCAGGCAAGCTGGTCCCAATCCCACTGGAACAGCTCTCCCTGGTCCAGAAGACAGATCAAAGCTGCCACACTCAGGAAGATTCTGAGGGCCCTTTGACATCATTCTAAACTCAGGCAAGCTGGGTGGTCTGACACGTTGGAGTCACTCGAGCAAGCTCTGAAGAGCCCAGGGGAGCCAGAAGTAGCCAAATAAGAACCTGATGGGGATTATATTTTAGAGAAGTAGGCTGGGTATCCTTGGTTTGCATAATTTTTCACCCTGATTTACATAAACCAGGCACCCGACTGTAACATCTTCTTTTTAAAGTTATTATTTCTCTTTATTTTTTCCCCCTTCAGTTTTCCCACCCATCCAGCCATCTTATTAGGTCTGAGGATACAAGGCAGAGCAAGGCTTCTTTCAAGGGCCCAGAGCAGTGGGGGAAGAGGCAGGTGTCTTCTGCCTACATCAGCCCTCTGGGCAGCTGCTGCTTTTCTGTGGCCGGTGCCTCCCATGGTCTCCTAGTTGGAACCAAGTCATATGCTTGGATGGCTGAATCTCAGCCATGCCCCAGGGCCTTCCGGGCAGATGTGGCACTGAGACGTGAATTGGGACCTGTGGTTTTTGCCCTGGCCAGCTGATGGCAAGAGCTGGGTGTCACCAAACAAACGAAAGAGGGGAGTCTAGACTTGCCCCTGATTAGACAGCACCAGGCAGAAAGGGGGTGCCCGCGGCACAGACCAGAGGCAGCTTACCTGGTAAAGGCCATCATGTCCCTTCCCTCTCCGACGCTGGTTCTGTGAGAAGGAACCAAATGAGCAGACAGTCAATCATCAGCAGCCTCCTACTCAAGGCCCCAACTCTCAGGGCCCCCAGAGAGTCAGAGGTGACTGACTGTTTCGCAGGCAGCGGGGAGAAGGGTCAGGCAACTGGTCAGACCTCACTCGGCAGGTAAGGTGAGGACTGGCTTCAATGGGGCCCAGGTTTGCTGGTCCCCACTCACGTGCTCAGAGACATCAGAGTCCTAGAATCCGGGCTGCATGGGAACTGGCCATGTTGCCTGACGCTTGGAATAAATGGGCATCCCTGCCACTCGCAGAGTTCCTGGCTACGCTTCAGTGCTCACTGGGAGTGACAACTACGCAGTGGGAGCAGCTCTGGCTGCAGAGTCCCCTCACAGCTGGGCTCCCCCAGTTACTAGCTAAGCGACCTCGGGCAAGTCGTTTCACCTCCCGAGCCTCGCAGGGCACACATTTCTCCCTGGGTTATTGTGGGGATTACGTAGACCACCTACCTGGTAAAGCACTGACCAGACCTGCTTTGGGGACACGCAGCACCTACTCGGGAGGGGTCAGCACTCCACTCTCATCATTCAGAAATTCTTAATCTTTTAGAAATAAGGGTCCCTGCGTTTTCATTTTGCCCTGAGTCCCAGAGTCCTAAGTTCTGAACCCAGCGTGGCACACAGTAAGCACTTGGTGATTACTGATGGTGACAGATTCGCCTTGCTCTTTACAAGCTTAGTGCGTCTTGGGATCTAGACTTGGTTCCTGAAAGAACATCACCTTCCCCCACTGCCTTAGGTGCTGTTGAGTGGGGAAGAGCTGGGTTACGCTTTGCCCCTGACAGCTACCACAAGGCATTCTGTTGGTGATACTCGGACGGAGGCCTACAGCAGGGACCTCTGGAATTTGAGGAGGGACTCCCTCCCTCCCTGGGGGCCTCTCCACCCTGAGCCAAACCTTGGGAATCAGCACTCACCTCGCCTTTTATCCCAATCTCACTGTAGGCCTCCGCCATCTTGTCTTTCTGCAGCGCCTGGAAAAAGCAGAGGGCGTGGGACACTGAATTTACTAACTAATGCAGAAAACAGTGGGCTTCTGCACAAGAGGAAGCCTCTCAGCTTCCTACCTGGCAGGGAGCTCCCACAGTCAAAGCTCCGGTCCTTATTCTCACAAGCCTCTCTGGCCACAGCCAGCTCCTCACCCTTGGGAACATTCTTTTCAGCAGGCAGTGGGAGAATCAGGCTCCCCGCTGGGCAGGGAGCCCGACGTGGAATTGAGTCCCGGGACCCCGGGGCCCTGGCATCACCACCCAAGCGGAAGGCAGACACTTAACCATCTGAGCCACCAGGCACCCCCTTTGGGACATTCTCTGAGCGGCCAGCCCTTTTGCACTGAACTGAGAAGCTCAACCTAGATTTGAAGATGAAATGTGGAGTTCTAGCCGAAGCACATGAACGGGGACAGTGTAAGGCCTCCCCCATATGCAGGAAGGACGAAGAGGTGCCTCTCCTCCCAGGAGGTTACCTGCAACTGTCCCCTTCAGGGCAGCCCCAGATCAACAGCCTGAAAACCACAATCAGATCCACACCCAGGTGGCAAGCTGACCTTCCAACAAGAGGTGACACTCAGGAACAGACTCTGGCCTCTGGGAGCAGAAGCCCCTCCGAGGGGCTTGCTCCCCCGCTTCTTGCCCAGCCCGACCTTGCTGCCCCCCAGCACCACCACCAGCAGATCCAGGTATGGAAGGGGAGAAGGCAAAGGAAGGGGATGTCCTTTGAACATCCAGTCCCTGCAGGCAGCAAGCAGGTGAGTCCCGTGGCACAGGAAGATGAAGGTCAAGTGAGGCAAAGACACAGGGCAGGAAGCAGTGCCTCCACCCAGAGCCTCCCTCCAACGTCCCCCTGAACTCACATTGTACACGACTTCCTGAGGATTCCTCTTCCTCTGCTGGGAAAGATGAGGGGCAGGTTAGGGGTGGAGAGATGGGGCTCCAGGCCAGGACAGTTGTAGCCCTCTTCCTGCCACCTCCTCATACCCTGGGCCACCCCTGCCTGCCCCCCATCCCCGGCCTTGCTCCCTCCTACAGCCCTGCCCCCGCCACCCCTACCCTCACAGCTCTACTGAGGCTCCTACTTCTTAGCACACACGCACGCGCTCCCGGGCACACTGGCTTCACAACCACTACCACCACCACCCCCTAGCCCTGAGGGCCTCCTCAGCCCAGTCTTGTTCAGGGTTGGCCTCGGGGGTTTCTGCTGATAGCCGGTTTGTGTCCCCTTGCAGACACAGTGCCAAACATGTCACAACTGGCTTCAAACAAAAGGTGCCAAGTACCCTCACTTAGAGCAGGGCCAGTCACTGCCCAGCAAGCCCTAGTGACCCCCAACCCCCCCTTCACCCCTCCTCATCTAAGTTAAAAGAGGAGAGGCGAGCTGAGGCTGGACGGCAGGGACCAAGGAAACTGCCAGTGTCTCCTCCCTGCCCGTTGGCTCTAGCAACAACATGCCCGGCACAGGGCAGGGCTGGGGGGACAGGAGTGGCCAGAAACATCAAGGGCCGCGGGGCACTGTCAGCAGCAGTGTCCTCAAACCTGGGCAGCCTGGGCTTTGGGGCTGAACCCTGCTTTTTTTTTCTTTTTTTTAAGGTTTTATTTATTTAATTGAGAGAGGTGGAGAGAACATGAGTGGGGGAAGGGCAGAGGGGGAGGGAGAGGGAGGAGCAGACTCCCCGCTTACTGGGGACCCCAACTACGGGCTCCATCCCAGGACCCCGCGATCATGACCTGAACCAAAGTCAGATGCTTAACTGCCTGAGCTGCCCAGGCCCCCCTGAACCCTGTTTATAAGAGGACCCTGCCCTGGCCTCATCCAGCCTCCCCTCCCCCCAGGGTGCAGAGTTCACAGGCAAGAGAACAGAGCCACTAGGAGCCTGGAGCCGGACCTTGCTCCAAGGGATACCTGGTGCCCAGAATTCCATGCCCAACGGCCTTGGGCCCTTCCTGCATGGACCTCTTCACCAGATCTGTCCTTTTGGGGGCCTGCATCTCAGGGTGGCCAAGCAGGTTAAGGGGAGGTGGGTGGTGCTTGGTTGCAAGGGCCAAGTGCCATGTTCCCGTGTGGGAGGTCCCTCGTGATGCCGAATGGAGTCCCGGAAGGAAGAGGAGGGGGTGGAAGCAGCTAGGGCTCTGGCTGTCCTGGGGCCCCAGGCCCCTAGCGTGTTAGGACGGATTGTGCTGATAGAGTGGAGGCCTCTCCTGTCTGTCCTCAGCACGCCCGCTGGCACACTCACACTCACTCACACTCACAGGCAGACAGAGGAATACCCTACCTGTTTTCCTCCCATCTCAGGGTCCAGGCCCCGTCTCTTGTCCAAAACCTCATACTCCTCTCTTCCTCTTAAATTGAGCTCCTGCAACAGACAGGAAAGCCTCAGAGCCAGGAACGACACCCTCAGGAGGACTGGACCGCTGGACGGGGAGTCCCCTCTGGGTGGCGGCTTTCACAGAAAGGAGCAGGGACTGCGGTCTGGGTGAAAGCTGGGGGCCAGCTGGGGACCAGCCTCTCACAGGGCATCTCCGAGAACATGCAGCACCCTGGCTCGTGTGCGTGTGGTGCGTGTGTGTGCGCGCGCGTGTGCGTGTGTGAACGGATCCGACCCAGGTCCACTGCACAGGGAGAGGGAATTTGCTCCCCGCTACCCTGGAGGCCGACTGACCCCCTCCCCACCTGCAGGGGCTCCGCCAGCCGCGGACAGGAGGGTTGGGGGGCTCCGAGCCGGGCGCCGCGCATCGGCTGCAGGACGCGCAGGCTCGCAGCCCCTGCGTGGCCCCGACGGTTCCTGCGCCGCGGGCGGACTAGAAAACCCGGGGGGTGGGACAAGGCGGACTTACGTTGTAGAGCTGGTTGGGGCCCTGCGGGGCCTCGGGGGCGGCCGCTCTCCCGCAGAACTGGAACTGGGAGAGAGAGTGGCCGGGTTAGAGCCCCGCTCCCCGCCTGGTTGCTGCGCCGTGCTGCCCCCCGTGCCCCCCCCCCCCACGGGCGACTCCGAGGTGGGCGGTGGCTGCACGGGGCCCCCACTCCTCTCGCGACCTCGTGCATCGCCGCGTCGCTCCAGCTTAGTGTCCTTGAGCCTCGCCCTCGGCGCTGTTCCCGCCCCCCGAGGGAGAGAAACGGCGAGATCCTACGGGGGCACAGCCCTGGAAGCCCCCCGAAAGGCCATCTAGGACAGCTGTGCTCACACTTTTATTTTTTAAGATTTTATTTATTTACTTGACAGACAGAGATCACAAGCAGGCAGAGAGGCAGGCAGAGAGAGAGGAGGAAGCAGGCTCCCCTTGGAGCAGAGAGCCCGATGCGGGGCTCGATCCCAGGACCCTGGGGTCATGACCTGAGCGGGAGGCAGAGGCTTTAACCCACTGAGCCACCCAGGCGCCCTAGGCGCCCCCCCCCCCGCTCACAATTTTAAAAAGAAAATGAGTAGGTAACACTCTTCTACAAATGAAGACTTGCCGAAGTCTGCCGTCTTAAAGGGCAGTAGGCGCGAGGACCCAAGTGGTCGCAGGGACTGAGTTACGTCCCACCCGCTGCGGGCACCGCGGCACACCAGTCCAGCCCTTTCAAGAAATCCAGGCTCTGTAGGCACCACCTGAAAACCCATGCTCTGGGCCCCCCTCATATGCACTGACAGGGACCCCGAGGGACAGGTTGCTTCCACCTCCATCAGCGGTGGGTCAGCAGAGCTTGGGAACACACGGGGGTGCCCCACCTCCGGCTCTCGGTTGTCTGAGACATAAGCCCTTTTCCTGCTAGCAGTAGCCCTGCCCTGGGATGCTCTGATGTTTGCTCATCTGTATGGCTCCTCAGGAGGACGCCCAGCTTCCCACTCGCCCCCTACGCCACCGCAGGGCTGTGGCAGACACCACCCCGCCCCCTTCCCCCACCACCCAAACTGCAACCTTGGCTGCTCCCTGCTTTGCCATGGACACCAAGCTCCAGGCCCTAACCGTGCTTGAGACTTGCCAACACTAAGGCCCTTCTGAACATGCACCAAGCAGGGGAGCCCACGCCTTCTCCCCAAGGCCCATGGTACCCACCTTTGCTCTCAGGAACAGGGCAGTGATAATGACACCATAGATGAGGAGGATTCCGTCCAGCAGGTAGCACAGTTTGGGGTCCAGCAGGCCGAAGCTCTGTGCCCCTGTGCCAAGAGATAAGACTGATCAGCCAGGCCCAGGGTGACAGCACACGTGCCCACCATCCCAAGGTGGCCCCAGGACTGACTAGGCCAGGAAATCCTGGCAAGTGGGGCAACTAGATCCATTCTCTACCCCTTCTAACCACAACTTTCCTCCCGTACCCTTGGACCAGCTCTGGGGAAAACCCAGCCTCCGGTAACAGCCAGACATGATGCTTGGTGGGGCCTCGGGTCCTGGGAAGACTGGAAAGAAACAGAAACTAGGTGGAAGGTGAAGCTGCCCAGTGCACACAGGATGGTGCCTTGGGCCCACTGGAGCCCAGCTGTGTGCGACCTCCCCCATGAACCATGCCCTGATAAAATGCCCATGTCTGAATGAATGACCCCACCTGAATTAGGGTATGTAGCTCCCTAAGGCCCACTCGCAGGCAGAGAACAGGACTGATGTTTGAATAATATCAGTAATTAGGACTGTGAGAATTTGGGTTAACTCTCCCCTCTTGACTCGCAGTTTCCTCAGTGCCAGGCGCTGAGCAGGGTCTCCCGCTCAGGGTGGTGGGGGTGTGGGGCTGGGTCCCAAGGGGTCTCGTGAGCCATAGACAAAGGTGTATTTGGGGAGCCTCTCCCCGCCCGAACCTGGCAGTCTCCCTGCTTACTGGTCTCAGCCCTACTGGCCTCAGCTTCATCTGTCCCTGCCCCTTCCCTCCCCTCCCGCACTTAAAATCCCTGGGACACACTTTGCTCTTCCAGACTCTGCCTCTGTGCCTTTGCATGCACTGTTCCCTCTACATATTCTCTCCCTCTCTGTCCCTGCAACCCTGCCATCTGGTAAAGTCTGACGCATCCTACAAAATGTAGCTCAGAACTCCATCTAGCTTGCTCCAGCCCAGTTTGCAGATGAACCCCGAGTCCTCACAGCCATATTAACCCTTGTCAAACCGGCAGTGCACATCTAGCCGGCGCAGGCATTACTGTGCAAAGGGAGCGGGGAAGGCCGTATGGTAAATGTTCTGGTTAAATCGGAGCGTGTTTGTTTGAAAGCTCAGGGCACTGCGAGTGAGAAGGCGTGGATTGTCCTTCCTGCTGGGGATGTGTGCCGCAGCTCAGCCTGCAAACCGTCCTAGCACCGGCCTCCGGCGAGCGAGCCCGCGAACGCGGCGGGGGCCCGCAGTGGCGGCGTCTCCCAAGGCCAGGGTGCCCCCTGGTGGCCACCTGCAGCCCTCCGCCGCGGCTGTGGGAGTGCAGGCCGCGCGTCCGTGGGTTGACTCAGGGCAAAGTATTCACCCTCTATCAGTGGCCTCTTCCACTAAAAAGGGTGAGAACTAACGTTTCTTCAGTGTTTACTATGTGCCAGACACCCCTCTAATGGAATAACTTACCAGATCCTCCCAACAGCCCCGCATGGAAACACAGAGGACTGTCCCTAGCCAGCAGCAAGCCAGAGGCTGAGCCCAGGTCTCTGGCCGGGACTCGCATCACTTTCCTGCCCTGGGCCCCGCTCCGCCCACCCTTCTCCAGGAGCAGCCTTTGGGCATCTACCCCCCCCCCTCCACCTGCCCTATGGGAGCAGGTGATCCCAGGCTGGGTTCCACCTCTAACGTCCCTGAATCCCAATCTCAAACCTTCTACTCCCACCCTGATTCAGGACCTCTTGGGGCTCTGGTGGCTGATGTCTTTGTAAGCTTCCGGCCACCAGCCTAGGCCCAGCTGCCCCATGCCTCCCCCACACCGCCTCTTCTGCTGCACCTTGAGCTCCCCAGGACTTTCCCACCCACTTGGAGCTCCCTCCTCTCCCAGCTCCCATTGCTAGCTGGCCCCCTTCCCTCAGTGGTGAGACTTATCCCCCCACCTTCGCCCCTGGAGATTCAATAGCTGATTCCAACCCTCCCAAAGCACCCCACACGCATAACTCCCAGATTCCGAGCTTCCCCTCCTCCTAGGCTGTCCGGGGTGGAGGGCTGGAGACCAGTGGCTGAGCTTTGAGCACAGGGTGCCTGGGAGCCGTTCATTAGATTTCCTGGGTTTTCAGCAAAGATGCAAAGTTGGCCTGCCCTCGGGCCCTGAGGCAGAGCCACAGGACCCCCACTGACCACAGGTAAGGGTCCAAACCCCCTGGGAGGCAGGCCACCCCCCCCACCCCCCCGAGAAAGGCCACCGACGCTGGGGTGATTTTTTTTCTTTTAGGAATGGAGAAGAGGTGTCAGCAGCAATTTATTGGGGTGGTTGAGATTCAGAAAAAAGGCTGGGAGAAAATCGCTCAGCTGCCTGTCACATAAAATGAGGACAGAAAAATTACTGGACAGTAAATTTAGAACAAATGAGAAGAAATATTTCTTCATGTTGTGCAGAGCCAGCGCGGTGCGGGAGGAGACTGGTTGCCTCCCCCAGAGATAAGTAACAGGGACAGGTTTTCTTTCTTTCTCTTTAAAGAGCAACATGATTTTATGGCCCATGACAATTCGGCTGTGTGTGGTTTGGCGGAGGAGAGGATATTAACCGCAACATATTTCCTGGGATAGAGATCCGCCATCCACTCCAGCCAGCTGTGCTTGTGCTGGGAGCCATGGGCCTGCGGAAGGCAGTGGTCACACGGAAGTTCCACAGGGACCCAGGACCTAATTCAATGTGGTAACTGATTAACTACTTCTTGGCCACCTGCTCAGTGCCAGGGAATGCTGGAAGAGAAGGAGTCCTGCAGCTGGATTCTAGCCCCTCCCTTGCCGCCAAGTAGCTGTGTGGTCTTGGACAAGTCACCTCACCTCTCTGGGCCTCCGTTTCTTCATCTGTAAAATGGTTGGTAATCAGATCTACCTTAAGGGTGTGGTGAAAATAAAATAAAAAAATATATTGGTAGATGTTTTTGTCCATTTCTTCCAGAAGGCAGAGTCTCTGCCTTCGTGGGGCTAAGGCCATAGCTTCCACTGGGTTGAGGGGCTTCCCTCAAACAGCAGAGAGTTTTCTAGGACGCCCCCTCAAAGGCATGAGGCAGAGACACTGGCTCCCTGGTTCTAGCTTCTTCCCTGCACCCTCATCGCCAGGGCAGAGAGCTGTCTGCCCCTTCCCTGAGCCCCTCGCACACCTTCTCAAATCCTCATGACATCCGGTCGCGAAGGAAGGTGAGTATTTCATCTGGGGGATGGTGGCTGCTTTTCTCTACAGCTACGATTGTTTTCTCTCGCGATTCCTGGCCTCTGCCCCAGGCCCACAGCACCCAGGAGAAACCAGGGTCTGAGCAAGGGCCCAGAAACGGACTGAGGGTCTTGCTCAGACTCTCCGTCGTGGCTGCCCGCCCCCATCTCCCCCTGCTTCTCATTGACTAGTTCTTGGCTGGAGCCTCGGCCAGGGGGTCTCCAGGGTTGAGATTTGGGAAGGGGCAGCATCACATAGGTGCAGCCTCGCACACACATACCCTACAAGAAAGTCACGTCTCACAGACCGGCGTGGAGAATGAAATGAAGGCCTCAGTCCTTATATGCTGTGTTTTCTGTGAAATTCCCAACTGTGTGCTCCTCGACTTCCTTAAGCTCAGTTCCCTCATCTGGAAGATGGAGCTAACACTGTGCCTCACTAGGCGGTAGGGAGGACTGCAGGCGCCCAACCCCACGCGTCACAAGTGCTCGAGGTCAGCTGTTGTTGTCACCCTAATTGTCCCCCCACCCCCAAATCACCACCAACACGTTTTTCTTTTTCTTTCTTTCTTTCTTTCTTTCTTTTTTTTTTTTAGCAAGAAAGGGTCAAATTTCATAAAGAACTTTTCAACTAGGTAGGACGAGAGACGCTGATGTGTCTAACTTCTGGGTGTTCGAAGCCGCACGGCTAACCAGATCCTGCCCTCACCGTTAAACTGGGGGGCATTTGATGAGGGGGAGGTATTCTGAGCAGTCACATGATTTCCCATTTAGCAAATGCTGCCTTCCTATCAGAGCAAAGACAACCTAACAATAGCCTCCCAGCGCAGGCCCAGACGTGATGGCCACCAGGGAGAAGGCAACAAGCCCTATTTGCAAAGCAGGAGAGCTGGGGTAGGATCTGACCCCCTGAGCCTTTTTTCCATCGAACCCGGACCTCCACAGGCCATTCTCTGGCCCCCTGCCCAAGACACACTCAGCAAATCTGGAAAATAAGGAGACCCTATTTTCCAGGCCGAACGGGGGTCCCGCACGCCAAACCCTTGCGCCTGGACAGACATACGGCAAATGTGGACACTGAAGTCCAGGTGGGCTGCGGACGTGGGGAGCACATCTAGGTGTTAGTCAGGCAAGCTCCCAGATGATCGGGCTGCCTGGGGGCCAGGCTGATGGCGGGCAGTGATGTTTTAGGGGATTCTAGGTATTCTGGGTAACACACAAGCACGAGGACACCTGGCAGAAAAACAAGCCAAAGCCTTGGAAGAGCCCGCCTTGCTCACTCCCGTAGTCCCAGTCCTGGACACAGGATTAGAACGCTGGGGGAGGTGGGGGCGCGAGGGGGAGCCTGGCCCGGAGCCTGACCTTGTTCACGGCCAGGAGGTTACTGCCCAGATGCTTGCGACAATCCCCATCACCAACACGGTGTAGCTCAGCACCGCCAGGGCCCGGCTGAAGTGGGAAGCCGGACGCTCGTCCCTCCCCTCCAACAGAGCTGACCCTGGGACGCATGCAGAGGACTGTGGTGGGCGGCCAGCCTGTGGGACGTGGTCGGTCACCATCTGCAGAGTTTTTCTTCTCTTCACAGGGCTCTTCATATCCTGCTGGTAGGATATGAAACCTGCTGATCTCACCTGGAGGGAAAACCTTTATGCCACCCCAGGTCCCCGCGGCCAGGACGTTAGCCTGCACAGTCTTGGGGAAGGGGGGCAGAGGCAGGGCCTCCCTCCCCAGCACATGGTCCTAGTGGGGGGCGGGGGAGGGGCCTCAGGCTCAGGATCCTGCATGAACAGCCTTCCTTAGAGTCCCATCTCCTGCTCACGCCCAGTGCGACGGAAACCACCTCCCGGACAAGTGCCTCGATGACCCGGTGTTGTCTCAGGCTCCCGCCCCGACACGCACAGTCTTCCCGTGGCCACGTGCAGTGAGTGCACGATGTACCCTGGGCTCTGGCCAGTCCCCACCCAGCCCCAGATGCTGCCCACCCCCCGATGACCCCCCCACCCCACCCTGCTTCTCGGGAGCTCAGGGAGCACCTTCCTGCTCTGAAGACCCCCACCCGTCGTGCCACAATGTTTTTTACTTGAAGCCCAATAAGCCGGAGTCCGCCTGCCCCGCGGTACCTGGAACAGGCTACGTGAGACGCCCAGAGGAGACTCCATGGCAACGGAGAGGGATCACAGAGTCTCTGTACCCACAGCCCACGGCATCTAAAAACGTTATGAGTCTCATTAGTGAGCGCGAGCCCAGCCGGCTCTCTACACCCTGTTGTCTCTACAAAATCTGCCAGTTCAGGAAGTTTCCTGGCACTGACCATTCACAGGAATATTGCGGGGGGGGGGGCGGGACAGAGGGCAGCCTGGAGGAGGCACTTGCCCTTACAGAGTCTCATTTCTTTGGATGAGGTATGTTTGAATTGTATTGTGTCCCAGTCGGACCATGAGCTTCTGAGAACAGGAAAAGCAGGTCTCAGTCCGCCTGGCTTGGCCACGAGAAAGCTGAGAGCACACACTCCTGCTGGCCGCCCCCCAGACAACTTCCTCTTCTCACCACCACCACCCCCCCCCCGCCCCGTTTGGGAGCAGAGGGACTGCCAGCTCCTCTTCCAACTGGTAAGGGTCCCTCGCACTTGAACCCCAATTTGTATATTTTTTTAAAGATTTTATTTACTTGAGAGAGAGCATGAGAGGGGAGAAGGTCAGAGGGAGAAGCAGACCCCTGTGGAGCTGGGAGCCCCCTGCGGGACACGGTTCCAGGACTCAGGGATCATGACCTGAGCCCAGACAGTGGCCTAAGCAACTGAGCCACCCAGGCGGCCGCCAATCTGTACTTTTAAAATTGCTTCCTGGGCCTGATGGAGCTCGATTCTGTGAGATGCAGAATGTCGGCAGGGCTCTCTTGTGGGGCTTACGCAACTCAGGTATAACCGAGACCCGAGGAGAAAAGTAACTTCCTCAGAGCTGGGTGGGGTTCCTGGGACTTTTCCTGCCTCTCTGCCTGGGGGTGGGGCGGGGCGAGGGCCTCACCTGTGCGTGCAGGACCCAGACTTCTCACCTAGCCCTAAACTCACACACCTCACTGTTTGCCAGGTTTCCGCAGGTGGTCCCAGCAGCTTAGGGGCGTTTCGTGTCTGGTGCCCTCGCCCCAGCAAGCCCTGGAAAGCACAAGTGATACATTTTGGTTTCACTTGCTTATTTCCCCTCCCCATGAGGCCACGTGAGAAGAGGAAAGATCATAGGCCTTGGAGCCAGAAAGACGAAGATTCCAGTGCTGAATCGGCCTCCTCCTGGCTCTGTGTTGGGGGGTTGCTTTCCTGACCTCTCTGAACTTCAGTTCCTGCACCTGCCACAGGGCTGGGAAGACTGACCTGCCGGGTAGTAATGCAGGAGCACGGAGATAAGGGGCGCTGAGCCACAGTCTCAGGGGTCTTCTCCGCTACCACAGAGGCCTTGTAGGGCCAAGCAGCCGCAGGAGTGGACCAGGCCTCCCTACCTCTCACTCCTGCCACGGCAGGGGACAGAACCTGCTCGGCCCCCCTGCTCACCATGAAGACACCCGCCTTTCAAGTGTATGAGGATAAAATCAAACAAAGATCCATAAAGTGCTCGGAAGCTCAAGACAGGGGGTCGTTTCTGAGCTCTCCTGGCCTCGGGAAAGGATAACAACGTAACTCTCACCTGCACTCAGTGTAGACTTGCCCTCACGTTATCTGATTGAATCCTCAGAACAGCTCTTTAGCGCATGGGCAGAATTACTACCAACTCTATCTTGTGGACAAGGAAGTTGAAGCAGGAAAATTCCCACGTGCGTCTGACGTGAATTCCCTTCCTTGTCTTTCCACTTTATCCTGGAGCTTCTGGAATTCAAGTTCTCCAGGGGGCCTCCCACCTTCTGCAGGCATTTCTCCTCTGATACACTCAGCCTCTGCTTGAACACCCTGGGTGACAGGGCGCTCACCACGCAGCAGTCCCTGGTGGAGAGCTCACATTTTCAGAGTTGTTCAAAAACAGCTTTGCTCCTAGCTCTGCTTTCAGAAGCCCAAAGAGCACAGACTGTCCCGCTCCTATAAGGCAGCCTTTGAAATCTCACCCGTGTCCAGCTGGTCTCCCCCTCAACAGGAAACACTTGGGCACCACAGCAAAAACCAGTCCTTCGAAGGTACAGGGCTTGAGCACAAGTCTTGGCTCTGGCGCTTAACCATCTGTGTCACTAACGGAATCATGTCACAGCTACCTCACCGGGTAAGCTCTCAGTACAAAGGCACTCGTGGCACCAATATTCCTCATAAAGACCACAGTGCAGGTAAGATCAGCCGGGTTCCGAGCCGCCTGACCCAGCCTCCTGCAGCCTGAACCTTGAGCCCCAGGCCCTGCTGCAGCCCAGCCTCACCCGCAGGCCCCGACCCGGCTGGAGATGACATTGCAGGCTGAGAATTTAGAAAACAGGAAGTCATGTGTGTTCAGGAAGGCTGTGGCAGCAGTCTGGGGGTGCCTGTGCTGGGGGTGGTGCCCAGCTCATTGACCACAGCCCCAGAGGCAGCCAGACCTCCCCTGCGAGGGGTTTGCTCCCTTTCATGGAGCAACTAACTTTCACCGCTGTAGGAAAGATAAACACCCCGAGCAGTGACGACCACCACTGGTTGAAGCAGCTGGGAGCTTTCTCATTCAGTCCTGACAGTAACGGTGACTTTACAACGAGGCTCAGAGGGGTTCACGACATGCCAAAGGTCGAGGTCTGGGGTTGAGCTCAGGCCTGTCTAGAGCTGTAGTCCAGATACCATCTCGCCCACCATTTGGACCACGTACTGACCTTGGGCCCTTCCTGGTCCTCAGGGCCAGGGAGACGGGTTCCCTTCAAGGCTGTGGACAGACTGGTACCTTCCCTGAGACTCACACCCCACCCCATTAGCAGGCGTGTTTCTGACCCCACACTTGGCTTTGTTTCTTTGAGGCAGCCGGACACCGCGAGGCCTTCAGCGTTAACAGGGGCAGAAGGCGGCTGCTAGATGTGCGGCTGTGTGGGCCGGTGCCTTAGAGGCTGACCCACCCGGAGCCGGCCTTGATCTGCAGAATGAGTTTGCGTAACATATTGGTACCACATAGCTTCTTGCTACTCGCTTTACTTTGGCACAGTCCCCGCAAGCCCCTGCCCCTCAGACGCTGGATTTCATTGTGAAGTGAATGTCCACTCCTCACTACCTACAGATTTTATAACCCCACAGGCAAGGATTCCAAGGCACGGGGGGGGGGGAGGGGGGGGGGAAGGGAGTTGTTTGATTTCTTAGAAGTAAGGGGATTCTGGAAGAATATTTCCCTGTTTGTATTACTTATGACTTTCATTACATTTGTTATGATTCGTGCAATAGTTTTTAAAATTTATCTACAATCACTTTTCATTTTCAAGTAAATCAACTCATTATGAAAGTGCAGGAAAGTACAAGATAATCAGAATCACCCTTAATTTAAACACAACCACTCTTCCCCGGATGGCAGATTACCTTCCAAGGTGTTCATTATTGATACATGATAATTATTCTACGCAAAAACGTTTTCCCTGAAAATTTTTTCCCTATTTTTTCCTGTTAGTATTATAATTTAACATTATATTTTCATGTTATTTCACATATCTATTTTTCATGTTTCCTGCTACTTCACAGGTCTACTGAATTGCCTTTTTAACGGTTGCACAACAATTCCTCCAGTAGTTACTTACTATTTCTGCATTGGAGGTGGTTTGTTTTCACTTTTTCACCACTGTAAAGGACTCTGTGATGAACAGCTTCATTCCTAAAGCTTTCTACGGGTTTAGAATTCAATCAACAAAATTTCGAAAAACGAAAGTTAAGACAACTCATCCAAGAGAAAAATCAGCAAGATATAAACAGACAGTCTTTAGAGGAGGAAAAACAAAACTGTTGAAATCTTATATAAAAAGACCCTCAGCCTCCCTGCTGGTTATTCACTCCTGAAAGTACAAAAGGACAGAGAGAGGGACCCCTGTTCACAGAATCAGAAGGCCTCAGTTGTAAGAATATGTGAAGGAAGCACCCCCTTTGGCAGAGGAAGAGACAGTGCAAAGGTCCTGTGGTAGATCTGGTGTCTCTGAACAGTAAGGAAGTAGACATGGCCAGGGTGGCATGAAAGAGGGAGCGTGCTAGAAGATGCGGTCAGAGGGTAAGAAGGTTGCGGCATTAGTTAGGACCCTCTTGGCCAGTGGACTTTACTCTGAATGAGATAGGGAGCAACTGCAGGGTTTTCCATGTTTATAACAAATGCACATTGTTTTCGTATTTCAAGAATGTGAATAAAATTTAAAAGAAAAAATTAGCCAATTGGAATAAATCTGGTTCATGGTTGCCTTTACCCAGGCAGGCTTGTAGGACAGGCCTAAAATCCAGGCTCTGCCACCAGGATGCGAACTGCCCTAGAACGACCATCTATAGTCTGTTCGCATTCACCTGAATATTGTAATCTTCATCTCTTCCTGCCCTTGCCCCACAAGCGGAGCTCTGGTTTGCACACAGTAAGTGGTTGATTTCTACTGAACGATGCAAATCCCTTCATCCTTGTGCTCTTTTATCATTCAGGAACACATATTCATCTCCGAGCCCTTTGTGATGGGCTGAATTGTGTCCCCACCCCCCAAATGCAGATGTTGAAGTCCTAACACTTAGTGCCACAGGATGTGACTGTATTTCCAGAGAGGCCTTCACAGAGGTAATTGGGTTAAAATGATGACCTCGGGTGGGTCCTGAGCCAACGTGACTGGTTGATCTGGGCCAATCTTCTTTGTTCCACTTTACAGATAAAGACACGGAAGGTCAGGGAGGTCCTGAGGCGCTTATGCAGCAGAGCCTGGATGACAGACCAGGTCTTGCCAAGCCTGTGTTCTTCCCCACACAGCACACAGCCCCCACATCATGCCCTTGAACATTAGCATTACTTAAATCTACTCTATTAAACTCCTTCATGTCAAAATTCCACGCACGATTTTGCCATTTCTTTTTTCTTTATTTTTTTAAAAAAGATTTTATTTACTTGACAGAGAGAGAGTGTGCATAAGCATACGCAGAGACGTGAACTCCCTGCTGAGCAAGGGAATCTGATGTGGGACTCAACCCCAGGACTGAGGGATCATGACCTGAGCTGAAGGCAGACATTTGACCGACTGAGCCACCCAGGCGGCCCAATTTTGCCATTTCTCTGAGACTTTAATTTATTCTGCAGATTAAATCTTCATGGTACATGTGCATAAACACACACACACACATACATGCACAGATGTTTATTACATAATTATCTGCGGAAGCAAAAAAAGAAAAAAGGAAACAACATAAACATCCACCAGCTGGGCACCTAATTAGTAAATGCTGGTGTATTGATATGTAGCAGCTTAAGAAACCAAAAATACAACAGACAGTTCTGTATCTGCAGCTATGGAAAGCTCTCCAAGATAATTAGGTGACAAAAGCCAGCTCTAGAATGGTATGCATAATATTTATATATGAAAAAGAAAAGATATATAGGCTGTGTATGTATAATAATATGGAAATCCCTATCTGGTTAGAGTTTTTGTTTGGGATGGTGAAAAAATTCTAGAAATGGAGAGTGGTAAACATGATTGCACAACAACTTTATGCCACTGAATTGTACACCTAAAAATGACTAAAAATGGCAAAATTATATTTTTGTATACTTTACCACAATAGAAATGTTTATTTATGTACGTCTATATCACTATTGATACTGACATCCACAGCTGGATGGCTACATACACAAAAAATGTTCTCCCACTCAATTCAAGAGGAGCCGGGAAAGCGGGAGGTCGGGAGAAGTTTACTTAATTTCCATGAATGACGTGAACACTTCAGTCACACTGAGCGTGTGTGGACGGTTCTAGGGTGGGACAGACTGGAGGCACAGGGGCCCTTCTATCCAGCAAAGCACCCTCAACTAGGCCGTAGCTCAGTGCATTTCTGGTGATGACTTACTGAGGTTTGGAAATATCTCCAATATATAGAAATTGTCACTATAATGGTGTTGGGGGGATACAGTTCCATTGCTGTATGAGCACGAAAACAATCACTGCTGGCAGACAGCCCGACTATTACTGGTGCTGTTATTCCCTGGAGAAGCAGGCATGAGAGGCAAAGTCCCGCCCTCCCTTCCCCATCACCCACCCGAGCACCGGTCCGGTCTGACCCTCAAGGGAGACGAACACAGCTCCGGCCAGAGCACCCGGCCCTCCCTCGGGGAGCGGGCCATGCAGGAGGCCGAGAGGGTTTCTGGACCACCAGAGCGGGCCGAGCGGGCTGCGCAGCCGAAGTAAGGCGCGAGGTGGAAGGGAGCCCGGGGCTGGGGTCGGGCCTGGGGCTGGGGCGCGGCCTGTACCTGCAGCCGCACCAGTCCCCCGGAGCTGTTCTGCAGGCCCGAGGCCCCCGAAGGCACGACCCCAGGGCTCCCGCTGCACCCGGAGCAGAAACCTGCTTGCCTGAGGCCCCCTTCAGCCGGGGGGCTTCCTGAGCCTCGGGCCACCCCTTGTCCCGCTCTGTGGGGGACCCTGCGCCTCCCACTCTGCGGGACACTGCGGCAGGCCGGCCGCAAGCGCACGAGGCGGCCGGGGGCAGCTTCCCACTGCGCCAAGCTTCTCGGAGGTCGGGGTCGGAGGAAATGCGACGTGGATTCTCAACGAGACACAGAGACCTCCGGGGACGGAGTTGACAGCCCCCTGGGATTCCAGAGGCGAGCCTGGCCCTCCCGGGGGTGGCCAGTGTCCCGCGGCGGCGGAGCCCCTCGCGGAAAGCGGAAGAAGAGAACGAGGGGCTCCGGCGGCTTCTGGGCGGCGGCCGCGCTCGCGCTCGCTGTCCCCACCCGCCGCCGAGGCCCCCCGGGCGCGCTCGGCCTCTGCGCTCCAGCCACCCCCGAAGCCGGGCGCGCGCTAGACCCCAGCCCCGAAGTCCCCAACCCAATTCCTAAATCACAGCCTTGGGCTAGAGAGAGAGAAAACCCGGGACGCGGGAAGGGGCGCGGGGCGCGTCCTCCGCACGCGGCCGGGCTCCCCGCCCCCCCCAGCCGTGCGGTGACCGCGAGCAGCGGCCCCGCCCCTCCTGCCCGCCCCGGCTCCTCCTCGAGGTTTCCTGTCGAGCTGCCATCCAGGGCGGGGGTTATCGCCCGTGATCTCCCGTCTCCGCTGCTCGCACTGCGGCGCCCGCCCCCACTTGCGGTCCCGTCCCCCGGGCCGCGCCGCCCCCAGCCCCCTGCGCGGGAGCTCTCGGCGCGGCGGGGGCGGGGTGCGGGGCTGGTTCCCAGGCGTCGGAGAGCGCTCCGGGGGGCTCCCCTGCGAGGCGGGGGTCGGCCTGGGGTGGGGTCGGCCGTCGGGGCAAGGCCTGGCCCGGGTTACCCCGGCGAATGCCCACACGGGTCCGCGCTGGTGCCCGACCTGCAGGCGCGAGACGCCGCCGCCCGTCGGGCCGCCCCCCCCCCCACGCGCCTCGGAGCAGGGAGGAAGCGCGGGGGTCTCTGCTCTCCCACGGGGACTCCGCATGTCGTCAAGCTGCCACTCTGGGCGGCGACGGCGACTCTCCCTTGGAGCCCCACCGGCATCAGTTTCCGGGCTTTCCTGGCGCCCCGCACCCCCCGCGGCAGGTGCGACGGGCCGGGCCCCGCGGCCGAGCTCGGAGGGGGCTCGCGGGGCTGCCCGGTCCGGCGTGGCTGTCCCGCCCCGGCTGCAGCGAGGACAGGAGGCGCGCGGGCGAGGCCGGGGCCACGCGGTTCCCGACGGCGGCGTGTTCTGCCTCTGACCCGAGCTGCCCCGTCGCACGACGAGGTCTTTAGGGAAACACAGATGCAGAGTTTTGACTTAGGAAGACCGAAGTCAGTGGAGCTAGTTCCTGGGCAAAGACGGTTTCTCGGCCCCTCTTGGCTTGCTGCCACGTCCTCACCCGCGCTCCCCAGTTGGGTCTGGGGCCGCGTCAGGATCACCCCAAGCCCCTGGGCATGGGTGTGGGGGTCAGGGCTGTAACCCGCTCCCCCACGTTCTCGTGCGCGCCGTGCTTTGGGGACCCCTGCTCTCTGGGCTGTTTGGATCTGGAAGCTTCTGCGCCTGCATCGGCCCCCCACCCCCGGACTGCTCTCTGAGGGAGGGCGGCCCAGACCTCTCTGGGCAATCAGAGGGACCACATGTGGGCCGACGCGCACAAGCTCCCTCGCTTTTGTCAGAGAGACCCCCGAGGGAGCCAGACTTCCACGTCCCGATCCACGCTTCACGCCCCCACATTTATTCACGCCAATGTGTCATCTCATCGCCTCGCCGTGTTTAACACACCGACGAGGGCCGTCCTGGGATTTCTTTTTCTCCTTCTGCCCTGCCTTCTTCACAGCCAGGTGTTTGCTGAGGACCAGCTTCCTGGGGGCCCCGCCGAAAAGACCTCATGGCCACCTGGTTTTGGGAGACTGGGGGCGGCTCGTGGTGTGAGGTGCCGGCCTGGGCAGGTCCAGGAGCTGGGCTGGGGGTCTCGTGATGCCTCCGCTTGCTGCGGGGGGTGTTCTGTGCTCCCGGAAGGGAGCCACAAGCTGCTCTGGGCCTTCAGGGACTCTGAGCTTTCCTGAGGACTGTGTTCATGGGGTGAGCCCCCCCCCCCCATTGCCTGCTTGAGTCCCTCTCCCAGGGTTAGTTGGTCACAGAGAACAAGTCCAATTTCCAAACATACCAACAAAGAAAGGAAGAACCAAGAAATGTTGCAGCCAAAATGGAGCTGGCATCTGGGCACTGATTTATCCTGGGCGGAGAAAGAGCAGAATGAGCCACCAAGCCCAGAAGTTGGGATGTGCCTGAGTGTGGGAATGGGCACAGTCTGACCTGCAAACGAGCGCTCGAGTTTTCCCCAACGTTGCCCAGGGCCCTCCATCCCGGTGCCACCTTTCCCTGCCCACAGGTCATCCTCTCCAAGCCTTTCTCAGCCGTCACCTTCGCCCCTGGCTTCCTCCCACCAGGGCTCCAGCCCACACCAACTTGCACCAGTTATTTTTAGTGGGAAGAGCACTTTGTTTGTTACCCTCATTGCTTCTAATGGGTTCTTTCCTGCTCAACTAGATCGCAGGTTGCTCAAGGCCAAAGACCATGACTTCTAGTTCTTTTGTTTCTGCTGCTGTAGGAAGCCCAGTGGTAGGCATTGCCAGACTCAGTAATTATGTAATCGCTTGGATAACTAAGACAACGATTGGTTGACTGACTAAGTAGTGGTCATCAATGCAATAACATGAATGAATTTTGCCCCTTACCCGTCCAAGAATCTGTGAGTTGGAAGACGTCTGAGAGCCCATTTTTCTAGTCACCTTGGCTAATGCTATCACCCAAAGTGCGTGTGTCCTTAGGGAAGTTACTTCACTCTGGTTTCCTTGCCTCTGAAATGAAGGTATGAATTTAACAATCTCTGTGGCTCTGTGATCAGTGCTCAAGCTAGTCATCAGGAAGAAAATGACTTAAAATTTCATAATGAGGAGCCATCACAAAGTGTCAGCCTCGCAGACATGCTGTCTACTTTCCCTACTGTCCCTCTGCGAGCGAGAGAGATAGGGAGTTTGCAGCTCCTGAGCCCTGAGCCCTGGAGGGAGTAAGGTGGGCAGGGAGTTTTCTCATGGGCGGACCCCAGGTGAGCAGACACTCTGCCACGCCAGGCAGCATTTTGCCGACACCTGAACACAGGGCAGCCAAGGATCACCCGGAGAAGGGCTGCCAGCCTTCTGGAAGAGCCAGCACCTCCCCCACCTTCCAGTACACCTGTGTACTTGTCTCCAGCTTGGCAAACTTTTACTCATCATTCAAGGCCCCCCCTCAGGGGTTACCCCCCACTGGGAAAACTTCTCTGCTTGCTTCGGGCAGAACTGATCTCCCTTCAGTGGTACCTGCTTCTATTCTATTAGTCATGGGTGAAATTCACTATTAAACAGAATATAAGTTACATTTTCAAATAATACATTCAATATGTTTTCCTTCAACTTTCAGACACCGGTTCAACTTTCAGACGTATTTCTAAATGAAGGAAAGGGATCCAATCGTTAACCTCGTGAAAGAAAAAGTTACAGGGATTGCAGAAGTTTTTCTATGTTTCCAGGCGGTAGTATATTTCTTGTCCTTTTTCACATTAACAATGGGACTCATCGCTTTAGACTTAGAAGGACTTTCTGATAAGGTGTCTAGGGGGTTGAAGAAAATCATATTGAGCATATTATTGGAAAATGTAGTTAATGTTCTGTTTAAAGATAAGTACTATTTAAAATGGCAGTATTTCTGACTTTTCAGACACATTTCACTAATTACTCAACGACGGGTCTGTCTCCATTAAAAATTATACTCCATAACATCTGGCATGGATTTCATTCTTCTTTGACTTTGCAGTCCTTGGCTTGCACCAGCGTAAAGGAGGTAATTACAAGGGTTTGTTGAATGAATAAATGATAAAGTCTGGTAGATTTTACTTGAATCCTACACTGAGGCTGAGCCCAGAGCGGGCTGCCTCCCTCATCCCGGTGTGTTCAGCTCTTTCTCCCTAATCCCTCCAAAAGTCTGACAAGAAGAAATAAGGTGAAGACTAACAGCTTTCTGTCTTTGATATTGAGGAATCCGGCCCTGTATGCAGGCAGAGACCAGAGCAAGACCACTTTCTCACCCGGCTGGGCGGCTGACTGGCCTCGCAGCCTGGGACAAACTGTTTCTGAGCTCCTCTGGGTCTATGCTGAGGGCCCGAGCCCGGAGAAGGGCTGCCCGCTTTTCCAAGTCTCCTCTGTGGGTCTCTGGTGAGACGGCAGGGCCGCTGCTGCACGGAAGCCCTGCAAGAGTGGGAAGGCTTTCCTGGAGTGTGATTGTCTGTTTGGCAACCCTCCGTGTGCCCAGCAGCCCACGCCCCACGAGCGCTCGCCTGTGACGTACTTCGTTTGCATGGATCAAAGGCCCCACAAAGCCAGCCGCCCCTGCAGCTGGGGAGGTGCTGGGGGATGTGGGCGGTGGTGGGCTGACAGCCTCTCCCAGGGGGGAGTTCACCCTGGGGCCTTCAAACAGGGCCCTGGGCCTTCCCCCTTCTGGGAGGGGAGATAGGATGGGGTGAGCCTTGGGCCTGTCACCTCCCCTCTTGCTCTCTCCGTTTCCTCATAGTCCAGTCCTTAGGACATCTCCCCAGGACCACCAGGGAACAGAGCTGACGGTGACACCTGCAGGACCCTCTCGTCATTCCTATCCGACTCAACTCCGAGGTTACGGGTATAGACACAGATTCAGATATTCCTCCGAAAAGCGACTGGAAGAACTACAGCAAAGTGTCAGCAGCGTTGTCATCTCTGGTTTGTGAAATTGTGGCTGATTTTGATCTCTTTATGCCTTTCCCTATTGTCCAAGTCCTACAATACATTAAAGATATAAGATTAGGAAATAAGAGAAATAGTAAAAGTCCATTTTTGATGCCTCTCTTCACCAGCCCTCTTCATCCTTGGCCACACTTCTGGTCAGTGACTCGCTGAATCACTGGGCGTTCTTCACTCCAACACCAGCAGGAGGTAGGGAGTGGGCACTTAGTGCGGTCCAAGTCCCCCGGGGCTCCGCCGGCCAAGCAGGCCTGAGCCGGTGTGGAGCCCAGGAAGCCAATGGGAGCACATCTCCTCGTCCCACTCAGGACCTGACAGTCCCTGCTCACATGCCAGTGCAAGGACCAAGCTGGGGTCTGGGTTTGCTCTGGCAACATGGGACCCCTCCAAACTACAGCTCTGTCCCCGTGATGGAGGAAGAGGCCAGAGTGTGCCCTGCGCCAGGTCTGGCCATGCTGCTAGGCCCACAGAGCCTTTGCAGCCGGCAGGAACACGGACAAAGCTGGTGTGCTGTGGGCACCCTCACCTGGGGCCTGGGAGTCTCTGCGTGTGTGAGTGAGTGAGTCTGATCACAGGAGGGCCCGGGGAGGAGGGTCGGCTACAGGCTTGTCCTGCCTCTCAGGACAGTAGAAAAGTAGGTGAACAAGCCTTCTGGGCCAGGGCCAAGCCGGGCGAGAACTGCGGGGCCGGTGCAGAGGGCGGTCAGCTCCAGACCCACTCGCAGCAAGGTGGCCCTGGGGGCATTTCCTGACCAAGGTTCTCTCTGCAGGGTCGGAAGGTGACCCGCTGGCCGAAAGAGCAGACGGAGTCTCCCAGCGCTGGAAAACTCTCCCCTCCATGCTCGCGTCCCTCTGCTTCCCTCTGGCGCGGTCCTGTCTTCCTCCCTCTAGTTTTCTCTTATTCTCTTCTCTCTGCAGCCCTCCCTGCCTCTCCCGTACCAGACTTTTCTTTCTCTCTCATCCTCTCCTCTCCCCCACCCCTCCTCGTTCACACCCGGTCCCTTCCGGAAGTGGCATCAAGGCCTGTCACCTCGGACGGCCTGGACTGACATGTTGCCCCCAAGCCTGGGCCTTAAGGACCTGGGGCCTGTTGCTTCTGCTGGATGGAGCTTTCTGGAGACAGCGAGTCACCCGTCCCCGGGCTGTGCGCCGCTCGGCTGCCGGCCTGCCGGGCTTAGCTTCAAGGTCACGCCGCACACTCAGCAGAGGGAATGGCAGTCCAGTCTGGACGTGACCTATGACCCGGGCCAGCAAGCCTTTCTCACCCCCCAGCCAAGCCAGGTGCAGACAGCGAACTCGGAAACCCGCGGTCACACTGGCCGCCCTTCAGAGGAGCGCCCCGGGATGTAGCCAATTAGCAGCGCTCGCTCCTGCCTCCCGGCGGACTTCAAATACTCGGAGCCCTCCCCGTCTGGAAGCCGAGCCCTGAAAAAGTCATCATTTTCTTGTTTTCAAAGGAGAAGGGCGAACGGGAGGGTAACACACGTACGCTAATTCACACACACACACACACAAATGAAAGGCGTTTCCATGGAGGGCATCTGCCGGGCTATGTCGAATCCGGGACCTCCAACGCGCACTCTTTCCTCTTGATCCTGCAGGCCGGCCTCCAATTTAGTGCGAGCGGGAACTAAATTTGTGCTAATGTATTGGTTGAACATCGAATTCAAAGAGTCCTTTTTTTTTTTTTTGAACAAAATCCAACTTTTCAACTTAAAAAAAAATAGACCTCATGGAAACGAATTGTTGGAATTTGATCGGAATCGACATCAACTTATTTCTTCAGATGATTAAATTAAGGAGAATGCCAACCTATGGCCTGAATCGATACCAGCCATTCATTTTGGCTAAATAAGTTTTCTTTTTCTGGAAATACTGTGTCCTACAACTGTAAAGGGGGGTGGTCAGGGAAGCGGCGAAGAAAAGCTTTGTCTTTAACGTTTTGTTTGCTGGCTTCAGAAGCACAGGACCCGGGAGAGGGCCTCCTCGTTCCGTGAGACAACAACACACCCTGAGATCCTGACTGCAGCTAGCGGGACGCCTTTTAATAACTGCCTCAAAACGAGACGTGAGCGTCATGGGTTCAGCCGCACACTGTTTTTCTCCAGAATGTGCCGATCGTGGCAGCAGCAAGCACCTCTTTATTGGGCAATAATAAAACTGTTTTTAAGTTCCCTTCCTTTGATAAGCTTAAATTACAAATGGAAATAAGAAGCTGAAATTTTCCCCACAAGCAGATGCCACTCTTCTGGAACAAAATCACCCCCGGGGTTGCTGTGGAGCCCAGCACGGAGCCTCAGTGTTTCCGCTTCCCAATTTGTGATGCGTTGAAAGTGGCTGATTTGTCTCCCAGCCCGCATTTCTGACTGGCTTTTTTAAAGCACTTAACTCCACAGACAGAGGCTGCCTCCCTGCCGTGAGTTGTGTGTTGGTTCCTCTGAGCATCCCTGATTTTCTTCTGGGGAGGAGGAGTGGGGTTTCAGTACTGAGCCTCTCTAGGGGTCCCATTCCCCACCCCACCCCCAGGGAAGCCTGGCTCCCTCCTGCTTTAGGCTGAGAGCAGCTCTGAAGCAGGGAGGCGCCCCAGGACCTTGAGGTCTTTCTCCCCACCCCACCCCCCCACTTTCTGAAAGCAGAAAGGTGCAGAGCAGGAAGGTGGGAAACCGGGGAGAATTCTGCCTGTGGCCGTTGTACCTCAGAAACACCTGGAAACAGGGACAGGGCTAACCCACAACTTTGATCGTCTCTGCTTTAAAGGCAAAAATTGTGAAGTGAATGCCCAAAAAGCAAAGAGAAAAAACAAGAGATACCCAGTTACTGAAAAGGCTTCAAGACTGTAATGTTTACCTGCAGTGTGTCCTCCATTAAAAAAAAAAAAAAGTGCCCTTTGCTCTGAGCTTCTAGCATTCATCTTTTTACTCCTTCCCTTTCTCCTCCTGTCCCTCTTTTCCTCCCAGTCTCTCCCCATCAAGATTTCCTCTTTTATTGATTTCACAGTTTCCGGTCTCTCTCTTCTCCCAGCTCACTCTCGCTCTGTCTATCCCCTCCCTCCCTCCCCCTCTTTCCCTGCTTCCTTCCCTTCCAAAGACCTGCCCAGACCTGGATTATGTTTACAAGCCTCACATTCAGAGTTCTGGAAGCTCTCGCACTGCCGCCTCACCTGGCCTACCTCCCCAGGGTCGCGGGTGCACCGGGAAGCAGCAGGCAGCTTCCCCACCTGTCTTCACGCCTCACCTGGGCCGCTTCCTCAGCTCCGTGCAGCCGGGAGAGACTGACAGCCAAAGCAGTGGTTTCCCTGAAATCTTTCAGGGAGTTTATTTATTTCACAGCAGGAATTATTTATCTAGCCCCGGCTGCCAGAAAATTCTGAGCGTCTAGTCATTTGGAGGTCACCGAGGACTGGGCCAGCCCCCTCCATATTTCTCCGGCTACAGTGAAAGCGGTTCTTGGAGCCGAGTCAGCTGGGGGATATTAACTCGCTATCTCTCTTCTTTGCTAATTCGAGTGCTCCGATGATATATGGCCAGGCACAAACACACTCCCGGCAGCAGTTGCCAGGGAATATTGCTTTTTTGGACTTTGACACCAGCTCCAACTTTGAGAGGAATTTAAGTGATATTTACTACATAGAAATTTCCTCGCTGGAGCTCTGGCTTAGCCCGCTGACAACACGTTAGATTTACCCTGGCATCAACTAGCCTGAGACTCAAACTTAATTAACTTCCCTCGGGGCTTGGTTGCTGCTTTGGAGTTTGGGGCTCAGTGCAGACCTCATGACTGGTACCCATCACCGTGCTTAGGAGCACCTCATAGCAGACGAATGAACCACGAAAAGAACCCTCTCCCTTGCACACTTGTCTGGCTGTTTGCCAGGTTAACTCTGACCCCCTTTAGGGGGAAAAAAAAGTCAGTTTGTCTTTGGACTACTGGTGCCAGACGGTTTTGTGTTTACATTTGAGTCTATATTTAGATTGTATTACTTTGGTTGGGGTTTTAAAAAATATTATAATTGGGGACTAATGTTTTTGGGGAAATTTACACTAACATTTTTGGGGAAATTGACACTTAATCTAAAGAAAAATTATTTCCCTTGCCCTGACCTTTTAACCCCAACTTTTCCCCCCAGTTTTAAGAGTCACTTGAATGCTGAAAATAAATTTTAATTTCATTTATGAGGGAAAAAGTGTGCTTCTATGTATATGTGTACATATATGTATACATGTATATGTATAGGTACAGGTATACACATACATGGGTGTGTATGTGTATGCATTTGACAATGTATATAATGTATGTATACGTATATATATACACACTTGACAACATATACAATGTACGCACAAGTGTATATAGACGCCCTTGACAACATACGCAATGTACACATACGTGTATATATACGCACTTGACAATGTATACAATGTATGACAAGCAACAATTTCAGCGTTCAGGGGTGAGGACTGTTGAGAAGCCAGCTGAGTGATACAATCAGGTAGCGCGAGCCCCACCGGTTGGAGCGCCCCTGATTAGCCAGTTAATGGGAAAAGGCATTGGAAGTCCTGTCTCTTGTCCCAAATGTACTTCATTCTTTTGAGCTTCTAGCCCAGAACCCAAAGACATCCAAAGATCTATCATGGAAGCTCACTGTGCTGTACTCTCACTTTTAAACATTTATTGTGGACTCCAAGCTTGTTAATGAAGATTCACCATTTGCTCCTGGCTAATTCCTCGGTAAAAAATAATCTGATTTTTCAGCGGCCCTTTGTACAAACAGAGTCACAAAGTCACAAAGCTCCCCAGTGGAGGGCCCAGGGCATGAATTGTGCCTTGCTATTTTCTACTTTTTTTTTTTTTAAAGCACCTGAAACCTCCCATCTCCCATTTGGAATGTTCAGAGACTGGAATTCTAGAGGGGAATTTTCTGTTGGAGAAATAATTCTGTTGTATTGGGTTATTACAGGCATCCCGACCGCTTCTCTGCCTCAGCACTTTGCAGATAAATAGGAAAGGCAGTAAAGGTTTACGCTCCCTCCCGGGGACAGCCTTGGAGGAGGCTGGTGCGTGCTCTGATTGTCGTTAGGGGTGTAGAGCACAGATCTCAGTGCTGCGGGCTGGCTGTTGTGACTCGTTCTCCTTGGACTTCCTTAGTTTTCATTCATTGTTCTGGCCATTCCTGGGGCTCTGCTTTATTCTCAGATTTATGTGGCTGCCCATCCATCCCCCAACACCGTCTGCCCCCACCCCTAACCCACTCAGATGAACACCAGCAGGCTTGCTCTCATCCCGGTGACCTAGGGCCTCTGTCTGGTTGGTTTAATATCCTTATGGTACGTCTGTGGGCTATTTCCCACTGTGGACACTTCCTCATTCCAGACATTTGGTAACAAATCGAAGTTGCAGAACCATATTACACGCCACAATCCTCCAATCCCCTTAGCCAATTCGTAATTGACTTTTAAATCATTTAGGTGCAAAAGCAAATAATAACAGCCCCACTGTTCAGTAGCTAATAAATTCTAGCTCATGAAAACGGAGGGAGAAGGCTTGGACCATAAAAATTAAATATTTATATAGATACTATATCCACATAGACATATAAATGCATATACACACACATTTTAGACATCACTATTCATTTTTAATTTCTTATGTGATATTCAATAAGAAGAGATTTCTAGTGGGGGAAAAAAGTGAAAGGAAGATTTATCACTTCCAAATTAATAAAAGAAAACACCCCTGTAATAGCATCCTTCCCCCCTCCCCCGCCCAAGTAAAGGAAAAAAAAAAGGATACACAAATATTGAATTGACAAAATTATCTTTTCTCCATTGTGAGAAAGGTGAGTTCATATCCATAAAGAATGTGGAGCTCCCTCAGTTGAAGGATACTCTATAAATACAAAGCATCATTATAATTTATTATTGAACAGAGTCAATTTTTTCATCCAAGCCATTTTTCAAACCTCTCATAGCACAGGCCTGTCTGATGGGGGCTCTGACACGGAGCCAAAACACCTCTCCTAGACACGGAGAGGACATCAATCAGTTTAATGGGAAGGCTCCTCCAAGTCAGCCTCCAGTCGCCCGACAGGACTGCTGGAGTCACCTGCCTGTGGTTCAGCGCAGCGACTTACACTCTGAGCCCACATCCCCCGGCCCAGTCCTGGGGAGGGACTGGTCTTCCCACCCTGGCCACCTTCCTCCCAAGAAGGGAAACTGAGGCTAGGCAAGCTCGTTTTTCTCTTTCCACTGCCATTGCCAGACCTGCCTTCTGCTAAATTGTAACCAGCCCATCTACAGGGCGGAACACCTCTGTTCCCAATGAACCGGTCGCTCCTAGGCAGAAGTCCTCCAGCTAGCTGATGGGTTGTAGATGAAGGGAATAGGGAAATACAGTGTTGACTTTCCTTCCAAGCAGTGGGAGGAAGAACTACAGTCCCACGTACAGAAAAGAAGCAAGCTGCAATCAAAAACAGGAGTTCCTAAAACAGAAAAATTTGATCTGGTTTTGAAATAAATCTTGTAGAAAGTTTGGCAAGTGAGATTGATGCATTTTGTGGGACTGAGTCCATTTAACATGCTGGCCCCAAACCAGAGCATGAATGAGAAAGTTAAAATTACCCCCAACCCCCCAGACACAATCTCTGCTAACATTTTGCTGTATTTTCCTCCAATGTTTATTCGAATTTTTCTTTTTCAAGATTGGGACTGTATCCTTAGGGGTTTTGTTATCTGTTTTTTACTTAGGACTACCTATTTTGGGACTGTTTTTAGGTATCGTTATGTATAATTACTTAGCACACCCCCCATATTGTGACAATATGGGTTATTATTGATTTTTGAGTATTACAGTGTTGCAATAAATATCCTTGAAAATAGATACTTTTATCCATCTGATTATTTCTTAAGAAATAAATGAAGACACGCGGAAATGTGCAACCGAAGGGAATAAATATTTTTGAGACTCTTTCAGCTTAGGGCTGGATTACTTTCCAGAAAGCCAGGGCTAGCGTTCACTCAGCAATTCTTGAGAGACTCTAATTCATTTACGCTTGCCAATGCTGTGTATTATCATTAAATAAAACCCGAAATGACCTACACAGTATATATAAAACCAAATCTAGTTTAAAAATCTGCATTTCCTCGATTATTAGGGATGTTGAGCATTTTTGTGTGTATTTTCTTCACCATATCTGTTTACTGTTTTATGAATTGTGTGGCAATGACCTTTGCATATTACTCTATTTTTGGACGTGCCTTCTTAAGAAGTGATTTCTAAAATCGTATTACTTTTCGCATCGTATGTTTTGTGAGTATTGTCCCACTTTGTCATCTACCTTTCACCTGGTGTCTCTGACACATAAAAATAGAAATTTAACCCTAGTCAAATATTTTGCTTTTACTTATCTGCTTAGAAAATATTTCCTCATTTTGAGATCAAATGTATATTCACTTATATGTTCTTGAAGGTACTGTTTTCAGTGATGTTCCGAAAAACATTCACAATGAAAAATTAAGCAATGTCTTTGGCGGCAGCCCAGGTTGATGGATTCTATCTGTTGCTAAATGTGTTTGTCTACACTGACACACACAGTGTGAGCACATCGGGAAAGCAAGTCCAACAGAATTGACTTTTTCTATTTAAATGCAGCAAAATTAACAAGGCACAGTTGTGGGTTTTCTCAAGGGGACAATGACAACATAGGTGAGGTCATTTTCGTAGAGCCAGGTCAGGCATGGTGTCATACTACTTTTGTTCGGATTTTGCCAACACTAAATTCGGGTCCCCCTGCAGCTTATTTAACTTACCAGTTTCTTGCAAGAAAGAAAACTCAAAGGTACAGAGACCTCCGTAGGAAATGCTGACTGTACTGCACGGCTGCCTATCTCGTGTCCGATCAAGCCCCCCTGCTTGTCTGGCGTGGTGGTTCCGTGGCCTAGTGACTTCATGTCTTGGAGAGGGAACCTTTCTGCCTGGTCTCTGTCCTGCATATGCTGTGTCTGGGAGCATCTGTGCTTTACCTCAATCTGCCTCACCAATAGGGCTTCTGGACACTGTTTTTGAAAACAGGTGTGGTTGTTTCTTACCTGGCTCTCAGGGTCAGAGAACAGATGTGAGACTCACTTAGCCATACTCACACCCAGCGGCTCACAGGACTGCCCAGCTCCCTGACTCCCTCACCCCCCACGGCAGCCTTGAGGATGAGGCATGATCATGATCTCCATTGTAAAAAAAAAAAACAATAATAAGGAAGGAACTAGGCAGACTGAGTTCACACAGCTGGTGTGTCCACCAGTCAGCCCTGGGCCTCTTCTCCTCTGCCATGTGCAAATTCACGTTCTCTCTGTGAGCCCGTGCCCAGTGGCCACAGTGGAACCCCCCCCACCCCACTACCCAAACATTCCTGACTAGAGACTGACCAGACTTTGCGGACTCTCGCGGTGGAGGGCCACTCCCTGCTCTGTGTAGCAGCCCCTTGCTCCGTTCCTGGGTGGTTTTCGTTCTTACCAGCCTCCCCACAGAGTCTAGCTGCGTCCTTGGAAGTAACGAGTACGTCCTTTCTCCTTCTTGCTGGTGCCTCACAGAGCTGAAGACTGTTCTTGGCCCATACGCCTTTGGTCTTCTGTGCCCTTTTCATCTTACACTTGTCTTGGTGGGGGTTGGGGGGCTCTGCCTACTATGCAAACCCCTCTAGCCCCACCCCAGCAAATGAAATTAAGCTATGAGAACCCAAGGTACCCCGCTACCTCTCCTTGAATGTTTCTCTCTGATTTTGCTTGCAAGATAAGTCTGCCTAAATAGAGATCAATGGAGACAGCGAATACTGAATACCCTTCACTGCTCTCCTTGCCTTCTCCCGGGTTCTGAGTCTGGGGGTGGAACCCCCCCCCCCAGGGGGAGACAGTCTCAAGCAAGTTACTG
Organism: Mustela nivalis; assembly: GCF_964662115.1. Taxonomy (NCBI): domain Eukaryota; kingdom Metazoa; phylum Chordata; class Mammalia; order Carnivora; family Mustelidae; genus Mustela; species Mustela nivalis. The sequence continues at coordinate 5,010,190 of NC_139035.1, read as the reverse complement.
CCTGAGCCTTTAAAGTCAGATTTTAATCTCCTTTCCCTCCACCCACCTACCAGCACAGTCAACGTGCTGAGACACCTGCTTGGGTGGGGGTGGGAGGCAGTGGCTGTGGGGCGGAGGGTGGCAGAGGCACCCTTGTTGGGTGTGTGGGGAGGAAAAGTCTGCTCCTGTCTATAGAATGTAACTAGATCTCAGAGAGATCTTTTTAGGTAACAGCGACCAGGCACAAGAAAGATGCTTAGCGAGAGATAGCAGCTCTACCTTGGAAAAATGTCCCAGGTCCTTGTAGGAAACGTACATGGACAAACGGACTCTTGTCATATTGTAAGCAAGGGCACCATCAGGGACTACCGCACTGATGTCAAAAGAAACTTCTAGGAGCCACCTTGATGAGGGTCCCATTGGCAGTGACAGAGTCTGTGAAATGTCAGTAAGAGACAACTACAAGATCAAGACACGTAAGTAGGCTAACGTGCGTACAGACGTCCTGACTCTAAAAGCAACCGACACATTTATGGCTCGCCTTTGGAGGATGCCAGGGAACGCAACCATTCCTTACTTTTTTACTGAAAAAAACAAAACAAAACAAAACAACAACAACAAAAACAAAAAAACACCAAAACCCCCCAAAACCAACCCCCCCCAAACCAAAAGCCTCCTTTTTGTTATAAACTATACCAAACATACATTAAAGCAGAATGGTGGAATGAACTCTGTGCACCTGTTACTCTCAAGTCAACGGGGACCAGCCCACAGCACTCCCGCATGCCCATCTTCCCCCTTCCCAGGATTATGTGGACCCAAAGCACAAGCATTACATCTGTCATGTCATCTAACGATAACCAGTCACTGTACATAGGGGAAGGAACCAAGCATTTACCCTGGCTGTTTATCAGGAGCAGCAAATAGTATGTCTTTATAACAATATTCCAGATATTTCAAGTATATGAAAGAAGAGCTGACCCCCACTGAAATAGCTGCTCTGGACAGTGACCATCCGTGGTCCTAGCATCACCCAAAGCAAGACCCCGGGACAGCCTGAGCTTCCCAATGAACACACACTGAAGCGCTCTCCCTCCATCATCAGATTGGAATGTGGCCAGACCTCTAGACCAGCATCCGGACCTCAGCCCGAGGCACAGGGCTCAGGACACCACAGGTGGGGGGAAGGGAATGTGACCAGGGCGATTCAAGCAACCTGGCTTCCTCAGCACATACGGCTCAAGGAAGGGAAGGGGTGAGGAGCTCTCAGTACGAGAGAGACTAAGCAACACCCAAGCCAGTTGGCTCCTAATTCAAACCAATGGAAACGTTTACAAAAAGAGAGAGCTAGTGGGAGAAGTGTAAACACGGAGCAGGGTTTGACGATATTAAGGAATCAGTGTACGTTGTATAAGGATGACGGTATTGCGCTTATGTTTTTAAAAAGGTCCCTATTTTTTAGAGATACACCTTGAAACGTAAACGTGGTGTCGATTTTATGGTTTTCCCTGCTTTTACACACATTTAAAACAGAAGGAGTCGCTCTCTTGCTCCTTCAGAAGCCAAGAGTTGGTTAGAAGTGAGGCCTCGAGGGTCACTGCAGCAGCCGCAGGTTCTCGGAGATTCTAATGAGCTGCGGAGGGTGGGGGCAGGGTCTGGGCTTCTCCTGCGCCCCCGCCCCGCCGCTCCCTCCCCTGCAGCTCTCTCTGCCCTGCCCTGCCCTGCCGAGCCAGGGGGACCATCCTCTCGGAGAGACGGGCCCTGCTCAGCAATCACTTGCTCTCAATTCCTTTCCTTATCTGTGAAACGGGAGCAATAAACGGAGCGTGCAGGGCTGTCACGAGGATAAAAGGGCAGAACGCCTGCGAGGCTCTCCAGCCAGAAGTAACAACTCGCAGGGACAACGCGGGCTCCCCTGCACTCAGGGCTGATTGGCGGTTGGATTCCAAGGGCTTCGGATGACGGATGACGCATCAGCATCAGCGCACTTAGTTAATTCTTGCAAACCCCTAGAGCGGCACCCGGCCGTGGCCCTCCTCTCCCCCAGTGGGGACAGCCAAGAAGAGACGTAAATGTGCCCTTTTGGTTGCAGTCTTTGCTCTTACTGCGCCGAGAGCGTTTGTCACCCTGTTGGAAGTGGAGGGACAACGGGGAACCCCTGCTCTGGAAATAGCTTCAGACTGAGGCCTACGGGTGTCTAAGAGGTCTCTGTTAAAATAGAATTTACCCTGGGCGCCTGGGTGGCTCAGTGGGTTAAGCCTCTGCCTTCCGCTCAGGTCATGATCTCAGGGTCCTGGGATCGAGTCCCACATCTGGCGCTCTGCTCAGCGGGGAGCCTGTTTCCCTCTCTCTCTCTCTCTGCCTGCCCCTCCATCTGCTTGTGATTTCTCTCTGTCAAATAATAAAATCTTAAAAAAAAAATAGAAATTACCATGAGAGGTGGCGCAGGAAGCACCGCGAATGCCTTAATATGGGATTGTTGACTAGAGTCCCCCCCCTCCTGTATCAGGACCCTGAGAAATAGGACCCATCAGACCAGGTATTGAGGATGAAAGCCCGTGACCTTGGCGGTTTTACCTGGGGCCTGCCCCTACCTCGAATGATCAGTGCCGTTGACTGCAAACGAAGCTGGCTTCCTCTTTAACAGGCCCCAGGGGTGCGGGGGAGGCCCCCAGTGGATGTGCCCTCTGTGGGGTTCCAGCAGTTTCCCTGAAGATCTTCCTTACGGGCTGGTCCCACCCACTCAGACTCTTCCAAACCGGCTCTTGTGACTGCTGATGACTTCTTGGTTCAAAGATCAGGGGCAGGGTGCCTGGTGGGCTCAGCGGGTTGGGTGTCTGCCTCTGCCTGCTACTCTCCCTGCTTGTGCTTGCTTTCTCTCTGCCCTGTCAGATAAACAAATAAAATCTTTTTTTTAAGATTTTATTTATTTATTTGACACATACATGGGGCGGGGGGGAACACAAGCAGGGGAAGCAGGCGAGGGAGAAGCAGGCTTCCCGCGGAGCAAGGAGCCCGATGTGGGGCTCGATCCCAGGACCCTGAGATTACAACCAGAGCTAAAGGCTGAGGTTTAACCCACTGAGCCACCCAGGTGCCCCATGCCCAGGGTTGTTGTAACATGAGTTGATGTATGTGAAATGTATCAAATGGCCCAAATCCTACTAAGTAACCAGAGTTAGGTTAGTATAATGTCCACAACGGTCAGAAATTGGAAACTTCTATCACAGGATAAATGAAGACAGCATGATACAAAATGTATGTGGTGTGATTCCAGTTTTTTTTTTGTTTTGCTTTGTTTTCATTTTTTAAAAGATTTTTATTTATGTATGTAACAGAAAGAGAGAGAGCGATCGAGCACAAGCAGGGGGAGCAGAAGAGGGAGAAGCAGCCTCCCCACTGAGCAGGGAGCCCGATGTGGGGCTAGATCCCGGGACCCTGGAATTGTGACCCGAGCCAAAGGCAGACGCTCAACTGACTGAGCCACCCAGGCATCCCACCAGTTTTGTTTCTAAAGTACACACTGTTTTGGATGAATATTAGAAGAAAATACCACAGGGGCATCTAGGTGGCTCATTTGGTTAGACATCTGCCTTCGGCTCGAGTCATGATCTCAAGATCCTGGGGTCGAGCCTCGTGTCGGGCTCCCTGCTCGGAGGGGAGCCTGCTTCTCCCTCTCCCCTCATCTGTGCACGTCCTCACTCTGTCTCTGTCACACACACTCTCGCTCTCTCTCTCAAATAAATAAAATCTTTTTTAAAAAATGAAGAAGAAAATACCACACAAGATTAGGTGATTTCTGGACAGGAGGGTTATGGGTGATTTAAATTTCTTACATTTTTGAATGCTGCACACCTTCTAGGTAACCAGTCCTTCTTCATAAGTGAAAAAGCCCCATTTTTAGTGCCCTGTTTTGGAAAGGGATAATAATATGCTTAAGAAGGTAGTGAGATCCTGGTCACTAAACTGCCCCCTCACTAAAAATATCCATGTCTATATGGGTCCTGGTCAGGTGGATTACTTAGCTTAATCCCAAGCCCGCAAAGACGCCAGTGCATACGCCTAACGACTGGAAGGGGACAGGTGACAGCGGCCGCTGCCCCGCAGAGCGGGATGGGGGGGGACGGCTTGTTCGCGTCTTTCCTCTTTTCTGTTCTTTTAAAAATGTCCAAATTAAATGTGCATGACTTTGAACATGGAAGGGGACGTTAACTGGAATAAAAACCAAAAAGAAATCAAAAGAAAAGGCCAGTCTGCCTTAGCTCAAAGGCCCCCAGAGGCCTGCGGCTCTAGTCACCATGACCGTGCTTCCGTGACCACAAGACGGTGGCAATTACATCACATGACATCCTCCTCCATCCGCCGCACCGTGCAGCCTGACGGTGGCCGTAGCCCCCACCTTCAGACAAACCACCTCAGAGTTCCGGTTTGTCTTTGCGTCCCGTGGCAAAGCCTCCTCACTGTGCGGCTTCAGCCTCTCACACTCTGGTCACACAACTTTCCGCTTACGTTCCCTGTCCACTTGGCCAGGGCTGCCTCCGTGGGGCCTCCCTCACCCCTGCCCTGTCCATGCCTCAACTGCCCCCGAGGCCCCAGCAGGTCCCACCCATCAGCCAAGGTCACTTTACCAGGTGCACAGAGCGGCTCCTTTCCTACACCAAACCCTCACGCCCATGTTCTCTGCTGCTTCCTGACCCAAGTCTTGCCTCCCCATGTAGGGTAAGCTTCTTGAGTGTGGAGGCACATTTTCTATGTCTCTTTTGTCTCCCATGTCCGCAGGGTCAGCAGAGGCCAGGACCCATCTGGGCAGACCCGGCTCTGAGAAGGCAGTGGGCCCGCAGATGGAAGGCGATGTGTCAGGGTAGCCCTGCGGTTAAGACATAGTCCTGCCCCAGAGTCCGCTCTCCTCTGACCAGGGTAGAGCTCCTCAGCACGTGCCCCATGGAGAGGGACCAGAAAGTTCTCAGTGGATGCGCACAGAAGAAAGCAGCTTTGGGAAGTGCAAAGGCAGCAGAGGAGTGTTCATCAGGCCGGAGAAAGAGGGGATGCTCGTGTTCGCCACACAGAGAAGAGCTTGGCAGCTGTGAGTGCTCCTGGCGCCCCCTCCCAGAGGTCACCCCCGCCCCCCCACAGGCCTGTCTGTCTCAACCAGCCAAGGAGCCACCATGAGGCCGCTCTCAGCTCCCAGAGCTCCGTGTAGGGCACCTCAGACTGTGGGCTCTGAGGCAGGTGAACAGGGGTGACTCCGGACACCCTTTCTGGTGATTTTAAAGAAAATAAAGATTTATTTTAAAGGATGGCTTGGGTAGGACCAAATTTTAGATCGTTTACCTCTTTGAGCCACCCCACCTTAAATCAAACGGGAAGGCACATTCCACATAAAATATACAGCTATTTCACTACAAAACGATGTAATGTTTTTATACGTTTGATTTAGAAATCATTTGGTTGTAAATAATTCATTTGGTTTGTAATAGGCTATGATTTCTTGGTGTTCTTGGGAATTTTTGTCTTGTGACTCTAACTTCTAGCTTGTTTTCACGGGTAAGATTTATGTGACTCTGAAGGCAACACTCAGGCTGACAGACGGCACCACTACAGTGTTGCCTGGAACTCGGCGTCTTGTGTATTATTGGTTCTCAACCACAACCGAAAGGACGTCTTGCAAGAAAATTGCTATGTAGACTAGAATATAAAACTTGAAAACAACTTGCTCTATTAAAAAAATTAAAACAAGGGCGCCTGAGTGGCTCAGTGGGTTAGGGCCTCTGCCTTTGGCTCAGGTCATGACCCCTGGGATCGAGCCCTGCATCGGGCTCTCTGCTCAGCAAGGAGTCGGCTGCTCCCTCTCTCTCTGCCTGCCTCTCTGCCTACTTGTGATCTGTCTGTCAAGTAAATAAAATCTTTAAAAAAAATTTTTTTTAATTGTGTCAAAGCTATGCCCATACTAAAATCCTGTTCTCTCCTTTGCTTCCCAAAATCTTTCTTGATGGGGGAGAAATTTGGAAGTAGGGTAAGAGTGGAATTTCGTAAGCACGAGGGGAACACACACATTAGTGCCATCCTTGTCGGGTGGGGGTTGAAGGAACAATCCAGAATTACTGCTCTGATCCTCTCGGGCGGATGTCTTCTTTCTTTTCAAACCCGTGCAGTTCTGGAGGATAGATGCGCTCAGTTCCAACGCAATTTAGTGCGGAGCCCTCCCCCACCCCCAGCTTGAGAAGGAACTTGCTGGGTTGACTGGTATCTGTATTCCAGGCGGAGCCACGTTCCAAACGGGACCCTCGTCCCACGTCTCCTGGGAAAGCAGTGCAGATGGCGGGATCCTTGCTTCGTTTAGTCCCGTGAGGGTGTCAGGAGTTGTGTTACCAGGGACCAGGGCAGGTGGGGCTGGGGCTGAGAAGGACCCCAGGCCTCGGGGGAGCTGGGTTTCGGGCCTTCTGCCAAGGTGCCTGTCGGTGCCGGTGGCCGGCTGTGCTCCTGCTTAAGCAACCGGCGCCCTCCGTTCCCTGCCTCTCAACCAAGACTTCCTGGGGACTGGCTCATCGCCTACCGGACAACTCCTCGTAGGACACTCCACCGTCTGAACTCCCACAGCAGGAACCCCTCAGTCTGGTGGAAAGTCCCAGAGCAGCTCTGGGCCTCTCCCTGCCCAGCTAGGGACAGCCCTGTCCCCCACCGTTCTGGGATGAAGAGGTCAAAAGGACATGTCCTTCTCACCTTTGGATCCTTTCAGAACCTGTACATTCTCCTTCGTGCTCACAAACTGTTGAGATCCTGCAGATACTAACGGTAAGAAAAGAAGGTGGCTGAGACCTGGCCACGGACAGCCAAGAGGCCACGCGTAGAGTCGAGCTCAGACTTTGGGGTCCTGGAGGGTTTGTTTTGAATCTCACCGTGCCTCCGGGGGGCTGGGGTTGCGCGAGCCTCCCTCCTCTCCCAGTGTCTCTCAAGCACAAGCCCCTTTCTGCCTCCGCCTACGTCCCTCTCCCATCTGTCACCCTCCCCAGAAGCGAAGCCTCTGGTGGCCAGGCCAGGTGCTGACCTTGAAGAGCACGCGGCTGACATCAGACAATGGAGGAAACCCAGCAGCCACAGAGGCGGCCGCCCAGGGAGGCCTGGGCCTCGGGTCTCTGAGCACTTGGGAGGACCTGGAATGACTTTCACTCCTGTCCTCAGGGCCTCGTATCTCCTCCTGTGGAAGAGAGCCTGGAGCTGCCCCAGCCTGAGTAGGGGAGGTGGGGGTGGGGGGGGTTATCCTGAACATGCGGCCACAGTCCATTAGGACAGAGCCCAGGCTTGCTTCAAGGGCATGTGAGGAACTATAGTGTAGGGAGGGAGCGGTCTGAGCGAGCCCTTTTTTCCAGCTCCTGGTTTGGGCCCTTCCTGAACTGCTTAATGTGATCCAGGAACCCCACAGCTGGGCCCACAGAGCAGCTAACCTTCCGGTACCTTGAGCTTATAAAGCACAGTGCCCAGTGCAGAAAATCGAGCCCCTCTCAGGGATTTGGGGCTTAGACCCTGCACACGGCCGCCCGCCGGCTCCCACTCTGCCTGTTCACCAACCTTGGGTATCCTCGTGCCCTTGACACATTCGGGCTAGTTTATGCCCCTGAGGGAGCTGGGTTCCCAGCCCTGGTTCCAGATGTTGGTCCCACTTAACCCTCCGAGACTGCTCAGGGACACGGGCCCTGGGCGCAGCTGGGAGGCGGGGGCTCAGGGAGGCCGCGTCCCCGGCCCCAGGCCCCAGTCAGGAGGTGAAGGAGCTGTTGGGTGCCGTGCAGTAGAGCGGCTGCCTCCGGAGGCGGCTGGGGGCGGGGAGGGCGTCACGGGCCCTGCCGTGAGGACGGCGACACTGGCAGGGATCATGGGAGAGTGTCCCGTGGCACACGCTCTACAGCAGGGCTCCTCGGCTCTGAGTTGGGGACGTTCTGAAGCCCAAACAGGAGAGCGGTTGCCTCTCCCCTCCAGCCCCAGAGTCACCGGAGCCTCAGCCTTTTCCTGTCTGGAGACACGGTTCGCCCCCCGGGCTGGCTCCCGGGACAGCAGGAGGTCTCCCCGAGCAGAGCCCCCGCTCCAGGGCACCCCCAGCAAGTGGCTCGCTGTCCTGCCCTGCGTGTGAGGTGGGGCCTTCGGGGCCAGCTCTGCTGGGCGGTGGCCCGGCCGGCAGCTGACCGTCGAGGCAGAGTTTAGAACGTGCCGTCAGGGGTGGGGCGACAGGGGCCCCGCTTCAGCGGCCACAGCTCTCCTCCTCATTCCTTGTGCTCTGGCACAGAGGCCAGTGGCCCCGTTCTGTCCTCTCCTTATTTCTCTGGGAGCAGCTTGGCCTTTGGGAGACGGATTCCTTCACCTCCAATCGCCAGACAGATGCTGCCGGCCCACCGTGCGCGGCCGGTTTCCCCACTTCCTCACAGGCTGCCGTGGATCACAGAGGATCCCACAGCTCCCCTCAGTCCCAGGGACAGCTGGCCGGCCTCCTGGCTCCCCACAGCCCCCTTCCTGGCTCGGGTGGAGGCCCCGGGGGGTGGGGGTTCTGGAGCATTCGGAGGGCTGGTCCCCCAGGCAGGCCCCACCTTTGCCGCTGGGTGAATACGAGGCAGGCCCGGGGCTGGCTGGTGCCAGGACACCCTGGTCTGGGCAGAGCTGCGGCTGGCCGGCACCGTGAGGGTGCCCACACCTGACCTTGCAGGGTGGCGGCCCCGGAGCCAGCAGCAGCAGCAGCAGGGCGGACAGAGCAGTAGTGACGGCAGCTGGATCTCGGGCCAGGCGTGCACTCCGGAGGCTCAAGGAAGTGGTCTGTGAGCACAGTCGCCTCTCCTGCCTCCCGCGGGCCCTGGGGATCTGCGCCCTGTCTGTCCGTCTCTTGGCAGCTGCAGGGCTGCCTGGCACAGAGGAGGAGAGGCCTGCCAGGCAGGGTTTCCTGGTGACCCTGGGGCCGGGGCGGGGGACATGAAGGAAACCCTCCTCAGTCCCAAGTTCCCAACCCCCTTTTGGTGAGTTTGGCTCATCTTAACTATTCCCCATCATATGGATTTTGCTTTCTGCCTCCCTTGGGCTGAGCCCTGGAGACCAGACCCACCGTAGGGTGGGGGTGGGGGTGGGGGTGAGGAAAGAAGCTGAGGTTGAACAACCAGGTCATTAACCAAAAAGGAAGTAACCTGAGGGCTGGGGTGGGGAGGGGTACAATTTGTTGTTGGCGCCTTCCAGAAAACTGCCCCCCAATACACACTGCCCCCCGGGGCCCTTCAAGGACACACCCTCACGCTCCGAGGGCAGATGGTCCCCCTCTGCTGCTCCTAGGAGACAGCGGCAGAAGTATTGCCAAGCCAAAGAAACGAGCAACATGGAAAAGTTGGTAGAAAGAAAACATGTTTTCATCACAGCAAAATCAAGAAACTGGTTTGGTTCTTACACCAGCCCCCTCATTTTTCATATGAGAAATCAATTCAGAAGGGACACAGGACACCACAGCTGGCGAGAGACAGCTTGGGGAGAGGGCAGGCGCCCTGGTCTTGGAGGCAGAAGTGCTGTGGACCCACAGGCAAGTCACTGACCCTCTCTGAGCCTCAGAGCAGAACAAGGGTGCTCTGACCCTAGAGGCCGGCGGTGGCGTCCAAAGAGATTGCTGCTGTGAAAATACCTTGTAAACTGGAAAATAGGAGTGGGGTGCGTTGGGGTCAGCGGCAGAACCGGGACCAGGGCCCGGATGCCCACGGGCCCTGCCCCTGCACCGTCCAGAACTCCACTCCACTCGAGGGAGGGCGAGCAGCTCAACAGTCTCGCTGCCGATGGCACGCAGCTGTTCCCACGCTAAGGAGGCCAGTGTCTGCTACCACATCCTCTCTCTCTGGCTTGTGGGACCGGCTGCCTGCTCAGAGGGTCAGCACAGAATCGCCCCCTCCTAGCCGGGGGAAGACTCTGACCACCGATGCAGGGCCTCTGCCTTCGTGTGCGGTAGACACCGGGATCCCTGCGGGGGGCAGGCCCAGGCGCGGTACCGCAGGGGGCACGGGCCGCTGCCAGGACCCACCGGCAGCCTTAGCCTGGTGCTTTTGTCCAGAGCTCGGACTGATCACCCCCCTTGCCCGTACTGACCGAACTGGTCACTGGTCTCTCTGGTGAGGGTCTGACGCACCATTCTTCCAATAAAACCGCGTTGAGGGGCTTTTTGTGACCAGGCAGCAAGGCTGACTGGAGGGAGCGCTGGGCTGAGAGTTAAAAGAGTTAAAAGATGCAGGTCCTGGTCCCACAGGATGACTTTCTAGCTGCGTTCCCTTGAGGCACTCACTCAGCCTCCCCAAACCTCAGTTTCTCCACCTGCCAGATGGGAACGACAATCATTCTTTCCAAGGGTTTAGGATCAGGCACAAAGGGGAGGAGCCGACGAGAAAGCTTTGTAAAGTGGGAACCAGAATACGGCCATGTTACCATGTGTCCCAGCAAAGTCTAAAGATGACATAAAATTAAGACTTATCTTAAAATTAGGGGGGAAAACCACTGTCTGATGAAGCAAATAAAAATTTCCCTTGCTGCCTGTGCATCCATGTTTTTAGGCTACACTCCTGAAGTTTGAGTGGCTCTTAATAAAGACTCAGGAAAGTGAGAAGACGACGGGTCTGAGCATCCCCTGCAGGAGCAGCGGTCCTTGGGCCAAGGGCAGGGGCTCCCTCCACCACCTCAGTGAGCGGCACGTCAAAAGGCAGGGCTGAGGAGCACAGCATGGACGCCACAGGGTTTCGCACCCCACAGCCTACAAAAGACTAATAAAAATCCAGGGCAGGCCTTTTCCCAAGAGGGATGTGTCACTGCAGAATTCAAATGAAAGACCTTGAAGGAAGTTCCTAGAAGGACTGTCCCCCCAGACTCTGTGTGTATAGGGGCGGATTTTGTGTTCCTGGACGCCAGTTTCAAACATCCATGATGCTAAATTAGCTCACCAGTAACCAAAAGAAAAGAGGTTCCACTTTGTCTTTGAAAATATGGATTCAAATGGGCTGACATGTTATCACGGGCTTTTATGTATGCACAGAGGGTTACTGAAACCTCTCCTGGCTGCCTGTGAGCCGGTGACCCTCGGCTCCGTTCACTTCCCTTCTGTGCGCCTGGTTTGGTTGTGGAATTCCACGGAAGTGTGACCCCCCCCACCCCCAACTCAGGGATGAGAGACACAAACTCAGGCTATTCATCTAGAGGCCGCGTTTGCCCAGAACCGCACCGCAGAGACGCAGGGAGGCAAACCCAGAGAGACAAGGAACAGGGGCCCGGGCCCTCTCTGTAAAACGTGCTGTGACTGGGCCCTGGGAGAGAGGCCCTGGGGTTCCCGCCTGTTGCATTTCAGAGGGTCCGAGCCCAGCAGTGGGGGAGCAGGGCTTTGTCGGTGGGAACCCCGGGTGCCCCCCACCCCCGCTTTCCCCACCCCCTCAGGAAAGAACTGGGATGCACCTGTTTCTTCAGTCGCTTCTGAAATGCATGAACCAGGAGACTGAACGCAGGCTCTCCAGGCCTTGGACCTGCTGCTGTGAGGAGGTACGGGGCAGCCGGGCCCTGAGGGGAGGCAGAGCCCGGTCAGCAGCCACTGGCCCCGTCTCCACCCTTCCCGGACCTTCCTGACCTTCCAGCCCAAGTCAAGAAAGCGGCTTGCCCATTCTTGTGTCCCTCCCGGCCCAGAGACCTGGGATCGAGCCCCGCATTGGGCTCTGCTTGGCAGGGAGCCTGCTTCCTCCTCTCTTTCTGCCTGCCTCTGTCTACTTGTGAACTCTGTCTGTCAAATAAATAAATAAAATCTTAAAAAAAAATTATTACTTTGTGAAATTACTTTGTCACATCTGAAATAGCATATGTCGTGCTATACCTATAACTTCTGAAATCTTTGCATGGCCCTTTCTTCCTTTTGAACGACATTTCGCCCTCTCGCCCTCTATCCCAATGGATTTTTGTCTGTTTATTATCAACAGACAAGACCAGGCCTTGGCGAGCACGTGGGACCCCAGAACACAGTGTGGGGCTCCCTCTAAACACAGACCCCCTCAGGACCCAGCAAATCTTCCTCCAGCGACACACCCAGGGGTACCGGGAGCAGAGTCCAGAACAGGTCATTGCCTGCCTGTGTTCCCAATCGTGAGAGTCACGCTTGCCCAAAGGCGGCCCAAAGCCACCCTTCCACCGAATGCATGGCTAAGCCAACACGGGCCACTGGCGCAGGCGCAGATGACCCAGCCCTAAAGGGACCCAGGCGATGGTGTGGATGATCGAAGGGACAGGATATTCCGCGAAGTGAAATCAGCCAGGTGCACAAGGACCCGTGTTTTGTATTTGCACTTGCAGAGGTACCCAGAGGAGTCCAATTCATCGAGGCGGAAGGTGGAGCGGTGGTCGCCGGGGGCCGGGGAGGGGGCCAGCACAGAGCTTCAGTTTTGCAAGATGAAAAGAGCTCGGAAGCTGGGTGGTGATGGTGGTTGCACAGCCTTATACACGTGCTTGGTGCCACGGAGCGCACACTTGAACGTGATCAAGGTGGTAACTTCCGTGTGCTTTTTTACCACAATAAAAACACGGGAGGGGGACGTTAAAATTATAGTTTGCTCTTTGCTATTACAATTGTGTTAGGCGTGAGGGCTGTCTTGGGAGTACTCCCCAAGCTCAGGACGTGCATTTGGGAGGGAAGGTGGTGAGCGAGGTTAGGAGTCCAGGCGGGCTGCTTGCCCAGCCGTGCAGGAAAAGGTTTAACCCTTGCAGCGCCAGGTAAAGTGGAGACCTTGCCTCTCTCTGTGACTTTATTATTCCCCAGTTGGTCATCACTTACTGTTGTGGGTCCCACATTTTCCACTGCTTTCAGAGAAAAAAAGTAAGCAATAGCTTACAAAACTTCGAAGCTTATGTGCGCACAGAGAGAGAGAAAGAGAAAAAAAAGAGAGAGAAAACAACATGTTGGTGAGGTCTGTGAAGCCTCTTCCTAACAAGGAGGGGAATTTTCCTCTCCAGCGTAGGCTGTTGTCTTCGGTTTCAAATCACAAACAACCTCCCAGCCAGGGTGAGCCCCGGGTGGGGGACACCCTGTTCTCCCAACGCTCCTGCTTGAGCTAACAGGCTCCCCTAGTAGGAGGTGAGAAACCTGTCAGATCCATGTCAAAGGGACCCCTCCGGTGGGTGGGTGTCCAGGGATGCCCGGGAGGGTGTCAGCACTGAGAAGAGTGCCCCGAAGTTACAGAAGGCTGCATTCCCGGGGTGCCCCAGGTCTACCGGCGGCGCGAAGGAAGGAGTTGCGGGGGATGTTCGGGAGTCCATATACATCATTCCCCTCCTGGGCAGGTAGAAATGATTCCACTGTCCCCCTCGAACCTTGCCTGCCTCCCCTCCACCCTCCTGTTCAAGCACGAGAAACAGCTGTTACTTGGTTGAGCCCTCTCTCAGGGTCAAGGGCACCGTGGGTTGCATCACAGCAGTCATGTGAGATAGCTGTTATTGTGCCCATTTCACAGACAGACATGCTAAGGTTTAGAGAGGATAGGTCAGTTGTCCAAGGTCACACAGCTGGAGTGCGGCAGAGCAGAGATTGGAACGGGCCCGTCTGCCTTCAGAGCTCAGACTTGTCATCAAGTTACTGTTTTTTTTTGTTTTTTGTTTTTTGTTTTTGCAAATTCTCTTCCCTCCTTTCCTTATTCCCTTCCACAGATTTCTATTCCCATTTTCCCCCTTAGGGCAGTAGGTCTGGTGGAAACGGTGCCAGCAGGGAGTGGGTAGAAGTTTGACAGGTAAGGGTAGGGACAACCAGGCTCCTGACAGGAATGTCGCTGTTTCGCCGGCCACCTTTTCCAGGATAGCCGAATTCTGGGGCTGAAAGGAGACTCATTAATTATCTCTGCCCAAAGCTTCCATAGCATGCAGAAGAAAACAGGATCAGAGACTCAAGTGAAAGGCTTAAGGTCACAGGCTGGGTAGTGGCAAAGCCCAGACCCAGGAGCTGGCCACCGAATGCCAAGACTCTGTTCTAGAGGCCTTCTCTGTGGATGGCTGTCTGCTAGGTTTACTTGTCCGGAATCAATAACTCATCCAGGCAGCACTTACTGGGCGCTTATCCCGGCCCGGCCTAGATCAGAATACCCCTCCACAGGCCTAGGACCCGTGTTGGGTTCTGATTTTGTTGGATCTGTGTCTGCTGGTACAGCCTCGGGAACCCTGGACATTCTCTCTGGGGCTCAGCTCTGCGGGCCGGGGGGGGGGGTTGCAAAACGAGGACACAGGTTAGGGCTCCCACGGGTTAGCTGGGCTGGGTTTCCCCAGAGTTATTAGGGGAGCAGGGCAAGCGAGGAGATAGCACGGTCAGAGGGAGGGGTGGGGCGCTACATAAACACGCTTTCTGAAGAATGAATTGCTGGGTTTCTTGTGTATGCTAGCCATCAAGCCAGAAGCCCTGGAGACCAGGGCAGCAGAGCCTCTGCCAAAAAATTAGGGATTAATTTTATCTTTTTTTTTTTTAAATATTTTATGTATTTATTTGACAGACAGAGATCACAAGTAGGCAGAGAGGCAGGCAGAGAGAGAGGAGGAAGCAGGCTCCCCGCTGAGCAGAGAGCCCGATGCGGGGCTCCATCCCAGGACCCTGGGACCATGACCTGAGCCGAAGGCAGAGGCTTTAACCCACTGAGCCACCCAGGTGCCCCCGGGGTTGATTTTATCTTTTCTGAAAGAGCCAGATGTTCTCCTTCTGCGGGGCAATGGCCAGGTACTGTACTTGGAATATGCTAGAGACTGTTGGATTGGCTGAAGGAAACACCAGAGAGCGCACGGGGCTGCGGTTCACCCCCCCGGGATCCGGGAGTCCTTTCCTCATCCCGCTAGCTTCTCAAGCTGGGAGGGTCGGAGGAGCAAATAGGCGGGAGGCGTGGTGGGAAAGCAGCACTCACAGGTGTGCTGGGCTCTGGCGTGGTCCTAGTTCTATCTTGCACTGTGGCTCTGTTTTGCCCACTTCCCTGGATTGTTATATAAGGACCAGATAAGATCATGAATCACAGGGCGCCTGGGTGACTCAGTGGGTTAAAGCCTCTGCCTTCGGCTCAGGTCATGATCTCAGGGTCCTGGGATCGAGCCCCCGCATCGGGCTCTCTGCTCAGCGGGGAGCCTGCTTCCCTCTCTCTCTGCCTGCCTCTCTGCCTACTGTGATCTCTGCCAAATAAATAAATAAAATCTTTAAAAAAAAAAGATCATGAATTACGTGGTCCTCGGAGGACAGGAGCTTTGCCCTGCATTTTGTATCTCCAGGCAGAGGGAAATGTTTATTAACGCAATGGGTGTTGGGTGTGAAAGTCTCATCAAAAATCAAATGCGAGGGGCAAGGCAATGATCATATCGGATCCTGTACTCTTCGGATTCTGGGGCTAGGAAAAGGATTAGAGACTCATTCCAGGGCCTTATCCTAGAGCAAAGAAGTCGAGTTCAGAGAAGGGGAACAGCTTGCCCGCTCGGTTCTTGGGTCCCTGCATAGTGTGCGGGACCCTCCATTCAGACACAGCGGGAGGGGAGGAGGACTGGGGTCCAGGGGCCCTGAATGAGCTCGTTGGACTTCTCATGCTGTTTTAGAGAGACTTGCAACTTCCAGCCTGAGAAAAAGTTTCCAGCCATAACAGTTAGGATGGCAGGCTCAGAGTGGAATAGTCCCCACTTAGATCCCGGTTGGCTAGTTGCTAGCTGCATGGGCTCTCTGAGCCCAAGTTTCTCCATCTGTAAAATGGGGATCTCAGGGGCTTTTACTTCACAGGGTTTTGAGAGGCGCAGTTGCCATTGGATGGGGTGTGTCCGGCCTGGAGCTCAACACTGGCTATGGGCTCATTACGGATAGAAGTGGGGGCCGTCGTGATACAGACCTATGGGAGGGAGGACAGTTTGCTCCCTGGCGTGTCCTCATCACTTAGTTTCATGTTTGGTACAGAGGAGCTCAATAAATGCTTGTGGAACAAATGACACTATTTAAGTAGTACTTCCGTCCTCATCCCTCGTCAGTAAATTCCAGCCCGGCTGCTGGAGTGATCATGCTGAAAGGTAAGAGGGCATTAACGGTGGCTTTTGCTTGGATCTTACATGGCAAGCATTATGGAATAAGGCAGAAAGTCAACAGGTAGTGAGTTGGTCATTACCAAAGTATTTCTAACCATCAAGATTTCCACCCACCCAAGGCTCTGTTGAGTGATAGCTATGCTGGGAAGAGAGCTTGGACTTGATGGCCTTGAAGTCACCTCCCACTCACTGACTGCTGCGCCCAGCTGGGCCTGCATGTGCGGAAGCAGGACCACAGGAGCCCTGTGTGCCTCCCCCATCCCCTCCCACCCCAGCCTTGGGGTCCACCTGGCTAAGAAGCTGCCTCAATGCAATAGCTCACCACCAAATCCTGAGGTTCATAAGGGTTTGCCTCCTTTTGGGGTTTTGCATCCCAAAGGAGGGAGGGTCTGTCTTTCTCTGTGGAGTAAGGCAGGGAGGAGGAAGAAGGGGTCTGGGAGGTGGCAGCTGGAGGTCGGGGGTGCTGGGCTAAGAGAGAAATCAACCAGGCCAGAGGACACGCGGGGCTTCCTGAGTGGGGCTGAGAGGTGGACCCAGAGTGGGAGGAAGAAAAAGCACAACCGGGGCTACTACCAGGCAAGGCAAGAGTCTAAACAGGGACCGAGCTGGTTGGAAAGTCGAGATGTGGGGGACTGTTTCTAAATGACCTCTCTGCACTTCCTCAGAGTGGCCTTTGCCCCAGAGTGCTGTATCCCCTGTGGTCCTCGGTCACCGTCATAATGCCTGGGAGGACCGATACAATTCTTGGTCTTGACCACCATGACCACCATGACCACCATGACCACCAACGGTCATCAGCTCCATGCTTTGGGAGCCGCCAGGCGGGGTGTGGCGTGTACCGTGTCTCCTGTGAGATCTCGGTCATGGAGTCGAAGAAGCTTCCTGAAGAAGATGGGGAATGAAGTTGGGTCCACGAAGTCCCAAGAGGTGGACCCCTAAGAGCAGGGGCATTTCCACTGCCAAGGGATTAGTCCAAGTAATAACCCTAAGTGGGGACACCAATAAATGCACGGCAGTGCCCGCAGCGGTGCTGTTCATAATGTGTCAAAATGGGAAGCCATCTAAATGCCTGACAATAGGCGGTGGCAGAATAAAATGTGACACTCTCTAGGCACTAAAATTGATGGAGAGAAATATTTAACAGCAGGGAACGATGGCCATGATTTATTGCTCAGTGAAAAACAGTTGCAAAACTGAATGCCTGTATTCAGACCTCGAAGGACAGTCACAGACATACTAATGAGTCTCAGTGGCAAATTTGTAAAAAACGATTTTTGTTTTTGCTTTGTTCTTTTCTGTATTTTCCGAGCTTTCCACAGGAAGTATACTTTGACCTTGTGAACACTAAAAATGCGAAACATATTTTCCTTTAAAGTGTGTGTGCTTTTGGTTCTAAAAGCAGAAAATTAAATCCAACCACTTTTAAATAAGAATAAACAGTGACCCAGCTGACTTCCAGGTCATGTTTTGCTTATTTCTAATTTTCTTTAGTCTTCTGGGGCAGGGGAAATGTTCTTGGTGGTAAATTGCTACTTTAGGAGAAGCGTGAAATAATGACAAGAAGATAGCAAGTGTGGCTGGTATCTGTCTTGGAAACTATCCTGATCTCTCTGAATACCTGTTATCTTGGAACATAGAACTAAAACAAGACATGGGGCTGAGCGAGGGAGCCCGGCATAGCAGAGCCCTGGGCTGGAGGCCAGTCCGGGTTGCAGATCTAGAATCACACCCTCGCAACAGACTTAGAAGCCCCATCTCCATCCATGACCTGACTTCAGATGCAGCATATTGCAGGCTCTGCCCCTGGCTTCAGGACAGCCACCTCCTTTCTCAGCAAGATAGAGATTGGGACCTAGGAGATCATCTACCAAACACAGGTTCTATGATGCAGAAAGGGAAGAGAGATGGGACCAGAAAATCCTTTTTCACCATTTTACCCAGGGCTGTCCTGGCCAGTATTCTACTGAGGACCTGGCCTTTTCTGCTTGGTGCCTAATGGAGACCCTATTGCCGACGGGTGACAGGTGCCAGCAGCTTAGCCTTGGGTGTCCTGGTCTGTGCAGCTTTTTGCCATCCCTCCTGTACTCTAGCCTGTCCTGTAGCCCTTGCCAAAGAGCTGCCTTCCCATCCACCCATCTGTTCACACTTCAGTCTCGCTGTGGTTGGTTGCACCCCAAGACAGATTAGCCGTTGAAGTAACAAGGCTTTGGCATCTTTCTACAGGAATCCGTGTCTTCACAATCCTTCATTCTAGAAAGCTCAGGTCCCCCTGGCTGAGGCCAGGTCAGAGGGCCTTGAGGGGCTAGGGAGGGCGCAGACTTCAGGGTAATTGGGAGACCCACAGAGGTCAGCCGCAGGCACCCATAGTCTCTGGCATTCGCAGAGTTGCACCTCAGGAGCTCCATTTGGGATTTGTACTTTCCTGTTCAGGCATTCGTTTTGTGTGTGTGTGTGTGTGTTTTTGTTTGTTTGTTTTTTTAAACTTATAGTAACAGAAAGCATTCATTACACTACTACTAGGTGTGTAGCTCCATCCAGCCCCTATGACCCAGGGACTCTTCAAGGTAGGTAGAGCTACCTTCATTTTATAAAAGAGAAGATAGTTTGAGGGGTTGAGTTACTCACCTAAAGTCACATAGTTAGGCAGTGCCAAAGCCAGAATTTCAGTGTGGGGCTGATTGCCTCATAAATCTCTCCTCTTTCCACTTCCTAGTGAAACTGACCTCAATCCCACCATCTAGATGGAAATGCAGGTGGAAAAGGAAGGAGTCACTTACCGACGGTGGACACCCAGCATCAAGCAACTGCTTTTCCCTACCTTTTGACTGTCCCCCTTGGGAAGAGCCTTTCCAAAAGCCATGATCATAGGACATCCCTGAAGCCATCATTTCAACTAAAGATGGGAAAGTGATTAGCAATGGATTAATTGCTAGCCTCCTGTGCTGGTCAACTTAAAGGCCAAAATGAATTTTGGCTAGATTGGATTGTCCCTCATAGCCTAACCCATTACTGAGTGATTACAAACAAAAATTATTTCTTCAGTCACTGGGCCTCCACCAGGGGCAGATTTTGCCTGTTGCGGTATTGGCAATGTCTGAAGACATTTTGGGTTGTCACAACTTGGAGGATCTAGTGTGTAGAGGTCCAGGATTCTGCTAAATATCCTACCACGCACAGGACAGCCCCCCACAGCAAAGATCCATCTGACTCCAAATGTCATGGCACAGCAGCTGAGAAACCCTGTTGCAGATGCTTAATTCAAAGGGATACGACGCAACTGGAGCTTAATTCGATATCAGGAAGAGAAGCTATTTTATTCCTGGGCATTTGTTGTGTTCACTGTGGCCAAGGGTGTCCATATCCTGTTCCGCTAGTCAGTGGGCATTGTGTGTCTTTCCCAGTTTGTCTTACCCAAGAGTGGCCCATGGAATTTACTTAGTGTTTCTTTGATTTTTAAAACCAAGAGTGGAAAATTTAACCTCTGGGAGGAAAAGGAACAGAAAATGAAAAATATGTGTAATAATGGAAGATCGTGTACAGATTTTAGTAGTGTGAGTTCTCCTCTATAAGGTTACTTGGCCCCCTGCACACCACCCCTCTGGGCCACAGGTATGTGCAACTTGTAGGAGGAGATCTTGGGTTTGGATCCGGAGGAATGGATTTCACATTCCTAATCTACCAACAACTGATCTTGAACAGATCACCTTCTTTAAGCTTTAGCTTCTCCACCAGTAGGAGGGCGCTCTGCCTGCAGATCCCAGCGAGCTGTGGCTTCCTCACAAAGTAATTTAATAAAAGCACTTGGCAAAACTACGAAGTATGATCTCATTGTTTGCATGAGTTGATCACGCACACACGGAAGACTTCTCTTCATGGGCGTGTGGATATTCTGTACCCTATTTTCTCACGGGATTGCTGGCTCTGTTAGTTTCTCTTGGGTGATTCTCCTATTTCTTATGCCACACTGGAGAGATACTCTCTATAGCATGAAATGAAGCACTGAACTCAACTTATCTTAATCATGTCCCAAAGGACATTACTGCATCGGAGAAGACAGTACCTCCCATTACAAGAAGGCTAGGACCATCAGGCAGACAATATTTATGATACAGCTTTCTGGTTTCCAAGTGACGGAGTCTTGACATCCCTCTATACTTTATTGGTCCTACAGCAGTTCTCCCTACTTTGAGCCAAATTCTCACTGCTCTTTAATTCTTGTCTGATTCTGTCTTTCCTTAACCGACAGGATGCTGGATTTTCACTTTCAAAATCAACACAATTTCAAAGGTTATAAAAAAGTTTAGAAGAGCCCATGCCACCCTTTCCGTACAACTTGAGCTTCTGCTGTGAATTAGAGAAGTGTCCTGTACATGTGTCACTAATGAACTTCCCTCTGATGATCTCAAAGCCCTTGTAGTGATTCTGACACACATGGTTTCTCATAACTGCTCCCTTTTCTTGCCTGTAAAGTCCTGTGATGCAGAGGAGAATTATTTTGAGAACTAATGAGCTATCATTTGTGATGGGCTATGAGTTCCTGAGAATAGAAACTCCTATGACTAAACTCTCCATGAACAGAGCAAATCAGAGAAGAAGAACAGACATCTTTATTGCTCGGGCTGGCCGAATCACTCCGGGTTTTCCCTTTCACATCAGTGAGTGGGCATTGGCCTTGAGGGCGGGCGCCATTTTTGTTTGAAGCTTGGCACCTGTGCTAGCTGCTCCCTGAAGTTGGCCCCCTTCTCCAGCTGTGTGGGTGCCTGAGGAGGCCACCACTGGTGTCTCCCTGGTGCTAGGGGAGGAGCACATGCAGAGGTGGGGCAGAAACTTCCTGATGGGGTCTCTTCTCAAACCCAGAGGTGGAAACTGGGGCACAAGTAGTAGTGAAGGTAGGCTTGGACCCAAGCATTCGACTTCTGATCATTGCTCTTAACCAGGGGTTGGCAAAGCATGGCCCGTGGCCAGATCTGAGTGGCTGCATGTTTTGTAAATAGTTTTACTGGAACATCACCATGCTTGTTGGTTTATAGATGGTCCCTGGGCCCTTTTGTGCTACACCAGCGGAGTGGAGTAGTTGTGAAAAAGACCATATGGCCTATAGAGCCTAAAATGTTTACTACCCGGTCCTTTGGAGAAAAAGTTTGCTAACCACTGCCTAACCACTGGGTTTCATCTGAGGGAGCCCCATGGCAAATACTTAAGGCGTATAGGGAACACAGAGAAACAAATATCAGAATTCCTGCTTCTCAAATCTTTCCATTGGCAAAGCAAAGCATAACGACACGAGAAGTTAATTAATAATACAAGAGTCAGGTGACGACATGAGTCAGCAATCAAGGATAGCACAGTGCGATGATCTTATGAGCTGGCTTTCTGGTATACCAACGCTACAGTCCTGGGCACCAAGCCCAGCCCTTTTCATGCATTACTGGGTTTGTTCCTCACAAAACCCCTGTGAGGTAAATATTAGTATACCCACATCTCACAGGTGACGAGTGCCAAATCCAGAGAGCCTTTATGTGTCCCCAAGACATACTGCTAGAAAGTACTGAAGGCAGAGTTTGAAACCAGCAATGAGGCATCAGAACCCAGGCTCCTCACCCCCCGTGGAGTGGACAGACAGTGAGTGCCTCAGAGGCTGAGGAAGGACGGCTTGACTACAGGCTGGGGTGGGCTGCAAGGGTGGGTCTAAGCAGCACCAAGGGGTGGGGGAGAAGAGTCCGAGAGACCGTCCGCTCCACCCCCATGGAGGAAGACCGTGCGACACACTGTAATGAAATGAGAAATGGTTGCTAACAAAAAGAGAAGAGGAACCATGAGAGTGTATTATTTTCCTCATGAATATCCTTTTACCACATCTTCTTGTACCTTCCGACTCCTAATTCTCACCTCTGACCCCCTCTTTCTCTCACACGCGCACACACACACACACACACAGAGCAGAGAAAATGGAGGTCATCCCCAGTCCCGACCCATACACCTGTGTTGTCAACAAACAGGTCTCACTAGAATGAAAACTTTTTCTTAACTGGAACACATTCATGTACCCTCTCCTTGTAAGTCAAGGCTGGGCCTTCACCCAGTTTCTCAAATGCTCATCGACTGAAGAAAGCTACAGAGAGAAATGACCAATTCCTAGGGATTCTTCCCAGGGAGAAGAGCTTTGAAGCATTTTTTGACTCAGAACAGAAGTAGGACCACCCGGCCTCCCAGCCGAGGCCCCCCAGCAGCTGTGACCTGGAAACGCAACTGTGTGTTCTCCCCTCCCCAGCCGAGGAGACCACGCAGAAGGCGGGAGGGGCCCGCCACGGCTGCTGCCAAGTCCCCTGCTCGATGAGACCCCGGCGACGGCAGAGCCGACACGTCAGAGCTGGGGCAGGGACGAGGAGGCTGGGGAGCCAGTAGGACTATCTAAAATGCAGACCAAGCCCCAGTGCTCGAATTACCGTTCAGACTCATTTCAAGATTGCAGAATGTGCTGGCGATGTTTTTCTAAAGGGCAACCCCGGTGCTCCCGAGATGGGAGGCACCCTCCCTTCTGACATACTTATTCCATTTTCCGGAGGTAGGGAGGGGACAGCGCTGGCTCAGCAGCCCTGTAATCTGCATCTGTAGCACCCATTTCAGCAGGGGCGTGAGAGCCACCTTGCTTGGAAATGAATGTTTATGTCTTAAGCTGGGAGGGTCCTTGCTAATTTCAGGATGCGGATGGCAAAGACCCCTGTGCCTTTCTTGGATGTTCACATGACTCTCCTCCCCCCACTGAGCCCGTCATGGTGAATGGCAATCAGTGTTCAAAGCGAGTAAATTGAGCCATCATGGAAAGAACTTGGGAGACGCCCCCAGTCTCTCTGCCCCAGGACTCACCCTGAGGGTGCGGAGTGAGGGTCCCAGGATTGCAGTGGGAGGCTACTGGGAACACTCACTGGTGTTGGCTGGTTTCCTTGGGTGGGGACATGGTGTTCTGTCCACCAGATCTGTCCTTTTCAACTCCATTCTCCATGTGGCAAACCAACCCCAGCACCCCCGCCCCCGCTCCCACTGAAGTTCATGAGACATGTGAGGCTTTACCCCCACCCAGAAGCGACATGGTTCGTGGCGGGTCGCAGGCTGCCTGGGGTCAAAGCGCAGCTCTGGTGGGTGCTAGCCGCACGCCACTGCCTCAGTTCCCCCCTGCAAAATGAGGACGGTGGTAAAAGTGCCACAAGATCAGATGACCTGATGTATGTGAACGACACACGACGTGAGTTCCTCTCCAGGAGGGTCAGCTGTCCCTGCCGCTTGTGTCACTTTACTAAACCAGTCCGACCCATCCAGCAGCCCCTGGAATGTGAGAGTTAGTGTGCGATTTCTCCAAGTGCAGCAGCCGGGAGTTCCCTCACGGGGATCAGGCATTCAAGGCCCAAGTACATCCAGGATGAACCGAGGCAGGGCTGTGCTCTGAATTTTCTATCACTGATGTTTCTGACGATGAAATAGATTGTTAAAATACACTCTCTTCACTAATAGGAAAATGACTTGAATTTCTTTCGCTTGCTTTAACCTTCTCTCCCCAACTAGATGCACCTAACAGATGTCCCATGACTATGAGTGGTGGGTTTGGTGGCAGGAATCTTCCATCAGTGGGTCACTGTCTTTGTGGTCACCACGGTCCTGGACAATGTCAGCAGAGAAGAAGCCACTGGCCATCCAGACGAAGGCATTTACCTTTCCCTCCTGAAGGGGGTACAAGGCAGGAGGGTGGGGATTCCAGGGGAAAAGACATCACAGAAAACCCTGGAAGGGAAATCCTTCTCAGTCCTAGGACTCAGTCCTGCGCATGCTAGGGAGGTGAAAAACCAAAAGGAGAATCTGGGCATGTCTCTCTTTAAGAAGATTAAGCATGGATTCTATGAAAATTCAACAAGTGAAAATTCAACAAGTAAAAATAGTTAAATTAGAAAATAAATCCTGAGGTGCCTGCGTGGCCTCATCAGTTAAGCGTGTGCCTTCAGCTCAGATCATGATCCTGGGGTCCTGGGATCAAGCCCCGAGTTGGGCTCCCTGCTCAGCGGGGAGGCTGCTTCCCCCCCCTCCCCATCACCCCCACTCATGCTCTCTCTGTTTCTCACATAAATAAATACAATCTTAAAAAAAATAAAAGTAATAAAAACAAATGAAAAAACAGAAAATAAATCTTCACGTTACTAAACAATTCAACAACACTCTCCCAAGTATATTTTCAGCTCATGGAGGTGACCTGTTTGCCACCATCGGGGCCTTCACGGGCAGGCTGAGCTAATAGCATCCAGCCTCCTGAGCTCTCTGTGGTTGTTATTCCAACACGCTGTGCCTATTCCTAGGCACCTAAGACCCAAGTGACCAGCTCAGGAAGCATCATTTACTTACAGCTGGGCAACCTGCCCGGCAACCTGCTGGCCCAGAGGCATGAGAGCCAGAGCAAGAATCCAGAAGTCTTTGGTTCAAGGACTGGCTCTGCCACTTGCTTGCTATGTGACATTCAGCTGGTTTACTGGTTTCTTGGGCAAGCATTTCCTCCCTGGTAAAATCTGGAAGTGGAACTTGAAGATATCTATGCTCCCCAGCTCAGATATCCTGTGATTCGACCACATCAGTGCACCCCACTTTGATCATAGACAGTCTTCTCAGAGAGGCTCCACGTCCTCTTCCTGTCACTGTAGGTAAAATTCAGTGGCAGCAGCCCGACTCCCACCCCGACCTAATCATGATGTGACCACGAGCCCCTTCTGATAAGACAGTAGTTCCACAAAGTGAGAGCTGCATTCTTGGCGACTTTGCAAAATTGATTTCTCATGGGAATAAGTGTAATTAATAAATAATAAGTGCACATTATTTTTAATAGTGCACATAAATCGAAGCGTTAATTTTTTGTATTGCATTATTTTGAATTTGCACAGTTCAAAATCCCATTACGTGTAACTTGTGCATTCCCTCTGATTTTTTTAAACCTTCAAGAGAGGGATTCGAGGTGGTAGGAGAGATAGGTGATGGCACAAGGTCAGACTCGTTGGGCAAAGACCAGGGGTTTGAAGGAACCTTGCCATAGAAGCATCCAAGACCAAGGAGATGCCCTAGAGAGGACCTAGGTCCTCCCTTGGGTGATCACTCTGTACTGACTTTGAGATGATTAGCCAATTTGGAAGTTAGATTTCTTTTTCTTCTTCTTCTTCTTTTTAAATTGAAATCACTCCCGGCTTGAATGCTGCCAAAAAATGTTCAACCCCCAAATTAAAAATGTCTAAATAGCCAAATCCTCTCTTCATCCTTTGGCACAAAGGAGCCATTTTGTGTTCTTCAAAATGGCTGACAGGAATTTTCTGAGGAAGCTATGGTCTGAAAACAAACCAGGGATTAGATCAGCTTCAGGTCTGAGACATTGTGTTTGCAGCCACAGCTAGAAGCTAACGGATGTGTTTTTCCCAAACCAATGAAATCAAGAAATAGCCATGAAGATTAAAAAAAAAAAAAAAAAAAAAACCTGTTCTCTAAATCTTCCCTTCCACATCCTCCCTGCTGGTCCCCTTTAGATTGTAAAAGTTTGTGATTATAACTTTATTCACAACCCATTTCTCGTTTTCAAGTAGCTTCCTTTCTAAGATGAGATCGCAAAGCTTTGAAAATTGGAGGCGCTCCTCCCCTCACCCCAAAGAGCCATCCTTGACGAGGTGCTCTGTCGAAGTGGAAGGAATTTGCTTTATGGCAGCTTCCCTTGTGGAATTATGTATGGGGACATTTAACAATACAGCATTTGCAATGGGCAGGTGAGAGCTGGCCAAGTTTTTGAAGGGGATTTCACAGACCAGGTCAGCAGGGAGATGGACGGGCGAGCTGCAGCGGATACAATTATCTGACTTTCTGAGCTGTTCTTTTGAAGCCTCTCCACTTAATAGAAAGAAAAAGAATAATCCTCTTTGCCAACCTTTTGTAGCTCAATCTTTATTGTTCCCACTAAAATCCAAAGAAAATGGACAAGATTCATTTTGTCCAGAAAGCATTTGTGTATTTTATGTAGGTCTGAGCTTTGAAGCATTGATAGTTACGTGAGAGAAAAGACAAAGATTTCCCTCTAATCGGAGGAAATCCAAGGGGGAATTTCTGAAGCTCTCTGGCCTAACTCAAAACAGTCCTGGGTGGCATCTCCAGATATACACTCCCTTTGCTACTGAACTCAGCATGGAAATTAGCACAGGCTCACAGAACGATGAAAATTAGGCCAGACCATAAAGAAGCAAGTTTGTCGGCAAATTAAGACTTTTTCATAAAACCTGAGAACGTGACCTATGGGACCAGGGAAGCTTTCTTTTCCTTATAGGCTCCCAATCACTCAACATCCTTCTCCAAGATACTGGCCTGGTCAATGGGGCACTTGGCCAACCATCTGTAGGACTTTTTGACTCGGGGTGCATGAGAGGTGCTCGGTTAATATTCACTCACCGATACAGCCAGTAGCTGACCAGACGGTTTGAAAGAGTGGATATTAGCAATAACTATCAGTCTGGCAATACCAACCCTTGATGGCCAAAGTAGGTCATCAGAAACCACCTTATTGGGTTGCTTGCCGTTCTATTCTCAGGGCAGAAACAAGCATCGCATGCATTTTGACTATTTTCATCAGAACTCATAAGACGGCCGCTGTGGAAAGAGTTGGTGAGAATTTGGGGAGCTCGCAACATTTTCTGCTGATGGGTAAGTGTTCCTGAAACTACTTGTGTGCTGGGCTTCCACTATGAGAAAGGCTCACCATAGGGAACTAGTCGTGCTGGGTTTTTAATTCTGAGTTCTAAGAACAACAACTTTTCCACCTTCTTTTGTCACCTCAATGCAGATGACAATGTCAACGGTGGGCCCAGGTGAGCCACACGTATCTGGGCTTGACTGTATGGAGGAAGACAGGATTCCTACAGGTGGCCGTGAGGCAGAGTCAGCATTCTCAGTAGAGAGAGCTGGAAGAAAGGTGGAATGAAGGAACAAAAGAAAGACAGCAGGCTTACTTGGGAGATGAGGGAGGTTGGGGGCCTAGAGATTCTGCATCTCTAGGGAGACCACCCCCACCTCTCGAGGATCCTAGACCTTCTAGTTTGCACAGAAGTTTTCTTGTCTCCCTTCTGCACAGAGTCCCTAGAATGTGATATCTCAGCCCTACTGTTCACCTCCCCAGATCGCCAGCTGTGAGTTCAACCAATGTTTGTCCTTCCTTCTTCAGAGCTGTCCCGCTGCCGCCTATCACCTCTTAAAGACACAGGCCATACACACAAAACCACTCACTGTTGTGCACAAAAACACGTATCTGCAGACGCGAGACCTGTCCATCAGCATATGCATGCGCTAGGCAGAGCAGTGTAGGAACACTGGGCGCACGCACACACACACACGCACTGGAACACACCAGAACACACGTACAGCACAGCATCTCACACCAGCACATGCACAGCACTCAGGCACAGACCCCCGCACCCCCACCAGAGCACTTGGGTAAACACACACAGGCACAGATGTTTGCCAGCACCCACCCTGAGCCACCACCTTTAGGACCGGGCTTGGGGACAGGCTTCCCCATGGTGGATTCCCTTGGCTCAGATGCCTTCTCCCTGGGGCAGGTCGCTCTGACCATGCTGCCTCCTGTGGCAACAGGCTACCACCCCCACCCGTCCCCCCAGGTTGTTTTTTCTGTTCTTTCCCCTTTAACACCTCTTCTCTCCAAGTCCCATCGTCCCGCTCAGCCCACAGGAGGAAAGGGCAGTTCTAATGCAGGGCCGTCATTCACATTATGTCTTAGAACCAGTACAGTATTGCAGGGAGGGGACCTGGGGAAACACAGAAGCACACGGCTGAGCCTCTAGTATTTACAGTAATAGCGAGAAGGAAGAATTTGCCGTCTCCTAAATGGTGGTGGCAGCTTACATTCTGGGCTGTGCTCCCCGACCCGGAGGTTTGCCAAGGAAATGCATGCTTAGCCCAGTGCCCTATATATGTTCTGCAGAAGCTCCCGAGTGCTCCTCTCCCCCGCCCTCCTCCCAGGCAACTTGGGGAAGGCAACAGATAGCCACATATTTGGTTCTTTAATGCTTCACTTTTGTGCCCTGCCTTGGATTTCTTGGCAAAAGGGTTTGCCCTCCCTGAGCTCAGATCAAGCAAGTGGACTCAAGGGGACGATCTGGCAAAAATAATTGAAAACTGATTACAGACATTTGTCATTCAGAGACCATCCTCCCACTCCTGGAGGGTCTTGTAAAAACAAAAACAAAAAACCCCAACAACAACAACAACAACAAAACACAAATCTCAGCTCAGTCTGTGTGTAACGGTGCACTGTTGCTTTAGAAAACCTCACACATACAAAGCCTTACATTCTTACCAAGCAGATCAATTACAGTCTGTGACTTAGAATCAAAACCTCTCGATATCATTTACTTAAATTTTGCTTTACGATTTCATTTTCACATACAGGGAGGGCTGTGGTGGAGACAGGGCGCACATGGAAACGGCTTGATTGCACACGAATGGGCATCCCTCCCAAGACAAGCTCCCAGATAGATGTATGTATGTATGTATGTATTTATTTATTTATTTTAAAAGATTTTATTTATTTATTTGTCAGAGAGAGAGAGAGAGAGAGAGAGAGCAAGCGAGCACAGGCAGAGGCAGAGAGAGAAGCAGGCTCCCTGCCGAGCAAGGAGCCCAATGTGGGACTCGATCCCAGGACACTGGGATCATGACCTGAGCTGAAGGCAGCTGCTTAACCAACTGAGCCACCCAGGCGTCCCTAGATGTATTTATTAAGAGTAAAACAGATATGGGGCACCTGAGTGGCTCAGTCATTAAGGGTCTGCCTTCAGCTCAGGTCATGATCCCAGAGTCCTGGGTTTGAGCAACGCATCGCATTGGGCTCCCTGCAGGGTGGGAAGTCTGCTTCTCCCTCTCCCAGTCCCCCTGCTTGTGTTCCCTCTATCACGGTCTTTCTCTGTGTCAAATAAACAAAATCTTAAAAAAAAAAAAAAAAAGAGTAAAAACAGATAAGATGGATTTTCCCCAGATTTGTGGGAAATGTGAGTTCAGAATTACAGTAGCATTCCAGAGAAAAACATAATTTCATATTAACAACCAAACATTTCATACTCAGCAGAAAAATTTATATTACGTGAGGATATTCAGCATCAAAATAACTATTTCTTCAAAAATTGAGAGGGAAATAGGAGTGAGTACTGACTAAAGGTAATACCTTCAGAAGTCTGCTTCAGAGCTCGGTCCCTGGGCGTATGCCATTGCAAACTGACGAGCAAGGACCTGGGCTGCACAGAACATTTGAGAATGCATACCCTGAACAAGGGATCAGAGAGACAGTGTTTGGGGCCTGGTTCTGCTCTTAGGCAAGTCATCAGGCTTCTAAGCATAATTTTGTTTATTTGTGAAAAGAGAATCCTACTCCTTTATCTGCCACCTGCCGTGGAATTTGATGAGAACCAAGTGAGGAAGGCACTTTGCGAATATAAGGGTCTGACTGCATCAAGTGACCGGCAGTCTGGCCTGGGCGAGCAAGGATCCTGCCTGTCCTTGTTCAAATGTTTTCTATTTATTTTTTTCCCCTTGAGCCTGAAAATTGGTTGCTGAGTAGCACAAATCATAACAAGTAAGAAGAGGGGACAGTGGACGCTCCTAAGGTTTCCCCCTCTGCAAATTTGGCTGCTTTAGACAGCAATCTGCTTTCTTTTTGAGTCCGTTCTTACCAACAAAGTCCTTGGGGGGCCCCGATAAATCTGCAGTCAATGCACAAGCATAAGGGACATGCCAGAAAATGTTGGACTTCGTCCTTGGATTTTTCACAACAGAGGCTCCCGCTGGAGAGTTAAAAATATGTGATAAGGTGGAAGCCCAGATTTTTAAAAAAGCATTTGGAGCTGCAGGGAATCAGGAAGTTTAGTTTCTTAATTCCGTGAGCCAATACCAGGAGGATGGGGGGCTGATCAGTAAGTGTTCTTAAGAATTTTGTAATTTCAGGGCACCTGGGTGGCTCAGTTGGTTAAGCGGCTGCCTTCAGCTCAGGTCATGATTTTAGGGTCCTGGGTTTGAGCCCCACATCAGGCTCCTTGCTTGGCAGGGAGCCTGCTTCTCCCTCCGCCTACTCTGCCTGCTGTTCCTCCTGCTTGCGCTTTCTCTCTCTCTCTGTTAAATAAATAAATAAAATCTTAAAAAAAACACAACAACCAAAAAACTTTGTAATTTCAAGAATACATGCAGTTCATTTTGTAGGTAAAAGAGGTGTTCAACTCTCTCCTTTCTTGTCTCACAGATGAGAAGCCAAAGCCCAGACAGCGCTCTCTGCTCAAGTTTGCACAGCAATTTAGCAACAAAGAAAAAGAAAAGTATTACTACCCGTGTTTCCAGCTATTGTGTTGGGAAAATCGCGTTCTTTCTCTTTTGCAAGTTGGGAGACTCAGGCCCCCAGGATATCGGCTACTGCTTTTCGAGCACCTTCTGTGTGCGGTTCTGAGTGACATTTCTGCTCCCCATGCCCGCAGGAGGCAGACATCACCACCGCCATCTTGCAGAGGAAGAACGGGCTCTGAGGGCCGGCAGCTCCCCTCAGTGAAAGGCTGAGAAGGAACCACCGCTTGAATCCAGATCTTTCTACCTCCACGGCCCTCTCTTTCCTTCCTCATGTTAGAGCTCTAGAGAAGACCTACAGAAGAACTGCAGATGATCAGAGTTGGGAAAAAATTCTCTTTGTTCCATGATTGTTTTCAACAGAAGCCTCGAGAATCCTGTGAAACGTTCTTTTACGTTAACCAGTTCTTTTCCTTGTCAGTCCTGGAGAAAGTAGCCCAAGGACGGAATTCTCAAAAGAAATTTTAAGAGCTATGAAAGTAAAGATTTTCTTGCAGGATTAGCTACAATAACAAAAATTAGAAACAGCCCAAGTGTCCAACAATAAAGAAGTAGGAAAATACGATGCATAAAATGGAAATTTTACTATGGAAATTTACATAGTAATTAAAAACAATCGTACGGGATAAGCAAAAAAAAAGTGTTCATGATGGATTGCTAACAGAAAACAGTGCACGGAAATGCTTTTATGATGGTAACTACATAAAGATATGTATACACTTATAAGAAATATTGAAACGGCACACAAAGAAGTAAAAACAAAAAGTTACTGGGCTAGCTTATAAGATTATGGATTTAAACAATGTGTAACTTCCACAAATGGGTTTATGATATTTTTATTAAAATACTTCAAATTAAGAGGGGGGGGAAACAGCGATAGCTACTTGGAACATTTAGTTAGTAACCGAGACCAAATCACACTACACTGGTTAGGCAACCTGCTTCTTTCTTCTTTCCATATTTTGAGGCAATTGGATACTGTGATTTTTGCCATAATCCACAAAATTATTTTTCTGCTGGTACCTCTCCTTAATTAGTTTTCTTAAAGTTTATTGGTCAACATTCCCCAACATTTGATAGCCTTGTTTGTTTTCTGCATTTCCCCTAGGGTCTAAACCAAGTCAGAAAAATTAATGTTTTTCTTTGCTTATCGATTTATTTTTTGAGATAAAATATTATTTGAATCATATGAAATCATCTTGTTCGTAGGTCCAAAACAAATATTGGAAATTTTATATAAAAAAATTTTAATAACAGCAGGTTTTATCTTAAACCATCCTTCCAACGCATTTTGAATCATTTTGTTCACTGCCCTGTCTCCTCCACGAGCTTAATTTTTTGTTTGTTCGGTTTAGATTTAAATGCTAAGTTCTCTAGAAGAAACGTCCAAATAATGCCACTCCAGTATATTCCCCGGCCAATAAACCATTAAAGTTAATTTAATTTAATTTAATTTAATGGAAACATCTAGATTCCTTTCATTCATTCACTTTTGAATTCATTCAACGAATATTCATTGTGCGTGGACTCGGCTCCCGGCAGGGTGCTAAGCTCTGGACACCTCGCTGAGCAAGGCTGAGGACTCCCTTCCCTCAGGGAACACACTGGTTTTTCAGGCCGGGAGGAATGGCTAAATAAAGCAGTGACTAAACAATTCATTTCAACTAAAGTGTCAAGTGACTGGTGTGATTATTTTTTTAACCAAACTGACTGAATGTTTGCTCAAATTGATTAAATCTACCATCAGCTCAGCGTGAATAAGAGCTAACGTTGGCCCAAGCAGAGAAGAAGTCTGTGTCGAATGATCCCTGCGGTTTATTTAATCCATTAGCTGGCATCGGTACACACACGGCTCAGGAGAAGAAAGATTCCCGAAGCCCGCGTTTGGACCTCTCTAATGCAAAACATTTCCCGAGTCAGTGCCTTAACCCTTCTAAATAAAACACAAGACATGATGCCTGGGGACTCCGGAAAGTAAAAACGAACATCCAGTAAAAGTTAAGTCTAATTTTTTAAAGACAAAGGCAAACAGAAAGAGAATTTTAAACACATACAGTGGGGGTCGTTCCGAAGCAAGAGCTTCCCAGGACGGGGGCCCCTTTCACACAGCTGTGGCTGTGGTCTGTGAGCCAGCAAGGGTGGGGAATGCCCAGGGAGAAAACGGAAGTAGCGCATCTGGATGAGAAGAGCCAGGTGATTGGATGTTGGTGAAAATACCACCGAGGCAAACTTTGTCCTGCATCACTCAGAAGCTCCCCTCATACCCAGATCCCAGCACTTTAGCAACGAGAAGTTTGCATTTAACAATCCCGTCCCTGGGCAAGCACACTAAGCTTCCAGCCTCAAACCCGGGTGGCCATCGTGACCAGCGACGACCTGGAGGATTTTGTCTTGCACCCTCCCCCCATTTATATTGCATATTTTGGAGCACGTTCTTACTTCGCGGGAACACCCCCAACAGAACAAATCGTCTTAGAAAATAAATATGGCGGTTCTAATGCTCGTCCCGTGACCTGTCAAAGCTTGGATGCTTGTTCACGATTGGGCCCACCGCTCAGCTAGAGCCCCACAATGTTCCTGTGCTAGATGGGTATGCTCAGAACTCGAAGGAGGGATGAGTTGGATTTCGACAGATGGAGAGAATGCCCAGTGCTGTTTACAAAACAGTTGAGAGCAATTTAAGAATTCTAACCATGGGTTTCCATTTCCTGTTGCTAGATATTGAGAACAAGAAAACAAACCATGATGTAATAATGGTAATAATTAATACCATTTCCATGTTTTGGCTGTCTGCTATGGATCAAGCACATTACATTCATTTCCCATCTTCACAACTTCACAAGGACAGTCATCCTTACTTCAGAGGGGAAAAACTAAGACCCAGAGAAGTCAAGCAACTTGCTTAAGGTTGCACTGCTAGGAAAGCGGCGGCACTGGGATTCCATCTGTGATTGACCTACTTTTGCTACCACATCCAGCTGCCTCCCTAGAAGTGGAGCATGGGAGTCTACAGTCCCCAAGATTTTGTGTCACAGCTGCATGTCCTTGCTTCACAAGACAATGGCCACATAGACCATGGAGTGTGTTCTGGGCCACTGTGGGGTAGGGAGTTATAGGAACTGAGTAGCTGGTGCCACTGCAGGCAAATTAGGCCTGTGCCGTTAAGCACACCACCTTTGTCTCTTCCAGCCGCAGACCCCGGGGACCGTCCTGGCAGACTCTCACCCAGGGACACCTCCTCATGTAGACAGACTAGGTCATTATTTGCTTTGCTCCTCATGATCTGGACATTTCCATAAAGGGCAAGTGGAAAAATCTTAGTAAAAAGTGGATTTTAAAAAAGGAGAGTGGTTTGGGGATGGGTGACTTAATTGAGCAAGAACAGAGAGAAGACCTCAACTCAGATTCTGTCAGCAGCCTTTCCGCCAAATGAAGTCGCAAAGGCAACACGGTGCCGTTTGCAGCCCTCGCGGTTAAAGACCCAAATCTCCCCTCACCCCACCGCATCTGGGCGAGACACTTGGAAGAACGTTCATCTAGGAGCCTTCTCTAGGAGTCGCTGAAATGTCCATCTCCGCCCCAGCAAAGCAAGGGGCATGGAGAGATGAACAGTCCAGTCGATCTAACGTTCCCCTCCTGGGCGCCATTTGTGGAGATGGGCACAGTCCCCATCCAGTCTGCTGGGTGGGGTTTTGTTTGCCACTCTTGGCAGCCACCACCACCCAAGCAGCCTTTCTTTTTCTCCTCTAACCCTACTTGACTGAGCCCTTGGCCCCAAGGCCAACACAAACGGACCGGTGAGGAAACCCTTCTTGGCAGAAATATCTCCGTGGCCTGAAGCCCAGGGTCTGAGGCTGTTGCCGTCCACTCTTCCCTGGAACTCGCTGAGCTCACAGGCTGTCGTGGTCGTCTTGTCCCCTGCACACA
Organism: Mustela nivalis; assembly: GCF_964662115.1. Classification (NCBI taxonomy): domain Eukaryota; kingdom Metazoa; phylum Chordata; class Mammalia; order Carnivora; family Mustelidae; genus Mustela; species Mustela nivalis. The sequence goes on along the minus strand of NC_139035.1, from coordinate 4,975,831 downwards.
GGATGGGCTGCCTCAGGCTTGCTGAGAGCCCTCACCCCACAGCGCCATGTGACTCATACCCGACAAAGGCATTTCTGAGAAGAAAGCTGCGATCGTACAGAAATCCCCACGATCGCTTAGTCCTCAGAACCCCTGAGGCACCAAGCTGAGGCTGTGCCACGTTCCCTGTCAGGAGCAGAAGCGCCAGTGGCCTCTCCAGCCCTCCCACCGTGGTGGCTAAACGCTCTCCCGCGAGGTGGAGGAAGGTCGTTCGTGGTGACAACCCTTCCCGTTTCCCCAGATTCAAATCCAGGTGGTCCCGTTTCTTCTAAAAGTGCCGTGGCCCAACCCCTCGAGACAGTCTGTTTTGTTCATTCTTTTCACATGTTCTGCGCATTACCTGGCCTAGGGCCCACGCTGGGAGTGAAAGGGTTCTAGAAAAGCCAGGCTCCCCTGAGCTAAAACAAGGCGAGGGTTGGCTGGTAGTCACAGTGGCGACGGAACAGGTCACATCCTCTCATCCGTCCCTGCATTCTGTCAGCATCTCAAGCTTTCTGGCCTCGGACGGACGGAGAGCGGCTCGCAGTGAGGGGCGGTGGGTGAGTCACGAAGCCCGCCATGGGTGTGTCGCGGGGCCGCCCTTGGCCACGGACGTGGGGGCAGCCATGACAGAGCTGCGTGGGGACACGCGCCCCGAGGAAGACCCCTTCCGTCCTCCGCTGCCCCCGCTGCTCAGTCCCTGCCCCTCCAGTGCTCTGACCCCGGCTGACCACCGAGAGGAGCTTCTGTTGGAAAGGGAGGAAGGAAAGGGGCTGAGGGACGGAGCCAGCGAGGAGGCGCGGGGCCTGCCGAGACCCTCGCTGTCCTTTGCTGCACCCTGGGCCTGCCTCAGTCGCCTGCCTTCCCCTTCCTCCCCGCCCGTCCCCCCGTGGGCTTTCCTCTCTCCTTTTATGACTGGAAATACCTGTCCCTGGGGCAGGTGTGTTCAAGCCGCTGGCCCTGAGCCGATGCCGGTCCCGCCGGATCCTCCCGGCTCGGCCGCCCCTTGACGTGGGGAGAACAGGACTCCAAAGACGCTCCAGCTCCTCACTCGCCCTCGGCTACGTCCCCCCAACACACCCAGGCACAGAGTTTCGAGACGCTCCTTGCCATCGATACGTCGGCCTTACCTGTAACCGGGAGCTGTGCCTGCAGCAAGACCAGGGAAACCAGCACCTTCCACGCCATCTTGTCCTTCCCCCCAGGACGGTGCCCGGACGCCGAGGCCGTGGCCGCCATGGCCGGGACGCGAGAGCAGGGGAGCCCGCTGGCTTTGTTCTGCCGCTGCCTCCTCAGGAAGTGGAGGACTATGGGGCTTTGAGAGGCTCCCACCTGCCAGCGGGGCCAAGAAGCTCACACTCCCCCTTTCGGTTCACAGGCAGGAAGCTCTGGAGGTTTGAGGGTTTGGGGCGGGTGTGGGTCTGAAATTTTGCCTTTTCTCTCACTTAACGATTGTTTTACTCCCCTTTTTTGGTTGAACTTTTGTCAAATGTTTATCCAATTCCTGTCTTGGTTGGTGAAGTCAGTCCCAAGGCCAATAGGAGCTCACATTGCCTGTGTGAGGACATTTGCCATTTCCCTAGACTTCCATATCTTCTGGAGGCTGGTGAGAGGGCAGAGCCCCGGATCCTGAGCCAGGATAAGCACAGAGACAGAACCCTGGGCTCTGGTGCCCTTCCCTGCTGCCTACCCGCTGTGTGGCCTGGACAAAGTCACTGAGCGTCTCTGGGCCTCTGCGTCCTTCCCTGTGAAGCAAATTGCTGGGGGTAGATCTAACGTTGCAGATCAAAACTTGGCCTGGATTTGAACCACACAGTTTTCCAAAATTTATTTTTTTATTTTTTTATTTTTTTGGTTCAAACACACTGTGGTAGGGTACGCTGGGCCCTTACCACATGAGGAGGCCCCGGAAAACTGCAAGAAAGACTCGGATCTCAGAGCCCGTTCATGCTCCGGTGGTACTTGACTGACAGCTTGCCCGGGGAGAGCGGTGAGTGCAGAGAAACATGACAGAAGAGGAAAGTAGGTGGTGACCATTCAGGAGGCAGCCTCCTTGCCTTTCTCATGAAAGCCTTGGGCCACCGTCATTTTGGAAGGGGGAGGGGGGCAGATCTGGAGCTTTCGACAGACAGAGCAGTTCCAGGAGCTCAGGGTTCCCGGAGGAGAGCGGAGTGCATTCTGCAGGAGGGTGTGGGCAGGGCTGGCTCCAGGGGTGGCCGTGGGTCCCCTGTGTGACAGTTATGACAGGTCAGAGCTGTGAGCAGGTTCCTGGCTGAGGACAGGGGAGGCCCGGGTGGACAGCGGGCCGGGTACCTTCTTCTGTGCCACCAGCCTCAGCAACACACATGAGCTCTCCGTCTGTCCCTGTCTCTCCGTCCCTCCGGTTCAGAATTCCCCGCGTTGCCAGGCGGAGACACTGGTTCAGGCTTCTTTCTCGGAGTGTGGGTGAAGTTTCAGAAGTTAGATGGTGGAAAGGACGGGGCATCCGAACCTCTGTTCCTCTTGTGTTTCCCGCTCTCCTTTCCATCATGGAGGTCAAGCAGACCGGCGAGTGGGAGGGGTGATCTGTGTGTTATTTCCTGATTTAATTAAACAATGGGAAAACAGGCTTCTGAAATCGTCAAAGGATCCCTTGTGGGGGTTCATGTTTTCCTCTTCTGTGAACCACTTTCTGATATCAGAAACCTGGTTCCAGGTTTCATGTGCAAGTGGATTCCTCTTATGGCTCAGTTTCCTGATGGTCTTCAGGGTGCAGCAGGGGCACCCATTGTTCCAGATTCCTGGCTGTGCAAGAGCTCTGGTCACCTTTTCCTCCAGGGCTCTGACTGGGAAATCGGAGGGAGTCCAAGGTTAAACTATCCATGCAGGCTTCCATTTCCCCCTTGCCGAGATGGTGACTGTGATAACTGCTCTGGAAGTAGAAAGCAGCAGACAGGACTGGGGTGCTGAAGGTGGGGCGTGATGGTGCTTGCTATTCACATGGGGACCAGGTGGGACTTCGCCAGGAAGGTGATGCTTGAGTCAAGATCTAAAGAAAGTGGGTGATATCACATCAGAAGCAATCGAAATGGAAGGCAAAGCATATACAAAGGCCCTGGGGCAGAAGCCTACCAGGTATGTCCAGAAGCAGCACAAAGGCAATATGGCCACAAGACAAGACTTAGGACATGATATCAGGGAGGTGACAGTAAGGTGATAGAAAGCCATTGCAGGGCTGTGCCCCCATGGGACCCTGTTTCACGGGGCCATCCTGGCTCCAGTGTCGAGAACAGATGACACAAGGTTGAGGATGGGCAAGGGAGGTCAATGATGAAGCTTTTCCAGACACTCAGGCTAGAGATGGGCTCCAGCGTGGGCCAGACAGGTGGCTGGGAAGGAGTGGTTAGTCCTATCCCAGGTACCAATTGAAGATGGAGGTCACAGGGTTTGCTGATGGGTTAGACATCGGGAATGGGAGAAAGGAGGAATTGAGGTACCTTTGAGCTCTTGTGGGTTGTCCTCAGTGAGGTGAAGGAGCAGGTTTCTGGGGTAGGAGGAGTCCTTATTCCACTTGCTGAGGAAGGTGCCTATGACCTCTGGTCTGCTGATTTTTGTGTCTGGAGGACAGTTAACAGGTACTCCCTCAGCAGCTTTCAAGGACAAGTCTCCCCCAATTTCTCAAAGTTCATGGTAAGACACCTGGCATTTTTGAAAGACCTACATTATTATCCAGCTCCGGTAGCAGGAAGAAACACAAAGAGGATTTCCCTCTTATGAGAAAAGTAAAAAAAGTGGGCATCACATTCAGCTTCTGTTTTGTGGGTAACCCCTACAGAGGCAGCGTGCACCCCAACCGGCTCCTTCCTGGAGCCGAAAGCAGCACCTTAACCCACTGAGCCACCCAGGTGCCCCTTCTACCTAGCTCTTAATTGGATTATTTGTTCTTTGGGTTTTGGGTTTGATAAGTTTCTTTCTAGGTTTTAGATACTATCCCTTAATCTGATATGTCATTTGCAAATATATTCTCTCATTCTGTTGGTTGTCTTTTGGTTTGTTGACTGTTTCCTTGGCTGTACAATACTTTTCTATCTTGATGAAGTCCCAACAGTTCATTTTTGCTTTTGTTTCCCTTGCCTTTAGAGATGTGTCTAGGAAGAAGTTGCTGTGGCTGAGGTCAAGAAGGCTGCTGCCTCTGTTCTCCTCAAGGATTTCGATAGATTCCTGTTTCACATTTAGGTCTTTCATCCACTTGGAGTCTATTTTTGTGTGTGCTGTAAGGCAATGGTGCATTTTCATTCTTCCACATGGGGCTGTCCAATATCCTGAACACTGTTTGTTGAAGAGACTGACTTTTTTTCCCATTGGATATTCATTCCTGCTTTGAGGAAGATTCGTTGACCCTAGAGATGAGGGTCTCTTTCTGATTCCATTGATCCATGTGTCTGTTTATGTGCCAGTACCATACTGTCTTGTTGATTACAGCTTTGTAATAGAGCTTAAAGTCTGCAATTGGGTTGCCACCAGCTTTTTTTTTTTTTTTTTCCTCAACATCCCTTTGGCTATTCAGGGTCTCTTCTCGTTCTATACTAATTTTAGGATTTATTTATTCCAGTTTTGTGAAAAATGTGGGTGGTATTTTGATAGGGTTTGCATTGAATGTGTAGAATGTTCCAGGTAACCTAGACATTTTCACAATATTTGTTCTTCCAATCCAGGAGCATGGAATATTTTTCCATTTCTTTGTGTCTTCCTCAATTTCGTTCATGACTATTCTATAGTTTTTGAGTACAGATCCTTCTTTGGTTAGATGGATTCCCAAGTATCTTATGGTTTTGGGTGCAATTATATATGGGATGGACTTCTTAATTTCTCTTTCTTCTGTCACTTTGTTGATGTAGAAAATGCAAGTGATTTCTGTGCATTGATTTTATATCCTGCCACTTTATTGAATTCTTGGGTGACTTCTAGAAATTTTGGAGTGGAATCTTTGGGGTTTTCCACATAATGTATCCTATTATATGCAAAGGGTGAGAGTTTTTCTTGTTCTTTGCTGATTTGGAAGCCTTTTATTACTTTTTGTTGTGCAATTGCTGAGGCTACAAATTCTAGTACTATGTTGAACAATAATGATGAGAATGGGCATCCCTGTCGTGTTCCTGACCTGAAGGGAAAAGCTCTCAGTTTTTTCCCATTGGGGATGATATTCACTGTGGGTATCTCATAGATGGTGTTTATGATGTGGAGGAGTGTACCCTCTATCCCTCCATGGTGAAGAGTTTTGATCAAGAAAGAATGCTGTAATTTGTTAAATGCTTTTTCTGCATCTGCATCTTTGGTTCTTTTTCTTTCTTCTATTAAGGTAGTATGCTACACTGATTGATTTGCAGTGGCCGAACCACACTTGCAGCCCAGGAATTAATTCGATTTGGTCGTGATGAATCATCCTTTTAATGTACTGTATTGGCTAGTATATTGGTGATAATTTTTACATTCATATTCATCAGGGATAGTAGTCCATAATTTTCCATTTGGGTGGGGTCTTGTCTGGCTTTGAGATCAAGGTAATGCTGGCAACATCAAGAGGTTAGGAAGTTTTCCTTCCAGTTCTACTTTTCTGGAAAAGTTTCAGAATAAGTATTAAATCTTCTTTAACTATTTGGTAGAATTCCTCTTGGAAGCCATCTGGCTCTGGGCTTTTGTTTCCTGGGGGATTTTTTGAAGACTGCTTCAGTTTCCTTGCTGATTATGCATCTGTTCAGGTTTCCTTTTCTTTCTGGTTCTGTTTTGGTTGTTTCTACATTTCTGGGAATGCATCCATTTCTTCAAGACTGCTTGATTTGTTGGCATAGAGTTGTCATTATATGGCTTTTGTTTGTTTATTTTTACAGGCATATTTCATTTTATTGTGCTTTGCTTTATAACACTTTGGAAACTGTATTTTTTAAAAATTTATTTTGTCATCATATGTTCTTATAATTGCTTGTATTTCTTTGGTGTTGGTGTGATCTCTCCTTCTTCCTTCATGATTTTATTGATTTGGGTCCTTTCTCTTTTCTTCTGGAGAAGTCTGGCCAGGGGTATATCAATTTTATTAATTCTTTGAAAGAACCAACCCCTAGTTTTGTTGATGTGTTCTATTGTTCTTTTGGTTTCTACTTCATTGATTTCTCCTCTATTCTTTATTATTTCTCTTCTCCTTCTGGGTGTAGGCTTTCCATGCTGCTCTTTCTCCAGCTCCTTTAGGTATAGGGTTAGGTTGTTTTTTGACACCTTTTGAAAGGCTTATAGTGCTATAGACTTCCCTCTTAGGACCACCTTTGCTGCCTCCTAAAGATATTGAACAGTTGTGTTTTCATTCTCATTTGTTTCCATGACTTAAAAATTCATCTTGAATTGACTGGTTGACTCATTCATTCTTAAGTAGGATGCTCTCTAGCCTCCATGTATTTGAGTTCTTTCCAACTTTCCTCTTGTAATTGAGTTCCATTTTCAAAACATTGTGGTCTGAAAATAAGCAGGGAGTGTCCCCATCCTTTGGTACTGGCTGAGATCTGATTTGTGACCCAGTATGTGATCTATTCTGGAAAATGTTCCATGTGCATTAGAAAAAAATGTGTGTATTCTGTTGCTTTGTGATGGAATTTTCTGCATATATTTGTGAAGTCCATCTGGTCCAGTATGTCATTCAAAGCCCTTATTTCCTTGTTGATCCTTTGCTTAGATAATCTGTCCATTGCAGTGAAGGGTGTGTGAAAGTTCCTACTATTATGGTATTATTGTCCATGTGTTTCTTTGATTTTGTTATTCACTGGCTTCTACAACAGGCTGTTCCCATGGTGGGAGCATAAATATTTACAAGTGTTAGATCTTGTTGGATAGATCCTTTAAGTATGATAGAGTGTCCTTCCCCATCTCTTATTACACTCTTTGGTTTAAAATCTAATTTGTCTGATAGAAGGATTATCACCCCAGCCTTCTTTAGATGTCCGTTAGCATGATCAATTGTTTTCCACCCCCTCACTTTCAATCTTAAGGTTTCTTTGGGTCTCAAACAAGAATCTTGCAGACAGCATATCTGATGGGTCTCATTTTTTTATCCAATCTGATACCCTGTGTCTTTTGGTTGGGTCATTTAGCCCATTTACATTCAGGATAACTCTGGGAAGGTATGACTTCAGTGCCATTGTATTGCCTGTAAGGTGATTCTTACTGTATATGGTCTCTGTTCCTTTCTGGTCTATGTTCCTTTTGGGCTCTCTCTTTGCTTAGAGGAGTCCTTTCAATATTTCCTGGAAGACTGATTTGGTGACCACAAATTGTTTGAGTTTCTGTTTGTCCTGGAAGCTTTTGATCACTCCTTCTATTTTCAAGGACAGCCTAACTGCATAGAGTATTCTCTTTTGTTATTAATTATTTTTATTAACATATAATGCATTATTTGCCTCAAGAGTACAGGTCTGTGAATCGTCAGGCTTACACATTTCACAGCACTCACCCTATCACATACCCTCCCCAATGGACCCTCCCCAATGTCCATAACCCAACCACCCTCTCCCTCCTCCCACTTCCCCCCAGCAACCCTCAATTTGTTTTTTGAGATTAAGAGTCTCTTATGGTTTATCTCCCTCTTGATCCCATCTTGTTTCACTTTTTTCTTCCCTACCCCTCAAACCCTCCACCCTGACTCTCAAATTCCTTATATCAGAGAAAACATATGATAATAACTGTCTTTCTCTGATTGATTTATTTCACTCAGCATAATACCCTCTAATTCCAACCACATTGTTGCAAATGGTAAGATTTCATTTCTTTGATGGCTGCGTAGTATTTCATTGTATATATATACCACATCTCTTTTATCCATTCATTTGTTGATGGACATCTAGTTTCTTTCCATAGTTTGGCTATTGTGAGCATTGCTGCTATAAACAGTTGGGTTCATGTGCCCCTTCAGATCACTACATTTGTATCTTCACAGTAAATACCAAGTAATGTGATTGCTGGGTCATAGGGTAGCTCTATTTTCATCTTTTTGAGGAACCTCCATACTGTTTTCCAGAGTGGCTGCACCAGCTTACATTCCCACCAACAGTGTAGGAGGGTTCCCCTTTCTCCACGTCCTTGCCAAATCTTTCGTTTCCTGACAGATTTCCTGGCTAATTTTAGACATTCTGATTGGTGTGATGTAGTATCTCATTATGGTTTCAATTTGTATTTCCCTGATACTGAGTGATGTCTTCTTTGAAGAAATGTCTGTTCATGTCCTCTGTCCATTTCTGTATTGGATTATTTGTTCTTTGGTTGTTGAGTTTTTTACAGATTTTGGATACTACCCCCTAATCTGATATGCCATTTGTGAATATTTTCTCCCATTCTGTCACTTGTCTTTTGGTTTTGCTGATTGTTTCCTTTGCTGTGAAAAAGCTTTTGATCTTGATGAAGTCCCAATAGTTCATTTTTGCCCTTGTTTCTCTTGCCTTTGGTGGTGTTTCTACGAAGAAGTTGTTATGGCTGAGGTTGAAGAGGTCGCTTCCCATGTTCTCCTCAAGGATGTTGATGGATTCCTGTCTCACATTGAGGTCTTTCATCCATTTGGAGTCTATTTTTGTGTGTGGTATAAGGAAATGGTCCAGTTTCAATTTTCTGCATGTGGCTGTCCAATTTTCCCAACACCATTTATTGAAGAGACTGTCTTTTTTCCACTGGACATTCTTCCCTACTTTGTCAAAGATCAGTTGACCATAGAGTCGAGGGTCCATTTCTGGGCTCTCTATTCTATTCCATTGATCTATGTGTCTGTTTTTGTGCCAGTACCATACTGTCTTGATGATGACAGCTTTGTAATAGAGCTAGAAGTCTGCAATTCTGATGCCACCAACTTTTGTTTTCTTTTTCAACATTCCTCTGGCTATTTGAGGTCTTTTCTGGTTCCATATAAATTTTAGGATTATTTGTTCCATTTCTTTGAAAAAAATGGATAGTGTTTTGATAGGGATTGCATTAAACGTGTAGATTGCCCTAGGGAGCATAGACATTTTCACAATATTTGTTCTTCCAATCCATGAGCATGGAATGTTTTTCCATTTCTCTGTGTCTCCCTCAATTTCTTTCATGAGTACTTTGTAGTTTTCTGCGTACAGATTCTTTGCATCTTTGGTTAGGTTTATTCCTAGGTATCTTATGGTTTTGGGTGCAATTGTAAATGGGACTGACTCCTTAATTTCTCTTTTTTCTGTCTTGTTCTTGGTGTATAAAAATGCAACTTATTTCTGTGTGTTGATTTTATATCCTGACACTCTACTGAATTCCTGTATGAGTTCTAGCTTTTGGAGTGGAGTCTTTTGGGTTTTCCATATAAGGTATCATATCATCTGCATAGAGTGAGAGTTTGATTTCTTCTTTGCTGACTCTGGTGCCTTTTATTTCTCTTTGTTGTCTGATTGCTGAGGCTAGGACTTCTAGTACAATGTTGAATAACAGTGGTGATAGTGGACAGCCCTGCTGTGTTTCTGACATTAGGGGAAAAGCTCTCAGTTTTTCCCCCATTGAGAATGGTATTTGCTGTGGGTTTTTCATAGATAGGCTTGATGATATTGAGGTATGTATCCTCTATGCCTACAATGTGAAGAGTTTTGATCATGAAACTTTGTCAAGTTCCTTTTCAGCATTTATTGAGGATATTATATGTTTCTTATTCTTTCTTTTATTAATGTATTGTATCACATTGATTGATTTGCAGATGTTGAACCAACATTGAAGCCCAGGAATAAATCCCACTTGGTTGTGGTGAATCATCCTTTTAATGGACCGTTAGATTCTATTAGCTAGTTTTTTGGTGAGAACTTTTGCATCTGTGTTCATCAAGGATATTGGTTTGTAATTCTCCTTTTTGATGGGGTCTTTGTCTGGTTTTGGGATCAAGGTAATGCTAGCCTCATAAAATGAGTTTGGAAGTTTTCCTTCCATCTTTATTTTTTGGAACAGTTTCAGGAGACTAGGTATTAATTCTATTTTAAATGTTTGGTAGAATTCCCCTGGGAAGCCGTCTGACACTGCGCTCTTGTTTCTTGCGAGAATTTTGATGACTGCTTCAATCTCCTTACTGGGCATGGGTCTGTTCATGTTTTCTATTTCTTCCTGGTTCAGTTTTGGTAGTTTATATATCTCCAGGAATATACCCATTTCTTCCAGATTGTCAAATTTGCTGTGTATAATTACTCATAGTATTTTCTTATAACTGTATTTCTTTGGTGTTGGTTGTGACCTTGCTTCTTTCATTCATGATTTTATTAATTTGGGTCCTTTCTCTTTTCTTTTTGGTAAGTCTGGTGAGGGGTTTACCAATCTTATTAATTCTTTCAAAGAACCAGCTCCTATCTTCGATGATTTGTTCTACTGTTTCTTTGGTTTCTATTCATTAATTTCTGCTCTCATCTTTATGATTTCTCTTCTCCTGCTGGGTTTAGGCTTTCTTTGATGTTCTTTCTCCAGCTCCTTTAGGTGTAGGGTTAGGTTGTGTACTTGAGACCATTCTTATTTCTTTCCTTTTCTTTTTTTTTTTTTTTAAAGACTTTATTTATTTATTTATTTGACAGACAGGGATTACAAGTAGGCAGACAGGCAGGCAGAGAGAGAGAGAGAGAGAGAGAGAGAGGAAGAAGCAGGCTTCCTGCAGAGCAGAGAGCCCGATGTGGGGCTCGATCCCAGGACCCTGAGATCATGACCTGAGCCAAAGGCAGAGGCTTTAACCCACTGAGTCACCCAGGCGCCCCAGCATTCTTATTTCTTGGGAAAGACTTGTATTGTATATACTTTCCTCACAGGACCGCCTTTGCTCTGTCCCACATATTTTGAACAGTTATATTTTCATTTTCATTTGTTTCCATGAATTTTTCAATTCTTTAATTTCCAAGTTGACACATTCATTCTCTTTAGTAGGATGTTCTTTAGCCTCCACATATTTGAGTTCTTTCCTACTTTCCTCTTGTGACTGAGTTCTAGCTTCAGAGCATTATGGTCTGAAAATATGTAGGGAATGATCCCAATCTTTTGGTAGCAACTGAGACTTGATTTGTGACCCAGGATGTGATCTATTCTGGAGAATGCTCCATTTGTGCTAGAGAAGAATGTGTATTCTGGTGCTTTGAGGTGGAATGTTCTGAATACATCTGTGATGTCCTTCTGGTCCAGTGTGTCATTTAAAGCCTTTGTTTCCTTGTTGATCTTTTGCTTAGATGATCTGTCCAATTCAGTGGGAGTGGTGTTAAAGTCCCCTACAGTTATTGTATTGTTGTTAACATATTTCTTTGATTTTGTTATTAATTGGTTTATATAACTGGTTGCTCCCATTTTAGGGGGATAAATATTTAAAATTGTTAGATCTTCTTGCTGGGCAGACCATTTAAATATGATAGAGTATCGTTCCTCATCTCTTACTATAGACTTTGGCTTAAAATCTAATTTATCTAACATAAGAATTGTCACCCCAGCTTTCTTTTGATGTCCATTAGCGTAAATGGTTTTCTACCCCCTCACTTTAAATCTGGAGGTGTCTTTCGTTCTACAATAAGTTTCTTGCAGACAGCCTATTGATGGGTCATTTTTTTTATTTTTAATTTTTTAATTTTTTTTAAAGATTTTTTTCATTTATTTTTTTCATTTACAGAGATTACAAGTAGGCAGAGAAGCAGGCAGAGAGAGAGGAAGGGAAGCAGGCTCCCCACTGAGCAGAGAGCCCATATGCAGGGCTTGATCCCAGGACCCTGGGATCATCACCCAAGCTGGAGGCAGAGGCTTCAACCCACTGAGCCACCCAGGTGTCCCGGGTCATGTTTTTAAATCCATTCTGATGCCCTGTGTCTTTTGTTTGGGCTGTGTAGCCCATTTACATTCAGGGTAACTATTGAAAGACATGAATTTAGGCCATTGTATTGCCTGTAAGATGACTTTTACTGTATATTGTCTCTGTTCTTTTCTGGTCTGTTACTTTAAGACTCTCTCTTAGCTGAGAGGCCCCCCTTTCAATATTTCCTGTAGGGCTGGTTTGGTGTTTGCAAATTCTTTTAGTTTTTCTTTGTCCTGGAAGCTTTTTACCTCTCCTTCTATTTTCAATGATAACCTAGTTGGATATAATATTCTTGGCTGCATATTTTTCTTATTTCGTGCTCCGAATATATCATGCCAGTTCTTTCTGGCCTGATAGATCTCTGTGGATAAGTCTGCTGCCAGTCTAATATTTCTATTATTCTATGTTACAGACTTCTTATCCCAATCTGCTTTCAGGAATTTCTCTTTGTCACTAAGACTTGTAAGTTTTACTGTTAGATGATGGGGTTTGGACCTATTTTTAATTGATTTTGAGGGGGATTCTCTGTGTCTCCTGGATTTTGATACTTGTTCTGTTTGCCATCTTAGGGACATTCTCTACTGTAATTCACTCCAATATACCTTATGCCCCCTCTCTCTTTCTTCTTCTGGGATCCTAATTATTCTAATATTGTTTCATTTTTTAAAAATTTCTTTTCAGTGTAACAGAATTCTTTGTTTTTTACCACACCCAGTGCAATGTGTGCCCTCCATAATATCCACCATCTGGCTCCCCCAACCCTCATTGTCTAGTAGTTGTTTGTCTCTCTTTTGCTCAGCTTCTTTAGTCTCTGTCATTTGGTCTTCTATATCACTAATTCTCTCTTCTGCCTCATTTATCCTAGCAGTAAGAGCCTCCATTTTTTATTGTACCTCATTAATAGCTTTTTTGAATTCAACCTCATTAGATTTTTGTTCTTTTATTTTTCCAGAAAGGGATTTTATTTCTCCAGAAAGGGTTTCTCTAGTATCTGCCATACCTTTTTCAAGCCCAGCTAGCACCTTGATCATTGTCTAGTTCTGAGCTCTAGTTCTGATATATGACCAATGTCTGTATTGATTAGGTCCTTAGCCATTGGTAATGCTTCTTCTTCTTCTTCTTCTTTTGTGGTGAGCTTTTCCACCTTGTCATTTTATCCAGGTAAGAATATATGCATGAGAGAATAAAATACTGAAAGGGTGGCAAAGACCCCAGAAAAATGTATGCTAACCAAATCAGAAGAGAACCAAAACTGGGGTGGGGGAGAAGAAAGGAGGGAAAAAGGAAAAAAAAAATATATATATATATATGCATATGTATGTAGATATATTTATCTGGTGAATAGAACAGAGCCACCCATTTGATTTTGGGTGTATTCTGGTCTCTCAAAAGAAACTACCTTCCAAATTTTGAAAGAAAGAGTAATGCACACACACACACACACACACACACACACAAGAAGGGTAAACATGATGAAGGGATGGAATATGACTGTAAGGATGAAAATTTTAAAAAATTTCTAAAGAAGGAATTGGTAAGATAAGTTGGTTGGAAAAACTAAAAATAAAGAGGAGAGAATGTGATCAGGCTGGAGACTAGAACAAAGCCATGTGCTAGATTTAGGGTATATTTGGTCTATTAGAAGAAATTGTATCCCAACATTTTTTAAAAAAACCATATGTATACAAAAATAAGGTTAAATACCATGAAGGGCTAAAATCTGATTATAACAATGATGATTTTAAAAGATTTTTAAAAGAAAGGTCATGTTAAAATAAACTAGTTAAAAAACTTTAAAAGAGAAAAGAGGAAAAGTTAAAATAATAGAATAAGAAAAAAATAAAATTAAAAAATTTAACTTTGCAAGACTAAAGGATCACGGGGAAAAAGCCATGAATTTTATGTGTTGCTTTCCCCTAGCTCTGGAGTTTCACAGTTCTCATTGATCGGTGAACTTGGTCTTGGCTGGATGTTCTTGCTGATCTTCTGTGGGAGGGTCCTGTTGCCATAATTGTCAAATGTCTTTGCTGGAGGTGGAATTGCGCTGCCCTTGCCAGGGGCCAGGTTAAGTAATCTGCTAGTGTCTGCCCTTGAAACTTTTGTTCCCTGAGCACTTTCCATACTGCTGTGGAGGATGAGAATGAAAATGGTGGCTGCCCAATCTCCAGCCCCATAGGAGCCAAGAGCTTGGAGCCCCACTTCTCAGTGTGCCCTTAGAAAAAGAAGTCAATCCCTCCGTCTCCCTGGTCTCTGGCTGCACTCCAAGCTCACCCAGCCTGTGACTGAGCATTTCTATCTCTGGCGCATGGCCCCATTTTGAGTCTGCAAACCCAGCAGTTTCCTGCCATGTACCCCTGCACCACTCCTCCCAGAGGAGGAAGGTGAGTCTCCCAAGTTCTGCCAATTGTGGGGTTCCTGCTGGAACAGCAGCAGCCCAACTGTGCCTCAGATCACAGTTAATGGCAACCCCAAGCTGAGAGCCTCCTCCTTAGCTCTGTCTCTGTAGCTGGTTTCCCTGCTCTGATACCCGGGAGCTCTGCCACACTCAGATACCTCCGGTCTTTCTGTGACCCAACAGGACCTGAGACCACACTGTCCCTGCAAGGGCTCCACCCGCACTTAGCCTCTGGAGCCATGTCCCTCAGTGGAACAGACTTCTAAAAGTTCTGATTTTGTTCTCAGCTGCTCCACCACTTGCTGGGGGCCAGCCCCTACCCCCATGGTTTATCTTCCCTTCATTTCGGATTCACTTCTCTGTAGGTCCTACCTTCCAGAAAGTGGTCAATTTTCTGTTAATAGAATTGCTGCTCTCCTTCTCTTCTATCTTCTGTTGAGTTTGTAGGTGTTTGTAATGGTTTAATAACTATCTAGCTGATCTCCTTGGACCTGATGTCATTTCAGTCTGCTACTCCTCCTCCATCTTGCATCTTATATTCTGCATAAAGTATTCTTGGCTGCATATTTTTCTCGTTGGGTTCCCTGAATAGACCTGGCCAGCCAGGTCTCTGTGGCTAGGTGTCTGCCAACCTAATGTTTTTACTCTTGTAGGTTACCAACCTCTTGTCCCAAGCTGATTTGAGGATTTTCTCTTTGTCTCTGAGTTTTTAAAGATTTTCCTATTAGATGTTGGGGTGTTGACCCATTTTTACTGATTTTGAGGGAATTATCTCTGCCTTCTGGATTTTGATGCCTGTTTCCATCCTCAAAGTAGGTAAGTTCTCTGCTGTCATTTGCTCTGATATACCTTCTGCCTTTCTTTTTCTTTCATCTTCTTCTGAGATCCCAATTACTCTAATATTGTTTCACCTTATGACATCACTTCTTTCTTGAATTAGTCTTTTGTGATCCAGTAGTTGTTTATCTCTCTTTCTCTCAGCTTCTTTATTCTCCATCATTTGGTTTTCTAGATCACTAGTTCTCTCTTCTGCCTCATCTATCTTAGCAGTTAGAGCTTCCTACTTTTTAAAAAAATATATTTATTTATTTGACAGAAAGAGAGAGTACAGCAGAGGGAGCAGAAGAGGGAGAAGCATGCTCCCTGCTGACCAGGGAACCCAATGTGGGGCTCAATCCCAGGACCCCTGGGATTATGATTGGAGCCAAAGGCAGATGGTTAACTGACTGAGCCACCCAGGCACCCCTAGAGACTCCATTTTGGATTGCATCTCATTAGTAGCCATTTTTAATTTCAACTTGGTTAGAGTTAAGTTCTTTTATTTCTCCAGAAAGGGATTTTCTGGTGTCTTCTATGCTTTTTTCAAACCCAAGTAGTATCTTTATAATCTTTTTCCTGAACTCTTGTTCTGACATCTTACGAATGTCCGTATTGATTCAGTCCCTGGCAGTAAATACTGCCTCTTGTTCTCTTTCTTGAGGTGAGTTTTTCCATCATGTCATTCTGTCGAGAGAAGAACAGATGAATAAGAGAACAAAAATACTCAAAGAGCAACAATGAACCCAGAGAAATACACACTAAACAGAAGAGACCCCAAACTGAGGGGGATGGTGGTGGAAATGAGTATACGGTCAGGTGAGTGATTGGAACAGAGCCATACCCTAGATTTGGGGTACATTTTGGTGTGTTAGAAGAAATAGCATCCCAAAATTTTAAAGAAAGAAAAACTTAACTATATACACAAAAATAAGGTTAAATACAATGAAGGGATAGACTATGACAGTAAAAATGAAAATTAAAAAGGATTGGAGAAAGGCACTTAAAAGTTGATTGAAAAAGAAGATTTTAAAAATTAAAGTTGAATGGTTAAAGAATTATTGGGGGGAAAAAAGCCATGAATTCTATATGCTTATGCTATATGCTAAATGAATTCTATATTCCCTTAGTGCTGGCATTTTGCAGTTCTCATCGATTGGTACATTTGGTCTTGTCTGGATGTTCTTGCTGGTCTTCTGGGGGAAGGGCCTATTGTGTTGATTCTCAAATGTCTTTGCCCAAGTCAGAATTGCACCGTCCTTGCCAGGGCCAGGCTAAGTATTTTGCTCAGGTTTGCTCTCTGTAGCTTTTGTTCCTGGAAGGCTTTCTGCAAAGCTTTAGAGGAAGAACATGAACATGGCAGCTGCCCAATCTCTGTCCCTGGAACTGAGAGCGTGGGGCCCCACTCCTCAGTGCATCCTCAGAGAAAAATGGCCAATCATTCGTGTCTCCCTGGTCTCTGTCCATACTCCATGCTCACTGGGCCTGTGACTGAGCATTTCTACCTGTGGCACATGACCCTGTTTGGAGTCTCCAAACCCAGCAGACTCCTGAGTGTGCTCCTGCACAGCTCCTCCTGGGGAGGAAAGGGCTCTCCTTGGTTCTGTGCTTCTTGGGTCCTTCTCAAAGAGCAGTGGCTAGACTGTGCGATGGATCATAGTTTATGGCAACCTCCAGCTTAGAGCCCACTCCTGGGCTCACTCTTTGCAGCCGGCTTCCCCACTCTAATACCTGGGAGCTCTGCTGCCCTCAGGCACCCCTGGTCTTTCTGGAACCCTAAGGATCCTGAGACCACATCAAGGGTTCCACACCCTGCTTGGCCACCAGAGCAACATACCTCACCAGAGCAGACTTCTAAAAGTTCTGATTTTGTGCTCCGCTGCCCCTAGTACTTGCTGGTAGCTGGCTGAGAGAGGGTACCTCCCCGCTCAGTCTATCTCCTCATACATAGCCTGGGATTCACTTCTCTGCACCTTCTACCTTGTAGAAAGTGGTCACTTTTCTGTTTGTGGTGTATCCCATTGGTGGATGTGCAGATGTGGAGTCATCCTTCATCCCGGGACCCACTGGATCGTGTTGTGTGATCCTCCTGATGGATTGTTGAATTAAAGTTGCTGAAAATTGTCAAGGATTTTGCATCTCTGTTCATGAGGGATATTGGCTTTTCCTTTTCTTGTAGTGTACTTGTTTTGGTAGCAGGGTAATACTGCCTTCATAAAATGAGTTTGGATGTATGTATGCCCTTCTCTCCTTTTTTAAAAAAAATGGTTTGAGAAGGGTTGGTATTAATTCTTCTTCTACCCTCTGGTTGAACTCCTCAGTGAAACTGTCTGGTCTTGGGCATTTGTTTGTTGGGAGGATTTGATTATGGAATCAATCTTTTTACTAGTGATCAATCTGTTAAAAAAAAAATTTTTTTTTTTCCTTCATGGTTCAGTCATTCTAGGTTGTTGTTAGGAACTTATCCATTTCTTTTAAGTTGTCCAAGGTGCTGGCTTTACATACTCATAGTACTCTCTAATGATCCTTTGTATTTTGTGGTATTAATTGTAATAGCTCATCTTACTTTCTTTTTTCAAGTTTTTCACATTTTTATAAAAATTAAATTCAGTTAGCCAAGGTATAGTTTTTGATGTAATGGTCAATGATTCATTACTTGTATATAACACCCAGGGATCATCACCACATGTCCCTTCCTTAATACCCATCACCCAATTACCCTGCCCCCCAGCCTACCAGTTTGTTTCCTATGATTAAGAGTCTTTCATGGTTTGTCTCCCTCTCTGATTTCTTCCCATTCAGTTTTTCCTCCCTTCCCCTGTGGTCCTCCACACTCTTCCTCATGTTCCACACATGAGTGAAACCATGTGATTATTGTCATACTTTGTTTGACTTACTTCATTTAATATCACCTCCCCCAGTTCCATCCATGTCAATGCAAATGGTGGATATTCAACCCTTCTGATGGCTGAGGAATATTCTATTGCATGTACGTACCACATCTTCTTTATCCATTCCTTTATTGAAGAACATCTCAGCTCCTTCCACAATTTGATTCTTGTAGACATTGCTGCTATGAACAATGGGGAGCATGTTCCCCTTCTTTTCATGCATGTGTATCTTTGTGGTGAATACCCAGGAGTGCAATTGCTGGTCGTAGGACAGCTCTATTTTTAAGTCTTTGAGGAACCTCCATGCTGTTTTCCAGAGTGACTGCACCAGCTTGCATTCCCACTAACAGTGTAAGAGTGTTCTCCTTTCTCCACATCCTCACCAACACTTGTTTCCTGTCTTGTTAATTTTAGCCATTCTAACTGCTGGAAGGTGTTATTACATTGTTGTTTTGAAATCCCTGATGATAAGTCATGTGCAACATTTTTTCATGGTCTGTTGGCTATTTGAATGTCTTCTTTGGAGAAGTGTCTTTTCTTGTCTTCTGCCCATTTCTTGAGTGGATTCTTTGTTTCTTGGTTGTTGAGTTTGAGAAATTCTTTGTAGATCTTGGACACCAGACCTTTATATGTAATGCAATTTGCAAATATTTTCTCCTATTCTGTGGGTTGCCTTTTAGTTTTGTTAATTGTTTCCTTTGCTGTGCAGAAGCTTTATATCTTGTTGAAGTCCCAATAGTTCACTTTTGCTTTTGTTTCCCTGGCCTTTAGAGACATCTCTTGCAAGAAGTCACAGTGTCCAAGGTTGAAGAAGTTGCTGCCTGTGTTCTCCTCTAGGATCTTGATGTGAGACAGGAATCAATTACCTTTCTTTCCCCATGTATTTGCATCCTCTCTCTTTTTTGGTGAGTCTAGCTGAAAGTTCATCAGTTTTATTTATTTATCTTTCCAAAAAAGACAGTTTGTATTTTCATTGATCTTTTGCCTTTTTTTTGGTCTCCATTGGATTTATTTCCCCATTCCATTTTGTTATTTCCTTACATCAGCTGATTTGGGGCCCATTTTTATTTTTCCACTTCTTTCCCATGCTTGGTTGGTTATTGGAGAGCTTTCAGGTGGATTGACGAGGACCTGAATTTCTATGAACTTCCCCCATAGAGCTACTTTTTCTGCATCCCATAGCTTTTCATAAGTTCTCTTTTTCATTTGTCTCAAGGTACTTTTAAAATTTCTTTTGATTTCTTCTTTGACTTTTGGTTATTAGCATGTTGTTGAATTTCCACATATTTTTGACTGTCCCATTTTCTTCTTGTGACTGGTTTCTACTTTCATACTATTGTGGTTGGATAAGATTTGAACCAGAGTGTGAAGGGAGCATTCAGTTTAAAGATTAGTTTCCTGGGGTATTTTCTAAGGAAAGACCGAAAAATGTTTTATGAGACTGGGGACGTGGGGGTGGTCAACGCTTGTTAGAACTACTGACCACCACCATGCAGGCTGTGTACCACCATTCACACTGTAGTCCTGATGGCCATGTACTTTCTTAGAAACATTTTGTAGAATGTTCAGGGTGGCCTTCTCTAACAGAAAGGGACTGTGAGCGTTCATGGCATGGCCCCAAGTCAGCAACCAGGATGTATGGCAAATTGGGGGATCAGATCCCAACTTTCTGTAGGAAGTGACAGAAATGAGGCATGGTGAGTTTCATGACAATAGCCGAAGTCCCAAGTGACCCACTGGGGGTTGGTGGTGGGTGGGGTAGGGAGGCCTGTGGATCTGTCTCATCAGAATCTGTCTCATGGAATTCAGGGAAACCCTCCTGTCTGTTGAGTTGTGTGCAGATAGGTAGACAACAGTCTCTGGCCCGACATTAGGGTCACACTAGGCCGCCAAGAGAAGGGCAGTGTGTGGTGGGAGGCATTGCTCAGTTTCCATGAAAACTGATCAGGATCTGGTGGCTATGATTCCTAGCAATAGCACGGGGAGAGGAGGGCAGCGGTGGTGCATATTTCCTAGGGTTGTGGTCAGGGCTTGTTTGGAGCCCACTGAAGTGAACCATGCCTGGCAGAGAAGGCACCCAGTCACTGTAGCTGTGGGCACTATGCCCATGAACTTTTGTGCCAGCCAGCTCCCATGCTGCTGCCTCCTACTTTCCATCATCTTCATGGCCATGAGCCTCTGCTCTTGCTCCGTGGCCCCCCAGGGTATTGCCTCCCTCCATCTGGCCCTCATCCTCTGCCTTGTGCAACCCAGTGCCAGGGCAGCCTTCTCGAGAGGCCGCTCTGTCAGTCCCCCGATGGAACACTTCCATCAGTCGCCTGAGAGGTGAGGACGAGGCCTTGCCCTGGAACGGGCTGCAGGTCTGCAATCAGGAAAGTCATGTCTCCCATTTCAGGCTGGCCTGCCCTCCCCTCAGTCCTCCTCAAGGAAGCTCTCCTTCCTTCCTGAGCTGACAGCTCTGACCTTAAAAGCCAATATTGTTTTCTCTTTCTCCATGCCTTAGTTCATCCATGGCATATCTTTTGATCCTCTCAGTGGGTTTTCAGCCATCCTGCAGGGCTGCCTGCTCAAAGAGGCGATGACCTCAGAGGGCAGCGTTCCCTGCCACCTCCCTCAGCATGTCCCTGACCCTGGAGCCAGCTGTCTCACTGAGTGTTGAGGGACGCAAGCCAGCCCATCTTGAGCTGAGGCTATGTCAGCTGTATAGACTGATGTGCGTCAGGAGCTGTGGGCAGCTGGCATGGGCCAGGTGCAGGCAGTTTCTCTTACTCATTCCTCCCCCCTCCCTCCCACAGGCAGCTCAGAGCAGCCTCCATGCCCTACACCTCGAGCTCTCTTGACCTGTGCCGCCTGCTTTTAGCTGGTGAGCTTGGTGGTTTCTCGTTACTTCTGTCTTCCATACCCACACCCATGACAGTTCCTGGATTGGGGAGGGATCGTACCCTGGTCTGTACTTGATCCTCTTCCTATCCTGCACGGAGCCCACCCACCTTTGTGTCTTCCATGGATGTGCTTGGATGCAAGCTTGTCCGCAGAGAACCTGTTAGCCAAATGAATCCAGGGAGTAATCACTGAATTAGCGACCCAGGATAGAGAACAAAGCTGCTCTGAAACATGTCCCAAACTCTGGCCATCTCATATTAAACAGAAACAGTAATAGCTTTCTGGATTATGAAGTGGCCTCTATCTCTACTTACACTCTCTTGAATGCATAGGTGCTGATCCTGAATGGAAAGGGTAGGATTACAGGTAACTGTAGGCTAGGATTAACAGGCAAAATAGGAGAATTCAGTGAAATTTTAATTTGAGGCATAGAGTGGATAATTATTGTCAAGGAAATACTCCCAAGCAGAGCACACAAACATTGTGTACCAAAGCTTTTTCAAGTAGGTTACTGAAAGAAAAATCTTATTTGTTGTTTATTTTAATTCCAGTCGAGTTAACATGCAGCGTTGTATGAGTTTCGGGTGCGCAATAGTGTGAGTCAGTAATTCTATACATTATACTTCGTGCTCAAGAAAAGTGTACTCTTAGTCCCCTTCATCTATTTCACTCATCCCTCCATCCACCTCCCCTTTGGTAACCAACAGTTTGTTCTCTATTGTTAAGAATCTGTGTGTTGTTTTGTCTCTTTGTTCTCCTTTATTTATGTATGTTTGTGTTTCTTCAATTCTACGTAAGGGTGATATCACATGGTATTGTCTTTCTCTGACTGAAGTTTTCACTTAGGACGATACTCTCTAGATCCATTCATGTGACTGCAAATGGCAAGATTTCATTCTTTTTATGGCTGAGTAACATTCCACTGTGGGTGTGTGGGTGTGTGTGTGTATGTGTACAAATCTATCATTCATTTATCACTTTACCAACAGATACTTGGATTGCTTCCATACTGTGATCTTGTAAATAATGCTGTAAGAAACATAGGGGTGCATGTATCCTTTTGAGTTATTGTTTTCATAAGCTTTGGGTAAATACCCAGTAGTGTGGTTGCTGGATCCTAGGGTAGCTCTATTTTTAACATCTTGAGGAACCTCCATACTGTTTTCCAGAGTGGCTGCACCAGGTTGCTTTTCCACCAACAATGCACGAGTGTTTCCCTTTTTCCACATTCTCCCAACACCTGTTGTTCCTTGTGTTGTTGACGGCAGCCATTCTGACAGTATGTGGTATTATCTCACTATGCTTTTGATTTCAATTTTCCTGAGGTTGGGTGATGGTGAACATCTTTTCATGGGATCACTGGTCATCTGTATTTCTTTGGAGAAATGTCTGTTCATGTGTCCTGATGATTTTTTTAGCTGGATTATTATTATTTTGGGGGGAGGGGTGTTGAGTTGTATCCATTCTATATATTTTGGACACTATATCTTTATTGCATAGGATATTTGCAAATATCTTCTCCCTTTCAGTAGATTGTCTTTTTATTATTACTTCTTCATAATTCTGTGGTTGTGTGGAGACTTTTTATTTTGATATAGTCCCAGTAGTTTATTTCTGGTTTTATTTCCTTTGCCTCAGGAGACAGTCTAGAAAAATGTTGCTTTGGTCCATGTCAAGAAGTTACTGTCTGCGCCCTCTTGTAGGATTTTTATGGTTTCAAGTCTTCCATTGAGGTCTTGAAACTGTTTTGAGTTTATTTGTCTGTATGGTGTAAGGAAGCAGAGTAATTTCATTCTTTTGTGTGGAGCTGTCAAGATTTTCCAACACCATTTGTTGTAGAGACTGTCCTTTTCCTTTTTGATATTCCTGCCTGCTTTGTGGAAGATTAATTGGCCACATGATTGTGGGTTTATATCTGAGCTTCTATCTTGTATATTTTTGTGCCAGTACCATAGTGTTAGGATGACGACAGCTTTGTACTACAATTTGAAATCTGGAATTGTGACTCCTCCAGCTTTTTCTTCTCAACATTGCTTTGGATGTTCAGTATCTTTAGTGGTTCCAGGCAAGTTTTTAGGAGTGTTTTTTTAAGTTCTTTTTGTTTAACTTAAATTCAATAAACCAATTTAGAGTACCTCATTAGTTTCAGGTGCAGTGTTCGCTAACAGATCAGGTGTGTATAACATCCAGCGCTCATTGCGTTACGTGCCCTCCTTAATGCCCATCACCCGGTTACCCCATCTCCCATCCACCTCCCCTCCAGCAACCCTAAGTTTGTTTCTGTAATGAAGAATCTTTCGTGGTTTTTCTCCCTCTATGATGACTTCCCATTCAGTTTTCCCTCCTTTCCACTCTGATCCTCTGTGGTGTTTCTTCTATTTCACATATGAGTGAACCTATTGCTGATTGTCTTTCTCTGATAGACTTATTTTGCTCCGTGTAATACCCTGCAGTTCCATCCAGGTGGGTGGGATGGTAAGTCTTCATCCTCTCTGATGGCTGAATGATATTCTGTTGTAGATATGAACCGCGTCTTCTTTATCTATTCATCTGTCTGTGGACATCTGGGCTCTTTCCATAGTTTGGGTACAGCAGATGATGCTGCAATGAACATTGGGGGGCAGGTGCCACTAATTTTCACTCAATCTGTATCTTTGCAGTAAATACATAGTAGTGTGATTTCTGGGTCATAGGGTAGGTCTATTTTTAAGTTCTTGAGGAAACTTGATAACAGGTGGCAAAGTGGCTGTAGGAGCGTACACTCCCACCAGCAGTGTAAGAGTGTTCCCCCGTCACCATGTCCTCGCCAACATTTGTTGTTCCCTGCCTTGATAATTTTAGCCATGCCAGCTGTGGTAAGGTGGTATCTCATTGTGGTTTTGATTTGTATTTCCCTGATGGCTATTGTTCTGGAGCACTTTTTTGTGTGTCTCTTGCTTGCTTGTATGTCCTCTTGGTAGAAAGGTGTGTTCATGTTTACACCTAAGTCTTAATCTAGGATGGGGTGGTACCAGGGGCATGGAAGGTGTGATGTGCTTGGGTGTGGAGACCTTCACAGACATCTGAATTGAGGGCCAGAGTTAAGGAGAGTATTGGGCTCAGGCTTTGCATTCAGTCTGGTATGAAAGTATAAATAAGCAGGGATTGGTTCAAGATGTCATTCAGATTTCTCCTGCTCTAAATCCTTTCTACAGTTCCAAAAGGCATGATTTCTGACTTTGTTGTAGGATGAGCCCTCTGCTCCACTCAGATGTCACATTCCCTAGGGATTTGGAGCCAGGCTTCTGGGAATTGTCCTTTTAAAAAGCCAACCTAGGATTAAGGTTAGGGTTAGGGCCTAGGATCATGGCAGGTTCAATCTGTCTGCTGTGTGGCAAGATTCCCAGAGAGCTGAGCTGAGCCCCAAGGACTGAGGACTGAATGTGGGGGTGGCCTCAGGTGGGCATGAAGATTTCTTCTGCTCTGAAGCCTTTCTGGATTTCCAAATGGCATGTTTCCCTACTGAGTGGCAGGTGGAGTCCTCTGGAATGCTTGGCAGTCCCCAGTCCTTGAGGTTTTGTCACCAGATCTCTAGGGACAGACCCCTCTGAGCCCAACCTAGGGTCAAGGTTGGGGTGAGGCTTAGGGTCAGGGTTTAGGGTCATGGGTTAGGGTTAGTGGTTAGGTGTAGTGGTTTGCTAGGGTTAATTTATTTGCCTTTTAATACAAGATGTCCATGCTTAAATAAGACCTTTCCTTAGAGTGTTTTACATTGATCAAAGGTTAGCATGTAACCCAAACAGTTACAGAGAAGAACGAAATATTCCAAAGCAACACCCAAGACAACATTTCTTGACATTTATGTTTTATGGTCAAAATACTTAAAAATAGAGTTGCTCTGTCACTCTTCTCACAGATGGATTTGTTGGCTCTGTCTTTCTGGTCTTGGCTAAAAAGCAACTTCTCAGTGGGCTTCCTTAATGGGCCTCTCTGAATAGGATGGCTCTCTTAGCCCTAAGCCTGCTTTCCTTCCTATCTTTGATCCAGTGATTATATCCCACCTCTTCGCAAGCTCCCAGGTAGGACTAAGGCTATACGTTTGCACTAAGTAGATACTCCATAAATATTTATTAATTGAACAAGTATGACTTTCTTTTTCATCAAAAATATCCATGTTTTATCAGTGAATTTTTTACCATTTCAGAATATATTTGGAGAAATCTCTTGCTCCATGAATATACATGTCAAGACTGTGTCTTTATTGCGTCCTGTGTCATGCTTCCCTGATCCAACCAGAGCACTCATGACCCATGTATGAAGCTCAGTTTAAACCTTAAGGTGAGTTCTGTGAAGGCACTGGGGGGTGTTTGGAGGGCTTGTCGTGCTGACCACCACTGTGTCACCTGGGGCCAGATGTGACACGAGAACTCCCTCTTTCCTTAGCTTTTCCATCTTCCTCTACCCTCTGTCAGCCTGTGGATTTCCCACCAACCATATCTTTGCAGACAAACTCTGAGATGGCCTATGGCTTGGCAACTCTATGGACGTCACAGAATCTCGCTATAGCCAGTGTCAGAGGTTTCTGTGGCACTGACATGACCCTTGTTTGCACAGTATGCCCTGTGAAGAGTCCCATGAGAGTCTGGGAGTCCAGGAAAGATCAATGAGTGTGTGCCCCCATGCCATCTGATGTGGCTGAGGGCCGTGAGCAAATCCGAACCCAAACCAAGGTTTTGGCTGTGTGGTCTTACTTGCACAAAAACAGCAGTGCCTGGATCAGGCTTTCACGGCAACAGCTGAGCCAGCTTAGTGAGGACCTTGCCCAGGACACTAGCCCCATGACAATGTGCAGGCACTCGGAGTCCCCAGTTAAGTCATGCAACACAACCAGTGATTCTACATCAGAGTAGATGATACAAAGTATAGTTTCACAGCAAACATGACAAAAAACATTTAAATGACAGAATAGGCAGAATAGGAAGTAGTTAAATGCACTCCGTATTACGGCAGAGAAGGGAAAAGTGTACGATGGGGTCAGAAAGGGGAATGGGTGTTCCAAGCAGCAGGCTGGAGCTCCGGGGGTAAAAGGTGTCTGGTGGAGGCAGGGACCAGGAGACTTGTCCCTGCCTAATAGTGCAGCATCAGGGTGTGTACTCTGGCTGACCCACGACTCCCAGGGGCACTGGGGACATTCTAGCTCCAGAGGATCTACAGGCTGCAAATTGGCCTGAGCAGAGCTTCTGTGGTCTGTCTTCTTGTTTCCTGGGTGTGGTTATTTCTTTGCTTCTGGAGGCTGTTGATTCTCCTTTTGTTTTCCTCTGAGCTGCACTAATTTGTGTGGATTCCGTGCTGTTAGTTGGCTGAAATTCTTCCTGAAAAGAAGTGGGATAGAAGTCATCCTTGTTTCCTAAGTAGACCTGAATAGATTGAAGAGTAATAGCCTTTTCCCAGGCTATTCATCTGGCCTTCATCTGTTGCCAACTCCGAGATTTTTGAAAACATATTCTATTTTTAATAGATTGAAAGAATTTCTTTAGTTCTTAAATCAACAAAGTCACACTTTTCATAATCTATAAAATGATCTGTAAACATTGAATGAACAAGGTTTGGCAGGATGAAGGAAGAACTGGCTTTGTACTGGGGTTTGCGGCAATGCTTACTCACCATTGCCCCCGTGTGGCCACTCTCCAGATAGCACGTGGCCCAATGAGTTGCAACTTAACCAGATTCAAGGTAAAGGCAGAAGAGGGCTGGTGCTGAATTCCTTAGCTCCTAAAAATCATCCTTTAATTTATGAGCGATATTCTAAATCAAATATATATTAATTAGAGATTAGGGCTAGGGTCAGGGTCAAGTTGCAGACATTAACTACGGACAGCTTTTTATAAGCCAATCTTACCTGCCTATAGTGTTTTCAAAAAATAAAATGGGAGAGGATATAGTTACCAAAGCACTAAGCACATTCTCTGTCCTAGGAAATTGGTCACTAAACACAGTTACTGTTTCATCTTAGCTGAGGACCAGGAGCTGGTCCTACTGGTACTCAGCAGGTAGCATCTGTGGCCAGCTGGCCATCTCCCCCTGACACCCACACCCCGCCGAGCACATCGTCTGCTCTGCTCAAGGGCAGCAAACAGACAGACCGGGACCAGGTGCAGCTGAGACTCCCTCCGGTCAGGCGTGGCTTGCTTCTGACAGGGAGAGAAGTGGGCCAGCTCACATGTTCGTGATGCGTTCTTTTGGTTCCTTGCTATCTGCCTCCCCTTTCTGTCACCCTGGTGCTGAATCTTTAGCTCCTGGGAGAACCTGGGTTTTCAGATTTCTGTCGACATTTCATAGTGTAGATCTCTGTTGTCTTAGCTCTCTGTCCTTGGGTTGGAGATGAGGTGGGAAAAGTCATCATCCTCTGAAAGCAGAGTATGAACTATCCAGTGCGCTCTGCCCCCGGCACCTCAGGTTTGAAAGCAATGGCAAACTGTGTCCTTCATGTTCTACACAATCAGCTTTAGGGACTCATAGATGCATGTGAAATGAAGTTGTACTGAAAGAAATCTCATTATGGGATTTTGCTTTGTAGAAGACAGTTTAGGGACAGAGCCCCTCGCCCGCCCTATCATTTCCCATCGGGCCAATGCCCGCTCACACTGACACGTGCAGCCACAGAAGGGCACAACTGTGACATCCTCCTGGAGCACTCCTGGTCCCCCTGCCTCCTGGTCTGGCCGACCCTGCACACCCCCAGTCCTCCTGCGTGTCCCCTGTCCTGGCACTTGTCACACAAGGCTGTCATTTGTTGTCTCTACGTCTGTCCTTTCTGCTTGGAGTAGATCTCTCTCCCAGATGCCTGGCTGGGTGACAGGTAGATGAATGGTTTTGAGATCTTTTGTCCTGGAACAGCAGGCATCCTTTAGAACCCTGATGGGCAGGAGGAGTCTCTGTCCCTCTGTGCGCCCCCAGTCTCAGTGGAACATAGTGGCCAGGCCAAAGGATTTGAGAGTCCTCCCAGATGAAATTTGTTCTATGAAGGTGGCTTCCTTCTGAGATCATTATGGAACCACATTGCGTGGCCATTCCTGGGGGACAGAAGGCATGCTACTGTATTGTATTCTCCTTGCACACTGTGGCTAACAAAGAGGAAACACACACTCACACTCACGAGTTCACCCTTACACCTCCATTTCTGAGCATCACTACAATGGAAACCACACTGAATTCCCATTGGTCTGCAAACCCATAGCCGTGCCATTCCAGGTGTACATAGAGGAGGATGCAGATGGCGTTCTGGCTGAAAGGATGGAAGTCCTTGCCTCTGGGGGTGAAGAAATTAGATTTTACCCAGAAGGCACTACGTTCTACTAAAAGAAGGGACGTGGTCCTAGGATCTTCGAGTCCAGAGATTGGCCCAGACTTTTCTAGAAAGTCTTCTGTAAAGATTTTCTGTCAAGTGCTGCAGTCCATGGGGTGTCTCTGACAACGACTCCTCTCTGGCATTGTGCCCTGAGAGCAGCCACCGACTGTCCATAACTCATGTGCCAGACACACTGGATTGAGAGAATACAGGTGAAGGTCTCATTGGGCCCATGGGTGGTAGTTTCCCCACACTCCAGAGGTGCAACATGGTGGATGATGGGGGAGAAGGCTCTTCTTTTCCAGTGGCATAGTGGGAATACACCGGGATCTACCTTGCCTGACCCCAGTCCCTCCATTTGAAAATAAGATGGTCGTGAGATTGGCCAACAATTAAGGCCTCAGGAATTCTCTCACCTTTCTCTGTAGGCCTTGAGCTTGCCACAAAATGTTTGTCTGTGGCTGAATTCCATGTGGGTATTGTTTGGGTGAGTGTGTCCACATTACCTGGTGGGTATATCTTGTGGGTTATATAGCACACAGATGGTCATCTTGTTCAGGCCAAGACCATGAGCACTGTTAGGGTTCTCCTGAGTTAGTGGAGGATCTAGCATGCATGGGCTTCAGGACGAGTCCAATCCAGCCCTCAGCAATGTTATGGAGCACCTGGCTTCCTGGGTCCTCTGTGGCACTGGCACAGGCCTGGCCTAGGCCACTTCTGCAGTTGTGATGGAAAAGCCCCTGGTCTGGGTAGTCCATCCCATGCTTGGCTCTGCAGGCTGAGACCCAAGTTTCCTCCCACCTCATTGGCTGGGACCAGGTCATATTCCCACGGATGAGCCAATCCCTGGAGCCAGGGAGTGGAGCCATGGAGATTGGCACAGGTTGTTAGGACCTCTGTTGTAATGACTTTTCTAATGGCCATGGTGGCAAGATCTTCTGGGATACATCTGTTAAAACAAATATTAATTTCTGATAGTAAGTGGGTCCAAGGTGCTGGCTTAGCACCTAGCACATCAGTCTCAGCACCTCAGAACTACTGTACTGCTCTGTAGAGACAATGGCTGAGAATGAGTAAAGTGGATGAAAACGGGTCTGGAGTGCACAAGGGAAGGGTGTGTGTGCTTAGGGGCTTGGGGATAATAGCTCTGGCCAAGCTGTACCTCCAATTTACCTAGGTTCAAGAAGGTGTGGGGAGTCTGTGGTGTTTCACCGTTCATCATTTTGCAGATGAAGAACATGCCTTCGAACGGAGTCTGGCAAGACCGGTTTCAAGTGTTCTCTAGCTGGTGTGGAAGTCAGGGAGAGCACTGCCCTCTGACTGCTAGGAGAGGCATGAGAGGCTGAGTGCTCTCAAGTAGGTGTCTGGCTTTTGCAGAGCTCACTGTGAGCCTTCATATAGGACTGACAAGAACAGTTTATGGTTTTGTTCTGAGGATGGAGTATTGGAAGAATGCGGTGTCCCATGTGATCCCGGGAAGGGGACAGACCTGGAGTCCACTGTAGAGTTACTTCGTGGGAGTGGGGGTGATCTGCAACATCCGCTTCATGAGATGTCTGTCCTATATTGAGTTCTGGGTGTGATTCTGTGCTTCTGTGACTTTCTCCTAATGGCTGGGATTTCCAAGGGGTGGGATTTTTTTGGCTTCAGTTTAAGAGTTGGTCTACTGGGAGTGGGCAAGTCCCATTCTGCTGCTGAGAAGTGTCTCTAGTGGCTGGAGTGTGTATTACAAGCCTAGAGGTCAATGGTGAGGTGGCTACAGTGGTCAGCAGGCTATTGTTATTGATGATTTTTATGGGAGAATTCCGTAGGATGAGATGTTAGATCTTATGGTTAGGGATCTTCATTAAGTGCCCATCAAGGGTGCTTGTTCTGAGTTTCATATTCAATATTTGTTGTTACTTCTAATAGTCCTTCTTGTACTTGGTATTCTAAGGAGCAGTGCATTGCAACAGTGCCTGCATTTTACTCATGTGTTGATGAGGATTTGAGAATGGAAAATGTTGTCAGTGCTTCCACAAATTGTAAACTGGAACAGCCAAATAATAAAATTTTATTTTTGACACAAAATAGGAAGTATCCTGCTGTGATTCTTAGTTTAAACCAGGGGAGGGAGGCTTATTTTGGTACTGGTAATGAGTGTGATAGGGCATATTATCAGGTCCTATTAGAAACTTGGACTTAGTTATTGTGGAAGAATCAGGAGTCAATCAATTATTTGTCTCCTATTTCATTTTCCATGAACATTTCCACAATATTTGGTTTCCCAACTCTACCACTGGGAAATCATACCAACTTTGGCACCAGCCTGCCCTTCTCTGCCAAGGGTATGTTTGGGGCAAGAAGAACATAAATTCTGGGTGATTGGAAGACTCTAAGGTCCGAATGCTATCAGTAGGGGGCTACTGGGTCCCTAAATTCCAAACCAGCTCCTGACACCCAGACAAAATACATTTCAGATTTAGAAACTTCAAATAGAAATTTTATATCCACAGTAACAGCTGAAGAAAATGTGTCATCCCTAAACCTAACCTTAACCCCTAACTTGAATGTTGAAACCTAACCTGATTTTAAAGCCCAAACTGGAACCCTGAATCTTAAACCTGAAATGGAACCCGAAGCCTGGACTCTGAACCTGAGCTCTGGATCCAAGCCCTGAACCATGAACCCAAACCCTAGCATGAACCCAAACCCCAAATTTGACCTTGCACTTTATCCCCTAAGCCCTAAGTCTTCAAACTTAAATCATAAACCTAATGCCCTAACCCTAACCATTCCCTTGTCCCTCACTCTAAATCTTCACCCTGATCCTAGACCCAGATCCAGATCTAGACCTAGACCCAGATCTAGGATCTAGAACTCTGACTGGAACCTGAACTTGCACCCAAATTCAAATCCTTCACCACACTTTGTTTATGCATTCACAACTGATGGATATTTGCAGTTTCTACATTTTGGTTCTTGTGAACATTGTGCGGGCTGGGGCTAGGATTAGGGTCTTGGATCGGGGTCAGGGCTAGGCTTGAGACCAAGTTGAGATCAGAGTGTGGGTCTGCGTCCAGGGTCATGTTCGGTGCCACTTTTTGGGTCAAGGACTGTTGTCATTCCATATTGTTTCCAATTCATTGTTCCTTAGCTACTTTTGGAGGAGCTGGGAGGATATTGGGCTCCATTCAGCTTGAATTTCCAGAATAAAATGACTTCAGCTGGACCTCGAGAGGAAGCAGGTGCTTCTTCCACTGAAAGGTGAGCTGCCCTAGTCCTGCACTGCCCTCCACCACCTGCAGAGGGCACCGGACCCCAAGTCCCGCCCTGAGCCCGGCCTGCGCAGGCGCAGCTGGGACAGGAGCCCGGCCTCTTCAGGACCGGCTGTCGAGGTTTCTGGAGGGCATGGGATCTCTCCCATGTTCCCTGGCGGGACCTGCTGTGGAGACTTTGAGGGATTGTGGGTCCGCTTCCACACCAACAGGAGCCTGGTCTCCTCAGGACCCGCTATTGAGGCTTCCGGGGGATGTGAGGCTGCGTCCACACCAACAGGACCCGCTG
The DNA here is from genome assembly GCF_964662115.1 of Mustela nivalis. Lineage (NCBI taxonomy): Eukaryota > Metazoa > Chordata > Mammalia > Carnivora > Mustelidae > Mustela > Mustela nivalis. The sequence goes on along the minus strand of NC_139035.1, from coordinate 4,944,131 downwards.
TGGAGGACACGGGGTCACATCCACACCAACAGGACCCGCTGTGGAGGACACGGGGTCACATCCACACCGACAGGACCTGCTGTGGAGGACGTGGGGTCGCGTCCACACCGACAGGACCGCTGTGGAGGCGGTGGGGCCGCGTCCACACCGACAGGACCGCTGTGGAGGCGGTGGGAACGCGTCCACACCGACAGGACCGCTGTGGAGGAGGTGGGGCCACGTCCACACCGACAGGACTCCGGCGTTCTCAGGACCCGCCGCGGGAGGAGAAGGTGAGGAGAAGCCGCCGGGGCGGGGACTGGCGAGGGGGTGCGCGCTCTCGGGACCCCACGGAGGAAGCGCGCGCCGTGCGGACACCGGGGTTTCCGTGGCCTCCCGCGGGGCTGGCGCGGGGCTGTGGGGTCCCCCCTCTCTGGGTTAGGACGCCCCCCGCCCCGCGGCTGTGTCCGCGCCCCCGGACTCGGTTCCTGGGGCTCCTCAGACGGTCTGCGGTCCGGGAGCGGCCGCGGGCGTCGGGGCTCGTGCTCCCCCGCCCGGCCCCGCGGGTCCCCCCGCGTCCACACCCGCCGCAGGGCTGGGCCGGAGTCCGGGCGTGCGGAGCGACGGCGGACTGTGGGGACAGCGGGTGTTTCCCGGCGCCGGCGCGTCTCCCTCCGGGTCTGTCGTAAGCGTCGCGCGGCGTCGGACGACAGCTCCGTCCCCTCCCGGGTTCGGGGCTCCTCGTGTCTCGTTCTTGCGGCCGAGGCCGCTCCGAGGTTCTCTGCGACGGTCGCTCCGAGCCCGCGGAGACGCGGACACTGAGGCGACCCGCGGGTTTCGTGAGCTGCGCGCTCGTCGCCTCACGCTCCGGCCCGGGTTCCGGGCGCGGCGCCGCGGGCGCGTCTGGGAGGCGGAGGGCGGCGTCCCGGGAGCGAGCCACGCCCCCCGCCGGCCGCGCCGGGAGCCGGGAGGCGACCGCGACTTCGCGGAGGAGGCGGCAGCCGGGAAGGCGGGTCCCCCGGAGGACGACGGGCCGGGCTCCGGGGGACGGGGGACCCTCGCCGGCGGCGGGGACGGCGACTGCCTGTGGGACGGGAACCTCCGGCTTCCCCTGCGGGGCCCGGACGCAGGCGGCTCTCCCGCGGCGGCGTCTGACGCGGGTCGGGGACGACGGTCGCTCCCGGGACGGACGCTGAGTGGCGGCGCCCCCTCCCCGCACCCCCCGCCCCCGGCCCGCGCCCGGCCGCAGTGCGGAGGCCCCCGCCCGCGCCGGCGCAGTCCGAGCCCGGCTGTGGGGGGCGCGGGACACGGGAACCAACTCCGCCGCTTCCCGCCCCCGAGACCCGGCCCGGTTCAGCCCTCCCGCGCGTCTCTTGCTGGCGTGAGGCCTCGTGCGAGGGCGAGTGGCCGCTCCGGGGTGGGCGAGCGGGAGCTGGGAGGGCCTGTCCTCCATCCCGAGGTCTCCTGTCCTCCTGCGGCTGTGACGGGCTGGGACAGTCCTTTGCTCTGCGGTGACTCCGGAGTGCCGTCACCTTGTCGCCGCAGCGCAAATCTGCTCCGTCCCCGCCCCGGACTCCGCGGCCGTCGGGTCTTTCCCACGTGTGCCGCTTCCCACGCGGTGCTTCGGTGCGTTTGACCCCGACCAGGGACAGCGTCCTGTGGACACAGCCTCACCGGGCTGCGGAGACGGCCACGGGTTCCAGCTTGCAGGGGAGACTCAGGCCCGCTTCAGCTGTGCCCCCGCGCGGCGGCCCCAAACGTCTTTCCGCGTTCTCCGGGCGGCTGCTTCTGGTTGGGGTGAGGGTTAGGCATTAGAGGCTGGGAGTTAAGGTTACGGTTTAGGGTTTAGGATTAGGGTTAGTTTAGGGATAAGGTGGAGGTTAGGCTCAGAGTTTGTGTTCAGGGGATCGATGAAAGTGGGGGTTTTCTGGGATGGGACCAGCTTTGTCTCTGAAAGCTGTGTTCGAAACGGCACAGTTTTCTTCTTTGTTGCGGCCTGAGTCCCCTGGTGTTGCTCAGGTGCCCGAAATCCCTGGGGCTTTACAGGCAGGCCGTCGGGGACCGACCTTTCAGAACCCAACCGACTGTGAGTGTTAGGGCGCAGGGCACGGCCGGACCAAACTGAAGGTACATCAGGGAGGTTCATGGTGGGGGTGGGTTTGAGATCATGGGTCAAGGGGAGTATCAGGGTCCAGATTTGTGTCCAGGTCCTGGTATACATGCAGATTTTTCCTACCCTGAATCCTTTCCAGAGTTCCAGTGGACACGGGTTCCTTCTGGGTGGCAGGCGAGTCCTCTGGTATTGCCCGGGTGTCCCCAACCTATAGAGTGTGGGTGCCAGGCTTCTGGGACAGAACCCTGAAAACCCGACGTAGGGTTAGGGTCTAGGGGAGTATCAGGCATGACCGCCCCTCTGTTTCGATCCTTACTGAGGGCTGAGTTGACAGAGAGTGTAAGGTTGAGTATCATTCTCTGGGTTTGGTCAGTGGGCCACGGAACATGGGGACAGCCTCAGTGGGCATGAAGATTTCTCCAGCACCGAATCCTTTCTGGTGTTCCAAAAGGCAGTTTCCTTCTAAGAGGCAGCCTGAGTCCTCTGATATTGTTCAGGTATCCCCAATTCTTGCCCTTTGGAGAATGGCCCCTGGGAATTGACCTCATGGTACCCAGTGAAGCGTTCGCAGGAACAATCTAAAGGCATCGCAGGAACAACCTAAAGGCACATTGGAGAGTTTTACAGATGCTGAGTTGAGGTGATGGGTCAGAGTGAGTGTCTGACTCTGGTTGGTGTCCAGGGGTTGACTTAGTGTGGGTTCAGCTGGGCATGCAGAGTTCTGTTCATCCTATCTGTAGTTCCAAATGGCACTGTTTCTTTCTGGGGGGCAGTCTGATTCCTCCACTATGGGTCCGGTGTCCCCAATCTGGAGGGCTGTGTGCCAGGCCTCTGGGGACAGAACCCTCTGAATCGAACCTACAGTTAAGGTTATGACCTAGTGGTATGACAGGTCCAGACCTCTAGCGCTCATTCCATCTTTCCCGGAGGCTGAGTGGGTGGCCTGGCTCAGGGTCAGTGTCAAGCTCTGGGTTTGGGTACAGGGGCCCGCTGTATGGGGGGGGGGGGCAGAGGTGGGCATGCAGACTTCTGTTACTCGGAAAGTTTTTGAGAGTTCCAAATGGAGCGGTATCCTTCTGGGGGGCTGGCTGAGATCACTGGTATTCCTCAGGTGCCCCCAATCTTTGGCTCTTTAGATCTAAGCTCTTGAAGACAGACCCCTCAGAAAGCAACCTAGGGTTAGGTTTAGGGACTAGGGGTGTGGCAGGTCCAATCTCCCAGGTTTGATTCGACCTTTGTGGAGGTACATGGCCTTAGCTACTCACTACCCCTGTTGTATGAATTTCCTATTGCTTTGATGACAAATTATGACATACTAGTTGAAAACAATGCACACCTACTGTCTTATAGTTCTGAAGGCCAGAAGTCTGAATTGGGTTTCATTTGGCTAAAATCAAGGTGTCAGCAGGGCTGGATTCCTTCTAGAGTCTCTAGGACAGAATCTGCTCCCTTGAATCTTCCAGCTTTTAGAAACTGCCATCATGCCTTGGCTTAGGCTCCTTCCTCCATCTTCCAAGCCAGCAGCCTCACTCTCTGTCTCTGACTTTCTTGTGTTCTCTTTATAAGAGTCCTTGGGATAACGACCCACTGGAATAATCCAGAACAAGCCCTCCATTTAAAAATCCAAAGTCCTTTTTGTCATGTAAGTTAATATAGTCATAGTTCTAAAGATTAGGAATGGACATCTTGTGGGGGGCTGTTATTCTGCCTTTCACTCTCCTATAACAGAGAATCCAAAGGAGTGGAAAATTCATCAATAGATCTAAAGAGTGATCCTAACAGAGAAGAGAACAACAGTGTGTAGAAAGTAGAAGCAGTCATGATTTGGTTATAGTCCGCAGACTTGGCCTACTTGATGCTGGTTCACAGAAGCTTCCATGGACACACAAAATGCTCTGTGTGTATTTACCGTTCACCATCCCCTTCAACATGACTGAACTGCTCACTGCTGGAGGAAAAACCAGAGCTGGACATAGAGTGGAAAGAAAAGATTTTATTTAGAAAAACTATTTCAGTAGGAGAAAGGCTGACTGCAACAGGACGTGTGGAGATTTATAGCTAAGGTAGTTTTGTTTTACTTCCATTCTGTGCCTTTGTACAGATTGTTTCTTCTCTCCTTTGTATACCACATGCTTTTGCCAGTTCATAGCTACCACGGTGTTCCAGACCTGGCTCAAAGCCAGCTCTTCCTACATGACTTCTCTACTGAGTCCAGGCCACTGTCATCGCTTTTTACCCACACAGATCTGTAATTGCCAGACAATAGAATCATTAATTATCATTGCCAGTCATCAAACTGTTACTGAGTACTTGGTCTGTGAGAGGCTGTACTGTGTCCTGGGAGGTTGGGGAAAGCTTTGCAGGGCAGGTGGGATATAAGCAGGGTCTTGAAGGCTGTGTTTTCTTAAAGACGTGAAATGGAAGGGGAAATAAAATTATGTGTGATATTCCTACTCTTCCTGTTACTGGTAACCTTGAGAAAAACCATTTAATCTCGTTAGGGATCAAGTTCCTCTTATGTAAGATGGGGATAATAAAATCTATGCTTGGATGGTTATGAGAATTAACATGGAAGGCTCAGAGATTGGTTAGAACTCTTTTGGTTACAAGAGATTTTAGGGTAGTTAACCAGGATGCAACATGTAACATTTTCAGTGGTTAGCACATGGCTTCCATTTGGGCTCCCTTCTGCAGGGGAGCACAGTTGAGTGTCTGCTGTCCAAGTTACTACAGATTGCTCAGTAATTCACCGGTTTCCCAAGGAGGAGGAGAACTGAATTGTTTCCACCTCCCCTGTGTACATTTCACTGTTTTAAGTCTGTGCTTTGATTTAGTGTTGCCTTTTCTACCTGGAATGCATAGTCTTTCCAAGCTGAGCCTGGCCAGCTCTCATGGCCCCAGGAAGGGGCAGCAGAGGCATCACACTAGGACATCACCTTGGCCCCTTTTGGCCATCTTGAGTGTCTCAGGTTCCCCTTGTTTCTGGGCATCACTCTCTCATTGCACAATTAACACACTGTGCTACGAAGACCTGCCTCTCTCACAGGACTCCCCAGCCCTGCAAGCCTGGCACATAGTGCTCACTTAGCACATAGCTACTAAACCAGTGAGTGGACTTCCTTTATTCTCGCCCAGTCCTAACTTTTTTCCCTTTGGGCACCATCATTTCTTCTCTATCTTTCTGCATTGTTTATGGTATATTCATTACAAGACCACTTCCTGTTCTGACCATCACTGTTGTATACACCCCTCCCCCCCATTTGAAAATGAATGACGTTAGCTCACATCTACTGACCACTTGCTATTTGCCTGGCACCCTTTCAGGCACTTTACATGGATAACCTACTTTACACATTCTTTGTTATCTAATTTTTTTTTTAACTTTTTTTTTTCTTTTGTCAGAGAGAGTGAGCACAGGCAGACAGAGTGGCAGGCAGAGGAAGAAGCAGGCTTCCTGCTGAGCAAGGAGCCTGATGTGGGACTCGATCCCAGGACGCTGGGATCATGACCTGAGCCGAAGGCAGCTGCTCAACCAACTGAGCCACCCAGGCGTCCCTTTGTTATCTAATTTTTGTGCCAGAGATTAACCTTGACCTTGTGGAGGTAACCATCTTGCTATAGTCCGATCACAGTGCAGTAAATGCTGTAGTAAGACAAGCGGGCTGGATGTACTATCACTGAAATGTTGGAAGATATGAGTAGGAGCAGGAGCCACAAAAAGCTAAGCTTAGGATGCCTCCCTGTGAATGACACTACAGTTTGTTTCCTCTTTGTGTTTGCGTTTAAATGACTATATTATGTTTCAGGTAATGTAAGCCAGAAATGGGTGGATGGATGGATTGTTGTATTTCAATTTCAGTTTACAGAGGTAGCCTTGAAAGAGTTATGGAAATGCGAGTAACAACATGAAAAACATGAGGGAGGTTTTCACTGTTTTTTTCAAAAGAGGTATGTTAGCAAGGAAGGTAGATTTGGGAACATTAGTCATGAGAATTCACCTTTCAGTGAATCCTTCTTTGCGGGGAAGGAAAGCTTTTCTGGTAAGCTGGGAATGGTGATGGGTTATTTTACCAGGAGATGGAAGCAGCTGGCAGATGAAGATAACTCCCTGGACAATAAGGGGCAATATAAAATGGAAGAGATGGGGTTCAGTGAGTCTAGGATTCCTCTGTGACCCGGCTTACCAGGTGTTAGCTTTGTTCAAGTTTCTTATTTTCCTAAAAGGTTCAGTTTTCTTATCCATAAAAATAGGATTGGGTTGCCAGTTTTACCAAGTGAAAATACAGGATGCCTAGTTAAATTTGAATTTCAGATATCCAATAATTTTTTTAGTATGAAAATGTTCCATGAAATATTTGTGTCCCATGCAATAAGTATGTCTTTAGTATGGGACATAGTTATACTAAAACATTATTCATTGTTTATTGGATTCAAGTTTATTCTTTGAGTTCCTGAACTCAGTTCCAACATGTATATTGGGGTAATCTTCACACCTTTAAGGAATTCTTTGGACACCAGTTGGGTATCCTACCATTCATAAACGGAAATGAGAAAGAACACAGGCAAACATCCAAGTGAAAGAGGTAGATAGGACAAGGCAGGGGGAAAAGGCACGAGCTTCCAATGCCCTCTCTAGGCATGCTGTTTCTCAGCACCTCTGTGTGTTCATGGACCTGGAGGTTCTCCAAACCCAGTCCTTTTGGGGAAGCTCCATTTAAACGGACTCAGCAGGGTTTTTGCTAAAACTGGGTTTTACAAGGAAATTTACAGATGGGCCTAGGGGAAGGTTTAAGAGCCTGACTAAAGTTTGGTCAAGCAAAGACTCATTGTCAGTATCATTTTAAAAATTATATTTAGTTTATGTTAGTTAAGTTGATCTGTTTGTGGTTTTAGATATTTATTTTCTTTGTTTTGTTTTCAAACAGAGGGCAAGTATATTTAGCTTTATCTTATGGAAATTATGTGGTGGTTAAAGGGCAGGCGGGCTCTTCCGGCAAGGAAAAAGACATGTAGTGCCACCTGGTGGCCGTGGCTTCTTACTGCAATGCTCCCAAGAACAGCCCTCGAAGAACGTCAGCATTTGAACTCGCCAGATTCTGAGGGCACTAAGAATGTGTTATGACAGCAAGAGACACGAACAACAGTACTCCTACCCCCACTCCTCCTTTTCCCAAGGCTTGAGGTTGAGAAGTAGCAGCTTGCCAAGGGCCGCAGCGTAGTGAAAATGCTGAAGTCTATACCCATCCCCTTTATACTGTGGGTTTCCAAGCCTGAAGTGAAAAGCCAGAGAAGGAAGCTTTGTATCGAGCAGAGTACTGATTATTACATCGGACTGGTCTTTTAAAGGCCACGACAAAGGGCCTCTTTATTTCATGGCTAAAAGTGGCTAAAAAATCCTTGGCGTTGCTCAGCATTCACCCAAAGGGCAGGCAAAGTGCAAATCCAGATGGTGGCATTGAAGGGACAAAGAAAAAAGAAAAAATCATGGGTTTCACTTGCATCCTGTTGTGTGTAGCTCATTCAATATACATGTTTCAAATGCATAAATGTGAAAGGAAAAAAGTGCATAAATGTGAGGGAAAAAATCAGCAGGAAAGGAAGCACAGTGATTCTGCCAAAGAGCAGACAAAGTGAATCACGTTTAGATTCTGGCTTCTCATCTCACTCATGAACAAACCAAGTTTATAATCAGGGAAGGCAGGAGCCCAGGGTAAATTTGTCAGGAGAGTCTGCTCTAGGATTCATAGTAAATCTATTTTTTTTTAAAAAGATTTTATTTATTTATTTGAGAGAGAGAGAGAGAGAACACACCAAGGAGCGTCAAAGGGACAGGGAAAGCTGAGTTGGGAGCCCTATACAGCACTTGATTCCAGGACTCTTGGGATCGCAATCTGAGCTGAAGGTAGATGCTTAACCGACTGAGCAACCAGGTGCCCCAATAAATCTATTTTTTTTTTTAATCTGAAAAAAATTCTCAAGTCTATTATAGCCAGGACACACACAAGTAGAGTCTAGTCCTGGTCTACTGACCCCGACCCAACCATGGTTAGAAGAGCTATTTCTTTTTGATCTCTCTTCCTCTCTTCATGGGTCTTTTGCAGGTTCTGCATGCAGGTGTGGAGGCTGGTTCCATCAGTTCCTTTTCCCAGATTTCACCCTCCTATTTTTCCTAAGCACCCTCTGTCTTCTGCCTCTCTTCCCCCAAATAATGCCTAACCTTTGCACACGGCCTGGCTGGCAGCCCGTATTCACACCCAGCAGCTCAGTGAGTCTTTTCTGCCTCCAGGAGCCATTCTATCTCCATTTGCCTGGGAGGGTCCCAAGCACTTGGGCTGACATGCCCGAGGCCATCACACACCTGGAAGTGGCAGGGCCAGAGTGAGGCCAAGTCTGGGCCTCTCTCCATTACATTTACTGCGCTAGCGTCTCTGCTGTCTTTTTCTGGCTTTCCGTTTTGGACTATGACCATTTTTTTTTTTAACTTTTTTTTGGGTGTGAAAGTTTTCAAGACGCCCACGAGTGGAAAATGTACTCCCCCCAGCCAAATCGAACTCCGCCAGATTCCTTACAGCTGTGTGCCGTTGAAATGAGTAATGAAAGCACCTTCTGCTGCTGGTGGAACTTTCCCATCGGGCACCGCTACAGCTGCTCACCAGGACCCCACCCCGCGTATTTACATACTGGATGTCACCCCAAAAGCCCCCGACCAGGGGATTTCCGGGATGTAATAAGAACATTGCTCTGGGCCTTGGAAGGTGTACTGTCTGAGCACTTGTCCTGCAGGAAGGTGGGGGGGAGCATTTCGGACCCCTCCCCTCCATCACCAGACTCCTCCTAGGGAGATGCCCAATTTAGTCACAGGCCCCTCCATGGCAGGACCCCGCCGCCTGCCTGCCAAGCACGGAGGTGCTGGGAATACGAGTGGGAGGAATTCGGGGCCCCTGGACACCCGGAGCTTGGTGCCTGGCTAAGGCACGAGACCCAAATGCCCTGATAAGTTCAATCCATAACATGGGTAGACAAGGGGCATTCTGGGAGCTCATTGAGGGGCGCCTAACTTAGGGGAGGCTTCCTGGGGTTTATCATGACTGGACTGTCTTGAACATTTTTTTTAAAGTCTTTTTTTTTTTCTCTTAAAAATAAGAAAATCGGGGCGCCTGGGTGGCTCAGTGGGTTAAGCTTCTGCTTTCGGCTCAGGTCATGATCCCAGAGTCCTGGGATTGAGCCCCGCATCAGGCTTCTGCTCAGCAGGGAGCCTGTTTCCCCCTCTCTCTCTCTGCCTGCCTCTTTGCCTACTTGTGATCTCTGTCTGTCAAATAAATAAATAAATAAAATCTTTAAAGAAAAATCTAGTTACAAAGGTAATGCATCCTATTGGGAATATTTAAACTTCATAGAAATATATTCCTTTAGAAAAGATTTAGGGAATGAAGAAGAAGAAAAAAGAAAACTTTAGTAAGTAGGACTTCTACTCAGTGCTGTGGCTTTCTCCCTGAAAAGTTGTGTGTGTGTGAGTGTGTGCAGGTGTGCATGTGTAAGAAGGTGCAGTCATGCCCTAAAGAGAGAGGCAGAGACTCTAGGGAAGGCCTTGTTTCTGTGGCCACAACCAGCCTGGCTGAGAAGTCAGCCAGCCACTTACTGGGGACCACCTGCTCTGAGACTCTGGTTTTTGTGACTTGAATTTCCGGGTTTGGGTCCTGGCTCTTCCTGTCCTATAACTTCAGAGCCTCGTCTCTGTGCACTCTCCAAATGGTATATCAGGGTGTATTTGTTTTTTTTCAAGATTTTATTTATTTATTTGACAGAGAGAGACACAGCGAGAGAGGGAACACAAGCAGGGGGAGTGGGAGAGGGAAAAACAGGCTTCCCACCAAGCAGGGAGTCTGATGAGGGACTTGATCCCAAGACCCGGGGATCATGACCTGAGCAGATGCTTAACGACCGAGCCACCCAAGTGCCCCTCTGAGTGTATTTCTATGTGAAATGGATTTGTCCCTAAAAAGAATGAAGAGATGGTTTCCGATGTCAATACTTAACCTGCCACAATGTCAGTAAGAGCTCGAATTTACTGAGGACTTTCTGCGCTGAGAGCTTTATTCCTTCATAACATTAATGCTCACAACAAACTTCTGAAACAGGTGTCATCACTCCCATTTTATGGGTGAAGCAAGTCAGGCTATTCCTTGCTCAAACTGCATGGCTAAGTGTTGGCAGAGCCTGGCCTCAAACCCAGGTCTGTGTGATTCCCGAGGCTATGCTTACGGACATGGTCCTCCCTTGCCTTCTTTCTCGAGCATATGCGGCCACAGAAGTATTTTTAATTACATGATCCTTCTCTCTTAGCGTTATTATTACCATTCTGTGGATCACAATGTGGGAAATGGTGCCCCAGGAAAACACTTTGCCCCACCAGTAAAGCAGAGATAATAACACAGGGTTGGAGCACGTGGGGGGCTCATTGGTTGGGCTTCAGCCTTCAGCTCCAGATGTGACCTCAGGGTCCTGGGATTCAGCCCCGCATCGGGCTCTCTGCTCAGCGGGAGCCTGCTTCCCCCTCTTTCTGTGCTTGCTGCTCTGCCTACTTGTGATCTCTCTCTCTCTCTCTGTCAAATAAATAAATAAAACCTTTTAAAAAGGTAGCACAATCTCTGTGCCTGGATGATTAAAAGATATTTCACAAAATTGGCACTGAGGGTACTTACCTCCCACCAGCGACTTGCATGTCTTAAAAAGAACATTTGTAATGTCATTGAAGAAACGAAGCCGTGTTTTGGCTGGAATGACAATGGAGATGATGGATTCTAGGTACAGAGAAACCCCCCACCCCTGCCCAGGAGGCCAAGGCTCTGCACACTAAAGCTGGGCTCAGCCGGCAAGGGAGGCCGGCTGGAGAAGAGGGGTCAGAGCTTGACGAACGTTTGTTCAACGAGGGCGTTCTTGTCCGCAGTCCAGAAGCAGCTGAAGAGTCAAGACCTACACAGAGGACTCAGAATGATGAGAGTCCGGGAGAGTATGTCAGTCACGGACTCAGCCGGAGCTTGGCCAAGCTCTAGTGGGTGGATCTGGCTCCTCCAGCCCCTGGCTTTGGGGCTGACCTTTGGACAGTCACACATGTTCTCCCCACTTCTGTTTATGTCTGACTATGTCCGTGTAGTTTTGTCCAGTGCTTTGCAAGCTTGCATTTCTAGGATTTCATACTTTCTCTCCTTATTGAGACTGGAGAGCACAAAGGTTTTACTTAGACCTTGCGCAATGGTATTAACCTCTTCTACTATAGGGGAAATACCCGTTATTGACTGAATTGTGCCCCCCCCCCCCATTCATATATTGGAGACGTGACCCCCAATGTGACTCTTTCGGAGATTGGGCCTCTAAGGAGGCAGGTAAGGTTGAATGAGCTCCTAAGGGCGGAGCTGTAATCTGATAGGACTGGTGTCCTTCTAAGAAGAGGAAGAGACTCCACAGAGGGAAGGCCATAAAAACACAGCAGGTAGGACCCGGCTGGAAGCCAGGAAGGAGAGGCTCACCAGAAACTCAAGTTCACAGCACCTTGATCTTGGACTTCTTGCTTCCAGAATTGTGAGAAAATAAATTTCTCTTGTTTAAGCCACCCCGTGGCAAGGAGCATAAACTACGTCTGGTTGACTGAGACTGAAAAGGAGCTATGAAAAGGATACTGAATCCAGTCAGGAAGACGGGAGGTGCAATGTGGGGTCTCGGTAGACACCTGTGTAGAAGGGTGTGCGAGGACCACAGAGCCACACACAGGACCACAGGACACTGGCCGCTGCCGCCTGACGCTCTGACACCTCCAGGACTGGACTGAACGAGCAAGGTGGTGGGCCATCTCGCAGAATGAATGTGCCTGTGGTCCCCGTACCCCATAGTTCAGGAGCAGGGCTATCTCCTTGGCAGAGCCTACATTACCCATCTGCTACATTCTAGCTGTGAGGAAGCCTGGAAAACCGAGCATTTGGCATTTGCAGCACTGCCAGTGTTCCCATCGAGACCCACAAGGTGGGGGAGCTCTCCCAAACGAAACAGAGAGATTCAAAATGCCAGATGGCCAACAGGCATGAAAAGCTGCTCCACGGATAAGGAATCTTACAGAGCCCCAAATAGAGAGTGTAGCTCCGCTCATAGGACCAAGAACCAGAAACTGGAAAGCCAGGAGCGGGGTTGCTCCGCCAGTGTCTCTCTGCAGTCTTTCTTTCTCTCTGTCTTCCTGAGGACTAGGTTTCCTGATTCATGGTGAGAGCCGCTTCCTTCCTGACTGGGGGATCCGTCGTCTGCCTCCTCTTCCAGAAATACTTCCTCATTCCCTTCTCAGGGTCCCTTCTCTGTCCATTTATGCTCTAGAAAGGAAACACTTGACCCAGGTCCACGCCAATCATTGTAATTCCTTGGCCACAGTGACTGATCCAGGGATAGATATATGACCTAAGAAGGCTGGTACTTAAAAAAATTGAACTATAGGGGCGCCTGGGTGGCTTAGTGGCTTAAAGCCTCTGCCTTCGGCTCAGGTCATGATCCCAGTGTCCTGAGATCGAGTCCCCCATTGGGCTCTCTGCTCAGCAGGGAGCCTGCTTCCTCCCCTCTCTCTCTCTGCCTGCCTCTCTGCCTACTTGTGATCTGTCAAATAAATAAAAAATTAATTAATTAATTAATTAATAAAATCTTTAAAAAAATTTGAACTATAACTGGGATGCCTGGGTGGCTTGGTTAGCTAAGTGTCTGCCTTTGGCTCAGGTCATGAACCCAGGGTCCTGGGATTGAGCCTCATGGCTGGCTCCCCCTGCTAATGGGGAGCCTGCTTCTCCTTCTCCCTCTGCAGCTCTCCCTGCTTATGCTTGCTCTCTCTCTCTGTGTGTCAAATAAATAAATAAAATCTTTTAAAAAATTGAACTTTAACTTACATGTAAGATGCATGAATTTTAAATGTATGGCTCAATGAATTTTCCATATTTATACACCTGTGGAAGGATCACTCATCTGACTTTCATTACCATAGATAGAAATCTTACCTTTTTTCGACAGCCATTTAGATGAACTCATACACTATGGATCTGGCTTTTCTGCTCAATGTTATGTCTGTGAAATTCATCCAAGTCATTTTATATAGTCTTGGTTTATTCATTTTCACACTACATGGTATTCTATTTTATAGATTTTAGCATAATTTATCCATTTTACCGTTGAGGGACGTCTGGGCTATTTCTGGTTTGGCACTATTAAATAATGTTGGTATGTACTTTACTGTGTATGTTTTGGCAGATATAAGCAGTCATTTCTTTGGGTGTAGATCAAGAGTGGAATTTCTAGGTCATAGAAAAAATACATAATTTTAGGAAGTATTACCAGATAGTTTCCCAGGTGATTGTACCAATTTACACATTTGCCAGCAGTATAGGAGACTTACCGTTGGTTCACATGCTTGCCTATACTTATTGTTGGCCTTATATGTTGTGGCCATTTTGACTGGACATCACAGTATCACATTGTAGTTTTAACTTGTATTCCCATGATAACTAATGGCACTGAACACTTTCCTATGTATACTGGCCATTTGGATATCCTGTTTGGTCAAGTGGCTGTTTAAGCTTTTTGCCCATTTCTGAAAAACACTGGTTGTTAGTCTCTTTTTTTTTTTTTTTAATTGACTTATAGCAATTCTTTATGTATCCTCAATGCATGGATCTTCTGACACATGCCTGGTATTTGCTTGATAACATATATTGCAAATGTGTTCACCTACCCCCTGCTTTGCATTTTCAGCTTCTTAATGATGTACTTCTAGGGACATAAGGTCAATGTATTAGTATTTTCCAAGGTTATTGCTTCTTAACTTGTTCTGTTTAAGATATTCTTATGGAGTTTATATACTACAGGATTTTGGAAATTACTTGAAAACACTTTCTTATATTCTGGATTCAGAAACCAGGGTGAGGATATGGTAAATCATTTTCTTGTCATCATAACTGGGGTAAAACCACTGGTAAACAAGAACCGCAGCTAAAACTCGGGTCTCCTGGATTGAGCTCCCACCTTCTACCTGTAGTCTGTCAAAGAAGGACCTGAAGGTGGTGATGAATGTCATCACTTTCAGTTTGGGCCTACAGTAGACTGAGGTAGGTGGAGGTTTTCCTCTCTTGTTTTGACCCTGGGCAAATAGAAAGTGAGATCCTCTCTGGTCTTTAGGACCCACACAAGTCAGAGGGCCAAAGTAGATCAGTGTCAACAGGCAGAATTCAGAGGGACTTCCCCGAGGTCCTTCCTGTCAAAGAAAGAAACATTAGAGATCTTTGTGAAGAGAAAAACAGCTCAAGGACTATACCAGCCTGGGTGATGTCCCCCTGGTGGGGCTGCTATGCCTTGGTTTTCAGGACAGTGGGCTCCGTCCCACTGTGGCCAGTCCTGGGAATCTGGGATTGAACTGTGGATGCTTCAAGCAAATCCGAGGCGAAGGCCCAGTTCCAAGGAGCAGCAGAGTCTTCTCATTGGCAGCCAGAGGGAAGTGATGGACATTTGGATGTCTTGGTATTCACTGATGAGCAGATTAGCGACCTGGTCATGACTCCACGAGGCCTTTTCTGACCTTCTCTCCCTGTCTCTGATTCTCACCACCTGACTGTAACACCCAGCACCAGTTGGGGTCACTTAGACATGCTTGTGACTGTCAAAGTGTCACTGGGGTCTCTATACCAACAATAGACACATTTTGAATGTCCCCTCACATGATTAGAGGAAGACAGCACATTTCAGAGTGGTCCCTGAAATCACATGTGTGGACTGGTGTCAGGCTGTGTAATAATTACCCTTGTGGGTCTTGGCTTGGGCCCAGGAACCTGGCATCTTTTTGAGCCATCCAGGTGAATATGATAAACAGATGATTCTGGAAATCATTTTGGTACTTAGCGTTTGGGCTCAGACTGGGCTTTCAATTCTGCCTCTGCTTTACCCCTTAACAATTGTACTTTCTTGGCCACAGATAGCCTCTTGTGCCCTCAGTTTTCTTGTCTGCAAAATGGGGCAATATGTACCTCATGATGTGGTTACACAGAGAGAACGAGGTAAGTCAAGTCTGGAAGGCTGAAGCCCAAGGCTTGTCCCTCAGTGAGTCACAATCGCATGTGCTGCTGTCATGACTATTATCAGTCCAGAGGCCTCTTCCCCACCCTCCACCCTCCCCCATTCTCAGGGTTCCTTTTTATGCCCTAACGGCATGTTCACATTGCTTAGTTATATAAAACCAACTGCCCACACTACATTTTATTTAATACAAAAAGAACAAAGAACGCTGTATTATTTTGTTCTTACTGGTGAGCAAAGAGGAGAGAGAAAGTGGCATTGTTCGCCACCTTCGTCCCCTAACTTGTAAGGACCAGAGCTGTGGTCTCAACCCAGGACTGGAGGTTCCACGGCCAAGAAGGGTGTCGTGGAGACGAGCGCGCACGCGGGGGACGAGGCACCGTGCGCGCACACCCCGCGCACACCCCGCGCACACCCCGCTCTCGGCCTCACGGCCAGGCTTTGAGCGCGTCACTGCAGGAAGCGCAATTCCTCCTGCGCTCAGTCTTCACAGATCAAGTCCTTCCCGCAAAGGGGAAACGAACAGATGAAGCGAAGGTTCGTCCTTAACGCCTGGCTGACCAGGCGAGGCCAGAGAGCAGTTGGAAATGCTAGGTGGCCGCCCTGGATTTGAACCCACATTTCTTTTCTTTTCTGATTTTATTTATCCATTTGAGAGAGAGCGAGAGAGCGAGCTTGGGGGGAGGGCAGGGAGAGGGTCAGAGGGAGAAGCAGACTCCGCGCGGATCTGGGAGCCCGATGCGGGACTCGATCCTGTGACTCCGGGATCATGGCCTGAGCCGAAGGCAGCTGCTCAACCAACTGAGCCACCCGGATGCCCCTTGACCCCACATTCCAACCAGGTCCCAAGGGTGCCGTCTGAGAAGCGGTCAGAGGAGGCAGGACCACCGTGTGGGTCGAGGGGTCCAAGTGCGCGCACGGGCCGCGTTTCCCGACCGCGGGCGCCGGGGTTTCCGGGCGGGAGCGACGCGGCTGGGGCGGGGGACGCTCGGCTCGGGGGCGCGTCCCTGTCGCGCGCGGGCCACGGCCGGTGCGTTCCCGCCTCCGTCCCCGCGAGTCCGGCCGCGGCGTTGTCCGCACCGCGGCGCGGGGCCTCCGGAGCCGGGCTCCTGACCGCGCGGCGTCCCTGGAGTCTCCGCCGCGACCAGGTCCCCTTCCAGGGGACACGGCTGAAGGCGCGACCCTTCCCTCGCGCGGTCGAGGAAGGCGGGAACCAGGCGGTGGGAGAACCCGCGCGGCCGCGGCGGCGGGTGCAGATGGCGGCGCGGCTGGCGAGCGCGGGGGCGGGTCCCGCCGTGTTCGCTCGTCGTCGTCGTCGTCGTCGTCGTCGTCGTCGTCGTCGCCGCGGACTGTTGCGGCTTCCGCGGGCCTCTCGGAATTTCTTTGACCTGCAGATTTCCGCTGTGGATCCGCGGGGGTGACCTGCAGCTCCCACGAAGTTGCCATGTCTAGCGTTTATGGTGGTTTGTGGGATTCTTTTTTAAGATTCAGGACTATTTTTAAAATTAGAATTAAAATCTTAATTTTTAATATTTATTTTATTTATTACTGTTATTATTTTAAATTTGATTTTATTTTTCAGTGTTCCAAGATTCATTGTCGATGTACCACACCCAGTGCTCCATGCGATACGTGTCCTCCTTAATTATGATTTTTAATTTTAATTAACTTTAATTTTTTAAATTTAAATTTAAATTTTATTGAAGTATAACATGCATAGGGAAAAGAGCACAAAGCTTTAGCATAGACCTTGAGGGAATGCATAAGGATGACCCCTCATGCACCCAGCGCCTTGGTCAGGAAACAATGCTAAAACTGCAGAAGCTCCTCGCTGCTCACAGTCACTACTTCCTCTTTCTCCTCCCACCCGGGGGGACCAGAGTCCTCTCTTTTCCAACCATACATTCGCTTTGCATGCGGAAACCATATTTTTATGTCAGAAAAAAATACTTCGTTTAAGACCTGTTATAAACCTCTAGAAGCCCATGTTCTTCAGGAAACAGACCACTTGGGTTACAAGTTCTGTAGTCCTTGGCTTTACTCTTAAAAGTTGGATTTTCAATTTAATTTTATCTTCTTATATTGCAATAATTTCAAACAGAAAACTTGCAAGAATAGAATAATAATTTTTTCTCTGGAATCAATTGAGGGGAATTTGCTGGCACTGATGCTCTGTCCCCACACCCCTCCTGCCAATATTTTGGTGTATAGTTCTTCCACACAGGGCATCCTTCTACATAATGATAATAGAACCATCAAAATCAGCAAGATAACACGGCTACGTTATTACCACTTGCTGTGAAGACATCATTCAAGTTTCGCCAAGTCTGGGATCACCTAAAGCATTTACTTGCTGTGTCTCCTTAGTCTTCTTCAAAGTGGACATTCCTCACTCTTCTCTTGACTTTCAGAACCTTCACACTTTATAAAATTACAGGGCAATTATTTTGTGATGTGTACTTCAATTTGAGTTTATTGGGTATTTCTTCATAATTAGATGTAGGTAACCCTTTTTTATTTTAGGCAGGAGGATCACAGACGTGATAGTCTTCTCATTGCCTCCAATAGGTGGTGCCCAATATTAATTTGTCTTATTAAAGGTAATACTTTGATCACTTGACTAAGAGTATCTATTAGGTTCCTTTTGTAAAAGTATTCTTTCCCCCTTTTTACTTAGTATTTTGTGGAAAGTATTTTGAGACCAATTAAATATCGCATCAAACATTCACCATTAGTCTTAGCATCCACTGATTTTTTTTTTATCTAAGTATAATGAACATGGTGTTATATTAGTTTCAGGTGTACAATGTAATGATTTAATAATTTTATACATTAGTCAGTGCTTATCGTAACTGTACTCTTACTCCCCTTCATCTGTTTTACCCAGCCTCCCATCAAGCCTGCCCTCTGGCAACCACCAGATTTAAAGGTCTGCTGGGGTTTTTTGTTGTTGTTGTTTGTTTCTTTTTTCCTTTGTTTTGTTTCTTAAATTCCATATATGAATGTAATTATATAGTATTTGTTTATCTCTTACTGACTTAATTTGCTTAGTTTTATACCGTCTAGATCCATCCATGTTGTTGTAAATGGCAAGATTTCATTCTTTTTTTATATGGCTAATATATATATATATATATATATGTATATATACATATATGCATATCTTGCCATAGATATATATCTCACATTTTTATCCATTCATCTATGGATGGACATTTAGGTTGTTTATATCCTGGCTATTTTAGATAATGTTGAAAGAAACATAGGGGGCCATGTAGCTTTTCGAATTAGTGTTTTCATTTTGTTTGGGTAAATACCTAGGAGGGGATTTACTGGGTCATATGGTAATTCTATTTTTAGGGTTTTTTTTTTTAAATTAACATATAATGTGTTATTTGCCTCAGGAGTACAGGTCGGTGTACAGTGTCTCTGTATTTGCTTCAGGGGTACAGTCTTATACAATTCACAGCACTCACCATAGCGCATACCCTCCCTGATGCCCATCATCCAGCCACCCGCTTCCTACGCCTCCACCCCCCAGTAACCCTCAGTTTGTTTCCTGAGATTAAGAGTCTCTTATGGTTTGTCTCCCTCCCTGGTACCATCTTGTTTAATTTTTTCCCTCCCTACCCTTCATGATCCCCCCACCCTGCTTCTCAAATTCCTCATATCAGAGAGATCAGATGATAATTGTTTTTCTATGACTGACTTATTTCACTAAGCATAATACCCTCTAGTTATATCCACATTGTTGCAGATGGCAAGATTTCAGGTTTTTTTGATGGCTGATGTATATATATATATATATATACACATATATATATAAATGTATATATATATATATATATACACATATATATATAAATATATATATATATATATATACACATCATCTTTATCCATTCATCTGTTGATGGACATCTAGGTTCTTTCCATAGTTTGGCTATTGTGAGTGTTCCTGCTATAAACATCTGGTGCACATGCCCCTTCAGATCACCACATTTATATGTTTCGGGTAAATACCCAGTAGTGTGATTGCTGAGTGGTAGGGTAGCTCTATTTTCAACTTTTTGAGGAACGTCCATGCTGTTTTCCAGAGTGGCTGCACCAGCTTGCATCCCTACCAACAGTGTAGGAGGGTTCCCCTTTCTCCACATCCTCACCAACATCTGTTGTTTCCTGACTGGTTAATTTTAGCCATTCTGACTGGTATGAGGTGGTATCTCACCGTGGTTTTAATTTGTATCTCCCTGATGCCGAGGGATGTTGAGCACTTTTTCATGTGCCTGTTGGCCATTTGGATGTCTTCTTTGCTGAAATGTCTCTTCATGTCTTCTGCCCATTTCTTGATGGGATTATTTGTTCTTTGGATGTGGAGGTTGGTAAGTTCTTTATAGATTTTGGATCCCAGCCCTTTATCTGATATGTCATTTGCAAATATCTTCTCCCATTCTGTCAGTTGTCTTTTGGTTTTGTTGAGTGTTTCCTTTGCTGTGCAAAAGCTTTTGATCTTGATGAAGTCCCAATAGCTCATTTTTGCCTTTGCTTCCCTTGTCTTTGGTGATGTTTCTAGGAAGAAGTTGCTGGGGCTGAGGTCAAAGAGGTCACAGCCTGTGTTCTCCTCAAGGATTTTGATGTATTCCTGTCTCACACTGAGGTCTTTCATTCATATTGAGTCTATTTCTATGTGTGGTGTAAGGAAATGGTCCAGTTTCATTCTTCTGCTTATGGCTATCCAATTTTTCCAACACCATTTGTTGAAGAGACTGTCTTTTTTCCACTGGACATTGTTTCCTGCTTTGTCAAAGATAAGTTGACCATAGAGTTGAGGGTCCATTGAGGGTCCATTTCTGGGCTCTCTATTCTGTTCCATTGATCTATGTGTCTGTTTTTGTGCCAGTACCATACTGTCTTGATGATGACAGCTTTGTAATAGAGCTAGAAGTCTGCAATTCTGATGCCACCAACTTTTGTTTTCTTTTTCAACATTCCTCTGGCTATTTGAGGTCTTTTCTGGTTCCATATAAATTTTAGGATTATTTGTTCCATTTCTTTGAAAAAAATGGATAGTGTTTTGATAGGGATTGCATTAAACGTGTAGATTGCTCTATGGAGCATAGACATTTTCACAATATTTGTTCTTCCAATCCATGAGCATGGAACGTTTTTCCATTTCTTTGTGTCTCCCTTAATTTCTTTCATGAGTACTTTGTAGTTTTCTGCGTACAGATTCTTTGCCTCTTTGGTTAGGTTTATTCCTAGGTATCTTATGGTTTGGGGTGCAATTGTAAATGGGATTGACTCCTTAATTTCTCTTTCTTCTGTCTTGTTGTTGGTGTAGAGAAATGCAACTGATTTCTATGCATTGATTTTTATATCCTGACACTCAACTGAATTCCTGTGTAAGTTCTAGCAGTTTTGGAGAGGATTCCTTGGCTTTTCCACATAAAGTATCATATCATCTGCATAGAGTGAGAGTTTGACTTCTTTGCCAATTTGAGTGCCTTTAATTTCCTTTTGTTGTCTGATTGCTGAGGCTAGGACTTCTAGTACTATGTTGAATAGCAGTGATGATAGTGGACAGCCCTGTCGTGTTCCTGACCTTAGGGGAAAAGCTCTCATTTTTTTCCCATTGAGAATGATATTCTCTGTGTGGGTTTTTCATAGATGGGTTTGATGATATTGAGGTATGTATCCTCTATGCCTACATTGTGAAGAGTTTTGATCAAGAAAGGATGCTGTACTTTGTCAAAAAGCTTTTTCACATCTATTGAGAGTATCATATGGTTCTTGTTCTTTCTTTTATTAATGTATTGTATCACATTGATTGATTTGTAGATGTTGAACCAACCCTGAAGCCCAGGAATAAATCCCACTTGGTTGTGGTAAATCATCCTTTAAATGGACTAGTATTTTGGTGAGAACTTTTGCATCCATGTTCATCAAGGATCTTGGTCTGTAATTTTTCTTCTTTTTGATGGGGTCTTTGTCTGGTTTGGGGATCAAGGTAATGCTGGCCTCATAAAATGAGTTTGGAAGTTTTTTTTCCACTTATATTTTTTTGAACAGTTTTAGGAGATAGGAATTAATTCTTCTTTAAATGTTTGGTTGAATTCCCCTGGGAAGCCATCTGGCTCTGGGCTCTTGTTTCTTGGGAGATTTTTGATGACTGCTTCAATCTCCTTACTGGTTATGGGTCTGTTCAGGTTTCCTATTTCTTCCTAGTTCAGTTTTGATAGTTTATATGTCTCTAGGCATATATCTTTTTCTTCCAGATTGTCAAATTTGCTGTGTAGAGTTGCTCATAATATTTTCTTATGATTGTTTGTATTTCTTTGGTGTTGGTTGTGATCTCACCTCTTTCATTCATGATTTTATTAATTTGGGTTCTTTCTCTTTTTGATAAGTCTTGTGAAGGGTTTATCAATCTTATTAATTCTTTGAAAGAACAAGCTCCTCGTTTCATTGACTTATTCTACTGTTTTTTTAGTTTCTATTTTATTGACTTCTGCTCTGATGTTTATTATTTCTCTTCTCCTCCTCGGTTTAGACTTTCTTTGATGTTCTTTCTCCAGCCATTAGATGTAGGGATAGGTTATGCACTTGAAACCTTTCTTGTTTCTTGAGAAAGGCTTGTATTGCTATATACTTTCCTTTCAGGACTGCCTTTGCTGTGTCCTACAGATTTTGAACAGTTACGTTTTCATTTTCATTTGTTTCCATGAATTTTTAAAAATTCTTCCTTAATTTCCTGGTTGACCTATTCATTCTATAATAGGATGCTCTTTAGCCTCCATGTTTTAAACAAAATTTTATTTCATTTTTTCAGTGTTCCAAGATTCATTGTTTATGCACCACACTCAGTGCCTCCATGTATTTGAATTCCTTCCAACTTTCTTCTTGTGGTTGAGTTATAGTTTCAAAGCGTTGTGGTCTGAAAATACGCAGGGAAAGAGCTCAGTCTTTTAGTACCAGTTAGGACCTGATTTATGACCCAGGATGTGATCTTTTCTGGAGAATGTTCCATGTGCACTAGAGAAGAATGTATATTCTGTTGCTTTGGGATGAAATGTTCTGAATACATCCGTGACATCCACCTGGTCCAGTGTGTCATTTAAAGCCTTTGTTTCCATGTTGATCTTTTTGCTTATATGGTCTGTCCATTTCAGTGAGGGGGTGTTAAAGTCCCCCACTGTTATTGTATTATCGTTGATGTGTTTCTTTGATTTTGTTATTAATTGGCTTATATAATTGGCTGATCCCATGGTAAGGGGATAGATACTTAAAATTGTTAGAGATTTATGTTGGACAGACCCTTTAAGTATGATATAGTGTCCTTCCTCATCTCTTATCATAGTTTTTGTCTTAAAATATAATTTATCTGTTGTAAGGATTGCCATCTCAGCTTTCTTTTGCTATCCATTAACATGGTGAATTGCTTTCCACCTCCTCACTTTAAATCTGGAGGTGTCTTTGGGTCTAAAGTGAGTTTCTTTTAGAGAGCATATCGATGGGTCTTATTTTTTTTTTATCCATTCTGATACCCTGTGTCTTTTGTTTAGGGCATTTAGACCATTTACATTCTGGGTAACTATTGAAGGATATGAATTTAGTGCTGTTGTATTGCCTGTAAGATGACTGCTAACTGCATATTGTCTCTGTTCCTTTCTAGTCTGTTATTTTAAGGCTCTCTCTTTGCTGAGAGGCCCCCTTTCAATATTTCCTGCTGGTTTGGTGTTTGCAAATTCTTTTAGTTTTTGTTTGTCCTGGAAGCTTTTTATCTCTCCCTCTATTTTCAATGACAATGTAACGGGATATCGTATTCTTGGTTCTATTTTTTCTGAATATATCTGGCCAGTCCTTTCTGGTCTGCCAGGTCTCTGTGGAGAAGTTTGCTGTCAATCTAATATTTCATTATATGTTTCAGATCTCTTGTCCTGAGCTGCTTTCAGGATTTTCTCTTTATCACTGAGACTTGTAAGTTTGACTATTAAATGATGGGGTGTGGACCTAGTTTTATTGATTTTGAGTGGGTTCTCTTTGCCTCCTGGATTTTGATGCTTGTTTCCTTCACCAAATTAGGGAAATTCCCTAATATAATTTGCTCCAATATACCTTCTCTCTCTTTTTTCTTATTCTCTGGGATCCTAATTATTCTAATATTGTTTCTTCTTATGGTATCAGTTATGTCTCGAATTCTCCCCTTGTGATCCAGTAGTTGTTTATCTGTCTTTTCTAAGCTTCTTTATTCCCCATCATTTGGTGTTCTATATCACTCATTCTCTCTTCTCTCTTTATTCTAGCAGTAAGAGCCTCCATTTTTTATTGCACCTCATTAACAGCTTTTTTTATTTCAACTTGGTTAGATTTTAGTTCTTTTTTTTCTCCAGAAAAGGACTTGATTTCTCCAGAAAGAGATTATCTGGTATCTTCCATGCTTTTTTTGAGCCCAGCTAGCATCTTTATAATTGTCATTCTTAACTCTAGTTCTGCCATGTTCCTAATGTTGGTATTGATTAGGTCCCTAGCTATCAGTACTGCCTTTTGTTCTTTTTTTTTTTTTTTTTTTTTGAGGTTAGTTTTCCTGCTTTGTCATTTTGTCCATATAAGAATAGATGAATGAGAGAACAAAATACTAAAAGGGTAGTGGCAACCCCAGAAAAACACATACTAACCAAATCCAAAGAGACAAATATACTCTAACCAAATTGGAAGAGACCTGAAACCAGGGAGAAGAAAGGAGAAAAAGAAAGAAAGAAAGAAAGAAAATATATAATATATATGTATATTATATATATAATAGAGTGATGAGTAGAACAGAGCCACACACTTGATCTTAGTTGTAGTTTGGTCTGTTAGAAGAAACTGCCTTCCGAAATGTAAAGAAAGAAAAACTTATATACATACAAAAATATGGGTAAACAGGATGAAAGGCTGGAATATAACTGTAAAGATGAAAATTTAAAAATATTCTAGAAAAGGAAATGATAAGAAGTTGGTTGAAAAAAGAAAAAAAAAAAAAAGGAAAGACTGTCATCAGGCTAGAGACTACAACAAAGCCATGCACTAGATTTAGGGTATATTTTGATCTGTTGAAAAAAACTGTATCCCAAAGTTTTAGAGAAAGGAAAACCTATATGTATACAAAAAATAAGATTAAATATAATGAAGGGATACAATATGACTATAACAATGAAAATTTTAAAAGATTTTAAAAATGGTATTGGTAAAATAAAATAGTTTAAAAAAAGGTTAAAATAGGAAAGAGGAAAATTTTGAAAAAATAGATTAAGAAAAAAAAATAAAATTAGAAACATTTATTTTGGAAGATTAAAGGACCATGGGAAAAAAGCCATGAATTCTATGTGCTGTTTTCCCCTAGCATTGGTATTTTGCAGTTTTCTTTGATCAGTAGACTTGGTCTTGGCTGGATGTTCTTGCTGATCTTCTGCAGGAGGGGCCTGTTGCCCTGATTCTCAGTTGTCTTTGCTGGATGTGGAATTGCACCGCCCTTGCCAGGGCCTGGGCTAAGCAATCTGCTCGGGTTCGCGCTCGGAGCTTTTGTTCCCTGAGCGCTTTCCATACCGCGGTGGAGGACGGGAATGAAGATGGCGGCCGCCTAGTCTCAGGCCAGAGGAGCGGAGACCTGGGGCCCACCCTCAGTGCGACCTCAGAAAAAAGCCGTCAGTCACTGTCGCGAGCAAAACCCCTGCGTCCCGCCAGGAGGTCGCAACGTGTAAAGAAGAGAGAGAGAGATGGATATGATGTAACTCACTTGATCTTTATTGGGACGAGGTCCGCACCACTGTCGTGGCCCGGTCACGGTCCGCCGACGTTGTCACGGAGAAGGAGACGTCGCCTCACAATCTAGACAGAGGGTCACCGCAGAAGTTGAGACTGAGAGCCAGCGAGTGGTCGGCAACGAAACTGTCGCGGCGTCGGTAGCACCGGCGATGGTGTCCTCCTGACAGGGAACTCGCTTCACCTCAGTCCATCCCGATGCCTCTTTCTATACTGTGCTAAGTCTCCTTCAAAAACACATCACATCACTTATTTTTCTTATGCTTACACA
Source organism: Mustela nivalis (assembly GCF_964662115.1). Classification (NCBI taxonomy): domain Eukaryota; kingdom Metazoa; phylum Chordata; class Mammalia; order Carnivora; family Mustelidae; genus Mustela; species Mustela nivalis. The sequence goes on along the minus strand of NC_139035.1, from coordinate 4,918,878 downwards.
CCAAAAACATGCACACGTCCAAACATGTTTTGGTCTACGATATTTCGCACAAGTTAAAATATTTACAACGTGTTACTCCGCGCTAATCTTCCACTACACGCACATGGTCTAGGCTTACTTGCTATGTGGTTGGTTTGCAGTTTGTTCCTGTTTTTCATTTAGCAGGGTTTGCACTTGCTACATATTATTTACTTATTCCACTGTATTTATTAAAGGTTCGTACTCACTGCAGTCCCTCTCATCTCCCTGGTGTCTGGCCACGCTCTGCTCGCTCGGCCTGTGGCTGAGCGTTTCTGTCTCTGGCCCGCAGCCCTGTTTGGATTCTGCAAACCCAGCAGATTCCTGCGCCACTTCTGGAGAAGGAAGGACGGGTTCTCCCCAGGTCTGCCACTTGCTTGAGGAGCAGTGGTCTGACGGCACCTTGGGTCACAGTTTAAACCTGAGCTGAGAGCCCCCTCCTGGGCTCTGTCTCTGCAGCCGGCTTCCCCGCTCTGATACGGGAGCTCTGCCGCACTCAGACAGCCGTGTCTTCCTGTGAACCCGCAGGTCAAGAGACCACACTGTCCCTGCGAGGGCTCAACCCCCACCCCCACCCTTAGCTTCTGGAGTGACGTCCCTCAGTGGCACCAACTTCTAAAAGTTCCGATTTTGTGCTCCGCTGCTTGCCGGGAGCTGGCCCCTCCCCCCATCACAGTCTATCATCGCGTATATCACCTGGATTCACGTCTCCGCTCATCCTGCCTTCCAGAAAGTGGTCACCTTTCTGTTCCTGCTCTTCTTTTCTTTGATCTTCTTTTGAGTTTGTAGGTGTTCAGAATGGTTTGATAGCTATCTAGCTGAACTCTTCTGGCACCCAATAATACTGGCTCTCCTACTCCGGCATCTTCTTATCTTTTCTATTTTTAGTTTTTTGGACTCTTTTGTGTTAACTCCCACTTCTAATAGCACAAAGTCAGCTGGTTTACCTTGGCTATACTTTTATCATTTAGTGTAGGATACGCTTTTTAAACTAGTTACACTCTAGTAACTTTGTGAATGAAAAACTTTTAAGAATGCTAAGAACAAAAAATGGAGTCATCCTTTCACTGGTCCTCATCCAGTTTCAGGAAAACCACGTCACAAAAGCAGCAGTTCTGTCTGATAAATCTTCCTGTGTCTGAACAGAAACTGGAATAACAGTGACATGATGGGAAACCTATGATGGTTTACTAGATATCGTGTGCTTTTAACAGCTCAGCACTGGTAATATTTGATCATTAAGAGTAAAGTGATAGCTAATATTGGAAAATGTGTACTTCAATAAGTATGTGAAGTTAGGTAAGCTTGAGGAGAAAGCTGACTGAGTTACATGTATTAGGAGATGCAAGTGTCCATCTAAATTTTCTGTATTTCATTTTTTTAACAGAATGTTTATTCAAGTTGCTTTATGTATAATTTCTCATGTGCCGTTTTGGAAGTCCTTTATTGTAAAGACACTTTTGTTTGATGACAAACAGCAGCCACAGTGTCAGTGACTATTCTAGACCTCCACGTTGGATAAATCCATTTCTTCTTGAAACACATGTTTCCTTTTGTATTTCTGTCCTGAGGTACTGTTTTTATTATTTCTGCAGTGTCTTGTGGACCCTCACAATGCTGTGAGGTTGAAGAAGAGAGAGGTGGTAGACCCGTTGATCTCAAAACTTCTGATACATTGGGTTTAAGGTTTTCTCTTCTGCCAGGGAACTTGTTTATGTGACTTGCCTACCTGAGTGACTCTGCTGGATGCCATGTCACTGCCATTCATGACCTAAATTAATTTTTATGGAAGAAGGGAAGTATCAAGGCCTCATGAAAGTTGCAAAGCAGGCTTGTTGTCTTGATTAGTTTTGTAGGTCCACTTCCTTGTAGGGTTTCTGGAACATACTATATACTCAATAGATGTGAAATAATCAAATGACTAAGTGGCCAAGCATTGGAGCTTGCGTTTCTTGTTTTTACTATGGCAGGCAAGAGCAGAGGAGAAAAAAAAATCATGTTTGTTGATGGCCTATTTACCAGAATGAGTGTTTGCTTTCCCTCAGTGGTTCAAAGCTATTTATATATCTATTCATCAATTCAAATATTTACTGACTACCTTTTTTGCACATGGTTGTTCTCCCTTTGTGCATCCGTTTGGGATTGTGGAATGTCTACTTTAGTCTTAGGAGAACAGGGTGTGTCTCTAAGAACAAAGTCCTGAACTAACCAGCCAGTGTGAGAACTGAACTGACTCCTCCTCCCCAGCAGAGCCCTCCAGTCCGCAGGGCTTGCAAGTCAGAAATGTGCTGAGATAATCCTCCAGCTCCAGTAATACATGTCCTTACTCTGTGCAGCATTTTTTATACCGTTGACATGAGCCAACTTCATCTTTTCTCAGTATGAATCATTGTCAAAAATGTAGACATTGTCTAAATGGCTTAGTTCCTAGTGCTGTCAGTTGCTTTTTTTTTTTTTTTTAAAGATTTTATTTATTTATCTGACAGAGAGAGATCACAAGTAGGCAGAGAGGCAGGCAGAGAGAGAGAGAGAGGAGGAAGCAGGCTCCCTGCTGAGCAGAGAGCCCGATGCGGGACTCGATGCGGGACTCGATCCCAGGACCCTGAGATCATGACCTGAGCCGAAGGCAGCGGCTTAACCCACTGAGCCACCCAGGCGCCCCTGTCAGTTGCTTTTTAAACAATAATAAAATCAAGTCTAAGGCTCATGTTGAGAACTTGGTTTTATTGATGATGTACAATTTGAGATGGAGGAGATATTTGGGGCCAGAATTATTCACTATCAACCATTTTTATTGAAAACTTTCTTATTCCAATCTAATTAACTCAAATGAGTCATAATTCAGAGAGTGGATAAGGTTAAATTTTCATCCGTGCTGACTATGAGAAGTACTTGACAAATGCAATAATAACATAGACATTATTGTATAAGGAACAGTCAGTATACTTAGAATAACACAGAACTTTCAAGTACCCTCAAGTACTTTGGCATAAAATCTTCCATTCAGACCTTTACTGGATTCTAGGTCAGCTGTTGGCAAGCTGTGGCCTGGAGGCTACATGCAACCTTCTCCCCACCTCTTTTTATGGTCTTGTACACTAAGTATTTTAAAAATATTCTTTTAAAGATTTTACTTATTTCTCTGACAGAGAGAAAGAGAGTGCACAAGTAGGCAGAGCACCAAACAGAGGGAGAAGGAGAAATGTGGGGCTCAATCCCGGGAACCTGGGATCATGACCTGAGCTGAAGGCAGATGCTTAACTGACTAAGCCACCCAGGCGCCCTTTAAATGTTTTTAAGTGGTTGAAAAAAATTAAAAAAAGAATATTCTGTAACATACGAAGATTATATTAAACTCGGGTTTCAAAGTCCATAAATAAAGTTTTATTCTACTCAGCTACACCCATTTGCTTATGTATTATCTGTGGCTACCTTTGAATGACGAAGGGCAGGATTTAGTTGCAACAGATCCTATATGGCTCCCAAACCCAGAGATATTTGCCATCTGAAACTGTACGGAAGAATTTGCCTTCCCCCGTGTGAGGTCCTTGAGACACATCAGTGAACAAAACAAGATCCCTATGCAGGAGGAGGTCATCACGAGGCTATGACTGCCAGCTGATCTGTGAGCTAGAGCCAGGAGATGAGAGGCTTCTTAGTCCCTCCCTGTCCTTGGAATGTGTTTTTCCAAGGACCATTCCCATGGTCAGAGCTGTATCAAGGACACAATCTTAAAAAAGTAATGTGTTGTTCAAACAAACAACTGTGTTGTTGAGACCATTTGGACTGTGCATGTGACAGACCCTGTTCAGGCCTCTATTTACACTTTAAGTTCTGGAAGGTAGGCACGAGGAGCTGCTCATCTTGTCACCCAAGACAAGCCTTGTATGTAAACTCCCTTGCTTGTTGAACATGCCCCCTTCCAATCCCAAGTGGCCTGTCTCTTTCTTTGGTCTCTCCCTGCTCTCCTTACATGGCGGCCAGGTTTGAATTTCACCCAGAGAACTCCCAAGGTTACAAATCAACACCCTGCCCTTGGGAAACTTACATTTAAGTAGGGAAAGCCGGTAAACACTCTATGTAGTATATGAGAAGGTGATCAGCGTGATCATGGAGAAAAGGTAGAATAGGGTAACGGGACTGAAGATTGTTTTGGGCAGGGAGGATGATGTTACAGTGTTGAAGAGAGCAATCAGGGTAGAACCTCCTGAAAAAGGTGGTCCTTGAGGAAAGCCTTGAAATGGATGAAGAAGTGAGCCAACGTGGGTGTCTGGGGGAAAGACATTCTAGGCAGAATATGGCCCCTCAGCACAGGGTTGTTGTGAAGATTAAATGAATAATGTATTTAACTAAAAATAGTGCCTGGCAAATGGTAAGTTCTCAAAAAATAGCTCTTTTTTTAGTACCAGCTGGGTGTAGATGCTCCTTTCCTCTTTGCAGGGGCCTGCTGCCCTGAGTAACCCTCAGTAAGCCATCTCTATAGCAGAGAAAGGCTCTCCGGAGTACAGGGGATCTTGATATCACAGCTTTATCAGTCCCAGGATTAGCTTTCATCCCTGCAGCTTAGCTTCCAGGGACAGAGCTGCGTTGGAGAATCATGGGCTCAGGAGATACCATATCTGTGGTCTGCATAATCACGAATAGAGACTCCAGAGTTTGTGATCACACACAGTTGAAGGGACTTGCCCCACCATCGACAATTAGTGAGCAGCAAAGCTTTGATAGGCATGGGATCTTTTGCTTCCAAGTCGAGTGTTCTGTTCCTGGTCTGCACTCTTTGTCCTGCACCAAATCTATTTTTATGCAGCTTATTTCTTCCAGCAAATTTTCAGGTGTCTTTGTTCAGGGACCATGTCTCACTCAGTTTTGTTTTCCCCTTCAGAATGAGGCACCAAACAAACAAATAACCAAAACTGTTGAGAGAATACTCAGGACTTGAACTTGTTCGGTACCATTTCAAATCTTAACCATTATGTACGTAAGTCTGCCCAAAAATGTCACCATGGAACTGACTGTGCTTTGTTCCCTGTGTCTGTATAAAGCATGGGGAGGTAAATTGTCCTACAAATTAGGGAGCTCCTAGGAAAGACCCCAGACATTTGCATTTTCAAACTTTTTCATGTTGCTAAATATCATATGAAGATCCTAAAGCATAAAGCTGCGTTCATGAGCTTTTGGGCTTTGATGAGCCCCGTAAGGCTAGCAGTAGTGTTAGGCTGCTAGATGAGAGATGGCATTTCCAGGGCAAAAAAATTGGGCAGATGATGCAGAACAAACACTTTCTTATCCTTTGCCTCCGTCCAGGGAGGTTCTCTAAGTGTGGTTTATGAACCAGCGGCATCAACATCACCTGATGCTTGTTAGAAATGCAAACTCTCAGGCCTCACCTCGTACTCACTGAATTTGAAACTCTGGGTGTAGGGCTCAGCAATCTCTGTTGAAATAACGCTCCAGGTGATTCGGAGGCATGCTAAAGTGTGAGAGTCCCTGGCCACTCTTTTGTCTTGGATCTCTGGCCAGGACTCACCCTGCTCTGCCAAATGTCTAAGCGATGTGTTGAGTGAGCAAGGAGCTCCTTTTATAAAACTTGGTGATGACCTCAACTTTCTCTCTGGGGAAAGTTGAAATTGTATCACATTTTCAGTAGGTTTAACATATTCCCTCTGACTGATAAGGGTGGGAAATACATTGGCATGAAAAATAACCTAGATTAGTTGTTGAAATAAAGAAAGCTTTTAAATCCTAAAAATTAACTCTTGCTGGTCTTTAGCCAGATATGTATACCAGCTGGGCCCTGACAGGAGCACTGTGGAATCTGGGAGCTCTGCTCTGATCTGGGCAGGCTATTTGAAAAATTCTCTTGCAAAAAAGCAGAAGGCCAGTTAATGGTAAGTGACTTCTCCAAAGTTCCACAGCAGATCAGCCTGTAGGAAGCACACATATCAATCATTCCAAGCTTGCAGGATTGCAGATGCGGTGTACTGTTGGCGGAGGTATGGGAAGAATGACCTAAGAACACATCTTGGACAAAAGACTCTGACAAATCCTCCATGCTCCCGCCAATATATAAAATAACTGAGTATACAAAATGAAGCTTAGAATCGAGACAAATAGTTAAAAATACCTTTGTAAAGAAGACATGGATTTTCAAGACCATCTTCAGAAGGCAAGTGCATAGGAACAATAGGAAGATGACAGAGCTCTACCCAGCACAGACATTATATTAGCAATGTTACAAGGCAAAAATAAGGATGATCTAATCAGGTCTGACAAATGGTTGATCATAAAATATGACATTATCAACTTTTTTTGAAAAATTGATTTATTTTTAATAAATCTCTTCCTGGGACGTTAGGAGGACTTGCCTAAATGCATAGTATACCTTCAGTGATAAAAACTAGCATGAGGCTAGCTTGATTAGGATGGTCTTTGAAAACAGACACATAAAACGATGATTTCAGTGATATCTGCCTTAGGTCAGTATTTTACAACATTTCACTAATCTCACCGATATGTTTTTAGAAGTTGTTTTGAAGTTTCTTTTTTTTTTTCTTTTTCTTTTTTTTTTAAAGATTTTATTTATTTATCAGAGAGAGAGGGGGAGAGAGCGAGCACAGGCAGACAGAATGGCAGGCAGAGGCAGAGGGAGAAGCAGGCTCCCCGCTGAGCAAGGAGCCCGATGTGGGACTCGATCCCAGGACGCTGGGATCATGACCTGAGCCGAAGGCAGCTGCTTAACCAACTGAGCCACCCAGGCGTCCCTGTTTTGAAGTTTCTTGACTAGAACGTCAAAAGACATGATGTACCATGGGGGAAAAGCATGTGCTTTCTGCTGAAGTAGGCGTGTCTGAAATCATTCAAAGGAAAAATGGCATGAAATTAAATTTCATTCTTTGTCAGGAAATATTACTGCAAAATATACAAAAATATCATATGAAGAAAGAATTTTATTGATAAATTGTTCCCTATGTGATGCTTGTGACATAAATGGTTGAAAGAACAGCCGTTTCTCCCAAGTCTCAGCTAAGTAAGTGCTAGATTCTGTTTCCGTAGGGGAATTAGGGAAGAACCACATTTCTGAATGGATTGCCAAGGGAAATAAATACTGATATTCTCAATTGTATATGATTTATTGACAACATTGTTCTGTGGGGAAAATGCTGTAGTACGTTGCTTTTCTGTACTTTTGAACTATCTTTAGGTGAATTCTGAGAAATGTCACTCTCACGCTTTTCTTCCTTCACACTGTCAACCACAGTGCAGAAGAATCTCAAGGCCAAGAAATCAGCATGTGTGTTCTGCTTGAGGCTTGGACTCGATCCTGGGGGGAAATGGGTCAGATTTGTGGTTTTTGGATGGTCAGAGGCTAGATGGAGGTGGCACAGGGTCCAGAAAGAGACAAAGTCAGAGGCGGGGACAGTTGGAAAGCAGGGAGGTGAGCTGGAAGGACAGTTAGTGACATCCCGGATTAGGGACATGGGGATGGCTCAGAATGTTGAGTGAGGATGACAGAAGGTGAGGAACGGCTCCCAGTTTTTTGGCAGTGAATTAGGGAAGGAGAACATTTGGAGTGGATTTTTGGGCACAGACCCAGGAGGCAGGCTGAGCTTTCAGAGGATGTTAGCTGCTTGGCTCCCTCTTACATTTCGCTGTCACAACCTGCTCCCTATCCCGGGAACCTCCACATCCAGCTATCCTCCCACAACTGGGCTCTGGACTGCGGAAGTAAAACGGCATGACTGGAGGAGAGAAGCTCCAGAATTTATCAGCTAATGCTTGCATTTCAACTGTTTTATTTGGAGTGAAATTTCTTTAAGCAGTTTTAATGGTATTCCGTAAGTTTTTATGGGAGGTGTTGATATAGTTTTAAAATATAGGTGAGGTTTGGTGGGGTGAGATCTGGAGCCAATGACCAAAAAAGAATTCTTGAGACATCTTTGGTGCAAAATGGTGGTTTTATTAAGGCACAGGGACAGGACCCATGACAGAAAGAGCTGTTGCCCCGGGGTCGTGAGGCATGACTGATTATATACTTGGGAGTTGGTAAGGAAAAGGGAGGTTTCAAAAGGGTTTTCATGTGTTAGAGAAGACTCACAGAATGCTGGAGGCCTTGCCATTGTTAAGTTAGGTTAAAGTCAAGTTAAGGTTGTTTTTCCCTCTAGCAAAGCAATAACATGAAGATACCTGGTCGCTTCCTGGAAGAATGTCACACGTGTCCCACCCAGGACTGGGGTTTGGGGGAGGTTGCAGGGGTCAACCTCTGCTTTGTCTTCAGCTAGCCTTCTATGCCCTCATCAGTGTGTTTATAGTTAAGAATTATGGGTGGTATAGTTATAATTTTAAAATATTACATTAAATATCAGGCTTTTTCTCCTAGTTTTGTCCAAAGTCTTTTCCATCCAAATTGTCTGATTTCACAATTATGGATGGGCTTTTCTCTTGCTTGTTTAATCTGAGACAAGTCTGGTTTCCTTGCTTCTTAAAAAGCCATAGAATAAGTTTCTTGTGAAAGATATTTTTCCAAGAACTTGTTTAAATATTTTAGCATCACCTCTCAATAAATAAATGTATATTTAGTGTGCAACAGTGAGTGAAGAATAGGCTCTTGGCACTTAAGCTAAAAACGATACAAATATGAATCACCAGTCGGTGAATGCCAGGCTGCAGGACATAATTTACACCAATTACTTCTATTGTAAAAATAATACTGTAATGCAGACAGTTGCTTGGCAGAGTAGTAATGGGGGTCTACCAGTTGTCTGTTTCCTTTCCCTCTCTGAGTTTCTGGAAAATGACATAGTAAAACTTGGTTTGGTTATGCAAGAACAGTACTGTGTTTATTAATATTTGTTCAAATTTGGAAATGCTTTCATGTAAAATATTTAATACTTCATGCTATGGCATAAATATTAATCTTTATTTGAAAGAGGAGGAAATTGAGACTCACAGGGTAAACAAGGTAGCCATGGAGTTGATAATAGAGCTCAGGCCTTCTGACTCCCCAACTGGCTCTTTTCCCACTGCCTTGTGTTTTATATGTACTAGATGAGTAATTTCTTCACTGAGCAGTGCATAAGCACTCTGCTTGCTCAGGATTTTTTTTTTTTTTTTTACCTGTGATCCCCCCATGACATTTAAGTGAAGTATGTAATGTATTTGCAACATCCTGTATCCTGTTCTCTAGGATCTGTCAGCGTCGGGGCAAGAAAAAAAGAAAAAATAAACCCAAATCAACAGAGGTATATGTAGAATCCTGGGGGCTTTATGCATCCAGTCAGTTAAGAAGGTCATGGCTGTAGGGGCGCCTGGGTGGCTCAGTGGGTAAGCCTCTGCCTTCCATTCAGGTTATGATCTCAGGGTTCTGGGAGCGAGTCCCACATTGGGCTCTCTGCTTGGCAGGGAGCCTGCTTCCTCTTCTCTCTCTCTCTCTCTCTGCTTGCCTCTCTGCCTACTTGTGATCTCTGTCAAATAAAATCTAAAAAATGGTCATGGCTGTAGGATCAGGGGTGATGGGTTACAGATATGGAAACCTACTCTTACTCTCTAGGTTGCACTGGTCTCTAACATTGGCTGACATGGAGGGTTAAGTGGGGAGATAATAGGCATTATTTCTTGTGCAGCTTGAGATTGCTCAAGGCGCTGTCCTTGTTCTGTTTGGCTTGGGAAGAAGAGCTGCCTCCAGATCTTCTCAGGATTGTTTCTGCAATGATAGCTGTTATTCTACAGGTCAGGACCAATGAAGGCATTCTGCCAGGATACCATTTTAACTTTGTTCTCTTAAATTGGAGAAATGGTTAAGGGTATGTGAATTTCCCGTGGACTTGTGTGCAGTGACACTGGATTGTATATATCACCTTATTCCTGTACACGCTTGCTAAGACTGACTGATTTTAGAGTATTCCAGGCCCTAGGAATTAATATTAACTTAGGGTTTGTAGCCAACATTTCTCAAAAATTTAGGGGACATTTTTTAGGTAAATGGCTACAGGCCCATTTGGGCAAAGTTATGAATATTTCAAGGCCCCGAGGTTAGAACATCTGGCTTATGTAACATACATGTTTGCAAAGTCATGATTTTATTGTATTTTTCTAATAAAAATTACTCAAAACCTCTCAATTTTTGTTCTTGGAGGCTCCATGCCCTATAAACCGGAGTTAAACATCTCTGAGTGTCAGGCTACTGATTCCTACAAATATTTCACGGTAACTGCTAATCATCCTCACTCCTTTTAGAGATTGGTTTTAACTGTCCAGTTAAGTCACCAGTGTAGTATGGGTTAGACTGACATTGACTGGGGAGAAGGAGCTATCAGGAATGTGGGGAGAGGGAGATAAAACTGTGGATTTCTGTAGTGGTGAGAAGGGATGGTGATGAGCCACTAGTTCAAATCCAAGTAGGAACAGGGTCATAGGAGGTTTAATCCCTAAGAGATTGAAGGAGGTAGGAAACAGCTCTGGGTATATAAGGCTGAGATGATATAGGACAAATTTCTTTCTTTTCTTCTCTTTTTTTTCTAAGGAAGATGCACTATGCTAGTGGGAAAGCCATAGATATGTCATATGTTTTGATGAGTTTGTGTAAGTTCATTTGGGAAAGGAACCAGAGAGAGAGATCCTGTCTGGTATGTGCCAGAGAGAGAGGGAGAGAAAAGACTGAAACTGAGGATGGGGATGCATCAATACGGCAGGAGGAGAAGGAGCCCATGAGACCAGGTGCTGCATAGGAAGGGCTAGAACAAGACTCCTTGGATGGCAAGACTGCCTGGAAGGCTGATAAAAAAAATATTAAGTGTAGATTTTTAACATGTCTGCTGTTTGTGTACTCTTTAGTAGTCAAAGCAAGGGGAAGACATGACTGGTTCTATAATTTACAGTTTCTTATAACAAAAGAATGTTGAAATTATATTGGTAATAATATTGACAAGGGATTTTGTCTTCCCATTCTCTTATGGTGTTGGAGAAATGCAGAGATTTAGGTCTGAGAAGGGAAAGAAGTTGAAGGATAATTTTGGTTTCCTTTTAGGTGACCTAAACTTGAACTGTTGAGAACAATGAAGACTTCTGTTTCTAGCAATATGAAGACTAGATAGTCTGTTACCTCTTCCAATGCAAAACACTTAAAAATGCTAGACAGACCACAATGGGCATTCTTTTCAGCACATAGCTGAATATATAGAAAAGAAGGGGAATGTCCAGGGCCAAAACTCGAGAGTAAAATGAAAAATTAGAAGGGTTTCATTAAATGAAAAATTAAAACCAATATGCTTGGATTTTGAAGGCCTCAGAAAGACTGGAGAAAGGTTTTAGGTCCACTGGAGACAAAATTGCTGTCTGTGTTTATAAAGCAGAGACCTACAGTGGCTGCAACCTGAACAAGTTAGACTAGAAGATAACTACTTTTGGCCAGTCACTGACTGAAAAAAGTGTTTCCTAATGGATGGTAACTCTAAGACTATTCTCACATGGTTGAGGGGTTCAAATTTATATTGTGCACATGCTCTCATAACATTCAAGCCAACAACTTACCATGAAAGTGCATCCTTGGACACCTAGCAGAAGCAAGTGAAACATCTGGGAGAGCATAATCTTAATCCAGGTCCTAACAAAACAAACCACAGAATTAATCCCCAGGATCTTCAGCTACCAGAATTAATCAAGTCTTTAAATATGTTCAAGTGAATAAATAAATCATAGAGAAACAAAACCTTACAAATATTAGATATTAGGTATTTGAAAAAAAGAATCAGATAGAACTTCTAGAACAATTATAGCAATTGACATTAGAAACTCAGAGGAAGGGTTTTCATTGCAGATTACAAGCAGTGAAGTGAGAATCCATAAGTAAGAAATGCAAAAGTAATCACGAATGCACCAAAGGTATAAAGGGGCTCCTTCTTTGGCTATATGCATGTGTCTCTTTGGGTTATAATTATAGTTATGTCAGTTTAGGAGTTGTTAATATGCTTGCAAAGAGAAGAAAATGAGTTAACCCTCTAATGCATTTAGAATTATTTTATTAGCTTAAAGATAAGGTAATATAAAAAATTAACAATGGGAATTTTTTATAGTCATAAACATAATAAAAGTTTCTCAGCCTGTCATTGGCAAGTGAACATCCAAAGAAAAGTGGGTGTCCTTGAATGCCTCGGTAATATTTGGAAGGGAAAACACCACATGCTTCCAAGGGCTCTTCTAGAAGGAAAGTTGGAAAGTGTGGTGAAATAAGGATAATATTACATTTTTTCCCCTTATTGCAAAATTCTCAATGTGCATGATATATTATCATTTGTAGAAATAAAAATAATATGTAATACATATATATGCATGCAATACACACGAAACTAACCGAGGCTGTCTCTCATGGAGGGAACTGTGAGCCCGGGGGCAGATAGTTATGGGAGAGAGATTTATTCCTCACTGTGTTATTCCTCACATCCATTGTTCTCAAACTTTTTTAGTCTTATGACCCCTTTAGGTGTTAAAAATTAATGAAGTTCCTTGGGGTGACTAGGTGGCTCAGTGGGTTAAAGCCTCTGCCTTTGGCTCGGCTCGTGATCTCAGGGTCCTGGGATCAAGCCCCGCATCAGGCTCTTTGCTCGGCGGGGAGCCTGCTTCCTCCTCTCTCTCTGCCTGCCTCTCTGCCTGCTTGTGAGCTCTGTCTGTCAGATAAATAAATAAAAAATCTTTAAAAAAGTTAATGAAGTTCCCAAAGAGTTATTGTATATGTAATATGTATATCAATATTTACTGTACTAGAAATTAAAATGAATCTTTAAAATACTTATTTAATAATTCACTTAAAAATAACAATGGGGGTTCCTGAGTGGCTCAGTTGGTTAAGAGTCTTACTTTTGATTTTGGTTAAGGTCATGATCTCAGGGTTGTGAGATCAAGCCCCCTTTTGCTCAGGTCTCAGCTCAAAGTCGGCTTGAGCTTCTCTCCCTTCCTCTCTCTCTGCTTGACCCCCACTGCATGTGCACACGTGCACGTGTGCTTTCTCTCTCTCTCATAAACAAATCTTGAAAAAAACTCAATAAACCCATTATGTGTTAACATAAAATATTAAGTGAAAAATAACTGCATATTCTAAAACAAAATTTAGTGAGAAGAATGGCATGCTTTGACTTTTTCTTGCAAATCTTTTTAGCGTCTGACTTAAGAGACATCTGAATTCTTAGATTTGCTGCTGTATTCAGTGTTTGTGATATCACACATCTTGAAGTGTCTGCAGAACACCACTCTACACTTGAGAGAGAGTCAGACTGAGAAAAGCAAGCAGTATCTTAGTATCATTGTGAAAATAGTTTTCATCTCACAGACCTATGAATAGGATCTCAGAGACCCTGAGAGTTTTCTTGGACTACAATTTCAGAATTGCTTCTGTATAAAATGTTTGAATTTATACCAGGTGCTTAGATCAGCAAGTCAAAATACATTTAAAGTTACACCCATACAAAGATCCATTCATGCATATGCATATATAAATGTACACCTTTAAAGACTCTTTTCTGATCTTTCTGGAAGGCAAAAAGAAAGATAATTGAGGGTTTCTGTGAAACAAGTGCATCACAGTTTTGATATCAATGCTAATCTATCTCTAGCTTTATAAAGGAGAGGCTAATATATAGATAATTATTAGGTTTTGTATTTTTAAAAAGATTTTATTTATTTATTTATTTATTTAGAGCACATGCGTGAGCAGGTGGGGGAGCCGAGGGAGAGGATGAAAGAGAATCTCAAGCTGACTCCAGTTGAGCACGGAGCCTGACTGGAGGTTCAGTCCTATGACTCTGAGATCATGACCTCATTGGAAATTGAGTGTCTGATGCTTAGCTGACTAAGCCACCCAGGTGCACTGATGTCTAGTATTTATTGGGTTCTTATTACGTACTGGGCTGTGTACCAAGAATTTTACCTTTATTCATTTTTTAAGGAGAATCTGGGACTTAGAGAAGTTCAGTCATGTGCCTAAGATCACGCAGTCGTTAGAATTTTGCTGTGTCCAACTCCAAAGCACATAGCACTCTCAAAAACTGCAAGTAAATGGTCTTTTTTCTTTGTTCAATTTTTAAAATTGTGGTAAAATACTTATAACATAAAATTTAACCATCTTAACCCTTTTTAAAAAAATATTTTATTTATTTATTTGACAGATAGAGCACAAGTGGGGGTGGGGTAGGAGAAGCCAGCTTCCCACTGAGCAGAGAGCCTGATGAGGAACTCAGTCCCAGGACCCTAGGATCATGACCTGAGCCAAAGGCAGACGTTCAATGAACTGAGCCACCCCCATCTTAACCCTTTCTAAGTGTACCATTTAATACCATTAAATACATTCATGCTGTTGTGCAACAATCACCACTATCCATTTCTATAATTCTTTTCATCTTATGGAACTGAATCTCTATACTCACTAAAAAATAACTGTTCTGTCCATTCTTCCTCTAGTCCCTGATAACCCCTTCCTACTTTGTCTCTATGATTTTGACTACTCTAAGTATCTCATTTAAGTGGAATTATACAGTATTAGTTTTTTTCACATGGTAAATGTCTTCAGGAGTCATCCAAGTTGTAGAATATGTCAGAATTTCTTCCTTTTAAAAAGCTGAATAATAATAATAATACGTTACATTGGGGCACCTGGGTGGCTCAGAGGTTAAGCCTCTGCCTTCAGCTCAGGTCATGATCTCAGGGCCATGGGATGGAGCCCCGCATTGGGCTCTCTCCTCCGCAGGGAGCCTGCTTCCCCCTCCCTCTCTGCCTGCCTCTCTGCCTACTTGTGATCTCTCTCTCTCTCTGTCAAGTAAATAAATAAAATCTTAAAAAAATAATAATACGTTATAGATATACCACATTTCACTTCATACAAGGATAAACACTTTGGTGGCTTCCACATTTTAGCTATTGTCAATAGTGCTGCTGTGCACACAGTTGTAAAAGTATCTCTTTGAGACTGTATTTTCAAATTTTTTTAGTGAAATCTGAATAAAACTTTTAGTTTAATTAGTATTATTTTACCCATGTTCCTAATTTTGACAAATGGGCCATAGATATGCTAATAGTGGGGTAAGAGAGTTGAGTGGGTGAAGGGAACTCTCTGTGCACTCTTGCAAGTTTTCTGTAAATTGTAAATTATTATAAGTAAAGATATCTTTAAATAGTGAATTATAAGCTTTTAATATTTGGTCAGTGATAAGTGTACCTTTAGGAAGATTCTTCTCGTATGTAATCTTTTTCTATTTCAGTATAAGCACATTTTGCTATTTTGTCCATTTCCTCTTAGTCATTAAGAATCTCTGCTCTTCATTTGCCATAAAAAAGTTCTTTCATGACTTAAATTTTGAGACTTACAACAGCTTTTCATGTATATTTGCATTTTAAATAATTCATATTATTTAATTAATTATTTAATTAAGTAATTCATATTATTTAATTCATATTATTGGCCCAACTTAAAATTATGGTTCAGTTTTAATCCCTTTATAGCTATTTGGTCATATTCTCTGACAATACTGTCTTCAAGTCACATAGGCTCAGCAGCCTGATAATTATTATGATTGGGTTTTTAAAAAATTTAATTTCATTTTTTCAGTGTCCCAAGATTCATTTTTTATGTACCACACCCAGTGCTCCATGCAATACATGCCCTCCTTAATACCCACCACCAGGCTCACCTAATCCCCCACTCCCCTCCTTCCAAAACCCTCAATTTGTTTCTCAGAGTCCACAGTCTCTCATGGTTCATCTCCTCATCCAATTTACCCCAATTCACTTTTCCTTTTCTTCTCCTAATGTCCTCCGTGTTATTCCTTATGCTCCACACGTAAGTGAAACCATATGACAATTGACTCTTTCTCTGGTTGACTTATTTCACTCAGCATAATCTCCTCCAATCCTGTCCATGTTGATACAAAAGTTGGGTATTCATCCTTTCTGATGGAGCCATAATACTCTATTATATATATGGACCGTATCTTTGTCCGTTCATCTTTTGAAGGACATCTTGGTTCTTTCCACAGTTTGGTGATTGTGGCCATTGCTGCTATGAACATTGGGGTAGAGATGGCCCTTCTTTTCACTACACCTGTATCTTTGGGGTAAATACCCAGTAGTGCAATTGCAGGGTCATAGGGTAGCTCTATTTTTAATTTTTTGAGGAATCTCCATACTGTTTTCCAAAGTGGCTGCACCAACTTGCATTCCTACCAACAGCGTAAGCGGGTTCCCCTTTCTCCACATCCTCTCCAATACTTTTTGTTAACTGTCTTATTAATTTTGGCCATTCTAACTGGTATAAGGTGGTATCTCAATGTGGTTTTGATTTGAATCTCCCTGATGGCTAATGATGATGAACATTTTTTCATGTGTCTGTTTACCATTTGTATGTCTTCTTTGGAGAAGACATACATTTATATTTTGCAAAATGATTACCACTCGTTAGCTAATACTTCCATTGCATCATCTAATGACCATTTCTTTTTTGTAGTGAGAACATTTAAGATTTACTCTCTTCACAACTTTCAAGTAGATAATACAGTATAAACATTCATATCTTCTGCCCATTTTTTGCCGTGATTATCTGTGTTTTGTGTTGAGTTTGAGGAGTTCTTTATAGATCTTGAATATCAGTCCTTTGTCTGTAGTGTCATTTGCGAATATCTTCTCCCATTCCATGGGTTGCCCCTTTGTTTTGTTGACAGTTTCCTTTGTTGTGCAGAAGCTTTTGATCTTGATAAAGTCTCAAAAGTTCACTTTCACTTTTGTTTCCTTTGCCTTCGGAGACAAGTCTTGAAAGAAATTGCCGTGGCCGATTTCGAAGAAGTTACTGCCTATGTTCTCCTCTAGGATTTTGATGGGCTTTATTTTTTAACTTCATTGAGATATAATTGACATAGCACATTATGTAAATTTAAGGTATACAGTGTGTTGATTTGATACATTTATATTTTGCAAAATGATTACCACTCGTTAGCTAATACTTCCATTGCATCATCTAATGACCATTTCTTTTTTGTAGTGAGAACATTTAAGATTTACTCTCTTCACAACTTTCAAGTAGATAATACAGTATTGTTGTTATAATCCCCATGCTGTATGTTAGATCCCCAGAACTTAATCATCTTTTAACTGAAAGTTGCTCCCTTTGACCACATCTCCCTGTTTTCTCCATCCCCACCCCCCAGTAATCACCATCCTATGCTGTTTCTATGAGTTTGATGTTTTTAGAGTCTACATATAAATGAAATCATACAGTAGTTTTCTTTCTTTAACTTATTTTACTTAGCATAACACTCTCAAGTTCTCTCCATGTTGTCACAAATAGCAGGATTTCCTTCTTTTCTGAGTGACTGAGTACTATTCCATTGTATATATACCACATTTTCTTTATCCATTCATCCATTGATGAGCACTTGGGTTGTTTCCATGTCCGGGCTATTGTGAATATTGCAGCAAAGAACATGGGAGTGCAGATTCCTTGAGTTAGTATTTTCATTTCTTCCAGATAAATTCCCAGAACTCCCAGAAGATCCAGATTTCTGGATCATATGGTAATTTTATTTTTAATTTTTTTGAGGAATCTCCATACTGTTTCCCATAGTGACTGGACGAATTTACATTTCCTCCAATAGTGCACAAATATTCCACATTCTCACCAATACTTGGTATCTCTTGTATTTTTAATAATGGCCATTCTGAGTGTGTATGGAATCACAGTACCCCAGATAAACAAAGCAATTCTGAGAAAGAAAAACAAAGCGGGGGCATTACCCTTCCTGATTTAAAACTGTACTATGAAGTGATAGTAATCAAAACAGTATGGTATTGGTATAAAAGCAGATACATAGATTTTATTCAGTGGAACAAAATAGAGAGCCCAGAAATAAGCCCATGCATATATGGTCGATTAATTTACAACAAAGGAGCCAAGAATATGCAATGGAGAAAGAACAGTCTCTTTAATAAATGGTGCTGGGAGAACTTGATAACCATCCACAGAAGATTAAAATTGGACTCTTATCTTATACCACACACAAAAGTTAATTCAAAATGGACTAAAAAGTTAAGCATAACCTGAAACAGTAAACTGTTAGGAGAAAACATAAAGAAAAATCTCTTCGTTGTTGATCTTGACTTTTTTTTATTTTGTGATTTGACATCAAAAGCACAAACAAGGGCGCCTGGGTGGCTCAGTGGATTAAGCTGCTGCCTTCGGCTCAGGTCATGATCTCAGGGTCCTGGGATCGAGCCCCACATCGGGCTCTTTGCTCGGCGGGAGCCTGCTTCTCTCTCTCTCTCTCTGCCTGCCTCTCCGCCTACTTGTGATCTTTCTCTCTGTCAAATAAATAAATAAAATCTTTAAAAAAAAAAAAAAAGCACAAACAAACACAAAATAAATGAGTGGGATTACATTGAACTAAAAAGCTTTCTGCACAGCAAAAGAAATAATCAGCAAAATGAAAAGGTAACCTATGGAATAGTAGAAAATATTTGCGTATCATGTATCTGATAAGTTACTGTCCAAAATTATGAAGAACTCATATATAACTCA
This sequence comes from Mustela nivalis, assembly GCF_964662115.1. Lineage (NCBI taxonomy): Eukaryota > Metazoa > Chordata > Mammalia > Carnivora > Mustelidae > Mustela > Mustela nivalis. The sequence continues at coordinate 4,900,313 of NC_139035.1, read as the reverse complement.
ATAGAAAAAAAAAAGAACAATTAAAATATGGGCAGAATAACTAACTAGACATTTCTTCAAAGAAGACCTACAAATTGCCAACAGATAGATGAAAAAAATTCTCAGCATCACTAATCATCAAGAAAATGCAAATCAAAACCACAATAAGAAACAACTAATTGTTGGTGTTAACAAAATGGATTCCACTGAGTCATGCTACGGCCAGAAGAGATACGAGGAAATCATTAAGGAAGTCACTACCTACATTAAGAAAATTGCTACAACCCTGACACAGCAGCATTTGTGAAGTTTTTGACTGGAACGGTGACAACATGCTGGAGCCAAGAGCTAACGTGCCGTGGTTCAGGGGAGGGAATGTCACCTGTAAAGATGGCAGTGCCAGTGGAACCATGCTACTGGAAGTTCTGGTTTGCATTCTGCTGACCACTTGTGCAGTGGACAAGCCCTTGCACCTGCCCCTCCAGGATGTCTACAAAATTGGTGATATTGGTACTGTCTGTGTGGGCTGAGTGGAGACTGGTATTCTTACATCTAGCATGGCAGTCACCTTGGCTCCAGTCGGTGTTAACAGCTGAAATAAAGTCTGTTGAAATGCTCCATGAAGCTTTCTTTGAGTGAGGATCTTCCTGGGGATAATGCTGGCTTCACTGTCAGGAACGTATCTTTCAAAGATGTTTGTCATGGCAATGTGGCTGGTGACAGCAAAAATAACCTACCAGGAGCAACCTGGATGGCTCCTTGGGTTAAGTGTCTGCTTTCAGCTCAGGTCATGATCCCAGGGTTCTGGTGTTGAGCCCTACATCATGGTCCCTGCTCAGCAGGCAGTCTGTTTCTCCTTCTCCCTCTGCCCCTCTCCCTGCTTGTGTTTTCACTCTGGATCTCTCTCAAATAAATAAGATCATTTTTTCTTTTTTAAGATTTAAAGACCTAAAGATTTTATTTATTTGAGAGAGAGAGAGAGCACACGAGCAGGGGCAAGTGGTGGGTAGAAGGTGAAGCAGATTCCCTGCTGAATAGGGTGCCTGACATGGGATCCAGCCTCAGGACACTGGGATCATGACCTGAGCTGAAGGAAGGCACTTAACTGCTTGAGCCACCCAGGCATCCCTAATAAAATCATCCATTCTGGAAAAAAAGTTGGAAGATGGTCCCAAGTTCTTAAAATCTGGTGATTCTGCCGTCAAGGATCTAGCTCCTGGCAAGCCTATCTGTATTGAGAGCCATTTTGCTGTTTGTGAAATGCGACAGACAGTTGCTGTGGGTGTCATCAAAGCAGTGAACAAGAAGGCATCAGTGAACAAGAAGGCAGCTGGAGCTGACAAGGTCACCCACAGGGTCTGCCCAGAAAGCTCAGAGGCTAAATGAATATTATCCCCCATACTCGCCACTCCGGTCTGAATCAGTGGTGGAGAAACAGTCTTAGAACTATGTCAATTGGCTATTTAAGTTTAATTGTAAAAGACTGGTTAATGATAACAGTGCACAGTAAAATCTTCAGAAGGACAAGAGAACGTTTTGTGGACCTCTGTGTGTGTTTTAAGTTATTAGTTTTTAGTTAATACTTTTTAATGAAAACAACTTAGCCAAAAATCTGTCACAGAATTTGAGACCCACTAAAACAGAAGCTTAATGAGAAAAAAAGCTACAGTGAGATACATTCCACACCTGTTAGAATGGCATGACAAAAGAAAGAAAGTGTTGGGTCTTAGTGCTTGATTTTTTTTTTTTTAATTTGGCCCCAAAAGCAAAGGCAATAGAAGCAAAAATAAACAAATGGGAGCACATCAAACTAGAAGGCACAGCAAAGGAAACTGTTCACAAAATGAAAAGGCCACTCCCTAATGGGAGCTCGGGAGCTCCCCCATCGTCTTTGTGCCTTGCCCTTTGCCCGTCACAGGACTGTGTGAAGAGCTCCCCTTGCCTGAACCACAGTGTCCGTGTTGGCCTCCCAGCTTTCCTTGCGGCGTCCTTCTTGCTCACATGATGACTTGAACAATTTCTGTAGATTGTTACTTTCCCTGCACCCCCTAATTTCTCACAGCTGGGTTTCTGGCCCTCCAGGGAGTCCTGCTCTGAAGTTCCTTTTCCCCAAATGGCGCCTCAGTCTACCGCCTTGTTTAAATTCTTCCTTGTTTCTTTGGATATCTACCTGTTTCTGTCCTGGAGGTACCACAGCTGGATCTGCTATCCCCAACTATCCATCTTTTGTCATCCAGCAGTGGGAACCGAAGCAACAGGCTAGCAGAACTTCATTGCCAGGCTCAGCATTTCCAGTGGAATTAACCACTCACCCTTTTTGAAGGCCATCTTTGATCTTCAAAATTACCATATTTATTTTATCACCCTGCTTAGCTATTGCAGTGTGGTTGGAGGAAATGTTTAAGTCTTAAGTACTTGAAAGGCTTTTCTGCCAGAGTCAGCAGTGACTTGTCAGGCAAACAACACTGGAGGCGTGACTTTGAGCTGGATGGCCCTCCTGCGATAAGGCTTTGAAATGGGAAATGGAGAAAGACTTTGGAGCAAAGGTGTTTATTTCATGGCTAGACATGGGTCTTCACCAGAAGATAGATACATACCTCTTTCTCGAAGGTGGCATCAGAACTGTATCAGCCAGGCTGGGATACACCCCTTTATCATACTGTCCACGCCACCCTAGCAGGACTGGGGAGAGGCCAGGGTTAGTGGTTGGTCATACGGCGAGTGGTCTGTATGCTCATCACAGCTGAGGTGGCGTGGACAGTATGATAAAGGAATCACTGACTCTGTGGTGAAATGGTCCGACCAGTGTTTTCAGATTGACAAGCTTTCCCCTCCAGTGTGCTATGGATACTCAAGTGTAGAAAATGAGTCGTAAGGATAGCTCGTTACATTATAAGGGTAACAGTGAGGAGAGAGGGTAGTGCCATTAATGGTTAAGGAAGGCAGCAGATACGGTGATTTGTGCTTTACAAGGGGGGAAAAAGAAAGTCCTTGGATTTTCCTTTTAAAATAGAACTCTCAGACTGAGTGGAATTCATTTATGTTCATCTGTCTCATTAGACCATGAACTTCTTGAGACTAGGTTGTCTTTTTAAGAAATCTTTTTATCCCAAATACGTAACATAGTTCCTAATGAATAAATGTTTGATTGAATGGCCAGGCACAAACTAGTTGTAAAAGAAGAAATTCATTCATTTGTTCTGCTCAACAGACATTTTGGAGCCACTATTATGTGCTGGGTTTTGAGCATTCAGGTGAATTAGAAATGCCACAGTCTCCTTCTGGTTCACAGTTTAGAAGAGGAGACAGACATTGTTACAGATGGCATACCAGAAGCTTAACAAGAGAAAAAGGAAGGGAATGGCCAGTTTTTTCCTGGGGGTGGGTAGGTACCCTGGAGTGATGCTTTAACTGGGTTTCTTCTGAAAGGGTACACACATGTGTACATGTATGGTAAATGTACAGCTTCATGAATTTTGGTAAATCGAACACATCATATATACCAGAACCCCTGGAACATCGCGTTTTCCCTCCAGTTTACTATTCTCCTCCTGAAATGAACACCCCTTTGACTTCAAGCAGCATAAAATATTTGCGCCTACAACCAGTGCTTTAAGCGGCAGAAATCATATATGTGCTCTGCTGTGTGGCTGGTTTCCAAACGTTATGGCTGTGAGATTCACCTACATTTTTGGTATTGGGGAGGATCATTCAATCTCATTGTGTAATGTTCCATGGTATGAATATTCATTTTTCATTCATTCATTCATTCATTCATTCATTCATTCATCTTTCCTGCTGTTTGATGGACATTTTCAGTCTTTGTTACAAATAGTGATTATGAGCTTGGCTGGCTCAGTCGTTAAGCGTCTGCCTTTGGCTCAGATCCTGATCCCAGAGCCCTGGGATCGAGCCCCGTGTGGGGCTCCCTGCTCAGTGGGGAGGCTGCTTTTCCCTCTCTAGCTCCCCAGGGGTTGTATTCCCTCTCTCACTATCTTTCTCTGTCATAAATAAACAAAATCTTAAAAAAAATAGTGATTATGAAATTGTAGTACATGTGCCTTAGTGAAAATATGTATGCATTTCTGTTGAGTATATACCTAAGGAGTGCAAATTGCTGGTTCTTCTGGTATGTTCAACTTTAGTAGACACTTCCAGTTTTCCAAAGCGGTTGTTCTAATTTATACCACCAGGGGCAGTATATGAAGGTCAAAGTATACGAAGGCTCCACTTCCTCGCCAGCACTTGGTAATCTTTGTCTTTTTATTTCAGCCATCCTGTGGCCAGTCACATTGTAGTTCAGCCGACTTTTGAAAGATGCATTGTGTGTTATCAGGCAAATGGAGCAGTAGAGGGTTTTCTGGAGAGGATCAAAAGGGGTGCTCAGGAAAGGGGGGCAGTGGGAGTTTTCAGGTGTGAGCCTCATGAGTCACATAAACTGCAGGTAAGTCAAATACACAAATGATATGTCCCCAAAGTATTGTATGTAATAGAAAATTACAGTAAAGTTTATAGTAGAAATAGACTATGAGCAAGGCAATTTGCCATCAGCTGGTGAGTCCAACACAGTTTCTATAGGCTTGCAGCTCTGAAAGGAATAAACACATGGCATCTCTGATGGAAGATTCTGAGACATTAGTGGCTTGTGCACAAGTATAGGTAAAAACAACTGATAACAATAAGAAAGTGATGCTCCTGTAGGAACACACCTATTAGAGGTCTTAGTCTATGAAGTAAGGAGGGGATGTCCAGGAGAGCACCTCCAGAGGGCTTCTGGCATCTAGTTTGGTAGTTTGGCATCTAACTGTCTACCCCATGAGTAATCCTTTCTCTGAGTCCTAGTAATAGAACCCCCGGTTTTATTTCTGGAGATTTCAGTATGCCCAGTTAAAGACCATATTTCCCAGTCTCCTTGCAACTAAATTCTGGCCACATGAAATGTCAATATCAATATTGTATGCCACTGTTAGATACTGTTCTTAGGGAGAAGATATACCCCCTCTTTCTCTATTTTCTTTCCTGGTGACTTAAAAGGGGATGCGATGACTGGAGCCTGAGCAGCCACTTTGGATCGTGAGGTGGAAGCCACATGCCGACGATGGCCAAAGGAACCTGAACGCCTGGTTTCATAAAGCAGCCATACCAGCCCCCTAGACTTACTACTTTTGGATTTCTTTTTCTATGAGGGAGAAATAAATTTCTATCTTGTTTAAGTCAGGGTTCTTTGTGCACGTGTGAGCTTGCTCTCTCTCTCTCTTTCTCTCTGTTATTTGTAGCCCAATCCAATATTAACTAAAAACTGTGTACCGGGAAGGGCAAAGCTCTGCCTAGAAACCAGTGTGTGAGAAGAAAGGACATGAGGTTTTAAGTAAAAACACTTCCTGGTAGTTCTCTATAATGCCATAGACATCAGGCTTGTGTGGAGTCTGACACACTGCACATAAGCCTTTGCTGAATTGAATTAAACTACTGCTTTAATCAGTATAAGAAAGTAAATGTATCACTTTTCCTACTGCGGCTGTAACAAATTACCACAAACACAGTGCCTCAAAACAATTTTATTATCTTACAGTTCTGAAACTATAAGATATTTTATTATCTTATAGTTCAGAAATCTCAAGTCAATTCCACTGGGCTAAAATCTTGGTGGCAATAGGCCTGTGTTTCTTCTGGAGACTCTAGAAGAGAATTCATTTCCTTGGCTTTTCTAACTTCTAGAAGCTACTCATGTTCCTTGGCTCATGGCCATACATCCTTCTAAGTTTGCTTCTATCATCACACCTCCTCCTCTCACTCGTACCCTCCCACAGCCCTCTTACTAAGGACCCTTATGATAATGGAGCATAGTCTTCCCATCTCAAGACCCTTAACTTAATCACACCAGCAAAGTAACATTCACAAATTCCTGGGATCAGGACATGCACGTCTCTTGGGAAGCCCTTATTTGTCCTACCCATGTTATAGCCCCAGCTTGTCTACAGTGTGAATTATTCTTATTTATGTGTGTCGGGTGCTAGGCAGAACAGTGTGGTGCAAGGAACCCTGCTTCGGAGTTAGCACACCTGAGTCCCAGAGCTGCTTCTACGTAGCTGTGAGGCCTTGGACAAATCATTTAAATTCTCTTAGCTCTTGTCTTTTTTTTTTTTTTTTTAAAGATTTTATTTATTTATTGCCAGAGAGAGAGCACAAGCAGGGGGAGAAGCAGGCAGAGGGAGAAGCAGACTCCCTGCTGAGCAAGGAGCCTAATAGGGGACTCGATCCCAGGACCCTGGAATCATGACCTGAGCGGAAGGCAGATGCTTAACCAACTGAGCCACCTAGGCTCTTACTTTTTAGTTTACAAAATGAGGTTATTAGACTATACCAGGGAAGGAAATACACGGTGAGGAGCAAACTGCCAGCCCTTCCTCCTATACTTATAACAGAGATGACTTCTCTTGTGAGCTTGTTTCCAGTCTTTCAAACAGCCACTGTCAGGTAGCCGGAAGTGATACTGAGATGAAATCTATTTTCTCTCCCTGAACAAGATCATCTCTAAGGCTTGTGACCTGAGCTATGAAAACACATACAGAGCTAAAACTCAAATAGCCCTACCGCGAATCATTGAATACCCAAAGTCAATTGATACCTTTCTTTTCAGTATATTTTTCCTCCCAATTTTTTTAGACCTATTAACTTGTCTAAGGTTAGTGTTTCCTATTTCCGTGCTTTTTCTTTGAAGGGAGCAGTTAGGAGCAAAAATAGACATAGAAGATCTGAAAGGTCTTCCACCTGTTTTGTCAATTAAGTATAAATGAGAGTTGCCCACACAGAACCCCTGCTCTGCAACCACAGCCAAGACCCCAGGCATGACCAGGATAATTCATAGATACACCTACACCTTATAGCCACACCTATATTTACTTTGACCCCAAAACCAACACACACACCTATATTTACACTTATACTTAAAAGTTCATGTCCTCCTTTTTTTAAATCCACTGATTTCCAGACAGAGGTTGCCTCTTACTGATAAACAGAGAACACTGTAACAAGATCTGCTGTCTATTGCCAGATTTATAAGCCAGAAATGATTCTCTCAAAAACAATTGGCAGCCAGTCATGACCACACATGTGAAGCATCTCCCAAGGAGTAGGTATAAAACATTAAAAACATAGCTTGGACCATGAAAAAAGTTGCAAGACACGATGTGAACTCCTTTCTATTGGAAAGAGTGTAATTAGAAAAAAATAAAACAGAAACAAAACAAAACAAAACCCCACCAAAAACAAACCCCAGAACCCAACAACAACAACAACATGGTGAGACTTGCTCACCAGGAGCAAAGTCAGGTGCTAGGAAAACCACGGAATAGTCCAATGGTCCAGTTGTCTAGAATATGTGGTTTTTGGAATGCATGAACAGTGAAAGGCCAGTGTTCTATTGAGGTAATTATCCCTTTTCAGAGTCTGCGTAGAATTGTTGAAACCTAACTCTTTCAACATTATTATCGGTAAGACTTTTCAGAGGAGAGGTAATCTTTCTGCTTATCCTTTTTTTTTTTAAATTTTTACATTTTTAAAATTAACATATAATGTATTTTTGCCTCAGGGGTACAAGTCTGTGAATCATCAGGCTTACACATTTCACAGCACTTACCATAGCACATACCCTTCCCAATGTCCATAACCTAACCACCCTCTCCCTATCCCCCAACCCCCAGCAACCCTCAGTTTGTTTCATGAGATTAAGAGCCTCTTATGGTTTGTCTCTTTCCTGATCCCATCTTGTTTCATTTTTTCCTTCCCTACCCCCAGGCCCCCCACCCTGCCTCTCAAATTCCTCATATCAGTGAGATCATATGATAATTGTCTTCTCTGACTGACTTATTTCGTTTAGCATTAATGCCCTCTAGTTCTATCCACAAATGGATCACATCCACAAATGGTTACATCCACAAATCTTGCAAATGGCAAGATTTCGGGTTTTTTGATGACTGCACAGTATTCCATTGTATATATATACCACATCATCTTTATCCATTCATCTGTAGGTGGACGTCTAGGTTCTTTCCATAGTTTGGCTATGTGGACATTGCTGCTATAAACATTCAGTGCATGTGCCCCTTTCGATCACTACATTTGTATTTTTAGGGTAAATACCCAGTAGTTTGATTGTGGGGCCATAGGGTAGCTCTATTTTCAACTTCTTGAGGAACCTCTGTACTGTTTTCCAGAGTGTCTGCACCAGCTTGCATCCCTACCAACAGTGTAGGAGGGTTCCCCTTTTTCCACATCCTCGCCAGCATCTGTTGTTTCCTGATTTGTTAATTTTAGCCATTCTGACTGGTATGAGGTGGTATCTCACTGTGGTTTTAATTTGTATCTCCCTGATGCCAAGGGATGTTGAGCACCTTTTCATGTGTCTGTTGTCCATTTGGATGTCTTCTTTGCCGAAATGTCTCTTCATGTCTTCTGCCCATTTCTTGATGGGATTATTTGTTCCTTGGGTGTTGAGGTTGATAAGTTCTTTATAGATTTTGGATACTAGCCCTTTATATAATATGTCATTTGCAAATATCTTCTCCCGTTCTGTCAGTTGTCTTTTGGTTTTGTTGAGTGTTTCCTTTGCTGTGCAAAAGCTTTTGATCTTGATGAAGTCCCAAAAGTTCATTTTTACTTTTGTTTCCTTTCCCTTTGGAGACATATTTTGAAAGAGGTTGCTGTGGCCAATGTCGAAGTTACTGCCTATGTTCTCCTCTATGATTTTGATAGATTCCTGCCTCATGTTGAGGTCTTTTATCCACTTTGAATTTATCTTTGTGTAAGATGTAAGAGAGTGGTCAGGTTTCATTCTTCTATACATAGCTGTCTAATTTTCCCAGCAGCATTTATTGAAGAGGCTGTGTTTTTTCCACTGGATATTTTTTCCTGCTTTGTTGAAGATTATTAGAACATAGAGTTGTGGGTCCATATCAGGGCTCTCTATTCTGTTCCACTGGTCTATGTATCTGTTTTTGTGCGAGTACCATGCTGTCTTGGTGGTCACAGCTTTGTAGTAAAGTTTGAAATCAGGTAACGTGATGCCCCCGGTTTTGTTTTTCTTCTTCAAAATTTCCTTAGCAATTTGGGGTCTTTTCTGATTCCATACAAATTTTAGGATTGTTTGTTCTAGCACTTTGAAAAATGCTGGTGGAATTTTGATCGTAATGACATTGAAAGTATAGATTGCTCTAGGCAGTATAGACATTTTAACAATGTTTATTCTTCGGATTCATGAGCATAGAATGCTTTTCCATCTTTTTGTGTCTTCTTCAATTTCTTTCATAAGTGTTCTGTAGTTCCTCGAGTACAGATCCTTTACCTCTTTGGTTAGGTTTATTGCAAGGTATCTCATGGTTCTTGGTGCTATTGTAAATGGAATCGATTCTCTAATTTTCCTTTCTATATTTTCATTGTTAGTGTATAGGAAAGCAACAAGTTTCTGTGCATTCATTTTGTATCTTGCCACATTATTGAATTGCTGTATAAGTTCTAGTAGTTTGGGGGTGGAGTCTTTGGGTTTTCCATATAAAGTATCATGTCATCTGCAAAGAGAGAGAATTTGACTTCTTTGCCCATTTGAATACCTTTTATTTCTTTTTGTTGTCTGAGGGCTGTTGCTAGGACTTCTAGCACTATGTTGAACAACAGAGGCGAGAGTGGGCATCCTTGTCGTGTTCCTGGTCTCAATGGGAAGGCTGTCAGCTTTTCCCCATTGAGAATGATATTTGCTCTGTGTTTTTCATAGATATATTTTATGAAGTCGAAGAATGTTCCTTCTATCCCTATACTTTGAAGAGGTGTTTTTTTTTTAATTTTTAATTTTTTTTTGTAAACATGTATTTTTATCCCCCAGGGTACAGGTCTGTGAATCGCCAGGTTTACACACTTCACAGCACTCACCATAGCACATACCCTCCCCAATGTCCATAAGGAGCGGATGCTGTATCTTGTCAAATGCTTTTTCTGCATTGATTGAGAGGGCCATGTGGTTCTTCTCTTTTTTCTTACTGATTTTCTTTTTTTTTTTTTAACATTTTATTTTATTTTATTTCTTTTCTGTGTTACAGCATTCATCGTTTATGCATCACACCCAGTGCTCCATGCAATACATGCCCTCCTTAATACCCACCACCAGGCTCACTCAACCCCTCGCTTCCTCACCTCCAAAACCCTGTTTCTGAGTCTACAGTCTTTCATGATTTGTCTCCCTCCTTCAATTTCCCCCAACTCATTTCTCCGCTCAATCTCCCAATGTCCTTCATGTTATTCCTTATGCTCCACAAGTAAGTGGAACCGTATGATAATTGACTCTTTCTTCTTGACTTACTTCACTCAGCATAATCTCCTCCAGTCCTGTCCATGTTGATACAAAAGTCGGGTGTTCATTCTTTCTGACGGAGCCATAATACTCCGTAGTATATATGGATAATATCTTCTTTATCCATTTGCCCGCTGAAGGGCATCTTGGTTCTTTCCACAGTTTGGCGACTGTGTTCATTCTGCTATGAACATTGGGGTACAGGTGGCCCTTCTTTTCACTACATCTGTATCTTTGGGGTAAATACCCAGTACTGCAATAGCAAGGTCATAGGAAAGCTCTATTTTTAATTTTTTGAGGACTCTCCACACTGTTTTCCAAAGTGGCACCAATTTGCATTCCTACCAACTGTGTAAGCGGGTTCTCCTTTCTCCATATCCTCTCCAACACTTGCTGTTTCCTGTCCTGTTAATTTTGGTCACTCTAACTGGTGTAAGGTGGCATCTCAATGTGGTTTTGAGTTGAATCTCCCTGATGGCTAGTGATGACCAATATTTTTTCATGTGTCTGTTAGCCATTTGTATGTCTTATTTGGAGAAGTGTCTATTCGTGTCTTCTGCCCATTTTTTGGACATGATTATCTGTGTTTTGTGTTGAGTTTGAGGAGTTCTTTATAGATCTTGGATATCAGCCCTTTGTCTGTAGTGTCATTTGCGAATAAATAATAATAATTTATTAATAATAAATAATAATAATTTTATTAATTTGGGTCCTCTCTCTTTTTTCTTTTGGATTAGTTTGGCCAGGGGTTTAGTGAGTCTTTCAAAAAACCAGCTTCTAGTTTCATTGATGTGTTCTACTTTATCTCTAGTTTCTATCTCACTGATCTCTGCTCTAATCTTGATTATTTCCCTTCTTGTATGTGGGGCTGGATTAGTTTGTTGTTGATTCTCCTAATCTTTAAGGTTAGTTTGGCCAGTGGTTCATCAATCTTATTGATTCTTTCAAAGAACCAGTTTCTAGTTTTGTTGATGTGTTCTACTATATCTCTACTTTCTAGCTCTTTGATCTTGCTCTCATCTTACTTCCCTTCTTGTGCGTGAGGTTGGCTTAATTTATTGTTGATTTTCCAGTTCTTTAAGGTGTAAAGAGAGTTGGTATAGTCAGGATTTTTCAATTTATTTTGAGTGAGGCTTGGATGGCTATGTTTTTTCCCCTTAAGACCATCTTTGCCATATCCCATAGGTTTTGGACTGATGTGTCTTCATTCTCATTAGTTTCCATGAATTGTTTAAGTTCTTCTTGGATTTCCTGGTTGATCCAATCATTCTTGGCAGGGATGGTCTTTAGTTCCAAGTGTTTGAATTCCTTCCCAACTTGTTCTTGTGGTTGAGTTCCACTTTAAAAGCATTGTGGTCTGAGAATATGCAGGGAAGAGTCTCAATCTTTTGGTATCAGTTGAGCCCCTTTTGTGATGCAGTATGTGGTCTATTCTGGAGAAAGTTCCATGTGTGCTCAAGAAGATTGAGTATTCTGTTGTTTCTGGGTGGAATGTTCTGTGTATATTTATGAGGTCCATCTGGTCCAATGTGTCCTTCAAAGCTCTTGTTTCTTTGTTGATTTTCTGCTTGGATGATCTATTACTGAGAGTGGGGTGTTAAGATCCCCTACAATTAATGTATTCATATCAATATGACTCTTTATTTTGATTGATAGTTGGCTTATATATTTGGCTCCTCCCATGTCGGGGGTATAAATATTTACAATTGCTAGAGCTTCTTGGTAGATAGACCCTTTAAAATGATGTAGTGGATGGAACTAGAGGGTATCATGCTTAGTGAAATAAGTCAAGCGGAGAAAGACAACTATCTTATGATCTCCCTGATATGAGGAAGTGGTGATGCAGCATGGGGGGTTAAGGGGATAGGAGAAGAATAAATGAAACAAGATGGGATTGGGAGGGAGACAAACCATAAGTGACTCTTAATCTCACAAAACAAACTGAGGGTTGCTGGGGGGAGGAGGGTTGGGAGAAGGGGGGTGGAGTTATGGACATTGGGGAGGGTATGTGCTATGGTGAGTGCTGTGAAGTGTGTAAACCTGGCGATTCACAGTCCTGTACCCCTGGGAATAAAAATATATGTTTATAAAAAATTAAAAAAATTAAAAAAAATGATGTAGTGTCCTTCTGTATCTCTGACTACAGTCTTTAGCTTAAAATCTAATTTATCTGTTATGAGAATTGCTACCACAGCTTTCTTGTGAGGCCCGTTGGCATGAAAGATGGTTCTCTATCCCTTCACTTTCAGTCTGGATGTATCTTTAGGTTCCAAATATGTCTCTTGTAGAGACATATGGACATATGGATGGGTCCTGTCATTTTATCCAGTCTGCAACCCTGCACTCATGGGAGCATTTAGGCCGTTCAGGTTGAGAGTGATTATTGAAAGATACGTTCTTATTGACATCATGTTGCCTGTGAAGTCCTTGTTTCTATAGATTGTCTCTGTGAATTTCTGTTCTATGTCACTCTTGGGTTCTTTCTTCTTTTATAGAGCCCCCCTTAATAATTCTTTTAGTGCTGGCTTGGTGGTCACATAATCTTTTAAACCTTGCTGGTCTTGGAAGCTCTTTATCTGTCCATTCATTCTGAATGTCAGCCTTGCTGGATCAAGTATTCTTGGCCTCATGTTCTTCCCATTTCATGCCCTGAATATCTCTTGCCAGCCCTTGCAGGCTTGCCAGGTTTCTATGGACAGGTCTGACGTTATTCTGATGGTCCTCTCTCTGTACATAAGGAATCTCTTCTCCTAGCTGTCTCTAAGACCTCTTGTCTGAAACTGTGATTCATGAATTTCACAATTAAGTGTCTGGATGTCTTTACAGACTTGTTGATCTTGGAGTGTATCCTCTAGGACATGAACACTTAGTCCATTCCTCAGATTAGGGAAATTTTCATCCAGAATTTGTTCAACTATATCTTCTAGTCTTATCTCTTTCACCACCCTGTCAGGGATCCTGATAATTTTGATGTTGATATGTTTCATGGAGTCATTTATTTCCCCAATTCTGTTTTCATGGCTTCTAAGATGTTTGTTCCAAGCCTCCTCCTGATCCTTTTTCTCTATCACTTTGCCTCCAGATCACTAATTCTGTCTTCTGCCTTGGTTACCCTAGCTGTTAGAGTATTTAGATTAGATTGGATCTCACTGATAGCATTTTTTACTTCTGCCAGGTGGGCTCTCAGTTCCGCCCTTAGAGATTCTATGTTGTTACTAATGGTTTTCTCCAACCTATCCATTGCCTGGATAATTGTTACCCTGAATTACCTTTCTGACATACTGTCTATATCCATATCCAATAGTTCTGAGGGAGAGGGCACAGTCTCTGAATTTTTCCTCTGTTAGGCATTCCTCCTCCTAGTCATTTGGTGAGAGGTGGTTGAGGGGATATATAGCTGAATATATCAACTGTGATCCAGGCAAGGTGCACCCTGGAAAGTTTTGGAGCAATTGGAAGTCACCACCAAAACGAAAGAAGAGAAAAAGTGAGTGAGCGAGAGAGAAGCAAAGAGAAAACCCAGCCAAAATGAGCCCCCAAAGTAAAATTTTAAGGTAAATAAACAAAAACGAAGAAACAAAAAGACTGACAAAAGTAAATGACAAGGAAAAAAAGAACCCAGCCGAAATGCATCCCAAGAACAAGATTTATATAATACCAGAACAAAAACAAATACACTGTAACACTGAAAAAGATGGGAGGGGGGTTCTAAATCCTCAATATGGGGGAGAAAGGTTATTTTGGTTCTTTCTAGGTGTATCTTCATATCTTTTTAAAGGATTCAATTTTCCAGAGATAAAGGAAGATTAAAACTGGTTTACATGCAGGGGAGGGGTAGTATTGAATAGGGAAAAAGGATTACTTTGAAGCTTATATCTATATGTATATTAAAAAAATAAAAACAAAAACACAGGTATATGTATGAAAAAGTTCAAGTTAAAAGGTTATTATGGAATATGTTGTATTAAACCTCTAGTTGTAACGGTAAGTAGCTTAAAAAAAACAAAAGAACAAGAATCGTGAGAATGAATTAAAAAAAAAAAGAATAAAAGTTGTATCTATGAAATATGAAGGTTTTAGGGCCGTGCTGTGAGCGTAATATATTGTCCCCAGATGTTGGGGCTTTACAGTTTTAATGGGACCCTGTGGTTATTGTCCTTGTTCTTCTGGCTTGCCTTCTGGGGAGGGGCCTGCTGCATTGTTCTGTTAATCTTGCTTGCGTTGAGTCGCCCTGCAGGTTATCAAGGGGCTGGGCTTTGTGGAAACTGGTTTTTCAGGCTTTTGTTCTCTGGAGGTTTTTGTTCTTTGGCAGCTTTTTGTGAAAGCAAACTGCACCCAGACCTTAGCTTCAGAGAGAGGCTGCTCCCCTCTGGGTGGTCCAGATTCTCCCTCTGCAAACTCCGCAGAACACTGCCACCTCCCACAGGTGGTGCACACCCCCAGCCACCTTCCCAGTGGTTGTGCGAGGCTCCCGCTTGTCTCTGCACCCCCGCGCCACTAAAACCATGAGCAATATTGGTCCAGGGAGCCCGCTTCTGGTGGCTGCCTTGGCCAGGACTGCTGTCTGGATTCCAGGCCCATGCAGGGTGTGCTCAGACCCTGCGGCCGAGCAGGTCACAGAAGGCGGCTCCAAGGGATCCCAACCAGAGATCGCACCGGGTTCTCTCAGGCACAGGCTGGTCAGCCGGTCACAGAAGGCTGCTAGAGACTATGGGCTGGTGCCCTCTAGTCCTCTGGTCCTTGACACTGTGGGCTGGTGCCACACCAGGCTCACTCAGATGGAGATGGGAGTGCATCCAGCCGAGCGGTGGTGCAAGCAGTGGAAAGATGGGAGCTCGGGGACCGCAGACTGGAGGCTCCACCACACTCTCTCTGGCATGGGTGGTTGCCGGAGGTGGCTGTCCGACTATGGGCTTAGCCCTGTGCCCATGACTGCCCGATTCCACCAGTTGCCCCTTAAAGATCTTTTGCTCTTTGTGAGTGCTTTTAACCAGACTCCAAGTTACTGCCGGTCCTCAACCGCAGGGCACTTTCTTATTGGGGTATTACTTTGCAGTGGGTCACTTCTGGTGGCTCCCTCCCCCGCCTTCTGTTGATTCTCCGATATCAGTCTGAGCGTTCCCACTCTGGGTTACCTCTCCACTGGTGTCTTCTGCTGCTATAGAGATCTAGAAGTGTATAATCCTACATCTCAGGCTGATTTCATAGGTGTTCAAGAGTTTTCTGGTAGATATTGAGGTCACTTTAGGGGACCACTTGAAACAGGGCCTCCTACTTCTCTGCCATCTTGCCCCTCCTTCTATTATGCTATCCCTTTTATTTCTTTTGTTAGTTTATTTCATTGGCTAGTACCTCCAGTATGAGGTTGCATTGAAATGCTGGGAGAGTATCTTTGCCTCATTTCTAATATCAGGGGCAAAGTTCAGTATTTCCTCACTGAATTATGTTTGCTCTAGGATTTTTGTTGAATATTCTTAATTACATTAAGAATTTCTCTTTTCTTTGGTTTTTAGAAATTTTAAAAAGGTATCAATGAGTGTTGAATTTCATCACATGCTTTTAATGGGGGTATTGACATTATCATGCTAGTTTTGAACATTAAACATTGCATTCTGGAGTAAATTCAATTTGTTGATAATGCATTATTTTTTTTTATATGTCTCAATTCAATTTGGTCATATTTTCTTTAGAGTTTTTGAATTGATATTTATGAAAAGATTGGGATTTCTTCTTCTCCCCCTTGTGATAGCCTTACCATGCTTTTGGTAATAAGATTATGTTGGCTTTATAAAATCAGTTGGGAAGTGTTTTTATTTTTTCCAATTCTCTGGGAGAGTTTGAATATGTTAGTATTATCTCTTAAATGTTTGGAAGAATTTATTGGAGTAGGTATATAGGCCTGAAAATGTCGTTGTGGAGGGGTCTTAATTATAGATTCAATTTATTTAAATATATATATATATAGTAATATATATATATATATTACTATTCAGATGTTCTGTTTTATTTTGTTTCAGTGTTGATGTTTTGCATTTTTCTAAAACTTGTCCTTTTTAAACAGCTTTTGAGTATAGTTGACACACAATGTTACATTAGTTTCAGGTGTACAACATAATGATTTGACAAGTTTATGCTGTGCTGCTACCATCTGTCACCATGCAGTACTATTGCAGTATCATTGTCTACATTCCTTATGCTGTGTCTTTTATTCTCGTGACTTATTCAGTCCATAACTGGAAGCCTGTGTCTCCCATTCCCTTCACCCATTTTGCCCATTGCCCGAACTCTCTTCCCTCGGTAACCACCTCTTTGTTATCTGGATTTTCATAGAAGACTTGTCCTTTTCATCCAAATTTTCAAATTCATTGGCATAAGGTTCCTAACATCTTATGATTTTCAAAAATATTTTATTTATTTTTTGACAGTGAGAGAGAGCACAGGCTCGGGGAGGGGCAGAGGGAGAAGGAGAAGCAGACTCTCCACTGAGCAGGAGGCCTGATGTGGGGCTCTATCCCAGGTCCCTATCATGACCTGAGCTGAAGGCAGCTGCTTAACTAAGTCGCCAGGTACCCCTCTGCTTATGATGTGAATGTTTGTAGGATTTGTAGTGCTTTCCATGTTTCATGCTTGATGCTTGTAATTTGTGCCTTGTTTCTTTATTATTTTTGATAAGATTATATAAATTTCATCAAAGTTTTCAAAGAACTAGATTTTGGCTTTGTTGATTTTTCTCTGATATATACTTACATTTTCTCTATTGTACCTTTATTCATATTTGTTGATCTTTGTTTTTATCTTGACTATTTTTTTCTTTTATTTGATATGGGTTTGGTATGCCTTTGTTTTTCTAGCTTTTTGAAATAGATTATGAATCTTTTGTCTTTTTCCTTTGTTACGGATTTAAAGCCAATTTAATCTCAGTAGTGCTTCAGTTGCATCCCCTAAATTTAAGATTCATTGCTTGAGGTTCATTCTTAGGATTATGCTTTACACCAGTGATTTTCAACTTAGGTGATTTTATTGCTGCCACCCCTACCCTCAGGAATGTCTGGCAGTGTCTGGAGACATTTTTGGTAGTCACAGGTTGGGCAGTGGAGCTACTAGCATCTAGTGGGTAGAGGCTAGGGCTGTTGCTAAAAATTCTACAATATACAGGACAACTCCTCACAACAAAGAAGTATCTGTCAATAGTTCTGAAGTTGAGAAACCTTGCGGACTTAGGCCTATTTATTAACCATAAATGTACCCCCTCCCGTAATATCCTCCACATGATTTCTTTCTTTCCTCTTTTTAGGTTCTCATGGTGCTGTCCCTAATCACCCTATACATGTAGCTCTAAATCATGCTCTATAATCTCTATTATATTTTCCTTCATCACATTATGCATGTTCTCATATGATGTAAATATTATATATATATATAAGTATATAAATCCATATATGACCATATATATGTAATATTTATTTCTTTTTGCTTGACTCCTTCACTATCTTCTATTAAGATTTCTATTTTGTTTTTAACTTCCTTTTCCCAAAGTCTAGAACAATCCTGCATGGTGGGATGAGTTAATATTTGTTACATGATTGAATGCATTGTTGCATTGGAATAAGTGTCATTTCCAGTTCAAGGCACTGAAAGTACAATGGTGAATAAAGCAGATGTTGTGTAAGGGGAAATACAAATGTGATAAAGAAAATCCTGAATTTTTCCTGCTGCAAGAAGGGAGACTCGTCTTCTCCCTTTCCTTAGCGTGTTTACTTAAAGAAAACTGTAATTTTGAGTTCTTTCTCTGCGCTTTTGAGATGTTTATAAATCTTTTTAAAAGTTAAATAAGCCTCTAGCCAGTTTTGTAACCTACAAATACTTTTCAAAGACTTGGCAGCCATCCTTTTGAAATGTGACCAAGGAAGAGAGCACCTCTATTTCCCAGTCTCTGGGAGTGCGTGGGAGCCCAACTTTGGTAGGTGTGTGACTCCCCATTACTAATCTATCTCTTGTCATAAGTAAATAAGAAATTTGTTACCTTTTTTTTCTTTTGTTTTTAAATATTTTATTTATTTATTTGACAAAGAGAGACACAGCAGAAGAGGGAACAAAGCAGGGGGAGTGGGATCAAAGGGCTCCATACTCCAACAGTGTCTCTCTCTCTGACCCCCAAATTTCTCCTATAACAGATGTGACTGAAATTTCATCTATCATGTAAATATTCAGTATTGGAAAATACACTTGCAGCTCTCCAGACAGAAGTGTTCCAGTGAGAGATTGCACCAAAGTTTTGAACAGGTGTCTTTATTTCCATAGAAGGCTTTGCCAATGATTTGTTGAAGACATATCAGAGATTGCAATAAATCCTAAGTGAATGTTGAAAATTCATATACAACTTTCCAGATTATTTTTTTGTGAGTAAGCTGGATATAAAGTAATTCATTTGATATTCACCCTCTTCCTTCCTGTCTTCTCACAATACATTTGGTCTCCAGATGTTGAAATGAGGAACTTTTTTCCTGGAAAATGAAAGTGTCGGGGGGGCTGGCATATAGAAGAGACCAAAGCATGTCTCAGAATGAAGCTAATGTACATCTAAACCCCTGGGACCTCTGACATAACCTTGCCACAGGCTGAACTTGGGACGGAGAAAGAGGAGGCCCAATGATTCTGTTAAAGCACCAAGAAGTTCAAGGGATCATTGTAGAAATTTTCTCATATTTTATCCTATTACATTTTTCTTGACAACCTTGCCAAGTAGGTTTTTTCCTCTTTCTCTCTCTTTTTTGCAAACGAAGAGAGTCAAGCTGAGGGATTAAAGGAGTTTTCTAAGGGCCCCAGACGTTTTGGTGTAAAGCGAGAACTCCGGACTGTTTGACTTAGAAGCCCTTGTGCTGTCCCATATATCATACTGCCAACCCAAGGAGTTCAAAGTCTGCATGTCCTGCTATGCAGTCAGACCCTAAGTGTTACTTCAGAACAAAGGTGCTGTGTATGGCCTTGCTTCTTTAGGATTTCATGCCTGTGTGCCATTGAAGACTGGGGTCGTGAATATCTAGCTATTCAAATGGATGAATGAATTAAACCTGTCCATGCTAAAACCTTTTCCAAAGGAGCTCCTCTTTTAATAATTTCTATTTCTCTTAAGCCTGCTAGTTATTAGAACCTAAGAGATCCTTTGAGAAACTTTTTCTCCTTGGCCACTGTAACATTCACTGAATCATCAGACACGTCATTCTACTTCCGCGGTGTCTCCAACACCGTCTTGTCCTTTTTAGTCCCCTTGCCACCACCTTCATTTCAGCCAGCCTCGAGGCGTGTGCACTTCCATTTACTGTCTGTCTTACTCCGTCTCATCCATATATCCATCCATCCCTCTGTCTGTCCATCATCCATCCTTTCATTTCGTCAACATTTTGTGAGTACTTACTCAAGATACAATCAACAGGTTATCACAATATGGTATGATAAATGCTTAAGAAGATGTTGTTTAGGGTGCTATGAGAACACAGAAAGGGGACACTCTTACCCAATTCAGGGAGAGAGACTCAGAAAAGGCTTCTTGGAGGATCTGTCAATCTGAGCTGAGCCTCAAAAAGTCAGTTGAGTTAGAAAGGTGAAGGGTCTAGAGAGGGCAGAGTAAGAACCACAGAGTCCCTCCCCTGCCGCCTCACTCTTCCTTTTCTCTTGTTTCAATCTTCCTCCGTCGCAGTTTGCAATACCTGCATACTATATAGTTTACATGCCATACTGCTTCCCAGAATTATCCAGTGATAATCCCTGACACCCCAATAGAAGCCAGATGGATCACAGCGGCTGCCCAGGCTACTGCGGTATGGCTCCTGTTGGCCCTCTGACCTCTCTTCTCTCCACTTTTCTCCTTAGTCACCCTGCGTCAGCCACACTGGGCTCCTTGTTGTTTCTTGACTGCATCGGGCTGCTCCTGCCTGGGAGCCTCCACCCGTTCTTCCCTTCCTCTGTGTGCAGCGGCCTCACACAGGTCGGCATGACTAACTCCCTCCGCTCCCGCAGGACTTACTCGCACTATTACAACACAGGGCTTCCCTGATTATTCCATTTGTAATTAAATCCACTTGCCTTCCCACCAGAGCTCTCTATCCCCTAATCCCCCTCTTTTTAAAGTAGGCTCCACGCCCCGTGTGGAACCCAATACAGGGCTTGAACTCAGGACCCTGAGGTAGAAACCTGGGCTGAGATCAAGAGTCAGGTGCTGAATTCACTGAGCCATCCAGGCATCCCTCCATCACCCTTTTTTGCTTCGAAACTATCAGCTTGATCATACCATGCATTTATATGTTTATTTCATTTATTGCCCAAAGAATGTAAGCTTCATGGGAACAGGGCTTTTTGACTCTTTTAAAGTCAATTCTGTTTTCACTGCCTAGATGAGTCCATAGAAAATCTTTTTTGGGGGGGGGGCAGGAACAGTATACTACGTTGATGGCATATAGCAACGTAGGGCTCTTCAACCCCCCCGCCCCTTCAGGGGCTCTGGGACAGAAACTGTGGAAGTTGCGAGATTGTCAGTGTGCTGGGAGATGTGGTGGAGCAAGGACTGTCCGGCAGCCGAGGGCCTGTCTTCCTTTTGCTATTGCTGGGGCTGGTGGTCCAGGGGGCTCTTACTCCTTGGAGGTCATGTGGACCGTAAAGTCTGCCATCTAGTTGCTGTGGCCAAATTCACTGTCACACCAGGAAATATATTTGACAAAGTGGTCACTGAGAGCAATGCCAGCCCCAGCATCGAAGGTGGGAGTGGTTGTCACTGTTAAAGTCATGGGAGGCAACCTGGTCCCCAGTGTACCCCAGGCTGCCCTTTGGGGGTCCCTCTGACGACTGCTCCACTACCTTCTTAATGTCATCTTGTTTGGCAGCCTTCTCCAGGTGGCAGGTCAGTGCCGCACTGCTGGAGTTGAGGATTCAGTAGTGTGGCACCACCTTCCTCAGACTCTTGCTAGGTGCTGATGTTGCTAAAGGGAAGGAAACATTTCATTTTGTGTGGTGGTGGTAATGACTGACTTTCCCTCTCTCTCCCAGATGATGTTTTCAGCCTTTTACCACCACCAAAGGGTCACTTCTGTATTTCTCAGCAGGGCTTTTTCCCTTTGACTAACACATGGGATTCTTGCACAGAGCTACGGATTTCTTGGTTGTTGGTCACTGTCACAGTATAGATACTAGGAGGTGGAGGAAGGGGATGTTGGAGTTTTCAATTAAAGGCCTCTGTTTCCTTGGTGTGTAGGAGGCTGGGCCATCTGGCGAGAGAAGGTGGAGACAGGGTAGAGATGATGAAATTTGGAACTGTCACCCATCAGATTGGGAAATGTGACTAATGACAGAAAACACAGGGATCCTGAATACAATGACATGTTTGGAGAATACACAATATCCTTGCAAGATGTCTGATGTCGATTTTTTTTGCGTAATACATCAGTGCTGCTGATTCTTTAGAAGGAATTCTTTAGGGGGAATTCTGATTCCTCAAGGAGGAAGAATGAATTGAACTCAAATTCTCATTGTTAGAAAAGTAACAAGCACAAAGTAATAATGCGCTGTGATTTTCCTGTGGGAATCCTGTTGTCCTCAAAGAATAGGAACTGCTGTAGCCCACAAGGCAGGCTAATCCTTAACACTTACCAAGTGATCAGACATCCAGCAGATATATGGGGGAGAGAATAAGAACCCTGGGCCTTTTGGAAGGCAAACCTTGTGGTCATTTCCTAATCCTGGAGAGATTAATACCGAAGCTGAGATTTACCAAGGGTTCCTTATGGGCGCTATATGAATACTGGGTAGACCCTCCTGAAGGAACATCTGCACTTGGTGGTCCCCTCCCTCTGGTGGTAGAAGAGGTTCCTTCCTTCATCAGTCTTCTCTGAACTTCAACAGTGGGATTTATTTTTGAGACCAGAAACTTGGATTTAGTACAATTTCTGGGAGTGTGCTATGATCGTACTTAAGACAGGCCAGAATAGGAATCTAAGAAGTCAGGTCAGGGAAGGAGCAGGAGTTTTAGAGGGAATCTTGGAGCCACTGAGACTTCCAGGAGGGGTCAGGGGACATCGATAGGATCCAGGACCTTTGGGATTTGGGGGCAGGAAGTTTTTAGGGCACTTTCTGCAATGGAATATGGAGAAATTTCATGGCAAAGGGGCACATTGAAGCCAAAAGCAACAGAAAAGGAAGGAAAGAAAACATTTATGAGGCATTTACTATGTACCTGGGATTTGTCTAATGCTTATCATATGTCAGCAGTGCATATCAACTATATCTTTTTAAATTTTTTTCAGTGTTCCAAGATTCATTGTTTATGCACCACACCCAGTGCTCCATGCAATCTGTGCCCTCCTTAATACCTACCACTAGGCTCACCCAACTCCCCACCCTCTCCCCTCCAAAACTCTGTTTGTCTCTCAGAGTCCACACAGTTTCTCATGCTTCATTACCCCCTCCGATTCCCCCAACTCCTCCTCTCCTTCTCCCAATTGCCCACATGTTATTCCTTCTGCTCCACAATAAGTGAAACCCTGTGATAATCAACTCTCTCTGTTTGACGTATTTCACTCAGCATAATCTCCTCCAGTCCCGTCCATGTTGATACAAAAGTTGGGTATTCGTCCTTTCTGATGGAGGCATCATACTCCATCGTATATATGGACCACATCCTCTTTACCCATTCATCCACTGAAGGGCATCTTGGCTCTTTCCACAGTTTAGTGATTGTGGCCATTGCTGCTATGAACATTGGGGTACAAATGGCCCTTCTTTTCACATCTGTATCTTTGGGGCAAATACCCAGTAGTGCAATTGCAGGGTCATAGGGTAGCTCTATTTTTAATTTCCTTAAGAAATATCAATTATATTTTGCAACAGTTCTACGAAACTATTGTAATGTCTCCCTTCTGTAAGTGGCAAAACTAAGGCCTGGAAAGTGAAGCCACTTGCTTAGGGGCACAAACTAACAAGTGGCCAAGCTGAGTTTTAATCCTTAGTCTTCTGACTCCATATCCAGAGCCCTGAGAAGGAGATTGTGGCTGCTGTTATGCCTGAGTTTTCGCGTCTGAGAGACCACCAAGGAGCCAAGCACTGATGCAATCACATGAGGGTTTATTCAGCAAGCTTAAGCTTGGGCCCAAGTATACTCAACACAGTGGAGTAGGGACTTGGACCCCGAACCAGGTTACAGTCAGAATTTTTAAAGGCAGAGTTGGGGTGGACTCGGTGGAGGGTGAGGACAAAGGGGGTTATGGATGATGTGAGTTTCTAAGGAATTTTGGAAGCGAGGTCTCCAGGACCTTGAGGGGCTAGCTGTTGTCTGGGGGAAAAGGTTATTCATTACCAATAATAAAAATCTTCTTGTGAGACCTTTTAGATGTGTATCAGTGGGTCATATGCTTGGGAATGATCGCTGACACTCTCTTGGAGGTTTACAGATAAAGTTTCACATTTCTCCTATCAAGTGTCCTTGTTAGTGAGATTTAGGTTTAGAAGAAATTTAACTTTATTTACATTTCCTTCTGCCTCAGCCTCCTTCAGTTTTATGGTGGGGAAGGCGACATTAGGGCTTAAGGAACTGAGTTGTCTCTTGAAATTGGGCTATTGAGAAGATAGCTTCTTTTTTTTTTTTTTTTTAAGATTTTTATTTATTTATCTGAGAGACCGTGAGAGAGAGCATGAGAGGCGAGAAGGTCAGAGGGAGAAGCAGACTCCCCATGGAGCTGGGAGCCCGATGCGGGACTCAATCCCGGGACTCCGGGACTGTGACCCGAGCCAAAGGCGATTGCTCAACCAACTGAGCCACCCAGGTGCCCGAGAAGATAGCTTCTTTGTTGTACATCACTAGGACATTTGTAAACTGAGTGAGACTCCTGCCTTGCAGGATTGTGATCTCTGCAAGTTAACTATTTGTTTTTCTTTTAGGGCAGCCAGGGGTGCCTGAGGGATGTCACACATACTACCAAGGGGAGAGGAGCGGGTGGAGAGGGGGTGCAAGGTGCCAGCTTTTGCTTTGCCAAGATGGCTGTACTTAGGTCAGGGCTAGACTCGAGGTGGGTACAGCCTTGTTTTTCTTGGCCTCCACAGCTGCCAAGCCAGCAGGTGACAAGACTTTAGTCATATTTTAGCAAGAGGCCTATGCTATGCACACTTGTTAAATGTCTGCTGCTGAATAAATGCAAAGCTTTCCTGCCTTTTGTGTAGTTTCTGGATTCTACACATCGTTCTCTGTCTGCTCGGTCTCCTTTCGGAGAGCATTGGTCCAGCTGCTCTTCTCCCCTGCTGGGATCCCCGTTGCTCCATGTAGCTGAGAAGGAAGGGTCTTTCTCCTGTTGTCAGGCTGTGCAGCACTAACACCCTTGGTAACTCTCTACTAGCAAAGCTGGGCAATGGAGGAAAGGGGAAAGGGAAGAAATGGAGAGTCTACTTACCTATCCCCGCCCCCGACTCCAGATCCCTTTCTCAGACCATGGGTAGGGGTGGGGAGAAGGCTCCAGAGAAACAAATCATTCTGTGTCAGTGTCCTCATTTGTTAAATGAAAAATACAGTTTTCTTTTTTATTTTTTAAAGATCATGTTAATTAATTGATTAAGTTTTTACTTATTTATTTGAGAAATAGACTGTGTACACACACACACACACACAAGCAGCAGGGGAGGAGCAAAGGGGGAGAGAGAATCTTTTTTTTTTTTTTTTGGTGTTCCAAGTGTCATTGTTTATGCACCACACCCAGTGCTCCATGCAATCCGTGCCCTCCTCAATACCCACCACCAGGCTTACCCAACCGCCGTCCTCCTCCCCTCCAGAACTCTTAGTTTGTTTCTGAGTCCACAGTCTGTCATGGTTCATCACCCCCTCTGATTTCCCCCAGTTCACTTTTCCTTTCCTTCTCCTAAGGTCCTACGTGTTATTCCTTATGTTCCACAAGTAAGTGAAACCATATGATAACTGACTCTCTCTGCTTGACTTATTTCACTCAGCAGAATCTCCTCCAGTCCTCTCCATGTTGAAACAAATGTTGGGTATTCATCCTTTCTGATAGCTGTGTAATATTCCATTGTATATATGGACCACATCTATCCATTCGTCTGTTGAAGGGCATCTGGCTCTTTCCACAGTTTGGCAATTGTGGCCATTGCTGCTATGAACATTGGGGTACAGATGGCCCTTATTTTCACTACATCTGTATCTTTGGGGTAAATACCCAGTAGTGCAATTGCAGGGTCATAGGGAAGCTCTATTTTTAATTTTGTGAGGAATCTCCACACTGTTTTCCAAAGTGACTGCACCAACTTACATTCCCACCAACAGTGTAAGAGGGTTCCCCTTTCTCCACATCTTCTCCAACACTTGTTGCTGACTGTCTTGTTAATTTTGGCCATTCTAACTGGTATAAGGTGGTAACTCAATGTGGTTTTGATTTGAATTTCCCTGGTAGCTAATGATGATGGACCATTTTTTCATGTGTCTGTTGGCCATTTGTCTCAATGGGTAGGTTGTGAGTTTTTCCCCATTGAGAATGATATTCACTCTGTGTTTTTCACAGATAGATTTTATGAATTTGAGGAATATTCCCTTTATCCCTATACTTTGAAGAGTTTTAATCAGGAGCGGCTGCTGTATCCTGTCAAATGCTTTTTCTGCATCAGTTGAGAGGATCATGTGGTTCTTCTCTCTTCTCTTATTGATTTGTTCTATCACATTGGTTGATTTGTGAATGTTGAACCACCCTTGCATCCCAAGGATAAATCCCACCTGGTCATGGTGGGTAATCTTTTTAATGTACTGTTGGAGCCTATTAGCTAGGAATTTGTTGAGAATCTTGGCATCCATATTCTTCAGGGATATTGCTCTGAAATTGTCCTTTTTGATGGGGTCTCTGCCTAGATCAGGGTAATTCTAGCTTCATAGAAAGAGTCTTGAAGTTTTCCTTCTATTTTTTGAAATAGCTTTGGGAGAATAGCCATTATTTCTTCGTTGAATGTTTGATAGAGTTCCCCAGGGAATCCATCAGGTCCTGGGCTCTTGTTTTGGGGGAGGTTTTGAATCACTGCTTCAATCTCATTACTAGAGATTGGTCTATTCAGGTTGTCAATTTCTTCCTGTTTCAGTCTTGGAAGTTTATAGGATTCCAGGAATGCATCCATTTCTTCTAGGTTGCTTAACTTATCGGCATGTGACTGTTAATAATTTCAGATGATTGTTTCTATTTTCTTGGTGTGAGTCGTGATCTCTCCCCTTTCATTCATCATTTTATTAATTTGAGTCCCCTCTTTTCTTTTGGATTAGTTTGGCCAGTGGTTTATCTTACTGACTCAAAGAACTAGCTTCTAGTTTCGTTGACGTGTTCTACTATATCTCTACTTTCTAACTCTTTGATCTTGCTCTCATCTTGATTATTTCCCTTCT
The DNA here is from genome assembly GCF_964662115.1 of Mustela nivalis. NCBI lineage: Eukaryota > Metazoa > Chordata > Mammalia > Carnivora > Mustelidae > Mustela > Mustela nivalis. The sequence goes on along the minus strand of NC_139035.1, from coordinate 4,873,584 downwards.
TGTGCATGGGGTTGGCTTAATTTGTTGTTGATTTTCCAGTTCTTTAAGGTGTAAAGAGAGTTGGTGTATTCAGGATTTTTCAGGTTTTTTTGAGTGAGGCTTGGATGGCTATGTTTTTCCCCCTTAGGACCACCTATGCCATATCCCATAGGTTTTAGACTGATGTGTCTTTATTCTCATTTCATGAATTAAGTTCTTCTTGGATTTCCTGGTTGATCCAAACATTCTTGAGCAGGATGGTCTTTAGCTTCCAAGTGTTTGAATTCCTTCCAAACTTTTTCTTGTGGTTGAGTTCCACTTTAAAAGCATTGTGGTCTGATGGGTGCTTGGGTGGCTCAGTGGTTTAAGCCTCTGCCTTCAGTTCAGGTCATGATCTCAGGGTCCTGGGATCAAGCCCCACATCGGGCTCTCTGCTCGACGGGGAGCCTGCTTCCCCCTCTCTCTCTGCCTGCCTTCTGCCTACTTGTGATCTCTCTCTGTCTATCAAATAAATAGATAAAAATCTTTAAAAAAAAAAAAGCATTGCGATCTGAGAATATGCAGGGATTAGTGTCAGTCTTTTGGTACTGGTTGAGCCCCTTTTATGACCCAGTATGTGGTCTATTCTGGAGAAAGTTCCATGTGTGCTTGAAAAGAATGAGTATTCTGTTGTTTCTGGGTGGAATGTTCTGTGTATATTTATGAGGTCCATCTGGTCCAATGTGTCCTTCAGAGCTCTTGTTTCTGTGTTGATTTTCTGCTTGGGAGATCTCTCTGTTGCTGAGAGTGGCATGTTATGGTCCCCTACAATCAGTTTATTCTTATCAAGATGAGTCTTTATTTTGATTAACACTTAGCTTATGTAGTTGGCACCTCCCATGTTGGGGACATAAGTATTTATAATCTTCTTGATGGATAGACCCTTTAAGAATGATGTAGTGTCCTTCTGTACCTCTGACTACAGTCTTTAGCTTAAAATCTAATTTATCTGATACGAGAATCACTATCCCATCTTTCTTGTGAGGCCCGTTGGCATGAAAGATGGTTCTCCATCCCTTCACTTTCAGTCTGGATGTATCTTTAGGTTCAAAATGCATCTCTTGTAGGCAGCATACGGACGGGTCCTGTCATTTTATCCCATCTGCAACCCTGTGCCATTTTGTGGGAGCATTTAGGCCATTCAAGTTGAGAGTGATTATTGAAAGATACATTTTTACTGACATCATGTTGCCTGTGAAATCCTTGTTTCTATAGATTGTCTCTGTGAATTTCTGTTCTATGTCACTCTTGTGTTCTTTCTTCTTTTATAAAACCTCCCTTAGTATTTCTTGTAGTGCCAGCTTGATGGTCACATACTTCTTTAAACCTTGTTCTTCTCGGAAGCTCTTTATCTGTCCATCTATTCTGAATGTCAGCCTTGCTGGATAAAGTATTCATGGCCTCATGTTCTTCCCATTTAGTGCCCTGAATATCTCTTGCCCGCCCTGTCTGGCTTGCCAGGTTTCTGTAGACAGGTCTTAACATTATTCTGATGGTTCTCCTTCTGTCCATAAGGAATATCTCCCCCACCCCCCGCCAGCTGCCCTAAGCCATCTTCTCTGAACATGTGGTTCATGTATTTCACATGTATCTCCTATGTTTCACAATACTGTACCTGGAGGTCTTTCTGGAGACCTTTGTTGATCTTGAGGGGGTGTCCCCTCTGCCTCTAGGACACAAACACTTGTTCCATTCCCCTGATGAGCTTTTCTTGAGCTGTGGCCCAATCTCTTCAGTGTCCCTTTATGAACTGCTGAGGGCTATAGGCTCCTGAAAGCAAACTTCTTCCCCATTAAATTGTTTAACCTTTTTTTGGAAAGATCACACTCAGCTGCTCACATGGGCCATCCTTAGTGCTGCGTCTACACTCTGTTCCATTAGGCAAGATATTGCAGAGACACAGAACCAATAGGATATACATATGTATTGTAAGGATTGACTCACATGATTCTGGTGGCTGAGAAGTACCAAGATCTGCAGTCAGCAAGGAGAGAACTAGGAGAAGCAATGGTGTGGTTCTAGTTCAAAAGCCAGCAGTCCCAAGACCCAGGATGCATCCTGGTTTCATCTGAAGTCTGTGGGCAAGGAAAGATAAGGCAGTCAAGAAGGAGGAATTCTACTCATGGGACGATTCGTCTTTTTGTTCTACTCGGGCTTTCAGCTGATTGAATGAAGCCCACCTATATTGGGGCCGGCAATGTTTTACTTAGTGTACCCACTCAAATCTGAATTTTATCCAAAACTCCCTCATAGACACACCAGAATAATGTGTGATTAACTGTCTGGGCAACCCATGGTCCAGTCAAGTTACACGTAAAATTAACCATCCTATATCTTTGCCCTCCTTCTTTTTACCTCTTATGCCCTGAAGACCTTTCCATTCTTCTGATCAATATCCATATCCCACCCACTCCATGATGTCACATGTAATTTTGAAGGATTCTTCACTGGTTATTTGTGGCAATCTATCTGCAAGATTCTAAATTTCTAGATGAGGATGACAAGGATTTTATTTATTAAAACAAGAGATATAGGAATCTGTTATATTTTCTGTCTCTTCCTTAATGGCACATAAGTGGACACTCAGTAAATACTGTTTTCTGATAACTTCGATCCCAGGAAAGCAGCTAGGGAGGGTGAGTGTTAGTAAGCTTGGGATGGACAAGGGGATCTCAGGCCTTCCCTTAACCCTCTGCATGTCCTCACCCTGGGGCTTTGGACTAAGGCAGAAGAGCAAGAGCTGCTTTGCTTCTTCACTCTTGCTGGGTGAGAAGGGCTGGACCTGAGAGGTTCCCTTTAAGGTCACAGTCATCCTGGCATACCCAGGAGATTTGCCCGTTTCCAAACCCTAGGGCAGACTTTCTCAACTTCAGCACTATTAGTATTGAGGCCAAAAGACACTTCTTTGATGTGAGGGACTGCCCTGTGTATTGTAAGATGTTTAGCCATGTCCTTAGCCTTGATCTGTTAGATGCCAGGTAGTACCTGCACCCCAAGTTGGGACAATTAGAAATGTCTCCAGATATTGGCAAATGCACCCTGGGGAACAGAAGCATTTGAGAACCACTGATTCTGGGTTTTTTTTTTTTTTTTTTTTACAAAGGAGAGTCACCTATGTGATCACATCTGTGAATCAGGAAGGAACTTGTTCTATTATCTATTTTACACAGCTGGTCAAGTGGCAGGAAAAGAAAGAACTCGTATCTTCTAACTTTCAGACTACAGCTCTTTCTCTTATATCTCTCCAATGGCTCAGTAAAAAGACCACTAGGAATGAAGGATTAGAAGAGAGAGTGGATTGACCCCACCCTGAAGGAGATATCAGTTTTGAGCTGAAGAATGAAAATCCTTATTGAATTACAAGTCTTGATGAAGGGATATCAGTAGCTACATTGCTATTTTCAGACTCTGCTTCTTAATTGTATTTGGTGACCTTTCAGTTTGCCCTTTTGAAAGGGAAGACATTTAGATTTCCTTTCTTAGTGGCTAGTCTTATTTTGACTGCTAATATCTCCAAAACTTCCAAACCTTTGAAGGGGAGAGTTAAGGTCCTAATAAAACTTGTTCACTTCCTCTTGAAGATGCGTCACTGTGATAACCTTGTGTGTGCGGCCTTGACGGTGGTGGTTTCCAAGAAAACCAAAATACAATACTGCCCTTCAAAACAAAAGTTTGCACCAATTGTTACTGAGACTAGATCAGAAAACTAGAAGTACTAAAAATAAGCATCTGAAAGGCACACAGTTTCTGAGACTATATTAATTATTTTGCTGTGTTTTAAAAAAAGAAAATGTAGTGTCTTTTTAAATTGGCATATAAAACTAAAGACCTAAAGTTTGCTAAGTATGGGTACACTTGAACTTAAGATTTTAATTACATTCTTCACCTTTGAAATATAATTCAACTATGCTTAGGTATCTAAGACTTTAAGTTCATTGTATTGGAAGCATGTTATAATCAGTGATAATCATTATTATTCAGTGAGAGCTTACTTTTTGCTGCCATTGTTCCAAGATTCAGTTTTATAGGGAGGCAGTGTGTGTTAAAATGCCTTTGCCTATTCTAGACGTTTGACCTTATGTAAATTATGCAGCCTCTTTGAGTCTAGGCTTCCTTCTTTGTAAAATGAGGCAATAATATCAACTCCTGTATTTGGATCAACGATATCAACTTTTGTGCAGACTAAATGAAAAAAAAAGTGCAAAAGCTTAATTAATATTAAATTAGTATTTAATGTTGATAATTATCAACATTGCATAAAATTATATACTATGCTATTGATAGTGTTAATTATTAATGTTACATAGAAACATTGATATGAAGTGAAAATCATGTGAAAGAAGAATTAACACTAGTATTAATTATAATTAATAATTTTGTGTATGCTGAGTTAGTTCTAAACAGTTAAGAACATTTTTTTTTTTTAAAGATTTTATTTATTTGAGGGGTGCTTGGGTGGCTCAGTGGGTTAAAAGCCTCTGCCTTTGGCTTGGGTCATGATCCCAGGGTCCTGGGATCGGTTCCCGCATTGGGTGCTCTGCTCAGCAGGGAGCCTGCTTCCTCCTCTCTCTCTGCCTGCTTGTGATCTCGGTCTGTCAAATAAATAAAGTCTTTAAAAAATAGATTTTATTTCTTTGAGAGTGAGAGTGTATGAGTCGGGGAAGGGCAGAGGAAGAGAGAAAAACAGACTCTCTGCCGAGCAGGGAACCCAGTGTGGGACTCCACTGCAAGACCCTGGGATCATAACCTGAGCCAAAGTTATGAACATTCCTGATCAACAAGGTGGGTTGGTGTTTTGGGGTTTCCATAGTTTTCTCCAAGTTTGGTTTATTTATTTTTTGTATTTTTATTTTGAAATTGCTAGTGTTACTCATTTAGGAAAGTTCCTAAATGAACTTCTTGGACAGGGGCCAATCTAGATATGAAATAAGTGTCATTAAAAAGATGGTAAATGGAATTTGCATCACTGGTTACACTTATTTTGGGAAAGTGATCTGGATTGCATGTGATGATGGCATTTTTGAGCAAGTACACAACTAAATTTTAAGTCTGGGATAAATAAAATGTTCCTATCTGCTTGCTTTCTCTTCCTTGCTCTTCCTTGCTCCTCTTCCTTCCTTCCTTCCTTCCCTCTTCCTTTCCTTTCCTTTCTTTCTCCCTCTCTCCTTACTTCTTTCTTTCTTTCTTGACTCAAATGTCTCATGGTCAAACATATGTTTGAAATACCTTTTTTTTTTTTAAGATTTTATTTGACAGAGAGAGACACGGTGAGAGAGGGAACACGAGTGGGGGAGGGATAAGCAGGCCTCCTGCTGAGCAGGGAGCCTGATGCCAGGACTCTGGGATCATGACCTGAGAGGAAGACAGACACTTAACAACTGGGCTACCCAGGCACACTTTGAAATTTCTTAGTAGTAACACAGAATGCTGTTTCCAGACAACAGGTCCTAGGGTACTGCCTGGCATTGTTCTCAATACTTGCTTCTTGAACTGAACAAGTTGCTTAGATTATATTAAATTTGTTACAACTGTGAAGATTATTTTTCAGTTGTCATATGAAGGGGAAAAAAAAAATCCCTCAAAGTCCTACTATGATAGAGTTTCATTTAACCTGTATCATGTTCTGATTTTTTTTTTTGCATTTTGTACTTTGTTATGATATCTTCCTTTATTTTCATTCTGCTTTTTAAAAATGGTACAGCATAGGCATTTATATTTTTTTCAAGCATAATTTTAGGATGCATAATAGTTAATTGTTTACCTATTATAGCTGAATCTAAAACACAAATGGAAATGCAAAAAATGCAAAGAAAAGTTGACAAGCTTGAACAAAGATTAGATTTGAGGGACTTTAATTGCTAGATATTGAGACTTATTAATAACTCTATAGTAACTAAGAAAATAACAAGTAGATATATGGAAACAGATCCTCATATAGTCATCTGATTTAGGAAAAGTGCTACTACAGTGACATGAAGAAATGATGATTTTTTGCATAAATGGTCCTGGAGCCATTAAACACGCAGTTTTTTAAAAAAGCAACTTGACCCTCTACATCATGTTCTGTTTATCTATTATTGCATAATAAATACCCCAAACTGTGGTGGCTTAAACCAACAGTCATTTTACTATATCTCAATTCTGTGTGCCAGGAGTTCAGGTAGGATTCATTTGGGTAATTCTTCTGCTCTGTGTGGTGTTGATTCATCTGATGGATGGTGGTGGTCTGGAGAGTCCATGGTGATTTTACTTACCTGTCTGATCCCTTAGTGGGAATGGTTGGAAATATAGGCTAAGCTGGCACTATTAATTAAAACATGTATTTGTCATCTCCAGAAGGGGTGGTCTCAAATAGTTGGGCCTATAACATGGCAGCTCAAAGTTTCCTGAGTGTTCCATGAGGCCAAGATGAAAGCTATAAGGCTTTTTCATGACTAGCCTCGGAAGTCTCAGAATGACATGTATGCCACATTCTATTGGTTATGCAAGTCACTAAGGCTAGCCCAGATTCACAGGGGTGGCATTTAGACTTGGCCTCTCAAGGAGTTCAGCAAAGAATATGGGCCATTTTTATCATTCTAGATGGATCATAGACCTGAAGGAGAAATATGAAACAAGGCTTTTAGAAAAAGACATGGAAGAAAAATCTTCATGACCTTAGGAATAGAATTAAAATACAAACTACATATAATGTATCCAGAGTATAATAGAACTGTTCAATCAATAAGACAGCTAATTCCATAAAAAAATTAGTTAAAAGTAAATAAATACTACACAAAGAGGATATATAAATGGCCAATAAGAATATGAAAATGTTCTCAACTTCATTAATTATCAGGTAAATGCAAATTGAAATTACAAATCCAGGGATGCCTGGGTGGCTCAGTGGGTTAAGTGTCTGACTTGATTTCAGCTTGGGTCAATATCTCAGGGTTATGGGATCAAGGCCAGTGTGGGGCTCCACACTCAGTGGGGAGTCTGCCTGAAATTTTCTCCTCCTTCTCCTGCCCTTCCCCGACTCTCTGTCAAATCAATAAATAAATCTTAAAAATAAAACAAAACAAAACAAAGGACCACAAACCCACCTACCAGAATGACTAAAATGAAAAGGATTGACAATTCTAAGTGTTAGCAAAGATGTGGAGCAGTTAGAATTCTAATACACTGCTGACGGAATTGTCACTTGATGCATCTGCTTTTAAAAAATGAACATATGGATATCCCATGACCTAGAAAATCTACTCCTAGAGATATAATAAATATATGAATAATAATAAATGCAGGGGTGCCTGGGTGACTCAGTCAATTAAGTGTCTGACTCTTGACCTCAGCTAAAGTCTTGACCTTAGGGTTGTGAATTCAAACCCTGTGTTGGGCTCCATATTGGGCATGGAGCCTACTTAAAAATGAAATGCATATGCTCACCCCAAAAGTGAACAATGTTCATAGTTTATGAGGTGTACTAAAAATGATCTCAGATTGGGAAAACAACCCAGATGTCCTTCAACAGTAGAATGACAAATTAATTGTATATTAATACACTTTTTATTATAATACTAATTAAAGTGGAACAAATTATAAATACTATATGACAAGGTAGATGAACATTATAGATGTAATCACGAGCAAAAGAAGCTAGGAACAAAAAGGGATATACTGTAAAATGCCATTATATGAAGCTCAATAAAGGCAAAATTAAATGGTAATAAGTCAGAATAGTGATACTGTTTGGAGGTATATTGACTGGGAGGGAAATGTATGAGGTGGTAAATTATTCTATATTGTGATCTGTTGGTGAGTACTCATATGTTGAACTATGCAATTAAATTTGTGCCCTTTTCTGTACATACATTATAACAAAAGATAAAGTTCAAGTAAAAGCAATGCTTAACTTAAATAAAGCAAGACTCTGGGCAAGATGGCAGAGAAGTAGGAGACCCTGTTTCAACTGGTCTCCTGAATTGAGCTAAAATATCTACCAGAACCCTCAGCACCCATGAAATCAGCCTGAAATGTCAGATTATCCACTTTTGGATCTCTGCAGGGGCAGAAGATCATCGTGGAGAGGTAAAGCAGAGTGGGAGCCCTGGGACTGATATCAGAGGGTAAACAGAAGGGGGAGGGAGCCACCAGAAATGACCCACTGCAAAGTAACACCCCAATACAAAGTGCCCTATGCTTGGGGACCGGCATTAACTTGGAGTCTGGTTAAAAGAACACAAAAAGAACAAAGGATTTTAAGGAGGAATGGGTGGAATTGGGCAGCCACAGGCATGGACCAAAGCACACGGTCCCAGCGTGGTCATGCTGGGGCTCCCCCATGTCACCATGTCTGAGAGAGCCCAGTGGGGCCTCCAGTCAGTGGTCCCTGAGCCCACAGCTTTCCGCTGCTTGCATCACCACTGGGGCTGCACACACCCCTGCTGCACCCCAGAAAGCTCAGCACGGTCTCCTGCTGGAGGTCCCTGGACCCACAGCATTCCGTGACCTGCGCCGCAGCCCATTCTGACCGCACCCAGCATGGGAATGCACTTTAGACAGCAGTCCTGGCAGCGGCAACCACTGGAATTCGGCTCGCCCAGACCAATATCACTCGCAGCTTTAGAGGCATGGGGGTGCAGAAACAAGCAGGGGCCTCGCGTGACCACTGAGATGGTGGCTGGGAGTGCACAGCACTTGTGGGAGGTGCAGTGTTCAGCAGAGATTGCAGAGGAGGGAGTCTCTGTGTGTTCTCTGGACCACCTAGAGGGGAGCAGATGGAGGCTTCTTTCTGAGGCAGAAGTCTGGGTGCAGAGAGTTTACTTGGCACTAATCCTCTGAAAAGCCGCAAAAAGCTGCCAAAGAACAAAAATCGCCAGAAAACAGAAGTCTGAAAAACCAGTTTCCACACAGCCTAGCCACACAAGCCTAGCCTTGACAGGGGGCAGGGTGACTCAGCCCAAGCAAGACTGACTGAAAAACAACGCGGGAGGCCACTGCCCCAGAAGACAAGCCAAAAGAACAAGAGGACAATAACCACAGGGTCCCCATAAAACTAAAACCCCAATATCAGGAGAAAACAATATACTAAGGCCCTGGTATTACCCCAAACTCTGTATATTTCACAGATACAACTCTTTTCTTTTTAAAAATTTTTTCATGATTCTTCTTTCTTTAACCTACTTACCATTAAAATTAGATGCTTAATACAACATATTACATAATAACTTTTTAACTTGAACTTTTTCATACATATATCTATGTTTTATTCTTTTCTTTTTTTTTATACATCTATAGATATAAACTTCAAGGTAATACTTTCCCCCTATTCAATACTACCACTATATATAAAATATATAAACCAGTTTTAATTTCCCTATATCTCTGGAAAGTGAATCCTTCACTGAAGATAATAAGATGTACCCAGGAAGAACTGAAATAAACTTCCTTGCCCACATTGGAGGTTTATAACCACCTTCCCATCTTATCCTTCTGTTATTGTTTCTGTGTTTTGGTTTTGTTTTTGTACTATATAAATTTTATTCTTGGGGTTCATTTTGGCTGGGATTTTTTCTTTTTTTCCCCCAAAACTTATGGGATACAGCAAAGGCGGTCCTAAGAGGGAAAAACATAGCCATCCAAGCCTCACTCAAAAAAACCCTGAAAAATCCTGAATACACCAACTCTCTTTACACCTTAAAGAACTGGAAAATCAACAACAAATTAAGCCAACCCCATGCACAAGAAGGGAAATAATCAAGATGAGAGCAAGATCAAAGAGTTAGAAAGTAGAGATATAGTAGAACACGTCAACGAAACTAGAAGCTGGTTCTTTGAATCAGTAAGACAGATAAACCACTGGCCAAACTAATCCAAAAGAAAAGAGAGGACTCAAATTAATAAAATGATGAATGAAAGGGGAGAGATCACGACTCACACCAAGAAAATAGAAACAATCATCTGAAATTATTATCAACAGTCACATGCCGATAAGTTAAGCAACCTAGAAGAAATGGATGCATTCCTGGAATCCTATAAACTTCCAGGACTGAAACAGGAAGAAATTGACAACCTGAATAGACCAATCTCTAGTAATGAGATTGAAGCAGTGATTCAAAACCTCCCCCAAAACAAGAGCCCAGGACCTGATGGATTCCCTGGGGAACTCTACCAAACATTCAACGAAGAAATAATGGCTATTCTCCTGAAGCTATTTCAAAAAATAGAAGGAAAACTTCAAGACTCTTTCTATGAAGCTAGAATTACCCTGATCTAGGCAGAGACCCCATCAAAAAGGACAATTTCAGAGCAATATCCCTGAAGAATATGGATGCCAAGATTCTCAACAAATTCCTAGCTAATTAGGCTCCAACAGTACATTAAAAAGATTACCCACCATGACCAGGTGGGATTTATCCTTGGGATGCAAGGGTGGTTCAACATTCACAAATCAACCAATGTGATAGAACAAATCAATAAGAGAAGAGAGAAGAACCACATGGTCCTCTCAACTGATGCAGAAAAAGCATTTGACAAGATACAACAGCCGCTCCTGATTAAAACTCTTCAAAGTATAGGGATAGAGGGAACATTCCTCAACTTCATAAAATATATCTATGAAAAACACAAAGCAAATATCATTCTCAATGAGAAAAAGCTAACAGCCTTCCCTTTGAGGTCAGGAACACAATAAGGATGATCACTCTCACCACTGTTCAACATAGTACTAGAAGTCCTAGCAACAGCAATCAGAAAACAACAAGAAATAAAAGGTATTCAGATTGGCAAAGAAGAAGTCAAACTCTCTCTCTTCACAGATGGCATGATAGTTTATGGAAAACCCAAAAGACTCTACTACCAAACTACTAGAACTCATACAGCAATTCAGTAATGTGATAAGATACAAAATGAATGCACAGAAATCTGTTGCTTTCCTATACACTAACAATGAAAATATAGAAAGGGAAATTAGAGAATCGATTCCATTTACTATGGCACGAAGAACCATAAGATACCTTGCAATAAACCTAACCAAAGAGGTAAAGGATCTGTACTTGAGGAACTACAGAACACTCATGAAAGAAATTGAAGACACAAAAAGATGGAAGAGCATTCCATGCTCATGGATCTGAAGAATAAACATTGTTAAAATGCCCATACTGCCCAGAGCAATCTATACTTTCAGTGCCATCCCAGTCAAAATTCCACTGGCATTTTTCAAAGTGCTGGAATAAACAATCCTAAAATTTGTATGGAACCAGAAAAGATCCTGAATTGCCAAGGAAATGTTGAAAAAGAAAAAAATCTGGGGGCATCACGTTGCCTGATTTCAAGCTCTATTACAAAGCTGTAATCACTAACACAGCATGGTACTGGCACCAAAGGAGACACGTAGTTCAAGGGAACAGAATAGAAAACCCAGATATGGATCCTCAACTCTATGGTCAACTAGTCTTCAACAAAGCAGGAAAAAATATCCAGTGGAAAAAAGCCTCTTCAATAAATGGTGCTAGGAAAATTGGACAGCTATGTATAGAAGCATGAAAGTTGACCATTCTCTTACACCTTACACAAAAATGGACTCAAAATGAACGAAAGATCTCCACGTGAGGCAGGAATCTATCAAAATCCTAGAGGAGAACATGGACAGTAACTCCTTCAACATTGGCTACAGCAACTTCTTTCAAGACACGTCTCCAAAGTCAAAGGAAACAAAAGCAAAAATGAACTTTTGGGACTTGATCAAGAACAAAAGCTTCTGCACAGCAAAGAAAACAGTCAACAAAACAAAGAGGCAAACCACAGAATTGGAGAATATATTCGCAAATGACAGTACAAAGGGCTGATATCCAAGGTCTATAAAGAACTCCTCAAACCCAACACCTAGAAAACAGATACTCATGTCAAAAAATGAGCAGAAGACATGAACAGATACTTCTTCAAAGAGGACATACAAATGGCTAACAAATACATGAAAAAATGTTCCATTACCATTAGCCACCAGGGAAATTCAAATTAAAACCACATTGAGATACCACCTTATACCAGTTAGAATGGCCAAAATTAACAGGACAGGAAACAACAAGTGTTGGAGAGGATGTGGAGAAAGGGGAACCCACTTAGACTGTTGGTGGGAATACAAGTTGGTGCAGCCACTTTGGAAAACACTGTGGAGATTGCTCAAAAAAATTAAAAAAAGAGCTACCCTACAACCCTGCAATTGCACTACTGGGCATTTACCTCAAAGTTACAGGTGTAGTGAAAAGAAGGGCCACCTGTACTCCAATGTTCATAGCAGCAATGGCCACATTGACTAAACTGTGGAAAGAGCCAAGATGCCCTTCAACAGACGAATGGATAAAGAAGATGTGGTCCATATATACAACGAAGTATTATGCCTCCATCAGAAAGGATGAATACCCAACTTTTGTATCAACATGGATGGGACTGGAGGAGATTATGCTGAGTGAAATAAGTCAAGCAGAGAGAGTCAATTATCATATGGTTCCACTTGTGGAGCATAAAGAATAACATGGAGGACATTAGGAGAAGGAAAGGAAAAGTGAATTTGGGGAAATCAGTGGGGGAGATGAACATGACAGATTGTGGACTCTGAGAAACAAACTGAGCGTTTTGGAGGGTTGTGGGGTGGAGGCTGGATGAGCCTGGTGGTGAATATTAAGGAGGGCACATGATGCATGGAACACTGGGTGTGGTGCACAATCAATCAATCTTGGAACACTGAGAAAATAAATAAATAAAACAAGCATGCAAACATGCACTATGCAAATGATTTAAGACACAGGATATTTCCAGTCCATTTTCATATCTGTCCATAACTGCTGTGATCTAAATATTTGGTCCCTCCAAAACGCATATGTTGAAATCCCACTACCCAAAGTAATGACATTAAGGAGACGAGATCTTTGGGAGATGGATTAGGTGGCAAGGGCAGAGCCCTCATGAATGACATTGGTTCCCCTATAACAGTGGCCCCAGAGAGCTAGGTTGCCCCTTCTACCATGTGAGAATACAATAGAATTCTGGGATCCAAAAGAAGACCCTCACCTGACCATGCCGCTACTATGATATTGGGTTTCAGTCTCCAGAACTGTGAGCAATGAATTTCTGTTGTTTATAAGTTATCTGGTCTGTTGTATTTTGTTTACCAGCCTTAATCAATAATGACAATTACCATACATATAGAGGCCCATTAACTTGGTATTTTATAAAAATAAAAAAGGATTTGTTTGAAAAAAATTTGGTTCATAATATGAAATTTAAGAAATTATGTATATTGAGTACTTTAATGAATAAATATAACAACAACAAAGATCATTCATGAGTTTTGATCTAAACTCATCTCCTTCTCTGGATGTCTGAGAGGAATGATCTTCAGTGTGACTAGGAGAACAGTCTCCAGCCTGGTCTGATCTAATGTGCAGTCTTGTTTTCTTTGCCTGATTTGGATTTGGATTCTGGTCATGCCTTTTCCCCATCATCCATGCATGCTGGAATATTATATAGCCACGATAAAGGATAATCTTTTTGCCGTTTGGGACAAGATGGATGGACCCAGAGGTTATTAGTCTAAGTGAAATAAGTCAGACTGAGAAAAACAAATAAGTCACCCATGTGACTTTCCTCATATGTGAAATCTAAAAAACAAATGAATAAACAAACAAAAAGCAGACTCATACCTAAAATACAGAGAACAAACTGATGGCTGCCAGAGGGAAGGGCGGGAGGAAGGGAATGGGTAAAATGAATGAAGGGGAATGGGAGGCACAGGCTTCCAGTTATGGAATGAATAAGTCCTGGGAATAAAAGGCACAGCATAGGGAATGTAGTCAGGGATACTGTAATAGCACTGTATGGTGGCAGATGGTAGCTACAACTGAAATGAACATAGCACATAGTATGGAGTTGTTGAATCACTATGTTGGACACCTGGAAATAATGTAACATTGTATGTCAACTATACTTAAAATTTTTTAAATAAAAAATAAAAATTGATTATCAAATTAATGACTAATTGTGAGTTAATAAATTATCTTACTAATTATTAAATTTAATGTTGATTTAAAAATCATTCCCTCCACCCTTTCCCCCTGCTTGTGCTCTTGCACTGCTTGTGTGCATGGACTCTCTCTCATTCTCTCTCTCTCTCTCAAATAAATAAATAAAATATTTTTTAAAAAGATGGGTTTAGGGCACCTGGGAGGCTCAGTGGGTTAAGCCTCCGCCTTTGGCTCAGGTCATGATCTCAGGGTCCTGGGATCGAGCCCCACATCGGGCTCTCCACTCAGTGGGGACCTGCTTCCCCCTCTCTCTCTGCCTGTCTCTCTGCCTACTTGTGATCTCTGTCTGTCAAATAAATAAATAAAATCTTTAAAAAGTATGGGTTTATTCAGGAATGAAAGAAAACTACAACCTGGAACAAATAAGCTGCAGTATAACCATAGGCAAGTCTGGGGAATGAAGGAGAGGTATGGTTTCTTAAGGAGAAAAGGGGTAAGTCGAGAAGGCTTTTAGGAACCAGAAGGCTGTTGGAGTAAACTGAGAGTTGAAGTGTGGTGGCTTCTCACCAGCTGAGCTGTCATGGGGAGGGGAGTTGAGAGGGTTGGTGCTGGGTGAGGGGTAGAGTGGGGGATGTGGCAAGCATCTCTTTTTCTGGCTGGAATAGCAGGGTGATGTCCAAGTGCAAGGTTAAATCCATGCAAGGTCAAGTCCAGCTCTTCCTATTGGGTCTGCAATTGACTGTGAGCAGAGGGCACGAGAGCTCTCCCTGCTGAAAACCCTGACTTCATTTTTGTGAGGTTTCCCACTACTAATTTTCACGTTCTCATGGGGCTTAAATTCCAGTAGTGCACACCTAGAAGGAAATACGCTCCATTATAGAAGTACACACAACGGATGTGCTGTGGGAACCCAGTAGGAAGTTGGACATCATCAGGTGGTGGGCATGAAGGCTGAGGAAGTAGTGTGGGCAGAGGTAATGACACATACAGCCTGACAGAGCGTGAGCAAGTGTTCTTTGGGTTCAATAGACTGAGAAATGAATCAAAATGAAGAACTCAAGAATGGGAAGAATGATGTAAAACAAAAATCAGTAAGCAGAGAGGCCAATAAATTTTAGAGTTGTTACTAAGTTCATAACACCATGAAAATACAAATAATATTTCCTAGAAGATAAGATACATAAAGTAAGAAAAAATAAAATAAAAATAAAATCATCTGGACCAGAAAGCTCAGTCCAAGCTTGTAAGACAGGCAGGGGAGAAGTCAAGATTTCACAAGTGGAAATCATTACTGATTTTTATTTAGAAGTACGGGTTCAGGGCGCCTGGGTGGCTCAGTGGGTTAAGCCGCTGCCTTCGGCTCAGGTCATGATCTCAGGGTCCTGGGATCGAGTCCCGCATCGGGCTCTCTGCTCAGCAGGGAGCCTGCTTCCCTCTCTCTCTCTCTCTGCCTGCCTCTCAGTGTACTTGTAATTTCTCTCTGTCAAATAAATAAATAAAATCTTTAAAAAAAAAAAAAAGAAGTACGGGTTCAAACGTATTTATTATAATTACGATGACAGTAGGATATATGACTAGTTAATCACTAGAAAAGAAGAGAAAGCTGATACAAGTCAGTGCAGCAAAAGATAGGATTATAGAGAAGGGAAATAGCAAAAAGTATGGAAATAGCATATAAGATGACTGTAATCATAACAGGCGTATTGCTTAGAGTAATTAATATGAGTGCTCCAGGGGCACCTGTGTGGCTCAGTCATTAAGCGTCTGCCTCTGGCTTAGGGTGCCTGCCTCCCAGGGTCCTGGGATCGAGCCCTGCATCGGGCTCCCTGCTCAGCGGGAAGCCTGCTTCCCCGTCTTCCACTCACCCTGCTTGTGTTCCCTCTCTTGCTGTATCGCTGTCTCTCTAAAATAAATAAATAAAATCTTAAAAAAAAAAACCAAAACTTTAATATGAATGCTCCAAATGTCCCCACTATAAAGTCCATTCCTAGATGGACCCCTAAAAGCACAATCCAAATATTGCTATTGACATACCATAGACTCACCTAAACCTAAATTACCAGACAATTCAGAATAAGGAGATGAGATTGGCTTCCACGCTAGGAAGTGTAGCATGTAATATGTGTATATGTGTAATATGTGAAGAGAAAAAATATACTTCCCATGATTAACGAAAATTGACATGTTTTGAAGAGAAGTATTGAGAGTCTGTAAAAAATGTGCTCAATTCTAGGAGAGATTATATAAAGTATTCTTTTAAAAGAAAGAAAAACCCAGAAGAGATCAAAAGCAGTGGGATAAATTCTTGAAAATCACTCTCGTACCTTCTTAGAAAATGTAAGAGCTGTGATGTAGCACTGATGTATGGGAGATGAAAAAATATACTGTCACAGGTAGTATGTTCCTGCTTGGGAGAGGTGACATTAGAGGTATGTTTATGTGCGATCTGATGGGGGCGCCTGGGTGGCTCAGTCGGGGTAAGTGGCTGCCTTCCGCTCAGGTCATGATCATGATCATGATCCTGTGACCCCACGTCGGGGTCCCTGCTCAGTGGGGAGGCTGCTTCTCCCTTTGCCGCTGCCCCTCCCCCTGCTTGTGTTCCCTCTCTCACTCACTTTTTCTCTCAAATAAATAAATCTTAAACACCACCCCTCCACCCCTACATGTGAGATCTGACGTTCCAAAGTAATTCTGAAATGGGCACAGTAGGCACATAGTTGAGAACGACACTGAATTGTCCAATAAATGAGTGAGTTGTTAGTAACTAAAAATGTTAAAAGGTTTTATCTTGTGTTCCTAATGAATTCTTTAGAGTCCTTGCATTTTCTGTCAAAATGCTAAGTATTCAAAATATCTGTTTTTAGGAAATCACATAAAAATTGAAGCAAAATGATAAACTATAAGGGGAAAAAAAAAGGCCTGCAGATATCGTTAATGTATTGAGATCTCTCATGTAGAGGAAACCACTTTCTCTTCTTCACAGAATCCCTACACAGGCCACCAAAATAGAATGTTCAAGTCTGCAGTAGAAAGGGAAGGGAATTTCCACCCTACAATCTGTTCTACTCAAAGCTTCCGAGCGACTGAGAGAGAATTAGGCGCTTGGGGCTACCATTTCCACAGGCTGCCCCTGTGCCGGAGACTGGGGGCTGAAGCTGAGCTAACGTTCAGACCTCGTGCCCTGGAAGAGAGCTGGGTTCACCTGGAGGGAAGAGTGAATTCCAGCAAAGACATTGTGCCCCGGGGGTCTAGATTCCCCCCTCAAAAGTTTACTTCTGTCTGTAAAGCTGACCCCCTTACTGGCTGGGGACCTTGTGTATTTCAGCCGCTTTGGGGTTCTTTCCTCCTTTAGATCTGCCTACCCCTGAGCCCCACAAGTATTCTGAGGCTCCTTTTCTTCTGTGACAAGCCTAATGGGGGAGACATTGTCTCCTGAATTAAGAGGCCTATGGTTTATGCGTGTAACCGCCAGAGGGACTAGTGTTAAGTCTGATTAATTCAGGAGTGAAGTATTAGGAGGTATTAGCATTTGACCTCTGAATTCCCTAGATTGTCAGTATGAAAGCTGATAATTTGATTTGATTCCTGCGCTTGGAGTCTTTGCTATTTCCCCGTGATTAGATGTAGCCCACGCAATCTCAGCAGGCCTAACTACGTCGGTAAGCTTTTGTCCTTAGTCCATCGACAGTGTCTAATTGGACCTGGCATAAAGTAGAGAGTCACTGTATCTCATCTTACGGCTATATATATTTTTAAAGATTTTTAAATTTATTTCAGAGAAAGAGCGTAAGTGCTCAAGAGTGTATGAGTGGGGGCAGGGGTCAAAGGGAGAGGGAGAGAATGAGACTCCCTGCTGAACAGGATCATGAGCTGAGCTGAAATAACGAGTTGGCTGCGCAACCTTTACTGAGCCACCCAGGTGCCCCTACTGTTGTGTTTTTAAGGTGAGCAATTTCTCAACATTTTTTTTTTTAACTAGAGAACGAACTGATTTAATAAATAAAACTTTATTTACTTATTTAGTACTCGATGTATGATTGTGTCTGTATGGAAGTCGGCGATGAAACCTCAAACAGAAGCAGGTTGCCTAAAACGGACCCTTGCGAGTGGCAGGTAGTAAGATAGTGTACTCAGACGCAGTGAGGATGCTTCAAGAAAACCATCTGGAGAGTTTTCATGGGCTTCTGACGTTGGACGGGATGGAGGGCCTAGCATCGGACCCACCACCATGGAGTCTGAAGGCGAGAGTCAGTGGCCTGAGCTTCGCGGACTTGCAGCAGAGCGAGCGAGGTGGCTCTGGGGGAGTTTACCACAACTTCTAGCCTCTGCTGTGACAGGGATGCTTGAACTCCCCAGGAACCTGGGAGGCCCCAGGGCCGGAGGGAATCCTACTGGGCTGTTCTCAGTGGGACTCCACAGGAGGCGACCGACCCAGCAGACTGGCGGCTGTGAGAAACCAGCAGCTAAAGAGGAAGCTGTGAGTGGCCAGCTGGAGGCAGCAGAGCCTGCGTCAAAGGAACTGCAGGCAAGAGATTTCCAGTGATGGAAGCTGTCTCTGAAAGAGGCCACAAACCAGTCCAAGAAGAAAAGCACGGACATTTAGAAAGTCCCTGAGAGGCTGTCTCTGCCTGAGTAGAACTGTGTTATGAATAAATAATACTTTGATTGACCCTGACTTCCTCTCACTCACCTTATTCCACCCCTGAAAGGTCCCAACACCTCAGCTGTGGAGTGAAGGAGAAGGTAGAAAAAGAGGTTGACAGGAATCTAGTCACTCCTATCTTTACTCGTTATAGGCTTCCAAGCCTGAAGTAGGCCAGCACTGCAAGAAGGAAAAAGTTTTAAATTAGATGAGAATAGAATTGTGATTATTATACTTGAATAGATTTTGGGGGGTGGAGGGGTGAGAGAGAATCTTCAAACAGATTCCATGCTGAGCGCGGATCCCAACATAGAGCTCGATCTCATGACCCTGAGATCATGACCTGAGCTGAAATCTAGTCGGAGGCTTAACCGACTGAACCACCCAGGCACCCCTTGAATAGACTTTTTTAATACTGGAAAAAGAGACACTAAATATCATTGACTCTAAGATGCTGTTGATGATAAGGTGCTCCATTATTTTATATACAACTAAGGGAAAAAAAACCCTTCAATTATGATTATAAGATGACATTAAGACTCAGAGATGAGATGTTAAGATGGAAACATATGCACATTTTAGATAAAATATAGTAGTATTTTACCATTTAAGAGTGATTGGAAAAATTGGGAGATCTGTTTGAGATTTCATTGAGGGGAGGGTAAATGAATGAATTATAGAGAACATCAAAGGAGGCAGTGGTGATAAAAAGTAAAGTTTACTCCTGCTCGTACCCTTCAGTGTACAACTGGTTTAAGAAACTGGTTGAATGATGTAATTTCTCAGCCTGATTACTAGCATAGAAACACACCAGAGACATACATGTCTTCCACAGAAGTCGGGACAGAAAAGAGGATCTGGGTACCTGAAGACTTGTTTTAAGGTTCACATTCTCCAACTTAAATATGTCTAATGCTGCCCCAACAGAACAGAACACAGTCCTTGAATGCTCATGTAGGTGCTAAATTTTCTTGTTTGGAACTAAAATTTGGAATACATGGAAATAATGACTACTTGGCATGTTCTTATAACTTCTGAGGACTAACAGGAAAGAATCAGATCTCATGGCCTCGTGAACACAGTTGATAATAGGTAGAGGTTCTCAGTGTAACTGAAATATCTTGTGGCCTCCCTGCCTCGCAGATGTCTAGATAAACTAAACCACCCACTTCTATGGTCTGGGAAAGTCTGAAGAACTCCCTTTTGTTTTTGTCAGTTCCTGGAGAATTGTACCTCACAGTCCCCTCACGCTCTGGCTCTCATAGGCATCAATCTGGACTTGAAAGTAGACTCCTGTGATGGTTTTGAAGCATGTCCACAAAGTCCCTGACACTCCCCTTTTTGAGACATGGCACTTGGTGGAGTACAGAAGGACTCCTGGAGGAGGTCGGTCCCCTGAAGTGTGGGACAGACAGACTGCACGACTTACTTCTAATGAAATGCATGGGGCAGATGTCACCTTGAGCAACTTCTGAGACTAGGTCATAAGGCATGTGGCTTCCTCCTTGTCCACTCTCTTGCTCTGGAGGGAGTAGCTTTCATGTCCTGAAGCCGCTCAAGTAGCCCTCTAGAGAGAGAGAGAGCCATTTAATTAAGCCATCTTGGAAGTGGAGTTTGGTTCTTTGGCCATCTAGTAAGGGCAAGGGCCATTTTAGAAGGGAAGGTCTGAGTTTGTACTTACACTTCTGACAGCAGTGATGGTATCAGGGCCCCAATAATACTTAATACCGTAATCAAGTAAGTAAAGTAATAGCTTAAAAAGGAAAATATTACTAAAGTATAATACTTAAATCTTTAAAAAACCTCTTCATTCATGAGCAACTGGGTCTCCTTACCCCTGGGTTTTCCCTCTTCTAAACCACTATCTTCAGCTGCTGTGATCTTCCTGTGTCACTTATCTGATCGTGCTCTCGGCCCAGGAAAGCAAGCATTTTCGTCCCACCATCTCCCATTGCCTCCAGCATAAAGTCCAAAGTCCTTTACTTGGTTTATAGGAATTCTAAGGACTGCCATGCTGTGAGATTGTGGTCACTGCTCTGGCCATGGGACGTTGAGTCTCATGCAGTCAAGATTTTATTTTTCACAAGTTTTGTATGATCAGAAGACTCTGTAACCTTTACCTGAAGATCTTTTCATTCCAGAAATGAATAATTATTTCTTGTCAACATTTCTTGCATACACAGAATTAGTGGACCAAGTGACCAAAGCTTCTGGGAAACACAGAAATGACTGTTTTCACACGCATATAGTAGAAACAACTAACAGTGTGTGGGCGGTTCAAACTGGACAGGACGGGGAAAAGAAATTGGTGGAGCAGTAGGTCTTTCTTCTGAAAAGATCACTGTATTAGATTCCTAAACAAAGAAAAAGGAATAATTATGGTATGCCCACCGTGTAGCAATAGAAAAGACAAAGCAGATCTGTCTTGTTGACTTGAGATATTGTCTGTCGTATAGAGTGGAAAAAAGTGGTTAAGGAACTGTATGGAGTGAATGGCCACAAGAAGGCAAAGGTTCACACAGGCATAAACAGATACGGTATAGACGGCAGCTAGGTCGGACTGTAAATGATGATTGTCTCTGGGGAGGAGCTTATGAGGGGAGTTGGTGGCGTATTTTCTACATTATTCCCTTCTGAATTTTTTTTAGATTTTAAGATTATTTATTAATTTATTTGAGAGAGAGAGAGAGAGAGAGAGCGCACAAGTAGGAAGAGAGGCAGGCGGGGGGCGGGGGGAGGCAGGCTCCCCCGAAGCAGAGAACCCGATGCAGGGCTCGATTCCAGGACCCTGAGACCATGGCCTGAGCCGAAGGCAGAGGTTTAACCCGCCGAGCCACCCAGGCGCCCTTGACTTCTGAATTTTAAAAACATGTATAAAAATATATCCTTTTATAATTTAAAAAGATAGTTTCATTTTATAAAGATCAAGGATCACAACTAGGAACTTTAAATTAATGTCTGTCCCTTTGTCTTCACACAGACTCTCATTCAAATCCTCCTGGAATGATGAAAGGTTTGATGTCAGGGTTTAAAACCCATCTTGAAACCATATTCCAAAGGTATCTTTCATAGCCTCGTTAGTGGCTACAACACTATATCTGTTATTAAATCACCCCTCATAGCTAACCTCAAGCTGCTCCACATACATTTCCCCCCAGAATTCAGTTCAATCTGGAAAAAAAGAGTTGATAATTCTCCTTTCTTTAATGGTTGAGTAAATTTAATTTTCTCTATAGCCTGTGTCTCTTTGTCCAAATTTCTTGCCCTTGGCATTTCTTGGAAGCAGCATGGTGACCACGGAAAGTGTGGGGTTTGAAGTCACAGGAACTGTCCACACAGCCTGCGGTGTTCATTTACGCAGGACCCCTGTGGGGGAGACCATGCCCTTAAACTCTCCGGACTTGAGTTTCCTGATCTAGAAAATGGGATGAGAGCCGCCGTGAGGGTCCCAGGAGATCATGAAAGTGATGACCGGCCGCCGCTGGCAAGTAACGCTGCTGGACCCCTCGCTCCCCCGGCCCTTCCTTCTCTTTTTCCTTGCTCTTTTCTTACCAGTCAGAAGAATTCGGTACATACTAGTAAAAAGCAGAATGAATATAGTTGCTGCCCTTTCGTGCTGCAACGGGTCGCATTTGTGAGACTCAGTGGGCAAAGTCTCACACATTACCAAATTCTCTGGGACAATGTGGTAAAGAATCAGACCTGAATGCTGGCTACGTTTGTGTATTTGTAGGTTTTGCCACAGGACAGCCCTCCAAGTAGGTTTGTCCGAGAACACTTCATCCTTCCTATTTTACACACAAGGACATGGTTGGAGAACCTGTGACTTGCCCATGGTCTCACAGCCCGAGAGCCCAGGCTCCTTGAGGATCAAAGGCCACCTCCCCATGTTATTTTGCTTCTGTGACCTGCAGGGGTGACAGGATAGTGTTTTGGACAAGGTGGGACCCAGACCGAGCGGCCAGAGAAGGACTCTCGAAGCAGATGGCAGTGAGCTGACTTCAAGAAGAGCAGGGCTTTGTCTTCACCATGTGTCCCCCGTTCCCAGTGAGGAGACCAGTGCCCTATAAGCAATGTGCGTCCCATTGGTTTGGTTGAATGAATGACTCCGTGAATGGAGGAGCTGTTCCTGCAGACGACGGGGAGTGTCTGGAAATGCTTTTGTGATAACAACTCGTTCGCTGAGCTCGTTTTCTTTTGCTCTTATTACGTGCCAGGGATTTATGCTTAATGACTTCCACTTCTTTAAAACTTGAATCCTCAGGACAATTCAAAGAGTGAATTACGCTACTTCCCCATTTATCAGATAAGGGCTATAATGACATTAGTGTTAAGGGGAATGGAATTTCACGTTTTAAAAATCTTTAATATTCTTTTTTTTTTTTTAAGATTTTATTTATTAATTTGACAGAGAGAAATCACAAGTAGACGGAGAGGCAGGCAGAGAGAGAGAGAGAGATAGAGAAGCACCCGATGCGGGACTCGATCCCAGGACCCTGAGATCATGACCTGAGCCGAAGGCAGCGGCTTAACCCACTGAGCCACCCAGGCGCCCAAAATCTTTAATATTCTTGTTACTCCTTTTAATCTGAAACACTTAAAAAATAGTCACATTTTAATTAGTCAAATGCTAAGAAATGTGGTTTTCTGACTTACCTAATTTTCTATCAACCATACTTATTAAAGTTCTATATAAAAATAATAGTGTCTCTATCTGCTTCATTCATATGTTAGTTATAACTGAATCATAGAAAGTCTGGGTTGAAAGAAACCATAGAATTCAGCTAGTCCAATGCTACTGCTTGATATATAAAGACAGGCAAAAAGAAATTAAACGAATCTTTTTCTTTTCTTTAATGACTGTGGGGTTTTGTTGTATTTGTAGTTGTAAAACTATAACAAGAGTGACCATCGTTTGTTAAGCTCACAAGTCACGTGTTCAACAAACAGTTCATGTCCCCTTGGTAAGAACTGCAGTGACACAGACGTTAGAAAACCCACTTTACTGATAGACACCTGAGATTCCGGGCCCTAAGTAACTTGCTCAAGGTCACATTAACCATAAATGGTAGACCTGGGATTCGTGGTCAGATATACTCTTTCAAAACACCGTGCTGCCACTCCCCAAATAGGACCAACTAATAGTGAAATTATTTTAGAGACCAGTCGCAGGAACGATGGCAGGTCGGATGGAGAGTTTACTCATCCCAGGGCACTGGAATTTATGTTAATTCTGTTTCTTGGGAAGGCTGCAGCAAATGTGTCTCCATCCGAAAAGAAAGGGGGGGAAAACCCAGTTATTCGCGTTTCGATTAATTCCTGTAGCATTATCACACATCCATGATCAACAAAATCCAGGTCCTTTGGTCAGTGAGACAGCAGGCTCTGGGCAGCTGCAGAGAGAGGAACTTGTCGGAGACTCTTGGGGAAGTCCCGACCCTAAGAAAATCCCTCCATGATGACAAAGTGCCCCAGGGACCTTTGAGATTCTGCGAGGGCTGATAAGGTGCAGTCTAAACACGGCGGGCCGATACCATCTTTCATGGCTTTTCTGAATGACTGAGGACTTCAGCCTCTCACATTCTTCTGTCCTCTCCCCCATAGGAAGTTCCTGCCTGGAGAAACCCCCGGTAGGGGTGGGCTAACGAGAAAGAACTCTGGGACTGCTTGGTCTTCCCCAGGGGCTGCTTTAAAAATTAACTTCAGCTTTTATTTTTGTCCATCATCTATCTGTCTATCATCTGTCTGTCATCCATCACCGATCTTCTCCCTACCTACCTGTCATTTGTCTGTCCTCGCCTTCTACCTTTCCATCAAGATCTGTGTTGGAGGAAGTGGGGGATTATAACGAGCCGCTGCCTGACGACCAAAAGACTCTAGTGACTGAATTTATAAACCGTGCCTTCCAGAGGCTGGGAGAAGCTAGCCTAAAAGAATTTTAGCCATTCAAGGCCATTCGAGGATGCATGTAAACATCACCTAGTCCTTGCAGCCGGGGAGACCCCGAGCCCTGACGCCATCCTCCGCAGCCCCACCCCCCACGTACATCCATTGTGGGGACACGCTGAAATTCTAGCTGATCTAGTCATCGCACACTCAGAAACAGGTGCACTTTGCATTCGTGACTACACATTTTAACTGTTTCTGCAAAATCATTGTTAGGCATCAGCCCCAGAGAGAGCCTTAATCCCAAGTTTACAAATCAGTCACTACAAAAAGCACTTCTGAGTTACCTGCTGCAAATATTTGGATTAAAACATGATGAAATTTAGAAGTTAGGCTCTCCTAAGCCAGTAGAACAATATTCCAAGGAAACAAGGAGAAAAAGTCTTCGGCTCCTGAAATTATGTAAACGCCAAGCCTTGATCTTACTGAGCTAGTCCTTTGGACTTTTCTCGTCGTTTGTCCTGACAGGACTCTTCCGAATGGATGGCCACAGCCTTCTTGGCCACTGAAATTAGTGTGAAGAGAGAAGAACAGGCACATCTACATTTTACAACAGAAGACTCTCAAGGGACACGCTATTTTCTGTGACTGGAATTGATACTCTGTTACCCCAGCTCTTCCCCAAGATGAGGCTCTCACCGAACACTGGAATGACGCCTTTGCTTCTTCGCCTGCCCCACTAGACCGGCTTCTTTCACAGGCAGCTTACCTCGCCCGTCTCACGGTGCTTGTCTGCGAGAGGATTCGGCTGGAAAACATCGCTGCGTGACAAGGACTTGTGTACGGGAGAGCCTCACACCTGGGAGGGAATGAAGGCCGTAGGATGGGCACGACGGGAGAGCCCAAATGGGCAACAGTCACAGCGAAGACCCCCGAGAGCCCACGCACACCGTGGGTTACCTCCAAGGCTGGAATGACCCCTTCAGAAGCTTCCCACCTTGGGACAAGGGAACTGGACCGTTTCTGCTCGTCTGCTAGTCTTGGGGGCAGGGTGGCTCTCTGAGGGAGGCACGGCCTCAAGCAAGGCAGCGTCCCCGGGCTGAGGGCAGTTCTCAGGAACCAATGGAGCCGCCAGCTGCTGTCCAAACACCCCAAAGCTCAGGAAATAGTGAGTGTGACGCAATTCCGAATGCAGGGATCTGGGGGCCGTGCCCCAGCGTCCCCTAGAGCACTCAAAAAATATTCTTAAACAAGAGACATTATAGTCCAGACATTTCTCCAAGCGACTGGTGTTATTTGACTTTGTCTGTGTAACCGGGATATTTTAGCCGACTGGGCAGGCAGCGTGCATAGCTGGCAGTTAGAGGCCTCACTTTCAGGGACTCGTGATATCGCTGCCAGGGGTCAGCAGGAATGTGATTTCATGTGTAATTAGTTTCATTTATCCGGTGTGACCTGCTGGAAGAAATTCGGAGACTTGGCTTGAAAGGCCTGGGCTCCTAGTAGAAGCGTGCCGTTTACCACAGGACAAACCATTCAACTTCTTTGTTCTCAGTTTTCTCATCTGTAAAATGGCAACAATGATACTCTGCCCGACTCCCGACTCTCGGCGGGCTTGTGGCCCACGGTAACGAGATGGGTGCTTGTCAGAGCCGCTGCTCCTGGCAGGTGGGACGGGCCCCCAGTCGGCATGGGGAGCCCTGGACGCTGAGGGTCGTGCAGCTGTAGAGAGAGGAATGGGGGGAGGGAATGGTGAGGGGAAGGGCCCGGGAAGGAAGGTAGCCTTTTCCTGAGGGGCCAAATCCCGTCTCTTGCTACGTCACCACGGCAACGCAGACCGGCTCCACTGAAGTGAACTCAGAACGGAACAGAACAAAACAGAAAAGACACAGACAATCAGGCGATCGAATGATGTACGTTAAGTTGGTATGCATTTTAGAACTTGTTTCTCGCCTCTTCCTGACCAGGAGAGGCTGTAGTAATCGCACTTTGGGGAGGAAAGGAAACCCACTGTGTTTGTTTAGTTCTGGGGGTTCTTGGATACATGCGCTGCAGGAGCTGTCACCTCAACACCGCTTTGACTCAACTCGCTCATCCGAAAGCGAGTGGGTGTTCATTTCTAAGTCTCTCTTTATCTCTCTCTTTTTGTTGTGGTCGTGGTTGCTTTGGTCTCATTTTTAATCTTCCCCTGTGACAGCCCTCTCTCAGTCCCTGTCCTCAAAGTCAGTGAGCATCCTTCAGGTCAGGGCAGAGCTGGCGTGGATTTCCCCAGACCCTACCCGCAACAGTGGAAATGTTTCCTTTGAATTTTAAGCTTTTCGGCACTGATGGCACAAACTCGGTTTTGGTTGAAAACTAGAGAAAAATGTCATGTGGTCACCTCCAGGGACGTGGAGTCCGCTTATTTCTACCCAGAGGCATTTCCCAACTGGCTGCCCACATGACCCTTGTTTTGCCTTCAGCCCGAGGCTTGCTGCTGCACCTTCTGCTCCTTTCCCCTCTACTCTCTTCCAAATATGCATTCATGCATCCACCGCCCTCCTCTCTGGCTAAGAAGCCAGCTTGGTTGCGTTGCGTATTTTAGAATTCCCCTCCGCAGCGTCCTTGCCTGGGCCAGATGTAGATGAATTCTGCCTTCAAGTTCAACACCTTGCTTCTGGGACCCACCCTGTTTTCTGGCTTAGCTTCCATCTCTGGGAACTGCTGGTTGGCTGGGATAATTTCAACAAAGCAGCAGGGCTGACTGGGGTCAGGTCTGCTTTGTGCTTCCTATTGTTTCAAGACTTACGGGTCAGATTAATCTGGCACTCAACCCTGACCTTGCTAACAACGTGTTTGTGTTTGTCCATAAAGTGCCCTAGAAGGAGAGCATACCAGTGGCTAGGAAAGTTGACTTCACTTGGTCTGTGACAGATCTGGCCTCTATACCAGTGATTTTTTTCCAGGGTAGACAGATAACTCTTCCTTTAACCCTTGAACTCCTGCTCTGGGGTTTAAAGGAACAAGGTATCACATCTCACTTTGTGGCATATGGATATAATGGAAGCATTTTTCTCGTGGAAGCGTACCCCGATCCCCACCCCAGCCTGCAACCAAGGGTAGACTGTGTACCTTTCTTAAGCCCTTTAAGGGCACCATGTACTTTTCCTTATATTTTTGTTTTTGACTTTTTTTTTTTTGCTTTCTACTTTCTCTTCTATTAGACCCCGTGCAGAAGAAAAAAAAAAATCTCTCATTCATCATTGATTCTCCAGAGTATGGAACAGAGAAGCGTCAATATACATTTGTTCATGAATTAACTACAGTTCGGAAAGTGTGGTTCCTCTTTTAGTTTTCTGAGAAGGAGGAAAAGTAGCAACATCTGATTTTCTGGGTGCATCTACCCAGGGTTCTGGGGCTCATGAAGAGGCAATGCTGAGGGTAAGAGGATATTGGCCTCTTACATGGGACTGTCTCCCTGTCACTTCTGTCTACCCATTCCAGTCTCCTTGCTCTACCTAGAACTTGGCAAGCACCATCTTCTCCATGGGGGGAGCATGGCTGGCCATGGAGAAAACTGATCAGGAAGAAATAGCAAGCTGGTAATAAATGTCTTTCTCTTCCTGCCTACCCACATCCATTAACGTGGTGAGCAAATGTGTGCCTAGAAGTACATCCATGCTGTCAAGGTCCTTGCCAAACTTTTCTTCTTTCATTCTTAAGTCTCCCTACTTCTCCCTGCCAGTCGTCTCTTCTGCCGGCTAACAAAGCCACCACATCTTCCATGAGACCAGTGCACAGCTTAGGTGGTATTTGAAACTGATGGGTGTTACTCTGCAAACCCTGCACAGTTTAAGCCCCGTCACCCCAACATTGGGAGCTCCCTGCGAGCATGGCTCTTTCTCACACTCTGACCCCCGCGAGTAGAATAGATGCCTTCTCTGTGGCAGGACTGTGATCACTACTTGTTGGGTGAGACTGATCACAACTTGTTGGGTTGTGATGGACCCATGTGCTCGACAGCACCACCTTTCATCTCAGGCAGTCAGGGCTCCCCGCCAAGCACATTCTCTTCTAGCTCTCTGTTCGGCTCCCTCATCCTTATCGTAAAAATGCCTTCCTCTGAGACATTTTCTTGGGTGAGGCAGACTTGGGCTAGGAGTTCCTCCTATGTGACTGCATAGCACCCTGTACCATTATAGCTCTATCATGTTGTAATTGCTTATGTAATTTTTGTCTTGAGGCCAAACATTTCCTTAGGGCAGGGAACTTTTCCATGCCCTTGCTTTTTTGTGATCTGTCCACGAAAACTCTCAGTGATGGGGGAAATGCTCTATTCTCCTGTCCACTGAGATAGTCACTAGCCCGATGTGGTTACTGAACCCTTGAAGTACAGCTAGTCTGACTGAGGAACTACATTAATTGTATTTAATTTTAATAGTCAGTATTTAAATTTAAATAGCCACACATGACTAATGGTTGCAGTATTGAGCAGCACAGTTAGAAACTTCTCTGTTTCTCTTATTCTTTTTTTTTTTTTAATTTTTAAAAGATTTTATTTATTTATGTGACAGAGATCACAAGTAGGCAGAGAGACAGGCAGAGAGAAAAGAGGGAAGCAGGCTCCCTGCTGAGCAAAGAGCCTGATGCAGGGCTCGATCCCAGGATCCTGGGATCATGACCTGAGCTGAAGACAGAGGCTTTTTTTTTTTTTTTAATTTTTTTATTTTTTATAAACACATATTTTTATCCCCAGGGGTACAGGTCTGTGAATCACCAGGTTTACATGTTTCTCTTATTCTTTCTGAAGAACTAACTCTTAGCTTTTTTGATTCTCTATTTTGTTTCCTTCTTTTCTGTTTTAGTCAGTTCTGCTTTAATCCTTATGATTTCCTTCTACTTTCTTTGCCTTTTTTTTTCTTCTTCTCTTGTCCTTTTAAATTCTTCTCTTGGAAGCTTATATTATCAATTTTAACATTTCTTCTTCCTAACATATGCATTCAAAGCTGTACATTTTCCTCAAAGTGTTGTTTTATTAATCTGCAGTATTTTAATCTATAGTATTTTATTTATTTTTTGAAGATTTTATTTATTTGAAAGACAGAGAGCGAGCATGAGTTGGGGGGCAGAGAGAGACGGAGAAGCAGACTGAGCACGGAGCCTGACATGGGGCTCGACCCCAGGACCCTGAGATCATGACCTGAGCCAAAGGCAGATGTCTAACCAGCTGAGCCACTCAGCCATCCCTAATCTATAATACTTTAAATCAGCTTTATTGACACTTAATTTACACACATTAAAGTATACCCTTTTTAAGAATACAGTTATAGGAGTTTTAGTCATTATATATAGTATAATAAATACTATATAATATATACTAGAATCAAAATGTGGACTTTTCCCTTCACCCCCAACTGGACACTCATGACCCTTTGCAGTCATTCTCTTTCCCATTAACCTATTTTACTATAGATTAGTTTTGCCTTTTGTAGGATTTCATATAAATTAAAACAATTAGCATCTACTCTTTGCCTCTGTTTCATTTCAGCAGACTGTCCTTGAGAATTATCTGTGCTGTTGTATATAACAATAATTACTCCCTTCTTATGACGGATAGATCACACTTTGCTTATGCATTTATTTCTCAATGAATGTTTGGGTGGTTTTCAGGCTTTGGTTATTATGAATAAAGCTGTTGGGAACATCTATACACAGGTTTTGGTGTGGAGATACATATTTTAATTTTTCTTGGGTCATTTCTAGGTGTAGAATTGTTGAGACAGATGGTACATGTAAGTTTATAAGAAACAGCCCAAGTGTTTAAAAAAATTGTATAATTTTCAGTTTTTAGCAGGAATATATGAGAATTTCAGTTGCTCAGCATCCTCATCAATACTTGCTATTGTTGGTCTTGTAAGTTTTAGACACTCTAATGTGTGCAGTTATCTAACTGTGGTTTCGTATTGCAGTTCTCTGATGACTAATGATGTTGAACATCTTTTCATATCCTCATCAGACATTTGTGTAATTTTTGTGGTATCACTATTGAAATATTTTGCCCATTTAAGAAACTGGATTGATTATCTTCTTAGCATTCAGTTTAAGTGTTCTTTATATATTGCTTTCTTTTCAGTCTTAGGGGGAAATATTAATCTTGCAATATTAATTGTGGTAATAGCTCTGGGTTTCTTACAGATGCTCATTCTCGGGTTTGCTGGGTGGTTTTATCACAAAAGGGTGTTGAATTTTTTAAATGCTTTTTTTTTTCATCTATTGAAAATTTTTAATTTCAATTTTCATTTTTTAATCTGTTACTATGACTACTGTCATATAAATATAAATATACAATATGTGTCTTTTTGTTAACATTATGGTTTTAAAATGTATATATATTGTTTTGTGTATCAGTAGATTTGTTTTTTAAAGTTGTTCTGAAGAGGGACACCTGGGTGGCTCAGTTGGTTAAGCTGCTGCCTGCAGCTTGGGTCATTATCCCAGGGTCCTGGGATCGAGGCCTGCATCGGGCTTCTTGTTCCGCGGGGAACCTGCTTCTCTTGTTGCCTCTGCCTGCTTGGGTGTATTCTCTCTCTGACAAATAAATGAATAAATAAAATCTCTAAAAAAAAATAAAGTTCTTCTGAAGAGCTCCATTGTGTAAATAACTTCCCGTTCCATATTCCCTATTTAGGTTTTTTCCAGTATGGAGCTATAGTAAGTAACCTTTCTACAAACATTGTTGCGTATGCCTTTTGTGGAGAGAAGAAACATTCACATTTATTGGTAAACGCCCAGGAGTAGAACTGCTAAGGCACAGATTAAGTTTGCATATCACTTTAGTAGATACTGCCAAATAGTCTTTGCAAACTAACTGCACCAATTTCCTCTCCTGTTAGCACCACATGAGAGTTCCACATGCTCTACAGACTTGCAAGCACTTGGTGTTGTCTAGATTTTAATTTTGTTAATTCTGCTGGGTCTGTAGTGTGATCTGATTGTGGTTTTTAATTTGCATTTCTCTGATGACTAATGGTGTTGAACACAGTTTTATATGCTTATTAGCCATTTGGATTTTTTTTTTTTAAGTGAATATTTGGATTCTGGCTCATTTTACCCCCACAATTTGTCTGTCCTTAACTGATTTACAGAATTTTAAAGGTATAATAGTGTCTTAATTTCTTCAGTTTCATAACATCTTGAGGTCAGATAGTGTGAGTCCTCTATGTTCATTCTTCTTCAAGACCACCTTAGCTATTGTAAGTCCTTTACGTTTCTATATAAATTTTAGAATTAGATTTTTAAAATCCAAACAAAATTAAATAAACCTCTGCTGGGAATTTATATTGAAATTGAATTGAATCTATAAAACAATTTGGGGTAAAATGACGTCTCACCAATTTTGAGTTTTGTAACCCATGAGTATTCTTCTATTTATTTATATCCTCTTTAATCTGTCTTGTCAAGATTTTGTTACTTTCTGAGGCTGCTTTGTTAGTTGCCAACAGTTAATTAAAAATATATATATATCTTCTAGTCTAGCTGAATTTTTTAACCTTTCCATGTGTTTATTTTAGGTCAGGTGTCAGCAAACGTTAAAGTGCCAGAATAAATATTTTCAGATTTGTAGTGCATAGTCTCTGGTCCAATTACACAGCTCTGCTGTTGTGGAGTGAAAAACTGCCATAGACAGTGTGTAAGCAAATGGGCATGTCTGTGTCTCAATAAAACTTTAGGGGCGCCTGGGTGGCTCAGTGGATTAAGCCTCTGCCTTCGGCTCAGGTCATGATCTCAGTGTCCTGGGATCGAGCCCCGCATCGGGCTCTTTGCTCAGCGGGAGCCTGCTTCTCTCTTTCTCTCTCTCTGCCTGACTCTCCGCCTACTTGTGATTTCTCTGTCAAATAAATAAATAAAATCTTTAAAAAAAAATAAAATAAAAAAATAAAACTTTAAAAAACAGGCAGTGAGCATGATTTGGCTTGGAGGCCATAGTTTGCTGACAGTCTTACCCAGTGCTCTTGTAAGTAGCCTTTAGCTGGCTCTCTTGTAAACAGGATGTAGCTGAATTTCTAAAAGTTTAAACCAACGATCTCTTTTAATTGTTGGCTTTAGTCCATCACATTAAAAAAAATAATGATTCTCATATATTGGCTTTTTCCCTCCCATCTTACTGTTACTTTGTATTTGTTCTACTTTTTCGTGCTTCTGTTTTGTCTTTTTATTAATTATATTTTTATTTTCCTCCAGTTTTTCATCCTTATTTCTATTACTTTTAGTAATTACTTTTGAAGTTTTGCCATCGTATTTATCAAAGTCTAACTTTTTGAACAAGGAAAGATCTAGAATACTTTACTTTTATTCACTTTCCTGTTAACTTATATACTATTGCTGTCATACATTTACTTAGGTCCTTATTTTTTAACCTGTTGATTAGCCTTTACTACTGTGGTTTTCTTATAAAAGTGTTTAAATTCACCCATACATTTACCATTTTCTTTGCTCATAATGTTTGCCCCACCATCTTAGACTTTTTCGGTGGAAAGTTTTCCTTATCACCCAATATAAATTCTTGGAATTCTCTTTAGAAATGTCTGTTGGTGGTGACTACTAGTTTTATTTATCTGGAAATGTCTTTATTTAACCTTCATTTTTGAAAGGTGGTCTTAATAGTATACAATGTTTGGTTGACAGTGATTTCCTCTCAATACCTTAAAAACACCAGTTTGGTTTCCATTGTTAAAGCTGCAGAGTCAGCTCTCTATTTAACCTAATTTTCATTCCTTTGTAAGTGATCTGCCTTTTCCCTCTGGTTTTCAAAACTCCTCTTCAACAATTACGCTTTTTCATTTCTAAAAGTTCTATCTTCATACCTGTCTGCTCATTTCTGATGGTCCTTCAGTTATTGCTCATTTTGTGACTCCATTTCTAGAAGGATTTCATACGTCATCATTCTATATATCAGCTGATTCCAGAATTTTAGTAATTTCTCCTCTAAATTTACTGTTTTTCTCCCCCTCGGTCATTGTGCTTTCAGTGACTGGGAAACTAAGCAGTTTTCCTTTGAATTCCTAGTTGCTTGAAATTAATCTGTGAGGCTCCTGAGGCCATAAATTGGGAGTGTTTGCACTCAGTAGAGGGTTTTCAGTTGTTTCTACTGCCTCCAGAAGGCACCAGCAAACAGGGACTGCTTTCACCACGTTCTAGGTTTCTGACTTTCCGTGGGAGTCTTTGATTTAGATCTCTAACCTAATTTGAGGCTCAGTTTCTTATTTAGCTGCAGTCCTGACCAAACAACCTACAGAAAAACTTGTCTTTTTTGTCTTGCTTATTACTCATTGAGTCCCGCTCTGGTTTCAGCTCACTCTTTTTTGGGGAGGGAGGATTTGGCATTCTTGGAGTCTTCAGAGACATCCCAGAAGTGTGTTTAGAGTTTTGTTTCATCCAGGAAAAAAAGACGAGGCGGGTCCTGCAAGTATGTACCACAGAGACTAAAGTTGAGGTCTTCAAGAACCATGCTCAGGGGTGAACTCAGGGTGAACTGGACCTGGGGGGCTCAGTCGTTAAGCATCTGCCTTCAGCTCCGGTCATGATCCCAGGGTCCCGAGACTGAGTTCCGCATCAGGCTGCCTGCTCAGGGGGGGTCTGCTTCTCCCTCTCCCACTTCCCCGCTTGTTCTCCCTCTCTCTCTCTCTCTTTCTCTCTCATAAATAAAATCTGAAAAAAATGTATTATATGCTTCAAATCAAAGACCCATCACATGTTCAAGCTAAAAGGAACATTAGACTTTATAGAATTTAATAATTTAATTATAAATATTGATAGACATATTATTCAGAACCAGGAAGTTTAAGTGTCCAGGCTAAGATGCAAAAATTGACTCTAAAGCCACGAAGGACAAGCAGATTTTTGACAAGAGGTTTGGGGTGGGGAGGGAACCTAAGAAAATCTAGCAGCACACATACCTAGCTCTGCCACTTAGTGACGTGTGACTGGGCAGATTCTCACTCCTTCTGCACCTTAGTTCACTTTTCTTTGAAACAGGACTCTTTTTGTACCTCTTTCACAGCATTGCTGTATCAAATGAGACAAGGTTTGGAAATCATTTAGCAAATACCTCCTGCATAATGGGTTCAGTAACTGTCCTCTGTTGTAATCACCTCATGCCTCTACCTGCAGCCAAATATAAACCTCAAGAACCACGGATGGGTATGTACTGGTCACCTTGAGCCACCAAATTATCTTACTGTTGCCTTTTAAAAAATGGAGTAATTGGGGCGCCTGGGTGGCTCAGTGGGTTAAAGCTTCTGCCTACGGCTCAGGTCATGATCTCGGGGTCCTGGGATCAAGCCCCGCCTCGGGCTCTCTGCTCAGCGGGGAGCCTGCTTCCCCCCCTCTCTGTGCCTGCCTCTCTACCTGCTTGTGATCTCGCTCTGTTAAATAAATAAATAAAATCTTTTTTAAAAAATGGAGTAATTTTAGCATTGTTATGAAATTTATTTTATGAATAATAATAATAATAATAACAACGAGATTTTGCAGTTTAAAGAGGGTCTATAGTAACTCCCTGTGAGGGACGCCTGGGTGGCTCAGTTGGTTGGACGACTGCCTTCAGCTCAGGTCATGGTCCCGGGGTCCCGGAGTCCCGGGGTCGAGTCCCGCATCAGGCTCCCAGCTCCATGGGGAGTCTGTTTCGCTCTCTGACCTTCTCCTCACTCATGCTCTCTCTCAAATAAATAAATAAAATCTTAAAAAAAAAAAACCTCCTTGTGAAATGCGGTCATGTATTAGTGCTTATTCAATTTCTGATGATGACATATAAATGAAATTAGGTTTGTATCGACCACTTTGCCAGATTCCCACATTCTTACATTCACTCTCAGGATGAAGATTTTGAAGCTTAGAGGCATGGAATAATTTGCCCAAGGTCATAGAGTCAGAATTCTAGGATTCTATCCCAAAGCATCTAGGATTTAAGCATGGGATGTTTCCATGTAGAATATAATGTATCCTTCTACATCACGATTCTTCCATAACCAGAAATAGAGTATCTAATGGAGTAGAAGAAAAACTGTGTGTGTGTGTGTGAGAGAGAGAGAGAGAGTTTTCTAAGTGAAGAGTGATCAAAAGCATTGAATATCACTGGGAGATGAAAATAAAGTGGAGAAAGGTATATATATTTGATTTTGAAATGTGGGGGTACCCTTGATTACCATTCCTTTTTAAAAAACTAGAAGTTGTGATTTTGACCTATAATTTGCTAAGGGGAACGAGCTGGCTGACTCTTGAGACTCACCAGGTGATAACTGAGTCAGTGGCCAGGAGAAAAGAGAATTTCTGGCAATAACAATTTATGCTAATTGGAAAATAAAATAACTACTATGTTTCTTGTGTGCTAATAAATATTTCTCTTCAAATATAGAGTTTTAATATTGTAAGTTTTCATCAAACTTGTGATGTTCCTCAAGATTTTGTTGTTGTTGTTGACAGTGGGCACCCTAATTTATTTTATAACAACCACTGTGGCTGGTTTTGCATCTTATAGGGTTTCTAGTACTTTTTTTTTTTTAAGATTTTATTTATTTATCAGAGAGAGAGAGGGGGAGAGAGCGAGCACAGGCAGACAGAATGGCAGGCAGAGGGAGAAGCAGGCTCCCTGCTGAGCAAGGAGCCCGACGTGGGACTCTATCCCAGGACCCTGGGATCATGACCTGAGCCGAAGGCAGCTGCTTAACCAACTGAGCCACCCAGGCGTCCCGGTTTCTAGTACTTTTACTGGAAGTTCTGATCTTGCCTTCCTTCCTTCCTCATTACTTGGCCAAATTATACCACTGTATCAATCTGTTTCAAGGATGCTTTTGTTATCTGGGTCATGTATCCTGGAAATTCCTCCCCTTATTGTGCTTCCCATTTCCCCAACTAGAATTGAAACACCATTTGTGTGAAAGGATAGTTTCACCATATTTATAAAGTCATTTATATATGAGCTGTGCTCTGAGATCGTATTTGACTTGTTAGGATGTTAAGTGTAATTTTTTGAGAACTCCATATTCCATACTGGGCTCTGCCTCTTAGATGTCAGGTTTCCGTACTGGTGTGGACACGATCTCCAGATGGTGGTAGAGTTACTGAGTAAAGACAAAGACAGCGTTATATCTCTGACAAATCTCAGGGAAACTAGAGATAACTAGAAATGCATCAGTTCGAAGGCTCAGGAAGAAGACTATAAGAGATATATTAATTCATTTATTCAATCATTAGTGTAAACAGTTAATTGAGCATCTACTTGATAGCAGGCTGGGTGCTCGGTGCTGATGTATGGTAGTTAAGAAGACCATCCAAATCTGTGTATCGTGTGGCAGGAGAACAGAGGAACGTCTTCTTCGCTGGAGGTTGTCTGGAAAGGCTAGGGAAAGTGAAGACGAAACTTGGAGTCTCCCACTTAAACTGAGAGGATGGGAATGACGTTTTTCTTAGATTCTCACCAGAATTTAGGTCTGCACAAGATAGAGGAGGAATTGAGACCTACTCTGATGTGGGCACGCTGCCTGGATTTCTGGGTGGAGTCATTCTTCCCGAGCGCGGTCCTCCTCTTACGCGCGCGCCATGCTCTTTCTGCCAAGAACCTCTCCTGAGAGCTTGACTGTGTAACACAGCGACGAGGACCATGAGCTCAGAATCTGGCTCACTGGGCCTCTAGTTCCAGTTTGTCATTAATGAACTCTGTGTCATTAGTTAGAGTTCTTTCTCTTTCTTGAATTTGTTTCCTGTCCATTAATTGGGGGCAACAACAATGCTTAATTCACAGGACTCTTGTGAAGATGTAATGAAAGAAATTCCCAAATCTTTCAGTGTAATATCTGATTCATAC
Source organism: Mustela nivalis (assembly GCF_964662115.1). Classification (NCBI taxonomy): domain Eukaryota; kingdom Metazoa; phylum Chordata; class Mammalia; order Carnivora; family Mustelidae; genus Mustela; species Mustela nivalis. The sequence goes on along the minus strand of NC_139035.1, from coordinate 4,836,197 downwards.
TTAGTAGCCATCATTATTGGACTGGGCTGAGTTCATTTACTAAAATGTCCCAGCTTTGTGCTAAGACACTTATCTGTGAGTTAATAACGTCTCTTTCTCCTTACCACCTTTCATCCCTCATCTTTTTGGTCCCTGCTGGTGAAATTCCCAGGAAGCCTAGTAATAGAGCCTTCCCTAATTATTGGGGTAAGGAGCCTAAAACGATTACACAGGCCTTAGGAGAACTCTGATTTTTGATTCCTGGGTTTGAGACCCCACTTTCCCTCCGATCTGAATTTGGACCTCTTTCTGGTCACTGTCATGGTCAAGACCCCAGAAGCTGATGGGACAGAACAGATCTCGAGTAGTTACATTTATGACAGATGAAAACTGCTGCAAATTCCCCCATGTTCTTCACTCCAGACAGGTTTCTGTCTCACCTCTGTGGAAGGTGGTGGGGCGAGTACCATAAAACCATGTGCTGCTTTCTTTTTTCACCGCAGGCAGAGTTTCACTCTGGTTGAACGGGTTCAAAGAAAAGGTTTCACTCTAACTGATGGCCTTACAAACACCTGGGACGTTTGAAGCATCATGATTGTAACTGACTGATTCCGAAGAACTAGGGCTCTTCTTATTTCAAGGGACTATAGCTGTGTGTCCTTGTGTGAAGGGGATAGAAATTTTATCTTCAGAAATGACAGTTTGATCACAGCATCACATGTAGGCGTTTTACCTCACACCCAGCTGCAGAAGGAAGCAGCCGTGCTGTGGAAACTGAGGGTCTCAGGAGCCTGGTCACTGGGTTGAGCCTGGCTCTTGGCTCACAGATGAGCAAGTTCCTCCCTGATCCTGCTTGTGATTCACCTGTTTTCATCTCCCTTTCTCAAATGCAAATAAGTATCAATTTTCTTGTCAATATTTTTGCAAATTTGGAATACAAAATAGGAAATCTGTGCCAAGCTGAGTCCTAAATTAACGACGGTCATGGGAGCTAAGCAGGGACGCAGCTGGGCTGGACGTCAGCTTCTAGTGCTACACCTTCTGTGGCCTGCAGGGTCCGATTCAGTGACTTTTCCTCCTCTGCTACTTCGTTCATTTCCACCTTAATGTGCTCTTCCCTTGAGCACAGTTACAGGGTTCTGAACTGGTGCTTGAGAATCTTTCCCAATCACGGGATGTTGGGAACAACTGTGTAAAGTTTGAAGATGTTAGTAGCAGAGGCAAGGAGAGGAGGAGGAGGAAGACAAGTGGGAGAAAATTTGGAGCCTGTAGCTTAGAGGGTGTCTTCCTGGGGAAAAATTCCACTCACTGTGTAGCAGAGTTAGAGAGACAGGTAGATTTGGATCAGTCTTTCTGTAAATCTATATTGGGATTTTATTTTTATTTTTATTTTTATTTTTTTTACATCAAACAGTTGTCACTGACCTCTGTCATTTCTCTTTGGCATGGGATCAACACAATTATCTTTAATTTTTCATTCCTCAGTATGATGTTGATGTTGATTTGAAATTGATATTCTTTATGTTAAGGAAACATCAATTATAAACGTTTAAAGAATTCATTTAAAATCAAGAAATAGTGTTTGATGACAGATGTTGGTGAGGATGCAGAGAAAGGGGAACCCTCCTACACTGTTGGTGGGAATGCAAGTTGGTGCCATCACTCTGGAAAACAGTATGGAAGTTCCTCAAAAATTTGAAAATAGAGCTACTCTATGACCCAGCAATTGTGCTACTGGGTATTTACCACAATGATACAAAAGCAGTGATTCAAAGGGGCACGTGCACCTCAATGTTAATAGCAGAAATGTCCACAATATGGAAAAAGTCCAGTTGTCCATTGACAGATGAATGGATAAAGAAGATGTGACACACATGCACACACGCACCATGGAATACTATGCAGCCATCAAAAAATGAATTCTTGTCACTTGCAACAACATGGATGGATCTAGAGGGGATTATACTGAGTGAAATAATTCAATCAGAGAAAAGACCATTAATCACATGATCTGATACATAGAATTTAAGAAACAAGGCATAAGATCATAGAGGAAGAGAGGGAAAAAAAATGAAACAAGACGGATCTAGAAAGGGAGAAAAACCATAAGAGATTGTTACTCTTAGGAAACAAACTGAGCGTTGCTGGAGGGGAGGGTGGTAGAGGGGGTGGGGTTAACTGGGTGCTGGACACTGGGAGGGGATGTGTTGTAAACGAGCATGGGGTATTATATAAGACTGATGAGGGGCCCGTGGGTGGCTCAGTGGTTTAGAGCCTCTGCCTTCAGCTCAGGTTATGATCCCACGGTCCTGGGATCGAGCCCCACATCAGGCTCTCTGCTCAGCGGGAAGCCTGTTTCCCTTCCTCTCTCTCTCTGCCTGCCTCTCTGCCTGTTTGTGATCTGTCAAATAAATGAAATTAAAAAAAAAAAAAAAAAGACAGATGAATCACAGATGGTACCCCTAAAGCCAATAATACATTATATGTTAATTAATTGAATTTAAATTAGAAAAAAGAAAGTGATCTGTTGAGAACTCTTACGGAAGCAACCTAAGTGTCCATGGATAGATGAATAAACAAAGAAGATGTACTATATACATATGATATACAACAAAATTTTACTTAGCCATAAAAAAGAATGGGAATTTGCCATTTGGGACAATATGGATGGACCTAGAGGGTATTATGTTAAGTGAAATAAGTCAGACTGAGAAAGACAAATACCATATGAGTTCATGTATGTGTGGAATCTAAAAAAAAAAGATGAACAAACAAACAAAAACAGAAACAGATCCACAAATACAGGGAACGAATGGATGATTGCTAGAGGGAAAAGGACAGGAAGATGGGCAAAAGGCTTGAAGGGGGGTGGGAGGTAAGGCTCCCAGATATGGAGTGAAGACGTCCCAGAGAAGAAAGGTACTGCATAAGGAATATAGTCAATAGTATTATAATAGTGTAGTGTGGAAACAGAGTGTAGCTACACTTGTGGTGTACAGAGCATGACCATGTTGAATCGTTACACTGTAGAGCTGAAGCTAATATAACAGGTACGGGTCAAGTGAAAGTCGTGTGTCAGTTGTATCTCAGTTAAAAAAAGAAATTACCAAATTCGATTTTATCAAATTTTTTTTATAAAAACCAATTGAGATGCTCTTATTGTTTTTCTTATTTAATATAATGATATTTTCAACCACACTGTTGTAAGATTTGAATGGGTCTATGTATGTAAAGCTCTTAGAAATGTGTCATATAAGTGTTAGCTATTATAACTGATGTGCTGTGTTACTGGGAGAGGAGGGTCCCCAAGAATCAAAAACACTTTTTTTTTCAACAATTGAAAATACTTTTTTTTTTTTCAGGGATACAGCGGGTGCCCTTGAGATTATAACTCTTGTGTGTAATTCTTTTCTTCTCTCCCAGAAAACCCTGGTCATAAGAGAGCTGCCCGTGTTTACAAATTGAATGGATGGACGTGGTCGTATCTCATCAGTCAGATTAGAGTGCGGGAAAGAATGTTCTACTCAGAGAAGTGTGTGGACAAAAGGTAGGTGTGTTTGAAGGCAATTCTCCATGGTGTTTTTACACAACTTGTGTCAGCTTCCATTCCAGACTGCCTTTTCTAGCATTGTAGAGCACACAGGCTCATTCAAAACTAGAAGTGGTGTCCTTCTTGAGGGGAAAGGACAGATTTGCTTCCAGCCCAGGACAACAAAGATGGTATCTCTCTGTGGAACAAAGTCTGGACAGAACTGCTTACAGCTCTTTAAAAGACTGGAAGTTGCTAAACGTGGGGTTCCTCAGCTGGGACCTGGACACGAGCCCTTTCCCTCGGCACATGGGACCCGGGGACAATGGAGGCAGATGTGAACATGGAACTCATGCTGCCTGTCGCGCCATGAGTACAAAATGTCTAAACCATTTGGGTTATTGTTTCCATCGCCACAGATTTTGGAAGTGCAACAAGTCAGTTCAGTATGTGCTCAAGCCCTTGACAAGACCTGGACGCATGACTCAAGAACAAAATGGTCAAAGTACGTGAAGTGGAGACTCACAGAAGGGGAAATCTGAACAAATAAAAACACACGGCAAGGTACTCAGTCTTACTCAGAAATACAAAATAAAGGGAGTCTTTACTGAAAATGTATCAAAAATGAGATAACCTTTCCTTATCCTTGAGTCAACTTATCAAATTGACTCAGTTAAACAATATGCATAGTTAACTTTTGCTGCTGGTAAGATGAGAAAAATAGGTACCTGGCGCATTGCTGTTGGAAAGGTAAATCCTCACTGTATTAATTTTCTTTGCTGTGTAACATTACGACACACCTGGGGGCTCAAAACGACACAACCGTATTAGCTCACAGTGTCAAGAGGTCAGAAATCCAGGGACGGTGGGGCTGGGTTCTCTGCTTAGAATCATACACGGTTGAAATAAAAATGTGTGTAGGGCCACAGTTCTTATCTGGGGCTGCATCATGCCCTCGACTTGCCGGCAGAATTCGTTTCCTTGCAGTTGCAGGACTGAGGCCCCTCCCATTTCCTTGCTGGCTGTCAGCCACGAGGCTGACATAATCAGGGAATCCACATTACTCAGAGGACCGGGGATTATCGCAGGGCGTGTACGTCAAAGGAGGTCATCCTAGAACTCCGCCTGTCATTACTGTAATTCGGGAAAGTAGTCTGGTAATACTGAGCATTCATATACATTTTAATTCTGCATTCCTACTTTTAGAACTCCCATTTTATAAGGGGGATGAAAGTCCAAAGATGTTTATTGCATTATTTGTGATGACCCCAATTCTTCACCAAAGGAGTAGGTTGAATAAATTATGGTTTATCTATCACATTCTTTAAATGAATAACTTAGATCTTTATCTGTTGATAGAGGATTAATCAAGATCTACATTTTTCCCCAATTGGTTAACAATTAGCCTGATAACATTTACCAAATACTTATCTAGAATGACTAGAAATGCCACTTTTATTGTATATTAAATTCTTTTTTTTTTTTTTTGAAGATTTATTTATCCAACAGAGGCAGAGACAGTGAGCCCAAGCGGGGGAGGGGCCGAGGGAGAGGGAGAAGCAGGCTTCCCACCTAGCAGGGAGCCTGATGTGGGGCTGGATCCTGGGACTCTGGGATCATGACCTAAGCCCAAGGCAGATGCTTAACCAACTGAGACACCCAGGTGCCCTAGAGACATCAGATTCTTATATAGATTTCTGGAAATTCCATTCTGCTCCATTGGTAACTCTGACAGATAAAAAATCCTACTAATTAGATCAGTGTCTTGCAGTGTGGATGAGCAGTTACTATTAAGTATACAAACTAGCAGATATTTTGTTTCCATCATTGGATGGATCCGCTGGTATGTGGAGCAGGAACGAGCATTTGCCATTTGTGACAGCACCAGGTAAAAGGTGATCAGTCTTTTACCTTCTTCGATCAGGCAGTGGCCTTTCAAACTTAACGCTTATCACTTGCTGTGGAGCTGCTCTCTGTAAACCAAACAGTTATCTGTTGGTCAGTTGGTAGCTGTTTCCAGGGCACTATCCAAGCGGTGATAAGGTCTGACAGCTTTTAAAATGTTTTCGGAGATAACCCTCCGGGAAAGAGGACCCCTGCTCACAGGGGCCGCCTTGCAGTCCCCCAGCAGCATGTGGCTGTACCAACAAGTTCTGTCTTACCACGGAACCTTCTGGGCGCTGCTCTCTCCGTTGGAACTATTCTGTCTGCTGAAGAGAGAGGCAGAGATTGCAGATGGCTATGAGGCAGACTCCCTGGGGGAAGGCCCCACACATAGTTGGCAAGTTGGGCCGATACTAGTAGCTCCAGAAGGCTGCAAATGGTCCAGAAAGGAAGACGCTTCGGACAAGGCTTTGCCTACTTGGTGATACATGTAAATGCTAGAAATGGTTTAATAGGACCAGAACAGAAAACTCTGCAACAACTTGGATCACTGAATCACAATTCTTCAGACTATGGAACATATTTTAGAGTCCATATTGTCTAGCCATGGGCAGAGGAGATCTCTCTTCAGATGAGCAGTTTAAGAGAGAACTGGGAGGGTAGCTGGAGCACTGGCTGTCGAAGACCGACGGCAGGAGATACAGACACGAAGGACCGGCCTACGTACTTTCCTGGGTGTGAGCTCACCTTCCACATGAAGGAAGCCAGGGGAGGGCCCCGCTACATGAATGCCTCTGCTTTCCTGGTGTATCTGGGGGAAAGGACCGGGTGGGGGGGGGGGATCATGGTACGACAATGACTACATATTTTTTTTCTTCCCCACATCATCCCAAATGTTCTTTTCCTTACTAATGCGGTGGTCCTAGGATGGGGGACACGACTGCAAGTCCTGGAAACAGGGATGGTTTGTAAACAGGAAACTATAATGTACCTTGAAACCTTTGGGTCAGAATTCTTTTTTTTTTTTTAAATATTTTATTTATTTAACAGACAGAGATCACAAGTAGGCAGAGAGAGAGGAGGAAGCAGGCTCCCTGCCAAGCAGAGAGCCTGATGCAGGGCTCGATCCCAGGACCTTGGGACCATGACCTGAGCTGAAAGCAGAGGCTTAACCCACTGAGCCACCCAGGCACACTTGGGTCAGAATTCTTAAGGGCTTGATGGGTTGGACCGTGCCTTAACCACATCTGGCAAAACTGACCTTGACAGTTAATGCAGCTGTACCTCCTAGTGGTAGAAGTAGCCTGTTCATTCCCTACATATATAATCATTCCCCGTATGGATGGCAGTAGATGGCGGGGAGCGAGAGCTCTTGCTGAATGAGTGTATCTGGCAATCTACACCAGCTCAGCAGCTGCAACAAACATCCTTTCCAAAGGTCCAACATTTCGGGTACAAATGGAGGGGAGAGATAATAGCTAAGGGAAAAATGAATGAATGGGTTACCCAGTCAGGGAATAATGGGTTACCCAGTCAGGGAATTCCAGTGTATCACATTAACACCTGGAAAGAGGCTCGGAGCAAGTGATTATATTGTCCTTTAGCTCAGTTATACCAGATGCCTAAAACAGTGATGACATATATTTCTGAGACAACTTCTATTTTTTTAAAAAAAAAGATTTTCTTTATTTACTTGAGAGAGAGAATGAGAGGAGAGAGCATGAGAGGGGAGAGGTCCGAGGGAGAAGCAGATGCTCTGCCGAGCAGGGAGCCGGATGCAGGACTAGATCCTGGGACTCTAGGATCATGACCTGAGCCGAATGCAGTTGGGCTTGACCAACTGAGCCACCCAGGGGTCCCATAACTTCTATTTTTTGAAAATGAGTTGATCACATGGAAGCCAGCAAACTTGAATCTTGCCCAGAGAGACATTTTGGTTATATGATATAATGGTAAATGGACTGACTGCTAATTGTCACCAGCTAGACCCCAAGACCTGGCCTTGAGTGCCCACCAGCGTATTCACTGACCTCTGTTCCACATTTTCCCTTAAGCTCTTCTTTTTAGTTCATCTCTTAACTCAGGCAAATGGAAACCAAAACCACCCCCCTGGTGATAGCAGCTGTCTTGACCAGACCTCCCACTGGCCCAGACCACCCAGACCAGTTTGAGCTAAACCTCTGACTCAGGCCTGTGCATGAGTGACCTCTGAATGACCAACAACTACATTTACCCCATTATAATACCAAAATGCTAAAATGCGCACAAGCCTCATTTATGTAACATGCAACGTGTATAGGTGTGTTTCCTTAAGGCACGTGCACTGCCTTATGCCAGCCTCTACATACTACAGCTTCCCTAAATACTCATCCTAACCCTCAGGAAAGGGGACCCATCCACCCTTGCTCAGGGAGTCCTGGCTTTGGAAGTTACTCCTGTGAGCTCCTTATTTGCCGCAAATAAAGTTCACTTTGTGCAACAACTCCACCTGGTGTGTCTGTGACTCACCACAAAGTGAATTCCCGTTGGTTCTGTTGCACAACGGCTTAGTGGGACTCCAGGAATATGCCAGATCTTTTTATCCTTATTTTTCAGATTACATGTATCACACTTAGGGTGGAACAGTGCATTGTTGGTGAGATAATACTGATATTGGTCAAAAGTACTGTGACATTGGGTCAAAAGCCTCCTGTACCTACCCCACATTGGCTACTCCAGATGTTAGGCATATAGAAAGAACCATAGCCAAAGGCCAGGGGGTAGCCTGTATAATAAAGAATTGGGCTTTCTTTTATCTCTGGTTTCTGGGACATCGCCTCAAAACTCCTGGAATTTCCTGATAGGAAGTGTCTTTGCTCTTTATGGTCAGTCCTGATAGTTTAACAGACTGACTTAGGGTGGGTCCCTGATGGTTTGTGTTGATGAGATGACTCAAGATGAGAGGCGGGCTATGCCTGAAGGAGCAACCATGTGACTAGAGGGTTGGGGCTTTGAGCCACAGTGATAGATCTCTAGAGAGGGAAGGTGGGGCTGGAAATTGAGCTCAGCAGTTGATTCTGACAGTGATTAACTATGTAATGAAATCCCCATAAAGTTTTGGACACCAAAGCTTGAGTGTGCCTCCCCAGTTGGCGTTGTTCTGTTATCGAGTATTCTGTTGACGTGTGAGGAGGGTGATGTAACTTGGCTCCATAGGGAAAGCACAATGCGAGATTGGAGCATAGAACCTCCGAGACCTCGCTTTATGACTTGTGTGCTTTTGCTGAGATAATACTTTAATTAAAAAATATAGTGGTTTTCTGAGTTCTTTGAACTGTTCTTGTGACTTATTGAACCTGAGTGGATATAAATTCGAGGGGACCCTCAAATTTATAGATCGTTGGTCAGAGGTGAGGGTGACCTGGGGACCTCTGCAGTTGCAGCTGCTGTCTTAGTGGGCAGTAGTCTTGTGAGTGGCCATGCCCTTCGCTTGTGAAGTTTGGTCCAACTTTAGATAGTTGATGTCAGAAGTCATTACAATGCCCCCACCCCCGACCCTGCCCCAAATTAATTCTGGTTAAGAATATTAATAAAGTATTATCTAAAGGTATTCTTCTCAGTGTAGATGCTGTATGTCTAAAACCACAATTCTGCAGAAAACGGAAGTCAATCATGAGGAACTAGATTAACGTCGGAATCTCTACCATGCAGTATTTGGAGTTTTGTGAATGAAGACACGATGAAGCTTCCATCTCTTACTGCATTGCCCTGTCCTACCTTAGAAGCATGATTTACAACAACTACAAAAAAACGACTTTTCTTATCTACCAGGGAAGACCCTTTGAAGTGGGTGGTCGAGCCATTCCTCCATTTTCAACCACATTCCTACCTAAAAAGAGCACTGGGGAGCTCCTTCCAGGTCAGTATGCGGCTTCATCTTATCTTCAGTCTCTCCAAGTTTATTGTTTCCAAGGTCTGGATTTAAAACAGGTTATGAAAGTTTCTCAATTTGACTGTCTCTCTTCTATGGTTGCCACGGACAGAACTGTGTCCCCTAAAATTCGTATGTTGAAGCTCTAACTCCCAGTGTGCTGGTATTTCAAGATGGGGCCTTTGGAAGACAATTAGGTTTAGAGGAAATCATGACTATGGAGCCCTTATGATGGGATTAATGCCCTTATGGGAAGAGAAGAGACATAGAGTGCTCTCTCTCTGCCATGTGAGACACAGGGAGAAGGCTGCTGTTTGCAGTTTTGCTCAGCACCTGGTAAATCTTTTATTAAATATTATGATAGGATTTTTCTGTTTGTGTGATTCTTCCAATCTTCATAGATAAGCTGATCAAGACAAAGTCTTATATATAGGCATATTGATATGCCTGACAATCAAGACAAAGTCAGGCACTATTATTTCTCTATTTTTTTAAACTAAGAAGCTCAGCCTTGATATTTTTGACTTAACTTCCCTTATCTTTTTCAAGTCTGAGCTGCAACAACTATCTGATCTAATTTCTCCTATTAAAAAAAATAGTACCCAAATAAGAATAGTGGTGTTATTAAGTGATACTTTATTAAGACGCTATCCAAACACTACCAACAACATCCCTCCCCATTCATAGTGAGGATGAGGATGGGGGAGCAGATAAAACCTGACAGATGACGAAGGTGAAGCAAGACAAGGCAAAGAAATATTAGATGAGGTGCTAAGCCTAGTGCAGAACTACAAGAGGTTTCAACAGACCCCATGAAGGACTCCTTTTTTGCCTATTTAGCCAACAGTGGAAATTATTTCTGTCTCCCCTAGAAAAAGCCCAGTGCAAATCAACTCTTTTCCCCCTCAATTTCCAAAGAAGAGAATCCACAGCCACATTATACCAGTATTAACTCGGCAATATGGTGCCATCTCCTATCAAAGAACCAGTAAAATCCTAAACTTAAACCCAAGCAATTCTCCCTGGGATGGAGAAAGGAGGGAGGTGGGGAGAAGGAGCCTTGAGCTCCCCCTAGAGGTTAGCAATAACATTCCCATAAAGTAGGATTTCTATTGTAAACTGACGTTTGTTTGCTCATATACTAAATTTTCCATCATCATACTGCCAAAGTCTGTTCAAGAATTTGAGGAGCATTATAGTAATCAACAAATTGAAAAAAAAATCATATATATAATACATGGGCTATAAAAAGCACGAAGACACTGTCGTTTTATCTCTTTTTTAAATCCTTGTTGCAAGCATCCTGGTGTGGACGTGAGTTTCGAGGTTCAACCCATTGTAATTAGTAGTATCAGTCAGACATGACCACATGAGTTGCTTGAAAAGGAGAAATGCTAGTGTTAGTTCCTTTCCCAATCTCTCCTCAAACCAATTAATCAGAATTTCTGGAGGTGGGCCTAGACATTAGTGCTTAAAAAATTTTCTCAAGTGATTCTAATGTGCAGCCAAGTAGAAAGATGTGCTCATCAAACCTACTTTCTTGTGAGCCACATGTTTTTTCTTCTTTTATATTTTATGTTTCTATTTTCTGTGATTCCATTTTGTTGCTGGCAATTCCTCTTTTGATCTCTTTGATATTTTAATGTTATCAATCTAATTTTATTCTTGAATACTCTCTTTTAGCTTCTGTTCAGAAGATGCTTCTAAACCACATTTAATAAACCCAAGATATTCTAGGTTTGTCCCATAATTCTCGCTCTGGTAATTCCTACTCCTCTAGAACCCTGGATCTTGTTTATGAGAAATAAGGTAGAAATCTATATCCAGGTATAGGGCCTCATGAGAAGAATTTGAATGTTAATGATTTTTCAGTACTTATCATTCTTGGTCTTAGAGTTGCCTTTGCATTACATTAATTTTTTAAAATTGCTCCACCTAGAACTCCATTCTCTTTTTAGCATATTTTTAAAAAGATTTTATTTATTTATTTGAGAGAGAGAGAGAGAGAAGCAGGGGGGAGGGGCAGAGAGAGAGGGAGAAGCCCACTCTTCCTGAGCAGGAAGCCTGATGTGGGGCTGGATCCTGGGACTCTGGGATCATGACCTGAGCCAAAGGCAGACGTCCAACTGACTGAGCCATCCAGATGACACAGAACTTGATTCATTAATAGAACACGGAAGAGATTAAGGTCTTATGAAGAAAGTCATCCAAACATAACCCTAAACGCAGTACTAGACCTAAAAACGCCAAGTCCTCAGTTTTGTACCTCTCATTCTGGGATGCCTTTCAGAACAGCTGGGAAGACTGATGACGGCCTACCTATCTGCTGGCTACTGCGTCCACCTCCTCCTACAACTAATGTTTAGCCATGACTAAAAAGACAAAATAATATGGAAGCTTTCAAGGAAACAGCTTACTTTGGTTTATGTGCTTGATTCGGCTGAAGCAGGAAAACTCCATAATGCCAAGGGAACTTGTCTAGTTGTCTTCCTAGGGCAGGTCCAGCGCAAACCCAGAAGCTGATTTATCTTGGCTTCATCCCTTTTACCTACAGCTCAGCTCTCTGCAGGCAAGAATCAAATGTGAAGCAACTGTGAGGTACTGATGTTTTTGCCTCAATTTCTCTTTGTGCCAATAACACCAAACTGCGGGACCCACGTCCACCTCGCTATTCCACCCTCCAAGGCTCAACTTTCAATTTCTGAATTCTCCTCCTGTGTTTGCTCTGAGAACCCTCTACCAGCACGGTGAAGGGCAGTCGCTGGTCTGGTGGGGATCCCTCTTCTTCTGGCTTCTGCTGACCCTCTTTGGCATGTGCCTTTCTTATTCCATCCTTTCCAAGTGAATTTGTTTACTCATGTTTCAGGATCCTGGCTCTTGACCTCTCTCTTGGACAAGTAGAGGTCTTTGGGCTGAGTTTTGTGTTTGGAAGGGATATAACTGGTATATATGTGCAGGACTTGAACTAAAAAAAGGTCTGATGGCTGACTACTGAGGACGACTTGGCTGTGAGAGGAGGTAGAAATATCAGGTCCAAATGAGCAGGGAAACAGCAAGACACTAAATTGAAGGGTTGGTAAAACAAGAACAACAAACAAAAACAAAGAAATAAACAAACCTGGCAAGATAGAATGAGTGGGTACAAGGGAAAAAACTCGAACATATTTCCAAATGCAAGGAGGTGCCGGGGGTGGGAGTCTCAGAGTTGCCCATGGTTAAGGCATGGAAGAAAGGCTTGAATGATTCCTAGGAAGTTCTGAAACTTATCTTACTGGAAGTGAGCTGGTAACCATTTCATCTGCAACTTCTAAAATACATTTTAAGTAGAACTTCTATGAAAAAAATTTTCAGTGACGCTTTGGTACTACCAAAGTGTTCCATGAAGTGCCTGCTGCAGTTCCTTGTTAAACTAGGGACATCTCTCTTGGTCTTGATCTGACTGGGGCTCCTTCTGGTGCCCGAGGGGCTGCTTTCTCTCCGTGTTCATTGCTGGTCCGCTCACAGTGATGGAGCACACAGGCTACCCTGTGGGAAGAGATGTTTCCTGATGGGAATCCAGGTCATCTTACAATCCACAGAAATCGAGAAGTTGAGATACTTCCCATGCGAGACAAATAATCATTCTTCCAACCTCGACTCAGGGCACAGGTGCACTGTGTATTTAACCATTTAGTGCTAAGTATTACATAGATAATTATCCCAAAGGAGGAGAAGAATGGAAAGTTCCATTCTGGAAGGGCTCCTTAAGTAATGACCTATATTTAATTTCAGTAAACGAGTTTGTGTTTTAATGATTTCAACAATCTGAGCTTCAAATCTCTGATTCGATTTATATGAAGATTGTCTGAAGATATATCAAGAGATCCATAATTAAGCTGTTAGAATCTGAGGCCAGCATTCCTCCAACATGATAGTTAGCAACTGGATTCATCATCCTTTAAGATCGGACTTCAGGGAGCTCTTTATTTCTTCTCTGTCTTCCTTCCTCCATCCCTCCTTCTACCCCTTTATATTTTTCTTTCCTATCATCAGAGCTAAGAACTGGATTTATTACAAAAGTGGCCAAATCTTTACTTTGACAGATGTTTCTATAAACATTAAACTTTTGACCTTGTTTAGCTAACTGAAACCTGCCTAAAATTCAAGAGTCATACAATAATAGGGCATTTATCTTATTCTCTGGTTGTAATTCTCCAGCTCCTAGAAAGAACTTCAATAAAGGAAAATTCCTATGCTTCTTTCCAGGGAAAGCAGGTTGCCGGATGGGGTAGGCTGAAGTCCTAATAATGTAAACTGAATAAGACAGGGGTCTTATGCCTAACCATTGGCTCCTCCACAGTAGTGTTACTGAAATGACAATAAAAATAATTTAAAAATTACCAAAAGGGCTAATGTTAATTGAAATTTCATATACTGCAGGCGCCCTGCTATGTACTTCATAGGTATTTTCTCTTTTAATCATCAGAATAACTCTATGGGTTAGAGACTGTTACTATCTTTGCTGCCCTTTAAGGGCAATAAAGCTTAGAGAAACTATTTAGTGTAAGGTCACTAGCTACAAGGGCTGGAACTGTGACTTAAGCCCAGGTTAATTTCATCAGCTTCCCATTTGGACCATGTGGAAGAACCTCCCGGGTCAGGTTTTCCCATGTGTGTAATACACATTCATTCTACAGTTAGGTACGAGTACCTTCTACATGATAAGCACCTTTGTGGAAAATGGGGATCCAATAATGAACAATATCTGTCTCTACCCTCAAGGAATTCATAGGTTAACTCAATTTATTCCCACTTTGTTCTAGAGCAAACTTCCTGTTCAGATCTGTTTGTTGGGCAATTAACCATAATTAATTAAACTCAGATGCCTAGATGGAATCTGCAGTTAACTTACATGGTGTGAAGTTGCCAGGTGAATGTAGAATTCTGGAAGCAAAATGCTGGCATTTTGACCAAGACTTATATATCTGCTTAGTATTTAACATTTTACACACCCGGTGGATCTATAAAGTCTAGGGACCGACTTTGTGCCTTCCCCCTCAATGGTTTTCCAAACTGAGCTTATTAAAGTGGAATGCTTAGCAGCCCCCACCCCTCCACCCCAGGGTTTCTGATTCAGAGTTTGCATTTCTGAAAAGTTATCTGATGATATGAATGGTGCTGGTGTCGGGTTCACACTCCGGAAACCTCGCTGGATCATCTATGCATGATTTTAGCCTTCTGAGTATATTATGAAATAATTCCCTCTGCTGGGATCCCTAATGAGTTTAGTCTCTTAAAAGACATTTGATCTTAAAAGCCCCAGATTTCAATCTACTTTTCTATCATCCATTCTTCAAAAATATTTGCTGAGATCTTTGTTAAGAAACTGGAGATATTGAGGGGCACCCGGGTGGCTCAGTGGGTTAAAACCTCTGCCTTCAGCCCAGGTCATGATCCCAGGGTCCTGGGATCGAGCCCCATGTCCGGCTCTCTGCTCAGCGGGGAGCCTGCTTCCCTTCCTCTCTCTCTGCCTGCCTCTCTGCCTACTTGTGATCTCTGGCAAATAAATAAATAAAATCTTAAAAAAAAAAATAGAAACTGGAGATATTGATGTGAATAAGACCCTATGGTTGGAAGTTTTGTATATTTAAGAAAGAAATTTCTACCTCTTAACTTCTATCTCCATACTAACTTTCAAGGTAATCCACTAAAATGTTAAAATGAGCATATTCTCTCTAATGTTGAATGTTTCAAAATGATTAGCTAAGCAAAAATTAAACTACAAAATCATTTATGTTTTATTAATGTGCTAAATTGGACAAAATTAGCTAAATCCTTTAAAGTTTTTTATAAGACAAAGAAATACAAAATATCAAGATCTCAATTTAGCGTATAGGCTAAATCTGTAGATGCCATATACATAAAATAGATATTTAATAGTTTTTCAGCTCTGTTGATGAACAAGGTCTTATCAAATTTTGAATATTTAGAATACAATTAAGGATACTCTACACTAACTTTTTAAAAAAAAATACAATAGAATTAGATGATTTGATGACTTAAGAGTTTCAGGATCACACAATGCCGATGAGTCATGAGTCTGACCACCACCACGCCACATTTATTGAGTACTTAGCATGTGTCAAGCGCTGTACTTCGTGCTCATTATGCCTGAACTTTCACCCCTCCCCAAATCTATGAAGTAGGTACTATTATTATCTCCATTCTACTAAGGTTTAAATATTTAGCACTATGTATTGGCACTGTTGGTATTGTTGCTAAGGGCAGGAGGTTCTGGGGTCCAGGTGCACGGGCTTTGACTTCAGGGGAGGGGTTCTACTGTGAAACGAGTGGGTAGATGGGCTACTTCCCAGCAGTCACAAGTCCTCTGCCCAAGTCCTCCCACTGACTCTGAAACCCAGCTGAGCTCTGCCCTTTTCTTTTTCCTCCTACCCTTTGGTATGCAGGAAGGATGTGGTGTTGCTACAAGAGTGATGTCACAAGGAACAGGACATGCCGTCCATTCAAAGGCATCAAGAGTATAACTTCTCCTGGTATGCTATTTTGGAGAAATTGAATGGACAGTTTTATCTTTGGATTTTTCTCTTAACCTTACATTTTAATGATGTAAGCGATGTCCTCAGAGACTAACAAAACCTTTTCTTGATATCTAGATCTTTTAGTACTCATAATCCTCTTGCTGTTTTAAAATGCATCTCAATTCTGCTATGTCCGAAACGGAACTTACCGTCTTCCCTCCCCTGCACACATGTGCCAAGCCCCTCCCCTTTTTCTCACCTTGAAAAATGGCTCTATCACACACACAGTTGTCCAACCCAGAAACCATCCTTCATGGCTCTATCGCACACACAGTTGTCCAACTCAGAAACTATCCTTCATTCTAGTTTCCTCCTCACCCCTCACCCCAACCTAATTAATCAAATCTTGTCAACCTACTTCCTAAAAGACCATCCACTCTTCCCAACTCACCGCACTACACTTCTTGCCTTTTTATTTGCGACTCTCTCATCTTTTAATGCATGTTACTGTGAAAGTGATTCTTCTAAAACTCCAATTATTATGTCATGTTTTTTTAAAAAATTTTTAAAATACTTTATTTATTCTTTGACAAAGAGAGAGAGACAGTGAGAGCAGAAACACAAGCAGGGGGAGTGGGAGAGGGAGAAGCAGGTTTCCTGCTGAGCAGGGAGCCTGATGTGGGGCTCAGTCCCAGGACACTGGGATCATGGCCTGAGGTGAAGGCAGACGCTTAATGACTGAGCCACCCAGGCGCCCCTATTATGTCATGTTTTTAAACACCCTCTAATACCTTTCCACTGCTATTAGTATAAGTTTCAAATTTTGTGATGTGGCTTATGAGATGTTCCATGACTGGTCTCTGCCTACCTCTCCTGTCTGTCTCTGACCACTTAGACTCCAACCATGATGAATTTGTTTCTGCTTGAGAGGACCACATCCTATCTCCCATACATGCTGTTTACATGCTGGAACACTCTCCCCTCAATTTCCACTCATACATCTGACATCAACACATCAACTTAAATATTCCTTTCTCCAGGAAACTTCTTATTCTTCTACATTAAGGAAGGTATGGACAGCATATGTATTTTTTTTTTAAGATTTTATTTATTTATTTGACAGAAAGAGAGAGAATAGCAGGCAGAGGGAGAGGGAGAAGCAGGCCCCCACTGAACAGGGAGCCGGCTGCGGGGCTCAATCCCAGGACCCTGAGATCATGACCTGAGCCAAAAGCAGTTGCTTAACTGACTGAGCCACCTAGGCGCCCCAGATACCGTATGTATCTTGAACTTCTCTAATGAAGCACTCCTTCACTTTATTATAAGTTCTTGTTAATAGCCTATCTTTTTCTGCTTGCCTGTGAGCTCTGAGATGGCAGGGGCCACATCTAGTTGTTGATAAATGTATCACAGGGCTTGCAACACAGTAGGGGAAAAATAATAGCTATTTAATTAACTGACTTAATGAAAGACTTGAGTAGGGACAAGTATTGTATAGCCTTATACTTTCCTAAGTCACTGAAAACATATATATAGCATTTTTACCTTTGCTTTTCTTATTGTTTTTTTTTTAAGATTTTATTTATTTATTTGACAGAGATCACAAGTAGGCAGAGAGGCAGGCAGACAGAGAGAGAAGCAGGCTCCCTGCCGAGCAGAGAGCCTGATGCGGGGCTCGATCCCAGGACCCTGAGACTATGACCTGAGCTGAAGGCAGAGGCTTTAACCCACTGAGCCACCCAGGCGCCCCTCTTATTGGTTTAAAAAAAAAAAACAAAAAAGTAAATAATTCCAAAAGGTATCAGGGGTGTCTGAAACCTTGGCTTTTCTCTAGGTAAAACCGTGAGATGAAGAAAAAATGAGTTTAGTGGTCCTTATGGTTAGGTGGCTGAGGTTCCAGCTTTGTTCTCTTCTGTCTCATGCTCGCAACTGAAAATCTTTATAGGCCCAATTTCCCTTAGGATTTGCAATTTTTCCCATTAATATTTTAAAAATCTCACTAAAACTTACCTCAGCTGCATCATGGAGCCATTGAATCACAGATTTGGATGGAACCTCAGACAACAGCTAGTGTCCCCCACAATCCTATACTTTAACTCCTACTTTTCATCTTCATGTTAAGAGTTATCCAGAATGAGTGGCAAAAATACTCAGTGACAAGGAGCCCTCTACCTCCAAAGGCCACCCATACAAATGGTGCTAATGGGTCAGGAGCCCCCGTTGAAAGAGTATGCATTCCTGGAAGGGAGGAGACATGTGGCTTCATCATCATTGCAAACTTTGAAGGAGATTATCCATCTTTTTCTGAGACCAGGTTTGGTAGAAAACGAGAGGAAATAACATTTAAGGCACTGGGTTCCCTGGGAAAAGGAGGTTAGAAGGAGACCCTAAAGAAATAGGAAAAAGGGTGTGGAAAAGGAGAACTGTCATTTTCAGAAAATGGAAAACAACATGGAGGTTCCTCAAGATGGTAAGAATAGAGCTACCCTCCAACCTAGCAATTGCACTACTGGGTACTTACCCCAAAGATACAGATGTAGTGAAAAGAAGGGGCACATGAACCCCAATGTTCATAGGAGCAATGTCCACAATAGCCAAACTGTGGAAGGAGCCGAGATGCCCTTCAACAGACGAATGGATAAAGATGTGGTCCATGTACATGATGGAATATTACTCAGCCATCAGAAAGGATGAATACCCAATTCTTGCATCAACATGGATGGAACTGAAGGGGATTATGTTACGTGAAGTAAGTCAAACAGAGAAAGACAATTATCCTATGGTTTCACTTGTATGTGGAACATTAGCAATAGCACGGAGGACCACAGGGGAAGGGAGGGAAATCCAAAGGGGGAGAAATCAGAGAGGGAGATGAACCACGAGAGACTATGGACCCCGAGAAACAATCTAGGGGTTTCAAAGGGGAGGAGGGAGAGAGGAGGCGGGTAACAGGGTGATGGGTGTTGGGGAGGGCATGTGCTGTGATGAGCCCTGGGTGTTATACATAACTAATGAATCACTGAACATCAAGGACTAATTATGTACTATACAGTGGCTAACTGAACATATCAATAATAATAAAAAAGAAAGTGGATATACTTCCAATTTTACATTTTTTTTCTTAGACTTGGGAATGCCTGAAAAGAGAAAGAAGATGCTTGGAGGACAGGAGACCCCTAAACTAACACTGATAGGTGGTGGTGGTATATGTGTTGGGGAATGAGGGTAGGGCACAAGGGAAGAGAGGGGACAAAGTTGTATTATTAATCCTTATTATTTGCACATACTTTATCATAGATTCTGAGACGAACAAAAAGGACTTCTTTGCAACTAATATGTCAACATATGTGTTTGTAAACGGATCAAAATATTTTGTCAATGCTATTGTTAAATATATTCACCAAATTTATGTTCAAATTTTCTTAAGAAATTCTTGTTAAGAATTTGTCATTTTGCACATTGATCAATGATGGAATAGAAAACTCAGAAATAAACCCATAATTACATGGTCAATCAATCTTTAACAAAGCAAGAAAGAATACCTGATGGGAGAAAGACAATCTCTTCAACAAATGGTGTTGGAAAAACTGGACAGCCACATGCAGAAGAATGGACCTGGGCCATTTCCTTACACCGTACACAAAAATAAAATGAATTAAAGACCTAAATGTGAGACAGGAAATCCTGAACATACTGGAAGAGAGCACAGACAGTAATTTCTCTGACATTATCCATAGCAATGTTTCTCTAGATATGTCTCCTTAGGCAAGGGAAATAAAAAAAAAATCAAAATAAAAAGCTTCTGCACAGTGAAGGAAACAATAAACAAAACTAAAAGGCAACCAATTGAATGCGAGAAGATATTTGCAAATGATGTATCAGATAAAAAGTTCGTATCCCAAATATACAAAGAACTTGGACAACTCAACACCCCCCAAAACAAATAATCTAACTAAAAAATTGGCAGAAGACATGAACAGACATTTTTCCAAAGAATAGAGATGGCCAAGAAACACATGAAAAATGCTCAACATCACTTATCATCAGGGAAATGAGAATCAAAAGCACAATAAGATACCACCTCACACCTGCCAGAATGACTGAAATCAACAACACAGGAAACAGTAAGTGTTAGCAAAGATGTGGAGAAACAGGAACCCTCTTTCACTGTTGGTGGGAATGCAGACTGGGGCAGTGACCCTGGAGAACAGTATGCAGGTTCCTCAGAAAGTTAAAAATAGAGCTACCCTTTGATGCAGTAATTGCACTACTGAGTATTTACCCCCAAAATACAGAAACACTAAATCAAGGGGATACATGCACCTCTATGTTTATTGCAGCATTATTTACAATAGCCAACTTATGAAAGCAGCCCAGATGTCCACTGATTGACGAATGGATAAAGAAGATGTGGTGTATATATATACAACAGATATTACTTAACTGTAAAAAGAATGAAATCATGCCTTTTGCAACATAATTGGAGCTAGAGAGTTTAATACTGAGTGAAACGAGTCAGTCAGAGAAAAACACATACCATATGATTTCACTAATTTGTAGAATTTAAGAAACAAAACAAATGAGCAAAGGGAAAAAAGAGAGAATGAGAGACAAACTAAGAAACAGACTCTTAATTATAGAGAACAGACTAATGGTCACCCGATGGGAGATGGGTGGGGACGGGTGAAATAGGTGATGGGGATTAAGTTGTTCTGGTGAGCACCAGGTGTTCTACGAAGTGCTGAACCACTAGATTGTACCCCTGAAACTAATATAACACTGCATGTTAACTGTACTGGAATTAAAATGTAAAAAATTTGTTATTTTGTTTATAATAAAGTGAACATTATAAATGATGAGGAGAGCAAGTAAATCCAAAATACTTGTTCCAAAAGCAAAGATTTTATCTATGAGACATGAAATATTATGTAAAATAATAAATAATATTATTATCAACACTATGGATGAGAAGCTTTATTCATCATCTAGTCCAGTTACTTCAAAAGTTTTTTTTTTTTAAGATTTTATTTATTTGACAGAGAGAGATCACAAGTAGGCAGAGAGGCAGGCAGAGAGAGAGGAGGAAGCAGGGTCCCCGCCGAGCAGAGAGCCCAACACGGGGCTTGATACCAGGACCCTGGGATCACGACCTGAGTCACAGCAGAGGCCTTAACCCTCTGAGCCACCCAGGTGCCCACTTCAAAAGTTTTTAAAGGAAAGCTGATTTCTGTTTCTGTTTTTGCTTTTTAAATGAAACACCATGCCAAAACTAAATAGAAATTGAAAACACAGCTGCTTTGATTAAAGTGAGGTGAGACCCTTTAAGTTCTGTCCACTTGTTTCCTCTTCCCCTCCTCTGTAGGAATTGAGGACTCTTTGGAATTTAGTTTGAAATACTCTTCTAGTATAACCCATCACCATACAGATAAAATTATAGATCATGCTAGTTTTATCTTACTAAGTCAGATGCCCTTCTAAAGTAGCAAGAAAAGGTCTGGTTGGACAGGAACAGGACTAAGAAGTAACCCACTCTACAAGCATGTGGTACTTGCACACATACACACATGTGATACAGACACACCTGCAAAGAGATATTCAGAGCATGTTATTATATTACAAAGTAATAAATAAATACGTCACCGTCACCTGGGAAGGTGGGGTCAACCTTGACCCTTATGGAAAATTCCCTGTACTCTTTAATATTTTTACTGATTTCTGAGCATATGTTTTCATAGTTGTCTCTGTTTTAAGCTCTTCCTTCAAAGGGATTCGCTAGATTTATGAGCTGTTGTAGTGTCTAGTTGATACCTTCCCTCCTTCCCACCATGTCACAACAGACATGAGACTCAGCCCTAAGACGTAACAAATAATCCAGTTCATTTTAAGGGTCTTTATCTTATTGTAGTAATATAAGTCCTGAAATGATCGGCTTAATTTTATCCTGTCAAATATATCATTTTTATAGTTTGAGCTTTATGATATAAATTTTTAATATTTCTTCCTGAGCATGTAAACACTTCTGTGATCAGTAGAAGAAAGAGTGGCTTTGACAGGGTGTATAAAAAGATTAGTGCACAGACATAATTTTGAAATTACAAGTGACTGCTTCTAGTTCTAGAAAACTTACAATGATTTATCAAGACAAATTCTGTCCTATCGACTCTAATGAGAGAGAGCTGATTAAAACTGTTGTGGAATCGAAGTGGAAAGCAGAGAAGTAAAAGAGGGGACTGTGAGACAGCCTCACCACAAACCGGTGGAATGGTGAAGACCGGGACCTGGGAAGCATGGGCAGGTGCGTGCGTCCTGGAGTCAAAGGAGAGAGGTTGGAGATGCCACCCTTGTGGGCTGACAAGTGATGTGTGAGAATGTGGTGGGAGAGGCAGACCGGAGGGCGGTGATATCAAAGGGGAAGTCATAAGGAAATGGAAAGATTTTTATCTTTGACTTTTGTTCTGTTTTGGGGATGGCTACATGCCTTTTATTTTCAGACTTGCTGAAATTAGAAATGTGTATTAGTTTTCTATTGCTGGTGTAATGAATTAACACTTGAAACAACACAATTTCATTCTTTATCATGCTGTAGGTCAGAAGTCTGACATGGATCTCACTAGGCTAAAATCAAGGTGTCAGCAGGCCTGTATCCCTTGAGTTCTAGGAAAGAATCCACTTCTTTGCCTTTTCCAGCTTCTAGAGGCTGCGCGCCTTCATCGGGCATGACTCTCCTCCGTCTTCAAGACCAGCCACATTATACCTCTTTGAACATTCTTCCATAGTCACATCATCTCCTTCTGTGGAAAGTTTCTTTACTTCTAAAAACTCATATGATTAAACTGGGTTCACCTGGATATTTCACTGTAACCTCTCCAAGTCCTTGATTAAATCACATCTGAAAAATCCCTTTTGCCACGTAAGGTAACATTCTCAGGTCATTATTCTGGCTCACTCTGCTCAAGCCGCTGCCTTCGGCTCAGGTCATGATCTCAGGGTCCTGGGATCGGGTCCCGCATCGAGCTCTCTGCTCAGCAGGGAGCCTGCTTCCCTCTCTCTCTCTCTCTGCCTGCCTCTCTGTCTACTTGTGATTTCTCTCTGTCAAATAAATAAATCTTTAAAAAAAATTTTTTTTTCTTAAATTTAAGGAAGGATAATTCCTTCTCTAGTCTACTCTAGATCTTTTTTTTTTTTTTAAAGATTATTTATTTATTTGACAGACAGAGATCACAAGCAGGCAGAGAGGCAGGCAGAGAGAGGGGAAGGGAAGCAGGCTCTCTGGTGAGCAGAGAGCCCGACATGGGGCTCGATCCCAGGACCCTGGGATCAGGATCTGAGCCTAAGGCAGAGGCCTTAACCCACTGAGCCACCCAGGCGCCCCTCTACTCTAGATCTTTTAATCTGAATAAAACAAGGACACTAATACAAGCCAAAGGGATTCTATTCTCTATTTCTTGTGAAATTCACTGCCACGCAAGGCTCAGATATAATCTGTGTTTCTTCTTCCTTGTCTAAACATGAGAGTCACAATATCTGAATGGTGCAGGGTCTCAAGGCTTAGCTGAGTTTTGAGTTTCTTGGTGTCTGAAAGCTGGGTTACAAAGCAGAAGTAGTTGTGACTGGTACGTAGGCTTCTGTCTGCATAACCGCAGTATTCTAAAAAGAGAAAGCCTATTTGAACACTCTCATTTTTTTCCTCAGGGAGAACATAGTTGCCTGCCGTGCTAGCCAAAGTCTTACCTCATTTTTGACTGTGATGGCTACATTTAAAAATTTTTCTTAAATTTGGGGCGCCTGGGTGGCTCAGTGGATTAAGCCGCTGCCTTCGGCTCAGGTCATGATCTCAGGGTCCTGGGATCGGGTCCCGCATCGAGCTCTCTGCTCAGCAGGGAGCCTGCTTCCCTCTCTCTCTCTCTCTGGCTGCCTCTCTGTCTACTTGTGATTTCTCTCTGTCAAATAAATAAATCTTTAAAAAAAATTTTTTTTTTCTTAAATTTAACACTAAGCAAGCATAATTGATAGAGAAAAAGGACCTCAAGTGATAAAACCGTAAGCATTACATATTGTAAGACCTAAAATTTTAAGTGCTGCTTTGACATCTTTGAGCCTCCTAGGACACCGGAGGCCACACCATGAGTTTTCCTGCTCTTGCCAGATATGCCCCCAAACTAGTGAGAAGGCTCCCAACAGGGCTCATTCCCATATCAGCCAGACCTGCTGCAGCCTACCTAATCCTCAACCTAATGGGCTTTACCTTCCGGCCAGTCCATACAATTATTCAAATTTCCTTTCCCACAGGAACCAAGGGTCACGCCATTCTCTCATTATTCCAAAGCCTGCCTCCCACAGCCCCTGCTGGCTCACTCTGCTCCCGAGTGCCACCCCATGTGGCCCAATGTGGTATACGCACTCCCTTGGGCTGTGAGCCTCTGTGACTAATGCACTGCTGCCAATCCCATCTGTGCGGTGTCAGGTCGTGTGTTCTGCCATCTTGTTTATTGAGGGGGGAAACTCCTCCTTCACCAATGGTAGAATAGGAAGTGATCAGAACCTATTTGCTTTCCTTATTGCAGAGTATTTGGTCTTTGGACTGAGAAAGATATGTGAATGCTCTGGGTCCCGTAACAAGAGCCTCAGGCCCAGTCTTCCTCATGGGAAAAGGAACAAAGTCCATGTATGATGCTGTTATGTATTCCTGGGATTTTTCTAGGGGCTTCCAGTAACATTGCAGAAATGTGGCAGGGGACAAAACGCAAGAAAATTGGTTTCACATGCAGCTCACTAGCTTCTTTGGGTGTGTCATAACCTTTCAAACACCAAATTAATAGACACTGGAATGCGTTGAGGAGGAAGAGGTTATTGGCAAGAGAAGGCCGCATTCCATCTTATTTCCTCATCAAAGCTTTTTGTCTTGACTTTTGTAGAAAAGCAAAATATGTAGTAGTATGATCTAAACTGAGATTGATATCCAGAATATAAAAGGAACTCCTAATAATCAACAAGACAGAAAATTTAATAGAAAAAAATATATAAAGATGAGGCTAGGTAAGTGACAGAAAGGAAAATCCTGGTCGTTAATAAATATTTAAAGAGAAAGTAATTCTCACCAATAATCAAGGGAATACAAGTTAAAATAAAAATACTACTTTACACTGATCATTTGGCAAAAATTAGAAAGTCAGATAATATCAAGGGATGATGAAAATGTGGGAAACTTCAGGAACTATTATAAACTGGTGTATCTAACTCCAGAGCACAGTCTTACAGGAATAGTGAAATTAAGCCAATAGCCTGCGACTAGCACATTTGCTTCCAGGAATATGTCCCAGAGAAGTCCTCAAGGAGATTATGAGGGTGTTCGCCCAGGTCTTATGTATGGTAGCAAATAATTGGAAGCAAACTAAATGGCCATGGATTTCCAAGGCAACAGTAAAATGTGACAAGATCAGATTCTCGGCATCATTCAAAAACAGTAATTTAGATCTACATTTAGCAACATTGATAGATCTCAAAAACTTATTATTGAATAAAAAAATAACTCAATAAACAGGATGACACTTATGTAAAATCACTTTCATTTAAATTAAAACCTAAACACAAAACATGCCATAAGCTTTAAAAATACACCTATCTTTAAGTAAGTGTGAGAAAAATGGATTAGAAAGTGTTTGGCTATGGAATAGGAGGGGGAATGGGGTTGTAGATGGGGGACGGAGAAGCAAAAGTAATAGAGTAAGATACCACCAAAGAAGGGGACTAATTCTAACTGGTAATGATAGTATACCACACACGGGAGCTCTGATTGACTTGGTTCCGTACTCCTGATTCCAAAGAAATAGATGAGAGGAAGAAAGAGAAGGAGGAAGAGAGGGAGGAAGGCAGGAGCGGGTAGAATGTGTCTGTAGGTGCAGATTACAAGGCCTTGACTTTTGGGGAGTGCATTTCCAACCACTGAGCCCATTCTCTTGTAGGCACTTTGGACTCCAAGTGAGGACAAACAGATAAGAAGGCATCCTGCTGTACGAGACAGGAATTTGGAGTGCGAGACAAGAGATGTGCACCTTTCTTTCATATTTATCACAGCTGGTTGAATAATCTTCGGTAGGTCACAGATATCTCTGTTAAATGGACCTGCTCTGTGTCCTGCAGGATCCTTGTGATGATGAACTTAGGGGAACACGTGGCAGAAAGTATCAGCTTTGCATAAATATCAGATGACGAATCTGTTGCAAGACTTGGGGTAGACAAATGATTCTAGTCAAGAGAAGGAGAGTTGAACTGAGTTTCCCAGGCCCTGAACTTGCCCGGGTCCTTGCCTCCTGGAAAAGGAAAAGGACAAAAGCCAAATCGAAGGGAGATTCTTTCTTTTAAGAAAAAAATTGCAGGGGCACCTGGGTGGCTCAGTCAGTTAAGCAGCTGACTCAGTTTCAGCTCAGGTCATGGTCTCAGGGTTCTGGGATTGAGACCCACATGGGGCTCTATGCTCAGTGAGAAGTCTGCTTCAGGATTCTCTCTCTGCCCCTCCCCCTGCTTGTGCGCTCTCTCTCTCTCTCTAAAATGAATAAATCTTTTTTATTATTTTTTAAAAATTTTCAGCATAACAGTATTCATTATTTTTGCACTACACCCAGTGCTCCATGCAATCCGCGCTCTCTATAATACCCACCACCTGGTACCCCAAGCTCCCACCCCCTGTCCCTTCAAAACCCTCAGATTGTTTTTCAGAGTCCATAGTCTCTCATGGTTCACCTCCCCTTCCAATTTCCCCCAACTCCCTTCTCCTCTCTAACTCCCCATGTCCTCCATGCTATTTGTTATGCTCCACAAATAAGTGAAACCATATGATAATTCACTCTCTCTGCTTGACTTATTTCACTCAGCATAATCTCCCCCAGTCCTGTCCATGTTGCTACAAAAGTTGGGTATTCATCCTTTCTGATGGAGGCATAATACTCCATAGTGTATATGGACCACATCTTCCTTATCCATTCGTCCGCTGAAGGGCATCTTGGTTCTTTCCACAGTTTGGCGACTGTGGCCATTGCTGCTATAAACATTGGGGTACAGATGGCCCTTCTTTTCACTACATCTGTATCTTTGGGGTCAATACCCAGGAGTGCAATTGCAGGGTCATAGGGAAGTTTTATTTTTAATTTCTTGAGGAATCTCCACATTGTTCTCCAAAGAGGCTGCACCAACTTGCATTCCCACCAACAGTGGAAGAGGGTTCCCCTTTCTCCACATCCTCTCCCACACATGTTGTTTCTTGTCTTTCTAATTTTGGCCATTCTAACTGGTGTAAGGTGGTATCTCAATGTAGTTTTAATTTGAATCTCCCTGATGGCTAGTGATGATGAACATTTTTTCATGTGTCTGATAGCCATTTGTTTGTCTTTATTGGAGAAGTGTCCGTTCATATCTTCTGCCCATTTTTTGATATGATTGTCTGTTTTGTGTGTGTTGAGTTTGAGGAGTTCATTATAGACCCTGGATATCAACCTTTTGTCTGTACTGTCATTTGCAATTATCTTCTCCCATTCCGTGGGTTGCCTCTTTGTTTTCTTGACTGTTTCCTTTGCTGTGCAGAAGCTTTTGATGTTGATGAAGTCCCAAAAGTTCATTTTCACTTTTGTTTCCTTTGCCTTTGGAGACATATCTTGAAAGAAATATATATATATTTTAAATTACAGTATATTGTTTATTTGTTCTATTTTATTATTGTTGTTAATTTGTTACTGTGCCCAATTTATAGATTAAACTTTACTGTAGGTATGTTTGTATAAGAGAATCATAGT
The DNA here is from genome assembly GCF_964662115.1 of Mustela nivalis. Classification (NCBI taxonomy): domain Eukaryota; kingdom Metazoa; phylum Chordata; class Mammalia; order Carnivora; family Mustelidae; genus Mustela; species Mustela nivalis. Next base: position 4,808,591 of record NC_139035.1, on the reverse strand, counting down.
AATACAGGTTTTGGTACTATCTGCAATTTCAAGCATTCACTGGGGATCTTGGGACAGATTTCCTGTGGCATAAGGGGAAGTACTGTAGTTCTGTGCTGTTAGGATCTCCCCCCAAACCTCTGAATATTCTTCTTTCAGTTCTTCCTTTACTGATTCTCCTAGCTTGACCTTGGTCACATTATTATACTTAGAAATGTCCCTGGATCTGGTTGTCCCCAGACATTTCCTTGCTGGTATATAGGGTTGGACTCCTGTCTTACAGTATCATATCTTACATTTGAGAAGATGTTACATATTTACTTTCAGTGATAAGACAAACTTTTAATTTTCTAATCTCTCAGAAGTTACAAAAATTATTCAAAATCCACAGAAGTAAAGAAGATGCTTTTTGGTGCAAGAACTATGAGTCCTTTTCTACTGGATGCTGAGAATGATTCTCCGAAATCCTTAGGACCTCAGGAAAGCTCCTCTGCACTAAACCTGTGGACAGTGCAAGTGCCAAGAAACATTAAGGGCTATTCTCTTCACTACTCCCATGGCTTATTTCCTCCCTACCTTCCCTGCCTCCTTTCCTTTGAAGTTAATGCTCTTAATTTTGGGTGTCAAGAGCTAGATTTTTGGGTCGGTAGTTCTCTGTTTGGCCTTGCATGCGGGCAGGTTTGGCTCCTGAGAAAATCTGAACATACTGGGTTCCGGAATGGCTCACTGATGAAGGAAGGAAGGGGAAACCCCATTTCTTGAGCGCCGAGAACCGATATTGGAGGAATCACTTAATTATTCCATAGTCCAGTGAAGTAGTGATCGTTGTTTTCATTGGAGAGAAAAATGATAGGTTAAGAGAGACCTAAAATGTTTTCAGTGGACAAAAGTATCACATACAAAGTGACAGAATTGGATTTTGAATCTGATGACAAAGCTCATTATTCTGTTTCTATACTATTCCTGTGAGGTCTTGTAGGTCACCTAGCACCACTCTCTTCCCCTAACACATGCCCTGCATTTTCAGATGAGAAAACTGAAGTCCTCAGAGATCCCCTGTTGTCCTAGGTCATATGGTAGCTAAAAGTAAAACTGGGTTTGGAACTTGGGTGCTCTGGGCCACTGTTTGCCACTTTATGCTTCCACAGTTACAAAATTAGATTATATATAATGTAGTTATGGTCATAAAAATCATGTGATACTCTCTTTGCTTGAAGATATTGCTTAATGTTTTTCTTTCCCGCTTTTCTGCCCATTTCACCACCACAGCCTGCCGCATGTCCTCTTTTTGGACATATCTGCTGCCGCACAGACAGAGCGTCAGGAGGTCCACGTGGCTGGGAATTTCTAGGCATTCAGCCTAGGAGTATGAAGAAAGCAATGACCGGAAGCTGGATTTGAGGCACCATAAGGAAGGCGTTTCTTACAAGGTAACCCACGGAGGGAACGTTCTCTGGGCAGGGGACGTGCCCTGTTGACGCAGAGACCGGAGCACTTGGTGGGAACCCAAAGCGACTCCAACACGTACAGAAACTGGGCAGTAGATGGTCAGCCAGAGGCTGACTGTATCTGGCTGGTAATTTGTTTCTACTTTGAACTTAAATTAGGTAGGAAAGGAATACTCTTCAGCAGAAGAAGAATTGAGTGTATCAACAATGCCCACAAGTCTGAAGGAGCCACTTTGCATTTTACATAAATCTTCTTTCCTTCAAAGGGGCTTCAAAGTACCGGCAGACAATGGACGCGTGCTCTGTGCCTCCTGCTCCGAGGACGGAGACACCACTACATTAGGGGAGGCCTGACCTTAGCCTTCTTTCTCTCGCTTTTCCCCCCCGTCCCAGCTCTTATTTCAGGATCATATGAGATTTACGCAAGATCCTGCTCGCCTCCCTAATCAGGGAAGACAGATGAGATTCAGGTTCCTGGGGAGTGGAAGCTGCTGTTGAGCAGAAGGGAATGGGAGAGTGATCTGGGGCAGAGAACGCGGGGGCGGGTGTGAGACAAACTGTGCATTCTCGGGAAGGACAGATAATACTAGAAAGCAAGGTAAACTGGATGGAAGTTTGTAGAAGAAGAATCAACACAGAAAGCTTTGTGGCCAGGCTTGGGGGAGGGACACGGGGTAGGCACGTGGTACACATTCAAGAAAGGGAGGGATGAAGGGAGCAAAATGATCAGCGCTCTTCCTCTGCACCTGGGAGCTGCTGGGTCTGCATGTGGCCGAGGTCGGTCTGTAACACGCATCAGATTTCGCAGATTGCTTCTGAAATTACTGAACGATGTTAAGCATCTGAATGGGGCTTTGTGGTGGGTGGTGGTACTGTTGATGGGCGTGGGCGAGTTCCAAGGATGTGTATCATAGGAAAAAGTTCTTTCTAAATCCGGAAGGATGTGATTCTCTGACTCTAAAAGTTAAAAAACAACGCAAGACAAATAGCATGGAGGACAAAGGGAGATGGAGAGGAGAAGGGAGTTGGGGGAAATTGGAAGGGGAGGTGAACCATGAGAGACTATGGACTCTGAAAAACAATCTGAGGGGTTTGAAGAGGCGGGGGGTGGGAGGTCGGGGTACCAGGTGGTGGGTATTATAGAGGGCGCGGATTGCATGGAGCACTGGGTGTGGTGCAAAAACAATGAATTCTGTTACGCTGAAAAGAAAAAAAAAACAACAACGCAAGAATACTGAAGCCCTCTAGTAACCCTGTTCTGGCCTAAGGGACAAATAATATTTCATCCCTACTTTTGTAATCATTCTGTGTTCTTTTCAGTGATAAGGTTCCTGGAAAAGATGGCTTTTGCAGATCAGTTTTGAGTCTCAAACTCACAAGCACTAGAGCAAATTCTCACTCCCCCATGCCTCATATAAATCATACTAAGAAATTCCTCTACAAAAGGTCCTTCTATAGGTTTTCTCTATAGCCCATTCTGGAAGAGTTTTCTTCACTTCTAATCAGAAACCATTGAAGCCACTTTTCCTCGTTTGCTGTTTTCAGTAAAGATGGAGTACAGTGTTTTTTCCCCCAGATATTTCGAGATTTTAATCTTCACAACCTGTTCCGCAGAAATAAATTAAGCGCACCTCTGTTTTCTGAGCATGATAGAAAACACAAACTGTGCATTTCAGATAGACATGATTTTAAACCTAGTTCCACTACTTAATGGCCATGTTTCTGCCTCCAAAATGCTATGCTTTTGCTGTGCTATGCTCCAAAATGCTGTTATCTTTATAACATTGCCTGGATCTCTCCTTTATATCAGGTAGGTGCTCTGTTCACCCCCATAGTTTCCTACCCTGCTTAGTTTTCTTCGTAGTTTTTCTAATACTCAACATCTTGCCTGTTTGATTTTTTTTTTGAGTCCTCCTTTATTGTCTGTCCCTCCATTAGAATAATACTTGTCATAGAGCACACACAAAACAAATATTTGTTAAATGGATGACTGAGTTGGATTAGTGAACTGGGGAAATTTAGTAACTTTCTTGGAGCCTCGGTCTCTCTTTTCCTGTTAAACAAGGGCTATGAAGTCCCACTCAAGGGACTGCACTGAAGATTAGATAATATGATGCAACACACTAGCCCAGTGTCACATCAAGTGTATTCAGGACTTCTTATTTTTTCTTTCCCTGGTGACAAGTGATTCCCCTGTAGTGTTTGCCTAACGGAGACCTAAGGAGAGATACCTTAGAGATACCGCTGAGAGATAATTACGTTGGTATCTGATGATCAAAGGACAAAACAAAAAACGAAAAAACAAAACTCAAACAAAAAATCTCAGTGCTTTCAATGGGTTATCTGACAACGGGAAGGAACATGAAAACTGCAGAACATTCTGTAAGACGGGGTTGCTGGGAAAGGAGCTTGAGGTCTTCAGTTTTCTGATTTCCTTCTGTTACGGCGAAGACCGTATTGGCCCAGGGAAGGGAGGTCACTTGCCAGGTCACTAGTAGCAGAGCTGGGTTTGGAACCTGGACGCTTTGTGCTTCTGCCTCCTACACTTCACTTGCCTCTAACCCCGAATTGCTTCAAGCTAGTTTCAGAGTTTAGAGACTCTGCAGATGGAAAATGTTAATCATTTTGGTTTCAGATTCTTGGCTGATTCCCGCTTTCTAACTCTTTAGTTATAAACATGTCTTAATCTTCATCATAATAAGCACCTTAATAACAATAAAGATTAGGAGGCTACTTTTTTCTCTTACTAAATGTGGTGACCTCTTCAAAACTTTGTTTGCAGCCCTAAAATTACATTGTAGGAAAGAGTTGGAAGAAGTGATATAGGAATAAGGGGAACGCAGGTGAGATGAGAAGAACAGAACATAATGCTGGAAATACTTTAAGATCAAACCTAGTATCAAATCAGAGACTGATGGTCTGAAATCAGTACATGGTGTGAGATGATGTGATAAAACTGTGAGTGTGATCTGAATCTGTCATAGAAAATAAGCTCAATAATAAAAAAAAGTATGATCGAAAAATCTCACTTTCATTTTTTTAGACATGGGCTATCTTCTATGACTTTTGATTTGTCTACCATGAAATCTTGACAACTTTAACATAATTAGACACGCTTTATGCTAAATCAGCTTTACAGAAACATTGAGAATGAAGTGTGTTTTAGACAATCACAGTTTCCATATAGCTTATTTTGGGTAGAATCAGAATAGATACCTTTTCAAAACGTAGTTCCTAAAAAATGTGCTAAATTTGTTTCTCGTGGGCTCCGAATAACTTTGTTGGTTCAGGCTACACTTTGTTGGGACTTAGTCATTAGTGCTTTCCCCTCACATGCCCCAGGCCCTTAGTCCGCCCTTCTCTCTCACATCTTCCTCCCCCTCCTTCATTCTCTTTCTTCTCCTCCCCCATGACACTCCTCCTTCCCATTCCCATAATTTTCATACCACCCCGCTCTGTCCATCTTTCTCTCCTCTTATTGGCCCAAGCTAGTTTGAAGAAATTATAAACAAAGATCTTCATGTCTTGAAAAACTGCATAGATGAGACTTTTAATTTGAAATCTGTGTAATTTTTATCAGATCATGATCTTGGATGCAGATTGTAGTGGATTGCATTGATGGCTCCAGTTCTTCCCTGTAACCACATTCTTTGCCACGTGACTGTGAAGTTCTACCCTCGGAAAAGGTGGCGGTGTATTTCCCCACTCTTCACCTTGTTTTGGCTACATGTCTTGCTTTGGCCAACAGAAGGAAGTTGAAGGTCTACCATTTCCAAGCCTGGGGCCAAAGAAGCCTTGTATTATTCTGTTCTGCCTCCTTGTACCTCTGTCATTGCCATGAGAAGAAAATGCCAGGACTCCTCCTTGGGTCTCAGAAAGAGAACGAGAGGCACCTGGCACAGAACTCCCTACCCAAGTCAACTCTTTGTCAGCTGACCCCCAGCGAACACACAAGTTCATGAGCTCAATAAACGCTATTGTTATGTACCACTGATATTTGGTGGCTGTTTGTTACACAAAGTTATTGTAGCAATAGGAAATTGATATACTGTTCACATCAATGTCTTCCATTTTGAACATGTGCAGACTGAGGCCCAGAGAAGTATACAGTTATAAACTAGTTAAGGACAGATCTGGAGCTAAGACCCAGAATTTCACATAGCTGGACCTATACTTGTCCAGTGAACCACGTCTTGTGTGAAATGCATTTGCATATGCCTGAAACTCTTAATGCCCTTCTGCTGAACTTCTATTAATACCTCCTTATTATTTATTCCTATAAATAATTTGACTCTATCACTTCAGCAATCAATTGGGCTAACTTAATTATTCAATTTACAATAAAAGGCAGGAAACAGAAGACAGTATTGTTAAGGCTTATCCGTCTTAATGTGGTGCATATGTGTATGTGTAGACGTGTGTGTTTGTGGTGGAGAGCTATGAAAACTTGTCATCATAGCTACCACTGGCGGAGCAATTACTGTAATTAAACCATACTTCATGTATTGTGCTCATACTTAAAAAAAAAATTTCAAGTATAATTAACATAACGTGTTACATCAGTTTCTGGTATACAATATAATGATTCAACCATTTTAGACATTACTCAGTGCTCATCACGATAGGTATACCTTTTAAAATTTAAATTTAAAATTTAATTTTAATTAAAAATTTTTAATTTTTAAAATTAACAATTTTTTTAAATTTTTTAAATTTAAATTCAATTAGTCAACAAGCTTGAATTTATTGGCAAAGAAAATACTGCCACATGTTTTTCTTGAAGTACCAGGCTCATTTCTTTTGTTTAAAAGAAAATGTCTGCCAGAAAAAGTTTGCTGATAGCTGCTCTTAACAACAGTTTTCACGTGTCATCTGTGGATCATGAGGTGCCTTAAGAGGTCTGTGAGGTCAAAACTGTTTCCTAACTGCACTGTCACATACTGGACTTTTTCACTTTCACACAGTGCCTGGCACTGGCACTGAGGGTGGATAAAACTGTCATCATTTTGGTGTCATTTAAGGCAATGGTGACACTCTGCAATGGTCACCACATTCTCTAAAAGTCAATCACAGCAAACAGAAGCAGCCATTTCACATAAGAATGCCCAGCAAAAATTAATTTTATCAAATTTTGACTTTCAGTATCCATCTTTTTAATATTCTGAGTGCAGACACAGGCTGTGCTGCGCACTGAAATACGGTTTCTAGAGGGAAAGTCCCTCTGTGACTGAGTGAAGAGTTCAGTAGCTGTTTTTTTTCCTTGAAACAGGGAAGATTTTTTTTTTTTTTTAGATTTTATTTATTATCTGGCAGAGAGAGAGAACACAAGGAGGGCAAGTGGGAGAGGAAGAAGCAGGCCTCTTGCCTAGCAGGGAGCCAGATGTGGGACTTGATCCCAGAATCCTGGGATCACAACCCAGCCAAAGGCAGACACCTAAAGACTAAGCCACCCGGGCACCCCTTGGAACACAATTTTTGCTTTGGGAGAAAAGGACTAAGAAACAGTCTTTTTGATTTTTTTAGACTTGAGTATTTGGCAGATACTTTCTTTTAAACAAAAGAAGTGAGCCTGTTGCGCACCGGGGTGGCTCAGTGGGTTAAGCCTCTACTTTCGGCTCCGGTCATGGTCTCAGGGGCCTCGGATCGAGCCCCGCATCGGGCTCTCTGCTCAGCAGGGAATCTGCCTCCTCCTCTCTCTCTGCCTACTTGTGATCTCTGCCTGTCAAATAAATAAATAAAATCTTTTAAAAAAATGAGTCTGTTAACTTCAAGAAAAACATCTGGCAGTATATTTTGTCAATGATAAAATTCAAGCTCTCAAATGAAAGTCCATTTTGGAAAACTTGCATACCACCTTGAGAGTGATTGCTTACTAGTATAGTGCTTAATGACTTTTCTGGTGACCATAGCAGTGATATGAATGGATGAAATTTTTTTTCCTGGCTTTTGAATAATGTAATGGGTCAGTGTTAGGAAGATTTGTATAAATTCAGTGAGCCAGTACTTAAATGATCAATGAATCACGTTACAAATTCATAGATGGTAAAGGATCCTTTCAAGATGCAAGATATTCCAATGGATCTTAAAGGAACAGTATAAATTTATGGATATAATTTTTTATTTACAGGGCAACTAATTTTTAATAAACTACCACTTGTTGAGTTCTGGTATATAATCAAATGATGATATCCGCAATTTTCTGAAAAGAATATTAAAACGCTGTTCTCTTTCAACTACATGTATAGTTGATTAGATTTTCTTTGTATACATCAACCAAAACTGCATGTCACAACAGACTGAATGTAGCAGATGTGTGAATCCAGTTGTCTTCCATTAAGCCAGATATTTTAAAAAAATAGATAAAAACATAAATTGTTCTCATTAATTTTTTGAATATATAGGTTTTTTCTATAAAAATTTGATGTTAATATGCCATAGGGTTAATTTTTAAATGAATAAATTATTCAAAATATTCTGTTTTAATTTTTGGTATAGTAAATATTGATAGGATAGATATAGTACATATAAATAAAAGCTCTTAAGGGTCCTTAATGATTTTTAAGAACATAAAGAGTTCCTGAGTTAAAAAAAAATTAGAACTGCTGGTCTGTATATACTCTATGATATGGGTTAATTACTATCCCAAGTTTATGGATGATAAAACTAAGGCTAAGAGACATTCAGTAACTTGCTCAAATTCAGATAGCTTGTGGTACAGCTAAGATTCAAACTGCAGCGGATAGATTCTGGAACTTACACTTGTCACCACTAAAAATGCCTTTAAGCATTTCTGGATTTAGAAAGCTGAGAAGAATCTGGACAGTCTCTCTACCGTCCCTTCCCCACTTAGAACAGACCTCTTCTGGGATGCCTGGGGGGCTCTGTTGGTTGGTTTTGGCTCGGGTCATGATCTCGGGGCCGTGAGGTGGAGCCCCAGGAGGGCTCTGCACCCCGCAGGGGTCTGCTTGAGATTCTCCACCCCTCTCTCCCCCTACTTGCTCTCCATCTCTCAAATAAATAAATAAATAAAATCTTAAAGAAAAGGAACAGACATTTTCTATGCTCACTTTTTTTTTTTTTTTAAAGATTTTATTCATTTATTTGACAGAGAGCTCACAAGCAGGCAGAGAGGCAGGCGGAAAAAGGTGGGGAGGGAAGCAGGCTCCCTGCTGGGCAGAGAGCCCGATGCCGGGCTCGATCCCAGGACCTGAGCCGAAGGCAGAGGCTTAACCCACTGAGCCACCAGGTGCCCCATTTATGCTCACTTTTTATTCAATCCCCCTTACCTCCTTCTAAGTTCTAAAGACACGACGAGCAGTCTGTATGCAAAGCTGCACTTAGTAAATTAGGTGGAACACAGGACATAGAGCAGGTGGAGAGAGGGTGACCGCAGACCTACCTAGCAAAGCTTTTCACTTTCTGCTCATGAGGAGGAGGAGGAGAGAGGATGTAAAGCCACGCAGCGGTCTGGAGAAGGCTGGCGCAGTCGGCCGGGGCAGGTGGCGGAAGATCAGACTCAAATCTGGGTTTTGCCCTGTTCCACGGTCTTGTTTCAGGAGTATCCCAGAGAAGGCACGTCCACCTCCTGGTCCACGCACACACCGAGAATCACTTAGAACCCTCTTTCTCTTTGAACTGAGTGACAGCCTCAAGGTCTGGCCTTCTCAAGGGCAGGTCCCCTACAGTCACTCCACATAAAGGATATGGCATACACGATGAACCTTATTACTATCCTGGCATTATATCGAGCCTGTGACACCATCTGTGCAGCAGGCGTGAGTCTCCTGAACACAGAGCCCGTTGGGAGGCTGTGTTGCTTCATTCCCAGGACTAGAAGAGCAAGTTCTGGCATTTCTGCAGAATTTTCACTGGCTGCATTCATTAGGGAAGATCTGGATATTCTTCCTCCTATGCCTGTGACCTAGACCCCTCCTTTGTGACCCAGGCCCTACAGACAAAGATATAATTTAGCAGCATGGGCTCTGGAGTCAGATGATCTGGGTGTGACTCTCTAGTGGTACTGTAATACCATTAATATTATTATTATATTAATATCATGTATATTAAGAGAACTTAATATAAATGAAACACATTTAACAGTACCCAGCTTACAGTAATGCTCAGTGAATATTAGCTATTTACTATTACTATTATTGTCATTCTGTGGCAGAGTTCCTAGTTAGGAAAGTGTAACTTGTTTAAAACAAGGAATTTCAGCTCTAGCAGCAAGGCGATTAGCTATCCTGAATTATCCTCCAGTTGAAAACAACCAAAAGAAATGGAAAGAATATAAAGGATGCTTTAAAAGTCCATCTCTGAGCCAGCGAGAACAGAAGACATCCACAGAGGCTGGAAACTCTGTGAAAGTAGGAACCTTAAGGGCAAATGCACATCAAAGCAGATTTCATTGGGGATTATCTAACAAACCTTGGTGACCTTGATGTTTTGTTCTGATGGGTGCACAGGACTTAGAAGACAAGGGAAAATGACTAAGATTGGACTAAAGTGGGGATCTCATAAGAAACTCACAAATAAAGCTGGGACACCTAAGGGCTCTGGTCTTAGTTTAAGGAGGAGCTCAATCTTCCCTTGTCTGGTCTGACCTTGGTTTGAGCAGAGCAAGAAAAGTCTCCCCTGAGAATGTATAACCACAAGCCAGTCCTCTCTGGGGCTTGAGCGTGAATGGAAAGTCTGAGCGACAGAAAGAAAAGAAACGGTGAGCGAGGATGTGATTAAAGATGTGGTTACATAAAAACAAACACTGACTGTGTAACATAATAACAGCAATGATAATACCTACCTGGTAGGACAAATCAAAACAAGACGGAACCAAGATACCAGACCGCCACAGCACTTAAATTCAGGGAATTACAGTGATGAGAATGAAAACATTCTCGGATCTGGGTAGTGCTTAAGAGACGATAAAAATATGAAACTTGGAGTTTGTTAAGGATGCATGTTAAACGATGTAGGTTAACCACTAAAGGCACAGACAACAAATTCTCCTTTTCCTGAACACCTTTTGAAAATCTCAGGTATGACGATTTGGCACTGAGGTAGCATTATCTGAGGTCTTGCCTTTAGGTCATAAAGAGAAAGGAAAGTTTTTGCAACGTAAAATATTCACAAATGAACTGGCTAACCACGAAATTAGTCCCCACATAAATATCCTTCTCCTTCTTTGCTAAGTCTATGGTTGTGAACATTTGAATGCCAAGTAAACTGATTGTTGAGTAAAACTGCAGAGCTTGCAAGAGAGTCAAGATATGAGTCTGTGAACATACAACTGAAGAGTCACACTTGGAGCTGTTGAGGAAGGAGGCTCGGGCAGGTTCCAGTCAGTGGACAGCTGAGGAAGAAGGGGTCACAAAGACGGTCGCGTGATCTGATGATTTAAAAGAGAATGATTTTGACACACGAAGGTTAAAAGAGTCCTTGAGAAAATGGATGAATCTCTCTTTAATTGTACTGATTATGGAAAACACCCAAGATAGCGATTACAGTCTAGCTCTGGAGGCTCTGGGGGGGTGAAGTTCCTTCCGTCTTAGGGCTCGGACTTCTTCTAGGGGGTGATGCTCACCTGCGGAGTTGGAGAGAAATCTGTCGCGCGCCCGACTTTCCATTGAAAGGAAGGGGAAAGAGAGGAAGTCCGGAACAGCAATTTCCTTTTAAGCAAGTGTAACAGAAGATATATGTTTATATCACTTCCTCTCACAGTCCACTGGCAAGAACTAAATTGCATGGCCACAACGGCTAGTCAGGATGAGAAACATCGTCTCTGCATGGATGACAGAGGGCGTAGCACAAGAGGAGAATAGATTTGGGGGGACCACCTGTTATCCACCTAGTGTAAAACTGACTCTGTGATCGTGTTCTGAAAAAAACATGAAGTCGTGCTGCACTGTCTGTACAGTGATGTGTGATAATTAGGTCTGGTAAATTACACCCTTCCAAATCAAAACTTCATTCATTCTTTAACTTAAAAAAAAGATCACCATATCATTATTACTCATATTTAGTCAGATAAAGTGAACTTATTTAAAAAAAAAACAAATAAGCAAGGGTTTATTAGACTAGGTGCTTGCTGACTTTTGTTTTGTCTTTTTATTTTCTAGAAAAATGACTAGAAAACTCGTATTTCTCCTCTACCTCCGTAGTTGGTGTGATTCTCCATCCACGATCTCTGTGTTGGAGAATTGAAACACAATTTCTCTGTTTCTATTTTTAACCTCTATGTATTTTGGTCTAAGCAGTTGCAATTTAATTTCACTTCACAGTTCTTTTCACTCTGGTTGCACCTCAATTCTGGCACCCAGAAGTTACTGGGGCTCTGTCCCAGCTGGGGCAGCTCTCACTCCCCGGGCCTCCTTCATGAAAAGAAGGACTTCAAGCAGATAGGGGCGCCAGGCCCTGAGAAACACATCAGCACTTTTCCTTCGCTAGTGACTTTCCGGGCACGGCTAAAGATTCTGGCTCAAGAGCAAGGTCAAGCCCGCACGCATGTCAGAGAGAAAAGTCGGTTTAAAAGATTGGCTCCAAGTGAGGAAGAAGAAAGTTAACGACTAAGTGGAAATCTGGGGGTTGTTTATGATTTTTCAGTTTCAGTGAATTTTTTCAGGTGTGTCTGTACAAGGAAGAGTGACTTCGGTTTGCCCTGGGGAACTTCTCTTTCAGCGCTGGGGCCAGGGGTCAAGATCTCTGTACACGTGAACTGCAGGCCGCAGGACCCACCTCTGTGCCCCCGGCTGTGCCCCCCGCTGCTGCGGGGCGTGGAAGGAGCGAGAGCCCCGGCTCCGAAAGGGGCTCAGAGTGTCCTGGTGAAGAAGAATGGCAGGACAGGCGGGAGGCCGAGCTCTGCTGGTGAACGGCCGCGGCGGGCGGGAAGCCCGGCCCCGGAGAGGCCGCGCTAATCCGGAGGAAGCGGGGCGGGTGCAGGGAGGACAGTGCGGTCCGCTACTCGCCGAAGGGCAGCGAGGAGCAGGGCGGCCGGGGGGCGCGCGGGCAGGAGGACAGGCGGCGGGGCCGAGGCCGGAGCGGGCAGGCGCCTCGTGGCTACTCTCTTTGCTCAGCTACTCACCGAGGAGGAGCCTCTCCTGGGCTCGGCGGAACGGTGCTCCTCTTCCTGTAGCCTCGTGGGTGAGAACACGGGCCCTGCAGCCGGCAGACCGTTTGAATTCTGCCTCAGGACGCGGGAGGGTGTGAGCTGGGGGAGCTACTCGACCTCCCCGAGGCCCGTCTCCACCTCGCCCTGCAGGGTTTGGAGAGCTGCCCTGAGCTCCCACATGTAAAGCATCCCACGGAGTTTCCAGCGGCTCCGTGTGACCAGCAGTCATCCTGATGGTCAGCCCTGGGGGGTTGGGGGAGCAGCAGGCAAAAAAGGATGAGCGGCTGCTTCCCAGTGTCCGGAATTCACAGGCCATTTGCATCACTTCCCTTCACCTCCCGGTCTGCCGGGAATGCATGAGATCAGGAACATGAAGTGATCCACAGAGGCCTGGCGTGTCCTAGTGCTTTTAAGGATGGTCGCTCCCTCCCTCACACTTACCCCCCCTTTTTTCTTTGTTCCTCAGCATACATCTTCTACTGCGCTGGTCTTGTGTCTGTGCTTGCACTAGGACAGCGGACACAGAGGAGGGGGCACCTGTGCCGGCTTGCCCGGGCAGTCCTGGTGGGGGCTGTTGAACTAACATTATCTTGAGTAGCTTTGAATATTCTTCCCTTTCACTGACAAAGCATCCCAGTTCGGCAGTGAATCACTCTGGTGCTACCTCGGGCCTTCTGGCCTCCTGTCCTGCCCGCTCGCCATACTCCCAGGCTGCTGTTTCTGAAGAGGAAATCACCTGGGGGCTTTGGGCCGGGGCACATCCCTCCCGAGCGGGTGCAGACCGGGCAGGGCTCTCCCCAGGCAACCCCCTTGTGCGTAACTCCTTCACCGTCTGGGGGTCCCCAAGATTGCCTGGCCCGGCTCTCTGGGTTCTACCACATCCTATTCTTTGCCTGCAGCTCTTGGTGAGATAAGACCCAGACAGACAATAAGAGTTTCCCACCCTCCCCTTTCCTGTTGGTTTCCAGCCAACGCAGACTTTCTGGTCATCGGACAGTTTATGATATGTTTGGGAAAAGGAAGAAGGGGGAGCAAAATTACATACAGGAGAAAACCTCAGCTCCGCACTGGGACATTAGAAATGCCCCTGACCTCCGCAGGAATATGAAAGTCGGCCTTTCTGGGCCCTCCTTACTCATCCCTTCCAGCGAACTTCTGAAATCCACTTCGCTCTCGCCTTCCGTCTTGACTTTTTTTATTCGTGGGACTTTATGCAATAGTCCCCCATTATTTTCTTCAGCAACTTATTTTTGGAACTTATTGGGTAAATATTCTTTTCTAGAACGGGGGTAAGCAAAGACATGGACTGAAAAGGGACGAATTCTTGGCAGTTTTTTGGGTTTGTTTTTGTTTTCCTGAAAAGACGCCTTCCCTAAGACATTCTGGTCTAATCAAATAAAACTCCAGATAGAGACAGAATAACTACAAATGCTTCCTGAAGGCTGTGTGCTGGGGGTCTGGGAACATTATCTCACTGGCATCTCACAGCGACCCCGTTATTAGACTTTTTCTCACCTTCATTATACAGCCATTATATTCTTTCTCATATTTATTACTGAGAAAACCAAGGTTGAATGAAGTTAAGTTGTCCAATTACTTCAGTTATTCTTCCATTATTACTGAAAAGGGTGGGGCAAGCTGGACTTCAGCCTCAGGCAGCCGGTCCCTAAAGCACCTGGTCGCAGTCCCTGAGGTCGACGGTCTCCCCAGACTGCAGGAACCAGACACTCCATCCCGGACTGGTAGCTAGGATCCAGCCTAGAGACAGCCTGCCCGGCATGGGGCTGAGTCTGGGGCGGAGGGAGCCCTACACTTCTGGGAAAAGGCTCGACACTCTGACCCCTCTACTTTGCCTCTCTGTGGGGTTGCTTTGCCTTGCTTTCTCTAACAGCTTTTTACACCAGTCCTAGCGATCATATCCTCATCTTTCCTTTTACAGTTATTGAAAAGGCATCATTTGGGGACACGTTGGAAGGGTCACCTCCCCGCCCCCTTCCCCACTTCAGTTGGCACTGATTTCTCCATGTCCCATTTTCTTACCAGAGAGAGTGCCACGAGGGGGGAGGGGCGTGCTGAGGTGAGGGTGCCCAGCGGGCCGGCGGAGGAGGCGGCACCTGGGTACACTCAGGGAAGGAATTTTCCAGGCATTTAAGCTAAACCTCTCAATTTTGCTAACTTTGGATCAGTTCTTCCTGTGAGGTCAGCGTGGGGGAAACGTTCTTGATCACTCTTCACCTTTGGCTTTCTGGGATCGAGATCTTTACTGTCTGATTGTATCCTGTGTGGTTATTATTATCTTTTTTTTCTTTCACTGACACAACTAACTTTCCCTGATTAAGGCTGGGACTTTTTCTCTTTGGTCATTTCAGACCCTTTCAGTGGAGTTTTTGTGCCTGGTCTTCTGCCTCTGATGTTTCCTTTACTCAGTCGGGCTTTATTTCATGTCTCACTGGCTTCTCCCCTGCCCTCACTTTCAGAAGTCAGAGAGTATCCAGCATAGGCAACTGGGCTCTCATTCTGGAACACAGCCTTAACGATGAAAGAAGCAAAACTAGTGTCAAAGCTGAAGACCGACTGGAGGAAGAACATATACCTCATAGATGGGTCCATTTAGTAGGAGTAATCCAGAACCATAACGCTATGATATTCCTAGCTTTGGAGATAACGTTACTTAACACTTACCACACATGTGCTATACATTATGTCCTGCCAATTGCCTATCCTGCTGCACCTGACTCTCACTCAAACCCTGAGCAGGAAACATTCCTTTTTCAAGAGGACAAAATCAAGGCCTAGAGATTTTAAGGCTCACAAAACTAGCAAATGGTGGTTGTGGGGTTAGGATTCATCCCTCTTAACCTCTACACTGCCTGTGAAGGAAGAGATCCTATGGAGTGAGTCAGCCACCAAAGATCTTAACCCTGTTACATACCCTCTCTGGGCTTTAGTTTCCTTATCTGTAAAATGGGAAGAATAAAATGACTCTTGGAGTCATCTTAAGCACCCCGTGATGCTTCAATGAAGAGCTGTCCAAAACAGATCCCTTGATCTGCAAACTGCCTCCTCCACGTTCCTCGCTACCATCTTCCTCTTACTGAGTCAATGGCACCAGTACACCGTGGCTCCGTTAAGTCATCCAGAAATCATCTTTGATTCCTTGATTTCCTTCACTTGTATTTAAACCAGTAGGTCTTGCCTGACCTGCAAAACACACCCTAAATCTCTGATCATTTGTCAAAATCTCTTCTGTCTCAACCCATTTTGCCAGGATTACTGTGTCTTACTGCTTATATAAATTGTTAGGATTAATTCATCTCCCACACAAGTAGAAAAAGAAAACAAATAGAACTTTCTCCTTTTTTTTTCTTAAGTAGTAATGAAAAGATCAATGAAAAAAACTTTTTTCGCTAACCTTGCAATAACAGAATCCCACATTTTATACACATTAGGAAGGAGCTTTGGTTAATATAGTGTGAAGGTTAGAGGTGGGGCAGCTAGGAAATATCAAAGGTATTTTTTTTTTTTTTTTATGTTAGGGGAATTTTGCTCCCCATTTCTGGGTAATGCACAGAAGAGGAGATCGTTAGTAAATGGAAAGAGAGAGATTCAGAGTGTCAAGGAAGGGGGGGCTGCTGTGCGTAAGGAGCTTTAGAGTATTTTCATCAATGAGCATTGAGTTGGCTCTTCCCTGGAAACTGAGATGAAGCATGTAGGGCCCGTGAGATAAATATATTGGTTTCTTGGGTGCTGTCAGTAGACATCTGTAGTAGCAATGGAGGGGATCTCAGCCACAGCCAACCGAAACAGGGATCTAGAGAGATCAACATGGAATGTCAAGGTGATTAGACCATGCAAGGAGGCTGAAGACTCAGGAAGAACAGAGGTTCAAGGGGAGAACTGTTGACCAAGATGAAAAGCATCAATCTGGACTGATTTGTGGCTCATCTGAGCTCTCCCCGGAATGCCCAGAAATTCCTGGGACCACACTGTGGAATGCGACAGGCTCAGACTACCACAGGGGTTAGGATCTCTCTAGCCCAATAGTGTCCACTGGAAATATCACAATGTAATCTAAAAATGTTTAGTAGCCACATTAAAAAAAAAAAAGCGAATAGAAACAGGCGAAAGTAATTATAATAATGTTGTATTTAGCCTAATAGATCCAAGATACTATCATTTCAGTATGTGGCACTAGTCCAGTGGTACGCTGGTAAAGTAGTTCTCTCTGAAAAAAAGTCCCAACTTGTAGTGTTTACCGATTTTCCTGATATAAACAGTTACTATGCTCGATCTCAAGTGATGATAATGACACTAATAATGACAGCTAACAATTATTGAATGCTACTTTGTATCAAACAGCTTCTCTCAGCACTGTGCCTTATTTGTCCTTTTTGTTAGCATTTTGTTATAACATTTCTATAAGAAAAAAAAGCCACTGCATTTCGAGTTTTTCTCTTAATTCTGTTATAATTTTATTTTAGTCGTTTGTAAATCTTTTTATACTGGAGTGTTTTCCCTTTTTTTAAATGACAGCTGCAGTATCCTAATTAACGAGGTTATTATCTATCTATGCATCTATCATCTTTCTATCTGTCATCTGTCTATCATTTACTGGTTGATCATAGATAATAACTAAATGAAGGCCGCGACATGAAATAATTTATCAATAGGAGGTAGTACATCTTTTATTTGCATACAGGTCTTTTGACTCTGCCCAGGATGTCAAGAATAAAAGCAAAGTGTGTCAGGGAATGGCAGGGAATCACGGAACTAGAAGTATAGAAGGACAGAACCGCAGAAGCTCCAAAGAACTAGAATAAAACTATAGCTCTTGAGCTCATTGAATTCAGTCCCTGTCCTGAGCACAACCACGGACAGGTGCTGGGGGAGAGCAAGGACATGTGACAATGGCTTGTCCTCTCTTCCCCGTGAGGTGACAGGCACATTTATGCGACACTCTGACACAGGGTAGACTGCAATTGGTGCTAAAAAAAAGAGAAAAAGAAAAAATAACCTAATCCAGCTTTCCCAGACTGAGCCTAGAAAGCATCAAGCAACCCCACAGAAAGTAGGAAGGAGAGGCCTGGAGGCGGTCCCTAAACCGATTTGCATAAAGTTGCAGGGGTTTTTGTTGTTGTTTTCTCTGTGTGTGTGTGTGTGTGTGTGATTTTTGCACAAAGGACATACCCCTAAGACCTATTAGTACAGCGTAGGAAGGTGGAAATGAGTGAATAAACTATATGGTGGTATTGAGAGTAGGAAGCGAAGGGAAAACCACCTTCAAGAAGAGAGACTGCTGACCAGACCTCAGCTTTAAGAGGTGGTTAAGGAACATGTGTGTCCATGGAAGAATAAACATGAAAATGCCCGCACAGATTAAAAAAAAAAAAAAAATCATGGGGCGCCTGGGTGGCTCAGTGGGTTAAAGCCTCTGCCTTCGGCTCAGGTCATGATCCCGGGGTCCTGGGATCGAGCCCCACATCGGGCTCTCTGCTCAGCAGGGAGCCTGCTTCCTCCTCTCCTTCTGCCTGCTTCTCTGCCTATGTGATCTCTGTCTGTCAAATAAATAAATAAAATCTTAAAAAAAAAAATCACACTACAGCATCTGTTGAAGGCCTACTCTGTCCAGAAAATCGCTCTGTGTGTTTTATAGATTCTTGTACTCTCGATCCAAACTAGAAGCACATCCAGAAGAGAGTTCCCTAGAAGCACCCTGAGGATGGCAGGGGAACGCCGTCGTTATCACAGAGTGCATGTACCTGGAGGTGGAAACGAGAGAGAGTTCGACACCCAGTGCTCCCCTGGTACGGCTTTTATGGCCTCCAGCTTCCTCAGGCTGTCCGGGCGGCCAGAATAACATGCCGTAGACCCGAGGCTTAACAACGGAAACTTATTTTTTCACAGTTAGGAGGCCAAAAGGCCATGATCAAGGAATCAACAGAGTCAGGTTCTGGTGAGAGCTCTCTTCCTGTCTTGTGGCCGCCTTCTCACTGTACTTGGCAGGTGGAGAGAGAGAGAGAGAGAGAGAGCGAGCGAGTCAGCGAGCTCTCTAGTGACATTTCTTATCAAGACACTTGTCCCATCAGACAAGGCTGCGCCCTCATGATCTAATTATCCTCCTTCACCAGTTACCATCCTTGGGGGACTAGGACTTCAACCGCCGATTGTGGGGGACACAAGCTTTCAGTCTATACCACTAGCTGCGGAAGGTTTGGAAGAGTTAAGTGAACAGACAGACCTGAATGGTCTCGGTTTAGATCCCAACACTGTAGTGGTTGAGTTACTCGGCGATTCTGCTTCCTCATCTCATGAAGACATGATTAGTAATAACCGCGCTCAGTTGTTCCCAGAAGGATTGAATGAAGCTCAGAGGGTTTGTTCCTGGCACACAGAAGGCGGACAAGAAACAGAAGCATGTATTCTGTTTACTGACACTTTGGGGGGAAAGATCAGATCCAGCTGGTAATTGTTACCGAATTAGTGGGTGTATGAATTTGGCGATGTTAACATCTGCTGAGATACACTAATTGCTTACTAAGTGCCTGGGCTGGACACAGAGCTTTTATTTTCACTTAAAAAATTAATAGCTTCAGGGCACCTGGGTGGCAAGTTGGTTAAACATCCGACCCTTGGTTTTGGTTCAGGTTGTGAGATCGAGCCCTGCTCAGTGCGGAGTCGGCTCGGGTTTCTCTCTTCCTCTCCCTTTGTCCCTCCCCTCTGTGCTTTCTCTCTCTCAAATAAATAAATCTTAAAAAACATTAGTAGTATCACATAGAGTTTAAGAACAGACCTCAGAGTACAAGGATCTGGATTCAAATCCCATATCATAAGGTTACCATGTGACCTTGGCCATGTTAGTTCATCTCACTAAGCCTCAGTTTCTCTCAATTCTAAAATGGGTACCAAAATAGTACCCTCCTTATAGGTTTGTTGCTGGGCGGTGGAGAGGGTTTCAGACGGGACACTAAGCAAATGCAGCATTCAGAGAGTGAGTACAGCAGTGCTTCAGCCATGGTCAACTATGGAAACGGATCTATACCAGGGTTTGTCAACCTCACTGCCACCGACATTTTAAACCATTAATTCTTTGTCATAGTGGGGGCTGTTCTGAGCCTTGTGGGATGTTTAGCAGCACCCTTGTGTTCTACCCAACAGGTACCTGTAACATTCACCCCAAATCCAGACAATCCAAAGTATCTCCAGACATGGCTGGAGGACCAGCTCCTGGGGAGACAAATCACCCCCTGTTGGGAATCACTGGTTTACATGAATTCCAATTTATACCCAATTAAACACACTTTGGAAAGAGGAAGGCATTTCTTATGTTCTTATGTACCCTGGATTTGCTTTTGGAATGATTACTTTCAAAAGAAAAATTATATTTTGGGTGTGAATAAAGATTCTGTATGTGGTGGTAGTTTCATGAGTATCTACAGTCAAAACTCATCTAATTTTTCACTTTAAAGAGATACAGGGTTTTTTTGGCCTAAAATTATATTCCAATAAAGTTGATTCTTTAAAAAAAGAAAGTGGCCTACATTTTCTATGTTAAAAAATCAACTTACAATTTTTTATATATTCTGGCAGTGCCATGTGTTGTACCTACACAACTTGCAAATTAATATTGCGTCTAGATATCTTCTTCTCATGGTGGTGTAATACTTCCTGGGCAAATTTCCACAGAGAGAAAAATTTCTGTGGCTGTTTATGCCACTAAGTTTTAGAATCTGTCATCATGCCCTAAAAGAACTGCCGATGATCAACTTAAGATAAAGAAAAGTAGCAAATATGAAGAATGAAGGGGAAAATCAGCATCAGAAGAAAAGGGGGTTGACAAGATGAGGGGCTGATGAGTCTAAAACCCCAGTGAAATATCACTAGAAGAGTTCACATTTGCATTTGAAATAGTGGTGCACGTCCGGTTTCAATGAAAATTACACATTTCAGGTTTGCTAATCTTTCACATCTAAGACCAAAGTCCAGCTATCAGGAAACTTCTGTATTTAATAGTGCCATTTTCAGTTTTGTTTAGACTCTTATTCTTTCTGGTCCTGAAAATAGCCACCTCAGATCTACTGCAAGCAAATCCAATTTAATTTAGTAAATCTTAGAGAAAGAGGACTTTGGCCCTGGCAGTGAGCGCTATACAAGACTCTTAACCTACGGATTGTGCAACATCATGGAGAAGCTTAAAATAGATTTAAATTGTTATGACGGAAGAGAGACCATGATAGTGCTTTTGACACAGGGGTGGAAATAACTGCATCCTTCTGGGAGGTCCAGGGGAGGCTCCTTATCATTGAAATGTAATATTGAAAGAAACCTTAAGTGGTCATCGGGGGAGACTCATAAATCTGGCTGTTGTTGAAAGTTTTAGAAATACAGATTCGCAAGGTTCTACTCCAAACTTCTCAAATCAGAATTTCTAGAATGAAGGCTCAGGAATCTGAATCTTTCAAAAGCTACCGTGACTCTGATGATCAACCAGACTGTGGGAACTTCTGTTCATACAACCCTTCCCACTCAATGGATTCCTGGAACAAGAATCCTTCAGGGTTTTTCTTTAGGGTTGTTTTTTTGTTTGTTTGTTTTTTGTTTTTCTGGAACATTGCAAGCTAAATGCCTCCCAAGACAGCCAGCCCTTCATGGAAAATGTGTATGTAGTGTGTAGGCTTTGATTGTCAGAGGTGGAGGGGAAGGATATTTGAGGCACAGTGACGATCAGAAATCACCAGGAAACAGAGGGAGATAAGTCTGGAGTGGACACGTGAAACCTGCGGTCCCATTACGGAGTGACTTGATTATTAAGCTAATGAGTTTCAGCTGCGTCCTCTTTGCGAGGTAGACCCTTGATAGGATTTGGCCGTCACTAGGTTTAAAAGAGTCTGCCAAAGCCAAATGGATCGGGGAGCACAGAGACTGGAGACAGGGAGGACAGCTGGGAGTTCAAGTTCAGCACTCAGGAGTTCAAGTGCGGAGTCCTAAGGACTCGCCTCAGAAGCAGCAGGAAAGGCAAAGAGCGGGAAAGGATGAGCCGTGTTATAGGGATAGTCCTACACAACTTGACCGAGTGGGGGAAAAGTCCAAAGAAAAGGAAAAGTCAAAGCTGATTCTGGGGTTTTGAGATTCTTGAGTGCTAAAACATTAACAAGAATGAGGACATGAGGATTGAGAGCAGGTTGGGAAGTCAGATGGCAAACCAGGTTTTTGACATTTGAAATGCGTTGTTTCCGTCACCAACTATTTTGTCACCTGTCCCAAGACAGAGCTTAGTTATGACTCCCCTGGTATGCACAGAGGTTGGCATAGAATAGGCCCTCAAAATATTTGGTGAGTTAACAGCCACTGTAAATATCTTCTCCTCTCTTCTTCTGTTTAGGATTTTACTAATTCTCACTTAAAGAATTGCAAGCCCTCAGGACCGCCCCAGCTCCTGCTGTTGTCTTTGTGTGAATTACAGCAAGCTGCTCTCTCCGAATTTATAAATTTAAAAAGGGGGCTTTTATACAGATGTAGTGAAAAGAAGGGCTACATGCACCCCAATGTTCATAGCAGCAATGGCCACAAAAGCCAAACTGTGGAAGGAGCTGAGATGCCTTTGAACACATGAATGGAATAAAGCAGATGTGGTCCATATGTGTGATGGATTATTACTCGGCCATCAGAAAGGATGAATACCCAAGTTTTGCACCAACATGGACGGAACTGGAGGAGATTATGCTGAGTGAAGTAAGTCAAGCAGAGAGAGTCAATGACTGTATGGTCTCACTCGTCTGTGGAGCATAAGGAATAGCACAGAGGAGATTAGGAGAAGGAAGGGAAAAATGAAGGGGGAATCAGAGGGAGAAACCAGGAGAGACTGTGGACTCTGTGGACTCTGGGAAACCAACTGAAGGTTTCATCGGCAGCAGGAGGTTGGGGGGGATGGTTCAGCCCACTGATGGGGATTGAGGAGGCACGTATTGCATGGAGCACTGGGTGTTATATGTAAACAATGAATCATGGAACACGCATCAAATGATGACTAACATAATAAATGGTGACTAACATAATAAAAAATGGGGGGCTTTTAGCTGGGTGGATGCTGCTTTTTGTCCACCTGGGGCTTGGGAAGCCAAGCTCACCTTTGTGGGAAGATAAGGGCTGCCTCTTCCTATAGGGCAAAGCCTCCCACTCAAGAATGGAAGACAGGGACTGCTCAGGGCAGAGGTGGCTTCGGACCTCACTCTTCTCATCAGCTAGGTGTCCTGGACAAGTCCCCCAGCTGGTCCCCGATCCCTCCCCTC
This sequence comes from Mustela nivalis, assembly GCF_964662115.1. Classification (NCBI taxonomy): domain Eukaryota; kingdom Metazoa; phylum Chordata; class Mammalia; order Carnivora; family Mustelidae; genus Mustela; species Mustela nivalis. Next base: position 4,785,774 of record NC_139035.1, on the reverse strand, counting down.
CATTTCTATGTCACAAGAACATATTTTTCTAAAATGTCACCATAACACATTCTACTTCAAAGCTTTCCTTTTTTTCCCCAGGGCCTTCAGGATAAAGTTCAAAGTTCTTAACTTAGAGCTAAAGTTCATCTGCGACAACTTCTCAGCCTCCGCCGCCGCTCTCCTGCACAGTCCTGTCTCCAGTCACAGTCCCCAGACCAGCAACGCACGAGCAGCTTCGCCAGGTGTCCTGAGCTTCCCTCACGCCCCACGCAGCTGTCACTGCTCCTCCTTCCCCACCCGGACTGTCCTGCCTTCCTGTCCGTGATGTCCTTGAGGACTAAGAACGTGTTTTGTTCATGTCGCTTCCCTAGTGCCGGTATCTTGGCAACTGGCTAACGCTGCTTGAATGGACAACTAACTTAGAAACCAGTGAAGAGCCAGATTTTACACCCCATCCCACCCCCAAAACCAAACCAAAAAACCAAAGAGAACAACACAAAACGAAGTCAGGACACTCTTCTGCTCCTTTTCTGTTACGCTTAAAATGATCATGTAGGTGTTTCCTAAGTATCCCCCACACACCAAAAAACAATTTTTTTTTAAGTTTTTGCTGCTTCTTAAGCACGAGGTAGTCTATTAGTTGTCAAAGGTTTTTATGTTCTGTAATCTCGAAATGGCTGTTCATTTAGCGATCAAAGATCTATGGGAAGATAATTGCTTGGAATGAAGTCCGAGGCTTCCTTCGAAGGCTGGTGTGCTCTGGTGGGTCTGTGTGTGTGGCTTCGGCGAGAAGCCTTACAAAAGGGCTCAGAGATTCAGGGAACGCACTTGACCTGGTTGAAAACTCTCCTTGGAAGCCGGAGCGCTCTCCTCACCTGCCTGAGCGAGAGCGCGTTCAGCGCCGTCTCAGACGGTGCTTCCGCCTGTTCCAAATGCCGGGCCAGCCCGACTTCGAGATGCTCACGTGGTCTGTCCGAAGGCCTGGCCTGGAACCTCCAGGCCAATCTATATTTATTTTTTCTGGGCGTATTCCTCTGCTTCCCACCAGGAAAGTGAACAAGTGGTGAGAATGTGTTCGATTAAGAAAATGTTTCGATGTGTGCCAAGGTGTGAAGTTCAACCGAAACTTCCCAAGTAGGCAACATAGGGTGTTGGAGACCCCGACAGGTCGGTGACAGGTGCGACGCGGTCACGCGCGTTCACACACTGCCACATGGCCGACCACGAGCTCGTTTGGGACAACGCAAAAGTGGAGGCTTACTCTGTTCCGAGGTTCTCTTGGTCTCTAACAAAAACCAGTAATTGTAGTTTTTTCCCTAGAAACCACGATGTTAATAATGAGAAGAGATGCGGGTCGGGGCATAAGTACATACACTAAACGATTATTTTTTTCCATGCTTTCGGCAGTCATTGAGAAGTATTTTCTACGATTTCAGCAAATAACAGTTTTCATGGCTCTTCTCCAGCTAGTCTTTATAGTTGCTGACAGCATCTTAGTTTTTAACCCTTTTTAAAAAAAGATTTTATTTACTTATTTGACAGGCAGAGATCACAAGTAAGCAGAGATGCAGGCAGAGAGAGAGGAGGAAGCAGGCTCCCTGCCGAGCAGAGAGCCCGATGCGGGGCTCGATCCCAGGACTCTGGATCATAACTTGAGCCGAAAGCAGAGGCTTTAACCCACTGAGCCACGCAGGCGCCCCAGTTTTTGACTCTTTAAGTCCGGTTTTGAAAATAAATAAGTTGTTACCAATTTTAACATCTATTTATGACTATCAACTATTACACTGACTTTTCTTTCATATTTTTCCCCTCCACGTCCTGTACGTTACACATACTTTGCTCATTGGAATCACTAGCTAGAGATAAGTTCCAATGGAACTTGCTTTTTAATTTTGGCTTGGTGTCTATGATAGTGTTACCTTATCTTCCAGACAAAAACTTGAATGTCTGAAGACCAAAGTGTTCCCCAAGTGCAAGGCATAATGATTATAATGAGGATATTATTTCATACTTTCTCTGATTTATGCTGTAATCATAAAAGTATTTTCCACTTTCCACAAACTGCTTCTCTTTGCAATATGCCTAATATTCACTTTCCATAAAATTAAGTTGATACATCATTTCATATTGCTGATATCAAAATAGACTTGCCCCTCCTTCTTTCTTTGAATATCTGTTGAGTGTCTCCTGGGGAGCTCAGAGAGACCTATTTGCCTATAGAAGAAACAGAATCCTGCCTTAAACGCCCCCTCCCCTGCAGCCCCACGGGCTCCAGTCCAGCACTGGATTTACTCTGTATCCAGTAAATATTTGTCAATCTGGACTTGACGTTATAAATCATTTCATCATTTATTTCCGTGCTCAGCGGTAAGGAGTGCCCGTCTATTGGTAGAATACTCTTACTTTCCAAGTTCTGAGTCCTACCCACCCCTGACCTCAAGGGAAGGAACAATCTATTTCAATCTATTCATTTCTTCATTCACACAAAAATTATGTAAGGGGAAAAGGAAAAGCGGAAGGAAGGGGGAAAGGTCAGGATACTCTTCTGCTTCTTCTCTGTTATGCTTAAAATTAATCATGTAAATGTTTACTAAATTTGCCTCGAGGGATGAACTGAGAAAAAGATCGCAAGGCTGTCTAGCAGTGTCTGCTAAGGGGGATGCGCAATATTTATTAGAATGTGATGTACTAAAACCAGAGGATTTCACTCCTTTATTGCTTCATGACCGCCATCCTCTGTTTTCTTCTTGACTCTTTTTCGTCTCAGGAACGGTCTGGGTGCACCTTTACACACACGCGTCTATGTGTCCGACGGTTCAGCGCTTCGTTACCCAGGGACGAGCCCACGAGCAATTAAGTCCGACGTTTTCCTCAAATCTCTTCTATGGTCTGAGAGACGCCTCAGGGAAGGGACAGAGGAACTCCTACCTCAACGGATGATGATCTTTATCTCCATCAGTGACCCACAATTTGGTTACTGGTGCAATGAGAAATGAAGAAATTAGCACACTTGTATGACTGTCATTTCACAGTCACTCAAATCAGAACTGGAATGCCACAAAAACAACTCCCTGTTCGCCCAGAGAAAAAAAAAGAAAGAAAGTAAAGGGGAAATTCAGATTAGTCACAGAGAAGTTCCCCCGCCTGCCTGCAGAAGCTGCGGTGTTAAAACTGAGAGAGTGCGTTGTGCCCTCTCAATCGCCTCTTCTCTCGGGCCCTGGGACCTCTGTGCGTTTTCTCACTGATAAGCTTTGTTCTCCCTTCATCTCCTTCCTTGTGGAGAAGAGGTCAGTCTCCCTCAGGCTCCCCTTTGCCACAGTTTTCCTCTTCCTTGCATCCAAACTGTGAAGATGGAAGGGGTCCAACCCCTGGACGAGAATGTGGGAAACGCACCAGGGCGAAGACTCCAGAAGAACAAGCTATTGCTGGTGGCAGCCGTGATCCAGGGGCTGGGGCTGCTCCTGTGCTTCACCTACATCTGCCTGCACTTCTACGCTTCCCAGGTAAGACGGAAGCTCCCTGGGCGCCTTCCCCATCCCTTCCCCCCAGCTCATGCTGAGGCAGCTCCAGCAAGCTCCAGGAACTTGGAAATCATCTGGTGCCCAAACTGGTCATCGCCCCCCCAGCCTGCCCCTCAGAAACTGGAGAGTGTGGTCAAACACCCTCCTGTCTCTCCTTTCCTCCCTTCTTTCCAGGAGGGGCAGAGGTGGGGCACAGGAGAGGTAGGTAGGGCAAGGGCATTGCTTCTGGTTTCTTCTCCTCCTCCTTCTCCTTGCCATGCAGGAAATCTGGTATTGCTTTATGAGCTCTCACTCTGAAACCTGGAATCACTGATAGACGTGCTTTAGCCAGATTCTGCTACTAAGCATCTGATCAGGGAATTTATGAAAAAGGAAATAAGAGAGGGACCGGTTCCACTTTCCCACTGTGTTCATAAACCCCACAGGCGATTTGCTGCTGGGAGAATGCCGAAGGCACCGGTACTAAGTCCTTTCAATAGCTCATCTATGGGTTCTAAGGCCAGAGGGGTGTGTGTTCACATGTGTGTCTGCATATGGCCAAAGAGCTGCCCTGATAGCTTAACCAGAGATTTTTTTTTTTTCACTCTCTCTCTGCCAGTCACAACTTATAGACACGACTTTGCCTTTTTCCACTTTTTCCAGTACGTTATGTAGTGGGTGATTATCTTTCTAAGTACTTCTCCCACTTCATGAAGATGTTCTTTCTCTTTTTCCTTCTCTTTGTTTTGGTTCTTTCTACATTTTTTTTTTCTTATTTACTTGTTCATATCTACAAACATTTTTTGGTCTTTAAGGATGTTTCAGCTGCAGGAGATTCCACTGAAGAGAAAATAAATGTAGAGTCTTCCCACATTCCCTTGGTGGGGCCAGTCTGAGAGTTCGTTTTCTTGGCAGGTCATTTTAGGTTACAAAAGTCTCTCTCTGGTAAAGGTGAGACAAGGGGAACTTGAATCTCTGATAGCCGTGTCAGAGACTGGGTACCTCAAATGAGACCAGGAGAAGATAAGCAGAGTCCTAACCAATGCCTGGGCTTGTCTTTGTCTACAGGAAGTCGGGGTTTTTGGTGCACGGAGGCTGGTGGGAGTGTGGTTGTGTTCAGTGTACCGCGCAGAGGGCTCATGTTCCTAAATTCCAAACGTGTAGCTGGTGTCGTGTCAGGTCTGCAGACCGGTGAGCACAACAACGCGCCAGTGCTCTCTTGGTCTTGTCACCTGCCTCCTCCCCTGTGCAGAGCCCCTTGGATGAAACGAGCGTAGGCGACTGGGGGAGGGGTGGGCAGAGGAGTAACGTGTCCATGGCAGGATGCCCAAGACAGAGACCGGAATTAGGCTTTTCTGAGAAGAAAACAAAGAGAACGACCCAAAATAGAACAGCTGAGTGCGTTCACCAGGTCTGGAAGCCCTGAGCGCGTTTTTTCAGACAACCACAGTGTACATATTTCCTCACACTGTGGGGTGACAGAAAGACAGGGCCGATGACCCAGTCAAGACTCAACAGTTGCCCTGGGGCTCCGAGCAGGACAGAGGAAAAGGTGGAACAGAGAAGCAGCGGGTGGCGGGTCCGCCCGAGACTGTGAGCACCTAATTGATGCTGAGAAGGAGAGAAGTCCTTTCTGGCAAGTCACCCAGGGACTCTGTGACAGAGCCTGGAGGGAAAGCTGACTGCGGGCTTCCAGGATGCTAGAATTCACTGAGCCCATCTCTGGGAGAGGATCAGCCTTCTCTGGTCCTGGCGCAGAAATGGCAGCAAAGAAACAGGAGGTATGTTAGATCCACTTGCTCAAGAAATGTGCTCTCATATATTCGGGGTACAAAATTTGGGGGGCACAGATATTTGAAATTCTTCACCACACATCACCTTTAATGTTTTTTCTTATTTCTTCGCTAGACTGTCATAGCTAACGTCATTTATTGTACTGTTGTAGGACCCAGGGCAGCACAATGGGGCCTTACGTGTCATCTCATGAGGTCTGTCGGGGGGAGGCCAGCATAGACGGGGCATGTGTGTTCGCCCTGGAGTTTGACCAAATGGGGTGCTGGGGGCAGTTTGTGTGTGGGGGCGAGGGGTGCAGTGTAGCTGATAGAAAGGGGACCTAGACTGGTAGCCTTCCTAAACTCACTGATAAGATTGGAATTTTGGTTGAAGGAAGGGGTAGTTGGTGATATAAATCCAATGTCTATTTTACAAAACATAATATTCCAGTGATGTGTCTGAGGGGTGAAACTGAGCTTAAATGCTGATCATTTGTCCAGCTGGATCTCTTTTATTGTAGGAAAATGTATTCGGAGAATAATCATCATTTTTCCTAATTTCCCAGATTTAACTTTTAGCTTTATAAAATAACTGCCTCCATAGAGAGCTCTGTAAAACAAACAAACAAAAAACAACAATACAGATGTAGCTTTTAAAGATTTTTTCTTTATTTATCTGACAGAGATCACAAGTAGGCAGAGAGGCAGGCAGAGAGAGAGGGAGAAGCAGGTTCCCCGCTGAGCAGAGAGCCCAATGCAGGGCTCGATCCCAGGACCCTGAGATCATGACCTGAGCCGAAGGCAGAGGCTTAACCCACTGAGCCACCCAGGTGCCCCCAGATGTAGCTTTTAAACTGCATTTGACAGTGGACTTTCCCTTCAATGAAGTTTATTTAGTAAACTTTGTTTTCTCACAACTCTGCTAAGTTGTATTGACTTATGTGAAAAGCAGAAGTCTTCGTTTTTGAGATACTAGAAAAAAGATAGGTCTTACCCTCTCCTCCTTGTAACTTCCCTCTTTGGGCCTTGATTTACTCATTTTAACACAAGGCAGTTGGATCACATGATCAGAAAGAACTCTCCCAGCTCAATATGCAGTGAGTATGTAGTTTATATATATAAATTTGTAGAACGGTTATGAGAATTTGAGAAATACAAAATATAAGTAAATAGACCTTTGTGTCTAAGCTTATGAATTTCCTGCTTCTTAAGAAGGGACTGGAGCACAAGTATTTGTAATCTGTACCTACTTATATACCACACGCTTCTCTGCATCACCTGTTCTGGGCTAGGGAAATGTCTTATTTTGAAAGGGGAAAGAAGTGTCTGTCCTAGAAGTATATTGAGGACACAAGTTATAAAACCAACTGTTTCTTTCACCAGAACCAATACACACTGTTTGGATATTTACTGGGACTGCCATTAAAGTGCGAGGCTCCCAGCTGGACCTGTATTGTCAGCTGGGAACAATGGCAGAAAAGAGCTGACCTACAATATGCAAAGCTTTTGTAAATTATATCCACATGGGGCTCAGTCGGTTAAGCTTCTGCCTGCAGCTCAGGCTATGATCCCAGGGTCCTGCGTTGGGCTCCCTGCTAGGTGGAGAGTCTGCTTCTCTCTCTCTCCACACACCCCCCACCCCTGCTCGCTCTCTTTCTTGCTATCTCTCTCTCCTAAATAAACAATTAAAATCTTAAAAAAAGAAAAAGAAAAAAAATGATATCTGCGTGCCTCAGGGCTTTTGATGCTTTCCCAAGGTTTGTACCACCTTTAACACAGCACTTAATATATGTGAGGGCTTTTGGCGATAATTCTTTAGCAAATCCCACAGTGAAAGGTTTATACTCTTACCACTTTAACTGCTGGAAAGAACAGAGTGGGGGTAGTTGGAGAGTGAGTGATCTCTTCTGTACCAGTGATGCCCAGAATTAGAATTCATAGTTTTCCAACCAAGTTTCAGGCAGTAACTTGATTTTTTTATTCGCATCAATTAGGAAGAAAAAGAGGTGTTTTTGTCTGAAGAAATCTTGTCTCAGATTAGCTCAGTTTAAATGCATCCCCATGTAAACGAACACATTTTTTAGAAATTCTTTTTTTAAATGACAGACATGCAAATAAGTGATTTCCAATACATCTGAGTTTTTCATAAGCAATTCTGTGAGAGTGAAAAAGAAACGTCTGAAGTGTTGAACTAAACTTGTCATTAATTATTTTCAGGTCCTCAGAGGGAAGTACTAAAAAAAACACAAGAGAATCTTTGGATTTTTGAGCAGGCATCAGACATAGTCTATTTACAGATAAAACCCCAGAAACTCAGAGATGGTAGAAGCTGGGGGAGCAGGTAGTGCTTCAGCTAATACTGGAAGGAGGAGTGGAAAGTCTTTCAATGGACAAGACAGGTGGTGGCCTCGGACAGGGGCAGAAGGCTTCCTCGGTAGAACCGCAATTTGTTCAGAGTGGTTGAAGTTGAGTGTTCATAGGGGAAAGTGGCAAAAGGTGAGGCTGAAAACCTAGGCGGGGACAGATCACAAAAGGTCTTGTGACTCATGCTAAAGGAGCACACTTCCCTCTACTCTATGCAAAAGAGAATGCAGGACAAATTACTAAAATTGTTGCTTCTCCAAATTTCGCTTCTCTCGTGTGGTCTACCTATTGGCAAGTGAGAGAGTGAGTCACATCTCTTGCAGCACTAGGGGGCACCACAGTAAAACGAACCACTCTCGGCTTTCCCGTTTTCTGCAAGAGCGCCTGCTCGTTTCCTGAGGGCTTTGGATTACCGGATTAGAAAGTTTTTCTCAGGAACCAAGTGCTGATCCACGTGTGAGAGAATGAACACTTGGGGGGGGGGGCGCGGGGCCCGAAGTTCACTATTTACACAGCGATCGATGACCAGTGTCGGTACATGTCCTGACCCAGGTACTCAAAATAGGACAGAGTAATGTGGCCGGAGACCAGGCTGGAAAATGCCACATATGTTTACGGATATAGAAACACACACACATACACACACACACACACACACACACACACACACACACACAGGAGGTTTGGGAAGTGAGCAAAGGGGTCTCAGTATAGCCCCAGGAGTGTAGTCTCCCAGGTCCTTTTCTCTGATCTCAGCCCCTAGCTACAAGCGCGGAGTAGACCCAGCCTTGCCCAGGGCCGCCCACCCTGCCCTTCCAATTCGACTTCTTCTAAGAGCAATTACTCTCGTGCCCTTTACTCCCTGAGAAACTGCAGTTTGCCAGCCTTTTCATGGATTCTTTACTCATGGAAAACGAATGTTAGACTGGAGGTAGCTAGGTTAGGGGAAGCATGTACGATGTTTTTCCGTTATATTTCGTGAGTTAAAGGAAACAAGAGAAGTATGGAGTAGAGAGGTTGTTCCCGAGTCACAGGTGAAGCTTGTGGTCCTGGCTTCCTATAGCTGTGTGTTGTCTGAAGTCCCCACACTTCTGCTATCCATACTTTTTCAAGTGAAAGAATGAAAACACTTCCTTATAGGACAAGACAAAACCTCTCAAACTTCTGAAGGAGCTGTTGGGGTAAAGACAACAGTGTGCTGGGCCAGGAACCAGAGGACTTGTCCAGTCCGGCCTTCCAACTCCCTGACCCTGGGAAAATTCTGTGACATTCGCAGACCGTCCATTTAGTCGTTTCCAAAGCTGGCACTTGGCTTGCGTGAGGAGCGAGTGCTGTGGTATCAAGCTCTGCAAATGCCGAGACTACGGTGATTCCTGGACCCGCTTCCGTAGCCAGAGGAAGGACCACTAGAATGTCTACTCTGTGGCACTTCTACACCTGGACAAACACCCCGTAACTCAAACCTCGGAAACTGTATCATAGTCAAGGTTGACCTTAACTTCACGAAGCTTGACTTTGCTACTGAAATTTATACGATTAAAAACAAACAAACGAATCCTTGTAATAATTCTAGCATTTTTGAATGCAGATTTCTAAGAGCTCATGACTGCGTGAGAGCGGAAACAGCACACTGTTGTCTTTACCCCAACAGCTCCTTCAGAAGTTTGAGAGGTTTTGACAAAGGGGAGAACTTCTGAAGGTGTACGGGGTTACTAGCGTTAGTGGCCGACAGGGGTCCAGAGACCTAACGTACACACTTAGAACATGGCCTATTCCATCCCCCCAGGTCCCCCCGTCTGATGTATTTCATCCAATTCTCCAATGACTTGGTTGCCGAAGTGGGTAGAAACTTATGTCTAGAAAAGGCATGTTGTCTTGTTCACAATACTGAAAACACTGGGGAGCTGATTAGCGTAATTAAAAATTATTTTTCCGGGGCACCTGGATGGCTCAGTGGGTTAAGCCTCTGCCTTCGGCTCAGGTCATGATCTCAGGGTCCTGGGATCGAGCCCCACATCAGGCTCTCTGCTTGGTGGGGAGTCTGCTTCCTCCTCTCTCTCTGCCTTCCTTTCTGCCTATCTGTGATCTCTCTCTATCAAATAAATTAAAAAAATCTTTTAAAAAAATTATTTTTCCTTTCAGCAGACCTTCATTCTCAAATGTACCTTAGGTAGGTTGTAAATTTGTAGAAATCAGTCTAGCTTTGCTAACATGTAAATGCTACTGAAGAACACACTCTGACAGAAAAATAACTGAACACTCAAGCCTACTGCTCACAGCACTAATGTAATAAGTGCCTGTGGATAGAAAACCATTGCCCAAGCGTTGCCCTGTATCTGTGGAGAAGGGAGGGTCCCGTGTGTAGACCACGGACCCTCAGGGCTGGGCTTCTCTGTAGCTAGAGCTAGGGCACAGGCCTAGAGAACCACAGAAACCATCAAAGATCTGGATGAAAACGACAATATCACAAAACACAAGCAAGCAGCACGACCGACAGTCATTGAGGGCAAACATAAAAACCTGTTGGGTTATAAAGTAAGTTGTAAAACACATTTTATAGTTCAGTAATACAAAATATATTTTGAGTTACTTTGTGTGTTGGGTGCCTAATGTTTTCAGCTTCCAACGCCCTGAAAGGTCGTAACTTGACCTTGTATCTGATGAAGACTGGGAACTCAAAGCTCTTTTGGGGGGAGAACAGAGGGGTGTCACTCCTGCTGTTACTTGCAATAACAGCCCCTCGTCTTGCAGATTTCCCCCCTACTTTTGTCCTCTCTAATTCATTATAACTTTGGAGGAAGTTAGGTGTTCAGTTTTGCAATGAGGAAATTTGAGGCATGAGAGACTTCCCTAGGCTTATGTAGAAAAGTCAGGGTTAGAAATTAAGACTGGAGGAGCAGGGCGCCTGGGTGGCTCAGTGGGTTTAGCATCTGCCTTTGGCTCAGGTCATGATCTCAGGGTCCTGGGGTTGAGCCCCACATTCGAGTCCCTCCGCATCTAGCTCCCTGCTCAGTGGGGAGTCTGCTTTTCCTTCTGCATCTGCCTCTCTACCTGCTTGTGTTTGCTCTCTCTCTCTCTCTCAAACAAATAAATAAAATCTTAAAAAAAAAAAAAATTAAGACTAGGTCTAAATTCTAGTCCTGGTCATGACTCCATAACCCTAAGCTTTAAATATTTTGTCTGCCTGTTTTAAAATTTGTTTCCTTTTCTGACATCAGTAGTTTTTGAAGAAAAATTAAGGGAAGTATTTACAACCTGGTATCGAGGAAGAAGATTCTTTTTCAGAGGAGAGTTAAATCTACTTATGCAGATGTTGGTAACATGATCAATGAAGCTTTCCAGTCACGTAATAGCTTACAGGTTATTTTTATAAGTTGGAGTATTGCATATGTGGTCTATTCATAGACAAGAAAGAGGACCTCAATTTGGGCACTAACTCATTATTTCTCTGAGCCTTATTTTCTCTCTTTCATTGCTATTTTTTTTTAAATAATGAGATTCAACTGCATAATCTCCCTGCGCCTTTCTAGTCCATCACACTCTGAATTGAATACTTACTTTAATGTGAAAGTGTGATTTGTTCACTATTTCAAATACCTATTCCACATGGATTTGTTTTTTAGGGTGGCGATAGTAAATTACCATCACCTAGGTGTCTAACAGAAATTTGTTCTCTCACAGTTCTGGAGGGTAGAAGTCCAAAATCACAGTGCTGGCAGGGCCACTCTCCCTGTGCAGGCTCTCGAGAAGATTCCCTCCTTGGCTCTTTCCAGCTTCCAGTGGCTCCTAGCGGTCGCTGGTGTTTCTCCGCTTATAGGTGCGTGACCCCAAGCTCTGCCTCCCTTTTTGCCTGATCATCTCCTTGTGTGTATCACGGTGTCCTCTCTTCTTGCTTGAAGGACACCAGTCGTACTGAATTGAGGGTCCGCCCGAATCTAGTTGGCCTCATGTTAACTTAATTAACTACATCTGTGAAGACCCTATTTCCAAATGGAGTCACTTTCGGAGGTGGCAGGTGGACACGAACGCGGGGCACTTGTTCAACTCATTATGAACTACTTGGTCGCTTCCTTGTTTAGCAATATCTGCGGAGGGACGCTTACCTGTCAGACACAGAGGAAGCGGTGGTTTGCACCATATGGTCTTCCTCGCCCTCCCAGATTTTCTGACACAGCGGGGAAACAAGAGGGTTAAAGAAGCAGTCGCACCGTGTGTGAGAAGCACTGGATAACCAAGTGGGGTACAGTAAGAAATTTCACTAAGAGGTTTCAGAGAAAGTTATCTACCTGCTTCAATACCTGGTTTCTTTTTTTTTTTTTTTTTTAAAGATTCTTATTTTATTTATTTGACAGAGAGAAATCACAAGTAGATGGAGAGGCAGGCAGAGAGAGAGAGGGAGGGAAGCAGGCTCCCTGCTGAGCAGAGAGCCCGATGCGGGACTCGATCCCAGGACCCTGAGATCATGACCTGAGCCGAAGGCAGCGGCTTAACCCACTGAGCCACCCAGGCGCCCCAATACCTGGTTTCTTGACAGCGATTACAAAGCAAGCATACTTTTCTTTTGCCTTAGGTGCTTTGTTTCTCTACCACTTATTTGCAGAAAGTCTTTCATTTTCTTTTTTAAAAATTTTTTGAGTGTACTTGGCCCACAATGTTACATTCATTTAAGTGTACCACATAGTGATTCGACTTCTCTATACATTTGCTAGGCTCACCACCCGTCCCCAAACAATGTGACTACAGTGTCACTGACTACCTTCCCTATGCTGGGCCTTTTAGTCCACTGACTTATTCATTCCGTAACTGAAAGCCGGTCCTCCTACTCCCCTTCACCCATTTTTCCCAGCCCCTACATCCATCAGCTTGTTCTCTGGATTCATCGCTCTGATTCTGCTTGTGTTTATTCATTTTTTTTTTTTTTTTTTTTTTTAGATTCCACATATGGTGTTTGTCTTTCTCTGCCCAACTTATTTCACTTAGTGTAGTACTCTCTAGGTGTATCCATGTCCTTTTGTTTAAAAGATTTTATTTATTTATTTGAAAGGGAGAGAGAGGAAAAACACAGAGGGAGAGTGAGACAGAGAAGCAGACTCCCCCGTGAGCAGAGAGCCCGAGGTGGGCTCAATTCCAGGACCTGGAGATCAGGACCTGAGCTGAAGGCAGACTAAGCCACACAGGGGTCCCAGATTTCATCCTTTTGATGGTGACATAATATTCCACTATCTACATCTATGCCAATGCTTGTGATTCTATCTATTATCTATCCATCCATCTACCTATCTTCATACCAGATCTTAGAAAGGCTTTAATTTAGGGGCGCCTGGGTGGCTCAGTGGGTTAAGCCGCTGCCTTCGGCTCAGGTCATGATCTCGGGGTCCTGGGATCGAGTCCCGCATCGGGCTCTCTGATCAGAAGGGAGCCTGCTTCCTCCTCTCCTCTCTCTGCCTGCCTCTCTGCCTACTTGTGATCTCTCTCTGTCAAATAAATAAATAAAATCTTTAAAAAAAAAAAAAAAAGAAAAAAAAAGAAAGGCTTTAATTTAAAATTTCATTGTCACTGTCACCACCATCATCATCACACTGATGAATGTTACCAGCCACCAATCTCAGTTTGCACCAGAATACAGGTTGAGGATCATTTAGGCTCATGCAACTGAGGCTAAGAGCTTCACTGCACAGCCAGCACTAGAGATATTTTTGTTTGTTCACTAACCATCAGAGGGAGCCACTTGGGGAGGAGGCCTGTTGTTTTTATTATAGTCGAAGGATTTACAGTGTTGAGAAGATCTTCTGTTCAAAAGGTCTTCTTATCACCCAGTCTCTTGGGATTTCTCTTTTGAATGTTGTGATTGGTCTGCTCTGGGACATGAAGTATCTGTAGGCACTGCATGGTCCGTCCATGGTGTGAAGAAGTACTTTTTATTCTACACCGTTCATTCTACCAGTTTAACTGAGGTTGGACATCAAGATGAGGAAATTAGAAACTGAGGAAGGGAAAGGACTTGTTCTGGCTTAAGACAAGACCCAGGTGTTCCTATTCCCAGATCAATGCCTTATCTGTTCTACTAGGTTGCCCTCCCAAAGCTTTTTGTACAGCAAGTGAGAAGGGGAATGAGTGACTTCAAATAGAAAGAGACTGATTGTAATAATTTTGCAACTCCCTTTGTACTCAAGGATGAACAGGGCCATTTCCAAAAAACCCTGAGCAATGTAGAGTTGGCTAGAGCCTGTGTCCGATATTACGTGATTATGGAGTCCCATGCTAAGGTCTGGGCATTGTCTAAGGGGTAAGTTCCACCTTAGCTCAGCAAACGGATTTATTGATAAGCCATTATGTCTGAGGCATGGTAAGACTTATGAAAATGCAGCTGGGGGGGGCTGGGTGGCTCAGTGGTTTAGGCCTCTGCCTTCGGCTCAGGTCATGATCTCAGGGTCCTGGGTTCGAGCCCCACATCGGGCTCTCTGCTCAGCGGGGAGCCTGCTTCCTCCTCTCTCTCTCTCTCTCTGCCTACTTGTGATCTCTGTCTGTCAAATAAATAAATAAAAATCTTAAAAAAAAAAAAGGAAAAAACAAAAAGAAAATGCAGCTGGTACATTGTAATGGACCCTTCCAGCTGCTTAGAGACTAAGCTGCTAACAAGGATATTATAGTGGAGACTTCACTCAGTCACTGTGGCGAGGAAGGGAGCTCTTGGAAATGAGCTGGCAGACCCTCTGTCAGTGAACTCTAAGGACTTTCCGGTGTGGAAAGGGAAGCCCAGATACAAGGAAATCTTTCCCTTGAGGATATAAAGAATTGGTCGCATTAGGTCAATCAGATCAGTGTGAAAGTGTGCTCAGGTCACGTGGATGCTTTTGCTTTTTCATTTGGTTGTTAACCTGAAGACCTAGATTCCTCTCAGGAATTTGTTAATCGCTAAGCATCCAGGACCCCGAAACCACAGTTTCTGTTCTCTGAGACAGAAAGGAGAGGGTTAGTAAGGGCCTCTCGGAGGGAGAGCCGTTTACTAAGCAAACCTGACCGGCAGCGCGAGGGGTCACAGCGAGCAGGCTACAGTTAGAGCCCGGAGTGGGCGGTGCAGGAGAGATCATAGCACAAAGGTGCCCGCGGCCACGGGAATGCAGAGAGAGAGAGTTTGGACGACAATTAAAATGGCTTTTCTTTGTGTTCATTAAAGCACAAAAGCCTATTCAAAGAAGTTTTCAAAGTCACACATTTTCCTCTTTAAAAAATATGCCTTTTGGAATAAGGTTTTCTGAACGGAGAAGCCTCTTTGGCCAAAGACCCAGATTTTGCCCATTCTTCTCATTTTTCCCCTCTGAGTGACCGAGGTGGGCCCCTCGCAAGGCGGCTGTTTCTCTGCGGACACGTCGGTGCACGGGCCGGGTCTGCGGCCCAGCCTGCGGGAAGGAGTGAAGAGCCCGAACGTCCCCACTTCCGGAGGCTCCTTGCTACACACCCTGACAGCTCCCAGGGTCTACTCTCAAGATCTCGGGGCCGCTTCTCTCCACGCAAGGTTGGGAACGGGCGGCTCCCAGCCCCGGGGAGGCGGCGTGGGAGCTGCGGAGTCCGGTTCAGAGCCTGGTGCCCCGCCGCCCCCCGGATGCGGACCGAGGGGAGGGGCAGGGCCCGCGGCGCGGCAGAGCGTCCCGCTCCCCTCTGATGAGCGCCCTTCCCTGCGGCCGCAGACGCCCTCGCAAGCACAGTCCGAAGCTGAGCTCTTTAAATAAGCGTCACCTTTTTGGGAACATGGCACACAGGGCCGGGGAAGCTCGAGACACCCGACACAGCCCCACCATGTGTTCGCCAAGTCAGTACGCAAGATGCTAAGACAGTCCAGGAAAGGTCCACATTCTGGCTCTTCTTTGCAGCACCTGCTTGCTGCCCACTTTATACTTACTCACGGGCCCCTGCTCCTCGCCAGGACAACTGTACCTCATCAGAGCTGAGCTAAAAGTTTGGCCAACCTGTACTATGCAGAAGCCTTGTAGAATTGGCTGAAGAGCTTTTTTTTTTTTTTTCCCCCCTGAAGAACCTCTGGATATTTTGAGATATATCTGAATATTTTAACAACTATTTAAAACCTAATATGTTAGTCTTGATCAATACTGATGATGAAAATAATTCCAATTAATCTTGGACCATCAGACATTATTTTCATAGGGTTTCTCTCTCTCTCTCTCTCTCTCTCTCTCTCTAAGATGGTATAGGATAAGAGAAGGGTTATTATCAGGAACTTGGAGTTCAACCAAACTCAAGTTAAAACCTGTTTATTCGTGAGCAAGTTCTTAACAGCATTGATTCTCATTTTCCTATCTGCAAAACATGGGTAATTATTATTCATACTTACGAAGATTATTTTGCACAGCAAATGAGGTAATGAATCTGAGAAAGAATAACCTAGTGCACGGCATGTTGAATTTCTATTTTTTCTTGAATGCCAAGCATGGTCTCATTCCTAGACCTTCCTCCCACAGAATCTCTTTTGCTTCTCTGGTTCCTTTTCCTCTTTCACGGCCCCTGTCCTGTCTTTCCTCCTTGAGCTGCCAAAGCCTGCAGTGATTTTTTCTTTTCTTTTCTTTTCTTTCTTTCTTTTTTTTTTTTTTTTGTTCTCTGGAACCTTATGGGATATACTGTCTATGGACCATTAGTTAAGGTTTCATGTAGAGGAAGGGTTTTGTTTCCTCAACTGGCATATAAGTTTGTCAAAATACGAACTGTCTGTTCTCTTCCTCTCTGTGCCCAGAGTCGACTCTAATGCCTGCCGTACAACAGATACTCTGTAACTGCCGATGCTGTGTCAAACCACCAAATAATATGGCAATCAGGTTATTCGATCAATTACTGAATAATTCCGTAGAAAAAACATTTCTTGTTTGCAGCAAGGAGATGATTTCTTTTATACTCATGCTTCCGAGACCAGTTCATTTGAACACCAGGATTGGACTTTCTCGGATGCACTGGCCCTACACTCACCTTTGAGAATGACGTGGGCTCTTCAGATTTTCCAGATTGAAGAATCTTTATTCTACAGCTTGTTCTTATGTGGAAGCTCTCTGGGACCTTTGATATTTTCCCATTTCTTTTAGTATTTGGAGAGGATCTGAGGATTTTGCTTTTCAAGATATTAAAAAGACCATGTTTATTTGCATGTGGGTAGAATAAGTATCTCTGATTGTTTTCTGGTAATCTTTCTCATGAAGCCCAGATCCTTTTCTTTGGGCTACAGAGAGCCAGAGAGCGAACATTTCAGGGACGTTGGTAGTCTTTATTCAGTATTTTATTAATTCCTTGATTCTGTCGTCATACATGAGGCTTGACTGATGTTGCACAGAATAAATTAAGAATGTGATATGGATCTTGTCTTCCATGTGCACCCAGGAATAATAGCTGACACCTGTCAACTCCTTTCACTGTTCCAGGCCACATACTGAAGACTCACAAAACATGAGCTTATTCAGTCTTCACAACAATGCTCTAAGATATAGATCTTACCATTTCCACTCTGAAAATCGGCAAGGTGGTACCGTTTACTAGGGTCACACACTTAAATAGTCTTGTAGAGCAGATGAGACTTCTATCCAGTGTAGAATGGAAGTCAGTAGAGTGTTTTTATTTTATTTCATTTTTTAAATTTTAGGATTCACTCTTGGTGTTGTACATTTTATGGCTTTTAACAATTGAATAATGGCATGTACCCACCATTACAGCATCACAAAGAATAGTCTCACTGCTCTGAAACTTTTTTACTCTACGTATTCATCTCTCCCTTCTCCCTAACTCCTAGAAATTACTGATCTGTAGCTGTCTCTGTGGTTTTGTCTTTTTCAGAATGTTTAATGCGTAGAATCATACAGTATGTAGCCCCTTCAGATTGGCTTCTTTTACTTAGTCATATGTATTTAAGATTCTTCCACCTTGGGACACCTGGGTGGCTCAGTGGGTTGAGCCTCTGCCTTTGGCTCAGGTCATGATCCCACAGTCCTGGGATCGAGCCCTGCATTGGGCTCTCTGCTCAGCGGGGAGCCTGCTTCCCCCTCTCTCTCTGCCTGCCTCTCTGCCTACTTGTGATCTCTGTCTGTCAAATAAATAAATAAAATCTTTTTTTTTTTTTAAAGATTTTATTTATTTATTTGTAAGAGAGAGAGAGAGAGAGCGAGCACAGGCAGACAGAGTGGAAGGCAGAGTCAGAGGAAGAAGCAGGCTCCCTGCGGAGCAAGTAGCCCGATGTGGGACTCGACCCCAGGACGCTGGGATCATGACCTGAGCCGAAGGCAGCTGCTTAACCAACTGAGCCACCCAGGCGTCCCTAAATAAATAAAATCTTAAAAAGAAAAAAAAGGATACCTCCCCCTCTTTTCATGGTTTGATGGGCTTATTTCTTTTTAGCGCTGAATGACAGCGCAGTGGCTGGACGGATCACAGTGTGTTCACCCATTCGCTTACTGAAGAACATCTTAGATGCTTCCAAGTTTTAACAATAATGAACAAAACTGCTATAAACATCCATGTGAAGATAGTGACTTTTAAACACTTGCTATGGAGGCGCAGAAGCCAAAAATCAGGGATCTGATTTAGGCTTTGAAGGTGGTGATCTTTTGATGAGTAGATGCGGCTGGAGGGCCATTCTTGGCAGAGAGAATGAGGAAAGCGAGTATTTTTTAAAGGCTTTTGCCAGACTAACTGTTGGGGGCGTTCATGTGTGATCTTACTTAAACTTTACAGTCATCTGAAATAGTCCAATAGTAATATTATGCCTTATTTTCACAGAGCTAAAAACTAATGATCAGAACTAGTATATAATGCTTCCAGACTGTTTTTCTGGAGCAGAAAGGTGCCCAGCATGGCACTGTGAAGCTCTCCTCCAGAAGGGAGTGGGTCCATGCCCTGCCAGGTACTTTAGGATTTGTTGTTTTGAATCCCAACCACTAGCTGGAGATAAAATACAGGAGAACTGTGACCCTGGGCATGTTGATGGCTGGGCACAGACAAGTTGAGGGCAGGGATCTAACGAAAACTGGGACACAGAAGAGATGGTTCATTTTCCATGAGGGCCTCCGGCACAGCGAAGCTATGAGTTTCCCTCCCTGGGGCGAGAGGGTGGGGTGATGCCGTTTGCCACACCCCTTCCCCTAGCACGGCTGAACTTTAGCATGAAACACAGCACCTCCAGTAGAAGCTGGAGTTACTTACACCAAACCCTGCCCCTCTGCACCTCCTGGGGCATCTTTATTAGGGCAGGTCTGTGAGCCAGCACGGTGGACCTCTCCATCAGAAGACCAACACAGGCCCCCTATATGGACCAAGTCTCCTGATCACGGAATGCTCCAAAGCATCAGCTTCAGTTAATGGATATAGGCAACATGCTAAACGGAAAAAATATGCAGGCAAGAATACTTTATTTAGCAAGGTTGTCATTCAGAATAGAAGGCGATATAGTCTCTAAGACAATAAAGAACTAAGGAGTTTGTGAACAGTAAACAGTTCTGCAAGAAATATTAAAGGGAGCAAGAGAGACCAAAAGCAACAAAGACTGGAAAGGAACAGATACAATCTATAGGAATAGTGATTTTACAGGTAATACAATGGCACTAAATTCATATCAATAATTACTCTGAATGTAAATGGACTCAATGCTTCAATCAACAGACATAAGGTATCAGAATGGATTAAAAAAAAAAAAAGACCCATCAATATGCTGCTTACAAGAGACTCATTTTAGACCCCAAAACACCTCCAGATTGAAAGTGATGGGGTGGAGAACCATCTATCATGCTAATGGACATCAAAAGAAAGCTGGACTAACCATACTTATACCAGACAAACTAGATTTTAAACCAAAGACCGTCAGAAGAGATGAAGAAGGGCATTATATCATAATAAAGGGGTCTATACAACAAGAATATCTAATAATTGTAAGTACTTATGTCCCCAAATTGGGAGCAGCCAAATATATAAATCAATTAATAACAAACTTAAAGAAACTCATTGATAATAATACAATAATAGCAGGGGACTTTCATGTCCCACTTACAGCAATGGACAGATCATCTGAGCAGAAGCTCAACAAGGAAACAATAGCTTTGAATGACACAGTGGATTAGATGGACATAACACTTAAAGAAGAATTAATACCTAATCTTTGAAGCTGTTCCCAAAAACAGAAAGGAAAGGAAAACTTCCAAACTCATCCTAGGAAGCCAGGACATTTCTCCAAAGAAGGCATACAAATGGTTAACAGATACATGATACTACCTCACACCTGAAAGAATGGTTAAAATTAACAACTCAGGAGAAAGGGGAACTCTTGCAAAGCTGGTGGGAATGCAAACTGATACAGCCACCCTGGAAAACAGCATAGAGGTTCCTCAGAAAGTTAAAAATAGAGCTACCCTATGACCCAGCAATTGTGCTACTAGGTATTTATCCCAAAGATACAAATGTAGTGACCAAAGGGGCACCTGCATCCCAATGTTTATAACAACAATGTCCAAAATGGTCAAACTGTGGAAAGAGCCAATATGTCTATAGACAGATGAATTAAGAAGATATTATATGTACAATGGACTATTACTCAGCCATCAAAAAGAATGAAATCTTGCCATTTGCAAGAACATGGGTAGAATTAGAGTATATGATGCCACACGAAATAAGTCGGTCAGAGAAAGACAAGTATCACGTGATTTCACTCATATGTGGAGTTTAAGGAACCAAACAGGTGAGCATGGGGGAAGGGAAGAAAAAAAAAAAAAAAGAAGCAGGGAGAGGGAGGCAAACCATAAAAGACTCATAATTAGAGAGAACAAACTGAGCATTTCTGGAGGGGTGGTAGGTGGTAACTTGAATTAAAAAAAAAAAAAAAAGATTGTGCATAGTACTGTTTTGTATCAAAGAGAAAGAAAGAGAGAGAGAAAGAAAAGAATATATAAAGTTTCCAAATGCACAAAGCTAGGCAAGTCACAATTTCAACTGAGTCTGACTCCTAAGTCTGTGATCTCTGTCTCATCCTACCCGGCTCAGCAAAAAGATGACAGAAAACAGCTGGTAAGAGCCTAAGACACAGACAGGATATGTGTGGCTCTAAAGCTTGACAAGGAGGTAGGAGCCAGGCCACGGCAGGTCCGGAACTGGGCACTGTGGAGGGGTTTCAGGGCAGTGGGGTAGTGAGTGTGAAGTAATCAAATATGGAGGCTGAAGGAAAAAGTTGTGGAAGGGCAGGGAGCAAGAGAAAGGAAGGGTCGCCTTATTTTATTTCACAACATTGCCTGGATTTGATGGTACTGATGTCATGAGAGGCTTCTGAGAATCCATAAACGTCTAATGCTGGGCAAGCTTCAGGAGAGGGAACAGGAAGGCTGAGTCTGGAGTTCTGTTAGATCTACCCCAGAGAGGAAGTCACGTGCACTTTCCTTCCTGCCTCTCAGCGTTGCGGTCTCAGAGAATGTCCTCTTGATGACTACCGACCCTGCTCCACCAGGGTACTTCAAAACATTCAGAAATGTCTTTGATTTGCAGGGACCTTTTCGAGATTTTGCAGAGTCAGTCAAATTAAATCATGAGGACTTTTAGATCTGAGAGCTAGATGTAAGTTTGGATGAAGAGGCTTCCTGTTTTCTTCTTTTATTACAACTGGCCTAGAATTACAAGTTTTAAAAGCCAAATCTTGGACAGTTAATGCTGGAAGGGATGCCTGGAAATTTCTGAAAATGAAAAAACTGACTTCTAGGGAAGTTATGAAATTTGCCCAAGATGCCTGTGAACCAGCCTGGCCGACCTTAGCACTGAGGTTGCCATGTGCTGAGCCCTGTGCTCGGTGTGCTATTCCACACGCTGCTTCCGACTTTCATTACGTGGCCACTCGTGCTGGGCCCAACCAGCTGGAGAGGAGTGGGGGGCATGTATCTACCCAGGGGATTATGGTGATAGTGTAATATGCCCTTTGAGAGGCTCTCTTCCAGAACATTGCCTTAGGCACGACGGGCCCAGATTCCAGCATTGCAAACAGTTCACGGAGGGGACAGAACCGTACCCCCTCAAGCTCTCGTGTCGTCCCAAGTCAACACCTCTCTCCATGGGCTCACCACTGAATTTAAATGGCCTCTGGGGTTCACCCCCTGGCAGGCTCAGAAAGGCTCTCTCTTCTTCCTAGGCTGCCTGCTGTTTCAGCTTGGTAAGGTTTGTGATTTGACTTAGAAGGGCAGTAGGGGATTCCTCTTCTGTGTGGGCAGCGCCGGTGGAATCCGCTTGGCTGCAGCCACTGTGCGCCAGGAGAGTGGGAAGCTGGGGTTCCACACCCCAGGGTATGAAAACAAATCCCTCCCCGTACCTTTGATCACAATGTCTTGCCAAAAATAACCTGTGAGGAGAGATGTTCTTGGCAGGAGTAATAGGTGGTGCTTTTTGGTTTTGGTTTTGGTTTTAATTTCCTTTTTTCGTGGGTAACACAGCGTATGGTGAAAAATTTTAAAAATGTGAAAAAGTAGATCATGAAAAGTAAGCATCCTCCCACTTCTGACCTCAGGCTTCCAATTCCACTTCCCAGAGGCAACATTTATGAGCTGTCTTGTGGGTATTCCTTCAGATATAGTCAAGGCCCACACATGCATTATTAATATTTTTTAACATGAATGGTGATATACTTTATGTATGATTCTGCCTTTATTTCCACTTCATGTATTTTGGAATTTGCTCCCTATGGAACTGCTTTGTTCTTTTAGCCGTTAGATTACTGGAGATATCTGACCTATCAGCTGTCTTTAGTACTTTACTTCTCTCTAGCTGCTGAGCACCCACTTGGTTCAAGTTAGGTTTTTCAAGTCATTAAACAGAAGAGGAGGAGACATTAGAAATATATGCACTCATTGGGAAGCCTGGGTGGCTCAGTGGGTTAAAGCCTCTGCCTTTGGCTCCGGTCGTGATCCCAGGTTCCTGGGATCGAGCCCCACATCAGGCTCTCTGTTCAGCGGGGAGCCTGCTTCCTCCTCTCTCTCTCTCTGCCTGCCTCTCTGCCTACTTGTGATCTCTACCTCTGCCTGCCTCTCTGCCTACTTGTGATCTCTACCTGTCGAATAAATAAATAAAATCTTAAAAAAAAAAAAGAAATATATGCACTCAAATCTACTGAACTCTGCATGATTAGACCAGTTCCTATTGCCCGTATGACCTGAAAATACAACAGTCTTACTCCCAGGTTGCAGCGAAAGAACAAGCAGCCAGGAAGCTTCCGGAATTCACTCCCGGTACACTCTGTGGTCTTGTGGCCGTGATGGATTGATTGGTCACAGCCTTGCTCATGAGGGGATCTCTATGACTGAACGGATTTCTCAAGATGACTATTAAATGCTCCATTATCCAAAATGGGAAAATGGGGCTCGGAGAGCCAAAACAATATACCAGAGAAGAGTCTGGTAGAGGTGGACATAGACCTTAGATGCTTGCATGACAGAGCAGAATATTCCTAATTTACCTGAGGAGATGTTATAGAAAATAAGGGGGCGGTAGAAAGTCTGAGTCTAATCTTCGTAGAAAACATGCCATGTCTTCTCAAGTCATTCCTTCTACAGTCCTGCATTTTTGCTTAATAGAATATGACTTGTCAATTTCATTTGTTTGCTTTTTCCCCTAAATAGATATCCTTTTTCCTCCTTCAGGTGCCACCTCAGTATCCTCCAATTCAAAGTATCAGAGTACAATTTACCAGTAAGTATTGTTTAACTGATTCATGTTTTTAAAAGAATCTTCCTTCTAGTCTCTTAATTTCTTCCAAAAACAGAATCTCTCCTTACCCTTTGGGAAGCACAAAATCCTGCAATTGTTAGAGCCTGAGTGCCATTTTCATTAGGTACGTAAAGGTGTATAGAGAAGACAAGAGAGTAATTAGTTACCAGAGATGTGGTTGTCACTGTATTGATCACGTTATGTGCCTCTCTCTTACCCCTTCCAGGAACCCTGAGTAGGAATTATTTTCATTTTTCAGGAAAGAAAACTAAGGCTTCACTTCTTACAAGGCTGTCTGACCATATGACACATTATTTGCCACTAAATCAATTACAGGACAAGAATTTGTCTTAAGGAGAGTGGGGGGCGGGCGTGTCTTGGACATGAAGACAAGGTGATCTTCTAACTACCAGGAGAGCATTATTTGGATCCACGATTAATATTAGGACAATCACCAGTAGTTTCTATATGGATATTCATTTATTTATTACATTCTTCTGAGTCTGAAGGGAAGTATATCTTGCCTTCCACTAGCAACCCTCATTTTCAATTCAACTTAATCCCCCCGGGGCCTGGTGTAAAGTAGAATTAAATGAATTATGTCCAGTAGTGGAGACCTGTTCTTTCCTATCACTAAGGGTCATGGGCAAAAATGGGGAATCCGAGATGTGGTTGCTTGGCCATTCAGGATGATATTGTGAGGTAGAAATAAAAGAAATTTAGTCTTTGTGCTTTGCGCTTGGAATGGCCCTATAAAAGCTACCAAAGCCTCCTTACCCCCATGTTTTCCCCCCTGTGGTGGCAACTCTTCCCAAGTCATTTGCCAGGAAAAACTAGCAATAAGATAAAATGGAGAAGCAGGTCTGTGTTCCTGAGCTCTTTCTCTGGCATCTTACTGAGCAGAACTGAGCCCACAGACATTCTGTGCATAATGCTTACTAAACTTAAGTGACTGCTGGCAAAGGCCAGTCATCCAGTCCCAAGGCATATGAAAAATTTGCATTTCACGGTCAGGTGGAGAGAGGTTAGAGAAGCGGTAACAAGCTTTGTGTGAGGTGGTGTGCAGGATCTGGGCAAGGGGCCTCTTGCTACCCTTTGCCCTAGTCTATCTGTTGAAAAAGAAAAGAAGCACCGAAATGACCAGCCCTTCCTGGTTTTGTGAAAAATCAGGGAAACCTTGGAGTTCCATTTCCCCGCCCTGGTCTGTCCTGCCTACGGCCGGTTGCTGTGAACTCTGTTTCTGAATCCTACCCATACCTGAAACTCTCTGGGCCACTAGTATTATCAGCTGTGCCTTGTCTTCCATTCCACAGCAGAAGCAGGCTCCACCCCTCACTCAGAAACACAATGCTCTCTTTCTTACTTTCCTTTCAAAACCTCTCCCTATCACCATCTCAGGCTTATAGATGGATTAGAAGGTTGCCCAGTGCTGAGCTAAGGAATCTTTTTTTTTCCTTCTTGCCCTCCCCTCCTTAGGGTGTGAGAATGAGAAAGGTTGCATCATCACATCCCCAAACAACGAAGAAACCATGAAGGTGCAAGATAATTCGATCATTATCAACTGCGACGGGTTTTACCTCATCTCCCTGAAGGGCTACTTCTCCGAGGAGCTCAGCCTCAGCCTTTATTACCGGAAGGGTCGGAAACCTCTGTTCTCTCTGAGCAAGGTCACATCTGTTGACTCCATTGGAGTGGCTTATCTGGCTTTCAAGGACAAAGTCTACTTTAACGTGACCACTCACAGTACCTCCTACAAAGACATTCAGGTGAATGGTGGGGAATTGATTCTCATTCATCAAAATCCTGGTGGATTCTGTGCCTACTGAGGACCCAAGGGCTGCTCCTGAGCCGGACACCAGCACGAACAACGAACTGGGGTTGGACAGGACTTTGATTCTTCCTTGGGAGTGAAGTCCTAGCTTAGCCCCTATATATGGCCACACGGGATGTGACCAGAATCAAATCCCCCAACTCAGGGATATTTAAAACTTATTTTTATGTACCAATTAACTTTATTTATCCTTATGTCTTCTAAATCACCTACCCCCTCGTCCCTTATGGTTGCTTCAAGCCTACTAGGCGCCTCTACAAGAGTGAGAAAATAGGTGCCTCTTCCTCAAGGCACATTATATCTACTGGTCAGGAAACTGTCATAATAAACTTTCTTTATTGAAAAAGACACTTGACTACCATTTGCTGGAAATTTGACACTGGCTTTGTGAAAATGAAGAGGACCAAGGAAGGGGCTCTGAATTGGCCAAAGGTGGTGTGGACTAACGGTTGGCAGCCAAAACGGTCTCTCCAAGATGAAATTAGTTGCGGTTTGTGTAGTGTCTAATACCTCTCCCATTTGTTGGAGTTCAAATGGAAAATCATCTTGAGAACAGCTGGCAGGACTTGAAGACAACCAGCTGAGAAATACTCTGCTCTGGGCTTTTTCTTTTTTCCTTGCCACTTTGCTTGCTTTCCCTGCCTCCATTGTTCTTAATAGAAATTTCCCTTCAAAGAATCATCCTGGTGATATGATGCTGTGAAAAATCTAATCACTGATTTCAGGAAAACTGAGGGAGAGTTTTCTAAACTGGGAGAGTGAGATAATTTATTGTTGAGGGTTATCTTTATGGCATGGGAGAGGAGTGAAACTGGACAGCTCGGGGTAAAAATCAGTAAGAATTTTGGTGGTCTGGAATTTTGGTTCTTTGCTACTGCCAGCCAAACCAACAAACATGCATTTTCCTGCTTATACTGAGATACGCACTCAGCCCTATTTCGTGTACGTGTATACTGCGTTGCTAGCTTCAAAAATGAAGCAGTTCTATTCTTGCATGCAACTTTATGTCAAGATACTCAAGTTATTATAGTATATGAAAACAGTGATATCTGTAATATTGCATATGATCTAATACTGATAATTGAGACTAGAATGACCAATAATCAGCAATACCAATAAGAAAATGATCCCTTTACTTTTAGTTTAAATATCCCTCTTGATGCCTCAGGCTTATGGCACTGTGAACAAATTTCCAGACAATTTGTAAGTTCTCAAATTTTTGATGGCAGCAAATGGTTTCCTCCCATTTTAAACAGACTGCATAACATGACATAGACTCTTTCTGGATGATTCTGTGTCATCAAAGGTATTGTACTGTGCTGCAGTACAGTGATATTTCCAGGATCTCCAGAAAGGGAGAAGACAGTTTGCCCCATACTAAATGGTCTCAATTGCATTTGGATTTTTTCCTATCTATTTAACACAGTTTCCATCCCCTCTTAAGTTTTATTTATGAGAGAAACTGCATATGGTAAGAGCAACCGAGCTCTGAGTGGCTGTCCAGGTGCTTTCATAACCGTAGTCACGGTCACGATCATAATCACACGTAAACATCAGCGGAGGGTCTGCTGTGGGCAAGGCATTGGGCGAAATGCTGTACATGAATTGTTCTGAGCAAGATATTCCGTGATATTTGTCTTGACGACTCAGAGGATTGAAGTGTGTGAGTGTGTGTGTGTGTATTTGTTATTCACTATGGTTTTGGAAAGTTGAAGCTACTCAGAAGATGGTAACTAATAAGTAAATGTTTATGACTATAGATATTTAAGAAAATATATATTTACTTTTTAAAGGTTGGAATTTCTAACTATATTTCTCCTGAACATTCATTCCAGTCCTGGGCATAGATGTTCTGTGGGTTGTCTGTCTGTGCTGTCAGGCTCCTTCCCGACAGACGCCCACTCCCTTTAGGTACACGTGGTTTGCCCTTCCCATGGGGCCTCTTTTGGCCATGCAGGGATTTTTCTGTCATGCACCAACTTTACTGCCCGCCCCCAACTCGAACCCATCAAAATACGCAGGTTGCCTTTCAGTCATTTCTCCAGAAAGATAATTAAACCTTCTCTCCGCATGGCGAAGTTTTATGGAAGGAGAACGGAGTGAGAAGTCAGGAGATTGAAAATCTAATTTGATTCAGTCTCTAATGAGCTAAGTGACCTCGGACAAGTAATTTCCCATTTTTGGATCCTGCTTTCCTGTTAAGTGACTATCTTGGAATCTTGTGCTCACAGCGCCAACCGTGAATGTTCGTACTAAATGTCTAGGTACTGGTTGCCGTGAGTCAAGATGTCCAGGCTTCTCTCACCCTGTGTGGAATTTTGTTTTCTGAAACATTTTCCCTCAGCCTTCTTGACCACTCCTTCAAGAGCAGTTCCAACTGTTACCTAGTACCTTTCTATTTAGAAGCTGGCATAAGGGATTCTAATCTTGATCCAAATCATAATTTGTTCTTAAGCATACTGGGCAGGTCCCCTATTTTAAGTCGTAATGTTGTAGTTAGTGCTTCTCTGGCTCTCAGGAAGTATTAATATTGATATTAATAATATAGCTAATAATAATATTGATATTTACATGGAAACAAATAAAGATTTCAAAATTCACTACTAGTTCAAGTGCTAGAGTTTTTATTTATCCTCTCTTCTTTTCTTGTTCTTTTTTTTTTTTTTTTAAAGATTTATTTATTTTTAGGGGCACCTGGGTGGCTCAGTGGGTTAAGCCTCTGCCTTCGGCTCAGGTCATGATCTCAGGGTCCTGAGATCGAGCCCCGCATAGGGCTCTCTGCTCAGTGGGGAGCCTGCTTCCTTCTCTCTCTCTGCCTCCTTGTGATCTGTCAAATAAATAAATAAAATCTTTTTTAAAAGATTTATTTATTTTTAGAGAAAAAGAGTGAACGAGCGGGGGATAGGGAGTGGGGGGAAAGGGCAGAGAGAGAAAATCTCCCCACGGAGACTCCCCACGGAGCTCAGAGCTCATCGCGGGGCTTGGTTTCATGACCCTGTGATCATGGCGGGAGCCAAAATCAAAGGCTGGACACTTAACGAACTTAGGCACACAGGCACCCCTTCCTTTCCTTGTTCTGATCAGCTAATTCCCTGATGAGGGAAGGACAGGGCAAGTATTCTGATTTCCTATCTGCCATCAGAGCTATGATCAGGGCATCCTCGAGCTGCCAAACTGCACTTCTGCTTTTTGTTCACTTCAAGTGAATGAAAACACTCACTTGAAGTCCTCAGGGCTCCTCTTCATGGTTCAAAAGACCAATTCAAATACAACTCTACAATGAGGAGTTCTTGCCTCATTTCCAAACCTGAGAAGATCTCTTAGAGTTACGTCCCCTTTCCTTAGTAGTAATTACATCCTACTTACTCTCCTTATTTGTAAAGTGGGGGATATGAACACATACCTTCTGGGTTATTCTGAATATGAGAATACCTAGTATATTGCCTGAAACATGTTGTTCTCAATACTCAATAACTCTTCATTTATAAACGTCACTAACTCTACAAGGCAAAAAGTAAGCGCCAAACGAATAAAAGAATTACGGGGATTTAGGACGGAGAGATCACTGAAGCATAATGGAAGAGCCTTGTAGGATTTACACTGGAAAAGAGAGGAGAACATAGCTGGAGAAGAACAAGATGTGTAAAGGCCTAGTTGTAGGAATTCTCATGGTTTTCTGAGGACAAGGAGCTACCATGAAGAATATGACTCTCATTCACCCATTTATTTGAGCGTATTCTTTTTTTTTTTTTTTTAAGATTTATTTATTTATTTAACAGATAGAAATCACAAGTAGGCAGAGAGGCAGGCAGAGAGAGGGGGAAGCAGGCTCCCTGCTAAGCAGAGAGCCCGATGTGGGGCTCGATCCCAGGACCCTGGAATCATGACCGGAGCCGAAGGCAGAGGCTTTAACCCACTGAGCCACCCAGGCACCCCAAGCGTATTCTATTTTTCCAAGGTAGGAATTTGTGTTTGGTCATGGTTGGAGACAGGATTAATGGGTAGTTTGAGGATAAAATATGGAAAGCATAAAGACAAAGCTAAGAATTTTGGATCATGTCCTACAAAGGGAAACTCTGAAGGGTTTTGAATAAGAATTTATCATGGTTTGGGAAACAGAGTGAGCTCTTGTCAGTATCACTTTTCATTTTGATCTAATTCATATGAGTACCTTACTTTCTGTCAGTGAATAAAAGCTTCAAATTACTTTTATTAGAGGAAAATGAGAAAAAGAAACATCATAAGAGCTACATTTTTAAAATACTTTTGGGAAAAGACATATAGAGAGCTTCTTATTAAACTCACTCTGAATGCTTAATAAAGACTACACAGGATGGTTTAAAAATATTAAATATTTTCTAAAAAGTAGTATTTTAAGATATCAATCTGAGATGTTATGAGCACTAAAATATAATCCCTGAGGATTTCAGTCACTCTGCCACATTTCTTTGTTTATATCTTAAATATACCCTGTTTCTCAAATTAAATTTTTGGCAGCACTTTGGAATTGCCTTTCATCTATCTATCTGTCCATCTATCATCTACCTATCTATAAATAATTTCCTCTCCCTGGCAGCAGTCTCAGTCACAGAATATGTGGGTGGCTAGCAACCTCTCTCTAGCATCCCTAATAACTAGCCATGGTGGCTGATTCAATCCATGATCCATGGGATCTCGACACAAAAGGATATTGATAAAATCTAAAAGTAATTGTTACTTAGGAGAGCTGACACATGAAATCTTTTAATGTTTTAATACCACCACTCCCCTCCCCTATCCAACAGAAGTTGGTCAGATGGTTGGTTTCAATCTTGAGGGCATGGGACGCAAAGACCTTCAGCTTTGACTGGTATCTGAGGGGGCAATGAGGGTAGCATTCCATCCAAAATCAGGCAGGAAGTTGACATAGGAAGAGGATGCCAAACAGCCAGGGTGTTCTAGCGTTTTGACTCAGTCCTTGAGAAATCCGAAACCATTGTGTACGGGGCACAGTGAAACACGGTCCTGACCAGAATTTTGGTTGATGGAACTGTTTGACTTTTTCATCTTTTTAGGGCCTATCTGTGGGATAAAATAGAGGATCTAAGAGCTGAAACACAGACTTAGAGCATTTAGGTTTTCTTGGAGTCATGCCAAAGCTGAGGAAATACTTTATTTTCATATATACTCTCTTTATTGCTGATGTGTATGAAAGACTTTTCATGTTCCTCCCGATTAAGCTGTCCTCACCTTTGGTTTTTGAAATTTTAAGATAAAACAAAAACAGTAAAAAAATTTAAAAAAGTAATCAACAAGAAGACTTGCAGGACAAGCAGGAAGTAATCTCTAAAGACCATTTCAGTCCAGCTGTCTACTTTTATTTAGGGCGCACTATTAATTAAAACATATGTCACCTTAGAGATTATTAAGATTTGATAATCTATATCGTCACCTTATAATGAATTTTTTTGATAATCTATATCTTCACCTTATAATGAATTTTAAGAGGTAACATTCTATACTCCTACAACCATTCCTTAAGGCAACTTGAACCTTTCACTTTATAAAAATCTCTTCACTATAATGAATCAAGCAATAGTCAGTCAGTCAACTTGAATTAATTCTACTCCTACTCTATGCCAGGCGGTGTGCTAAGCACTTAGTAATATGAGAAATGAATAGAAGCTGTTATTCTCGATCTTCTTTTTCTCTTCAGCCCCCAGCCCTTGCTGTTATCGTGTCTATCACCCATTCTGCCTCTAACAAGCATGTATTATCCATCCTGGAAATATAAATACAAATATAAAACAGTTTGTTTCTGCTAAGTATTGAGTAGAGTGTGTAGTATTAACTGGATTGCAGAGAAGCTAGAAGCCAGGATATCAGAAAAAAAAAAAAAAAAAAAAAAACTAAGGGTTGATGACTGTAAAGGAAAAAAAGGGTTTGAAAAATAACAAAAATTTAATCAGACCCTTGGACTGGTAGGATGTCAGCGGTAGGTAAAGGGAATAATTAATTTGTTCATTCATTAAATGTGCTGTTTTGAGAGTCAGGAAGAAATAAGGACCAACAAGGAAAAACAAGAAAACAAATTAGTGTGTTAGGAGGGGAAAAAAAGGAGGGGCTTATCCACTTTAAACAGGGAAGAGATCTCATTGAAAAGATGTCATTTGGGGCACCTGGGTGGCTCAGTTGTTAAGCATCAACCTTTGGCTCAGGTCATGATCCCAGGATCCTTGGGATCGAGCCCTACATCAGGCTCCCTGCTCAGCAGGAAGCCTGCTTCTCCCTCTCCCACTCCCCTTGCTTGTGTTCCTTCTCTCATTGTCTCTCTGTCAAATAAATAAATACAATCTTAAAGAAAAGAAAGGAAAAGATGACATTTAACTCAAGATCTGAAAATTGGAAGAAACCAGCTGTTTGAAACCAGAAGTGTTAGCCAGGCCAATGAGGTGGGGGTGGATAGTGGGAAAAGGAAGTTAAAAAATACCACCTATGACCATGTGACCAATTTCAGAAATGAGGACTATAATACTTCTATTTCTTCCTTATTTTGATATGACTATATTGATGTATATGACAATCAATTTGTTCCTTCTACTCTCCGTTCCTTTGCCATCTGTTAATGGTAGTTAACTTTACATCTTATATTTTAAGTAATAGAATATCAAAGAGGGACTGTGACTCAACTGAAAAAACAATGAACACCAACCAAAGATGGATGAATGGATTTCGTATATCATCTTTGGGGGAGAACCAGCATGTTGGACAAGGGACAGCTGCATCATTGTGTGGAAGTATCATGTTGATGTTATCTTTATTCGGAAGTAAATTATGATAAAAGGATACTATGTGGACAAGGGGTGAATTGTGGTTTGGTTTGTGCTAGTACAAGTTAGCTAAGATAGAAGCATAATTCCTAGAATTCTTTTAATCCTAGAGTTACAGGGAGAAGTCTGCATGACAGATATAAAGTGGAAATAAAGGAATAGTGATCTTTATACTCAAAAGCCTAGAATACAGTGTCAGGTACTGTGGCATCTCACAGTCATTGCTGTGGATCTGCGGACTCACTATACTGCTGGGGGCAACACCAGAACCACAGCTCATCTTGCTCCTTCCAGATCTTCCAAGCTTCTCCAAGTCCTAAGGCCAGCATTTATGTAGCTCTGTGGTACAGGGATCTAATTTCTCCTGCAAGGCACTGGTGTCTTCAAGGTTAGTGGTGCCTAGAGACAGATGTGTGTCCTGGCTTGTTTTCATGGGCTCAGTGTTCAAGAAAAAGTGACAGTATTGAGATTAGGCAAAGAAGATCCAACATGTAAGGTAACAGTAGTCCTCAAAAAAGAAAACTCATACAGAAAACAAAAGAAATGCTAAAACTATAATTTCAAAAAACTCTTCTGAAGTAAAGTTTTGAAATCATGTATTAAAATTCCTAATGCATAACCTTGGGAATTCTGACGCTGAATGACTGAATTTTTTAAAATTCCTGAACTTAAGATATTTAAAGAATTCAATAATTGTCTTGGCAAAAACATTATCACCAGACTAGCACTCTATTACTTTCCTGTCTGCTACAACAAATTGCCACAAACTAATCCGCTTAAAACAACAGAAATTTATTCTCCTAGAGTTTTGGAGACCAGAAGTCTGTAAAGAGTCTTACAGGTCCAAAATTAAAATGTAACAAGGGCTGGATCCTTCTGGAAGCTCTCAGGGAGAACCATTTCTTTGCCAGCTTTTAGAGGCTATTCTCATTCCTTGGTTAATAGCCCCATACCACCTCACCTTTTCTCCCCTTGCTTCAACAGTCACATTGTTTTCTTTCCTTTCTATAGTCTGCCTCTGGCCCCATCTCATAAGGATTCTTGTGAATACATTTAGGGCCTCTTTGGATAATCCAGGATAATGTCCGTATTTGAAGTTCCTTAACTTAATCACATCTGCACCATCTCTTTCCACATATGAGGTAAGAGTCCCAGGTCCCAGCTATTAGGACAAGGATATCTTTTGGGCAGGAGGCATTATGCAGACTTCCACAAACACTTTAGTCAGAAGAAAATAGAAAATGTATTTAAAATACCCAAAGGAAAAATAAATACGAGCCAAGGATTTTTATATCCAGCAAAACTGATATTCAAGCACAGTGGGCATGGATCAATTGCTGTTTCCAACTTTTAAGAACTCAGAAAATCTTGTTACCATAAGCTCTTCATGAAGAATCAATTAGAAAATGAGCTCCAGACAACTGAGTACACAGACACAGACCTAAGGACTTGTGGTGATCATGCAACACCTGGTTTCTACAAAAACAAGGCTTACAAAGAAGAAATTATAGTAGATAATGGTTGTATCCTCTGACAATGTAGGTATATTATAATTTTAAAATAGGCAGGGGAGAATGATGAGGATATTTTAAAAATATCTTTGATGAGGATATTTTAAAAATATCTTTTAAGCTGTTCTAATTGTATTAATGGTAGTTATATATTAGAATTGCTATTCTGAAACTGTTGTGTATGATGTGGAATAAAGTAAATGTATAATAATGATTCAAGGCTCAGCTTGGAGAAAATAAGGCCTTTTTAAATTCTACTAGGCAGAAGAAAGCTTTCGCTCTCTGAATTCTCATTTTAAAATTCTTTTATGACCTTATTATTTTCATGATGATGAGTTTCTGTACTTGGCAGAGTGCTAAGCATATCAAGTTGGCCAGTAAATATTTTTTGTGAATAAATTATCTTGAAGAAACTTATTAGGTACAGAGGTAAAACAGAGATATCGCTAATAAAATTCTTATACTGGATCCACATTTCTTTTTTCCCAAAGTGATGCAGTATTTGAAAGATAAAGTGTCTTCATTAGTAATGCCTCCTCATTAAATAGTTAAAAGTTCCTTCTACAAATCCAGGTCCTGCCCCCTGGTAAATGTTTTATTTTGTTTTGCTGGGTCCAAATTGGTAGCAAGGAAACAGTTCCCCAGGGACCCATAATTTTACTGTTTTCTGAAGGTAGTTACTTTCTATGGGTACAATTGATTAGATAAACATCATAAGCCATAATTATCTACTCACAAAAAAGCAATTACACACTTACTAATTACCCACTCACAACTTCCTTGTACACAGAACAAGATACCTTGTACAAGATATAAGGAAGCTGTAGGATTTATTCTGAGTCTCTACCTTAGCCATGTGCTTATAAGCAGAAGACATTTGTAAGATGAAGCTTTACCAGCTGGTCTTAAACAAACAAAAACAACCCAAAAGATTAAAAACCAAAAACCAAACAAACAAACAAAAAAATCCCCCAAAACAACAACAACAAAAAACCACATGACTTTCTTCTAGCTTGGCAGGTTGTCTGTTAATGTGGTGTCAGTTGGTAACATAACTCATATACTATCCAGTAGGGGTCTTCCTGGAAGAGGAATCAAATCTAGCTGAGGAGCCTGGAGAAAAATACAATGTCCCAAGGAAAGCACAAACATGCAGACAGATGTGTCTAGATTTATATTCCACAAGAATGCCTGCATTTTTTTTCCATAAAGTTAAATAATACAGGAAACATTTTCAGATTACAGAAAGTCATGCTCTTCATAAAACTTTTGCCAGAAATTCTCAAGTGGCTAAGTGTGGTTATATGTGCCATAACTTCCTAAGTAATAGCTTCCTTTGGTTTGGCGTGCTAGATGGATCTTAGGAGCATCAACAAAAAGAATGATGAAGTGCAAGTGAGGGGAAAGGAAAAATAAAGCAGGCATGGAAGGGACAAGAAATCAAAGAAGAGACAATGTGTTTCCTTCAAGAGCATAGGTTTACACTATTGGCTTATTAAACTTAAGGATATATAAAATTCAATTCAATTTATTTGAACAAGTATTTGTTCAATTTTTTTTCACCAGGTGTGTGACACTGTGCTAGGTGTTCTGAGGAATCTAAGCAGAAAAGAAGTAGAAGGTTCAGAATAATATGATTGGTATAAACCCAATACTTGTACTCAATGGAAACTAGAGTTCAAATTGAGACTTGACCATCCCTTATCAGCTGAGTCCTTTGGCTGATTACTTACTTGTATGGCCCCTACTTACTGCCTTCCTTGCTCCACCATCATACAGGTAAGGGATAAGAAACCTATTCCACTGGATTGTTGAGAGGATTAAATAAAGCCGTTCATGACATTTTCAAGATGTTTAATAATCTTTAGTTGCCACTAGTAGAAACCACAGCCCCTGTCCTGTAGGATAGTAATTCACAGAAACAAAAGACATAAAAGCCTCTAAAAGAAGTAGAGAAATATAAAAATGTGTATGGGGTTTCAAGAAAGAGGCAAGATTAAATGGAATATTTTGGACTATTAGCAAATGGTGAAGACTTTTTGATCTGTATGAAGTGGTAAACCTGGAGGCTTTTGTTTTATTATTGAAAATTCTACAGTCTTAAAAAAGTTTTTTAAAAAGTCAGCCGTACCATTTTACAGGTGAGAAATGTAAGGTTTGCAAGAGCAGAGACTACTAGCTAATCAACAAAACTGTGTCCTCTTCTTTCTGGGACTCCCAGCTTCTCTTGCAGTCAGTAGAGGTCATGCAACTGAATTCTACCCGATGAAATGTGAGTCATAATCCCTCCGGCTTGCAATTATCCGTGCTCTTCTCCTATCTCCTGGTGGATATTAACCTCCAGGGCAACTTTGAAGCCTTCCACAACCTGTGGAATTGTGACAAACTTCATGGAATAAAGCCTGTTTTCCTTCTCTTTGTCACCAATCAGAAAACACCTATTTCATCTACAAAGCCAGCAATTTCCAGTATTTTATGTCATTGAGATCTGGGGATTTTTTTCTTTTACAGTAAGCAGGATTGCTCAACTGAAACACTTGGAGAAAATAAGAGACTGATTATATAAAGAACCACTCACAAAGCCAAATTTAAAACCTCAGAGCATCAAGGAACCAGTAGAGAATGTTAGAGACAGGTGAAATTTTAGAGACTATACTCACATTCTAGTAGAGAAGCAGCCATATTTAAGGGTAAAAGGTATCATCAGTGCTGCCACCAGTTCCATTATCATGATCACTGCCATAGTTCCACACACAATATGTCTGTGCAGTGGCTAGGAATGGGCTATGGGGCCAGACGACTCGTGTGAATCCTGGTTTACTATTCACTAGTTGTGTGCCTTGCACAAGATCCTGAACTATTCCAGGCCTGTTTATCCTTAAAATAGGAATGAGGATATTAATATTTATTTCACAGAATCACTGATGGTATTGTTATTTCAAATGTGTGAAGCATTTAGAAGAGTGTCTGGCACATAATAAACACTAATTATGTAAAGCTGTTATTATGGTTTTAGGATGAGTCAAGACACTGGGGAAAGTATGAAGCCTTTGAGACTTCATATTGTTGTCATCTTTCCTCGTCTGTATGTCTACAAAGAACATGGTCATGGGTAGCTGAAAACCATGAATATTTTGACTCTGTGTGGCTGATGGCTTTTAAACATGAAGTAGAACTAACCGTCTGATTCTTAACTTATATAGGGGATAATGAGTATTCATTTTATTATTGTCTTCCAAAATGTTCACATACATATATACTATTTTGCATGCATAGATATTTTATCAAAAACAGGATTTATGGGGACACCTGGGTGGCTTAGTGGGTTAAGCCTCGTTATGCCTCTGCTTCGGCTCAAGTCATGATCTCGGGGTCCTGGAATCAAGCCCCACCTCGGGCTCTCTGCTCAGCGGGGAGCCTGCTTCCCTCCTCTCTCTCTGCCTGCCTCTCTGCCTACTTGTGATCTCTGTCAAATAAATAAATAAATCTTTTTTAAAAACACGATTTATGGAGTCCTATTTATGAATTTATGGAAAATTATATAAATATATTGCAAATGTAATAAGAATCAACTTTTTAATACCTTTTTAAACCTTTCTTTTCTTTAAAGATTTTATTTATTTGTCAGAGAAAGAGAGAGAGAGAGAGTGAGAGCATGAGCAGGGGAAATGGCAGGCTGAATCAATTAGATTCAAGCTCCCCGCTGAGCAAGGAGCCCAATGTGGGACTCGATCCCAGGACCCTGGGATCATGGCCTGAGCTGAAGCCAGGCGCTTAACAGGCTGAGCCACCAGGAGTCCCTACTTTTTTTTTTTCTTTTTTAAATTAAGTAGTCTCTGTACACAATGTGGGGCTTGAGCTTATTATCCCAATATCAAGAGTTTCCTGCTTTACTAATTGAGCCAGGTGCCCCACAAGTCCTGAATTTTTCCAATGAACCCAACTTTATTTTTTTTTTCAGTATAATAGAAACTTTTATTTATTTGTTTGTTTATTTATTTATTTCTATGTATACAAAGAATCCACTGATCTCTTCCAAATGCCATCCATGGATCTGGACATTTGCATGTGTATCTCCCACAGGCGCGTCTTGAGTTTGACATGCCTAAGACTCAACCACCACTCACCACCACATGAGTTTCCCTCTATAAATCAGAATGACCATTTGTCTGGGTGCTTGAGTCAGAAAACTCTCACAGAACAACATTTATCAAGCATCTACCCTTAAGGACCTGTACTAGGCTATGAATATATGATAACTGGACTCAACCCCAGGTCCCTGGGATCATGACCTGAGCCGAAGGCAGATGCTTAACGACTGAGCCACCCAGGTGTCCCCACCACTTTTTCTTAAATTCCTTTGGGATCTGTTTCCTTCACACTGGCAATACCCTTGTACAGGCTGCGGTCTTCATTTCTCTGGATTACTATAATGATGTCCGAACTGGTTTCTCTCCCTCTTGAACTTGTTTCCCTGCCACTCTTGAATTCCATTTTTCTCAGACTAGCCAGAATCATCACCTAAAATATAAATCTAGTCATGTCAAAATCCTTCAAGCTTTCTATCGTCTTTAGTAAGAACTCCTTAACATGACTAGAATATTCATGATCTGGTCTCTATTTACCTCCTCAGCCCTTTGTCTGGAATCTGTGTTCCTAGACTGTGCTCTCCTCTCCTGAAAGGGCCTTCAAATGACTTATTACCTCTATCTGCAGCACCTGTCTCGCCTCCGTTCTCTCCCCCCGCCCCATCTGTTAAAGCTGGCCAATTCCCAGATATTCTCAAGCATGGAGCCAATCTGGCTTAACTGCATTCTTTTAAAACATATTTTTATTACCTGCTTCCCTTCCCTATGAGACTGTCAGGTCCACTGTTGGATGGAACCCAACTTTAATATGTGGTATTTTTGTATGCCAAACTGAGGTCTTATCCTTTGTATACATGGTAATGTTGGTTTTATGACTACTGTTAAAATACATTTGCTATGATTAGAGTTCATAAGATTATTTCAAATAGAAAAAAAAAGAATGAATTTTTAATATTTAAAAAATAATAGGACACCAGCACTCTGATTACCCCAGTTATAGCATAACATCCCAAAGAGCTAAGTTAAAAATGCAATGTTGGCTTGCTTTGCTCAGAAGAATGAGGCTATGTGGGGATAAGTTATATCAGATACAATGGTAAGTAGGTGAGAGTTGTCTTTGATGTCAACAGGATTCTTATCTTTACTCCTTTATGCTCCTGGTTTCCTCCTGGTCTCACCTTCTGTCCTTATCAAATCCCACTTTTTGGCCACCATGACCTATTGCCTGGTTTTATTTAACATCTTCCTAACATTTGGTCACTAATCATATCCTCTTCAATCCTATCTCTACCCCCACATTCAGGAGGTCCTTTTGAAGAAACAAAATTTGAGGGGCACCTGGGTGGCTCCGTGGGTTAAGCCTCTGCCTTTGGCTCAGGTCATGATCCCATGGGATTGAGCCCCAGCATCAGGCTCTCTGCTTCCCCTTTTCTCTCTGCCTGCCCCTCTGCCTACTTGTGACCTCTGTATGTCAAACAAGTAAATAAAATCTTAAAAAAAAAAAAAAAGAAAATACAAAATTTGACCATGTCACTCCTTGACTTGAAATTCTTGGATGACTCCATTGCCTTCAGGTAGAGTTAAGATGGTATGGCAAAGCAAAGATCATTAGTTGCCTTGAATATCTTTTTTTTTCTTTCTTCCTTACTAATAGACCCCAATTTTATTAGGGAGAATTGTGCTCATCTAAGAAACCATACTCCTAGTACCCCTTGCATGTAGAAAGGAACATTGAACAAAGTTCTGGTTAATGGAATAAAAGCCAAAGTTTCAAGTGTAGCATTGAGAAAAGGAACTGACTTGGAGGGACTGTAACCAGTTGTTTTTCTCTTCTTCCATCTCCTTGGAGGAAATGGTGGCTCAAGTTGAAGTGGCCATTTTGAGACCTTGAAATGGTCTTATGGAGATGAGTCTGCACTAAAGATGAAAGAACTGAAAGCAAAAATGAGCTGAAATCTTTAATGGTTTCCCCATCATGGAGATAATTTGTACTGCCTCTTCCTGGATTTGTTGTACATGAGAGAAAATAACCCCATGTCTTATTTAAACCATTGTTTGGTGACTTCCGTGTCTTACAGCCATATACAACTTCTAAATGGTGTATGTGACTTCAAGGTCTAGTGTCTACCTATCTCTTCAGCCCTACATAGCATATCTACCTACTTTTGCCCTCAATCCTCAAAGACCTACATCTCAAACAGAATAAATTACTTTTGGTTCCTTAAACGGGTGGCTCTATTCTGCCTAAAATATTGTCTTCCCTCTCTTTGATTAGTTTAATGTCTAACTTCTCTCCAGTTTTAATTATTACTTATTCCAGGAAGACTTCCTTTTCATTCATTAACTCCTATATTTTCTATCTTGTCTGTTATCAAGTGTAATGGATAAATTACTTCTATGCTTCCTTTACTTCCTTTACTAGTATATTTCCTTTACTTCCTTTACAATAGGTTCAGTGAAAGCAGTAGCTTTGTTAAGTGTACAGTTTTAGCTTTAACATCCAGCAGCAATTCAGGCATCTTAGAGCCAGTTGGTAAATGTATGGTGATTGGTGAATGAATAATGAATAAATTAGTGGTTAAATTCACACCAAAGTGAAAATTATGGGCTTATTCAAATGAGCTACTAACAGGGCTATTTTGCCTATAAAAAGAGGTCAGAATGTATCTTCTCTGAAAGCGATGGATGGTCCTTTTTGCTTTCCCAATATCACATGACATAGCCGCCTGCTCCACAGGAGGAAGAAAAGATGGTAGATTTCCACTTTTGTCTATGATTTGCCATTATCAATATGTACTCCTCACTCTTCCTCCTCCTCCTCCACTTCCTCCTCCTCCATCCCACATATCATAGCTTAGAGGAAGATTAAATCAAGGATGAATATTTCTTCAGAGAAAACATCATCTCTATTTTAAACCAAACAAAATCCAAGGAGTCAGTTGGCTTTTTTGAGGTTGAATAATGGGTTTGGAGGAATGTATCGCCAGGTGCCAAATGCTAAACTGATACCATCAACTCTGCACAAGTTTGAATTTATTTTCCAGTTTTTATTGTTACTCACACTTTCCTGTTCTTTGTTCCCTTTCTGAAAAAAATAATTTGTCAAAAGTTAGCTTATCTTGGGGTCTGCATCCAGGGAGAGACTGAAATCTGGCTGGAAATATTTGTTTGCCAAGAGGGAATTACACTGCTTATGATTTACTTGGATTAATCTGTGAGTCTAAGATAACTAACATAAAATTCTTACTTAAAACAGAAGATTTACCTGGGATTTCCAAAAATTCTTATGATTTGGGCAAGTAATTAAACACCCCCTCTCAAAGACTGACCTAGTAAAGTAGCTGAGTTTCAGGAGTTTAAAAAATCAGCTCTTTATTTCCCTTGGCTTTATGTTCTGTCACGGAAGGAGTAGTTTCTAAGTTTTCTCCTTTTAAGGTATTCAGAAGGAGTTCTGAAATTCTAAAAAGGAGGTTTGGGATCAAGAAGCAGAGAAGCTGCATTTCTGAAACTCATATATCAAATTTCTTTTTTGTTTAAAAATTACTTAATGAAATTACTTACACATGTTGAAAAGTTTTATCAATAGTCACTTACTCCTACCTTCCTGGTCAATGTCAGAATGGATTGAAATACAAATAAAATTCACTGCCTATCTATCTGGATTCTTTTTTGTAACTACAGCAAATTTGGTTAAAGTCAGCCAAATCCTTTAAAAGTTGCTGTGAAACAAATAGGTAGATATTCTTGACAAATGAGAAATATCCTGATACAAGTCTATAGGTATATAATAATATACTTGAGTCCCATACTCACTAAAGGAAGTTTAGCCAATAGAAAAGATAGGTGATGGTGAGCAGAGATGCAGGCAGAATAAGTGGGGGAAATTATAAGTTTCAGTGTCTCAAAGGCAGTCACCATTCCCTGCATGGCATGGCAGACATCGCTCATTGATCTAGGCATTCTCTTCTGTCATGCCTGAGTTAGCTTCATTATTTTTGTTAACCTGGTATTCCAGGTAGATGTTAAAATTGATTGACATTAGTAAGATAAAGAAGGGTTCTTTGTAACTAAAGTATTAAAAATGTAAGTACTGGAG
Source organism: Mustela nivalis (assembly GCF_964662115.1). Lineage (NCBI taxonomy): Eukaryota > Metazoa > Chordata > Mammalia > Carnivora > Mustelidae > Mustela > Mustela nivalis. The sequence goes on along the minus strand of NC_139035.1, from coordinate 4,744,104 downwards.
GTACTCAAAACTTAGTGAAAAACTAACCAGAGAGATGGGCCTAAATCAGGAGTTCCAGTCACCATAAGTAAGGGATTAGGTTGGGATATGAGTCCTACAGGGAGGAGAGCTGTTACAATGGAAAGAGAGAACGTGGAGGGAATTTCAGCACTTTCCAAGAGAACTGAGCCTCCTGTGACCTACTTAGATGGCACAGAGTACAGAGACCTCTTTTCCTTCATTTATGGTGGTTTGACTTTGCACAAATCACTAAACTCTCAAATCGTTCTGTCTTTATTTGTAACATTTCATGACAAAATTGTGAGAACTAAGTGAGATAATCATAAGAGTTTTGTAAATTATAACGTGTTATGAAAACCTCTGATTAAGGGACTATTTATTTGTAATAAACACTAGCCAGATAGATCCAAGATAGTTACTGTGTCAGTGAATGTGAGATTTTTGAGGATACTGAGTGGATAAAAATCACACTAGAGCCAATCTACAGAGAAATCAATCCTCCAAAATTATAAAGCAAATTACAAGCAGGAGAAAATAATGGCAGGGGTAGAAGTGACTGAAGGACTTTCAACCCTAGAGTCCACAGATACAAGAAGAGGGAGGGGACCTTGAGCCTTCATCAGGCTGATGAATCGAGTCACTGTATCTGGAGTAATTTGGCTGTTGTGCTATGCAGTGGGCAGTGCTACATGTGCATGCTCAAAGCAAAGAGTAAGACTAAGGCCCAACTTCATGCCCCTCTCCTCTCCCACAATGGCCAGAGGCAGGTAACCAGAATAGGCAGGCCCAAAACTAGTTTCCTCAGTACAAAAATGTACAAACACTTAAAGAAAACCTATACCACGGAAAAGAGGTACCAAACTTAACAAACAGAACTATTCCCTCTGGTTAAAAGCAGTGTTAGAAGAAACTTATATGAAGAAGAAGGGACTGGTTTTCACAGCAGACCAAGTGCTTTTCTGGGGCTTACCTATGCCCCAGAAGCTCTTCAAGAGCCACTGACCTACAGCATATGTCACAAGTCACACAGCTTACGACATGTCCTCATTACTCATACTGGTATTACAGAAACTTTCTTCGGAGAATTGTGAAGAATAACTTGGAAGCCAGCCATGCTTTTGGGATTGACACTGAAGTGGGCAGGGATACAAGTGGGGGTGGAAAACAAGCACTCACTTAGGTACCTTGTGTGGGCAGGCTCCCCAAAAGCCACAGGTAAAGCTGGCTACACATGGAAAAAAGGGCAAAACTTTGATTACAAGACTTTGGATTGTTTAACAGAAACTTACTAACCAGTGGTGGCCTGACTTCTAAATGTGGCAATTATAAAATACTTGCTGAACACCTGTCATGTATTGTATATGAAAGCCTGTGAGAAATAACCCCTGACTGAGTTCTCTTCCCTCCATTCCAGCAGCCTTTACAAATAAGATAGAAGATAACAGTTAAATAACAACACAGTGAAAGGTGTTACAAGTGCAGATGAATGGTTCAGATATGCACTGCTATTGTATTGGAAAAAGAAGTCCTTGTGAGTTGGAGCTCCCTGAGAAGTTTGCATGGACATGAGCAAAATACTTTCTAAATTTGATAAACAACTCAGCAAACATGTATGCAGTGGGTAATCAGTTGCTCTGGGGATACAACAATAAACAAAAAATGGTACTTGCTTCCTGTGTGACAGATTTATAATTGCAAACAAATAATTGCAGAATGGCGTGTGTCGGGGAGAAATGATGTTAACCAGTCTGCTGAAATGATGTGGTCAGAAGGGAAGATATCTAAAATATGAGTAATGGTGTTTTTAAGAGGAACCAAACCATAATAACTTGACGGAAAATGTCTGGATATATGAGATTGACAAGAAAATATGGGAAATTTCGAAACTGAGAAAGAAAATTAGGCTAGGAATTTGGCTCACCAAGGGGGGGAGTTTCCTTTCAATTTGCTACAGAGCAATTTTAGATTGTGATGTCTTATCTTGTGATAGACCTCAAGTGACGTCTGGGAGGCTCATGGCTTCAGACATCTGCATACTTTGTTTGGCTTTAGGGAACTACTTAAGTTGTTTGAGAACCTCAGCAAATAACAATAAGACAACTATCAGGAATTTCTAATGAGTAGAATTCTTTTCCTTGGGTCCAAATAAATGAACAACAGAAGAACTTCTCCAGGTTGTGTTCTCTGGTCACAGTGCAATAAAATGAGAAATAGTTATCAGTAATACTTCACTATTATTACTATTATTAATATTATTATTTTATCAGAAAGAGAGAGCACAAGCAGGCAAAGTGGCAGGCAGAGACAGAGGGAGAAGCAGGTTCCCCATTGAGCAAAGAGCCTAACGCGGGACCGTATCCCAGGACACGGGGAACATGACCTAAGCCAAAAGCAGCTGCTTAATCAACTGAGCCAATCAAGTGTCCCTATTGTTATTATTATTATTAAAACAAGAATTCAAGTAAATAACAACAAAAAATTATATGAAAAATGTTTTAAAGCTCTCTAATATAATCACTGAAAAAGACACGAGCCAATGACTTAATAACAGACTTTGGATAAAATAACAAAAATTAGAGTTCCTCATAATCCAGAAAACCTCTGGGACAAAGTCATAGAAATACTCAGAGGTCAGTTCTCAGTCTTCGATGCTTTTACTATTAAAAATAATGAGAAAATAAAGAAAGCACTTAATTTGATTAGGTAGGAGGAAAAGGCACTTGAAAAGTTCTAAGGAAATTAGCAGAAATGAAATAAGACAAAACCTGAAAAATGTAAATTGGTAAGCAAGAAATGTTCCAGCAGAACTAACAAACCTAAGTGCTACTGTCACTCTTATAAGGCTGTAGCTTTATCAAAGAGGAAAAAATACCACAGAAGAGACCATTGGCAAGGGTTCTCCGAAATAAGAGTGGAATCCTGTCAGAGGGCATGATGACAGAGGGGCAGCATTGTCACAGATGACCCAGGTAGTCAGAGGGCAGTGGCTGAAGCACAGCTTCTTGCCATCCTGCAAATCAGGGACCCGTCTAGGGCAGGTACCTGGAATAAGGAGCTCCTTCTGATACGGAGACAGAGGTAGAGGAATAGCAGCTGCTCCTCAGAATGAATCCAGAGCATCAATAAACAACAATAATTTACTATAGCTTTTTTATTTCTTCTCTGCTAGTGGGAGACCCACGCGGTCTTCCTTGGGGTTAGGAGAGATTAAAACAAGGAACAGGAGAGATTTAACATAGAGGTCCCTGAGTCCAGTTGTCGCCATGGTCTTGAAGCACTCATATCTCAGGACCGCACTCAGCAGACAGCGCTGTAGCCGGGAGACGGGCTCGCCTCCCTTTTGTCTTTCAAGTGGCACAGGAGAGCATGGGCAGAAGCTCAGTCACATCCAGAACCTCAGCTGTGGACTCTGGGAAATGTAGCCTATAGCATTTCCGATGAACAACAGAACTGAATGGATCCAAACCAAATGGAACCCACAGAAGGCGGTTGGAAAATGATGTCAAGTGCAGAGAAGTATGAATTCAGCACAATGCATCTGGATGCGAGTTTCCTTTCACTGACCCTGTTTGCGGTGTCCTGAACCTGAGAGTAAATTTTTAGCAATTCTGGATAATTCTCAGCCATTATGTACTTAAACATTGCCTGTCTTTTTTGGGTTCCACTTTCTTTTGGTTTTTGGCCTCTGAAGATTCATTACCATTATTTTCTTTCTTTCAGTTGATTCTTGCCTGTGCTCTTTTATGGTTTCAGGTCTCACCTGTAGATCTTTCATCCATTTTGAGTTTATTTTTACATATAAAGTAATAAAGCCAATCCAGTTTCATTCTTTTGCTTATAGTTGTCCAGTTTTCCCAGCACCATTTGTTGGAGGGACTGTCTTTTTAGCATTGCATATTTTTGCCTCTTTTGTCATAGATTAATTGACCATATAATTGTGGATTTATTTTTGGGTTATTTTTTTGTTCCATATATTTGTGTATCTATTTTTATACTGTCTTTGTCAGTTTAATTTTCAAATCTGGCCAGGAACCCTAAGAAGGTTGAGAAAATTTTTTCCTCTCCTACACTTAAGTAGGGATGCTTCTAATGTAATTCCCAAACATGCAATTAAAAATAAAATTTTCCTCTTACTTGAAGGCCATGATGACTCTGGGAAGAGCTATGAAAGCTGTTTCCTATCACCATAATCCCTCAGACGCATTCTCTCACAGCAAGCAGGGCCAGGGAGATTGTGGTGAAAAAGCTTTCTTGGGAGAACCCACAAATACTCTCTCTTTACTCTGGGTCAGGACTAAGTGTGTCCCACTAGGTTTTGCCAATCCAATTAAAAGAGGCAAGACATCTTGGCTGTTGGTCAAGGCAAAAGGCTAAAGGTGGGGCCCAGGTCATTGCCACTGTGAGACTGAATCTTGCATGAGTCACAGATGTGCAGAAAGGAGACACTGTACGTAGTTCACAGGCGCTGGTGCATGGCCGCACCAACCCGAGAGCCTCCTACTCTTGTCTTCCACATTACAGTGTGCTTATAAAATAGACTCTTATCCTGCCACTACCCTGTTTAAAATCCTCTGATGACTCCTTCCTTACCTTCAAAGTAAAACCCAAATATGTTATAGAAGACCATTCATGATCTTAGCCACTAGGGACTTCCCCACTTGAGCCATTCAAAACATTTTGGTGTTTCATGAACATATTTCATTGTTCCAAATCTCTGGGCGGAGTCAACCATTCTCTGGTATCCCAAACTGAATCAATGAACTCTCTGTCAAAGGACTTTTGGACTTGAGAAGAGAGAAATTGAGGGTGGGGGAGACATACCATCTCAGATGATAGAAGGTGCAGAAGGTCAAACTCAAGAGTTGCTGGTGACCATGTTTTAACCAAATATGGAGAAAACCACTCAGCAGTGAGAGAGGACGAGTCCCACAGGCAGATAAATGAGAAAAAGTCTGAGCAAGGCTTGGTAGCAATGAGTCCCCAGTTCCAACTGGGTTTTAGTATATTGCTGACCTGGCAAACTCGTCCTTAGCCTTAAGCGTTGCCCGTGAGTTGGGGTGCCTGGGTGGCTCAGTGGGTTAAAGACTCTGCCTTTGACTCGGGTCACGATCCCGGCGTCTTAGGATCAAGCCCCACATCGGGCTCTCTGCTCAGCAGGGGGCCTGCTCCCTCCTCTCTCTCCACCTGTCTCTCTACTTGTGATCTGTCAAATAAATAAATAAAATCTTAAAAAAAAAAAAAAAAAGGAGTTGCCTGTGAGACATTACACAAAAATAAGAGAATGAGTTTGTGGTCTCCAGTGAAAGTGCCACAGAGAGCAAACCATCCAGAGTACTCCCTTCTGTTTGCCTGCTTAGAATAGCAAATGACTGAAGGACAGGTGACATCCAGTTATTGCCAGCTTTGTCCTTAAAGAATGTGCACCAGGGGGCACCTGGGTGGCTCAGCTATTAAGCGTCTGCCTTCAGTTCAGGTCATGATCCCAGGGTCCTGGGATCCAGCCCCTCATCAGGCTCCCTGCTTGGAGGGAAGCCTGCTTCTCCCTCTCCCACTCCCCCTGCCTGTGTTCCTGCTGTCGCTCTCTCTCTTTGCCAAATAAAATCTTGGAAAAAAAAAAAAAGTGCCCAAGTCTTTTATTTATAAAAACATTTTTGAGACTAATTCTCAGCAATTAAGATAGTATCCTGAGCTTTGTGAAAAAAACCCTGATAATCTGAATTTTATAAAGGTAACGTGTTTGGAGGATTCAATGGAAAAAATATGCCTTGTTAAATATTTTTCCTTCTGCAAACTGCCTCTGAGGTACAAATCCAGGCCAGCAATATGTGGAATGCAAGAAAGAATCTAAAGAATTAAGTTAGAACACACTGATCACCTGCAGAACATTCCTTCTGGGCTTCAACATGGAGCAAGTTTGTGCCCATTGACGTTGAGGTGTGGAAATTTATACCCTAGAAATTTCCCTTTCATTGTTCGCACAAGTTAATACCTGGGAAGCTGTTTGGGAAAAGCTGCAGTGGGGTGTGCCTGGGATGATTCCTTCCTTTTCATTCGTAAGAAGCTGGCTCAGCTCTCTGGGCGTCTGGGCAGGCAGTGACTGAGCAGTCTCCTCGGTGCCAGCGGAGAGAGGGAGCCCGTGCCGCAGCTCCTTCCGCGCAGCTGGAAGGGGTGCCGCCATCCCAGAAGTGGGTAAGGGTAGAGGCGAGGAGCCAGGGCAGCCGAGGACTAGAATAGGATGTTTATAGCCTCGTCTTCCAACTGGAGTCCCCCTCAACCTGTCAGTACACAAAGACGAAGGAGAGTTTTCCTCCCTGGCCTCTCTTTATTTAAAAAACCAAAACCCCAAAAACCTTCTTAGGCTTTGCATAACAAGGAGCTCAAAAGCAGGGGAGGGAAGAAACTCCTGGTATCTGCAAAGCTGTCTGAATTAGCGACTAGTCAGTGCCTCCTGGGCCCATTTTGCATGATTTTCCAAAATATCATTATTCCAAACTCTCGGGTGCCAGGGTCGTCTTGGAAATGAACCCTGGGTCCAGTCCACACCAAGCCCCTCAGTCTCTCCAAGAGCAGGACCCAGCCCGGATCTCCTTATTTGGGTATTAGGAAGGCAGGACCTCTTCAGACCACTTGGAGAACCTGACAGCTGGAGGGAATTAAAGGCAGGTTAACAGGCATTTGAGCTGTAACTGGGCTCTGAATCATGAAAGAAGCTGGGCCTTCCCTTCGGAGCCCAGGGCCCCCCTCCCTTGCCTCACTAATCTCAGGAATGTGCTAAATGGAGGAAGCAGATGGTTGGTTTCACTTTTAAAAGTCACAACAACTCAGAGAAACTGGCAGAGATGAGATTCCCCTCCGGGCTTCCTCTTCTCAGTGATGCAACTGGCCCTTTGCAGTCAGGGGTGATGCAAACAGCTTGGGCTGGCCCAGAAGGAATCTCTGGTGGGTGGAACAGTCAGGGGGATTTTCTTTCAGTTAGGATAAAAACTGGCATCCCTGCCCAGTGGGAGGAGCAAGCCACGCGGGCTTTCACTGTCTGGAATCCGGCCAGTGATGGAGACGCGGCCGCGGGGACGGAGTCTGTGCTCTGGATGGCTCAGCTCCCCCGATGTTCAGTAGATCTTTGTTTCCTCCATGGAGGGGTCTTGCCTTTGACCGCCTTAAGCAAAGACTGAAATAGTTTGTTCTCCTTGGGGAGGGAAACTGATCCCGCAGATCTCTTCAATCTCACATGCCCTCTTTGTGACTTGCCCTCCTCCAGGGACTCCCGGCTACAGAAAGTAGAAGGAGCGCACGGTAGATCAGGGCCGGGCTAGCCCGTGTGCGCAGCAACTGAAGGACAGACTTGCTCAGGAGGCCCTCTGCGTCAAAACAGAAGTGCTGACTCCATTGAAAGGGTGTGTGCTTAACGAGATCATTTCCAGGAGTGATGACAGAGTTATAAGGGCCCATAGGGCCTCCTACTCCCGCTGACTTGATTTGTAAATTACACCCTGTCTTCTCCCCAGAGAAAAGAACACTTTGTGGTGACTGATTACAAAAACAAACAAAATGAGTGACGACGTGATCAGTCTACGAGACCAGTGCTCTAACCCCTGAGCTACGGAGCCCCGCTCGACGTGATCAGTCTAAACGGAAGACCTAAGACAGGTAGAGGGAAGCGCTTGGTTAATAAATACGCCAAAAGGAACATCGATATTATTACTGGGAATTGCACACTCAGGGAGTCAAAGAAAGTAGTCAGAGAAAGTAGGCAAACGGCCGAAGAAAGCAGGAAGCGAAGAGGGAAGGGAGGCAGCAGCAGTGACAGAATATGTAGCATTCTGCTTTCAACAGGCACTTTTTATAGCCTAAATCGACCAGTCCTAGAACAGCCCTAGGAGAGCAGCAATCATTTCCTCTGTTTTACGAAAGAGGCTCAGTGCTTAACAGTGTGTTCTACAGAACCAGGCAGGGGTTCAAAGCCTGGTTCCACCAAGTACTATCTATCTGTGTGCTTTCTGGCACATTCTTTAACCTCTTCATGCCCCATCGCTGAAATGAGAATAAAGTAGATTACACGAGATAGGCTGAATAAAGCAAGTACACTAGCACCTAGAACACAGTGAATGCTCAAAAACCATTAATTATTATATAGAAACTGGTGGGTGTGGGTGGGGCACGACTGAGTTGTGTTTTGTTTTGTTTGCATTTTTGGTTTTTTCTTCCTAGATTTCTGTCTTCGTCTGTTCAGGCTGCTGTAACAGAATGTCATAGACAGGGGGGCTTATAAACAATAGAAGTTAATTTTTCACAGTTCTGCAGTCAAGGTCCCAGCAGATCTGGTGTCTGGGGAGGACTACCTGATTCACAGACAGCCGCCTTCTCACGGCGCCCTCACATGCTGGAGGGCTGAGGGAGCTCTCTCTTCTGTGTGTGTGTGGGGGTTTATGAGGGCACTAATGCCATTAAGGAGGGCTCTCCTCTCATTACCTAGTAATCCCCCCAAAACCCCACCTCATAATACCATTACATTCGTGATTAGGATTTCAATATAGGAATTTTGAGGGGACACAAAGCAATCTATAGTACTCTCTTCTTAAAAACTAAATTCGGGGTCACTAAGCATCTGACTCTTGACTGCAGTGTGGGTCATGACCTCAGGATCACGGAACTGAGCCCCATGTTGGACTCCACACTGGGCGTGGAGTCTGCTTAAGATTCTCTCTCTCCTTCTCCCTCAGCTCCTCCTCCTCCTGCCCATGCGAGCTCTCTCTTAAAAAAAATAATTAATTGAATTTAAAACCAAAGGGCACCTGGGTGGTTCAGTCAATTAAATATGACTCTTGTTTCATCTCAGGTTGTGATCTCAGGGTTGTGGGGTCAAGCCCTGTGTCACACTCCATGCTCAGCACAGAATCTTCTTGAGGTTCTCTCCTTCTCTCTCTGTCCCTTCCTCTCAAAAAATTAATAAATAAAATAAAAGGTCGTCATCAAACCCAAGGTCATCCAGATTTTCTCCTATGTTATCTTCTAGGAATTTTATACGTTTAGGTCTGTGGTCCATTTTGAGTTGATTTTTGTGAAACACATAAAGTTTATGTTTAGATTTTTGATTTTTACATGTAGATATCCAGTTGTTCCAGCACCATTTTTTTTTTTAAAGTCCATCTTTATTCCACTGTATTGCCTTTGTTCCCTTTGTCAAAGATTGCTCGACTATATTCTTGTGGGCCTGTCCCAGAGATCTCTATTTCACTCCATTGATCTATTTGTCTCGTCTTTCACCAACACAGAATTTGTTTTTTATGAACAAAAGCTGGGAAATTAAATTTTTTTTTTTTTTTTTTACTATTTGTTATTAAATGACACAGCTGTAACTTCTTGCCCAAGGGTCAAGCCTCAGAGCACTCTGGCCCTGAGATCAAGAAGGACATTGTCTCCCTAGTGCCCTTGGCTACTGCCTCAGCTCATAGTTTTCAGCTGCCAGGTTCCTGTCCCCATTGGACTAGTCTTCAGGGTGTGGAGGCCATGAAGCCTAAATCATAGTGGCTCTCAAAGCAACCTCTCATTAATATTCTTCTCTTTGGGGGGCACCTGGGTGGCTCAGTGGGTTAAGCCGCTGCCTCCGGCTCAGGTCAGGATCTTGGGGTCCCGGGATCGAGTCCCGCATTGGGCTCTCTGCTCAGCGGGGAGCCTGCTTTCCTCTCTCTCTCTGCCTGCCTCTCTGTCTACTTGTGATCTCTCTCTGTCAAATAAATAAATAAAATCTTAAAAAAAAAAAAAAAAGATTCTTCTCTTTGAGGTAAAAAATGGGATCCAGATGCCTGATGATGGCCTGCAGGCACAGGTTGTTCCTGTGGGCCAGGTGCATGTGCAGGTAATACCTGTAGCTTATGAGCCACCTGCTAGCCTTTCCTTGGCTGCCCTCTTCCCTGGTGAGAAATTTCTAAGGCCAAGTGGATATGGCTACCTGTTTCCGTGGACTACCGTATTTACCTGCTTCCAGGCCTACCTGCTTGGGTTTTTGCCCTATGTCCATCCTCCAGAGAGTGAACCACGCTTGGTGTGCATGTCCTTGGGCCTCAGAGTGGTCAAGGCAGAAAGGATAGGAAAGGTTGGGAGAGAGGAGGGCTGTGAAGATTGCCTGGATGTGTAAGGTGTTGACAGACTGTCATATGAGACCCTTCAGAGCCAAGGCCCAGAAGAGCAGGGAGGGGGTAAGGGACAGGAGCAGGCTTTTGGCACCATCATTTTCCAAACCAACTCTCAAGAGGCCAAGAATTCCAAATTTGTAACAGGCTTTCCAGATTATTATGGGAGCATATTTGTCAAAGTAAGAGGGCAGAACATATTTTATTTAACAGCGTGATGCTTGATTTTAACCTTTATGCTATACAAGGTATAAGGCCCTCTTCGTACTCTGCCTATGGCTCCACAAATTTTGAGGGTAGGCCTGCTGGTGAGTGATAGATCTGGGACCAAAATCCAGTATTCTGGGCTTCTGTGCTCAAGTTCTTTCAACTTTATTTTTTTTTTTAAGGAGGTGGGGAGCTGCAGAGGGAGAGGGTGAGAGAGAATCTTAAGCAGCCTCCATACCCAGCATAGCCCCTGACATGGGCTCAATCTCATGACCCTGAAGTCATGACCTGAGTTGAAATCAAGAGTTGGACGTTGAACTGACTGAGCCACCCAGATTCCTCACCCCTGCCTCCAACATTTTCAACTCTTTTAATGAGGTCAGCTCACCCTTACTAAAAAAAACTACTTCTCCTAGATTTCTTCCAGTTTTACCCACTGGTCAAATATGAAATTTAAGGCTGAACCAGAGAAAATATGCTCATCCTGTTAAGTTAAAGTGCAGTTTGTTCTGGGCCCTGAGTCTCCCTGTCTCTTCTCAAGAACCAATAACTTATGCTGCGATCCATGAACTCACTCTCTTTCTTTCTAAAACTCATCGGAAAGATGACCCCAAGAACTTGGATGGGTAGGCTGCAGTATCTACCCATCTCCATAGTTCATCATACAATGGAACAGAGCCAGAGGGGGGACAGGGAGCCGGCTATGGGCTGCGCGTCTGAGGATGAGTTCTCTCCTCTTACCACATTCACGGGCAGAACTCTAAGAGGAGGCTACAAAGTCTGAATGTGAATTGGGTCTTCCAAACCATTATAATCTATATAAGATGATAAAATATATTTAATTTAACAGTATTTTAGTTTGACTTAGAACTTTCGAAGATTTAGAATATGGTACGTGGCTCTTCATTTATTTTTCCAGCCCTGGACCTGAGAATCTTAGGAGGAGATCTGCCCTCCTAAGGAGGACAGCCCATAAGCTATGCTGCTCTTCTTGCTGGAAAAGGCCTGGCAGAGTTTCCATCCTAGTCTACTTTTAAGCCTGACCACTGGCTGATCTTTACTATCTTGCTGGTTTAAGGTAAGGAGGTCCTATACAGCTTCTCCAAATGGCCTCAGCTTGTTTTGGTTCTGTGTTTTCTTAGGTCCTTCCTGAAGTTTTCCCCTACCCTGGTTATGTTGAGAATTAGCAGAAAAGGATAAAGCCCTCTGCATTCCACTCCAACCTCAAAAACACAGGCACACACATGTACAGAGTCAAACAAGATTCCTGTGAAACTGGGAAACAGAAAAAAAAAAAAAAAACCCGCTGATATTTTCTGGAGCTTCCTTCTACCTCTTACTGCTCTAGGGCATTTTCCACTCAAACCCATTGACTTAAACAAAAAAAAAAAACAAACAAAAAAACAAAACAGCCTTAAGACAAAAGAAAAAGGAAGGGTTCTTGTCTGAACATGGAAAACAAAATTCAAAAATAACTCATATCCTCATATTTTCCTACAGACATGATGTAAGCATTATCCAGTTAAGGAACTGCTGACACCAATAACATGATTTCTGGTCCTTTAATCTTCTTCTTTCCCATCAAACGTTTTCTCAAACCTAGGTTCTGGTCAGTGACTCTTGAATACAACCTCATAAATAATCACCCCAAGATGACTACAAGAAAATCTTGGAGGTACGGCCCCCTTTAAACTTGCACTTGTATTTTTATATACATATATATTTACAGGTCTTATGTCTTATAAATAGCTCTTTAAAATTTCCTGATATGGTGAAGGGGACTGAAGGACACAGAGATGGGATAAATGCAGTCAAATGCATTGGGAAGGTATCCAAATAGTGTTGATAAATTTGGGTCCAACTCAACAGGTTTTAAAAGTATCAAGACATTAAGATAATTCATCAGGCCATTCATTCATTCAACTAATATTTGTTTCCTTTCTTCTACTCTAACAAAAATGGATTTAAAGCAGCTAAATTGAACTTATGGTGCTCAATCACAAGGATTGTGTACACTATTATGGACAAAATAAGATTGTGATACATTGGATCACAAAACTACTGGGAAAGGAAAACATGCATTTGAGAAAGTTAAAACAATGTCTTTGTCAGATATCATACCCTCCATTTTACATCATTTCCTCAGTTCATTTTCTATATGATGACCAGCGTTATCTCTTTATAATGAAAACCTCATCACATAAACCCTGTGACCTTGTCTAGGTCCACCATTCAGGACCCACCTGTGTGTGGAATGGGAGGCGGTGGACAGACATGAAACTCTCAGAAGCCCTCTGCATTCCCTTTTGCCTCCTCTTCAAAGGTGAACACTCAACCCATCTTTTCATCTGTTCTCAGCTCAAGCCACAATCCCACACTTAACCTCACCTCTGCGATCTTTCTTCTGACCTCATATAGCCCTCTTTCTGTGATCTTTAAAGCACCTATTTATTTAGCATTCATTTAGCTTCGAGTCAGCCACAGCATCTCAAAAAAAGTACTATGATTTATTATATTCTTCTTGATTTTCATATTATTTTGCCTTCACTGTAGGTATTTTTGTGTTTAAGTTGATTTCTTGATGTTTATTCTTATTTTTTAATTTTTTTACTTGACTACAGTTGACACACAATGCTATATTAGTTTCTGTGCAACATTGTGGTTCAACTTTGCTATTCTCTACACTATAATTGTGCATGTTTTACTTTTATAGTTAAGATCTCATTATACATGCTCAATGGATATTTATTGATTGGGTAACTAGTGGCTGAGTGAAAGGCAAACATATTAGAGCATGTGATAGGCAGTAATTTACTCAGCCAGAGAAAGAGAAATAGCAGAATATAATCTACACAAATAAATAAAAGGAGAGAGAGAGAAGAAAGACGTTGTTCTGAGGTAGCACACATGAATATTCAAGAGTTTCACAAACTGAAAGTCGCACTTTCCTTCCTTATTCACTTCTTCACATCATAAGAGATATTAGGAATTTTAGGTTTGCATCTGATTTAATCCTCATGCATTTTAATGTCTCTAGTTTTGATTAAAGGAGGCATTTAGGCTCCAATAGTACATGTCTCTCTTCAGCATTTCACTCTAAAGAAAACATGGCCAGAATATGGGCCAGACTATGGGAGGAACCCCTGACATGGATACTTCAGGAAGAATTCTAAATGGGGAAACTGGAAGAGATTACACTGAAAATCTTTCCCACCTTATGATTGCCAGAGTAAATGAAAACCAATTTTCAATCTAAATATAATAATTAAGTCTGCAGTTTTATTTAGAAATTAAGTTGATGACATAAGTCTATGACATAAAGTCATAATTCAAGTATCTCCTAGATTCCACTCAGTAAATACAGTTGAGGCTTTTAGTCAACCTATATCCACCTTTTCAACTCTTGGATGGAATAACAAATGTTAAACACATAAACTTGAATAATCTTTCCTTCCTCTTCACATACTGTTCAATGATTCCTCCCATCTTACCAATACTTTCTTTCTGGAATTTGATTTATTAATTGAGGTTCAAATAAAACACATCCTTCTATATGAAGTCTGTCTTGATCCCTCATGAAAGTTAGGGCTTTGTCTATTCTGAGCCAACAACTTTTTTCTTAGAGTATTTAATACACTGGATTTTGAAGGTGACCCCAAAGAATTATAAGTTCCTCAGCTTTAAGGACTGAGCTTTATTTAGTACTAAACCTATGATAGATGCTTGATAATTGGAGTGAAAAAAGGTACAAAGTAGTAAAATTTAAGCAACAGAATAAAAAGTAATGAACAGCCAGTACTGAATGAATAATTTCTTTTTTCCCAGGTACTAGATTAGACACTGACAAAAGGCACCCCGGAGTTCACAGTTCAGTGGGGAAATGCGTGTGGCATTCTCTAGAACCTTATTCTCATTCTCAGTGGACAGCCATTCAGATATATTTCCATAGCTGGTGACCTTTCAGTTGTAGCTGGGTTTACTTGACCTTTTGGAGGATATGTAAGCATCTGTGATTAGAATCCACAGTCTATGGCATTTATATGAAATTTTAAATATAGTAACCACTTCATTCAGATCCTGGGTCTTAACCAGTTTACTGCTCCTATCAGCACCTCAACATTTCACTACATGTTTGAATACCACACACAGGCCATCAAGAACAAGGAAAGATACTTTAGAATCACCTTTCTGAGCACCATCCCTCAGGATTCCCAGGTATATGCATCTGGTTGTTTCCACGGAGTCCCTTCTACAATTAGAACTGGGGGAATTTATTTATTTTTTTTAAAAGATTTTATTTATTGAAGATTAGTTGATCATAAAGTTGAGGGTCCATATCTGGGTTCTCTACTCTGTTCCACTGGTCTATGTCCATGTTTTTGGGCCAGTACCATGCTGTCTTGGTGATCACAGCTTTGTAGTAAAGTTTGAAATCAGGCAAAGTGATGTCCCCAGTTTTGTTTTTCTTTTTCAATATTTCTTTAGCAATTTGGGGTCTCTTCTGAGACAACAAGTGTTGGAGAGGATGTGGAGAAAGAGGAATCCTCTTGCACTGTTGGTGGGAATGCAAGTTGGTGCAGCCACTTTGGAAAACAGTGTGGAGATTCCTTAAGAAATTAAAAATAGAGCTACCCTAGGACCCTGCAATTGCATGACTTGGTATTTACCCCAAAGATACAGATGTAGTGAAAAGAAGGGCCATTTGTACCCCAATGTTCATAGCAGAAATGGCCACAGTCACCAAACTGTAGAAAGCACCAAGAAGCCCTTCAATGGATGAATGGATAAGGAAGATACAGTCCATATATACTATGGAGTATTGTGCCTCCATCAGAAAGGATGAATACCCAGCTTTTTTATCAACATGGACAGGACTGGAAGAGATTATGCTGAGTGAAATAAGTCAAGAAGAGATAGTAAATTATCATATGGTTTTCCTTATTTGTGGAGCATAAGGGATAACATGGAGGACATGGGGAGATGGAGAGGAGAAGGGAGTTGGGGGAAATTGGAGGGGGAGATGAACCATGAGAGACTGTGGACTCTGAGAAACAATCTGAGGGTTCTGGAGGGGAGGGGGGTGGGAGGTTGGGTGATCCTGGTGGTGGGTATTATGGAAGGGACATATTGCATGGAGCACTGGGTGTGGTGCATAAACAATAATTCTGGAATACTGAAAAGAAATAAAAAAATAATTTTTTTAAAAGCTAAGGAGAAAAATAAAGATTTTATTTATTTATTTGACACAGAGAGATATAGCAAGTAAGGGAACATAAGCAGGGGGACTGAGAGAGGGAGTAGGGGCCAGGACCTTGGGATTATAACCTGAGCCAAAGGCAGATGCTTAACAACTGAGCCACCCAGGTGCCCCTAAACTGGGTAACTTTAAAAAGCCCTTATGCGGGCGCCTGGGTAGCTCAGTGGGTTAAGCCGCTGCCTTTGGCTCAGGTCATGATCTCAGAGTCCTGGGATTGAGTCCCGCATCGGGCTCTCTGCTCAGCAGGGAGCCTGCTTCCTCCTCTCTCTCTGCCTGCCTCTCTGCCTACTTGTGATCTCTCTCTGTCAAATAAATAAAATCTTTAGAAAAAAAAAAAAAAGCCCTTATGCATTGCTGAAGATCTAGAAGACAGTGTATATGCAAGACTTGATCTGGGGAAAAGAAGGTTCTAGTTGTGTCAGTTCATGTTTGAGTGACACTGAGGAAATGAAACGAAAGCTAAGGAATGAAATGAAAGCTAAGTGTCTTTGGCAAATGGCCTGAGGTTTGAAGGCATGTCTTTACACACAGATCTCACTGGCAAAGGGTGACATTTATGGTAAACAATATAAAAAAATCTTCTGAAACATTGCTGGCTGCTGCTACATAACACTGGTTCAAGGATGACCCTTAGCAACCCAGCTTAAAAATAAAAACAAGAATAAAAAAAAAAAATTCAACAGAGAACTCAGTGACCACATATTACAGAATACCAGCAGCAATAACAAGCTGTGGAAGGAATGGGTATCTGAAACCATAGTTCTTACATTGTAAAATATATTCTTGAAAGTATCCAGTTTCAATAAAAATTATGAGAAAAACACACAAAAAATGAAAATATGACACATATACAGGAAAAAAAAGGGGAACCAATGGAAAATGCCCCCCGGGCCCCCGAGGCTAAACTGGTCATGGACTTTGTAGAAAAAAGTTTTAAATCAGTTATTGTAAATATATTAAGATAACATATAATTAAAGGAAAATATGACAACAAGAACTTATCAATTAAAGACCATCAATAAAAACTAAGAAATATTTTTTTAAAAACTCAGTAGACATTCCAGCATTTAGAAGTACAAAAGTTTACTAGAGGTGCTAAAAACATTGAGCTTGCAGAAGAAAGAATCAGTGAATTTGAAGATAGTCCAATTAAGATTGGCCAGTCCTAGGGATAGAAAGAAAACAATGAAAAAGAAAATGAACATCACCTCAGATGTCATCAAGCATATAAACATATGCAAAATCAGTATCTAAGAAGGAAAGAAAAGAAAAAGGAGCAGAAAGACTACTTGAAGAAATAATAACACCAACTTCCAAAATTTGGTGAAAGGCATTAATCTACATATCCTAAAACCTCATTAAACTGTAAATTAGGGGTGCCTGGTGGCTTAATGGGTTGGACTTTTGCCTTCGGCTCCAGTCATGATCTCAGGTCCTGGGATCAAACCCCGCATCGGGCTCTCTGATCAGTGGGGAGTCTGTTTCCCCCCTCTCTCTCTGCCTGCCTCTCTGCCTACTTGTGATATTTGTCAAATAAATAAACAAAATATTTTTTAAAAACTGTAAAATAAACTCAAAGAGATCTACACAAGGACACTTCATAAACAAACATTAGAGAGACAAAGACAGAATCTTGAAATTCAATAAGAGAAATAACTCATCACATACAAAGGATCCTCATCAGAAACCATAGAGGCCAGAAGGAAGCTGGATGACATATTCAAAGTACTAAAAGAAAGAGACTCTCAACCAAGAATGCTACATCCAGTAAAACTATTTTTCACAAATGAAGGAGAAATTAAGATATTCCTAGATAAACAAACTCTGAGACAACCTGTCATTAACAGAGTTATCCAATAAGAAATACTAAAGAAGCCCTTCAGGCTAAAAAGAAAAGACACCAGATGGTAAATCAAACCTGTATGAATAAATAAAGAGCACTAGAAAAGGTAAGTACATATATAAATATAAGACAGTATAGACATATTTTTGTTTCTCTTTTATTCTTTTACCTGATTAAAAAGACAACTCTATTAGGCAGTAAGTATAAAACTGTTGTACTTGGAGTGTATAACTATATAATCTGTATGAAAACAATAACACAAAAAAAAGGGGAGGAAGCAGAAGTATACTATTGAGTAAAGTTAGTATAAACCAATGCTAGATTGTTTTAAGTTAAAATGCTAATTGAATCTCTGAGGCAACCACTATGAAAATAACTTAAAAATATATAACAATAGAAACAATAAGCAAAACAAATTGGTATGGTAAAAAATATGTATTCAACACTCAAAAAATACAGTAGCAGAAAAACAAAGGAACAAAAAGAAAAAAATATATTTAAAAAACAAATAGCAGAATGCCAGATATAAATCCTACCTTTTCAACAAGTAGAATAAAGATAAGTGAATTAAACAGTCCAATCAAAGGGCACAGGTTGGCAGAATATATGAAAACATAATATGATGCACTTATATTTTGTCCACAAGAAACATGCTTAAGATTCAGAGACAAATAGGTTGAAAATATACAAACAAAGTGTATATAACAAAATATAATAAACAAAATGTAAAACAAAGAGTGACCAAAAGCAAGCTTGGATGGCTATCCAACATCCAACTACGTCCAGCATCAGAGTAACTGATTTGGAAAGGTTCTACCACTACCCTTTCTGAGAAAGATGGGGGACTTTTCTTGATCCAAAACATTTAGAATTTCAAGCCTCAAATTCCCACAGTTAGATGAAATGTATTATTGTTATACTACTAAAAGAAAGGAGGGCAACTTTTCCTGACTTTTACTACTAACATATAATTCTAGGTAATGGCTTTATAGATTTGGATCATTTTCTAAAGTATTTTCTCTGAAAGCTGATCCTTATGAGATTCTCCTTGAAGAAAAAAAAAAATACAGACTCTGGCTAGTAAATTTGGTCAACTATGCATCTGTAGGGCTGAAGGCTGCTGCTTTTTAAAATTTCTATTATCCCTCCCTGTTCTTTAAAAGATGAACATTTATGGGGTGGCTGGGTGGCTCAGTGGGTTGGAGCCTCTGCCTTCGGCTCAGGTCATGGTCTCAGAGTCCTGGGATTGAGCCCCATAATCGAGTTCTCTGCTCAATGGGGAGCCTGCTTCCTCCTCTCTCTCTCTGCCTGCCTCTCTGCTTACTTGTGATATCTCTCTGTCAAATAAATAAATAAGGGACGCCTGGGTGGCTCAGTTGGTTAAGCAGCTGCCTTCGGCTCAGGTCATGATCCCAGCGTCCTGGGATCCAGTCCCGCATCGGGCTCCTTGCTCGGCGGGGAGCCTGCTTCTCCCTCTGCCTCTGCCTGCCATTCTGTCTGCCTGTGCTTGCTCTCTCCCCATCTCTCTCTCTAATAAATAAATAAAAAATCTTTTAAAAAATAAATAAATAAATAAATAAATAAATAAAATCTTAAAAAAAAAAGATGAACATTTATTATTTTGATTGGACAGATTTCATAATGCTTATTTGAACCTAACTAAAACATTATTATTCATTCATTTATTTATTATACAAAATGAACCAAGCTTCTGTTATGCCCTATAGCGAAGAAGAGAGAAATTTCTCAAAAGGAAATAAGAGAAGTCTTTTTCTCTAGAAGTGCTCACACTTCATTAGGAGAGATATATGCATAAACAATTCCAATTCAGCATGACAAATGGTATATAGTAATGGTGTGAACAACTGGTATACTGGAACGACCGGTTCTTCCACAAAGTTTGGGAAAGTATCCCAAGTTGTGCATTTGAACTGAGTCTGGAAAAACACTGGTCGCTCACCATGGACAAATGAGAGAACCTTTAGAGTGCCTTCGAGAATACAGCAATTTAAAAATGAAGTGGTATATATGCCTTTACCTGAGTTAGAGCGCCTTAGACTCCAAGGAAGGAAGAACTGAGGAAGCACTGGGATGAACAAATTTCCAACAGACTCACTTTCACACCCACAAGCTGCTTTGGAAATCCTTCAGATTTCTTTTTTAGCTTCTGTGTGAGTTTATGTTTCTCTCAGTCACTTGATAAGATAAAGTCACACCTGTAGAGTGAGGCAACTCTTTTCCATTCATGATAAAAATGGTAACAATAATGATGATCATAGTAAAGTAATCAACAGGTCACAGGGTCAAGAAAGAAGTGTTTTCATGAGGTCAAACCATCACCACATTTGAGTTGATTTAGAATTTGCTCCTGGTCTTAGGACTAGGAGCTAACATCGTACAGACCTATAGCTTTGCCGAAACAAAACAAAAGAACCACCCACCGCTACCACCGAACAGCCTCAACAGACAAACTATCTGAGTAGGTAAGTAATTCCACTGGGGTTGGATTGCAGTAGTCCCAGCAGCCAGCTGATGGTTCCTTGAGAAAAAGATTGCCAGGAACGTCTCACATTGTAGAGTGCTCTGAGAAACACAGAACTGGGAAGTCTTACTCATTAACTTTTATCAGACAGCTGCCCTAGTAGACCGCAGACTTCAAAAAGATGGGGCCCTCATATTTTCTGTTGTATTTCTTTTTTTTTTTTTTTTAAGATTTTATTTATTTATTTGAGAGAGAGAGAGAATGAGAAGGGGGAGGGTCAAAGGGAGAAGCAGACTCCCCACTGAGCAGGGAGCCTGATGTAGGACTCGATCCCAGGACTCCAGGATCATGACCTGGACAGAAGGCAGTCCCTTAACCAACCAAGCCACCGAGGGGCCCCTTTGTGTTGTATTTCCAGCATCTACCATATAATAGGGTGATGATAAATGTGTGTTGTGGTAACCTATGGGCCCAGAGAATGCTCCTTCACCAAGAAAGCATCAAACTAGAAGTGAAATTCTGGATCTGAACAAAATTATTCCTTTGTTGGTAGAAAAATTTCAGTTCCTGCCTCTTCCTTGTGTCTTTCAGAGAAGAATTTGTGCCTCAGAGAGAAGAGTTGGGAGCAAATAGTGTTGCCCTCCCATGTCCTCTCTTCTTGTTCCATAGAGTTTTTGTTCCTTCTCACAGACTGAAGTACACCAGAATCTCTCCCCATAAATTCTCTTGACTCTAGAGGGACTAAAATCTCTTTCTTCTCCCAGCTTGTGGTCACTGTTCCACAGACTTCATCTCAGAGGTTCATATAAAGGGGGCATTTTTCTTTTTAAGTCAGGACCATCTCCATTCTTACTGAGAAACAGCCTTTTGTCCTCATGATATTCCAAGAAACGGTATCTGAAAAATTTTGTGCAAAAGGATTCCATGATACCCTAAGATGCTGTCAGTGTGACTCTATCATGAGGAATCCTGTTTTCTCTCCTTCTCTGACCCTCCTGGATCTATGAGCAGTCTCTTCCTTCGGCTCCTCTACTCTCATGTAAAATCTGCTTTTCATGCTTCCCTCCGTGTAAAAAGCCCAATTCTAAAATGCTCTCTCCTTTAGGGACAGCACTGCCCTTGAGTCATAGTTTTGGATCCATCTGTTAGTCATACTTCTTTTCAGGGATTTTCAGTCACATGGGCATATTTGGTATA
Organism: Mustela nivalis; assembly: GCF_964662115.1. NCBI lineage: Eukaryota > Metazoa > Chordata > Mammalia > Carnivora > Mustelidae > Mustela > Mustela nivalis. The sequence goes on along the minus strand of NC_139035.1, from coordinate 4,722,988 downwards.
AAATTTAAGACCCCCATATTTTCATTTTAATACATAAATCTTGGTCCCTTTTCTGGGATTCCCCTCCATACATCTCTTGAGGAGTTGGTTGTTTTTCCAAAAAGCCAGAGCCCTATAACATTATTAATTGATTTATATCCTCAAATTATCAGGAATGAATCTGAAGGTAAAAATTTACAAATCCCAAATTAGTCACTAATAATTCTTTTAAGAAGGATTAGTAAGGCCAATAGAGCATAATTTAGAATTGATGGTAATCCAGCCTTAGACAATGGGGCTTCTAGACAGGCCTGGTAGCCATTAAGTCTGCCATCTGCTTGAGTGGAAGCTATCCCACTGAAACCTCAAAATTCATTTTGGATGGAAAGTTTTGGCAGAAGTTTTGGTGCTTTGTTAGGAGAGGATGCAAAGCAGATGTCAACATGAAATTTTTCAGGTACTGTGCAAAGCATATGATGTATACAATATAGACCTCACAATAGCCCTTTGGGAGAGGGTTAAGTGCTATTCTTATCCCCAGCCCAGATAATGATAAAGTCAAGGTACATAGAGGTTAAATAATTTGCCCAGGACCGCACAACCAGTAAGTGGCAGAGCCAGGGTTTGGTAACCTATTGGTTGTATTGAGTAATGAGTAATCTCTGGAGTGCACAGAACTATAGACTTTATCACTCCTTTTACTTATAAGTAAATAATAGTTATATGTGAGCCTAAGTGCTAATGTAATTCAAATGCTCCAAGTTCTCCAGCTTTCTCCAAATATCTTTTTACCTTATTATTGTACAAACTGGTTCAATTTCCATCCCAGACACTATAGGACACTTGGTATACTTCCTGCAAGCAAAAAGAAGTCTGGGAGTACTTTTCACAGGAAGCACAATCAGGATTGAGGGAAAATGAGGGCAAGTTTTGCTCTTTTTCTTCCTTTTTTTTTTTTTCTTTAAGCTGGAATTCAGAGAGAAGTAAAATGGAGACTTGCTGAGTGGAGCAAAGCAGACCTGCTTTTGCTGAGTTTAGGTGAAAATGAGAGAAGACAGGTGAGGGTGAGGAGTTGGCAATTCTATAGCTTTGTACATTTCTCTCATTATTTTGCTTTTACATCAGCCTTGCTGGTACTTTCTCTAGTCAATAAAAGCCAAACTAAAAAATTCTTTCAGAGTAAGAGGAAGTGGGCAAATCTATATTTTCTTGGTCAGTCACTACTGCAGCAAACTTTCCTATTCCAAACCCAATTCTAGACATGGCTGTCTCTTCTCTCTCCCTAAATTAGTTTGGGCACGATATAGTAAATGGCTCATTCTGCTCCCTGAAATCCCCTTTCCCCAGTCCCTCTCCCCAGGACTATATATAAAATATACTTGCAGCAGAATTTTGCTAAAGGTTCGGGAGTTGATAGAAAGAGGAATCTGCAAAACAGCTCGGTACAAGCATTAACTTAAGCAACAGGTTAGATGTTATTGCTTCAAAACCCCATCAGCTGATTTTGTAGCGCTGGGAAATACTTAGCTCCAGCTTGCTGTCAAATGTTCTAGTCTGTTGTTCTTTTGAAGTACTCTTTTTGTAAAGTGCCAAACCCTTAAAACTTGTTGGGTTTCCAATGAAGTGTGATCTGGCTCTCTGTGTTGGCTCTCTCTGCCTCACACTGACTGCTTGGGTGGTAGATGGGTGGGAAGAGACCATGCTTCATAGCCAAGAGATTCCAAAACATCTTCTTTGACAAAGAGCCACTACTTCACCTATGATAAATTTTGCCACTGTCTAGTCTATGAAGGTTTATACAGTCAATTCTTTCTTTCTCTTGTCAGTCATTTATTTATTTAGTTTTAATTTTTACTTTTTATTAACATAGAATGTATTATTTGTTGCAGGGACACAGGTCTGTGATTCATCAGTCTTGCACAATTCACAGTACTCACCATAGCATAATGTCCATCACCCAGCCAATTCTTACTTCAAATAGAAGAGGTTTCTTTTTTGTTTTGTTTAAAGATTTCATTTATTTATTTGACAGACAGAGATCACAAGTAAGCAGAGAGGCAGGCAGAGAGAGGAGGAAGCAGGCTCCCTGCTGAGCAGAGAGCCCGATGTGGGGCTCGATCCCGGACCCTAGGATCATGACCTGAGCCAAAGGCAGAGGCTTTAGCCCACTGAGCAATCCAGGTGCCCCTCAAATAGGAGGTGTTTCTATCTACAGTGTCCCAGAGGAAGGGCATTCAGGGAGTGTGTAGGATGTGTATCTATAACCTACAGGGGTGGTGGAGAGATTGGCTAGCAGAGGTGATAACTCTTAAGGATAAGGAAGAGTGAATGAGGTGAAGGGAATGAAGAGAAAGACAAAATATGCCAAACCAAAGCCCAGGGGTGAAAGAATATCCATTTAAGAAACCAAAGATAATTTTGTGGTTTTACAGATTAAGAATTGATTTTTTTTAAAGTGGCAAGAGATGAGAAAAAGTAGGCAGACTCTTAGCAGCTGGACTAAGGCATCAGAATTTACCTGAAGTCAGTGAAGAATCATAAAAAAAATGGTTTTATGTAATCAAAGTTTCTTCCCTACCTTCCTGTTTCTTCCCTTTGACTTTCTCTTGTTTCTTCTCTCCACGCACCCTCTTTCTGAAAGATCATGGCCCAGCATTGTAGCGAGTGAACTAGAGGAGAGCAAGAGTGCTGTAGTAGTTTGGCTGTGGGTCCAGAGAAAAATGGGATAGATTCAAGAGTTGTTCAAGATTTGGATGAAGCAGGGGGAGGAAGTGAGGAAGAAAGAGGAAAAAAGAACTGGAAGGATTATCAGTAGAGCGATGGATTCACTAGATAGGCAATCCAAAAGGAAGGAAATAGTTAAAAGGGCATCTGATGAATTCAGTCTTAGACATGTTGAGCATGTCTAAGATTTCCCAATGGAGGCTGGTAAAATGCTGGAGCTCTAGTGATATCTCTCGAGGCACAGATTGAGGATTCATCATCAGATAGGTGGTAATTGATGCTCCTGAAGTGGATGGCCTTACCTACTTAGAGGGGCCAAATGAGAAAAAGACCACAGACCAAATACCACTATTTTAGGAATCAACCAGGAAAGAGGAATACATCATAAAGACTAAAGAGGAGGGAATAGAGAAATGTAGAGTAGGGCAGAGGAAGCAAGGTAAGGAGTATTTAAAGAACTTCATGTCAAAGCTCAGAGAGGTATTCTGGAAATGATGCTACTGCGAGTTGTGTTTCTCCAATTTGATTATAAGCTTCTTGTACTGTTGCTGAGTGTGAAATTTCTTGACTGGTAGCACACATGGTTCCTCTTAACCTCCCACAATAGTGCAAGTCCATTCTCTACTGATAACACATTGTTTTACTTTGTGAAGAAAAACTAGTTACTCTCTTAATAAATACTTCAGGAAATCTGAGCCTCGGGCCCCTGGATGGCTCAGTTGTTAAGCGTCTACCTTTGGCTCAGGTCATGATCCCAAGGTCCCAGGATGAGCCTCATGTGGGGCCGGGGGTGGGGGGGAATCCCTGCTCCGCATGGAGTCTGCACATCCCCTTCTCTCCACCTTGCTCCTGTGCTCTCTCTCTCAAATAATAAATAAAATCTTAAAAAAAAAAAAAGAAAGAAAATCTGAAGCTGAGTTCTTCATATAGATAAATACAGCAGCTACTACTATTTCGGTACATCATCTCATTACATGGAAAATAATACATGATTTACAAAAAGGTGACTTTTCTAACTTTTTCTTTTACTCCCCATTAGGGTCCATGGGTGAAACCTCTTATTCCCTCAGGCAACTGAATACCTAAATAAATTATTATCTGTTAATAAATATGGAAATTTGGCACTGGTGTGTGTTATTAGGGGTAGATCTCAGGTTATATTCTGTAAAGAGTGACTGGTGTCACATAACTTGTCAGAGCTGGTACTAAGGATTCATGAATGTTTGATTCTGTGTCCTACAGAGCAGTTTCCACTTGGACTCAGGAGCACTCTGAATCAGCTGACTTTAACAAATCTTGCTACAGTTCTGGAAATTAGGTACCCATCAGCCACCCAGAAAAAAAAAAAAAAACAAGTTGGGAAAGTACTTCTTGTAGCTAAAAACAGGAATAAAAAGCTTTCACTTCCTTTAATTACTGTAAGATTTATTTGCTGAGGCTTGTGAATGCTTGGAAATTATCTACTTATTTCTCTTTTTTCCATTGAGTTCATTTTCATCTAGAAAGACATTTAAAAGCCAGCCAGAAAACACATGGCTTTGGCAGCCATACTTCTATTCCCCCACCTCCCTAGAGAAAATATCCCAGATGGCCAGAAGATGGTAGCCATAATACCATGGGGAATTAGCTCAAAGTCTAGCTTCAAAGGAATGCAGGCCATTCACTTTCAGGTTGTGCTGAAAATTCCAATCTTGAGTAAAATCTAGAAATGATCACAAGACTACATTATATTTGTTTGTTTAACTCATTGTTCTTCAGGTACAAGAAGATGAAAAAAATATCATCCTCCCCCTTTTACATTTCTCATTCATCATTGGGTAATATTTATCTACAAAATGACTGAATACAATTTGTCACCCCAGGGTCTTCTAATATTCTGGCTTTTACGAGAGTGTATTTTCTTTCATTTTTCCCTCCCAAGTACTAAGTTGTCTAGGTCCTGTTATTATCAGCTTCTACAGAATGGCTTTCATCTAACACTTTACACATTAGTCTTCTCTTTATGCAGAGTCACTTGATATATCTGGACAGCACTTTTAAGTCTTAGATAAAACCACAGTAAAAATATCAGATATTGGGACGCCTGGGTGGCTCAGTTGGTTAAGCAGCTGCCTTCGGCTCAGGTCATGATCCCAGCGTCCTGGGATCGAGTCCCACATCGGGCTCCTTGCTTAGCAGGGAGCCTGCTTCTCCCTCTGCCTCTGCCTGCCATTCTGTCTGCCTGTGCTCGCTCTCTCTCCCTCTCTCTCTGATAAATAAATAAAATCTTTAAAAAAAAAATCAGATATTATCTACTCTCAGAGATACACCATTCCAGAAAATACTTTACTTTATCCCTGAAGATTATTTGGTGCTTAAAAAAATAAAAACTCCAAAAAAATTAAAAAAAAAGTAAAAACTTCATTATTTACCACATTTCTGTCCTTTTGCAATCGCTGTCAGAGACTTCAGAGCCAAGTATATTGCTGAAATACTGTAAGCTCATTGGCCCTTTACCTGATAATGGCCATCCTTTCTGTCTGGTATCCTAATGTCTCCTATACTAGAAATAGAATGGCTTTCATCCACAGTCATATCAGAGTTTGCTACTTGCCTCTTGCTACTGGCATGAAGCCACTTGACCTCTTGGCAAGACATCTGACCTCTATATGCTTCAGTTTCCTTATTTGCAAAAAGGATAATGGAATCTTCCTTTTATCAAGTTATTTGTGAGAGTTAAATGAAAATGTGTGTTGTAACCTTCATGAAGAGCTAAAGATAAATTAGTTCAGGTCTTTTGAAAGTGGACCACTTTGAGTTTTAATTTTTAATACTCTGCTGAGTTCAAAGATGTTGCTGGTAGAATGCTGACTGGAAAGAGTAGGTGCATCTTTGCATCTAGTGCTGAACATCCCTTCATACAAGAAGGAAGAAAACCTATAGGAATCCAGAAAGTTGTTTATGCTCTCCTGAATAATTTGAAGATTGATCTATTTGAATTTATTTGTAGCAGAACATTGTTTTTGAAAGCTGTTCAGTGTACTGCTCCAAGAAACCACCACAACTGACCAGTTATGATGAGAGAACTAAGTTCACCTAGCACCCCTATGTTGTCACTAAAAACCTAGACATGTGTTTATAAAGTTCTCATCTAGAGTAAGAGAGTAATTCACCTGGCCTCTTCCACAGGCTCTCACCTGTGATTTATACTATAATTATAGAAATTTTTTCAAAATGGTTATTGGAAAAATCAAGATTGTGTCTGGCCATGGAACAAATTGTTTTAAAGATGAAGATGCATGGGGTGCCTGGGTGGCTCAGTGGGTTAAAGCCTCTGCCTGCAGCTAGGGTCATATCCCAGGGTCCTGGGATCGAGCCCCGCATCGGGCTCTCTGCTCAGCAGGGAGCCTGCTTCCTCCTCTCTCTCTCTCTCTCTCTGCCTGCCTTTCTGCCTACTTGTGATCTCTGCCTGCCAAATGAATAAATAAAGTCTTTAAACAAACAAACAAACAAAAAAGATGAAGATGCAAAAGACTCCAAGGAGAGAAATTAACCTTAAGTTATAATCTCTATTTTGTTATCAATTTCTTGAGTAACAAGTATAATTCAGTTCATAAGTGAATTATTTTTTGAAACTAAAATTAGAGGTAGTTTAGTGTAGAGGCTCAAAACACAGATTCTGAGTCCAGACTACTGGCATTTAGATCCTGCTTTGCTACTAAGTTTTTGGGAAAATTACTTATCTTCTTCTTATCTGTAAAATGAGAACTTAATTTCTCTGTGCTTCAGTTTCCTCATCTGTAAGATGTAAACAGTAATGATACTTAACAATTGTAAGATTGTTTGAGGATTCAGTGCTTTAATACTGGCAAAGCACTTAAACAGTGCCTAGCATGCAGTAAGTTCCTTATAAGCATTTGTTAATTAAATAATTTTAAGCCAGTCAACAATGAAGGAAGCATGGATAGATGTGTAGGCAGGTTTTATGAAATAGGAACATAGTCTTTGGAGACAGACAGGTTAAACTTTGACTCTATCCCTTGCTGACTGTGAAGGCTTGGACCAGTCACTTTTCCCATTTGAGGAATAAACTGAGTAATCAGTTCGTACAACTGTTGTGAGGGCTTGAGATAACCTGTGCAAATAACCAAACATAGTCCCTGGAACATGGGAGGAGAGCATATTAGAGAAGTAATTATTTAACATTGCCCTTAAAAATGAAAAGTTATTTGCTAAGTTCTTTATAGATTCTGGACACTAGTCCTTTATCTGATATGTCGTTTGCAAATATCTTCTCCCATTCTGTCAGTTGTCTTTTGATTTTGTTAACTGTTTCCTTTGCTGTGCAAAAGCTTTTGATCTTGATGAAATCCCAATAGTTCATTTTTGCCCTTGCTTCCCTTGCCTTTGGCGTTGTTCTTAGGAAGATGTTGCTGCGGCTGAGGTCGAAGAGGTTGCTGCCTGTGTTCTCCTCAAGGATTTTGATGGATTCCTTTCGCACATTGAGGTCCTTGATCCATTTTGAGTCTATTTTTGTGTGTGGTGTAAGGAAATGGTCCAATTTCATTTTTCTGCATGTGGCTGTCCAATTTTCCCAGCACCATTTATTGAAGAGGCTGTCTTTTTTCCATTGGACATTCTTTCCTGCTTTGTCGAAGATGAGTTGACCGTAGAGTTGAGGGTCTATTTCTGGGCTCTCTATTCTGTTCCATTGATCTATGTGTCTGTTTTTGTTTATATGGAACCAGAAAAGACCTCAAATAGCCAAAGCGATATTAAAAAAGAAAGCCAACGTTGGTGGCATCACAATTCCGGACTTCAAGCTCTATTACAAAGCTATCACCATGATGATGACAGCTTTGTAATAGAGCTTGACCATGATGATGACAGCTTTGTAATAGAGCTTGACCATGATGATGACAGCTTTGTAATAGAGCTTGAAGTCCGGAATTGTGATGCCACCAACGTTGGCTTTCTTTTTTAATATCGCTTTGGCTATTTGAGGTCTTTTCTGGTTCCATATAAATTTTAGAATTATTTGTTCCATTTCTTTGAAAAAGATGGATGGTACTTTGATAGGAATTGCATTAAATGTGTAGATTGCTTTAGGTAGCATAGACATTTTCACAATATTTATTCTTCCAATCCAGGAGCATGGAACATTTTTCCATTTCTTTGTGTCTTCCTCAATTTCTTTCATGAGTACTTTATAGTTTTCTGAGTATAGATTCTGTGCCTCTTTGGTTAGGTTTATTCCTAGGTATCTTATGGTTTTGGGTGCAATTGTAAATGGGATTGACTCCTTAATTTTTCTTTCTTCTGTCTTGCTGTTGGTGTAGAGAAATGCAACTGATTTCTGTGCATTGATTTTATATCCTGACACTTTACTGAATTCCTGTATAAGTTCTAGCAGTTTTGGAGTGGAGTCTTTTGGGTTTTCCACATATAGTATCATATCATCTGCAAAGAGTGATAATTTGACTTCTTCTTTGCCGATCTGGATGCCTTTAATTTCCTTTTGTTGTCTGATTGCTGAGGCTAGGACCTCTAGTACTATGTTGAATAGCAGTGGTGATAATGGACATCCCTGCCGTGTTCCTGACCTTAGTGGAAATGCTTTCAGTTTTTCTCCATTGAGAATGATATGACTCTTAATCTCACAAAACAAACAGGGTTGCTGGGGGGAGGGGGATTGGGAGAAGGGGGGTGGGATTATGGACATTGGGGAGGGTATGTGCTTTGGTGAGTGCTGTGAAGTGTGTAAACCTGGTGATTCACAGACCTGTACCCCTGGGGATAAAAATATATGTTTATTAAAAAAAAAAAAAAAAAGGGGGCGCCTGGGTGGCTCAGTGGGTTAAGCCGCTGCCTTCGGCTCAGGTCATGATCTCAGGGTCCTGGGATCGAGTCCCGCATCGGGCTCTCTGCTCAGCAGGGAGCCTGCTTCCTCCTCTCTCTCTCTGCCTGCCTCTCTGCCTACTTGTGATCTCTCTCTGTCAAATAAATAAATAAAATCTTAAAAAAAAAAAAAAGAAGGGAATCTTTCTGCCCTTCAACGGACGAATGGATAAGGAAGATGTGGTCCATATACACTATGAAGTATTATGCCTCCATCAGAAAGGATGAATATCCAACTTTTGTAGCAACATGGATGGGACTGGAAAAGATTATGCTGAGTGAAATAAGTCAAGCAGAGAGAGTCAATTATCATATGGTTTCACTTACTTGTGGAGCATAACAAATATCATGGAGGACATGGGGAGATGGAGAGGAGAAGGGATTTGGGGGAAATTGGAAGGGGAGGTGAACCATGAGAGACTATGGACTCTGAAAAACAATCTGAGGGGAATGAAGTGGTGGGGGGGTGGGAGGTTGGGGTACCAGGTGGTGTGTATTATAGAGGGCACAGTTTGCATGGAGCACTGGGTGTGGTGCAAAAATAATGAATACTGTTATGCTGAAAATAAATAAATTTAATTAATAAAAAAAATGAAAAAAAAATGAAAAGGTAGACTGTTTCCTTTGTTGTGCAGAAGCTTTTGATCTTGATGAAGTTCCAAAAGTTCATCTTTGCTTTTGTGTTCTTTGCCTTTGGAGACATATCTTGAAAGAAGTTGCTGTGGCTGATATCAAAGAGGTTACTGCCTATGTTCTCCTCTAGGACTTTTGGGACTTCATCAAGATCAAAAGCTTCTGCACAGGAAAAGAAACAGTCAACAAAACAAAGAGGCAACCCACGGAATGGGAGAAGATATTTGCAAATGACAGTATAGGCAAAAGGTTGATATCTAGGATATTTAAAGAACTCCTCAAACTCAACACACACAAAACAGACAATCATATAAAAAATGTGCAGAAGATATGAATAGACACTTCTCCAAAGAAGACATACAAATGGCTATCAGACACATAAAAAAATGTTCATCATCGCTAGCCATCAGGGAGATTCAAATTAAAACCACCTTACACCGGTTTGAATGGCCAAAATTAGCAAGACAGGAAACAACACGTGTTGGAGAGGATGTGGAGAAAGAGGAACCCTCTTTCACTGTTGGTGGTAGTGCAAGTTGGTGCAGCCACTTTGGAGAACAGTGTGGAGATTCCTCAAGAAATTAAAATAAAGCTTCCCTATGACCCTGCCATTGCACTACTGAGTATTTACCCCAAAGATACAGATGTAGTGAAAAGAAGGGCCATCTATACCCCAATGTTTATAGCAGCAATGGCCATGGTCGCCAAACTGTGGAAAGAACCAAGATGCCCTTCAACGGACGAATGGATAAGGAAGATGTGGTCCATATACAGTATGGAGTATTATGCCTCCATCAGAAAGGATGAATACCCAACTTTTGTAGCAACATGGACGGGACTGGAAGAGATTATGCTGAGTGAAATAAGTCAAGCAGAGAGAGTCAATTATCATATGGTTTCACTTATTCGTGGAGCATAACAAATTGCATGGAGGACAAGGGGAGATGGAGAGGAGAAGGGAGTTGAGGGAAATTGGAAGGGGAGGTGAACCATGAGAGACTATGGACTCTGAAAAACAACCTGAGGGTTTTGAAGGGGCGGGGGGGTGGGAGGTCGGGGAACCAGGTGGTGGGTATTGGAGAGGGCACGGATTGCATGGAGCACTGGGTGTGGTGCAAAAATAATACTGTTACCCTGAAAAAATAAAAAATTTTTAAAAATGAAAAGGTAGAAAGCAGATTACATGCATAGCAGAAGGATGTAGATTAACCAACAGGAAGATTTTCTTGGCAATAAAGCTTATAAGAGGTTGGAACAGTCCACAAGGAAAATGTGTGGACTCTCCCTTTAAGGCAAACCTCGATTCCATGATATTTAAGAATCTGACTCAGTCCAGTTGGGTAGAATATAGACTCTAGAGACAGAGTCCACAGATTTCATTCTTTCAGACCTCTCTCCTTTTACTCCTCCTTCCTTCCCTTCTCTTCCTTCTTTCTTCCACACTGAGTGCCTCTCAGAGGCCAAACATCATGCCAGGCAATGGTGGTGCATGTGTAACTAGAATCCAGTCCCTCTCCTCCCAAGGGTGCTATTCAGTGCCTGTGTTTTATGGAGAAATTTTGTTGGTACTAAACATGAACTATAGATATTAAGAAAGTCATCTAGGTCCATTATCCTGACACGGCTCTTTATTTCTATAAATAAACTTTCTTCCTTCTCTCAATTCTTTCTATCAATGAACTAAAACCTAAGCACTTATTGTGTGTTAGGTGTTCTAAAGAGTTTTGGGGATATAAAGTTTATTGACACAGACTTCTGGTCTCCAGATGCTCAGAGTGTCATAGGAGAAACAGATGTGCACACGGACAATTGCCAGGCATCACTGATGCACTGGAATAATGACAAAAGCCCAGAGTGCAGAGTGGAAAGTATTTACATTTTCCTAGGAAGGTCAGGGAAGGCTTCAAAGTGAGGAAATATTTTTATCTAGGTTTAAATAAGGAATTAGCATTTTCTAGATGGAGAAGGGAGAAAGTTTCCAGACAGAGAGAAGAACTTGAAGTCTGAGGGAAACAGATACTCTGTGACCTGTGCGCCTGAGGAAACATGTAGACAGTAGCAGGGAAGAGGCTATGATGACAGTGGACTGTAGGAAGCTGTTAAAGAAGCTCAGATTTGTCTTGAAGGCACTGAGAAGGCAACAGAAATTTTTAAGAAGGCAGTGCTTTCTGGGTGTGGTGCATAAACAATGAATCTTGGAACACTGAAAAAAATTAAATTAAGAGGTTTTTAAAAAGGCAGTGCTTCAATCCATTTTTTCAGGAATGTATTGCTAGTGGAGAAGGAATGGTGATAAATGGACCAATGAAGACACAGCTGCAATAAAAGGCTTGAACTAAGGGGAGGGGTAGGACTTACAGGCTAAATACACAGGATTTGGAAACTGACAGGATCTTAGGGCTGAGGGAGAGAGAAGGACCAAAGTAGATTCCAAAGTGTAAAGGTGGGTAATCTGATGGGTAGTTTGGTCAATGACTAAGTCCTGGATGTAGAAGTAGGTCAGAGAAGAGGAAAAATACATACTTCAAACAGATTAAGTTTGAGGAGTTCTTTTTAGGTATTTCACATTTTAGCTATCGTGAATCATGCTGCTATGAATGTAGTGGTAGAAATATCTCTTTGAGATCCTGCTCTCAGTTCTTTTGAGTGTATATCCAGAAGTAGCATTGCTGGGTCATACGGTAATTCATTTTTAAATTTTTTGAAGAACTTTCATACTGTTTTCCACAGCAGATACACCATTTTACATTCCAGCCAATATGGCACAAGGTTCTAATTTCTCTACATTTTCACCTACTCTTGTTATTTCCTGTTGTGTTGATAGTAGCCACTCCTAAAGGGTGTGAGATGGTATCTCAGTGTGGTTTTGACTTGCATTTCCAGTGACTGATGATGATTAGCATCTTTTCATGTATTTGTCATTGTATATATTCTTTAGAAGAATGCCCACTCAAATCCTTTGCCCATTTTTTAATTTGCTTGTCTGGTTTTTTGTTTTGTTTTTTTAATTGTCAAGCTACAGGAGTTCTTTACATATTGTAGATATTTAATCCCTTATCAGATATATGATATGCAAATATTTCCTCCCATTCTGTTGCTTGCCTTTTCACTCTGTTGATAGTGTCCTTTGATGCATATATATATTTAAAATTTTATGAATTCCAATTTTTCTATTTTTTCTTTTGTAGCTTGTGTCTTTGGTCTCCTATCCAAGAAATCATTGCCAAATCCAATGTTTGAAGATTTTGCCCATGTTTTCTTCTAAGAGCTTTATAGTTTAAGCTCTTATGTTTAAGTCTTTGATCCCGTTTGAGTTAAATTTTTTGTGTATGATGTTCGTTTAGAGTCCAAATTCATTCTTTTGCATGTGAATATCTAGTTTTTTTTCAAAACTACTAGTTGAAGAGACTATCCTTTATCCATTGTGTAGACTTGGCACCCTAATCAAAATTATTTGACCATATGTAGGAGGTTTTAGCCTTTATTCTTTTCCAGTGGTCTATATGTCTATCTTTATGCTGGTAACATACTGTTTCAATTACTATAGCTTTGTAATGTTTTGGAATCTGGAATCTTTGTCAAGGCCCTTTTGCTGGGGGGGGGGGTGCTATTTGGGTCCTTTTAGATTTTGTATGAATTTTAGGCTCAGCAGGAGCACCTTTACCTCATGGTTCTAGTTGGAGTAGGTAGAGACCATCTGATCTGTTGAAACCTAGGTAGTGGTCTCAAGCCCCACCTTTTGAAACCAAAGAGGCAACACTGATGATCTCTGAATAACCTTTGGGGTCATTCTTGTTCTTCTTTCTCCTCCTCTTCCCCCTGCTCCTCCCTTCTTCTTCTTTCTCCTCCTCTTCCCCCTGCTCCTCCCTTCTTCTTTTAAGAATAGCATGTGTTTGGAGCTGTATAGATTTCTTGTCCCTTCCCATGGAATCTAAGAAGTCGTACCTTCAGTGTACCTTCACTCTATCCCCTTCAGTTAAAAATGGCAGTGTTTCTGCTTATACAAGCCCATAATGGTTGTACCAAATGATAGTTCAGGCACTCCCTTCAGAGAATTTTCTCATTTTTTGTAACATGGACAGGCTGAGAATTTTCCAAATCTTCAAGTTCTGGTTCCTTTTGCTCAACAATTTCTTCAATTTGTCTCTCCCTGCTTCTATTCCACTATAAGCAGTAAAAAGAAGCCAAGCCACTCCTTAAATACTTTGGTTGGAAATGTCCTCAGCTAAATAACCAATTTCATCTCTTCCATGTTCTGCTTTCTACAAAACACTAGAACACAAGGCATGCAAATTCTTCATCTTTCCTCTGGTTTCCAAGAATCTCTTCCTCATTTATGTTAGGGTCTTCACCAGAATGGCCTTCAATGTCCATATTTCTACAAACATTCTGTCTTAAAGATGTGTGTGTGTGTGTGTGTGTGTGTGTGTGTGCGCGCGCACGCGTGTGTGTGTTCTGTGTAATCTAAGACGATAGAAGCTTTCTTTACATCTTTGCCAGCATTTGTTATTTCTTGCCTTTTTGATAACAGCCATTGCAACAGGTTTGAGGCAATATCTCATTCTGGTTTTGATTTACATTTTCCTGATGATTAGTGATTGTTGAGCACTTTTTCAAAACTTGTTGGACACTTTTAGGTCTTCTTTGGAGAAACGTCTATCCAGGTCTTTTGTCCATTTTTAAATTGGGGATTTGCTTTTTGTTACTGAGTTGTATGAGTTCCTTGTATATTTTGGATGTTAAATTCTTATTGGACATGTGGTTTGCAAATATTTTTCCCCATTTCATAGGTTGCCTTTTCATTTTGTTAATGGTTTCCTTTTCTATTCAGGAGCTTTTTAGTTTGTTGTGGCCCTACTTGATTATTTTGCTTGTTTACTTTGATTATGGGTCAAATAAAAAAAATTAATTGCCAGGATGAAGGTGAAGGAGCTTACCCTGGTGTTTCCTTTGATAAGGACTTTAATCCTATCATATCAAAGCTCTACTTTTATGACTTCATTTAGACTTAATTACTTCCTCAGAGGCTTCCTCACTGGGGTTCAACATATCCATTTTGGGGGGACATATACAGTTCATCATACACATTTTGTTTATCCATTCATTTGTCAATGGATATTTGGATTGCTTCCATCTTTTTGGCTATTGTGAAAAATACTGTTACGTATCTGTTCATGTCCTTACTTTCAATTTGAGTATATACCCAAAAGTGAAATGGCTGGGTCATATATAAATTCTATGTTTAGTTTTGTAGGAATTGCCATACTGTTTCACAGTGGCTGTACCATTTTATATTCCTACGAACAATGCACAAGGGTTCCAATTTTTCCACATCTTCACTAACACTTGCTATTTTACTAATTAATAACAAATAGCCATCTTAATGGAGAGAACATATTTCACTGTTGTGATTTGCGATTCTTTAAAGATCAGTCATATCAGCATCTTTTCATGTGCTTATTTGCCATCCCTATATCTTCAGAGAATTCCTTTGCCCGTTTTTGAGGTTTTGTTGTTGTCATTGTTGTTGAACTGTAGGAGTTCCTTACATATTTTGAATGTCAGTCCCTTATCAGATATATGATTTGCAAACATTTTCTCCCATTCTGTATGTTAACTTTCATTCTGTGTATAGTGTAAAGTGATAGCTGATCAGTTACAACTGAATGAAGCAAGCAAAGAAATGATCCTAAGGAGACCAAGGTGTTGGGTCGAAGTAGGAACCAGCTCATTTGATCTTGATCCAAGGCCAGAGAATGTAGCCTCCTTAATTAATGTTTTTTGGTTATAATATAGGACAAAATATGTGAAAGATGATGGGAAAGCCCATTCCTATGTGGAAAGATAATTCAAATTATATGGAACATTTGATTCCAAAAGGATCAATATATTCTTTCACTCGTTCATTCAGTCTTCTATACACATTTGCTGAATACCCACACTATGCGAGATACCATGGATATAGAGACAAACACTGTCCCACCCCTTCAGAGGTTTGCAGTTTAATATGTAGACACCAATACTATTATGGACATAGGTACAATGTACCAAAATAAGTGAAAAAATAAGCAAAACCAGAGTGATAACAAACTCAAGAACTGCTTGGGAGGCAAGCCATTTTACATGAGCTGATCATGATTATTCTTCTCGCTAAGAAACTGTTCACTGTATTTACTTCTTTAACAGGATGTGGTTTTGTGGTAGGGTTTATATTACATCTTAGTTTGATATACATCAGGAAACAAACATACAGGGTAATCACTCAGTGCCTACAGGGTGTCTAGTAAGATCCTGGTAATTACAAATCACAGGCAGGGTGCTACTGGGCCTCCAGTTTGGACAAGACCAATATGAGTCATGCTATTTATACTATAGGGTTTACATGATGAGCACAAACACTGCTCTGTTCGCCTTCTGCAATGTCACCTCAAAGCCCTCAGCAGTCAGAATCTCATAGGAGAGAAAGGCTTGAGCATTACAGTCAGCTATGAGACCACCAGATTTGAGCTGTACTATTTAAAAATGTTGTTATCAGTGTTACGATGCTTAGGGGAAAAACAATCATGAAGTTAAACGTATGCAAAAAATTCAACATAGACTTCGCTCTGGTGATAGCTGATTCTGACTAGTGGGAATAGAATGGGGTGAACATAGGACTTGTAAACTCAAGCCTTAGGAGTTAAACCTGGTCTGGGTGTTACTATGTGAAGATCTAATGTTAGTAAAGCCACCCATTCACCCATCCATCTCTCCACCCAATGTCCACTGAGAATAATCTATGGACCAGGCCTTAGGTAGGGTTGGGGTATGAAGAGATTAGAAAAAGAAAATCACCACTATGTGCATACGTAAGCAGATAATTATACTGCAGAAGGTTAAGTGCTATAATATGGAAAAATATGATGAGGTTTGAGAGCAAATGTAAGAGGCACTTAACTAAGATGAGAAGTCAAGGGATGGTTTCTCCAGAAAGTAACGCCTAGTGGGATTTTAGAGGATGATGTAAGAGTTGGTCAGCAGAGGATTAAGGAGAGAAAACAAAGGGTTTTTTCTAATACGAGCTTCTCTGATACTGGTACTTCTAGAAAGCAGGTTTCGGCCATGAGCTAGAATGCTTATTAGCCTATTTTGAGATAAGAGCTTCCTCTGAGCAGGGAACCAGCAGGAACCCTTCTCAAGTACAAAGAAGACTATTGTTTGTAAGGGATGGACCCTTTCAGTATCAGAACAGCACTAAGCCTCTTCATATAACCCTAAGACTGTCTCTTAGCTGAAGAAACTTGTAGGAATACTTTCTAGAGCTTAGATAACTACTTTAAACAAATCATCAACCCATGCTTGAATAACCATTATGTCCAGTATTGAGCTTAGATAATAAGCTTGAGAATATAGGCCATAATCTCCAATATATTCCTGAAAGAATATATTGATCCTTTTGGAATCAAATGTTCCATATAATTTGAATTATCTTTCCACATAGGAATGGGGCTACCCAGACACTTCCTGTTGATTTTTTTTTTTTTTACATTGCTTAGCACCAAAGAGGGAAAGAAACATACAAGTGAATGAACTTGAATATACACTAGTTTTCATATTCCTCAATATTTTAAAAAAATTTCCAACAGTGTTATTGCTATATCCATTCAGTATGGGTACCAGGCATCCATTACATATTATTTTGTGAATTGTTTAAAGATATGCTAGTTATGCTATACGAAGTGTAAAAAGCAAGCCATGTAACTACACAGTAATAGAGGTATCCATTTTCTTCTCCTTCAACGTCTTACCCCCTGATGCCCAGTGCAGGTATTTTTATAAAGGCAGCTCACAGCCTAGAATACACAAGTGGATATTATCTTCTAAGATTAAACTTCTAAGTTCAAAAATTATCTGTTGCAGATTTCACAAAGAGGGTCATTCCACCAAATGTTTTAGCAACCTCCCTTTTCCTGTATAGATAAAATGGCTGGCATTGGGGAAAATAATTTGCAGCAAGGGAAAATAGTAGGAGAACATCTATGAGGACAAGCCTTCTCACAGTTACCCAGTGTGTCAGAGGAGTAACAGGCAAGAAGTGGCTGCCTACCCCAAAAGACTGGTGGGGGAGAAAAGATAAACCTGCACTGGGGGACACTTATTTCCCCCCCAGCTTTATTGAGACTTTATCGAGACTTTACATATAGCGCTGTGTAAGTTTAAGGTATACAAGTGATGATTTGATACACATATATTGCAAAATGGTTACCATCACCATGTTAACGACGGAATCATGTTACCTATTGACCGTGTGTGTGTGTGTGTGTGTGTGTGTGTGTGTGAACGTTTACGATCTACTCTTTTAACAACTTTTAAAAATGTAATATACTATTTTTAACTATGATCACTGTGCTGGACATTAGATTCCCAGAACTACTTATCTTATAACTAGGTGTTTGTACTCTTTGACCAATATTTTCCCTTTTTCCACACCAGATAGCCCCTGGTAACCACCATTTTAGTTTCTGTGTCTATGAGTTTGGTTTTTTTATTTTTATTTATTTTTTTTTAAAGATTTTATTTATTTATTTATTTGACAGAGAGAGAGATCACAAGTAGGCAGAGAGGCAGGCAGAGAGAGAGGAGGAAGCAGCCTCCCTGCTGAGCAGAGAGCCCGATGTGGGACTCAATCCCAGGACGCGGGACTCAATCCCAGGACCCCCAGATCACGACCCGAGCCGAAGGCAGCGGTCCAACCCACTGAGCCACCCAGGCGCCCGTGAGTTTGGTTTTTTTAAATGCCACATACAAATGATATTATGCAGTATTTGTCTTTCTTTGACTTATTTCCCTTAGGATAATGCCCTCAAGGTTATCGTTATCCATACAGTCACAAATAGCAGGACTTTCTTCTTTCTCACAGCTAAATAATATTGTATATATATAGTGGTGCTTATTTTTATTAATTCCTCTTTGATTGGACACTAAGGTTATTTACATATTTTGGCTGTTGTGAATAATGCTGCAAGGACATGGGAGTATAGACATCTCTTTGAGATCCTGTTTCAATTTCCATATATATATATGAATATACATTTATTTTTTTAAAGATTTTATTTATTTATTTGTTTGACAGAGAGAGAGAGAGAGAGATCACAAGTAGGCAGAGAGGCAGGCAGAAAGAGAGGAGGAAGCAGGCTCCCTGCTGAGCAGAGAGACCGATGAGGGGCTCGATCCCAGGACCCTGAGATCATGACCTGAGCTGAAGGCAGAGGCTTAACTCACTGAGCCACCCAGGCGCCCCATATACATTTAATTTCTTATTGAAATATATACATCCCATATATATGAGTATATATAAATGTGTAATTTCACATAATTTCAAAACATCTATAATTACATATATTATATATATGTTATATGTATTATATACATCTATAATTACATATATTATATATTATATAATATACATTATATAGAATTACATATATTATATATAATATATATTACATATATTATATATATTATATTATATATTATATATATGTAAACATATATGCACATATGTTTATATATGTGTGTCATATAATAGTTCTACTTTTAATTTTTTCAGGAATCTCCATACTATTTTCCATAGTGGCTGTACAAATTTATATTCCTACCAATGGTGCAAAAGGATTCCATTTTCTCTACATTTTCCCCAATCTTTTTTATTTCTTGCCTTTTTGATGATAGCCATTCTAACAGGTATGAGGTAAGAGCTCATCATGGTTTTGATTTGCATTTCCTTGGTGAACTGTGATGTTAGAACCTTTTCAAAATGTGTTTGCCAGTGATGGATATTAAGCGTATGTAGCACTGGGTGTTATATACAAACAAAGAATCATGGAACACTACATCAAAAACTAATGATGTACTGCATGGTAACTCAAATAACACAATAAAATTTTTAAAAAGAGAATTTGTTGGCATTTGCTCTTAGTGTCAAATCCAAAAATATTATTTTCAAGACTGATGTTAAGTAGCTTGCCCCTTAATGCTTTCTTCTAAAATTTTTATGGTTTCAGGTCTTACATTTAAGTCTTTAATCATTTTTGAGTTTATTTTTCTGCATAGCATAAGATAATGGTGCAATTTCCTTCTTTTGCATGTGGCTGTCCAGTTTTCCCAACACCATTTATTGAAGACACTGTTTTTTTCTCCACTGTATATTCTTGGCTCCTTTTTGTAAAGTAATTGACCATACTTGTGTGAGTTTATTTCTGGGCCCTCTATCATGTTTCATGGACTTATATATCTGTTTTTATGTCAATATCATACTGTTTCAATTGCTAAAACTTTATAGTATAGTTTGAAATCAAGAAATGTGATGTTTTTAACTTTGTTGTTCTTTCTCAAGATTGCTCTATTTGTGTGGTCTTTTGTGGTTTTATACAAATTATAGGATTTTTAAAATGATCTTATTTGTCTATGAAGAGAGAGAGAGAACACACAAGCAGGAGGAGCTACAGGCAGAGGGAGAAACAAGCTCCCCACTGAGTAAGGAGCCTGATGCAGGACTCAATCCCAGGCCCCTGGTATCATGACCTGAGCCAAAGACAGAAGCTTAACTGAGTCACTCAGATGTCCCCCAATTTTAGGATTTTTAAAAAATTTCTGAGAAACATTCCATTGGATTTTTTTTTATAGAAATTATTGAATCTGCAAATTGCTTTGAGCAATATGGACATTTTAACAATATTAATACATTCAAACCATGAGCATGGGATATTTTTCCATTTATTTGTGTCTTCTTCAATTTTTTTCAATGTCTTATAGTTTTCAGCATACAAATCTTTCATCTCTTTGGTTAAATTTATTCCTTAAGTATTTTATCCTTTTTGATGCAATTGTAAATACCATTGTTTTCTTAACTGATTTTTTGATTGTTCATTGTTAGTAGTTACAAACACAATTAAATTTTGTATATTGATTTTGTGTCAATTTTGTATATTGTATATTGATTTTATATTGATTTTGTGTCAATTGATTTTGTGTCAAATTTACTGAACTCATTTATGAGGTCTAACAACTTTTCTGAAGATAGAGTCTTTTTTTTTTTTTTGGTCAAATATGTATTTCCATGATACAGTACATCATTAGTTGTTTTTTTTTTTTTAAGATTTTATTTATTTACTTGACAGAGATCACAAGTAGGCAGAGAGAGAGAGGAGGAAGCAGGTTCCCCGCTGAGCAAAGAGCCTGATGCGGGACTCGATCCCAAGACCCTGAGATCATATCCTCCATGTTATTTGTTATGCTCCACAAATAAGTGAAACCATATGATAACTGACTCTCTCTTTCACTCACCAAGAGTTTTAAGACGTGTCCACAGTTCCCTCACTGGGAAGATGAGGGAGTTAAAGTAATTTATTCCAGCTTTTACATTCTAGGCTTACAAGGTGACAAAAGAACATCCTAAGGATCCCACCTGTATACTCACATATCAGACTCAAAAGTGTCCAAATTCTTTGCCATTTCAGTTATATGTGTGAACTTAGCAACTAAATAATCTCTTTACAAATTTGGCCACTTTATAGTTTTATTCATTTACTATCCTAAAATAACACATGTGCTGTGTAGTTGCCTGACTTCAAGCTATATTACAAAGCTGTGATCACCAACATGGCATGGTATTGGCAGAAAAACAGACACAGGGATCAGTGGAATAGAGTCTCCGGAAATGGACCCTAAACTCTATGGTCAACTAATCTTTGACAAATCAGGAAAAAATATCCAGTGGAAAAAAGACAGTCTCTTCAATAAAAGGTGCCTGGAAAATTGCACAGCTACATACAGAAGAATGAAATTGGACCATTCTCTTACACCATGCACAAAGATAAACTCAAAGTTGATGAAAGACCTCAATGTGAGACAGGAATCCATCAAAATCCCAGAGGAGAACATAGGCACTAACCTTTTTGACATCAGCCACAGCAACTTCTTTCAAGACACTTCTCCAATGGCAAGGAAAGCAAGGGCAAAAATGAACTATTGGGACTTCAAGATAAAATCTTCTGCACAGAAAAGAAAATAGTCAACAAAGTAAGAGGCAACCCATGGAATGGGAGAAGTTATTTGCAAATGACATAACAGATAAAGAGCTGGTATCCAAGATCTATAAAGAAGTTCTCAAACTCAACACCCAAAAAACAATCTAGTCAAAAAAATGGGCCAAAGACATAAACAGACACTTCTTCAAAGAAGACATATAAATGGTTAAGAGACACATGAAAAAATGTTCAATATCACTAGCCATCTGGGAAATTCAAATCAAAACCACACTGAGATATCCCCTTAAACTAGTTAGAATGGCAAAAATTAACAATTTTTCCTGAAAAAAACAAGTGTTGATGAGGATGTGGAGAAAGAGGAACCTTCTCACACTGTTAGTGGGAATTTTAGTTGGTGCAACCACTTTGGAAAATAGTACGGAGGTTCCTCAAAAAGTTAAAAATAGAGCTAGTCTATGGCCCAGCAATTGCACTATTAGGTATTTATCCCAAAGATACAGATGTAGTGAAAAGAAGGAGCACATACACCCTGATGTTCAGAGAAGCAATGGCCACAATAGCCAAACTATGAAAGAAGCCAACGTGCCTTTCAACAGATGAAAAGATAAGGAAGATGTGGTCCATATATACAATGGAATATTACTCAGCCATCAGAAAGGATGAATACCACCATTTGCATCGACATGGATGGAAGGAACTAGAGGGGATTATGCTAAGTGAAGTAAGTCAAGCAGACAGACAATTATCATATGGTTTCACTCATATGTGGAACATAGGAATAGCATGGAGGACAATAGGGGAAGGAAGGGAAAACTGAAGGGGGAGAAATCAGAGAGGGAAACAAACCATGAGAGACTATGGACCCTGGAAACAAACTGAGGGTTTCAGAGGGGAGGGGGTGGGAGGATGGGGGTAGTCAGGCAATGGGTATTAAGGAGGGAATGTGTTGTGATGAGCACTGGGTGTTATACATAACTAATGAATCACTGAACACTACATCAAAAACTAATGATGTGCTATACGGTGGCTAACTTAATATAATAAAAAATGTATGTGTGGTGTGTATAGATGACCGTGCAGGTAGGGGGGATTCTATAGGGAAAAACAGAAAACTCTTTATAACTGAGAATAAAATAAAATAAATGATGAAGTATGAAGAGGCCTGGTGAATTCAACTGTAAAGTCAGGAAAACATCCTGAATATTTCACACTTGTATGAGACTTAAGAGTTTCTACATGTAGAATTCAGAATGGTTGGCCCCTTCACTAGATTCTTTATATCTTATCAGGATGCTTTCCTGGAGCTTCTTCTCCTATCTCATCACATAGCACAGCAATACCAGCTGGGAAGGTCTGGCCTCCCCATGTCCACCAACTCCAAGACACCATGCAAAACTGATAGACAAATTGCAGGCTGGACTTGGAAAGGGGGAATGATGGAGCTAGAGCCATTTCTCCTTTCCTTGGCTCACTCTTTTCAAAAGTCCATGCCATTTAATTTTCTTGTTCATCCACTCACTGACAAATCACATATTTTATGTGTTTATAGAAATACAACTGGTGGTGGGTTTTACATTTCCTACCTTGAACCTAAAATAGTCTTGCCAATAAGATGACTTCAAATTGCATGGTAAAATCCTTATAATGGGCTATTCAAATCCTACTTAAAAGACAGAAGGTGATCTATAAATGTTAGCTGCTATTGCTGTTTTGACTGTTGTCAATATAGTTACAATCTGTAGAATCTTCTCACTGGTCTTTGTGCTTTCAGCACATTCATGAATGACTCTAACAGCTGTTGAAATAATCTGTCATCTCTGCCACAGTTACTGTACTGTCTTCCCTTTGAAACTTCTGGGGCCTCTGTTTTCTTCTACCTTGAAATTACCACAACTAACCTTTCCATTTGGTTTCCACAACTTTACCTGGCTCTAAATTTCTCTTTTAATTAATAATCCTCTGACTTTATGTTTACCCATAAATTTTACTATTATCTCATCCTTAAGATAAATGACAGATAAAATTAAAAATAGATGCATGCTAAAAAAATAACAATAAAAATAGATGCATGCTATATATACAGTGTTTATATATAACAGAACGTAAAGAAATTTTTTTCAGTTGACATTTTCTACTAAAAAAATTGAACATCACGGGGGATATTATATGATTGGAAATCATTTTGACATTTCCACCACAATGAATATCTTTTATCCTAATTTAAAATTTCATTTCACATCTGACTCCATTTGGAAATCTGAGTCATTTTCAGATAACGAGGAATAAAAGAAGGAATATGAAATTGAAGACAGAGCAAAAAATATGTTTAAAAAAGATACTATTATTTACTAAGACTCTTCCCTTCAAAAGATATATTAGTAAGTATCATATTCAGAAGTGGAGGAGGGGTGCCTGGGTGGCTCATTCAGTTAAGCATTGAGCTCTTGATCTCAGCTCCCAGGTCTCGATCTCAGAGTTGCAAATTCAAGCCCCATTTTGGGCTCCATGCTTGGCATGGAACCTACTTAAAAAACAAAAACCAACCAACCAACCAACAAAAAGTTAAAAAGACGTGAAACACTTCAGGATCCTTAACACTGTAAATTGTTTTCTCATTTTATTTTTTTTTTAAGAAATTTATTTATTTATTTGACAGAGAGAGATCACAAGTAGGCAGAGAGGCAGGCAGAGAGAGAGGAAGGGAAGCAGGCCCCTGATGAGCAGAGAGCCTGATGTGGGACTCGATCCCAGGACCCTGAGATTATGACCCGAGCCAAAGGCAGTGGCCCAACCCACTGAGCCACCCAGGCGCCCCTGTTTCCTCATTTTAAAATCCTTCTCTTACCAAAGCCAAATTCAGGTACTTGTTTATGTATCAAGACAGAATGAGTAGATTTTAAAGTTAAACAGATCTGGATTCGAATTTGGTCTTGGTTAAATTGTTAAACTTTTCTCAACTTCGATGTTCTCATCTGTAGAATGTGATTAACATGGGTTCCTCTGTAATGTTTTTGTGAGGATTAAAGAAATCTAACAATGGCTGTGAGAGTTTAAACTTTAAACAAAATGCCCGGCTTTTAATATATATTTGTTTCCTTGTTTTCACTCTTTATAATCTTATGTCTTCTTTTTTTATGGTTTACATGTGAAATCAGCACTCAGTGATGTTGCCATCAGTAAGGCTGGTGCCTGACATGATCTATTAATTCACAGGATGAGGGACCAGAAGAGGATGTAAGAGGCTGTGTACGCGTGAGGAGGAGAACAGCCTTATTTTCAGCCAAAAATAGTTCCTTTAGGCTTGTTGGATGATCAAAACCCTGAAATAATTTGGGCCTTATCTTAGTATAATATTCATAGCTAACTCCTTAAAGTTGTTCGTTCTTTATTTAGCAAATGGAAACTGCCTGCTACCTTCAGTTGGCACTATTCCATCAAGCAACATTCCACAACGTTGCCTGTGATTCAGTGTTTTTTCCATTGGCACACCAACCTGAGATTTCCTCTTTACTGTGGAACATCCTACTGTATTCATGGCTAGAGTCATCAAACTGGATAGACGAGTACCTTGGACTGAACAACTCTAGATGATATGCCAATTCTCACCTGAATCGAATTAACTGGTAACTCTGGGAAAGTTAAATAAAATCATATAAAAAGATAAGGGAAACTTGAAACACATTTTCAATGCAAGTTTGGAAGGATCAAATGTAAAAAAAAAAAAAAATAAGAAACAAACAAAAAAAGCAATTATCAGTCAAGGGATTCCTTAAGATCAATAAACTTGCCTTACTTCTGAGTTCTCCATTGTCAAATGAAGTGCCCAAGAAGCTGTAAGACTACACATGCATACACAAACACATACACATGCTTGGACACACATTAAATATATATTTTGGCATTATACCAGAAGGAATACATATTTATATATTATGGTGTTTTGAAAATTATTAATATATGACACATACATATTATATATCAACACATTTACTGAACTGCAATTGATTAGCTTAGAGAAATAGTATGTTATGAGGTTTTTCATCTGATTAACCTCTCTTCAGATGTGTATCTCTGCTTAGATATTGCCTCCTTTACAAAACTTCCCTTCCTCTGAATGAGGTCAGGTATTTAGTTCTCATCCTATTTCCATACTTTTTTCTGCAATGGCCATTTGTATTTGTCTCTTTCCCGAACTACTCACAAATAAAACAAAACAAACAAACAAACAAACAAACAAAAACAAATCAAACAAACCAACCAAACAAAAAACCCAAAAAACAAAATTGGAAGAATTACTTCCTGTTTGGAATCTGAACTGAAAATAGATTTTCCATTTTGTAAAATGGTGTGTCATATCCTATTTAAAAATATCAAACATCACCCTGGGAGCCATAATGAATGGGCATTGCTGAATCACACAGGTCATCAAAGAGTTATGAATTTCACCTACCTATCAACCTGACTGAAATAAGAAGGTCTTAATATATCTGAGACTAAGCATTCCCCAAATGTCCTGGATTTCCTTGGGAAGCCCTGGCAAAGATGACATATATGACATTTTCCCTTTATATTTTTCTACTTGGTCTTCCCATTTGACAAACTAATACAAAACAGACCTACCAGTGGTGAATGGTCATCATATTCACTGCATTCAACACCCAACTGTGACATGTGTTCGCACAGAAATCTATGAGACCTTTTATCTTCTGGTTTTCCATTTTTAGCCTTAGCCTTACATGATGGGATTTAAATATTCTGGCTCATGGCTACATTTGTTGGTTTTGGTACTGGGAACC
The DNA here is from genome assembly GCF_964662115.1 of Mustela nivalis. Taxonomy (NCBI): domain Eukaryota; kingdom Metazoa; phylum Chordata; class Mammalia; order Carnivora; family Mustelidae; genus Mustela; species Mustela nivalis. The sequence continues at coordinate 4,696,950 of NC_139035.1, read as the reverse complement.
TAAATGAATAAAGAAAGTCTGTGGCGTTTCTATAAAAAGGATTCCAAAATATTACAAAAGGGCATGTTGTTCCCCTTGTTCATTTAGAAAACATTATTGAATGTCTTCTATGTACCAAGTACAATGTTAAAGACTTGAACACTGACGGACAAGTATTTCCTCAGTAGTCACACCAGTTTGCATTCCCGCCAACAGTGCATGAGGGTTCCTTTTTCTCCACATCCTCACCAATACTTGTTCCTTGTGTTTTTTATTTTAGTCTTTCTGACAGGCGTGAAGTGATAGCTCATTGTACTTTTGATTTGCATTTCCCTGATAATCAGTGATGTTGAGTATTTTTTCATGTATCTGTTGGCCAACTCTACATCTTCTTTGGAGAAATGTCTGTTCATACCTTCTACCCATTTAATAATCCAATTAAAATGTCTTTTAGGTGTATTATTTGTTTTATGGGTGTTGAGTTTTATAAGTTCTTTATATATTTTGAATACTAACCTTTTATTGGATACATAATTTGCAAGTATCTTCTCCCATTCAGTAAATTTCCTTTGAGTTTTGTTGACTGTCTCCTTTGTTGTGCAGAAGCTTTACATTTTTATGTAATCCCAATAGTTTATTTTTGCTTTTATGTCCTTTGCTTCAGGAGACATCTAGAAAAATGCTGCTACTGCCAGTGTCAGAAAAATTACTGCTTGTGCTTACTTCTAAGATTTTTATCATCTCAGGTCTCACATTTAGGTCTTTAATCCATTTTGAGTTTGTGTACTGTGTAAGAAAGCAGTCCAGTTTCACTCTTTTGCATGTAACTGTCCAGTGTTCCCAACACCATTTGTTGAAGAGACTTTTTCCTATTGTATATTCATTCCTCCTTTGCCAAAGACTATTTATTGTCTTTGACTATTTATTTGTGGTTTATTTTGGGGTTTTCTATTCTATTGATCTATGTGTCTATTTTTGTGCCATTACCATACTGTTTTGATTACTACAGCTTGAAAAAAATACGCCTTGAAGTCTGAATTTTGGTTTTCCTTTTCAAGATTGTCTTGGATACTTCTGAGTACTCCTCTCTTCTGGTTCCATAAAAATTTTAAGATGTTTGGTCTAGTTCTGTGGACAATGCTGTTGATATTTTTATTAAATCTGTAACAGATTGCTTTGCGTAGTATATATCTTAACAATGTTTTTCCTCCTAACACGTGAGCATGGAATGCCTTTCCATTTCTTTGCATTGTCTTGAATTTCTTTAATCTGTTTTATAGTTTTCAAGGTACAGGTATTTTATCTCTTTGGTTAAATTTATTCCTGGATATTTTATTGTTTTTGATGCAATTGCGAATGGGATTGTTTTCTTAATTTCACTTTCTGCTGTTTCATTATTAGTGTTTAGGAATGGAACAGATTTCTGTACATTGATTTTGTATCCTGTGACTTTGAATTAATTTGTCAGTCCCAGTAATTTTTGGTGGACTCCTTAGGAGTTTCTCTGTATAGTATCATGTCATCTTTAAATAGTGAAATAAGGAAAACCCAATTTGAATTTCAACTATTTCCTAGACCATCCTGATAAGGGTTATTTTTTGTTTCTTAGAATGATCTGGAAATTGATACAAGAAATTTCTGAGTATCTTTTAAAATTTGTACATATCACATATAAATATGTGTATAAATATGTATGTTATACATATATGTGTATAGTTGTATATATATTTATGTATAATTAGCTGTACACAATTCTCTTTATTAAATGTGTTTATTAATTTTAGTAGATACTGTTGTTGTCTTTATAAAATTCTGAGTTTAAGACCCTATTTATGTATCATGCCTATTATAGATCATCTATGTATCTATCTATCATCTCTCTATCTATCTATATCTCTGTAACTTCAAGCTAAATGGGCCTTATTTGTCACAAGAGTGAATACTCTGGTATCTAAAGTAAGCAAAAGCAGCTGTGCAGCATTACTGAGTTCTGATATATTGAGTATTTCTGACAGAGTATGCTACACCATAGACTGTCCCAAGGATAAAGTCATGGTAAGTAGCATATAAAAAGAATGTGGCAAGGCATGCAGACCTGAGTAATACATGGTTTTGGAGGAATCTTATGTCCATCTAATATTTTCTCACAGATTTTAATATGTATCCCACTCCCTTTCTTCCACAAGGCATCCACTTCACATATATTTCAGCATATAGAGGCAGAAAAATTAGAGCTCTGGGATCCAAAAGATGGGGATTCAATCTCTTTTAGTATGGACTACTGATTTATCCTCTCAAATGTCAGTCTCATCATTTTTTTTTAAAGATTTTATTTATTTATCAGAGAGAGAGAGAGGGAGAGAGAGCGAGCACAGGCAGACAGAATGGCAGGCAGATGCAGAGGGAGAAGCAGGCTCCCTGCCGAGCAAGGAGCCCGATATGGGACTCGCTCCCAGGACGCTGGGATCATGACCTGAGCCGAAGGCAGCTGCTTAACCAACTGAGCCAAATATGGATGTCAATAGAGGGTTGCTAAATGCTCATATATAACCATCTGTGCACAGTGAAGACACATAATCGGTGCCCAATTCATGTTAGTATAATGTCGACAATAACTGAGCTAGAGCCACGTTTCTATACATCGAACTCATCCCAAATTTGAAACAACCAAGAATACAGTTAAAACAACTTAATCAAACATGTCTTACATTCTTTCTTTTAAACCCAAAACATACAGGGTTTTCTTTTACAAGTTTTCCTGAGGTCCTCATTTTGCAGCCCTTGAATGAGAACTACTGGATCCATTCAAAAATTTGGCATTTTGCCTTTGTTCATATTAAACTTTTAAAATGTTTTCTAACATTTGATGATGTTTATACCTCTGAATATTTATCCCTCAGGTTTTATGGCTCCCACAAGAAAGAGCTCCTTCCTCTCTCCTCTCAATCCATTTCTAACTTGTGTTCTCAGTTAATTTAGTTTATCCAGATCTTTCTGTTCTCTGAGACTCTGTCCTCCCTCTGCTTAAGGTTTCAATTTAGTGTGTGGGAAATTCCTTGACACCTGTGACTTTTTATATCCCACAAAGCTCTTAGAACAGTAGCAAGCTGATAGGAAATGTTCAATATACTTAATTGAAAAAAAAAAACCTCATTCTAAATATGTGATCCAGTGTTAGGTCATAAATACAAAAGCTTGAGTTTGGTGCTCTTGTCGCATCCTAAGAGGTGACATCTGAGATGTCAATTCTTTTTTTTTTTTTTTTAAGATTTTATTTATTTATTTGACAGACAGAGAGCACAAGTAGGTAGAGAGGCAGGCAGAGAGAGAGGGAACAGGCTCCCTGCAAGCAGAGAGCCCAATGTGGGGCTTGATCCCAGGACCCTGAGATCATGACCTGAGCTGAAGGCAGAGGCTTAACCCACTGAGCCACCCAGGCGCCCCTGAGATGTCAATTCTTATAGCTTACACCAAAAATGAACCAATGGTGACTCATTACTCTAGAATTTCAAAAGTCTTCCCTACTAGCACTTGTTCTAACTTGAAGTTCCTTCATTTTGGAACCCCATTTCATTAAAAGAAGCCCTGGAATGTATTCTTCTTGAGATAAGCATGTTATCTTTCTTAAGATACTTTCATTAAGTTAAAATAATAAATAAGGGTATAGCAGAGGCCAACGTTGGTTAAGGGTAGAAGGAGGAACTGGATTTTATTTGGAACAGTTCTTCATTTGAATAAATGTTTACTGAAGTGAGTAAGCAGAGACATTTCCATCTATAGTTTGGAAAGGAGACAGGAGAGGGAGCAGTTCAAAGAAGCAGAAGTCTAAATTTTCAGGAGTCAGTTTTAAATTCTGTCCTTGTGCATGTGCATTGCAGACTTGATATGAGTACCGGAGTTCTAGGTACAATGTATGGTTCTTTTATGGTCAGTTTGTTATTCATCTCTGTATCCCAACACCTAGCACAGAGTGACAGAAACACTGTTGTACTGAAAAATTATTCCTCTCTGACTCTGGATTCTTCTTCAGAGACAACTGATTGATCAAGGTAAAATAAGGCCAAGTTAAAATGTAACAACACAGGGAGAAATACTGTTAAAAATAGTGTGATATTAAGAGAAGATGGTAGGTTAGAAGATGGTTAGTATCCCTGAGCTCAGGTTCCCACTCCACTACACCCAGCAATGCATGGTGTGACCAACCACAAAACCTCTATTATCTTTAGCTTTCTCTTTTATAAGTGAGGATTGTAAATCAGTACGCCTTTTCCCCCTAATTAAAAAAAAAAAACCTTTGATTCTCCTAGATTAAAAAATAATTTCTTCAACTGAAGAAATTGCTTTCATTTAAACTTTTATTTAAAAGAACTTCAGTTGAATAATACCCTGCTGTACATATTTCTTTAAAATCATTACTTTCCAGGATTTTGTGATGGATTCCAACTTTAGACTGTATATAGTATACTACAGTATAGTATTTAAGAAGGGTGGAAAAGAGATAAACACTTATGGAACATCTCATATAAGGCAGATTTTTCACATTTATTTCATTCTCAATCCTTGTGAAGTGGGAATTTTCTCAATTTAAAAATGAACAAAACAGAGAAATCAAGTATCATGCCAAAGGCCAGGTAAGAGCTGGATAGTGCCAGGCTCTCATCTCAGTTCTGATTTAAAAATCCATGTTCTTTTTAGCACATGATCCTGGCATTCTGTTTAAAAAAAAAAAGGTAGGTATTCCATTGAACAGATGGAAACACTGAAGTACAGAGAACCAGGGACTTCCTCAATTTTGTAGTAAATCAGCACTTTCGGTGCCAGGAAGAAACTCAAGTATTTTGGAGTATAAGCTCACAACATGTGCAAGTGAGGGAAAACATCCTTTTGTATGATAACTTTATTTGATGCCAGTATGAAACTTTCAGGGTTTTAAAATGATTAGATGTGAGAAAACTGGGCTTGTTGTATTTATATTTTTAAAAAATGAAATTCTAGTAATGCCGCTGTATTCTAGAGACTATTTCAAAAGGAACATATTTTATATCCTAGAAATTGATGAAACTCTTTTTTCCAAACCATGCACCCCAGCCTCCCTAGATCCCCAACCCCTGCCTAACACATACATGATATCAAGAGCATGACAGGGCTTAATGTTGAACTTTATTTCTTCTTTTATAAGTAATTTTCTTATCTGAAATTAATTTGTAATGTTACACAGTACTCTACTTCCTCTTCGGAAAAGAACTTTTTCCCTCTGTAAGTTCCTTGTGTTGGTTTTTTTCATCCTCTCTGTCTGTGTTGGCTTCTAGCCCTCTGTTCCTTTCAGTGCATTTGGTCGTTTGCCAAATGAGAGTCATCACTTAGCCCAAAAGTATCGTTTTCCAACACACAGAATCAAAAGGAAAACCCCGCCTATTACACCCACTGCTAATTATCATACCACAAAACTGACTAGTTGCATCACTGGACCATCACTTGTGAATTTCTGCTTTCCAGAGCTCTTATTCCTGCAGAGAACGAGTTTGAGCCTCATGGAAGATATGCCTTTAAGCCATTCAGGTCCTCAAGGGACACGCAGATCATCCTGGAAGCAATGGTGCCTCTACTCAGTAATAGCTCTTTTGCTGTTGCTTTTCTCCTTCAGTACACTAATTCTCACTTTTCTTCCACTCAAGGTAAGGAGATCATAGTGCCTAAAATTGCTGCCTTTCTTTTCAAGTCTATTTATTATCATTGCCATTCAGTATTGTTAGAGCTAGTTGGAAGAGACGTGTGGGTATAGAAAATGCAAAAAGTTTCAAGTTTGTCATGGCATATGGCTTTTGAGGTCTATATAAATGTTTTGAACTGAAAGGTACTAGAAATTGCTACATGTTAGTTGCATAGCTGGGTCAGATAGAATCATTTAATTAAATCAGTCAATTGATAGATGCCTTGGAATACTTTCTCCCTTTCTGGAACTCTGCTAACCCCTCTTGGTGGAAAAAAGGTATAAAATGTATAGAGGTATAAAACATATGCCTGCCTTCAAGGAATGGGATGCAACATATAGTCTTACTGAGGGAAAAGATAAAAGGAGATAATGGAAGACAGAAGGAGGTGAGTGATCAGTGATTAGTGCATCTTCGTGGAAGGAAATGGCACTGAACTAGGAGGTAAGATCTGGATTCTTGTTCTAGGTCTCCCTAGCTGTATGAATTTAAGAAAGACATTTAGTCTTTCTGGTTTCTTCATCTGAAAAATGGTGGTAGGAGAATGGATTTGTTCACTCCAGTGCCCCTTCCAGCTATAAAATACAGTGATTAATAATTCATCTAAGGATAATAGAGAGCATAAATGCTTTAGGAATTCAAAATAGGGGACAATGGCTTTGGGCTAGAGTGATCAGGGAAGGCTTCACGGAAGGAGGAGGAAGCACATTCGTATTTGGGAAGCCCCTGATGCTTATCAGGAATTTCCCATTGAGCTCCAACCCAAGTTGTGGGTCTAGTAAAAGAACTGGAGATATATTAGACTCTTCTTAAGTTTTTCTGACTGTTGACTACATAGCACGGACTAAAAGAAAATAAGAAATGTTTTATTTAACTTAAGAGCTAGACTATTTGGGGGTACATTTGAAGATTCTGAGCCTTGGAGATAATATAGTAGTATATGCCTATCTAAGAAAGGGACATATGAAATTAGCACCTGCAGACACATTTTTCTAAGGGGACTGGCTGGTGAAATCTCCAAAAATGTGTTTCTGTGACTCAATTTAAAAGCCACCGAGAAAAGATGCAGGGGAAGGGCACGTAGTTGCTGGTATTAATTTAGTTAGGGGAAGTGTAGCTTTGGTCACATTCCTAGACATTAAACCATTAATCTGTGTTCCCCAGCTGTACACAAGGATATGCAACAGAGGCCTTTCTAATCACGCCCCTACTCTCTCCAGGAATGTATCAAGCAGAAGTCTGAACTTCCTGGAGAAGTGATGCTTGAACAGAAAGATAAGAATTGTCAGGAATTCTGAGGGTTTTGATTTGTGAAGAAAAGGAAGGGTGAGAATAGCAATAGCTTAACCTCGGAAGATTTCGCCCCTTTAGAGCAACCTCCATTTTTAACCAGATTTCCTGAAGAATATAAGATAATGTTATAGGTGTTATCCATTCCTATATATGGCTAGGGAACCAATGCATAGAAGGGGCTGAATATGTCCTTCTCAAAGGAACACAGCGGCTTCTGCAAAGGGAAAGAGGATGCCTAATAATGCCAGAGGGACCTAGAATGCCTCTTGCCAGAATTGAACTTGACTAAGCCCATGTGTTTAAGCTCTGATTCTCTCTCCTAGACAACATGCATCTTCTCAATGAAAGGTTCCTCCTCTAAAGAAATAGCCTAGAGTTTATTTCAAATTTGGAGAGATTTTAAAGATTTTCAGGATACGATCATGATTGGATGTCATAAAGGCTTATTTCCTATAGGAAAAGCCAAAGGCCTGGCTGACGCGATGCAGTAACTCACTTTCCACTTGCCTGCACTTCCCGTTCCTCATTGGCCACAAATAAGTATCTCAGGAAAAGAGGGCTGTGTGGCTAGCGGATGGTGAGTCATTATGAGGTGGCTGTTCCACCTTCTCACCACACGCATGAACCTTGGAGGATTGGTTGTTTTTTGTTGTTGTTGTTGTTGTTGTTTTTAATCCTTTCTAGTTTTTATATACAAAACCCCACTTTCCAACATCCCCAGGCACTAATTCAAAAAGGATTAGACAGGAAGATTGGCTTCCTCCACACCAACAGAAATTTCTTTGGGAGCACAATCTTTCTCCTCCCCCATCCCTATCTTTCAAAAGACATTCAACTGGAAGGATGGGCTATGAACCCAAGGAGTTCGGTCTACCCCCTCAGTGAAAATAACCTCACAGAAGTTATCTCTAAAATGAAGCACAACAAAACAAAAAAAAAACCCAAAAATGAATGTTCAGAAGAGTTCCCTGCTTCAATGAAATGAAAGATGCTTCCAAAAGGAGAAGTCAGGCTTGTACTTAGAAGCAAAATAGAGTCTATTTCCAAATGTGATCTAAGTAGGGTTGGTTGTTGGTTTGAAGAAAGAACTATTGTTTTGGTCATTTGAACCCAAACATTTAAATCTGGGCTTATGTCATAATGGAGTTACAAGAGCAATTGCTCCTTCAAAGCAAAAATGAATTAAATTAAATGGAAAGTCCCATTTGTTTCTTCATAAATGGCTATTTACCTCTCTCGTAAACATCAGCGGTATTATAAATAGAAACTGCCCCCACAGAGGAGCAGGGGTGAGACTTTTGAATCAGACGGGCTGTTTGGATCTCCGCATAGCCTCTTATCAGCTGCATGACGTTGGGTTAGTTACTTAATCCCTCGCAGACGCACTTCCTCATCTGCAAATGAGCTTGCTACTTCCTACCCCATAGACCTACAGTAAGGATTAATGAGATCGGAGGGTGCCTGACCCGTAGGGGGCTCTGATAGATTACAGTGATTCATATTCACATTATTGCTGACATTGTAATTTAATTAAAAAAATTTAAACTTAATGAGGATAAATTTAAAAAGGCTTTTAACAAAACGGACATTCCTTGTTCATCTGTTTCATTTCCTCAGCTAAAGACATAAACAATGAGTCTTGGAACACTACATCAAAAACTAATGATGTATTGTAGGATGATTAGCATAACACAATAAAAAATAATAATAAAAATAAAGATTATACCTCACTGCCAAATAGAGGATTTTTGTGATTGGACAGAGTCTCATTTGTGGCAGTAGAAAATGTCAGTGGCGGTTTCTGTAGTTCTAAGTAGACATTAAGGCAGCCCTAGTACAGCACCCACGATTTCTGTCTCCGGCAACTAATCTGTCTGTGGCCTCAGGTTTCTCCACACACTCTCTATGCATGATGGGAGACACCACAGATGCTATCTGTGCCACATTCTTTGGCACTCACTTATATTTAGGTTGTTACCCAATTGCCTCATGTGTGTGATCATGTGTTTCTGGAAAAGTCACAAGCTGCCTAAGAGGCGAGGACTATGAATTGTGTGTGTTTCTCTTGCTTACAATGCTGGCTGGGATTATAGGATCAATGTTTTGTTCCGTTCTTCATTGTGACCAGCATCATTATCGAAACAGCTAATATTTAATAAGCAGGACCAGATCTGTATGGGCAAAGCCCTTCTTCACGATTATTATATTTAAGCCCATAAACACCATCAGTAAACTAGGTGCTATTATGTCTCCCATTTTATAAGTGAGAAAACAGAAGATAAGGGAATCTAGCACATGCCTATCATGGATCAAACTAAACTGAATTTCAGCATTTAAGACACCCCAAAAGGGTGTCTCGTAATGAAATGATTGCAAGAGCAAAAACAATTGTAGGAATCCAAACTTTCTGATTGAACCTCCTTATCAACAAAATATTTTTGAGTATAATCCCACCATATATGCTAATTTATTATGTTAGCTATAAGGGCTAATACAAGGTATAATAAAAAGATACACAAAATGAAAACTTGTAAGGAACCAAATGACATGCTTGGAATAGTATATTCACAATATTGTCACTGTGCATGAATTGTTCATGAACCTATCTAAGGCCTCCTATGAACCAGAGTCTGTCCCTCTTACTTAAGGGCACTGACTGCTTCAACAATGATCTCCTTGCTCTTGCGTTCTATTTCACACCCCTCCTTCCCCTTTGCTGGAACATTCCCTTTAAATAGCAACAGATAACCATGTTGTCAGTTCCTCCATGTTAAAACAAAACCAACGACTATGAAAAACAATAAAATCAAAACATTTCTCTGACCGCTCATCCCCATCCAGGCTCCATTTAATTTTTCTGTTTTCCCTTACACCAAAATTCCCCCGAGTTTTCTTTTCTCATCTGGTCTTAAATCCATTCTAATTAAGCTTCTGTCCTCACCGCATCACAGCAACTACTTTTGCCAAGAACCCCAATGGCTACTATATTATCAAATCCATCAGTTAATTCCCTGTCCTCACCTCACTTGACCCAGCAGCAGCATTTGATAGAGCTGATCACATCTCTCTGAAATACTTTCTTCTCTTTGTTTCCAACATCACACTCTTCAAGTTTCCCTTCTGACTCACTGGTCTCCTTTGGTGTTTCTTCCTCATTTCCTGACCTCCACACCCTGCAGTGTTCCAGTGCTCCTCTCTATCTGTACTCACCCCCTTGACAATCTAGCAAGCCTCACGCCTTAAAGTGTCTCAGAGAAGCTAAAGATTCCAAAATGTATATCATCAAAACTCCTTAAATTCCATCCTTGTAGATCCAAAGGCCTACCTGACACTCGCGTCTGCCTGGGTATGTCAGAAGCATGAGTCATAAACTTGATGTGTCCAAAAGTGAGCTCATGATTCTTTCCTCTCAATTTACTCCTCTTAAATCTTGCTCATTTCAGTGATGAACAACTTTACCTTTTCAGTTACCGATGCCCCACATCTTGGACCATCTTCGTCTTCTCATTTTCTCATCCCATATCCACGTCCGGATGGCCAGCACCTTGGTCAGAGGCACCATGCCTTCTTGCCTAGAGGATTTCAGTGATCTTTTGGCTGGTCTCACTGCTTTTGCCCTGTCCTCTCTTTGCTTTATTCCTACCACAGCAGCCAAAGAAATCCCATAAAAGAAAAATGTGCAATATCTTTAAGTTCAAGCAGTCCCCTAAGCCCTTTTCCTCAAGGAAACTAATGAACTTTACACAGTACAAAAAATTTTTTTTGTGGTTATGCCTTATTTTACTACTAAGTATTTTAAAGTCTTTAGCATTTAAGTACCAATATTTATAGAATTAAGCACACTGGTGGCTTCTTGTAGCAAGTGAACTGTGATATGTCGCAACAGTTTGAAGCTAGCCTCCTCATGTTACCTCAGTTACTGTAAACGGTGTGATTGTCTGGATATTAGATGAGGCGGCTTTACCAGTCTGCATTGTGAATACTTCTATAGTTTAACGTTATTAAAAATAAAGATAAACTTAACTAGAGATTCTATTATTTTCTTTTCACATGCCGATGGATCACAGTGTAGGGACTGGGGTGTGGAGACTACTGTTGATAGATAATTCCTATGGCCCACGAGGAGGAGAGTCTGAGATCAAATAGTTGTCCTGTTAGGTGGATGGGATGAGACCTTAACTTTGGCCGAGAACACCCAAAAGGGCTGTTGGGTGATGAAAGGGGAAGACGGAGCCAGCCATCTGCAAAGGAGAGCTGAAACAGGCAAGGCAAAGTGGAGGGCAGGATTTTGTAATATGGCGAGGCAAAAGAAGTTTGCCTCAGGATCTGAAGCCTCTACCAAATAACCCCATGAAGAAGGTTGTGCCATGGCCACCCTCCTGACTGGTTCTTCTTTTTCTTCCCCTACAGACTGCCAGTGAACCCTGCATAGCTAAGTTCGGTAAGTAACCTGTCTTGCACGCCTCCTTTTTACTTTTCGTAGTATTTGTTCCAAGAAGGAAGCCCATCTTTCCTCACTTTTCAACTACTATTTATAACTGCTTATCACGTCCGAGCAGTTTCTAGGAGCTGAGACTTGAGAAGTAAACCAGACAGACAAGCTCATGCCTCGATGAAGCTTGCATTCACCGTCACACATCTGGGCAGGAATGCACATCACTGTTACCTGAAACCCCGGAATCCACCTTTAATTTTGTGTCTTCAATTAGCACATGTTTCAAATTTCTACCACCTTTCCCTCTGACGAACTCAAAGTTCTCACAGTTCACATGTTGCTGGTACCCAGTAGAGTGTGTGTAGGGCGACATTTCTGTTTCCAAATACATAGAAAAGGAATGAACACCAGGGAAGTGGCCACTTTGTTTGTGCCTGTCCTCTCCGCTCCTGAGCCCCTTTCCCTTAGAGTGATGACCCGGTATTCACTAAGAACACACGTTACAGTTTATAGGTACACTGAGACTTACATATGCCTTAGAATCCATAAAAAATAAATGCATTTGAATTGTTTACATATTTCAGGACCCCCCCCCCCACACACACACATTTCAGCCAAGAGCAGAACATTTCTAAAGTTAACAGCAATCCCTCTTTTCCCATAAAGTTCTAAATGCCAGGCTTCCCTGGCTTGTGGGAATTATGGAATCTCTTTTTAGTACTTGTCTCTGCCTTTGTAATTTGTTTTTGTTTTTCTAGTAAATGGAGTAAAAATAATATGTTTGAAATTTCTTCTCGAGGTGGTAAAATGTTGAGAAACTCAAGTGCTGCTAAGTGGCCTCAAGTCTTTAAGTGGCTCCTACTGTAGAATGAGAGAACCAGTGACACTTTTTCCTGGTGACTTGCCTTTTGTCTGTTAAGTATTACGTGTAAAGCAGAAAGAAATTCTGGGCTTTGGGCTCATTGAAGGTACAGAGAGACTTTACTACTTGCTCTAGTGATCCCTCCTTCATTATCCTTCAGAATCTACCCTCAGAGTCTTATAATCAATCAGTTATATATAAATAACAATTTAAGTCAATGTGTGATCTCTTGTGCATTGCTTTCTTGTCGAGGTTTCTTTCTAATTATGAAATAAAAGCTTTTCCCTCATAAAAAAATTACAGAGAATTAGATAACAGGCCAAATAAGTATTTTTGAATGATCAAGATACTCCCCGGGGCTCTGAAATACATTACTATGCAAAAACAATTAACACTAGAAAAATATGTAAATTCCCCATATCCCTATGAAAATAAGTGACAAAGTCTTGACTCTTTCTCCATCCCTTGACAGTTTTAAACTAGGGATATTTATATTTAAACACTTAAAAATTTAAATTTTTGTATTTAAAAATTCAAATAATTTCCATTTATAAACTTGTGAATTGGGGCGCCTGGGTGGCTCAGTGGGTTAAAGCCTCTGCCTTCAGCTCAGGTCATGATCCCAGGGTCCTGGGATTGAGCCCCGCATGGGGCTCTCTGCTCAGCAGGGAGCCTGCTTCCTCCTCTCTCTCTGCCTGCCTCTCTGCCTACTTAGGATCTCTGTCTGTCAAATAAATAAATAAAATCTTTAAAAAAAAAATAAATAAATAGACTTGTGAATTTACCATGATATCCCAAGCAGATCTTGAGATCCAAAGCCATAATTTAGACATAATACATCTAATTCAGGAGCATGGATGTATTATTCAATCAAGAAATATTTATTGAGCAAACAGTAGGTTTGGGGAACTTTTAGGTGCTGAAGATATAGCAGTGAGCAAAACAGAGAAGCACGTGTGCTCAAAGACATTATATTCAAGTGGGTATAATACAAACAATAAAGAAATGAGCCACTTAATTTATAATGATGATGACACACCTTCTGTGAAGAAAACTAAAGCAGGATTAAGGGAGAGACGGCAGGAGAGCACTATTTTCTGTAGACTGATGAGGAAGGTCTCAATGATAAAATGATACACAATAAATAGTATTTACATAGAAAAGCATGAATATGCGTCCTGTCAAGTTTGGTCATCACAGTCCTGGTGTGTGAGTCCTCTCTCTCTTCTCCTTCTTTAGTTTCTTTTACAAATACTCATTGACAACAGATGGAGTGACCCCTAAAACTCAACCCATTTTTCTCCTCCAAACCCATTTCTTTAGAGCTCTAAAACAAGGACTAGATACTTAAAATATTAAAATTGTGGTTGGAGAAAACTAACACAGACTAGGGAGAGAAACAACCTGTAAGTGGGAAAGAACTATAATCAGGAAGGGGATGAAATGAGTAACCACGCTTTCCTTTCTTTTCTCCTCTGTAAATGTCTTACAGGACCATCCCCTTTAAAATGGCAAATGACATGTCCTAAGCTTCCTTGTGTGAATAAGACAGCGAATGAGAAACTGGAAATACTTCAGAATGGCTTGTATCTCATTTATGGCCAAGTGACTCCCAACACAACCTACAAGGAACCAGCTCCTTTTGCAGTGCGGCTACGTAAAAACGAAGACATCATACAAGCTCTAACAAACAACTCTAAAATTCAAAATGTAGGAGGAACTTACGAATTGCGTGCTGGGGATATTCTAGAACTAATATACAACTCTGACCATCAGGTACTAAAAAACCACACATACTGGGGGATCGTGCTGCTGGCAAATCCGCAGTATAACCCCTAGAGACGCCTTTTGGCCTCCGCGCCATCTTTCCCACGTGGAGAGATGCTGGTGATTGCGTTGGAGGAGGCCAACTTTCCACACCCGCAGCTTGTCTGAGCATACAAATCAACACACATAGAACCTCTCTGCATGTGAGTTTTCATCTCTCAAGTTTATCCAAAAAAGACTCAGAGGACAGGCCAGAGACATTTGTTTACCTTTGACCTTGGGTCAGCAAAGATGCTTTATCAATCCACGAGAAATGACTGTGGGTCGCTCGAGGACAGAAGGTTCTCAAAGAGTCTGTGTCTAATTCTTAAATCCTTGGATGGGAAAAATGTCTTATTGCCCTGGGAGCCTTACCTGGTGTGCAAAAAAAAGATCCAGGGCAGTGGCCTGGCCTTGTTCTCATATGCTTGGGCTGTTTCACTTTATTCTTCCCATACTCCTGTCTTTCGAGGCCCTCCTAATAAAAGTAACCAGACTGGGAGGGTGGCCACAGATATGCCAACAACACCCCACTTTAGATGTGATGATGTTAAGAAGACAGAGAATACTCTAGAGATTTATTGGGGCGCAGCCACAGAGGGCATAGAATGAAGTGCACTTTACTTGGGAATTTCCCTTGATTTCATCACGTTTGGGATGTAGAAGGCTTTATAAAACAAACTGGTCAAAGCCTCCTTCTGAACCTTGACACAGGGCTCATGAGAAGGTGTTGATGTGTCTACATGTCAGTAGTAAAGAAAGAGTAATCATTAGTAATCCTAAAATTAAACCCTAGCAATTGGTATCATCAGTAATGTGTTATGTCATGCAATAATTTCGTATTTTTAGCTGGCTCGCCACAGTTGGCAAAGTGCTTTCATGCATCACGGGGCGACTCTATGAAGCAAATGAGGCAGGTGTTTTTGGCACAATTTTAACAGTGAAAATATGAATGCATCTGGAACATAAGTAACTTGCCTCAACCCATAGAAGTAGTGATTGATAGGGCCATGGTCTTCCTCAATGTGTCATAATATCTCAGCTTTAGGGTTAGTATTTCAGCTACGAAGTTAAGTCTACAGAGCTTAGCAGAATATCAGCCGCACTCCCTTTCAGCTCAAGGTGGGTAGAATAAAGCTACAATGAACTTTCCTTTCTTAGCAAACTATTTTTCGTTTCCCTGTTTGAAGCAGGGCACATGAGGTTGTTGCTCAGCGCTTACTCCAACCAAATCCCCGTCCTCACTTCAAAGAGCTGGTCTTGGTCAAACACGTTAACTTCCCAAAATAATGACTAACCTTCAATTCAATGATAGCTTGCTAAAGATTTTAGACTCTGTTAAATTAATTAGCTGTCTGTGGATTCTTGTTGAAAGCTATGTAATATGATGACGTGATAGCCCATTTAAAATATTTATGGATATTTGTAAAAAACTATATTATGTTAATTAATAGTGTTACATATAAAGTTAATTTAAAAATATTTGTATTGTATAGTACAGAAATCGCTGGGGAGCAGAGCAAGCCTAAGGTCAAGATGTTTTTTAGTCTTTTTAAATAAAACATCTGCTGAGTGGTTGTATTGGGCAAAGACCTAGACACCTTGCTTCTCTTGCATTTGCATATCTTCTCAGAAAAGTAAAGTTATATCACATATTTATAAAAACTTGTAATTGATTGTTGTTGATTTATAAACAACAGTGTGTTGCAGTGCTGGAGGGAGCAAGCACTAAGCTCGTGACGGCTGATTGTTAAGTTTTCCAAAATTTTGCAATCTGGTTATTAATTACAGCCATTCTTGAAATTGGCCACAGTGGGACTATTTAAACCATGGGAATTGGTGACACTGCAAATTAGGGATTTTCCTTTGGGACAGCCTGTTCACCTGCACACCACTGTTTGTAAAACTCTCCTTAATGACTCCTCTCTGTTCCTGCCTCGTTCCTGGGAAAATTGAGGCAGGCAAGGGAGAGAGTAAAACTGTCATACTCCCAGCAAGAGTCCCACCTGGTAGTGATTTCTCAGGGCAAGAGTGATCTCAGCACCTGCAGCCAGAGAGAGGGCTACTGACAGGTGACCTTGAAGCTTCCTGGTGGTGTCATTTCTGCCATTGTTTTCATGTATACTGTTTCCTTTTTCCTTCAAATACTTGAAGGTAATAAATGACAATAAAAAAAAAATAATAATAAATAATGCATTTATTATACAAAGATTATACATTTGTATAATACATACATACAAAAATTATACATTTTTGTATAATAAATGTATATCGGTAAGTGGACTGTAGCTGACTTATCTGTGGATTTATCAGTGTAGCGTCTGTGATGTTGAGAACGTTCAGGAGCTTCAGAGAAAACCTTGACCGTGTGAACACACTTGCTCGGCTAGCATTAGGCAAAAGCGAGAGCTGGATGCAATTAGTTTTTGATTACGGGTGTCCCAGTCTCTCTCTTTTTTTTTTTTTTTTTAAGATTTTATTTATTTATTTGACAGAGAGAGAGACCACAAGTAGGCAGAGGCAGGTAGAGATGTGGGGGAAGCAGGCTCCTCGCCGAGCAGAGAGCCTGATGCGGGGCTCGATCCCAGACCCTGGGATCATGACCTGAGCTGAAGGCAGAGACTTTAACCCACTGAGCCACCCAAGCACCCCTGTCCCAATTTCTGATGAGTTCGTCCGACAGTCTCACATTCTGTCTTCCACCCACCCCTCAACTCCACCTCAGCCATTCTCACAACAAAGCCATCACTAACACTTCTTACACTAACTTTTTTTTTTTAAACCTTCCATTTTGCTCATCAAAACTTACATAGAGTGTGGAATTTCACTGTGGGTGAAGTCTCTACTTCTGAAGATGGCAGTTAATTGAAAAGTAATACAGGTTTGAACTCCTTAAATGAAGCCTGTCTGTTCATCTTGGAGATGAAATTCCTGTCTTTTTGCATTTGATCTCAAAGAAGCAATTTCATTGGTGGGGATGAGAGGACATTTAAAAAATTTTTTATGTGAGAAGAAGAAGCAAAAACCTGATTAAGTATGGGTGAGGAGTCTAGTCAACTACCTTCAGGTCGACGTTTAAAGGAAACCTTGGTACATACAATTTTCTTGATCTGATAGGATGCATCTCTATTTTGGCGGTCACTAGCAACCCTGGCAAAGTCACTCTATGGATCATGACTCTTGTGAGTCCCACATCTATCCACAAGAAACCTGTGTACATGCTTTGCACCTACAAACTCAGAGAGTAGGACTGTAGCAAGATTCTCCCATTTTTACTATCAAGGAGCTGGCCTTCCTCTTCCCAAGAGATTTGCTGGGTGGGGTCAAACTCAAGCTCACTATCAACTTTTGCTTTCTTTAGTGGTACTCAGGCACTCGTTCTCTGTATCTCCCAATTGCAAGAACTATACTTCAAAGTTCTTTTAGGGGTTCCCTTGAAGTCCTCCCATCAGGCTTACTATTAGTAACTTTCATTGCTCCTCATTCCTTCTGTAAATGGAGTGGGTGGAACTCAGCATGGCCACAGTCTTTTCTTTATAAACGTTATCACAAACTCTCCTCCTTATTACTCTGCTCTCACTTTTTTTTTTTTTTAAGATTTTATTTATTTATTTGATAGACAGAGATCACAAGTAGGCAGAGGCAGGCAGAGAGAGAGGGGGAAGCAGGGTTCCCGATGAGCAGAGAGCCCGATGCGGGGCTCAATCCCAGAACCGTGGGATCTTGACCTGAGCCGAAGGCAGAGGTTTTAACCTACTGAGCCACCCAGGCGCCCCTCTACCCTCACTTTATGTCCTTGATCCAGCTAATGCATCAAAGAGTATCAGAGGAAAGGGGCTTACCTTCTTTCCTTTTGTAAATTCTGCATATTGGTGGGGGCAACTGCCTTACTCTCACTTTGATATCAGGTAGAATCCCACTTTAACATCCCGGTATACTCTTAGATGTCAAAAAGGGATCAGAGAGACCCATGATAATATGCAGAAATACAAAGCACTCCAAACTCTCATCACAGAGAAACAAAATATAAAAAGGCGGAGGGAGAGGGAAATTATAGTTCAGAAAAGTTAGGCTTAAGAACATTGTTACAAATGAACATAAAAGATTGCTTTTAATTTCTTGAGAATCTACGAAAATTAGAAAGCATGATGGGAATAGAGTTGTTTCGTCCAAAAAATTTGTTTTAACACACACTGTTTTATTAGGAAAAATAAACTTTCCCCTGGTCCTGAGCTTTAAGCACTCTCTCTCTAGGTTCACAAGGAATGCTCTAGATAGTAAAATGCAGACTTTCCATTTATTTTATTCGAATGTACTAGATTCTGTTAGCAGTTAACTAGTTTAAGGAATTCCAAGCAGCTTATATGAGCGACCACTCGAAGACACAAGCCAGTATTGATGAATTCCATTATGCCATTTGGGAAAGCAGACTGGAGGGTTTTTGAAGCAGACCTGCTTCAAAGAACTCAGGAAACTTTTAGGAATAGGAACATGAAAATTCAATGAACAGAATCATTAGATTAAACCACCTCTCTCTTTGCTTCAATTGCATAATCAGAGTGGGAATCTGATTTTTGTGTTCAGAGGCATTGTTTCCAGACAGCTTTCTACAGGGGTAGCATGTTGCTTACTCTGGGCTGCAAACATACAGAGTCCGATGGACTGGGGTGAACTAGTGAGTTTCAGTTTTGCAGAATGGAAGACACAGAGACTTTTAACCTTTCCTCCATGCTTATGGGTTGTTATCTCTTAACCAATGGGCTAATCTCTAAAAGGAATCCAATGTCCAAGAATCCAGAGTCTGACACAGTACCTAGCTCATAGTCCTTTTCTCTTTTGGGTGAACAAATAAATCATAAATTTACTTTGGCATTGGTAAGAACTCAGCATTATCATATGTACTCTGGATAACCCTACTGCTCTCAACTACTCTCCTTCCCCATCAAAACCTGTTCTGAGGAACACTGTTAATATAAGTAAGATAAAGAACCTTATAAATTCACTTACATTAAGGGAAAATAGCCAATAAGCTACCTTTTCTTGAATCACTAAAACAGGACAAAATCCTATTTGTTTTAAGCTCTGCTGGGCAGACATACTTGGAAGCAACAACCTTTATAATACCCTAGGGCAAAGCAATTTATTCAATTTATTCAATGATCAATGGCAGAGGTTTTCAAAGTGAAGTTTATGGACTGTATACATCAGACTCGCTGGGGATGCTTGGAAAACAAAAACAAAAACAAAAAACAAGAGATTCCTGGGCCTCATTCAAGTCCACCGAATAAATGTTTCTAGGAGTGAGGACTCGGGATCAAATGGATTTTCCAACATGGACTTCTGCACACCACAGTTTATGAGCTGCTATTTTATGGCATATAATGAATCTCAGCTGAATATTTCTCCAAGTATTTAAAAAGATTCAAAGCTGCTAAACAAACAAACAGACAAGTAAATAAATACGCAAAATGAAACGAACAACAATCTAAAACCAACACAGGTGCTGCCCATGAGACTTACTATAAACCTGTCTCTCATCACAAAAGCAGTGGCCGTCTATCCTCTGAGTCTGAAAAGAAAGGTCAGGCTCTTCGCTTTTCATAACCTAATGGCAGCTCCGACACTTGAACGTTGGTGACCGAAGGCATCTGAGCTTTGCCACAGTCAATACCACATTATCTGCCACAGTCAATACCACAATTATCGGCCTGAGTGCTGTCAGCTCTCAAATACTCCTCTTTCGCCCAAGTTGCTCTGCTTTACGTCAGACGTGTAAATGCACCTGTGGAATCAGCAACTTCATGTTGGAAATAGAACAGAGATCTCAAAACCGCCATCTCTGAAATGTTTTCCCAAACTGGCGTTTCTTGAAGCCCCTCCTCATTTCAGTTGCATAGAGAAAAACCTCTGTGGACCCTCTCTTTCAAACATTTAATCTGTTAGGAAATCATGTCATCCTTACCTTCAAAGAGAATCTGACCTCTTTTTCTGCTAAGTCTCTTGTCTGTGCCACTAGGGTTATTTCAATAGCATCATAACTTCTACCTTTGAAGTCAAACTTGTTTTCAAATCCCAGTTTTGCCATTCACTACTTATTTGGATCTTGGACAAACTGCTCACCCTCTTGGAGACCTTTCTTATTTATTTTGCTTACTCTTGC
The DNA here is from genome assembly GCF_964662115.1 of Mustela nivalis. NCBI lineage: Eukaryota > Metazoa > Chordata > Mammalia > Carnivora > Mustelidae > Mustela > Mustela nivalis. Next base: position 4,676,704 of record NC_139035.1, on the reverse strand, counting down.
TTGTCCAATGTCTGACATGTAGTTGGAGCTTAATAAACATTTGTTGAATCAAATAATAAGTTAGTTGGTTTAGAGAGGAGAAGGGAGCTGAGGGAAACTGGAAGGGGAGGTGAACCATGAGAGACTACGGACTCTGAAAAACAATCTGAGGGTTTTGAAGGGGCGGGGGGTAGGAGGTTGGGGGAACCAGGTGGTGGGTATTGGAGAGGGCACGGATTGCATGGAGCACTGGGTGTGGTACAAAAACAATGAATGCTGTTACACTGAAAATAAAGTAAAAAAATTAAAAAAAATAAGTTAGTTGGAATTTAAACCTATTTTAAATTTACATAAAATTCTTGAGAACATAGTAGACATTAAAATGATGGCTGCCACTGATTTTTATTGCAGATTTGGATCTATTCCTAAGTTACTGACCTTTGTCATTTCTCAAGTTGAGATATTTAACATCTCTTTTATTCTTTCTCCTCCCCAAGGTAAGGTAAGTTCCATTTTATATGTTTAATATGGTATGAGCAGTACCTAAAATTGTGCTTGGAACATTAAAAGAGCTTAAGATGTACTGACATGAATAAGCGAAGAAGATGGAACTCTGGTTCTTGGTTACACTGACCAGCAAGTTACACGGTACATATGCTGTCAACAACCTCTCAAAATGGTATGCTCACGTCTATTCCTCTAGGTTTTTTAGACCTCTAAGTAATGCACTGAAACTTCTAAGTACGCACACAACAAGTGCCCAGTCAGAGTTGGCCGCTATCACCACTGCCCACACCACCGCCGTCATCATGATAGTCCTCAGTTCATTATCTTTGTTTCCCTAGAAAGCAGTGTTCTGAACACAGTACTTTGCTCCACCACAGTAATGTCCTCACCAAATTTTAGGTTAAGCTTCTACCTTGGCTTTTTTTGGAAATTTATATTAGAAAGATCCATGGGTATATTCTCAAAAAAAATGGTTCTTACAACAGTGTTATTATGGTACTGATCATTCTTTAAAGCAAACATATTCAGGAAAATCGATTTCTCATGAACTTCACAGCATAGCTCCAGGGGTAATTTTTCCTCACATATTTTTATAGAGCAATTAAAGGGCTCAGCAACATGTGAGATTTTAGAACGTGTACATATTTCCTCTGCAAGAGCATTGACAATCTTTGGATTTGTTACTACTTACTCCAAGTGAATATTTTCATAAACATGAACTATAGTTTCTGAGCACAGATACTGACATATGCTGCCTTACTTAATGTGCTGCCTTTTCAACAAGGCTGTTCAGGGTGGTTATTTCAGAATGGTGAAGTTACCATGTCTAATGTCCAGTCTTCACATTTATAGGTACAGAAATGGAATTTTATCCAAGTCTTAGAGTTTATAAATATCGCAGGGACCATATAACCAAATTCACAAGAGCATGAGATAAAAACGAAGGTGGAGGTTTGTTAGTCAGCCCGTCCCTCCCTGAGGAAGCACTGAGTGGGAATTCTAATTACAACCAGGAGGTTATTGGCAGGCATAATCTGCAGACCAGAGTGGTTAGGTAGAAGGCCCAAATGAAAAAACGGCCAAAGATACTGAAACACCTTTTATTCATTGAACAAATACTTCCTGGGGCCAATTACATCCCACATATTATGCTAAGTCCCAGAGGGAATACAGAAATCAAAAGATATATTGCCTGTCCTCAAGAAGTTCAGAACTTAGCAGAGAAAGATATGTATACAAATGATCAGAGGACTGTATATATAATCACTCTAATGGCAGTAAATGAGCTACAATAGAGATGAGGACTTAAATAAGGACAATGGCATTAGCCATGGGGATAGGGAAGAGACAGAGAAAAATTTAGGTCATAGAATCATCAGACTTTAGTTATTGTGGTAGATACTACTGGAGTTTCTGTCAAATTCATAGTGGTTTCCTTACCAGACTTTCTTATCTACAGGGCAGATTTCAGCAGCCTTGTTTTTACCAAGTAACCCTATTCTCTTAGCTGAGCTTGACCTGTCCAGAATTAACTACCTAGGACCACCTGGACAAGATAAAAACGTGGAGCTATTGGGTAGCCTATATTCCCTCTGGTTTTCTCTGAGAAACAGAGAAATTTGATCTAGCTGAGACAAAAGAATAAAAGGAGTATGCAGAGAGAAGTAGCAGTGAAAGATGGAAAGAAACTCCACTTAACTATTAACTTATATGGCCCAGCTACGTGCTTGTCCTTGGATCCTAGGAGAATCACTGTACCTTTGTAAAACATTCCTCCTTTTCCCTCAACTGGGTGAAGTTGGTTTCTATTAACTGAAATCAGAGTCTTGACTAGTAGAGTGATAGATTCAAAGTGAGGGATGGAGAAGAGGGAAGGACCTTCTTGGTGATACTGAGAGGATGGTGTTTTCATAGTAAGGGACAGGAAAGAGAATCTAGAAAAAGTTTGGGATGGATGAGATAATGAATTCAGATATATAAGTGTATGGTCTGAGATGCTGTAGACTACCTAAGTGGTCATGACTCACAGGCAGTTAGAACTCAGAAGAAGTCTCATGGGAAGGGATGAATAAGTAAAAGTCAACAGCCTTTAGGGTAAGGTCACTGTTGTGAATTATATCACAACAGCAAGAGTTTAGAATGAAAAGGGAGCCAGTGAATGAGGGCTGGGAGCACCAGTATTTGAGGACGGGTAGCCAGGGACAAATGAGGTCTACTGGTGGAATGGATCCAAAGAAACGGGCCATGAGTGATTAAGAGCAAGGGAGTGCTCAACAATGTTGGAAGCTCCAAAAAGTCAGACACTATGAGGATTGAAAATTTCCCATTGGATTTTGCTGGTAGATAATTTTTGGTGACATCAGCAAGATCATTTTCAGTGGCATAAGGTGGGGGTGGGGGGAATGTGGATTTCCAGGAATGGGGAACAAATGAGAAGCACAGTTGCCAGATGTAGAGTAAATGGAAGGCGAGTCAATAAGCTACACTAGTCTGTAAAAACTTGATTGTGAAAAGAATTGTGGAATGGTAGAGAGTAAGTAATCCCCAGGAGAATGGAGCGAAAGAGGCATCTACGGGGCAAAAAGACCTGGTATTAATGTTGGCTGATCAGGGTACCCTCTTCTGGAAAAATCCAGAAGATTTCCTTTCTCAGGAAATTTCCTTTCTCATCCCCCCCTTCCCGTCCCCCCATGCTGCAGCTGCTGACACAATACTCACTCCTGTTCTAGAGCCTATAAACCACCTTTCTCCCGGAGCTACTGTAAGTGGGTCCTTTCCCTTCGATGAGATGAGGCCCATCAACTCTAAGATGTCCTTTCAAAAATATTTGAAAACATCTGTTATCTTCTGGCTATATCATCTCAGGAGAGGCAATCAAATACAGTGGTCAGGGGATGCATTTAGGGTTAGAACAGGCCTCAATTTAAATCCTGACTCTGCCCATTACACTCTATGTGAGCTTGAACAATGTGTGTAGCTTCTCCAGAGGGAGGTGCTTTCATCAGTAAATTAAGGAAGCTTATTTATACTGCATGGTACAGTTTCAGTTCCTGGCAACAGAAAGTTCAATATATGCCAATGAGTTTTGTGTTATTACCAGCTTACAACTAGCTATATTAGGTAGGAAGTCTTGCCTTTCCCTTAAATTTGTTTCCTTTTCTTTCCATGAGCAACCTCTTCACACTTTACATATTAGCATACCGATATTTGCATCGTGCTTGGAATGATGACCATTAAAAAGCTTAAATCTCTGTAACGTATTCTTATTAGTTGCCTTTTCTAGAACTTTTCTAGAAACACAGTTAAATGGAGGCTATACTTTATCGAAATGCAGTATTTAAGTTACATAAATAATGGTGACTCAATTTTATATCAAGAAAATATCTTAATTACTCATTCATTCATTCACTCATTTTACTCAACAAATACGTATCATGGTTCTCCCAGAGACAGAGGGTAGTTAGGTGCTACGGATAATGTGAATATTTATAAGGAATTGAGATTTAAGAGGATAGATCTAGTAAGAGAATCAGATGAATTCAAATCACAAAGGTATCTTATACAAAGATACAGATTGTCCTTGACTTACGATGGGGTCACATCTTAATAAACCCATTATAAGTTGAAAATACAAGTTGAGAATTCATTTCACATACTTAATCTTCCAAACATCACAGCTTCATCTAACCTACGTTAAACATGCTCAGAATGTTACTGAATTCAGATCAAATCTGTTCCCCGCAAAACAGCCCTCCAAGTCCAGAGATAAGGTATTGGGACAGAGAAAGTGACTTCATTCAAGAAATTTCAGCTAACCAAAGCGATGTCAGACTAATGTCCTCAAAAAACCATTTTCCCAGCTCAGTTCAGGCAGGGAATTTTAAAAGGGTGAGAGAAGTGGATGGGGGGAGGAACCAGCTACAGCTGCTACTAGGGCTTAAACAATCAACCAGGTGATTGTTTTCAGTTAACATGGGCCAGGTTCTTCAAGTTCCCAGAGAAACTTTAAACAGAATTGATTGCTATAAACTTACCGTGTGCTTAGAGGTTGACATGCAGGAATGTGCTGATTATAATTTAGACTTGCTGCAAATCCACGCCCCATCAATCATGTTCTTCCATAACCTTACAAAACTAAAGGGAAAAGGACGTCGTCCAGAGTCTAACTAGTTCCTGATGAACTGGGACATCAGAGGGAGGTCACGGAGGGAAACAAACAGACTTGTTCTAGAAAATCATTTGTAACCTTGCTAGGTGAGGACTTAAAAGCAGCGAATAGTCTCTTATCAGTTTCATCCTACTTAGAGCACCTCTTAGCTATGCAAATCATAATCACCTGGATGAACATACATATATGCCAACTCCTATTATAAGTACTATTAAGCCCATTTTAGTAGTAAAATAAATAGCATAAAAAGCTGAAGTAAGTTTGTGGAATCTATGTTCCACTGACTCACATGTCCACGAGGAAGCTTCAGGTTGTTTCTGATTCCTCAAATGGGGCTGTTTTCACCCATCTGTGATGTATCCAAGATTTCACGGCAGCCAACGTGTAAGAGATGATTAGAGAGTCACTAATAGGTCATGTGGTCCCATCCACTTTTCAGCAAGTTGGCCCTGTTCCCTGCAGGTCCTGAGTAGCACCTGGTCACCAGAGATGAAGGGGGTATGGTACTTCATCAGGTCACTGGGTCTAGTGGAAACAAACACATGCATACTATTTAATTATCAACTTAAATTTTAAACATATCGTATAACATTTAATTCATGATTGATTTGAGGACAGGGAGGTCAAAGCTAGCCTGGAGAGGCCTCCCATGCACAATTTCAAAAGGGCTTAATTTCAACCTGCTTTGGGGAGCTGCCCTTATCTTGAGAAGTGCAAAAGCAATGTTTTATCCCAAGTTACGCTAGGCTCTTCACAAGTTTTAGCTATAGTTTTCTTCAAGGTGTGATTCATTTTTCCAATCTTTCCTACAGATTGAGGCCTTCAAGAGGAATGTAGTCTCTGTATTATTAAGTCCCCACTCTTCAGCCTGTTTCTTGCAGTATACTTGCGATAACTGCAGAGATCTCTATGAGGAATCAAAGTACCCTAAAAAAGTTTCTTTACCAGCCCATTTTGCCACAATGTCTGCTAGCTGAATTTCCTTTAATTACATGGGTTTCCCCTCTTTGAGGTCCCCGGTGTTTGCCACCTTAGATGTCTGTTGTATAGCCTTCAGTAGAGCTAAGATTTCCACAGAGTGCTTAATATACTTAATTTAGATGTCAGCAGTCCCTGGTCCTTCCAAATGGCACTATGAACATGCACCATGAAAAAGATATCCTGAGAGTCAGTGTATATATTTACCTTCTTACCAGCAGACAAAGGGAGGAGCCCTCATTAGGAAAATGATCTCAGCATTCCGAGCCGAGCTTCCCGGGGAGCAGTTTCTGGGCCTCAGTTATCTCCAACAGTCCCCACAGTATATCCAGCTGTAAAGCTCCTTTCATCCATAAAGAGCTTCCAATCTAGGTGTTCTAAAGCCTGGCCTACGAGGTCTGGCCTGCTAGAATGTGCTAAGTTCACAATGTCTAAATGATCATACTCAAGATGATCACTGGGGTCAGGAAGCAGAGATGCTGGGTTTAAAACAGAAGTAGCCTGCAATTTCACATTGAGGTTATCAAGCAGAATCGCTGGATATTTCCCCATTCTGCCAACCGCAAGAAAAAGCCACCCTTCTCTTCCAACAGAGCAGCACTTGTGGAGGTACGAAGACCTTATAGGTTGGCCAGGTGTAAACTTTTCAGCATCCTGTAAAACATCACAAGCTACAGCGACTGCTTGGAGGCAGGGTGGCCATCCTTTGATTATCTGTTCCAACTGTTTTGAAAAATAGGCTACAAGTTGGGGAAGATTCCCCCAGCATTTGGGTTAACACTTCTAAACTAATGCCTCCTCTTTCATGCACATATAATTTAAAAGCTCTCTTTAGATCAGGCAACCCCAAACAGGGGTTGAGGCAGACTTTTTTTTTTTTAAGATTTTTTTAAAAGATTTTATTATTTATTTGACAGAGGGAGAGATCATAAGTAGGCAGAGAGAGAGAGAAGAGGAGGAAGCAGGCTCCCTGCCAAACAGAGAACCCCATGCGGGGCTCGATCCCAGGACCCTTAGATCATGACCTGACCCGAAGGCTGAGGCTTAACCCACTGAGCCACCCAAGGGCCCCGCAGACTTTCTTTTATAGTATCATATTTTATAGTATCAAAGGTTTCAGGCACTTTTTTGTACAAATTAGATGCTCAGCATTCAATTCTTTTAATATCTCATATAAGGGCTGAGCTATCAGTCCATAATTTGGAATCCAAATAGGGCAGAATCCAACTATGCCTAGGAACCCACATAACGGGTGCCTGGTGGTGGGTGCCTTGAGCAAACCAAGAGTCTTTTTCCTCTCAGGCAATAAGCTTCCTTACCCTTTTGTTAGGCTGAAGCCCAGGTAAGTTACTTCTTGTTTGCAAATTGGCACCTTGAAGAGGGATACTTTGTATCCACAGTCAGCCAAATGATTTAATAAGAGGATGGTGTTCTTTAAATATCTTTCATAAGTAGGACTAACCACTAGTAGATCATCCACATTCTGTAAGAGGAATTCCTCTATCAGTGAAAGATCCTCAAGTCTCTGAACAGTAACTCCCCAAAAATGGCAGGGAAATTCTTAAACCTTTGAGATAAAACTGTTCAACAGAGAAAAGCGACCACTTTCCGGAAGGTACGACGCGTGCAGAAGTGAATTCGAGGCAACACCTGGGAAGACAGACAGTGGGGGTGGGGGAGGGGCCTCCGTCAGCCACTTACCGGCACGCGAGAGAGCAGCGGGGCCAAAATCAGAATGTTTAGAAGTCTGCTCCAGGGAGGGACGTCGCTCCAGTGGCTAAGGGGGGTGGAGTCCGCGCAGGGACAGTGTGGCCTCAGGACCCTCGGGGAGATGGAAAGACTGGGGGTGTCCACGTGTGGCAGAGCTCCCGGGCATCAGAGCAGGGAAGCTGGGGGCAGAGATGGAGCTGAGGAGTGAGGTCTCAGCTCCAGGTTACCTTAAACCATGATCTGAGTCAGAGTCGGGCCACTGCTCCTCCAGCAGGGACCCCAGAAATGGCAGATCCTGGGAGACAACCCCCTTCCTCTTACGGAAGCAGCGGCACAGGAGCACACTGCAGGAATCTGCTGGGTTTGGAAACTCCAAAGGGCGCTGTGCGCCAGAGACAGAAACACTAGGTCACAGGCCAGGTGCCAGGTGAGCGTGGGGGGAGACCAGGGAGACGCGAGGGATTGACCACTATTATCTGAGGGCGCACTGAGGAGTGGGGACCCAAGCTCCCGGCTCCTGGGTTGGAGACCGGGCAGCCGCCATCTTCATTCCCGTCGTCCAACGCGGTACGGAAAGCGCTCAGGGAACCAAAGATCCGAGCGCGAACCCGAGCAGTTTGCTTAGCCCGGCCCCTAGCAAGGGCCCGCCGTTCTGCCCCAGGCAAAGACATTTGAGAATCAAGGTAACAAGCAGCTCCTGCAGAAGATCAGCAGGAACATCCAGCCGAGACCACGTTTACAAATTAATAAGAACTGGAAAACTCCAGTGTTAGTGGAATGCAACACATAGAATTCATGGTTTTTTTCCCATGATGCTTCAATCTTTCAAAGTTAAATATTTAAATTTTTATTTTTTCTTATTCTATTTTTTTAATTTTTCCTCTTTCCTATTTTAACTTTTTTAAACTATTTAATCTTTCAATACCTTTTAACAATTTTTTTTAATTTTCATTTTTATAGTCATATTCTATCCATTCTTTATATTTAACTTTATTTTTTGTATACACATAAGTTTTTCTTTCTTTAAAATTTTGGGGTAGAGTTTCTTCTAACAGACTAAAATGTGCCTTAAATCTAGTGTATAGCTTTGTTCTGGTCTCCAGCCTGATCATATTCTCTCCTTCTTTTTTCTTTTTTCAACCAACTTCTTATCAATTTCTTTTTTAGAATCTTTTTTAATTTTCAGTTTTACAGTCTTATTCCATCCCTTTACTGTGTTTACCCTTACTTCCATATATATAGAAGTTTTTCTTTCTTTAAAATTGTGGGAAGCTGTTTATCTTCTAACAGATAAAAATACACCCAAAATCAAGTGTGTGGTTCTGTTTAATTCACCAGCCTTATATTTTTTTTCCTTTCTTCTCCCTCCAGTTTTGGGTCTCTTCTAATTTGGCTAGTGTATATTTTTCTGGGGTTGTTATTACCCTTTTAGCATTTTTTTCTCTCATTCATCTGTTCTCTGGACAAAATGACAAGGTGGAAAAACTCACCTAAAAAAAAAAAAAATGACAAGAGGCAGTACTGACTGCTGGAGACCTAATCAATATGAACATTAGTAAGATGTCAGAACCAGAGTTCAGAATAATGATTATACAGATTCCAACTGGGCTTGAAAAAAGCATAGAAGATACTAGAGAATACTTTCTGGAGAAATAAAATCCCTTTCTTGAAAAAATAAGAACTAAAATCTAACCAAGTTGAAATCAAAAAGGCTATTATTGAGGTGCAATAAAAAATGGAGGCTCTTACTGCTAGGATAAATAAGGCAGAAGAGAGAACTAGTGCTAAAGAAGACAAAATGATGGAGAATAAAGAAGCTGAGAAAGAGAGAGATAGACAACTACTGTACTATGAGGAGATAATTTGAGAGGTAAGTGATACCAGAAGATGAAACAATATTAGAATATTTGGGATCCCAGAAGAAGCAGAAAGAGAGAGAGGGGGCAGAAGGTATATTGTAGCAAATTATATCAGAGAACTTTCCTAATTTGGGGAAGGAAACAGGCATCAAAATCCAGGAGGCACAAAGGACCCCCCTCAAAATCAATAAAAATAGGTCCACACCCTATCATCTAATAGTAAAGCTTACAAGTCTCAGAGACAAAGAGAAAATCCTGAAAGCGGCTTGGGGCAAGAGGTTTGTAATCTAGAATGGTAGAAATATAGATTGGCAAGATACCTATCCACAGAGACCTAGCAAGAACTGGCACGATATATTCAGAGCACTAAATGAGAAAAATATGCAGCAAATAATACTATGTCCAGCTAGGCTGTCATTGGAAATAGAAGGAGAGATTAAAAAGCTTCCAGGGCAAACAAAAACTAAAAGAATTTGCAAACACCAAACCAGCCCTATAGGAAATATTGAAAGGGGTCCTCTAAGCAAAGAGAGAGCCTTAAGGTAACAGACCAGAAAGGAACAGAGACAATATACAGTAATAGTCACCTTACAGGCAACACAATGGCACTAAATTCATATCTTTCAATAGTTACCCTGAATGTAAATGGACTAAATGCCCCAGTTTAAAGACATAGGGTATCAGAATGGATAAAACAAAACAAAACAAAACAGGACCAATTGATATGCTGTCTGCCAGAAACTTGTTTTAGACCCAAAGGCACCTCCAGATTTAAAGTTAGGGGGTGGAAAACAATTCACTAGTTCATGCTAATGAACACCCAAAGAAAGCTGGGGTGGCAATCCTTATACCAAACAAATTCAATTTTAAGTCAAAGATTATAAAGAGAGATAGATTTTGGTAGGGGGGACCCAAAAGACACTCCAAAACTGCTAGAACTCACACAAGAATGCAGTGAAGTGTCAGGATATGAAATCAATGCACAGAAATCAGTTGCATTTCTATATACACCAAAAAGACAGGAGGAAGAGAAACTAAGGAATTGATCCCATTTGCAATTGCACCCCAAACTATAAGATACCTAGGAATAAATCTAACCAAAGAGGCAAAGAATCTGTACTCAGAAAACTTTTGAGTACACATGAAAAAAATAGAAGCGGACACAAAAACTGGAAAAACATCCCATGCTCATGGATTGGAAGAACAAATATTTTGAAAATGTTTATGCTGCCTAGAGCAATCTACACATTTAATGCAATCCCTACCAACATACCTTCACCTCTTTTCAAAGAAATGGAACGAATAATCCTAAAATTTATATGGAACCAGAAAAGAACCCAAATAACCAAAGGAATGTTGAAAAAGAAAACCAAAGTTGGTGGCATCACAATTCCAGATTTCAAGCTCTATAACAAAGTCAGAATCATCAAGATAGTATGGTCCTGGCACAAAAACAGACACATAGATCAATGGAACAGAATAGAGAGCCCAGAAATAGACCCTCAACTCTACGGCCAACTAACATTCAACAAAGTAGGAAAGAATGTCCAATGGAAAAGTCTCTTCAACAAATGGTGTTGGGAAAATTGGACAGCCACATGCAGAAGAATGAAACCAAACCATTTCCTTACTCCATACACAAAAATAGACTCAAAATGGATGAATGACCACAATGTGAGACAGGAATCCATCAAAATCCTTGAGGAGAACACAGTCAGCAGCCTCTTCAACCTCAGCCACAGCAACTTCTTCATAGAAATATCACCAAAGGTAAGGGAAACAAGGGCAAAAATGAACTATTGAGATTTTTCAAGATTAAAAGCTTTAACACAGCAAAGGAAACAGTTAATAAAACTGAAAGACAACCAACAGAATGGGAGAAGATATTTGCAAAAGACATATCAGATAAAGGGTTAGTATCCAAAATCTATAAAGAACTCAACAATCAAACTCAATTCCCAAAGAATAAATAATCCAATTAAAAAATGGGCAGAAGGGGCGCCTGGGTGGCTCAGTGGGTTAAAGCCTCTGCCTTCGGCTTGGGTCGTGATCCCAGGGTCCTGGGATTGAGCCCCACATCGGGCTCTCTGCTCATCGGGAGGCCTGCCTCCTCCTCTCTCTCTCTCTCTCTGCCTGCCTCTCTGCCTACTTGTGATCTCTGTCTTTCAAATAAATAAATAAAATCTTTAAAAAAAAATAAAAATAAATGGGCAGAAGTTCGGCTCAGGTCATGATCCCAGGGTCCTGGGATCGAGACCCACTTCAGGCTCTCTGTTCCATGGGGAGCCTGCTTTCTCCTCTCTCTCCCTGCCTGCTTCTCTGCCTACTTGTGATCTCTGTCTCTCAAATAAATAAAATTTTAAAAAAAAATGGGCAGAAGACTTGAACAGACATTTCTGCAAAGAAGACACCTACATGGCCAACAGACACATGAAAAAGTGCTCCACATCACTCGGCATCAGCATGGACAGGTGGCCAGATACTTATGGACTTTACGTCATCAGGGAAATACAAATTTCTCGGCATCAGGGAAATACAAATCAAAACCACAATGAGATACCACCTCACATCAGTCAGAATGGCTAAAATTAACCAGACAGGAGATGACAGGTGTTGGTGAGGATATGGAGAAAGGGGAACCCTCCTACACTGTTGGTGGGAATGCAAGCTTGTGCAGCCACTTTGGAAAACAGTATGGAGGTTCCTCAAAAAGTTGAAAATAGAGCTACCCTATGACCCAGCAATCCCACTACTGGGTATTTACCCCATACATACAAATGCAGTGATCCAGGGAGGCACATGAACTGGAATGTTTAAAACAGCAATGTTCATAATAGCTAAACTATGGAAAGAGCCTTGATGTCCATCAAACAGAGGAATGAATAAAGAAAATGTGAAACTGTATTTCTTGTAGTAATCAAATCCAGGCATTCCTCTGTCATTGGGATCCAAGTTTGGTTCCGCCAAGAGAATCACAATATTGGTCTGGGAGTTATGGTGCCCACATGCATTCCCTATCACTAATCACTTCTCATTGACCAAAAGAAGCATATTTAAGAGTTTGAATATCTGCCTAAGAGGGTCAGTGAGTTGCAAATATCGAGGTAAGTAACTCAGTCATTTCAGGGGGATCTGCCTGTTAGGAGGAATTATTGTCCTCCAATTCAACTGATCTGACGTAGAAAAGGGACGGTAAGTTCTTAAGTATCTGGCCACCTGTCCATGCTCTTTTATATCACCAGTAGGGAACTGGTTTTCTCTGGCTGGAATTGCTCCTAGCAAATTGAGTCCCTTGCAGTCTTATAAGGGGAGACTACTCCAAGAAGCCTGGAGGTGCTTCCCTGGTATCCTATTGAGGAGGAAATAAGCTCCAGCAGTTTCCAGAAGTTAAAGTGTGTCAGCCAGAGGAGATGGAAAATTGGCTGGAGGAAGCAAGGGTGGAAGGGCTGGGAAAGGATTTAGAGCTTGTAATATAATCCTGCCTTCTTCCTCCCTTAAAATGCTCCATCTTCTTATAGTGCCAGGGGAAAAGCCTTCTTTTTGGTCTCTGTTACCGTCAGCTTAGACCCTTCTCGTTTAGTCTCTTCCTGACAGAGGAGCATGTCATCATTTTTGTCCATCTTCTTTTCCAGTCTCTGTACCATCAGCTTAGATCCTTCCCTTTTAGTCTCCTCCTGATAGAGGGAATGACATCATCTTTGCCAGCTCTCTAGCAATACAAATCCAATTGCAGAGCAGTATGGTAATGCATGGAACGGGTTCAAATCCATCGTTCACAGGCTCCAGTGTATATTTTGTGTCTGTGCTGTGTCACAATAAAAGATTATTTTCTTGGACATGGACGAATAACTGAAATTGGGCTATTTCTACAAAATGCACCCAAACAGCCTGTCATGGTAGAATAGACATTACATTTCCCACAAATATCACACAATCACAAAAGAGCTACTTACCTGACAAACCAAAACCAAATTGGGTAAAAAATCCATCAGTTGTTTTTACTAGCCTTGTACCTCAAACAATAGAAACAAAGAGCAAAGAAAGGGAGTTGCAGTTGAACACACTGGTGCAGCAACACATGAGTCCATGAACACATCCAGATATTGGCTCCTTGCTCCTACAAGAAGCTGAGGCCACCTACATTGACCTCAAAAATGAACAGAGGGTCCCTGGTTGAAAGCAGTTCTGGACATTGCTAGGGACGCCAATAGTCTTCCCAACACTGGGCTATCTACCATGAACAATACCTGTCCTGGCAGGCTTGCCAAAACTGTTACCAAAACTAAGTCCCATCTGTTTACCACATGACAGACCAACAAACCAAGAGACAAGGTGCTGGGGCAGGGGAAGGAACTTTATATTAAAAAGCCATCTAACTTGCAAGCTGGTGCAACCACTCTGGAAAACAGCATGGAGGTTCCTCAAAATGTTGGAAATAGAACTGCCCTATGACCCAGCAATTGCACTACTGGGTATTTACCCTAAAGATACAAACGTAGTGATCCAAAGGGGCACGTGCACCCGAATGTTTATAGCAGCAATGTCCACAATAGCCAACTATGGAAAGAACCTAGATGTCCATCAACAGATGAATGGATAAAGAAGAGGTGGTATATATACACAATGGAATACTATGCAGCCATCAAAAGAAATGAAATCTTGCCATTTGCGACAACATGGATGGAACTAGAGCATATCATGCTTAGCGAAATAAGTCAAGCAGAGAAAGACAACTATCATATGATCTCCCTGATATGAGGAAGTGGTGATGCAACAGGGGGGCTTAAGGGGCTAGGAGAAGAATCAATGAAACAAGATGGGATTGGGAGGGAAACAAACCATAAGTGACTCTTAATCTCACAAAACAAACTGAGGGTTGCTGGTGGGTGGAGGGTTGGGAGAAGGGGGGTGGGGCTATGGACCCACCTAACTGAGAATCTGGCAAACTAATGTCCCCCCCCAAAAACCCCCACATTCCCTGTTCATGTAGGCAGGACTTTTTGAAGGGGGAGAGAAGCGGAAGGGACCAGAAGCGAACCTCAGCTGCCACTGAGGCTTGAACAATCATTCGGGTGTCTTTAGTTGGGTCGGATAGGTCAAGTTCTTCAAGTTTATTAAGACACTTTAAACAGAATTGATTGCTAGAAACTTATCATGTGTTTAGAGCTTGACATGGAGGAATGCGATTGGTTTAGTCCTGCTAGAAGAACCCTTACACTAGCCTACAGGTGGGCGAAACCATCTAACACAAAGTCTATTTTATAGTAAGTGATGAGTATCTCCTGTAATTTGCTAAATACTGTACTGAAAGTGAGAAGCTGGTTGTGTGGCTACAGAATGGCTGTTAACAGTGACACTCATTTATCCTCCTGATTGCCCGGTTGCCTGGGAGTCATGGGATGGGATTGTCCCACATGTGTATCCCTTTTATACATTGTAAAGTCGAAGAATCACGAGTCAAACCATGAGTCTGTAATTAGTCCCACGTTTATAATTTACAAATGGGAAAACTGAGATACAGTGAAGATAAGAAGTAATGCAGGAATTGGAATCTACATAATCCAAAGCCTAGCCAAGTTTTTTCCCATGAGTTCATCCAATACAATAAAGAATGGAGCAAGTGCTATGATAACTATAGGGCCCTAATAAAGGAAAAACACATTCCAGCCAAATGAGAGAAGGGGGAATATTTGAATTTACGTGTGATGACACAGTGGGAAGTAGCCCTCCAGGCAAAAGGCAAGTGCAAGCAAAGGCACAGAAGTATGGAAGAGAGCAGGGGTGGTCCCAAGGCCTGGCCAAGGTGGCTTGTGGAGAGAGAAGATAGGAGCTGATCCTGGACAAGAGGAAGCCAGATCCCAAGGAGCTGCAGTGTTCCAAGGAATCTATACTTTACTATTTAGGGGCTTTTTATTTCTTATTTTAGGAGTTCATAACTCGATGGGATCTGTTTTAGAGAAGACAAGTCAGGGGGCATGGTGACAGATGGGCGGGTGAAGCAGAGCAAAGCCACCCAAGAACTACAGACACAGCTCAGGTGAGGAGTGGTCTGTGGTGGCAGGAGCAATAGAGGGGAGGGGAGACTCTGCCAAAGGAGGACAAATAAGAAAATGCAGATCCTGAAAAATAAGACATGGTTATGCTAATGATGGCTTTGTTAGAACTATTTTGGATGGTTTTGTTTTAGCAATAAATGGATAGAACTATCGTCATTAAAACAATCAGATATATTTTGAAGTTTAGGTAGTTTAAAGTAACATGACAAGGTGTTTTTCAAAACATTTTTAACAAGGTCAAGAAACTAGCTTTCACGACTAGGCCAAGTATCTTCCTGCTGGGGCCTCTTTGCCCTTCGTAACTGCCTTCTATGGTAGTTGACTTATACTTGTTACTATAGTAAGCATCTGTATAAACATCTATTTTCCCAATCTATCATAATTTCCTTGAGAATAGGAATATGATTTTATTTTGTTTCTCTAGTGTCTAGCATAGTCCTTCATCTGCACCTTCATCTACACAAAGCCTCCTGTGTCTTCCTTTCCTGGGTCGTGGGCAAGATCCTTTCATTGACTTAGTGAAGGGCGCACCCCAACAGAACATCAACCTGGATGCACCCTTCCATCTTTTTTATAAGGATTGAAAAATTCCTTGATAAAATCCGTATGTTATGAGTCCACAAAATCCTTTTCCCATGCCAGCAAGACACATGTGTAAAAACTGAATATGTGGCGGGGGTGGGGGTGGTCTGAGATGTCTTGTTTTTAGTGAACCTATCCTCATCCTAAAATATCATCACTTCCTTTTCTGTGGTAAGAGTCTTTAAATGTTGTATTTTGGAATCTTTCCTGTGAGTGAGGCCAACCACTTTGATCTGTAGCTTGTAGAGTTGTTAAACAGTTACAGTCATCGAGAGCCAAGTTGTACCGGTGCTCTTCTAAGCACTTTCCGTGTAATCCTCACTACCACCTTTTTGAAATCTCCTCTTATTCTCCCATTTTATAGATGAGGAACTGAAAAACAGAGATATTCAGTAACTTGGTTAAGGTGATACAACAGTAAGGAGTAAAGCCAGAACCCCATCTTAGCAGTGTAAATCTGGAGCCTGTCCTCTCAAACAATCCACAACATTGTCTTTCATTGAATCCTTCCTCTTAAAATGGAAAGTCTAAAGATTTATCAGTCTTTAGTCTTCTGGAATTTGTCCAGTTCCCTACAATCTCCAAAACTTGCCAGACATCATGAAACCTTAGTAAAAAAAAATTTTTTTAGCCAAATGAATGAATTCACCAGGGCCAATGGAGCCAAACTCATTCAACATGACGGACAGTTCTAGTTTATTCTTATCTTCTATCTGTTACCCTTTCCACTTTGGACAACATTTCATGGAGTGAGATATCTCAGTGTAAATGCTATTCTTTCTGTGATTCTTCCTCTAGAACCCCAGGCAGACTGGAGTAATTTTTTAGTTATGTCTCCCTTGGACTTCATACTCATCTCTATTACTATAATTACTTTAGTGTATTTAATTATACAGTTTATATTTATTTATTTGCATGCCTCTCTCCTTACTGTACTATCAACCTCTTGACAAGAGCAATTATATTACATCATTATAAAAGGCTCAGGATTTGAAACAATGCTTGACACTTCACAGCTGCTCAATAAATATTCCTGACAGATATGAGAGGAAAGCAAAATAGGTCCTGAGAAACTCGGGTTCCTCTGTCTGCAAGTGAATACGGCACTATTATCTCCAAGGAATCAAGCTCTTACTCTTTTCTTGTTAATCTTCTTTAAACAAACAAGCAAAAACAAAAACACAAATAAAACAGTCTTTTTCTTTGTTTCAGAATGTATTTTTATCACACACCTTAGTTCATTTCAGTCTAAAGCAAGTGTTCCTGCCTTCATTCTGGGAGGCTTGTGTCACTGTTTTATTATTTATTTTTTATTTTTTTTATTATTTTTTAATAAACATATAATGTATTATTAGCCCTCACAGGTCTGTGAATCTCCAGGTTTACACACTTCACAGCACTCACGATAGCACATACCCTCCCCAATGTCCATCATCCCACCACCCGCTCCCTAACCCCCTCTCCTGGCAACCCTCAGTATGTTTTGTGAGATTTAGAGTCTCTCATGGTTTGTCTCCCTCCTGATCCCATCTTGTTTCATTGATTCTTTTCCTACCCCTCAAACCCCCCATGCTGCATCTCCACTTCCTCATATCAGGGAGATCCTATGATAATGGTCTTTCTCTGATTGACTTATTTCGCTCAGCATAATACCCTCTAGTTCCATCCACGTTGTTGTAAATTGTGTCCCTGTTTTAAAATTGTCTTGGTTATGTGCCCCATCTCTCATCTTTAATTTGTATGCTTTTGCGCCTGAGCCCGTCATAAAAGCTGTTTCTATAGCCACCCATCTCCTTCCATATGGGTGATCCACTACTGCAGTGTCAGCATTTCTTTCTGAGAGTTTCTCAACTTTCTCAGTCCACTCCCTCCCCTCTCCCAATTATATTTCACTGAATTCTACTTAATTTTCTTTCAATTTTTTGAAATCTGCCTTCTCAAAAATGTAAGGATAATGACCAGTGATTCCCTTCATTGGTAAGGTACATGACAATGTTATGTACATTGTGAGGCTTGAACTCATAACCCTAAGACCAAGAGTTTCATGCTTCACTGACTGAATCAGCGAGGCACCCCTCATATGCATTTTTCTTTCCACATCTTTAATAGCATATGATGGAACTAAAGTTAGAAAAATTTAGTGAAGTGCTCAAGGTGAGACATCTAAGTGGCAGGGAATTGCTTTAAAATCAGGCTGTCTGACGCTAGAGCATGCACTCTAAATCCTTGTTACAGAGAGCATGTTCTTAAGTTCTATATGAGGCGCCACAGGCCTTGACAGCCCCATTGCCTAATGTAAACCTGAGTGCAAGCTTGCCTAAGGCCGGTCAGGTGGTACCTAGCAGAACTGCAGTTAGCAGCAAAATTTCTGACTACTAGTTCAGTGCTCTATATACTATGTCTTGATTCTCCATTACTAGGATTAGGTAGAATTTGCCTTGATATTTTATGTGACATTTTGAAGGATTACAATGAATTTTGAGTGTGGAAGGATATACTTCTGCTCGATCTAAACATTGTCTGGGGAAAAGATTAGTCTCTCATCCTTACTCCCTGACTTCTTTCACGTGGAGTGCAAATAATTAGTATGTTTCATAAAAGGCTTTTCTGATGGAATCCTAAAGTTTTAGGCAGGTGGCACCATCAGTGGTTCCTTTTCCGGAGTCACTTTCAAGACATGCTCCCTCCCATTTTTCCACTTCTGCTTTCATAATAAAAATAGAGAGAAAGTTATCGAGAGAAGGAGAGTTAAGGAAAATTTTGCACAAACTCTTGTTCGGGAATTTTCTTGGAAGAATTTTTTTAGAAAGCAAGTTTTCCTAGGGAACACAGCTCAGTCTACTGACTCTTACTTACATGTGCTTTGTGTTACAAAAGTGGTTATAGGAGGGTATCTAAGAGTCAGGGACCTGGTTCTGTCACTCATTAACCATCCTATCTTGGTCAAAGCACTTAATGCCTTTCAACTTTCAGTACTGCCATCTACAAAAATTGATAGAATAACATTTATCTCATAGTAAGATTATAGGGATCAAAATCAATATATTAAAGATGTGAATACTGTGAATCGTTCTATAAATATGATCACGGCTGTCCCGTCCCTGCGCACAGTCCAGTTGTTAAACTGGAATAAAGCACTTCAGAACGGGGCTGATCTATAAAGGTTATGGGGAGGTAATTTGCTTTCTCAGTAAAAACACTGTTCTTTAGTATGTTTAAAGTGGCATCAGATGTCACTAGAAGCTATACTGGGTCGTCTTAAACCTGAGATCAACTAAAATACCCAGATCTTTTTCACAGCTCGCCTCCACTTTGCTCAAATGCAATCGTAGTATTTAACTTAGATGCTTTGTGCCAGTTAAATTTCATGCTGTTGTTCTTGGCCCAATATTTGAATATGCGGAGGATATTTAGAATAGTGGGTGATTCTTCTGGATGAGATCTGTTATCCAGCTCTACAGCATCTGCA
The DNA here is from genome assembly GCF_964662115.1 of Mustela nivalis. Taxonomy (NCBI): domain Eukaryota; kingdom Metazoa; phylum Chordata; class Mammalia; order Carnivora; family Mustelidae; genus Mustela; species Mustela nivalis. The sequence goes on along the minus strand of NC_139035.1, from coordinate 4,657,396 downwards.
AATAGACTGATTTTCTTTTCAATGTTCTTTGCCTATAGTCCGCTGAAGGGAAAGATTTGTCCTCTACTTTTCCATTGTAGGGCTAGATGGATGCACACATTTGATGTAAAAGGTCTTGAAATACTTCAAGATGGGATCTTCCACAGTCTCTGACTCCATAATCCCTTGAAATTTCTAAGAAAAACCCCATTGCTGGAATTTTGGAGTGTGTGTGTGTGTGTGTGTGTGTGTGTGTGTGTGTGTGTGTTGTGGGAGTTGGCAGCATCAAAAGAGCTATTACTGGCTTACGTTGCAAATGCTTATGGGAGGTCTCTACTTGTTGATGAAAGATTGTCAATGCCTTGATGGTCTGAGAACTCGGTCTTTTGGTTACTGCAATGATGAAAGACAACAGCCTGACTCATCTCACTTCAAATTCTGAAGACCTTTCCATACTAATTTATTGCATAGGAGCACTTCCTCTTTTCATGGGAATGGAGAAGAATGACCTCATATGACAGAATTTATTTTCTAGGTTGTTTTTCCATATGCCAAGGATATATGACTTAACAATTCTTAACATCATCTCAAAGATGAAGATAAGTAAGTTGGGTCCAACATCAAAGTGTCCCACTACAGATAGGCCAAATGATAAAAAGGCACAGCTTTTCATGAATGTTGTAGTTTAAATAGCCATGGAGAGGGAAATAGGTAGGATTCACTGTGGTACTTGGACTTTAAAAACATGTACACCGATCTTTTTCTGAGCCTTCGTGCTCACCTGAGCATTTCAGTTTAACTGTTCTCATGTACCCCACTTCCTTAATTTTTTAAATTGACATAATGTATTAGTTTCAGGGGTATGACATAATGATTTGCTATTTGTGTATATTGCAAAATGATTACCGGAATAAGTGTAGCTAGCATCCATCACCATACAGAGTTACAATGCTTTTTGTCCTTGTTATGAGAGCTTTTATGATCTACTCTCTTAGCAACTTCCAAATACGCGATACAGTATTATTAACTATAGGGGTTCCTGGGTGGCTCAATCGGTTAAGCAGCTGCCTTCAGCTCAGATCATGATCCCAGGGTGCTAGGGTCAAGCTTTGTGTGGGACTTCCTGCTCAGTGGGGAGCCTGCTTCTCCTTCTCCCTCTGCCCCTCCACCCCCATCCCCCACTCATGAACTATTTTGTGAGGTTTCTCTCTCAAATAAATAAGTAAAATCCCTTTTAAAATAACCAATATTATTATTATTAACTATAGTTAATATAATTAACCATATTAATATATATTTTGTAATATATGTTTATATTATTATATAAATTATATTATTATATAATTATATATAGTGGTATAATATATAAAAATAATATAATTAACTATAGTTAATAATTATATAATAATAATAAAATAATATAATAATAAATAGTTTTATTAACTATAGTTAATAATATTATTAATTATAATAATATAGTTATATAATTATAGTTATATATTAACTATAATATAATATTATTAACTATAGTCAATAATAATAATATAGTTAATAATATTAGTTACATGCTGTGTATTACCATATCCATAATCTTCAATGACTTAATGACATCTTTAACTTCTGCCTCTATCCCCAACCTCTGTGCCTTCAAACATGTTTAAATTTTTCTGTCTTGAAAAACTTTCTTTGACCCTGCTACCAACTCTAGCAATAAGGGAAATGAATTTTTCAAACCATAGTCTACACACCCTTTGTTTCTACTTCCTTGTCTTTTTTTTTTTTTTTTTTAACATATAATGTATTTGCTTCAGGGGTACAGGTCTGTGAATCATCAGAGTTGTAAAATCACTGACACTGTTTGGAGGGTTCTCAGGATAATTTAAGATTTGAATTTTGCAATCTTAAGTCACAGGAAATTTTTAACAAAATAATTCCTACCAAAAGTTATCCTACCCTGAAAGCTAATCCATATTAAATAATGTCTTTCCTCACGTAATAGGATTATCTTTCTGGATTTTCTTTGGTTTTGATGCAAGAAAATCATCCAACATCTTTGTTAATAGGCTTATCATGGAAACATAGAAACTATCAAACCATGAAGGGCTTTTATTTCTTTGCCTTTGCCTACTGTTTGTGGGGAACTCTTGAAGTGCTTTTAGATAGTCTCTGACAATAGGGTAGAGATGGATCTTATTTTTCAGAGATTATCATAGGGAAAATCCAAATCTAGGAAGGAAGTAATCCAAGAAGGAATTTTTCCATATAGCAGTCTCAGAATGAGAAATACGATAACTTTTTGACACCCACTGGGAGAATTTAATTACTAGGCAGCTCTCATCAGTCATGTTGATCACAACCCATTTCAAAGAACTATACAATTCCAAGTATTTGTACTGAACTTTGGTCCGATCAGGTAACATTTAAGAAACAAATCATTTGTCTGAGGGCTTGGAAATCTCTTTGTTGTACAGTGGTCTGGTTTGTATAAATGTTTCACTGAAAAGGAAGCAGCAAGGAAAGAGGAAAAAACACGAGCCGCTGTCATGTTGTCACGGAATGTCTTGGCTCGTCAATGTTCATTTGAACTCGGGACAAGCTGGCCACTCTGGCCTTCATAATGTGCTCCTGCTCCAGCTCCACAGGGCAGCAGGGAGCTCCCTGTCCTTCCACAGTCGGCTCTGGGGGAGGGGGTGGCATTTACCTTCCTTCAGCTTGTAAGGTGGTTAAGAGTCTGGTTTCAAAGTAGAAGAAAAAATTCGGAGTACAGAGAGGGTATGTCTAGACGGCAGACATAACCTCTGGAGCTAGACAAGACGAATAGCTAATAATAATTAGTATCTACTGAAAATTTGGTGTACTAGGTGCTTTCCCAAGTATTTTACATGGATCATCTCATCTAGTCCTCAAAATAAATAGATGCCGAGTAAGGAAACTGAACTGCAAAGGGAGAAAAAAACAAAAAACACGTTCAAGTTCACACAAGAAATAAGTAACAAAGCCAAGCTACAAGCTCAGGTGGTTTGAGACCAAACATTTCACCATTCTGCTAGATTAACTCCTCATCAATGCAGGTTATAAGCCTCAGTTAAGGCATGAAATCCTTTCAAGTTACCATGTTGGTGGGAGAAGAGTTATTGCCTAGACTGAGAATAACTAGTACGATACATACTGGTAATTGAAATAAAAATCACAACTGAAGGCGTCATTTAACCAAGTATTAACCGAGTACCACATAACCAGCCTCTGAGAAAAACTAAGGGAACTGCAAAAGAATGGGAACTGAGTGTTGGCCCGAAGGAGCTTGTGATTTGAAGGCAAGACAAGGGATATCAAGGAGTAGATACATCCTTTGGAAATCTGCTATTGATGGAGCAGGTCTGTAATCACCAGGAAATGGAGTTTTCACATGATTTCTGGCATCGAGGCTCCCTCCTAGTGGGTTAACACCAGAGTTTTTGAGGAAGAATATCTGTTTCTGTTTTCTTTTCTTTCTGAAGTCCTAGGATAACTTGTTGGCCTTTTGAGTCTCATTGACACAGTCATTCCACAGCATGGGAAATAGGATCTAGGGAGGAGATAAAATCAGCTGAGAAACACCCCCATAGTTTCCCCTGTGTATAACTTGTTTTGTCACTTTTTTCTTTGGATACATTAGGAAAAAATGATAGTAAGTTCTACTGCATCTTTTCTCTTAGTAACTCCAGCAGTCATTGTGTTTGAAAAGTTTTCACTTAGGACAGGGATGCTAAACAGACCCGAAGCATGAGAGGCTCCAAATGGAACAATTCACCAATCATCACTTTCTCAGTGTTTAATGCAATGCAAGCAGCAGTAAGGACAGCCCCTCAGTACACATCCTCAAGGACTTTGCTTTTTGGTTGGAGACAGAAGGTAATTATGTGAAACTCTGGAAGATCCAGATCATTAAACGCAGTGGACATCGTCATTGATAGGTGCTTTACAGAAAAGAGAGATGAATGAGACCTGGGTAGCCAGGGAAGGCTCGCAGAAGGAAGTACAGATCGGGTTGTGTGGATGCACTGTGCGCGTGGCAGGGGTGGGATGAGTTTGAGTTGGTGATAAAAAATACCAAGGTCCAAAGAAAAATAAGGTAATGACCCTGTTGGAGGGAGCCATGCAAGAACCTTGGGGGTATTTTCTCAATGCTTGCACATAGAAGGCCTCTAGAAAAAGCCACCAATTTATCAGCTTTTTTTTGGTTACATTTCAGGAAAGTTCAAGAAATTTCTTCAAAGGTGGAGCAGCTACTTCTTGGCAACTTATTTGTGACACATATTTTCTTAATACGTCCATGTGGTATTTTGTCTTTTCTTCCTCTTGTCCCTCAGCCAGTTTTAAAAATGCTCATTTTTTTCTCTTCTCTATAGAACATTTTTGGGGGAGACAGAAAAAAGATTTCAGCCTGATGTGCATGAAAACTTCTGGAAAAATTGCCAAGCTCTGTAAGTAGAGGGAAAGAATTGTTTTCTAAGGTTAATAACAGGGTCTCTTCCTTGAATGTGGCAAAATTGTGCAACTTGATTATAGATCAAGGTAAGAAGTAATGTGGTCTTTGTACACTTTCATTTCTCTCCTTAACACCTTTCCTATAACCAGAGTCACCCATCACACAAGATATATAAAGCTTTCATTGTGTGGCGTCACCATATTCTAGTGTTCCAATACAGACCTGAAATCCTATATCGTAACCTCCATTTTCCTCTCCAGCAAAATCATCCTGTGTGATCATAAGATCTTGCTTATAGTTAGTTGTCACTTTGGAGAGATCTAATGATTGAATGGGGACCTCCAGTCTTTTTCCATTTAAAGGAAGCATTAACCTAAACGTAAAGAGTTGAAAGGCATTGCGTTGGAGTAAACATTTTCATTCATTCATTCACTCACTCACTCACTCATTCATTCATTCATGATCTACTTTGTCCTAAAAAAATTCCAAGATGAATGCTAGAAACTCTTTTGGGGTCTTTCCTCCTCTTTCATTTATTGGACACTCTACAGGCATCAGCCTCTCTGTTAAGCACTGAGGTGCAAAGACGCGCGTGGTCAAAGTAGCAGAGTGTCCAGAACTCAAAGAACTCACAGTCCAGCCAAAAAAATGTACATAACCCTAGTACCAGATTGTATCAGGATGCAGAACCAGATAAGAATTTGTGTATGGGGGGTGTGGGGGTGTGGGGGTGTGGGGGAAGACCTATGTGCTTTGTCCTGGGAAGAGGGAATATGGAGAAAGAGAATTCTCTTCTTTGCCTTCTTTTACTGGGCAAGTCTTAGAAGAGAACTAAAATCATGCTGAAAGTGCTGGTTTTCTGGGTGTGGTGCATAAACAATGAATCTTGGGACACTGAAAAAATTAAATTAAATTAAAGCTTTAAAATATTTTTTTCTTTCTTTTTTTTTTAATCTTTTTTTTTTTTTTTTTTTTTTTTTTAAGTGCTGGTTTTATAATCTGGAAGCAGAAAAGCAATTGGTCAAAACTTCTCTAAAAAACAATTGGGGGCCCTATCGGGGTCCCAGGCCAGCGTGACAGAGGCCATGCACTTAACACCCAAGGGTCAGCCTGTCTTCCTGGCTGGCACCATGCTGGATTTGCCCATGCCTTTCTTGGTGTGAACAGCTCTTTATGATGCTAGATTGTGGTGCCGATGTGGGGTAGGAGTGAGAGAAAGGAATATGGGGAAATGAGAGCTTTCTATAGCTAGTCCTCACTGCGGCCCTAACAAGGAGAAGGAAAACACAGTACCTAGCTCGCTCTGGTTCGCCTACAACTTAAGGTTACTCCCTGAACAATACCTTCAGTTTTCTCAGTTACCGCTTTCAAAGGGAGTCCTAGGATTCATAAACAGACTCAAATACAGAAGGAAGGATGGTTAGAATCCAGGAAAGGCAATTCAATGTTCTAAAACTTTCTGCTCTGTCATTTGGTCTCTCCCTGTCCCTCACCCCCTTGGCCAGGGTCCCACATACTTGCTCTGTACACTTTAGCTTTTGTGTTTTTAGTTCCCACTGTTTGGAACAGCCTCCCTGTGTTCCTTCTGTAGCCTGCTAAGTCCTCTAAGGTGTGGCTGAATTCCTCTTCCTTGGGTCCTTTCCATGACATCTAAAAAAAGCCTAGAGCTTCCTTACTTTAGGATGTCCCTTTGAGAAGTATGCATTATGCTTTAGATAACTTCTAGCTTTTTAATTGCTTCAGATGTGTTCACTTTGTCTTTCAAACTGTACAGAAAAGGACTATATCACAGAATTTCTTTACAAGCACAACAGACGGTACATAATCTCTGGCCCCCGAGTGGGCCCTGTAGATAGTTGCTTGTTTGTTTAACTCTGTGGCAGCCTATAGCAATAGATAACTAGGATGGGTGAAGGAGTGGGGACTCAGGAACAGAGAGTAGGTGGAAACACAGCCAGGATGATGGCTGTGATGGGTAGAACACTCAGAGAGCCACCAGCTAGCTGCTAGTGTACATAGTGTCTATAGCTCATTTATGGGTGTACTGTTCAAGTTTCCATTTCAGGAGATGGCTAAGGAAAAGAAGTCTGTATTCAGAAGGATATGCATGGATATCTTTAAGGTTCTTAGCCAAAGACAAGCTAGATACCAAAACATGCTTCGAATACCTCCCAGCTCAGCACTTCGTTGGCACATTCCACCCTTTGACTCAATTAGCTGTAGTATCTACAGTACTTTGCATAAAAGCAGGAGGTCAGTGTACTTTATGCACATGGATCTTGATCTTACTTTTCCACATTCCATAACACGCTTGTGAGCCGACTGGAATGCTCTGGAGCCACCCGAGAGAGGAAATGAATTTACGGTTGTTAGTGTATCAAAGGATTGTGCCTGGAGAGATTTTTCTAGCCTCAAGAATCAAAAAAATGCAGACAGCTCCCCAAATAAGAGCTCCCATCTGGAGTAGGGCCGCTGCTGGGCTTGTCTTAGGTAATGTCTCGAAGTTGCGGATGTGAACATGTGGAGAGACATTTTCCTCTTTGACAACAAATAAAGCCGTAACTGGATAGAGTAGGGAAGACATTCTCTAAATCTCCTCTCATTTCCTGAGCAACCACAGGGAGTACAAAGGAAGTTATACTTACCAGAGCCTAACAAGGCTGAGGATTTCTCAAGAATCTGTGGCTTAGTGTAGGGTTTCCTACCACAGTATGTGCAAGAAGTTTCACTCAGTTAGATAAGATAAAATAATAATGTTCCCGGCAAAAATTCCAAGAAAAAAATCACTTTCTTTTGTCATTAATCATGATAACGGTAAGAGCAATAACAGCTAATTGTGATCACTATATGCCAGACTCTGGTTTTGGCGCTTTACACATTCTAGCTCACCGAATCTTCACACATCTCTCAGTCTGTCAGCCATTGGCACTACCTCCGTTCTACAGGCAAGTAAACAGAAGCACAGAGTGGGTCAAGGACATCCCTAAGATCACAGAGCATATTAAGTAAAGGAGGCAGGCTTTAGGCTCCAGGCTCTGCTCAAGTAAGTGGGGGGTGGGGGGTGTGGGGAAGGTCCTTGAGCCTCTAGAGGCTGGAATCTAAGCCTTCTTCATTCACAAGACCTGTGCAGTCCTCAGGCTAAATCAAAGGTTTATCAAATATGTGTCTTGTGGCTGCATAGATCAATAGTAGAATGGTCAGGGCCCATCCTTTCATACATTCTACCTGCTGTACTGATCTTTAAACCCAGGGCAGTCAAAAGGTTAACTTCTATTGCCATGGTGTGGTCTTAAAGGGCAGTAAAACCATTTATTTCCTTTTCTATACTTCCCGTGTTAGAAAAATCCTGAAAGAATGTTAGCTGCGGGGGCGCCTGGGTGGCTCAGTGGGTTAGGCTGCTGCCTTCGGCTCAGGTCATGATTCCAGGGTCCTGGGATCGAGCCCCACATCGGGCTCTCTGCTCAGCAGGGAGCCTGCTTCCCTCTCTCTCTCTGCCTGCCTCTCCATCTACTTGTGATCTCTCTCTGTCAAATAAATAAATAAAATCTTTAAAAAAAAAAAAAAAAGAATGTTAGCTGCGCAGTCAGGCTGTAGGACAGCCAAGTTTTCTGCTGTTGTGAAGGCTTTGGTTTTAGCAACATTTCCTCATGGCATCCTAAGAATGTACTCTGATGATAAGGACTGCCTTTCACTTGCTCTTGGCTTTTCCTCTCTCCTGTTTTCCCCCTCCTATACTTTATCTTTTATCTTTTTTCTTTTTCTCCTCTCTTCACTTCCCATTCATTTTATGTTAGAACCATGTCTTCACATCTAATTCTATTGTTCTGTGATTCGCACGCACGAGATCTCTCTAAGGAGGGTATTAAAACACAAAGCTACAAACCCCAATCTAATTCCCAGCCCATGTAAAATTAGATTGAGCCAAAGACAGCAAATGATCATTTTAAACCTCTCTGAGTCTGACTCTGATTATTTCATCAGAATGAAAGTGTTTAGCCTGAATGAGAGCCACGTGGTATTGGTGAACAGTCTAGATAGACACAGATGTGGTAACTAGATGATTCTGGAAGATATGTCTTTGGGGTTTCTGGATTGCCTATGACATACTCATGTACACGAGGTATTTCCCATGTTAGATGTAGAGCCCTCACAATAAAAAAACTAAATATTTTCTGTAAAATCCTACCTGCCATACCTTCCATATGGTATGACATGAAGCAAAATTCTACATAGAATCAATATTGAATCTGAATTTTTTTTTTTTTTTTTTTTTTAGATGAGCACATTCCCTCTTATTTCCTCTGCTTATAAAGTTTTGTCTTTTTGGCTCCTGTTCTCTCTTGAAAGTGTTCAGATTCCTGTCACTAAAGACCTCCAAATAGTCAAATAAAGTACCCTTTATAGTCTTTACCTTACCTGACCTTTTTGAGATATTTTATGCCATTGACTACTGCCTCCTTCTCGGTAGCGTGGCCCCCGGGACACGGCTCTCTCACAACTTCCTCTCCTATCTCTCCAACCTCTCCCCTTCCTTTTCCTGTTGCAGGCTCGCCTCCCAAACCCTGTCATTTCCCAAAATTCACTCCTTGGTCTTCTCTTCTCCCTCCTTCCAGTTTCCCTGTGTTGTCTCTTTCACAGCAAAAGCTTCTGGTATTATCTGTATAATGATAACGTTCAAATCTGGATCTCCTGCCCAGATCTCAGTCCTAGCGTCAGAACCATATGACTAACTGCCACATAGCTCCATAAGGATGCGCCACAGAAATCTTTAATTTAGAAGTTTCCTGAATAAACTTAACTCCTCCCACTCCCAATATTTTTCTCCTCTTGGATTTCCTCTTCTGGTTAACCAAAAAAACCACTGAACCTAAAAATCCATGCAAGAGAGCCAAGAATTATCTGTGAATTCTTCCTCCCTCCCCCTCACACCACTTAGCCAGTTGATCACCTCTTAAATCTTCCTCTAAATCTTTCTTTTCATACCTACTGCCATCACCTTAGTTTAAGCTTTTCTGCTCTCTTACCTAGACGGTCATACTAGCTTCATAGCTGGGTTCCCTGACAATTCCTCCCTTATACCCGCCCATTCTCTAAACTGTTGCCAGCATATGCTTTGTAAAACACAAATCTGTTCACTGCCCCAAATTTTTCAAAGATGCTTTTACTGTCCGGGTAATAAACTCCAAAGTCCTTAACATAGTTTAAAGGTTTATTTATTAATTTGCGAGAGAGTGAGACAACAGGAGCAGAGGAGACTCTTCAAGCAGACTCCCTGTTGAGTGTGGAGCCCGGTGCAGGGCTCAATCTCAAATGAGATCAGGACCTGAGCCAAAACTAAGACTTGATGCTTAAACAACTGAGCCACCCAGGTGCCCCTAAAGTCCCTAACACAGTTTAACATTCAGGACAGTTTTTGGTCATAAGTTACCAAAATTCAATTTAAAGCGCCTCAGGTGGAAGCCATGTAATGAGAATGTCCAGGCATGGATCAAAATCTTCAAGCACAGGGAACTAGCGCTATCACCAGGGCTCCGTCCTTCCCTTTCCCTTGCTCTCTCAGTGTCCCTGGATTCTATTTTCCCTGTGTTTTTGAGACATTTGGCAGACAATTTGTAGGCAATGAGTGGAGGAAGCTACTTACAGCTATAGGCTTGCATGATCTATACAGTTCAAGATTCAAAAGGAAGAAAGACAGGACCTTTTATCCCAATTTCCACACATCAAGTCTTAGTTCTTTATTGGCCTAGCCTAGGTCATATGCCTTGAAGTAATCACTGTAGCCCAGGAAGACGGACTGGGTAGCTTGAGTCATTGTCTCCAGGAGGTTGCAGTGAAAGACAACCAACCAAGACCACAAGGAAATGTGGTTCTTCAAAGAAATTCAGAGTGCTGCTACCACTGGAAGGGTGAAGAGGTGTTGGTCCTACAAGAAAATGCAAGCAAACACTCTCACTGATTGCTGTCCGTGTCCCCCATCTCTGTTCCTTCCCATCCCTGGACCACTTACCGTCGCGCACATGTGCCCGTCCGTTCCACACCTTCTTGCTTTTGCAAGTGCTATTTTCTCTGCCTGGAAGGCATGGAGGGCTACGTTTTATTTCTCTTTACAACTCCAGCTGAAATTTCTTCTCTGAGAAGAAATTTGCTGACCTCTGTTTTACAAGTTGATTTCTTCCCTCCTTTGTGCCTCTATCATACATACCATTTACCAACATTATTATGAGTTGGGTATTTTTGTTTGGTTGGTTGGTTTTGTTTTATATTCTATAGTAGACCAATAGCCTAGGAGAATATTACCAGATCTGTAAAGCATAGGACAGATGGAAAGTAGCTACACAATAAATTATTGCGTCAGTAAATGTTGAGTGAATGAATACATGAGTGGCTATGTTTTTCAGTTATAGAAATGTTTAAAGCTTATACTTTCTCCTGAATATCAGGAACACCCTTCAAGTCACCCATCTGCTCCTTCAACCTACCTCTTGACAGATGCACACACAGATGCACATGTGTATCAATTTCTCCAGGAGGAAAAAGAGAGCTACTTCTTTAGGATTACACAGGGATTATCCTTACGGACTGGGCATATCCTTTTGTGCCTCATACAACCAGAAGGGTAACATGTTGATCTTTGAAATGCCTTTTTTTTTTTCCTTTTCGGATAGATGGAGAAGTATGAAGAAAGCAGAAGGCCGAAGACTGTCCAAAGGGAGAAGGGGAGGTGGCACGGAGGGGAAACAATGAAAGAGAACAATAGGATCCCAAAAGACAAACTTACTGGGCATTTCATTTTGGCTCATGGTTGGCTAAGTGTGTATCAAATGATGAGAAAATGGTACCTGGAAGTACTTGTGTCTGTATTACATGGTTCTGATTTGTGTGATATATAAGAAAGTTTAGTTTTGTACAACTAAATTTCTCTCAAAGAAGCATTCTCAGCCAATGCACTAGTAGTATAAGAAAGCATGGATTTGCCAAACAGAACATGTGTGATCTCTGATCACCTGTCTCTAAACTCACCACATTTATTACTCTCCTGCAAAATGGAGAGCATTAATCTTGTTTTGGCTTTCATCTTCCAAAGGTTATAGGAAGTTTTCAAGTGGGGTGTGTCTCAAAGTATTTTTTTAATGTGTTAAGTGCAATATGTACAACAGTGAGTCATTAATATTAGAAAATGGTTACAACTCCTCATAGAATGATATTTAAGAAACCACAAACTGCCATTTTTTAAAGTTTACTTTAAGTTTTTGTTTTATATTAATTTTCAACAATCAGATTTTTTTTAAAAGATTTTATTTCTTTATTTGAAAGAGAGATCACAAGTAGGCAGAGAGGCAGGCAGAGAGAGAGGGAAGCAGACTCCCTGCAAAGCAGAGAGCCCAACCCGGGGCTTGATCCCAGGACCTTGGATCATAATCCGAGCCAAAGGCAGAGGCTTTAACCCACTGAGCCACCCAGGCGCCCCTATACAATTGGATTTTAAAGGTGCAGTAATAAGACTGTAAGTATATTTATTAGATTTCTCTGTTGAGCTCGTGAATTAGATAAATGAGGATTTTTCTTAATTTGGCTGATCACATATGTATCAGTTTTATATGAAAGGAAAGGAGGATAAAGAAAGGCATGGAAGAAAGAAAAAAACAAATGCTAGTGAAGTTTGTTAAGGTGGATGTTCTTATTAGAAGAGCAAAAGGGTTTTGATGACCTTAGGTCACAATAAGCAGCAGCGAGAGGGGAGTCGAGGGGGCTGGGTTCACATCCCACGTCTCTCCTGTCTTGCTATGTGACTGTAGGAAAATATTTTTCAGCCTTCTCTTTGGAAGTGTCTGAAGGGATTGTCCAAGGGAAAAGAAGAAAATTACCATGTAACCACATGGCCAGATTCAACTGAAAAGCATACACATTTTGTATAGATTTGTACAGAATCCGCGTTCACAAAATATTTGTTGAATGAGTGTGGGAGTCGGAGGAAAAGGAGGAAATCATCCTGTACTTGACCTTCAACCTGTTGTTAAGCTTAACTTTTCTCTGTTTTCCCATTTATGATGTGGAGCAAAGATAATTTATATACTGAGAATTAATGGCAAGGGGGGGGGGGTTGCCAAGTAAACACAAGATAAAAGTGCTTTCCACCTGTAGGCTTAATATTGTTCTAAGTTCTTTTATGTATACCCTCTCTGAATCTCATTAAAACGAAAGACTACGGGAATTTTACAATACTTAAACATGCACACTTGGTTGTTTTCCCTCTTGCCAAGAGGACTGATATCCTCTAACCCGTTTTTGTCTCTCTCATGCTCAGGGAACATTGAGCCATTTCAAGGAATGACACCAGGTTCTCCACTGGTCGAGCCGCCTGAGATGAGTGTAGACAACTGGCAGGATCAGATCCTTTGGGGATTAAGAAACTGCCCTGATTTATTGCCTCAGCAGGGCTGGCAAGGACTTAAAGAAACTCTTTCTTCAACCTCACCCCTCCCTCTCACCCTTGTGGTGTAAATGGAGTTACCAGGAGCGTGGATTTAGGAGAGGAAAAGGGGTAGAGGCAAACTCAAGTAGAGAAAGTATCAGATCAACAAAGCAGCCTTGAGCGAAAGCGAGGCACTCCCAAGTGAACCTCGGGGTTACTGTCAATCAGCACGAAGCCCTTTTCCAGCTTCAGATTGCCAAACAGGAGAGGAAGCCCCAATTCACAAACGCTCATAAGAAAGATCTCACTTCGGTCATCATGTATAGGAGGCAGATTTAGGTGAGCACAGGGATTTAACATGCCAAAGGATGACGACGACCTTTCAAAGCTAGAATCTACGTGTTGAGCTTCATCTTCAGAACTACTGAAATCCTAACTACTTTTGGGATTTCCTTCTGCAATCTCAGTACCACAATGAGCAATCTGAAAATTCTTGCAAATTGAATCTAAATATTATCAAAATATTATCAAAAGTGACATCAATATCAATTGTCTGTATATTATCAAAAGTGGAAACCTAGAAGATCAGCATCTCTGAAGTAGAGAGGGGCATGGTCTGTCGATTCACTGGTTTTTCTTGTGGCTCTCTCAGCTTTGACAGGGCAGAAATCATGTTGTGCTCTGTGTGTTATTAACACCTGGGTTAACTTAGCAAATACTGGACGATGATGAGAATTCCTGATGGAGCAAAGGATTGGAATGTAGCAGATGGGAAACAAAAACAAAACAAAACTTCTAAAAAGTCTGAAATCTCGGGGCGCCTGGGTGGCTCAGTGGGTTAAGCCTCTGCCTTCGGCTCGAGTCATGATCCCAGGGTCCTGGGATCGAGTCCCGCATCGGGCTCTCTGCTCAGCGGGGAGCCCGCTTCCCTCTCTCTCTCTCTGCCTGCCTCTCCATCTACTTGTGATTTCTCTCTGTCAAATAAATAAATAAAATCTTAAAAAAAAAAAAAAGTCTGAAATCTCGATCTGGGCCTTGTGAGTGCCCTGGTAAAATCCATCCGAGCCAGCTAGTTCCCTCTGGGAAACAGTGGGGGAAAGAGAATGGCACCCAACAAGTGCACTCTCTGCCTTGTGACTTTTGCCTTCACTCAGACAATTGTTTAATAAATTACCTCCATTAGGGAAAACAATCTCATTAAACAACTCAAAACATGTTACTCTCCTGCATAAATATTGGTCATATTTTGATTTTTTAAATTTTAAGTGACCAGAAGGCCATTCAGAATTCATTACTCTCAGCTCCCACTACCTGCTGAGCAGGAACACTTTTCTATGGTGTCATTCTGGATCTCGGTGTCATTGGTAGAGCGCCACACAGAACGTTAAAGCGCCTATTACTATTGCTCTGGACAGAGCAATAGTAATAGGCTGGTAATTTTGCAATAGAAGCCTAATTATGAAATCCTAAGCACATACCACAAACCTAATTGCTCTTTAGGTTGAAAAGCAGGATATGAAATAAATCTATGAAAATCAACAACCAGACAGGAATCTTGTTAGGGCACATGACTGTGCAATTTACAAAGAGGAAATCGAAAGGACTAACAAGCATATGCAAAGCTGCTCACGGGCTGCCGGGCTGGCTCTGTGGGTTAAGTGTCCAACTCTTGATTTTGGTTCAGGTCATAATCTCAGGGTTGTGAGACTGACGTCTGTGCTGGGCATGGAACCTTCTTAAGATTCTCTTTCTCTCCCTCTTTCTCTGCCCCTCACCCCACTCCTTCTCTTAAAAAAAAAAAAAGGCAGGGGGTGCCTGGGTGACTCAGGCATTGAATGTCTGCCTGCAGCTTGGGTCATGGTCCTGGGGTCCTGGGTTCGAGCCCCACATCAGGCTCTCTGCTTGGCAGGAGGCCTGCTTCTCCCTCTCCCACTCCCCCTACTTGTGTTCCCTCTCTCGGTGTGTCTCTCTGTCAAATAAATAAAAATCTTAAAAAAAAAAAAAAAGAGCTGTTCAAATGCACTAGTTAAAGTTAAAGAGCAGATAAAGTTAAAGTTAAATTAATCAAAAATAATATGTTATTTTACATTTATTTAACTGGCAAAAAAAAAAAAAAAAAGACAAAGCTGTGCATTGTCAAGTGTTGATGAAGACATGGGGATATTTTTCCTGGACAGTAGAAACTGGTGCAGAGAACTCTTTAGTAATACATGGTTCAAATAAATATCCCCATACTTTATGACAGTGCCACTGCATACTTCTGGATAACCTATCCAAAGACATATTTACACAGTTCTATAAGGAAACATTTTTTAAGGAAACTCATCATAGTTTTTCTTTGGTGGTGAAAGTTAGAGGCAAGTCTGCTGTCCAGTCCTGGGGGAAGATAGGTTGAAAGTGAAGACTTTCCAGCATAAAGGACTATGCAGTGAAAGAAGTAATAGACCACGCAAACCGACAGTTCCATGAATGAATGCTAAAAATTTTATGGCTGAGTTTTTAAGAAGAAAGAAAAGATAGAAACAAGAATGAAATCTATAAATGATTCCATTTGCACACATTTAAAATTCATGCACATAAAATGCATGTTTTGGAGGCGCCTGAGTGGCTTAGTCGGTTGGATGTCTGCCATTAGCTCAGGTCATGACCTCAGAGTCCTGGGATTGAGCCCCGTGCGGGGAATCCCTGCTTGGTGAGGAATCTGCTTCTCCCTCTCCCTATGCCTCTCTTCCCAGCTTGTGATCTCTCTCTCTTTCTGCCTCAAATAAATAAATAAAATCTTTTTAAAAAAATGCATATTTTTAAGAACAAATACACACAGAAGGAAACATGTTAAACACATTAGAATACTTGATGTGGTATGTGGGAGTGGGGAGAAGAAGTGGAAAAGGAATAAAAAGGAATGAAAGAAATTAAGCAACAGACTAGTATAGATCTATAACAATAGTGTACATTCCGAGGAGTATGGTAAACCCAACTCTATCTATGTATCTGTATCTGTCTATCCATTTATCCATCTACCCATCTACCCACTATCTATTATCTAACTATCTATGTATTATCTAACTATCTATCTATCTACCTATCATCTATCCAGAGACATGGACATTTTCATTTCCAGGTAGGAGCACAGAATGGAATCACAGAATGTTCTTGATGAAGAGATTGTTCAAGATTGAATTTTATATATCCTGGCCTGCTAGGGGACTCTTCTTCAAACTCTAATTCCTTAACTAGAGTATATGTCAGTTTCAAACGGAAAAAAAAAAAACAAAAAAACAAAAAAGAAGGAAGGAATACAGACAAACAGGCTCCAGGAACCATTAAGTATTATTGATATCATTAAAATTATTGAGTAATAGAACCTTAGTTCTATTCTAAACATACCAATAAAGACTAAACATACCAAAAGAGACTAAATTTCAATTGAGTCATTGGAATATTTTGTTATCAGGCAGAAACAGCCTCAAAATAGGAATGTTACCGTGGCATGTTACTGGTTCACAGTTCATTTGGACAAGGTTTGTATACTCCTAGTAGAATGTAATTGTATGCTCTGTTTCATGTAAATTGTATCTGTTTTCTCATTTTGGATAACCAAACAAGGAAAAGTGACTTTTCAGTAGTTTAAAAGTCTAGAGAAGGGAAACAAACTGTTCACCTAATGGATTTTATAAGAAAACAGCAACTGCTTCTGACATAAGTAGACAGGCACCCATTATCAAGCAGATGGATTGGTTTCTTTGGGGGAAATGTAAACAGGAAAAACAAACATTCTTCTCACATACTTTTTAAAAAATTTCCTTTGGTATTTGCTCAGTATCTCAATTTAAAACATAGGTCACAAGAAACAGAATGCCCAAACTGAAGAAACTGAATGCAAAAATGAGATGAGAGCCAGATACCAAAAGGGGGCCGGGATCAGAGATCAGTACACATGATCTCCCATAGTCTGCTGGAGCAGCGAGTGCTCAAGGCAATGGTTTCTGAGTAACCTGAAGTTTATTCAGTCTTTGATTCCTATCGAACACCTGTATTGTTGGCCCCAAGAAGCCCAGTGCTAACGTTTTGCGTCTGTATAGTGAGCATTCTCCAAAGCACAGAACTAATATAGTGTATGTGTGTATCTATATTTCTGTAATCTCTATCTATCTATCTGAGAAATTTATTTTATGAAATGTGTTCACATAATTCCAGAGGCTAGCGAGTCTGATTATACAAACGAGCAGGGTAGGACCCGAGGCTGGGGACCCAGAGAAGAGTTGATGTTGAAGTTCATGTCGAAAGGCAGTGTGGAGGTAGAATTCCTTCTCTTTGGGGAGAGTTTAGTCTTTTTCTCTCAAGGACTTCAACTGATTTGATGAGGTCCACCCAATTTATGGAGGACAATCCATACTCTACCCAAAGTTTACTGATTTAATTACTAATCTCATCTAAAACATAGGTTCACAAGGACACCTAGACCGGTGTCTGATCAAATGTATGTAGGTACTGTGACTCATCTACATTGGCACATAAAGTTAACCATGTCTGTGTTCATCCTTAGAGTTTAATAAGGATGGTTTTATTTATTCTATATAACAGGGAAAAAAATCCCCAGCAACCTGTGTAAGAGAAAGCCTCAGTTATTAAAATTCCAAATTAAGGCAAAATCATTTCACACAATTTGCTTCATCATTTCTTGACAAGAGGAGACTCCATTATTTTATGGAGTTTTCCTAATATCCAAGCTTCATTTCTATCTATTCATCCATTTTCACCACTCTCTTCTTATCAAATACCCCTGATGAAATAAAGGTGTGGGCATTTTAAAAAGAAATGTAATTGTCTTAGTTAAAATATTAAAAAAAAAAAAAAAGAAATGTAATTGTCTTTAAGGAAGAAGAGAGATTGCAAGCAGAAAGGAAACCATATTCCCTACTGGAAGGCTGACAGGATCAGCCTTCATGCATATTTGGTAATTATTGCTGGGAGCTGAAAAGGACAACAGTAAAGTCATGCTCTAGGCTTCTACCCACTGCTTTCTCCTAAAACAGGCCATGAACTCAGTAACACTGACTCACAGCTGAGAAATTACTGAGGAAGTGATAGCTCCAGCTCAGCTACATTGCATGATGACCTACAGCTGTTTTCTCCTCAGTGATTTTGGAAGGAATTGACTAACCTGAACTAAATGTAGTAAACCATTACCAAATTACCAGCATGCATCCTCATGTTTATTTTCAAAGTGGGATATTGTTAATATTTGTAGAGAGATGTTTGAGATTCACAGAGCATGCTCTGGCCATGTTTACTACCCAAGTATTTCTGAACTCAATTATCAATCATCAATAAACCCATGTTTATTTATTTTCATTAATCTTGTGGGAATGCAAATGCAAGGATCTTATCTCTTATGAGATTATGACAAATACTTAAAGTCAGCAAAAAGTTCACCTCTAGTTACCCAGGCAGGAAGTGTGGGCAAACCAGTCTGGTCCAGTCGTGCTGGTAGTAGAAAGGAGAAAATGACACTCTAGGAGAGTTTCCATATGCCATAAGGGTAACACGACTTCTCACACATTTGAGGGAAATTCCATTCAATTCAACAGTATTTATTGGGTTTCTGCTATGTTCAAGACCCTGGAGTAAGTAGAGGTAGTGGTGGGAGAGAAGATTTAGAGATGAGTAAACTATAGCCTTTATTCTCCTTATAATTATAACCTAGAAGGAAGAATAAAAGCAGGATAGATAGATAGATGATAGATAGATAGATAGATAGATAGATAAATAGGTATATATATATATATATATATATATATATATATATATATATATGATGTAGATCCCAGAATGTAAAATGTATACTAAGTACTACTAAGTTTACAAACTCCGTGTGTCTTCCACCTTGTTCTTGACCTGCTATGAATCTGCCTCTCTCACCTGTTGTCTACTCCCTTACTCTTCCCTGGGCCAAAACCCAGAGAACTTTGCTTTTGTGACAAAATCTCCCAAACTTGGTAGTTGACTGACTTTACCCTAATCTTCAGTTTGAATGTCTTCTCTGGCCATAGGTGGTTGAGTCTAAGCTTACCAACTATCTTCATTATATAACCACACTTTAGTAATTTGGTAGCTAATACATCTTAGCTACTAATACAGCAGCTGTTGAGTTCTGAGGAAGCTCCTGGTAGAACTAGATGAAGTGATGTGTGCCAAACCATACCCTTCCTCCGTTTACACTACAGTGTAAACAGATTACAAAGTTATTTTGGGTGTTTTCTTTTAAGAAATCTTAACACTTGCCACAAAAAAGCAAAGCCGAATGTTTTCAAGGATTTGATTTCCTCTCTACCTACTTACAGGCTACTCATAAAACTAAAGGCATCTGCTTTTGAAACTTGAACTCTGGTGACACCAGTCATATAAAGTTCAGAGTGTCTAGGTCCAAATAGGGCTATGCCTGTAATAGTTATTCATTAAATATTTCTTAGAAGAATATGTTTTCCCATTGCTTCTGACCATTTTTACCTATTGTTTCATTCATTCAACCACTCAATTATTCACCAAATATTTATTGAGCTCTTGCCATGTGACAGGGACTGGTATTTTTTTTAAGAGATTTTATGCATTTATTTATTTGAGAGAGGGAGAAGGAGACTCCCTGCTGAGAAGGGAGCCTTTTGTGGGACTCTATCCCTGGTCTCTTGGACCATGACCCCAGCCTAAGGCAGTCACTTAACCAACTGAGCCACCCAGGTGCCCTGACAAGGACTGTTCTAGGTATATAAAATACATCAGGAAACAAAAGAGACAAGAATCCTGCCTTGGTGGAGCTTTCACCCCGTATTGTAGTAGGAATGAAACAATGAATATTGGCATATCATATATTATTATAAATGGCCATAATCAATATAGAGAAGCATAATGTAGGAGAAGGGGAAAGGGGGCTGGGTCAGCAGAGGGGTTGGACTGAATAGGGCACTTCTGTGTTAAAATGCTGGGAGAGTAAGAAGAGCAAGGGGGAAAAAAAAAAGACAGAGGAAAACAAGGGATGTGCGGTTTTGGAGATGAAGAGGATGAGGTGAGAACTAAGAAGTGATTGACCAGCATGGAAGCCATTTGCTACTTACGACAGCAGTTCCACTGGACTCATGGAAGTAAAAGTATGGTTAGAGTTATTTAAACAATAACAGAACACTTAGGTCCCTTCCATATCTCGGTCATTGTAAGTAATATTACAATAAACAGAGGGGTGCTTATATCTAGTGCATACATAGAGTACAGTCTAAGTGTCCATCAATAAATGAATGAATAAAGATGTGTTATACATGCACAACAGTATACTGCTCTGCTGTAAAGAGGAATGAAATCTTCCCATTTGTTGGCACCTGGGTGGCTCAGTGGGTTAAAGCCTCTGCCTTCAGCCCTGGGACTGAGCCCCACATCGGGCTCTCTGCTCAGCAGGGAGCCTGCTTCCCGCCCCCCCTGCCCTGCCTGCTTCTCTGCCCACTTGTGATCTCCATCAAATAAATAAGTAAAATCTTTTTAAAAAATGCCCACTCTTGCCACTATTGTTCATCATAGTACTAGAAGTCCTAGCAACAACAGTCGGACAATAAAAAGAAATAAAATGTATTCAAATTGCCAAAGAAGAAGTCAAACTCTCTCTCTTCATAAATGACATGATACTCTATATGGAAGACCCAAAAAACTGCATCCCCAAATTACTAGAACTCACATAGCAATTCAATAATGCATCAGGATACAAAATCAATACACATAAATAATTTACTTTCTTATACACTAACAATGTAACTATAGAAAGAGAAATTAGAGAACTGATTCTATTTACAATAGCACCAAAACCCATAAGGTACCTTGGGATAAACCTAACCAAAGAGGTAAAGATCTGCACTCAAGGAACTACAGAACACTCATGGAAAAAATTGAAAAAGACACAAAAAGATGAGAAAACACTCCATGCTCATAGATTAGAAAAAGAAGCATTTTTAAAATGTCTATGCTGCCCAGAGCATTCTACACTTTCAATGCCATCCCGATCGAAAACAGACTCTTAAATACAGAGAACCGGTGGTTGCCTGAGGGGAGCTGGGCGGGGGGGGGGGGGGGGGGCATGGGTGAAATAGGTGAAGTGAATTAAGAGGCACAAACTTTCAGTTAGAAAATAAATAAGTCATGGAGATGAAAAGTATAGCATAGAGCATATAAAAAAAGTAGAAATTAAAATAATGTGTTAACTCATGGATAGGCTGAGAGACTACTGGGATACAAGTTTCAAAAAAGGAATAAATGTATAAGGAAATTTGATATACAATAAAAGGCAGCAATGTTAAAAAGGAAGGAAGGAAGGAAGGAAGGGGCATATGGAAAGCTTCAGCCATTAGTTTTTACCAAAAAATGCAGAAAAACACCATAATGAGATACATCACCCCAAATTGAATTAAATTGGAAGGACACCACCACCAAGTGTAGGTGAGAGTATAGAGATTTACACAGTTGGCTATGCAAATTGGTAAAACAACTTTGGAAAATTTTCAAGCAGTATCTTCTGAGCTACATGACCCAATGACACAACAATTACACTCCTGGCTATATATACACAATAGAAATGGATGCCTGTGCAATAAAACACATATAAGAATGTTCATTGCTGTTTTATTCATGGTGGTAAAAAAAAATTAGAAAGAACCCAAATACCCATCCAATAGAATGGAAAAATAAACTGTGCTAAGTTTGTACAATGGAATATAAGAAATGAAGAAAAATGAACTACTACTACCCTCAACACTATAGATTAATCTCACAGAGATATATTGCATGAAAAAAGCTAGACACAAAAGTGTATACTTCATCATTCCATTAATAAAACATTCAAAACCAAGGAAAATTATTCTATAGTGGTAGAGTAGAAAACAGATATTGCCTTTGGGAAGATAGTGACTAAAAAGGCACATGAGGGAACCTCTCTTGGGGACTGATATTCTAATTTTGATCAGGGTCATGCTTAAACACTATATGGTTAAGATCTGTGCACTTCACTACATGTGAGTGAGACATCAATACAGAAGGGTTTTTAGAAGATTTGGGAAAAGGGACCAGGGACAACTTTTTCATTTCTTTCCACAACAGTAACATGAAGTTCTAAGGACACAGGATCTTAGAGTAGGAAGGACTGAAAGATTATTCAGTGCAAACTCCTTCCACGGGAGCCTGGAAGTCTTCCACGATGCTTTCCTGTAGACTGGACTATGGGTACGTGCCTATGGGTGTCGACCACTTTTCTAGATTTCTGCATGTAATTAAGATTGACCCTTTCAATTATGGTGGTGTAGCAACCAAAAGAGAAACTACAGTAAAAGATTTGTGGTAAAAAGAGTGACTCTCCTAAGAATCAAAAAGACACCAAAACATGGATTCCATGTGGAGACGGAAAATTGTGACCAAACCCTCCCTGATAGTTTATGAAAAGAAGCACCATCTCTGTGTTGAGAAGGCATATTTCCGGTAAAACTCTGGATTATTCCAAACTGAGTGTTTCTCCATATATGAAAAAAAATATATATTTTTATATATATCACTATATAGCATATATATTTTTTATATATAATATATATACCATCTATATGTCTCTATATAGTTTTTGGCTTGAATGTCATCATTTGAATGTTTTTAGTTGAGCTGATATAAAGATAGCACACACAAGAATGCCATGTCATACACCCAACTGAGTCACTCAGCTTGTTCTGAGGTGCATCGCAGCTTGTCCCAGTGAAGACGCTTTCCCTTAGTGTTGATTTGGAAATCACTAATGATGCAGCATAGACCAAGCCCTCTTTCTCTAGAAGCCAAGCCAACTTGCAGAGCTACACCTGCCAAAGAACACCCTCTGAGCTACGTGAAGCTTGCTCGCATGGTCTTCAGCAGTGTGATGAGGCACCAGCAGTGTGGACTGGCACTCACGGACTGGGAGGACGAGGTTGCTGAACAAGAGGGGATCTTCTCCCTGCGTTCCCTCTCGGGCATGCCAAGGCCACGTAGGAAGGGAAATGTTCCCTTCCCTCTGGCAAATCCAGATTCAAAGGGGGTGGAAACTGCTTGTGGGAACATCTAGCACGATACAGAGAAAGCTATGCCTTTTGTGGGAAGAAGTTGGAGCAAGGAGTAGAGAGGAGAAATCCTGTCTGGTTGACTACAATCCACGCTAAAGGAAATTACATAATAGGTTTCATCAGCACCTAGGTTGCTGAAGCCAGTGCTGTTCACCTCCAAAGACATGAGTCATAACTGAACACGCACACACACACACACACACACATACACACTAATCTAGAGGATCATATCTTTTGGGGACCGTGCATTTCAAGACATTAATTCTGAATGTCAAAGATGGGAAAATGATAGAGACAACTAAAAGAATATCTGGTCTTCAACACCCACCAGTTTCACAAGATGTGCATGAAGGCGGTGATTTGAAGATCCAGGTGATGCTCACGGACAGAATAAAGGTGTTCATTAACGATGCTGATTGAGAAAAGCGTGGATGTGGACTAGCAGGCCTTGTTAAAGGTAAACTCAGATAAACTTAAGATTTTTTTAATAAAATAATTTTTCAAGTACTGAATTAGAAAATAACGTCGATAATAGTTAACAAAGTTTGGTTAAAGGGTGAGGAAATGGAGACTCAAATATGAGAGTACAAATCCGTATACATTTCTCTGTAGAGAAGTTTGGTAATACGCACTGAAAGTCTTAAAACACAGATTTCATTTACCCACTAATTCTGATTCTAGGGATTTTTGAGGATAGCTTTAGAACAGCCATTCACACAATGAGAGAATATAACAGCATTAAAAGTGATTTTTTTCAGAATACATTCATTGATATAGAAATGTGAGAATTTGTTCAAGGTATATTGATGAGCAGGAAAAACATAGTTAAAAACATATTAGAGGGCTGCCTGGGTGTCTCAGTAGGTTAAGCATCTGTCTTAGGCTCGGGTCATAATCTCAGGGTCTTGGGATCAAGCGCTCTGTCTGGTCCCCCAGTCAGCAGGGAGTCTGCCTCTCCCTCTCCCTCTGCCCTGAGTCTGGGCCATGCTCTCTCCCTCTCTTTCTCTAAAATAAATAAATAAATTCCTTAAAAATATACTAAAATATGCTGTGAATAGTATGCCCACTTTGTAAATTAATGTCTTAATGGTTGCACAAACATAGAATTCAGAAAAATATTTTATTTATAGTATGTATCTCAAAATTATTTCTGTTGAAAAGCTCCTCGTTTCTTTACGGCTAGGCCTTTAATGAGTCAGCTAGACGTAAAGGGAAAAGAGAGACAAAGTAGTGCAACTTAAGGCTTAATAAATGTCTAAGGCACCAGATCAGTATTTCTCAGGCTAATGTATAGATGTCACAGTCACTTTGGATATTATGACTTCTTTGGTCTGGAGGCCCCCAGAGCTGGTATTGCTAAAGCTTCCCAGGAGATTTTACTGTGCAGCCGGACGGGCTGAAGGCCTTAGGGCAGTAGTTCTCGAAACGTGGCTCCTGGATCAGCGTCACCAGCTTCACCCTGGATCTCACTAAAAAGGCACATTATTGGTCCCCTACCCTATAAACTGGATCAGAAACTCAGAGAAGGCCCCCGCAGTGTGTTTTCACAAGTCCTCCAGGTCATTCTGATGCAGGCTGACGTATGAAAAATACTGCATCAGGGAGTCATCAGAAACAATGCCATCAGCGTTCAGACGATCAAGACACAGGAAACCTGTTTTAAGAAGACCAGCTCAGGGTGCCCAGGCGGCTCCGTTGGTTAAGCCTCCGCCTTCATGGCTTAGGTCAGCATCCCGGGGTCCTGGGACTGAGTCCCCTGTTGGGCTCCCCGTCAGCAAGGAGTGCTTCTGCCTCTCCCTCTCCCTCTGCCTCTCCCTCTGACTGGTTCTCTCTCTCTCTCTTTCTCTCAAATAAATAAAATCTTTAAAAATAATAATAAAAAATAAAAAGACGTGCTCATAGCTTGACATAAGAGTGGACTGATGGACCTATTCCAGAGGTCAGCACAATTACAAATTTCCAAAATTGTGTGAAATAAGTCGAGAAACGAAACAGTCTCTGTGTTCATGCTCACGGGTAGGAACATTGCAAAACAGGCTAGACAAACACATGTGAGAAAGCTTTGCTTCTGCTTAGACACATGATCACACATTTGCAATTCCTGGAAGTGTTATTATCGAGCTGCTACAATTCGCGATCCTTTCCCACACTAACACATCCTCACGTTACAGCCAAAGGAAAAGTTTCCACATGCAACATTGATCATACCGCCTCCATACCCAGGCGTAAAAATTTCAAAGTTTTTAAGTTCCCCTTGCCTGCAGGCTAAAGACCAAAATCCCCAACAAATCTTAGGAGGTCCCACACGTTGTGACCCAAACCACTTCTCCATTCTTGTGTCACGTGACGTCGCCTGGCGCGTTCTGGGCTTTGGCCACCTTGACCTTCTTTGTGCCCCTTGGACTCCCAGCCATCCTGTCTCCCACATTCTTTTCATATGCTGTTCCCTCTGCCTGGAACACTCTTCCTTCCTCCTCTTTGTCCATTTACCTTCTGGTCATCCTTCAAATCTCAGTTCAGGGCTCGTCTCCACAAGTCTCCCTTTCCTGACCCCCTGGCCATGTCCGACCCCTCTTTTATATGTTTGAAGAGCACAATAATCTCCCCTTCCATACTCTCTCCTCTTACATTTCATCTCATGTTCATGTGGGACACTCCTGGGCTGATACCTATTTCCTGCACATTTGGTCAGCTCCAAACGGGCAATCTCTCATTCACTTGACTGATGGATCACCAGCACAGAGCTTGACATGTAACAAGGGCTTAAAGATGCTTTTACTGAGCAGATGAATGGCTGCATAGGTGAACAGATGAGTGACGAGTATTTGACCCTATTGCTAGGACTTCCTACTATTGAAGCTGTTGACGGTAGTCCTTGTCTGCATCACACCGTCCCCATTCCTTGTTCAAAGTCCATATAATCTTACAAGAAGGAAAACAACACTTTTTGGAAAGTAGATCAAAGTAGTTTAGTGCCTCTTGTGTGTCACTCACTACAGCCTGCGTGTTGAGATCAGGTTGAGGGAGGAAACTGAAATAGAAGTCAAGTGTTTTTCCTCGCTATGACTCTGTGGATGGGACGGGAACCGTTTCTTTCTTTCTGACATCATATGAGCAAGCTCTGCCCCTCCACTTCTCTCACTTGAGCTTGTTTTGACAAGCTTAACCTTTCACGCACTAAGGGCCCCAAATAGTCAGCTGCCCAAAAAGGCATTAACATGTGGGGAGGGATTTGTGTGAGAGCAAAGCTTTGACTAAGTAGCTAATAACACGGATCATACTGGCAGCCCAAACCATTTGAAGGGAAAAGGAGCCCCTGGTTGTACCATGCTTACAGGAAGAGCACGAGTTCCTTCCTGAGGAAGTAATCAGACTTGTCAATAGCAGCAGTAGATGCAAAAAGATAAACAAAACTGTATTTTGAAAGTATCGAGGGAAAAGACCTTTGAACTAAGAATTCTGTGCACAGTTGCATTTTCATTCAAAAAATGGCCTAACTGAAAATATTCTTAGGCATGTACTTTTTCAGGTTTACCTCATCAAGATACCATATTGAATATACTCTTGGAGAAAGTTCTAAATAAGACAAACACGCATATGTAGAGATGAGAATATAAGGTTGATCAAATATCTTGGTGAAGTTTATTCTCTTTTTTAAAAAGCTAGAACCAAACAAAAGGAAAAAGGGAAGTATCTCACCCAGAACTAAAATTTAAACAACGGGTATCCACGAATATGAAAACAACACATAGTCAAGTGTTTTATAAGACAAGTGAAAAGTATTGATATGATTAAGCGACAAATAAGGGGTTACGAATAGAAGTATGGATTGTATAAGAAAAAAGTGGAATCACAGCATTTAAAGTAGTAGAAGAAACCTCAGTCTATCCCCTGGGAGCAGGAAGGGAGACAACGGAATTAGAGAAAGCCAGGAAAACGAAAAAAGACAAACTCTCTGAGCACTCAAGGGTGGGGAATTTGAATCTGATAGAGGTCTGGGCATAAAGCAGAATTCAAAGCCATTTTGTTTTGGAGGACAAGCCTTCAGTGACCTGGATGTGGTCATTCACCGTTCCCTTTCTGACCACAGCAAAGCGCAGCGGCCTCCATGGTGCCCAAAACTCTTACTCAGCCACTGTGTAATCAGATAAAGCCACTGGCAAATTAGGGATATTATTTCCCCTACCTTGGGCCCCGGGAAAGTTCTTAGAAGTCTGGCCAGCCTTCAAATTTCAAATTAGGGAGCTGGCTGTCAGAAACAAGTGGCAAGGACAGATGAAAAACCAGCATAACAACCTGTGTAAGTGTGCTGGACACACTTTTTTTCCCCTATTCCAAGGACTAAGGATAAATCAGTTGTTTGAAATGTGCGGCAACCATACTTGTCAACTAGAGACAAAATTTGGGGCTAAAAGACTCTTAAGAGACAAAAATCTGGGGCGCCTGGGTGGTTCAGTGGGTTAAGCCTCTCCCTTCGGCTCAGGTCATGATCTCAGCGTCCTAGGATCCAGCCCTACATTGTGCTTTCTGCTCAGCGGGGAGCCTGCTTCCCCCTCTCTCTGCCTGCCTCTCTGCCTACTCATGATCTCTGTCAAATAAATAAATAAAATCTTAAAAAAGAGAGAGAGAGAGACAAAAATCCCTGAGTACTAAAAGCTTATGTATTTGCCTTTTCTATGTATATAGAACCACAAATACCTTGACCCTGATAGTAAGTTCAATATGGAAGGAGGGTTAACTTGCATGGGGAGACTTAACTTCCTGGGTTAATGGATTGGTTTATGTGGGCATTAATCCCTTTCCTGAACATTCTCATTTCAAAGGATGGTAATAAGGAAGCACGGTAATTTTTCGCAAATAGAGTGTATGTTCCCTGGCTAGCTGGAACATCGCCTGGACAGGGCAGACCTAACCCACCTCGGTTCTGGAGGCTATGTCCGGTGGACAGTAAGTCTGGATGGCTTCTTGTGGGGGTGAAGTTTCCAATCCCCGTTTTAGCAAAGCCAGTCCCCGAGTCAGATGAGGGAAACTTTCAGGGTGGAGCCTCCTGTGGCATGCAACATGCTGGGAGAAGTTCACGATCACTCTTCATTTCCAGGACAAGAAATCACGAGGGTACACGTGCTCTGCCAGTACACGCAGTTAGCTTTCTCAAGGGAAAACAACAAACAAATGAAAGAACATAGAGAAAGCATTTTAGGGCCCACCATTTAACTCCCATTCAGTGTACTTAATTTTTCTTAAGTTCTGGGAGCACCAATTAAATCGCTTTCAAATACATTTCTATAACTTTTTCTACTGCTGGCTGGCTTCTCTTGCCTCCCTAATTTTTCAGGACACTCAGGGATTTCACTTTTCTTCTTCTTCTTCTTTTTAAGGATTTTATTTATTTATTTGACAGACAGGAGATCACAAGTAGGCAGAGGCAGGCAGAGAGAGAGGGTGGGGGAAACAGGCTCCCTGCTGAGCAGAGAGCCCGATGTGGGACTCGATCCTAGGACCCTGGGATCATGACCTGCGCCGAAGGCAGAGGCTTTAACCCACTGAGCCACCCGGGCGCCCCGGACACTCAGGGATTTCTAACCTTAGAATAAGCACTTTCACAAGGTTGTATTAGCAAGTTTAATTAATAGAAAATCCTGTATGATCCATATATCCGACAAGCAGTTTCCGCAAAACTGCCCAAACATGCTTGTGTTCCCTTGTTAACATTAGACATTTTCCAAAAGTCAGAGTCAGAGATGTCTGTATCTTTGTAACTCAGGCCTCACAATTTATCTTTGAAATTCCACAGAACTTTCTCAATGAGGTCCCTACCATGAAACTGTCATTTCTGCTTAGTGCCAGAGGGCGCCCCAGAGGCTTGAACTTCACGAGCAGACTTACTATGCTCTAACCCTCAACGGGTTAGTCTGGGGCTGTGGGCTGACTACTTGGTTTGTTTTCCTTCTTTCTTTGCATCAAGAAAGTCCCTTTATTTTTCCTTTTTACCTCATATTTTAATTATGATGGATTTTCAAATTTGCCAACGAAATGATAATATTTCAGTAAACCGTCAGATGCAACAATGGTCCACATTTGGGAAAATTTGCTTATCTGTTTTTATTTTTCTCTGTCTCTCTCCTGAATCCATCTGAAGTAAATGCATCTCAACACTTCATCCTAACATCTTCTGCTGGTATTTCCTAAAAACAAGAACCTTATCCTACATAAACAAGAACATGAGCACACCTGAATCATTAAACTGTAATTCCTTAGTATCTTCTTCTTTCTCATCAATATCCAAATGCCCCAGTTGCTTCTAGACTTTCTTTAACCAGAATTCAATCTCTTCAAATTTAGAAAAATCCCACACCAGTGTGGTGTGCTTTTGTCTTTTATGAAATTGACTTTCAGGTGGGAAAACATAAACTGATTTGTAGAATGTCCTATGTTCTGGATTTGTCTGCGTTTCCTTGTGGTGTTGTTTCAACTTGTTGTTCTAATCCTGTATTTCTGGTAAGCTGAACGTTAGGTCTATAAAACCTCAAGGTCTCGTGTCACTCTGTTTCCTTAAAAGAAGCAGAGAAGAACTTAGTACATTTCACTAGACAACATCTTTTTTCCTCTCTCTCTCCTTTACCCTTTTTTTTTTTTTTTTTTTTTACCAAATTACTTCCAAGCCCACTGGGCCCTCCCAGTCTGTTCTGCCCTTCAAATCAGGCTTGCTTTGGTGTTGGAGGGAAAATGTGTTCAAGAAGTCTTGCTTTCTTTTTTTAAATTTTCTGAAACCTCATTTTAACTAGTAGTATTTGATTTTAACCCCCAAAGCTTGAAACATTATCTTTGTAATATATTAGTGACTTCCACAAAGATGGCTTTCTAAAGGTCTAGTTTTAGACTTTTTTTTTTTTTTTAAGATTTTATTTATTTATTTGACAGAGAGAAATTACAAGTACAGTGAGAGGCAGGCAGAGAGAGAAGGAAGCAGGCTCCCTGGGTGACTCGATCCCAGGACCCTGAGATCATGACCTGAGCTGAAGGCAGTGGCTTAACCCACTGAGCCACCCAGGCGCCCTAGTTTCAGACTTTTAAAGTTACTTCAAGTTCCTTTGGTCCAGCCTCCTTTATTTTCAATTAGTCCATCCATTCGTTAATTCAATGAGCCTTGTTGCAGGTACTCTGCTAATCACGAGGGATGAAAGGATTAAGGTATCCCTCTGCTAATCATGAGCGCCCAGGGAGGAATATACGGTACCTGCCCTTATTGAAATGGGAAACAGACAGGTTAATAATTAACATTTCATCCTTGAAAACTTTCCTAACTTCCTCCTTCTGCATTCAAAATAGGCTTGAAGACTCCCTGGGTGTTCCTATAGTACGCTGTGCGCTTAGGTATAGCACTGTTTTTATCTCACAGCATTGTGATTCTTATTTGTGACTTTTCTCCACTAGACTGAAAGTTCCTTGAGTTTTTTGAGATAATTTTCATATCAGTGTCTTCAGTACTCAGCACTGATCTCTGACTCATAACAGATGTCCAATAAATGCTTGATAAATTAGTGGTGGTTATGTGCTAAGTGCTATTAGATATTGTAGTCATATGAACAAAGTGTATAAATATTGAGGACTTGGAGCTCTAAAAGATGAATAGGTAAAGACAGGGAGGGGGTGGGTAGGGTACTATAGGGGGAAGGAATTGCAGTGAACAAAGTGGTATTTCGAAGAGCTGTCAGGGGGAAAAATGAAACGGTGGGTTATCCTGAGATTTTGAAGAGTCCTGACTGCTGAGATCAAACTTGTTTGGATTCCACCACTGAGGCAACAGGGGGGAAACAGAAGCTTTTTAAGATAAGGAATGACATGATCACTTTTATTTTGTTCAGCATAATTATTCTAGTGTGGGAATGAAATGGAGGAACCTGGTGCCAAGGAGGAGAAGTAAAGAAGAAAAAAAAGCAATTGGAGAGAGGTTCTGTGACCTGTCCAACATCATAGGGCTAGACAGTCATCGCACCATCACCATAAACCTGGAGCAGGGCAGGACTGTGGAGTTTAGGGTTCTGGGATGTGAGCATAAGTGATGATCAGAGGAAGGTGAGGTATGAGTAACTAAAGTCACCAGAATGAAGCCATGTGCCAGGAAGGAATTAAGCAAGGCCATAAAATATCAAGGATTATTAGATAGGCTGACAGGAAAAGAAGGCATTCGAAGCAGAGGTTAAAACAATCAAAGGCAGAGACAGACTGCTATGTGTGTGTGCAGCTGGTGATCTAGAGACTAGAAGGAAATAGGGCTGCAGGGATAATCAGGGACTAGTTTGTATATGGCTCTTGGGTTAATAACATTCATATATGTATGTCTAAATTGTTACCCTCTACAGCTCTTTTCTGGGTATCATAGCTGGTTTATTTATTAGTCATCTAGCTGGCTAGATGAAGTCAGTCGGCTAGTTGGTTACACTAGAACCACATAGTTTATAAAGAACTGTTTCCTGGCCATGGGTTTTCCACTGGTCAATGGTGGGTGCGCCCCATCTTCTGGAAACAACTAGATGAACTATCCGAGGCTTTGTCATCAGCACTTACTACAAATGAAACTTCAGTTGAAACCTACTGATAGGTTGATAGAGTCAATGAATAAAGCATGCTAAGACAGGACTCTGAGGATCTGAACGTGTCCTGCGGAGGTGCCCACACATCTCTGTTCAATGAGGTATGAGGTCTAACACTATGTACTGCAATCCTCAAGCAGAGAAAGAGGTGTGAGGTGTGGGGTGTGTCCGAGAGGAATTTGTCCTCAGGTGTGCTTCCCACAGATTCTCGCAGACCTCTTTGGGTGCCGGCTACAAACAGAGATACAGAGATCTGCCACAGTCCTCTCTCCACTGCTCGGCCCAGGGACTAGGGAAGAGGAAAGCTGAGATGAAAAGGCTCTTTCTTCTAAATCCAACCAGCAGCTTTCCAATGAGACTGCAAGCATGATAGATCATCGATCAACAACTATTTAAGGAGCTCCTACTGTGTACCAGACACTGTTCTAGGCTTTAGAGCTACATCAGTGAACAAAACAGACCTATTTCTCTGTCCTGTGTAACTTCAAGTGAAGAAAGACTGACTTTAAATAATGAACACTCAGGTAAGAAAAATATAGAATAGGTTAAAAAATAAGTTCTATGGAGGAAAAAATAAATACAGCAAGGAATGAGGGGTTGAGAATGCAGGGGTTGATAGAAAGGAGGAGGTAAGAACTGCTATTCACAAAAATGGTGGTCAGGGAGGCACTGAGAGATGGCATTTGTGGGCCTTGAAGGAGGGGCCACCTTACCGCAAAGTGCTTCTGCTTCTACCCAGGGGACTTCTGCAGTCGGTGCTACCCTCAACTTCTGCAGGCGTTCAGAGTGTGCTTTGCCATGGGAGTTCCTTTTGTGAAAAAGACCAACAGCTGGTCCAAATCAATCCGTTCACCTTGACCCAAAAGACTCATGTACTTTTTTTTTCTAAGATTTTAATTCTTTCTTTTCTTTTCTTTCTTTTTCTTTTTTTTTTTTTTTTTGACAGAGAGAGACACAGCGAGAGAGAGGGCGTGGGGGAGGGAGAAGCAGGCTTACTGCTGAGCAGGGATCTGGATGTGGGGCTTGATCCCAGGATGCTGGGATCATGACCTGAGCTGAAGGCAGATGCTTAACGACCCAGCCACCCAGGGACCCCTAAGACTCATGTACTTTTTTTTTTTTTTAAAGATTTTATTTATTTATCAGAGAGAGAGAGGGGGAGAGAGCGAGCACAGGCAGACAGAATGGCAGGCAGAGGCAGAGGGAGAAGCAGGCTCCCCGCCAAGCAAGGAGCCTGATGTGGGACTCGATCCCAGGACACTGGGATCATGACCTGAGCCGAAGGCAGCTGCTTAACCAACTGAGCCACCCAGGCGTCCCAAGACTCATCTACTTTTAACTCTTCTCTGTACCTGCTGCTATGAAAACTCTATACGGCACTCTTGGGAATACCATCCTCTCCAGACTCACTTCTTTGCCTGGCTCTCCTCTTTTCTACATTCTGTATTCATATCCAAGTGGCTACAATGATCTAGAGAGTCCAGGAGAACTTTGAATATCCTAGGAACTTGAAGAAAGACATATAAAGCTAACAGTTTGAACATGTTCTCACTCTTAGCGCTTACATGCAGCAAGACTCACGACCCCCTCAAGAGGTGGGTGGGTTCTGGTGTTGTTCAGTTTTACAGATAAGTCAATGAAGGCTTAAAGTAAAATACCTTGTCTATGGTCATACTATATGTGCAGCCAGAATCTGACTTCAGTGGTGGACTCTAGAGCTCACACAGCACCCAGCTTCCACTGTAGTATTCCCATCTGCCACTGCTAAGCCAAGTTAAAACTTTACCCTTTTGTAAAATTATAAATGCCTGACCCCAAGTATCTGAAATCCCGTCTTCCTATAATATGATATAATATTTGATATTACTTTTTCATCCAGTACCTATCTCTCCCCCAAAGAAAGAAAATTTAACAATAAGCAATAAATCGCATTCAAACAAACTTAAAACATGGTCTTATAACGAAGCCCACTTTAAAGATGGAAGGAAGGAAGGACAAATAGAGCAACAAGGAGAATCGTAGTTTCCCGGCTTCTAGAGTCCCACAGGTCATCACCACCGAAAGAAAAAAAAAAATTGCATTCCCTTATTTATTTCCAACTTACTCATCTGCTTTTGATGACCTTTTACTAAGTGCTGGTCACTGAGTTGTGGGCACTGATATAACCCACATTTCTTCATGTTAATAGTAGTAATCATAATAATGATCCAAATTTCACTGCATTTTGGCGTCATCTATTCACAGAAGTTGTCAATCCTTAACCCTTAGTTAACCCCAAATTTATATGATTTTAGAAAACAAAGTTTTGAGACATAAAACCTTTTGAGAGCAAAGGAAAGCTAAAATTGAAATTTATTTTTGTGACACAGATTGTGATCTCCTTCTGGGAGCAAAATGCCATACATTTACAGAGACCCGTGCATTTAATTTATATTGCTTATACCTTCATTGATTCATGTATCTTCATAATCATCTAGATCAGGTGCATACCTAGCGTGAAATCAATGTTCAGAGAGACTTCCCATGAAAAGAGTATATCCTCTCCTCTTGTCTTAAGTGATGAGGGTCCTGTTTATCCAAGTGGGAATGATACTGTGTTCTTGCTCTTTTTATGTCAGGGAATGCTTAATCCACACAGAATTATCTTCAATTAACAATAACAATTTCTCCAATCTGCCCCGTGAGGACTCTCACACAGCTGGCTGGAGACTTGGCCAGGAACTTGCCATCATTCTTGTAACAAAAGGAGAGTCAGAGAGACACAAATCATTACTTTTTTTTTTTTTATGATTTTATTTATTTATTTGTAAGAGAGAGAGAGTGAGAGCGAGCACAGGCAGACAGAGTGGAAGGCAGAGTCAGAGGGAGAAGCAGGCTCCCTGCGGAGCAAGGAGCCCGATGTGGGACTCGATCCCAGGACGCTGGGATCATGACCTGAGCCGAAGGCAGCTGCTTAACCAACTGAGCCACCCAGGCATCCCACAAATCATTACTTTTGAAGAAAGAAACTCCATGGGATTTAACTTGGTTGAGAAGATACTGAGATAGGGTTTCACCTATGCATATTTTAATTGATTTTTTAAAAAGAAACCCAAATGGACTTTCCTAGCATGAAGCATTTGTTTAGGACGTTCTACTGGCATGGTCAGCTTCCAAAGAGCCTGAGGAAAGTGGAGCCAAGAGAAATGGTTTGAGCAAGTGCTGTAGGAGAGAGGGAGAGAGCCAGGCTAGGATGTGAGCTGGAGTTTAGGTTCAGCTGTGTGGAGGATTTGGAATGAGAAAAAGGGGCTGCTTTAAAAAAGTAAAAGTCAGGGCAGGGAACTTAAGCAGTTTTTTATGTGTGTTTTATGTGCCCTAATGGCTCACATGTGTTGAGTTCTTCAGATCTGCCCGGTTGTACCCCAAGAGCGGAGCACAGAGAGAGCTTCACCCCAGAAAGACAGGAAACTAACCTCCAGCTAATCCATCCCCTAGCCTCATTATGGCTTTTAGCAAGTTCCACTTTCTCTGGAGAAGCCTGACCCAGTTTGAATTCCACTGAAGCTGATTCTTCCCCTAACTTGACACTGAGGCCTGTACCCTCACAAGTATTCTAAGCCTTCAAGTATTTAAACAATTTTTGTCTCAGAGCCAAGGCAACTTTCCCAGCTTCACAGTTCAGTTCTACAACATTCCTCGAATTCCTCGACATTCATTTAAGCAAAGGTGCCTTCTATTT
The DNA here is from genome assembly GCF_964662115.1 of Mustela nivalis. Lineage (NCBI taxonomy): Eukaryota > Metazoa > Chordata > Mammalia > Carnivora > Mustelidae > Mustela > Mustela nivalis. Next base: position 4,622,112 of record NC_139035.1, on the reverse strand, counting down.
AAAGGCCAGCTCTGCTTTGAATACATCTCTAACTCCAGTGTTACAAGTGTGTAGCCAGACCCCTACTTGACGGTTAGAAGAGACAGGATTCTCTTAGTGTTTGATCACTGACTGCTCAGTATGTAGAAAGGAATAAGTTTTGCTTTCCCACTTGCCGTAAAAATTACTTGAGGTCAAAAACTGATTTTCCATAATTTTTTGTTCCCACTCTGCTTCCTCCTTTTATCCAACCTGTTTCCAGTCCCACAACTGAATAGAGGTTTATCCAGTGACATTAACCAATTTAGCCTCTTTCTTTAAGCTGGTTTTCCGTAAGTTTAACTTGTCCCTTTCCTAAGCACAAATTCCTGCTACTGTCCAGAGACGCTCTTAATTCTGTACAAAGGGGTAGGCACTCAGTCAGTTATAGCACCTTTTACTAAGTTGATAATAATTCATTTTATTTGAATTGACTGTCTGTGAAGTGGGGACATTCAGACTCTGAAATAACCTGACAATGATTCTTGAGAACCTCAGACTCTGAAGAAATAGTAAGAAACAAAATACACGGGACTGGCTTCAGATTAACCTATCAAAAGAAAATAACTTGTCCAAAGAGCTGTATTTCTGGGACACTTGGGTGGCTCAGTGGGTTGAACATCCAGCTCTTGATTTCTGTTTAGGTCATGATCTCAGGGTTCTGTGTATCAGGCTCTGTTCAAAGCATGGGGCCTGCTTGAGATTCTCTCTCCCCCTCTCCCTTTGACCCTCTCCCTGGTCTTTCTCTGTCTCTGAAAACTAGATAAAATAAAATAATAAAATAATTTTAAAAAAAGAGCTGTATTTCCTTTCTTCACCTCAATAATAATAATAAAAAACCTCTGGTTCTCTTTCCATGCAGAGAAAATAAAGCTACATGCAAATAAACATACTGAAGTACAGGCTGTATGTAGAATAAATAGTATAAGTGACGGGCCACTGTGCGAGTCGATGGTACAGATTCAAGCCACTTAACTGTAACGCAAAGTTACGGCGTTCACACATCTGCTGCCGCATCGACTCAACCAACCCTGGATCAAGGGTCTAGGTTATCCTTGTTCCTGAACCAGGGGTTTAGGTACCATTGAAGAGATCACCCAGCCCTGTGGATGAGGGTCACTCTAGCATCAGTGCAAGACAGCGGCACAGGCTGACTCTTTTATTTGAGGCAATCAAGCATGAAATATTTAAACTTCCTGTTTCTCTATATAAACATCTACATTCATAATCCCCACTCCCAGCTCGTCCTGTCTCTTACAAGACCCGGTTCCAACAGTCACTGGCTTGCTTTCTTCTTTCTTTACTCTGCTCTTCTCCACTGGTTCCTTTCCTTCAGCAGGTACCCATGCTTACACCGCATTTCCCCCCTCTGCTTATCTCAGCCATTTCTTTACCTGCCATTCAAACCTCAGTTGACTAACAACCTGCTACCCCAGTAAATCCACTGAAGCAGCTCGTACTAAGCCCATCTGCAACCAGTCCTAACGGACACTTCCTATTGACCTTCATTTATTCGAACTTTGACAATTCATGGTTATTTCCTTCTTAAAAATTCTCTGCTCTTGGGTTTTAACAGTAAAATATTCTGTTGATGTTCCTGTTTCTTCAGTCCTAATGTTAGCCTTCTTGTCCACACATAATTGAAAAGTTGATGTTTCCCTAGCGTCCATCTTCCTGCCACTTTTCTCATTCTACACTTCTCACTGAATGTTCTCCTCTACTTCTGTGGTTTTAACTATTACTTAAGGCTGATGTAGCTGATGTAGTTTCCCCCCTTTCTTTACTAAAGTACACTTCTGGCAGTTACAATGTCACTTGTGTCTCTTCTTGGGTGCAAAGGTACATAGTAGACCATTCCCCATTCTGGGGAAAGAAGTCACGCCACATTTTTACTGATTTTTTGAAGCTGTACAGCCTTATAGGGTGCAGAGCTCTTGGTAGAAGATAAAGCAATTTGCCTAGAGATTCCCAAGGATCCTTCCACGTGGGAAACAGTAAATTACTCTGAATCCTAGTTCTTGAGATTTTGAGTTAGAAAGATCTGCTAGAGTGAACCAGTATAGCTCCCCATGCAGGTGTTGGGGCAAAGAAGGGTGACACAGCCCCTAAGAAGTTGCCATGACCCTAGAGAAGATGCTGACGCTTCATCAGCAGAGAGGAAGGGAAAAAGCAGTTCTCTTGCCTTTGTAGGAGCTAATATGGAAACCCCTAGAGTGTGAGCCAAACTGTTTTCTTTCTCTTGCAGAGTTCTTATGTCCTGTCAGTCATCAAGTCTTTCTGATTCCATTTCTAAAGATCTCCTGTACCCTTCCCTGCTTTCAATTTCACCGTCATTAATTTGAGTCAGACCCTTCTCATCTCTTGCCAGGACAATTACAACAGTGTGTTAACTGGGTTTCTACTCCAAAGTCTTACTCAGCTCTCAGAGCCAAATACCTAAAAATGCAAATATGATCCGACCACTTGTCTGTTTGAAACCAGCTGATGGTTTCTCAGCAGCCACAAGCTTAAGGCCAAACTCCTTGAACATGCCTCCAATGGTCTCCATCTTCTGGACTCTGCATGACTAGTCAGCTTCAGCTTTTTTCTTTCCTACCTTTCAAGCTGTAGGACAACGAAATTATTTGTAGTTAGCCCTAATCCCAGGCTGTTTCCTTCTTTCTCTCTCTTTGTTCGCGCTGGTCACCGAGTCTGGAATGCTCCTCACCTTGCAATTTGTTCTTAGTTGTCTTTCAAGACTCAGCGTGGGGTTCATCAATTCTCTCAGCATCCCGAGCCATTTTCTGGGTAACTGGAATGTCTTCCTTTGTAGTTATTGCAGCCAGTCCCTTCTCCCCAGTCAGGCCATGCTTTTCAGGAATTCTCAGGGTCATAGCTTGGAAGTCCTACCCTGACCATAATCACAGATGGATCAGAACACAGGAGTGGTCCTGGTGATGGGGATTAAGGAGGGCACGTATTGCACGGAGCACTGGGCGTGATGCAAGAACAATGAAGAAAAGAACAAATGAGTGGTAACACACTGGTGAGAAGATTGGGAAATAACACTTAAGAAAATACCTCAGAAACCCTGAGGAATTAGTAGACCTTGTAGTTTAATTGTTCCCTGATCTTACTCACTTTCGATTCACCTCTCCCTGACAAGATTTAAAGCTTCTGATAATAATTTCTCCCTGTAGATTTCCACATGATAGTAAATGGAATGTACCTAATTACCTGCTTATGAGGTAAATTCCTTTGTTTTTGCCTTTTGTAATCATTACTCCTCAGAGTAATTAGAAAAGCTTCATAGGATGAGTGGGTCCAAATAACTGTCTAGAGTCATCAAAAGCACAAGTTTTGGGATTACACCAAGAGACTCAACTTCAAATACGCATTCATTCTGCCACATGCTGTGTAACAATGGTACTTAATCTCAGTCTTAATTTCCCATCTTTAAAATGAAAATAATAATAATACTATGTACCACAGAGGATTATTGCGGGGACTAAGTGAACTAAACATATGAAACACTTGTTTAAGTGCTCAATGAAGGTTAACTTCACAGCGTTCTTGGGAGGGCCAAAGTCAATGCTGGGAGTTGAGAGCACACTTGTGGTTGGACTGAACCTAAGAATGCGCCTTCCACTGCAACAAAGCAGGCGTGCCTCTGGGTAGCAGGCGCCTGGATGGAGCCTGTCTCACTCCCTCAGGTGGGAAGGAGCGGAAATGAATCATGCCGCCCTGTGGAGAAGACTGGGGCTGGTGTGGGAGGGGAAACTGTGTAGGAAGCTTCTCTGAGTTGCACCAGTTTCTCTGATTCTCTGCCTCGGTTCAGGTTCCCACTTAGGATTGCAACAACAGCATGGTATCTGTGGGCCCTTTTCAAAGGGCTTTGCAACAGTCACAAGGCTGGCCTACTTGATAACCAATCATTTGCCTGTGGACAGTGGTCGTCCTCTCAGTGTGGCTGGATGAATGACTGGCGCTGGTCAGCTGATGAGGACGCAAGGGTGAGTTGGGCAGAGAACAGGCCCAGCACACAAATGCAAAACGAGAAGAGTCTCTTTCTGTTGACTCTCCTGCTTTCCAGACTTCTGGCTTGTTCCTCAGGGCCTTGATCTCCTTGGTCCTAAGACTCTGCTCTACAAAGAAGGCATTTTCTACTCACCCTTGAGGATAACGCAGAGTGTACCTATTACTAACTCAAAAGGTGAGGATGTAAGTTTAAAATTAGTATTTTACCAAATCTCTCTCATCAAACTAGGAAAGTCCACCTCCCCTACTCTAGACTTCTTCAGAGAAGGTCCCAGCTTGGGGTGGCATCTCTCTGTCACTTTGCCACCTCACAGTGTCCACTTCTGAAGAGTGTTACCTGGACACTATACATTCAACATTTCTCCTCTGCAAATAGGGCCCAGAAAGGGAGTTTAGAGAATGTTCCTTTAAGGATAGGGTGACCTACAGTCCCTATGACTATCCTGTATAATCTTATACTTTTCGTGGGGGTGTGTGTGGCTGTTTCAGGTCAATTTTCTAATTTCCACTAAACTGGAAGTCTGTCACTCAAAACAGTCCTTGGTTCCTTATTCACTGATGAGTCAAACGTGTGAATAATTGGTCCTCCTATTCCTAGAAAGTAAGTGAAGTCATTTCAAAGCACATCTTAAGAAAACAGGGCAAGTCTTGTGTGGCTTCTGTCTTTTGCAAAACTGGAGGGTGACACAGTGTTAGCATGGACAGGTGGGAGTATATGTATCCACGATACCCATGTATCCCCCTCCTGAGACTGACCACGGTAGGTTCAAACACTTTTTTTTTTAAAGAAGTAAATATTGTAGAAAGAGGTGAAGTCTTCTGTGCAGCCCACTCCAATATTAATCACAATCATGAGACAAGTTGATAATATTTGATTATTTCTGTGCAAATTTTTTTATACATCAACAATAGTAATAGTGGCAATAGTATTAACACATGAAATGTTTACAATGTGCCCAGCACAATTCTGAGCACCTTCTCTGTACTCTCTCATGACCTCACAACTCCACGAGGTGGGTATCACTATCATTCCCGTTTTATTGAGAAAATGGTATCACGCTGAATGCTTTGTAACTTATTACGCTTTTGAGATGATATTTGTGTTAATATGGGCAGCTCTTGTTCATGCATGTAAGCTGTCACACAGTATTGCTTTATACGGCTATTCCACATTATGCTGACTTAGTCTCCTGTTCTTGACTCTGTGATGGTTTATAATTTTTCACTACCATAAAAATACTGTCAAATGATATTCCGGTGTATATATATGCTCTTGCATAGGTTCAGGACTTTCTCTAGGGCAATACCCCTGGAATTGAAATTGCCCCATCACAAAGCATATTGTTAAAATGGTGTGTCAATTTACACTTCCACCAGCAATATATGAAAGTCATTATTTGCTCCACACTCGTACCAATAGCTGATATGTCATCAGGCTTTTAGACCTTTTTCCAATCTGGTATGAACAAGATAATACTTTACTATAGTTTGAATCTGTGTTTTTCTGACTTCTGGGAAGATTGAGCATCTTAACTTCATCACGGAGACATTCTTCTTTGTGAATTGTCTGTGCCTCTCCAGCTTTTGAGTTTTCGCTCTTGTGCTGCTCTATGGGAGTCTTTTAGACCTTTGGTCCTTATTCCTCATATGCTGTATAACAAACATATCTAATGCATAATGTTTGTCATACATCTTTCTACTACTATTTGCCTTGAATCCATGGAGTTCAGTCTCATTATGCTCGTAGGTGTTGCTAACACAAACACCAAACTCCTAGATCCCTCCACTTCTCCAGTGGCTTCATCCTTATTATGTCCCACATACCACCTCATCTATCTCTTTCTCCTACGCTTTCCCAGTCTCAAAACACTTTCTCTGTGCCTTACACAATTCATGGTCATGATCAGTAAAATTCCTTATATTCTTAACCCTTCTCTAAATTCTCCTTTATCTTCCCATTAAGAGGAGTCTGGCTCACCCTGAGGACACTGCTTCCTCTGTGGCCCACTCAAGTGGTGGCTAGTTTCAGCTCTTGTAGCTTTCATACCACTGGGCAAGAAAGCGGGATATGTATCCTCTTGTCTCCCGATGTGGCTTTCAGATATTATCCCTCTCCTAACCACCACCCACCCCCGCCATGACACACAAGTCTATCTCATGTTGTGGCAGTTTTAGAATATAGTTCCAGAATTCTTTGATATTTCTCTCATTGAGAGGTTAGGTCTACATCCTTGCCATGAATCTGGTTTCTGAGATGCTTGACCAATGCAATTTAGTGATGTGATGCTGTGCCTGCTTCAAGGTCCAAGTCTCATAAAACTGGCTGTTTCCACTTCTGGGATTCTGAATTTTGGAACCTAGCCACTATTCAGCCCACAGAGTAGCCCAGGATAGAAAAACAGTTCTCAAAAGCCTTCAATCCCCACTAAGCTCTGAGTCAACAACTAGCACCAACTTGTTGGCCATGTGAGTGAGCCGCCTTGGAAGCGTGTTTTCCAACATCAGCAATCGGCCTCAGCTGACGCCACGTGGGGCAAAGACAAGCCTTCCCCACCAAGGCCTCTTCAATTGCAGAGTCATGAGTTACATAAATGATTGCTGTTTTAAGCCACAAGATTTGACATAATTTGTTACACATCTAAGCTTCCTATCCCTCTAAAATTCTTCTATGAGTCTATACTTTTTTTTTTTTTAGTGGTAAACTTCCTGGCTTTAAAATAAGAGTCAATCCTTATCAGCTACTTACACATCATGGCCCAATTTCTGCCACACATCCCTCATTGTAATACGAGCCTTCTGATAGAGTTTCCCAGATAAGACAAGTAATTCAGCACTGAATAAGACGTTTCTTTCTTTTTAGGTTGGATTTAGTGTGAGACTATAAGCATTCCCTGGAATTTGGTTGAATGAGCACAACATATCCTGACTTCTTTTTTTTTTTTTTTTTAAAGATTTTATTTATTTATTTGAGAGAGAGACAGTGAGAGAGAACATGAGCGAGGAGAAGGTCAGAGGGAGAAGCAGACTCCCCATGGAGCTGGGAGCCTGATGTGGGACTCGATCCCGGGACTCCAGGATCATGACCTGAGCCGAAGGCAGTCGTCCAACCAACTGAGCCACCCAGGCGCCTATCCTGACTTCTTTATGTTTTCAGTAGCTCAACTGACTCATCTCTGAATGAAGTCACAAATACTCACCTCAAGAGGAGAGAAACAGGCCTGAGTAGAGAGGCAGTCGGTATGTTTAAAAGAGACGAATGGTTATGCCTCTTCTCCCCTTTTATCTACCTTTTTTCCAGAAATGAACTCAAGCAATCCCTTTCCTCTATCCCCATCTTTGGATGAAAAGAGGAGGAAAACTTGATACAGTAAGGTGAGAGGTCAGAGAGTGGGATCAGAGGGCAACGCAGAGGGCATGTGTATATTTTTATAGCACCATAAACTTAAAAAAAAAAAAAGAAGTACACAACCTATGAAGAAGTCGGTAGATTTGCCACCTATGGACCTGTGAGAATTAGTGATTTGTAAGATGTCACCTACTTTGTGCATAAACAACCCAGAATCCGAGCAGGTACAGGATTTATTTTATTAATTCTGATATCACACCCTTTACCGTGAGAAAGATGACAGAAGCCTGCCACCAAAGAAGAGGTCTAAGGTTGGAGACGCTGACCTTCCAAAGAACACCCAAGCCTACCAACTTGGAAATGCCTCATCTCACACCACTTCCTCTTCCTGCTCTGCTCCAGATCACACTTCCATCTCCTGCCTTAATATTTCCGGGGTTTAGGAATGGGGTTTAAAGAGGACTTCATGGACTTCCTTGATTCTTGCGTGGAGGTGATGATGGGGGGAAAAGGGAGTGGTGTTTTGTCAGGAAACACTGTGATCTTTGTTATGTTCATTTGTTTTGTTTTGTTGCTTAATGGAGGAATAGCGGGACGACAGCCTTGGGGCTCAGAGCTCTCCTTTACGACCACTGCTTTCACATCCTCAGGAAGGCAGAAGAACAAAGTGAAGTTACTTAATACATGACCATGCCCTGGTCCATACACCTTTCCTTTTATTCACACTAAGCAAGCAGAATGAAATTACATTTCCTTATTAAAAAGAAAAGGCAGGGAGAGGAGTGAGACTTTTTTTCCTCATATAATGTCTGAGCTGGAAATCACCTTGGAGATGCGGATTTCAGACTCTGTTCTATGTTATTTTAGACTTTGTTACATGGTGCTCGCAGGCTCTGTGGAGGAGAAGCTACATAGACTTCTTCGCCCACTTCAAACATGGCTCTGCTTTGATTCTTTTATAGGCCTTGGCTTTGTATAAGATTTTATTGAGAAAGACTACCACCAATTTTTTAAAAGCATAAAAATCCACTCATCTTCTTCAATTACCCTCTTTTGCCAAAGGCAAGGCAAAGATGCAGTGAAATAAATGGATTGTCCAGGAACTTCAGTGCACGTCAAAAGCAGAATGAGAATCTGCGCCCTTTAACCTCCTCTCTAGTGTTCTAATCTTTTCCCTACTCGTGCTGTGCATGCTACATGGTTTATCAGCCGCGAGGAAGTGGGGACAGGGGTGTCGGGATAAAGAAAACTGACTGAGCCTGGATCTTACCCTCCCAATGAGGAAGTCATCTTAGAGGCTTTAGCGCTTCTCTTACTGCTTCTGCTTCACACCAGGCTCCTCCTGAGCTGGAAACACATGATTCCTTACTGATGGTAGTCTGTGCAGCCCCATGTAGGCCATACTGAGCCACACCAGCCAGCTCAGGCTCAGCTTGCAGGCCTGAGTAAGTAGACTCACGCAGCAGAGAATATCCTCCTCCAGGTCCTTCAAGCCCCAACAACTCCAAGGAAACATATATTTTAAGATGTTAACAAAAGCCTATTTCCTCTGTCTCATTGTTGGTGTATAGAAATGCAACTGATTTCTGTTCATTGATTTTATATCCTGGCACTTTACTGAATTCCTGTATGAGATCCGGCAATTGTGTGGTGGTGTCTTTTGGGTTTTCCACACAGAGGATCATGTAATCTGCAAAGAGTGAGAGTTTGACTTCTTCTTTGCCAATTCGGATGTCTTTTATTTCTTTTTGTTGTCTGATTTGTGAGGCTAGGATTTCTAGTACTATGCTGTAAAGCAGTGGTGATGGTGGACAGCTATGCCATGTTCCTGTCCTTAGGGGAAAAGCTCTCAGTTTTTCCCCATTGACAATGATATTTTCTGTGGGTTTTTCACAGATGGCTTTGATGATATTGAGGTATGTACCCTCTATCCCTACACTGGGAAGAGTTTTGATTAAGAAAGGATGCTGGGCGCCTGGGTGGCTCAGCGGGTTGGGCCGCTGCCTTTGGCTCAGGTCATGATCTCAGGGTCCTGGGATAGAGTCCCGCATCGGGCTCTCTGCTCAGCAGGGAGCCTGCTTCCTCCTCTCTCTCTCTCTGCCTACTTGTGATCTCTCGCTCTGTCAAATAAATAATCTTAAAAAAAAAAAAAAAAAAGGATGCTATAGGGGTGCCTGGGTGGCTCAGTGGGTTAAAGCCTCTGCCTTCAGCTCAGGTCTTGGTCCCAGAGTCCTGGGACTGAGCCCCGCATCCAGCTCTCTGCTCAGCGGGGAGCCTGCTTCCTCCTCTCTCTCTCTACCTGCCTCTCTACCTACTTGTAATCTCTGCCTGTCAAATAAATAAATTAAATCTTTAAAAAAAAAAAAAAGAAAGGATGCTATATCCATTCCTGATTAAAACAATTCAAAGTATAGGGATAGGGGGAACATTCCTCAACTTCATAAAATCTGTCTATGAAAAACCCACAGTGGGGCACCTGGGTGGCTCAGTGGGTTAAAGCTGCTGCCTTTGGCTCAGGTCATGATCCCAGGGTCCTGGGATGGAGCCCCACATCAGGCTCTCTGCTCAGCAGGGAGCCTGCTTCCTCCTCTCTCTCTGCCTGCCTCTCTGCCTACTTGTGATCTCTCTCTGTCAATAAATAAATAAAATCTTAAAAAAAAATTAAAAAAAAAACCTTAAGTTCTTTATAAAAAAAAAAAAAAAAACCACACAGTGAATATCATCCCCAATGGGGAAATCTAACAGCCTTCCCATTGAGATCAGGAACATGACAAAGATGCTCACTCTTGTCACTGTTGTTCAACATAGCACTAGAAGTCCTAGCAACAGCAATCAGCCAACAAAAAGAAATAAAAGGTATTCAAATTGGCAATAAAGAAGTCAAGCTCTCTCTCTTCACAGATGACATCATACTTTATATGTAGACTCCACCCCCAAACTACTAGAACCATACAGCAAATCAGTAATGTGACAGGATACAAAATCAATGCACAGAGATCAGTTAGTTGCTTTCTTATACACTAACAATGAAAATATAGAAAGGGAAATTAGAGAATCGATTCCATTTACTATAGCATCAAGAACCATAAGATACCTTGCAATAAACCTAGCCAAGGAGGTAAGGGATCTGTACTCAAGTAACTACAGAACACTCATGAAAGAAATCAAAGAAGACACAAAAAGATGGAAGAGCATTCCATGCTTATGGATCTGAAGAATAAACATTGTTAAAATGTCTATATTCCTAGAGCAATCTATACTTTCAGTACCATCCCGATCAAAATCCTACCAGCATTTTTCAAAGACCTGGAACAAACAATCGCAAAATTTGTATGAAACCAGAAGAAATCCTGAATTGCTAAGGAAATGGTGAAAAGTAAAAACAAACCTGGGGGCATCACATTGCCTGATTTCAAGCTTTACTACAAAGCTGTGATCACCAAGACAGCATGCTACTGGCACAAATACAAAGACATAGACCAGTGGAACAGAGTAGAAAGCCCAGATATGGAACCTCAACTCTGTGCTTAAATAATCCTCGACAAAGCAGGGGAAAATATACAGTGGAAAAAAGACAGTCTCTTCAATAAATGGTGCTGGGAAAATTGGACAGCTATGTATGGAAGAATGAAACTTACACCATACACCATACAAAACAATAAACTCGAAATGGATAAAAGACCTCAATGCGAGGCAGCAATCTATCAAAATTTTAGATGAGAACATAGGCAGTAACCTCTTCAACATCAGCCACAGCAACTTCTTTCAAGACATGTCTCCAAAGGCAAAGAAAACAAAAGCAAAAATGAACTTTTGGGACTTCATCAAGATCAAACCTTCTGCACAGCAAAGGAAGCAGTCAACAAAACAAAGAGGCAACCCATGGAATGGGAGAAGATATTCGCAAATGACACTACAGACAAAGGGCTGATATCCAAGATCTATAAAGAACTCCTCAAATTCAACAGTCAAAAAACAGATAATCATGTAAAAAATGGGCAGAAGACATGAACAGACATTTCTGCAAAGAAGACATACAAATGGCCAACAGACACATGAAAAAGTGCTTAACATCACTTGGCATCAGGGAAATAAATATCAAAACCACAATGTGATACCACCTCATACCACAACAGATGTTAGCAAGGATGTGAAGAAAGGTAAACCCTCTTAGACTGTTGGTGGGAGTGCAAGCTGTGCAGGCACTCTGGAAAACAGTACAGAGGTTCCTCAAAAAGTTGAAAATAGAGCTACCCTATGACTCAGCAATTGCACTACTGGGTATTTACCTCAAAGATACAAATGTAGTGATCCAAAGAGACACCTGCACCCCAATGTTTATAGCAACAATGTCTACAATTGCCAAAATATGGAAAAAGCCCAGATGTCCATTGACAGATATATGGATAAACAGGTGGTACACACACACACACACACACACACATGCATATATGTGTGTGTGTATATATATACACACATTGTGTGTGTATATATATGTGTGTATATATATACATACTGTGTGTATGTACACACATATATATCATGTGTATATATATGTGGGTGTATATATATACACACAATGTATGTATATATACACAAACATACACACAACGGAATACTGCACAGCCATCAAAAATGAAATCTTGCCATTGCAATGACATGGATAGAACTAGAGGGTATTAAGCCAAGTGAAATAAGTCAACAAGAGAAAGACAATTATATGATCTTACTGATATATGGAATTTAAGAAACAAGGCAGAGAATCATAGGGATGGAGAGGAGAAAAAATGGAACAGTATAAACTAGAGAGGGAGACAAACATAAGGGCCTCTTAATCTTAGGAAACAAACTAAGGGTTGCTGGAGGGGAGAGGGCAAGAGGATGGGGTAACTGGGTGAGGGACATTGGGGAGGGTATGTGTTGCGGTGAGCACTGGGTGTTATGTAAGACTGATGAATCACAGACCTGTACCTCTGAAACAAATAATACATTATATATTAATTGAATATAAATGTATGTATGTATGTATGTTCAGGTGAAAATGAAACAAATAAAAAAGGTGTTCACAAGTTTCTAACTTCAAAAATATGACTAGGTAGAATACTCTGCTAAGTCCATGACTTGTGATAGTATTGCAAAGAGATTTCTGCACCTTTCTAACACCAAATAACTTTGAAATGATACAATACTCTTATCTGTATTAATCAGCATGACACTCTGTATTTAGGAACTTACACTTTTTGTTTTGTGTTTCTGCATAGAACAATAGAATGGACAGTTCCTTAAAAGTTGGGATCAGAGTTTGAGAACTTTATTCTCTAAACCTCAAAGTGGGACCTATTAATAAGAACAGGCATATAAAGCTTAGAGTCACAGGCTATCCTGGAAAATGTAGTATTTGTAGCAACAGGTTAATGTACACAGGAGAATGCTATGTTCTTAATAGGTTCTTATATCTCTGAGGAAGAAATAAATAAATTGGCTCCACATAACCCGTGACAAAGTAAAAAAGGGGGAAGTATATGGTGGCCAAATATAAAAATGAAATAAATGATGAGCTTGTTGATGATAGGCAGAGTGAAAGATAATGCATCTGGAGGTAAGGGGACAATGACATCCTTTTCAATGCAGCCCAGAACACACTGTTGAGCACTGTCTTCCAGTAAGGACCAGGCATCATAAGGAATACTGATTCAAAGGGAACACTCAATTTTCCAAGCTAATGCTGCAAGGCCTTCCAGATGGAATGGAATAGGGCCAGATTCGGGGCCAGAATGAAAAGTTGTTCATCATCTGGGAAGGGCCTTGGAAATGGATGACCATTTTAGCTCCACTCCAGGGCCTGGTCACGGTGTTGGGAAAAGGAAACAGCATTGGTTGCAGTGTCAGCAATGATTTGGAGAAGGTTTTTGCTGGGGAGTGAACATCAGTGAAAAGACTTAAGTTTCAACTTGGGTCTTGTGTTTGCCCATTGGCTGTGTTTTCCAACAATGTCCAACAGGGTCATTTGGCAGTAACGGCAATGTTGATCTTAGTTGTTGGAGGAAAACTGCTAATTCCCCTGGTCCAGCGGGAGGTCAGGAAAATAGGCAGGAAGAGCCTGCTACTACCCCAGAGAGTAGCAATAGGTTTTTACCTCTTTTTTTTTTTCTTTCGAAGTAGAACTAGTGAAATGGACAGAGAACACACAATGGGATATCTAGGAAGTCTACTTTACTGCTGAAAAATCAAAACTGTAGAAAGAAGATGCCTGAACCAGAAAATTGGTGAAAAAAAAAAGTTTTTTAGAAAAAAAAAAAAAGCTCCTGCGTCTTTGACTTCTTTTCTTTCTTCCTGGAAATAATGTTTTACAAAGGTTATGAGTACAGGGGCACCTGGGTGGCTCAGTGGGTTAAGCCTCTGCCTTTGGCTTAGGTCATAATCTCAGGGTCCTGGGATCGAGCCCCACATCGGGCTCTCTGCTCAGCGCAGAGCCTGCTTCCCTCTCTCTCTCTCTCTGCCTGCCTCTCTGCCTACTTGTGATCTCTCTCTCTGTGTTAAATAAATAAATAAAATCTTAAAAAAAAAAAGGTAGTGAATGCAGAGACTAACTGATAGACAGTATCAATTTACTATAAAGAGTTCAAACCACCAGAGATTCAGTAGGTTGGAGCAGTTGAGGAAATGATGCCCTGACCTTGGTCTTCAAGGATGGGCAGAACTCACATTAAGTGGAAAGAAAACAGATAGGAGGGGCTTGCTGGGTGGAGGGAGATGCCATGTTCAAAGGAAGCAGAAAGCACGAGACCACTATTATTCCTGGTTTAACAGATGAGAAAACAAGCTCAGACTAAGTCACTTCTCCTAGGAGACACAGCTCAACACTACTATACTGGGAAATAAAGTAAATCTACTTGATGCCAAAATCCACATTCCTTCCCTCAGAACCCAAGTTCACAAGGCTGACAGATACATAAGCAATTACAACAGATGATCATGGATCGAAAACTATCTCATTACTTTTCATTTAGTTATTTTTTAGAGAAATATTTATTTCCTGAACTGATGTCACCTAATTAATTCACATGGGAGGGTCCTCAAAATGGAGAAAAAGGGGTAACATAACATGGCCCAAAGCTTAAGCTGGCAAATTTTTGAGGATAAGGTGACACTGACATGGGGCAGCAGGAGAGAACAGAAATGTAGTAAGAAAGGGGAGGCAGAATCATTTAGCTCTAAAATCATCTGAATTAAGCTGATCATCCTTTTCTGTTCAGACCCAGTTCAGATTTTCAGAAATTAGGGTCTCTGTCAAAAGCAGTTTAACAGGGGTGCCTGGGTGGCTCATTGAGTTAAGCCTCTGCCTTCAGCTTGGGTCATGGTCTCGGGATCCTGGGATCGAGTCCTGCATCGGGCTCTCTGCTCAGTGGGGAGCCTGCTTCCCCCTCTCTCTCTGCCTGCCTCTCTGCCTACTTGTGATCTCTGTCAAATAAATAAATAAAATCTTTTTTTTTTTTTTTAAAGCAGTTTAACAGGGGTGCCTGGGTGGCTCAGTGGGTTAAAGCCTCTGCCTTTGGCTCAGGTCATGATCAAGACCCGCATTGGGCTCTCTGCTCAGCAAGGAGCCTGCTTCCCCCTCTCTATCCGCCTGCTTCTCTGCCTACTTGGGATCTCTGTCTGTCAAATAAACAAATAAAATCTTTAAAAAAAAAAAAAAAGCAGTTTAACATCCTTGGTGTTTGTGAGTTACGTACTCTTCTCAAAAGTTCCAGATCAAGGCAAATGGACAACCAGGAAGGATTACCAGTAACCTCGGTGAGTACAGGATCTAGCTTACTCTCACCTGTCTCCAATCCTTTGTGGAATAAAGTGGTAAATCATGCAATGTGTAAAAGAGATTAATCTTTTCATTTAGAGCCACAATTCCAATGTCAGTGTGTCTCTGGCTCCTGCTAGCTTGCTGGGCCTAGCCTCACAAGTGACTCGGTAATGGATTGATGAACTGCTCCATGACCCATGAAGTCAGGGGCATGATTAACTCAATCCCTTGCATCCGAAGTTCAAAGTTAAACAAATTTAAGATGTTAGGTAGTTGGTAAGGATAAAATATCTTTAGGATGGCTGTGACTGTCTGAGAAAAGGAGTACTGAAGCCCTTCTGGTGGCTGGAGATAGAGTAACTGACTGTTTAACATTTCTGGTATCTTTGAGGTAGGTACAGCTTCAGCTTCTCAATGATCCCTTTAAAAGTGTTGCCTCCTTCTACTAGAGCCCATGTCACATTCTAACTGTGTAGGCACAGGTGTTCCATTCTCAGCAGACTGAGTGCTTGGGGGCAGTTACAGTATTCTATCCTTATTTGTATTCCTACTTCCTTCTATAGCACATGCCCGACGAATGTTGAATGGGTGGATGGGGAGACATATGGAGAAAAGCATCACTCTCACTAAGGTCAAGCAACTCAAAACTGGCGATGGAATGTTTAACATTAACTTGACGGTGGAAGGAAATAATCCTGAGAAGAGTTCATTTTCATAAAGGCATCTCAGATAAACCAAAAGGAATGTGTATAGGCGATCAAATGAATAATCTGTTGAGAAGTCACCTCTAAGTTTCAGAAATAAGTTTTCAAGGAAGGCACATCATGAATGAGGGTATTTACGGCCTTACAACGTTTAATTATAACAAGTTGTAGAATGAGCAGATACCAGAAAAGATCCGTTAAGATCATCGCCCAGATATTTGGCAAATGTGCCCTTTGACCAGTTAATTATTCAAACCATCTGGAGTGATATTTAAACACCACAGTCCAGAGCAGCAGTTCTCGGCTCTTGTCCTTATGTCGTAGAAGCCTTTTGTCTCTCCTCTGGCTCCCCCATCCCTTCCCGCCTCCTCACATCTGAACCCTCTTCACCCAATTATGTGTTTTTCATCTTGGTGGAAGAACGGCACAGTGTGAGAAAGTCAAAATCTCCTGAGAGCCACTTCTTTGTTGTGGTTCTAAAATTCTCATATCTGTGGGGGTAAATAAGCAGTTGCAGATGCATCTAAAATGTATGAAGAGCAATACCAGAGGAGAATATTCCCACTATAACCAAAAAAGTTTCTCCAGGCTGCGGAAGATGTAGAGGAAGAGCAGATATGACGAAGGCAAAGACGTGGGTGGATTTCACAGAGAAGATGATACCCTGTTTTCTGGGAAGAGCCCCAGAGAGGTGGCAAGATCATGAGAAATTTAGAGGAATAGCACCACAAAAGAACAGAGCCAGAGAGAAGGACCGGCTTCGGGCTGATTGAGATGAGACAGGGACACAGACGAGCAACAAGATCCCCATGTCCGGGATGATCTGGCAGCAGAAAGATGGTCCCCATGGTTCAACACAGGACCCAGAATCTGTGCAGAGATTCTCCAGCCTTCACCTAAGAGAAAGGAGCAGTTCGGCAGCATCCTAAATGGACTGCTAACTGAGGACCAGGTTGAACCAGGGAGTCTCAGTAAAAACCTGTGGCGATGAATGGTGCCTCCTGCAACCCCATGTCTGGACTGTGTAAGTCCTCGCAACTGAGCCACAGTACTGCAGAAAACGGGAAGAGGACTTAAATTGGCTGAGCTTAAATTTTCCTTCCTATGCTGTAATTGTGAGTTCAACACAGTCATTAGAGATATAGAAGTATAAACAATTTGCATTTTTTGTATGTCTAAGTGGGGACTGAAACCCACTTCTGTTATTTATCTACCTTTCTATCCACCTGTCCATCCACCCTTTTCCACCCTCCATCTCTTTCCAGAATAAACCCAAGTCAGCTTGTAAGTATATAAGACCTTTTAAAGAATCGTGGTGCTACCATAATAGATATATTTGTTAGACCAGACATTGCAACTCAGAAACCAAGAGGGACCAGGTAGCCAACACAAATAAATAAAGCATGTCAAAGTAAGCCAGATCCTTTGCCTAAACTTTGTTTTTACTGACCTACAGTGTGTGTTTCATGATGTTGAACATCTGGTTTAAGATTATGGGGGGGCACCTGGGTGGCTCAGTGGGTTAAAGCCTCTGCCTTCAGCTCAGGGCATGATCCCAGGGTCCTGGGACTGAGTCCCACATCGGTCTCTCTGCTCAGTGGGGAGCCTGCTTCTACCGGCCCAGCCCCCACCCCTCCACCGCCCCGGCTGCCCCTCTGCCTACTTGTGATCTCCGTCTGTCAAATAAATAAAATCTTTAAAAAAAAAGATTATGGGTGTGTATGTGTATATATGTATATGTGTATATGCCCATGCACATATACGCACATGTATATTTGTGCATGTATGAAATTTTTAGTTATTACATTTTAAATTGTGTAACCAAGTTCTCTGATTAGGAACCAGAAACCTGACAATGTCAAACCTTTCACTTTGTGTTATGCATTACAGGTACTGTGCTTGGCGGATACTATGTTTTTTACAAACTGAAGGTTCAAGACGTCAGTGGAGTAAAAAACAAACAAACAAACAAACAAACACAACAACAACTTGGGTTGGAAGAAATGGGCTGCAGATGTGGTTGGAATAACACGAGCCAGAATGACAAATGGGGCCTGATGATGGGACTGCATTGCTGGAACCTCACGAGCAGACTTCAACAGATGAGGAGCTTCTCCTTATGGATGAGGAAAGAAAGTCATTTTTCCAGATGGAATCTACTCCTGGTGCAGATGCTGTGAAGACTGTTGAAATGACAACAGAGGATTTAGAATCTTACATAAACTTCATTGATAAGGCAGGTGGCATTGAGAGGATGGACTCCAATCCTGAAAGAAGTTCTTACGTGAGTAAAAGGCTCTGAGCAGCATCACATCCTACAGAGAAACTGGAAGAGTCAGTCAATGGTGGCAAACTTCATCACTATCTTAAGAAACGTCCACAGACACCTCAGCCTTCAGCAACCACCACCCTGGCCAGTCAAGCAGTCAAGATCGAGGCCACACCCTCCACCAGCAAAAAGATTATGACTCTCTGAAAACTCAGAGGATGGTTGGCGATTTTTTAGCAATAAAATATTATTAAATTAAGGCATATTAAATTTAGGCATAAAGCTATTGCCCTTAATAGACTACAATACAGAGTAAATATAACTGTTATGTGCACTGGGAAACAATAAAAATTCATTTGGCTCTCTTTATTAGGATATTTGCTTTATTGTGGTAGGCTGGAATGGAACACACAATATTTCCGAGGTATACCTGTATACAGAATTCAGCCTCCTGTGTTTTACGTGGGAATGATGTTTCATTTTATTCATTATAATAACAGCTGAGTACAATCATAGGCTCTTCCAACCAGAATTTTCCCACTGGTTTTTATATTCTGGGCACTGTTCCTCAGTTCGGCACTCATGCCGGTAATATTAATTGTGAATAACAACTTGGACGGTAAGTTCATTTTCAAAAGGTCTGATATCAGAAAACCATTTTTTAGATATACTGTACTAATTCCCAATTTTAAAACAGTAGGTTGGCCACTGCTGTCAGTTAAAGGAGGTAGAGACCACTTTCAGTATATGAAAGTGGACCATACTCTTCCTGGACAAACAGAAACATAGTTTTGTTAGGAAAGAGCAAATGAAATCATGTATTTGCATACCATTAATAAATGCCCCTGAAGGTAAATATTTAAAATAATTACATGTTACAATCAAAAGTTACAATCAAAATGTTGAACATTTTGAACAAAAGGGCCAAGTTTTTTCAAGTGTATATTTTAATGGTTTTGACAAATATATAGTCATATAACTGTCATTACAATCTAGATATACAACATGTCCATCACCCCAGAAAGTTTTCTCATGCCCCTTTGCAGTCAATATCCTTCCCTCTTTGCTAATCCCTTGGAAACCACTGATATATTTTCCAAAACTATAGTACTTTTTCCTAGACATTCCTATTAATATATGAAATGTAATCTTTGATTTTTTCAGTGTTCAGTCATTCATTAGATAAGTATGACACCCAGTGCTCATCACAGCATGCGCTCCCGCTCAATACCCGTCACCCTGTTACCCCCTCCCCCTCCCCTCTGAAACCCCCAGATTGTTCCTTAGGGTCCATAGTTTCTCATGGTTCATCTCCCTCTCTGATTTCTCCCCCTTTGGATTTCCCTTCCTTCCCCTATGGTCCTCCATGCTATTGCTTATGTTCCACATATGAACGAAACCATCTGATAATTGTCTTTCTTTGCTTGTCTTACTTCAGTTAACATAATCCCTCCAGTTCTGTTCATGTCAATGCAAATGGTAGTTATTCATAGCTAAGGAATATTCCATTGCATATATGGACCACATCTTCTTTATCCATTCATCTGGTGAAGGGCATCTTGACTCCTTCCACAGTTTGGCTATTGTGGACATTGCTGCTATGAACACTGGGGTGCTAGTGCCCCTTCTTTTCACTGTATCTGTATCTTTGGGGCAAATACTCAGGAGTTGCTGGGTCATAGGGTAGCTCTATTCTTAACATCTTGAAGAACCTCCACACTGTTTGATCTAACCCTTCCTGTAAGTAATACCTAGAATTTCCCTTTGATTAACATGAACAAATCAGTTTTTTTCTCCAACAGATCAAAAAAGGTCTTCATCACCATTTAGTGAATAACAAAGCCACCCTATCTGTATGTTCTACAGCAGATTAGGTAGGTGTTGACCTTTCTGTTCATCTAAGTAACAAGGGTACACTCTCTTTGGTTCTAGCACAGCAGCATATTTGGGCTTATTAGAGCCAATAATCACATCCAAATGGTAAGACTTAAAATTTTCCAACCCAACATGATTTCTCTGAGCAATGTAGAAGACAGATTTTAGAGTTCTAGGTCCTTGTAAAGCAGTACACTCTGGATTTGTTTCCCTGCAATCATGATACCACCAAGAACCAACTGTACTCATAGGAGTACCATCTCAAATCACACACTTAATATTTTTGAGTAGTTTGTACTCAGTCTTTTGGGATTCCTAGGGGTGGTATCTCTCTAGGGCCTCTTCTGTCTCTTCAAAATGTTCCTTAGTAATGGCAAAACACAACACAAATAAGATGGTGTTTCCATTAGTTTCAATAAGAAATACTCCAAATGATTTTGCTTTTTCATAAAACTCGTCCTGTAGCTTTTCAGCTCTGTCTTCAAAATGATAAGCAAAATCATGTCTGGCTAGACCGCCAATTCCAAATGGTTATTCCTGATCAGGAAACACCATTTCTGCTCAGACAACTGGCACACATTTATAAATATTGTCACCAGTAAGCACTTCTGATTCCAGGAAAAATTTCCTTAATACGTAGCTGCATTTCACAACAGAATGTCATGTATCATAAATTAAGACTTGATGACAAGTTATGCCATTTCATAGTTGACTAAGTACTTAACCTACATAATTCCCATGTTCATTCTGCCGCCTGAAGTTGTACTGTTTCACATTTTTTTGCATGTTAATTATATAAACATCTTTAACTTAAAAAAAAAAAAAAGACAAGGTTAAGTTTTATTTTGTTTGGTCTCTAACTCAAATTAACCCTGAACAAAGTTTGTATTACCAAAAAAAATAATGTAATGAACAAGGAGTTACATGTGGGGAAGCTGAATTTGGGAAGGGCAGATATTCTCATCTCAGGGACGTTCTAGGTTCTGAGGAACTCTGTAAGAAGGGTAGAACTTCAGCTTTTATTTATTATTTACACACATCTTTATTTCTTTCAAAGTGTACGTACAACAAATGAATCATGGCAGTGTCCCCCTTAGTGAGGATATACTCTGTAGCTACTAGAAGAACACCCAGCTTTATAGCTAAGTGGTATTTCAAGCATGGCAAGCAGTGAATTAAAACACTAAAACAGGTCTAGTATTCCAAGACAATTCAGGGTTTTTTTTTCTTTTCTTTTCTTTTCTTTTTTTAAAAACCAAGAAATGGGGCGCCTGGGTGGCTCAGTGGGTTAAGCTGCTGCCTTTGGCTCGGGTCATGATCTCAGGGTCCTGGGATCGAATCCCGCATCGGGCTCTCTGCTCAGCGGGGAGCCTGCTTCCTCCTCTCTCTCTCTGCCTACTTGTGATCTCTCTCTGTCAAATGAATAAAATAAAATCTTAAAAAAAATAAAAAAATAAAAATAAATAAAAACCAAGAATAATTAACATGTAGTATTTAATTAGTTTCAGGTGTATGACACATTAATTACATATGTAATTATTAATTACATATGTAACATATTAATTTCACATAATAATTAAATGTAATAATTACATATAATTATATGTAATTATATATTTTATATAATTATATATTATACATATAATTAATTACATATTAATTACATACATTATACAACATATTTAATTAGTCTCAGGTGTTCAACAGTTTTATACATGGCTCAGTGCTCTTAAGCCCCTTCACCTATTTCATCCATCCCCCCATCCACATCTCCTCTGGCAACCAAGAGTTTGTTCTTTATGTTTAAAAGTCTGGTTTTGGCTGCTAGAACTTGTACAGGAATTCAGTGAAGTGTCAGGATATAAAATCAATGCACAGAAATCAGTTGCATTTCTTTACACCAATAACAAGACAGAAGAAAGAGAAATTAAGGAGTCAATCCCATTTTTAATTGCACCCAAAACCATAAGATACCTAGGAATAAACCTAACCAAAGAGGCAAAGAATCTATACTCAGAAAATTATAAAGTACTCATGAAAGAAATTGAGGAAGACACAAAGAAATGGAAAAATGTTCACTGCTCATGGATTAGAAGAACAAATATTGTGAAAATGTTTATGTTACCTAAAGCAATCTACACATTTAATGCAATCTCTATCAAGATCCCATCCAGTTTTTTCAAAGAAATAGAACAAATAACCCTAAAATTTATATGGAATCAGAAAAGATCTTGAATAGCCAGAGGAATGTTGAAAAAGAAAGCCAAAGTTGGTGGCATCACAATTCCAGACTTCAAGCTCTATTACAAAGCTGTCATCATCAAGACAGTATGGTACTGGCATAAAAACAGACATATAGATCAATGGAACAGAATAGAGAGCCCAGAAATAGACCCTCAACTCTATGGTCAACTAATCTTCAACAAAGCAGGAAGGAATGTCCAATGGAAAAAAGACAGCCTCTTCAACAAATGGTGTTGGGAAAATTGGACAGTCACATGCAGAAAAATGAAACTGGACCATTTCCTTACACCACACACAAAAATAGACTCAAAATGGATGAAGGACCTCGATGTGAGAAAGGAAGCCATCAAAATCCTTGAGAAGAACACAGGCAGCAACCTCTTTGACCTCAGCTGCAGCAACTTCTTCCTAGGAACATTGCCAAAGGCAACAGAAGCAAGGGCAAAAATGAACTATTGGGATTCCATCAAGATCAAAAGCTTTTGCACAGCAAAGGAAACAGTTAAAAAACCAAAAGATAACTGATGGAATGGGAGAAGATATTTGCAAATGACATATCAGATAAAGAGCTAGTATCCAAAATCTATAAAGAGCTTAACAAACTCAACAACCAAAGAACAAATAACCCAATCAAGAAATGGGCAGAGGACATGAACAGACATTTCTGCAAAGAAGACATCCAGATGGCCAACAGACACATGAAAAAATGCTCCACATCACTCGGCACTAGGGAAATACAAATCAAAACCACAATGAGATATCACCTCACACCAGTCAAAATGGCTAAAATTAACAAGTCAGGAAATGACAGATGCTGGCGAGGAAGCGGAGAAAGGGGAACCCTCCTACACTGTGGGTGGGAATGGAAGCTGGTGCAACCACTCTGGAAAACAGCATGGATGTTCCTCAAAAAAATGAAAATAGAGCTACCCTATGACCCAGCTACCCTATGACTTTAGGGTATATACTGGGTATATACCCTAAAGATACAAACATGGTGCTCCGAAGGGGCACGCGCACCTGAATGTTTATGGTAGCGATGTCCACAATAGCCAACCTATGTAAAGAACCTAGATGTCCATCAACAGATGAATGGATAAAGAAGATGTTATACACACACACACACACACACACACACACACACACACACACAGGCAGACGCTTAATGGACTTAGCCACCCAGGCACTTCTCACTATTGTTTTAATTGGAATTTCTCTGATGATGAGTGATGTTGAGTATCTTTTCACACACACAAAATGGAATACTATGCAGCCATCAAAAGAAATGAAATCCTGCAATTTGAGATGACGGGAATGGAACTAGAGAGTATTATGCTTAGTGAAATAATCAGAGAAAGACAACTATCATATGATCTCCCTGATACGAGGAAGTAAAGATGCAACATGGGGCGTTTAGGGGGTAGGAAAAGTAAAAATGAAAGAAGATGGGAGCGGGAGAAAGACAAACAATAAAAGACCCAATCTCAAAAAACAGACTGAGGGTTGCTGGGGGAGGAGGGTCAGGAGAGGGTGGTGGGGATATGGACATTGGGGAGTGTATGTGCTATGGTGAGTGCTGTGAAATGTATAAACCTGGTGATTCACAGACCTGTACCCCTGGGGATAAAAATACATTATATGTTTTTTAAAAAATTTAAAAAGAAGTCTGTTTTGGGGTGCTGGGATGGCTCAGTGAGAAAGCCCCTGCCTTCGGCTCAGGTCATGATCTCAGGGTCCTGGGATCAAGTCCCACATCCGGCTCTCTGCTCAGCGGGGAGCCTGCTTCCTCTTCTCGATCTCTCTGCCTGCCTCTCTGCCTACTTGTGATCTCTGTCAAATAAATAAATAAAATCTTTAAAAAAAATAAAAATAAAAAAATAAAAGTGTGTTTTTTAAATCTCTTTTTTCCCTTTGTTCATTTGTTTTGTTTTTTAAATTCTACATACACATGAGTGAAGTGATATGGTATTTGTCTTTCTCTGACTTATTTCACTTAGCATTATACACTCCAGATCCATCCATGTTGTTGCAAATGACAAGATTTCTTTTTTTATGGCTGAGTAATATTCCATTGTATACGTATACCCTCTCTTCTTTATCCATTCATCTATGGATGGACACTTGGGTTGCTTCTGTATCTTGGCTATTGTAAATAATGCTGCAATGGTGTTACATACATTATTTTGAGATAATGATTTTGTATCTTTGGATAAATATCCTGAAGTGGATTTGTGGAATCATACAATAGATCCATTTAAAAATTCTCGAGCAACTTCCATATAGGTTTTTTTTTTTTTACCATTTTACTCATTTTTTTAAAAAATTTAAATTCGATTAATTAACATATAGTGTATTAGTTTCAGAGGTAGAGTTCAGCGATTCATCAGTCTCATAAAATACCCAGTGCTCATTACATCAAATGTCCTCTTCAATGTCCATTATCCAGTTACTCCATTCTCCCACCCCCCTCGTCTATGGCAACCCTCAGGTTTTTTCCTATGATTAAGGGTCTCTTCTGGTCCATACAGTTTTCTATAGTGGAAGCACAAGTTTACTATCCTACAAAGAAGGCACTGGGTTTCCTCTTCTCCACATCATCACCAATACTTGTTATTTCTTATCTTTTTGATAAGTCATTCTAACAGGTGTGAGGTGATATTTAACTGTAGTTTTATTTATTTTTAAAGGTTTTTTTTTTAAAAAGGTTTTATTTATTTATTTTAGAGAGAGAGGAGCAGGGGGTGGGGCAGAGGCTGAGGGAGAAGCAGGCTCCCCACTGAGCAGGGAACACAATGTGGAGTTCCATCCCAGCCTCTGGGATCATGACCTGACCCAAAGGCAGACGCTTAATGGACTTAGCCACCCAGGCACTTCTCACTATTGTTTTAATTGGAATTTCTCTGATGATGAGTGATGTTGAGTATCTTTTCATGTATATGTTGGCTATCTGTATGTCTTTTTTGGAGAAATGTCTATTCAGTTCCTCTGCCCATTTTCTTTATGAATTTTGGATAGTAATCCCTTATCGGCTATCTGATTTGCAAATATCTTCTCCCATTCCACAGGCTGCCTTTTCATTTTGTTGATGGTGTCCCTTCCTGTATAGAAGCTTTTCAGTTTAATGTACCTCCACTTATTTGTTTTTGCTTTTGTTGTGTTTTTGGTTTCAAATCCAAAAGATCACAGCCAGAACTGATGCCAAGGGGTTTACCCCCTATGTTTTCTTCTAGGAGTGTTATGGTTTCAGGTCTTATGTTCAAACCTTTCATCTATTTTGAGTTGATTTTTGTGTGTGTGATGTGAGATAACGAGGACTACTTTTCTTTTAGATTTATTCTCTAGCTATTCAGTTGACTTCCATGGGTCTGGTGGCCAGAGATTTTGCTTCTGAAAAATTTCACCATCGTCCTTCTTTCTTGTCTGCTTATGATAGTCACAATCTTAGCTCAGTGAGCTAAAGTGAGTGTGATGGCATGACATGTCCTGTGATGCCAAGCTCTGGAGCTCTGGAGCTCAGGTGTTCGGAGTGCTCCATTTTACTGAGATTACCCTGGTTATATCAGGAACCATGTGATGGACCATGGCCAACTGGAAGTGCTTAGTGGGGCATCTTCATGGGCACAATCATGCAGGAGGTGAGGAGGCACTTCCATGTAGCAGACCCTAGTGGAGCATGAGCCTGAGTCCATGTTATTGCTACTCTTGTGCCTTCCGGAAAATGTGTTTACTTTCTTTGTTTTTTTGATTTTTCAATGGCTTTCCATCACTCTCATGCTATAAGCCCAGATTCCCAGTGTGATATATACAGCCTGGTGCCCATCTGAACAGTCTGTTGATTCACCTCTGATGTGTCGTCTCTTCCCTTCTTATCCTTCTCCTTAGGTACCACTCAAATGAGCATCTCTCTGAACTATCACTGTTCTTTTAACTTCATAACTGTATGTTCTGTTTCCTCTGCTTTCAGATCCTTTCTTTCCTTCCACCATGCCCACTAACAGGCTAACTAGAGCTTGTCATTCAAAACTCTGTTCTGGTATTACTTCCACTCAATAAATTTACCCTGATTAAGTAGAAGCCCCTTAATTAAGCCTCTGCTTTCAGCATGGGTCATGACCCCAGGGTCCTGAGATTGAGACCTGCACAGGGCTCTCTGCTCAGTGAGGAGCCCGTTTCTCCCACTCCCTCTGCTGCTCCCCTTGCTTGTGCTCGCTCTCTCTTTCCCTGTCAAATAAATAAAATATTTTACAAAATATGAAGCCCAGTCTACTTACTATTTCCTAGATTCTCTGAACCAACATTTATGAAAAATAACATGCTGCTCATATGAGGGAAGAAATGAATGATTGTAAGTGGAAAATGCAGATTTATAGGTTTAAAGCTGAATGTTATCTAGGGAAACCAGTTTTAGCAGCAATAGGGAAGTGATTAAGGAAAACTTGTTTTGCATATAACATTCTTTCTGTGGTTTTGTGGAAATCAGTCTGGATTGAAGCTTTGGGAATTATTTTTTTTAAAGATTTTATTTATTTATTAATTATTTATTTATTTTAGAGAGAGAGCAGAGGAGGGGCAGAGGGTAAGGGAAAGGCAGAGAATCTCAAGCAGACTCCGTGCTGAGTGCAGCCCACCACATGGCTCAATCTCATGACCCTGAAACCAAGAATCAGATGCTTAACCAACAGAGCCACCCAGGCTTCCCCAAGATCTAGGAATTCTTAAAGGTACAAAACAAATTACTAGCAAATCAAAAGATTCCAACTGCAATTGAAAGCTAAGACTTTCTCTGCCCAACAACTTAAAAAAGCATTTATTCAAACTGTTATTTTAATTCCTTAAATGAAAGCAAGAAAACTGACCTACTTTTTTTTCCCCCTTAACTCCTAAGATGGTATGAAAAGAGAAAGAAATCACTGTAGTGGATGTTGTTGTTACCTTGCCCAGATCCTTTTCATTGAGTAAACACACCCAACCCCCACAGCCTTGAGCATCACCACAGAGGGCACACAGCTGCCCCTTCTCCAGAGAACTGCTATCTAAGAGAAGCCCCTGCCCTCAAGCAGTCAGCCACCAATGACTGGCAGACAGGGAACGTACAGTACTGGCTCCCTTTCTCAAAGTGGGCTACCTGTGGTTTAACTCCCTGTGGGACTCAGGCAGAAGCTAGTTTCAGCTGAGATCATATCCTTACTTTCTTTCCCTATCTTATTCCACTCTCCTCCTTTCCCCTCTCTTGAGAGCATTTCTTCAATAGACTGCCTTCATGAGAATCTATCTCAGGGTCCTCTTCTAGGGAACTTGACCTAAGACAGCTATCACCTTAGTAGCCTTAGTAGATCCATCTGATTCCCACTACAAGGACCAAGTGTATTTAAACACTCTGCTGTTGTTTGAAGAAGGCTGGGCTCTTTGTATATCTTACTACCTCTACATTAGAGCCCTGTTCGAGGCCAGCTTCCAAAGTGCACCCACCTTTAGAAGTTTGTTCTGCTGTGGACTTGCCAGATATACCCTCGGATCAAGATACAGCAACCCCAGAAAGCCCAAATGTCCACTGACTGATGAATGGATAAAGAAGATGTGTGTGTGTATGTGTGTATAAATTACTCAGCCATCAAAAAGTATAAAATCTTGCCATTTTGCAATGATGTGGTTGGAACTAGAGGGAATTATGCTAAGTGAATTGAGTCAGTCAGAGAAAGACAAATACCATATGATTTCACTCATATGTGGAATTTAAGAAAACAGATAAACAAAGGGGACAGGAAAGAAAAATAAAATAAGACAAAAACAGAAAGGGAGGCAAGCTAAGAGACTCTCAACTATAGAGAACAAACAGGGCTGCTGGAGAGGAGAAATCGGGGGGGGGGTAGGGTAAATGAACATTAAGGAGGGCACTTGTTGTGATGAGCACTGGGTGTTATACATAACTGATGAATCCCTATATTTTACTCCTGAAACCAATACTACATTATATGTTAACTACTGTGAACTTAAATAATAAATAAACAAATGAATAAATAAATAAATAATACATCGGCGCCATTCAAGTAAATAGAACTATAATGCTACTCCCACTGCCCCAAATATAGATTTCCCCATAGAGTCCTAGTAGAAATTACCTAATAAAAAGTCCAATTCTTACTTCTAGATCAAATAAGGAAAACAGAAGCAGCAAGACAGGAAAATATTTCTGTGCAAATAATGTCAAAATAATTAGAAATCCCATAATAATTAATAAAAGAAAAGTTGCCCTTATGAATACTCCATCTGAAACATTAGCAATCCAATTTATTGCCTATGATTAAGAGTGTAATTAATAATTCATTGTTGACATGTATTTTTCTTGCTTCCTAAAAGCTGGCCATCACTTCGTTATACAGAATAGTGAGAGACCATCATTGGTTGAGATTCCAAAGCTGTGGATTCCAATAATGTTGCAATACACTAAGGCATTTTCAGAAATTAAAAAAACAGGGGCAGGTTACACCAAGTTTCAAAGATTCAGTTTTTAGATAAGCTTCAATTAATTTTGCATATTAAGATTCAGGCCAAATTCACGCCAAAATAAAAGGAGCCAATAATAGGAAATGATGACACCTTTATTTATTTTTTTTTTAAAGATTTTATTTATTTATTTGACAGAGAGAAATCACAAGTACACTGAGAGGCAGGCAGAGAGAGAGAGAAGGAAGCAGGCTCCCCGCTGAGCAGAGAGCCCGATGTGGGACTCGATCTCAGGAACCTGAGATCATGACCTGAGCCGAAGGCAGCGGCCCAACCCACTGAGCCACCCAGGCGCCCCTGATGACACCTTTAAATTTGGGAATTTCCATCTGGAAAACTAGATTCTGAAAAAAAAAAAAAATCACCAAGTTGTAAAATGAAGGACCTTGTAGTTGTGAGAGACCAACCAATAGTAGCCAGGATAGGTAAGGAAGGACAAAACACTGTTAAGAGACAAAGAGGATTCTACCCCAGTTTCCAGTTTTCTGGTCCTTGCTATTTACTGAGTTAGTCTCTTCCTGGGAAGCAAATGGAGAATCCTCCAGACTTTAATAGACGCTCAGAAACCTGAGTTTGAACTGGATGCCATGGGAAATCTGTACAACCTATTTGGATAATGTCCAATGTAGCTTGGCCAAAGGAGTGTATATTTTGGAACATTAGAAAAAGGAACTGTATTAGAATTTTATGTAAATTATATAATTCGTGCCTAACAGAAATCCAGTTAGTGGTAGGCACTGAGCCGGGTCTATGGATTAGAAAACGGGCCCAGGGGCACCTGAGTGGCTCTGTTGGTTGAGCGTCCAACTCGATTTTGGCTCAGGTCATGATCCCAAGGTCATGGGGTTGAGCCCCGTGTCTGGTTCTGAGCTTGGTGGGAATCTGCTAAAGGAGGGCACTTGTGATGAGCACTGGGCGCCCTTTCCCTTTGCCCCTCCCCTTGCCCGCTCTCTCTTCTTGTTTTAATTTTAATTCCAGTATAGTTAACATACAGTGTTATTAGTTTCCGATGTACAATACAGTGGTTCAAAACTCCCACAGAACAGCCAGTGCTCCTCCCAAGGGCCCTCCTTGATCCTCACCACCTTTTCCACCCATTGTGATGAGTGCTGGGTGTTATACGTAAGTGAGGAATGCCACCCACCTCCCGCCTGATAACCATCAGTTGGTTTGCGAAGACTCTATTTCTTGGTTTGGATCTCTCTTTCTCTTCGTTCATTTGCTTTGTTTCTTAAATTCCCTATATGAATTAAATCATATGGTATTTGTCCTTCTCTGACTTATTTTACTTAACATTGTACCCTCTACCTTCATCCACGTCATCGCAAATGGCAAGGTTTCATTCTTTTGTTTTTAATGGCTGAATAATATATATACTTATATATATCAAAAACATTTTCTTTATTCATCTATTGACAGACACTTGGGCTGATTTGATAATTTGGCTATTATAAATAATGCTGCTATAAGCACAGGAGTGCATACATTCCTTTGAATTGGTATTTCTGGGGGTAAATATGGAGTAGTATGAATACTGGATCATAGGGTAGTTCTACTTTTAATTTTTTGAGGAACCTCCATAGTGTTTTCCACATGGACTGCACAAGTTTGCATTCCCGCCGACAGTGCCCAAGGGTTCCTTTTTCTCCACATCCTTGTCAACACTTGTCTCGTGTTTTTTTATTTTAGCCATTCTGACAGGTACGAGGTGAACTCTCATTGTAGTTTTGATTTGCATTTTCCCTGAGGATGAGCATCTTTTCATGTGTGTGTTGGCCAGGAGGCTGCCTTCTCTAATGTTGATATTCCTCATCCAATGGGAAACTTGAAAACAATAGGTTGACCCTTCCTTGAGGAGGAAACTCCTCCTGCCTAACTGCTTTGAGCTGGGACAATGGCCTTCACCACCTTTTGGACTCAACTGAAATATCACTCTTCTCAAGTTTTGAGCCTGCCAGCTTCAGACTGAAACTTCAACTTCGGTCTCCAACTTGTCACCTGCAGCTCCTTGGGACTTCTCAGCCTCTATAATCACGTGAAGCAATTTCTTATTTTATGTAGGCACACACACATGCACACACATGCCCACAGCTCCTATTTGTTCTGTTTCTCTCTAGAGAATGCTGACTAACGCAATCTCAAAACTTAGGTTGATATACTTTAAAACCTGTTCATTTTAAGTAAATATGGGAAAGAGTATGTTCATTTTTTTCCGCAGAGTTCCCAGTCTTGTATTTGAAAAAAGGTTAACACACAATGGGAAGAAATACCTTCTCGCTACTCTGTGATATGGGGTGTGTGTGTGTGTGTGTGTGTGTGTGTATGCACACATGTGTTTGAGTAGAAGAAGCAACTATAATAGGATTTGGTTCCTAAGGACTAGAGAGAGAAAATAATGATAACTATCAAAACAGAGCTGCGTTATTTTATGCCATTTCACAGTACTAAGACGCTGCCTTACTTATTTAAGAGCTGAGCTGGATGAAATGTGAAAATATGATTCATGCTAAAGCTCTTCAGGAGAAATAGTCTCTAGCTGGATGGAGGCAGGGCTTTTTCTTTAGGAAGTTTTCCTCTGGTTATAGAAAATTTTTAAAAGTGCTGTCATTTCCCTCTAGTGGCAGGAAGGAAACAACACCCACTGAAGGACAACAATGTAGAAGTGGAATGCTTCGTTTCAGCCAAGAGGGGAGCCTTCCTTCTTCCTTCTTTTTGAATATAATGATTGACTGCCAGTCATAAGCCAAGCATTGCTACAGATAGGAAATGCCCTGCATCAGAGAATTTGTGACTGCATTGGGAGACGTGGTCAAAGTAAAAGAGAAACCTGACCACTGAATGGGGCCAGGATAACTTTGTGAAGTAGGCAACAAAATGATGGTTGAGTCTGTTTTTCTCTATTACCTAGACTTCTCCAGATAGCCATTGAGAACAGAATACCTCCCCCTAAGTTCTAGCCCAAAGAATATTCTGGTCCTTTCTTTCTTGTTTCTATTTCCTTAATCTACATCAAAAGTTCCCTTTCGTGTCCTATTGCCTCGTCATTCTATTTTTCTCCTGTTTCTCATCAGTGATCCACAACACCTTATACTATTATTGACTTTATTACACTATTTTTTATTTGAATATATTCTCTAAGTTTATTTTAATTCCAGCATAGTTAACACAGAGTGTTAAATTAGTTTCAGGTGTACAATACTGTGATTCAACAATTCTATATATTACTCAGATTACATTATTTTAAAATTACATGTTTTGGTGTCTATTCCCTCCTATCCCCACTAAATTTTGAGCTCCTTAAGGTATAATATAAATATAAATTTTACTTATCTTTGAGTTGCAGTATCTGGAATCTTATCTTTGAATCACTCAGTGTCTGGAATTCAATAAATATTTGTTGAAATAAAGGATGCATATGTGAATGAATAAATGAATTGAAAATAATTTAATAAATTAATAACCCCATTGATTAAATACATTATCCATATTTGATATTATTAGGGAAATTGTGGGGGAAAGTACCTGTACTCCAATGTGAAGCTCAAATAAAAATTATAGTAGGAAATAACCTGGGTGGCTCAGTTGATTAAGCATCTGACCCTTGACTTCATCTTAGCTCATGATCTTGAAACACGAGACTGAGCCCTTCACTGGGTTCCATGCTCTGTGTCTCTGTGTGGAGTCTGCTCGAGATTGTCTTGTTCCCTCTGCCCCTTTCCCCCTCAAATAAATAAATAAATCTTATTTAAGAAAATAAAGTAATTGAGAGGTTTTTGGTTTTGGTTTTTTTTGTTAGGCTTTCCAGAACTCAGCATTCGTAAAAATATGTTTGAGGGTGATCAGATGGATAGAAGCACTCACTGACACCAAGCACACTTTATACTCTCTACACATTAAGTGGCAACATGCAAAGTTTGCTGTTTAACTGTAATTCTCTCATGGGGGAAAAATGGAAGGAAACCCAGGGTATGAGAAATTTTACACTCAAAATTAATATGACATTCAAAGCCTGAAACTAGTGACTACTCCTCTTTCAAAAATTCATTTCCTCTAGTTTCTTTTTCCTACTGAGAAAAAAAAAAAAACAGATCATGTCAGATGGCCAAACTAATATATATTTTATGACCCAAAGAACACAAAAGTGAGGCATGATTAAATCATATATTTCTAAGTAAAGAGGTATCAGTCATGTCTAGGTCTCTCAGGAAAAAAACAAAAACAAAAACAAAAAACCAGTAAGACAAAAGCTTGCCTATAAAAGGAAAATGAAGAAAAGACACATTTTCCACATCCTAGTTGAAAACACATGACTTAAATATAGGACGTATTTATATTTTAAATGCAAACTTTCCTAGACCGTAGATCATTGCACATGAGAGCTACCAATTCATGTGAAAAATGAGTCGAGAAAACTTTTACTTCCAAGAAGGATGCAAGAGGTCAAGACAGGATAATCACCCCCACCTAGTAACAATTAGGAAATACTGGATATATTACCAAAAAAGACATTTTAAAAGCATCAGCGAGATGTGGAAGCAAAGAGGAGAACAGCGTTGGTAAAATTCCAGCGGCAATTTTTTTTTTTTTGCATCAATTGACAAGATGATTCTAAAATTTATATAGAAATGCAAAGAGCCCAGATATAAAAGTCTATACATTACGGTCTATTGATTTTCAGCAACTGTTGGATGATAACTGAGTGGGGAGACAATAGTCTTTCTGAAAGATGGTGCTGGGACAAGTAGATATTCAGATGCAAAAGAATGAAGTTGAACCTCTAATTTACACTATACATTAAAAATTAATTCAAAGTGGATCACAGAGTCACATGTTAGAGGTAAAATGGTAAAATTCTTCGAAGAAAAGCAATTTCTTAGCTACAACATTAAAACCACAGATTTTAGAATAAAATGGACTACAACAAAATTAAAAGCCTTTGTTCTACCAGTATTACTATCAAGAAATTGAAAGTACAACCCACACTGGGCACCTGGGTGGCTCAGTGGGTTAAAGCCTCTGCCTTCGGCTCAGGTCATGATCCCAGGGTTCTGGGATCAAGCCCCGCATTAGGCTCTCTACTTAGCAGGGAGCCTGCTTCCTCCTCTCTCTCTCTGCCTGCCTCTGTGCCTACTTGTGATCTCTGTCTGTCAAATAAATAAATAAAATATTAAAAAAAAAAAGAAAGTACAACCCACAAAATGAGGGGAAATATTTACAGATAACATATGATAAGGGACCTGTGTATTCAGAATATAAAAAGAACACCTACAACAATCCAATTTTAAAATGGAAAAGACACCGAATAGACATTTCTCTAACAAAGATACCGAAATGGCCAATGAGCTCAATATCATCTGTCCTCAGAGAAACGCAAGTCAAAACCTTAATTAGCTGCTGGTTCACACTCATTAGGATGGCCATAATTTAAAAGAAAGACAATGGCAAATGTTTGCAAAGATGTAGGAAATTTGTAAATTTCACAGATTTCTGGGGAAATGTAAAGTGTGCAACCACTTTGGAAAATAATCTGTCAGTTCCTCAAAAGTTTCAACATAGAAGAACCATATGAGCCTGCAATTTCACTTGTAGTATATACCCAAGAGAAATGAAAACACATATTCACACAAAAATGCATATACAAATATTCATTGCAACATTATTCATAATAGATAATTGTGGAGAGAAGCCAAATGTCCATCAACTGATAAATGAATAAATATCCCTAGAGTGAAATATTAACCACAAAAAAGGAATGAAATATTGATACATCCTGCAACATGCTAAGTGAAAGAAGCCAGTGCTAAGAGGCCCCACATGTACAGTTCTATTTATATATTTCCACAATAAACAAATTTATAAAGACAGAATGTCTGTTTGTGATTTCCAAGGATTGAGGGAAGGAGAGAATTGTGGAGTGACTGCTAATGTTTAGGAGATTTCTTTAAAGGGTAATGAAAATATTCTGTAATATACTACTTCTGGGTATCTATACAAAGAAAACAAAAGCACCAATTCAAAGTATCCTTATGCTTATTACAGAATTATTTACAGTAGCTAAGATATGGGAGCAACTTAAGTGTCCATCCATAGATGAATGAGTAAAGAAGATGTAGAATATAGACACAATGGAATATTATTCAACCATAAAAAAGAACAAGACCTTGTCACTTGTGACAACATGGATGGACCTAGAGGGTACAATGCTAAGTAGAATAAGCCAGACAAAGACAAATACCATATGATTTCATTTATATGTGCAATCTAAAAACAAAATAAATAGAAAAGAGAAAATAGAAACAGACTCTTAGATTACCAGAGGGGAGGGTTTGGGAGTAGATGAAACAGGTGAAGAGAACTAGCATGTACAACCTTATAAAGTAAATGAGGCATGTGGATGTAATGTACAGCATAGGTAATATAGTTAATAATATTAAAATAACTTTCCATGGTGACAGATGGTAACTAGACTTGTCATGGGAATTATTTCATAATTTATAAAAATACTGAATCACTATGATATACACCTGAAACTAATAGGATACTATACATTAATTATACTTCAATAATAAATATTCAGAAATTATAATACTGATATTTACAAAACTTTGTGAATATACTAAACACTATTTAATTGTACACTTTAAAACTGATATTTATGGTACACGATTCTCATTTAAAAAAAAATCAAGAGCATTCTAAATCATCTGGCTTTTCCACAATAGAGCAACACATGGGATGAATATCTGAGACATGTTGGACCAAGGTATATCAGTGATCTGAGGCTTCATGGCATGTTAATCTGTGGGTCTCAGAATGCTTATGTTCTCTATCTACCTTAAAATTATTCTTCTAGGGGCACCTGGGTGGCTCAGCCATCGAGTGTCTGCCTTTGGTTCAGGTCGTGACCCCAGAGTCCTGGGATCAAGCCCTGCATCCAGCTCTCTTCTCAGCAGGAGGCCTGCTTCTCCCTCTCCCATACCCCCTGCTTGTGTTCCCTCTCTTGCTCTGTCTTTGTCTGTCAAATAAATAAATAAAATCTTTTTTTAAAAAAAAAAAGAATTATTCTTCTGTGGGGTGCCTGGGTGGCTCAGTTGGTTAAGCATCTGCCCTTGGCTCAGGTCATGATCTTGAGGTCCTAGGATCAAGTCCTGCATCAGGCTCTCTGCTCAGTGTGGCATCTGCCTCTCTCTCTCCGCCACTCCCCCCACCCCCAACTCGTGCTCTCCCTCTCAAATAAGTAAATAAAAATATTTATTAAAAATTATTCTTCTGTTGATCTCAGTGTGCCCCTTCTCTCCTCTTTCCCCCCCATCTGCAACTTTGTCTTCTATCAAATACACAAGTCATTTCTACTATAAATTTTAGCTCTTCTTTTCTATATTCTAGGCATTACAATTTGCAGTATGTTCAATGATCAAGCCCAGAATTGAACATTATCCAAAGCAATGTTTTTCAAAATGTATCACAGGCACTGGGGGGAGAGAGTTTAGTCTACTGCCGACTGTCTGCATGTACTTCAGTACCAGGGCACGTGCACAAAGAAGTCTTCCCCGTTCCAAATGCTCCAGGTGGAAGATTTGCTAATTCTCTCCACTTAGGGGAAATTTTTCTTGTCGTCAAACTCACCCATTAAGTTACAGATTCACTCAAGGACCCTGAGGTCTATCTTTCCTTCTATATTTGAATGAGCAGAGCAAGAGCATTCTGACAGGGGTCAAAGGATACATCATCTATGAAGTTATTTGCAGTATAAATGGGAAAAATCAGAGGAAAAAAATATTATTTGTGTCCCTCAGAGGCAAACAGGAAATCCTTCTGATGGTTATCTGGTGAACATGTCTTTGCAAGGCTATGACTCACTCTATTCCCTGGTGTATTTCTAGCAAGTACTCTAACTGTAGCCAGGGCCCAGGAGTACTGTGGGTCTTCACAATTCCCCTTGTCCCCTCCATGTCTTGGGCAGCCTGAGATCTGACAAAGATGGGGTAACAATATATAAATGTTCCAAATGGGTGGCTGGAAAAAAATGATGTCACAGGGGAAACAACAATCAAATGCATAGGCTGAACCTGCTTCAGTATGACAATAAGGTAAAAGTTCATCTGAAAACAAGGCCTCTGAAAGCAACTGAAACTTTTTTCTTAAAACAATCTCCATCAAGACCAAAAACTAATTACTTTTAAAGGAATCACAAGCTATTATCGTTTTTATAAAATAATAAGGATTTTGTTAAATTTTAATTTGCAAAGTTAAAAAGAATGATCTCCCTTCCCTAATATTAAAAAAAAATAATAAAAAAATAATAAAAAAAAGCTCACTCTCTAGAACCACTAACTGGGAGCCCTGTTAGCCCAGCTGTCCAGTTGCCCCTGAGCTTATCTTCCTGGTAGTCTTTTCTGTTCTCAAACTGACAACAGTGAACACCAATAGCCACTCACCTTTGTCCCTTCTACTCAGCCCACCATGCTCCACAATGGAAAATGAAGAATTGGCCTCAGGGTAGAGAAAACTAGTGATTACACCCAGAAGGAAGCAGAGGCTAGAACGCCGGCTCCACGATGACCTGGAAAGCAATTAAACATTGTGACGCCCAGCTATATCTTCGACCAATTAAGTCAGAAATGTCTGGGCATGGGACCCAAGAATGAGTATTTTTAAAAACTCTTTGGGTGGTTCCAACGAATGGCCAAGATTGAGAAATGCTGGACTAGAGGAAAGAGAAAGAAGCTCCTAACATCTGAAACTCAAAATCACATGAAATTGGATTCCATGCAGCCATCCCAGAGCCCCAGAGCTTCCAGCCTGGCCGCCATCTCCAAGCAGAAGGTGGTTCTGCCTTTCCTCCTGTTCCATCCTTTCAGTTCTAATTCCTCCTTTTGACTTTTTCTCCATTTAAGATGCCTCGAAGTTCGAGTTAACGGGTTTATCTGGTTATTGCACGAACGCAGCAGGTAGGTGCCGGCTTTACTCACCACCAGCTGTCTCCCATCCCCCAGCTGTCCCTCTGTTCCCATAGGTCAGTGAGTCTTTAAGCATCGTTCCCACACCTGAAGCACTAGCATCACCTGAGAATAGACATGAAGGATCCATGAGTTCCACCCGCTGAACGAGAAACCCTGGGGATGGAGTCCATCAATCTGTGTTTTCATAGGCCTTGAGATGATGCTGATGCAAGCTAAAGACTGAGAACCACTGCTCTGGGCATCCAAGAGACGGAAGATGAGACCCTCTGCTACGGGGCCCAAAGCCCACCAGACCGTACAGAGCCTTTAGAAGGGGTGCAGAGGAGTGGAGGCAATGCTGGGACAGAAGACAGAAGCCACCTTCAGATTAAATAACTACACCAATATGAGCAGCATCAGTAGCAGGGGACTTAAGAGACCATAACTCTTGAATCTCTTTCTGCTTTATTTCCTACCAACGCCTTCTGCTTCCTCTGTGTTTGTGGATTTTCTTTTAGTTGAACAGCGGCCCATTGAGGATACACATATCCCTGCTTTGAACATTACTTCTCTCACAAGACAGTGATTCTCCCTCTGAGCTTTCCAAAATATGAATGTATACATAGTGTTTGCCATTCATTTCATTACCCAAGAGCCAAGTAAAAAGAATACAGTTCATGGGGCGGGGGTGGGGGGGCTTGGCTTCCATTCCAGACACATAATTCATCAGCGAGGATTTATTTATCCTATGAGTTCAGTGTATGGTAGATCTTGTTAACAACTAACCTAACATGTTCATTAAGCTATTTTGATTTACTTTTATTTTTACATGTCTGTGTCCAGCAATTGCCTACAACCCTTTTCCTGGCTTCATCTGCCTCCTTCCCATCCATTTGGTACACAGAAGCCAAAAGATTTTTTCGAAAGGACAATCCCACTGTATTACTTCCTTCCTTAAATGACTTCAAATGCACTGGTAACAAAATGCAAATTTATTTTTATAGCCTACAAAAGTCATCCCAACCTGGTCCACTCACACTTTCTTACCTCGTCCCCACCATACTCCCCTTCCATACTCACTAGGCTCTGGTCTCCACAGTCTTACCGCCCTCATGAGTGATTGTACTTGCTGTTCTCTTGCCTAGAAGGGTCCTCTCCCAATTACCACATAGCTGACCCCCTTTTTGGCCATTCAGGTTGCAAGTCAGATCTTACCTTCTTCAGGAAATAGAGGCACCTGCTTTACATTAGCAATCCCTACATAGCTGCAATCACACTCTCTTTTATACAGTGCTATCCTGGGGTTAAATAGTTTGAAGAAAAAGTTTCCAGACCTTGAGATCCAGAACTGTATGATTTGTACTCAGTGGACAAGCCCTAGCCCCTATAATATCCATGACAGCTTTTCCTTGATTGTTTCCAGTCCATCACCTCATAATACAACACATTCCACAAGTGAAAAGTTTGAATTACTACTCTTTCCACTGAGCCAACCAGGCGCCCCCAAATTACTACTCTTTCCAATCATGTGTTTAAATCTGCCTCTCTAAAACTTCTACCATACATCTGCCCTATACACCAACAAAACTAAGCTTGTTCCTTTTTCTCACATGATATTTCTTCAAACATGGAATCACATTGCTTCTTCCTTTTTTAACTTTGAGGCCAAGAATTCTCATTGTCTTTCACTGCTTCCTTTATAAATTATTGCCAAGTCCCTGATCATTTTGGTTATTTTCCTTTATATATATTTGAATTTATTAGCGCCCGTCTTAACCTCAGAGGTTTACTCGGAGGTAAACACAGTAGTACACAGGTAGCTCAGCTGCTTCATGGTACCTTACACTGACCTTCCCCTCATTTTGGTTCTGTGGCCAGACTAAGATGGAGTATGTGTTTACGACAGTTGACTCCATATTTAGAAAATATGGATTAAGATTTTGTCACTTTAGGGTGCCTGGGTGGCTCAGTGGGTTAAGCCGCTGCCTTCGGCTCAGGTCATGATCTCAGGGTCCTGGGATCGAGTCCCGCATCGGGCTCTCTGCTCAGCGGAGAGCCTGCTTCCCTTCCTCTCTCTCTGCCTGCCTCTCTGCCTACTTGTGATCTCTCTCTGTCAAATAAATAAATAAAATCTTAAAAAAAAAAAGATTTTGTCACTTTAGTGATGTTCCAAATTCTCTATCAGATATTATGTGAGGGTGTACAACAGTAAGAGGAGAATTATGCAGCTCAACTTCAGATTTCTTGGGCTTTTAATGTTTTAAGAATAGTTGGCTGAAAGGCCAAAATTCCCTCTTATTTGAGAAGAATGAAATCTTGCCATTTGCAACAATATAGATGGTTCTAGAGGGTGTAATGTTAAGTGAAATAAGTCAGTCACAGAAAGACAAATACCATATGATTTCACTCATATGTGGAATTTAAGAAATAAAACAAATAAAGATGAAAAGAGACAAATCAAAAACAGACTCTTACCTATGCTACCAGAGAACAAACTGATGCTACCAGAAGGGAGGTGGATGGGGGCCCGGTGAAGTAGGTTAAGAGGACACTTATCCCGATGAGCCCTGAGTAATGTACAGAATTGTTGAATCACTATATTGTGTACCCAAAACTAATATAACACTACATGTTAACGATACTGGAATTAGAAGAAAAAGAAAGAAAGAAAGAAATGGTGTGCCCACCTACAAACAAACAAGCAAAAAAGAATTCCCTCTTATTTGACACTTTTCAAGTGCATTAAAGGAATTACTTTAAAATGTAAACCCCAATATGGTTTTCTGACTCTGTTTGATGGTTCTTTCTCAGCAAATCTGCTTATCATGCTCTGGCTCTCAGAAACAGGTTTCCAGGAGCAAGGGGCAATGAACCTGAAAGCAGTTTCTCAGATCTTTGTTTCTTTCCAGGCATAATCTCAGTTGCTAACTCATGTTTCTTTAGTTTGGGTGCTAATTATTCTGCTTATCCTTTCTTTTCATTCTAAATAATATCCATGCATTATTTTTTTAAGATTTTATTTACTTGACAGACAAAGACAGCAAAAGAGGGAACACAAGCAGGGGGATTGGGAGACAGAGAAGAAGGCTTCCTGCTGAGCAGGTAGCCAGATGTGGGGTTGGATCCCAGCACCCTGGGATCATGACCTGAGCCAAAGGCAGACACTTAATGACTGAGCCACCCAGGCACCCCAATATCCATACTTTAAAACAGAGTGAAATATAGTGCTGCAAGCACCAGAATTATAGTTTCAGATGGGCAAATGTATTTTCTGCCAAGATCTTGGGAATTCCCTTCTGCTCTTGTTCCAACAAGTACTGACTTTCTGACCTCCAAGGAATGCACTGAAGTTCATGTTTTTCAATTTTCATCCCAAAGCAGTAGGTGATCTAATCTATCTAGGTCCTTCCTGCCTTACGTTAAACCTGTTATTGGCAAGTAGAATGGAAAATAGTGTGAAACTAAGACTGAAACATTCCTAACTCAGCAATGTGTGGAGATTATCATAGTTTATGATCTAAGGCATTTGTAACCCTGATCATTTCTGCACGTCTTTAACATGCTACTGTCTATCCGTGAAGGATGCGATCATTACGCATGTGCGCAACAAGAGAAGTGACTGGCATTCGAGGTGTTCCTCTAAGTCTCCGATATGCATGTAGATACATAGGGTATTTAACATCAGTCCCAACCAAATGGACCAATTCTTTGCTTAGCCCACCAAATTGCTGGAGGGGCCAAAAGGCCCTCACAGTAAAGTCATATCTTTTTTGTCTTTGAAGTCTGCCTTCCCTGTTCCTGAGCCCTGGCCTTCCCTTCCTGAGACTCAGTGCCTTTAGTCATTTGTGCTTTCATCCATCCACAGCCCTTGCTGCAAGACCCCACTTGGACTTGCATGCTTCTATAGCATTTATCTACACTTTCCTCCAACAAACTAACAAGCAAACAAAAAATGCAAGCCCACATCTGTCCTGTGCCTTACTCTCAGGGCCCCAAAATATGTCTGGGAACTAACTCAAGAAATCTAGTTGTATTAAGATAGAAATAATAATAGGGACGCCTGGGTGGCTCAGTTGGTTGGACGACTGCCTTCGGCTCAGGTCATGATCCCGGAGTCCCGGGATCGAGTCCCGCATCGGGCTCCCGGCTCCATGGGGAGTCTGCTTCTCCCTCTGACCTTCTCCTCGTTCATGCTCTCTCTCACTGTCTCTCTCTCTCAAGTAAATAAATAAAATCTTAAAAAAAAAAGATAGAAATAATAATAATAGTTTGTTAACCTAGTGGTTTAACATATGAGTTTTTGGAGCCAATTGCCTGGGTTTGATGGCCAGCTCTACCCCTTACTGGTAGTAAAACCATGGACAAGTTACTCAAGCTTTCTGTGCCTCAGTTTCTCACCTGTAAAACAGG
Source organism: Mustela nivalis (assembly GCF_964662115.1). Classification (NCBI taxonomy): domain Eukaryota; kingdom Metazoa; phylum Chordata; class Mammalia; order Carnivora; family Mustelidae; genus Mustela; species Mustela nivalis. The sequence continues at coordinate 4,579,985 of NC_139035.1, read as the reverse complement.
GCTAATAATATCTACTTAACACAGTTGTTAGTACTATTAGATTGAGGTAAAATTCTTTAAAAAGTAGTTGGCATATTATACATGCTCCGTAAACACTAAATATTGTTCCTTCCAGTTAATACTGTCAATTAAACACACACACACACACACACACACTTTAGAGGCCCTGACTCAGATGAGTCATGGTAATTACTCTATCCAACTAGTCACCAACACCTAATAATTCATCTCCCTTAACACTTACTTGAAGACTCCCATTTCCACCTCCTCACCCATTGCTTAATTTTAGGACTCATCTCTCTTTCTGGACTTCCTAAGTAGTCTCCTTACCAGACAGAACTGCCTAAATAAAAACTTTACTACTTAAAAAAAAAAAAAAACAACTTCATAAAATCTCCTTATTGCATACAGGATAAAGTCTAACCTCTTTACCACAACATTTAACATCCTCCAAGATTGGGCCGTTGTCCACCTTTCTAGAATCTTCTCTTTTTTCTTCTCTCTCACATCAATCCTCGAGCTACACCGAAGTATTTGTGTCCCCCACACTCGAGTACCTCTCCTCCATGCACCTTCCCAACTTCTTCCATGTCTACACCACTACATTCAGTTGACATTCTCTTATGTTCTATGCAATTACTTGTTTCTTCTTTCATTGTCTTCTCTCCTAGATTCTAGGATGGACTATCTCTGGGGATATGGAGGCATTCTGGCAAGAGCAATAGGTAGGGAAAAACAGAGTAAGCTAGAGACTAAACGTTTTACTGAAAAAAAAAAAAAAAAACCCAACAACAACCAGGGGACACTTAGAACTTAAAGACATGTGGGTGATGCTTACAGAACCAAATGGCAAGTGTTTTCTAAGATTTATTTATTTATTTATTTATTTATGTTTAAGGTTTTTGTTTGTTTTTTTGTTTGTTTTAAGTAATACCTATACCTCACATGGGTCTCAAACTCACAACACTGAGATCAAGAGTCACATGCTCTACCAACTGAGCCTGCTAGGTACCCCTTTCCAACAATTTTTAATGGAAAGGTTAATAGTATTTGGAAAAGACAATGAGAATCAAGGACACACATCTCACCCCCAATACCATGGTACCAGAGTTGCAAGAGAAAAAAAATTAACTTCACTTGAAAAGTTCTGGGAGAAGTGGAGTCTACAGAGGCGATCTGGATTTCAGTTAGGACAAGCTAATGAAGAGAGTAATGGGGAAAGAGGTTATGTATGGAGGGGACTTTCCTGAGGCTTGACTGTGAGAACAAAGACCAGAAGGGTTTAGGGGTTCTGACTGGGAAGTGATGTGTGATGGAGTACAACTAAGGAATATATGGAGCTGTGTGAGGTGAAGAGAGGTGGGACACCATGAGGGTAAGCTCAGTTCTGACCACAGTGTCTCACAGCATTTAGTCCTCAGGCCGTGTGAAGCGGTGAGATTAAAAAGGAATATCCAGCACAGAACTTGGGAGCCTAGAGAGGGTCCCAATCCAAGTGCGCAGAGGTCTATGGGCCTCCCCTTAATCCTGCCGTGGAACAACTATAGAGGTTCAAAAGAAATTCTATGAGCTTTCTTCCAATTGGGTAGATGCTAACCATTCATTGGTTTTGTTCATTTATCAATTATTTATGAGTGCCTACAAAGTACTGGGCACTGTTCTAGACTCCAGGTAAAAAAACATGGCCTCTGTTCTTCTGGAATTTACAGTTTAGTGGAAGACAGATAGTTCCTAGGCCCAAAAGGAGAACTAGGAAGTAAAATTGGAGATGTATACTAAGGTTTGTTTATTTTCTGAAATAACTTATGGGACTCGTGGAGGTGAGACTAAAATCACGAGGCTAATGCCCAAAAGCCACCCAAGAAATTACTCATTGCTTCAGAATCATAAGCTTTCTGTATATGTCATCTTCTTGCTGGTATTCTGTCCTTCTGTTGAGTTATCTTTAATCTGTAATTTACCACGCTCCACCATTTAAATATGAGAAAATGTTGCATGGAAGTCAATTTGGAAGAGATATCAGGTATGAATAAATGGGAAAGACCCAAGCTCCATTTCATTTTTCTCCGTGGAGGTGGTGTAAAGTTGCCCATAATGGAATGCAGGAGTACCTTTAACTGGAATGTGCCTTGAGCCCCTTTAGTCATACTGTAAAATAAATCCAGGTGTTTAAGACCATATGCTCAATGTCAGGTCTGTATATTCCCTCTATACTGCGTTGGGTCCCTATGACTCACCAGCCAAACGTAACTGAAAGAACGCCAAACTTATACAAGAAGAATGCAACCTCTGGGAAGACCACGGCTGACAGGAGAGTACATGCCAATGAAAAAATACCGGATTTTTTTTTCTTTTCTTTTTTTTTTAGGCAAGGTAAGAGTGGAAGGAATGTTGCATACCAATCTCCAACACAAGAATGTGATGCCGCTTCCAGTGAATTCACTGTCCAAAGAGATAGGAGCTGTATAACATTTCATGTTAAGGCCAGGAATGCCAAGAGTGAGGTTTGGATAAGATTTTAAAATTTCCCAGCCAACCTACCAATTGAAAAATAGGGCAACTTTCAGTCTCAAGCGTGAGAAACTAAATGCATCAATGATGTCCCTTTCCTTGCTCAGCTTGGGGACTTTACTGTCAGTATTCCCTGGAATCTTCTGACCTGGAAGAAATTTAAAAAATAAAAATAAAAGCAATTAACACCCCCTCACCACAAGAGTTGAGATCTCTAACATAACCCTTTTGAGAAAAAGGTTAAGAAACCACCCAAAAGGCAAAAAGGGCAAGGCAGATTCCTTTCACCCAGAATTCTTCAAGCTTCTCTTTAGACAAGTCCATCCATTTGTTTGTCCATTTAGCTATTTATTTAGCAATCACTGAATGAGTGGTTCACAGTCATTAACTGGGGCTCACAGGTCAGTAAGACACAGTTCCCCTTCTTGAGGAGCTAATTCATATTGTAGTAACAAGCCACCAGACAACTGCACAGGCAAGTCCCATGCTACATGGCAGCTGTTATGATGGAATTAGCACAGGTACTATGAGTATACATGATGGGGTAGATGACCTCACTCTGGGGGAAATCAGTGAGAGAGTATTTGAGGAGGTGATGTACATGCTGAGATGTAAAAGGAGTAAAAGACAGACAAAGGAGAGAGGAAAAAGAAGAATGTTAGTAGAAAACAAGATGTGCTATTCATTCCTGGGTAAAATCCACAACTACCAGGCTTATCACTCAGCTCAGGTCCCAGTAGGTTCTGTAGAAGCCAGGGACCTCTTGCAGCTGTAACATCCCCTAAGACCCAAAGCAGTGAGGGTAGTGATCTGCTGGAAGATAGAGTGATAAAAATGTTTTCAGAAGATAATCTGAAATGAAAGTTTAGTAATAAAAGTTGGAACCATTTGAGGGTTTTGAAGGGGCAGGGGGCGGGAGGTTGGGGGAGCCAGGTGGTGGGTAGTAGAGAAGGCACGGATTGCATGGAGCACTGGGTGTGGTGCAAAAACAATGAATACTGTTACGCTGAAAAGAAATTAAAAAAAAAAAGTTGGAACCATATGGTAAAATTCTTCCCTTGAAAAGTGACATTTAGGCCAGGATCTAAAAAAAGAGTAATATTAGTGAGTAAGAGAATAGAGATGGACATTCCAAGTACAGCAAATACCACATGTCAAGGCAGACAGCGTGTTATAGACAGAGCACAGGGGGAAAGCTTGGCAAGAAGAGGCAAGAAGTTATGTGAATGAAGTCTAATAAAGCTTACTAAGCTGGCCCGAATTTGTGAAATATTATTTTGTGTATCTCCAAAGGTGGTAAATCTTTGGCCTATGAAGGTAATTACTGAAAGCAGCTGAAAGTCATTTGGAACCCAAACTGATCAACAAAGTGGATGTATAGTCTAGAAGATGTTTTCTTTAATCCAAAACAAGGCTGAATTATGAAGTGATAAGATAAACATTCTTTTATTATAAGCTGTCTCTGAAGACCAACCAACCCCCCCCCAAAAAAAACCAAAAAGGCCTCCTAATACACTTTCAGAAACATTATCTTTTTAAAATAAGTACATGACCTTCCAAAGGGACTTCTTTACAGTAACAGCACTTAATGAGATACTTGTTACCCTAGCTGAATCCTTTTTTTGTTAATTTTTTTAATAATTGGCTTAGTGATGCTTAGTGATGGTGTGTCCCCTAACAGTTGGTTAGATATTGATGAAGATGGCAAGAAGATGGCATTGACAGGGAAAAACACCCTCCAGATTCTGGAGCAATGAAATTATTTATTTATTTTAGATTTTTAAAAAAAAATTTTTATTTATTTGACAGAGAGAGATGACAAGCAGGCAGAGAGGCAGGCAGAGAGAGAGGAGGAAGCAGGCTCCCCGCCGAGCAGAGAGCCCGACGCGGGGCTCGATCCCAGGACCCCGGGACCATGACCCAAGCCGAAGGTAGCAGCCCAACCCACTGAGCCACCCAGGCGCCCCTGGAGCAATGAAATTATTAAGTCTTTCGTGAAGAATGTCACTGGCCCTTCGCCTTCTTCCATTCTCAGTCTAAGCAACGTCCTTATTTTATTTATTTATTTACTATTACTTTTTTGGACTCCCCCTGAGTTTCTTACACAGAGGGAGTCAGGGGACAATGTTGATTTTGCATCATTAAGCCACAAAACCTCTCAGGAAGCTCCCTCTTGGTTTTACACAAGAGGTTTGACAAATAGCAAACAGCAGTGTAGATGGCATGGGACATGGGACAGCGTAGATGGCATGGGACATGGGACATGCCATCTGAGGCTTCCCAGAAGACCTTTACTACACATTAAGGGTGGAGAGGGAAAACATTTTGATCAAGCAAGTTTTAGTTCATAATGAACTATAGTTGGCTATTTAACTGGAGTATGGATCAAGGTGTAGGGCTTAAAAGTCTTGGTTAAGCGTTCCAGACCCTTTTCCTGATTTCAGAGAATCCTGATTTCTTTTGTTCTGTTTTGTTTTTAAAAAAAGGAAACAGAAAGGAAATATGACATCTGATCAACGAACATTCAGGGTTAATCTGTTGGAGACTTAACATATTTGTTGTCTGTTGACCGACAGTGCAGAACTAAAGCCAATGAATGAGAGTCAAGAAGAGACAGATTTCAATTTAGTACATGGAAGAGTTTTTGTAATAATTAAAATTGCTTGAAAAAGAGATAGCTTCATTAGGTAGCAGACCCCCAGCCCCACCCTTGCAATTCTCCCCATCACTAGAAGCATTTAAGCAGAGCTGGGCTAGATATACAGGAAGGATTTCTAGTTTGGCCAGGATAGGGGAGTGCTGGTTTAGCACAGAATCTGAAATCAGGGAAGCACTCTAGCAATACAGGCCTATTGAATTAGGATCTAGAGTAGGACTAGGAGAGTCTAGTAATCTGGACTTTTAACAAGCTGTCCAGGTGATCTGATGTGCAGCTACACAGGCACCTGGAGTATGTGAACCCCTGGTCCAAACAAGTCTGTTTTCTGACCACGTGGTGAATTCTCATCATCTCTTGCCCTTTCCCACAAAGCTTTTCTTCTCTTAGGGTCAATGATAGAAACCCATCATTTTACTATTCTGGTTTGGAATTACTGACTTAGCTGACATTTGAGAGTCTCTTTTTATGCTAAGATTTTATGATTTAAGATTAATTTATTAGCTCCTGCTTGTACCACTGAGGTAGAAAGGACACAGGCTTGGATTGAATGCACTTGAATCGACTGGGAAGCCAGTTTCCTGACCGGGACAATGTTGGACTCTGAAATAGACGATAGAACATCTCTTCCTCAGGTCTTGGCAAACAGGATACAATTGGGGAAGAATTTAGGAAGGGCTACTGTGAAATGTGGGAATGTCTGAAAATAAAAATACCCTGGAAGTCCTTTCTATTCCTATGATTCCATTTTTAAACCTGGCTCACGTAAGAACAACAATATTTAGAGTAAAACCTGATTCTCACTTCCTTGATAGAGCTACAGAAATAGATGCTCCACAAGTGGGGAATAAACAACATGCCTGGGAGAAGAGCCAAGTTTGCATTCAGAGATCTCCTGTCTCCACTTTTAATGCTTTAATTTTTCCTTCACTATAATAAACCATTTCTTCTCATTGCTTGAAAAAACCCAGCATGACATAATGGAAGGCCTTTCCTATTATGAAATCACATTAATGGGGAGGAAAGGTAAACTGTTTGCTTAGGAAGCCTCATTCTTTAGAAACCAAACTCCAGTGAGAAGGGAAATTGCTTCTCTAGAACAGACAAGTAAGAGGAGAGCACCACTACTCAAAAAAATCCACCTCCTCAGCCCAACTCCTCCTTAATCCATATTTTTCACAACTTGTTCATAGTTTCTTCTCTACATCAGAAAATCCTCAACTGATGAAGCACCGGTAGAAAAACTGTCTTCTTTTTTCTGTTTCTGCTTGGATGTGATAGGGTCTAAAAAAAATCCAAGCTGGCTCTCTTCTGCAACTTTTATCTTCAGTTATGAGTTCCTGACAAGAAAATAAGTCAATTACTTAAATGCCCAAGGGTTCAAATGATCTCACAAACTACATCTTTCATTTAAAATTCAGAGAACTCCACTAGGAATTTCCATATAGTCTGTGCATAAATATAAGGACAATCCTACATTGATTTATATAAAAGTAACATTGACTTGCAAGAGTCATCAATGGGTTGGAAAAGATAACACTGAACAGAACTCTGTATTTAAAATCTATATCTTTGCCTCCATGGGCTGCCTCTAGAAGCAATGATTTTATGTGATCAAGATAATTACTATACAAATAACCTATCAGACATCAATGAAAACTTTTGAGTGTTCTTAGGAAGGAAGGAGCATGAGAGGTATTGGTATCAAATTCCTCCTTCCTCTGAGCGGATTTCTTTTTCTCTGATGACTCCAACGTATAAGATGGAAATTCACCCCTGTTTCATCATTAAGCCCTGAAAAGTGTGGCTGTGATAGCAGTGGCGTAGTTTTAAAGTGTTAACAAGCTTTATTTGCTAGAACTATGGCAAGAACTACATCTCTTAAAAAACTCAAGTCTTTTCCAAAGGTGGTAGGAAACAGATTTTTGGGAGAAGGCAGCAGAGGGGCTGCTGGGTCAGGCTGATGAGGAGGAACCAATGGGAAAACAGCCCTGCCCTGAAGACACTGGAGAGAAGGGGCTTTGAAGAGAGGGACTGGCCTTTGATAACCACCATAAGTGATTTGGGGGGGCAGAAAGAGATGACCAAAGAAGATTTTAGGCAGTTTGCTGTATGCTGTCCAGCACAGAAGCTCTCTGCTGCTGCCTCCAAGACCTCAGTAACGCTGAGGTTTTCGTTGTTGGGGCACCAGATGAGAATTCTTTGTAAGTGACCCCTATTGTGATGTGGTTTAAGGCCAGGGCCAGCTGGTCTGATTTTACACTGATTAAATAATCATTCAAAACAAGTTTGTTTTTGAAGTAAGCTCAAGGAAAGTAAACATGCATTTGAAATTCTTTTGCTTAGCTGTTGAGTCTTAGTGATAGGGGAGTCAAATCTGAGCCCCATGTTCTGTTGAATTCTAGTGAGATATTTTAAACTGGCAAGCTTATAAATTCACATCTTTTACTGTGCAAGGTTACAAATGTCACTTTCTTTACACTGTGCCTTTTAATTTTTAAGTTTATTGCTACACATGCATAGTTTTTGTTTGTTTGCTTGTTTCTAATTTAGACAAAGGAAGAGGGAGAGATATTGGAATCCGTGGCCAACTCTCTGGACTCAGTTTTTGAAAAATCCAAAATAGAGGTAGTGGTAATCATCTACTTAATTCACTTCCTCATGATTTAACCTAAAATATATATATATATATTTTTAAAGATTTTATTTATTTATTTGACAGAGAGAAATCACAAGTAGGCAGAGAGGCAGTCAGAGAGAGAGGGGGAAGCAGGCTCCCCGCTGAGCAGAGAGCCCGATGCGGGACTCGATCCCAGGACTCCGAGATCATGACCCGAGCCGAAGGCAGCGGCTCAACCCACTGAGCCACCCAGATGCCCCCTAAAATATATTTTAAATGAAAGGGGGACAGGATGGCTTACACAAGAAATCTATCAATATCCTCGATTACAGTCATAGTCAAGAAGAGCAATAATTAAATCAGCTTCATGGTAATAAAATTCAAAATAAAATTTGATAGATCTGTTACTTTTTGTGAAAAAAAGTTTTATGTCTGAAATCAAGACTTTTATGGTGAGGCACCAAGAACATCTCCTTATAATCTGATACTGAATTTAAAAAACTGTTATGAACATCATTACTCATGGTTATTCTGGAATTGCTAATTCATGTGATTAGGCAAGAGAAAGAAAATCAAAACCATAAAAGATGAAGTAAATTACATTTCATTTTTTTCAAATAATAGATAGATATGTATACCTAGATTTGAAAGCCTTAAGGTCAAATAAAAAATTACTGCTAACAACAAGATGAACCAGCATAATCACTAGCTAAAAATTAATACACAAAAATCAGTAGTTCTCGAATACAAAAATAAGTGACAAAATATAGTGGGGAAAAGATACCATCTATGATTAAAAAAAAAAAAAAGGAAGAAATACCTGAAATAAACAATAAAAAATATGTAGAACTATGCCAGTGAAGAATGCCAGTTACACAGGAGGTCCTCAGCAAATATGTAGGACAAAGACTAAATACGTCGGACAAAGGCATAAAAGAACAACTTTAAGCCAAAATGATGAAAACGACTTTGTGTCGGTAGAGAGATCAATCCATGGACTCATAAGGAGAACCCAGAGACAAACTCGAATCTACATGTGAAATTAGCATAAAATAAAGATGGTGCTGGAATCAGTAAAGAAAGATGGATTATGTGATAAATTATGCTCAGATAACTAGCCGTTTAGAGAAACAAAAAAGCAAATAAAACTAGATTACTACATCACATTTTATATCAAAATAGATTCCCACTGCAGAAGAAAATAAAAAGTTGATTTCATCATATGGGCAGGACTTCCTTTCTAAACAAAATTAAATCCAGAAACCTAAAGAAGAAAAAAAAACTAAAAAGTTTACATTAAGATGTTTAAAAACAACACCAAGAAACAAACAAATCATCATAAACTAAGTAAAGACATGCTAAAACTTAGAAGATAAATTGGATTTGGATTCATTTGTAATAGAAACCAAGGGAAGGAGGCAGTCAGGGAAGCAAGAAAAACAGCAGAAACAGTGCCAAGAAAATGAATAAAATGATTGAGTATAAGATATAAGGGCAAGAGAGGAGAAACAAAGGTGTGCCTCAGGAAACAAGTGGAAAACATTAGTCACGAATTGGTTCCCTTTGGTTTTGATTGAGGCTCAGAAGCACATCTGCTCCTTGCTAGCCTCACAGGATGGCGATCCTGGTCTTTGGATGAAGGTAACTTCGTCTTGGTCTTTGGATGATACAGCTGAACAGGTCCACATCTAGACAAGAATTGACAATATGCGGCCTTCATTATGCAAATGATCTGGCTAGACTTCATACCAAGGTATGGAAAACAGCAGCTGGTGTCACACTTTCTGAACGTTGCCAGGGGCAGCAGGCTTCTCCAACCACAGCTCGGAGGCCAGGCTGATGATCACCTGGGGCGACAGCAGATGCAGGACTCCGTTCCGGAGAGCAGACCAGCCTTGAGCTATTTTCCAGTGCAAGCTACTGCTACACTCCCACCAGCTGGTCGGTGCTACCCTTTGCACAGATGTAGGTGGAATATCCTGGAGCCACATTATAAAACAGGCAGCTTTGGAATGAACATTCTCTCTGGTACTGAATGAGAACTTAAGTCACCTAAGAAAATATGAAATGAGTGGGAAACGCTTTCTGTCCTTTGTCCTCTTAAACAAAGTTTTTCAACTTAAGGATGAGTAAAACAAGGACTAAGACTGATGAGAAGGAGCTTCCACAGAAGTTCAGGATGGGAGATGTTGCATTTGAGGTTTTGGCATAAGCCATGCAAACTTGCTTGTATCTCTGGCAAATATACGCCCTTGTGGAGTTTTAAAAATACTCTTTTTGAATATATCTCCAGGCTCCTGGGGCAGAGGCCATGGGTAGTTCCTACCTACAACCTCAAAGGGTCAGAGAGACACATGCTCTTTTTTATCTCACACTTTTCCTTTTCTTGGAATGTGTGACATTTGAACCTATTCTGGATGAAAATAGCCAAGTATGGGATCCCGAGTCTTGGCCATTCCAACACCAGTAGCTCAAGTCAGACCAAATTCATTTTTAGGAGAAACCACTCCTGGGCTCAACTAAAATTAAGGTAAAATGAAAATTTAGCTTTTCATTTTCATAGACTTTTGTTGTTTCATAGACTTTTGTTGTCAATGAAACCTCTTTTTCGGTTTCACTGGTAATAAAATCGATTAAATTCACATTCCTGCGGAGGTGACGAAGCAAGAATATCAGTGCCCTTTTCTTTTTTTTAAAGATTTAAATAAAATTTAAATTTATTTAAATAAGATTTAAATAAATAATTCATTTGTCAGAGAGATAGAGAGAGCACAGGCAGGCAGAGTGGCAGGCAGAGGCAGAGGGAGAAGCAGGTTCCCTGCGGAGCAAGGAGCCCGATGTGGGACTCGATCCCAGGACCCTGGGATCATGACCTGAGCCGAAGACAGCAGCTTAACTGACTGAACCACCCAGGCATCCCTCAGTGCCCTTTTCTATTTGCCACACCCTATCACCCCTGCACTGGCACCTCCACCATTTCCCAGCGCTACATAAAACTTCTGAAATCTAGATTTGAGATGAAAACCCCAGGCCTTTAGCAATCAATTCCCACCAGATCGAAGCCAGAAGAAAAACTCCATAGTAAGATCCTGGAAATCTGCTGAGCCACAACAGACACGTTTTTCTAAGTACCCAAAAGAAAATGAGTATGGCAAAAACAAAACAAAACAAAACCATCAATGATATAAGTTACTGTGTTAAATTCCAGGAGAACATTTTTATCTCTCAAGGATAAAAGTATAATTTAAAAATCTGAAGACTTATTAAGGGCAAGCAATTTACCTAGTCCCTTATCCTTCTGTTAAAAGCTATGACCAGCTTCTTCCAGAAATATTTCCATGGTGAAAATCAAGGGGAAAAAAAAATTGGAGGCATGTTCTAAGCAAGTTTTCAGACCCACACATGAGAGCAGGATGTATGATGAATATATAGGAAGGAAGCAGTAGTTCCCAAAGTGATTATTAGACCTTGAAGGCAGAAAAGGAAATGACAATTTCTGAATGCAGATAACAAAAAAAAAAAAAAAAGAATATTGGCCCTGGCAGATATTAAGTCATCCTGAGGTAGAAGACAGACTCAACACTTGATTTTTCCACAGGGGTGGGTACTGGTGATGTGGGACTCGGAGATCAGCAGGGATTTCAGAGCTAAGACAGAGAGAACTCGGCATACTTGGCTGAGTTTTGTGGGCACACTCAGCCACCGTGTGGGTGGGCATAATGTTCACGTATCTCTTCTGAGCCGTACAGTTATAGCTTGCTTGCTCACCAGAGTCTTGAGGATTCAGGAGAGTGCGACCATGTAAAAGTGTTTTTCCATTGCCATGGTGTCTAGTTCATGTAAATGGAGATACCATCACACGGGATGCCCGGGTGACGCACTCCTGGCTGAATTTAGCACCCTCCATCACTGTCTACCCACTTGTATGTCTTGACCTCTTTTAACATGTCAAAAATAATCTCCTGTAAAAATGTCATTCGTGAAAACAGTCCTTTACCTAGTTTTAGCATTTCCTTTACTTCTAGTTTATGTCTTAATCAATGTAAATTTATGAAACACAATTTTATTTGATGGTAATTAAGATATCTGAGCTAAGATCAGTATCAAGGTTTTAGATTCCTTTGTTTGCAACTGTCCCATCCCCTCCCAACATTTTTTTTCTCAGTAGCTACCTTTCTAGAAAGCCAAAGCATAACTGCACCCTGCCACTTGATATTTTCCTGCAAGATTCTTCTAAGGTCTTTGGGACTATTTTGTATTGTTGGTCAAATACCATAATTACGTCTATGTGCTTTTCCAATTCTAAAGGGTTAATCCAATAAATCAGGCAAAGGCCCATTAAATATCCCTGAATTTTTCAACCTCTCTTTCTCAAGACCCAGTCAGTGTTTCCTCATAGTCCGTTCAAATTGTTCAATCGTTTTGTAGGTATTTAATGAGGCAGAGTGAGGCAAGAGGCACAGTAGGGCCAACTGATTGAGTTCACTGTCTTTGATGCTGGATCTTCTCTGGTTTTTCTTTTTTCTTTTACATTTCTCACTGGTGGAGATCCTCTGTCAGGTACCTCCAGTTTCTCTTTGATGAACTATGTTGGAATTAGTAAAGTTCACGGACAGACAAGTAGATTTACATGTCTTTTGTGAATAGATGGTAGTTGGATCCAAAATGATACAATACACAGTTGAGCACAGAAGTGGTCATCTATCTGATAAAGTTTCAGGTTGAGCCTTTAGAGCAGATACTGCTGGTACTCTTCCCAGATCCCCTCTAATATTTTCACATGTTTCTATATATCTTCACCATCTTCTGTGTGCTTTTTCTTTTTCTCCTGGTGCCCTCATATGAAATTCTGCCTCACACTCTGCTAGTTACTAGAGCTGTTTTTCCTACAAGGGTAGGAAGCCAAAGAAGTCTTGGAAAGTTTACTCCCCCCATGTTAGCCAATGACTAACCAGTGCAGGAACATAAAAGTCTACCTCTCTTATGTACTTCATATCCTGGAGTTTCCTTTGGGATCATAATGAAGTTATTCTCTAGGGCATTTTGTCTGAAATTAAACCTTTTCGACTCCCTCCCCTCTTTCTATCCCATTTTTTCCCAGTCTCTGAGAATTCCAACCTAACATAGCTTTTAGCATGACTAGAAGTACGGGTAACCAGAAATGGAGAAGTTAAGTGCAGACAGCCATGCAAGAAAGCCAACATTAAAAAGGATACTGACGGTGGTTTACTGTAAGCAAAGCTATATAAGGTTTAAAAGGTTAAAATGGTATTTAAGCTATGCTGAGTCTGGTAGTGAGTAAGTCACCAAATATACGTGAAATGTGGTCTTCATAGATTAGAACAAACCCATACCGAAATATGGAAAGATCTCGTAGAAAATTAGTCATTAGAAATTTGTAGTTTACAATTAGGAAAACAGATTAATTTCTGGGGGAAAGTATTCCGTTCCCATGATTATTCTTTTGTTTTAGTCACAAATATGCATTAAATATCTACAATGCATACAAAGCACTCTGTTAGGCACTTGGGACTGTTTGCAGTTAGAAAAACAGATAGAGCTTAGAGTTTAGTGAAGGACACACACCAAAAACCAATCACATGACAAAAAATGGGTAAGTACTGCTTGCAGTAAGTGCCTTGGATGATGTTGGCAGAGATTTATGAGAGCATATAACAAGAATCCAGGGGTCATGGGTTGGCATATTCAAGGCAGGAGTATGTAAGGTTCTACAAAGCCCTTGAGGGATCAGCATATGCAAAGCCCCTGTGGCAGTAGGAAAACATTCTTTGAGAGAACTAGTTTTTACCAACTACTAAGAAAATCTTTCTAAAAGAGACTCAAATTCGGTTGAACTTTTTTTTTTTTAACATTTATTTATATATTTGAGACAGAGAGCAAGCCCACCAGAGAGTGGGGAGGGACAGATGGAGAGGGAGAGAGAATCTTCAGGCAGACTCCCGCTGACACAGGGTTTGATCCCACAACCCTAACATCATGACATGAGCCGAACCAGGAGTTGGACGCTTAACTGACTGAGTCACCTAGGTGCCCCTTATCTTTAAGCATTCTGAATTCTTTGACTCAAAACTTCCCATTTAAACTACACAGCAAGGAGCGCCTGGGTGGCTCAGTGGATTAAGCCTCTGCCTTTGGCTCAGGTCATGATCTCAGGGTCCTGGGATTGAGCCCCGCATCCGGCTCTCTGCTCGGTGGGGAGCCTGCTTCTCTCTCTCTCTCTCTCTCTCTCTCTCTCTCTCTCTCTGCCTGCTTGTGATCTCTGTCAAATAAATAAATAAAATCTTTAAAAAATTAAAACAAACTACACAACAGTCAGAAATCTATTATCTGGAGTAATTCGGACATTAGGATTTTGCAGTTCAGCCACTTAGATAAATAACCATGAGCACTCACTTATCTTTTAATTACAATTCAAACTATTTTTGCATTATTTGGAATTATTTTGGTTAGAAACTCCATTGAAGGAAGCAGAAGTCCAACTCCTCTGGATCTCAGGGATGCTCTGAGAAACTAGGTTATTCTCTCAGCTCTGAAACCTTAAGGACTAGAAGAGCACCACATTCAGTGTGGACCACGGCGAAGATATGGGGGAAAAACAACCTACTTCCACTTCATGAAGACAGAGAGACACTTCACCGTCTCACTTGCTAAGTGCTCAACATTTGAGAAAAAAAAGGATTAATTATGTTTTAAGGTAAGGATATATAGTGAGAAATTATTTAGAAAGACTACAAAGTGGGGTGGTATTTAAGAAGAAGAAAACTCACACTACCAATACCAGTCTATGCTACTGGGCTGGGTAAAAAGTTCTAAAGAGCAATAATGGAATTCCCATGGGTTAAGAGTTATGACTTGACTAGCCTAAAAATTAATGGTGAATTTCCCTCCAGATTTTTTTCCACCAAAAGACTCACTTGCTGTGACTGAATTTCTTACTCTCTATTTCAGTTTTAAAAATAAATTGTCTATAACTGAAGATTGGGGTACACAAGCTAAAAGCATTGGGAAAAGAAGGTAATGATCCTCAAGGATTCTTATGAAACCCACAAAAGTGAACTTAAAGTACTTCATGAAGGGATACATTATGTTCATTTCACAATGGCCATGAGAGAATGCATTCTTTTCTAAATAGACAGTTACATATTTGGCCTGTCTTTAATTCTCACTTCTTAGGAATATATGAAGAAATCTTCAGAAGTTTAAATAAAAGTCTTGAAGACTCACTAAAATAATCATATCAGCGCATAAAAATATTACTTCTTTATATTTCTCTGGCTCAAGCTTCTTACTACCACCCTAATGTCACATCAGAGTTGGGTCAAAAGGTAGTTGCCACCCTTTCCCAGCAGGAAAATATTATAAATATATGAGATATTACATATGCTTGCATGACATAATACATTTATGAAACTATGTATCTTTTTCAATTCTATTCCAAATTGCTATACCAACCAGCAATTTTTTAAAAAGTCTTTATTTATTTATTTGACAGAGATCACAAGTAGGCAGAGAGAGAGAGAGGAGAAAGCAGGCTCCCCGCTGAGCAGAGAGCCCCATGTGGGGCTCGATCCCAGGACCCTGAGATCATGACCTGAGCTGAAGGCAGAGGCTTAATACACTGAGCCACCCAGACGCCCCCAACCAGCAATTTTTAATTTGGGCTAACTTCATTTAGGTTCTGAGCTGGTGAATTTGTGTTAACTTCAAAACTCAGGTATTGTTATATGATCCTCAGAAGACTTGGTCCTTTAGACATTTTTGTCTTCAGGGAATCCCATGAAATTTTTAGATATCTGTTTTCTATGGGAGCTATTTTCTCATTTGTAATGAAATATAACCCATTAAAAAAACCCACAACTGCTTCATTATCTAATAAAAACCAAGCTCACACAGTTAGGAAATGACCTGTTATTTGCACTGGTGCAAGTCTGCTAAACAATTAGGAGAATCATACAAAACATTAAATTGTGAAAAAGCTTTGTGTTACATACTGCTATTGCCACATTTGGCTTTAAAAAACTTCTACAGCTGCTCTTCATTAACACATCCAAAAACTCAGTGACTAACAATGTCACTGGTATACATAAATTAATAACAGTTTTAGTCACTGAATCTGAAAACTGGCTAATGTACATTCTGAAACCCATTTTTGTTTCTTGTTTGTTTCCTGTTTCATTTGAAACAAGAGAAGTTTATTTAATTTTACCACACAGATAGTATTTTCAAGTGTCTGGTAAGGTCAGTGCTGCACCGTGTTTTCATCATGACATTTAATCTTAATAGAAGAGAAACTAAATGACCTGATTTTGAGCTCAGCATATTGCCAGCAGATTATGGTTTGTCCAGAAATTATTTTTTTCCTAGGCTGAAGAATGTCAGATATATATTTTAGAGAAGACATCAGTTATCCACATTATAATCCTACAAAATTTCAAAGCATTGTGAAAATACTTATTTGTATTTTAAAAGCCATTTTAAATCACTTTCACTAATTTGAGAGATCTATACCTTATAATACACACACATGCACACACACGGATGAATAAGCCCAGTTGACATAATCAATTCTAGGGCTAGAAGTTAGTTCTCATTGAAAATAAAACCCTCTTTGCACTGTTTTTTGCCCCAATTTTATTGTAATCTAAGGCAAAGCAACAATGTAGACTCCTGACTGTTACATGGTTCAACAGAAAATTCCAAAAGCATTGAGTTGTATTCTGACTCCTAATTAATTCATGCATTGTTAAACATTCAGAGCTTTGTTTTGGAGTTTTTTGTTTTTTGTTTTTTGGGGTTTTTTGACATTGAAAATAAACCTTTAGAAAAATATCTATGCAGACTATATACCAAAGTAAAAAGTTCAGACTTACAACGGTCAACCCTAAGTTATTGACACCAATAGTGAATGAATATATATGTAATTAGCATCTACTTAAAATCCCAAGTCCTTCGCCTTATTTATCACACCCTCCTCTCAACAATGTATTTCAATGAGAACTTCTAGTAAGTAGCAAAATTGACTAAGTTTCTTCTCCTCTATTCATTTTGTACTTTGCTTTCTAGGGCTTTCATGATCAAGGTTACAATTCTAAAATTCTCCAAACCAGGAAGAGAAGAGCAAAGGTTCTAAAAGCTTTTCAACAGAAACAATTCAAAAAATTAGCTTTTGATTATCCAGTTTGTAGTGTGCATGGTTCTCTTGAATTTCTTTCCTTTTTTAAATGATTAAGAAAATTCTGATGAAAGACTGATAAATAGTCTTCTTGTTTGTTTAAAACTTCCTTCCAATACATAGTAACTCAGCAACATTTGGGTCATGTTATGGGAAAGCGTAAGGTGGGCACAGGAGTAGAGAGACCTAAGGTGAAGAGAAGCAGGACTCAGAGATCACCTACACATCTGTGAAATATCCAGGGCTCCCTTGATAAGAATGCTCAGGAAGGGACGTGGAGAGCCACATCAAGTAGAAAGATGCTTTCGAGGTAAAATTGAGAGGACCTGACCAATTGATTTCAGGAGGTGAAGGAAGAGGAGTCAGATGATTCCAGAGTTTTCAACTCAGACAATTGAGGAAATAAGGGGATTAGTAACAGACAAAGACAGTGCAAGAAGAAGAACAGGACATTTTAGGTTTCTTCAGGGTGGTGTGACATAGTGAAAAAGATAATAAATTCTAAATTAGACCTGAAGTATACCTGCAGAAGAAAGACAAGGGAAGAGATTTCTAGGAAGCACTTAGAAATGTAAATCTCTAGTTCAAGGGACAGGGACGTCCAGGGGAAGGTCAAGACATGTTCTAGGGCTTACTAGTTAGAGCCGAAGAGAGAACTGTTGGAAACACTCTGAGCAAGAGTTAAGGGCGAGAAAAGAACAGAACTTGGAATTCTGATAAACGACAATTAAGAGACAGAAGAAGAGATCAAAAGAATAGTAGACAGGAAGAGAATAAGAACAAACAATCTATCATGAATTTGAAGGAGGACAGACTTTCCAGAAAGTGGTCAGTAATGCCAAATACCACATCAAGATTCAAAGAATGAGGACAGCAGAGAAACCACTGAATTTGGGAAATAGGATTTTTTTTCATTAGTGACTTTTGAGAAGGTCAGATCAGAAGGAACAGAAGTCAAATTTTAATGAGTAATAATGTATGGAATATAAAAAACTAGAGATGGCAAATAAGTCCTACATAATAACTTGCATAGGAGGGGTTCCTAGGTGGCTCAGTGGGTTAAGCAGTTGCCTTCAGCTCAGGTCATGATCCCAGGGTCTTGGGAACCTGTTTCTCCCTCTCCATCTCCCCTGCTTATGTTCCCTCTCTCACGGTCTCTCTCTCTCTGGCAAATAAATAAATAAGATCTTTAAAAAAATAAAATAAATTGGGTAGGAAAGAAAATAAATGATGGTGAAGTGAAGGAGAAAGTTGGGTGGTATAGGGTTTTTTAGAAAGGGGAGATCTGTGGGTTGAGTGTTTGAAACTTATGCAGAGAGAGAGAAGTGGAGACGCAGAGAAGCTGATTGATGAGACAAAATCCTTGAGGATGGGAGAGGGAATGTAACCAAAAAATAGGTGGAAGAATTAACCTAGCAATTCAGAAGTATTTCCTCCACTTCGACAAGAGGAAAAAGTGAGTGAAAAAAAAATAGGTGTGCTATAAGAACATTTTGGCTTGATGGTGTTTCTCTTCTCAATGAAGCAGGAACCTGGATCATTAGCTGAGGCTCTGAGCAGAGTGAAGAAGTTTGGTGTGTTTTCTGCGGAGATCAGGAAAAGAAGCTACTGGGAGAAGAGAAAAGGAACCACTGAAGAAAGCAGACTGAGATTAGAGATGATATATCTGTAATGAAATGAATCATGCACTTTTTCTCCAGGAGGTTCCAGAAAACCTAAATCAGAACCAGAATAATCACAACATTAAGGCACAAACTGGATGTTTTCACTTAGCAGCGTAATGGGGAGGTGAGAAAAGCTATGGGATATGGAACTGCATTTGGGAGGAAAGTAAAGGCCGTAAGGTACATGAGGGAAATTAATGTAGTAAGTCAGATCAAGGGAGCTGAAATTCAAATTTATTTTAATGATGAACTTTACTGCGCATGAGAGAAAGAAGTATAGAAAGATAAGGGGTTGTGGTCAAAGGGAAAGTTCAGAGTTCAAGACCTCAAAGGCCACATTCTTCCGGGAGCTGACCCAGTTCAAGTTATATCCATGTAAGTGTGTTGTTGAGTAGAGAGGAAGGGATAAATGGAGAACAGACATAAAGTAACTACAAGAATGTTAGATAAACGACCAGGATAAAGAATAGAATGGGATGTTGAAGACCAGCTGTGGGCCAGCTCTTAAATTCTGCATCAGTTGTAGAGAGTAACCTTTGGTCGGACAAATGACTACAAAGAGTGACAAAGGGGGAAATTCAATTGCAATTATTAATAACTTACTTAAACCACTCAGGGTATGAATCTGCTGCTGCCTGAATCTGGTGAGAAAGGATAGGAGTAGACTTAGATGGCATGACTTTCCATGGAACAGGGGCTCTTGAGCTCAGAGCATGATCAGGAAGAATTTGTAGGTAAGCAACAAAGCAGACCCAGCAACCCAGGCTCCCGGGCTACAAGAGAATCTGTGGTTCGACCTAAGGAGATTTCAAAGGAAGAAGTGTCACTGAGAAAAGAGGGAATAAAGAATCCAGATAAAAGGTGGGAAAGGGGGAAATTATAGTTGTTATTGAAGGGATACAGAGAGACTTCCTGAGAGCTTGATGCCTGCACATAATATCAAAACCATAACATGAAAGAGCCTTCCACATAATTTAGGCAGAGGACTGGAAGATAAAAAATACATTGTCTACTTCTTAAAATTATAGCATCTTCAAAGTCTAGAGCATTATAAGTACTCCAAAAGTATTTCATAAATCAATGAGAAAGTAATTAAAATATTCTGTCCACTTATAATGAACAGGAGGTTTGGGATCATTTGCCTACTACTAGCTTGTACAGAGCCAACTGCATCCTCTCATTCTTTTTTTTTTTTAAGATTTTATTAATCTTAATAAAGATTAAGATCTTCATTGATCCATATTAAGCTGTACTGAGCCCCAGCACCCTCCTATTCTATTGCTCTCGGCTCAAAGTTTATTCACAAAGGCCTGAGTTTAAGGATGCAGCCTATGACTATAGATGTAAATAAAGTTAATTAGATTTAAGGGGCTTGTGTACATTGCTTAGGCCTTTTCTTGAGCCAACCTAGCTTTATAAAAATAGATGTGTTTATTTCTAAAATTCCATGGTTTGGGGAGTACCTGGGTGACTCCGTCAGTTAAGCATCTGCCTTAGCTAAGGTTATGATCTTGGGGTCCTGGGATGGAGCCCTGCATCAGGCTCCCTAATCATGGGGAGCCTGTTTCTCTCCCTCCCTTTGTCCTTCCTCCCAACTCATGCTCTCTCTCTCTCTCTCACTCACTCTCAAATAAGTGAATAAAATCTTCAAAAAATAAAATAAAAGTCCATGGTTTTTGAAAGATGTTTTAGAAGAGGCAAAATCATTGGAGGTAATTTAGGGAAAAAACCATCATAAAAACCAAGACAAGATGATGTAGGTTCTACTATCATCTAGTTTCAATAGAGCACTATTGCTTTTATGTATTTGATATTTGGTATTTCTATATTAAGATTTACTCTTTCTTTTGTTTGTTTTCTTTTCTTCTTTCTTTCATTTGAAAGTTGTGTTGTGGAAGAATATTATTTCTCTGGGAAGTACACAAATTTTCAAAGTTAACTGATAGTCCAGGGCTCACAGGACACTAGTGCCTGTAAACTCCCTGATTTGAAGGAGTACTCTGGCAGTATGGTTAAGGTAGAGGTAGACATGTCCGTACAGAGCATGTAGCCCAGATTCAAATCAGATCAATGCCTGTTATTACATTTCAGTGGATCCAGGTTGCAAGTTCTACAGAGTCTGAAAGAAGCAAATTTCTCTGGAGAATGACGACATTATCCTAGGCCTCAAATACTGTTTCAAATAATAAAATTTTTCAAATACAAAATCTAGTAGATAATAGGGGGAGACAAGATAACAGAGGTGAGAACCAGCAGAAACAACAGATACAGAAATAGACCTACAGGACCTCCAAATGCTATGGTTATCAGGCACAACTTTAGATTAATTCTACTTGTTGTTATTTTCAGGGAGATAAAAGATAATATGGAGATTTCAGCAGGGATTGGGATTACCTTTTTTAAAGTAGCAAATTTGGAAAGAGCTATATAAAATCCTAGAACACTGAAGAAAACCAGAAAACTGGACTCAACCTCCTCCCTCAAAAAGTAGATCTTGATGGTATCAGAAAGCTAACAAGGCAGTAAAGAATTACAGGGGAAGAGATATAGAGATGGACATTTGATTTATACCAGGTATGGGAAAACATATTGCTTTTAATAAACACTGTTGGTGCAGTTAAATATCTATATGAAAAATGTGAAACTTGACCCTACCTCACATTGTATAGAAAAAAAAAATCAATTCTACATATATTCATTTTGGGGGGTAAAGAAGAATTATTAGTGAGGTAACTAAAAGCACTAATCATAAAAAGAAAGAATACTATCAGCAAACAACATGGAAAGAAGGAAAAGTTGAAGATAAAGAGAAAAAGAAATTTGATGGTATAAGTTCCCTGAAGAGTCAGGAATGTAATAGGATGGGGAGCAAAGGTGAAGATGCTGCCTACACAAAAAGGGGCAGGTATCTTCCTGGAAGCAAAAGGATGAAGGCAAATATAGATGTAGATGCTGGTAAGCTTGTCGATGAGGTTGCAAGAAGATGGAGAGTTCCTACTTACAGATTTTTACTTCTTTGGCATCATAGAAGGTGAGACAGGTAACATGTTGAGACTGTGGGGCTATGTAAGAGGTAGGACAGGTAAGAGGTTTGAGGACAGTGAATAAACTCTTAGTTACTATTATAAATGAGAGCCAGAACTGATGAAATATTTGGCTGTTTGGCAGCAATGAGGGTCAGTTAAGACCAAAGACAATGCTTTTATCATGACAGTAATTTAGCTCAGTAGCCTGGACATAAAGAGAGAGAAAAAACAGTTGGATTGACATATATTATAAATAGTTTGGGTCTTAACAAGCTAGTGGAGTGGAAGGCCAAGAAGCAAAGGTATTGATCAAATTAATATTAAAGAATTTTAATAAAAGTGATGAATTATATAGTTTAAGCTGCATAGAAAAGGAAAAGGATAGGAAGTGGCTGACTTCATGCGGATGAGGAGGGATCAAGAGACTGGTGGTCCTGATGAGGTATGAGAATTGGGTATAGGAAAAGTAATCAAGGTATAGAATTGGAGGACCAGAGTCTATGACCTGAAATATCTGAATTTAAGATTTTCAGAGAGAGTAGGGAGGGTGAGTGATCTCAAGGTCCACTGTGTGATCACTGGAGTATGTGGTTTATGTGGAATATAGATAAAGATCATTGGAGTGGAGGAGATCAAGATCTTGGGAGGCCAGAGTATTATATGGGCTTCCCATGTACACACTGAATTCACCAAGAATGACAGCAAGGTGGACGTATAGATAAACACTATGAGCCAGGCATAACAGGAAGACAGTAGGTAAAAGCAGAAAACAACTCTACACTGAACTGAATTATATACAAATATTTCTTATAAAACAAATTTATATCTCTATGCATGTCTCTATCTATCTTCCTACCCAACTACATACATAACTATCTCTATTGTGTCGGTCTATAACACTACAAGTCCGTAACTGTTGATAGATGTATAATAGTTGGCCATGCTATGGGTGCTTTGTGATGAAATAACTGGCTTGTAAGTGTTGTTGCTGATAAATTGATTTTATTGTAATTTTTCATACATCTTGAAAAATGACATGATTGTTTCTAAAGCTTTGATATACTAAGATGTTTGTATATGGTTTTAGCTAGGTCACATGTTGGCTTTTTCCCTCTCCTGCCACTTATGAGAAAAATTCTTCTGACTACATTACTGATCAGTATCCTAATTCTAATCACAAACACACTACTATAATTCTAACATTTAATCATCTCTCTTGATAAAATGAAAAAATATCTTATCTTCAATTATACACAGTTGAATCCTGGGGTAATGTTTAATCTGAGAAGATACTAGAAACAGGCTGAATGAGGTGAAAGAGGTTATGTGGAGACCTTCTCAGATATTTCTGGCCTAAAATTCCATGATCAAGTCATGCTTTTGGAATAAGCATTCATTAGTCTCTCCTTCTGTTTCTTCAAAAAGGTAAATACTCATACTGAGAGGACAGCCTGATAAATTCCTGTCATGCTGGTGTAAATTCATTTATCACATCATTCTCCCTCATGATCCTTAGAGGATAGGAAGAGCAAGCAAACGGGAACATCAAGAATTTTCAGGGAGACAAGCAGTGGTTGGAGCGGAGAGTAGAGTATGGAAAAGTAAAAGAATCTGCAGCTCTAATGCCTTGTCTTTTCAACTTTATTCAAAGGTTTTTCAAAGAAAGGGGTCATGTATTCTCATTTGCTTGCCCTCTTAAAAATAAAGCATATATTTACACATGCATAGATAGAAGATTAAGATTGTATTGCATAAAAACCCAAAGGTCATACAAAATATGATAAAAATCTCTCTCTCTAAGCCAAAGACTTCACAAATCCTTTACTTATGTACTACTTTTGTTTCCTAATTTCAGTGGATTCTAGGAATAACAATAGATGTGATAAAAATTCACATTTAGGACAAGCCCCAAAGGCAAGGACTTTTCATCATGTTTGCTTTCCCAATGTCACATCTACAATGTCCCAGTGACTACAGGAACTCACTGTTGCCAAGCAAGCCCACATCCTAAGCATGGAGAAACAGACCCTACTTCTTCCTGGAAGGAGCTACAAAGTCCTTGTGTCACCAAAAAAGAAAGCACACAGGAATGTGAAGAATGTTTTGCCATCTTTGCAAGTTAATACATTTAAGAAAGGTGTAGAAGGACTGTCAGTGAACCGATAATATATATTTGTCCACTTCCAGGGAGGATCAGCAAGGGAGACGTATTTTATTCACTTGTATTTGCTTGACTACTACACCAAGCATTCATTACCCTATTAAGTATTTTAAGTACAAAAAAATGGTAAATTTAAAAGTTTATCGTGATTACATTCTTATTACCAAAATTTCATTTAATCGTTAGCACTCAAGCGGATAAAAAATAGAAAGAAAACACCCAAATGATGCAATTTTGTCAATACCATAGCGTTATTAAAGGAGACCAGACTAAGAAACAACTTCACTGAATGATCCACAAAATTGTTTTGCAGTTTCAGAGCTCACAGATTGTTTTTCAGTGGATACATCTAGACTTCTAACTGAGTTTCACTTTCAAATGTCAAAGGCACCCTTCAGGAAATACACATGCTCAGCCCGCTACCTTTGCTTATAAAAAAATCTACTGCCTTTTCAGCTAACAGTGACAGATGAAAGGATATTCTCTGATCTTTTGGCCAAGAACCAGTCATATAAAACCTCCTATGGGCTCTAATTTAGTAATATGAAATGTACAGTACTAGTCACAAGTTTTTTATGACTCAGAATTTGCAAAGAATTTGACCAGGTGTCCTTTCCTAGTTTTGGTGTTATCGAGCCTGGGGAAACTAATATCATAATGATCTATAAAAACGCCTCAGAACTCTGTCTCTGTCTTTGTCTCTCTCTTTAAAGTGAGCATCTTTGCACTTCTGTCTCCACTAAGGGAATCTAGGATACAAATAACATGATACTGTTTTTGACACACCCAGTTCTGTTCCACAGCTTGTACAAACCCTAATTTATTCACTAGAGTGTTTTATTATGACTTACCTTATTACTCTCCTCCAGGGAGCAATGCATAGACTATAGTATTAAAAGCTTTTGCCCTAAAGCATGTAAGAGGATTGCCCTTGGCATTGTCTGCCATGTTGAAGAGCTGCCCTTTGAGCAACATCTTTCTACCACATCAACACCCATTTCTCGGGCCTTCTCTGCCCAGCAGCCACATAATCACATACTATGATACTGTATATGCTACCTTAAAACACAGGGACATCCAAAGGCACAGTACATCAGAAAAAGGAGTGAGGACTCCAATCCACCAGTCAGTCATCCCCCTCAAGGCCTTTATTTCTAGATTTCACTGTCATTTTGGAAATCATGCACGTGAAAGTCACTTGACCTTGTATCAACTTCTGGTAAAATGAGTGACTGCCCTGTATAGGTTTTATGACTAAAATTTCTCCATCTGCATGAATTGTTCTAGAACAATTTGGTTAAAATCACAACTTAGCTAAAAATAAAAATTTTTTCCCATCACTGCTTTTAAACTATTTATAATATATAATTAACATTACATTATTAATTTCTGTATTATGTTAAAATAATATATTATTAATAGATGTATAATTATATATATATAATTTCTATGTATCATGAGAGCATTTTATAATTATGTATGTTACAATTCATTTTAAGTCTTTTCTTCTGGAATTATTTGGTTCAGGCATCATTTTTGTTGCACTTGTTTACCAGTGTTTATTTTTATTTTAGCATTTTTATTTATTTCTCAAATCTTATAAAGTTATTTTAAAGTCTTTGGTTAATATTTTTAGGAATTATGAAGTAATGTTTCTCTAAGTAAATTATTCAAAATGAGTTGGTAGTTCTTTAAAGTGCCTACCCACTTGCTCATATGCCATTAAGTTTTAAACAATCTAGAGTAATTTTAATCTTTTAAAAACACACATTAAAAGCTATTTTGTCCACTCTCTATGATATCTAACTATGTTTTCCTAAAGTTTTTTAAACATAAGGAATTGTAACAAATCATTCTTTACAAAGAAAAGTAAAACTTTCAAAAAGAACAAATGAGTATCTGGGTTCTTTTCTTGTTTTTGCCAAATATTTTTTAAAAGAGCATCATGGTTTAGAATGTTGTTTTCAAAATAGACTAAGAAATAAAGAAATTGGAAATACTTTCTAGATTTTTAAAATTAATTTAGTTTTCATGGACTTTGCTGTACGATTAACCCTAGAACCTCAATACATGTGTAATGCTATTCCCTTTTGTAAACAAATGATTTTTATAATGAAATGGGAACCATTACTGGGTAAAAAGCTACAGAGACTGGAAATATCTATTTTTGACCAATATCCTAATTTGAATAATTATTTCCAATGAGTTGATTTTTAGAAAACCATTTACTTTCAACTTCCCCATATTTATACTCTCATTTTAAATTTCAAACACTCAAATTACATTCCAAACCCCAAAGTGTTAGAAAACTTTTTCTCACATTATTCTTACTGTCCAAGTGTTTACAGCATAAAAAGGGTTTGTCATCTAGTCACAGAGACAATACTAGTGATAACCTCATCAGAAAATCCAGTGTTAACCATCCCAAGGTTGAATGTGTGTTTCTCTAGGATATTAGGTCTTTCTGAACATCAGTTGGCTGCATTCTCCTACTACTCTAGGGAACACAAGCAGGGGTGTGAGAGAGGGAGAAGCAGGCTTCCCACCAAGCAGGGAGCCCGATGTGGGGCTCCATCCTAGGACCCCGGGACTATGACCATAGCCGAAGACAGACGCTCAACCACTGAGCCACCCAGGTGCCTCTGCTGTAGACTTTCAAAAGATACTTTCATGGGAGCTGCTAAAGATATCCTTTCCTCCTGTCAACCTGCTATACACCAGGCCCTTTGAGATTCTACCTTGTAGTATAAAGGTCTGATTAGGAGATAGATGCCTGAAGGTGGAGACACTAGGCACAGGTGAGCCCTGCCCTGCTGTGGAGGCGGCATTCTCCTGGTCGCAAGGATAAGGCTAAACTCTGCTTTTGTTGGTGAAACTCATACACTCAGAGAAAAGTCTCTTCCTGGCCCAGGTCCATCTCCATAGTTCCAGAAAACTCACTGTCCTCTAGATAAGTAGGCAGCTACTCTGGGCTGCCTTCATCACCAGCACCACCCACAGTAATTCTGAAAATGACAGTTCTTGGTGTCTGTGTTTTGGGGACACCCTTGTTCCCAGAATCATGGTGCTCGTTAGTACTGGTGGCTTCCTCCTTCTCATTCAACTGCCAAGAAACCAGAGACGTTATCAGCTTTGGAAAGGAAAGGTCAGCCCAGAAGCCAGGCCATTCAGGATTTTCCCAGTAGATACAACAATGACACTTCTGGGATTTCGTTGCTCAGGCCTGGAATGTCAAGAAACATGAGAGGGCAGGATGATGAAGGTAAGAGAGCTAGCTCGACAGTCAGTAGACAGTTAGTCCTAATCCTGTGAAACATCCTTTTGCTCCCCCTGTACTAGTCCCTCAATCTATTCCTTTATTGCCCGTCCTCCCTGAGCCAGGACCTGGTTCCATCATTTATGGTCCCATTCCATCAGACAAATATTCACGTGCCAGTTGTTTATCTGAAAGTTTGAAAAGGGAGTGGAGAAAGTGAGAGGAAAGAGAAGGCAGCCAGTGAAGACACCTGCTTTTTCTGGAGGGGTCTAGAGACCCGTTCTGTGGGGAAACTCTGGGAAATCAAAAAACACATGCCCCAGAGGACTCTCACCAGTGTGTCAGGGAAGAAGCTGAGGAATTTGTGTACCAAATCCCCTCAGCCATTGCTTGAAGGCTTCTCTAGGGGTTATGGGCATTCTGGCACTTGCGGCCTGTCATGAACTTGGGCAGAACATCATTCCCAAGCCAACCTTCAGGCCAAGAGATAGAGATCCTGTGCAGGAGCACACTGTGTGTGGGTGCAAGGTGGGTCCATGTCTGTTTCTCACCCCCCTTTCTATGGATAAAGGAAGAAGAAAAGAAAGAGGGGGAAGAAGAATGAAAGCAAGTTTACCAAAAAGAAAATAAATAAAGGGGGAGGGAAGGAGAAGAAAATTTGATTTAACTCTTTACTTAGCATCTACATTGTGTCAGGTGCCGCATCCTCCTCAGTAAATCAAGGAGCTAGTCTACATGATGATTAAGGCAGATGCTAGCTCTAACCCCAACTATCGTCGAACTAAACTGGGAAAAAATCTTCATGCTCCTAAAACCACATGCTATACCAACAATACTGGTCTCCCCCAGAGACTGTCCAAAACTAAATCCTCTATATCTTCCAAATGGTTTCTCATCCAGAAAGCATATTTACCCCTCTAGCTAGAAACAAGATCTCATTTCTCTGAAGTCACTGTGTTTCTTTATATTTTCCTAATAAGCCCAAATTATCTTGTCTGTGAAGTCACCTTGGACATAATTAAGAACCGCCATGTACAGCACAGACTCTAGGGCCAGACTGCCCGGGCTATCCTCCCAACTCCTCCACTTTCTAGCTAGACAGACTTGGGCAAATTATTTCTGTACTTTAGTTTCCTCCTCTGTGATATGGGATTAATCACTTTGCACTATATCAGTGGGGGAAAAAATAAAAAATAAAAAATAAACTATGTCAGTGGGATTTATAAGTTTAAATGAGTTAATATAGGTAAAATATTTAGAACAGTTCCTGGCACATAATAACCATTATGCATGCATTTGGTATTATTATTAAAAATGATTAGCTGTTTTGATTTGTTTGTAGTATTTTGAGTATGCATATTCTCTCTTGCAATCTTGTCAGTTTTTTGAGCATGGGAATTTGTATTTTTTCTCTTTATATCTTTTTAGATATAAAAAGATATCTAATATCTTTATATCTTTTTATTTTTTCTCTTTATATCTTTTTTAATGTCTCTTGTAGTAAAGACCCAATAAATATTTGATGATGTGTGTTTATATGTGTGTGCTATGTGTCATTATTATGTTTATACCTGTTGTTCCTTCTCTGCTGCTCCCCTTGTGTGGTTTTGTTTGCTTTTTGTTCTCCTTCTGCAGAAGTCCTACAGCAGAAAATGCCCTATCATTTGTTGTTTTGTATTATAACAATATGTTTCTATTAAGATCCTTGGGAGTTTTTCCTTTGTGGGTTCATCACTTCCTACCAAAACATAAAACATATATTAAATGCTTACATGTGTAACTTGGAAATATGGACAAATAATATATACTTAATAAATTTAGACACTGGTACTTCTTTCTCCAGCTCACTACCAGGTATGAGATCCTGAAATTAAAACCACTTTCAATTATATTTTCTACCCTCAACTCTAGCCAAGAATAAGACTTTCTTTGGTGTTCATTCAAAATAGAACTAAGGGACGCCTGGGTGGCTCAGTTGGTTGAGCAGTTGCCTTCGGCTCAGGTCATGATCCCAGCATCCTGGGATCGAGTCCCGTATCGGGCTCCTTGCTCAGCAGGGAGCCTGCTTCTCCCTCTGCCTCTGCCTGCCATTCTGTCTGCCTGTGCTCGCTCCCTCTCTCTCTCTGATAAATAAATAAAATCTTAAAAAAAAAAAAGTTCTCTCAAAATAGAACTAAATCTCCATTATTCTTTTCTGCAAAACTTTCAAATACTAAATGTGTTCCACTGAGTAGAAACCCAGAAGATCTGGGCCACTAGATAGAACCCTGAGTATTATCTTCAAAACAGTCTAGAATATCAATCAATGGATTCTTCAAATCAACATGAATTGGTTTCTTTACAGATAAGATAAACAACTTTTCTAGGTATTAGTGATACCTTCCCATCATTAGGGGGTACTTTTCAAATTTCCCTTTATTGTTTTTAGCCAGTTTGATTGATTAAATCTGCAATGCTGGCTAAACAGAATGTCTTGGTCAGAATGAAGGGAATGAGATGAGTTTGTATGAGAGTCAACAAGTTTAATTAATGCCTCATTTTCTTATAAACCCATGCGTTTAAAGACATTGACAGGGCAGGGGCGCCTGGGTGGCTCAGTGGGTTAAGCCGCTGCCTTCGGCTCAGGTCATGATCTCAGAGTCCTGGGATCGAGTCCCGCATCGGGCCCTCTCCTCAGCAGGGAGCCTGCTTCCCTCTCTCTCTCTGCCTGCCTCTCCATCTACTTGTGATTTCTCTCTGTCAAATAAATAAATAAAATCTTAAAAAAAAAAAAAGACATTGACAGGGCAATGCACTGATTACCATGGACAAGTATAGTCATATTATTAATAAATTATAACTTCCTTGAATATAAAGTACCCCATTCATCTCTAAATACCTTAATCCTTAGCACAAATGTAGTAGATGCTACAGGTTGTCTACCCAAATCCCGTCTTCCCTTATCCTTTGCTCAGAGACACCCAATTGTGTTTAGATACTAGAATCCAATCTGCTTTCCAAGATATTGTACCTCTCTCCAGCCCGGAGGGAGGGAAGTAAAGTTTTACTAATCTCCATAAACCAGTAGTGATACTCTCAATCTGTTTGTCAATGATAAATTAGGAATGACCATGTGACACAATTCTGGCTTATGAGAACTGAGGGGAAACCTTTTAGGGACTTTTTGGGGCACTGATTTTGTTCTTAAAAAGGAACAAAAAAGGGAAATCTGGGTGGTTCAGATGGTTGAGTGTCTGTTCTTGGTTCAGGTCATGATCTTGGGGTCCTAGGATTGAGCCCCATGTTGGGCTCTCAACTCTGTGAGAAGTTTGCTTCTCCTTCTCCCTCTCCCTCTGCCTCTCCCCCTGCTCATGCTCGCTCTTTCTCTCTCTCTCTCTCTTTGTCTCAAATGAACACATAAAATCTTAAAAAAAAGGACAGGAGGAACCAGAGAGAGCTACCCTACCACACAGCAATTACACTATTGGGTATTTATCCAAAGGATACAAGCGTAGTGATTCAAAAGGGCACATGCACCCCAATGTTTATAGCAGCAATGTCCACAATAGCCAAAATATGGAAAAAACCCAGATGTCTATTAACAGATGAATGGATACAGAAGATGTGGGATGTATATATATTATATATACATATATATAATGGAATATTTCTCAGCCATCAAAAAGAATGAAATCTTGCCATTGCAATGACGTGGATGGAACTAGAGGGTATTGTGCTAAGTGAAATAAGTCAGTCAGAGAAAGACAAATACCAGATGATTTAACTCAGGTGGAATTTAAGAAACAAAACAGATGAACATAGGGGAAGGGAAGGACAATACAAGATAAAAATTGAGAGTGAGGCAAACCTGAGAGGTTGAATTCTAGGAAACAAACTGAGGGTTGCTAGAGGGAAAGTGGGTAGGGGTAGGGATAATTGGGTGATGGACATTAAGGAGGGAACTTGATGTAATGAGCCCTGGGTGTTATATGCAACTGATGAATCACTAAATTCCACCTCTGAAACTGGTTTCTTAATTAAAATTAGAATTAAATAAATAAATAAAAGTAGCCAAAGACTGAGACAGTCTCTTTTCAGCCTATCAACACTGAAACTTGCATTTGATGCCTAGAATTGTAGCTGCCATCTTGAATCTTAAAAAGAATCAACCTAAGACCATAAGGAAAACTCTGAGAGTGGCAGAACTGAAAGTAAATAAAACTAGCTCCCTCATGACATCTTTGAGACACTAACTTAACAAACCCTGAAACTCCCCTCCTTCTAGACTTTTTGTAAGAAAGAAACTTCTGAGCTGATTTTTCAGTTACTTGCAACAAAAACACCCTAATTAATAGAACCGTGGTATTTGTATGATTAACTACCTAAATAATTTTCATTATTATTAATATTAGTATTAATAATACCTAATAACAACAAAAATAGTAAGAATTTACAACCTATATTTTACTTATGGAAAACAATGTATCAGGCCCTTGTATAAATTATCTCATTTAATACCAATAATTGATTGAGATAGTTGTATTGCTTTCATTTTGCAAATAAGCAAACTGAGACAGAAAGGATCAGTAACTTGTGGGTAAGTGACAGAGCCCAGGTTTTGAACCTAAGTCCATCTGATTGGATTCGTTTTCCCACAACCTTACATTAACCCACCCAATTAGTTTGTCTTTGTGATTAAATTATGAGCAGTTTAAGATTATCATCCCCACCTGAATGAATGAGGCACCCAATAGATTATGAGATTTGCCAAGGGCTACAGAGGAAAGTATTAATTGAAATAGCTAAGTTTATAGAAATTCACAGTTCTAAAAAATTTAATATGTCCTTATTGCTACTCCATCACTTTTTAAATTTTTTTATAAACATATAATGTGTTATTAGCCCCAGGGGTACAAGTCTGTGAATTGCCAGGTTTCCACACTTCACAGCATTCACCATATCACATACCCTCCCCAATGTCCATTACCCTACCACCCTCTCCCTACTACTCCATCACTTTTAAACTAGTGTGTATTTGATCAGTTTGGCCTTTTTCCCTAAATAATATAGATTACCTTGCACAAGTAAAACAAAATTGCCATTCAAAAGGGGCACAGAGAAGTCCCCTAACCATGGATATTATTATTAATTACAAACAGTTAAAAACACATTTATTCAATTAAAAAAATAAAAGACAAGGGCCAACTTCCAGAATGATGGAGTGAGGAACACAACAGACTCTCCCCAACAAAAAGGCATCTAAGTAGGGAAAATTATTAAAAATATAAAATCAGGGCGCCTGGTGCCTGGGTGGCTCAGTGGGTTAAGCCGCTGCCTTCGGCTCAGGTCATGATCTCAGGGTGCTGGGATCGAGTCCCACATAGGGCTCTCTGCTCAGCAGGGAGCCTGCTTCCTCCTCTCTCTCTGCCTGCCTCTCTGCCTACTTGTGATCTCTCTCTGTCAAATAAATAAATAAAAAATCTTAAAAAAAAAAAAATCAGGGCACCTGGGTGGCTCAGTGGGTTAGGCCGCTGCCTTCGGCTCAGGTCATGATCTCGGGGTCCTGAGATTGAGTCCCGCATCGAGCTCTCTGCTCGGCAGGGAGCCTGCTTCCTCCTCTCTTTCTCTCTCTCTCTCTGCCTGCCTCTCTGCCTACTTGTGATCTCTGTCTGTCAAATAAATAAATAAAAATCTTTAAAAAAATTTAAAAATATAAAATCAATAATAGTAATCATTTAAAATCTCTGGAAATTATCCTAAGAGAATCTAGCTAATGGAGAAACATTCATTCAAAACAAAACACACAACCCATAACATCTTGGTAAGAACAGCAAGAGACTGTACCTTTGAACCAGGATCCATTCTATTACTGTCACCACCCCTCAAATCTGTGCTATAGAATTTCTATCCTGAGTCTATGCAAGCAGGAAAATGGAAAGTCCCTCTTCCCACAGCTCCCAGTCAAGGGCTATGGTTTTATCCTGAGAGGAGTAGGCTGCTGTATTTCTCATCCCCTCAACCCCATGTGGCAAAAGCTCTCTTCCAGGCATGTGGGTCCAAGAGGTCCAGGGTTCTTCCCCCACACAGCCCCCACTCATTGAGTAGAATCTCTACTCCATACACAGCAGACCAAAAAACTGGGCAACCCTATTGTCCCTCAACCAATCTGCCTTTGGAACAGTTGTTCTACACCAGGAGGACAATCTGATAAAAACAGAGGCTACAATCTCCCTCTAGTAACTGCTTGTAGAAGAGGGGTATCACTTTGAAAGGCAGAGGGGCACCCAAGCTCTGGTTCCTCAGTGTAGAGGTTCTGCTCAGTGAGGAGATGTATACTACTGAGACAAAACTCCACAGCTCTGCCTCAGGAGACTGACAATATATGTAATAGTATATGGAGAATGTCACTCCTCAAGACATTGTCAAAAACAGTGGAGAACAACTGAAGGGACATTATATCTTCAAAATAGCAGAAATGAGCAAAATGGCAGAACAATCAGAAGTCTAAGAGAAAGACCCATGGAAATAAACAACCAAGAACTGTCCCCACTCCCCACTCCTGCCAGGATTATAATCAATTCTGGGCTTCAGAAAGATTGCACACATGTACTAGGTTGCACCCTTTCAGAACAGGACATGAGGCAGATTTAAAACATTCCCCCAAACTGCACACAAATCAACCAACCTAAGGCAGACATCTCACTGGTACTAAGGACATAAACATAACCTAACCTCTGACCAAACACTGACTGATAATAAGCTACTCTGAGTCAGAGACAATGCCTAGGAAACCAGGCTTAAAAATAAAGTCATACCAACTATCATATGATCTCTCTGATATGAGGAATTTGAGAGGCAGGGTGGAGAGTTTGTGGGGTAAGAAAGGAAAAAATGAAACAAGATGGGATCAGGAGGGAGACAAACCATAAGAGACTCTTAATCTCACAAAACAAACTGAGGGCTGCTGGGGTGTGGGGGGTAAGGAGAGAGTGGGCGGGGGTGATGGACATTGGGGAGGGTATGTGCTATGGTGAGTGCTATGAAATGTGTAAGCCTAACAATTCACAGACCTGTACCCCTGGGGCAAGTAGTACATTAATTAAATTATGTTAATTAAAATAATTAAAAAAAAATAAAGTCATACATATCTTTGATAGTCTGGAAGATAGTGTGCATGCCCAAGGCCATGCCCTTCCAGGAGTAATTGGAGAGGAAAAATCCAAGCTACTAGACTTGGGTTGGCTGAATGTAGGGGCAAAAATGTAAACTCCCTGAACTATTACAGCAGCTTTGAAGTCATACTTTATCGAGTGGTTAAAAAGTAAAAATCTAATTGGTCAAGGAGCCTTAAGCACAATTTTGACCAACAAATGGCTCAAGCTGAAGTAAAGGCAATCCTCAGGTAGCAGTCTAACAGATAAAATAAGGGGAAAAAAATGGGGCAGAACATCAGAGGTTATTGCCCACTGTGGAGGGAAACAAACTTCAAAGAGTTAGGGTAGTTAAGACACTAAACAAATGCGCAAGCAAACAATGACAGAATCAACCCCCTGGGCATGGGCATAGGGGCATCGGTGTCCAGAGTTGCTACATATGTTATTTAAAATGGCCAGCTTACAACCAAAAATTATGAGGGGGAAAGAAACAGGAAATTATTACCCATGCACAGGAAAAAATTCAGGCAAAAGAAATTGTCCTGAATGGGCCCAGGTGGGAGTCTTATCCGATGATGACTTAAAAATTGTCATCATAAATATTTTCAAAAACTAAAGGAAACAATCGCTAAAGAATTAAATAAAGATATGACAATAACATCAGAGGAAAAAAAAGATAGAAATTATAAAAGAAACCATGTCGAATTCTGGAGTTTATAAGTATGATAACCAATATGAAAAATTTACTAGAGGAGATCAACAGTAAATTTGAGACACCAAAAGAAACAATCAGTAAACTTAAAAATAGATCAACAGAGATTATACAAACTGAATAACAGAGAGATAAAAGAATGAAGAAAAATAAAATCTCAGACAAATTTGGGATACCACCGAGAACACTGATATATACATCAAAAGAATACCAGAAGAGGGGTGCCTGGGTGTCTCAGTTGGTTAAGCAACTGCCTTTGGCTCAGGTCATGAACCTGGAGTACCAGGATCGAGTCCCACATAGGGCTCCCAGCTCCACAGGGAGTCTGATTCTCCCTCTGACCTTCTGCTCTCTTATGCTTTCTCTCACTGTCTCTCTCTCAAATAAATAAATAAATAAATAAAATCTTAAAAAAAAAAAAAAAAAGGATACCAGAAGAGGATAAACATAAAAGAACAAGAAAATACTCAAAGAAATAATAACTCAAAAAATAATAATTTCTCAAATTTGATAAAACAAAACAAAACATTCTATACATCCAAGAAGCTCTATCAACACTGAGTAATATAAACACAAAAGATCCACTCTTAGACACATCATTGTAAAATGATGAAATCTAGGGATAAAAAGAAAATCTTGAAAACAGTAAGATTAAAACAATTCATAACATAGAAGAGAAAAACAATTATAGCTGATATCTCACTAGAAACAATGGAAGTCAGAAAGACAGTGGGATGACATATTCAAAGTGCTGAAATTAAAAAAATCCTCAACCAAGAATCCTACATAGAGCAAAACTATCTTAAAAACAAATGGAGGCAAAAGACATTCCAAGATTAAAAGAAAAAGAATCTGAGAGAATTTCAGTAACTTGCTAGCAAAACTGGCTTACAGGAAATGCTATAAAGAGGTTCACAGGCTAAAATCAATTGCTAGCAGGTAGTAATTCAAATCCACATAGAAGAATAAAAGTTCTGGTAGAGATAATTATGTAGGCAACTATAAAAGAAAATATAATGGCATATTTCATCTTATTTTTAATATTAAAAATAAGGTCGAGCATTGGCCTTCAGCCTGGGTCATGATCTCAGGGTCCTGGGACCGGGCTCTTTGCTCAATGGGAAGCCTACTTCCCCCTCTCTCTCTGCTTGCCTCTCTGCCTATTTGTGATCTCTCTCTCTCTCTGTCAAATAAATAAATAAAATATTTTTAAAAATAAAATAAAAATAAGATTACATAAAGTAATAATTACAGGAATGTATTGTTAGATTTGTAACATAAGAAGGTATAATTTGTGAAATAATGACAGCACAAAAGGGTGGAAGTAAATGGAGCTTTATAAAAACAAACTTTCTATGTTTTTGAAATTAAAATTGTTATAAATCTGAAGTAGATTTTGATAAGTTGAGAACATATTGTACTATTGGATCCTATTAGCTTCACTGAGAATCTTGGCATCCATATTCATCAGGGATATTGGTCTGAAATTCTCCTTTTTGGTGAGGTCTTTCCCTGGTTTGGGGATCAGAGTAATGCTGGCTTTATAGAAAGAGTCTGGAAGTTTTCCTTCTGTTTCTATTTTTTGGAACAGTTTCAGGAGAATAGCCACGATCTATAAAGAACTCCTCAAACTCAACACTTAAAAAACAGATAATCATGTCAAAAAATGGACAGAAGACATGAATAGGCACTTTTCCAAAGAAGACATACAAATGGCTAACAGACACATGAAAAAATATTGGTCATCACTAGTCATCAGGGAGATTCAAATGAAAATCACATTGAGATACCACCTTGCACCAGTTAGAAGGGCCAAAATCAATAAGACAGGAAACAACAAGTGTTGGAGAGGATGTGGAGAAAGGGGAACCCTCTTACACTGTTGGTGGGAATGCAAATTGGTACAGCCACTTTGGGAAACAGTGTGGAGATTCCTTAAGAAATTAAAAATAGAGCTTCCCAATGACCCTGCAATTGCACTATTGGGTATACCCCAAAGATACAGATGTAGTGAAAAGAAGGGTCATCTGTAGCAGCAATTGCCACAGTCGCCAAACTGTGGAAAGAGCCAAGATGCCCTCCACAGAAGAAAGGATAAAGGAGATGTGGTCTGTATATACAACGGAGTATTATGCCTCCAACAGAAATGATGAATACCCAATTTTTGTATCAATATGGATGGGACTGGAGGAGATTATGCTGAGTGAAATGAGTCAAGCAGAGAGAGTCAATTATCATATGGTTTCACTTGGAGCATAAGGAATAACACAAAGGACATTGGGAGATGGAGAGGAGAAGTGAGTTAGGGGCAACTGGAGGGGGAGAAAAACCATGAGAGACTGTGGACTCTGAGAAACAAACTGAGGGTTTTGGAGAAGAGGGGGTGGGGGTTGTGTGAGCCTGGTGGTGGGTATTAAGGAGGACACATATTGCACGGAGCACTGGGTGTGGTGCATAAACAATGAATTTTGGAACACCGAAAAAATTTTTTAAAAAAGAGCCTATGGTAAATTCTAAAGTAGCCCCAAA
The DNA here is from genome assembly GCF_964662115.1 of Mustela nivalis. NCBI lineage: Eukaryota > Metazoa > Chordata > Mammalia > Carnivora > Mustelidae > Mustela > Mustela nivalis. The sequence goes on along the minus strand of NC_139035.1, from coordinate 4,542,524 downwards.
GTAATTTTTAAATAAGATTTAAAATGTTTCACAGGAAAATATTCCCTTAATACAAAAGAGATAATAAAGGACAAAGAGGAAGAAATTTTTTTTTAATTTAAAAAGGAAAATGGAAGATGTATTATCTATAATGTCAATAACAACATTAGATGTAAATGAGTTAAACCATCTAATCAAAAGACATGGTTTATCAGACTACATTAGAAAAAAATAAATTTTCATAAACCAGAATTTTGTCATACGCTCATTCCTAATTTATCATTGACAAAGAGATTGAGAGTATCACTACTGGCTTGTGGAGATTAGTAAAAATTTCCTTCAGGGCTGGAGAGAGGCTCAATGTCTTTGAAAGCAGATGGGATTCTAATATCTAAACACAATTGGGTGTCTCTGGGCAAGGGAGAAGGGAAGAAAGGATTTGGGTAGACAAACTACGTTTGTGCTAAGGATTAGGGTAGTTAGAGATGAATGAGGTACTTTATCTTCAAGAAATTTATAATTTATTAATAATATGACTATGATTGTCCATGGTAATCAGTACAATGTTCTGTCAATGTCTTTGAAGCCCTGGGTTTATAAGAAAATGAGACATTAGTTAAACTTGTTGCCTCTCACACAAACTCATCTCATTCTCTTCATTCTGACCAAGACTTTCTGTTTAGCCAGCATGGCAGGTCTAATCAATCAAAAATGTTATAGGAGATACAATTTAGATTCAAAGACAAATAGGTTGAAAGCAAAGGATAGAAAAATAAATTTCAAAAGAGAACTGGAGTGAACCATGAGAGACTATGGACTCTGAAAAACAATCTGAGGGTTTTGATGGGGCAGGGGGGTGGGAGGTTGGGGGAACCAGGTGGTGGGTATTAGAAAGGGCACGGATTGCATGGAGCACTGGGTGTGGTGCAAAAACAATGAATACTGTTATGCTGAAAATAAATTAAAAAAAAAGAAAAAAGAAAATTAAAAAAAGAGAGAGAACTGGAGTGATTTTATGAATATCAGACAAAAATATATTTTAAAACAAACAAAAAATATTACTAGGGATAACAAAGAAATTGGATACTGATGATAAGGTGGTTCCATGAGGAATATATACAGTAACTGTAAACATATATTCTCCTAACGATTGAGCCCCAAAATGCATGAAGCCAAATCCAGAAGAATATATGAAAGAAAGAAATTATTTAACAATAATAGTTGGAATACTTCGATACTCAGTTTAAGTAATAGATAACACAACTAGGTAGAAGATCAACAAGGAAATAAAAGACTTGGACAAGAGTATAAAACAAATAGATGTAACAGATCTCTGCACAGCACTCAACCCAAAGACGGTGTAAGACACATTCATCTCTAGTGCACATGGAACATTCTCTAGTATAGGTAAAAAAAAAAAAAAAAAAAGTCTCAGTACATTTAAAACAACTGAAATTGTACAAAGAATATTCTCATACCAAAGTTAAATTAAACTAGAAGTCAAAAACAAGGAAAATTTAGGAAATTCGCATATATCTTTTAAATTAAGCCTCCTGTACGAAGGAGTCCAAGAAGGAAATAAAAGGGGAAATTAGAAAGTACCTTGATGAATTAAAATGAAAACATTTTATACCAAAAATGGAATGCTGTTAAAGAAGTGCTCAGTGGGAAATTTGTGGCCAGATGATGAAGGGAAAGGACAAGCAGAAACACAGTGATCAATTCTGTAAGGAAACTGGGCTGGAGTTAGAGGGCCAGATTCTTATTTGGGATCTGTCATAAAGCTCCGGTGTAACTTTGTAAGTTACTGAAACACCTGAGTTCTCCATGTCCTCATCAATAAAGTCAGAAGATTGGGAAAATATCTCCAAAGTCTTTTCCAGCTTTTCATTCTATGGCTCTTAGTTAGCAAGCATCCTAACTAGTTTTTCCATTTCCCTCCGTGCCTTCAAAAAGAAAAACAAAACAAAACAGGTGAAACTCACTCAGCATCTGTTTTCTTGTCATGTATGATGCTAGACCATCTTAGATTTGCTGCTCTAAACTTCATTATTTCAACACAGACTTGCCAATCACTACATTTTGTATTGCCTTGTTCCTCTTCTAATCATCCCTTACTTTTAAAACTGGTGCTTCCTTGCAGGTTCGAATATTCTCTTCCCTCCCTTTATGAAGTACTGGTGTATTTTTAAACCTTCCTTCTCTGGTTTTACATATTTAGAGTTTCGTCAGTGACCACAAAAACTCTTCTGTTTTTGATGGACTCCTTCAAAAGGTGTTGGCACTTTGGTCAGGTTAAAATGGTTTGTGGGTTCCGTACTGGATGAGAGATCCACCTGCACTGTCAAAAATGTTTTCGTGCCAGGTAACAATTTTTGCTCTGGATTTTAGTGTAGACTGGAAAATTCATATCTGATGGCTTTCCTTAGGAAAGCAGCCATTTCTAGCTCAGTAGAAAGGTATGCATTGCCACTCATCTTGCTAAATTTCTATTTCCTGAAATACAGTAGGAAAATGGGAAGGAAATTAGGATGGTGAGTAGTTTTTGCCAACGCAAAGAGAAGACAGGAGAGAATGAGAGACGGCCTTACTCACTTTAGAGAACCAAGAGGACAGAACCAAGCAGCTCTGGACTAGCACAGCCAGTAAGGGAGAAGATGAGATACTGGGAAATCTAATCAGGCCGCCAGACAAGGCACCTTGCTGAGAACACATATTCTGAAACAAATGCACCTGATCTGGGTCCCTGGGTGGCTCAGTTGGTTGAGTTATTGCCTTCAGCTCAGGTCATGATCCCGGACTCCCAGGATCAAGGTCCCCTATTGGGCTTCCTGCTCAGCAGGGGGTCTGCTTCTCCCTTTGACCTTCCCCCTCTCATGCTTACTCTCTCTCTCAAATAAAGTCTTAAATAAAAAGAAATGTCCCTGATCGATTATCTAAAGAATCTCTAGCATCTGGGCTATACTTAGCTATATGCTTATTAATTTCATTTGAAGCTCAGAAAGTGTGAATATTTTTTATCAATGAAGTAATACATATATATTTATTACCAAAATAAATTAATGTGGTGCAAAATACAATCAAAATATCACTTGGGTATAGGCAGACTATGGCTGCTAACAAGTATTTAATTCAAAACACTGAAACAGTTTCTAATAGTCTCAAACACCTATACTCAAATCTTTTCCTTGGTCTTCATCAATAAACAAGCATTAATTAGGTGTTCTTAGGAGTGAGCCTCAAGCTCAGTATCACTGACCCAGTGGTCTTAGACTTAATCATATATATATTTTAAAACTTTTTTTTTTAAGATTTTATTTATTTATTTGACAGAGAGAGATCACAGGTAGGCAGAGAGGCAGGCAGAGACAGAGGGGGAAGCAAGCTCCCCGCTGAGCAGAGAGCCTGATGCGGGGCTCGATCCCAGGACCCTGAGATCAGACCTGAGCCGAAGGCAGCGGCTTAACCCACTGAGCCACCCAGGTGCCCCTATATTTTAAAACTTTTATAAGTAGATCAAGACTGGTTTACATCATTGAGGGGGGATTTGACCACACAAATATGAATGGGAAGGGGAGTAAGTAGGATCTTTCTGTCTAGATAGAAGGCACTTTAAAAACAGGTAAAGTCTTGAAGTGGGTGGATCATGTATTCTGAATGTTTCTTTGGAATTCTTTGTCCCTTCCAGCGGCTGCTTCTCTTCCTGCTTAGTACGGCCTATTTAACTAATTGAGTCATTTTGTCCTCTCTTCCCTCTTCTCCCTCCAAGCTTCCTCCTCATTAAAAAAAATAATAATAATAATAGTTCACTGACATCACGCAGCTTGGTGTTCTCCCTCCAGCAATTTTTTTTAAAGATTTTATTTATTTATTTGACAGACAGAGATCACAAGTAGGCAGAGAGGCAGGCAGAGAGAGAGGGAAGCAGGCTCCCCGAGGAGCAGAGAACCCGATGTGGGGCTCGATCCCAGGACCCTGAGATCATGACCTGAGCCGAAGGCAGAGGCTTTAACCCACTGAGCCACCCAGGCGCCCCCCAGCAATTTTTTATATTAAGCTTCACTTCTAAGTATAAATAAATCTGTCTACCACTCCAACCTCACCCTCCAGAGGATTTTAGGCATCCGTCAAGAGGCAGTCTGACGGGCAGGCGGAGGAAAGGGGTACTTCATTCAGTCCTTCCCACACTTTAGTTGTCCTGTAGGATTCGGGAGCTGGAGGACACAGCTGGGAAGGTTATTCGCCAAAAGGTCACAGTGCCGGCCATAAAACTGGCTGGGGCTGCACACAAATTTCGTAAAGCCAAACTGACTCGGTCAGTGTTAGAAAGGCAGAAAATATTCTGCTAGCCCGGTTCACATTAGTTTAAGACTCCACAGGGTAGAACTCCCTTCCCTTTTGAGAACTGTCTTGAGGCTTTTAAGAACCACGGTCTGTGCCTCCACTCCTTCAGGGCCCTCCCAGGAAACGAACCCATCCAGGAAAATGTGTTCCTGGGAGAAACTGCTTTGGGGTGCTTCTCTCAGCGTCTGCAGATGTTCCACCACGTTGAAAGTAAGCTCATGCTTGGGGTGTCTGGGTGGCTCAGTGGGTTGGGGCCTCTGCCTTCGGCTCCGGTCATGATCTCGGGGGCCCGCATCGGGCTCTCTGCTCAGCAGGGAGGCTTCTTCCCTTCCTCTCTCTCTGCCTGCCTCTCTGCCTGCTTGTGATCTCTGTCTGTCAAATCAATGAATAAATAAAATCTTTAAAAAAAAAAAAAAGAAAGTAAGTAAGTTCATGCTTTTGGGGAGCTTAAGCCCATGTTCCTGCCAGCCTGGTTTTATTTAGCTCCCCAGTGCTGCACTGGGATCTTTTCTCCCTCCTGTCGTTTTTACTTTGATTTTCTTAGATTTACAGTAGAAGCACTCTACTCTGACAGCTCAAAATTGGTCAGTGGTGAGACAATATAACAGAACTGAAACTCGAAACTGTGGACAGACTCACTTTTCTGGAGATGAGTCTGCCTCGTTAGGGTGACAGTGCGTTGTCAGTGTTCTGGAACTGGCAGAATCAATTTCCTTCCCGGTATTTTCTACCTCAGTCCCCTGGGGGTGGAGTGGCGCGTGCAGAGCAACCTGAAAACCTTTACAGGCATCCAGAGCCTGGTGGGAAGGCATCTGTGGTTAAGGCAGGGAGCTAACGGCCTGACTCTCACCAAGAACACTCTGGATGCCAGGAATTCTTAAGTGCTGGCCCTGGCGGTGAGACATCCTGCTGAGTGACAGTGAGGGAGGAAGGTTCAAAGCTAATTCTGTCCCTGGAAAGACACCTTCCCCAGGAGGTGGCCCGTTCTCTCTTCCCTCCTTCCCTGCTCTCCTCTCCTTGCTTTTCTCTCCCCCGCCCTTTTCTTTTGACCATAAAAGATTTTAGATTATTTAGATTAACAAAAAAAGAATCTCTTAACTATCTTTTGTATTGTGCATTTTCAATTTTAACAACGTGGCATGGGGGCGCAGGGAATTCATTGTTTTTTTTTTTAAAGACTTTACTTATAAGACAGAGAGAGAGCGCAAGCAGGGGAAGCAGCAGAGGGGGAGGGAAAAGCAGGCTTCTCACTTAGCAGGGAGCCTGACCCGGGACTGGGTCCCAGGACCCTGGGATCATGACCTGAGCAAAGACAGATGCTTAACCGACTGAACCACCCAGGCACCCTGCCCAGCACAAGGAATTCTTTATGCCAAAGTAATAGGTCCTTGGTTTAGTTCTAATGCCAATAACGGCTTCATTTTTAAAATTTTTTTTGGGGGCGGGAGTATAGTTTACACACAGTGCTACATTAGTTTCAGGTGTACGACATCGTGATTGGACAAGTTTATACATTACGTTGAGCTCAGCACAAGTGCAGGTACCATCTGTCACAAAAATGGACACACAGATAACAGAATAGGAAGCCCAGAAATAAAGCCACACTTATATGGCCAATAATATATGACAAAGGAGGCAAGAATATCCAAGGGGAAAAGTCTCTTCAATAAATGGTGTTGGGAAAACTGGACAGAAACATGCAAAAGAATGAAACTGGACCACTTCCTTACACCAAACACAAAAATAAACTCCAAATGGACTGAAGGTGGCTCATTCTCACCCCCCGTTCCTTCAACCCCGTGACTCCGTCCTGTCTCAACAATTTACTCCGCACAGCCAGACGCTTTCCCACGATGTGCTCTCTATCCCTCGAATCTCCACGCAGCTTGGGTCCTCCAAATCATGGCTGTCTTGGCCCAGTGCCATCCTACAGTAGATCTCAACCACCTGCCCTAAGTCACATCTCCCACCCCTGCCTGTTGTCACCCTCTGTTCTGTTACCCTATTTTATTGTCTTCATAGCAACTGTCTCCCTCTGAAACAATCCTGTTTGTTTCTGTGGTATATTTTTTTCTCACTTTCCTAACCAAAGCGTAAAGTCCAGAAAGGCAGGAACCTCATCTTGCTAAGTCACTGCTACATCCCCAGTGGCTGAGAAAGTACCCATTATGCTAGGGGCTCAAAATATTTGTGGAATGAGTTTATTAATAAATGGGGTCGCTGTAGGTAAGAGGTTAGCAACTATATCAGAAATGAAAATCTGTGTGCCCCTGGTTAACTCCTTTATGTATCCTACCTCTGTATTTCCATAGAGTGTAGACGGAGGTGGATATATGGAATTATATTTCTCAGGTCAGGCTGGGAAGTCAGGGTGATCAGGCAAAGTAACTGACTTTAAATTATCATGTATTTGGATCCACTGCTCTGACACCAGCTCATCCAAGTGGGTGAGCACACAGACTGGAAGTGCACAGCTGAGGTTATGGTCGGGCTTCAGAACTGGCTTAAGAGTGTGACCTTGCACAGATTACCTCCCCGTGCTTTACTCTTTTGCCTGGAAAATGAAAATAGCCAGATTACTTCCCAAATTGGGTTACTGTGAAGACTAACTGAGTTAATTTAAGGAACTGATTAAAACAGTGTCTAGCATGTCATCGCACCATAAACGTTTCCTATTATTACTATTATCAATCTTTTTTTTTTTTTTAAACTGTGCTTCTATGTTATGGGAATTTGAGCCATGTTTTGTCACAGATTCTGAGACAGGTGAAGCCTATAGACCATTTCTCACAATAATGCTATTAAAAACATAAAATAAACTATGCAATATTATAAAGGAAGCAAAAATATTGAAATACATTTATCAAAGTTTTTTAAAAAACTGTGATATAGAGGGGCACCAGGGTGGTTGAGTCTGACTCTTGGTTTCGGCTTAGATCATGATCTTAGGGTCACGAGACTGAGTCCCTCCTTGGACTCTGTGCCCAGCAGGGAGTCTGCTTGGGATTCTCTCCTGCTGCCCTTCACCCTGCTCACTCTCTTGTGTTCTCTAAAAACAAATAAATGCATCTTTAAAGAAACCTGTGATAGAGAAATATATCTTCTTTTTAAACACATTAAAAAATAAGATAGGTGGCGCCTGGGTGGCTCAGTGGGTTAAGCCACTGCCTTCGGCTCAGGTCATGATCTCCGGGTCCTGGGATTGAGCCCCACATCGGGCTGGCTCTCTGCTCAGCGGGGAGCCTGCTTCCTCCTCTCTCTCTGCCTGCCTCTCTGCCTGCTTGTGATCTCTCTCTGTCAAATAAATAAATAAAATCTTTAAATAAAAATAAAAATAAAAATAAAAAATAAGATATATTGGTAGGACTCATAACCACCAAAGTTTTAAAGTAGTTAAAAGTATAAACAACAGTTCAAGAAATTGGCAGCAACAATGAAAATATTTGTGATTTCTATTAGCAACAAAATCATAGTTACTGCTAATACTGTGGTGGTCATCACTAATAATTAAAGGGAAAGCTAAATTCTGGTTAGAGGTAAAAGAAAATGAAAATGTTAATTTTTCTTCCCCATTGCAGTTCACAGACACTGATGATATCCACAGTTGATGTAATCCAAAGTAAGAATTTCTGCTACTGGCACTATTAGCTCCTCTAACAGCTCTCTCAGGGTAGTTTGGCAAAATATACATAATTTTTGTAAGTTTATTTTTAGAAATGGATGTGATTTGACTCCTAGACATATAACCAACAGAAATGTCCAAGCACATAGACACACAAGAATGATTATTACAGGGGCGCCTGGGTGGCTCAGTGGGTTAAGCCACTGCCTTCAGCTCAGGTCATGATCTCGGGGTCCTGGGATCGAGCCCCACATCAGGCTCTCTGCTCAGCAGGGAGCCTGCTTCCCTCTCTCTCTCGCCTGCCTCTCTATCTACCTGTGATCTCTCTCTGTCGAATAAATAAATAAAATCTTAAAAAAAAAAAAAAGAATGATTATTACAGTCTGCCGGAAATGGCAGAAGACTATAAATAACCTACTTATCCATTGACAAAAATCTGTTAAAATAATTTTACTAATTTGCACCCTATGAAACACAAGTTTTGTTTTTGTTGGTTTGTTAAGGAAAAAGATAAAAGATGAAAACTGTCTCCATTACTGACATAAAAGACATTCTTACTAGCATTATCCCATTTTTGTAAAAACACAATTGATGGTATATATATATATTGGTTACTGTGGTTATGGGGGTGGTAGATGATGGGAAACTTTCACTTTCTACACATTTTGGTAATTCTTTTTCCAATAAGCCTGTATCTTCAATGATCAAAAATGTCATGATTATTTTTGAAAAATCAAAGCCAGCCCTCTCGGGTTTCCTGGCACCCAGAAACTTATATTTTAATGAATGTGTAGAAGACAGAACATAGTTAATATTATTTGCATGTCTGTGGGAAGTCTAAGACAGACAACCTCTGGGGCTTTTCCTAGAATTCCTACGTTAAAATGATGCTGTGATTCTCAAGTCACAGTCTACTGGTTTTGAGTTACTCAGCCACAAACTAGCATTTAATCTCAAAAGCTTTGAAATCTTCTTGTCCAATGGGTTTAGTCTGCTAAGATTCCTGTTTCTGGACCCCTCTCTCTGCCCCACTCTTTAGGATTGTTCCTCCCTGATATGAACCAATTGTTTGAACAATGTCCAGTTGCCCACTTCTTACTCTTTTTTCTACCTTCAGCAAAGCATTTCTTTACATTCACTGCCCTCCACAAGCTCTGCTCATTCCGGCCATCAGGCCTCATCCTGCTATTAGGGAGAGAACAAACTTTAGGTTAGGGAAGCTGTTGTGCCCACAACAGCTGCACATACATATTTTAGCATCCCCCTATAATGCCAAATCAATGACAACAATTTGTTCCAGGAATCCACGTTTCTTAAAAAAAAAAAAAAAATGCCACCTCCTCTTCCTTTCATTCGCACATCTCATCCTTTCTCAACTCACAGAAAGTTGGCTCCTGCCTCCGCCATCTTCTCTCTAAAGTCTCCAGCAAGCTCCATGCATGCTACTGTCCTTTTCTCATTTGTCCTCAAGAAATCTGATACTGTTGCTCATTGACACATTTGTGGACCTCTGTCCCTCTTCACTTCTGGAACATCATGCTATTTTCTTCTTTTTTCTCCTTCATGGATCCTTCTTTTCCACTCTTAAAGGTCAGCATTCTTCAGGTTGTAGAACTATGGCCTATAAGCACCTCCAAACTCAGCATGTCAAATCCTAAATTTAGCATTTCCCCCCAAATCCTCTTTTCTTTATTCTCCACTTCCTGCCCCAAAGTACAACACCTTAGGTTTCTATCTGTTCACCCCTTTAGAATTCTCCCTCTTATTCAGCCTCATAACCCAACCTCCTTTTTTATTCTATAGCTTTTAGTTCCTTAAATCTCTTCAATCTATCCATTTTACCCCATTATTTCCTTAATTCAGAGTCATATTACTCCTTACCTGGGCAATCGCAAGACTGACCCAACTAGCTTTCTTACCTGTAGTTTGACTAGTCTCTATTCACGAATGTCTATGTGATATTTCTAAAGCCCAAATAGGATTATACCATTTTCTTAAATTTTATAGATGTCCACTACTTTTAGTATAAAACAATTCATTGACCAACCAAGGCCTTTCATTATTTAGCTTCTGCCTATTTCTTAGGCCCATTTCCTGTCATACCCACCATACATGGTTCAGTTCAGCCATGTGACATAATTTGCTGCTTACTCCCTCTGAATCTACATCTCAAGTGCATTCATTTATTCAACAGTCTCTTACTTGGAATACCCAATTGCCACACATATCCCACTACCATCATCACACATATCCATACACACAACTGATGTAAGTTTAGCTAATGGGAACCTCTCCTTGAAAACTCAGTGCCACCTACCCACAGAGCTTTCCTTTATTCTCACCTCTTACCATCAGTTTAATTTAAATCTATCCTGTGCTGTCACTATCATGATACCAATTACATGGTACTACCTCCTCCACTAGGCCAGAAACTTCAAACACAGAAAAAAAAAATATCTTATTAGATTCTGTACCACCAGTACTCAACAAATATTGGTGGAATAAACATGATACTTTATGATACAAACCCCATTCCCTCCATTACTCAGTCCCCACACTGCTCATCAGCTCATACCACTCTCTTCCTGAGAAGTCCCCTCCATGCTACCAGGAGAATAAAGTCTAAACTCCTTAATCTAGAACCTAAGAGTTCACACCTAATCCCAAGCTTCCTTTCCAGAATTATTTCCTACCACATTTGCCACCAAGAATCATTTGCTACAGCCCTTCTCTATTGTGCATTCTTCCCTGAATTCTTATAGTCTCATTTCACCTTGGAAAAAAAGGAAAGCCAAAAATCAGTCTTATTTGGGAAATTCCTCTCACCTCAGGAAGAATTAATTTCTCCTTCCTTTAATTAGTGCTAATTACATTTTGTTATTTTTATATACAATTGTTCCCATTGAGTTATGTCTCTAGAGACAGAGAATTTGTCTCACCCCCTCTGTTCAGTCTTTTCCATTCCTAACCCCCGACATGCAAATAATTAGCAATCAATAAACATTTGTTAAAACACATATTTGGCTGAGAAATTTTACCTTATTTAAAAACAAGTTTAAATTGTGAATTCTCTAAAGCAAAATTATGTCTAAGTTGCATATTCTATACTACTCCTGGTTTACTCTAGGCACTACAACTTCACAGGAAACAACTAGAAAACCTGGTCCAGGTGATGAAAGTCAAGATTGACAAGGGAGACTATAGGAAATTTTTAAAAAGCTTCTGCACACCAAAGGAAATAATCAATAAAAGGAAAGAAGAGAGAAGATATTTGCAAACCATATATCTGATTAAGGGTTAATATCCGAAATGTATTTAAAAAAAAAAAAAACTCCTACAACTCAAAAGCAATAATAATGATCTGATTAAAAATGGTCAAAAGACTGGAATAAACATTCTCCAAAGACGACACGCAAATGACCAACAGATATGTCTGATCATTAAGTATCAGAGAAACACAAATCAAAAGCATAATGACAGCTCACCTCACATCTGTTAAAATGCCTATTACTAAAATACAAAAGGTAACAGGTGTTGTAGATGTGGGGGGAAAAAGGACTTTTGTACACTGCTGGTGGGAATGTAAAATGATGTAGATGTCATGGAAACCATATAAAAGTTCCTCAATAAATTAAAAACAGAACTAATATACGATCAAGCCATTCCACTTCTGGAAATACAAAGTAAGTGCAATCAGAATCTTGATGAGATATCTGCATTCCCATTTTCACTGCATCATTATTTACAACAGCCAAGACATAAAGCAACCTAAATGCTCATCAGTGAATGAATGGATAAAGGTGATGTGGCATATATATTTTTTATATATATATATAATATGTATTTTTATATATATATGCCATATATATATATATGGAATTATATATTGGAATATATTCAGGAATGGAATAATATTCAGGCTTAAATGGAATAATGGAATATTATTCAGGCTTAAATAATAAGCCTGGAATAATGGAATAATATTCAGGCTTAAAAAAGAAATCCTGGGGTGCTTGTGTGGCTCAGTCAGTTAAGCATCTGCCTTCCACTTGGGTCCCAAAACCTTGGAATTGGCCCTGCGTCAGGCTCCTGCTCAGCAGAGGGTCTGCTTGTCCCTCTTCCTCTGTCACTCAACCCCCTCCACTCGCGCTTGGACTCTCTCTCTCAAACAAATTTTTAAAAAAAAAATTAAAAAGGGACGCCTGGGTGGCTCAGATCATGATCCTGGAGTCCCAGGATCGAGTCCCGCATCAGGCTCCCAGCTCCACGGGGAGTCTGCTTCTCTCTCTGACCTTCTTCTCGCTCATGCTCTCTCTCACTGTCTCTCTCTCTCAAATAAATAAATAAAATCTTAAAAAAAAAAAAAATAAAAAAAAAAAAAAAGGAAATCCTGCCATTTGGGACAACATGGATGAACCTGGGAGACACCATGATAAACAAAGTAAGTTAAACACAGAAGGACAAATACTATATGATCTCACATTTATGAGGAATCTAAAATAGTCAAACTCATAGGAGCAGTAGAATGGTAGCTGAGGAGGAAGGGAAATGGGGAGATAATGGTCAAAGGGTACAAACTTTCAGTTATGCAAAATAAATAAATCCTAAAGATCTACTGCACAGCAGAGTGCCTTTAGTTAACAATACTATATTGTTGTATTGCTTCTCGGCCTTTCAGCTAAGATCAACTGTAACAATACTATATTGTATAATTAACAATTTGTTAGGTGTCCTTACCACAAAAAATAATCATAGTAAATAAAAGTGGGAGGAAACCTCTAGAAGTGAGGGATATGTTTATGGCATTAACTAAGGTGATGGTTTCATTGGTGTATACTTATCTCCAAATTCACAGAAGTACACATTAAATATATACAGCTTTTGTATGTCAATCATACATCAATCAAATGGTCTTGTAAAAAGTCTAAAAAAGACAAAAGTCGTTTTTATAGTCAGAGAAAAGAAGTTCCCTAAATATCTTAATAACATTATTACCAACCAAAAACAAGGTACAACTTAATATATAAGAACGGATATAATACGTGAAAGTAATCATCATCATCATCTCTTAAGAAAGTCATGTTTTCTGTGAAGGCAACATTTATTCCAAGAAATTGAATATACATTTCCTTTATTGATTTTAAAAGAAATGGAATACGAAGAATTACACCTCAAGATCTAGTCATAGGTATTTTGAACAAAGATTCAAGGATTTCAATAAGGCTAAAGTAGGCAGTGATACTGAAAAAGACCAATCTCTTTTGGAAACATTTGTAGCCAATGAAATAAGAATTTCTTTATTAATAAAGAAATCAAAGGAAAAAATAAAGCTGGCATCTCCAGTAGGGAGTGGGTGAGGGGTTGAGGAGCAGAGGAGGAAAGAGAGAGAAAGAATCTCCGGCAGACTGTCCTGAGCACAGAGCCTGACTTGGGCTTGGTCTCCTGACCCTGCGATTAGGGTCTAAGCCAAAACAAAGAGGTAGACACTTAACCAACAGGGCCACCCAGGTACCATGGAATCTCAGGCTTTCTTAAAACAGCCTTGAACTTACACCCCTAAAATATGCATTCTTTCCTCTCAGCCTGTCCACACTTCTTCTATTCCTCTCAGAAGCCCAGGGAAATTCCAATGTTCTCCTGTGTCACCGACCAAAGATGAGCACATCAACTATGGTAGAAGCTGTTACTTCCCTGGTGACTGTGTCCGAAACCTATGTATTTCTCCAGGTATTACTCAGCATGCAATATCTTCAGTAAATAAACAGTTTTGGCCTCCTTTACAGTTCAGACAATAACAACACAAACGAATCTAGGTGAAGGTGGAGGCTGGAGGTAGGGATGAGGTCAGGGTGGTAAAGGAGAGAGAGAGAAAGAGTAATATGAAGGGAAATCCCCTTCTTGACTCTGGGCATAGCTTCTCTCTCTCTCTCTTTCTCAAGTATCATTTTGCATCAAACCCAGCTTAATGAGCTTAACCCTCTGTTAGACCTTGTGGTGGGGTTACAAAAAAATTTTCCCAAACTTGTGAATCAATCTATTTTTATACATGGAAAACAACTGGAAAATAACATAGGGCATTTTATTATCAAAGGTCAGTTATAATCAGATGATTCAGAATTCTTGCTTTGAGTAGTCAGGATAAAGCATGGCAGGAGCCAGAATTTATTACAAAGGTTTTTCTGGTGAACATAGAGCCTAAACTTTTTTGGAAATGTAAACTATTTTGAAAGGTAGAGTACAGGCATCAACATATCATATGCAGTTTGGCTAAATAAATTGGGCTTGCTTTCTTACAAAATCCTAGAAACTTGAAATGTCTTAAGGATTTCTCAAAGGTCAATTTATCTTAGGCTTTACCTCAACTTGGTTCTCCTTCCCAGTTATTTAAAAATCCTAATAATAAATTTACTGAGATGTTATGCTTAGTAACCTCTCTTCTTGCAGTTTTAAGAAATGTGAGAGAAGAAAGAGTAAAAATAAAATCTCAAAAATAAAATGGTTCCTTTCCTCTTTTACTTCCCCTGTCCTTCCTGAGCAATGTATTATAAAGACATTAGGTAGGATGTAGCCAGATAGTTACTAAAACATGGGGTATAAGAGGAACATCTTGCTATAAAGCGTTAGAGCCCATATGTGGTAAGGGTGGCATCCACACAGGGGTCATAGCCCAAGGAGGGTGAACAGGTGGTCCATGAATAAGGGTGGCCTAATGGGATGCCTGGCGGCTCAGTCAGTTAAGCATCTGCCTTTAGCTCAGATGATGATCCCAGGGTCCTGGGATTGAGTCCTGTGTCAGGCTCCTTGCTCAGTGGAGAGCCTGATTCTCACTCTGCTTGTCACTCCCCCTGCTTGTGCTCTCTCTTTCTGATAAATAAGTAAATAAGATCTTAAAAAGTGGGGGGATGCTTGGCAGAGGTGGGAGACCCTGAGTAGAGTCAGTAAGACTTTCACAAGAGAGGGATGCATGAAGTGGCCTAGTGAAAGTGAAAGGGCACCCAGATGACTGTATAAACTGGCCATCTTTTCAGGGAGCTTGGAGGAAGATATGACATGTCTGAGTTCAAGAAAGTTACAGAGTGCATCAACACAGAAGATAGTGTAGTATAGGGCACTGAGGCCCAAGTGAGGGGGTATCTGCATGGGAACGCAACCTGACATGATTGTCAGGAGTCTAAGTAGGCTGAGGAGGGTATCTACATAGGTGGGAAGCCTTAAACAAGCTGTCTGTGTGTCCAAGTGGGATGAAGAGGGACCGTCCAGGGTCAAATGTTGTAACCTGAGCAAGTTTGAGAAGAGCATTAAAACCTTAAGACACCAGAGGGCTTCAGCCTGAGGATACAGTCAATATAGGACATTTGAGCTCAAGTGGTGTTGTGCTGAGGTCCACTAGAAATTAGGGCAGTGACAATAGAAGATTAGTTACAAACAGGTAGGCTGATCAAATAGGAAGCATATTCGGGATAACAGAAGTCTACTTACTCATTGTTGGAAAAGAGAGTTACAAATATAGGAAGGAAGAAAATTGGGATAAATCATGTGGTGTTGGATAAGAATTAAAAATAATTGGCATGAAAATATGGATTTTAATATATATACACAAAAAATATAAAAGAAAATTTGTGTTTACACACACACACGCGCGTGCGCACGCGCCCCCCTCCCCCACACACTCTCTCTCCTCACTAGCTCCGTTGAGAGGGCCTGAGAGCAGTGACATCCCAAGAACAATGATCACATCCAGCTTCCAGATCATGGTGTCTAACTATTATCCACGAAAAGGGACCAGAACTCCTTAGAGAAACATCTGATTCCATATCTGGGATAGGAAAAGCACAAAATAAGCCTGTGATATTTTGCTGGGCCATAAAGTCAGAAAGTGCTCAAAGAATGATGAGGTTGTGTCAACAGACACAGAATCCAGACTGAAGAGGCTCCTACTGGCCAAACTACAGACAACTTCAACAACTGAAATAAATAATGAGAGTAACACATTTTAATCTATTGAACAAAATGGCAATCCCTAAGACTAGATTAGTATAAAAAAGTAAAAAAAATAGTTTAATTTGAAATGAAATATTTACTTAGTTTCAAAGCAATCTCCCCCCTCCCCCATACATATAATTTATAAAGGGGAAACAGTAAGCTTACAGCGGAGGATATCACCTTAGTGTGGTAAGACCACCTTAATAAAATGATCAAATTGGCACCATCAATATGGCAAATCAAAACTGTAAGCTACCTGATAGGATGCGATGAGAATGACACAGCATCACTTCTGTGCTGTTGCCTACCAAAGAATAACCTGAGTCTAATCACAATGGAACATCAGAGAAGATCAAACTGAAGGACACTCTACAAAATAACACATCTGTCATCTTTCAAAGTGTTCAAGTCACAAAAATCAAGGAAAGATGACTAAAGATGGAGGCACACAAAGGACACACAAGGAAATGCAATGTGTGATTCTGAAGTGGACACTTGTCCTATAAAGGACATCATAGGGACAAAAGCTAAAAGTTCAATAGGGGGATAGGACAGGGTAGAACAAATGTATCAATGGAATTTCCTGATTTTCTTGGTTGTGACATGTGGTTATTTAGGAGAATGCCCCTGTTTGTTAGGAATACAAGTTTTTAAGTAGAGAAGATTATCCCGTCAACAACTTACTCTCAAATGAGTAAGATATTCTCACTTTTGAGTCTTGTAACTTTCATGTACGTTTGAGACAGTTTCAGAATTTTAAAATGGCAAATTGATCATACTATGTGTTCTGGGTTGGCAAGGGTCTGACTGACAAAGGCCCTAAGTGGAGCCTCTGCTGAGTGACTCAGCAGAGAAGGACACAAGACTGTGGGGCAGCATAACCTACCCCACCCGGCAACAGAGGGAATGACACATCTGTGTGTTCTCAGAGCCGAGATGTCCTGATAGATGTGCAGGGCAGTCCTTTCTTGTTCTGAGTCATCAGGTAAAATGAGCTTCCTCTGATCTTTTCAGTAAAATGATTAAAAACAAAAAAAAACTCTTCCCCTGGGCCCATGGTCATGTAGGCGAGCCTCTAGTAATGGGATGGGAGGAGAACAAACCTGAATTAGGAAAGTTAAAACCTGGTTTGACCTTGGCCTCTCTGAAAACCCGTCCTTCCTACTTCACTGGTGGCTATGAGCATCGAATGAGATATAGATGGAAAGTCTTTAAGGAGTGCTCTGTAGATGCTAATATTGGCTGCTCCCCACCATCCTAGCTTACATGAAGCAAAGTTAAGAAGTGGATGAGGTTGTTTTTGGTTTCGTTTCTCTATTTTCCTTTCCCTGACTTCTTGTAGTCTTCTGAAACTACCTCCAATCCAGTTTCTCAGTATCCTACTCTAGAACTCTGTCTTGACCCACTTGGAAGTATCTCTTTATCAAAATTCCAGCTGCTCAGCCAGCAGAGGGAAACATATGCCTCGGTCACATATCCCAACCATTTTGCCATGTGCTATGCTTGTACGAACAATCCAGAAGGTATAAAACACAAAGTCCCTGCCCTCAAAAAACTTGCACTCCAGTTGAATCAATAAGGAGTGTTTTCACTTTAAAGGAGAATGTTTTAAAAGATAATATACTGATGCCAAAACACAAACGTCCAAGTGAGCTAATTAAGCCACATAACAGATGAGTCTTAGCCTGAAGTGTGATATAGAGATGGGGAGGGAAGCAGAGGATGGATGGCCAAGGGACAGGTGACCCTTCTCCAACCAAGCCTCCCCAGCTCTGCCTTATAAAGTTGTTGGAGGATTAAGAGTTGATACCTTGAAAAGTTGATACATTAAGAGTGCCTCGTGCTTAGTAAGTATGGTAAGCACTAAATGTTAGCCTCAGATTATGAAGCGGTGGAAAGAAGCCAGTTCTAGGCAGCAAATGACGCTGCTCAAGGTAGAAAAGAAGGATGAGGAAAAGCAGGAGGCACTGGAGAAAGATGAGGAAGAAAAACAGTCATATATCACTTAGAGGATCTCAATTTTAAAACCTTAAGGAATAATAATGAATCCCTAAAATACCCTTAAGTATCTTAAAAATTAAATAAAAATAAAACCCTAAACTCGCTGCCTGTGAAGTCACTCTTCCCATGGCAAAACCTATTCACACGTAAGGAGTATGTATGCAAATATATTTACTGAAAGAACAGGAAAGTGAGGTTTGGGCTCACATAGGGAGAATAACAATGTTTTTGCTGGTTTTAGCCAAGTGATTATTAATACTCACTCAGACACAGACAGACATTCACAGAACCGTCAATGTCAGACTGAGAATACAGGGTTTCATGGACTGTGTCCAATTTCACCATATCCATGATGTTAACTTGGTTGGAACAAAATTTTCAGGATTGCCACTGTGGCATGTTTTGCTTCACTACTCCTTTGTATTACTCTATCTATTTACAGCTCTATGTGTTCCTTCTCCTGGGTGAGAGGGAGAGGAAAAACTGAATCTGATCATGAATCCCCTTGTCTGGTTTTCCTTTCTAAAAGAAAGAGATAGCAGAGTCTAAAAGGGAAGCATAAGGAATATCATGGCTGAGAGTAGCACACCATGTCTTCTTGTGTCAGTCTTGTTCTAAACATTTAGCAGGAAATTTTAACATCCAAGGCATGACCCACCAAGCCTTTCTTTGAAGCCCCTGCCTCCAACAAAAGCCAACCCTCCCCCAAGCACAAACAGCCATGTTAAGTTCTCTGCTAATAGCAACAGATATGATAACTCCAAAATGCCTTCTCGCATAGTTTGTATGTTGAAGTTAATAAGCTGAGCACATAAAATACCATTTATGTATAATTAGCTATTGAGGTAGAAATTTTTTTTAAATATTTTATTTGTTTATTTGACAGCTAGAGAGAGAGCACAAGTAAGCAGAGTGGCAGGGAGAGGGGGAGAGAGAGAAGCAGGCTCTCTGCTGAGAGCCTGATGCGGGGCTCTATCCCAGGACCCTGGAATCATGACCCGAGCCAAAGGCAGCTGCTTAACCAACTGAGCCACCCGGGCACCCCTATTGAGGCAGAAATTAAACTATGCTGGTAAAAAGAAAGCAATGGTCATTTTTTAGTAAAAGCTATTTATTGAGCAATGATGATATACGAGATACCGTGCGTTATCCAATCCTCACAAAACCTATATGCTATAAAATATTATTCCCACTTTACAGATAAGAACACAGACTTGGAAGGGTTAAGTACCTTATCCAAGTTATATACCTAGTAAAACAGAAACAAGATTTTAATTCAAACAGTTAAAATTAAAGCTCTCAAGCTTACCAAATAGGAGAAGGTATGTGCAAATGATATATCCAATAAAGGGTTAATATCCAAAATATATAAAGACCTTAATGCAACTCACCACCAGAAAAACAAATAATTTGACTGGCAACATGGACAGTAGTCCCGAATAGACATTTTTCCAAAGAAGAGAGAGACCAGATGGCCAACAGACCCATGAAAAACTATTCAATATGACTAACCATCAAGGAAATGGAAATCAAAATCACAATGAGATATAAAAATCAAAATATATGATCCAGGGATGCCTGAGTGGCTGAGTTGGTTATGCATCTGCCTTCAGCTCAGGTCATGATTCCTGAGACTGAATCCCGCATCGGTGAGCAGGGAGCCCGCTTCTCCCTCTGCCTACTGTTCCCCCTGCTTGTGTTCTCTCTCTGACAAATGAGTAAATAAAATGTTTAAAAATATGTGTCAAAAATATATGATCCAGTAATTCTAAAATGGTGTATTTACCCAAGGAAAATGAAAACACTGATTTGAAAAAGTATATGCATCCCTATGATTACTGCAACATTATTTATAATAGCCAAATTATAAGCAACCCAAGTGCCCATCAACAGATGAATGCAAAAAGAAGATGTGATAAAGATATACAGATATAGACTTAAATACACAGTGGAATATTACTCAGCCATAAAAAAGAATGAGCTCTTGCCATTTGCAACAACATGCGTGGACCTAGAGGGTATTAGGGTAAGTAAAACAAGTCAGATTGAGAAAGACAAACACCATATAATTTCACTTAAATGTGGAAACTAAAAAACAAAACCAAACAAACCCAGAAACATACTTACAAACACTAAGAATAATCAAGTGGTTTCTGGACAAGGCAGGGATGAGTGGGAGGGATGAGTAAAGAAAACTGGGAAGTACAAGTTTTCAGTTATGGAATGAATCCATCGTAGGGATGAAAGGTACAACATAGGGAATACAGTCAATGAAATGGTCCTTTAACCATGTGGCATGGTGACAGATGGTAACTACATTTTGGTAACCATAGGATAACGTATAGTTGTTGAATCTCTATATTGTACCTGAAACTAATGTAATATTGCGTGTCAATTATATTCCAATAAAAAGAAATGTAGGGGTGCCTGGGTGGCTCAGTTGGTTAAGTGACTGCCTTTGGCTAAGGTCATGATCCCAGGGTCCTGGGATAGAGCCCCGCATCGGGCTCCTTGCTCAGCGGGGAGCCTGGTTCTGCCTCTCCCTCTGCTGCTCCACCTGCCTGTGCTCTCTCTCCCTATGTCAAATGAATAAATAAAATCTTTTTTTTTAAATGTAAAGGTCTCATTCTTACCATTTTACTAGGCTAATTTTAATGTTTTAGTAGAATATGCAATAATATTTGGAAGCAATAACTTTAAAAATACTTTCATTAAACTTTTGGTTTCAAAGTAATTTTAGATTTTAAAATTTTAATTCCAGTATCGTTAACATACAGTATTATAGTAGTTTCAGGTGTACAATATAGTGATGCGGCATTTCCATACCTTACCCAGTGCTCATCACCACAGGGTTACTCTTTAAACCTCATCACCTAGGGGTGCCTGGGTGCTAAGTGGTTGAGGCCTCTGCCTTCGGCTCAGGTCATGATCTCAGGTTCCTGGGATCGAGTCCTGCATTGGGCTCTCTGCTCGGCAGGGAGCCTACCTCCTCCTCCTGTCTCTCTCTGCCTGCCTCTCTGCCTACTTGTGATCTGTCAAATAAATAAAAAAAAAAAATGGTAAGAATGAGACCTTTACATTTAAAAAAAAAAAGATTTTATTTATTCATAAATAAAATACCCAGTAGTAGAATTATGGGATCATATGGTAGCTCTATTTTTAAATTTTTGAGCAACCTCCATACTGTTTCCAGAGTGGCTGCACCAGTTTGCATTCCCACTAACAGTGCACAAGGGTTCCTATCTCTCCACATCCTCACCAGCATCTTTTGTTTCCTGTGTTATTGATTTTAGCCATTCTGACAGGTGTAAGGTTATAGCTCGTTGTGGTTTTGATTTGCATCTCCCTGACGATGAGTGATATTGAGAATTTTTTTATGTGTCTGTTGGCCATCTGGATGTCTTCTTTGGAGAAATGTTAGCTCATGCCTTCTTCCCATTTTAATTGGATTACTTGCTTTTGGGGTATTGGCTTGTTTAAGTTATTTGTATATTCTGGATATTAGCCCTTTATCAGAGACATCATTTGTAAATATCTCCTGAAATTAAATAACTTATCTTTTATAATTTGAGATTTCTTATTCTGCAGTTGCCTAGATAGTAGAGTTCCTACATGTCCTGCATCCAGCTTCCCTTAATGTTAATATTACATAACCATGTAGTTAATTCATCGAAAGTAGAAATTAACATTTGTTAACACTATTACCTAAATTACAGACTTTATTCAGATTTTTTTCTTTTTGCTCATATGTTTTTCCCATTCCTAGAGCCAATCTATTTAGTTGTCAGTGTCCTTCAATCTGCAATAGTTTCTCAGACTTTCCTTATTTTCCTGACTTTGACACTGTTGAAGGATATTACTCAGGTATTTTATAGTGGTCCTTCCTCTTGCATTTTTGGAGGCTTTCTCAGGAATATACTCAGGTTACAAATTTGGGGGGAGGACTAACACACACGTGAAGTCCCCTTTTTATCATATCATTATCAGTACATGATATCAACATGACCTATTAATTATGAAGTTAATCTTGACCACTTGGTAAAGAGGTATCTACAACATTCTTCACTGTAAAGTTATTATTTTTACCTGTCTATACTTTATTCTTTACAACCAAGTCACTAAGTCTTACGCAAGGGGTAAAAATCAATATATACCACCCGGAGAAAGGCGCAGCAAAGAATTTGTGGACATATGTTAAAACCAGCATGGCAATTCATATTTAGAGAGTTACTTTAAAACTGTGTGAATATTCTCTTTTTCCTTAAAATTTTAGTCACTAATTTTCGTATTCATCAATGGACATTGCCTGCAGCAATTACTACTCTCACGTTGTAGTGGTGATTTTTCTCTCATTGCTTCCATATTTATTATTTGAACTTCTGCAAGTTCAGTTTGTCTATTCTCCCTCATTTATTTATTCAATCACTTATATCAAGATATATAAATTCAGTATGTATAAAATCAGTACATATAAATGACACATTTTAGACCCTTATTATTTATTTAAACTTTTATCTAGAAATAATTTTATTTTTTAAGATTTTATTTATTTATTTATTTGTCAGAGAGAGAGAGAGAGAGCACAAGCGCACAAGAAAGCAGAGTGGCAGGCAGAGGCAGAGAGAGAAGCAGGCTCCCTGCTGACCAAGGAGCCTGATGTGGGACTTGATCCCAGGAAACTGGGATCATGGCCTGAGCCGAAGGCAGTGGCTTAACCAACTGAGCCACCCAGGCGTCCCAAGAAGTAATTTTAGATTTACAAAAAAGTTACAAAGAGTTCTCATATATCCCTCACCCTGCTTCTATTTCCCCTAAAGCTATCAGCTTATATTACTACGAAATATTTGCCAAAACTAAGAAACTAACATTGACACATCACTATTAAGTTAGTAGGTTTTAACTTAATTAAGTTTCAAACTCATTTGGATTTGATCAGCTTTCCTATTAATGTTTTTTGCTTGTCTAGGAGCCATATTGCATTTTATTTCTCCTCAGTCTTCTCTGGTCTGTGATGGTTTCTTTCTTCCCCATCCTCTTTAGGAAGGTTATGTCATGCATCTGTGATATGGTTTGATTTATTTGATATGGTTTGATTTATTTATCCCACACTCTTCATTACTGGGATCTTTTCAATCTCAGTTGATTTTTTAAAAATTTGCATACTGTGTAGTTCACATTTTGTGACGTACTCTTCTATAGGTTTTAGCAAAAGCACAGAGTGATATATCCATCACCATAGGACTATTCAGACCAGTTTCATCACCCCAAAATTCCCTTATGCAGCCCATTTGTAGCCTAGCCTCCCCACTTCCTCAAACCCTTGGTAGGAAATGTTGTTTTCTGTCTCTGTAATTTTAAGTTTTCTAGAATGTCATATAAATGGAATCATCCAATATGTAGCCTTTGGGGTTTAGTATTTTCCACTTAGAAAAATGCATTTAAGGTTCATCCATGTCATTGCATGAATCATCAGAAAGGAAAAGTTATAATTTTTATAAAGTTTAATTTATTAACTTTTTCTGTTATGGATCATGCTTTTGGTGTCATATATAAAACTTACTGCCAAAATGAAAATCTTACAGATTTTTTTTCTTACATTTTCCTTTAGAATTTTATAGTTTGATCTCTTCCATTTAGATTTATGGCCCATTTTTAGTTAATTACTATGAATCTACTATGTATCCTATGAATTAAGGGTCAAAGTTCACTTTTTGCATAAGAATACCCAATTGTTTGGGGCGCCTGGGTGGCTCAGTGGATCAGGTCATGATCTCCCTAACTGCTTGTGCCGTTGCTTCACACAGGCCCTATTGGACGTGAGTGATTGCAGCTTGCTCTCCACAACACGCTTCTGTATTTACATGCAAATTTTAGAATCCGGTTGTCTTTCTATAAAAGAGCTTTGTAAGATTTTGACTGCGGTTACACTGAATCTATGTACCCATTTTTAGGTAACTGATACCTTAAAAAAGATTATGTCTTCTGAGCCATAAACGTGAAATACCTGTTCACTTATATAGGTCTCTTTATTATTATTTAATTTTCAATTTAAATTCAACTAATTAACACATAGTGTATTATTGGTTTCAGAGGTAGAGGAGAGTGATTCTTCAGTCTTATATAATACCCAGTGCTCATTCCATCATGTGCCCTCCTTAATGCCCGTCACCCAGTTACCCCATCTCGCATTCCCTCCCCTCCAGCAACCCTCAGTTTGTTTCTTGTGGTCAAGAGATGCTTACAGTTTTTGCCTACCTCTCTGGTTTAGTCTTATTTTTCCCTCTCTTCCCTGATGGTCCTCTATTTTGTTTCTTAAATTCCACATATGAGCAGAATCATTTGATAATTGTCTTTCTCTGATTGACCTGTTTTACTTAGGATAATACCCTCTAGTCCCATCCATGTCATTGCTAGTGACAAGATTTCATTTTTTGATGACTGAGTAATATTCCTGTGTGTGTGTGTGTGTGTGTATCATTTTTGATGACTGAGTAATATTCCTGTGTGTGTGTGTATACATTATATATTCAATGGCCATCTTGGCTCTTTCCACAGTTTGGTTATTTTGGACATTGCTGCTATAAACATTGGGGTGCAGGTGCCCCTTTGGATCACTATGTTTCTATCTTTGGGGTAATTACCCAGTAGTGCAATTGCTGGGTCATATGATAGCTCTATTTTCAACTTTTTGAGGAACCACCATACTGTTTTCCAAAGTACAACAGCTTGTACTCCCACCAGCAGTATAAGAGGGTTCCCCATTCCCCACATCCTTTCCACCATCTGTCATTTCCTGACTTGTTAATTTAGGCATTTTGACAGGTGTGAGGTGGTATTCTATTGTGGTTTTGATTTGTATTTCCCTGATGCCAAGTGATGTTTAACATTTTTCTTGTATCTATTGACCATTCATGTCTTTTTTTTGAGAAATATCTATTCATGTCTTCTGCCCATTTCTTGATTGCATTATTTGTTCTTTGGGTGTTGAGTTTGAGAAGTTCTTTATAGATTTTGATACTAGCTCTTTATCTGATAAGACATTTGCAAATAATCTTCTCCCGTTCTGTCAATTACCTTTCAGTTTTGTTGGTTATTTCTTTTGCTGTGCAAAAGCTTTTTATCTCGATAAAGTCCCAATAGTTCATTTTTGCCTTTGTTTCCCTTCCCTTCTAGTAAGAAGTTGCTGAGGCCAAAATCACAGAGGTTGCTGCCTGTGTTCTTTTCTAGGATTCTGATGGATTTATGTAGGTTTCTTTAATTTCTCAGAGAATAAGTTGTTTCTTGAAGATGAAATTGTAATAACTGACAGTTAAGATACACACAGCAAAGCCACAGGATTTAGAACTATCTAAGGCATTCTAATGTGATGACAAAGAACTTGATATATTTCAAATCTTCTCAAGGAAATGAAAGTTAAATTGATAGCATAATGATAACCCAAGATCATTTGGAGAGTATCTAATGCTATCTAGTATATCATTTAATAAGGCAATGCAGTATACACTTTTTAGAAATCTTTTAATTAGTAGTGGTAAAAAACAAAATTTTTTTGTTTTATATATATATATATATATATATATATATATATATAGTGCTTGAAAGAGTAAGTTTCAGTTAAATGGAAAACTCTCTAAAAAGAAATACATCATTTCCAATTATGGTGAAATATTGAGAAAGCTCTACAAATGACACCCTTTATCTCGTTTTAGAAGTGAGATAGGCAGGCCAGGTTTCTCCTGCCTGGGGAACTCCCTGAGAGAGACACAGTAGGAGTTTTTCTTTTACTCTATTTAGGGCTTTGCAGGATGTTGTTTGATCTTATTTGTGATTTCAGAAAGTGGCTGACAATGTGCAGATGCCTCTAAGAACTTCCCACAAGAAACACAATCTGTTTTCTCTCAGCAAAGAAGCCAAAAAAAAGGAAGTCCAGGTTTTCTTGTCGATGTACTTTGGTTTCAAACAGCAGACAGAAAGTTGTCAGGTTTGTTTTTCTCTTTCTCATAACAGTAAGTAAATCTCCTTTGACTTTATAGCTTTGGTAGCTGGAGAAGTTAAAGAACAGTAAAGGAACTTCAATCATTGTGGACAACTGTTTCATGAGTCCTACTTTTTTTATCACTCTCTGCTGAATGCTCTATTAAATGGATACTAAAGCCTAACTACATCCTTGAACTATTCTACTTTATCAGGGCTCAAAGAAATAGGTACGGCCTCAAGAACTTTTTCACAATAAGTGCTATATAGGTTCAGCCCCAGCAGAATATATGGGAAGAACCAGTGAAAATGTTCTTTTTTTGTTAAAAATTCCTGTTGGCTTAAAAATTATTTTTTTTTTCTGCAAGTAGTATTGGTATATAATGTTGTCCTTGAGAAGGGTGAATATGGAAGGAGAAGAAAAATAAAAGCTAGGCCTGTGGGAGCTATAAACAATTTAGCTTGAAAGAGTTTGTTATTATTGAAAAACATCTGGAATCCAGGAAGTCATTGGTCTCTTAACCATCTTTCTAATCCTTGGTAACAAGGTTGGCTGGTTGGTTTGTTTGCCATGATGATTATGTCCTTCTTATTATGGCCTTATTACAGTGATTATTTATTACATTTTGCACAGAAAAAAAGGAAAAAAAATACCCATGAAAGTTGTAATCAGGGTTTGCTGTCAACATTAACAAAATGTAACATTTTTCAATAGCATACTGTAACATACCTTAATCTGTACATCTTTAGTATATTCTATGGGATGTTGGGTGGGGGGCGATTTAATATGTTTGGCATTATGTGAGGTTGGGGGGTCTCCAAAATCAAAAATACCTGAGATCAACTGTTGATCTTAAAATGACTTTTATGACTTGACCTTAAAATGACATTCAGATACCAGGTGGGGAGAAATACAGTATAGCATACCAGAGAGAGGTTCTTCAAGCAGTGGCTCTGAAACCATCATAATCATAAAAGCCCTTTGACATTTCCAGCAATTGATTTGTTACAGGTATGTTCCTACCCCACTACCCTCATTACTTCATTCCATGTTGCTGCAGGGATAACTAGTCTCTCCGCTTCCCCGTCTTTTCTTGGCAGCAACAGATGTAATTTTCTAAAACTCATCTTTCATTCTATCACTGACCTGCTCAAAAACATGTAGTCGGTCTTTATTACTAGAGAAGAAAAGAACAACTCTCTAACATGGCCATGGGGGAAAAAGCATGGTCAAGTTTCTACCCTTTGGTCCTCATCTTCTGACCAGTCTCTGAAGCTCCTTGGCTACAAGGATGCTCTTGGGGCGGAGCCCAGAGTGAAGCAATGATGTACCTAAGCACCATCTTTGAAGAAACGAATGGTCTATGCTTGACTTACATCTGTAAAGTTTTGTTTGCTTTGTGCTAGGCCTATTTACTTACTTTTAGAACTTAACCTCTTTTTCTATACTTATTAATTCATTTATCAAACCTACCTTGAAGGAAGTCTTGGGTTTACAAAGATAAGGAACACTCTTCACTCAAAGAACATATACGTTAATGAGAAAAACAAAATAATGGTGATTCTCAAAGAGGTGTGATCAAGGAACACAAATAAACAGTCCAAAATTTGATGGGGAAGGGAGAAGGGTTTGACCCACTCTGTTTTCAAAGTCCAGGAAAATGAGTTATTTAAGTTGGGTTTGAAAGAATAAACTGGAGAATGGCAGACTGGGAAGAAAAGACGCATTTCCGGCAGAGAAAACTCCCTGCATTATGATACCGAACGGCTTACTGCACTCGGGACCTTCTAACTAGCTCTCTAGAGCTGAGCGGTAAGAGATGAGGTGTACAGTTAAGAAAGGGTCAAATCACAATGAGTCTTGTGCTCCACAGTAAGAGTTTTATGCAGAAAAGGGAGTGGTTTAAGCAAGAAATTACATGATCTGATTTTCCTTCCAGAATATGATTCTAGCAACTCTGTCACATTTGACCTCTTAAAGGCTTCAGCTGGCCCGTATTACCTGTCATAGAAGTCACATAAATGGGGCACCTGTGCTCTACCTTGAAACTCATCCATCCATGCCCATCACATATTCCAAACCTTCTCCATTAGATTTCTGGGACTCTTTGCCCCATTTGGGTCCCTGTTCCATCTTCTGAGTCTCACCATCCACGGATGACATCATTTTAGACCTTTTGTCCTTCTGGGTATAATACTGGCATTTACCAATCTGCCTGATGCAACGCAATTCTGGGGTGAAAAGCTCTGCCTTATGTGACAAAATCCAGTTCAGTCTCGGCCTCTTGAACACAGCTTCTTTCTGGGACTTGTCTAACTAGCATAGGGACCTAACAAAAGTAGTAGGAAGGCTAAGATTAAAGGCAGGTTAGAAAGGAGACGAGGAGGGTGGCTGTGGAACTACTGCAACGACTCCGTGTGAGAGAACTAAGAGAAGGAATATGTAAAAGGGAGTGACAAGGGTCAAATAAGGAAGATTTAAGGGGCTAAGTCACAGAGGAAAGACTTCTGGTTTCCTAACTGGGGTGACTACGTAGTCCCATTCACTCAGCTCAAGAAAACAAAGGAAATAAATCTGAGGGAGAAGACTAGGAGCCAGTTGTGAATCTGTTGAGTTTGTAATACTAACAGACATTGTGATGGGGATATTCATGCGCAGCAAAACATCCAGGTTTTGAATTCAGGAGAATCTCCACTGGAGGTCCGGCAGTAGTGAAAAAGATAAGCAGGGATGAGGTCATCTAGAGACAGTGTTCAGAGTGAGGTGAGGATAAAAGATGAAGTCTTGTAGAACAAAAACATATAACAAACAAGTAAAAAAAAAGACAATATCCAGTGAAAAAGACCAGGCACATGTGACCAGAGAGATAGAAACAAGATGCGTTCCTGAATAACAGATATGATATTTAGACATGTTCTGCTGACATTGGAGAGAGCAGTTTTACAGAAGTTATAAGGAAAAATTATTTTATTGGAAAAAAAAATGAAAGCTGTGGAAGTATTTACAGAAAACATGGATAACTTCTCCAAAATCTGATTATTAACAAAAAAGAGTGAGGTGATGCTCTAGCTGCTTTTTTATTGGATTTGGGTGGGGTAGGGTTTATGTTATTTTTATAAATAGGAAAGTTTGAATATATTTCTATTCTTCAAGAGAAGGAACCACTGGAAAATAATACTGAAGGGGGCAACTGCCAAACCAAGACACTACAGAAGGCCAAAGATCACATATAGATAAGAACTTCACATCTGCGAAACAAATGGGCAAATATGACTACAAATAGTAAGTTTACACATGTGGAGGTGAGAAACAGAAAGTTAGTATCTGCTCACTCTGATATTACCTTTGATACAGGAAACCTGTAAGTTTGACGTTGGTAAAGGATTGCCATTGCCACTGGCAGAATTGCAGGAAGAACCCACGAATGTTTACAAGGCAGTTGGTGGCATTAACTTGTCACTTCTGTGATTCCCTCCAGCAGCAGAAAGGTAAGAGTATAGAAAGTGGAGAAAATGGAAAAAAGTTCAGATTTGATCATGTAGAACTGACTGATCCTAGCTGAAAATCAGTGGAACAGGTATAGGGGAAGTTGTTTAAAGAGAAGAATTTAAGTAGTGCATTCTTAGATTTGGACTAGAAAGTAAAAGAATGAGTCTGGGGAGGGTAATGCAGTAGGTGAGGAAGGAGCAATGGAAAATCTTTTTGAATGAAATAGTGAATATTGTTGAGAGAAGGAATTGAGAGGATGGTCAGGGTGCTAATTGACATTGTTGGGATGTTCATCAAGGTCAAATCTGAGGACTTCAAGATTTCAGAAGTAGAACATTTTTAAGTCATGGCAAAGTTCAATATGTGACCTGAGGTGTCATTTGCTAAAGCACGGTGTGGTCCGTGGTCGTTGATATCAAGGAACTCTGAGGCTAAGGCCTTGGGTCTCTGTCCCCTAAACACTAAAGTCATCCAGAATAAGTATGACTTGGGAGTTGAAATGCAGCCATTAGATGCGCATAAATGACCGTGAACATGGTAGATAGCACTGTCTCGAAGAGGCAGAGGATGTGTCACAAAGTGGAATGAATTATGAATGAGAAAAGCACGTAAACAGAGGCTGAAGGGAAATGCTTTGGAACAGTGATTCCCAAATTTGACTGTACTTAAGAATCCCCTGGAGGGTTTGTTAAAATACACCTTGCTGGGCCCTATCTCTACAGTTTCTGTTTCAGGTCTTGGGGTGGTGTGAAAAAACATGCATTCCTAACAAGTTCCCAGGTTTGGGGACCACTCTTTCAGAACCTGCACTCTGGAAGCATCTTGTAAAGGGAATTTGATAGAGATGAACTGTTAAGAGGTAGAAGAACAATGCGTCTCACAGGTGACACATTTCCAATTTCAACTAAGGGAAGAAGTGGAGAGATCATATAATCCAAGTAATTGAACAGTAACTACTGCTGTGGGACAGCAGCAATGCAATTTCAAACTGCTGACTGAAAATTCTGTGCTCTAATTCTCAGGATGTGGTGGTAGAAATATTTAAGACCCGAAAATGTTTTATTTACTTCTCTGTATTCAGTATTCAGTACTCCAGATAAGCTGCAATTGGACCTATGGGTAGAACAGCTTTAGGTTGGTGTAACAAATTCAATATTGTTTTTTTAAATAAAAATATTTCGGGGTGCCTGGGTGGCTCAGGGGGTTAAAGCCTCTGCCTTCGGCTCAGGTCATGATCTCAGGGTCCTGGGATCGAGCCTTGCATCTGGCTCTCTGCTCAGCAGGGAGCCTGCTTCCTCCTCTCTCTGCCTATCGCCGACCTGTGATCTCTGTCTGTCAAGTAAATTTAAAAAATAAATAAATAAAATAAAAATAAAAATATTTCAATTTAATTTATAAAAATATGTCTTTTACAGAGCGCAGCATACATTTTATCATATTACTATGCATTAGAGTGACATTAAGCATTTGAATGAAAAATCAGAGAACCACTTAGTCTTTATGATTGCACAGTTCTGATCTTCCGCCATTTCTTCTTCAAAAACCCCATGGTCATCCTCAGTACTTCCCATTTATGATCTCACCCACTGTCTAATACCTGATTAAAATGCACACCTGCAGAACTTTACCATCACTATGTGGCTCTTAACCTCTATTTCACCTGTTTTCTTACGAAATTAAAAACACACAACTCTGGTAGCATATACATGAAAATGACAGTAATAATCACTCTTAAGAAGAAATTTGTGTTATTTATTTTCTTAACAAGTGAGAAATGTTCTTCAGGCTTAGTGCTCATCTGAGTTTAAGAAGTAGACATATCTTTTAATTTCCTATTTTCTTTCACTAATAAATCATAAAACATCTTATCAAACTTCTCTAGCTATTTTTACTTTTTTTACTTTCAGTATAACAGAATTCATTGTTTATGCACCACACTCAGTGCTCCATGCAATACATGCCCTCCATAATACCCACCATCTGGCTCCCCCAACCTCCCACTCCCCCCCCCCCGCCGCCCCTTCAAAACCCTCAGGTTGTTTTTCAGAGTCCATAGTCTCTCATGGTTCACCTCCCCTTCCAATTTCCCTCAACTCCCTTCTCCTCTCCATCTCCCTATGTCCTCCATGTTATTTGTTATGCTCCAGAAATAAGTGAAACCATATGATAATTGACCCTCTCTGCTTGACTTATTTCATTCAGCATAATCTCTTCCAGTCCCGTCCATGCTGATACAAAAGTTGGGTATTCATCCTTTCTGATGGAAGCATAATACTCCATAGTGTATATGGACCACATCTTCCTTATCCATTCATCTGTTGAAGGGCATCTTGGTTCCTTCCACAGTTTGGCGACCGTGGCCATTGCTGCTATACACATTAGGGTACAGATGGCCCTTCTTTTCACTACATCTGTATCTTTGGGGTAAATACCCAGTAGTGCAATTGCAAGGTCATAGGGAAGCTCTAGTTTTAATTTCTTAAGGAATCTCCACACTGTTTTCCAAAGTGGCTGCACCAACTTGCATTCCCACCAGCAGTGTCAGAGGGTTCCCCTTTCTCCACATCCTCTCCAACACATGTTGTTTCCTGTCTTGCTAATTTTGGCCATTCTAAGTGGTGTAAGGTGGTATCTAAATGTGGTTTTAATTTGAATCTCTCTGATGGCTAATGGTGGTGAACGTGGCTATCAGACATATGAAAAAATTCAACAATTTTTGATTCATCTACTGTTACTCATCTACTGTTCCAGCTCTAGCTTAGGTATTGCACATAAAGCAGGGATTCTGCAGGCAGATGTGCTGAGTCCAGTCTCCAAATGAGCAAGTGCTAGACTGAGTTTAGTATCAAAGCAGAGAAAGAAAAATTTGAGACATCTTTTCTACAAAAGTAGCCTCTGTGCTCGTAATGAATGCTTAATTTTAAAAGGTTATATGGCTAAGTCATGAGAAGGAAAATATATGTCCCAAAAAAGGTGCCTCTCAGACAGGATTATTTTTATTTTATCAGTCCAGATGCTGATAGCCCTTTACCTAAAAGTGGCACTACAAGATGGTTTTTCATAGTAAGTTGGTAAACAGCAGGTTTCTTCCAGAGACAACATTTTGAATCTGGTTTTCAAGGCCAACCTATTGACTGAGCTAGAAAATGCTTCATTTGTCATGAATCCTGCTTACCTAGGTTTTACCACACATTTAGCTGTGTATGTGTATGTGGAGATAAAGTAGTAGACAAAAGGCACCCTCAAGCTTCCTACCAGTTGTACTGGCAAATTATTCCCATCTATGGAAATAAATCCTGATGTGTTCCTAATTAAAAAGAAAAAAAAGTAAGTGCAAAGGGAAGGAACTCTACTTTCTTTGGAATTTCCTAAGGATATGGTGACATTGTCTGGAGGAAATCAGCTAGGGGAAGCTCAAGGGAAAATGCGTAGACCATATGAAGAATAAAGAAGATCCTTTAAGGAAATAATTGAAGATGTCTAGGTTATGAAGTCTTGTATTAGCAAAGGCTCAGATGCAAAGGGTATCAGGTAAACCTGGAACTCAGTCAGCCACCTATACACTTTGTTCTTTTGAAACAGCAAATGGAGTTTAAAACCCTTGTCTTCTCATGGTGAAACTAGGGGTGCTCTGAGATATGGGGAATGTTTCAAAGTTCTCTGCCTTTGTGGTTGGTCAGCTTGCAGTCCCTTTACTTGAACAATGGGAAAGTGGAAGACAGAAACTCCTAGGGGATTTTTCTCTTGATTCAACGATGTTCAAGGGTGTTGGCCTTTGGTGACACAGTCCCATGCGTAATACCAAGATTTGTGTTGATGTCGAGATGGCCAGGCTTGTTTGGAGAGTACCTGGAATTTAGATATCAACTAACCTATACAAAAATGTAGGTCCTTTACAAATGTGAAAAACTGTTGAAAAGTGTTTACAAATGTTGAAAAACTGTTAAAAATTGTTTTTAAGAAAACACTTTAACCTTTGTCACTTATAACATTACAAATTATCATTTTAATTATAAAAGCTCATTTTAACAGCTCTTCAAAATTTTGGTGAGCCCTACCAGAGACAGATATGTTTAAATGTCTTTTATATGAGGTTATTTCTATTCAGACTACTTGAAAGTTTCTTGTTGAATAAAAAATTAGTTTCCTATGCATCTACAAGAATTTATGTTGTGGTGATAAGGCTACCTGAATGGGGTATTTAGTAACTGGTTCTACAACTTGAAAAAATTATATTGACAACTGGCTTGCTAAATTGACATCATTCTACTTTATTTTTGGTCTTTTATTTTGTTGTATCCCTTTATAGAAAAAAATTCTATGATTTAAAATATATATATTTTTTCGGGGTGCCTGGGTGGCTCAGTCAGTTAAGCATCTGCCTTGGGCTCAAGTCATGATCCCAGGGTTCTGGGATGGAGCCCTGTGCCAGGCTCCCTATTCAGAGGAGAGCCTGACTCTCCTTTTCCCCTGGCCTTCCCCCTGTTTGTGCTCTCTTTCTACCTCTCTCTTTGTCAGATAAATAAATAGAGTCTTTAAAAAAATTAACTTATGGTGGGGTTATGGACACTGGGGAAGGTATATGCTATGGTGAGTGCTGTGAAGTGTGTAAACCTGGCGATTCACAGACCTGTACCCCGGGGCTAATAATACATTATATGTTAATAACAAAAAAGAAATAATAAATAAATAATTAAATTAAATTTAAAATGATGAATGAATGAATGAATAAATAAATAAATAAAACTCTGTTTTCCTTACTTTGTATGTTATCATATGTTACAGTTTCCTTTTATTTCCTTTTTATTTCCTCTATTATCTCTTTTGAAAAGAATGATAATTTGTCTGTTTCTGCCATTAATATTTAAGGGATGGCTGAGTTTTAGTCGTCTAATTGGAAAAAGAGTATTTGGCTTCCAAGCCTGGGAATTATCCTCACTAGGCTAGAAGCTCTGTCCTCTGCCACTGGAGTCATCTTTCCTTTTTCAAGAAGTGTTTGCCACTGGTTATTTTATCAGTCTGTTTCTAGAGTTTTTTGTTTCATCCTCTTTCTATCCACTTCAGTCCAAGCTGGCTGCGTTTCTGTTGGTAGGAAGTTTTCTGGAAACTTGAGGATCTCCTGCGTACATGATGGGGATTTACTCCATCGCACAACAGAGGTCTGCATAGGTCATCGCTAGAAAACTCATTTTTATTTTTGGCTTCTGCTGAGGTAGCTGAGGGGCTCCATGAGTCACACATCTAATCTCTTTAAAGAGCACCCCTGTATGACTGCACACTGTGATGTCTGGTTTCTCTCACGGCACCAGCAAAAAGTTGTCTCGCCCATTGAGAAAGGCACACCCTTGCCTTTCTCACCAGAGTAAGATTTCCTAACAGTGAATCTAATTTTATTGTATTCTGCAGTACTGATAGACTGAGAATTTCCCAAATCATCAAGTTTTCTTTCCTCTTCAGCTAACCATCTTCCCTAAGTTTATCTCTGTCCTCACACATTTTAGTTATAAAAAGCCAGAAGAAACATGTCTTTACCTCTACTTGGAAATCTCAGTTAAATCTCCAGGTTCATCCCCTGCGTTCCACAAAATGGCAGACACAGTCCAGCAAAGCTTTCTGTGAGTATTTAACAGGATCGCTCTTCCCTGCAGTTTTCAATAACGTGGTCCTCATTTTCAGAGCTCTCCCCAGTAGCACCTACCATATTCATAGTTCTACTTATGAGATAGAACTATCTATCTCATAAGATCGTTCTTATCAACTATCAGGTAAACCTGGAACTCGGTCAGCCA
Source organism: Mustela nivalis (assembly GCF_964662115.1). Lineage (NCBI taxonomy): Eukaryota > Metazoa > Chordata > Mammalia > Carnivora > Mustelidae > Mustela > Mustela nivalis. The sequence continues at coordinate 4,507,342 of NC_139035.1, read as the reverse complement.
CCTGTACACTTTATCAAATGGAGCTTAAAATCCTTGTCTTCTCATGGTGAAACTAGGGGTGCTCTGAGATATGGGGCATGACGATTTCTGTATTCTCTAAGACAGTATGTGTTTTCTCTACCATACTCCTTACTTCTTCCCCTTACTTCTGAATCCTCACTAGAAGAACCATTAACATCCATGTTTCTCCCCACAGTTGGTTCAAAGCAACATACACTTGCTCTGTTACGCTTCTCAAAATTCTTCCATTCTCTACCATTGCCCAACACCAAATACGCTTCCACATTTGTAGATATATATGTGTAATAGCAAGACCCCAGTCTCAGTATCAAAGTTACCACTGTAACAAATTACCACAAACTTAGTGACTTAAAACAACACAAATTATTATTATACTGTTCTGTAGCTCAGAAGTTTCATGGGCTAAAATCAAAGTGTAAGGCTGCTTTTTTCTTTTGGATGCTCTAGGGGAGAATTTACTTCCTTGCATTTTCCAGTTTCTAGAGATTGTCTGCATTCTTTGCCTCATGACTCCTTCTTCCGTCTTCAAAGCAATCAGCTAGTATTTCCAAATTTCTCTCACCCCCAACTTCTGATTCTCTTATACAGTCTCTTGTGATTAAACCAGAACTGCCAGGATAATAGCCCCATCTCAATGCTCTTAACTTAATCACCTCTGCAAAGTCACTTTTGTCACCTAACATATTCACAGGTTCTGTGGGGACATTATTTGCCTACCCCAAGATGGGAGCTTGGATTATTTATTTGAGTCTTTTCCTCTTTTCTAATGTATTTATTTAGTACTGTAAATGTTTGCTTTAGTTGTGTCCTACAAATTTTGATATGTTGTATTTTTGTTTTCACTCACTTTAGTGTATTTTTAAATTTCCTCTATTTGAGATTTCCTTTTTGAATGAGGATTATTTGGAAATATGATGTTTACCTTTCTCTTATCAATTTTTAGTTTGCTTGCTTTGTGATCAGAGACTATATAATGCATGATTTCAATACTTCTAAATGTGTTGAGATTGGTTTTCTGGTCCAAGATATGATCTGTCTTGGTATACATTTTTGGGGCACTTGTAAAAAATTCTGCTATTTTGAGTAAATTGTTCTATAAATATCCATTATAACCTGTTGGTCAATGGAGTTAAGTTCTATACCTTGCTGATATTCTGCTTAGTTGTTACATAACATTTTTGAGAGAGGGTTTTGGAAGTTGCCAACTTACAATTGTGGATTTGTCTATTTTTCCTTTCAGTTCCAGCAGTTTCTTCTTTACATATTTTGCTACACCTACTTTGTAGCTCTGCTGTTTGGTGCATATATATTTAGTGTTACTTACCGGTGGATTGACGCTTTTGTTACATTTACCTCTTTCCTGGTAATTTTCTTTGCTTGTAAGTCTAATTTATCTGATTTAAGATAGCTGCTCTTATATTCTTTTGATTAATGCATGCAAATTATTATTTTTATCCTTCTATTTTCAACTTGATTATACATATATATTTTAATTTCTTGTATATGAGTTTCTTATAGACAGAAAATAGTTGGGTTATGATTTTTAATACATTCTGTGAATCTCTGATGTTTAATTGGTATATTTAGACCATTATATTTAAAATAATTATTTATGTTAGGGCTTAAAATTGATATTTGAATTTTTGTTGTTGGGATGCCTGGGTGGCTCAGTTGGCTAAGCAGCTGCCTTCAGCTCAGGTCATGATCCCAGCGTTCTGGGATCGAGTTCCGCATGAGGCTCCTTGTTCAGCAGGGAGCCTAATTCTCCCTCTGCCTCTGCCTGCCGCTCTGTCTGCCTGTGCTCACTCTCTCTGACAAATAAATAAATAAAATCTTGTTTTTTTTTTTTTTTTTTTAAAGATTTTATTTATTTATTTGACAGAGAGAGATTACAAGTAGGCAGAGAGGCAGGCAGAGATAGAGAGGAGGAAGCAGGCTCCCTGCTGAGCAGAGAGCCCGATGCGGGACTCGATCCCAGGACCCTGAGATCATGACCTGAGCCGAAGGCAGCGGCTTAACCCACTGAGCCACCCAGGCGCCCCAAAATCTTTTTTTTTTTTATGAATTTTTGTTTTCTCTGTTCTTGGCTTACCTACTCTTTTTCCTGACTTTCTATGGATTGCTTCACAATTTTTTACATTTCAATTTTGATTATCTATAGTTCTTTATTGTACATTTTGTAAAGCTTTTTAGTACTTGCTCTAGGTAGTACATGATATATACATAACTCTTCAAAGTTTACCAGTGGTAGTTATTTTACCAGTTCAAATGAAGTGTAGAATCCTTATATTAGTCAGTTACCCAGAGAAGTAGAATCAATGGGATATATAGATATAGATATATAAGAAAAGATTTATTATAGGAATTGGTTCATGCAGTTATGGAGTTCAGTAAGATCTATCGCCTGCGAGCTGAAGAACCAGGAAAGCTGGTGGATAATTCAGTCTGGGTCTGAAGGCTGAGAGAGACAGAGCCACGATATAAGTCTCAGAATCCAAAGGCCCAAGAGCAGGGAGTTCAGATGGCCTAGAGAAAGCTTAAAGAATAAAGAGAAATTTCCCTTCCTTTGCCTTTCTTCTATTTGAGTCCTTGAAAGATTAGATAATGCCTGCTCCCATGGGTGAGGGTGGGTCTCTTTGCTTAGTCTACAGACTTAAATGCTAATGTCTTTGAGAAATAACCTCATAGACACACCCAGAAGTAATGTTTTACCAGCTATCTTGGCATACCCTAGCCCATCAAACTGACACTTTACACAGAAGTAACCATCACAATTCTTATTTCCCTTTATGTGCTTTTACCCTTCCTTTGTAGCATGATTGTTTTAAATATTTCCTCAATGTTACATTCAGAACCAATTAGAAACAGTTACATTGTTAGCTTCAATTATCAAATAAAATTTACAAAACTCAAAAGGAGAATTAATGTCTAAGATATTTACTCATATTTTTGTTCACTGTGCTATTTCTAACTTCTTGATATTCCAAGATTCCTCCTTGTGCTTTTTTATGTTTAAAGAACTCCATGTAGTCTTTCTCTTTCCCTTTCTGAGGTTTATAAAATAATCTTTTTTCCACTCTTACTGAGATAAAACTGACAAATATAGTATACTTAAATACATAAAAAATATATAGTATAATAATATACTAAGGTATATTTAAAATGTACATGATGATGTGATATAAATATACTTTGTGAAATTATTTCCTAGCCTTTTTTTTTTAAAGATTTTATTTATTTATTTGACAGACAGAGATCAGAAGTAGGCAGAGAGGCAGGCAGAGGGAGAGGAAGGGAAGCAAGCTCCCTGCTGAGCAGAGAGCCTGAGGCGGGTCCTGATCCCAGAACCCTGGGATCATGAACTGAGCGGAAGGCAGTGGCCCAACTCACTGAGCCACCCAGGCGCCCCTCCTAGCCTTTCTTATACAGTAGTTCTACTGAAAACAAATTCTTTTAATTTTTCTTCATCTGAGAATGGCTGATAACCTCTTCACTCCTAAAGGATATTTTCAGCAGATGGGGAAGGGAGATCCCGGGGTTGCAGGTGTGCAGTGGGCCTAAAGAACAACCAGTCCAGATTTGAGCAGGCATTCAGAGGACTCCAAGAAGGATTTCCAAGAAGCTAAAACTAACAGAATATTTGATGATTTAAAATTACTGAAAGATTTACATTTATGGTGGAGAATCTTAATAAACTCAACAAATATATCAAAGAAAGACAATTATTAACTCTACAGAAAAAAGAAACCGAAAACTGTACCATAAAAAAGACACCTAACTAATTATAGTTTCCTACATGGTATGATATGGTAAGATGTATATTTGTCTCTGGTTCCTGGCACAGAGCACATTTGGAGTTTCCTTAGTGATAGGACTGTCTTCTGTTATGCATAACAATCCCCTTTTAAACTTAACCTGAGTTTATGCCAGTAAGGTGACCATTAGTGGGCCCCCAGATAGCTTCAGGATGTGGGCCAGTAGCCAGAAGATCCAACCTTATGACCAGAAGGCTGGAATTTTTAGTTCCATCTCCCAACCTCTAAGGAGAGAATGAGGTTAGAGGTTGAGTTCAATCATCAATGGTCAATGATTTAATAATTTCTACCTAGGTAATGAAACTTCCATAAAAACTCACAAACAGCAGGGTTCAGAGAGCTACTGGGTTGATGAACACAATGAGGTGCTGGGGGGAAGCGGAAGAGAGGGCACACAAGTTCTTTGCCCTTCCACTCCCTACCCACTTGCCCTTTGTGTCTCTGCCATTCAGCTGTGTTGTGTTATAGCCTAAATAATCAACAAACAAGGCTAAGTAAAGCACTCTCCTGAGTTCAGTGATTATTCTAGCCAATTATCAAAACTGAAAAAGGGATTGTGGGAACCCCTGGATTTATAGATGAGCAGGACAGAAGTAGACATAACCTGGCGACCTGATACTTGCGACAAATGCCTGAACTGAGGACAGTGTTACAGTAACGAGCCCTTAAACCTGTGGAGTTACCCCTAACTCCAAGAGTTGGTGTCACATTTGGCTGGTGTCAGGGAGGAGAAAACACCACAGACACGGCTTAGCTTTGAAGAGCGTCTATATAATTGTAATAATATAAATTAAATATTCATCTTAACCAAAATTACAATATAATTACAATATAAATTGAAATGGAAAGTGTGTGTGAGTGTGGGTGTGAATGTATATTGGGCTGGAAGGGCAGTAAAAGAGCACTAAATCCTCATCTCCCATAGTGGAAAGTGACTAGATAATGCCTAAAGCTGAAACAAATCAATATATAGCCATATTATTAATACTATTTAGAAATATGAAGGTCAATGCAAAAACAAGATCCTGTGGGATATAGGGATGGTGTCAAATAGAGGAGGGGTAGCAGAACCTACTTTATTTTATGAAAAGTCTTCTATGTACATGTGCAACTTTGGTAACACAACAATAAATTTATTTGCAAAAACTTAACCACAGAAGAGCACTCTGGAGATAGCCAGGAGGTAGAGGACTAGTTAAAAGTCTACAATCAGAATTTCAGGAAGAGAGATAAACAGTACCAAATGAATGCAGTTTTAGTGGGAACATTGGAAAGAGGTCAAATACAACATGGTCACCAATCAGTTAGGGAAGGAATAAAACTAAGAGAAGAACATGTAATAATAGCAACATTTTTGTCTTTTATAATTATATACAAAGGAAATGTAGAAGAAAGACCAATTAAAAAGGAAGATACTGAGATTAGTTTTGGACATAATGGAGATGAGAAGCTGAGTTCAAAAGCCCAGGAGAGAGATTACAGCCATGGATCTATATTTGGCAAGGAGTAGGTATCAGTGGTAAGTGACTGAAGCCAGGGTTGACAAAAAAGATTGGTCAGGGTAAAAAGTCAACAGCTCAACCCTGGAAAATGCCAGCATTCAAGAAGAAGGGAGAAGAGGCACTGCAAAGGAGAATGAACAGAGACAAAGGGAGATGCACCAAAGTACAGCTATGTCTTCCACGCCAGGAGAAAGCAGGGTATCAACGTGAAAGGAATTGTGAGTTGTGAGGAAGTGAGTAGAACAAACATAAAGGTCCACTATATTTGGCAGGAGTGGTTTAAAAATAATGGGAAGTTAAGTGCAGAACATTCTGTTAAAGAGAATGACTGTGAAGGAAAGGCAGGAGATAGGGCAGAATCTACATAGGAAAAGAATCAAAGGAGCCCTCCTTTGTTTGTATGTTCAAGTAACAATATTTTTTTCTGATTATAAAAGTAAAATAGGTTTTATAAAGAAATTTTGGAAATAAGTGAAGAAATCATAATTTAGTATATTTATATATTTAGTAGTGACTAAATGGAAAGGTCACTAATGTCACATGTGGTATCAGCCACATACATCTCAAAAGATAATGTTCCAAGCCAGAAGACTCTCCTCATTCAGAACCAAAGAAGAATATCGCAGATGATAAGCTTTTAGTGCCATTGCTTCTTCGTTTCACCACACCTAATACATAGAACTCTTCCTTTATTAAAAAGCCTGTGTTCAATTTAAGACTGACTCAGGCAGATGGCAAGAGTAGACATTTGTTCATCTGTCCTCCCATTTTTCTCAAATAAAATATCATTATTTTGGAGAATTCAGCCCTCCCCATTCTTAGTCATGTCACTTGGCTAGGATTGACCCCCACCCTAGTCCCAGAAGTGAAAGCTAAGTCAATCAGCATATTTTTTAAAAGATTTTATTTATTTTAAAGATACAGAGCAAGTATGGTGAAGAGCAGATAGAGAGGGACAAGCAGATCCACACTGAACACAGACCCTGATGCAGGGCTTGATCTCACAACCCTGAGATCATGACCTGAGCTGAAACCAAGACTTGGGTGCTTACCTGACGGAGCCACCCAGACATGCCAGCCTATTATTTTTTTAAGCCAAGGAATTAATTCAGAATTTTTAAAGTAGCTACCAAAACAGGTTCTCCCTTGTCCTCTGGCTGTGTTGTACAAAGATGGGAAAGTTATACCGTCATGGATATGCTGGTATAACTCGGGAACAACTCTGAGGTCTGAGAATAAAGCTAACTGCCATAGAAGACAAAACAGAAAAACAGAAGGAAACAAAGTCTCTAGAGAGATAATATGGGCAATTGTATTGGCAGCCAGAGGCAGATTCAGAAATAGAACCCTGGACTTAGCAATCAGCAGAGAATTAGTTATCAGTAGCATTTTCAGCAGAATAGTAGAGTAGAAATCAGATCAATAAGGCTCAGTAAACAGAAACAACTACTGGAAACTATTGGTTCAAGATGTTTCATGAAAGAATGGTGGTGTTGTATATTCCAAGACAGGTCTTTCTGAAGTAGAGATTCTTTTTAGGGAGAGATAGAAATTGAGAAGCTGGTAGGCTGAAAGGAGAAATCCCGTGGAGATGAACAGATCAAAGATACAAGAGACAATGAGGTTGAGATGAATGCCCAAGACCTCAGCAGAAAAGGGAAGGATGGAGTTTAGTCCCAGGTGAGAGTTTAGCCTTGGAGAAAATAACACTTTTTCCCAAGAGAGGAGAGAAGGACTCTGTAGGTAAATTTGGAGGTGGAAAATAAGTTGAGGGAGCCCTGGCATTTTCCTCTAAATCTCTCCTAATACTGACTCATAGTGGATTCTAAAAATACCATATTGAATTTCTGAGTTAAGAGTTTCTAGGAGCGCCTGGGTGGCTCAGTGGGTTAAGCCGCTGCCTTCGGCTCGGGTCATGGTCTCAGGGTCCTGGGATCGAGCCCCACGCCGGGCTCTCTGCTCAGCGGGGAGCCTGCTTCCCTTCCTCTCTCTCTGCCTGCCTCTCTGCCTACTTGTGATCTCTCACTGTCAAATAAATAAATAAAAGCTTAAAAAAAAAGAGTTTCTAAAATAACTCTTTAAAATAATGGCATGTTAAGTTGATTACTATTCTTCTGAAAGCTGGCATTGACCTCAGAAATCTTGTATTGGAATAGAACAAATGTACTTATCTATTTTTGGTAAATCATTATATAATTATTTTGATGTCTTCTCTTATACAATATAAACACTAATATTTTATTGTCATTTACATGGCACACAGACTATCAAAATATGTAAACTGAATTATTACAAGTGTATCTCCTTCAATGGTACCTAGCAGTTCCCCATAATTTACAAAAAAGGATTTTTAAAATTCATACATTTTGCATCTCAGTGGTTTGCCAAAATAAATTACCAAGTATGCCACTTTGTATTAAAAGAAAAAAGAAATAAAATGGTCATATATACTGCTCACATTACACCTGAAACAAATTCAAGGCTGTCACAATAATTACATTTCTTTCATCAAAGTATCTTAATAAGACTAGAAATAAGGCTTTTTTTAAGAAGTAATTTTTTATATCTGTAGCTGGGTGAACACATAATGGTGAATCTTAAAACTCTGTAGCAACCATTTTTTTAAAAAGATTTTATTTATTTATTCGACAAAGAGAGATCACAAGTAGGCAGAGAGGCAGGCAGAGAGAGAGGGAGGAAGAAGCAGGCTCCCTGCTGAGCACAGAGCCCAATGCGGGACTCGATCCCAGGACCCTGAGATCATGACCTGAGCTGAAGGCAGCAGCTTAACCCACTGAGCCACCCAGGCGCCCCTATAGCAACCATTTTTGACCTCAAGCAAAGTTACTAAGCTCTGTCTGTAAAGGGGTGGGCCTTCAATATTTTAGTCTTGAGAGGCATATACAGTTTCTGTGGCATAGAGTATCTGTGGCAACCACTTAATTCTGCTATTTGAAATAGCCATATACAATTCCATATAAGTGGCTGTGGCTGTATTTCAATAAATATTTAAATGACAAGCAGTGGGCTGGACCCAGACCAATCCTTCCTCTAAAAAAGAACATTTTCTACAAACACTTGGCTTTTTCTTTACACTGATGCAACCTTAAGTTTAATCAAAATTAGCTTAGATGTACAAATTGAAGAGCTAACCTTTGACTTTATTTCATAATTTACTATGCAATAGCTGATTCTTTTGGCACAAGCTCTACAGTAATGGAATCATCTTATAATTGTTTATAAAAGAAACTTTAGGCCATATTTCTTTATTGTAATGCTGGGAATTGTAGCTCTGACAACAAGCTTGTGCTTCCTTACTTTGATAAAGACAGGATGTTGGATTTCCTACTCTAAATATAGCTTATTAGATTGGATTTTTAAAGGTTTAAGGGAGGTGTGCATTTTTTAAAGTGTATTTTTCAATATTTGGTTATAAGTATACTTTGCTTATGTACTTACTTTGGTACCACAATGAAATTGCATAGTTAATAATTTCAAAATTAAAATTACCAAGTCCCCATAGAAATCTAATCAATTGTGGCAATTCATCAAACTGATGCAATTGCTAGAACTCCTTTTCATTTTAAGTTTCAATCTTGGATATATTAAAAAGAAAATCAGGGGCATCTAGGTGGGTCAGTTGTTAAGCATCTGCCTTCAGGTCACGATTCCAGGGTCCTGGGATTGAGCCCCACAAGAGGCTCCATGGGAAGCCTGTTTCTCCCTCTCCAGCTCCCCCTGCGTGTGTTCACTTTCTCACTGTGTGTCTCTCTCTGTCAAATAAATAAATAAAATCTTTTTTAAAAAAGAAAAAAAAAATCACAGGGCCAAAATGGAGCCACTTAGACCAAGACACTAAATAGGCGCTTAACGCCTAACCTAACGGCAGTTTCAACTGACTTTAAAATGTAATTTTAACAGGCAGCCAACACCAATGAGGTCATTGGTCTCCCAAATCTTCTCTGTCCAGGAAGGAAGATGAAGTCCTCTGCAGTAATCCGCATGAACAGACCCTCCGCTCTTTCCCCCTAAAGCAAACTGAGGTTGCCTGAAACCATCCTTTCTTTTACTAATTCACTTCTTGCCCCACCCTCCTTCCTTGGTAAAAAGCCTTCCCTTTTGTACACCTCCTCAGAGTTCCCTCTACTTGCTAGATGGGATGCTGCACCTGGAATGAATTGCTTAATAAAGCCAATTAGATCTCCAAATTTACACAGTTCAATTGTTCTTTAACAGGTACACCATAAGGACCTATTTAGAAACTGTCCCTGCTCCCCTTCCCCAGGGGATTTACTTGAAGACAAGTCCGGGAAACCAGCTTCAGGTAACAAAGCCCAGATACAAGGGTGGGTCAGGCCAGGTAGAGACATCTGATCAGTGGGGGGGGGGGGATGCATACTGTCTCCCTGGTTACCAAGGAGTATGGGCCCCGCCCTTTGGGAGCCTTTTGGGTGTCAATCCTAACCAAGGTGTGGTAGGCTAAATCAAATGTCTACTAGGGTACATTGTAACTCAATTGGTCACCTAGCATCACTGTGGAGTTTCCTGTGTGTGTTACAATCTCGTTGGCCACCTGTGCGTGGCCAGGCCCGGCCGCATGGCCTTTGCCCTTAAAAGCTAGTCTGCGAAACAGGAGAGTCGCCCTCTCTGGGAAGAGGTGCGGCCCTGAACGTTTGGTTAGATTCTTTTATATATATATATATATATTTTTTTTTAAGATTTTATTTATTTATTTGACAGAGAGAGATCACAAGTAGGCAGAGAGGCAGGCAGAGAGAGAGAGGAGGAAGCAGGCTCCCCGCTGAGCAGAGAGCCCTATGCGGGACTCGATCCCAGGACCCCAAGATCATGACCCGAGCTGAAGGCAGTGGCTTAACCCACTGAGCCACCCGGGCGCCCCCGTTTGGTTAGATTCTTGGTGCTTCGCGCGAAATAAAGCTTTGCTTGACCTTCGCTTTGTATCAGTCTCGCTCCTTTAATCACGGGTCCATTATTGGGGCATAACAACACGGACTGGAAAAGTACTACATTGTACGTAGCAACAGACATGAAGTCAGGAGTGAGGATGAAAGCTGTAAGTACTCAAGTAGATTCCTTAAGAGGACTACAAAGTTACTTTGGGGGAGAAAACATTTTCATTTGAAGAAATACATTTTTTTAAGATTTTATTTATTTATTTATTTGTCAGAGAGAGAGAGAGAGTGCATAAAAGCAGGGGGAGTAGCAGGCAGAGGGAGAACCAGGCTCCCTGCTGAGCAAGGAGCCCAGTGTGGGACTTGACCCCAGGACCCAGGACTGAGGGACCTAGGATTATGATCTGAGCCCAGAGCAGACACTTAACCAACTGAGCCACCCAGGCATCCCTGAAGAAATATTTTAAGAAGCCATTACTTCTGTAATTCTTTCAGTCTGAAAGAGAAAGACCATTCCAAAGGATGATTAAATTTCTCTGTTTAATAGGGAAATGGAATTTTGGCATTCTGTCCCAGTGAGGCTTTGGGAAAAGGGGACTAAAAAGAGGCCTGAGGAAAAAGTAGGTGGACAGACCAGAGATAAACAGTTCTTAGGTCACCTGAGGCCTATGCCTGAAAATGACAAAGTGAGGAATTTGCTGTGCTGTGGCTGCTGGAGGAATATTAAGAAAAGAAAATATGTGGGATGCCTGGGTGGCTCAGTCAGTTAAACTTCTGCCTTTGGCTCAGGTCATGATCCTGGGGTCCTGGGTCCTGGGTCCTTGTTCACATGTACTCTCTGTCTCTGTTTCTCTGACAAATAAATAAAATCTTTTAAAAATAAAAGGAAAAAAATACAAGACAGAACACTGAATTGTATCTTGCTTCTACATTGTTTTGTAATCTCACTGTGACGTTCCCAAACACAATATAACTCAATTAAACACACTGACCTTTGGACAGTAAATTAATTGACCTATATTTCAGAAGATCTGTTTTGTCTTGGGGAAGTTCCCTGTCTCCTGTGGCCCAATTAGCCTCTGTACTGCCTAATTCCGTTTATTGATGGAAAAAGCGTGTTCTTTTCATCCATTCAAGCTGATGAGCTCTAGGACTGGGAGACTTCTGTCATTATCTGCCACCAGCCCTCCTAGAGCACCTACCTCTTCTACCTTACCCTCCCCCTCCTCCTGTTTCTGCACCACCTGGTTGCAGCCTGCCTAACTGGTTTCTATGCCTTCCTTGTCCTCATCCGCAGAGCCTCCTGCACCACTGGCTCCTTCCCCTCCATTTGCTCCCTGTCCTAGAGCAAAGAGCACCCCCTGGATTTCCCCATGAGTGTCCCAAATCACAACTGACCACGGGAAACAAATTGAGTGACTTTTAAAGGGACCAAGCTGGAACATATTTGGTATTTAAACGAATTTAAGTTTGTTGATTTAATTGGAATAGATGTGTGTTTAGAGTTATCAGCGTTAAATACGAAACTTTTATTCAAGGTTGACTAGCAGTCAAAGAAGCTCTTGTTACCTCTGTTGCAATGTGTCAGCAAAAAGATGACTTATTGATGGCTAATTTTGTCTGTCTCTAAGTTTTCATGGGTAATTGTTAAGATAGCTTTCAAAGTCTATGGTAACCTAGCACTTGAAAGTTTTGCTCGGATGATAAATTGGATTGAATTCATTGGACCTCGAAGTCTACTCCAAGTAAGAGAAACTACTAAAGCCTTGATTAGGAACATGGGTTTGCACTTTTGACTTCTTATTACAGAGAAGCTAAGGATACTTGGGTCTGAGGGTAAACATACATTGTGCTTTATTTTAAAAATGTACTATGGAAAAACATGTTTTTAAGAGTATACAATGTCATAAGTTAGTCATCTAAAGAATTCTGGTGTGAGAGTTCACAATCTGTGATGTGGTCAGTGATGTAGTTTTGAATTTTGGATGAGGTCCTAGCCAAGGGCCAAGAAAGAATTGTTGAGATGACCTTGGTGCAAAAGGATGATTTTTAAAAAATTATTCTTTCTTTTCAGTGTAACAGAATTCATTGTTTATGCACCACACCCAGTGCTCCATGCAATACGTGCCCTCCATAATACCCTCCACCTGACTCCCCCAACCTCCCACCCCTCCGCCCCTTCAAAACCCTCAGATTGTTTTTCAGAGTCCATAGTCTCTCATGGTTCACCTCCCCTTCCAATTTCCCTCAACTCCCTTCTCCTCTCTAACTCCCCTTGTCCTCCATGCTATTTGTTATGCTCCACAAATAAGTGAAACCATATGATAATTGACTCTCTCTGCTTATTTCACTCAGCAGAATCTCTTCCAGTCCCGTCCATGTTGCTACAAAAGTTGGGTATTCATCTTTTCTGATGGAGGCATAATACTCCATAGTGTATATGGACCACATCTTTCTTATCCATTGGCCCGTTGAAAGGCATCTTGGTTCCTTCCACAGTTTGGCAACCATGGCCATTGCTGCTGTGAACATTGGAGTACAGATGGCCCTTCTTTTCACCACATCTGTATCTTTGGGGTAAATACCCAGTAGTGCAATTGCCGGGTCATAGGGAAGCTCTATTTTTAATTTCTTAAGGAATCTCCATACTGTTCTCCAAAGTGGCTGCACCAACTTGCACTCCTACCAACAGTGTAAGTGGGTTCCCCTCTTTCCACATCCTCTCCAACACACGTTGTTTCCTGTCTTGCTAATTTTGACCACTCTAACTGGTGTAAGATGGTATCTCAATGTGGTTTTTATTTGAATTTCCCTGATGGCTAGTGATGATGAACATTTTTTCATGTGTCTGATAGCAAAGGGTGATTTTATTAAAGCATGGGGACAGGACCCCTGGGCAGAAAGAGCTGTACTGGGGTCCTGAGGGGCAACTGATGATATACCAGAGGGCTGGGGGGTTAAGGAAAAAGGGAGGTGTCCAAAAGGACTTTCATATGCTAAAGACAACCCTCAGGATACTAGAGATCTTGCTATTATCAGGCTAAGTATGTTTTTCCTTCTAGCAAAGCATCTACCTTAAGATAGTTGAAAGTTTCCTAGAGGAATGTCACAGGGATTCTATCCTAGAATGTGTGTGTTTGGGGGGGGTGTATTGTGTGGTGTCAGCTTGTGCTTTGTTCTCACCTACACTTCTGCTCCCTCCTCAATCAGGACTGAGATTGAAATGAATGGATTTTAAAAGGACGCTAATAGAAGATTGAAATTCTACTTTTCTCTCTGTTCAAAAGACAAAGTTTTCTTAGAGTGCTGATCTGCTCTTCATAAGAAGATACAAACAAAAATTCAGTAAAGTGGCAGGATATAAAATCAACACACAGAAATCAGTTGCATTTCTATACACTAACAATGAGACAGAAGAAAGAGAAATTAAGGAATCAATCCCATTTACAACTGCACCCAAAACCATAAGATACGTAGGAATAAATCTCACCAAAGAGACAAAGGATCTGTACTCAGTAAACTATAGAATATTCATGAAAGAAATTGAGGAAGACACAAAGAAATGGAAAAGTATTCCATGCTTATGGATTGGAAGAACAGACATTGTGAAAAGGTCTATGCTACCTAGAGCAACCTACATATTCAATGCAATCCATATCAAAATATCATCGACTTCTTTCACAGAAATGGAATAAATAATCCTAAAATTTGTATGGAACCAGAAAACACCCTGATTATCCAGAGGAATGTTGAAAAGGAAAACTAAAACTGGTGGCATTGGTGAGGGAACAGAAGGCTGGCTGAAGACAAAGCAAAAGCTGACACCTTCCAAACTTTTCCCACCCCCACTCCTGGGTGGGGCATATGTGACATTCTTTAGGAATCTCCCAACTGTTCTTAATAGTTTGCTAAAAAAAGGCAGAATGACCTTGGCGATGGCAAGGCCTCTGGTATCCTGGTATCTTGTAGGTCCTCTTTAGCATATGAACGTTTTATTGAAACCTCCCTTTTCCTTACTTCCCCCACCTGCCATCCCTCACAAACCCAGGGCAGCACCTCTTTCTGCCCACAAGTCCTGTCCCCATGCTTTAATAAACCACCGTTTTGCACCAAAGATGTCTCAAGAATTCTTTCTTGGTCATCGGCTCCAGACCTTACCCCACCGAACCTCACCTATATTCTAGAACTTCATCAGCATCACAATTCTGGACTTGAAGCTCTATGACAAAGCTATAATCATCAAGACAGTATCATACTGGCACAAAAACAGACACATAAATCAATGGAACAGAATAGAGAACTCAGAAGTGGACCCTCAATTTTGTGGTCAACTCATCTTTGACAAAGCAGGAAAGAATGTCCAATGGAAAAAAAAGTCTCTTCAACAAATGGTGTTGGGAAAATTGGACAGCCACCTGCAGAATAATGAAATGGGACCATCACAAAAATAGACTCAAAATGGATGAAAGACCTCAGTGTGAGATGGAATCCACCAAAATCCTTGAGGACAACACAAGCATTGACCACAGATGCAGCAACTTTTTCCTAGACACAACTCCAAAGGCAAGGGAAACAAAAGTAAAAATGAACTACTGGGACTTCATCAAGATAAGAAGCTTTTGCACAGCAAAGGAAATAACCAAAAAAACTGAAAGGTAATTGACAGAAAGGGAGAAGATATTTGCAAATGTCTTACCAGATAAAGGGCTAGTATCCAAAATCTATAAAGAACTTGTCAAACTCAACACCCAAAGAACAAATAGCCAATTATCATATAATCTCACTGATATGTGGAATTTCAGAAACAATGCAGAGTATCACAGTGGAAGAGATGAAAAAATGAAGCAAGATAAAACCAAAGAGGGAGACAAAACATGAGAGACTCTAGACTCCAGGAAACAAACAGAGGGTTTCTGGGGCTGGGGGGTGGGAGGGATGGGGTGTCTGGGTAATGGACATCGGGGAGGGTATGTGTTATGGTGAGTGCTGTGTTTTGTTTAAGACTGATGAACCACAGACTATACCCCTGAAACAAATAATACATTATATATTATTTTTAAAAAGTAGTCAGTAAAATTCAAATATGTGATTAAAATTTCTTATCCAAAAAAAAAAGAAAAGAAAGAAAGAAAAGAAAAGAAAATGCAAACAAAGGGTTTTTTGTTCTCTTTTGTCTGTCCGGAGAACCAAAACTTTTGTTTTTATCAGATCTTTGATTACTTAGTTAAAACTTCTCAATATTAAAGGGGCTAAGTTTTGTTAACAACTATATAACTCTACATATTTGCCTTTGGACTCTCTTCCTGCTACCTTGGCTAAATAAATAATTAAGTCTTGAGTTTTTTAATGATCTGTAATCCTATTGAGGCATATGCATTATACCCTTCTGAGGGGTGTGTGTGTGTGTGTGTGTGTGTGTGTGTATGTGTGTTTAAACAAACTCCCAGGGGCTTAAATTGTAAATGAAGTCTCTGACTAATTAGGTCTTTTTATTTGTTATGTGAAGTGCTAAGTATGTTAAGTATGGAAGCACTGCTAAACAAATAATAAACCTTAGGTTATGTTTGGGTAAATGCTTTAACTATTCTAGAGACTATATGCAATTCCTACTGTTTGGGCTTCATTTTTTTGGTTTGTTTGTTTTTACTTTTTCTTTTATTTTTATTTTTATTTTCTTTTATTTTTTTTAAAGATTTATTTATTTGACAGAGAGAAATCACAAGTAGACAGAGAGGCAGCCAGAGAGAGAGAGAGAGGGAAGCAGGCTCCCTGCTGAGCAGAGAGTCCGATGCGGGACTCGATCCCAGGACCCTGAGATCATGACCTGAGCCGAAGGCAGCGGCTTAATCCACTGAGCCACCCAGGTGCCCCTCTTTTTCTTTTTTAAATTTTTTATTTCTTTTCAGCGTAACAGTATTCATTGTTTTTGCACCACACCCAGTGCTCCTTGCAATCCGTGCCCTCTCTAATACCCACCACCTGGTTTCAATTCCTAAGGTTTTCATAAGTTTTGGTATGAGGCCATCACTTGATATTCTGATTTTCAAAGTGCTGTGTGTCTCAGAAATAACCAGATTGCCAGCTATATTGTAACCTCTCATTAGATCTTTAACCATGTCCTTTTTTGAGCTTTTTGTCATTTACAGTTATTGTTCTTAAACTCTTGCAAAATGTTTCATCTTCAAGGATATTTATTAAAAGGGCTTTTTCTTCTTTATTGGGGCGTCTAGGTCATGCAGTTGGTTGAGTAAAATACAAGTCAAGGTGGGACTTGAACTCAAGACCCTTAGAAGAAGACCTGAGCCAAGATCAAGAGTCACTCTCAGCACACTTAGCCACCCAGGCACCCCCCTGTTTCATGAAACTTTTGGATCAGTGTGCGTGCGTGTGTGTGTGTATGTGTGGGTGCTTACCACATTATAATGTGACATGCATGTCTTAACTGTAACAAAAAGTTTGAAAAGCGCTGTCTAAGGTGATTTCACCTACTGTCACAGTTTTAAATACCACCTCTATGCTAATGATGTACAAATACAAATTTATATTTTCAATGGAAATTAATTGCTGAACTCCAGACTCCCTCCGTAGTCACTTATTTAGTATCTCAATTTGGATGTCTTCCAAGTGTTACAAACCAGTGTGATCAAACCTAGAACCCCATGTGTGTGTCTAGCCTGCTTCTCTCACAGTCTTCCCCACCGTGGAATAGAGCAATTGTATCTTCATGGTTCCTCCAGCCCAAAATCTTAGTCATCCTTAACTTCTCCCTCATATCATGCATTCAATGTATGTATCATCAAATTCTGTCCTCTCAAATGCTTACATGGGTCATGAATCTTGCTACTTCTCACCTCCATCCTGACCCAGCTGCACACTGATTTCTTACCTAGGCTATTATAATAGTCTCCTTCTTCCCTTGTCTTTCTCTAGTCCATTTTCAAAAGGTCAACCATAGTGACCCTATACAAGTGTAAATCTGAGCATATCCCTTCTCTAACTTAGAACCCCTTATGGTTCCTCAACCTCATAAAGTCCCAAAGTCCTTACAAGAACATATCCCACCATTCCTCTCAGAACCTACAAATATTATTCTCCATGTCTTTCACCCTCAGTTACTGTCACATTGCAATTACCTCAGGGCCTTGACACATGCTATTCAATTTACCTCAAAGGTTCTTAAATCAAATTCCACCGTACCTTGTTCTATCACTGTATTAAGCCCTCTATTTAAATATCACCTCATGTGAAAGGGGCAAGATGGCAGAGAAATAGGAGACCCTGTTTCATCCAGTCCCCTAAAGTGAGCTAAATATTTACCAGAACACTCTGAACACCCATGAAATCAGCCTGAATGTAAGATTATACACTTCTGGATCTCTACGAGGGCAGAAGACATCAGTAGAGAGGTAAACCAGAGTGGGGTCACTCAGACTGATATGAGAGGATAAACAGAAGGCAGAGGGAGCCACCAGAAATGACCCATTGGAACATAATACCCCAATGAAAGTGTCCTGTGGTTGGAGACCACCATTAACTTGGAGTCAGATTTTGCTCAAGAAGAGCAAAAGATCTAAAGGGGCAACTGGTGGAATTGGGTGGTCATGGACACAGGCTGAAGCCCATGGTCACAGGACAGTCACCGCTGTCAACCACACGTGCCACAGAGAGTACAGCAGGGCCCCAGTCTGCGGTCCCTGAGCGCACAGCTTTCCACTGCTTTCAGCACCTCTGGGTGGGTGCACCCCCACCTGCCCCTGAGAGAGTCCAGTGCAAACTCCGGTTGAGATCCCTCAGCCTGCAGCCTTCCGTGACCTGTGCAACCACTGGGTCTGAGCATGCCCTGCGTGGGCTTGGATACAGACAAAAGTCCTGAGCACGGCAGCCACCAGAAGCAGGCTCCTTGGACCAATATCACTCATAGTTTTAGTGGCACAGGGGTGCAGAGACAAGTGGGGACCTTGGGAGACCACTGGGACAGTGGCTAGGGGTGTGAACCACTTGTGGGAGGTTGTGCTGTTCAGCAGAGTTTGCAGAGGGGGAGTCTGTGTGTTCTGGACCATCCAGAGGGGAGCAGACAGAGGCTTCTCTCTGAGGGGGAGATCTGGGTGCAAGACACATTCATTGCTCTGATCCTCTGAAAAGCCACAAAAAGCCACCAAAGAACAAAACCTCCAGAGAACAAAAGCCTGAAAAACCAGTTTCCACAGAGTCAAGCCCCTTGATAACCTGCAAGGCTACTCAACCCAAGCAAGACTGATGGTAGAACAACAGAACAGGTCCCTCTCCCAGAAAGAAAGCCAAGAGAACAAGAGGCCAACTTCCACAGGGTCCCCATAAAACTGTAAAACCCCAACATCAGGGGAAAACAGTATATTAAGCTACCAGTAATGCCTCAAAACCTGTATTTTTCATAGATACAAATTTTCTTTTTTTTAAATTCGTTCCCACAATTCCTGTTCTTTGAATTTTATAACCTATTTAACAATTACAAGTAGAGGTTTAATACGCATATTCCATAATAACTTTTTAACTTGAACTTCTTTCATACATATACCTGTGTTTCTTTTTCTTTTTTAATATATAGATATAAGCTTCAGGGTAATCCTTTTTCCCTATTCAATACTACCCCTACATATAAACCCGTTTTAATCTCCCTGTATCTCTACAGAGTTGAGTCGTTTAACAAAGATAACAAGATACATTCAGGAAGATCCAAAATAAACTTCCTTGCCCACATCAAGGATTTATAACCACCCTCCCATCTTATTCTTCTGTCAGTGTTTCTGTGTATTTGCTTTTGTTCTGGCATTACATAAATCTTATTCTTGGGGTTCATTTTCCTAGGTTTTTTTTTCTTTGTCATTTACTTTTGTCAGTCTTTTTGTTCATTCATTCTTATTTATGTACCCTATGAATTTTACTTTGGGTATTCATTTTGGCTGGGTTTTTCTCTTTCTCTCTCTCTCTTTTTCTTTCTTCTTTCTTTTAGGTGGTGGCTTCTGATTGCTCTAAAACTTTTTAGGGTGTACCCTGCCTGGATTGTGGTTGATATATTCAGCTACATATCACCTCAACCACATTTCACCAAAATGACTAGGAGGAGGAATATCCAACAAAGGAGAGTACCCAAACTTTTGGATATGGACATAAACAGTATGTCAGAAAAGGAATTCAGGGTGACAATTATGTGGGCAATGGCTAGGTTGGAGAAAACCATTAGTGAGACTATAGAATCTCTAAGGGAGGAACTGAGAACCCACCTGGAAGAAGTTAAAAATGCTATCAGTGAGGGACGCCTGGGTGGCTCAGGTGGTTAAGCAGCTGCTTTCGGCTCAGGTCATGATCCCAGTATCCTGGGATGGAGTCCCACATTGGGTTTCCTGCTCAGCAGGGAGCCTGCTTCTCCCTCTGCCTCTGCCTGCCACTCTGTCTGCCTGTGCTCACTCTCTCTGACAAATAAATAAAATCTTTTAAAAAATGCTATCAGTGAGATGCAATCTAATCGAAATACTTTAACAGCTATGGTAAGTGAGCCAGAAGATAGAATTAGTGATCTAGAGGACAAACAGATAGAGAAAAAGGATCAGGAGAAGGCTTGGAACAAATAGCTTAGAAGCCATGAAAACAGAATTAGGGAAATAAATGGCTCCATGAAATGTATCAACATCAGAATTTTGGGGATCCCTGAGGGGGTGGCGAAAGAGAGAAGACTAGAAGATATAAACAAATTCTGGATGAAAACTTCCCTAATCTGGGGAATGGAACAAGTGTTCATGTCCTAGAGGCAGAAAGGATACAGCCCAAGATCAACGAGTCTAGAAAGACATCAGACACTTAATTGTGAAATTCATGAATCACAATTTCAGACAAGAGGTCTGAAGGACAGCTAGGAGAAGAGAGGACCATCAGAATAACGTCAGACCTGTCCATAGAAACCTGGCAAGCCTGAAAGGGCTGGTAAGAGATATTCAGGGCATTAAATGGGAAGAACATGAGGCCAAGAATACTTTATACAGCAAGGCTGACATTCAAAATGGATGGTGAGATAAAGAGCTTCCAAGACTGGCAAGGTTTAAATGGGTATGTGACCACCAAGCTGGCATACAAGAAATATTAAGGGGGGTTCTTTTTTTCTTTTTTAAAGATCTTATTTATTTATTTGACAGAGATCACAAGTAGGCAAAGAGACAGGCAGAGAGAGAGGAGGAAGCAGGCTCCCTGCTGAGCAAAGAGTCTGATGTAAGGCTCAGTCCCAGGACCCTAGGATCGTGACTTGAGCCAAAGACAGAGGCTTTAACCCACTGAGCCACCCGGGGGCCCCTTAAGGGGGTTTCTATAAAAGAAGAAAGAACCCAAGAGTGACATAGAACAGAAATTTAAGGGACAATCCATAGAAACAAGGACTTCACAAGCAACATGATGCCAATAAAAACTTACCTTTCAATAATCATTCTTAATGTGAATGGCCTAAAACCTCCTATAAAATAGCACAGGGTTGCAGACTGGATAGAACAACAGAATCCGTCCATATGCTGTCTACAAGATACCCATTTGAAACCTAAATATAAATCCAGACAAAGTGAAGAGATGGAAAACCACCTTTCATGCCAATGGACCTCAAAAGAAAGCTGGGATAGAAATTCTCATATCAGATAAATTAGATTTTTAAACGAAAGACTGAGATAAAGAAGGACACTACATCATCCTTAAAGGATCTACCCACCATGATTATCTAACAATTGTAAATATTTATGCCCCCAATAAGGGAGCAGCCAACTACTTAAGACAACTGTTAATCAAGATAAAGAGTCATATTGATATGAATACATTAACAGTAGGGGATCTTAACATGCCACTCTCAGTAATAGATCATCCAAGCAGAAAATCAATAAAAAGACAAGCATTGGAGCACCTGGGTGGCTCAGTGGGTTAAAGCCTCTGCCTTCAGCTCAGGTCATGATCCCAGGGTCCTGGAATCAAACCCCACATTGGGCTTTCTGCTCAGGAGGGAGCCTGCTTTCTCCTCTCTCTCTGCCTGCCTCTCTGCCTACTTGTGATCTCTGTCAAATAAATAAATAAGATCTTAAAAAAAAAAAATAAAAGAAACAAGAGCACTGAATGACACATTGGACCTCAGAGATATATACAGAACATTCCACCCTAAAACAACAGAATACTCATTCTTCTCGAATGCACATGGAACTTTCTCCAAAATAGACCACATACTTGGTCACAAATCAGGGCTTAACCAATACCAAATGACTGAGATTATTCCCTGCATATTCTCAGATGACAATGCTTTGAAACTGGAGCTCAACCACAAGAGAAAGTATGGAAGGAATTCAAACACTTCGAAGCTAAAGAACACCCTGCTTAAGTACGAGGAAGTCAAGAAGCAACATGGGGGTGTTGGGGGGGTAGGAAAAGAATAAATGAAACAAGATGGGATCGGGAGGGAGACAAACCATAAGAGACTCTTAATCTCACACACACAAAAAAGAATGTTTAGATCAACCAGGAAATCAAAGAAGAACTTAAACAATTCATGGAAACCAATGAGAATGAAAACACACTGGTACAAAACCTATGGGATATGGCAAAGGAGGTCCTAAGGGGAAAATATATAGTCATCCAAGCCTCACTCCAAAAAAATAGAAAAATCCAGAATACACCAGCTCTCTTTACACTTTAGAGAACAGGAGAATCGACAACAAATTAAGCCAACCCCACACACAAGAAGGGAAATAATCAAGATTAGAGCAGAGATCAATGAGATAGAAACTAGAGATAAAGTAGAACACATCTTTGAAACTAGAAGCTGGTTTTTTTGAAAGAATCAATAAGATCAATAAACCACTGGCCAAACTAATCCAAAAGAAAAGCGAGAGGACTCAAATTAATAAAATGATGAATGAAAGGGGAGAGATCACAACTAACATCAAGGAAATAGAAACAATCATCAGAAATTATTATCAACAGTTATATGCCAATAAGTTAAGCAACCTAGACGAAATGGATGAATTCCTGGAAACCTACAAACTTCCAAGACTGAAACAGGAAGAAACTGACAACATGAATAGACCACTATCTAGTAATGAGATTGAAGCAGTGATTAAAAACCTTCCAAAAACCAATAGCCCAGAACCTGATGGATTCCCTGGGGAATTCTACCAAACATTCAAAGAAGAAATAATACGTATTCTCTGAAGCTGTTTCAAAAAATAGAAGGAAAACTTCCAGACTCTTTCTATGGAGCCAGCATTACTTTGATCCCAAACCCAGGCAAAGACCCCATCAAAAATGAGAATTTCAGACCAGTATCCATGATGAATATGAATGCCAAGATTCTCAACAAGATCCTAGCTAATAGGACCCAACAGTACATTAAAAAGATTATCTACCATGACCAAGTGGGATTTATCTCTGGGATGCAAGGGTGGTTCAACATTCACAAATCAATCAATGTGATAGAACAAATCAATAAGAGAAGAGAGAAGAACCACATGGTCCTCTCAACTGATGCAGAAAAAGCATTTGACAAAATACAGCATCTGTTCCTGATTAAAACTCTTCAAAGTATAGGGATCAAGGGAACATTCCTCAACTTCATAAAATCTATGAAAAACCCATGGCAAATATCATTCTCAATGGTGAAAAACTGATAGCCTTCCTTTTGAGATCATGAACACAACAAGGATGCCACTCTTGCCACTCTTGTTCAACATAGTACTAAAAGTCCTAGCAACAGAAATCAGACAACAAAAAGAAATAAAACATATTCAAATTGGCAAAGAAGAAGTCCAACTCTTTCTCTTCCCAGATGACATGATACTTTATATGGAAAACCCAAAAGACTCCACCTCTCATACTACTAGAACTCATACAGCAATTCAGTAATGTGGCAGGATAAAAAACAATGCACAGAAATCAGTTGCTTTCTTATACACTAACAAAATATAGAAAGGAAATTACAGAGTCAATTCCAGTTACTATAGCACCAAGAACCATAAGGTACCTGGGAATAAACTTAAGCAAAGAATTAAAGGATCTATACTTGAGGAACTACAGAACACTCATAAAAGAAATTGAAGAAAACAAAAAAAGATGGAAGATGATCCCATGTTCATGGATCAGAAGAATAAACATTGTTAAATTGTCTATACTTCCCAGAGCAATCTATATTTTCAATGCCATCCCGATCAAAATTCTACCAGCATTTTTCAAAGTGCTAGAACAAATAATCCTAAAATTTGTATGGAACCAGAAAAGACCTACAAATGATAAGGAAATGTTGAAAAAGAAAAAACTGGGGGCATCACATTTCCTGATATCAAGCTTTACTACAAAGCTGTGATCACCAAGACAGCATGGTACTGGCACAAAAACAGACACATAGACCAGTGGAACAGAGCAGAGAGTCCAGAAATGGACCCACAACTCTATGGTCAAATAATCTTTGACAAAGAAGGAAAAAATATCCAGTGGAAAAAAGGCAGTCTCTTCAATAAATGGTGCTGGGAAAATTGGACAGCTATGTATAGAAGAATGAAATTCAGTCATTCTCTTACACCATACACAAAGATAAACTCAAAATGGATAAAAGACCTCAACATGAGACAGGAATCTATTAAAATCCAAGAGAAGAACATAGGCAGTAACCTCTTTGATATTGGCCACAGTAACTTCTTTCAAGACATGTCTCCAAAGGCAAAGGAAACAAAAGCAAAAATGAACTTTTCGGACTTTATCAAGATCAAAACCTTCTGCACAGCAAAGGAAACAGTTAACAAAACAAAGAGACAACCCACAGAATGGGAGAAGATATTTGCTAATGACACAACAGACAAAGGGCTGATATCCAAGATCTATAAAGAACTCCTCAAACTCAACAGTCAAAAACAGATAAACATGTCAAAAAATGGGCAGAAGACATGAACCGACATGTCTCCAAAGAAGATATACAAATGGCTAACAGACACATGAAAAAATGTTCATCATCATTAGCCATCAGGGAGATTCAAATCAAAACCACTTTGAGATACCACCTTGCACCAGTTAGAATGGCCAAAATCAACAAGACAGGAAACAACAAGTGTTGGAGAGGATATGGAGAAAGAGGAACCTTCTTATACTGTTGGCGGGAATGCACGATGGTGCAGCCACCTTGGAAACAGTGTGGAGATTCCTTAAGAAATTAAAAATAGGGTGGCTATTAAAAATAGGGTGGCTATTAAAAAATAGGATTCCTTAAGAAATTAAAAATAGGGTGGCTCAGTGGGTTAAAGCCTCTGCCTTCTGCTCAGGTCATGATCCCAGGGTCCTGGGATCGAGCCCCACATCGGGCTCTCTGCTCCCTCTCTCTGCCTGCCTCTATGCCTACTTGTGATCTCTGCCTGTCAAAATAAATAAAATCTTAAAAAAAAAATTAAAAATAGAGCTACCCTATGACCCTGCAATTGCACTACTAGTATTTACCCCAAAGATACAGATGTAGTGAAAAGAAGGGCCACATTTGCCCCAATGTTCATAGCAACAACAGCCACAATCGCCACAATGTGGAATGAGCCAAGATGCTCTATTGTATATATTCAATATATACAATGGAATATTATGCCTCCATCAGAAAGGATGAATACCCAACTTTTGTATCAACATGGACAGGATTGGAGGAGAGTATGCTGAATGAAATAAGTCAAACAGAGAAAGTCAATTATCATATGGTTTCACTTACTTGTGGAGCAGAAGGAAACATGGAGGACATTAGGGGATGGAAAGGAAACGTGAATTGGGGGAAATCAGAGGGAGATGAAGCATGAAAGACTATGAACTCTGAGAAACAAACCGAGGGTCTTGGAAGGGAGAGGCGTGAGCCTGGTGATGGGTATTAAGGAGAGCACGTATTGCATGGAGTGGTGGGTGTGATGTATAAACAATGAATCTTGGAACACTGAAAAAATAAAATTAAATTTTAAAAAAGAGATAATTCTTAATACATTGGCATACAGCATTATAAAAATCCTGTATTAATACAGAGCATTGAAGGAGAGAGTACTGCTCCTGCTGGAGGTAGCAGTGACTCATTATTGTGGAATTATTTCTGAAAAAACAAAATAACCAATCATTTAGGATTTTGAGTGCTTTTGTATTTCAGACAGTGTGGAACAATAGAAATAAAGAGATTTGGTTTATTCTCTTTGAAAAAAAACAATACACACACACACACACACACACACACACATCACCTCTTGGGCAGGCCCTCTCTCTACTCACTGTCCCTGTTTTCTTAATTTATTTTTCTTCATAACACATGAAACAGTACATATCAGAAGACTTTGGTTGTTCAGACTTCTATTTACTCATGTAAGGAGAGAATAATATATGTCAGTGAACTATAATTTCTAGGACATAACAGATGCTGTATACATAGTAGGACTCAGACAAGAGATAATGAATATGAGGACAAGAGTGAGAGAAATAAGAATCTCAAAAATATGACATAAATGCCTAAAACTTAAAATAAGAAAAAGGGTTAGAGTTGGAAAACAAAGTCTGAACCTGCAAACAAAATAAATGTAACAAAAATAGTGACAAGATAAGAATTAAACTTGACAGTAGTTAATAACTAAACTTAATAAGGTGACTTTAAAAATTAAAATATATGTCTTTTAAATAAATTAGAGCCTACAATAGAATGAAGTAGACTTAAAATTAAAAGGAGGAGATATAAAAGATGATTAAAAATACCTCATTTTCCTTCAATGAAGTAAGATAGTCAAGAGGTGGGGGAAAATCCAACTTATAAATTAACCAAAATGGAAGGCTAACAAAGGAATTACATTAAAAAAGAAAAAGAAAGAAAGGTTAGAGAAAAAAATTAAGAAGTAAATCTAGATGAAGGAGGAAGAGGGCGCCAGCTGGAGCTGTTATGTGTGAGGGTCCAAGGAAAGTCCTTTGAGCTTGTCTTCCGTTAAAGCAACAAGCGTGGGGGGCTGCATTATCCCTCTGATGTATCTCCTTTCTCTAACTGATCATTCCTAACCACCCTCAAATGAATGAATGGACCAATTCCATCAAAATTTCAATTACCAGGGGATGGGGGTTGGCTGAAGGGGCGTGGGGTTATGGACATTGGGGAGGGTATGTGCTTTAGTGAGCGCTGTGAAGTGTATAAACCTGGCGATTCACAGACCTGTACCCCTGGGGATAAAAATATATGTTTATAAAAAATAAAAAATTTTAAAAATTTTTCAATTACCTATGCAATGAGAAAGCTTCAGGTCTCAAGACCCTCTAGCAACTGTCTTGAATCTGTGTTGTCTCTTCTCTTCCACCTCTTCCCAGCACCAGCGCTTTTCTCTTAGTCCTTCATTTCCCAGCACATTCCCATAACTGAGGCCTTTTCACATCCCCTCCCTGCCTGGAACAGTTTTCTCACTTATCTCAGGAATTTCCGGATGAACTTGTCCCTCAGCTGCCTTCAGGATCCACGTGTCCTACAGCAGTTTACAAGGCTACAGAAATTGAGACGCCTGGACTCTGAGTCACCAACAACTTTTGCCTCAGGGCATGTTTTCACTGCCTAAGCTGCTCTCCTCTCTTGAGCCCTACAATGGCTGGTGATTCCACTGTATCCTGAGCTATAATTTCTGCCTCACCTGGGAACTCAACAGAGATGCTGATGGGACCTAGTGAATTAGAACGCCAATCACATCTGCTAGATTGTAGGTTCTGGAGTCAGACTACCCAGGTCTCCATGCCAGTTCTGCTCCTTTATGACCTTTTACATGCTCGTTAACCTCTCCATGCCTTACTTTCTTCCTTTGTTAAAGGCAGAGGGCATCCTGGTTGCGGAGACCACTGTATCCCAACTCTCCCCTTTCTCTCCTTCACAGAACCAGCAGTTACGGTTCTCAGATGTATTTCTGTGTGTGCTTCACTGGCTTTCTTGTACTTTCAAAAAACAATCAAAGTCTCAGACAAGGCACTCAAGGCCCTTCATGACCATACAGCCCATTTTTTCTACCATTGCCCTCCATGCTGCTTATACACAAGCAGAACTAAGTCCCATGCAGCTCTCTAACTGCCCAGAGGAGTCATGTAATTTCATACTGTCATTTTTCAACTATGTGGCTTATGCTAGAACTCTCTTCCAGCTCCTCGACCTACCTCAGTGAAGTGCTCTCTAACACCCCAATTCTTACCCCATTCCCTCTGTAAATAGGTATTTTTTCTAAACTGTCATTTATCTGACACATAAACCAGTTTTAAAACTGTAGCTCCCGGGATGCCTGGGTGGCTCAGTTGGTTGGACGACTGCCTTCGGCTCAGGTCATGATCCCGGAGTCCCGGGATCGAATCCCACGTCGGGCTCCCAGAGCTAGGGGAAGTCTGCTTCTCTCTCTGACCTTCTCCTCGTTCATGCTCTCTCTCACTGTCTCTCTCTCTCAAGTAAATAAATAAAATCTTTAAAAAATAAATAAATAAATAAAAAATAAAACTGTAGCTCCCTAATTTAAGGGGCCCATGCTGGGGACACTAACATGAAGCACAGTACCTGACACATCAGAAGCACATTCTCACTGTGCTTTTCCTCAGGGAGCAGGAGAAAAATGGAACGTGAGATGCCAGCTTATTCATCTGAATCTCCCACTAGACTATATGCCTTCTCATGGCAGCGACACTGACTACTGCCTTTTTTTAAGATTTTATTTATTTACTTTTGGGACTTCATCAAAATCAAAAGCTTTTGCACAGCAAAGGAAACAGTCAAGAAAACAAAGAGGCAACCCACGGAATGGGAGAAGATATTTGCAAATGACAGTACAGAAAAAAGGTTGATATCCAGGATCTATAAAGAACTCCTCAAACTCAACACACACAAAACAGACAATCATATAAAAAAAAAATGGGCAGAAGATATGGACAGACACTTCTCCAATGAAGACATACAAATGGCTATCAGACACATGAAAAAATGTTCATCATCACTAGCCATCAGAGAGATTCAAATTAAAACCACATTGAGATATCACCTTACACCAGTTAGAATGGCCAAAATTAGCAAGACAGGAAACAACATGTGTTGGAGGGGATGTGGAGAAAGGGGAACCCTCTTACACTGTTGGTGGGAATGCAAGTTGGTGCAGCCACTTTGGAGAACAGTGTGGAGATTCCTCAAGAAATTAAAAATAGAACTTCCCTATGACCCTGCAATTGCACTACTGGGTATTTACCCCAAAGACACAGATGTAGTGAAAAGAAGGGCCATCTGTACCCCAATATTTATAGCAGCAATGGCCACGGTCACCAAACTGTGGAAAGAACCAAGATGCCCTTCAGCAGACGAATGGATAAGGAAGATGTGGTCCATATACACTATGGAGTATGATGCCTCCCTCAGAAAGAA
Source organism: Mustela nivalis (assembly GCF_964662115.1). NCBI lineage: Eukaryota > Metazoa > Chordata > Mammalia > Carnivora > Mustelidae > Mustela > Mustela nivalis. The sequence goes on along the minus strand of NC_139035.1, from coordinate 4,478,685 downwards.
TGAATACCCAACTTTTGTAGCAACATGGACGGGACTGGAAGAGATTATGCTGAGTGAAATAAGTCAAGCAGAGAGTCAATTATCATATGGTTTCACTTATTTGTGGAGCATAACAAATAGCATGGAGGACAAGGGGAGATAGAGAGGAGAAGGGAGTTGGGGGAAATTGGAAGGGGAGGTGAACCATGAGAGACTATGGACTCTGAAAAACAATCTGAGGGTTTTGAAGGGGCAGGGGGTAGGAGGTCGGGGTACCTGGTGGTGGGTATTGGAGAGGGCACGGATTGCATGGAGCACTGGGTGTGGCACAAAAATAATGAATACTATTATGCTGAAAATAAAAAATTAAAAAAAGATTTTATTTATTTACTTGAAAGAGTGTGCATGCTAGAGAGCATGAGTGAGGGGAGGGGCAGAGGGAGAAGGAGAAGCAGGAGCAGGCTCCCCACTGAAAGAGAGCCCAGTGTGGGACTCGATTCCAAGACTCCGGGATCATCACCTGAGCCAAAGGCAGATGCTTAACCGACTGAGCCACTTTGGCGTCCCTCTAGCACGTTTTATTACTGTATTTCCAATACTACCTCAGGGCCCACCATGTGCTCAGAGCTCAAATACTTACCGGATAAATGAATGAAGAGAAAGATAACAAATCCTACAGAAATGGAACGGCTTCCTCATGAAAAAGACAGATGTAGAAATGAAAGGGGAACAGTATTCATTGTGACATCAAGCACTATCCATAAATCACCTTCCCGAACACCTCGCAACATACGGAAGTTGGAACTCCTCATCCCTCTTTCAAGAGAGGATAAAACTGAGATTCAAAACAGTTGAAGCAATTCACCAAAGGTCACACAACCAGGATCAGAAGTCACATTTGAGCAGAGATGAGTCTGATATCAGAACATCCACTAAACGGCTTAGAAACTTTTTCCTTAAGAAGCTTGTTCCATAAATAATAGAAGTCACTTGTTACTTAAATAATGGGATGCCAGGGCGGGGAAATAAAACAGTGATGACAAAAGGACAGGAAGGTCTGGGGAGGGGAGGGGTAAGGCAGCAAAGAAATGGAATGGGGAAAGTGACACTGTGCTGATGAGAAACACTGAAAAAAAAAAATGGAGTGTGAATATCAAAATGGGTAGCAAAATGGGAGGGTGCCCTAGAAGGCAAGGACCAAAGAGAGAACAAAACAAAAAAACAAAAAAAAAAAAGAAGAAGAAGAAGAAGAGAGATTGAGAGAGAAAAAAAGAGAGAGAGAGAGAAAAGAAGAGAGCACCGGGCGCCTATAAACAAGGGCAGGAAATGCAGAGCAGTTTTGGAAACAACCGGAGCATTATCAAAAGCAAAGCCACAGGGCCTTTCTGCACCTTCAGCATCTCCGCTGCTCAGCGAGTTACAGTAAAATCCAGAAGTAGGGCAGAAGAGGAGCTGTGCGTAGGAGTTCAAACCGCGTCAGCTTCAGGCCGGGGGGGATTGCCCCAGGGGACAGCCAGGGACCTGTCCAAGGTTTGAGAATGTCACCAGAAGTAGGCAGAGACACCATCCCCATGGGGCAGACGGAGGGAGCATTCTGTCTGCAGGGGGTGGGGGGGTGGGGTGGGGGGAGCTCCCTGGAAAGGCAAAGGAGCTGGGGAGGGGGAAATGGAGAGCAAAGATGAAGTAGGGGCGCAGCTTTAGGATTCTGTGACTGCGAATAGGACTTAGAGCTTTGAAGGGTGGGCAGGACGCCAGCCGGTGGGGGAAGAGGAGCGGAGCGGGGATTCTAGGAGGGGAAACATCCTGAGAAAGCCTGCAAGGGGCCAGGAGCCTGTAAGTGAGAGCGAGCCGCGCGACGGGTGAGGGCACTGACGCTTGTACCAGGAAGGAAGAGGAGGCAGGATCTCATACGTGTGTTTTATACAGACTGTAAAAACCCCGGGGGGCTCGGTATCAGTCGTGATCTCTAGCTGAGTTCGGAATGAAGTTCTGCATGGAGGGTGGCTTTGAGATCACAGCATCGTTTAAGACCAGATGGAACCCAGAGAACCTCTTCACAGACCCCATAAAATAGGACCCGAGAATTCATGTGACTTGAGCAAGGATGTAGGACAAAAAGAACTACAGCCTATTTTCTGTTGCTCAGTGATAGATCAGTTAAAGGATAATGCAGTTTATTATTAGGACACTTCTGAGAAGTACAAAACCCTTCCTTCTTCCCTGCCTTCCTGCCTACTTTTCCTCCTCCTTCTTCCCATCACTATTACTGAATACTAACGATGTCCCCAGCACATAGCAAACGAACTTGACAGCTGACCCTTGCTTCCTGGAGCTCCCATTCTACAGTGAGGGGAAGTGTCCTTCCCCAGTGGGCGTCTGGCTCAATAAACTGCACTTCACTCTCTTCCTAGAGAAGAAGGAAATGAATGGTTCATACTCAGTTTTTATTTCTGTTTCCTGAGTATATTCTGAACCTTCCATAAAAGTAGCTAAGTTTAACAAGAATTAATTAAAATGATGTAAGTAGTTTATAGCCGAGTAAACGTAGGGGCAAAACGTGGGAAAGGTACAGCCTTTGTAATAAAGAGGTACCATTTAAAATAAATATGAGACACTATTCCGTATTGACTGAATTAAAATTTTAAGTGTATCATAGGACACAAAGTAATAAATTGGTTCACTCAGACCGTATATAACAAGAGCCAGACGGTTTGTCATAGCTTAGGATTTACTCATCTCATTTTAACAAATACATTTCAAGAAAAAATAAACAATAAGGAATAAAACCAGAATTATCAGTTTGTACCATCTTCAAAATTTGACAGGGGTGACAGGACCAGCAGCTTCCACAGCTTCCGCAGCACCCCTACTTCTTGCCCATACCCTGTCTTCACTTGCACTCTCCCTATATCACCCTCCAGACATAGGCCAAAACTTCCTATTAAAATGTCCAAGAAAATTCAGTCTACTCAGTTTTAAATTTTTTTTTAAATCAACAAATCAGAAGAGACTGTCTTCATGATAGAAATAATTCTTCCATTAAAAATGAACCGCAGGGGGTCCCCAGACGATTCAGTTGATTAAGTGTCTGCCTTGGGCTCAGGTCATGATCCCAGAATCCTGGGAAAGTCCAGGTCCTCGCTCAGCAGGGAGTCTGCTTCTCCCTCTGCCCTTCCCAATTCCCCGCTGGTGTTGTCTCTCAAACAGATGAAAAACATCTTTAAAAACTGGATCCATGACAAGTTGGTTATTTAAATGACAAACTGGCATTCAGTCTGATTTTTAAATGCATTATGTGAGTAGCTTGAAACAGAAAAGAGTTTAGAGAACTACCTGTTGAAATGTCATCGGATATAAAAATCAAATTCCCCTTAACTAATTGAAAAGATAAAGAGGTAATAAAGTCTTAGGATCCTTAGGCTCCCTGTCCTGTGATTGGGGGTGTAGCTCCTGGTGCGGGCCTGGATCTGAACTTGGGGAAGTGAGATGGCCTGGGACCTGTGTTTTTCTAAGATTTCTCTGCAGGGAAAAGCTCTGGGAAATACAAATAGGTGTTCCTCAGGGGAAAGCGTTGGAGGTTAAATTAGTCAGAAGAAAACTGAAAAATAAAAAGTGAAAAACTCTATTTCCCACAGGATTTTATGCTCTCTGTATTTCTGGGAGGGAACTCTCCACTGAAGCTATTCACAAACTTATTCGATAAAGGAATCCTGTTCTCTCGAGGCATCTGAAAGGTTAACTCCATACAGAAGGCACTCAGGAATACTGAGATTCTTTTTTTTTTTTAAAGATTTTGTTTATTTGAGTGAGACAGAGAGCGTGCATGTGCACAGGCAGGGTGGAGAAACGGAGAGGGAAGCAGACTCCCCCCAGAGCAGGGAGCCCAATGCAAGACTCAACCCCAGGACCCTGGGATCATGACCTGAGCCAAAGATGGACGCTTAACCAACCAAGCCACCCAGATGCTCCCTGAGATTCATTTTTAATTGACTTTGTAGGAAAAACAGCCAATAAAGCCTTCACCAAAGGATAATTATTTAGTTCTGTCCTCTGATCCTTAATATTTTACATAACTGTAGTCACACACATATTATTTTATTCTAGGTTTCTTACTTGACCTCATTCCTCATTATTTCCAAGTATTATCACAGTTAACATTATCATCACTTCATACAGATAATTCTATATTTATAATTTTGAAATGCCATAGAGAGCACACCCATTCTCAGTGCAAGATGTGTGCACTATTACCGTTGAGTATCTGGGGTTCCCAACAATTTTCCTGTCCCAAAACACCTCAGGGACAAAATGCTTTCCCATAAGCAATAATGGCTCATTTGGGTGACAGTTACAGAATCTTTTGGGCCAACAGGCGGTGCAGGGTATTGTAATTGGTAGGAGATTCTCATATGATTTTCATTGACCTTTCCCTCTACTGTCCTACCTGGTAAGTGCTGTCTTAGACCCTGTAAATCAGACATGGTTCCAATCTTCAAGAAGTTTATAAAAAAATCATCAGTTACACACATAAAATAAACTATAAGGCTGGGTGTAAGATAAGATCATACATATAAAAACTGCACAGTACTGGGATATTGAGGATATTGTACAAAGATGGAAAATTATTTCAGCTTGGGAATTACAGAGTCCCACTGAAGGAAAGCACAGTCTTTGCTTCATCTCTTTCCTTCACCCCACAAATCCAATTCATGACCAAGTCTTACAGTTGCCACCTAAAAAATTAAATAGAGAACGTTTACTGAGGGTTTACTATGTGCCAGGAACATCAGGCTTCTGACTCTTGGTTTCAGCTCAGGTCTCAGTGTCCTGAGATGGGCCCCACGTAGGGCTCCACACTCAGCGGCAAAGAGTCTACTTGAGATTCTCTCTTCCTTCTCTCTGGCCCCCCACTTTTGCACTTTCTCGCTCTCTCAAATAAATAAATAAATAAATCTTTAAAAAATTTTGCTTTAAAAGTATTAAGGCTATTTAGTACTTACAATGTCTCTGCAGGCAAAGATCATTAGTCTAATCTTCCAGAGAGAGACGGAGGACAGTGAAGTGACATTGCCAAAGTTCCCATTATCTGTAAGTGTTAAACTGGGAGGGTGGAGCCCGGGCCGACTGACTGTAGAACCTGCATCTCTAGCTCTGTGCCCTTCTGCCCCACCACTCACAGTCCTCTCTCTCTCTCTTTTCTCTCGATGAAGCCACCTTCATCTTCTGCTTGGACGTCTTTCTAATGGCTTCCTAAATGCTCCTCTTGCTTCCACGTTTTCCCCTCATGAGTACATTCTCTCTACATGACCCTGGAAGATCTAAAATATTAATCAGCTTATGCCCCCCGCTTGCTGAAACTTTCAGCATCCCCAACCTCATGTAGAGTAAAACCCGAACTTCTTGCCAAGACTGAGTACACAAAGCCCAGCATGATCCAGCCTTCACCAGCTCTCCCACCTCGTCTCACAGGAGGCTTCAGGTTTCCTTTCCCTTCCAGATCTTTCCATCCTCAAGGACTTTGCACCTGCTCCTCTCCACCTGGAATAATATTCCCCAGATGCTCCCCATGACAGGTTCATTTCATCCTTCCAGGCTTCAGTCTAGCTGCTGTATCTCAGTATTGGCCCATCCAAAACCTGTCCTCTGTTCTTCCCTCTCAGAGTACCACATTTATTCCCTCCATGGCACTTTTCTCTGAAATATTTTTACCTGTTCACTTATTAAGAAATTGTCCTCAGTAAACTATAAGCACCTTAAGGACAGGATACTGGTCTCCCTTATTCATTCCTGCTTTTCCAGCGACTAACACAGATCTTGGTACACAGTCAGTGCCCAATAAATATGTTTTGAATGAATGAATGAGGAACAGAAATTTATAAATATGCCAAATTGAAATCTTATGTGCCCAAGTGATTCATGAGTGCCTCAGGTTATAACATAACATAAAAAAAAAGTGAAAAGGTGGGGAAAAGGCAGTGTCACTGATGCCTTCCAGAACTGTGTTGCACAGTGTCACGGGACACAAAGGTCAAATGGATGTTGGAGATTGAGAACATTGGGACTTGCTCAGTCACTGCGTTATTTTAGAAGCTACAGAAAATCATAATAGGAAGAAGAGGAGGAAGGAGGAGAAGTTCAGGGAAAGGGATGAGGGGCTAACACTGGCCTTGCTCTACATGTTTCTTAGGTGTAAACCCAGGGACTTCTGGTAACAACTACTCAGTTACCTACTGAGCACAATTAACTGTCCAAACTAAGCTTTAAAAAAAAAGCATTTGGTTATATCTCATAGTAATATAAGTCAAGAGATTGGGCAGAGGGTTAATAGTATTCAACTGGTGAACCTGTTATCAGAGGAGCTAAAAAGCCTTGCTCACATGTCTTTTTTTTTTTTTAAGATTTTATTTATTTATTTATTTGACAGAGAGAGATCACAATTAGGCAGAGAGGCAGAGAGAGAGAGAGATGGGGGAAGTAGGTTCCCTGCTGAGCAGAGAGCCCTGATGCGGGGCTTGATCCCAGGACCCTGTGACCATGACCCGAGCCGAAGGCAGAGGCTTTAACCCACTGAGCCACCCAGGCGCCCCATGTCTGGTGTCTTTACAGTGACTGCTGGAAGGCTAGATTCTGCCTTTACGTGGTATTTCCACAGGGTAGTTGAACTTTCTACATGAAAGCTCAGGGCTCCAAGAGACCAAGGAAGGAAGTGCCAGTCTTAAAAGTGAGGTCCAAAGCAGACTTCCAATTTACTGCACAGATCAAAGCAGTCACAGCTCAGTGCAGATTCAAGGGGAGGAGAAATAAATGCCAGTTCTTGATGGGAGAAGTGACAAAGAACTAGTGACCATTTAATTTGACATAATAATTCTCTGAGGTAGGAGTACTATCACCTCCAGTCTTCAGCTAAGACTGAGGCAGATTGTTTGTAAACCCAGACAGATCTCTGCCTTAATTTTGAAACTGGTTAAGTAGAGATGGTTAATACCTTTCCTAACTATGTTTTCAGGAGTAAAACAGTGAATAAACATCGAGTAACAATCATATGGAGTATACTATGTTCACTATTGTGAGGGAGAAAATGAGGAATAAAACCCCTCAGTTTGGGACGCCTGGGTGGCTCAGTTGGTTGAGCAGCTGCCTTCGGCTCAGGTCATGATCCCAGCGTCCTGGGATCGAGTCTTGCTCCGCAGGGAGCCTGCTTCTCCCTCTGACTCTGCCTTCCACTCTGTCTGCCTGTGCTCGCTCTCGCTCGCTCTCTCTCTGACACATAAATAAATAAAATCTAAAAAAAAAAAAAAAAACCCTCAGTTTCTTGTTCTAAATGGGAAATTCACTTGAAAATTAAAAAACATAAGTTATGCAAACAAGTGAATAAAGAAAGAAGGTGTGGTGACTACACACAATTGAATATTCATCAGCCTTTAAAAAAGAAGGAAATGCTGCCATATACAACCACCTGGATGAACCTGAAGGACATCGTGCTACACGAAATAAGTCAGTCACAAAAAGACAAATACTGCTTGAATCCACATGCGTGCTGTATCCACAATACTCAGTCTCATGGAAACAGAGAGTAGAATGGTGGTGGCCAGGTGTTGGGGGGAGAGAAGCAAATTGGTATTTCAAATTCTTTTTTTTTTTTAAGATTTTATTTATTTATTTGACAGACAAGAGACAGTGAGAGAAGTAACAGAAGCAGAGGGAGTGGAAGAGGGAGAAGCAGTCTTCCTGCCGAGCAGGGAGCCCGATGCAGGGCTTGATTGATCCCAGGACCCTGAGATCATGACCTGAGCTGAAGGCAGCTGCCTAATGATTAAGCCACCCAGGTGTCCCTGGTATTTCTAAATTCTTAAAAAAAAAAAAAACATACACCATGTATTTGAGGAACTAGTATCTGATCTATTATAAGTAATCCTCTGGGAAAGAAACCACCAGAATGAGCTTCCTAAGATCAAGGTGCTGACCCTAACTCTGCTAATGGCTTGTGGGACTCCTGAGATGTCCCTTAATCTTCTTGGGCCTCTTCATCTACAACAAAGGATGACACTACATGACTGCTAGGTTTCCTCCCAAATTTGGGTAGCTATGATACAGATTTTAAAAAGGCTTTTGCACAGGTGCTGTGGGACAGCTCCCGCCTCTAAAAGAGCTATCAGGTCCTGGTTCCAGAAGAGAAGTCCTATTTCTTGTTCAAGGTTGCAGCCACCCTTCCAGGAGGAAAAGCTCCATGATTTCCCCTTTGTGACATGGTATGTTCCACTCAATACAAGGTGTCTGTCTTAGCTTTACTCCTAGATTATTTCAGCACAGCAAGTATACCGCGAGAAGAGAGATTATATGGTTATACCAGTCCCAGAGGTGGAAAGCAATATTGTTCACTGTGAATCTATATCCTGGGGAACTGAAGATACCAAAGCAGCTCAGCCACAATGAGCAAACACAACCTTAAAGAGCCGCTAAAACAAAATACCATAGGCGGGTGTTTTAACCTGTGGACACGGATTTCTCACAGTTCTGGAGTTTGGGAAGTGAAAGATCAAGGTCCCTGCAGATTTAGCTCTAGATGAAGGCCCTCTTCCTGCATGACAGTCTTCTTGCTGGGCACTCACGCGGCCTTTCTTCCGTGCATGTACATGGAGAGCAATATCTATCTTCTGCTTCTTATCAGGGCACCAGTTCCAACACCTAATTTAAACCCATTTATTTCCCGAAGGCCTACCTCCATCATATTGGCCACATCCCAAAGGCCATCACATTGGGGTTTATAGCTTCACCATATGAATTTTGAAGGACATGAACATTTAGCCCATAATAACGTTTTTGCCCAACGGCTCCAAAATTCAACATTCACAAAAGCACCTGGAACACGCATGATCTCAGAGAATGGATACCAGGCAAAATTCTATTTCATGCTTTTCCTCCTCTAAGGAGTATAACAATGGAGGATCAAAATACTTATCAGAGAAAAACAACATCAAACTTTCATTTTCCAGGCTCGTCACCACAACAAACACCTATTCTTGTCTTGGGCTTTGTAGAGTTCCCTTACATTTCCTCCGTTACTGGCGATCCGTGGGTTTGGGTATGACACACCTTCTCTCTCACTCACAGCCATAAAGGTAAAGGGGACAGAGAGAGAGTAAGACTCACAAAGACATGACTCATTTTTGCATCTTCTGGTTTTTGATCAAATGCCAACAGATGTCAAGAGATAAATGAGTGAGTCTTCAATAATGGGGTAAATGGAAACCAGTAACATTAGGGGTAATTACTTAAGTTTCATTATTAATGTTCTTCTTCCTAAAATTGTAAATAAATGTAGTACAATAGGCAAAGGATATAATCCTAACACCTTCTGGGAGTAGAAAGAAGTTGTACTTTTTGGCTACATGGGTGATATACTTCCACATATGTAAGAGGTGAGGTAGTAACTCTCAGACCATAAAACTTTAGGGTTTCATATCACCCTGGCAAATGTACATTTTTTTGAAACAAACTATAAGATGAGTTTCTCTTTCAAAATGTGTTCATTTTCTTTCCTTAAAAGCAGTACAAAGGGGAAAATGCTTTCTAAAATGACCTAGATTAACATCCTCCGCAACGTATCTAGGATACTAAGTTGGAAAGAACCTGAGAGAATCCAGTCTTCTCATTTTACAGAACAAGCAAACTATAGTTTAAAGATAAATGCCTTCCTTAGGACAACAGAACCAATGAACAGTTATGTTCAGCTATGTCAAGGTCTCCCAGAGCCTCCTGACAGATCTGTTTCCAGCATCCAGGATGCCTCCGAAGGTGGCAGTCTCAGCATTCCTAATCTTCATCCCACTGGATCATGGCATTTTGAGAAGAGACCGAAGATGAAACAGTGGTCCTCCTTTATAAGCACAGTATCCTGACTGTAGCAGACACTCATGTTTGTGGAATGAATATACGAAAAAGTACATCACATGGAAGAGAAACAATTCTGACCTAACAAAAACAGACCCTCCCCCAAGTCATAAAGATGATAACCAGCAGGATTTCCCTAAGTGTTCTTTGATATAAGACTTGCCTCCTCACTAATAGTTTAAATCTGTGTGAGCTGGGACTGTATCATCTATTTTCCCTCTCCCAAATCAGAGAGCCAAGCACGTTGTTACAAAAGTCATATTTTTGATCCTAAAATCATAATATATAATAATTAGAAGATTATGCTGAGTGAAATAAGTCAAGCAGAGAGAGTCAATTATCATATGGTTTCACTTATTTGTGGAGCATAACAAATAGCATGGAGGACGAGGGGAGATGGAGAGGAGAAGGGAGTTGAGGGAAATTGGAAAGGGAGGTGAACCATGAGAGACTATGGACTCTGAAAAACAATCTGAGGGTTTTGAAGGGGTGGGGGGTGGGAGGTTGGGGGAACCAGGTGGTGGGTATTAGAGAGGGCACAGATTGCATGGAGCACTGGGTGTGGTGCAAAAACAATAAATACTGTTACGCTGAAAAGAAACTAAAAAAAAAAAAAAAGATTTGGTACCACTTCTTGGGGTGGTGAATGGTCTGGTAGATGAAGTGTTTTGTTATTGTTTTTACTGAGATATAATTCATATTCCATACAATTCACTCATTTAAAATGTACAATTCAGAACCCACCATTTGTACAACCATCACTCGAATAAATTTTAGAACATTTTCATCACTCTGGAAAGTAACTACTCTAAGCCATCTCTAAGCCATCACTCCATTTCCAGGCCAGTCCTCAGCCCCTGGCAACCACTAATCCACTTTCTGTCTCTATGGATTTTCCCATTGTGAATTTTTCATCTCAGTGGAATCATAAATACGCAGTCCTTTGTGTCTGTTTTCTTTCATTTAGCATAATGTCTTCAAGGTTTTCTCACACTGTAGCACGTATCAGTACTTCATTCCTTCTTATGGTCAAATAACATTCCATTGTAGCTTTGCGCAGTGGCAGTATCGTAGCCAATGAGGTTTATCCGAGGCGTGATTATTGCTAATTGAAAACTTTTCCCAAATAACATTCCATTGTATGAACAGAGCATGTTTTGGTATCCATTTATCATCTGGTGGACATCTGAATTTTTTCTACTTGTTGACTATTATTAATAATGTTAACATTATTGAACATTCAAGAACACATTTTTGCAAGATTTAAGTTCTCACTTCTCTTGCATTTAGATCTGGGAGTGGAACTGCTAGGTCATTGGTAGATGAGATTTTATTTTATTTTTTCACTTTATTTATTTCATGTTATTTTATTTTATTTTATTTTACATTTTTAAAGATTTTATTTATTTTTTGACAGAGAGAGAGAGAGAGTACAAGCAGGGGAGCAGCAGGCAGAGGCGGAGGAAGAAGCAGTCTCCCCACAGAGCTGGAAGCCAGATGTGAGGTTCAATCCCAGGACACTGCAATCATGATCTGCGTCAGGGCAGACAGACACTTAACCATCTGAGGCACCCGGGGATCACAGTAGATGACATTTTAATATAGAAATATTTTAGTTGGCAGGGCATCTGTTGTGATTTATCTGGGGAATAAGACACACTAATTGAAACAACAAATGTCTGAAATAAACTACTGCCAAACCTAAGCGAGAAATTTGTCAGTATTTGTTGGACTAGCTTTAAGTACAGGATCAATCCTTGCCATTTCCCTATTGTGGACTCCCACAAATTCCCTAGTACATCTTTTCTATTCAATAAATCCATGGAATGATTCTGAAAATATATACTTATTATTCATAAAAGACAAAATATGTCTATACAAAATTTTACCTCACATTTCTTTCCTTAGATTCTTAAAGAGATGAGTTTTCTAGATAAGCTCGATGAAACTTTACATTATAAAGTTGAAATAAAATTACTAGTTGTTAAAACTAGCAGACTGTTTTGGATCAAATATAACAAAACAGTAGAAATATAATTTGTGTGTTACACACTTTATACTCCATTGCAGTCCTCTTCAGATTCAATGGGACCTTTAATTTGGGTTCATTTTATGAAACCTAGAATGTGACATTACCAATTTTAAATTTTAATAGAAATTCACATATCCCTGTTTTCAGAAATCATCTAATCGTAAGTGTGAACTTAACTGATATTTAATGCTTGATCAGTAGGACAACATTCACCTGGTGTGTAGCATTGTTTATTTGATAAAATGTGATCCACTTCATATGCTTTCTGTCTGCCTTATGACTTGGCTTCCAGGAACTCACTGTGGTGAAAACTGGGGCTTTCTGGACTGGTGTATTGGACTGTACCCTCCCTGACCTCCCCATCAACAATGCTGAAGATGACTCTTTAGTTGTGTTATCAAGGTAGCATTTGAAAGAATGTGGTGTGGGTACCTTCTGGATGGTGGGCCAGACTCTCAGCAGTCTACTTCACCAGAAAGTCCCTGCTAGTGATAAGACTTGTTCTTTATCTCTCTCTTCAGAGAAAAATTAAAGGCCTTTGTTGTTATTTACCAGGCTGATTTAATCCCCCTGTTGATCTTCAAAATATGATAATATAACTGAAAAATCCAGGCACTTTCCTCTGTAGTAAATCTTCTGAATGGCAGAATAAGACTTAGCTGGTTCCCGAACTCTTAGTTCAACTAGGTTACAGTTGTCACAATAATTATAACCCCAGTACCCTTTGTAATCACGTAAAATATGATCCACCAGTCTGTTCTCTCATGGCGAGGATTATTACTACATTCAGTTCAGAGATTGTATGATACAGGGAAAAATGACTTCAGAATCCCTGAATTCAAGCCCTGGTTTTCCTATTTGTAAGATGATTTCTTTGGACAAATCACAATCCACCAGAACCTCAGTTTATTCCTTTGTAAATTGGGGATAATTATAGTACAGCAGCAGCAATATCTGTATTCAAATCCTATCTTCTCCTTTTCCTACTCAATAGAAAGACTCCATCTCAGCCTTCCAAGCAGGGAGTTTGGAGCCATTAGAATTGGACTGTGAACAGGGAGACCTGACCTTCAAAAATATTCTCTTTGGACCTTTGTCTCTTTCTGATATGGTAAGCTCAGGTGATGTGTTGAGAAGTGTTGTTTTCTTAGGTTCCATATTTGTCTTTGTTGCATCTATTGATCAAACTAATCCAGACAAACTAATTGCCTAAGTTGTTTACATTCCCTCTGGAATTCAGCTTTCCTGAGTGCATGAAAATCATATTAAGGAGGGCACATATTGCATGGAACACTGGGTGTGGTTCATAGACAATGAATCTTGGAACATGAAAAAATAAAATAAAAAAATTTTTAAAAACCTCCAAAGTATAGGGGTCAAGGATTCATATCTTAATATCATCAAAGCCACCTATGAAAAAACCACAGCAAATATCATTCTCAATGGGGAAAAATGAGAGCTTTCATCTATGAAAGGAACATGACAGGGATGTCCATTGTCACCACTGCTATTCAATATAGTACTAGAAGTCCTAGCCTCGGCAATCAGAAAACAAAAAGAAATAAAAGGCATCTGAATTGGCAAAGAAGAAGTCAAACTCTCTCTCTTTGCAGGTGATATGATACTTTATGTGGAAAACCCAAAAGATTCTACTCCAAAACTGCTAGAACTCAGTAGTGTCAGGATATAAAATCAACACACAGAAATCAGTTGCATTTCTATACACCAACAGGAAGACAGAAGAAAGATAAATTAAAGAGTTGATCCCATTTACAACTGCTCCTGAAACCATAAGATACCTAGGAATAAACCTAACCAAAGAGGCAAAGAATCTGTACTCAGAAAACTATAAAGTACTCATGAAAGAAATTGAGGAAGACACAAAGAAATGGAAAAACGTTCCATGATCATGAATTGCAATAACAAATACTATGAAAATGTCCATACTATCTAAAGCAATCTACACATTTAATGCAATCCCTATACCATCAATTTTTTTTCAAAGAAATGGAACAAATAATCCTAAAATTTATGTGGAATCAGAAAAGACTCCAAGTAGCCAGAGGATTGTTGAAAAAGAAAGCCAAAGTTGGTGGCATCACAATTCTAGACTTCAAGCTCTATTACAAAGCTGGAATTCTCAAGACAGTATGGTACCGGCACAAAAACAGACACAGAGATCAATGGAGCAGAATAGAGAGCCCAGAAATAGACCCTCAACTCTACAGTCAACTAATCTTCGACAAAGCAGGAAATAATGGCCAATGGAAAAAAGACAGTCTCTTCAACAAATGATGTTGGGAAAATTGGACAGCCACATGCAGAAGAATGAAACTGGACCATTTCCTTACACCACACACAAAAATAGACTCAAAATGGATGAACGACCTTAATGTGAGACAGGAATCCATCAAAATCCTTGAGGAGAACACAGGCAGCAACCTCTTTGACCTCAGCCACAGCAACTTTTCCTAGTAACATCACCAAAGCAAGGGAAGCAAGGGCAAAAATGAACTATTGGAACTTCATCAAGATAAAAGCTTATGCACAGCAAAGGAAACAGTCACAAAACCAAAAGACAACTGATGGAATGGGAGAAGATATTTGCAAATGACATATCAGATAAAGAGCTAGTATCCAAAATTTATAAAGAACTTATCAAACTCAACACCCAAAAAACAAATAATCCAATCAAGAAACGGGCAGAAGACATGAGCAGACATTTCTGCAAAGAAGACATCCAAATGGCCAACAGACATATGAAAAAGTACTCCACATCACTCAGCATCAGGGATATACAAATGAAAACCACAATGAGCTACCACCTCACAAGGCTAAATTAGATGGAATAGCTAAAATTAATCAGTCAGGAAACAACAGATGTTGGCGAGATTGCGGAGAAAGGGGAGCCCTCCTACACTCTTGGTGGGAATGCAAGCTGGTGCAGCCACTCTGGAAAACAGCATGGAGGTTCCTTAAAAAGTTGAAAATAGAGCTACCCTATATGTATGTGTATATACACATACACATACATATATACACACACAATGGAATACTATGCAGCCATCAAAAGAAATTAAATCTTGCTATTTGCAACAACATGGATGGAACTAGAAGGTATTATGCTGAGTGAAATAAGTCAATCTGAGAAAGACAATTATAATATGAACTCTCTGATATGAGGAATTTGAGAGGAAGGGTCGGGGGTTTGGGGGGTAGGGAAGGAAAAAATGAAACAAGATGGGATCAGGAAGGAGACAAACCACAAGAGACTCTAAATCTCACAAAACAAACTGAGGGTTGCTGGGGGGTGGGGGGTTAGGGATAGGGTGGTTGGATAATGGACATGGGGGAAGGTATGTGCTAGGGTGAGTGCTGTGAAATGTGTAAGCTTGATGATTCACAGACCTGTACCCCTGGAGCAAATAACACATTATATGTTAATTAAAAAAAGTAAACACACACACACAGGTGAGTATCCAATGAAAGTAAACCAGTAAAGCCTTTCTTGTTTACAAAAACAAATGAACAAACAAACAAAAACCCTCCAAACAATCCTAAGTTCATACCTCCAACTACCTTCTTTATCTAACTTTCACGTACCAAGCCAGTATGTCCCCTGCCCTAAATCATCAAGGGCCAATAACCAGGCAAATACTAGAGGCACCACTCTTATAGCCCAGAACCCACCAGCATTATTCACACTAGCCTCTCCCTTACCCTGCCTTACTTCCCCACAAAAAGCACAATAATGGTTCTGGGCCTATGATTTTTCCCTTGCTCCTGCTTCTGCCTCCTGACCCAACTATGGTATTTCTCCACGTGGCCTTACGTGGTACACAATGCCTCTTGTTTCCAGGGGAACTACAAATAGCAATAAACTTTTCTTTCAATAACACTGACTTTTCCATACCATCACTCAGTCACCTTTATAGATTAAGACCTAGGCACATCACATGGAGCACTGGGTGTGGTATAAAAACAATGAATACTGTTATGCTGAAAAAAATTAAAAAATAAATTAAATTAAATTAAATTAAAAAAAAAAAAGACCTAGGCACAAATCAAGATGAAGGCCTTCTAAGATGAAGGCTCCTTCCTGACCAAGCACTGGTCTTTCCATGACTGGAAAGTTGTTGTTGTTGTTGTTGTTAAACCACTGAAATTTGGGGGGTAATTTTACTACAGGTTAATTGAACCTGACCTCAATAGAAAATCCTCACTTCCCAGGTTTATTTCAACAATTAGGGAAAAACACATGTATTCAAAATATATAATAATCCATGGTATGAAGACATGTTGAGAACTAAAAAAAACGGTAGTTATTAGGATGATAATTCAAAAGCAATGTCTAAAAATAATGTGTATAAACAGAGGAAGTATGATCTCCATCAAGTGAGAATAGTGGAAGAGATTTTTCACCACATATGGAACAGATATTTGAAACCTGACCTAAACAAGGAATTGCGATATGTATAAAAAATACATTTTGGCAGTTTTGTCAAAGGAACCAGGACTCATCTGCACAGAAACTGGAAACAAGTATAAAAATATGTGCTCTTGGGACACCCAGGTGGCTCAGTTGGTTAAGCACCTGCCTTCGGCTCAGGTCATGATCCCAGCATCCTGGGATTGAGTCCCACGTCGGGCTCCTTGCTCGGCGGGGAGCCTGCTTCTCCTTCTGCCTCCATCTGCCAGTGCTCACTCTCTCTCTCTCTCTGACAAATAAATACATTAAAAAAAATCTTTAAAAAAAAAATGTGCTCTTGGTAGTGGTACTTAGAGCTGGAATAGATAACACAGAGGACAACAATGGACCCTAACGAGCGCTCATATCACACATTAGGGCAGAGGCTGTAAGTTATAGGCCTTGCTTTACTGTGCAGTTTCTTCTTCATGGACAATCTACATAGCTAGGAGGATTTATTTAGTAAAACGTAATGACTTAGTTTATATGACTTCACAGTTTACAAAGCACCCTGTAACAAACATTCTAACAAAAGCCTTATGAAGTGATCAGGGAAATCATATGCTGTAGGTACACAGAAGAGAAGAAAGTTTCCTGTGTAAAACAGCAAATGACTGCCCCTATCCACTCCATACACTCCTTCCAGAACTTAGAGATTATGTTTTTCTCTAACTGTAAAACAAGGGAAAGGGGAAAAAAAAAAAAATCAGAGGCCAAAAGCACTGATATCACCTGAAGCTTGTTAAAAATCAGAAGCTCATGGTGGTGGGTATTAAGAAGGGCACGTATTGCATGGAGCACTGGGTGTAGTGCATAAACAATGAATCGTGGAACATGAAAAAAAATTAAGTAAAATTAAGATGTTTTAAAGAAAATCAGCAGCTCAGGCCTCACGTCAGATCTGCTGCACCTGATTCTGTAGTTCAACGCGATGCCCAGGTGCTTCCTGTGCACACAACACTTAACAGCATTGTTCTGTGAGAGTATTTATAATTGTGTGCTGAGATTTGGGAACCTTTAAATTGAACTAGAAAAAAGCAGCAGGTAAAGGGGCGCCTGGGTGGCTCAGTGGGTTAAGCCGCTGCCTTCGGCTCAGGTCATGATCTCAGGGTCCTGGGATCGAGTCCCGCATCAGGCTCTCTGCTCAGCAGGGAGCCTGCTTCCTCCTCTCTCTCTGCCTGCCTCTCTACGTACTTGTGATCTCTCTCTGTCAAATAAATAAAATCTTTAAAAAAAAAAAATCCATTTAAAAAGCAGCAGGTAAATACCGAAAAACAAGCCTAGACTATGCCTGTAACTAATTGATCGGGAAACCTAACCCTTTTAATGTATTTGCAGTATATTCTGAGAGTGGAACCCATTAATGGGAAAGGAGACAGACTGCTGGAAACTAGAAAAGAGAAGCCCGAGAAGTGATGTTTTCCCTTCGTCTTCTGTGCTATCTGAAAAAGATGACACTCTGACTTACCAATCTATATATTTGCTCTGAGCGATGTAGGATACATCTGATCACCAATGTTGAGTGCCCCATATAATATTCTCATAATCTAACTTTATGTTTTCCATTCAACCTATTGGTTATAATTTGACTTTCCTCTCTCATGTAATTTTTCTACATGGAGAGAACTTGACCAAACAATCAGACCAAAACATTCTAGATCACTGGCAATTACACCTTCCTTTATAACTTAATATGCCAGTTGCCTAATTTCAAAATCAGTTGATTATGAATGTGGTTAGGACTAACAAGTCTACCCAAGCCCATGACTACGCAAATAAAACTTGATTTTTTTTTTGAACACTGATAACCACTTCCTAAAAAAACAAACCATGTGGTGTTATGGCAGAATGGCCACATGATATGTTGGGATAATGATAACAAATGTTTATTAAATACTTGGTATATTCCAGTGTGGTTTTAATTTGAATCTCCCCGATGGCTAGTGATAATGAACATTTTTTCATGTGTCTGATAGCCATTTGTATGTCTTCATTGGAGAAGTGTCTGTTCATGTCTTCTGCCCATTTTTTGACATGATTATCTGTTTTGTGTGTGTTGTGATACCACCTTACACCAGTTAGAATGGTCAAAATTAACAAGACAGGAAACAACGTGTGTTGGAGATGATGTGGAAAAAGGGGAGCCCTCTTGCACTGTTGGTGGGAATGCAAGTTGGTGCAGCCAATTTGGAGAACAGTGTGGAGATTCCTTAAGAAATTAAAAATAGAGCTTCCCTATGATCCTGCAATTGTACTCCTGGGTATTTACCCCAAAGATACTGATGTAGTGAAAAGGAGGACCATCTGTACCCCAATGTTCATAGCAGCAATGGCTACAGTTGCCAAATTGTGGAAAGAACCAACATGCCCTTCAGCAGATGAATGGATAAGGAAGATGTGGTCCATATACATTATGGAGTATTATGCCTCCATCAGAAAGGATGAATACCCAACTTTTGTATCAACATGGACTGGACTGGAGGAGATTCTGCTGAGTGAAATAAGTCAAGCAGAGAGAGTCAGTTATCATATGGTTTCACTTACTTGTGGAGCATAAGGAACAACACAGAGGACATGGGGAGATGGAGAGGAGAAGGGAGTTGAGGGAAATTGGAGGGGGAGATGAACCATGAAAGACTACGGACTCTGAAAAACAACCTGAGGGCTTTGAAGGGACGGGGGGTGGGAAATTGGGCCAGCCTGGTGGTGGGTATTGTGGAGGGCACGTATTGCATGGAGCACTGGATGTGGTGCATAAACAATGAATTCTAGTACAATGAAAAGTAATTTAAAAAATAAAAAAATTTAATAAAAAAATACTTGGTATATTCCAAAAGAGTTTTTTCTCTGTTAAGTCATTTAACTCTCATAAGTCATGTGGTATGATCCCCATTTCACAGATGAGAAAACAGAGGCACAGAGTCATTAAGTAACTTGACTAAGTTATAAAGTGACAGAAAAGAATTTTAATCCAGGCAGTCTGGCACCAGAACCTGGTGTCTTGACTGCTCTGCTATATCGCCACTATCCTGTCTCTCAACAGTTATCACACATTGGACTCTTCCTCTCTACTTCCTCTACCCATCCTTTTTGGATTAGCTTCAAAATCATTTATAGCAGTACCAGGAGCTAGAGCTCTTGATACAGCCAGAAGATTAAAGAACCAAACTTCAGTAGGTTCAGTAGGTGACTCTTGCCCCTGTGTGGGTGAGGACACTCCCCTGGGACTTACAGATTAAATACAGACATGCTATATCCTAAGAAGACATTCTCTACCTTGGATTTATTTCTCCCAGTCTTGAGATTGAAATGGTACAGAAGCCAAGCCTGGCTAGGACTAGGGCAAGAGCAAGGGGACAGTTCACTTTAGTGGGGGCTTAGGCAAAAAGGTATCTGATTAATTCAAAAAGTAACTCTACCGGAGTTTGTGCCAAGAATTTAACAGAGATAGAGAATGTGCTTTGCCTTTCCTGGACCTCTCTGGGTATGCTTCTCTTGGGATGATCCCAGGAAGTGACTGTGGCCACACGATCCTCTAGGATTTGTAACCCTGGACCTTTAGTGAAATAATAGCATTATACAAGCACAGCAGAAACAATATGTCATTTCAGAAATAAAATGGTAAGATGGCATGGAAATCTTTACCTTCATCGCTATGAGAAAGGCAGAATGGACCTGTAATGAGTTCTCTCTGGTGTCTACTACAGCCTTTGTAGTCATCAGCTATAAATGGCTAGGACTGTCCATTCTTGTGACATTAGATCAGTGCTTTACAATCTTTTTCTGCCCAGCATATCTCTGTGAAACAAAACCTTTCTCTAAGTTAGAGTCACACTTCAAATGAGATTTGTAGAAACATACATGTTCCCATTCCTTCCAGTACTTTTTTGTCTCCATGTAGAAAAATTACATGAGACGAAAAGTCAAATTATAATCCGTACGTGGAATGGAAAACATTGTCTATGAAGTTGTTTTACTCAGTATTGTTAAGAAGCGTTTAGCAATATGCTGAATAAATGTCATTGCCCTAGGAAGAAAAAACCAAGTTAGTAAAAATGGGCAGTAGTGAGACTTCAGGATAAACTTAAACGAACCTGGACACTTAACCAGTTCACACATGTCTAGTGACTGATAACAGAGCTTCTATTTCACTCCTGGTTCGTGGCAATAGCATAGTCAAATAATGTACAAAAAGGCAATACCTAAAACTTCATTCTATGTTTGTTAGAAAAGTAAAATATTTTATTTTGTGTTCATAATTTATAAATCTTCCAAAGTTTCAAAATATTTGCCATCTATCATCTATCTATCTATTTATGCTTACTATTATGTAGAAAACATTAGAATAACTTCCCAAAGGTGAGGAGAGACCACTCCAGCAAATGAAAACGTTACCAGTTAATATTAACTAATTTCTTTATAAATACTGATCCTGCAGTTGATGGGCTTATTTGCTATTCATGAGGAGTTGTACAAGCTACTAAGTATGTATTTTCTTCCTATTTTTTTTAGAAACTACATTCAGAATTTCCAGAACATGTAAAATAAAACAAGTTATCCATTTTTAACTTAATCTGGAGTATAAAAAGATCAGCCAAATATGACTTCCTTTCTGACAGTTTAAAGTGTTTTATGCATTTCTGAACCACTGTTTATTTTTTCAAAGATTTAAGAGTTTAAAGACTTAAAAAATGACTGATTTGTGGGATGCCTGCGTGGCTCAGTCAGTTAAGAGTCTAACTCTTGATTTCAGTTTGGGTCATGATCTCAAGGTCATGACTTTGAGCTCCACCTCAGGATCCCTACTGGGCATGGAGTCAGCTTGAGGTTCTCTCTCTCCCCCTCCTCTGGCCCTCCCCCCACACTTGCTCTTACACTCACTTGTGTGTGCTCTCTCTAGAAAAATGAAAAAAGGTTGACTTGTGTGCAATCATTTCGCACTCTAATGAAATATAAAAGATAGTTTCATGATACACCAAGGAGAGACCAGGTAGTCTGCCACATCAAAACGATACTCAACAAATCCAAAGCGGACATAGAATTTTGAAGGTGGGCAAGTGCAACTGTAAATGAGTAGAGCTCAATGCCATAAACTAAACAGTAGAAACAGCAGATGGAAACAAGCAATGTGTAGGAGTGTAGCAGATGAAATAATTTAGAATTATGAGAACTGCAATACAAATACTTGGGATAAAAGTTAAAAATATCTTCTCCCATTCCGTGGGTTGCCTCTTTGTTTTTTTGACTGTTTCCTTTGCTGTGCAGAAGCTTTTGATTTTGATGAAGTCCCAAAAGTTTATTTTCCCTTTTGTTTCCTTTCCTTTGGAGACATATCTTGAAAGAAGTTGCTGTGGCTGATATCGAAGAGATTACTGCCTAAGTTCTCCTCTAGGATTCTGATGGATTCCTGTCTCACATGGAGGTCTTTTGTCCATTTTGAGTTTATCTTTGTGTACCGTGTAAGAGAATGGTGGAGTTTCATCCTGGGCATTTACCCCAAAGACACAGATGTCGTGAAAAGAAGAGCCATCTGTACCCCAATGTTTATAGCAGCAATGGCCACGGTCGCCAAACTGTGGAAAGAACCAAGATGACCTTCAGCAGATGAATGGATAAGGAAGATGTGGTCCATATACACTATGGAGTATTATGCCTCCATCAGAAAGGATGAATACCCAACTTTTGTAGCAACATGGACGGGACTGGAAGAGATTATGCTGAGTGAAATGGTTTCACTTATTTGTGGAGCATAACAAATAGCATGGAGGACATGGGGAGTAAGAGAGGAGAAGGGAGTTGGGGGAAATTGGAAGGGGAGGTGAACTATGAGAGACTATGGACTCTGAAAAACAATCTGAGGGTTTTGAAGGGGCTGGGGGTGGGAGGTTGGGGTACCAGGTGGTGGGTATTATAGAGGTCACGGATTGCATGGGGCACTGGGTGTGGTGCAAAAATAATGAATACTGTTATGCTGAAAATAAAGAAAAAATAAATTTTAAAAAAGTGAAAAATAATGAATGGATATAATAATTTTAATAACTATTAAGATCATCTCTAATGAGTTTGTGGTATACCTTGTATAACTAATAATAAAAGCTGAAATGAACACTTGTACATTTGTATTTTTATGCCAAGCAATTATTTTCTACGTTTTAAGGACACACTGAACCAAATCACTGGATCAAATCTGATCACCAAATCAGCATCCAGAGGTTTGTATAAGTTTATTTTTCTACTGAGAGCCTATTTCCTATACCTTTGCCAAATCTGGAGATTTTGCTAAGCAAAAAAGTCCTATCATATTACTTTATCTTTTATTTCCAGGGCAGTTGAAGACTCTTGCATGTTTCTTTCTTTTCTTTCTCTCTTTCTTTCTTTCTTTCTTTTTTTTTTTTTTTTTGAGATTTTATTTATTTATTTGAGAGAGAGAGAGAGAGACAGTGAGAGAAAGAACACAGCAGGGGGAGTGGGAGAGGGAGAAGCAGGCTTCCCGCTGAGCAGAGAGCTCAATGTGGGGCTCCATCCCAGGATTCCAGGATCATGACCTGACCCGAAGGCAGATGCCCAATGACTAAGCCACCCAGGCGCCCCCTCTTGCATGTTTCTTAAATTTTTCTATTTGTTTAAGAAATGTTCTTATGCCACCAGTCCATTTTTCTACTGAAATATTCATTTTTCTCTAATTGACCAATAAAAGCCTTCAAATATTCTTGCTACTTATATGTTATATATGGTAAAAAAAAAAATTTATTTCATTATTGGAAATTTGCCTTATGGTTGATTTAGACAACTCTGGTCTATTTGAGAGGCAGGCAAATGAGTTGTATAGTCTGTTTAGGCTCAGAGCTGCAAGTCTCTATCTGGCTGACTTTACACACTCACTGGCTTTTGTTGGCTCTTCAAAGATGGAAGTCTCCCAAGGCTCACACCTGGGCCCTATACCTTTCTCTCCCCACACCTCCTCCTTCATAAGTTCACATACTCCAGTGATTTTCACAAGTTTAAACTCATTATTGCTTAATCTATACTACTGCTCCTGACTCAGTGCGCCCCATAAGTCAGTAATATGGTTTCATGTGCCTGATGAACCTTTAAGATTTCATTTGTTCCCTCAAATTTATATAGTACCTCTTTTTTTTTTAATTTTTTAAAATTTTTTTATACAAATCTTTTTTTTACCTCTTAAGCACACCTTGTAAACAGAAGTACTATGAAGCGTCAAGATTTCACAAAGACTTCAAAGCAAAGTCACCACACAAACCATCCTTCCTTTCCAATTTCTTTTTTGTTAATTGTATCCCCAACTTTCTGCTCTTCTATCTAAGAATGTCATAATTCTTTGCTCTCTGTGTCACCACAAGTAATCAGTCTCTTAATTTTTCCTCTAATGATTCAAAAATTAATTCTCCTTTTTTTTTTTTTTCCAGATTGCTGCCATTTTGGTCCAAGCACTCATCATGTGACACCTGTTGAATTGCCATGATAATTGCCTAGTGGCCCCACTGACTCCCATTTTTTGCCACTTCAACGTGTTGTGTATCTTGTGCTGGATTAATCTTCCTGAAGTATGGTTCTGAACATGCCATTTCTCTGTTCAAGAATCTCAAGTGCTTCCTTTTGCCTGTGGAAATGAGCCCGAAATCCACCAGCCCCTCATTAGAAGTTTGTAGTAAGTTGATTCTATCTATCCTAACTCATCTCCCACTACTCCACTCTGGAAACACGATGTTTGCTTAGCATTGTGTCTGCATTATCCTCCATGTAAGACTTCTCACTTTTGCTCATCAATTCTGTCTGATTATATCCCTCACTTTTCTTATCAGTCCAAATCCCGTATACCCATCTCTTCACAGCACAACTCAAGTCTTCTCTCTTCCAGGAAGTTGATTCCAACTAAAACTGTAGTTTGTTTTTCTTAGTATTGGAGTAGACTTCACAGAGTACCCTCAAGGACTCTGAGCCTCAAAAATCTCAAATTCTGTTCAACAACCATTTATTGAATACTCATTATGCACAATGCTCTCCTGAGAAAAATGAATAGAACTGATCTCTCCTCTCAAAGAGCTGGAGCCCATTAAAAGGGACAGGTGCAAATATCATTTCATTCAAATACGTGAACCTCTAAGATGGAGGTCTACAGTGTTGTGAGACTGAGAAAAAAGAAGTGTGTCATCCGACCGAGGGTTTAGGGCAAGCTTCCAGAGGAGGTATCGTAAGACAAGAATATAAAAGATAAGTAAGAAAAAAAGATGTCTATTAAGACAAAGAAAGGTGGAAAGGGAGTCTGGAAAAAAGGGAACAAAATAAATATAGCCAGAGACATACTCTGTAGGAGAGGAGTGCGGAGTTAAATAAAAGCAGTGACATTAGAGTATAATGTCATGACCAAGTACTGGTGAGAGATCAAGACAGGAAGCAACCAGAGAAAGTGAGCCAGGTGTGTAGGGGTTTGTAAGAGACTTTAAGAAATTTGCACTCTACTCTGGAAATGATAAGGAGCCCCTAAAAATGTTTAAACAAGAAAGTTAAATGATTGGGTTTTGTCAAAATCTCTTTACTTTGTAGAAGACCAGATTTAAGGAAAGCGAGACAGAAGACAGAAGACTACATATTGCAAGGCTCCAGGAAAGACAGGATAAGGGACTCTATGAAGATGCTGCTATCAGGGATGGGGCTGAAGACACAGATTTGAAAAAGAAAATGTTTAAGAGCTAAAACTATTAGATCCTGTTGACTGCCTAGACATGGAAGTTTCGGGGAACTGAGAAGTGTCACATGACTGTTATGTCTTGGATAATGGTGACAGTAATTAAGCTAAAAATCAAGGAGCCATAGTACATCGTGGGGGGATTGGTGGGGAAGACTGGAGGTGGTGAGAGCTGAGAATGACAATGAGGACAGTTTGGGATATGCTGAGTCTGTGATTCCTATAGGATATATGAAGACCAAAGATCACAGATGAGGTCAAAGATAAAAGTAAAAATTTAGCGTTCATCACCATTCCACTGTAAGATAAAACAATGATAGATAGTTATGAGATCCCCCAAGCAAAGTGTGTAAAGAAAGAAATGAACACTTTAGAACCTGGGGTGTTCACCAGTGGTTAATGGACACACAGAAAAGGAAAAGTCCACAAAGACCAGAGAGGAAGAGTTAAAGAAGGAGGAGGACTGTCAGGACAGTTTGGAGTCACGGAAGCAAAGGACAGAAAGTTTTAAGATAGTGTGTAAGGTAAGGACTGAGAAAGCATCCCGGGTTTGTCAACATGAAGTTCACCAGTGACCCAGGAACACGTGTGGGCTCCTAACTGTGATGAGTTTAAGAGTGGAAGAAATAGAGTCATGACATGTAACTTAGCAGAGAAGGAAAGGAGAAGAGTCAGGGCACGTGTAGCGAGGCCGGAGGACCCAGAGACAGCTAACTGAGGCTCAGGGAAAGGCGATTAAGGCACACAGAACACCAGTGTTGCTATTTAATTCACAGATTTAAAGAGAACAAAAGAAAGCCATCTACAAATACAGAGTTCAATCCTCAAATACCTCTTTCAGTCACAAGACTAGAAGAGAAAGTCACATGCATTGGCCCTGCCTTTGTCACAGTTCAAAACACATCTTTTTCTAAATTATGGAAAATTATAAACTTTCTTCTCTTGCCGGGAACTAGAAGTATAATAAACTGGTCAGGCGTCTCCTGGAATAACTCAGCTCTGGAGTGTAACATTTTGCTTTCGGGCTTACTGAACACGGACGGGTTCTTTGAGGAGTCACTGCACCCTCATATGGCCAGCCTTGAGAATAGCATTTTTCTCAACTTGCCACCAGTAGATTTTTGGGTTGAAACACAAAAAAAGAATTCTACAGATGGAAGGGACCTCAGAGACCCTCTCCTCATTGTACAGGTGAAGACTTGCTTAATTTTTCAAAATGTCTTTTTCTTTTAACTTGCATATTGATATCTTGTTCATATATAAATGCTTATATATATAAAAAGCAGACAACAAAAAACATATACAATATCTTTAAGTCTTCATTCAAACCTCAGGGTAGCATCCCGATGAGAGTCTCTGTTTTAAGTCCAAGAAGTTGATGAAATGCAAAAAACCATTCAGATCCTTGTCCCCAAGCTAATCTTTAGCAACACCGTATTGCCACAAAGTTAGCATGCTAGTTTGTGTCAACTGAGCCATTTCAAATTCTATTTTAAAAATGTACATTGAGGGACGCCTGGGTGGCTCAGTTGGTTAAGCAGCTGCCTTCAGCTCAGGTCATGCTCCCAGGGTTCTGGGATCGAGTCCCACATTGGGCTCCTTGCTCGGCAGGGAGCCTGCTTCTCCCTCAGCCTCTGCCTGCCTCTCTGTCTGCCTGTGCTCACTCGCTCTCTCTCCCTCTGTCTCTGACAAATAAATAAATAAAATCTTTAAAAAAAATAAAAATAAAAATGTACATTGAGCTCAAATGGAATAGTAAAAGAGGAAACATGTCTGCCATGGATCGAGTCTAAGATGATTATTAGAATGTGAATCTTAAGATGAAAATTCAGCTCTATATTATCATTTTGCTTTTATCTTTATTTTTTCTTTTCTGATAGGAAAAGTAACAGATGTCATAAAGAAAACTTGGGAGACCTCAGGGGGGAAAAAAATTAAAAACATCAATCAAAATCCCATGACCCAACATAATCTTTCTTAAGATTCTGGCATGTTCTGGCACCTGGGTGGCTCAGTGGGTTAAGCCTCTGCCTTCGGCTCAGGTCATGATCCCGGGGTCCTAGGATCGAGTCCGATATTGGGCTCTCTGCTCAGCGGGGAGTCTGCTTCCCCCTCTCTCTCTGCCTACTTGTGATCTCTGTCAAATAAATAAGTAAAATCTTTAAAAAAAAAAAAAAGATTCTGGCACATTCAATCCCTTCAAAATGCTTTAAGTTGAAGATATCAAGTCAGACATTTAATTCACCCCATGAAATTAGCTGAGAGTTTAAAAAAGATTTCTCATACTTACAGAAGTTCTTTCACTCCTTAAGCCCACCTAACCAAAAGAGTTACCCATTCAGGGACAAACAGTTGAAACAGAGCGAAGTTGACAAGGTTTGGGCAAACTCTGTCCAGGGCGGCCATTCACTTGTTCATTAACACTGTCCTTAATTATTTCTAACAATTCTTAGTGTGTTGGCTTCTTCCTGCATCTTTTTATCTGCCATCCCAAAGATACTTCTGCTGAATTCTAGATTATTTGGAACGGGAACACCCTAAATCAGCAAAATTAGAACACTAAGCTTTAAAATGTTTCAAATCAAAGAAATGGACTCCTTCTGAATGCAACATTAATAGGAGTAGTATTAGCAACAGTGATGGTAACGATTTATGAAGCTTGAAGTTCTTTATAAAACTTCCACTTCAGGGCCACCTGGGTGGCTCAGTGAGTTAAGGCACTGCCTTCGGCTCAGGTCATGATCTCAAGGTCCTGGGATCGAGCCCCGCATCGGGCTCTTTGCTCAGCAGGGAGCCTGCTTCCTCCTCTCTCTCTGCCTGCCTGTCTGCCTGCTTGTCATCTCTCTGTGTCAAATAAATAAATAAAATCTTTAAAAAAAAAAATCTTTCCACTTGATTGTCTTGGCAACCCAATTTTACAAAGGAGGTGTTAAGAAATGGCCCTATATCACATAACTAACATATAGCTGGCAAGCCTCCTCCCTAAACCCTGTCCATAAGCAGAATCCCACAGTCCAAGACATTCTCCAGGCACCCATGATGTAACCAACTCCAGGTTTTCAGAGTCATTTTAGCCTACACCAATGTAATTATATTCACCAGAAGTACAGCAAAAGGTATTTGGAAAACTATCTAGTATTCCCTTTGCCTCTTTGGTGTAGGACAACCCAAGAAATCCGTTGGTCTGGAGAAATACAAGGATATTTTACAAAAGAAATGCAAAGAGGAGGGGTACCTGGGTGGCTCAGCAGGTTAAGTATCTGCCTTTGGCTCAGGCCATGATCACAGAGTCCTGGGATCAAATCCCACATGAGGCTCCCAGCTCCACGGAGAGTCTGCTTCTCCCTCTGACCTTTCCCCTCTCATGCTCTCTCTCACTCTCTCTCTCTCTCTCTCTCTCTCTCTGTCAAATGAATAAATAAAATCTTAAAGAAAAGAAATGCAAAGAGGAAAAAGGAGAAAATATTTAGCTTCTAATATACAAAATAGAAATATAATCACTATGATGTTGAAAGAGAATTTCTCTAAACTCCTTTATTCATTCACATTAAGACCCAACACTTACAGAGATCACCTGCAGTGTGGAAAGGATGCTACTCAAAGACAAAAGGAATATGTGATTCTGGATACAAGAAAAGGCCATCCTCCCTTACCTTCTAGTACCTCAGAGAGGGAGGTACATTAGCATAACCGTGAGGGCAGGAGCACTGCTTATTTGCCTCCTCCCCATTAAGGACTATGAAGAATTACCTTCTGCACTAATTTGACACATACGACCACCTCAGTTAGGAAGAGTGGAAAGAATCTCTCAAGTTAGCTCTCCAAAGCAATCCTTGGTTTCCATGGGGCCTGGAGATAAGTCGAGATCAAGCAGACTAGCCACTGATTCCACAGTAACAGTGGCAAGTAACCTCACTGCTGAGGCTGAGGTGGATCCGTGGGCCAGTGGAGAGTGGGAGAACATGGCGGACACCCAGGCCTGCAGCCAGTGGAAGCCAGATATAAGGCAGACCAACCGAAGGAGCACTGACAGCTTCTGAGCAAGCAGGAGAGAAGTGACTGGTTGGTGACTGTACCAGTCACCAACTTCATAGGAAAATGCCAGTTAAACAGGAACATTACCTGGGCTTCAGGCCCCAAAGACGCAGTCTTCCCCTCAGACCTCCTTCCCTAGACATGCTCCCCAGTTACCAGACTGAGCATTACCTTAAGGAACTGATTAAGTTATCAGACTGAACTAATTTAAGTAAGAATGAACACTATTAATATTTCCCCCCTAATACAGCAGATGAGCTCCCCCTGAAGAGGATTAAATGAGCTCTAGACCAAAGAAGGAAATTCTGGTTTTGGAGGTTCTAGGTTAAGGTAACAGAGTTAACATACATTTCTCTTTCTACTTCTTCCTACTCTTTCCTACTCCTTCCTAAAACCAGAATATAGTAAGGAAACTTTCAAAGCACACAAACCCACAAGAATGGGGATTTTAGAAACTCTCAGAACACTGAGACTGTAATCCAGAAATTCCATTCAGATCACCATCTCCTAGGAGCAGTGATAGTGACAACACCAAAATCACTATGTACAAAGAGATTTGTGCTTACCACTCAGCTTCCAAAAACTACACAATATACTGTTTAGGGATCCACATACCCATGGTGACTTCTAAATCTTAGCTGTTACAGGAAGGGAAAGACATGAATGAGGGTAGCATGGTGGCTGCTGCTTGGGTCACACCTGGTTTAGCCCGTGCACTCATGGTTCTGTGCCACACTGAAGACTTAGCTAGGGAAAGACGGGGGACACAAACAACACCTCTCCAGAGTGCTTCTAAGAGGTAGTCACACAAAAAGAGAACTCCATATCAATACAGACCACCTAGCTCGGTCACCTGAAGGTTCTAGGATCCTAGTTGTGTTACCAAAGAAGAATAGCATTTTTTAAAAATGTGAACACAGAGGAAACATCCCTTGAAAAACCCCCAAGTGTCTTTAGGTGACAAAAGTAGAGAAAAATGGTCAAGAGACTGGGCTTTCGGATTGATTCAAACCCAGATTCCAAACTCTATTGGCTATCACTTAGTCAGTTTACATAACTTATCAGAATTCATTCCCTTAAAACAGAAGTTGTTGGTCACACATGTTTTGCTCTTGTTCTTCAATCAATACTGTTCACGTATTTGTTGAACAAATATTGATTGTGCATCTATTATGTGCAAGTGCTATATTGGCATTTAGAACGTGTCAGTCAAAAAGAGATTTATAAAAATTCCCTGTCCTTATGGAACTTAGGTTCTAAAGGAGGATATAAACAAGATATAAATAATAAATAAACATGGTAAATATGCATTATGTTAGAAGATAAGTCCTGCGTGGGGGGGGGGGACCAGGGATTAAGTTTGGTGGGGGTTGCCATTAACAATTTATTTATTTACTTATTTTATTTTAAATACTTTATTTGAGAGAGAGAGAGAGAGAGCAGGAGCAGGGGTGAGAGGGGGAAGGTGAGGGAGAAGCAGATTCCCTGCTGAGAAGGAAGCTCTATCCCAGGACCCTGGAACTGTGACCTGAGCCGAAGGCAGGCACTTAGCCGACTGAGCCACCCAGGTGCCGCTGTAGTGAGCAATTTTAAACAGTGCGGCTAAAACAGACTTCAGTGAGAGAAAACTACTGACTTAGAGCAGTAAGGTAAGGATTACGTGATACAACGTAAGTAAGTGCTCTTATCACATACCACTGAAGACGTACGTGGTTGGGAGCTTGAGGAAGAGGAGGAAAACGACAAAGGGAATCTGCAAGAGATCAGAGTCCCGAAGGAGCAGATGACAGGAGGTATGGGCTCTACCACATTTGGGCTATTAGGAATGTGACCCTCTTCAATAACAGTAACTATTAGTTATAGGACACTACCTATATTCTAAGAATAGTGCTAAATTTTAAAATGTTTTAGCACCTAGAATCCTTGCCAGTAACCCTATATGACCAAACTGAGGCTGACGGGTACGTAATTTATGCAGAGACACGCAGCTGTCAGTAGGTTAGAGGCGGCCAGAACTTGGCCCAGGTATTTCTGTCACTGGCACTCTTGGCCACCATGCTGCTCCGCCTCTCAGATCTGCTCTCAGATACCAGACAGACTAGTGGCAACCTGGGTCCTAAGGAGGAAACAGGCTTGTATGCAGTGGCAGGGCTGGGACTAGCTAACTCCCTTCCTCTGCCTCTGACCATGCTGCCTCGCCAAGCAAGCCTAACCTGGATACTGCATAAGTTCAACTTACATTCTGTTAGACAACAACTCTCCATCAAATAGAATATAAGACATAGCAGAATCACCCTATTATGTTTTAAAATAATAAATTAGAGCTTATTTGAGACAGACAGCCTCTCCTGAAGTTTGCTTCTCACCACCCCAGGGCCCAAAGATGCTACACAATGAGAGAGTAACTGGTGTTCCTACAAGCATGAGAGGCTCCGTCTCTACAGAGTTCAACTAATATGCAGTATCCAGGAGGACTCAGTAATGCATATGTGTGGACTGACTCGTACAGAAAACTATACAAACTGGTTTAATCTACTGCTCTGTATACATAGTTGACCATAGAAGCCTCCTATCCTGTGGGAAAAGTGGATCTCTGGTGCCCAGGCAGGCCACTTAACACAGGGAGGAAATGGATGGTGTCTTCAAGATTGCCATCAGTCTAATGAGAAAACACAGCTTAAACTTTAACTTAAATCTGTGTTTGCAAAGAAAGCGCTCTCGTGCGCTAAAATTTTGGGGCAGTTGTACAGAAAGGCCTTGGAACACAAGAAAATAAAACCGAGAAATTTTACCCTATGCCTTGGTTTCACAGAGTAATGGGCAGAAACCGAAACTAACATAAACATTTCTGTTAACAAGTTCACCTCCTGGAACCCAACAATCCAGCAGTGTTCTCAAATTATCTAAAATGAACAAGGTTTCCCACCACAGAGCTATAAGGCAAACATGTCTACCAGACCCCTCAATGGACAAAGCAACCAACAGGGCTCATGTCAACACAAAAACACTAAGAAGAAAGGAGAAAGAGGGGGCAGACGAAACATTTCCTCCCCCGCTTTCCCTGAGGCTGTCAAGTCTGCCACTTGCCACATGAGTGACAGCATGGACTTGGGCAGCTCCAATATACCATTAAGAAAATGGGGGAAGTGACACTTGGTGACATTCTCCCTGAGAGAGATGAGTAATAGTGTCAAAAAGTGCATGGTCTACTGCCCCTACAGACTTTAACATAACACCTCCCCCATCGAAACGGTGAGCCAGCAACAAATAGCAAATGTCACAGAAAACAAATCTCTTACAGTTGGGTCTCTTTTAGTTGAAGCTGCAGGGGGAGGAGGCCGGCTGAGACCACAGAGTTGGTAAAAAGTCACACCATGAAGCTCCCTTAGTAATTTTATATGCAGGCAACATTACCAGGCATCCCTATGTGCTAGGGTCATACTAAATAAAAAAATTTACATATATATTACTTAATTTCATTATTTAAATAAATGCCAAGGGCAGCCATAATCATTATGTGAGGAAAAAGCATAAACCCACCATATGATAGCAATTTGCTTAAAAATACACTCATACAGACATAACATGCTTGTGTGTGTCCACATACATGTGTGTATTGTTTGAGTGGGTAGTTATAATATGTACTATATTGATATATCTATACAAAAAAAAACAAAAAAGGAAACACCCCAATTTATTTATTTATTTTTTTAAGATTATTTATTTATTTATTTCACAGAGAGAGAGAGAGATCACAAGCAGGCAGAGAGGCAGGCAGAGAGAAGGGGAAGCAGGCTCACTGCTGAGCAGAGAGCCCGATGCGGGGCTCAATCCCAGGACCCCGAAATCATGTCCTGAGCCGAAGGCAGAGGCTTAACCCACCGAGCCACCCAGGCGCCCCCACCCCAATTTATTTTTGAAAGGTAAAATTATTAGTAGCTTTAATTATTTTCCTTACATTATTCTACATTTTTCAACTTGGGCTTATTTCTTTTTCAAGTCCACCTACTCTTCAGCTCCCAAGTACAATATCCTCTCCCCAAATCTCTTTCCTATAAATATCCAATATTCTCCCCCCAAAATGAAAATACATGCCAAAAAAAAAAACAAAACCAGAAAGGATGTCCCAAATATACAAAAAAACAGTAGTCATTAGAAAATCCCCTTAAGAAAGCCCAGATTTTGGAATTAGTAAGCAAAGATTTTAAGCTGTTACAAATTCATTAAAAGTAATGGAAATCATATAAAAAGAATTTTAAAAAGAGTATAAATGATTGTCAAACAAATAAAAAATAATATCAATAAAGATACAGAAATTATGGGAAAGGTAAGAGAATAAAATAGGAATTCAAGGGATTAAAAAGTCTGATAACAAATAAAGTATTTAGAAGGGCTTAAAAATCTGAACAAACAGCAAAAAGAATCTACAAACTGGAGATAGGTCAATTGAGATCAAGATACGATATCCAATCTGAAGAGCAAACAGAAAAAAAGTATAAAGAAAAACAGATATACCCTTAGAGCTGTGTGGGACATCACAAAGCATATAAACGTGCACACAACTGGAGCCCCGTTAAGAGGATAGATAGAAAATGACATAAAGAATACTTGAAGAAATAATGGCTGAAATTTTCCTGAATTCAATGAAAACCAATATAATATACTGTATGTATGTATATAACATATATATAATATATTGCTATGATTGTTATAATCAATACAATACATCAAAAAAACTTTAATAAAATCTAACTAGGAAAAACTGAAAGATAAGCACGCCTATGCACTTGACAGTCATACTGTAAAAAGACAGAGAACCTCAAAAGGCATCAGGAAAAAAAAATGATTCATCACATTAAAGGGAAATGAATGAGATTAATAGCTAACTGTTCATCAGAAAGTATGGAAGTAAAAAAGTGGCAGGACAACATATTCAAAGTGCTGAGGAGAAAGACCCTCAAGCAGGAATTACATACCCCCCCAAAATTTGACAAAATAGAACATTCTTTCTTTCCTTTTTATTTATTTATTTGACAGAGAGAGAGAGATCACAAGTAGGCAGAGAGGCAGGCAGAGAGAAAGGGGGGAGGAAGCAGGCTCCCTGCTAAGCAGAGAGCCTGATGTGGGGCTCAATTCCAGGTCCCTGGATCATGACCTGAGCTGAAGGCAGAGGCTTTACCCACTGAGCCACCCAGGCACCCCTAGAACATTCTTTCTTGATAAAACAAAACAAAACAAAACAAACAAACAAACAAACAAAAACACCTCTCCACAGTTTAGGGATAGAAGGAACACACCTCAATATCATATATGCCATATATAAAAAACCCATAGTGGGATGCCTGGGTGGCTCAGTTGGTTGGACGACTGCCTTTGGCTCAGGTCATGATCCCGGAGTCCCGGGATCGAGTCCCGCATCGGGCTCCCAGCTGCATGGGGAGTCTGCTTCTCCCTCTGACCTTCTCCTTGCTCATGCTCTCTCTCACTGTCTCTCTCTCTCTCTCAAATAAATAAATAAAATCTTAAAAAAAAAAAAAAACCATAGCAAATATCATCCTCAGTGGGGAAAAACAGAGCTTTTCCCCTAAAGTCCAGAACATGACAGGAATGTCCACTCACCACCATTGTTCAACATAGTACCCGAAGTCCTAGCCTCAGCAATCAGACAATAAACAGAAATAAAAGATATCAGAATGGCAAAGAAGAAGTCAAACTCTCACTTTTCAGATAACATGATATTTTATGAAGAAAACCCGAAAGACTCCACCCCAAAATTACAAGAACTGATAGAGGAATTCAGCAGTCACAGGATATAAAAGTCAAGGTACAGAAGTCAGTTGCATTTCTAAACACTAACAGTGAGTCAGAAGAAAAAGAAATCAAGGAACTGATCACATTTACAATTGGACCAAAAACCGTAAGATAACTAGGAAAAAACATAACCAAAGAGGTAAAGGATCTGTACTCTAAAAACTATAGAACATTCACGAAAGAAACTGAGAAGATATAAAGAAATGGAAAAATATTCCATGCTCATGGATTGGAAGAACAAATATTGTGAAAATGTCTAGGCTACCCAAATCAATCTACACATTCAATGCAATCCCTATCGAAATACATCATTTTTCAGAGCTGGAACAAACAATTCTAAAATTTGCATGGAATCAGAAAAGACCCCGAGTAGCTAAAGTAATGCTGAAAAAAAAAACCCAAAGATGAAGGTATCACAATTCCAAACTTCAAGCCATCTTACAAAGCTTTAATCATCAAGACATATGGTACTAGTGCCAAAATAGACACATAGATCAAAGGAACAGAAGAGAGAATGCAGAAATGGAACCTCAGCTCTATGGTCAATTAATCTTTGACAAAGCAGGAAAGATATCCAATGGAAAAAAAGACCGTGTCTTCAACAAATGGTGTTGGGAAAATTGGACAGCCACATGCAGAATAATGAAGCTGGACCATTTCCTCACACCATACACAAAAATAAACTTTAAGTGGATGAAAGACCTAAATGTGAGACAGGAATCTATCAAAATCCTAGAGAACACGGGCTGCAAAATATTTACCTCAGTTGCAGCAACCCCTTAAACACATCTCCAAAAGGAAGAGAAACAAAAACAAAAAAGAACTATTGGGATTTCATCAAGATAAAAAAAAATTGCACAGAAGGAAATGGTCAATAAAACTGAAAGTCAGCCTATAGAATGGGAGAGGATATTTGCAAATGTCTTATAAGAAAAAGAGCTAGTATTCAGAATCTATTAAAACATTAAACTCAACACCCCCAAAACAACAAAAAACCCAGTCAAGAAATGGGCAGAAGACTTGAACAGACATTTCTGGAAAAAAAAAAAAAAAAAAAAAGACATACAAATGGCCAACAGACACATGAAAAAGTGCTCCACATCACTTGGTATCAGGGAAATACAAATCAAAACCACAATAAGATGCCACCTCACACCAGTCAGAATGGCTAAAATGAACAACTGAGGAAACAACAGATGTTAGTGAGGATGCAGAGAAAGGGGAATCCTCTTACACTACTGGTGGGATTGTAAATTGCTGCAGCCAATCTGGAGAACAGTATGAAGGTTCCTCAAAAAGTTAAAAATAGAGCCACCCTACAACCCAGCAATTACTCTACTAGGTATTTATCCAAAGGATATAAACATAGTGATTCAAAGAGACACCTGCACCCCAATGTTCTTAGCAGCAATGTCCAAATAGCCAAAATATGGAAAGAGCCCTGATGTCCATCAACAGTTGAATGGATAAAGGTGAAGTGGTATATATATACAATGGAGTATTAGCCATCAAAAAGAATGAAATCTTGGGGCACCCGGGTGGCTCGGTTGCTTAAGCAACAGCCTTCATCTCAGGTCATGATCCTAGAGTCCCAGGATTGAGTCCTACACTGGGTTCCTTGCTCAGCAAGGAGTCTACTTCTCCCTCTGACCCTCCCCCTCTCATGCTCTTTCTCTCTAATTCTTTCTCTCAGATAAATAAAAAAAATCTTAAAAAAAAAAGAATGAAATCTTGCCATTTGCAATGACAGAGATGGAACTGGAGGATATTATGCTAAGCGAAATAAGTCAGTTAGAGAAAGACAAATACCATATGATTTCACCCATATGTGGGATTTAAGAAACAAAACAGATGAACATAGGGAAAGGGAAGGGAAAATAAAATAATATGAAAACAGAGAGGGAGATAAACCGTTAAAGACTCTTCTTAAAATTTTTTTCATTTATTTATTCATGAGAGAGAGAGAGGCAGAGAGAGAAGCAGGGCCCCAGTGGAATGGGGAGCTCAATGTGGGACTCAATCCCAGGACTCTGAGGTCATGAACTGAGCCAAAGGCAGACACTTAATCAACTGAACCACCCAGGCACCCACCATAAGAGACTCTTAACTACAGGAAACAAACTGAGCGTTGCTGCAGGGGAGGTGCATGGAGGAATGCAGTAACTGGGTTTTGGGCATTATGGAGGGCACTTGGTACAATGAGCACTGAGTACTTTTTGCAACTGATGAATCACTAAATTCTTCCTCAGAAACTTGAAAAAAAAAAAAAAAGAATTCCATATCCAGCAAACTTCCCCTCAAAAATCAAGAACATAAGATAATTTCAGATAGCAAAAACTGCTTACTAGGAGAACTACACTACAAGAAAGGAGCCTTTCAGGCTAAGTTAGAGTACACTAGATAGTAACTTAGATCCACACAAAAAGTAAAGAGCATAAATAACATTAAGTGCATAGGTAAATATAAATGACAGTATAAATGCATTTTTGTTTATAATTTTCTTTTTTTCTATCTGCTTTAAAGGACAGCTGCAAAAAATTAAAAATAAAAAAGACAACTACATAAAGTAATAATTA
This sequence comes from Mustela nivalis, assembly GCF_964662115.1. Classification (NCBI taxonomy): domain Eukaryota; kingdom Metazoa; phylum Chordata; class Mammalia; order Carnivora; family Mustelidae; genus Mustela; species Mustela nivalis. The sequence goes on along the minus strand of NC_139035.1, from coordinate 4,441,186 downwards.
TAAAACTATGCTGATGGGCTTATATATAATAATGTAATTAATATGACAAGCACAAAGGAGGGTGGAAAGAATGGAATGATAATGGAGCAAGTTTTAACAAAATTGTTTTAACTTAAGAAGTTAAGTGTAAGCTCCAGGGAAACCTCTATGGAAACAACTTAAAAATATATAATTGAAGAAAGAACAAGGGAATTAAAATGGTACACTAGAGGGGTACCTGGGTGGCTCATTGGGTTAAGCCTCTGCCTTCAGCTCAGGTCATGATCCCAGGGTTCTGGGATCAAGCCTCACATCAGGTCTTCTGCTCAGCAGGGAACCTGCATCCCACCCACCCCACCCTGCCTACCTGTGATCTCTCTCTCCCTGTCAAATAGATAAATTTTTTTTAAAAAAATCTTTAAAAAAATGGTACACTAGAAAATAAAAAATTACAAAAGGGAAGGTGTAAATCCTACCTGATTTGTAGTTACATTAAATGTAAATGGATTAAACACTTCAGTTGAAAGGTAGATACTGGAAGAATTGGTTGAAGACAAAGAAACAAAGAAAAAATATGACCCGATTATATGTGGTGGACCAGAGATACATTTTAGATTAAAACACCTGAATAGATAGAGGAATGGAATAAGATATACTATGCCAACGATAACCTAAAAAGCTGAGGTGTTATACCACTATCAGACAAAATGTGCTCTGTAAAAATGTTACTAGAGATTTCAAAAAAGGACTTTTTATAATAAGAGTCACTCTATCAAGAAGATATAACAATTATAAACATTGATGCATTCAATAGCAGTATACAATGTGTAAAATACAATGCACAAAAACACAGAACTAAAGGGAGAAATAGAAAATTCAATGATAGTAATTGAAAGCTTCAATACTCCCTTTCAGTAATGGATATAGCAACAAGACAGAAGAACAACAAGAAATTAGAAGATGAATAAAACAAAAACCAAGACAGCCTATCAAACATCTGTGTCCCCCTGCACTCCACCATCAACAAAAGACACTTTTCTCAAGTTCAGATGGAACAGTCCATAGGATATACAATTAAATAGGTTGTAAAACAAGTCTCAATAAATTTACAGGTTGAAATCATACAAAGTATGTTTTCAGACTACAGTGGAATTAGAAATTAATAAGAAAAGGAAATTTGAGAAAATAAGAATATGTAGAAATTAATGCTTTCCTAAGTAACTAATAGGTCAAAAAAGAAACTACAAAAGTAATTAGAGAATACTTTGAGGTAGAATAAAAATAAAATACAGCATCCCAGCACTTATGGGATGTAGATGATGTGAAGCAATGTCTGGGAGAAAACTATAGCTGTAAATGCCTACCTCAAAGAAGAAGAAGGCATCAATAATGACTAACCTTCCACTTTAAGAAACTAGGAAAGGAAAAGTAAATTAAATTCAAAAGAAACAAAGAAAAAAGCAGTAAAAATTAGAAAGGAAATGAAAGAAAAATAGAAAAAATCAGGAAAGTTCAATGAAACCAAAAACCATCTCTTTGAAAAGATCAACAAAATTGCCAACATTTAGTTAGACTAACAAATAGAAAGGACATAAGACTCAAATTACAGGGGCACCTGGATGACTCAGTTGGTTAAACAGCTGCTTTTGGCTCAAGTCATGATCCCAGAGTCCAAGAACTGAGCCCACATTGGTCTTCCCACTCAGAGGAGTCTCTTTCTCCCTCTCACCTTACCCCGTCTTGTTCACTCTCTCACTATCTCTCTTTCAAATAAATAAAATCTTTTTTAAAAAAGAGTCAAATTACTAAAATCAGGAATTAAAGAGAAAATATCAGTACAACTTTAGAGAAATAAAAGGATAATGAGGGAATAGTAAGAACAACTGTGTTCACACATTAGATAACTTAAATGAAGTAGAGAAGTTCTTAGAATGATACAAAGTATAGAAACTGACTCAAGAAGAAATTGAAAATTTGAATGATTATAACAAATAAAGGTAATAAATTAGTCATTTAAAAACTTCCCTCCAAAAAAGCCCAAGCCCAGATGGCTTCACTCATGAGATCTATGAAAGGTTTAAGGAATAATACCAATTTGCCAACTCTTCCAAAAGATAGAGAAGGAGAGAACACTTACCAACTCATTTTATGTGGCTAGTGTTACCCTGAAACCAAAATCAGACAAAGACATTATCAGAAAAGAACACAGACTAATGCCCATCAGGAATATAGAATTAAAAATACTCAGCATAATAATAGCAAACCAAATCCAGCAACAAATAAATATTATATACCATAACAAAGTGGAATTTATTCCAGGAATGTGAGGTTGTTTAGCATACAAAACCAATTAATGTAATATGTCATATTAACAAAAAATAAGGCAAAATCTAATCTCTCCTGATACAGGAAAATGACAAGATCCAACACCCACTCATACTCCAAACGTTCAATGTCCTATGAATATCAGAACAGATCTTCCTTGCTCTGATAAAGGCTACCTATGAAAAACCCACAGGTAGCATCATAATTAATGCTTTACCCTTTAGATCAGGAATAAAACACAGATATCTCTTCTTACCACTTCTATCCTAGAGTACACTACAGGTTCTATCAAGCCAATTGGGAAAAAAAGAAATAACGGGAAATCAGATTAGAAAGAAAGAAGTGAAGCTATCTCTACTTGAATATGACATAATCTTGCCAAGAAATCCCTGAGAAAACTATTAGAACTGATCAACAATTTCAGAGAATCTGCAGGATACAAGATAAATATACAAATATTAATTGCACTTCTATACACTAATAATGAATAATCTGGAAAAGGAATTGAGAAATTATTCCATTTATGATAGTATCAAAAAAACAATAAAGTATTAGGAATACATATTTTTAAAAGTATAAGACTTATACTCTGAAACTATAAAGCACTGATGGAAGACTTAAAAGCAACATAAATAAATGGAAAGACAGCCATGTTCACAGATCAGAAAACAATATTGTTAAGATGGCAATAGTTCCCAAACTGACCTGCACATTCAACACAATGCTTATCAAAAATACAGCCTTTTTTTTTTTTTGCAGAAATTTACAAATTGCCTCAAGAAATTCATGTGGAAATAAAATTGAGGTAAAATACCCTAAATCAAAAAGAAAGCAATAACAAGAACAAAGTTGGAGGACTCCCAATTCACATTTTCAAAATTTACTACAAAGGTACAGTAACCAAGACAATGCACTGGCATTCAGATGGACATGTAGATCAATAAAACAGACTTTAGGGTCCACAAAGAAATTTTTACATTTATGGTCAACTGATTCTTGACAAGTGTAGGAAAAGAAGTTTTCTCAACAAATGATTTTGGGACAACTGGATATCCACATTCAAAAGAATTAAACAGAATCTTTACTCAAAAAATTAATTCATAGTAGATCATAAACCTAAAAGCAATAATTTAAACCATAAAGCTTAGAAGGAAAAAATGGTAAATCCTTAACAATACTGGATTGGACAACGATTTCTTAGATATGACTCTAAAGCATGAGCAAAATAGAAATATTAGGATGAGGAGAAACTGGACTTTCATTCATTACTGGTAAGATTGTAAAATGGTTTAGTCATACTGGAAAATTGCTTAGCAGTTATTCAAAATATTAAATATAGAGTTCCACATGACACAGCAATTCCACTCCTAGGTTATACACCCAAGAGAAATGAAAAACTGTCCAGGTAAGAACTTGTACGAGAATGTTATTTGCACCATTATTCATCATAGCCCAAAAGTGGAAACAACCTAAATATTTCTTACTTGACGGATAGAACAAAATGTGATATATCTATACAATGGAATATAATTTAGCAATTAAGAAATGAAATATCGATTCATGCTACCACATGGATGAACCTTGAGAACATACTGCTAAGGGAATGAAACCAGTCACAAACCATCACATATTGTATGATTCCATTTATATGAAATGTCTAGAATAGGCAAATCCCTAGGGACAGAAAGCAAGTGTTCAGTTTTGGGAGACAGGGGATAAGAGGAGAATGAGAGCAACTGCTAATGGGTAGTTTCTTCTGGGGGTGAAGAAAAGATTTTAGAATTAGACAGTGGTAGTTGTTGCACAACTCTGTAAATATACCAAAAAGCACTGAGTTGCACAGTGTAAAAGGTAGAATTCTGTGGTATGTAAATATCTCATTAAAACTATTACTGAAAAACCTGTAAAGAAAAGTTTGACAGGCAAAAATGGCCACACTTCACTCTCTCTTATCCAATCTCCCTGTACCCTCCTGAGCTTCCTCTTCTCCACCCTTCTTTCTCTGGCTGTGCTTTCCTTCCTTTATCTTAACTTTCCTCTCCCTCTCATTCATGCACTTGCCTGGAATTCATAGTCTGGTTCGAGACTGAAACGTGTAAGGCCCTTTGCTTTGCCTATGAGGACTCTGAATCACTGCGAGAAGTGACCAATCCACAAAGTGAAGGAGTGACAGTGTCAGGGGATCTACGATGACCAGTGTTCTCTCCATGGTCCCTTGGGGCTTTCTATTCACCCATGAAGGGAAAGGACCTGCTATAAGATCTCAAACTCCAGGGATTCTCCTCTTTCCCAGGGACTTCCTAAGCCACAGGTTAACTTCAGAACCTTTCAAACCAGACTTCTCTCATCTTCAGTGTCCTCTTCTTCTCTCCCCAGCACCCCCGTTACAATCTCCTTTTCTTCCCTACTTCTTAATCTAACCACCTTTCTCCTTCCTCTAACTCAAGCAGCTTTCCTCAAACCCCCCTTCTTTCCCTCATTTGTCCCTATATCCCCTCCAGTATCTCTGTTGCTGCACCCCAGGGCCCAGTCTCCTAAATCTGGCCATAGAACAAGAAAAGATGGGTGGCTTGAGCCATGTGATAGTCTCTGAAAGAAGTAAAGTCCATCACTAAATTTCCCTGCAGACTATATAACAGATAAAAGTATCCTTTAATATGCATTGTTGGCTTCTGAAGATGGAGGCACCTTTATTCCCTGTACACGTCTCATTCTCTTAATACCCCCAAGCTAGTATGAGTGACCTCTAACAAAGGGAAACAAAAATCAAGCTTTCACTTCTTTGAGGAGAGGTAAGTCCTCCCAAGAGATTAAACATTGGTTAAGCATAAGGAGTTGACTGATACTTAGACCAAGAAAATGAATACTCTGCATCATTTCAGGACACACACACACACTATTCAATAACTAGTAATGTTTGGGGGTGGGTTTTTTGTAATAGATGAACTTTCCTCTGACAATTATGAGGATTTCTTAAGAACTAACAACTTCTGAACTAGGGGCCTTGCACTTTCACTTTGCACTGAGCCCCACAAAGTATAAAGCCAGTCCTGGCTGGCCAACATCTGAGAGAAGAGGGGTCATGTGCTAAATCAGCTTTGGTTCTCTTCTTCCTCCTCTCCTGTTTTGCAACAGGTTTCCCTGTTCTTCTACTTCTGGTATGGGAGATAGAAAGGGGAAATGTGAGAAAGAGTTGAAAAGGATATATTTTTCCCAGTTATATAAGTAATCAGGTCAGAGTCATTATTTTACACTTTCCCAGAAAAACGAAGGTATTTCAGGTTTTCTTTTTAAGGAACAAAGAGTCAGTCATGTCAGATGCAAAACACAGGGTTTGTGTATGTGTGATGTCTGTGTTTGTATTAAACAAGCAGCATTCACTGTGTGCCAGATCTTACATCAAGGTCGTTATGTAAATCATCTCACTCATTCCTCAGAACATACTATGAGGTAAATGCTGCTACTATCCCAACTCACAGATGGAGAACATGATGCTTAGAAAATTAAATAACTTGTCCCAGATCACATAGCAAGCAGAGGAAACAACTCTATTGACTCCATAGCCACTCTAACTGCAAAACCATGTGTTCTAACTCTCGGCTATGCAGACTGTGCTGAATGGGTTTCACATAACTTCCCTGAGAAACAACTACTGAGTTTGGACCATGACCATGACCAAACAACTACTGAGTTTTGACCCTTTCTTATCTATGAATTTATCTAATCCTTACAACACTCTGTGACATGGATATTTTTATTATCTCCATTATATAGGTAAGAGGGCAGAAGTTAAAGCAAACTGTCCAAGGTCATGCTACTAGAAAGTGTTGGAAATTGATTTTTAAATCATGCTATCTGGCTCTAGAATCTGACCTTTTAACCTAACCTCATTCTGCCTCAGTGTAGAAGAAATTACCCAATAGAACACAATCCAAAATCTCTTCTGAGCATAAATCAATATGGAAAAATTACCAGGTTATATCTTTTAAATTAGCCTTTCTTCTAAGCTGACTAAGGAATATAATATTCTGACATGAGAACGCCCTCATACATTTCCAGGACTTGCCACTCAAGGACTGACCATCAGCATACCCTGTAGCAGTCACTATGTCCTTATCTTTCGCCTTCTCCTTCAGAACTCTTTTTTTTTTTTTTAAGATTCTATTTATTTATTTGACAGAGAGAGATTACAAGTAGGCAGAGAGACAGGGGGAAGCAGGCTCCCTGCTGAGCAGAGAGCCTGATGCCAGCTCAATCCCAGGACCCTGAGATCATGACCTGAGCCAAAAGCAGAGGCTTAACCCACTGAGCCACCTAGCTGCCCTCCTCCAGAATTCTTGTGTCATTCTGATAAGATACGTCTTCTTTCTTTCTCCCTCAGTCTTTAAAAGTCTCTTATCAGCAATTCTTGAATCTGTTAATGTAAGAGACAGGAAGAAACAGGCATCCAGCCAGCGTATATTGATGGCCATGTCGTCATCTACTCCCACCAAGCCATACTGTCCTTCCTCTGGCCTGGGGCTTGCTAGGTAGAATAGAATCAGCTCAATCTGAACACAAGCCATGGCCAAAGAGGGACAGTGGCCAATGGGAGAATTTCCAGATGAATAAGATGACCTTCAGGAGCTCCTGTGTTTTCTCAGCCCACCATCTCTGCCTTGTCTTTCTCAGTGAACACCTTTTTCTCATAAGAACATAGTCCTGCTTTCTCTCCCCAGAGTGGCCACAGTGTAGGAAACCACACACTGACCTATATGTTGTGACAACCCTGACATATGTGGTTTAGAAATGCACCCGTTGAGCAGGGGTTGGGTCACTAATCTTAGCAGTATCACTGGATTATTTCACTGGTTTTTCATGCAAGTTCTAGAGATAGAAAGGGTTTTTCCCTGATGGGGTGTGGAGGAAAAAGAAGAATGAAGAAGGGGAATTACTTGTGACATTCGCCTTCCCACTGTACTAGATGACTTGGTAAGATAATTTCAAAGGACACTGACCAATAACATTAACAGTTCTGACCCCCAGAATGGACTGAATTGTTATAACACAGTATTCAAAGACATGTTATACTTTCTTCCAAAACATCTAGAGTACGCCTATAGAAGGTTCTCAATAGGTATCTGAATTAATACTGGCTTGTATTTGTTTGTGTTAGTTTCCTAGGTGCATATTTGCTCCCTACTTCCCCAGCTAGATTATAAACTCCTTGAGTGAAGGAATTCTTTTTAACAATTCTTTTGCTTAATCCATTTTACCTTTCATAGTTCTGAGCACACTATAGGACTTCACAGCTAAAGATATCTTAGAGTAGTTGAGTATCCAAGAGAAAGAAGCTCCTTTCTCAGAGCACTCAGGGTAACTCAGCAATTTTTCAAATTTCCAGGGGTACAAGCTATTAGTTTGTTAAGCCATCCTGAGATGGGAACAATGCTTGAGTTTGGGGCTTAGTATAAGAAAATGAAATCAACATTAGGTTCTTCAAATCAGACATTTAACTATACAAAAATTAGAAGTGAATAAATAGGGGCGCCTGGGTGGCTCAGTGGGTTAAGCCTCTGCCTTCGGCTCAGGTCATGATCTCAGGGTCCTGGGATCGAGCCCCGCATCAGGCTCTCTGCTCCGTGGAGAGCCTACTTCCTCCTCTCTCTCTGCTTGCCTCTCTGCCTACTTGTAATCTCTGTCAAATAAATAAATAAAATCTTTAAAAAAAAGAAGTGAATAAATAAAATAAGACATGTGTACACTTTGAAAGGGAAATTTCACCCAGAGAACTTTACATCTGGCAAAGCTCTACTCTCTTGAGGTATACTGTACTTCCTTGAGGCCCCAATAAATTTAAGAGTAGCAAGCATCTGTTCTCATATCCTACCTCTTTTTTAACCCACTGAGCCACCCAGGTGCCCCTATCCTACCTCTTTTTTAAAAAATAATAAACTCTTACATTTTCACAGAATTTTATATTATTTTTTTTTTAAGATTTATTTATTTATTTATTTATTTGACAGAGAGAAATCACAAGTAGGCAGAGAGGCAGGCAGAGAGAGAGAGAGGAGGAAGCAGGCTCCCTGCTGAGCAGAGAGCCCGATGTGGGACTCGATCCCAGGACCCTGAGATCATGACCTGAGCCGAAGGCAGCGGCTTAACCACTGAGCCACCCAGGCGCCCCAGAATTTTATATTATTCAAAGTCTTTTTGTGGTCATTATAAAATCTGAGTTCTTACTGACACAATGGGCTAAGTCAGGAAAACACACATCCAGAGAAATTAATTGATTTGCTAAATGTCAGAGGGTTCAGGGATTAACTAGGATTAAAAAACCCAAAGGGTTTCTAGCACAGTATTATTCCTCCATGGTCATCCCCTTCAAAGACAACCATTCTTTTATCCAATTTGTTGACAAGAATGCCCTGAATATAAATTTCAATGAAGTTTACAGACATTACATACATGTTGTCACACATAGCAGAGTCTCATTGTGTTAGTTCATGCTGGTTGTATTAATCTACCCAGATTCCAATGCATCTTATTTCTTTTGTTCAGTTTTCCGCCACGCGGCCTCGCCCCAGGTGTTCAGTTTTATTCTTGACTGTGGTTTACAACTTCTAATTTATCATCTACATCTTTTTCATAATTTCTGTTTTCTGGCTTTATGTTTCAGCAATTTCTTTGCTTAAGTTATCATCGACTCAAGCTATTGTCTACTTGTTTAGACCAATCTGAGTGTGAAATGCATGTGTACAGGTGTGCGCATGTGTGTGTGATTTGACAACAAAGGTTTGTTTATTTGGTTTTGGCTTAAAAATGGATTTTTTTTTCAAGTAGGATGAACACATCTTTGTGTTGCATTTTCAGCGCCAAAGGATTTATTGTTTTAATGGTTCTTAGTTTGGGTTACACAAAAACAGAAGTACTTGTGTGCAGGCGGTTTATTTAGGAAGTGATCCCAGAGAAAGTGAGGAAAGTGAGACAAGGAAAGGAGAAGAACCAATAAGGGACATGTTAACATGTGGGTTATCAGTGTGGGCAACTGGGGCAGATCTTTACAGAGGACTTTCTGAGAGAAAAATGGAATGCATCTCTGGATCATACCCTTCCCCTTGACACATACACACAGGTACACACGTATGGGCACACACTGCCAGGTAGCGTTTGCTTGCTCTGAAGGTTGATCTTTGAGATGTGGAGAAAGGCCAACATCAGAAATCAAGATGGTCTCATACTTGTCAGCAAAGAGGTTCAGGCATGAGCTAATGAAAACTGGCACAATGAGCTAGCAAATGCTTGACCATCCATTCTAAGGACACGCTCTGGTTAACCCCACTGATTTAAAAACTTGTTTTGCTGAAGTTGACTAATCACTGGTAAGACTAGCTGAGACCAGAACAAGCCCAGAATAATCCTTTTAAAATTGCACAGATGGCACCAAGTGTGAACAAAAGTAACCCCTCAATCTTCCCTCTGCATTGATCATGTTTACAATGCCATTTAATGAACATGTTGTCCCACAAAAAGACATGTGAGTGCTCAGAAGGGAGGACACCTCCTGTTTTCCATATATTCAATTAGCATATTGCAGTCAGCCTAAGTACCCTGTGACATCCAGACCTCATTCTTAAATATACACAACCCCAACCCTTCAAGGAGGCAGATTTGATCATTTTTCTCCCCTCTCCTTGCTTGGCACTCTGCAATAAAACCAGCTGTAAAACTGGTCTCAGTGCTTGGCTTGCTGCACATTAGGCAATGGATTCTTTTTTTTTTTTTAATTTATTTTTAATATAACAGTATTCGTTGTTTTTGTACCACACCCAGTGCTCCATGCAATCCGTGCCCTCTCTAATACCCACCATCTGCTTCCCCCAACCTCCCACCCCCTCCCACCACTTAAAACCCCTCAGATTGTTTTTCAGAGTCCATAGTCTCTCATGGTTCACCTCCCCTTCCAACTTCCCCCAACTCCCTTCTCCTAACTTCCCATGTCCACCATGCTATTTGTTATGCTCCACAAATAAGTGAACCCATATGATAATTGACTCTCTCTGCTTGACTTATTTCACTCAGCAGAATCTCTTCCAGTCCCGTCCATGTTGCTACAAAAATTGGGTATTCCTTTCTGATGGAGGCATAATACTCCATAGTGTATATGGACCACATCTTCCTTATCCACTCGTCCATTGAAGAGCATCTTGGTTCTTTCCACAGTTTGGCAATCATGGCCATTGCTGCTATAAACATTGGGGTACGGATGGCCCTTCTTTTCACAACATCTGTATCTCTGGGGTAAATACCCAGGAGTGTAATGGCAGGGTCATAGGGAAGTTCTATTTTTAATTTCGTGAGGAATCTCCACACTGTTCTCCAAAGAGGCTGCATCAACTTGCATTCCCACCAACAGTGTAAAAGGGTTCCCCTTTCTCCACATCCCCTCCAACACATGTTGTTTCCTGTCTTGCTAATTTTGGCCATTCTAACTAGTGTAAGGTGATATCTCAATGTGTGTTTTTTTTTTTAAGATTTTATTTATTTATTTGACAGAGAGAGAGAGATCACAAGCAGGCAGAGAGGCAGACAGAGAGGCAGGCAGAGAGAGGAGGAAGCAGGTTCACTGCTGAGCAGAGAGCCCGATGCAGGGCTCGATCCCGGGACCGAGATCATGACCTGAGCTGAAGGCAGAGGCTTAACCCACTGAGCCACCCAGGTGTCCCCTCAATGTGGTTTTAATTTGAATCTCCCTGGGGCGCCTGAGTGGCTCAGTGGGTTAAGCCACTGCCTTCGGCTCAGGTCATGATCTCAGGGTCCTGGGATCGAGTCCCGCATTGGGCTCTCTGCTCAGCAGGGAGCCTGCCTCCCTCTCTCTCTCTCTGCCTGCCTCTCCATCTACTTGTGATTTCTCTCTGTCAAATAAATAAATAAAATCTTTAAAAAAAAAAATAAATAAATAAATAATTTGAATCTCCCTGATGGCTAGTGATGACGAAATTTTTTCATGTGTCTGATAGCCATTTGTATGTCTTCATTGGAGAAGTGTCTGTTTATATCTTCTGCCCATTTTTTGATATGATTATCTGTTTTGTGTGTGTTGAGCTTGAGGAGTTCTTTATAGATTCTAGATATCAACCTTTTGTCTGAACTGCAATGGATTCTTATCTGGCAACACTAATAGGTATGAAGAAAACGTTGCCAGAACTAAGACGAAACCACTTCTTCCCTCAAAGCCTGACGTGATGATGGAAATAGTCAATGGTGTTTTATGATCCATGAACAGAACTTTACCCATTCTCAGACTCAATCTTCAGATGGTGAAAGAAGCTAAGGTCAAGATCAAAGATTATTAGTAGCTGCCTGTTGCCAACCCAAGTGCAACACTGTTTGAAGATAAACTCACAATAGAGTAAATCCAACAACGAACTAACCAAAATCATCCTTAAGATGTTTGACTTTAAGGAAAACAGCTTGACCCATTCCAACTTGAGCAAAGGCTTCCTGATACCTATCAGGGGGTGCTAGGGCTTTTGCCTGACTAGCATGAGCTCCATCTGTGTTTTTGACCTTGACCTTTTCCCTGACATCAGAGATTCAAAGTGATGACATGGAGCAATACATTTAGTTTTTCCTAGTACCATTCACAGATTATTTATAATCTTGGGAAATATTGCCTTATTACGTTTTTCAGTAGTTAAATCCTATATCACCTATACATCCTTATGTAAAGCCTCTCTGCTATTAGGAATCCTAATAATAACATAACCAGCCAAAAGTCTTTAAGTTTTCTTTTCTAGAACCTACACAGATTTCCACTTAAAGACACATTTATTTATTCCCTGTGCAGATTTAATTTTACTACAATATCTCAATGCCACATTAATATAAATGTTAGCACTTAAAAGGAAAGGAATCTAACAAAGAACATCAAAATAAAAAATGCTGCTGAGAGAACAGATAGCTTTACTCTCCCAAAATTAACCAGAAAATAGTAACAAAGAAAGTAACCGGATGTTAATAAGTGATCACACCCAGAGGTAGCACTTACACATAAAAAAACTTTGCCTCGTATTATAATTCAAAACATTTCAGGAAAATATATGGGTGAGCTCTGCCTTTTAGGACCCTACATAACTGACCACATGTCTGTTTTACTTTCTAAGCCTAATTAATTAAGAACTCAGTAGCAATCTGCAAGGTAAAGTGTTTTTCCACTGCACTAAGACCAGCTTCCATACATGAGGACACGATTCTTTTGTGTCCAGAAAGATGACAAACAGACTACTGCATAAGTTGTCAGTGAAAATTTTAAATACAGGCACAAGAAAGGGAAGAAATGGAGTGGAAAAGGGAGCAAAATAGCAGAAGGGATTTTTTTTTTTTTTTTTAGTTTGAGAACACTAATGGTTTCTAAGCAGCTGAACTCAAGACAATAAGGAATTTTCTTAAAAATTTTCTTCATGGGGCGCCTGCGTGGCTCAGTGGGTTAAGCCGCTGCCTTCGGCTCAGGTCGTGATCTCAGGGTCCTGGGATCGAGTCCCACATCGGGCTCTCTGCTCAGCGAGGGGCCTGCTTCCCTTCCTCTCTCTGTGATCTCTTCCCTTCCTCTCTCCTACTGTGATCTCTCTCTGTCAAATAAATAAATAAAATCTTTAAAAAAAAATTTTTTCTTTGTGATAGTTGTAGATACCTCAGTAGTCTTTGTCTTTCTGACTGACTCAAATTTCAGATCTTTTCATTTCTGACCTGGTGTACCAATCATGAAGTAACTGGTATCAATTCTTAGGTGGAAAGGTAATTATGTCACATGAAATTTAGATCATGATACACTTGTAAACCTGTAATTAACTTACCTGGAATTAAAGAATTCTTCCCACTCTCTGATGGGTACACAAAGAAGTTAAATTAAGCTCTCTGAAGTCTTCTCTGATAAGCTGTCAAGTAGCAAAACTTGACTGAGAATCATTTCTGATATAATTGCCCCTAAGTCCTTCCATTTCTTTAAACATTTCCGTATTTTAAAAAAGGGGGGGTGGTTTCTGGCTATTTTTAATGATAGAAAACATTACTGAATAGTAATAATTTCTTGGATATGGTGCCAAATAGAAAATAGTAACATTGGAGAAGAGATACAAATGCTGAAAGATCCAACCCAAGCTACACTCCAAAACTGTATTTGCTTTACTGCTTCATCACATCTTCAAAAGCAGTTATGCCAATATGGCATCATTTCTCGGATTTCCCTGCAAATTATGGTCACTTATCAGTCATTTCACTTCCACAGTAACTTCCCATTAAAAATCCCCAAAGACAGGAACCTGGGTAGTCCAGTCAGTTAAGTGTCCAACTCTTGATCTCAGCTCGGGTCTCAATCTCAGGGTCATGAGTTCAAGCCCTACATTGGGCCCATGCCCAGCATGGAGCCTAACTTAAAAAAAAAAAAAAAATCCCCAAAGAGTCACAGAATCTAAGAATTCTAGAGTCAGAAGGGACTTCTGAGATTGTATCTGCTTCCATGTGTATAAAGATAGCAGTGAAATCTATTTGTAACTACCTATATAAAGTTGAGATCTGAATTTTCTTCTTTTAAGCAAGGTATGATTTAGAGGTGGCAAATTAGTGTGAAGCTAGACTCCCCCTGACAACCCTCACACCCAAATGCAGCCTGGCAGAAAGAAGGAAATGGGGTAGAGGGAAGAGAAGGGAGCAAATCCGTAATCTTACACATAGTGAGTTACCACAAGGCACTGAATGGAAGCAGGGGTGGTTGTCTGTGTGCCGCATAGAGAAATGGCTTACATAGATGACTATTAAGAGACATCAGGCCTTAAGTAATGTTTTAAGTTTCCCTATGGCTCTGCTCCCTCTTCCTATGCGACATTATTTCCAAAGCAAACCACGTAATGAAGAAAAGCAGCCTGCTGACGCACGTTAAATATGTGGTAAAAAAAAATAATAATAATAAAACACAAGAAGGAAGTAGTTTGCATAGTACAAATGAACCCTCATATTTCAGAATGAAAACAAAGAACACAACTTTCAATTCCTCATCCAAATCCTCCCATCCTAGCTTCTCAAATAAAAGTACAGAGTCCTCATGGACATTCCCCTCCTCTCAAAGGTTATGCTGGAATACCTCAGTTTGATAGGCTGCTTCCGCCAAGAAATGCTCACAGAATGCATCTGCTGAGTACTCACATCCACAACAGATTAAAACGAGAATGTTCAAAAAGCTCACCATTTTGAAGGAGTCAGCGACCAGACGATCTGTTACTCCTGAAGCCAGATGTCTCCGTATTGTCTTCAGCTGGATTCTTCCCTCTGCTGCTGTTAGGAAGAAGAAAAGTCTCTCTGTTCCTTCTCAGCACCACCTTAGCCTTCCCTCTTCGCTGGTTCTCTCCACCACCACCATCTTGTTTCTCCATCTTCACTCTTTGTCTTCATTTCAGCCTCTTCCACTCCCCAAAGCAGCCATCACACTTTTAGCTCTGCCAGTGTGATAAGGCACAAAACTCCTCTGGTACACAATATGTCAATGGAGTTCATATTAATTGCCTGGAAACAAAGCAAAACCACATATAAACAGTGCAGTCATGCTCCATTTAGAGAAGTTAGGTCATTCACCAAAGTCCAGCAGGATGTGAGCTGTCTCCAAACGTCTGGAGCTACTTCAGTCCTAAATGTTAAAGAAACAAAGAGGCAGGACTGGCCTTGCGTGAAAACAGGGGATCCCTTCAGTATAACTTGGGACCCAAAAGAGGATGCTGGAGATTAGGAGAGGATAGCAGGGTTGTGAATGGGGGAAGAATAAATGATTCACAGAGATTCACAGAGCTCCCAGAAACTTTAGAGATCATTTGGCTGAAACGCTTAATTTTTACAAATGAGAATACAGAGTGCCATAGACTTTAAAGGATTATTCAACTGTGGAAAGAACCAAGATGCCCTTCAACGGACGAATGGATAAGGAAGATGTGGTCCATATACACTATGGAATATTATGCCTCCATCAGAAAGGATGAATACCCAACTTTTGTAGCAACATGGACAGGACTGGAGGAGATTATGCTCAGTGAAATAAGTCAAGCAGAAAAGGTCAATTATCATATGGTTTCCCTTATCTGTGGAGCATAACGAATAGCATGGAGGACATGAGGAGTTAGAGAGGAGAAGGGAGTTGGGGGAAATTGGAAGGGGAGGTGAATCATGAGAGACTATGGACTCTGAAAAACAATCTGAGGGGTTTGAAGTGGGGGGGAGGTGGGAGGTTGGGGTACCAGGTGGTGGGTATTATAGAGGGTATGGATTGCATGGAGCACTGGTTGTGGTGAAAAAATAGTGAATACTGTTATGCTGAAAATAAATAAATAAATAAATAAATAAATAAATGCAGCGCGCCATTCCTAGGGAATCTCGTCCATTCCTAATGGGTCAGACAATATCAGATCTTGTCTCCGGCTCAGATCTCCCCTTTAAGGTCACCGATACATTAAACTAAAGGACTTTTCATCAGTGAAGATTTCACAGACACAAAAAACTTGATATCCCCATAACTGAGCCAATTATCTCCCCAGTAGATTTGTTCTCCTAAAATAGACGAAGTTTCTGGCATCTATTAGAAAGAAACTGCTTTCATCTATACTATGACAGCTGCCTGCCTGTTTAATAACCTAAACAGAAAACTCAAATCATAAACTATGTCTCATGGCTTCCCCTACTGCTGCTACCTTGAGAAAGAAGAGGTCTCAGATCCCCTAGACAGTTATCAGCAATAACTGTTTAGTAGGGCTGCTTTCAGACAATAGTGATAGAATTAAACAAAAATGGATGCAACTCTTAAAGCTATCCACTGTCATCTACATACAGCCTGGTTGACTACATTTTGGGTCTTTCCACTGTGAATCCTGATCGACTTGCTCTGTTATATGACCTGATCAATTTCCCTCGTCTCTTCAGTCTGGCATTTCAGATACAGCTTGTCTATAAACTTTGATCATGAAATAGTTTCTGCTCAGTCATCTAGGGCAAGCCACACATTTCTTATGAGTTACTTCCTTACTGTCTGATGACCCAAATAAGAAACCAATGTTTCCAAGTTTATTATCACCTAATCTTTACTTATTCATTGCTTGAGTCCTTCATTATAAGCTTCATAAAGACAGTGACATTCTTGTTTACCATGTTGTATCTTCAGTGTCCAGAACAGTGGCTGGTGCATATTAAGTGCCCAACAAATGAATATTTGTTAAATACATGAAAAAGAAAAATGGTGACTCTCTGCTTTTTCATTGGCAACTGATGGTTGGAGGAGAAATGAATAAAAAAATATTACTTTAGACTTTTAAGAGCTTAAAATTAAGAAAGATGAGAGAAAAAAATATTAGGGAGAAAAAAAGTCTAAATATAAATATGTGTGTTAAGGGGTGCCTGGGTGTCTCAGTCAGTTAAATGGCCAACTCTTGGTTTTGGCTCAAGTCATGGTCTTGGAGTCCTAGGATTGAGTTCCATATCAGACTCTGTGCTTAGCAGGGAGTCTGCTTCAGGATCCTCTCTCTCCTGCTGCTCTTCCTCCTGCTCTCTCTCTCTCTCTCAAATAAATAAACCTTTAAAAAATTAAAATATGTATACTAAGCAAATAATATTGAATACATAGATATAATTAAGAGATTTGGTGATGAAAAAAAATTAAGTGAGGTAGGGAACATTAAATAGTTAATAAGAGAAAAGATTCCTGAAAGAAAATATGGAGGTCAAGAACTAGAACAGCACCTAGGTAATTAAGAAATATAAACTTGGCATCCCTGATAATGAAGCTTTCCTTGGTTGGGAGTTGGATCTATTATAATGGCAATGATAATAGCCATCATTTATTGAACTTCAGTTATGTGCCTTGCATTCTAATAAATGCTTTAGACACAGAACTACAAAGGCAACACACTTTGGGACAATAAGGCAAAGAAAAGAGAGATGAAATCAATTGAGCTGGGCATGGGTGATGAGAACTGGATGGAAGGAAATCACACCTGGAGACTTTTCAATGTAAGACACTGAAAACGGAAAAAACTGAGTTGTGTAAGCTGTAATAATCCAATTCATTGAATTTGTGATTGTGGGCAAACTGTGGTGCTACTTGTGACTCACTAGCCATTCTACAGTGTTTGTGGCCCCCCACTTTGTGAAAGGTAATGGGGAGACAGGAACACATAAGATGAGTCTCAGTCCTAGAGGCAGAGACCTGAAAGAAGCCAAATGATTAAAGTCACAGGACAATGATGCCTACATAGGAGTCCAAAGGAGAAGTGACTCCCCGACCACAGGAGTAATAACGATAACATTTAGAAAGGACTTTAACAGGAGCAAGATCAGACATGAGCTTTATCACGGAGGGGGATTTGGAAGACAGCATCTTCTGTTTCAGCACCAAAGACCACTGGGCACGTGTTCTTGTCTGAGGAACTGAGGTTATCATGGGCTTTCTCTATCTCTTATAAAGAGATAGAGCAATCTATCTCATCTATAACTGCATCCTCTTCCTTTCCTCTCCTCCAGTCTCTGGAAAAGGGGAGAACTTTCTTCTATTTCTCCGTTTCTCCCATCTCCTTGTAGATCTTATTCTGTTCATTATTCAAATCCTCCCGCTACTATTCCTCAATCTCTTTATTGTTTATAAACTTCACCATAGCCTTCCCTTTCAAAACATATGTATTGGACCTTAAAACACTATCATCCATCCAAGATACTGCCTTCTGTTTTTTTCCTCCTTTTGGGGGTCAAATTCATAGAAGGAGCAGATTACGCCTACTGCTTTCATTCTATCCCTTCAGGCCCTACAATGCTACAGACACAACTCCAGCAAGATCTGTGAAACCCCTTACTTGCCAAATGCAAACTAATATTTCAGTGCTTATCTAAATGATTATGCCATTGACCTGTTCCCCAAAGAGTGTTTCTTAGTGCTATTATTAATCGTAGCCATGTAAGAAGGAAGGAGAGTGATTCATGGTCAAATAAGCTTTGGAAACTACTTTGGAAATTAAAACTTTTAGGTTTCTTTACAGCAAAACTTCTCAGAGACAGTAACAGGCTATTGTGTGGGGTGGGTATGTGTGTGTGAAGTATGTAGATTTCAGCACTTCTCACTCTTAACTGACCACAAAATAATCTTCCAAATAACATTTCATGGGAAAATTATTCCTTGAAACAGTCTTTGAGAACTGCTCCTTCTTATCCTTTGACACAGGCGACCATTTCTTTTGATATTTTTCCTCCTTTGATTCTGACATTTCACTTTTTGCTTTCCTCCTGTATCTGTCTATTCTCAATCAAATGTTGCTTTCTCAACCAATCTTTAAAATTAGTATTTTGATTGCCTCTATATTAGATCTCTTCCTCTGAGTGTTTTTTGAATAATCTCATTTGTCATCTTGATTTTACTACTAGCTATGAACTACTGATTCCTAAATCTTTAGGAATCTTTAGATTAGATCTTTAATCAAGATCTCTCACTGCATTTCAGACAATATATCTAAAGGTCTTCTTAACTTTCCCACTTAAATATATTCCAAATATCTCTAACTCCATATGTCCAGAACTTTTTCCTAAAACTCTGATCCTTTTCTTGTGTTTCCTATCATTTTGAGGAATACAACTATCCATTCAATTTTCTAAGCTACAAAATCACCCAAGACTTTTCCCTGCCTACCCTTCACATATTATTAGTCGCGAATCCTATAGTTCTCCAAACTATGTAAATACTATATGTATCTAAATCCTGTAGATATCTAAACTAATCAGGTTTCTTCATTTACTGAGCAAGTATTTACTGAGCACTAACTATACACCAGGTACCAGTCTAAGTGCTTTATACATAGCATCAAGCAAAATAGAAAAGATCCCTTCTACCATGAGACTTACATTTTAGTAGGGAGAATACAGACCACATACATGTGTTATTGGCTGAATGTGCCCTCCCCAAATTCAAATGTTGAAGTGTTAATATCCAATTTCTCAGAATGTGACTGTATTTGGAGACAGAGTCTCTAAAGAGGTAATTCAGGGGGCGCCTGGGTGGCTCAGTGGGTTAAGCCGCTGCCTTCGGCTCAGGTCATGATCTCAGGGTCCTGGGATCGAGTCCCGCATCGGGCTCTCTGCTCGGCAGGGAGCCTGCTTCCCTCTCTCTCTCTCTCTGCCTGCCTCTCCATCTACTTGTGATTTCTCTCTGTCAAATAAATAAATAAATAAAATCTTTAAAAAAAAAAAAAGAGGTAATTCAGTTAAAATGAGGTCAATAGTATGGGCTCTAATCTAATATGACTGATATTCTTATAAGAAAAGAGATTAGGACAGACAGTGTGAAGACACATGGAGAAGATGGCTATCTACAAGGCCAGGAGAGAGGCCTCAGAAGAAACCAACCCTGCTGACACCTTGACCTTGGACTTCTAACCTCCAGAATTGTAAGAAAATAAATTTCTATTGTTTAAGCCACTCAATCTCTGATACTTTTGTTTTTGGCAGCCCCTAGAAATCCAATACAAAATATGAACAGGTCTTAAAAAGAAAATTTTAGGGATACGTGGGTGGGTCAGTCATTTAAGAGGGTCTGCCTTTGGCTTAGGTCATGATTTCAGGGTCCTGGGATCAAATCCTGCATAGGGCTCCTTGCTTAGTGGGGACCCTGCTTTTCCTTCTGTCTGCTGCTTGACCCCCCCACCCCGCTGCTGTTCTCTCTCTCTCTCTGACAAATAAATAAACAGAATCTTACAAAAAAAGAAAAAGAAAAGAAAATTTTAGATGCTGAAAAGTGCTAAGAAGGAAATAAAAGAGAAATGTGATCCAAGGATTCATGCTCAGAGATAGGGACCAGACTAGCCTATTCTAGGGGAAAAAGGGGGGAAAAGATGGATAGAAAGAAAAGGTGACAGGAAATGAGGTCCAAGAAATGGGCAGGGCAAGATCTAGAAAGAAAGCTCCAGCCCTGACCGAGCTGTCGCTCTCGCACAAAAGTAAGAAGAGGAAGGAACACACTGTCTTTACCTTCCCATGTTGTGGTCAGGGCAGGAGAGAAAGCACTGAGTCTGTTCCCTGCTTTAAAGCAAAACCTAACTTATAAGACAAGGAACTCATCAGAAGGCTCAGATTCTTACCCAGAAGGTTAGCTACTCCTGCCCCTTTGGAGAAAACATGTAAAAGGTAGAAAGAAACACAGAAACCACACCTCAGGTACTTCCCAGAATCTATGGAAGGTTTGGAGGGACTTCCTTTCCATATGGGCCATAGAAGAGTATGGAGTGGGGAAAAAAAGAGTCTTCCTCTAGAATCCACCTAAATTTTCTGCTATTAATTTCTGAAATCATCACACTTTCAGGAATCCTACTAGCTAACAATATGTAAACACATTCACTCGACTCCTCAGCAAAGCTGAGGCGGCGTGATAAGCTTGGGCTGCCAGGTGGAAAGTTATAAGCCATCCTGCAGAACCACTTCTTTGAGCTAGGACAAACAGGCTATTTTAAAAGGCTCTGGAGCACGTGGTCCCTCACAGGCCCTCAGAATCTGCCCAAAACTTACGTAGACCTGGGCCCATTTTACATCAGCAGCCACAGCCAGAACACCAGCAACAGGAGAAAGAGCAGCCAACATCCAGGGACTATCCCCTGAGCATGCGGCCCGCGGGAACAGACTGTAAAGTTCCGTCCCTAACGTTAGAGAGCTTGCCTTGCTTATAGAGTGTTGTCTCTCGAAAGTAGATTTTTATACCACCAAACCTACTGGCCTTTATAAGATGAAAAGCTTTAGGGAACGTATTCCAAATAATTATCTGGTCCACAGATATAACTAAAACCTGCGTGGTAGGCAGAATTCTAGAGAATTCTGAAGAACCCCCCACAAGGTTCTCATCCCCTGGCTATTCAGCACTCATCTCGGTGTGGCGGTGACGAGGTTTTGCAGATGAAACTAAGGTTAATCTCATCAACTGACCTTAACATAGGAAGATTTTCCTAGATTATCTGGATAGAGCCAATGTACTCAGAGAAGCCCTTAAAAGCAGGAGTGAAGGGAGAAGAGTCAGAAAGATGAGGAAGAAGAGGTGAGCAGAGAGATGGAGAAGAGAAAGGGCAGAGAGATTTGATGTATGAGAAAAATGCTGAAGTTGGAAGAAATCTGAAGACCAAGAGTCAGGGAATGCAGGCAACTTCTGGAAATGAGGACCACCTCGGACCAACTAACTGCCAACAAGGAAGCAGAGACCTCAGTCCGACAACTGTATGCAACTAAATCTGGCCAAAATTCTGCACGAGCCCGCAGGCAGGCTTAGACTCAGAGCCTCCAGAGGCTTGCTGATGCCTTGTTTTCAACCTGCGAGGCTCCCAGCAGGGCTGGATGCCGTGATTGGACCTCTGAGCTACAAAAGGGGGTGAGGCAGAGGAAGAAAAAGAAGTAGACTCCCCGCTGAGCGAGAAGCCCAGTCCTGGGACCCTGGGATCATGACCTGCGCCAAAGGCAGGCACTTAACCAACTGAGCCACCCAGCTGCCCCAAACGAGTGTTAAGTTGCTGAATTTGTAGTGATTTGTTATGGCAGCAACAGAAAACTAATACAACCTAAGAAACTTAATACATTATAAGGCTCACAGAGAAGCTGACTAGAGAAGGAGCAGAGGGTACCTGCTATGCACAATTTTTTGCACCATTTTTTTTTTTTAAAGCACTGAATTTTAGGTTAGGGAACATGCTTATCTTTCCTTTAACAAGTTTGGCTCTTTCTGAACTCAGTGCTAAGGAGGAATACAGTTTCAACGAAGAATTTGAATTAAACAAGGTCCTAACACATTCTACCTTCTGAAAATAACAGGATGCTTATCAAGACAGAAATTAAGAAAAATTTCTTTGAGGATTTTGATAGATGGCATTATTATACTTCTGAATACTCCAGTTTCCCTTTCTGTGGTGTCCTTTCCTGGACTGTATATCACTCTCCACGACATCAGGCTTAGCCGTGTGGTTTGCTTCGGTCCATTAAATGCAAGCAGAAGTGATGTTTGCCACTTACAAGCAGAAGCCACCTACAAGCTAGGACCCAGCACATGGTTTGCTGGGCTCTATTTCCTCTTCCGTGAGTCTGGCAATGCTCCAGACAGAGTTTACACCAGCACGCTGGCTCCCACAGTGAAGACAACGTGAAATAGAGCCTCGGTTGACCAATGATGGAAATGTAACTTGAGCAAGAAATAAACCTTTATTGATATAAGCCACTTGGATTTGGGGGTCACTTATGATCATAGCACAACTCAGCCAAGTTGACCAATATAGGTATGGGGCTAGAAATGCCAACCTCTTTTAATATCTAGATGTCAGTAAATGAGTCCACATGATGCCAACACTTCTGTTTTGGGTAGATACACTTAAAAGGTGCCTCTGGTGCAAAGATAACTTGAATGACGTTGTCCAGGGAGGGCAAACTGCTCTGACTAATAAATGTTATTAATTAAAGAAGGATGGTCTTTTCCAAAAAAAAAACAGGTAGACCCCCCCCCCCCATTCAAATCTCAAGAACTCACAAAATAAAAACTGATTTCTCATGCTGCAGCACAGGTTAGCTATTCTCCTGGCCGGCTCTCCTCTACGTGGTAGCTCAGGGTTCAGGCTAGCCCCAGCTTGCAGCTCTACTGTCCTGGAATCCTTTACTGCCAGTCACACAGATACACGGAAAGACCACATGGAAGATCCCACAAGAAAGGTTTTATGGCAAGTTCTAGGAAAGGGATGGCATGTGGGCCCCTATTCTCTGTTCAGAGCTCATCACAGGTCCCACCCAGATGTAAGGAAGGCGGAAAGATGAAGTCTCCCTGTGTGACCAGGAAGAAAGCAGAATGATGTTATGAACGGTTGCAATTTTTTTCTGTCATAACATAGCAGTATTTTTTATAGGAGAAGGTTATAAATGACACTGAATCTTGAGTGGCTTTGAAAGACTTTGCTGGCATTTGGGTGGTAATGGCCACCAGGAAAGGTGGGGAATGTTGACTCTGGTCTTGGAAGTAGGTAGCAGTTCTTGGAACCCAACTAAACCTCGCAGTGTGGGTCAGCTTGTTCCCGGGTGTGTTTGTGCATGTGAACCAAAAGAGCTTTCTGCCAGAGTCTGGCTTTCTGCCAGACAAGTATAGATGGAAAAATCACTGCAGAAAACAGAGGAATCTGGACCACCCAAACCATCACTGCTGTAGTGGGAAAGCACTGCTGAAGAGATGTGAAGGTTGGGTTTTCAGCAGAAATCCCGAGTGGTGGTGGGCAAGGGACCGACCAGACCTCAGTCCTCTTTATAAACAGCACTGGAAATGGGTTGAGTGCTTTGTACCAAGTAAACCCTAAAGTTACTAGCCAACTTAAGTAGAAGAGCCTCAATAGAGAGATCATGGTCTTCTTTCTGATAAAATATGTCACAGTTCAAGCAAAAATTAAAAAGCAAAAAGTTGTCTCATGGTTAATGTTTGTTGAGCAATTCATTCTGTTTAACTAAAGAGAAAGACAGTATGAAGATATCGGAGGACAGGAAAGAGAGCTTCAGAATGGAAGACATCGAACATGAGAAAGCAATGTATCTATACTATTTTTCTTTCATTTTTAAAAAATAATCCCTGGCCCTGTGGCAGTGAAAGACAGATCAGCTGGACAGACCAATACCCACGGAGAGATGGACAGCTTTGTGTGAGGTGATTCCACTTAGGAAATTCAGGGACTAGAAAACAGGGCAGCATTTCTGGTCTGTGTTTTGAGTCACAGGCAAATGTGAAAGGATACCCTTCCAGTACGTAATTAAATTACTGTGCAACTGTGGGGGTGTTTGATCAACTTCTTATAGAAACAGGATCTACATGTAAGGACATTTTCAAAGGTTGAACGTGGAGCTTCACTAGAGAGAGAGTAGCAGGTGGGCAGCTGGCCAACCAACCACTCAGAGAGGACCAGAATTCACATTCTGGAGCCCACTGGGTGCCTCGCAACCTCCCCCATTTGTTCAACCCACTCAGACACAAAGTTAAGAGAGGTATCTCTCACCTGTGGGTTACCCCTACGCAAAACCCAACTGCACATCTGATCTAATCTGAAGAACCCTTTCATATAGAGAACACACTTGTTCAAACCAACCTCGCTCATGGGAAAATGGCATCTCTGCTCAGAAAGCATGATTTTCCCTTGGGAACTATTAAATTATTTGCTCTCACAAAAAGGGTAGAATCATGGATTTGTTTTAAAAAGCTGACTACTGTCTCTCTGCCCATCAGATCAACTGTTTGACCCAAAGTGTATGTGATATTGTGATCATCTAGTTGTAACCAGACCCCATTATGCCCGTGCAGGGTAGCAGCTACAATGTCTTTCTCTGACCTCCTCAGGCCCTGAACTTTGTTGACATGGGCTCCAATTTCCCATATCTTATCCTTCTTCCAGTACCCCAGTGTCTCCTGTTCTACTGAATGAGGGCTGGCCTCTCTCACTTGTTAGTCTGCTCAACACATGTGTGACCACTTGGCAGTGGCCGTTTCTCCGACCAGAGCTAACAGACCATCTGCAAGCTTTGCCATTGACTCCTACTTCCTTGCCCTTGCCATTGCAGATTTTCTGCCTCAGCTCTGAGTCAGTCTCCAAAGCAGGCCTGGCATGTTAGTTCACAGTATTCTTTACTACACAACCTGGGAAATGTTCTCAAACACTAGGCCAGAATGCATCAGAGTGACACCTTCCTTAGCTCAACCTCAGTCAGAGAGAGTGATCCTCCTGGACACCACAGGAAAATAGTCTTCCTTTACCTTGCACCCAGCATAGTGATAAGCCCTAGGGAAGAACAGATCAGTAAGGTACTATCTCTGTCCTAAAGGGGCTCCCTGCTTCTAAGTTACTCTTCCTAAATTTGATAGGCACACAAGCCAGTGATCAGGCAACTTCTCGACCAAGTGCTGTCTTACAGATACTTTAAATTGCAGCACTGTAAGAACAGTTCTTGGTAAACCATAATTACTGGAAAGAACCAAGGAATTCCCCAGTTGGTATTAGGGGTAGCACCTAATTCTGGATTCTTTTGATTGAGCTTGAAGGAAAGGGAAAAACAGATTGTTCATCTGGTTATTTGGTTTTCCCTTCTGACAAGTTGCCAGATCATTGCTTTTGAGAAGAATTTGTGATCCCAAGGCAATTATGTTTTCTGTGTAGCCCCCTAGAGGGTGACGTATAACTGCCAACAAAACAAGAATATTCTGGAAGTCTTTCAGGAAAAAAAAATAGCTGAAGTCATCACATTGTATCAGCATGCAAGAACTTAACCTAGAACAAAAAACTATAAAGGGTGAAAGCAATGAAGATGTATTAATAGTACAGTAACTTTAAAATAGTTAGTCCTGACAATACCCCTAGGTACTTTATTACAAAAAACACCTAGGTTCTTCAGAAATTTCCCAAGGTCAACTAGAGAACCAAGAAGAGAACCTCACTTTTATAATTTATGCATATCATAAGCCTGGGGAATACTAAAGGGTAAACTTGACCTAAACCCTTTCATGTGTCTTCCTTCCCCTCTTCTTAAGATGTGGGTCTTATGGAAAGAGGCATGTTTGGAAAGATGTGGCTCAACAGACACACTGTGCCTGTTGGGTAACCCCAAAGGTTTCTGTTGTTGTTTTTTTCCCTGAAGGCATCTGAATATGCCAGTGTTTTCCTAAACTGAATGGGAAGCAAGAGAAATTACAGATACAGCCGGGAGGAGGGAGGGCAATATTCATCAAGGCGGGCAAAGCAAACAGGCTTCTCATGAAGTATCCCTGGACTGCTGAGCTCTGGAATTCAGCTGCAGGTCACCCTCTTGTCCTGTGCAGAGTCTACACATTGCTACTAAGTGATTCTCCCCAGACAATATGGGGTCTCTGTTAGGCTATGTCGCAGCTTCCCCAATTACAGTTTCTGTACCCCTCACCACAGGTTTCTTCCATTCAATACAGAGAAGTCTACCTTCCACTATAAGATAAAGGTCAGAGTCAAAACCAAAGAGTTTCACAAAAACAATAACCGCCTTGTTCCCCACAACCCCTCTTTACCCCATAACCTCCCCAAAGGGAAAAAAATGCAAGAAGGGATCTTGGTTTGAATGGAAATTGATTAAAGTTTTTTTTCCAGTTTCAACACTTTCTTTTTTTTTAAACTCTTGGTTTCTAGTGACCTTTCAAATACAGAAAAATTAAATGCTGAAGTTTTTATAATTGAAAAAAATCTAAATTCAAAAGGCATCCAACAGTTTTGCTAACTCTGATTTTGGACGCATGCAAGACCCTGGCCTTCGAGAGGCTCCCCACCACCTACCAGCCTCACTCGGTCTTGCCAGGTCTGCTGATGCTTTTGAAATAATGAAAGAACTATGACTCACAGCTCCAAAATTTTTCATAAGAACTGTATTCTGTCTCTGGAAATTTAGGAAGAAATGTTCCAGAAATGTGTTGAGCTTTACAGATGGGTAGATAGACAGACAGATGACAGATTAGATTAGATGACAGATGACAGATAGGTGGTGATACACTGGATTAAACAGACAGGTACAGATGCAGATCTAGCTTTCTCAAACATCTCCAGCATATTTCAGATGTAGACACAGCTATCTACCACTGAACATATTTCATATATGGCACACGTGTGTGTGCACGCACACGCACACACACACATTCAGATTCTGCCATCGGAATATCCCTAGGCATTCCAGACTTTTAGAGTAAGGGTTTTTTAACTACTCTAATAAAATGGCACAAGTACCCAAGTTCCGCACAGAGGAAATGCCTCACCCACAGGACTGGGAAAGGGGACAACGTCTACTCCTCTCCAGTAGCCTACCCAGCAGCCTCATTTGCCGAAACTACCTGCCTCTCCGTTCTGGGGCCCGCTCTCCTCTTTGAGCACTGCCTTGCCTACGTGAATACCAATCTTTTTCTTTGCAGTCCCTAAAGCACCACTAACTTGAATGTGTGTGGGTACCAGGAGTTTAATGAAAATTCAGGGGCCCTTGGCTGCCTCAGTCAGTGGAGCACGTGACTCTTGATCTCAGAGTTATGACTTCAAGTCCCACATTGGGCACAGAGCCTACTCAAAACTAAAATAATAATAATAATAATAATGAGAATTTAGGAAGAGGTACAGAAGAGCTAAGAAACATACAGAAATACTGGTCTTTGCTGACCTAAAGTTCCTTCACCACCTCCGCCACAAATCACATCCCCCTTGCCAAGGATTTCCTCAGGCGTCCTTCAGATGTCGCCTCCATGGATGCCCTCCCATCTTGCATATTCTGAACCTCTCTCCCAGGCTCCCCAGGTATGTGCAGTCCTCTCGCTCTCTTAGGCAGGGTAATTCACCTATTATTCTGTCTTCCCCGCTCTCCCCAAGACACTTAACCAAAAAGATCCACCAAGGTGATTTGTCTAAGCAAAACACTGTTTACTTAAAAAGGACTTATGCTATAGCCAGGAAAAGTGCAAGTAGCTATAGTCAGTTTTTGTTGAAAATGGCATTCCTTTATGATCTCCCTGATAAGAGGAAGTGGAGATGCAATGTGGGAGGCTTGGGGGGTAGGAAAAGAATAAATGAAACAAGATGAGGTCGGGAGGGAGACAAACCATAAGAGACTCTTCATCTCACAAAACAAACAGGGCTGCTGGGGGGAGGGAGGTAGGGAGAGGGTGGCGGGGCTATGGACATTGGAGAGGGTATGTGCTATGGTGAGTGCTGTGAAGTGTGGAAACCTGGTGATTCACAGACCTGTACCCCTGGGGCTAATAATACATTATATGTTTATTAAAAAAAAAATACACACACACACACACACACAAAGAAAGAAAAGAAAATGACATTTCTGGGATGCCTGGGTGGATTAGTTGGTTAAGTCACTGCTTTCGACTCAGGTCATGATCCCAAGGTCCTGGGACTGAGTCCTGCATTGGGTTCCTTGCTCAGCAGGGAGCCTGCCTCTCTCTCCTCCTCTGCCTGCTTGTATGCTCTCTCTCTCTCTCTCTCTGCCAAATAAATAAATAAAATCTTTTTTAAATTAAAAAAAAAATAAAATGGCATTCCTTTTCTATTTTGCCACAAGCACACACACACACACACACACACACACACATACCAGCAGAGAAACTAAATTCTTTTGGAGGGGTTCCAATAAAACATGGAACCCCTTTCCAAGGCCTGTAGGCCCTAGTCCTCACCTTCTTTCCTGGCTTTACCTTCTGCAGCTCCCCTTCTTGCTCCCTGGGCTCTAAGTGCACTAGTTGGAGCCCATAAATTCATCCTTGCCCCAGGAGCCTGCTGTTTACCTATCCCTCTTCATGGGACTGGTTTCTGTTACTTTACATGTCTTGGCTTCAGTGGCACTTCTCTGGGAGGCCTCTTTTAAGCATACTATTTGTTACAGGTTATGAAGTTACTCTCTACTGAAGCCCTAACAACAACCAGCAGCTACTTGATTACCCATTTATCTAGACCTCCAAGCGAATATAAGCCTCATTGGGCAGAGATCACCATTGTGTCATTCTATGCTGTATCCCTACAAATTCATACAATGTATGGTAATAGCAACCTATGGCCAAAGAGATTAAAGAAGGAAGCACATTCTCCTTAAAAGGTGTTGTGCTAGGAACTCCATGCATAGGTATAAAAATATGCTTGTGCTTCTAGGATCTCACCCTCAAACAGGAGGAATAAGACTTACAAATAAATAATGGCAAAATGAAAATGTTACCGGGATTCAGAAGAGGAAGAAGCACTAGTTAAGATAACCAAAGGCTTCTAGATGAGTGGGTATTTGAGATGAATACTGAGAAATGGGTAAGATCACAAAGGATGGAAATCGCAATATTCCCGGTAGAAAAAGCAAAGACAGGAGAGGAGTCAAGATGGCGGAGAAGTAGCAGGCCGAGACTACTTCAGCTAGCCGGAGATCAGCTAGATAGCTTATCTAAAGATTGCAAACACCTGCAAATCCATCAGCAGATCGAAGAGAAGAAGAACAGCAATTCTGGAAACAGAAAAACAACCACTTTCTGAAAGATACAGTAAGGATGATCACAGCAATGTCCACCGGGCTTCTTTTAGCAATTAAATTGGACATTTATGGAAAAAAAAAAAAAAAAGAAAAAAAAGAAAAAGCAAAGTCATGCACATGGAAAGCACAAAGCAACCGGTTCACGGAGTGAATGGTTTTGCTTAGACGAGGTTTGCGCTATGTGGGTTAAGTGGGGAGATGCAGATTGGGACCAGATTTTTGAAGCTCGTTGACTACCAGAATAAGAAATTTAACCTGTCGTTTCCTAAGAGAATATGGACATGATCAAAATAAATGTAAACACAGGGAATCCTGCAGTGGCACATAAGACCAATTGCAGTGTGTGTTTATTTTCCGGCGCTGTCAAAACAAAGTACAAACAACCAGAACTGGGACTTCCACGACAGAAATTTATTTTTTCGAAGTTCCAGAGTCTAGAAAATCAAGCCCAAGGTTTTGGCAGATTTGGTTTCCTTCCAGGCCTCTCTCCTTAGCTTGCAGATGGCCACCTTCTCCCTGTGCCCTCACAAGATCATCTCTGTGTGTACATGTGACGAGTGTCTCTCTGTGTCCTAATCTCCTCTTATTAGGAAACCGGTCCTATTGGATCAGGACCTACCCTAATCACCTCATTTTAACTTAGCAACTTTTAAAAAAGATTTTATGTGTTTATTTGAGGGAGAGAGAGAGAGAGAACACAAGCAGGAGGAGGGGCAGAGGAAGAGGGAGAAGCAGACTCTCCACTGACTGGGGAGCCCGATGTGGGGCTCAAACCCAGGACCCTGAGATAACCTGAGCGGGAGGGAGGCCCTTAACCAACTGAACCACCCAGGCACCCCTTAACTTAATAACTTTTTAAAAGCCTTATCCTCAGAATGGCTAAAATTAACAAGTCAGGAAATGACAGATGCTGGCGAGGATGCGGAGAAAGGGGAACCCTCCTACACTGTTGGTGGGAATGCAAGCTGGTGCAACCTCTCTGGAAAAGAGCATGGAGGTTCCTCAAAATGTTGAAAATAGAACTACCCTATGACCCAGCAATTGCACTACTGGGTATTTACCCTAAAGATACAAATGTAGTGATCCGAAGGGGCACGTGTACTCGAATGTTTATAGCAGCAATGTCCACAATAGCCAAACTATGGAAAGAACCTAGATGTCCATCAACAGATGAATGGATAAAGAAGATGTGGTATATATACACAATGGAATACTATGCAGCCATCAAAAGAAATGAAATCTTGCCATTTGCGACAACGTGGATGGAACTAGAGCGTATCATGCTTAGTGAAATAAGTCAAGTGGAGAAAGACAACTATCATATGATCTCCCTGATATGAGGAAGTGGTTATGCAACATGGGGGCTTAAGGGGGTAGGAGAAGAATAAATGGAACAAGATGGGATTGGGAGGGAGACAAACCATAAGTGACTCTTAATCTCACAAAACAAACTGAGGGTTGCTGGGAGGAGGGGGGTTGGGAGAAGCGGGGTGGAATTATGGACATTGGGGAGGGTATGTGCTTTGGTGAGTGCTGTGAAGTGTGTAAACCGGGCGATTTAGAGCCTGGGGATAAAAATATATTATATGTTTATAAAAAATTTAAAAATTTAAAATTTAAAAAATAATAAATTAAAAAAATTTTTTAAAAAAAGCCTTATCCTCAAATCCAATCACCATCTGAGGTACTGGACATTAGAACTTCAACATATAAACTGGGGGCAGTGGGAGGTGGAGAGACAATTCCACCCATATCAGAAAGTAAGGGAGGAGAGGGACTGAGTCCGAATGTCAGCATTTTGAGACTGAATGTCAGCATGTCTCGTCTTCCCTTTCTGAGCGTCATGAGGCCCCTTCCTCCCCTGCTCATCCCAAAGAAATTTTGAAGGGTCTTAAGTATATTCAAAAAGGAAAGAAACTCTTTACTTTCGATGTAAGGAAATGGAGCACACTGACGTTTGATTAGTAAACACTCTCTGCCTGCCTTTTGCAATGAAGTTCTTACAACAGTTCAAATTAAGTTTTTAAATTTCACATGTTTGATCTATGAAGACCCTGAGGAAAAAGCTTTTCTGGGCCTTCGTACTAATGGTTACTTTTCTCCCCCACCACAGACTGATTGTTACCTAAGGAATCCTAGAGCCTTTTAAGCAATTATGTTTGTTTTTCTTTTTGGTTTCTAGCCATGACCATCCACAGCAAATGTAGTGAATGAAATTTATGTTCTAACTGCACCCCTGGCTCACCTAAGGTCCCCACCTTTAGTTCCCCAATGCCTCATTTGTCCTGTATTTGTTTATACCACTTTTTCATTTTGTAAGCTTTCTCAAATCCTCTTTTTACCAAGGTAGAGTATTTTAAAAGATAAATGTTAGGGGCACCTGCATGGCTCAGTCGGTTAAACATCCGCCTTTGGCTCAGGTCATGATCTCAGGGTCCTGGGACCGAGCCCCGTATCGGGCTCCCTGTTCAGCAGGAAGTCTGCTCATCCTGCTTCCCTTACCTCTCCCCCAACTTGTGCTCTATCTTCATCACTCTCTCTTTCAAATAAATAGATAGAATCTTTTTTAAAAAATTTAAGAAAATAAATAAATGAATAAATGTTGATTTAAGGACCATGGCAAAATCTGACATTAACTTTGATAATTTTATTTCATAGTAAAAGTCCTGCAAATCACAGTTTTCACTAGACATGTGTCTCTAGCCATAAAACCAATGATAAATTGACAGGAGTCAATTGAAAGGGAGGAGAAAGAGGGTGTTCTCCTGTTGTAGGTGCCTGTGTCTCAGGGTCAGGTTCTCCCTGATTCCCCAAAGCAGCTGCTCCCTATAATCTTCCAATGACGCCCAGCTAGCAACCCCATTCACACACTGAATTGTTCCCTCTCTTCACTGCCTCTCACCATCAGTCCTGTGCTCATTTCTCTGATCTCTGTTAGCCTGAAGGTGTCTCTTTTGTTCAGAGCCTAGGATTTCAACCCGGGCAGTGTTCATGTGGGTAATATTCCAGTGAATCCTATGAAATATATGGCTCACATTCTGACTGTATCTAACCTTTTGTAACATCCTATTAAACATCAGGATCTATCTTATGGATACATTTGTATCCACATATGCCATCCGTTTGAAGGGAAGATTTATATCTTTTACTTTTGTGATCCCCTCAAATGTGTCACCATGCTAGGGACATAGAACTTCATCATAAATTCTTACTAATATAACTGAATTTGGTGCCTCTAAAAAGGGCAGAAGAGTTAGAAATAGCAACAGCTAAAGGAGAAAGGGAAGCTACAGGTCCAGGAAATAACCTCAACTAATTTACGTCTGTGAGGAAGCTTTACTGTGAGACCAGAAAAAACCACATAGGCACTGACCACAGGACACTTAGAGGAGAAGAATCCAGCAGGAGGAAGGAAGGGGTTTATTGCTCACCATGCTATTTGGAGAAATATTCAGCCTCAAACAAGAAAATTTTGCTGTCAAAAAAAGCCATAGGCTATATAAGTAGGAAGACTCAGGAAAAAATTAAAAGACTGGCAAGAAAACACACATTCACTAAATACCACTGCCAGGCACATATTATTTAATCTTCTCAACAAACCTGTGAGGCGGTCACAGAAGGAAACAGGCTACAACAAGTAAACAATGCCCTAAACTCACACAGCTTGTAAATTATGAAGCTGAGAGCTGAGAGCCAACCTGTGTGATAAGAAAGCACAAGCTCATGATTCTGTACTTCACATTAGGCTTAAAATGTGAGGGAATCAGACAGAGATGTAAGCAGTGTAAGGTCAGCGAGTTTAAAAGAGAAGGATATTAAAAGGATAAGGTTAAGCACAAGGTGTTCAAGGTACAAGTTTCAGGTTGAAAAACATGAACACCAGGCCTATACAAGAACATACATGTCTCACCAGAATGGAGCTACTTCTTTTTTTTTTCTTTTTTATAACATCTTTTTATAAACATATAATGTAAACATATAATGTATTTTTAGCCCCAGGGGTACAGGTTTGTGAATCGTCAGGCAGAATGGAGCTACTTCTTAAAAGGCACCAATCACCTCCATGATGTCCACTTTAGTCCACAAAATTTGATAGTTCAATCAATGTTGCTCCTGCTTCCCGTGATAATTCTCTTTAAGTTCTCACAATTGAGAGAAGTTAATTTTTCTCACTAAAATGAAATTTCCCCATCTTCCCCTTTCATAACTGGGCACTCCCAGGAAACCAAGAAAATTGCTTATTTGTGTAACACACCCATTTTTAAAAAGACAGTCCCCTAAGAAAAAAACAAGCCACAAATGGGAAGAAAATACTTGCCAAGCAAAGGAATTATATTTAAAAAGAGTAAAGAACTCAACATTCAACACTAAGAAAACAAATAACCCAATTTAAAAATGGGCAAAAGCTCTGAGAAGACACTTTTCTAAAGAAGATTCACAGATGGCAAATAAGTATATGAAAAGACGCTCCATGCCATCTGCCATTAGAGAATTGCAAATTAAAACAATGAGAAACCACTACACAACAATTAGAATGACAGTAACCCAAAATGCTGACAACATCAAACGTTAATTAGGATGTGGAGCAACAGGAATGCAAAATGGTACAGCCCCGTTGGAAGACAGCTTGAAGGTTTCTTAGAAAGCTAAACAGTCTTACCATATGATCCAGCAAATGTGCTCCTTGGTATTTACCCAAATGAGCTGAAAACATGTTCAGACAAAAACCTGTCCATGAATATTTACAGGAATTTTATGCATAATTGCTAAAAATCAGAAACAACCTAGAGGACCATTAATAGTTGAATGGATAAACAAACTTTGGTATATTCATAAAATGTAATATTAGTCAGCAATAGAAAGAAATGACCTTAAATGCACATTGCTAACTGAAAGAAGCCAGTCTAAGAAGGTTACATACTTTGTCATTCCAACTACATGATGCTCTGAAAAAATGTAGAACTATAGAAACAGTAAAAACAGTAGTGGTTGCCAGGGATTAGGGAGAAGGAAGGAGGGATGAGTAGGTGGAACACAGAGAACTTTTAAGATGGTGAAACTATAGTGCTTGATACTATAATAGTGATACAAGACATTATGCATTTTTCAAAAGCTAAAGAACTATACAACACAGCTATACAATTAATGTGAACCATGGGCTTTAATTAAGAATAGTATATCGATATGGATTCCTCACTTGTAACAAGTTTATCACAACAATGCAAGATGTTAAAAACAGGGAAAACTATATGTGCATTTATATGGTTGGAGGTTAATACAGGAATTCTCTGTGCTTCCTGCTCAGTTTTTCTGTAAACCTATAATTGTACTAAAAATAAACTCTGCTAATTAAAAACAAGAAAAAGAAAAAAAAAACACTACCAAAACATGGTATGTCTATCGGGCTCAATACTAAGGATGTGAAAATTGAACCTATAGATGTACTTGATGGGCATTTGGTTAAGTTTTGGAAAGTATTAATCTTCCTTTGTCCAATGAGGCTGTGTCTTACATTTGAAACAAGTCTTAAAGCTATTTGCCACTTGAAAATGCTGTTTTTGGTGAGTATATCTTTTATATGTATAAGGAATCCACCAAAAACAACTTTTCTCTAACTCTAAATTAGAGGGAATTTAATTTCAGTGTTTCAAGTTGTTTTGAGAAAGAAATCACATTCTGCTTCATAATCATGAGAATAAAGAGCTGCTCCTCCCTAAAGAGAATTTGGCTTGACTTTGTTTAAAACAAATCCCTCTTTTGGGAATCTCATTTCATTTCTTACTTATCTATCACATTTCTTACTAAGGGTTCTGGAAATACTTACCTTTGTAGCACCAAGACCAGAAGAAAAATGAGAAAATACCTATGATCACATTGCTCCGACTAGAAATACAGTAAATTCAAGACCAATTCCGCTATACCCTCTCCCACGACACACAAAAAAGAAAATAACTCTAATGTTCACGCTGGAGAATGATCATTTGCTTGTTATGACTTTATGTGGTTTCATAAAAGGCGAGGGACAGTCATTGTGTCACAGTGTGTGTAAAAACTGGGAAGAAAGAAGAGGAAGCAAATAACTCCTGGAAAGCTACAGCCCAAATGAAGACAGAAACTCAGGGGACTGGGACGCTGGGGAAATTCCTCTAAGGCTGGAAAGCAGAGAACGGAGACACCACCAGATTTCAGATCCACGGTTTCCAGCACATCCAGGATAGACGTTGAAGTCAGAAGTTGAAAAGAGTGCTGGTGTATGAGTGAAATAGCTGTGCTCACCCGAAGTCCTCTGTTTACCCGTTTGTCTCTCTGGGCAGTTTTTCACTAAGGATGGATGTTTGCTTCCTGTTTGCTAGTGTTGCTCCCGGTTGTATGGAGTAAATGAGGAAGATGGAGAGATTACAACTCAGCATTCCAGTCAGAGTCAAAGCTTTGTGAGACCATCCAGACTGGGACGGTCAATCCCTTACAGAGTTCCGATCCAGTCCACCAGGCCCCAGGGAAACCACCAGTTCCTCTCTGGAACCAACAGGACAATCAGGCATAACATGGAGAGCTCCACCTGAGGTCTGCACGTCCCTGTGAATGGGAGGCACCAGGAGGTAACTCCTAGCCCTCCTTCTCAGCCTCTCAGCCCCACTCAGCTCCTGTACCTCCACGAGGTAGCCAGCCTCTCTACCTCTGCTAGGGTCTCGATACCTGAGGTTTCTCCTCCTACCTATATTCCAGCCAGCTCACTGGGAGCGACTGCATATCTCGGTATTGCTAGGGACGGCGGGAATTCTTTGTGTTCATTTGGAAAGAAGAAGAAGGTGTGACGTAGGTAGGTACAAAGAAAGAAAAGTTACTACCTATGAAGCAGTGAATTGAGATGAGTTAAAATAGAGAAAGCAAGGTCTCAAAAGAGAATAAGCTAAATGTCTAGTTCTCAAAATGGAAAAGCATCAAACTCCTTTGAAAGCATCTCTAAAATAAATACAGATACCACCCCAGATCCAGTGAATAAAAAGAGGCAGGGGCTGATGTCAGTTATACTTAGAGTTAAAAAAAATTATTTTATATTTTTTAATGGTGGGTGGGGGAGAGAAGAGTGTAATTTTGTTTTTTTTAACTCCATGGTAATTCTGATTTCCAACACGGCCTAAAGTCACTGGTTAAATACAGATGGAAGGGCGCCTGGGTGGCTCAGTGGGTTAAGCCGCTGCCTTCGGCTCAGGTCATGATCTCAGGGTCCTGGGATCGAGTCCCGCATCGGGCTCTCTGCTCAGCAGGGAGTCTGCTTCCCTCTCTCTCTCTGCCTGCCTCTCCATCTACTTGTGATTTCTCTCTGTCAAATAAATAAATAAAATCTTTAAATAAATAAATAAATACAGATGGAATTTGTAACTGAGCCAGGGTATTTGGGTTTTTGTGTTTTTTTGTTGTTGTTTTCTTTGTGTTCATTTAAAAAAAAATAAAGTATGAAATAATCAGGTACAAAGAAACAAAAGTCACTCAAGCATATGAAACAGTAAATTAAAATATCATCCCTGTACATTTTTTTTTAAAGATTTTATTTATTTATTTGACAGGGAGAGATTACAAGTAGGCAGAGAGGCAGGCAGAGAGAGAGAGGAGGAAGCAGGCTCCCTGATGAGCAGAGAGCCCGATGTGGGACTCGATCCCAGGACCCTGAGATCATGACCTGAGCCGAAGGCAGCGGCTTAACCCACTGAGCCACCCAGGCGCCCCATCCCTGTACATTTTATAATTGAACGAATTTTGAGATCTTTAGGAGTACTTCTAAAACTTTCTTCTTAACTAAGGAAAGTATACAAGTATTCATGAAGTTTTACATTAAAAAGACAATTAATCCAAGTACACAGAGAAGAGAATTTCCAAGTTAATTCTATAGTTAACCTACACTTACCTCCTTTCTGTTTTAAATTGTATTGCTCTAATATTTCTTATATTCAGAAGATTTTAATTTTATTTTATTTTAAATTTTATTTTTTCAGTGTTCCCAGTTGTTTATGCGCCACACCCAGTGCTCCATGCAAGACGTGCCCTCCTTAATACCCACCACCAGGCTCACCCAACCCCCCACTCCACTCCCCTCCAAAACCCTCAGTGTGTTTCTCAGTGCAGAACAATTTTTTTCAGGTCAGCAGTCTGAACACTTATAATCATATATAATGAACATAGACACGTATAGGAATAGAAGGTTTAAGAAACTGAACTGAATCTGGATTGATCCTCTGAAGTTTAATTTTGTGATTTGGCTTTTTCTCTTAAAAGCAAAATGTCTCCAAAAGTGAGTTTATGGATCATTCTTTCCAGTTGTATAGTTATTCATAAGCACTTATTGCAAATGAACTTTAGAAGAAAGCTGATATGCACACACACACAAACGTGTGTGTGTGCATATCAGCTTTCTTCTAAAGTGTGTGTAAGAGTGAGAGTGAATAGAGGTCAGCTGGTACAAACATCTGTAGGGCCTGTCCCCCATAGACGTTTTGACACCATATTAAACATTTTGAAAATCCCATAGGGCTTTAAGCCTCCTATACAGTCTGGTCCTAGTCATAGGTGAGTTTACTGGCATCGACGGGCACAAAAGGGCAGGTTCTGTGTGGGAGTAGGGGTAACTGACAAGTGTGACTGGAGACTTGGGGGGCTGAGTAGTCACAGCTGTGGTTTAAGTAACAATTCCAGTTTTGAGTTGCTAGGGCCCCCAACAACTGAGAGCTAGAAAAGTGATATTTGGGGGAGAGAATCTTCCAGGCACTAGCTCTGAAGACCTCCCACCAGGGCCCTCAGATCACCTAGAAACAGGAAATACTCTGGTAGAACGGTTTGCGCTCAGAGGCTCTGGCCACTTTCTTAAAGGCCACATTTTAGAGTTGGAGTCTGGCTTCTCTGTTGTTCTCTGGTTTTCCACTGAAGTTTTTCTCTCCCCACAAGTCTAATTAAAGTAATCAGAAAGAGTTTAGTCTAGGTGACTTCTAGCGTTTATTTCTTGGAGTACACTGAGTTTTTACCTTATAAGTATAAATAACCCACCTGTCAGACTGTTACACATTGTTTGAGACCCTGTTTAGGTTTCATCGATCTATAAAGCCTCCTTTAACTACCTCAGTGGATTTTAACTACCCACTGAGCTTTATGGATATCTTTGTTACGGTAAAACGCATTACATTGAAATCTACACCATGTCTTTCTTCTTGAGACAAAGCCATGTCTTATTCACAGGGTACCTCCAGTCTTTAATTGGTTCTAAACTCAATATATTTCTTGGCAAAAATAAGATAGAGACTAGAATGGAGAAAGGAAGGGAGAAAGGGAAAAAGGAAGAAGAAGGAAAATACTTCTTTAATCTTCTATTCAATTATTTCCAGATTATGAGAATTTAGTTCATCTTATACTCACATAAGGAGTTACTGGAATGAACCACAATATACTTTCACACAATATAGAGGAAAGAGTAGTCACCTTTTGTTGCTAGGAGGCCATACTCAGAAAGATTTTATGTCCTAGAAACACCTCAGATCTCCATATCTAGGAGTTCTATAGTTCCCTCCCCAGATAAAAGCCCAATCTGCTTTTTCAGCCGAAAAGCTCTCAGGAACGGCCCCATATATGCATCCCAGACTTCCAAGTGAACAGAAGAACACCTACAGCACTTGCTCAATAAATACTTATCAAAGTTATACAAGAATGCCTTGAAGAAAGAGACAATAATTATTATTCTCCCGAACTACTTGAGAAAAAAACTATATATACCAACTGCTTTAGAAAAGACTGAGGTCAGTTCTCCAAGTTAGAACTGCAGCCTAGTCACTTTCTAAGGAAAAATGAACACAGCAGAATTGAACGAAGTTTTTAAAAAGGGACCACAGATAAATGATCTTAAAAGTTACTTTAACTGATGCCTGGGTGGTTCAGTTGGTTGAGCCACTGCCTTTGGCTCAGGCCATGATCCCAGGGTCCTGGGATTGAGTCCCACATCAGGCTCCTTGCTCAGCGGGGAGCCTGCTTCTCCCTCTGCTTCTGCCTGCTGCTCTGTCTACTTGTGTGCGGCGCTCTCTCTCTCTCTCTAACAAATACATAAATAAAATCTTTTTTTTTTTAAGTCACCTTCCAACAAATACGGACTTGTGTCTGCTCTTTTAAAAGACAAATGAGTAGAAGTTCAGAAATTTAGAATTCTAGTTCTGCTGCTGATTTAAAACAACAACAACAACAAAAACAGATGGGTGACTTTAACCAAGTCGGTTTTCTGTTCCTCGGTTTCCTTAACCCTCCCAGAGAGGTAACAATCTCTGAAATATCTCAGGATATTGTAATTCCAACAGTTGTATGGTCCAGTGCTCACATTTCATCTCCTAGGAGTTCTCTAACAACAGTTCTTAGAACAGAGACAATTTTAAAAATGTGGAATAAATAAAGTGTGTGGGACAGAATGAATTCTTCTGTGTTAGTTTTCTGAGTTCAAAGCAATCTGTTCTTCCAGGAAGATGTTTTGATCAATGAGATGAAAAGTACTCAGCAACTCCCCATAGCTTTCCAAAGCTCAGGTCATTGTGAGCGCTTTCTGTTACTGTCACTGTTTTCACCAACCCCATATGTAACAGACTTTTCCTCTATGACATGCTTTTATAATTAATGTTGGGTTTTGTTCCAAATTTCATGGTTGAGAGAATGACAGTAGGAAGGAAGTGAACAGAAAAGAAATGGTCAGTCTGAAAAGCATTTCTAGTTCTCATTTCCTCCGGACTATACATGAGGTCCCTAAATTGTAAGAAAGGGCATTAAAGCAGGAGCATCGCAGATATAAGGGTCCAAGTAAGTAACAAATGTTTGGGTTATTTTAAATCATAAAAAAACAA
Organism: Mustela nivalis; assembly: GCF_964662115.1. Classification (NCBI taxonomy): domain Eukaryota; kingdom Metazoa; phylum Chordata; class Mammalia; order Carnivora; family Mustelidae; genus Mustela; species Mustela nivalis. The sequence continues at coordinate 4,400,960 of NC_139035.1, read as the reverse complement.
ACAAAAACAAACAAACAAACAAACAAAAACCTTCATTGCCATAATAAAGTTTTGCCGAACTCTTACCAAGCAGAAGTTGCTCAACTCAGATTTCACAGGATGATAAAGCAAGAGCTAATGGGGAGCAGGTGGGCTGCAGAGCTGCAGAGGGACCAGCAAGAAACAGAAACCTCCTGATAAATCAGGGAAAATGGTGGAAATAGGCAGAGAAAAGAATGCTGACTGCCTGGAAAGGAGTTAATTTCCTTTCCTCAGAGAGCTGAGGTAGACCATGTCCTTCCAGAGGACAGTATTAGAGTATTTTTACCATGCAACCCAGGAGAGCAGCCAGGCCCTGTGGCGGTCCCACAGGAAGACTGTTCCGCCGGAGAGCCTGGCTGATGGACCAGGGAAAAGAATAGAGTAGAGTGATGGCAGAAGAAGTGGACTTGGTTTTTCCATACAAAAGCAAGCCAGGAAGCCGTAATGAATGATGTTGGGCAGATCTGTTGCCCCATTTTCCAGCTATCTCCACGAGTGTTTGGAAAACAAAGAATTATTATAGTCAATGAACCTAATCACATAGAACACATACCAAACTTATGTTAATAGAGGTAACATATACTCAAAGCTCCCTTCAAGGAGTTCACACTCGAAAATAAGAGTTCTTAAGGGGACGCCTGGGTGGCTCAGTTGGTTAAGCAGCTGCCTTCGGCTCAGGTCATGATCCCAGCGTCCTGGGATCGAGTCCCACATCAGGCTCCTTGCTCCGCAGGGAGCCTGCTTCTCCCTCTGACTCTGCCTTCCACTCTGTCTGCCTGTGCTCGCTTTCGCTCGCGCTCTCTCTCTGACAAATAAATAAATAAAATCTTTAAAAAAAAAAAAAAGAGTTCTTAAACTGGAGTCTATAAATAGAATTAAAGGAAACCTGGGGCACCTGGTGGCTCAGTTGTTTAAGCGTTTGACTTCAGCTCAGGTCATGATCTCAAGGTCCTGGGAGTGAGCCCAGCCTAGGCTCCATGCTCAACAAGGAGTCTGCCTGTCCCTGTGCCCCTACCCCTGTTTATGTTCTTTTGCTCTCTCATTCTCAAAATAAATAAAATCTGTAAAAAAAGAATTAAAGGAAATCCATTAAACTGAACTGAAAACCTGGTGTTTTCACTAGCTTCTAACTAAAATTTAGCATTTTCTTCAACTATGAATGTAAGCAATAACTAAATCTCAGTAGTGTTAGCTGTAACTGTAACTTTATCAACAAGTGAGGTCACAGTTACTTCCACATTCATCACAGTAACTGCAGATATTGTAGGCCACTGACCTAACAAATGCCCAGGAGCCATGTGTGTTCACCATGACTGAAATTACATCAGTAATCAAACCCACCAGTTAATTTTAGTCAAGAAGCACAAATATCATGACAACCTCTATTTGGAAGTTTCCTTTTGGATTTTGATAACTAGACTTCGATATAATTGGTTTCTTTTGTAACCCTATGTTCATTGTTTCATAAATTTTAAATCACTCTAAAAAGAGGTTCATAGTCTTCACCCGATGGCCAAATGGTTTCATGTCACAGAAGATTAAGAATTCCAGGTCTGAGAGAAGTCAGACAAGAACACAGCTCCTGTTCCACCAGCCTGGCATTAAACATGGTGACTGCCTTTTGATGGATGTCTGGTTTCCAACCTTCTAGTTGCTTCTCTGAGCTATTCCAGATCCTTCTAATAAGTTCCTCTACTGCTTATCTAATCTGGAGTTCACATTTTTTAAGTGCCATCAAGACTCTCAACTACTACAGTATTTAAACGGTATTTGTGTATTTTCATTTTAATAAGTATATTTTGTAGAAAAAGCACAAATAGCCATCACAGGCTAACTCTAAAATATTACCAGTTTGGTAAGTCTCCTTACTGAATCTAATCTGCCCAGTAGATGCTTCCACCTCCCTTACAGCAACTGCGAAATGAAGAACTGAAAATGGAATTACCTTGAAAATTCAGCCCTGTGAGTGGTAGCAATTTCTATATACTTATAGAATATAAACTGTCTTAAATAGCTGATAATGACTTATCGTATCTTTTTCCACTATTGGGATTTTCTTATTCTTACTAGTATCCAAATGACTTAGCAAGACAACAGATAGTGGTTGATGGGTCAGTGATAGAAAATTCAAGAATAATTTGATTTTCTCTTCTTGCAACCCAAGAAGATTTACTTATTGAGGAAAGAAAAGCAATCACCTCCATGTGGCATTCCCATGACTTGGATGTCCAAGAGCAGAGTTAAATTGAGATTCTACAACAAACACAGCAAACAGGTTTCATCTCACATGCCCACTGGGATCTAGAGATAGTGGCTGCATGGAATGGTGATGAGAAGTGTCCTGTGGCTCCCTCCTGGCCCAGCATGAAAGAATGCCATAGTTAATTAACAAAACTTGTCAAGGGCACAGAAGTGGTGACATAAGGACTGGGTATCTTCCACCCTAGCTCTATGCATTTTCATGAAACATTACCTAAACAGGACCACAAAGCAGAGTTAGACTAGAAGAAAGCCCTTCTTCTATTGGCTGGGGCTTTCCAAGCCCAATTTTGATTCTCAACAGGCCTTCTGGGATTCTTAGGGCCTGGACAGGTGGTCCAATGTCACGAGCTCATTAGTAGACATGAGAATTCAAGATGTAATAATAACCAATAATTACCTTGGGAACTTCCCCATCATGTACCAGCTGACCAAATGCAAATTTATTTGAGTTCTTTTGTAGATTCTGAGCTCCAAATAGTGAGAATAAGGAAGACTTCAAAGACTGGCAAATAGTCAAGGATTCAAAACCAAAGGCCTCTTCTTAGTTTACTTTGCTTAGAGAAGTAACAAGAACCCCTCCCAGAAACCAGTGACTGCCTACAGTGGTAAACACTCTGGCGTTGGTGGCCTCTACTATTTCTTCTTTCTAGTCATACAGTCCTTTTGTGCAAGGGTCACTCTTACTCCCGAGAAGAAAGTCAACATGACTCACTGTGAGAAACTGAAAGTACACCATGTCCACATGAGCAGGCTGCCTGCTGTGTAACCACAAAACCACATCAGAAGAAGTCAGCTGCTTAGGGAGGAGGAGAGGCAGTGGGCTGAGAAAACTCACCCCCCATGCCAGACGCCAGCCTCCCTTTGAGAGGACCTGCAGGATCCTAGCTAGGCAGAGGACAGGGGCAGGTGACAGATGCCTGCAGCCAGGGCCGTCAGGGTCGCTGGCTCTGGTAACTGAACACTGAATCAAGGGCCTTCCCAAGGCCTGGGCATGAAGCTGTGGGGTTGGCTTGGTTCTTTCCCTTTCCCTTGGCACACTCTTCTCCCAGGTTTTAATCCTCTTCCCAAACACCCTGTGCTTTCTTGCCAATCCGTGCATTATGGTGATCTGGGGCAGAGCTTAGGGGCCCTCAACCTGAGTACCCTAATAATTCTCCCCGAGGAAGTATGAGAAATGGAAGCCGGCTAAAGCTTTAATTGGTGAAGGAGTAGCAATCACTCACGTTAATCAGAATGGAGGCATGTTTGGTCCTGTTTGTCATTGCTTTTGGACAATACGCTCATTTTCATCTACATTCAGACATGATTACGGAGTGGCATTGTTTTTGCCTCTCCCCACTGTGGTCACAGGGTGGCCTTGTCAGGCGTTCGAGTTCTGTGAAACCACTTCTGTTCAATAGGAGAACACATAGGCCTCCCGAGACTGCAGGGCCAGCTCCCCTGATAGAGCCAAGCCTGCTCCTGGCTCTCACGGCAGGGTCTGCTTGAAATCCTAGTCCTGTGGTATAGACTCCACTCCTACCCTTGCCCCCTCCTTTCGCTTAAACCTGTTCCATTTCCCATTTCCTCCTTCAGAAAAGTCGCTTTTTCAAGGTGCCATAAACAGAATCGATCTCCTTCAACATTCACAAGAGTTAAAGGGGGTGCAGGGGCGTCTCGTACTGGTGCCATAGAAGTGACCTTTTAGAGATAAAAGCTGACCCCAGAGAAGCCATAAATGGTGACACTGCTATACTGTGTGAGAGACTACATGTACGACTGCTCTGGTGTAAATCAAAGAGGCCACCGGCTCCTCTGCCAACACAGAGAGAGCTGCACCTGCTTCTCACCCCTTCAGTTGAACTTTGAGGTTAACCAACTCGGGGAGGCTCATTCATGTTGCCCCACTGCTGCTTTCCCCAGGCCGTCCACGGCCTGGCCGTCTCTCCTCTCACACGGAACCTCCTCTCACCTGGCTGACTTGTCTCCACTCGTTTTCATATGGAGATGCTATTTTTGAATTCATACTGGAGCTTGACCTGCCAACCCTACAGAGCTGATTTCAGGACAAAAACGACTGTCCCTGAGCAAGCCTCTCTCTCTCTCTCTCTCTCTCTCTCTATTTTTTGATGTTATAACTTTAGACATTTATTGTTACCCCACAAGTGACATCTGTTCTCTTAAAAATCACCATGGTTAATACTGCCTCTGTCCAGAAAACAACTTCATTAATCAAAAACTGCTCTATCCAAATCAAATCTACTACCAGGAGGCCAACGCTGCTCAGCTAATGTGGAAATTTTACAGGCTTCACACTAATTACAATCTTAGGTCTTAGATGTTTGATAATACAAAGATTATCTTTCCACAGGGTTAGTTAAATTTTAGTCATATGCTTATTCTTCCTGGAATGGAATGATTATAATTATTTAAGAACCAAAAAAATACAGTTTTGAAATAAGGGACTTGCTTTTTAATTTCTTTCTCGTCGATACAAAGTTACCCAGTGGGCAGGCCACAGAACAGTCTACAGCAGAGGTGAGAAAATTATGATCCATGGGTCGAAGTCTGTTTATAGGAACAAAGAGGAGCTGGACCCCAGCTTCCCTCCTGTGCCGACATACTGTCTCTGGCTGTTTGTGACTACAAAGGCAGAGCGGAATAGTCACAGAGGAGACTTCACAGTCCCCAAAGACTAAGAGGTTTACATCTGGCCCTCTACAAGGAAACTTTTGCTGACAAGTGGGTCTAAACACGGCTTGGTCTCTTATCTTCTGTACTTGACCCCAAAATAAAAATAAAATGTTGTATATATGTTATTCAAAATGTACTCTCCCATCATAGTTCTCTTGACACGTTAAAGCTTATGCAAAACCTTAAAATAGTTTATTTTGTCCTTCCCAAGCCACCGTCCCTTCTCCCTTGCCTTTCAGCTACTCTGCGGGCTGAGCAGGGCCCGGGGCTCCTGGACTCTCTTTATGATTTTCTGCTGCCACCTAGTGAAAAAGTCATAACCAAATAAGCCCCTGGACACGCCACCGACTCAACCTCTACACACCGCGCCCACCAACCCAAGGGAGCAGACACTGTTGTCAGCCCCAAGCACCCTGTCGGCATCCAGCGCTCCTGAAAAAGACTCTGTCCACTAGGATTTCCAAAGCAAACCCTTCCCCCTCCTCTCTCGAACCCCAGTACTGTGACTGGAAACTGCTCACTGAGAAGAATCCAGTTTCCAGCTGAGAGTCCACTGAGACTAGAAAGGAACTAAGAACAAAGAGTCTGGACCTGCGAAGGGGACACAGTCAGCCCTGCAGGATCAGCGAAGCTGGAATTCTTAGGGTCATCTTGTTGTTTCTTCAAAGTTTTGTCTTTGGGTTTAAGAAATGAAAGTTATGGAAAGAACCTAGATGTCTGTCAACAGATAAATGGATAAAGAAGATGTGGTATATATACACAATGGAATACTATGCAGCCATCAAAAGAAATGAAATCTTGCCATTTGCAATGACGTGGATGGAACTAGATGGTACCATGCTTAGCAAAGTAAGTCAATCGGAGAAAGACAACTATCACATGATCTCCCTGATATAAGGAAGTGGAGATGCAACATGGGGTTTAAGGGGGTAGAAGAATAAATGAAACAAGATGGCATTGGGAAGGAGACAAACCATAAGTGACTTGTAATCTCACAAAACAAACTGAGGGTTGCTGGGGGACGGGGGGTTCAGAAAGGGGGGTGGGGTTATGGACATTGGGGAGGGTATGTGTTGGGGTGAGTGCTGTGAAGTGTGTAAACCCGGCAATTCACAGACCTGTACCCCTGGGGATAAAAATATAGTATATGTTTACAAAAAATAAAAATAAATAAATTATTTTTAAAAAAGAAATGAGGGGCACCTGGGTGGCTCAGTGGGTTAAGCCGCTGCCTTCGGCTCAGGTCATGATCTCAGAGTCCTGGGATCGAGTCCCGCATCGGGGCTCTCTGCTCAGCAGAGAGCCTGCTTTCCTCTCTCTCTCTGCCTGCCTCTCCATCTACTTGTGATTTCTCCCTGTCAAATAAATAAATAAAATCTTAAAAAAAAATGAAAGTTATGGTAACATTCACATTTAAAAAAAAGAAAAAAGGGGCACCTGGGTGGCTCAGTGGGTTGAGCCTCTGCCTTCGGCTCAGGTCATGATCTCAGGGTCCTAGGATCGAGTCCCACATGGGGCTCTCTGCTCAGTGGGGAGACTGCTCCCCCCCCCCTTTCTCTGCCTAGTTATGATCTCTCTCTCTCTATGTCAAATAAATAAATAAAATCTTTAAAAAAAAAAAAAAACAAGAAAAAAAGAAAAGAAACAAATGTCCATTTATTTACCTCTGCTTACATAGGGTCAGACATTTTGTTTGGTCTTCAAAATAGCTCTCTGAGATTACATATAAACATCCCCACATTACAGATAAGGTAATTGAGGTAGAGAGGCTAAGATGTGCCCAAATCCACTTCAATAGTTCGGGGAAGAGTCTAGACTAAACCTCAGAATCTGCCCTTTAACTGTTCTGTTTTTCTGACTCTTCCTACGCCTCCTGGAACACTGATCCTTGGAGGAGAGAAAAGGGGAAGGAAAGAACGTTCCGGTGTCCTTCCCGAGTCTGCATCCTGTGTCTCTCCGTCAACCCATTTCTCAGGCACCATAGAGTCCTTGGACCAGATCCCCAGCTTCTGTGGACTCTAGAAACATAGAATTCCAATCATTTGGGGTTTTGTTTTGTTTTTTGTTTGTTTGTTTTGGGGGGAAGAGGGTTTGGGGGATTTCGTGTGTGTGACCCAGAGAACTATAAGGAGTCAGCAAGAAAAAACACAAAATCCAAATTCTCCTCCAGTTCTAACTAAGAAGAAATACTAAGTGATTATTGAACTCTGGACATAGCCGTGTCAGTAGGATAGAATGTAACCTGAAAGTATAGAGACACAAAAAATTTTAAAAAGAAAATTACACTCAGGGCGCCTGGATGGCTCAGTGGGTTAAGCCTCTGCCTTTGGCTCAGGTCATGATCCCAGGGGCCTGGGATCGAGTCCCGCATAGGGCTCTCTGCTCAGCAGGGAGCCTGCTTCTCCTCATCTCTCTCTCTGTCTGTCTCTCTGCCTATTTGTGATCTCTGTCTGTCAAATAAATAAATAAAATTTAAAAAAAAAAAAAAAAAGAGGGGCGCCTGGGTGGCTCAGTGTGTTAAGCCACTGCCTTTGGCTCAGGTCATGATCTCGGGGTCCTGGGATCGAGTCCCGCATCGGGCTCTCTGCTCAGCGGGGAGCCTGCTTCCCTTCCTCTCTCTCTGCCTGCCTCTCTGCCTACTTGTGATCTCTCTCTGTCAAATAAATAAATAAAATCTTAAAAAAAAAAAAAAAAAGAAAATTACTCTCAAAAACCAAAGTAACTTCTGAATGCTGTTTTGTGTGCACAGATGAATCACTGGGGTCGTGAGGAAGCTCCCCCTGATGTATCTGAGACACACGAGGACACCGGGAATGGGGTGCTAGCATCCCAGCCGCCTCCCCTGAGTGGCCATCCTGGTGGCTCCCACTGAGAGGAGAAGGCAGGTGGGAGAGCTCACTGGTGAGGAGGGCTGGGAAGTGCTGTCCTGAGAGACATGCCCCGGGGAAACTTTGCACACATGGAAGGGGGAATTCAGAAAGGAGGAATTCCCTGGGAGATCATAGGACTGGATCTCAGCCATGGCAGAGACCAGGAACAAAACCCACAGATGACTGCAGAATAGAGGTCACGAAGTAGAGTAGGCCCCTGGGCTCACACATGTGTCTTGATTGGCTTACTCAGTGCTTTCTAACTCATGAGTCAGTGCTATCATTTAAAAAAATCAGAAAATTTCACATAAATTTATATTTCCAAGTTATATTTAAGAATTGGAGGATCTAGTAATTCAGAGCCCACATTCCTACATGGTAAGAAGCTGAGTCCATCCAGCCCCTTTAAAGCACCATGTCTGGCATGGTTCCTGCCAGCTGAGGCACTCGGGGAGCTCTTCTCTGGGAATCTAGAATCATCTGAGTCCTTGGCTGCTGATCCAGCGGAGGCTGCATGGGGCCCCGGGACAGGCTGCCCCACCACGACTATAGCTAAAACCTGCCAGCCTGCTTAGCACTTGGCACACAAATGGGGCATGACCACAGGATTTAGAAACAACTCCAGGACTATGGTCCTTCTCCCCACTTAAGAAATCCATAATTTGATCCCAACTTAGCTTCCTAGCATAATTTCCCATTATTTCCTTCATATAGCCTACATCCAGCCACATCTCAGCATTTACTGTTCTCTGAAAATTATTCCCAGATTTGTACCCTCTATTTGAAATGCCTCCTCTCTACCCCCAGAAACTACATGTGTCCAATCTATACCCATCCTTTGAGGTCTAGCTCAAACTCTGCTTCTGTGAGGCCAGTTTCTATAGCCATAACTAATCCCTCCTCCGTCTCACTTAGTACTACGTTATATGCCTGCTGTAGGATTACCACAGTCGCTTCATATACTGTGAATCTATCATTTCTGTCCCCTAGGGAGTTCCCGAAAGGTAGGAACTGCCCCTTATTATCTTTGTGCCTCATTCCCTCTGCACTCCCGCTCCTTAGTTCCTTATGAAGTACCTACCAAAAGTAGACTATCACAGATTATTGAATATATTTCTAAAAAAGTAAATATGTGATGTATATATACAATGGGATACCATTCAGCCATAAAAAAGATGAAATCTTGCCATTTGCAACATCATGGATAGGCCTAGAGAGTATTATGCTAAGTGACATAAGTCAGACAGAGAAAGACAAACATCATATGATTTCACTTACACATGGCATCTAAAAAACAAAACAAAAACAAACAATAAAGCAAAAACAGACCCATAAACACAGAGCACAATCTGGTGGTTACCCGAGGGGTGAAGGGCTGTGAAGATAAGCAAACTCAATGAAGGGGAGTAGGAATCATGGGCTTATAGCTATGGAATGAATAAATCATGGGAATAAAGGTACAGCATAGAGAATGGTAATTCAGTGGTATTGTAATAGCACTGTTTGGTGACAGATTGTAGCTACACTACAATCTAGCATAATGTGAGCCTAGCATAATGTACAGAGCTGTTGAATCACTATTTGTAAACCACAAAACTACTATAACATGGCTATCACCCATACCTCAATTTAAAAAAAAAAAAAAAAAAAAAATATATATATATATATATATATATATATATATATATATTGAATCACTATTTGTATACCACAGAACTAATAGAACATGGTCATCACCTAAACCTCAATTAAATGTGTGTGTGTGTGTGTGTGTGTGTGTGTAAATAATATCACTGAATAGATACTGACTTCTACTGCCATCTAGTGACCAAATTGTAGTATTATGCCTAAAGACACTGCCACGATGTGGGAACCACAAACATTCCAAAAACCATCCATCCATGTTCTTTCTTTCCTTTATTTCTTCTTCCTTCCTTTCTTTCCCCCCTTTCCTTTTCTCATTTTCTTCCTTCTATCTTCCTTTAATCATTTATCCTTTCACTCAACAAGTAATTTTTGATCATCTAGGTGACGGACACAATGATCAATTAAGAATCAATACAAAAGTGAAAGGTTGGGAAGATGGCAGAAGAGGAGGATCCTAAGCCCACCCTGCCCCATGTTTACAACTAGATATCACTCACATCTGTGTAAATAGGGTGGAGAGCGATCCCAAGACTGGCTTTGAAGAACACACTGGTTCAGGTGAATCTAACAGACATACTCAGAACATTCCATCCTAAAACAGCAGACTACACATTCTTTTTCAAGTGTACATGGAACTTTCTCTAGAACAGATCACGTAGTAGACCATGAAACAAATACCAACAAATCCAAAAATAGTGAAGTCATACCATGAATATTTTTGACCACAGCGCTATGACATTAGAAAACAATCACAAAAAAAAAAAACATGGAAAGCACACAAATATATGGAGGTTAAATAATGTGCTACTAAACAGTGAATGGATCAACCAAGAAATCAAAGACCAAGCTGAAAAATACTGGAGACAAATGAAAATGAAAATACAAAAGTCTAAAATTTGGGGGATACAACAAAGTGGTTCTAAGAAGCAAGAAAAATCCCTAATAAGCAACTTAACCCTACATCTAAAGGAACTAGGAAAATAACAATTTTTTAAAAAAATCAGTAGAAGGGAGGAAATAATAAAGATTAGATCAGAAATAAACAAAATAGAGACTTAATTTAAATAGTAGATCAGAATCAATGAAACCAGGAGCTAGTTCTTTGAAAACAACAACAAAAATGATAAACCTTTAAACAGACTCATTAAAAAAGAGAGAGAGAAAGGACTCAAATAGATAAAGTCATAAATGAAAGAGAAGAAATACAAAAGATTATGAGCATATTATGAAAAATTAAATGCTAACAAATTGGAAAACTTAGAAGAAATGGATAAATTCCTAGAAACACATAACCTTCCAAAACTGAATCAGGAAGAAATAGAAAATTTGAACAAACTGATCACCAGCAGTAAAATTTGATGAGCAGTCCAAGAACTCCCAGCAAACAGAAGTCCAGGGCTGGACAGCTTCATAGGTGAGTTATACCAAACATTTGAAGAAGAGTTAATACCTATTCTCGAGCTATTCAAAAAAAACTAAAAAAGGAAGTAAAAGTTCATATTTCATTCTCTGAATTCAGGATTACCTTGATGCCAAAACTAGATACACTACAAAAACAGAACTACAGGTCAATATCTCTGATGAACATCAATGTAAAAATGCTCAAAAAATATGAGCAAACCAAATCCAATGACACATTTAAAAACATCATTCACCATGATCAAATTGGATTTACTCTTGGGGTATAAAGGTGGTTCAATATTTACAAGTCAATCAATGTAATACATCACATCAATCAAAGAAGGGATAAAAATATATATGATCATTTCAATAGATGTAGAAAAAAATATTTGACAAAGTACAATATACCTTCATGACAAAAACCCCCAACAAAGTAGGATCAGAGGGAACATATCCCAACATAATAAAGGCCATATATGAAAAACCCACAGCTAACATCATACTCAATGAGGAAAAACTAAGCATTTCCCCTAAAGTCAGGAACAAGACAGGGATGTCCACTCACCAGTATCATTTAACACAACATTGGAAGTTCTAGCTACAGCAATGAGACAAGAGAAATGAATAAAAGGCAACCAAACTGGTAAGGGAGAAGTAAAACTTTCACTATCTGCAGTTGATATAACAGTATATATAGAAAACTCTAAAGACTCCACCAGAAAAATTACTAGACCTAATAAATAAATTCAGTAAGGTTGCGGGATACAACATCAATGTATAGAAATCTTTGGCATTTTTATATACTAATAATGAAGCAACAGAAAGAGAAATTAAGAAAACAATCCCATTTACAATTGCACCAAAGATAATAAAATATCTAGGAAAAAACTTAACCAAGGTGGTAAGAGACTGAAAGCTATAAAACACTGATGAAAGATACTGAAAATGATACAAATAAGTGGAAATATATCCCATGTTCATGGACTGGAAGATAAATATTGTTAAAATGTCTACACTACCCAAAGCAATCTACAGATTTAATCCAATCCTTATTAAAATACCAATGACATTTTTCACAGAACTAGAAAAAAATTCTAAAATTTGTATGGAACTGCAAAAGACCCTAAATAGCCATAATAATCTTGAAAAAGAAAAAGCTGGAGGTATCACAATCCCAGATTTCAAGGTATACTACAAAGCTGTAGTAATCAAAAAAGTATAACAATGGCAAAAAATAAGCACAGAGACCAATGAAACAGACTAGAAAGCACAGGAGAAAAACACATTTATACGGTCAATTAATCTTTGACAAAGGAGGAAAGAATCTGCAATGGGGGCATGCTTCCTAGAAGTCCATTCTCATAGCAGCAGTCCTGCTCCATCTCAGAGACCAGGATTTGGAAACTGTATTCCTGACAGCTGGGTGGAAGCAGCTGCTGTCCTTTTAGGATGTAGCGATGTATTTCACCAGAGAAGAATGGAACAAACTTGACTGAGCTCAGAAGGACCTCTACAGAGATGTGATGCTGGAGAATTGCAGAAACATGATCTTGTTGGGATTTCAGTCTCCCAAACCTGAGGTAATCTGCCTGCTGGAGCAGGGGGAAGAACCATGCATCCTAGATCTCCCGAGAGCAGAGACTAAGAAAACTTCTAGTAGTGCTTGCCCAGGTTCTGAAGCCAGAAGCAAGATGAAAAAGCCAATTCCAAAGCAGAAAATTTCTGAAGATTTAGAGTCCTGTAAGACATCAGTGGTAAAGCAGACAACAGGCCAAGAGACCTGCAGAAAAGCTACCTAAATGTAATGAATTGGCAGACCTTTACAGACTTGCATTCCCTGCTGTTGGTGATGAATGCCACAATGATTTCTTTCAAAACCTTCACCTTATTCAAGATCAGAATGCTCAAACACAGAAGAAACAGGGCAAATGCAAGGAACATGGAAAACCTTTCAGTCAGAGATCATCGCTTCTGTGGCACAAGTAAATTCTTAAAAACACAAAATCTTAATGAATGTGGTAAATGTGGAAGAGTCTTCAGGCGTCAGGCAAATTTCATTCAACATCAAAAAATGCACATGTCAGAGGATCACTCTGAATGCGACATATGCAGGCAAGCCTTCAAATAGAAGTCTACTCTTACTGTACATAAACAGTGTTACTCTCAGAAAAAGCCATATAAGTGTCATGACTGTGGAAAATTTTTCCGTCAGATGGCGTATCTTATTGAACATAAGAGGATCCATACTAAAGAAAAACCCTATAAATGTAGTGAGTATGAAAGAACGTTTAGTCAGAATTCAAACCTTATTCAACATCAGTTAACTCACTGTAGAGAAAAACCCCATCAATGTCTCCAATGTGGAAAGGACTTTGGTCAGCATTCAACCCTTCTGAGCCATCAACGGTTTCATACTAAAAAGAATACTCACAATTATGGTGAATGTGGAGAGGCCTTTAGCCAGAGTGTAGATCTCATTCAACATCAAAGAACCCATACCAAGGAGGAATTCTTTGAATGTAGAGAATGTGGAAAAACTTTTAGTTTTAAGGCAAATCTTCATTGCCATGAGGTCATCCATACCAGACAGAGACCCTACAGATGGGACAAACGCAGAAAATCTTTCATCTGGCACACAAGCTTTATTAAGCATCAGGGCACTCACAGAGAACAAGATCTCCATGTGACACTAACTGGGAAAAGACCATTTAAAGACCAGAACTTACTACTCTTGTAATTACGAGAGTTACACTCTTATAACTTCATTGTTTTATGAAAATTAATAAACAGGAGTTGAAATGGTGTTTTTTAAAAAAAGAATATGCAGTGGGGAAAAGACAACCTCTTCAACAACTGGTGTTCGGAAAACTAGACTGATATATAAAAATGGATGAAACTGGACTACTGGCTTACACAGTACACAAAGATAAATTCAAAATAGGTTAAGGACCTAAATGTGAGACCTGAAACTATAAAAATCATAGAAGACCCCACAAATAGTAATTTCTCCAACATCAAATGTAGCAACTTTTTATATATATGTCTCCTGAAGCAAGTGAAATAAAATAAAAAATAACTATTGGGACTATATCAAAACAAAAATCTTCTGCGCAGCAAATGAAGCAATCGGCAAAACTAAAAGACAACCAATTGAATGGGAGAAAATATTTGCCAGTGAAATCTCTAATAAAGGGTTAGTATACAGGGGCGCCTGGGTGGCTCAGTGGGTTAAGCCGCTGCCTTCGGCTCAGGTCATGATCCCAGGGTCCTGGGATCGAGCCCCGCATCGGGCTCTCTGCTCGGCCGGGAGCCTGCTTCTTTCTCTCTCTCTCTGCCTGCCTCTCTGCCTGCTTCTGATCTCTCTCTGTCAAATAAATAAATAAAATCTTTAAAAAAAAAAAAAGGGTTAGTATACAAAATATATAAAGAACTTGTACTTCTCAACACTCAAAAAAGGATAATCCAATTAAAAATGGGAAGAACACATGAACAGACATTTCTCCAAAGAGGACATCCAGATAGCCAACAGACACATGAAAAAGTGCTCAACATCACTTGTCATCAAGGAAATGCAAATCGAAACTACAATGAGATATCACTTCATATCTGTCAGAATTGCTAAAATCAAAAATACAAGAAACAACAAGTGTTGGAGAAGATGTGGAGAAATAGGAACCATCATGCTTTATTGGAAGGAATGCAAATTGGTGCAGTCACTGTGGAAAAAAGTACAGAGGTTCCTCAAAAAGTTAAAAATGAAACTACCCTATTATCCAGTAATCACACTATGGGTATTTACCCAAACAATACAAAACTATTACATCAAGGAGATACACACACCCCTATGTTTATAGCAGCATTATCTATAATAGCCAAACAATGGAAGCAGCCTACATGTCCACTGATAGATGAATGGTTAAAGAAAGAATGATATGTATCAAAAAATGGGCAGAAGATATGAATAGACACTTCTCCAATGAAGACATACAAATGGCTATCAGACACATGAAAAAATGTTCATCATCACTAGCCATCAGGGAGATTCAAATTAAAACCACATTGAGATACCACCTTACACCAGTTAGAATGGCCAAAATTAGCAAGACAGGAAACAACATGTGTTGGAGGGGATGTGGAGAAAGGGGAACCCTCTTCCACTGTTGGTGAGAATGCAAGTTGGTGCAGCCACTTTCGAGAACAGTGTGGAGATTCCTCAAGAAATTAAAAATAGAGCTTCCCTATGATGCTACAATTGCACTCCTGGGTATTTATCCAAAAGATACAGATGTAATGAAAAGAAGGTCCATCTGTACCCCAATGTTTATAGCAGCAATGGTCATGGTTGCCAAACTGTGGAAAGAACCAAGATGCCCTTCAACAGACGAATGGATAAGGAAGATGTGGTCCATATACACTATGGAGTATGATGCCTCCATCAGACAGCATGAATACCCAACTTCTGTATTAACATTGACGGGACTGGAAGAGATTCTGCTGAGTGAAATAAGTCAAGCAGAGAGAGTCAATTAATATATGGTTTCACTTATTTGTGGAGCATAACAAATAGCATGGAGGACAAGGGGAGTTAGGAGAAGGGAGTTGAGGGAAATTGGAAGGAGAGGTGAAACATGAGAGACTACGGACTCTGAAAAACAATCTGAGGGTTTTGAAAGGATGGGAGGTGGGAGGTTGGGGGAACCAGGTGGTGGGTATTGAAGAGGGCACGGATTGCATGGAGCACTGGGTGTGGTGCAAAAACAATGAATACTGTTATGCTGAAAATAAACTAAAAAAATTTTTTTAAATTATTGGAATTGGAAAAAAAAGAAAGAATGATATGTATCATTATATATATGTATGCAATATTATTCACCCCTAAAAAATGAAACCTTGCCATTTGAATCAACATGGATAGAGCTAGAGTGTACAATGCTGAGCAAAATACGTCAGAAAAAGACAAATACCATCTGATTTCAGTCATATGTGGAATTTAAGAAACAAAACAAACAAGCAAGGAAAAGAAAAAGGAGTGAGAGACAAACCAAGAAACAGACTCTTAACTACAGAGAACAAATTGATGGTTCCCAGAGGGGAGGTCGGTGGGGGGATAGGTGAAATAGGTGAGAGGATTAAAGAGTACACTTACCATGATGAACGCTGTGTGAGGTACAGAATTGTTGGATTACTATGTTGTATACCTAAAACTAATATAACACTGTATGTTAGCTATACTGGAATTAAAAGAAAAACTTAATATAAAAAAAATCAACACAAACATGAATAGATATAGAGGACTCCCATTGCCAGCCACAATGGAATAAGCTCCCTGCAACAAATATCTCCCACTGATTAACTAAAAACCGTGGCCAAACACACAAAAACAATGACAACTCTGAAAAGTTAAAAATAACAAGCAGATTAAGGAGGAAAAACAAAAAAAGGGAGGGGACTAAATTTGAAAAACCCATACCGGGGTGAGTTTCCTTGGTATTTTCCTTCTTTTGTTTTCCTACTTTGACCCAAGGAATTTTTTTCCTATATTTCTTCCCAGTCCTGCACCAAGGGTACCCCAAATCATCCTGCCATGGGTGCCACATTACAAGAGTAGTCCCAGCATCTAAAATTCTGAGGAAAAACAAAGAAACAAACAAACATATTTCTAGCCAGGGGAACCAGAGAAAGGGAATCTTGTGATACATAAAGAATGGAGGAATTATTTCTCCCCCCCCTCTGTTTCTCTTATCACTTTATCTTGAGGGTTGCCCCAGTCGTAAAGAATTATATGAAATGTGTTCACACTAGAACTTCAAGTTAAACCTTATCTTTCTAGTCAGATGACCAGGAAAGCCAGAGAGCTTGGTAGAAAAGCAGGAAGACAGATCCAGAGGAAATCTCCTATTGCAGTGGATAAAACATGTCCTGAATTCACCCCGAGTGCAAATGCACAGAACAGACACAATAGCAAGGGCCTTGAAAACTTAACTAAGATGGAACCACCATCAAGAGAAGGTAATATGAATGATTACCTCCAAAAATAAAAACAAAACAAAAACAAAAACAAAAATCAACATTCTCCAGAGAATTTTAGTAGTGCCTAGAGTCTCCTGATAGAATACCCAAAATACCTGGATAAAGTCCAAAATTACGTGACCAAAAAGAAACCAGGAAAATCTAATAACTTCTCTTTTTTTAAGCACTTTTAAAGTCATTAACATATAATGTATTATTTGTTTCAGGGGTATAGGTCTGTCATTCATCAGTCTTACACAATTCACAGCACTCACCATAGTACATACCCTCCCCAATGTCCACCACCCAGCAACCCTATCCCTCGCCCTCTAACCCCCAGCAACACTCAGTTTATTTCCTGAGATTAAGAGTCTTTTATGATGGTTTCTCTTGCTCTCTGGTTTCATCTTGTTTCATTTTCCATCCCTTAGCCTATAATCCTCTGCCTTGTTTCTCAAATTCCTCATATCAGTAAGATCATATAATTGTCTTTCTCTGATTGACTTATTTTGCCTAGTATAATACCCTCTAGTTCACATGCATGTTGTTGCAAGTGGCAATATTTGGGGGGTTTTGATGGCTGCATAATATTCCATTAAACACACACACACAGACAGATATGTAGATAGGTAGGTAGATAGATAGATGTATCTATAGACATATCTATCTATCTATCTATCTATATACCACAATTTCTTTATCCATTCATCTGTTGATGGACATCTGGGCTTTTTCCATGGTTTGGCTATTGTGGACATTGCTGCTATAAACATTGGGGTGCATGTGCCCCTTCACATACACTACATTTGTATACCCAGTAGTGCAGTTGCTTGGTCATAGGGTAGTTCTATATTGAACTTCTTTAGGACCCTCCATACTGTTTTCCAGAGTGGCTGCATCTGCTTGCATGCCCACCAACAGTGTAGGAGGGATTCCCTTTCTCCGCATCCTCGCCAACATCTGTCATTTCCTGACTGGTTAATTTTAGCCATTCTGACTGGTGTGAGGTGGTATCTCGCTGTGGTTTTGATTTGTAGTTCCCTGATGCTGAGTGATATTGAGAACTTTTTCATGTGTCTGTTGGCCATCTGAATGTCTTCTTTGCAGAAATGTCTGTTCATGTCCTCTGCCCATTTCTTGATTGGATTATTTGTTCTTTGGGTGTTGAGATTGATAAGTTCTTTATACATTTTGGATACTAGCTCTTTATCTGATACGTTATTTGCAAATATATTCTCCCATTCTGTCAGTTGTCTTTTGGTATTGTTTACTGTTTCCTTTGCTGTGCAAAAGCTTTTCTCTTGATGAAGTCCCAATAGTTCATTTTTTCCCTTGCTTCCCTTGTCTTTGGCGACATTTCTAGGACAAATTTGCTGCAGCTGAGGTCGAAGAGGTTGCTGCCTGTGTTCTCCTCAAGGATTTTTATGGATTCCTATCTCATATTGAGGTCTTTCATCCATTCTGAGTTTATTTTGTGCGTGGAGTAAGGAAATGGTCCAGTTTCAGTCTTCTGCATGTGGCTGTCCAATTTTCCCAATACCATTTGTTGAAGATACAGTCCTTTTTCCATCATATATTCTTTCCTGCTTTGTCAAAGATTAGTTGACCATAGAGTTGAGGTTCCATTTCTGGGTTCTCTATTCTGTTCCATTGATCTCTGCGTCTGATTTTGTGCCAGTACCATACTGTATTGATGATTCCAGCTTTGTAATAGAGCTTGAGGTCTGGAATTGTAATGCCACCAACTTTGGCTTTCTTTTTCAACGCTCCTCTGGCTATTTGGGGGTCTTTTCTGGTTCCATATAAATTTTAGGATTATTTGTTCCATTTCTTTGGAAAAAAGTTCATGGTATTATGATAGGGATTGCATTAAATGTGTAGATTGCCCGAGGTAGCATAGACATTTTCACAGTATTTGTTCTTCAAACCATGAGCATAGAACATTTTTCCATTTCTTTGTGTCTTCCTCAATTTTTTTCATGAGTACTTTACAGTTTTCTGAGTACAGATTCTTTGCCTCTTTAGTTAGATTTATTCCTAGGTATCTTATGGGTTTGGGTGCAGTTGTAAATGGGATCAATTCCTTAATTTCTTTTTTCTCCCTTGTTGGTGTAGAAAAATGCAACTGGTTTTTTTGCATTAATTTTATATCCTGACACTTTACTGAATTCCTGTATGGGTTCTAGCAGTTTTGGAGTGGAGTCTTCTGAATTTTACACATAAAGTTTATCATATCATCTGCAAAGAGTCAGAGAGTTTGACTTCTGTGCTGATTTGGATGTCTTTTGTTTCTTTTTGTTGTCTGATTGCTGAGGCTAGGACTTCTAGTACTATGTTAAATAACAGTGGTGATAGTGGACATCCATGCCATGTTCCTGACCTTAGGGGAAAAGCCCTCATGTTTTCCCCACTGAGGATGATATTCACCGTGAATTTTTCATAGATGGCTTTTATGATACTGAGACTTGTACCTTCGATCTCTACACTGTGAAGACTTTAGATCAAGAAAGGATGCTGTACTTTGTTAAATGCTTTTTTTATTGAGTATTATATGGTTCTTGTTCTTTCTTTTATTAATGTATTGTATCACATTGATTGATTTGCAGATGTTGAACTGCACTTGCAGCCCAGGAATAAATCCCACTTGATCATGGTGAATTATCCTTTTAATGTACTGTTTGATCCTACTGACTAGTATTTTGGTAAGAATTTTTGCATCCACTTTCATCCAGGATATTAATCTGTAATTCTCCTTTTGATAGGGCCTTTGCCTTTGGGATCAAGGTAATGCTGGCCTCATAAAATGAGTTTAGAAGTTTTCCTTCCATTTCTATTTTTTGGAACAGTTTCAGGATAATAGATATTAATTCTCCTTTAAATGTTTGGTGGATTCCCTTGGGAAGCTGTCTAGCCCTGGGCTCTTGTTTCTTGGGAGATTTTTTTGATGACTGCTTCAATCTCCTTACTGAATATGGGTCTGTTCAGGTTTTCTATTTCTTCCTGGTTCAGTTTTGGTAGTTTATACATATCTAGGAATGCATCCATTTCTTCCAGATTGTCAGATTTGCTGGCGTATAGTTGCTCATAATATGTTCTTATAATTGTTTGAATTTCTTTGGTGTTGGTGTGATCTCTCCTCTTTCACTCATGATTTCATTTATTTGAGTCCTTTCTTTTTTCTTTTTGATAAGTCTGTTCAGGGGGTTATCAATCTTATTCTTTCAAAGAACCGGCTCCTCGTTTCATTGACTTGTTCTACTCTTCTTGTTTTCTATTTCATTGATTTCTGCTCTTTATTATTTCTCTTCTCCTGCTGGGTTTAGGCTTTCTTTGCCATTCTTTCTCCAACTCCTTTAGGTGTACAGTTGGGTTGTGTACTTGAGATCTTTCTTGTGTCTTGAGAAAGGCCTGTATTGCTATATACTTTCCTCTCAGGAACACCTTTGCTGCATCCCAAAGATTTTGAACAGTTGTGTTTTCATTTTCATTTGTTTCCACGAATTTTTTTAATTCTTCTTTAATTTCCTGGTTGACTCATTCATTCTTTAGTAGGATGCTCTCTAGCCTCCATGTATTTGAGTTCTTCCCAACTTTCCTCTTGTGATTGAGTTCTAGCTTCAGAGTATCATGGTATGAAAATATGCAAGGAATGATCCCAAACTTTTGGTATCAGTTGAGACCTGATTTGTGACCCAGGATGTGATCTATTCTGGAGAATGTTCCGTGTGTACTAGAGAAGAATGTGTATTCTGTTGCTTTGGGATGGAATGTTCTGAATAGATCTGTGATGTCCACCTGGTCCAGTGTGTCATTTAAGGCCTTTATTTCCTTGTTGATCTTTTGCTAGGATTACCTGTCCATTTCAGTGGGAGGGGTGTTAAAGTCCCCTACTATTATTGTATTGTCAATGTGGTTTTTTTGTTTTGTTATTAGTTGGTTTATTTAGTTGCTGCTCCCATATTAGGGGTATAGATATTTAAAACTGTTAGATCTTCTTGTTGTACAGACCCTTTGAGTATGATATAGTGTCCTTCCTCATCTCTTATTGTAGTCTTTGGTTTAAAATCTAATTGATCTGGTATAAGGATTGCCACCCCAGCTCTCTTTTGATGTCCATTAGCATGGTAAATTCTTTTCCACCCCCTCACTTTAAATCTGGAAGTGTCTTTGGATCTAAAATTAGTCTCTTGCAGGCAGCATATTGATAGGTCTTGTGTTTTTATCCAATATGATAGCCTGTGTCTTTTGATTGGGGGCATTTAGCCCATTTACCCTCATGGAAACTACTGAAAGATATGTATTTAGTGCCACTGTATTGCCTATAATGTGACTGTCACTGTATATTGTCTCTGTTCCTTACTGGTCTGTTACTCTCTTTGCTTAAAGGTCCCCTTTCAATATTACCTAAAGGGCTGGTTTGGTGTTTGCAAATTCTTTTAACTTTTGTTTGTCCTGGAAGCCTTTCATCTCTCCTTCTATTTTCAGTGACAGCCTACCTGGACTTAGTATTCTTGGCTGTGTATTTTTCTCATTCAGTGCCCTGAATATATCATGCCAGTCCTTTCTGGCCTGCCAGGGTCTGTGGATTGGTCTGTTGCCAATCTAATATTTCTACCACTGTATGTTAGAGACTTCTTGTTCTGAGCTGCTTTCAGGATTTTCTCTTTGTGAGACTTGAAAGTTACTATTAGATGATGGGGTGTTGACCTATTTTTATTGATTTTTGAGGGGGGTTCTCTGTGCCTCCTGGATTTTCATGCCTGTTTCCTTATCCAAATTATGGACGTTCTTGCAATTTGCTCCAATATACCTTGTTCCCCTCTCTCTTTCTTCTACTTCAGGGATCCCAGTTATTCTAATATTGTTTCAACTTATGATATCATTTATCTCTCAAAGTCTCCCTTTATGATCCTTAATTGTTTATCTCTCTTTTGCTCAGCTTCTTTGTTCTCCATCACTTGGTCTTCTATATCACTAGTTCTCTCTTCTGCCTCATTTATCCTAGCAGTAAGAGCCTCCATTTTTTTATTGCACCTCATTAATAGCCTTTTTTTATTTTGACTTGGTTAGATTTTAGTTCTTTTATTTCTCTGGAAAGGGATTCTCTAGTATCTTCTATGCTTTTTCCAAGTCTGGCTAATATCTTTATAATCATCATTCTGAACTCTAGTTCTGAATCTTACTGATGTCCATATTTTTTTCATATGAATAATAAGTTTCTTTGTTTTAACAAGTGGTCTTTGAAATTTTCATTTTTAGATAATTTTTTAAAATTTTTTTCAGTGTTCCAAGACCCATTGTTTATGCACCACATTCATATTGATTATGTCCCTGGCAATCAAAAAGAACTGCCTCTTGTTCTATTTTTTGAGGTGAATTTTTCTGTTTTGTCATTTTGTCCAGAGAAGAACAGATGGATGAGAGAACAAAATGTTAAAAGGGTAACAACGACCCCAGAAAAGTATACACTAAACAAATCGGAAGAGACATGAAACTGGGGGGAAAAGATCAAGCTGGTGAATAGAACAAAGTCACACACTAGATTTGGGATGTATTTTGGTCTGTTAGAAGAAACTGCCTCCCAAAATTTTAAAGAAATAAAAACATGTACATATATATATATATATAGAGAGAGAGAGAGAGAGAGAGAGAGAGAGAGAGATAAATATGATGAAGGGATGGAATATGACCATAAAGATGAAAATCAAAAAAGATTTTTAAAAAGGAACTGATAAGATAAGGGGTTGGTCGAAAAAAGAAAGAAAAAAATTCTTAAGAAAAGAAAGAATGTGAGCAGGTGGAAGACTAGAACAAAGCTATACACTAGAATTAGGGTGTATTTTGGTCTGTTAGAAGAAACTGTATTCCAAAATGTTAAAGAAAGAAAAATGTATATACAAAAAAATTGGGTTAAATACAATGAAGGGATAGTTTGTGACTGAAAAAATGAAAAATAGAAAAGATTTTTAAGACAGAATTGATGTTGGTTAAAATAGGAAAGAAGAAAAAATTTTTAATACAGAAAAAGAAAAAAAATAAAGAAAAATTTAAAAATTTAACTTTGAAAGACTAAAGACTCACTGGAAAAAAGCCATGCATTCTACATGCTGTAATCCGTCAGCACTTGTGTTTTGCAGTTTTCATTCATCAGTAGACTTGGTCTTGGCTGGATGTTCTATGCAGGAGGGGCCTGTTGCCCTGATTCTCAAATGTCCTTGCCAGAGGCAGAACCGCACCGCCCTTGCCAGGGGCCGGGCTAAGCAATCTGCTCAGGTTCACTCTCCGAGCTTTTGTTCCCCGAATGTTTTCTGTACCACTTTGGAGGATGGGAATGAAGATGGCGGCCGCCCAGTCTCCTGCTGGAGGACCCAAGAGCTTGGAGTCCACTCCAAGCTTACCCAGGCTGTGAGTGAGCATTTGTATCTCTGGCACATGGCCCTGTTTGGAGTCTGCAAACCCAGCAGATTCCTGACATGCCACTCCTCCCAAAGGAGGAGGGAAGGGGTCTCCCTGGATCTGTCTCTTGTGAGGTCCCTTCTCGAAGACCAATGGCCTGACTGTGCCTCAGATCACGGTTTAAGGTCACCCTGAGCTGAGAACCGATACCTCAGCTCCATCTCTGCAGCCCGCTTCCCTGCTCCGATACCTGGGAGCTCTGCCGCCCTCAGACACCCCTGGTCTTTTTGTGACCCCAGGGGTCCTGAGACCACACTGTCCCCATGAGGGCTCTACCTCCCGCTTAGCCACTGGAGCAATGTCCCTCCACAGAGCAGACTTCTGAAGTTCTGATTTCAGGCCCCACTGCTCTCACTTGCCGGTCAGTGGCTGACGGAGGCTCCTACCCCCCACCTATCTGCCCAAATATCTCCTCGAATTCACTTCTCCACACATCCTACCTTCCAGAAAATTGTCAGTTTTCTGCTCATAGAATTGCTGCTCTTCTTTTCTTTGATCTCCTGTTGAGTTCATAAGTATTCAGAATGGTTTGACAGCTATCGAGCTGAACTCCTGGGACCAGACAAAATTTAGTTCTCCTGCTCCTCTGCCATCTTAATCTGATCACTTCTTAAAGGAAAAGACAATCGTCGAATATCAAATCCAAGATTACCCAGAAACTAAATCACACAAAAACTTTAGAACAGTTATATTATTAGACCTCTAGAAGCAAACATCTCAAAATGAATGAAAGATAGAAACTCTCAGCAGAAAAACAGAAATTACCAAAAAAGAGAGGAAATTTTAGAACTGAAAAATACCTGAAATAAAAAACTCAACTGGACAAACTCAAGGGAAATAATAGAGGGAAGAGTCAGCAAACCAGTAGAGATCAATAAAATTACTTGGTCTGAAATACAGAGAGGAAAATGCTAATAATAATAATAATAATATAATATACCAAGGGGGTTTTATTGCAGGAATTCAAAGACGTTTCTACCCAACAACAGGAAAATACACATTTTTTTTTTTCCAAATGCACATGGAGCATTCATAGACGTAGATTAGGGGTCAGCTAACTCACCTGGGGGCAAAGTCCCCCCACCATCAATTTTTGTAAATATCTGATGACACTTTACCAAAGAATTTCTAAGGATAGCAAAAAAGTACATAAAAAGATGCTCCGTATCACAAGTCATTAAGAAAATGAAATACCACTCCCCACCTGGTAGAATCCTAAAATTTTAAAAAGAGTAACTGACAATACCAAGCACTGAAACTCTCACGTATTTCTGGTCAAAAAGCAGCATGGTATAGCCATTTTGGGAAACAACAGACCATTACTTATAAATGAACCTTGTCTTATACCTTAAAAAAAAAAAAAAGATTAACTCAAAACAGATCAAAGCCTTAAAAGTATAACATAAAACCATAAAACTTCTAGAAGAAATTTAGGAAAAAATGTTTGTGACCTTGTGTTAGGCAAAGAGTTATTAGATATGACACCAAAAGCATGACAGAAAAAAAATGAATACAATTGATTGTATCAAAACTAAGAACATTTGTTCTGCAAAAGACACTGTTGAGCAAATAAAGATAGCATATTGAGTGAAAAAAAAGAAACTGATGAATATCTGGTTCAATTACAGATCAGAAACCTGAAGCCCAGAGAAAACAAGGTCTGGTTTGTTGTACTTATGCAACTTAGATGCTTATGCAGCCAGAATTTAGAAACCAAGACAAACAGAGCAGTAATTTCCAAATTTTAACAATTTACATTGAAATCTCAGCAGAGCTTCAATTAAATTGACCAAGGCCCTTAAAAGATTATTAGTCTTAATTTTTTATTTTAAAGTCAAATCAGCAACAACATCTAACAATGGCCCCTATTCGTTGTCATAAATATAAATCAGACAAATCACCTAGAACTTAAATAAACACTAATATGATCAAAAGTACGGTTTTGTATGACCCATATTATTCTACTTTAACTCTTGTTTCATCCACTTAGTCCAGCAGGTAATTAAACTCATATGTCAAAAATTTATTTTATGCCCTCTTCAATTTTAGTGCCCTCTCCAATTTCTCTGAGCTGCCTCATTCATATGAAGGGGACAATAATTCCTACATACTGAGGTCCTACATTAATAGCCTTAATTGCATTCGTCCTGAAAATCATTTTTGTCTGAATACATCTACAGAATCCATTGGGTAACTTCAAATACATGAGAAGGAAATTACCCAAGGACAAAATGTGTCCATCTGTCTGAGCCTGGTCCAAGGGCAGGAAGATTGAGGAGACAGAACTGTGTCTCGGTTTGTCAGGTAACAAGTCATGCCAGAGCCTTTGAGAGGACGGCTCCGATAAAGAGAGAGCTTAAAAAAAATCATTTCCGCCAAGTCTCTGCTATTTCATAGAGGGTATGTAGGATTTTCATATGAAACCTATGGAACAAAATGGAGGTGAAGGGGACTTCAGCACTTTTTTTTTTTAACTGAAAAGTACACAATAAGAAAGTAAAAGCGACTAATAATTTCATCACAAAAAAATTACATAATTAAATGACCTCTCTCCCATTCCTGACACCCTTTTAGCCTGCCCCATCTGTTTGTCCCAAGTTCATCCCCCAAAGAAACTATAGTTTACAGTTTGTTATATAACTTTAGAGACAGATGCATTTATAGGATTTTAATGATTATGCTGTGCATATCAGACTGAAATTGCTAAAAACATACCATAGTTAGGTTTCCAGATCAGTATTTATTTTTGACTGTGCCTGGCATTTCACAATTTACTCTCATTTCTCTATTGATAGATATTAATAGACATATAGGTCATTTCCAATTTCTTAAATAAAGGTTCTGGTGGGCACCTGGGGGGCTCAGTGGGTGAAGCCTCTGCCTTCAGGTCATCATCCCAGGGTCCTGGAATCAAGCCCCGCATCGGGCTCTCTGCTCAGCAGGGAGCCTGCTTCCCTTCCTCTCTCTCTGCCTGCCTCTCTGCCTGCTTGTGATCTCTGTCTGTCAAATAAATAAATAAAATCTTTTAAAAAAATAAAAAAATAAAGGTTCTGGCTAAGGAGTTTTCTAAATGTTCCTAACAAAGTTCTAGCTCAGGAAGAGGAATTAGAGAAGCTCCTTCCTGAAACAACTTGCCTGAAAGCACACAAAAAACATAAAATGAATAAATGATGAGGAATTTAAGGAAGACAGGAATTCCAGTAAAACTGGATTTAACTTTACCTCCAGCTTTGCTGTGAGTAATAAGTAAGATAACATATACAAAGTATGTAACACAATGCTTGGCCACAATAAATGTTACTTTCCTTCCTATGGCATTTCTTCTTTTCAGTCCCTATCTGATACAGCCTAGTATATGGAAGAATTTGAAGTTCCTGGGTTTGAGGCCAGAAGAGATTCAAGTGACCCCCTGGAGCCATCCTGAAAGGCAGTACTTATCAAGAGAACAAGTGTCACAAGACAAAACCCCTGTCTTCTCTCTACACGACCTGAGGGTGATTTACTTACCATCCTGGGGAATTTTCCAGTACCCTACAGAGACAGTCTTTGTCTCAGTTCTGTTTCTGGGGATTTCCATGTCAATGTCCCAAGAACCAAGTTGTCTTTACATCTGTCATCCAATGGGCTTTGGGCCACCATACCAGTAAGACTCCTGGGAGCTTTTCCTGTTATTTCAGAGTTCTGAAAATGATCATCATTGTATACATGAGAAGGTTTTCTATAAAGTCTTTCTCAGCTCCCTCCAGGAAGAATATCTCTTCAAACATTTTCCCAAAGAGTGTGCGTTGCCGATACGTTTATTTTATCTTTCATCACATTCGTTTAGTACAATTGTTTATTTTCCTGTTTTCTCCACTAGACATCAGGTTCTTACTGGGAAAGGACTTCCCTGTTCTTCACTCCTGAACTTCCAAAGGGCCTGAATAGGGCCAACAAACCCAAATATCTGAAAAAACGTGGGCTGGGGAATCAGAATCTACTCCTTACTCTTTTTTTTTTTTTAAAGATTTTATTTATTTGACAGAGAGAAATCAATAGTAGATGGAGAGGCAGGCAGAGAGAGAGGAGGAAGCAGGCTCCCTGCTGAGCAAGGAGCCCGATGCGGGACTCGATCCCAGGACCCTGAGATCATGACCTGAGCCGAAGGCAGCGGCTCAACCCACTGAGCCACCCAGGCGCCCCCATCTACTCCTTACTCTTAATAACTTGCAACTGATCTGGGAGAAGTCACAGCACCTGTTTGCATCTCGGTTTTGTCATCTTTAAAACAGTCTTACAGTCAAGGAATGGGGTGGACTAAATGTCTGGCAAGGCCCCGTCAAGTTCTAATACCTGATATCCATAACCCTATCCGCAACCTGGAACTGGGACAGCAAAAGAGAAAAAAAATGCTTACAATCCAAAAAGTCTTTTGGCCTCTAAAATGCACATTTTAACTAGTAAAAATTAGTTACATTCAACTTTTTCCTATTTGCACTTGGATACTTCTTAAATTCACACCGGCAACACGGAAATTATTCCTTTGCGTGGCCTACTTTTACAAAGGCCTAAGCAAGGTACACCAATTATCGTTGAGTTTTGTCGTTTTCTTTCTTAAAAGGTGACTTCTCTTGACCCTGCTCCTCAACTCCAGGTGTCTCTATACCGTGGCTAATTATTCTGTAGTCATTTCCCTGTATTACCACTGAGGCTACCACAAAGAATACTTTATAGTTGAGATAATAAATCATTATAGTATGCCTTACAGTTCATCTCAATCTTTCACACATATGTATAGTACATAAATAATATTACTTTCTTGATTTCAGAGCCTTAAAACCCCAAGATAGAGAAATTGGAGAACTTACCCACGGTTACAAAGCTAGTAACTAGTACCAGATCCCAGGCTTTTCATACAATAGAAAAATATTACTTCTTCACTAACAGTAGCAATTAAACAGGGGTGGATTGCTTTAAAAAAAAAAAAAAAAAAATTTTAGGATCCCAAAGGGCAGTGCTTGCAGAGACATAGGATACCCTGTTAGGACAGCTCTCCCGGGGGCAACCACCCCACAGCCACAGAGTCTCACAGGAAGCATCTGGAGACGCCTGGGGTAGACTCCTCCTGTCCTCCCCCTGCAAGGACTGTGGCTGGATGCACTTTCTCTCCCTAATGGCAAATGCACGGAACTTGGAACCAGAAAGCCCAAAATGGAATTCAACTGAGGTTTTTTACATTTTGCTGATCACCTGGGTAAATATTCCTGCTAGGTAACCTGCCTAGCAGTGCAACCCTCCAAAAATCCCACTAAACTCAGGTATAAGGCACCAATCCCACTCTTTTCAGATGCTAACAGGCCACACAAATCTCCCCCAAACTCCTCAGAGCAACACAGGAATTGGTAGGTCTCACGCCTCCACCGGTTCGGGCCACGCTAACAGCTCGGGTGGATGCTAGGGCTCACATTTCCAGTGTCTCGGGAGGCTCCTAGGTCACCAAATTTCTCCATTCATGCAGGGCACTGAGGTATTTCTTTGGACCTCGGGTTGCATCCGAGAACCTGATTAATACTGGTCCTTGCTGTTCAGGAGCTCCAAGACCATCTCCCCAGTCAATCTCATCCGCCCGCTCAGTGCCCTCCCCCCTCAACTTCCCATCTCGTGCTCCCCTCCCTCTTCAGACTCATCTTGTCTGCTCTTCTTAGCTTGCTAAGGTAGAAATTACTCATTTGTTGCAAAATTCCAGTCCCTGGAACCTGGTTTTGCCCACTAAACTTCTAAGACCCTAGAGAAGTAAAGCAGAGGGAGTGTGGGCTTCCTCTGCCCCCTCAGCACTGAACCTCGCTCCTGCTGAATGTCAATTTTTGGGACTCCAGCTCCAGGGATCAGACACTGATGCCGGATGCCACACCCTTGTCATTACTTTAGCTTTGGAACATATTTTGAAATATGGAAGTGTGATGCCTCCATCTTTGTTCTTGCTCAAAATCGCTTGGTTTCTCTGGAGTCTTTTGGAATTCTATATGAATTTTAGGATTTTTTTTTAATTTCTGTAAAAAAAAAAAAGTTATTCAGACTTTGATAAGAATTGCATTGAACCTATACATCACTCTGGGTATGTGAGCAAATATTTAAACAAGAATCCTTCCAACCTGCAAACATGGGATAGCTTTCCATTTACTTGTATCGTTTTAAAGTTTTTTCATTGTTTTATAGTTCTAACTGTACCAGTCTTTCCCCTCCTTGGTTAATCGTATTCCTAAGTATCCAACTTTCTGGAATCAAAATCATTATCTCAAAGAGATGTCTGCATTCCCATGTTCACCGCATCATTATTTACAATAGTCAAGACAGGGAACCAACGTAAATGTTCATTGACAAAAAATGGGCAGAAGACATGAACAGATACTTCTCCAAAGAAGACTACAAATACAAAAAAAAAAAAAAAAAAAAAAGGTCACATGAAAAAATGTCATCATCATTAGCATCAGAGAGATTCAAATCAAAACAACATTGAGGGATGCCTGGGTGGTGCAGTGGGTTAAGCCTCTGCCTTTAGCTTAGGTCACGGTCTCAGGATCCTGGGATTGAGCCCCGCATCAGGCTCTCTGCTCAGCAGGGAGCCTGCTTCCACCACCCCCCCCCCGCCTATTTGTGATCTCTCTCTCTCTGTGTAAAATAAATAGATAAAATCTTTTTTTAAAAAGTCAAAACCACATTGAGATACTACCTTACACCAGTTAGAATGGCCAAAATTAACAAGATAGGAAACAACATGTGTTGGAGAGGATGTGGAAAAAGGGGAACCCTCTTACACTGTTGGTGGGAATGCAAGCTGGTGCAGCCACTTTGGAAAACAGTGTGGAGATTCCTCAAGAAATTAAAAATAGAACTTCCCTATGACCCTGCCATTGCACGACTGGGTATTTCCCACAAAGATACAGATGTAGGGAATAGAAGGGCCATGTGTACCCCAATGTTCATTGACAGATGAATGGATAAAGAAAAAATAACATTTACATGCCACGGAATATTATTCAGCGTGAAAAGAAAGAAATCCTGCCATTTGTAAAAATTTGAGTGAACCTGGAAGACTTTATGCTAAGTGAAGTGAGCCAGACGCAGAAGGACTACCAGTACATGAGAAATCCTACTTACATGAGAAATCTAAAACAGTCAAAGCAGAGAATAAATGGTGGTTGCCAGGTGCTGGGAGGACAGGGAAATCGGGAAGTATTCAGGTATAAAGTTTCAGTTATACAAGGTGACTAAGTCCTAGAGATCTACTAAATAGCATGTGCCTATGGCTAACAATCCTGCATGAAATACTTGACAGTTTGCTAAGAGAGCAGCTTTTATGTGAAATATTGTTATCACAAAAAAATAAAATAAAAAATAAATAAGGAAGTTAGAAGTGATGGATATGTTTATGGCATTGATATTGGTGATGATCTCTTGGGTATATACTTATTTTCAAACTCATCAGACTACATATATTTAAAAAGTACAGCATTTTATATGTCAATTGTACCTCATCAAAGTGTTTTTTTAAGATTCTTTTTGAAAAAATTAAATTTTTTTAAAAGGTTGCATTTATTTATTTGATAGAGAGAGAGCGAGCACGAGCAAGGAGAGAAGCAGAGAGAGAGGGGAAAGTCGACTTCCCACTGAGCAGAGAGCCCAATGTGGAGTTCGATCCCAGGACCCTGACATCATGACCTGAGCCAAAGGCAGACACTTAACCAACTAAGGCACCCAGGGGCCCCTCAACAAAGTGTTTTGTTTTGTTTTATTTAATTAATGCTGCTATCAAGCTTAAAGAATACAGTAATCCCTCCTTTTCTGCAGGGATATATTTCAAAACCCCCAGTGGATGCCTGAAACCAAAAATGGTACCAAACACTATATATATGGTGTTTTTTTTTCTTATACATACATATCTATGATAAAGTTTAACTTATAAACTAGGCACGCACTATGAGATTAACAATAACTAATAATAAAATAGAAAAAACACAGGGTGCTCAAGTGGCTCAGTCGGTTCAACGACTGACCCTTGTTTCAGCTCAAGTCAGGGTCCCAGGGTTGTGAGACTGAGCCGCTGCTTAAGGATTTTCTCCCTCCCCCCCCCCTCTTCTCCTCCAACCCCCACCAGCTCGCACTTGCACACGCTCTCTCTCTAAAATACTACTACTACTACTAATAATAATAATAAACGGGGTGTCTGAGGGGCTCAGTCAATTGAGTGTCCTAGGTCCTGGCATTGAGCTATGAGCTGGGCTCCCTGCTGAGTGGGGAGTCTGCTTCTCCCTCTTCTTCTCCTCATCACTCCCATCCCCCAGCGTGGGCTCTCACTTTCTCTCAAATAAATAAAACCTTTAAAATAAATAAATGCATAAATAAATAATAGCAAATTCATGAAATAAAATAGAAAAATCGTTACAATTAAACTATAATAAAGCTTATTTGAATGTGGTCTCCTGAAATATCCCATACTGTTACGCACCCTTCTCGTGATGATGATGTGAGATGTTCAAACGCGTACAAGAGGAGAGGAAGTCAGGTGAACGACACAGGCATTCTGACGTAGCAATAGGCTACTGTTGACCTTCTCATGATGCCAGGAGGGGGATCATCTGCTTTTGGACTGTGGGTGACCCAGTGACTGAAACCACAGAAGCAAAACCATGGAGAAGGGGGAAATTCCTCTACCTTCAACTGCCACTAGGTAGCAGCAGCGAGCCAAAAGCATAGGCAGGGCCCGGGATGAAAAAGGAAATAGAAAAGGAGGAACGGCTATAACCAACATTCGTTGAGTTTTTTTTAAGAGAAGGACAAAGAGAGAGCACATGAGGGAAGGCAGAGGGAGAAGGAGAGAGACAATCCCAAGCTGGCTCTACGCTCAGCTCAGAGCCCCCAACACAAGGCTCAATCCCATGACCCTGAAATCGTGACTAGAGCCGATATCAAGAGTCAGATACTTAACCAGCTGAGCCACCCGGGCACCCCTATTTACTTGTTCTTCATAGCAACTCTCTATGAGTATCAGCCTGATCCGGGAGAGAGAAATGTGCCCTCTTGTTTCACAGCATGATATAATCGCACACGTCCGCATAATGTAATTTTCCAAGCTCTCAAGTTAGTGTCTGATGAGTACTCCTGAGGCGGAAGTATATGTAGTTATCAGACAAGTGATTAAGACACTATCAACATCTATTTCTAAATACAAGTCACCGCACTGTCATTCGACCGCTGTATAACTTGGAACTTGTACTTCATTCCAACTCCACCACATTCATGGAAGTCAAGTTTGAAAATCAGATATTATTTAGTGCCTCGTCCCTTGTATAGTAAAGAAGCTTGGAGCTCAAAGAATGAAGTCGCCCACAATCACAGCACTACCCGAGCTAAGGTTCATATCCAGATCTGCCTGATGTCGAAGACTTTGGTCTTTAAATTAAAACAGGAACCTGGCAGACGGGTCCCCGAATCCTGGCCAGAACTTTACGTAAGTGTGCCTGAGAGGGACCGAAGGAAGAAGAAGTCCACTTTATTTCTGCAAAGTTGCCTAGGGATACTTTTCATCTGAACCTCATGTCTGCCTGACAGAAAGTCTGGCAGAGTCCACGCAGCAAGTCAGACACAGAGCTAAGGCGAAAATCCTGTTCTCCAGACTTGCTACATAAGAGACGCTGGCATTTCAGATGAAAGAATGAAGGGTGAGGTGGCCCTTCGAGGCAGACAGTGAGTCCAGATGATACCAACATAATCATCATCACTTCTCTTTATCTAGTCCCTCCTAGGGTTGTCACTCTGCTAAGACATTTAGAACCACCCCACTGGTCACGAAGCATCATTTTCTCCCTTCTTTCTGCAACAACGTGCATATTTTCCTTGGAGGAAACGGCCTCTCCTATACCTTTCATGTGGTGGTTGAAAGCGGTTTGACTTTAGCCTTACCTCTTGGAAGTGACACTTGGGTCTGTCATCCCACCCCGCTGGCCCAGTGACTGCTCTGTGTGTCTACACAAGCTAATTCAAGCATTTGAGGCATAAGATGACATTTGCCTGTACTTTTTGGAAAGAAGGTTCTTCTTTCTTCCATGGGAACTACCAGAAGAGAAACCCCCAACTTTTAGATAGTGGGTTGTAAGATCTAGAACTGCCACAACGATTGTTCCTTCCCCAAGGCAAGACGGCCAGAGGGCATAGCTGATAAAAGAGGGAAGACACACCAAGAGACCTGTAAAGAAATGAAACCAGAGGTCTGATGACACTGTGAGTGTCTGCATCAAACAAGCGAAGGGAGACCTACTTCAAGCCCACAGATACACAAGCCAATTCATTCCCCTTAATCTAGCTTGAGTTTTCTGTTTTTCACAACCAAAGTCATCTACACCATTACACAGAAGTACCAGTATTATCTCTGTTTTAGACGTAAGAAGACGGGGACTAATAAAAGGGGAGACTGAAAATTATCCAGTGCCATACCCTTTGTAAGAAAATTTGACCCAGAACTCTCTGGCTACAAAACCTTAGCTATTAATCACAAATCACAAACTTCGCGCACCAACATTCCACAGGGCGGGAAACACCTTTTTCCCCACTGGCCTTAGTGAGGAGCTGCTGCTACATTCTTTCCCTTAATCATCGCGCTTTCCGTAACTCCTCATCTAAATGCATACTCTCAGGGCTCAGATGTGACTAGACTGACAATCTGAGCTCACATGAGCAAATAAGATGGTTCCATCTGATTTCAGAGGTGACATCCGGAATGACTCCCAGCCCAGGAACTGATCACACATCTTCACGGAGGATTTTCAATCGTTCCCTTTACCTAGATGCAGTCTCTTCTGGATCTCCGATGATATCACAGAAATATTTGTCTAGTCATTGACATTGCCTGGAAAAGCAGAGTCCAAGCAAAAAATGTGACAATGTGGCCTTGTAAACTTATGCTGACAGTACATGTGCCAAGAGGGTTGGAGGCTGATCACAACACACCCACAGCAGCGCCGAGCCACCTGTGTGATGCCATTTTGGAACTTCTCAGTCTCCCCTCGGATTCTACCTGGAAAAGATTCCCAAATGTCCCAGTCCCCAAAATGCTCAGACTGCTCTCTGCCCACTTAACCAAACTTGTAAAATCACCCAAGGGCCAACTGCAGGAATTAATGATCCAAAAACAAACACACAAACAATCATGAGAACAAAAAACTTTGGAGGAAGTGCTGGAGGAAGGGAAAGGAAAATCAAGTGAATACTTCCCAGTGACCTTCCAGGGTGACCCCCCAGAAAGATTTTCCAAACTTATCATCCCACAGGGGCGCCTGGGTGGCTCAGTCATTAAGCATCTGCCTTTGGCTCGGGTCATGATCCCAGGGTCCTGGGACGGAGCCCCCCATTGGGCTCCCTGCTCAGCAGGGAGTCCGCTTGTCCCTCTCCCACTCCCCCTACCTGTGTTCTCTCTCCCACTGTGTCTCTCTGTCAAATAAACAAATACAATCTTAAAAAAAAAAAAAATCTTCTCACAAAGTAAGATGACAATAAGAAGTCATGAATGTCTCTTGGGAGCTAAACATTTTCGTCTCTGCAATGGAAAGATTCTCACTCTCTCAAACTTGTTATTTACTTTACTATTTTATTTTTTCCCCACTATCACTCTGACCTTTTCTATCTTTCTTTAAACACATCTCCACCTCATGACCTCCCTTGCTGCACATGGCCTCTGCAGTTAATGGAATTTGAAAGGTATACCCCAACAGCTGGGCTTTTGATGTGGGTTTTATTACATGTTTCACTGACTATTCAAAATAATTTCAACTATCTTTTTCAATCATTATATTTGGTTTTCTGTTTGTACGTTAGAATAGGTCTCCTCAGACCATAGCACAAGAGGAGTCTCTCTGCATTTTTCCACCACATTACAGTGAAGAAAGAGGGAGAGGAGGAGTGAGGGTAGAAAACCCTGTAGAGGCATGAGTAGAGGAAGACTGAAAAATGAACCTTTAAGTGGAACCAACACAGCTTATGCCAAGAGGGAAGGAAATAGTGCCTTGGGTGGGGGCAGTGGTGTTAGACATGGCTCTAGGGGATAAGTAAAAAAGTCTACAAATCAGTAACTTAATCCTAACATAGACTTAGACTCTGTGAATAGTTATCATAGTATATTAAGTACAACTGTTGAGTTATGGAAATCAGTTGACTTGAAGAATCTCTTGTAACAAACACTGGAAGTAGGTTTGTGTCTGCTGGGCAACCTTTGGGACTCTTCTGACCTACCTCTCTGTAGAGACCTACTCTGCTGAAGTAACAACCAACTGATGTTTTAAACCTGCAGCTGGTGTGCTCCCTAGAGGTACACAGGGGAATCCATCAGAAGAGGTCACTGCTGCTGAGCTTCTAAATCCCTAGATGGTCAATGAAGAGATGGTCCTATGGAGACAGACTTTAAGTAGAAGAACAAGACAGGGGTGGACACCTTCTCGGAATCACAGTGTTAATGCTGAGCAGGCTTGAAAGTCAGTTTGTTCAAAACCTTTATTTTCTAGCTGACCCAAAATATAAAGTCACAACCCTGGTATATTAGAGACCAAGTAACAGCGCCCAAACCCACCTTTTTCCCACCATGCATTATTTCTTTTCATCAGTTTCGCAAATTTCTATAAATCGGATTACAAGACTGAATTTCCTAAAACATAACCTCAAGGTTTGTAAAAGAACTTGAGGTCAATTGATCAAGCCTTCCTTGCTGGAATCTCTCCTACGACAGAACTCTTAATTGCTGTCCTATTTATGCTTGAATAACCTCAGTGATGGTGAACTTATTATGCTCCAAAGCAAAATACTTTGTATACAGAAAATTTGAAGTGGTTAAAAAAATACTCTTCTTTTTACTGAAGAAAACTCTGTCTCCTGGGGCGCCTGGGTGGCTCAGTGGGTTAAGCCGCTGCCTTCGGCTCAGGTCATGATCTCAGGGTCCTGGGATCGAGTCCCGCATCCGGCTCTCTGCTCAGCAGGGAGCCTGCTTCCTCCTCTCTCTCTCTCTGCCTGCCTCTCTGCCTACTTGTAATCTCTCTCTGTCAAATAAATAAATGAATCTTAAAAAAAAAAAAAAACCAACTCTGTCTCCTTAGAGAACTTCCACCCATGGGCCCTCGGTTTGCCACTGAGGTCACATGGGGCAAAACTAAACCTTCTTAGGTCACAGTCCTTTAATGACTTGAAGATGTTTGTAATGTCTCCTGTTACTCTGCTCTTCTTCAGGTCGCATGTACACTCTAATTCTTTCACTCTACCTGCCTAAGCATTCCAAAATCTCATTAGGCATGCTGCTCATCCTCTGCTGGTCATGCCAGTTTGTCCAGAACACTCCCATATGAGACTTACTGAACTACACACTGAGCTCCAAGTGCAGTCTAACTACTATGAAAGAAGATCACCTCCCTTACTCTGGACAACAGAGTAGCCCCTTGAACCACATTTAGCTCAGCAATACACCACTGCTCTTTCCACTTTCCCTCCACAGCCTTTACCCCCAAAAAGTGTAAAAAGATTTAAATTTATAATCTCCTTGACTAATATTGAGTTGTCCTAGGCAATATTCCAATTCTAGACTCACTAAATCCAGATAAGCAGAAAGAACTGGCAATCTATGGAGATCATAGAAAATAGTAGAAACCAGTCAATTGCCAGTGAAGGTAGATTCTCATTAGTTTTGTGTGGTTCAAAATTGCTCTAATTCGGCAGTTGATAAGTGAATTTCTCAAAGAAACTGTGAACATCATGAAATAAAAGAAGTAACTAAGTGATACTATCAGCTTCTGGGTTTCATTAAAATCTGAGCAGAGATTCATCTCCCAGCCTGACTCAGGCAGTATGCCTAAGAGCATGGAAGTTGGCAGACTTCTCACTGGCCTTGCAGCTGGTTTACAGATACTAAATTTGTAGGTCACAGTTTAAGACACTATACTTTGAAGTGATGCTGTAACATTAGTCCAACAAAATCACAAAGGTTTACAGGGTAATGTGGATCAACTAATTCTTAAGATCAAGAGTCTACACTGGAAAAATAGGAAAGGAGACCAGTCAGAAGACAAATAGAAAGGAACTGTCGTCAGTCTGAAAAAGACGGTTTCTCCAGGATGTAGGCCTCCTTCCTTTAAATCACAATGGCCCCCCAAAAATGGCCACTGTCTGACTTAAATGCTCTCTAGCCAGTTTTTAAATTACTGAAATGTCAGTGAAAATGTTCCTCACATGACAAGTCCATAGCAATGTGTCTGATAGTAAGTGGACCTGAATGGTGGTAGAAGAGCCCAGCTCGGTGTGATTTTTTTTTTAAGATTTTATTTATTTATTTATTTGAGAGAGAATGAGTGAGAGCGAGCATGAGAGAGGAGAAGATCAGAGGGAGAAGCAGACCCCCCAAGGAGCTGGGAGCCTGATGCGGGACTCGATCCCAGAAGTCCAGGATCAATGATCTGAGCCGAAGGCAGTCGCTCAACCAACTGAGCCACCCAGGCGCCCATCTCGGTGCGATTGTAAATGTTCTCTTTGTAGGTGAAAGAGATCAAAGAGAAATTCTGAAACCATCAATTATTTTGGCTTCAAGAAGGGAAAAAAAAAAAACAATTTTCAAGGTCTGGTGTTGTGTTTTTAACTTTTATTATATTTGCTCCTCCAGGGGGTTCCTATAATTCACTCCCATCTTGTGGATTTCATTGTGTGTTCAAACAGTGTCTTATCTATCGAAATGATTTACATTTAAGGATGCTTTATTTCTGATCATGGTATGTGGAATATGACCGGAGAGATGGCTGGGTAGGGAGAGATCTTTTTAGTGTAGTTTGGGATGACCTGGGAATGAACAGAAATAGCACGGACTAAAAATAGCATGGAAAAGTGCTCTAGAAAACTTTTGTGGTGAACGAGGTTGTTTCATACTGCTTAATTCATGCCTCACAGAATGTCTTCATGAAATGGAAAAAAGGAACTTTTATATTGGTGAAAAACTTGCTGAGGGAAGAAAAAAGCAATACGCTAGAGGCCATGCTTTTAAAAACCAATATAAATTATTTGGAAGTTGGCTTTACAACTCTTTCTCTCAGATAATATAAATGTAGTTTAAAATATAAGCTATATAAATATAAAAAGTTTGACCCGTAGATACCCAGGAGT
Organism: Mustela nivalis; assembly: GCF_964662115.1. NCBI lineage: Eukaryota > Metazoa > Chordata > Mammalia > Carnivora > Mustelidae > Mustela > Mustela nivalis. The sequence continues at coordinate 4,362,462 of NC_139035.1, read as the reverse complement.
AGAAATCCCGCCAGCACACTCACATACTCAGGATCATACTCAGGAGAACTTGCTTCTGTTACTTCTCTTTCTTATAAACTAAAGAGGATGGCATGAGGCTTCTGCAAATTAACTCCAGTCTGTTGTCTACCATGTTTCCTTGCTAATAACTGCCTAATAATAATAAGATGAAGAAACACTAACCTTCCACTTAGCCCAATAAAAGCCCCAAATGCCAGGGCAGTGTGGATATTAGTAGGTGAAAGGAGAGATTATCTTGTCTGCCTGAGAGGGAAGATGGGGGGAATGGAATTAGATTTAATTTGATTAGCAAGAGTCAACCAAGTTTTTCCTCTCATCAAAATAAATGGCTCTCTTGGGGCGCCTGGGTTGAAGCCTCTGCCTTCGGCTTGGGTCATGATCCCAGGGTCCTGGGATCGAGCCCCGCATCGGGCTCTCTGCTCCACAGGGAGCCTGCTTCCTCCTCTCTCTCACTCTCTGCCTGCCTCTCTGCCTACTTGTGATCTCTGTCAAATAAATAAATAAAATCTTTAAATAAATAAATAAATAAATAAATGGCTCTCCAACTTTAATGGGACGTTGGAACCACTTTCCAAGTACTCAGTGTACTTGTTCCAATGTACTCAAAATGTGACTGCTAATAGAAATCACAGATATTTTTCTTATCACATTAGTTTTTTTAATTTCTTTTCAGTGTTCCAGAATTCATTGTTTATGCACCACACCCAGTGCTCCATGCAATATGTGCCCTCCTTAATACCCACCACCAGGCTCACCCAACCTCCCACTCCCCTTCCCTCCAAAACCCTCAGATTGTCACGCAGAGTCCACAGTTTCTGATGGGTCATCTCCCCCTCCAGTTTACCCAAATTCCCTTCTCCTCTCCATCTCCCAATGTCCTCTGTATTACTCCTTATGCTCCACAAATAAGCGAAACCATATGATAATTGACTCTCTCTGCTTGACTTATTTCACTCAGCATAATCTCCTCCAGTCCCATCCATGTTGATACAAAAGTTGGGTATTCATCCTTTCTGATGGAGGCGTAATACTCCATAGTGTATATGGACCTGGACCATGTCCTCTTTATCCATTCGTCCACTGAAGGGCATTACAGTTTTTAAAATATGTTAAAAAACCATTTACATTCATTGCTTTATTCAACTATGGTAGTTTGTAGACCAGTTAATATATCTTGTTATTTACTGTTTATCAGGTCATGACCTTAGAGTTTAAATCAAGCCCCATGTTGGGCTCTGCACTCAGCTCACTTGGAGTCGGCTCAAGATTCTCTCTCCTTCTCCCTCCGCCCCTCCCATCTGCCCCTCCTCTTGCTCTCTCTGAATGAATGAATGAATGAATGAATGAATAAAATATCCTAAAAAAATAAGAGGCACATAGCATAAGAAAGTTAAGAACTCCAACAACTCAATATTCTAATTCTTGTCAAATTAAATAGTCTTTAAATACAACATACTAGCTTAGGTCTCCATAGGAATACATTCAGTGGCCACAACTTATTATTATGCCCTCAGATTTTGAACAATCATGGAAGTAAAAGACACTTATGCAAAAAATGTCTCTGGTGACATGCCCATTTTTTTACACATCATTCTTTATAATGAAACCCACTGATTTCTCTCTGGAATTCAATGTTACAAAAATACACTCCAAATAGATTTTTATGATTCTCTTTATCAAATAACAAGAACTGTGTCTCTCTGTGTGTTTTCTTAGTTTTTGTTGTTTGCTAAGGCTGCCATGAAGAGCACAGCTAAAAGCAGTATCTGATATAACTGAAAATATCATCCCAGTTTTGGTGTATAACTATCTCTTTTCCCTTAAAATAGTTTCTGCTATACGGCTTTAGCTATCCTGTGCTATAGGTTGGTTTTTTTTTTTAATTACAAGTTGATATGACATTTTCTTAAGTAGGAAGAGTGAGAATTATGAACAAATTGTTCTTAATGGCTTTGAAGAATACTGAAGCCCTGAAGAGGTCTCTCCTATCCTGGGGAAAGGAAGATCTTTAATAGTATCTCTATTTCCTCCATCAACTTGTAGAAGCTTCCTGAGTCATTGGTCTTCATGAGCCCTGCAACCCTAATCAAACTCTGGAAATGAAGGAGCTTCTTACCGGATGTTATAAGCTGTTATGGGGGCCCAGGCAAGCCATGCCCACCACAGAAAGATTCCACCAGTCTTAATAGAAATAAGCTGCCCCATGACATCCCGGTGATTCAGTTCTCCCAAACCTTAATGAGCAGTTATGCAAATATTCATGAACTGCAGAAGGACTTTGCCTTTTGAGGAGTTACTCACCAAACCAGCATCTGATTTTTTTTTTCATCAATGTAACTGCCACCTATCCACCACGCTATTCCTCCCTCTCCCAGCCTCATTCCCATCCCCCCACATCCAGGTTCACTCACCTCATGGAATCTCCCAGAAGCTTCCCAAGGCTTCCCAAAGGCTTCCAGGAAAATCAAAGGAATTGAGGTTCTGAGTGAAAAGTGTGACCTCATGTGGGTTACTTTAAAGCAGGAATGAGACTCCTTGAGACTTTACTCTGCATGAAATATCCGTTGTCTGACTCACTGCTATTGAGAGGAAGTAATGAGTTTTCTCAGTGAGTTCCTAATAAAGCATAAGGAGAGCTGAGTGGTCTAAGTTCAGTCCTGCCTTTGACCTTCTGAAGACCCTGGGCATATTCTACCCATTGGTTTCTCAGCAGGTGCTAAATGACTGAGTTACTCCTTAGAAAGTACCCTGATCTCTTGGGAGGAGAAACTGTAACCACAGCCTACACAAGGGTTTGACTTCTGCTAGCACAGGACAAGAAGGATAAGAATGGTCTTCTGCTTAGGGAGCAGTGGGCAACCAAAAAGGAGGAGCAGGAGGACAAGGAGGAGGAGGCAAAAGAACAAACCAAAATGCTGAGGCTGTGGCTTAATTTCAAAACTGTCCTGTGCACACTGTCCTGTGCCAAAGACTGTTGATCAGGATGATGGTTTGAGTTTTTCCTTAAGATCATAACTTCATAATAAAAATGCCACCCTTGAGTAAGGGACAGATGCTTCTCAGGAAGTCAGAACACTAAAAAGAGCATTCAGTCATTCAGTAAAGACATAGTAAGTAAGTAACTACTATGTGTCTGGCCCTGAAACAGAAATTGGCTGTATCTTATGAATGAGACAAACAAGGACAACTTTCTGGTCATTTTCAGGTTAAATACACACCCACCCTTGGATTTAGCAGTTCCCTTTCTAGGCATCTACCCATGAGAAATGAATACATGTGTGCATAAAAATACTCATACAAGAATGTTCATTACATGCGTGTCAACTATAGTTCAATAATAAAAAGGCTTTTGAGAAAAGAATGTTCCTAACGGCCTTATGCATAATAGCCAAAAACAGGAAACAACCCAAATGCCAGCAACAAGAAAAGGAAGAAAGAATTTTTAGTGTATTCATGCAATGGAATGCTACTCAGCCACAGAAGGAATAAATTTCTGATTTATCTACGTGTTAACTACATGTATCTATCATGTAGCTACAACAACATGAATGACTCTCACAGGCATTATGTTGAAAGAAAGAGGCCGAGAATAGGCAAAACTAATGGATGACAACGTAAGTCGGAGAGTGGTGACTTCTCGGGGCACTGGGTGGCTCAGTCTGTTGAGCTTCTGACAATTCATCACAGCTCAGGTCTTGATCTCAAAGGCCTGAGATAGAGCACGTCAGGCTCCCCACTCAGCAGGGAGTCTGCTTGTCTCCCTCTCTCTCTGCCCTGCCCCCTGCTCACTCGCTTGCTCGCTCTCTCTGTCTCTCAAATAAAGAATTTTTTTTTTTTTAAGAAAGTGGTTACCTCTGATCAGAACGGGACATGAGGGAAATTTCACAAATGATTAAAAACATTCCATCTCTCACTATGAGTGGTGCTGACACGAGTGTATATATTGTCAAAACTCATCAAACTGAACATTTAAAATAGTTCCTCATTTTATGTAAACTGTACCATAATATAAAAAATTACCTATAAATAATTATTTCTGCTAGGTCAACTTGTGTATCTCAAAAGAAAGAGGGAGAAAAAAAGAACAAGCATAGTCCTTATGGCTCATAGTCCTTGTAAGATAGTAATAGAGAAATAGAAAATAATAGAGGGATCTTTTTTTATTATTATTTTATTTATTTGACAGAGACAGAGAGTGAGCCCAAGCAGGGGGAGTGGCAGAGGCAGGGCAGAGGGAAAAGCAGGCTGCCTGCTGAGCAGAGAGACTCACATGGGGCTTCATCCCAGGACTCTGAGATTATGACCTGGGCTGAAGGCAGACGCTTAACTGACTGAGCCACCCTGATGTTCCTAGTGGGATCTTATTAGTGTGGTTGTGGAAGGCCTGAGAAGACGGCCCAAGACCCAAAGGGTGCAAAGAAACAACCATGTAGAGAATCCAAGTAAAGAGAAGCTTTTCAAGAAGAAATGGTGTGTGCAAAGGCCCTGAATTACGAGAGTGTGGTGGTTCAGGAACTGAAGGGTCCAGTGTGGCTGCAACGTGAAGCTGGTCGGGGCAGGCAGTGGTCAGACAGTAGAGCTCAGAAAGGCCATGGTCAAGAGTTTGAATTTTATCTTTAGAGCAAGAGAAAAAAATTAAAGGGTTTAATACAAGGAAATGGTGTAATCTATTTTGTTTTTTAAAGATCAGTTTGGCTGCTGGATGAAAATGAAGGGCCATATGAATTACGTGAACCAGCATGTCTCTTGAAAGCTATTGTCAGGGGCACTTGGCTGCCTCAGTTGGTGGAAAATGCAACTCTTGATCTTGGAGTTATGAGTTTGAGACCCAGGATGGGCATGAAACCTACTTCAAAAAAAAAAGCTATGATTAACCCTTTTCAGATTGAATTTAATTTTTCAACTGTATAAAGAAATTTTACTCTATCTTATCAATCTTGGGGCATAAGTAGCAAATATAAAAGAAGAATCATTTCTACGCAATGAGACAGGTTTGCATTTTCTGATCATTTCTTTCTTCAACCCCAAAGTGCCCAACTATTTGACTACAGAAAAGAGCTCACTTAAGAAATGCAGCCTCTCTTGGGGCACCTGGGTGACACAGTGGGTTAAAGCCTCTGCCTTTGGCTCAGGTCATGATCCCAGGGTCCTGGGATCAAGCCCCACATCGGGCTCTTGGCCTGGCAGGGAGCCTGCTTCCTCCTCTCTCTCTGCCTACTTGTGATCTCTGTCTGTCAAATAAATAAATAAAATCTTTAAAAAAAAAAAAAAAGAAAAGAAAAAAAAGAAATGCAGCCTCTCCTGTTGAGATTGAAGCTTCAGAAGGGACATACACAGAGCAAAGATAAAGGAAGAAGTTACCCAAATCAGCCAGTCTGCTGTGTCAACTCAATTCCTGTGTAGGAGTGTCGGGAGAGGGCTGGGTGCAGACCTCCAAGCCGTGACTCTCTGGAGCTTTCTGCAGCTGACCTTACAGACAAACGCTTAGACCAGCAGAACAGAAAGAAGCAGTTTCTTCACGTCTTCTCCCCCGCACCTTGCCCCCCAACCCCATGAAAGAGAGAGCTCAGCCTCCAAAACTAACGTGGAAAATACCCATCAGGTGTGCAGCTGAGGAACCCCCAGAGACACGATTACTTTCTGCCCCGAGAACTCTGCAACCCTCCTCAAGTTGTCTGATCATGCATTACTTGGAACAACGAATGCGATTCCACCCCCATGGGGTTGCCTGACTGAACAAAAAGTAAAAGTTGACAAACAAAGGGAAAGAGTGACATGCTTAGACACCTTCTATCTGCAGTGGAAATCAGCGCTCAGCAAACGTGCGATGGGGAAACACGACTTGGCGGCGGAGATCAAAGCCCAAGCTCCAGCTGTTCAGTCTGTTTTCGGCCTGTCAGCTAAGGTAGGTGTCTTCTCGCTCAGAAATCGGCAGAGGAGGGGATACCCCAGTGACCCCCGCCTCTGCCTCCCCCTCGGAGAGAAAACTTTTGCTTGAAAAGAAACAAATTTTCCCAGTATCTTTAACGCGCTAAGTTGCTTTAAGAACAACAAAAGGAATACAGGTAAAAAAGAACAGCAATGTGGTCTAATCGAGTTATAAGCAGGAAAATAAAAAATAGATATATCAGAGAGAATGAGCTCTAATTATAAACACATCAGAACCTGATTCCCATGCATCTGGCCAGGAATTCTTTTTTCCCAAAAGCCACCAAACAAGGATCCTAATTTACTTCAATTTTCCAAGGTTCTTTCTTCAACATGAATTAAGCCCTAGTCACAGTACCTGCAATTCTTTTATCCCCAACGTCAACTCCTGATTTACTCTCAAGATCTATAGTCTCTCCCTCCCTCTCCCTCTCTTTCTCTCCTTATATCTAATTTTTCTGAATTTAAGTGTTTTGTTAAAGTAGAGTCTGAGGGTTAACAATTGGTTCCAGCAGACTCTGGGAAGAGTATTAAGGCTCTTCTTAGCTAAAACATGAAGTGAAAACTTGGAATACTCAAATTCAAGCCTGTTACCTAAAGGACAAAATACATGTGAGGGACTGTTTCAGAGCCTAAGCGCCTCCATGTTATTCCAGTAAGGTGGTATTTCAGAAGTTACTAGAACAGCCAAACACTCAAGAAGTCCTCATACCTACTTCAGAAAAGGTGAAGTAGCCAATGCTGAAGGAGGTCATCAAGAGAACATGACCCCTGGCTGACCCTCTGATGGGACCCAGGTCCTTGGAGGGTCCTCACCACCCCTAGTCCTTGGAATGTTCATTCTTCCCACTGTTCCTACATGGGCCCCATTTTCAAGGACACCACCTTGAGGAGTAAGGTGTTGTTGAGACCATCTAGACGGTCTATGGGACTGAGCCCAGTTCAGGCCTCTCTATAAACTCTTAAGATTCATTGGGGGGTGGGGGTTCAGAGATGTATTCATCTTGCCGCTGCCCAACACCAGCCTCCTATGTAAGTTCCTGTACTTGTGAAACCTACCACCTACCAATCCAGAGTGGCCTGCCTGTCTCTTTGGTCTCTCCTAGCTCTCTGGGTACAGAAGCCAGTTAAGGAATTAACAGCCAACATCTTATTTGAAAAATCTTCTGTAAAGCATACCATCTAAGTGCTAGTTTCCATGGGATCTTGTGGGTCTTTGAAATTATTGCCGAATTGGTGGTGCCAGGAGGAAGGGAGTGCCACAGCCCACATGTGGGGCCATCTCAGTTCTGAAGGCCCTAAGCATTGATTCCCTGTAACACGTCTGTGGCACTTCCTTCTCCGCCTGGCTGGACGTGAAGCAGACTCTGGCAACTGATGACCACATAGGGAAAGTGAGCCAAGAAGAAGCCAGCACAGTAGAAAAGACACTCTTGTCGAGTTCCTACAGGACCTGGCTGAGTTGTTAAATCAATACTAACCAAGAAGTCTACCCTGTCTCTGAACTTTCAGAGAAGTGAAAGAAGTCCAAACTGTATTTTCAAGGCATATTTGAATCTGAGAATTCTGCTACTTGCTGGCAAAACCATCCTGATACAGGAAGTCAACATGAAGAAGAAACTGTCTTTTAGGGCGTCTCCTGTGTGCCGGGCACACCACCAGGCACTGGGTCCACAGTGGTGAAAAGAAAAAGAACTGTCCCTTATGGAATGTACAGCCCAGTGGGGAAGACACACACAAAATAAAAGAACACAAATAATTAAGAAATTTCTAGTGTGGAAATACCGGAGATAATGGGAGCTCACAACTAGGAGGTCTAGTAGAGTTCGGGACATCAGAGAAGACCTTCATGAAGAGAGTGATATTCAAGCTGAGTAGTGAATGAAGGTTATTTAAGCCAAGAATGTGTGTGTGTGTGGCTGAGGGGGAGGGAAAGGGGATGGAGTAATGGTAGTTTCCAGGTGAAGGGACGGTCTGCGGGTAGCAGGAGACTCTCTGTCATCCGTTGTACATGGAGGAACTAAAAACCGTCAGGTACCGGCTAGAGAAGAGCAAAGAGCGGGGTGCCCGGGCGGCTCACTTGGTTAAGCGACTGCCTTCAGCTCAGGTCACGATCCTGGAGTCTGGGGAGCGAGTCCCGCATCAGGCTCCCACCTCAGCTGGGAGTCTGCTTCTCGCTCTGACCCTCTCCCCTCTCATGCTCTCTCTCTTAAGTAAATAAATAAAATCTCTAAAAATAAGAAGAAGGAGAAGAACAAGCAGCAGGTTCAGCTGGCCCGGAGCGGTGACAGAGTTTGTGCGGCCACCAAGGCAGAGGGCAGATCCAGAGGCAAGCTGGGTTAGGAATGTGAGGCTAAGCTAGATCAATAAAAGGCCATAGCAAAGGAGAAAGTGGCACAATCATATGTGATTTTAAAAGAAGATTCCAACAGCTGGGTGACAAGTGGGTTATTGGAATTCAAGAGTGGAGCCGGAAGAATGGGTGGAAAAGAACGAGGATGGGAAGATACTGGAGGGGCTGGAGAGCGCTTCGGGGTGGGCCTGAGGATGCGCTGGAGGGAGGGGGGAGCAAGAGCTGAGACCAGGAAGGATACCACGATCTCTGACCTACGCAACGTGCTGGAGGACAACGTCATTCACCGAAATGCAGGTCAAAGAAAGTAGAATGGGTGGTAGGGAGGGGAACAGGGGTCATGAGTTTACCTTGAGGAATGTTCACTTTGAGGTGCATGGAAGGCAGCAAAGTTGCCTCCTTCTGTACAAAAAAACAGGTCAATCAAATTGAAGTTGTCTCAGAAATCTTTGGACCTGATTTACAACACTGAGTTTGAGTACGTTAGATAGTTAGAGCCTCGACTGAGCTCGCGCGACCGACACATGCGCCCGCTGTGGTTTTCCAGCTCGCTTAGCGACTCTAAACTCCCACTCGGGTATGGGGACCCCTAGCATGAGGTGCTTTTCTCCTCTTTCCTGAAGACCGTCATAACGTCCACAATACAGGCCTCTGTGCTGCTGAGATGACCGCAGATGATCTTCAGTAAGGCCAAGAAAATAAAACCGAACCTAAAGAAAGGCCTCCATGAGCTTTTTGCATTCAACACAGGTTATCTCCCTCCATGAGAGTCACGCCATCTTGGCGATCCTTGTTCACTCTCCTCCCACGGGCATCACAGGCCATTTCAGAACAGGAGTCTCACTGGCTCTAATATTCGGGTCCACACGTAGGACTCTGCTTCCTGGCGTAATTAAATAACACGTCTATACTCTCAGCTAGGAAGAACCTACTTCATTTATATTTGCTTCTATTTCTATATTTAATAACTATCAATCAGGGGCGCCTGGGTGGCTCAGTGGGTTAAGCCACTGCCTTCGGCTCGGGTCATAATCTCAGGGTCCCGGGATCGAGTCCCGCATCGGGCTCTCTGCTCAGCAGGGAGCCTGCTTCCTCCTCTCTCTCTCTCTCTCTCTGCCTGCCTCTCTGCCTACTTGTGATCTCTGTCTGTCAAATAAATAAATAAATCTTTAAAAATAAATAAATAAATAAATAACTATCGATCAGTGTATACAAGGTACATGTACAAGCAAATTACCTGAGTTCTGTTTTCCTTGGGAAGGAAAAGATTGAATCCAACCATCGACCATGTTACAGCACTACAAATTCCTCCAGTCAAGACATTTCAAGGGAGTGTCCTTTACATATGGCCACGATTATTTAGAAGGTAATTGGATTTTTAATGTCGTGGTTACGGTGAGGGGAAAGGGAGGTTCTGAGTTTGTGTTTTTCTTTCTTCCTTCCCCGCCCTTCGCCCCCTCTGGATTAGGGGCAAACAATGAGGAGCCGGCTTTGTGGGAGGGGAAATCCATCAAACAGAGAACAAATACAAAAACCTGCTTCTCTCCAGCAGCTATAACCACAGCATACAAGACAGGGAAGGTGGTCTATCTGATCGATTTCACCAATAATCCTTACCACTTTCCTCTTTCATATAAGCTCTCACAATTATGGGAAAATGACAGCAGGCCACGTTGAGATGAATCATCCATCCCCCCAGCTGTCTGTTTAGGAGTTAACAGAAATTACCAAAAGCAACTCTGGCCTAAAACTCATCTACTTATAGCCCTTGTTCGTTATGAAAAGTCTTGAAACCTCAACCAAAGCCTATCTTCAGATCAGACCACAACACTCTGCCGGAAATGCATTTTCACAGGAGGGGCTCACACAAAAACAATTTTCTTTACCTCGGGCGGAAAGGGGCTTTGGGCAACTCAGAATGAGAGCTCAGACAGGTAAAGCTAGGACATGAATGGTCAGGGATTGGAGGAACAACTTTGACAACTGGCTCATCCTAGCATTAGATAAGCAGAGGCTAATGTCCTCACGTGAAGTTCTGGAAGGTAACAGGAAATGCGCTTTGAGGGGCGCCTGGATGGCTCAGTGGGTTAAGCCTCTGCCTTCGGCTCAGGTCATGATCCCGGAGTCCTGGGATCGAGCCCCATGTCGGGCTTTCTGCTCAGCTGGAAGCCTGCTTCTCCCTCTCCCTTTGCTCCTCTCCTGGCTTGTGCTCTCTCTCTCTGTGTATGTCAAATAAATAAGTAAATTAAGTAAAATACTTAAAAAAAAAAAAAAAAGGAACGGAAGTGCACTTGGGAGGGGTCAGGGTGGAGGGTCTGCAGCGATCACTAGGAGAATGCCCCAGAGGCCAGGGGAGTGGCTGTGGGAGAGCACAGAGCCCAGCTCCTCTCCTCTCAGCATTTTTCTTTCCATGTTCCTTTACTCCAGCACCCCCCATGCACACGCGTACTCGCTCCTACAGCCTCGCCCAGCGACCAAGCATGTTGCCTGTGAATTGTCTGAATGGCTCCGGCTGGGTCAGGCAGCAAGGCCCTCTGTATCCCTTCTCTATATGCAAGGTACAAAATTATGGAAGTGAAGAGAAGCTCTACCTATTGCATATGCCATGGATATCTTAATTAGTAAGGGGATTTATCTGCTTCAGTGACCTGTAAAATCTTCTTCCCTCTGCACAGGGAAGGAAGCCAGTGAGACAGAGCAGGACTCCAGAGTCTGACCCTGTCTACGTAAATAGTATTGCAGACTCTCTTCTATCTGCCCATCTCTGGCTGTGCCCCTTTGTAAGTACCAGCGCAGCAGGAAAGAGGTACATGTGGCGAGCCATAAAAGGACAAATAATTTTTCAGTTTTGTTTCTTCTCAGTGACTCAAAATTAAAGGTTTGTTGGCAGGGGGGTGGGCAGGGGAGTGTGCTGGGGGTGTGGTCACAGCTATAGACTGAAAGGTGATCCTAAAAGAATGCGTAGGCCCCGTCTGTTAACATGTTCCTAACCTTCCTCTATGGAACATCTGCTCAGCCAAACTGAGCACACCAAGGACATTTCTGTTCCTTGCCTTTGTCCGTGTCTCTCCCCCTGGTCCACCTGTCCATCTCTGAGGGGAAGTGAATCCAGGACACCTGTGGGACCCAGTGGGTTGAACGTCAGACTCTTGACTTCAGCTCAGGGTCACAAGGTGGAGCCCCACATCGGGCTCTGCCCCGGGCATGGAGCCTGCTGCAGACTCCCTCTCTGCCCCTCCTGCACCCCACTCACTCATGCTCTCTCTTTCTCTAAAAAAATAAAATAAAATAAACAAATAAATAAAGGGATGTGAATCTAGCTCTTGACCCATATCTTCTCCAGAAATGATTTTTACGACCTCATCCCATAATGATTTTCCCCTCCTTTAATTCGGAGCAGGGTTTATCTGGAACTTTCACTTGACACTTAGTAAGCCTATGACTGACTAAGCTTAGTAAGCTTACTAACATATCAGATGAATAGTAAACCTATTCATCTGATCATTCATACAACCGATCTTTCTCACCAACTTGGCTGTAAACTTCTTGAAGGGCGAAGAACCTAACACAGTACTGACTGGGTTAATAAGAGACTTTGGTAAAATTGAGAAGTGAATGTCACCACCAAAGATCCTTTAGAGATTATCAAACCCAGGCATCTCATTCTACAAATAAAATGTAAAAGTGAGGTGTTCTGCCAAGGTCGCAGGGTCAGCCAGAACTTAATCTTAAGCCTCATCCTCCTACCAAACCATGTCTGTCTTCTAAAGTAATGAATGAATGGACTCCTTCTCTATGCTTGCACTCCCTTCCCAAGAACAAGCAGTCTAGAATGCAGATACAAAGAAAGCTATGATTCAGTTCAGTCAGAATCCCATATTTGTAAAAGAAAACTATTTGACCATCCATTCCAAATAAGTCTGGGAAAGAACAAAGCACCACCATCCTGAATAAGAAGGACAGTTCAAAGAAAGGGGATGACACGAGGGGCTTACTCCCGACCACACTCCTCAGCTTTCACTTCATTCTCGACACCGAACTTCCTGCTATCCTGAGAACATTCCAGTAACACTGCTATCTTAGGTCCTCTGCACCAGCTGTCACCTCCACCTGGCAGCAGGCAAGACCAGAAAGTCTGCCTGGTTCATTGCCTCACTCTCCCCAAGTCTCTACTCAAAGGTCATTCTCTCAATAAGACTCACTCTGACCACCCTTTTTAGTACTACAACCTCCTTCCCCCTCATACTCTCATAATTCTTCTACCTTAATCTATGCCTCCCTTGTCGTTTTTGTCTACCTTCATCTACATCTCCCCTTATGACCTTATAACATACACTCACTCATTTAATTTGTCTCCACCAGCTGTAATAAAAGCTCCACAAGGGTAGAGGTTTTCTTTGTTCACCAATTATCTCCAATCCCTAGAAGGGTTCACCCCCATAGGTGAATGAATGAATGAATGAATGTGTTCAGGAACCTTACCAGTTCCAGAGAAATAGGAAAACATCTATTCTACATGGCTCTACATGGAAAAAAAAAAAGGCAAATCCAAAAGGGACTTGACTATTAAAGTAGAAGTTCAAGTCTTAGGACCCATTTTCCCTCTCCTCTCACATAGGTCTCCTGTTCCTCTATTCTTGTGAGCAACTGTATAGGAAGAGATTTTCAACTTTCCTAAAAAATGAAAAGGTATATAGACTCCACACAACCAAAGAACTGGGAAGGAATAGGAGAATGAGGCTCTGAATGCTAACCTACTCTCCCAAGCAAGGACGAGTTCTCTCCTTTCAATAATGATTGAGCTCTAACTCTGTGCCAGGAACTCAGAAATGTTGGTGAAGAAGACAGAAAAGAACCTTAATCTCCTGGAGATTAAATTCTAGTGTAATTATGTATCCTGATCCTCAGTCCCTACCAAGGTCTGTGCCCACATGCCCAATTCTTAGAACTTACTTCCCCTGCTGAGGAGAGAAGAAAAACCCCAAATGCTTGTCACGTTCATTCCTTCGAAACTTGCTGCTCAGGTACGGGCCCCAACTGGCAGCATCAGCGCGCCCGGGACATGATTAGAAACGCAGACTCTCAGACCCCACCCCAGGCCTCCTGAATCAGAAATGGCATTTTAATAAGATCCCGAGGTAATTCTTACACACAGAAATGTCTGGGATGTATTGCTTGGGAATTCTTCACCAAATACAAGCCTATTAGTATCACCTCAATTACAGGCAAGGGAAATGCAGTTTATATAGGTGTTTGTTTTTTTTTTAACTTCAGTCCAAGATTATTACCATAGAAACCACAGAAGAAGGTTACCTACCACTCATGTTTTGGGTCTATTTTTCTTAGTTTTTCCTCCCTGTAGCCCGTTGTGGTGATTCTTGTCTTAGAGAAGGGGAAACAAGCACAGGAAAAGCAGGCCCACGATGAGTCAGTGATCAAACAGGCTCTTCCTGTGAGTGGGGAGCTCTGTAGGTGTCTCTGAGGCAGCCACACTCGCCTCACCCCTGACAGCACCTCACCTTTCGCACTTCTCTCTCTCTCTTTCTCTCTCTCATGTCCTCTCAGGTACAACTTCAACTCTCTCCCTGTCCTGTGAGTCTGGGCTTGTGCCCTTGGCCAAATCCAGAAAATCCAGCCACCTGCAGCCCCAGATCCCTTATCTGGACAAAACCTCTCTGTTTTGAGAGATAGTTACCCCTTATCCTCATAGTCTCCCTTATTCTTCGTCAGAGCTCCTCACCTCATTCCTACGGCCGTTCTCTCCCTGCCTCCCGTTATCCTGCTGGTCCCAGATACCGGCTGATCCTTCCAGCCCTGCCTCCCTTGTTCTTGAAGTCCTGCTCTTTGAAACAAATATAGAGCTTCAAGAAGACAAAGAACCCAACGTCTCATTCAGTCCCACCCATTAAGTTAGCTTCCAAAGTATTAGCAGCTAACCTGATCAGCCAGTCTGTGCTACCAGAAGGTTAAAGGAAAGGAAGAAAGGCCAACACTGAGGGGAGCCAAAATTAAGCACCCTCTCAACATTCAGGCCAACTTTACTGCTAGATCTGCTTGGTCACGATCACCATGCTAACATGTTCTAACATGAGTTAGAAATCATCTCTACAAAAACTGTTCTTGGACCCAAGAAGACAGGTGAAAAGAAATCCCCTAACTGGTGAATCTGTTCCACAAACATAGATCCTTGCTGGGGAGGAACTGAAGGTGGGAGGGGTCTGAAGCCTTTGGACAAGCCGAAGCTTAGAGGATTTGAGTAGCATCTTTTAGGACAAACAATACAAATTCACAAACATGAAATCAGCTACTAAAGTGAACAGCTCTTTAGAATGAGAAATTATGACAAACTGCACATTTTTAAAAAGCTGATAACTGTCACAAATATCACAAAAGCCAAGGCAATTCAGGGCCAGAGCAGTGAAGAACCCTGAAGTTTGTTTCACCAGCGTTTGGTAACAATGACTTTAATCGTGGAGTTCTTTTTCTTCTTCACTTCCTGTCTACATTTTTTTAAAGGTTGTCTGTCTCCCCCTCCCCCATTCCCTCACTACGAAATCACTCCCTAATCACAGGCACTCAGTTCCAGTCCACACCACTACACCGAAACGATCTTCTCAAGTCCCCAGTGGCTCCTGCTCACCAAGTCAGATGGCTTTTGCTCAGCCTTCGTGCTCCGGGTCTCTTGTTAGCCATAGACACTCGCAACCACGCCTACCTTCTCAGAAATCTATCCGCCTTGGCATGCAAGAGGCTGTATTGTCACAATTTCCCTACGGTGCATACTCATCTTTCTCTTTCACTGGTTTTACTTCCTCCTTCCATCTGTCAAACGGGGCACAACCCGAGGCGCAATCCTCAGCCCTTGCTTTTGTCAGTTCATGTGCTTCTTCATCACCTCTCAGAGCTTTAAACACGTGAGTTAACATCCAAATCTGTACATTTGACCCTGATGTCTCCCCTGTGTATCAGTCTTGCCAGCTGGGCACCTCCACAGAAATGTCCCCTAGACCTCCGACTAAGCATGCTCAAAACCAAACTAATTCCACGCATCCCAAAACTAGTCAACCTCCGTAGATACTGAAGTTCAGTGTTTCTAGAATTAAATGCATCATCTCCCCATCACTAGCGGTCTTTCAGAACTTCCCCCTCTCTATTAAAAGTCTAACCTAAATGGATGAGTGTCAAGTCATAATCTCAGCAGAGGAAATGACACTCTCTTTTTTCTATCTTTTCTGCATAAAGTAATTCATTCTGGTTTGTTCCTCATGAGAACAGGAAGTAGCTCTGAAGGGCTGTCTGGGAGAAAGAGCATCTGCAACCCACTTCATGAGGTTGGTTTAAATATAATTCTGCGTCTGTCTCCAGCCAGACTTGGAGCAGAGGCTCCAGGCCTCATCAGAATAAAAGCATTTTTTGTGGCCAGCGATGCTGCTGTGGTTCTAGCTGTTAACAGGAACTGTGGCATTTAACAGGAAGGGGAAGGCTATACTACTAAGCAAACAATAACAACAAACAAAATTTATATACTCATAGAGTTGGGACACAAGAGTAAAAACATGGTTAATCTCTTCTTGGTGTCTGGAGAAATTAGAAAATGTCATTATAAAGGGGAGCAGAACGCCAGAGTGGAGGGGAAGGGCGTGAGAACAGAGGAAGAAGACAAGGAGAGAAGAGGGAGTGGGGAGGAGGCGGAGGAAGACAAGAGAGCGAGCACCAGCACAAAACTGGAAACTAACCCTGTAAGAATGCAATTGACTTTTCAGTGCCCGAAAGGAAAAAAAATAAAAATTCCTCGGCTGAAGATTGAGGAAAGGTGGATAGGAATTGACTAGTCAGTCTCTCAGACTGACATATAGAATAGTTTCTGATGGAAACTGACTTATAGGTTTGGAGAGATAGCCTATTGTGGAGGCGGAACCCAGCAAAGCAAAGAAGCTGGAATGGAAAACCAAGAGAGGAAAGAACCACTTCTCTTCAAAATCAAAATGTGGAGACCTACCCTGGAGGGAAAGTGTTTTATTCAGGAAGAAAAATGCAGATTGATATTTTTTTTCTTCTCTAGGTAGTCTGGAGTCCATGTGCATATTATAGTTCTAAGTGGGTAGCACATGCAGAGAAGTTTTATAGTAATATTCTAAATAATTATATAATAACAATATAATCGATATTCTAAAGTGCATAATATCACAGAACAAAGAAATACCTGTAATACTCAGAACTGAGCATGTCCGAATGACAAATGGTCAGTATGTGAATATTCCCTAAGGTTCTGTCTTTGGCCCTTATTCTATTCATTTTCTCTTTGTGATCTTCACTTAATTTGGAGACCTGTACATACAACTCCCTACCTCATATTTTCATTTATGTGACCCTCAGGGATTTTTGTTTCCGTCCTACTCCCATGTAAGATATAACACATTCAGTGGGAAAAAACTGATTCTCATGCTTATGAATCTACAGGTTGACTGAAATTCAGCCAACCTTGACGGACTGAATGAGGCAGCTCTGCTCGAAGCTGCAGGTTTGGCCCCAATCCACCCCATATGTGTTTGTTCTGAGCGCCAGACTGGAGACCTTTCATTTTCATAGTAGGTACTGGAAGCTTCTTCCCTGAGTAGAAACACAGAGTGCCTCTTATGGCTTAGTCTTTGAAAGGGCACCATATCATTTTAATCCCTATTCTGTTGGTGAGAGCAAGTCAGGCAGCCAAGCCTGACATCAAAGACTCAGAGAAGTACAGCTGCTCTTCTCATAGAGGCGAAGAAAGAGGAAGTGTAGATCTGCTGAATGATCATTTCATCTATGACACTTCTCAAACTCAGTGTCTCCAAATCTTTCATCCACCCCGCTGTTCTCTCTTACTTAACAACTAGCATCATCATCTACCCAGTCAGAAAACCAAGAGTCATCCTAACTTCTGCATGCCCTCAGTAACTACTGCCAGATCTTGTCGGTTTGCATTCCTAGATTATTCAATTATCCATATTTAATTTAGGCCTGCAGAGAAAACTGTAACGATTTCCTGACTTCCTACCGACCCTCTCCATAGTTATTCTATTACACTAAAATGAAAATGTTAGAATGATCAAGGAAACCTAGATGGTGATAAGATGATGCTTTTTTATTAAACACATAATTCCAGCGAATAAATGTGGAACCAATTATAGAATATGTGCACCCTAATGAGTAGTGGATTCATCAATACTTGAAACCATTAGATCAAGGGTTCTCGACCTCAGCATTATTAACATTTCTCATCATCAGACTTACTGCCCTTCTTAAACGTGCTGACAGCATTCATCCAAGGCCGTCTTGCTAGTGACTTAACATACCTTGGATTTCTCCAGTGCTTGAGAGACGGCACCTGTCCACACATTCCCTTCACCTGTTTCCCACCACAAAAGATTTAACAACCACACTGGTGCCACCTGCCAGCGTCTATCGGAACTCCCCTCCCACTAGTCGTGGGATCCTTGTGACCAGCTGGCTATTGCACTCTAAAATTCTATTCTAGACAACCCTCAGACCACCTCGCTTAGGTTAAGTTCTCTGGGAAGAGACGTCAAGAGAGACATTTGAGGTCAGCTTTCAAGGACACCTTTGTGGGAGTGAAAGAAGCAGGACTATACAGAGGGAGAAACTGAACTACAATGAAGTGTCAGCAAAGGTCACTGCCTACCCCGTGGGGATCTCTGGAGGTGGCACGGCCCTTTAAAGTGGTTTCGTGAAGAGCAGTGGGTCTTACACGCAGCTAACGGATCGGGGAACACGACCTCAGAAACTAGAGATGGGACTCGAGGCAAGATGGCGGAAGAGTGGCCGACTGAAGTGACGGCAGGTCCTGAGTTCGGCTGGTTATCAAGCCATTCTGGGCACCTGCAAACTCAACAGGAGGTAGAAGAGCAGAGCAGGGAGTCCAGGATCAGAAAACCGACCGCTTTCTGGAAGGCAGGGCGCGCAGAGAAGTGACTCTAAGGTGATCTGTGGGAAGGGAGACGGCGCGGGGACGGAGCCTCCGTCAGCCACTGACCAGCGAGGGCGAGCGCAGCAGCGTAGGAAACCCGGATGTTCACAAGCCAGCTCCGCCGACGGACGTCGCTCCAGAGCCTAAACGGGGGTGGAGCCCTTGCGGGGACAGTGTGGTGTCAGGACCCTCGGGGTCACAGAGAGACTGGGGTGCCGGACTGTGACAGAGCTTCCAGGTGTTGGCGCGGAGAAAGCGGAGCGTCCTCAGCTCGGGGTTACCTTAAACTGACCTGAGGCACGGCAGGGCCACTGCCCCTCGAGTACGGACCCCAGAAGTAGCAGATGTGGAGAGACTCACCTTCCTTCTCTGGGAGAAGCTGCGCGGCTGCGCCCGGCAGGAATCCGCGGGGCTCGGAGACTCCACACGGGGCGGCGCGCCAGGGACAGAAACGCTGGGTCGCAGGCCCGGGGGAGCTCGGAGCGCGGCCAGAGACCGGGGAGAGGCAGGGACTGACGGCTTTTCTCTGAGGGCGCACGGAGGAGTGGGGCCCGGGCTCTCATCACCTCCAGGCCGGAGACCGGGCAGCCGCCATCTTCACTCCCGTCCTCCCAAGCGGTACGGAAAGCGCCGGGGGAACAAAAGCTCCGAGCGCGAACCCGAGCAGATCACTTAGCCCGGCCTGTGGCAGGGGCGGTGCGGTTCCAGCTTGAGAATCACGGCCGGGGCCCCTCCCCCCGAAGATCAGTGAGAACATCCGGCCAAGACCAAGTTTAGTGATCAATGAGAACTGCAAAACACAAGAGCTAGCAGATTATAGCATGGAGAATTCATGGCTTTCTTCCAATGATTCTTTAGTCTTCCAAAGTTAAATTTTTTTAATTTTATTTTTTTCTTATTCTATTTTTTAACTTTTCCTCTTTTAACATTTTTTAACTAGTTTATCTTAACAATACCTTTGTGAAAAAAAAAATCTTTTTAACCCTTCATTGTTATAGTCATATCTTATCCCTTCATTGTATTTAATCTTATTTTTTGTATACATAGAGGAGTTTTTTTCTGAAAAATTTTGCAATACAATTTCTTCAAATAAATCAAAATATATATACCCAAATTTGGCACATGGCTTTATTCTAGTCTCCAGCCTGAACACATTCCCTCCTCTTTTTTTTTTCTTTCTCCAACCAACTTATCAATTCCTTTTTTAGAAATTTTTTTTAATTCTCACCTTACAGTCATATTCCATCCCTTCATCATGTTTACCCTATTTTTGCTATATATATGTTTTTCTTTCTTTAAATTTTTTTAAAGATTTTATTTATTTATTTGACAGAGAAAAATCACAAGTAGACAGAGAGGCAGGCAGAGAGAGAGAGGAGGAAGCAGGCCCCCTGCCAGAGCAGAGAGCCCGATGCGGGACTCGATCCCAGGACCCTGAGATCATGACCTGAGCGAAAGGCAGCGGCTTAACCCACTGAGCCACCCAGGCGCCCCTCTTTCTTTAAATTTTTGGGAGGTGTTTCTTCTAAGAGACCAAGATATACCCAAAATCAAGTGGGTGGCTCTGTTCAACAGATAGATATATATAGATATATATATCTATATATATCTATATATATATCTCAAGACAATATTAGAATCACTGAGATTCTAGAAGAAGAAAGAGAGAGGGGGCAGAAGGTATATTGGAGTGAAATATAGTATAGAATTTCCCTAATATGGCAAAGAGAACAAGCATCAAAATCCAGGAGGCACAGAGAACCCCCCTCAAAATTAATAAAAATAGGTCCACACCCTGTCATCTAATAGTAAAACTTACAAGTCCCAGTGACAAAAAGCAGCTTGGGACAAGAAATCTGTAACATACAATGGTAGAAATATTAGATTGGCAGCAGACCTTGCACAGAGACTTAGCAGGCCAGAAATAACTGGCATGATATATTCAGAGCACTAAATGAGAAAAATATGCAGCCAGGAATACTATATCCACTTAGGCTTTCATTGAAAATAGAAGGAAAGATAAAAAGGTTCCAGGACAGCAAAACTTAAAAGAATTTACAAACAACAAACCAGCCCTACAGAAAATACTGAAAGGGGTCCTCTAAGCAAAGAGAGAACTTAAAAGTAGTAGACCAGAAAGGAACAGAGACAATATACAGTAAAAATCACCTTACAGGCAATACAATGGCACTAAATTCATATCTTTCAATAGTTACCCTGAATGTAAATGGGCTAAATGCTCCAATCAAAAGACACAGGGTATCATAATGGATTAAAAAAAAAAAAAAAACAATATGCTGCCTGCAAGAAACTCATTTCAGACCCAAAGACACCTCCAGATTTAAAGTGAGGGAGTGGAAAACAAGTTACCATGCTAATTGACATCAAAAGAAAGCTGGGGTGGCAATCCTTATATCAGATAAATTAGATTTTAAGCCAAAGACTACAATAAGAGATGAGGAAGGACACCATATCATACTCAAAGGGTCTTCCCAACAAGAAGATCTAACAATTTTAAATATCTATGCCCCTAACATGAGAGCAGCCAACTATATAAACCAATTAGTAACAAAATCAAAGAAACACATCAACAATAATACAATTATAGTAGGTGACTTTAACACCCCCTTCATTGAAATGGACAGATCATCCATGCAAAAGATCAACAAGGAAATAAAGGCCTTAAATGACACACTGGACCAGGTGGACATTACAGATCTATTCAGAACATTCCATCCCAAAACAACAGAATACACATTCTTCTCTAGTACACACGGAACATTCTCCAGAATAGATCACATCCTGGGTCACAAATCAGGTCTCAACTGATACCAAAAGTTTGGGATCATTCCTTGCATATTTTCATACCATGATGCTCTGAAGCTAGAACTCTATCACAAGAGGAAAGTTGGGAAGAACTCAAATACATGGAGGCTAGAGAGCATCCTACTAAAGAATGAATGAGTCAACCAGGAAATTAAAGAAGAATTTAAAAAATTCATGGAAACAAATGAAAATGAAAACACAACTGTTCAAAATCTTTGGGGTGCAGCAAAGGTGGTCCTGAGAGGAAAGTATATAGCAATACAAGCCTTTCTTAAGAAACAAGAAAGATCTCAAGTGCACAACCCAACTGTACACCTAATGGAGCTGGAGAAAGAATGGCAAAGAAAGCCTAAACCCAGCAGGAGAAGAGAAATAATAAAGAGCAGAGCAGAAATCAATGAAATAGAAACCAATAGACCACAAGAGCAGATCAACAAAACTAGGAACTGGTTCTTTGAAAGAATTAATAAGATTGATAAACCCTTCATTTGACTTATCAAAAAGAAAAAAGAAAGGACCCAAATAAATAAAATCATGAATGAAAGAGGAGAGACCGACACCAAATTGACACCAAAGAAATACAAACAATTATAAGAACATATTATGAGCAGCTATACACCAGCAAATCTGAAAATCTGGAAGAAATGGATGCATTTCTCGAGATGTATAAACTACCAAAACTGAACCAGAAAGAAATAGAAAACCTGAACAGACCCATAACCAGAAAGAAGATTGAAGCTTTCATCAAAAATCTCCTAAGAAAGAGAGCCCAGGGCCAGATGGCTTCCCAGGGGAATCCTACCAAACATTTAAAATAGAATTAATACCTAGTCTCCTGAAAATGTTCCAAAAAGTAGAAATGGAAGGAAAACTTCTAAACTCATTTTATGAAGCCAGCATTACCTTGATCCCAAAATCAGAAAAAGACCCCACCAAAAAGGAGAATTACAAACCAGTATCCTTGATGAACACAGATGCAAAAATTCTCACCAAAATACTAGCCAATAGGACCAAACAGTACATTAAAAGGATAATTCACCATGACCAAGTGGAATTTATTCCTGGGCTGCAAGTTTGGTTAAACATCTGCAAATCAATCAGTATAATACAATACATTAACAACAGAAAGAACAAGAACCATAGGATACTCTGATGCTCTCAATAGATGCTGGAAAAGCATTTGACAAAGTACAACATCCTTTTTATTCTTTTTAAAAAATTTTTTAAAGATTTTTTATTTATTTATTTGACAGAGAGAGATGACAAGCAGGCAGAGAGGCAGGCAGAGAGAGGGGAGGAAGCAGACTCCCTGCTGAGCAGAGAGCCCGATGCGGGGCTCGATCCCACAACCCTGGGATCATGACCTGAGCCAAAGGCAGCAGCTTAACGCACTAAGCCACCCAGGCGCCCCACAACATCCTTTCTTGATCAAAAGTCTTCACAGTGTAGGGATAGAGGGTACACACCTCAATATCATCAAAGCCACCTATGAAAAACCCACAGTGAATATCACTTTCAATGGGGAAAAACAGAGCTTTTCAGGAACACAGTGGGGCTGTCCACCACCACCACTGCTATCCAACATAGTACTAGAAGACCTAGCCTCAGCAATCAGACAACAAAAAGAAATGTAAGGCATCCAAATCTGCAAAGAAGTCAAACTCTCACTCTCTGCAGATGATATGTGAAAAACCCAAAAGACTCCACTCCAAAATTGCTAGAACTCATAAAGGAATTTGGTAAAGTGTCAAGATATAAAATCAATGTACAGAAATCGGTTGCACTTCTGTACACTAACAGCAAGACCTAAGAAAGAGAACTTAAGGAGTCATTCCCGTTTACAATTGCACCCAAAACCATAAGATACCTAGGAATTAACCTAACCAAAGAGGAAAAGAGTCTGTAGTCAGAAAACTCTAAAGTACTCATGAAAGAAAATGAAGAAGACACAAAATGGAAAAATATTCCATGCTCATGGATTGGAAGAACAAATATTGTGAAAATGTCTATGCTACCTAAAGCAATCTACATATTTAATGCAATCCCTATCAAAATACTATCAATTTTTCTCAAAGAAATGGAACAAATAATCCTAAAATTTATATGGAACCAGGAAAGACCCCAAATAGCCAAAGGAATGTTGAAATAGAAAACCAAAGTTGGTGGCATCACCATTCCAGACTTCAAGCTCTATTACAAAGCTGTAATCATCAAGACAGTATGGAATTGACACAAAAACAGACACATAGATCAATGGCATGGAACAGAGAGCCCAGAAATGGAACCTCAACCCTATGGTAAACTAATCTTCGACAAAGCAGGAAAGAATGGCCAATGGAAAAAACACAGTCTCTTCAACCCATGGTGTTGGGAAAATTGGACAGCCACATGCAGAAGAATGAAACTGGACCATTTCCTTACACCATACACAAAAATAGACTCAAAATGGATGAAAGACCTCAATGTAAGACAGGAAACCATCAAAATCCTTGAGGAGAACACACGCAGCAACCTCTTCGACCTCAGCCGCAGCAAATTTTTCCTAGAAACATCGCCAAAGGCAAGGGAAGCAAGGGCAAAAATGAACTATTGGGATTTCATCAAGATCAAAAGCTTTTGCACAGCAAACAGTCAACAAAACCAAAAGACAATTGACAGAATGGGAGAAGATATTCGCAATGATATATCAGATAAAGGGCTTGTATCCAAAATCTATAAAGAACTAATCAGATTCAACACCCACAGAACAAATAATTCAATCAAGGAATGGGCAGAGGACAAGAACCAACTTTCTGAAAAAAGGACATCCAAATGGCCAACAGACACATGAAAAACTGCTCAACATCATTCAGCATCAGGGAAATACAAATAAAACCACAGTGAGATACCACCTCACACCAGTCAGAATGGCTATAAATAACAAGTCAGGAAACAACAGATGTTGGCGAGGATGTGGAGAAAGGGGAACCCTCCTACACTGCTGGTATGAATACAAGCTGGTGCAGCCACTCTGGAAAACAGCATGGAGTTTTCCTCAAAAAGTTGAAAATAGAGCTACCCTATGACCCAGCAATCGCAGTACTGCATATTTACCCTAAAGATACAAATGTAGTGATGCAAAGTGGCACATGCACCCCAATGTTTATAGCAGCAATGTCCACAATAGCCAAAGTATGGAGAGAACCTAGATGTCCATCAACAGATGAATGGATCAAGAAGAGGTGATATATATATATATATATATATATATATATATATATATATATATGCATAATGGAATACTATGCAGCCATCAAAAGAAATGAAGTCTTGCTGTTTGTAATGATGTGGATGGAACTACAGGGTTTTTATGCTGAGCAAAATAAGTCACTCAGAGAAAGACAATTATTATATGATCTCTCTGATATGAGGAATTTGAGAGGCAGGGTGGGGGGGTTGGAGGGTAAGGAAGGAAAAAATGAAACAAGATGGGATTGGGAGGGAAACAAACCATAAGAGATTTTTAATACCACAAAACAAACTGAGGGTTGCTGTGTGGAGGGAGGGTGTGAAGAGGGTGGTTGGGTTATGGACATCAGGGAGGGCATGTGCTATGGTAACTGCTATGAATTATGTAAGCCTGACGATTCACAGACCTGTACCCCTGGGGCAAATTACACATTATATGTTAATAAAAACAAGTAATAATAAAAAAACTAATGATGTACTATATGTTGGCTAATTGAACATAATTTTTTTTAAATTAAAAAAGAAAGTTGTTGTGACAAAGGGACAATGTACCATAACATTAATAAGTCATTGGATGCAGATGCCTACAAAGGTGTGAAACCTTGCACAAAGCAGCTGCCTTCTGCTGAGGGCAATTTTCTTCAACTATGAACCCTCAGGGACCAACATTCTCAGCTGCTTCTCAGACCTGAAGGGAGATGTGGGCAAAGCACTGCATCATCCACTATGCCTGGTAAGGATGATCTCAGTTTTAAACAGAATCAGGCGCAACATCGTTTTTCTATTGGGGGAGGGGAGTGGCGGGCATACGACATCATATGATGTATGATTGAAGTATATCATACCTTGGCCCACCCTAAGAACATTTTATCTAATGCAGTATTTCTCCACAGGGTCAATCTTCCCCTCATCAGGGGACATATGGCAACATCTGGAGATCTTTGGGGTTGCTATAACTGGGGAGAAGGTGGAGCACTACTGGCCTCTGGTAGTCAGTGATGCTGTTAGCCCTCCAGAAGTGTGCAAGGCAACACTATCCCCAACAAAGACTGATCGTGCCCAAATGACAGTTTGGGAAGCTTTCTGGTCTCCTGATTTGGGTTTCATTTCCATTGCACCCATTCTCTACCTATATTTACTTGGACAAGTAAATTAACGTCTTTAAGCCTCTGCTTCTTCATCTGTAAAATGAGATAACAAATAGCCACCCCATAAGGTTGGTATAAGGATAAAAATGAAACAAATATGTCAGGTGCCTGACCCAGAAGTAGTTCATAAATGAGAGCAATCGGCAACATTGTCAGTATTGGTGGTAATACATGAGCCTTCCCTGCTGATCTCACTGCCTTTAAGTTCAAGTCTCTGGGTTATCTTGCCTACATGATTAGGTCAACAGGTAGATCTGCTTATGCTGCTGTGTTTCTCCCTTGCCTGAAATTTTTCATTGATTTCTAGCCTATGAAATGAAATGCCTTTGTAGCAGTAACAAGTTCCTTGTAACCTGCCCTGTGTTGTCTTTACACTTTCCCCACCTGGGGCCACCACCCTGAGGTTCTTCACTCAGACAACACAAATACTTCTGTACATCCCTCAATGACCAACACTCTCTCATGCCTCAGTGCCTTTGTGCATGCCAGGCCTCCATCTGAATGCTCACCTGCCCAGCTCCTACTCATCTCTTATGTCTTGGCTCCAAGAAGCCACCACTGAATCCCTCTAGGATTTAAACATTACCTGAAGCTCCCATGAGTTTTATAATCTGCTCCACTCCTGCAAGATTCTGTTGTAGTCACCGTGACTATGTGAGCGCCCTTCTCCCCAACTTTTCTATGCAACCCTTGAGGTCAGGGAGTCTGTCTGATTCTTATTTGCACCCCACCCCACACTCCACGCCTGGTACCTAGTAAAAGCTGAACGAAGGAATGATGGCCACCATCTTGTGCACAATTAAATCCGTATTTAATAATATGATAATTATGGAAATCTCAGCGTGTACAAATAGAACTTTCTTTATTTTGTTACCACTCATCTGGCTCTTTATTTTGTGTTCTCATTCCAGTGCTGCAGGAAATTTAATCTTAATTTAATTCAGAGTTTTCTCAGTTAAATCAGCACTTCTTTTTCTACCCTTCCCCCGGATACGTCTAAGTATCTCAGGTTGTAAAATGTCCCGAGGCATGGGGAAAAGGAAGGGGAACACCTGGCCTTTTGACTTCACCTGGGCCTTTTAGCATCAGCTCAGACACCATCATTTCCATTTGGGTTGCACAGGATCCAGCTACGCTCTCCCTGCCCCGCCCATTATGTCTCCCCAGGTTGGTGTCGGTGTGTGTGTGTGTCTCCCAGCTACCTCCATCCTGTTCTCGGACATTCAGGACAAATGCAGTTGTTTCACATGCTTTATGGGATGAAAGGAAATTCTGCAAACTGTTTCTGCCTAACGATCACACATGGTCCCATCTACCCCACGACTCTTCTACAAGGCAGGGGAGACGGAAGCTTCTTCAAAACGGTCACCACTCCTGGCTCCACTGAGATTATAAGCTAGTTGAGCTCTGCTCTCTGACCCCCCAAATCCATGTGCGAAGCTCACCATATGTCCCTCCCATCTCCAGACTGCGCCGGAAGGAGGGTGCAGAACAGGAACACGAATCAGCATTTAGCGGTCCAGGTCACGTCGCTGCTTTCCATTAGCACAAATCACTTCCTCAGAGACAGAAGAATGATCTAGTCTGTACAGGAAAAATTAGCTCTGACTGACCTGCTCTTCCAAATCTATCATATTTCTCTTTAACTTGAAGACCCGTGCCTTTTGGGACTTAGAGTGTTGAAACTCCAGAACATGGGTCCTTATAACTCAAAGTAAGCCTCTGAAATGTGACCACTGAGAATCTGATTCTTTTCTTCATTAATTCAACAACTATTTATTAGGTACAAATAGGGACTGTTGCAGGTTCTAGGGACACCTGGAGATAAGTCCTTTCCTTAATGAGATTAGAGTCGTGAAATCTTACTTCCCTAAGTGTGTTTAGAACAGCTTTTCCTAAAGCAGTAAACACAGACAATTCCAGCAGACCTTCGAATGGATGGAATGGACGGCGGGTTCCCAATTTGCAGAAGGGGAAGGGAGCATGGGTTAATTTGTAACTCAGCGCTACCTCGCCGCAGTGTGCACAGCCCTTCATGAGAAGCCCACTTCTAGACTACCTTCTGTCTCCCCACAAATATTCTGTACTCCAGCCTGACACAGTGCACCCATAGCCACAATGGCTCATGCTCTCTTACCCCCTCATGTTTTACCCTTTCTTTCCCAAGCAACTTTCCAAGTAGCTTCAGTTGGACCTCCCTATTAAGCCTTCCCTGCCCGCTAACTTAGGGGCCCCTTATCAGTGTTGCTATAGTATTTGTGTTTACTCCAACCACTGTTTTTCCCAAGGAATTTTCTAGGTGCTGGATCTTAGCACCTCATTGTTAACCTGTGAGCTCCCTGAGAACAAGGACAGTTTCTTTTATGTCCGTATCTTCACACCCAACACACTTACAGTATGTTGGGTGTGAAGATAGGACATAAAAGAAAGTAATAAATAGTTCCATCTATCTGTCTGTCTATCTATCGACACACCATATTTATTTGTACCTAATAAATAGTTGTTGAGCTAATTTTTCCTGTACAGACTGCTCAAAGAATATTGAATGATAAGTAGCTTTTAAAATGAATATATGTTCCATATAAAAATTTAGCATAGATTGAAATTAAAAAGAAAATAATTGCAATGGTTCAGGATATGGCTAAACAGAGGCAGGAAAGGGAAGGTGTCTGTTAAAGTAAAACTATGACAGATGCAGAGATGAAGGCTCTCTAGGCCTGCAGAAGGATCACAAGTAAACCTGTCTTCCTTCCTCAGCCCTCCAGTGTCTCACCCCTTCCCCCGGAAACCTGGCAATGAAGCGTGCAGGGTCAAGGCAGAGCAGAGGAAAAGGTGGAACTCAGTGTGAGCAAATAGGGTGAGAAATGAATGCCATTAACCGACTTCCCAGTTGTCAGCCAACACCTGGGTTAATGGCTAATAGTTCAATGTGTGTTTCTGGATAATCCGAGAGAAAGACCCTTTGAGAAAGCAGTTTTGGGTGGTTGGGGGTAAAGGAGAATAAAAGGCACCAAAGAGTAAGAGAAAAAAAAAAACAAAACCTAATTTTTAAAAATTTAAATGTTAGGTAGTTAAGATACAGTGCAATATTGTTTCCGGAGTAGAATTCGGTGATTCGTCACTGACATGTAACACCCAGATCTCATCTTAACAAGTGCCTCCTTAGCACCCATCGCCCGTCGAGCCTATGCCCCACCCACCTCCTTCCATCAACTCGCAGTTTGTTCTCTGTCATTAAGAGTCTCTTGTGGCTTGTCTCTCTCTTTCCTTTTTTTCTTTCCCCCCTTTCCATATGTTCATCTGTTTTCTTTCTTAAATTCCACGTAACAGTGAAATCATATAGTATTTGTTTTTCTCTGACTGATCGATTTCATTCATAACACACTCTAGCTCCATCCATGTCATAGTAAATGGCAAGATTTCATTCCTTTTGGTGACTGAGTAATAAATAGTTCCATCTATCTGTCTGTCTATCATTCGACACACCACATCTTCCTTATCCACTCGTCAGTCAATGGACATTTGGGTTCTCTCCATATTTTGGCTACTGTTGATAATGCTGCTATAACATCACAGTGCATATATCCCTTCGAATCTGTTTTTGTATCCTTTGGGTAAATACCTAGTAGTACAATTGTTGGATCATAGGGTAGCTCTATTTTTAACATTTTGAGGAACCTCCACACTGTTCTCCAGAGTGACTGCACCAGTTTTCATCCCCACCAACAGTGCAAGAGCTTCCCCTTTCTCTCATCCCTGCCAACAGCTACTGTTTCTTGTGTTGTTAATTTTAGCCATCCTGACAGATGTGAGATGGCATCTCCTAGTGGGTTTGATTTGTATTTCCCTGACAATGAGTGGTGTTCAACATCTTTTTGTGTGTCTGGATGTCTATTTTGGAAAACTGTCTATTATATCCTCTGCCCATTTCTTAACTGGGTTATTTGTTTTTTGGGTGTTGAGTTTGATAAGTTCTTTGCAAATACTGAATACTAACCCTTTATCAAATATGTTGTTTGAAGTATCTTCTCCCATTCCATAGACTGCCTTTTAGCTTTGATTGTTCTCTTTGCTGTACAGAAGCTTTTTATCTTGATGAGGTCCCAATAGTTCATTTTCCCTTGCTTCTGGTGATGTTTCTAGTAAGATGTTGCTACAGCCAAGATCAAAGAGGTTGCTGTCTGTGTTCTCTTGTAGGATTTTAATGGCTTTGTGTCTCACATTAAGGTCTTTCATCCATTTTGAATTTACTTTTGTGTGTCATGTAAGAAAGCGATCCAGTTTCATTCTTCTGCATGTGGCTGTCCAGTTTTCCCAGCATCATTTCTTGAAGAGACGGTCTTTTTTCCATTTGACATTCTTTCCTGCTTTGCTGAAGATTAGTTGTGCGTCCACTTCTGGGTTTTCTGTTCTGTTCCTTTGATCTATGTGTCTGAGAAGCTAATTGTTTTAAGTCTAGCCCTTTGAGAACTAAGGTATCAATAAAGTGGCTGCATATAAAACTATGAAATGTATAGAAAAAAGTTAAGAAATGCACAAAACCTATATAAAAAACTGCAGCAATCATATTATATGATATAACGGGATCCTTACACAACTCAATATCAAAAACAAACAAATAAACAATCCCATTAAAAAATAGGCAAAGGATCTCACCAGACATTTTTTCCAGAGAAGGCACCCAGATGTCCAACAGACACAAGAAGAAGCACTCAATATCGGTCATCATCAGGGAAATACAAATCAAAACCACAATGAGATATCACATCACACCTGTCAGAAATGGCTTTTATCAAAAAGACAAGAAATAACAAGTGTTGGGGAGGATGAGGAGAGAAGGGGACCCTGGCGCCCTATTGGTAGGAGAGCAAAACAACGCAACCACTGAGGAAAACAGTATGCGGGGTCCTCAAAAAGATCACAAATAGAACTATTACAGTCATTCCACCACTGCCTAATGACCCAAAGAAAATGAAAACACTAAGTTGAAAAGCCATACGCACCCTTATGTTCACTGCACCATTATTCACAATTGCCAAGACATGGACGTAATTGAATGCAGTGTCCACTCTTAGAGTATTGGATAAAGATGTGGTACACATATACAACGTAATATGATTCAGCCATAAAAAAGAATGAAATCTTGTCATTTGTGGCAACACAGATGGACCTAGAAGTTATTATGCTAAGGTACATAAGTATTATGCTAAGGTACATAAGTCAGAGAAAGACAAACACTGAATGATTTCACTTATATATGGAATCCCAAAACAAAACAAGACAAAAGAGAGATAGATTCAAAGATGCACACAATGATCTGGTATTGCCAGAGGTGGGTAGGTAGATGGGAGAAATGGGGGGGGGGGGTATTAAAAGATACAAACTTCCAGGGGTGCCTGGGTGGCCCAATGAGTTTAGCCTCTGCCTCTGGCTCAGGTCATGATCCCAGGGTCCTGGGACCCAACCGGGTTGGGCTCTCTGCTCAGCGGGGCGCCTGCTTCCCCCTCTCTCTCTGCCTGTCTCTCTGCCTACTTGTGATCTCTGTCAAATAAATAAAATCTTTAAAAAGAAAAGAAAAGAAAAATACACAAACAGGAAGAGGAAGGACTAGGAAATAATCGCAGTCGGCGCTGTAAAGGAAACAGTAGAAAATCGTGGGCGTCACCCCCGATTCATCTCTTTCCCACGCGCCCAGCGCCCCGTCGGCCTGAAACCTCTCCCTGCCGCCGCGGAGACCAGATCTCTCCGCCTCCCTCATCCCCCTGCGACCACGCTTCTCAGAGGCTTCTCTGAGGCCCGACAGGAAACTCGAATTCCCCCAGCCCCGCGCGGAGAGCCCTGCCTGACTCGGGCTCAGTCCTCTCCGGCGTCCGCCGCCGCCCTCCGCACCCCTGCCCTCACCCCTGCCCTGCTGGGAGCCCAGCTCCTGCGGGAGTCGATGCAGGCACCTGCCCAGGTGACTTTCAACACGGACGGGGGACGAGCCACCCCCAGGGGCTAGTTTGGAGATGTAGGTGGGACCCCTCTGGCGGCCCGAGGACGCAGCAACCGCGAGCGGGACCGGAGGATGCAGGAGCAGGGAATCGCGCGTCGCATCCAGAGCCTGGACCCCGCGGGACCCCGCCCCACAAACGCCTGGCTTATGGGGCAATGGCACGTCTCTCCTCACCGGTGACCCTTTGCCCAGAATCTCTTCCCCTCCTCACCCAGTGAATTCCCTGCTCGGACCCTGGCCGGACTCCCCGCTCTTTGCAGTCCCCGCGCGTAAATCAAGCCCGACCGACCCCCCGAGGCACTGTTGGGAGCTTGGTCCAGCGCGCGTCTGCCATAGCAAGTTCCTGCTACTCGGAAATCCACCGAATTTCTGCCGACTCAAGCTTGCCTCAGTTTACCTTTTTATTTAAGTCGACCGTTGTCTCAGTAATGAGGGAACATACCGTCCCTTAAGCACTTAAAAAGGCTATGCATATTGCTCTGTGAATTACGGTCCCACACAGTAAAGCATTGTTTTATCCAAAGTGACAGGAACAGGCTGTCGCCTCTGCCTGGAACCTCCTAAACTTAATCTTTGTATCCCTGGCTCTTGCCATATATTTTATATATTTATATATTATATATATATTTATATATATTTTATATATATATATTTATATATTTATATATAAAATAATCTCTATGCCCAAGTTGGGGCTCAAACTCACAACCCTGAGATCAAGTGTCAGACGTTCTACTGACTGTGGCTCTTGTTATTTTAAATGGCACCCCCTCAGAGAGGCCTTCCCTCTGATGTAGTTTTCTAGTCTTTATCTTAATACTCTATTTTAATTCTCTATCTAATAGGGTGGTTTGTTTTTTTTTAAGATTTTTATTTATTTATTTATTTGACGGACACAGATCACAAGTAGGCAGAGAGGGAGAGAGGAGGAAGGAGGCTCGTTGCTGAGCAGAGAGCCCGATGCGGGGCTCGATCCCAGGACCCTGGGATCACGATGAGCTGAAAGGCAGAGGCTTTAACCCACTGAGCCACCCAGGCGCCCCTATCTAGTATTTATGATTATCTGATAATTTATGTATTTATGTATTTGATTTGCTTGGTTTCTTATCAAATTTTCTCCACTACCACCACCATCCCTGCCCTTAACTAGGATATAAATTTAAAGGACAAGGAACTTATCTGTCTGTTCACCCCTGTATCCCCTAAAAAAGCTTGGCACCCAGTGGGTGTTTAATATATGTTTGTAGAATGAATGAATAATATCGGCATGATCAGTTCTGTCAGAACATAATTTTCTACCTGCTGAAAAAAAAAGGGCACACACCTTGTGATACTCGCCTACCTTTTTAAATTTGATATATAAGCATATCTATTTATAGAAAATTAAAAACAAATGGAAGTACTATCAAGTAATTGTTAGAAGTACCCATTATAAATTTTGAAGTGTCTAATATTCATCTCAGGTTTCTATCAGGAAAAAAAGAGCCAAATCTCTAAAACCAAGAAGCTGGGGGTGTGGGGAAGAATCGCAGTACTGAAGGGGCACCTGTGCGGCTCAATCAGCGAAGTGTTTGCCTTCAGCTCAGGTCATGATCCTGGGACCCTGGGATTGAGATCCACATAGGGATACCTGCTTCTCTGTCTCCCACCGCCCCTCTCCTCCACTCGTGCTCTCTCTCTCTCAAATAAATAAATAAATAAAATCTTGAAGTAAAAAAAGCAAAACATTACTGAAATCATGATCTTGGTATCTATTCATGAAAAACAGTCACGTTTTTATCATGAAACTAAAATGTATTGATTCAATTCCAGAGTCTTAAAAAAAAAAAAAAAAAGAATATCGTCATTATAATGGGGGAGCGTGAATCTGTTTCATATAAGATTCCCTGGATCACAAAAGCCTGGTCTTGAATCTTATCTCCACTGCCCTAAGACCTTGGGAATGTTACTTAACCCTCTCTAAACCTAAATCCTTTTTTTCACTTATAAAATGGAGTTAGTAACACTTGACTTACGGAGTGAGGACAAGTAAACAGAAATGTAAGCTTTGCATTAACTTTATGAAAAGGGAGTCGGTAAATTACAACTATTACTGCTATTTACCTACTTCATAGCTTGGCTTAGGGAAAGAAAAAGTCCTGTAATAAATGTCCCATTATTTTTAAATAAGACGTTGATATTCTTACCCAGTTTGCAAGCTATAAAATATGACAAGATGGGCTTAGTTGTAGGGCAGAACAAAACATACCCCAAATTCACCTTCTTTTCAAAAGTAGATCCAGCTTCCTGGCCAGCCCGCCCCTCCCCCCACTGACTGCACCCCCACTCCCTTCGCAGGGAGTCTTTTCACACTCTTCAGGAAAGTTAGGAAGAGCCAATTAGCGATCCTAGCCAGCCCCACTGAATAACCAAACAAAAGAAGGCTAAAGTTCCCTGCATTATGGTTTTCTCTTTGCCACTCTCCCAGACCTTTGTAGGAGCCTCTAGACTTTCTTAGAAGCCAGAACAGAACCCACCCAAATGATGCAAAGAGGATGCTGAGGTCTGAGGTGTCTTCTCTTGCAGCTCACACCTTCGAGTTCTGTTTAACGCCTTTGTGTCTCTTTCTCATCACTGAGTCAAAGCTGTTTTTTCTTCTCAATGAAGACACAGGGTGAGGAGAACAGAAACAGTCCGTGTTACTGGGTGCTTCAGGTTCCTCAGTCTACAATCTTTAGTCTCGGTTATGAAGGCCTAGAATCTGAGTTCATGTAGGTAAGGCCAGAGACCGTTGTAGCTTCCTGATTCTTCCACCTGCCTTCCCTTCCAATCAGGGACAAATTCTAGAACCTTCTCTTCCAGAAAATGTGCACCAAGTTCCCTTCTGTAGACTGGAAGTGGTGCACGTGGTGTTAGGGTGGTATGTGTGAGAAAACTAAGATCTAAACCAAGTGAAACTAAGAGATCCATGCCCAGAGACACCTACAGATGCCCATCCAACTCTCCAGTCTCCTTTGTGAAGGAGCTTATCTTGTATATGGTGCCTTACACATGTGGGCACTTTCAGAGTTTGAAAATATCAAGGGTGCCTCTTACTAACTCACATTTTCTTTGAAGTGGTTTACCCACAGAAAGCCGGGGCTATGGCATGAGAACCAAGAAGTTCTATCCCTTCTGTGAGGAGCAGCTGGAGGAGGGGGATTCCCTCGACAGCTCACATCTCCTGAGATAACCTTGGGGTTTTAGCTACATATAAGGACCACAAAGACTGTAAAGTGTTCTATCTCCCCAGTCAGATGTTTAAACAGCACCCTCTTTAAACATGCTTCCTGATTTAAAAATTGGGCACCAAAATGGCATCACACTAGGCTGCAAGTACAACCAGCCCAAAAAATATTCAATAGAGTCCCTTAACATTTATAGAGAAGCTGACCACAAGCCAAATGCTTTTTTGTGTATTACGTCAGAGGGTTAAAAAAAAAAATATGTGAAAAAAGTTTTAAAGACTATGAAAATGTAAGATACTATTTTTATACCTCAGAATATTTACCTACCTGTTGTTCCTAATTACTGTTTTTACATTCGATGGGATTCATACATAATATGGTAGGATTATGGAAGATCAATTTTGTAGAAACTGAACAGCAAGGAAGAATTTTTTTGGCAGTGACTTTTTCAGGAAATTTGCTGAGGCATATAACTCCACTGAACTACCTTCAGGAGTGCCATTCCTGGCAAAGTGGCTTCATTCCATTTAGCATTAACAATATTCCTATAAAACCACAAGAATAGGAATCCATGTCCTCATTTTACAGAGGACACAACTGAATCTCAGGATAGTCTCTGTCACTTACTCAAGGTCACACACATAGCTAGTTGAGTAGCAGAAGCAGGACTCAAACCCAAGCCCTCTGACGCCCAAGTTCATTCTCTTTCCTTCTCACTTTGTAAGACCAAGGATGGAGAATAAGTGAAATTCAGTTAAACACAGTAGAGAGAGGAAATAAAAGAAGAAGAATGTAAGAGAGACTGTCAAACTCTATGAAACTCTATGACCTCCATAGTTATCAAATACATAGATTATTATATTATACAGAATGCGGGCATTAATCAAAGTGAGATTTAAACTAAAATGCAAAGAGTGGAGAAATCACTGAAAATTAAGGGGGTGAGGCTCATGGTGAGTGCCATCATACAAAGGGCAATGCTAAGAATTCTCTGCACATGGACAGAACAGAAGATACTTGATTAGATGACTAGGGTTTAGTCCCAGCTCCGCCACTTATTAGCCATGTCTCTTTAAGCAAGACTCACCAGTTTTCAGTGTCTCAGTTGTTTTTATGTTATGAAGACAACAATCTATCTTCCGAGGGTATAATGGAAATTAAACAAGATAAGGTGTATGAGAAGGATTTACAACCTATAAAATACTGCAGCAATATTAAGCAGAAAAGAACTATATTCCGCGTGTGGAAGTTACAGTGTAGAGGATTTCAATCAAATCTGAGAAAGAATTTTCTTAAGATGTAACACAGTGCAGGGGCGCCTGGGTGGCTCAGTGGGTTAAGCTGCTGCCTTCGGCTCAGGTTATGATCTCAGGGTCCTGGGATCGAGGCCCACATCGGGCTCTCTGCTCAGCAGGGAGCTTGCTTCCCTCTCTCTCTCTCTACCTGTCTCTCCATCTACTTGTGATCTCTGTCAAATAAATAAATAAAATCTTTAAAAAAAAAAAAAAAAGATGTAACACAGTGCAGGGCCGATACGGGCTTCATCGCAGTTCATTGAGCTCCTATCCAGGAAGTCTTCGGATCAAGGATGTGTTGGAAATGGAGTTCCACCTGTTGGAAATGCGGTAATGAAAACTTTTGTCTTAAAAGAGAGGTTGCTGTGTATTATTTCTAAGAGGGCTGTTCTAATGCGGGCTGCCCAAGAGAATGAAGGGACTTCCTGAAATTTTCAGGAAACCGGAGAGAAGACTTGACTTTCCGCAGAATGTGACATTGGGTTTGTGTTATTCAACTGAGAAGCAGAAGAAAAGGTGACTCCATAGAGCCAAAGGAGCTTCCAAGTGGCATAAAAGGGATATCTGCCTTGTGCTTCTCCCTGAAGATGTACAGCTCAAACTGTGGAGAAATGTCTCCCAGTAAGGATGAAGGTTTGGCAATAGTGAGAAAGTCACCACTGAGGCAATGGTTTCCCCTGTTCCAGGTGAACTGTAAGGGGCAGAATATCCACTTATCTTTCTGCATTTCCAAGGCATGTTGGCTTTTCAGTGAATCCCAGAGTTTCCTGGTTACCATCTACAGTTACGATATTTCTGAGTAAGGCTTGATTCTGAGTCTGAAGACCCTAAGAAATGGGGTTCTGATTCTAATGTCCCAGGGCCACCTCACCCACCTCTGGATGATCCACAGGAAAAAAACAAACAAGAAAATACAGAAATTTTTACAGAAAGTAAAAATCTGTCTCTACTAATACCAGAACTTAAGCAGGCCCCTTTGAAAAATATAATTTAACATTGAGATGGCATGCTTTTTAGATAAAGACAAGGGATTGTCTACGGCTTACCCCTAAGGAAATCCTACAGTTTGTCTCAGAGCTCTAAGTTAGGCTTCTCTCTCCAATTCCCGTCTTCCAGTGATCGGCTGGTTCCAATGAGTCACACTCATAATGATGGCCCCCCGTAGAGCTCATTTCCTAGTAAGCTGTGGTAAGTCAAACCGACTTCAGAGAATACAAGGTCACCACCTTGGGGGTGCTAAAGAAAAAATGGGTTTTGTGTGTTTTTGGTTGTTTGGAAAGAAAGAAAACCTCAAACTGCTGAACCAGAAGTAATCCTCTCCCTCTTCTTCTTCTTTTTTGAAGTGTTCTACTGTGGGTTTAGCATCTCAAAAGTAACAATGGCAGGCCCCATTTTTGATGAGTTCATCAAAAAAGATGGGTATTGAGGACAGCACGTGCTGTGACGAGCGCTGGGTGTTACACGTAACTAGTGAATCACAGAATGGTGCATCGGGACCAGTTATGTACTATACAGTGGTTATCTGAACACAATTAAAAGTTTTAATTTTTTGGCATACTTTATGTTCCTACTGAGGTAAAGAAAAATAACTCAAGGTTCCTGAAGGAACGGTCAACATCTCTTTCCTGCAGTAAGTAAGTCATGGCCCTATTTTCAAAAAATCCCAAAGGCATCCTAGTAGAGCTCAGTCTTAGAAAGATACAAATGTCAGTAATGCCTGCTAGCTGATTGCCTTATCTCGTCCCGGGAAGCCCCAATGCCATTCTTACTTTCTCTTTGCTTTGGTGTCCTTATCTTTTTTTTTTTTTTTTTAACATTTCTTTTAAATTTCTTTTCAGCGTTAACAGTATTCATTGTTTTTGCACCATACCCAGTGCTCTGTGCCATACGTGCCCTCCCTAATACCCACCACCTGGTTCCCCCAACCTCCCACCCCCCGCCCCTTCAAGACCCTCAGATTGTTCTTCGGAGTCCATAGTCTCTCACAGTTCACCTCCCCCTCCAATTTCCCTCAAGTCATTATCTTGAAGGATCCATTGATTTAAAAAGACTGGACAACTTCCCGTTACCCTTAGAATGGGTATACCTGATGGCTGGAGCCAAAAGAGGAGAAAAGGGATGAGGAGGAGTTTCATAGTGAGGGCTAGGAACGCAGAGACGCAGCCAAAAGAAGAGTGATACCTCCCTGGCTATCTTCATGAGGTACCTGGTCAGGAAACAGATGAATCAACAGAAGAGTTTTAAGGAGAGCAGGCGACGCTCTCCAGCCGGGAACCTTGGTTTTGCTAATTAATTTATTCAACAAATATTTATTGAATATCTTCTGAGTGACATGTTCAGCTCTAGTTACCCAGTAGTTTCCCTCAACAGTATCCTGAATAACTCCTGGTAATGCCAGACACCAAATAGATTTTTCTTATTTTCCAGTACTAAGAATTAGGATGCACTGTTTTTTTTTTTTTTTCATCTGTAGCCTCAAATTCCCATTAAATAATCTATTCAAAGCTAAAAAAAAACCTCTCACATACATTCATGAGGCAACCCTACGACTAGAAGTGAATATATTCACCATTCCAAGAAACATACACACATACCCCAAACTGAGAAACGTCTGTTATGTCATTAAGGTTATCCAGTAAACAGATATTTTTTGAGCTCCTAATATATGCCAGCCACTGGACTTGGTGAAGAAGATATAGTGGTAGACAAAGTAGAAAAGGTCTTGTTTTATTTTAGTTGAAAAACAGATATTTTTAAGTGGTCAAGTAAATAATATAACCACACGCTATGCTAGTTACTAAAAAGGAACTAAAGGGAAATAAAATAATGACAAAGAGAGGAGGCTCTAAGAATGATCTGAGGTGGTGACTTCAAACTAAGTCCTGAAAGGTAAGAAGAAGCCAGCCATGTGAGGAGCCTGAACAAGACACTCGTGGCTGAGGAAATGGAGCCCGTGTGGAAACAACCTTCTCAGATGTTCGTCTCAACCAGGAAAATGAGAAATGCAGCCATCTCTGGAGAAGAGAAAAGTTAAAGAAAGGTTTGGGACTTTTTTGGTTTGGGCTGGGTTGTCTTTTATCCAAAAAGGATATTTGAATATATGTACATGCTGGTGGAAATCATTTCATAGAGATTGTTTGAGGATCCAGAAGAGACAATTTTTTTTAAGACTTTATTTATTTATTTATTTGACAGAGAGAGAGATCACAAGTAGGCAGAGAGGCAGGCAAAGAGAGATGGGGAAGCAGGCTTCCCGCTGAGCAGAGAGCCGGATGCAGGGCTCGATCCCAGGACCCTGAGATCATGACCTGAGCTGAAGGCAGAGGCTTTAACCCACTGAGCCACTCAGGTACCCCCGGAAGAGACAATTTTAACGAGGGCACGTAGGGATTAGAAATGGATCTAATGCACAAATGAAGAGATGATCCTCCTCTTCCGCTGTAAGGATAAAAGAAAGAGATCATGCAGACGTGGGTAGATTTGTGTTTTGATAGTGTTAAGTGAGGTTCCATAGTGGGAGGAGGGGATACGGTGGGTTTGCAAGAGGAAAAGGTATGACATAACTGTCTCAAACAGTGGAAAAACCTGGTTGGCAAGGAACTGAGGAAAAAGTGGTAGGCAGTGTTGAATGCCCATTTGAGATCTGTGATCACTAATGTAAAGCAGTGTTTCTCAAATAGGGCAGATTTTTGTCTCCCCAACCCCAGCCTGGGCACATCTGCCAATGCCTAGAGATACTCTTGGTTATCACACACGGAGGAGGGGACAGTGCTGCTAGCATCAGGGGACAGAAGGCAGAGATACTGCTAAGCATACAACAGCGCACGGGACAGACCCCACAACAAAGAATTATCCAGCTCAGAATGTCAGGAGCCCAGGTTGGGAAACCCAGATGTGAACTGATGTCATACACATGGACCGTCTCTGGAAAGCTACATCAGGAGACCGTGATAGTCTCTGTGGACAGGAATAGGGTCATGGGACAGATTGAAAACAGGACTTACTGTCATCCTATGTCTTTTTAGGCCTTTTAAAATTTGGACTATGTACAGGTATTACTTACTCAAATCAATCAAAAGGTAGAAATAAATCAGGGATTAAGAGTAATTGATTTAAGGAGATGACAGCTAAAAGTAAACAGAAACCAGCCTGTCTGTCTGGATAATTTTTTTCTAGCAACATCCAGCTTGTAGGATGCCAGCTCAAAGGAAATGGGATTTTTGCAAGGGGAATACAGGGAAGGATGCAGAATATTCTGGAATTGAGAAATTTTCCAAGATACTGATTGTAAGGACAGAGGGTAGACGCAAAACTCGTCAGAGAGAGGAATGAAGATAAAGAAGACGCTGATGGATATGTAAGGAAGTGATCAAGTTTACCAGAGGTCTCGTGTGGTAAAAACAGACACATTTTTGGAGACAAAATGTTGGAGCAATTAAGCTGGAATAATAGGAGATGATAGGAAAGTAAGATGTCTGAAATCAAATTGTAAAGGAAATACCATAGTTTTTAACAAAGACAAAGTCTGGGGGGAGGGGGTGTTAGAGAGTGGTTGAAAAAATTAGGAAAAGGTCATTGTGATGGAAGAACGGGAGAACCTGAGAAACCGGGTGCTTGGACGGAGGCCTCCGGTCAGTGGCTTTCTCTGGAGCTAGAAGTACCTCTCACCGAGTGACCGACTGAACTGACAGATGCCATGACCAGATACTTAATATACGTATCGGTCATTTTTGTCCAAGAGAAGTCAAGGGACTCACCCCATGATTGCATTTAGAAAGTAGATGAACAAAGATTCAAGTTCATGTTTTTCAGCCCAAAGTCTGTGCCCTTTCCACAATGCTATGGCTCTGCTCCCAGGGAAGCCTGGGGGAAGTTGTCATCAAATCTGTTGAAAGTTGGGTGAGCTTAACATTGGCAATAATATAGACAATAAAAACTCTGGATAATGGAAACAGACTGGGGAGAGGGGTGTCTGGCAATGATGGATTTGCTTCATTCCAGTGAGTCCTTCTTAACACAGCCTTAAGGCAAAAGGAGTGAAGAAGCCATGGAGGAAAGAAATTATAAGGGGGGGAAAAACAAATTTTAGTTATTTCCAACAAGTACATTCATAATGTTGGCCTGTATTCTAAAATATAATGTTTATTACACTTCCTCTTTTTATTAAAATACACAAAACATATAAATACTGGTTATATTATAGGAGAACAGCATGAACAGGTGACAATCAAAGAGTCTTGAGGACTATTTTAAGGACAACTGAGTTGGTTGCCAAGAGGTATTCAAAATCTACCATTAAATGCAACCCATGTTTTCCTAACATATCCTTCACAAGTTCCACATTGTCTCTTCTTATGTAACTCTTCTAGTCACATACATGTGAGTACACACACACACACACACACACACACACACACACACCACCCCTAAAATTGCACTGGAAATATACATGCTGTGTGAGGAATGGAGCAACTTCCCCAAAGATGCCCTTGCTTCTCTGTTAGCGTCACCTGGTGGC
Source organism: Mustela nivalis (assembly GCF_964662115.1). Taxonomy (NCBI): domain Eukaryota; kingdom Metazoa; phylum Chordata; class Mammalia; order Carnivora; family Mustelidae; genus Mustela; species Mustela nivalis. Next base: position 4,320,980 of record NC_139035.1, on the reverse strand, counting down.
TCCGGCTCTGCCTTCAGAAGTTAACATGCTTCCAATGGGACACTGGCCTTTCGGTCTCTTTAGCTTATGACACAAGCCTAGTCCTCTTTTTCCGTCCCTTGTACACTCATGTCACATCCATATCTGAAAGACAGCCACCCCGAGGTAGACAGTAGACCCACTCCAAGAGGTGAGTTAACAGGTGTCCTTTTCAATGTGCTAAAATGCTTGTGGACACTTTTAAGTGTGTAGAACACCCTGGTGGCTGCTACTTCCTGCCTCTGAATTTCACACGGCAGCCCCAAATCTCGTGTTCTTCAGTCGTATTCCCCCTCCCGTCTGGCTCATGAGATGAGGAACTGTAGATCTGCTGGACCCTGTGGTCTCTAGACACTCTTGGCTCATGTCTTCTCACTTGATCTCAAGTGGGCTTAAGAAGACTCTCATTCAAGACCATATTTTCAGGGCCTGTAATAAGGAACCATGTGGAGAGAATCCCAAAGTGCTTTTCTTAGAGCTTATATAAGCCAAAAAAGGTCTTAGATTCCTCAAAACTGACCACAGACAGTTCGGACACATTAACATATAAATGGTCAGTACTGGTGAGATTGAATACTGCCCCCAGGTAGCTGCTGCGGGCCCACATCTGGCCAGTAGTGCAGTAGTTCATTAACTTCCCCTCCATCAGCACTAGATCCTGGGGATACTTAGAGTTCCTCAAATAGACCTTGTGATTCAGGGGCTGGTTGTTGCAGGACTGACCCCTGAAGTACACTTTAGAATACACAAAGTAGAGCCCAGTGTCATTGATCACAAGGCCGCCCTTCTTATACTTCACCCCAGAGACAAGGGCAATCCCGAATGTGTCTTCCCATTCCAGAGGGATGGATCTTGAGTTGGGCTTGCCTGAAATCAAATCAGAGAGGAGCTTTCAGCCAGGACTGCTCATGCACCCAACAAACGAAGCTTCCAAAGTGAAACTGTGGGCCGTTCCTTGAGCAAAGGGCCAAAATGGCACTGCCCATATGGAACTGGCTAATGGGTCAGACTCGATCCATCACTGAATTCCTGCGACACCGCTATCGAATTGCTTGCCCTAATTTTGTCATCTACACAACTGGGACGATAATATATATCCTAATCAATTATAAGGAGACATTAATGAAATTAGTTTAGTTCTCTGGAACACAGACTGTATGATCTTCAGAACTAACACCAAAATTTCTAGGTTTTGAGGTCTCTCTAGGTGGAAAAAAGCCAAACACAAGGAAATTCTAAAGTTGGGAAGAACCCTTAGGGATCATCTGGTTCAACTCCTCACCTATACTAAGAAGTCTTCAGTACCTCCACTTTGGGCTAAAATTCCCTTTCTTTTATGTCTCCACAGCAGTATAATCATACCTTAAGCAAAGAACACTCTGTAGTACCAAAATGACCACTTATCTACCTGTATTTCCCTATTAGATTTTAAGTTCCTTGAAGGCAGGAATCACATTATTAATCTACTACATGTCTCCAGAGCTCGGCACACGTGTTCAATAAATATCTGGTGATCCAGAAAGGATTATTCTACAGCTTCTGCCTAAATAATTCCAGGGCAGTGGCATATCCTTTCTATGATACTTGTCCGCTTCTCAGATATTCATGGACTGTGCCCTGGGAATGCCCACACCACATTGTTCTCAAATGACTTGACTTCACTACCTGGCCACATGCAGGAAGTCCACCAGGGCCAGGACTGGGCCCTTCCTCTTACTCCTACTTCTACTCTTGCACAAAGCACAGTGAAGCTCTTCCAGAAAACAAGAAAAGCACTGACTAAAATAATTGATCACTCCCCACCTCCCCAGATCTCACCTCTTGAACCCATGCCCCAAATCCCCTAGGGGTCTTTGGAATGACTTAAAAGAGTGAGCTCCTCCTGGGCAGGGTCCTCTCATAATCTGCTCCATTTTGCCAGTTCAGAACATGGCCTAGATTAGAGTAGGGGTGCAGTTTGCGTGTGACTTGACTATTAAGATAGGACTATTCTTGGGTGTCAAATACTATCACCAGAAAGCAGCAACACCCTCCGAGCACAGTACCCAACCTGTCAAAGGCTTTCCCAAGACCCATGTACCTCCCAGATACAGACCTGTTAGATGGGCCACTTTTCTCAGCTCCCTTTTTTCAGAGGGCAGATTGGGTTGACCTGCATCATGGAGAGATGAAAGATATATATAAAATGAGATACCAGTTTCTTTTGTTGGGATTCCAAACTGGTCATTTAAATAAAAACAATTTTTTAAAAACATAAATGGCAACAGTCTAACATACATACATTAATCATCCAAGTGCAAAGCGTAGAACTTGCAGCCATAGGTACTTCAGAAACAGAGGTAAAAGGTAAACCAAACTGAGATAGACCTATGCACAGATGATGTCATGAAAAGACAATAAAAAGGTTGATTGAAAAAGAGCTATCCTATCAGTTACTGCATTTGACCTTGCCACAATCCTCTGAGGTAGGGATTATTGTCTGATGGCTAAATGAGCTCAGTTGGATGATCTGTCCAAGAAGACCCAGCTACACAAGGTCAGAATAGGATGGACGCTCAAGTCTCCTGGCTCCAGATTAGGTTTTTTTCCAGTTCTGCTGCCTCTAGGACTCGGCAGGACAGAGGCCAAAGACTATGATTTTACCACCTGGCCACTAGGTCTTCCCCTCAGGGGCATTCAACCATCTGCCCATATTAATCACCCTCAGATCTCAGATGCCTGACTAACTCCCCACTGCACTTATAACATATCCCCAGCCACGTGATCTCCGTCTGTCTGTCTGTCTGTCTGTCTCCTCTGCTTGCTCAGATCGGCCAAGGGGGCACAACACAGGGGCTGATGTGATCTGAACCCACCCAGCTTCCAGCCTCGTGCCTTTGCTCATGCTGTTCATCCGCTCAGAACGCCCTCCAGAGAGATCTTTGTGGCAAATTCCTATCACCCCATAAGTACCGCCTGCAATACCTATTTCTTGGGGGAAACCCTCCCAGGCCATTTTAATTCGAATATGGTCCTTCCCTCCTTTGAAGCCTAGAGTGACTTTGTCTTTACCTCTTTTGTCAGTTCTGACTCTCCATTTCTGTGATAACTGCATGACTTGTCTTACTCCCACCCAATAAATGGCAAACTTCCTACTGTGTGTTTAATCCACCAGAGTGGGCATGCGAACAGCAAATATTTGCTGAATTAAATTGGAGGAAGTAGAATAGACAATAGCTCCCAAAGTAGTCATTATTTTTCTGACTTCAAATATTTTAACCAATGAGAGCCACCACTTAGCTAATGAATTCAGTAACACATTTAAGAAAGATTCACAGAAGGGCCCTCATCCACATCAGGTTCATTACAATTAGCCTGTAAAATTCACCTGTGGCGTGAGATTGCCACTATGAGCGGAGAACATGACCTGAGTAATCACATCCTCTCTAGCCACCCAAGACCACCCACCATGAAGGAGGTGTTAGCGAACAGGAAAGGCAAAACTGAGTCTCCTCTACATTCCTATACCACAAACCATCTGTGCAACTGGTCTGGCATTCAGCCACGTACTGACAGGAAATGGAACAGAGAACCACAGGCTGCATCTCTTTCTATCCCTTGCAGAGCGTTGCACAGTGTGATTTTCAGAGGGTCCTGAGTAAGAATACCTGCTGGAGAAATGCTGAAATAAACTGGAAATAGATCCTACACATAGGTGATGAATGTTTCCTACCCCTGGGGCCTTTGCACATGCCATTCTCACTGCTGGAATGTTCTCCACTATCCTCCCACACCACCCCACACACATGCACGCGCACCCAACACCTCCTTAGAGGGGACTTTCCAGACCACTCTATGTTACATCACACTTAGTACAGTTTGAAATTATAGTCTGCTTGCTTACTTTTATTTACCCTTTACTGAGCTCTGAAAGCTCCCTCGGGGTAGGACCCTTGTCTCTCTTGTTCTTAGTCATCACCTACACCCAGCACCCGCCTGGGACATAAGAAGCTCTCCAAGAACATTTGTGAATGAATAAAAGACTTAAATGAGTGAACTGTGGAAAAATGGAAAATGAAAAAGAAGCAAATAAGTATGTTTAAATAATCTTGGATAGTACATCCCAGAGAAAATCACTGTTAATTTGTCGAAGTACAAGTACTTCTAATTCTTTACTAAGAATATAAAAACATACACATGCACTTATATAGTTGATTTAAACCAAGCATAGTTTTATAACTTGTATTTTTTATTTAACAATATAGAGTGCACACTCTTCACGGCTTTAAATGTAATTATATGGATTTCAGTCGCTGCATAGGAGGCCCTCTGAATATACCATGACGTATTTAATTTCCTATTAAGAGGCATTTAGTTTCTTCTGACTTATTTATTACAAATAGGCTTATAAGGTAATGATGAACATAATTATCTATGAGTTTTGGGGTATATCTCTGATTATCTTATTAAGATAAATTCTTAGTGATGAGATTACATGGTAAATTAACACTTTTTTAAAAAGAAGATTTCGTTTATTTATTTGACACACAGAGAGAGAGAGAGAGAGAGAGAGAGAGCGAGCACGTGAGCACAAGCAGGGGGAGCGGCAGGCAGAGGGAGAAGGAGAACCAGGCTCTTGGCTGAGCGGGGAGCCTGATGCAGGGCTCAATCCCAGAACCCTGGGATCATGACCTAAGCAGAAGGCAGAAGCTTAGCTGACTGAGCCACTCAGGTGTCTGCTAAATTAACATTTTTAATCCTTTGTACATTTTTCCAACTGGTCTTCAGAACGAATATAGCAATTTACATGTTCCCTGGCTGTCAACTAATGCTTAAGCAAAATTTTTTCTTGCATTTTTGCCATTCTGGTTTTTTTTAATCTTCACTAATGGGATGAATGAAAATGGATATACCCTTGTTTGATTGGCATCTGTTTTCCTATTAATAAAGTGGCTACTTTGTTCTCCGTGGGGAAATTCACCAACCTCCGGTCCATCTGCGTGGATGACAAGATGCTTTTTACTGGAAGAGACAGACCTGGGTCATCTGTGCACTTGACTTTTAATCACTAAAATGATCCCAGAGAGTGGCGGAGAGATGAGTAATTAGGTACCAGTCTCACCAGCCACATTCCACTGATTTTCAAAGCTGTTTTATTTTAGAAATCCTCCAAAGGTTTTATTTTTCTAACAAATATTTCTACTCTGCTTGAATACATCAGGACTTTCTAACACTTAGGGACTTGGGCCTAGAACCAGAGACCAGAGCGTCCACAGGATGGGTCCTCCAGAGCCCACATTCTGGAGCAGTAGGGTGACTTGGGTGACCTACAATAGGCACATAAGAGAAAGTGGAATGGGCTCCCCTCCTTGGATGGCCAGTGCTGCCTTCCATTTTCTTCCCAAGATTTACCTATTGTCTTTGCAGAGGCGTCTTGCTTCTCATCTTTATTTCTCCTTCCGTGGCCATCAAAGACAGAAGTTTCCCTATTTCACAGAGCACCAGTCTACGTGCTGGAAAGCCCTGCTGGTGACAAAGCACCAGGAGCCCGTGTTCCTCCTAACCCCAGTTCCACACCAGCGATTTGGGGCATATCCCCTAATTCTCTTCCGAAATGTGAGATGGCTATCCCAGATTTGCTCCAAGCTCCCATCCAACTCTTACCGAATCCAAAGTTTGGTCGATCTCAGTTGAATAAACCAGAGCATGCTAAACCTACCTGCACATGTTTCCAGATGATGACCTGAAACTTCACACAAGGTCAGTGTTCAAAATTTTCATCTTTTCCCTTGTCCTGAATCTCAACAGAGGCCTTTCTTTTATTGAAGGTACCTCATGATTGCCTTTGTGGGGAAAGCTGGACTAGCTCTTGAAAAATGGCTAAGGTTTCCCCCTCAAGACTGCCAGTGAATGCAAAAGAACAACTTTAATGTGGATGATTAATTGCATACTTTTTAAAAGCTTAAGGGGTGCCTGGGTGGCTCAGTCAGTTAAGCATCCGGTTCTTGATTTCGGCTCCAGTCATGATCTCACTCAGGGTCGTGAGATGGAGCCCTGTGTCGGGGCTCTGAAGTCTCTCTCTCCTTCTCCCTCTGCCCCTCCCCCCTAAATCAATCAATCAATAAATAAAAGCTTAAACACATCCTAGAATTTTTTTCTTTAAATAAAGCTTGATTCTTGAGTTATCTCTTAGAGAGTCTGAAGAGGAGACAACTTTTCCCAGAAACATCTGTCTCTGCCTGCTCCTCTCTACATCTCGCTGGGAGCTACAGCCACTGCCCTGTTCATGGAAACCAGGAGGCCTGTGAAGGCGACAGCAATGGAACCAGCTGTGTTGGTTCTTTCCATCTGTGTTGTCTCTTTCCAAAGCCGAATGGAAATTACTTGAATTGTGCGCAGTACTCAGTTATACTGATTTTGAATGATTACATGTACTTCATATGTTAGGGCAGCTCAAGGAACCAAAATGAGCAACGATTCTGAATTAGCCAGGATTCCTTTTGAAGTATAATGTGTCCAAGAGTGGGATGGAATTCAAGGCATCTGCCCCACGTGGTTCAGCAGTGAGGACCGTCTTTAGAGACTCAGTGTACATCCGTAAAATGACTCACCTGTTTGCTTCTCCAAAGACGATGCTGTATGACTTTTGCTGGTGGACTGGCAACAAAGAGGGAAAAGATGCACTGTAAGCATGAAGTTCTTTGAGCTAGCGGAGGCAAAGCCGTCAAGTAAACAGAATAAACCTGAGGGTTTATTCAGAATAAACCTGAGGGCATCTTCATACCTCAGAGCCTCTCCTAACTCGGACTCTGGCCATGCCATCCTGTCTCACATGCCTGGGTTTTGCAATTTGGAATAGTTCTAACATTTTTAAGTATTTCCAAGGAAATTTAGTTGGGTCATTTAAACAAATTCACTTCCGAGCAAGACTCCAAATTCTTTTTCTTTCCTGAATCACGAACCTCTAGGTAGAGGTTCAGCCAGCGGCCCTGCCAGCTGTGAAAAGAGGGACAGTCCCCACCAGTCCTATTTTGGCCCTGATCCTTTCCAAGAGAGCAAATATCCCTTTCACTCACTTGAGCCTCCGCCTCTGAGACAGAACGACTAGAATGACCCACTTCGAAGACAGGAAGAGAAAGGACTAGAAACCACTTTGCAAGCAAGGCCACGGTCCCTCTGGGCCTCGGTGCCCCCCTCCCCCACTACTTCCCCCCCACCCCTCCGCTGCAGCAGAGCCGTCTACACCCGCATCTCCAGCGCACAGCAATCCCCACACGGGCTTACCTCTCTGAGCTCCGCCAGCTCCTTCTGCAGGTGGAAGAGCTGGAACAGCCCCAGCCCCAGGCCGACCAGGGCCACCAGCACCATGAAAAACACCACAAGGAGACACAGGCCTGTGTTGTGGTCCCTCGGCGTCTTCAGAGGCGGCAGGGGCACCGGAGGCAGGGGCGGCGGCGGCGGCGGCGGCGGCGGCCTCCTCGGCCTCCCGGGCACAGAGGACGGACAGGGGAGGACGGAGCCCGGAGGCGCCCAGGGGGAGCTGGCGCTGCCGTCCACCCAGTAGACGTGGGGGTACGGGGGGTAATTCAGGGGCTGCTGCATGGCGGGGGGTCGGGCTGGCCCCCACGCAGGTGTGCCGGCCGGGCGCGCGGCTGTCCGTCCGTCCGTCTGTCTGTCTGCTGGAGCAGGAGAGCCGGCTCGCTCTTTATAGCTTGCAGAGCCCCGGGGAACACCGCTCTGTCGCCCGCTCTCTCCTCTGTCTTGCTCAGAGACACCCACTGACTTTGCATCTGAAGCTGAGAAGCCTCAACCAGAGGCAGAGCAAACCCGGGAAGTTTCCGCCCACAGTTCTCTGGTGAGGCCTGCAGGGCCCCACGCAGGTCCCCGCCGCCACTGCAGAGCCCGGTCCTTCGCGGCCCCGCGAGGGAGGCGGCACGGCGCGGGCCTGGGCGCTCTGTCCACCTGCCAGGGGCCGGCGGGGGGGTCCCGGCCCAGGGGACGAGACTGTGCGCGGAAGACAGCGGAGACCTGCCCGCAGCTTACATGCCGCCCAGGGAACCCACCCCTTGCTGCCAACCTTTCCCCACCCCTCAGTCCTGTTTGCCCCACTGGGCAAAGCACTAGAACGTGTGGGGTAAACTCTGCCCCACCCGCTCTGGGGATTGGATCAGAGGCTGCAAACCAGTGGCTGAAACGCCTTGTGAACCCATAGACCTCACTATGATTTTTCTCTTCACTGTGGTCCCCTTTGAAAATTGGGATAGTCTGCACTATCTATCTATCTATCTATCTATCTATCTATATGTTTTAGTATGTTTTGAAGCATTAGCATACTGGACACCCCAGGAGTCAGCCGAACCCAGTCCCCCAGGCTGCCCCAGGTCTCCCGCCGGCCGCCCACGCTCCCTGTGCATCACTGGCCCCCAGGACCCCTGGCCGGGCCATGGCCATCAGTCCCCGCAGGCGGCCTCCGTTTGCAGCCTGTGATACCGTCGTCATGGGTAATACATGATGCCCAAATTTGAATTTCACATAAAGAAATGTGAATCCTTTTTAGGATAGAAAATAATAATAAATCGTTTTTAGGATAAGTATATCCTAAACATTATATGGGATACACTAAGAAGTTATTTATCATTTTTCCGATGTTCACATTTAACTGATTGTCCTGTTTGTCTTTTTTTTTTTTAAAGATTTTATTTATTTATTTGAGAGAGAGACAGGGAGAGAGAGCATGAGTGAGGAGAAGGGCAGAGAGAGAAGCAGACTCCCCGTGGAGCTGGGAGCCCGATGCGGGACTCGATCTCGGGACTCCAGGATCATGACCTGAGCTGAAGGCAGTTGTCCAACCAACTGAGCCACCCAGGCATCCCCCTATTTGTCTTTTACTAAAGATGGGAACCCTATCTGGACGGCCCTCACCCTTCTCTCTGGCTTTGAGTACTACTTATGTGCCCGTGACTCCCAGATGCTTGGCTGCAGTCCTAAACACGCTCCCAAACAAACCCCCAACCGCTCATAAAACCCGCTTTTCCATTTCACTGGAGAACTCCCCTGTTCGGATCTCATTAGTCTTTCCATCATGCTGGGGCATTTCTGCACCTACCATTCTGGCTCTCCATCCCCGCCATGGCCAACACCAGATTTAGTTCCCTGCCACACTCTTCCCACCTACCCCCTCCCATACTACCTGCTTCACTGGACGTCAGTCTTTCTGGGGACAACTTCAGTCTTCTGTCTTTCTCTCCCGCAACATCTGAACCCAAGCCGATGGATTTTCCCCAAGTCTGTTTCTCACATCAGCACCCTCTCACCATTTCTAGTTTTCCTGTTATTGTCTTAGGTCAGACGTCAACTAGCTGTCACCTGCTGTAGTTCAGTGACACCCCAACTGCCCCCCCCACCAGCCTTCCCGACACAAACCATCCCGCAGAATGACGCAAGAACCACGCCGATAAACACACACTCAGAGATCTCACCTTCTTGCCTAACACCTTGTGCTGGAAGGTTTGAAACCAAATTCCCTAAAGGGACACACAGGGCTCCTTCCCGTTAGAGTCCAAGAGCCGGCACTACCTCCTCCCCAGACGCCTCTGCCCACATCCCACTCTGCGCTCGGGAGACAGCGTGACAGTTGGGAGCAGAACAACTGCACGGGCATCTCACTCTCTTTTCGAGGTGGGCAGAGCTAATGTGCTTTTGAAGTCACACATGGGTTTACTCATAGTTGTGAAAAATGGCAAGTTTCAAGTCCAGAAGTAATCATCATAATGTATAAGTTAAGAATTCTACCATACAGACAACCCAAAAAAAGGGACCAAAAACAAAAAAAACCTTGAAAGTACCCTCAGAGAACTCTGACAAAAATTGTATAGAATCATCTTTTTTTTTTAAAGAGATTTTATTTATTTGACAGAGAGAGATCACAAATAGGCAGAGAGGCAGAGAGAGAGAGAGAGAGAGAGAGAGAGAGGAGGAAGCAGGCTTCTCGCTGAGCAGAGAGCCCGATGTGGGGGTCGATCCCAGGACCCTGAGATCATGACCTGAGCCGAAGGCAGAGGCTTAACCCACTAAGCCACCCAGGTGCCCCTAGAGTCATCTTTTTTATACTAGAAAAATTTTACTGCTAGTGGCAGATTCAGATGAGTGAAAAAACACACCACATCGGGGATGGGTGGAGAGAGTGTGTTGCATGATGCTTAGGGGTTTGCGGCTCTGGGGGTAAACTGCCCAGGGCAGATCCCAGTTCTTCCCCTTAACGAGCTGTGTGAGCTGGACAGGCCACTGTCTTCTCATCTATAAAAATGGGCCCGATCAGAACAGAATGGATTCCACAGGCACTGTGAGCACTGGTCAAAGCACCTGATACACTTCAAATAGGGCTTAGAATCAAAGTAAGCTCTCAGCAAACGCTGCCCTCACTGTTGCAGTAAGTGTAGCAAATCTCCCCGCATGCAAACCATCCGTAGACGTGACGTGTCGGCCTTCCACGGAGGGTAAATCAAGGTGGAGAGGGGAGGCAGGTGGCAGGCAACAGGACAAGGGAATGCCCAACGACTAGGAACTCAGAGGTTTCACCGGTGGGCTGATGGACCCATCTGTTTCAGGCTGAGATCCTCCCCGCTTTTCTCTCTCAAGCTCTCACAGAAGCTTTGAGCATTCTTCAGTAAGAATGATGTTATACTTTCATATCTCCCCCTTCCCTGTTTCTTGATATAATCCCATAGGAGGAATCAGAATCATAAATATCCTCCCCAAACCCATCCAGTGTCCTCAGATTCTGGGGAGACTCTGAACAGAAACAGAGACAGAGAGCAGTCTTTAAACAGCAATAATTCCTCTTCGATAATGTCACCGAATGTCATATGTTGGCTAAGTCATGGAGAAATAAACACCGTAAGAGACAATAACAGGGGGTGCCTGGGTGGCTCAGTGGGTTAAGCTGCTGCCTTCACCTCAGGTCATGATCTCAGGGTCCTGGGATCGAGCCCCGCATTGGGCTCTCTGCTCAGCAGGGAGCCTGCTTCCTCCTCTCTCTGCCTGCCTCTCTGTCTACCGTGATCTGTCAAATAAATAAATAAAATCTTAAAAAAAAAAGAGAGAGAGAGACAATAACAGGGACTTGTCACAGTTTGGGGTATTACCAGAACCTTGTTCATCAGCAGGAATAACCTTTTCCAGTAAGACCTTAGCTCTGTGATGGCTGGGGGTGAGGAAACCCATGTATTTGCCTCTAAAGATGCAATGAAGGGCCACCTGCCCGGCTCAGTCATTAGAGCGTGCAACTCTTGGTCTCGGGGTCATGAGTTTGAGCCCCACGTTGTGTGTAGAGATTACTACAAATAAATAAACCTTAAAAAATCTGCTGAATAAATAAATAAAAGGGCCAGCCTGCTGGTAGCTCCCACGTGTAGAAAACTCCAAATGAGGAATGTCTCTTTCTCACCTCATCCCTCTACTTGTGCCGGCGGCATCTCTGATTCCCGAACCAGCGTTCCTTGAGGATGGATGGGGAGAATGATTCAGAACTGGTGATTTCCTTCAGATAAGGGGTGGGATTGCCGGTCCTGAGGTTTAATGGGATGTGAGTGAGGCTTAGGAGCAAATTTAAGTGCAGGACCAAATCAGAGAACACTCCTTGTACAAGCTGTTAGAATTTTTTTAGGTATCTGGCCTCATTAGGTGAAATTCAAATTATCTTTAATGCGGGTCCCTCTGTCACTATAATTCCCTTCAGAAACTGTTAGGTCCTTTAGTAAAAGAATTCCGGTGATCTTTCCCCCATCTTAGCATGTTAGCCACATGGAGGTTAAAAGAACAGAAGAAGCAGAAGGGGCTCTTCTTTCTTTCCATCCCTCCCGTGTTTTAGCACGGGAGCGGCCTCAGTGGACCGTGGCCCGGAGCACTAGACATGACTCAGGAGCCACCCAGAGTAGCACCTGAGGGCACCAGACCACCTAACTCTTCCCTGGGGACCGGGAAGAGGCTAAAAAGGCAGGGATGACGCTGAGTATTAAGAAATTACACGTGGCACAGCAGGTCTATCTCGTTCACTACCACTGGGTGAAAACTCAACAAACCCATGTTGGCTGAAATGCCAAACACAGAAGAGTCTGAGGTCAGAAACAGGGCCCTGGTGGGAATGAAGGTCCCTCTGCAACCTCACTCATGGAGCTGAGCGGCCACCCTCGGACGACCCTGCAGGTGCTGACCGAGGAGGTGCAGCAGGACAGCGCGCTCCCCGCCTTTCTCTGAGCCCAGCCCTGGCGCTCCTTCAGTCACCACGGAGCCATGTCCAGGCCATTGAGAGTAATATCTGAAATCTTTGGTGTGACCTCCAAAGCCCTCATTATCTGGGCTCTTCCTTACTCGGCAACTCTCTGCTCTTCCTCTCGTGCCATGCTGCCGTCACACGGGCCTTTCCACTCACCAAATGTGGCAAGTTCTCGCCCACCTCAGGGCCTTTGCGTGAGATGCTGCCATTGGCGGGAACGTTCTTTGCCCCACTTTGCCCCAGCCCTACCTTTGAGTGGCCAGCTCCCAGAATCCTTCAGTTCTAAACCAAACATCGATTCCTCGGAGAGGTATTCACAGGGCACTCCATCTAAATGAGATCATCCCAGTTACTATTCTGTGTTTTGTTTTTTCCTTTTGTGGTTCTTATCACATTTTCAAAAACAGATATGGACAGATACAGATAGATACAGAATTATGTCTGTCTTCTGCACTCTCTCATGCACACAGCCTAGCACGGTGCCTGACAATAAATCCTGAAACGATTCTTTTTTTTTTTTAAAGATTTTATTTATTCATTTGAGAGAGAGACAGTGAGAGAGAGAGCATGAGCGAGGAGAAGGTCAGAGGAAGAAGCAGACTCTCCATGGAGCTGGGAGCCTGATGCGGGACTCGATCCCGGGACTCCGGGATCATGACCTGAGCCGAAGGCAGTCGTCCAACCAACTGAGCCACCCAGGCGTCCCCCTGGAACGATTCTTACCAGACTCCCCGTACGGTAGTTTTATAGCACCCTCAAGTCACAACTCTATCATTTTCTCGGTTTCTCCTCAGATTTTAGCTCTTAAACCCTCAGACAAGTCAGAAGACATTTGGGAGGAATGGCACAGGCTCACACCCAAAGGCGTCTGCCCCATTAATAATCCAGTAGGTGCCAGGCCGGTCTCTCCTGCCTCCAGATGACCTCCTTGCCACCCAAAGCACATCCCAAGGGGCCAGGGAGAGACTGTCCTCCCCACTCAAAAGCTTTGGTACCAGTCCCGTGCAGTCACTGTTTCTCTCAAGAGGCTTATCAACTTTTCTTGGAGTTAGAACCCTGGTAGCTGGCCCTGACACGATAAAGTTAGGTGGCGGCTCAGCAGAATGAGCATTTTTTATTTGATTATTTTTTAAGTGGCTCCACGGCCAGTGAGGAGTCCAGCGTGGGGCTTGAACTCACAACCCTGAGATCAAGGCCAGAGCCAGTATCAAGAGCTGGATGCTTACCCGACCGAGCCACCCAGGCGCCCCCACATTTTGATGTTTTTATTGAAGCACAGCTGACACCCAGGGTTGCCTCGGTCCCAGGGGTGCCATAGAGTGATTTCACCTCTCCACGTCGTGGTGCGCTCACCACAAGTGTAGCCGCCGTCTGTCACCACAAACACCATCACAATACCCTTGATGATGCTTCCTGGGCTGCTGACCTTTCATTCCCGTGACCTCTTCATTCCCTAACTGGAAGCCTGTGCTTCCCACTTCCTTCATCTACTGTGCCCGCCACCCATCTCTCTCCCCTGGGACCAGCACTGGTTGGGTCCCTGTATTTAAGGGCTTTTTCCTGCTCTTTGTTTTGTATTTTAAATTTCCCATGAAAGGGAAATCATATAGTATTTGCTTTTCTCTATTTTACTTTACTTAGGATCACATCCCCTAGGTTCATCCATGTTTTAAATGGCAAAATCTCATCCTTTTCATGCCTGAGTAATATTCCATTATACATGTATGTGTCTATGTATGTATGTACACATGTATACACACACACAGGGGTGCATATATCTTTTCAAATTAGTGTGTGGTGGTTTTTTTTTTTTTTTTGGTAAATACCCAGTTGTGGAATTGCTGGATCCTATGGTATTTCTATTTTTAATTTTTTGAGGGATGTCCAGGACTGTTTTCCACAGTGGCTGCACCAGTTTGCATCACCAACAACAGCGCACGAGGGTTCCTTTTTCTCCGTACCCTCAGCATCACTGGTTACTTATTGTCTTTTTGAGTCTAGCCGTTCGGACGTATGAGGAGATCTCCCACTGTGGCTCGGATTTGCATTTCCCTGATGACTCGTGATACTGAACACCTTTTCATCTGACTGTTGGCCATCTGTAGGTCTTCTTTGGAAAGTGTCTATTCAGGTCCTCTGCCCATTTTTAATTGGGTTATTTATTTTCCAGTGTCACAGTTAGGTATCTGATATCTTGAATGTACTTTTGTGTATGGCATGAGAGAGTGGTGGACCGGTTTCATTCTTTTGCATGTAGCTGTCCAGTTTTCCCACTTATGGAAGAGACTGTCTTTTCCCTACTTATATTCTCACCTCCTTTGTTGGAGATTGACTGTACAAGTATGAGTTTATTTCTGGACTCCTTGTTCTGTTTTATTGATCTATGTGTCTATTTTTGTGCTAGTACCATGGCGTTTTGATTACTACAGCTTTGTAGCATAAGCAGATTGGTTATCTTTTTCTCTGAGCCCTAATATGCGAGCATAATAATACATTAGATTCACTGCAAAGAGTGCTGAGGTCATACATTTGTTACTAAATTGTATGAACGTCTTCTGGATTTCTGCCTGTTAAAGAAATAGCTGACTGTGAATTCCAAATCTAGAATGGTTCCTGCTATTAGAGACACCATAAATACCTATCGATGAGATGAACATAAGTGAGGCAGCTAACACTCAAGTAGGTAAAACGACTCGCCCAGGGTCACAAAGTCTGTTGGTGTTTGAGCCAAAATTCTAACCCAAAAAGGGTACGATGTGAAAATGATTAGGAAACAAGAGTGCTTCAGACTACCCCGAGAGCAGCACCCCCAGATGCACAGGATGGAGAGCTCCCTGCCTCCAGGGTGGTGAGGAGATGCGACAGGGTGCAGGCCACACCCGTAAACAGCATCTTTTAAGAGTGGAAACACCTGAGTCTTGTGGGCTCTTTTATGAGCCCCTTATTGATGTCTGAAATGTTTCATCGCAAAAACACATGTCATGGTGGGTTTGTGGGAAAATCAGAAGCACCAAAGTGACTCAAATGTCAAAGCCGTTGTTTTTGTCACCCACTGTTTCCTTTGAGTGTCTAGCAGATGTGTGAGGGCTGAGGATCTGGATGCCTCGAGAGCCTTCCATCCTCGGGGTCTCACGAGAATCACCTTTTGGGTGTATAGCCTCTGAGTCTGGGATATGGTTTTCTGTCACAGCTGTGGGACAACAGGAAAAGGACAGCCTTAGCCCCGTGAGTGAAGAGTCCTGAGTTCTGTACCCGTTTGTCAGTCTACAGAGGAGTTTCTCACCTCTGAGGCTTGTTTGCAAACCAGCTGCAATATTGTCGTACCAATCCCAAACCTTCCGGGCTCCCGAACCTCATCACTAGAAGAATCTGAAGATCATCCTGCCATGCCCCTGGTTTCACAGACGTGGACCTGAGCCCCAGACAGCTGAGAAGATTCTCCCGAGGCCACAGCCAGAGTGTTGAAGAGTTAGGAGGAAGACCTGTCTGGTCTCCCAGTGCTTTCATAAGCCTCTGGACAGGAAAACACGTCACTTATTTCTGTCCAATTCCATCTCTATGTTCTCGAGTGCCAACCCGTGCAAAACACCACGGAGGGTGCAAAGACATGCCCTTGGCCGTGCACAAGTCCTTAAGGAGCTCCCAGTTGGATGCGATGTCCCTGCTGTCTTGACATCCTTCAAATCCACCAGCCTTTCCTGTCCCTTGTAGTCAAAATGCTGACTCAGAGTTCCGTTGGGATGGGTGGGGAGGAGCGGGGAAGAAACACTTATTTCATGACCACTATATGCCAGGCGCTCTATACATTCTCTTACTTGACTCTCAAACAGTCTTCTAAGGTCAGGATTATCTGCATTTTGAAATGATTCACCAAAGTTGAAGAACTCACGAGGTAGCCGAGCTCGGATGTGAATTCAGGTCTTGGCACCAGACCACACTGCCACTCTCCCGCTTTCTCTTCTTCCCACAGCCGTCCTCTTGTCCTGCCGAGGCTCAGGCACCTTGAGAACCTTTGACAAGTAAGTTCCCTTCCCCCAGCAAATGACATCAAAATCCTTCTTGTCATTCTAGGGAACCCGAGCTCTAAGTTGAAGGTCTTCATTCGGACTTTCCAATCCCCACCCTGCTCCCCTCACCCCTCCCTGCCGCGCTCTCGACCACCAACTCTCCGCACCTCTCCAAAGGCCTGTCTTCCAGGCACTGAGGCTCCCCAGACCCAGCCCTCCCCCCGCCTCACCCTCCCCTCAAGACGGGCGGCCTGGGCCTTGCCACCTCCTCCGCTGCCAGGAGAGGACGCGAGAGCCCAGCAAGGCTGTCCTTCCCCCGGGAATCCCCAGCCCGGCCCACACCTCTGCTCCTCAGAGGTCCTGCTCCTAGACCTCATGGCGCCTCACGATGTGTGTGCGCGTGGTGTCCCCTGGTCATGTTACATGTGATCTTCGGTCCCTTTTCCTGGGGATCTCGCCAGCATTCCTGCCCATTGCTTGGTTTGTGCCCTTCATTCATGGTTAATCCTCTTTATCTTATTCTACCCGATTAGCTTAGCCCAATATCCCCCAATTACACTTGGGAATGGCCTCTGCCCACAGTGTCCTTGGGTCTTCCTGACCAACAGTTCAGACAACACCCGTTTGTGGAAACCTTCCGCGGGTACAGTGAAAGTCTCCTGCCTTAAGATTCCTGTGCCTTGGCTGTAGCACTCACACACCAAGTCACTGGAAGTCTCTCTTCTTTCCTAGAGCCAAACATCACCACAGGGACACTTTTGTGTCCATTTTGCAGTCGCAGTCGCTAGCCTGGAGGCTGGCACCTGGGAAAATCTCAGTAAATATTTCCGAGTATTGCTCGCCTGGAGAGACCCTACGGGTTAAAACTAGAACCAAATTGTGGAAGGTTCTGCTCCACTAGACTCTGAGTCCTGCAGAGGCGGGGGACACCTTCTTCCCTCGGTGATTCCTGCTGTGCCAACGACAGGCTACAAACACAGAAGGAGCCACCCCGGGCTGCCGTCCGTTCCCAGCTCCAGGAAATATCTAACCGTCGGATGGATGATGCCTTGGTGGAGATTAGGGGCAGGGGCTGCCCTAGACCATCCTGACCTCCCTAGTAGCTCCAAAGAGCGTGGTTCCGTGGTGAGCAAGAGGTTGGTTAACAGCT
Source organism: Mustela nivalis (assembly GCF_964662115.1). Lineage (NCBI taxonomy): Eukaryota > Metazoa > Chordata > Mammalia > Carnivora > Mustelidae > Mustela > Mustela nivalis. The sequence continues at coordinate 4,303,552 of NC_139035.1, read as the reverse complement.
CAAAAGACAAACAGGAAAAGTGGGGGACAGAGGAATGGATGCAAAAGAGGCACAAGGTGGCAAATAAAGGGTCAGTGAGGAAAGGGAGGCTGAACCCTGGAGACAGGCAGATGGGAAGGGCTGGCAAGAAGAAGAGCGCGGCAGAGCGGGCTCCTGGACCGCCGGGCAGTGCTCGCGCACCGGCTCGGCCGACGCCCGAGGCCCTGCTGGCCCGGAGGCCAGCGGCATAGAGCATATTAAAGCTGATGTGCTGAAAGCCGCTGCTCCTGGAAACCAGCCAGCAATGGACTTAATGCCCATTCCCCCCGGGGAAGGAACCTAAATCCTAGAAAATCAGCCGCAGTGAACAAAACCCACGCCACCCAGTAACACAGGAAACACCCTGACTGCCCCAAGCCATCTGGCCCTTCCTGCTGTGCGGCGGCCTGGCCAGCCCCGAGCCAACACGCCTGAGCCTCGGTCCTCAAGCCATGGAACTCACAGAGGCCAGCCCACCTCCAGCTCTGGTCACCCACTGGCTCCGGACCCCATCCATCCCTTTTTCCAAAACATATTGCACGTTACCTCGCTGAGCTCTGGGACCTGGCCCGTTTCCGAGGGGGGCAAGAACAGGAGACCTGCACGCATGCTGCTTTTGCTGCAGGTCCGGCTCTGACTCCATGGCCTGGCTCTGACCAGCACACGGCCTCCTGCTGCTTCCAGGGATGTTTGCAAAGTGCCGCGAGTGCTCACGTTTATGGGGTTCCCACTGCGCTCAGACACCAAACCGGATCCTCTGTGTGGATTCTCATGTCGAGTCCTTGAAATAAGCCAAAAGGGTAACAGTCTCCTTGGCAGGTCAGGAGTCTAAAGCTCAGAAAAGCTTTTCCAAAATCACACACACAACTACTAAGGGGCAGAGCCTGGATTTAAACCAGTTCCAGGGCCCACGACACACGGTCATCCCGGGATGGAACCTTGTTCCCTGATCCCAGAGTCCCTGTCCACATGTCCTTTCCTCGAACACTCGGGCCCCGCTTTGCACCCTGCTGTCTCCCGAGGCCTGCTGCCCTGCCCCAGGCTCTCCTCCCTGTGCCGTGTCCCTGGCCCGCGTGCTTGAGCCCACGGCCCCACTGAGGCAGCCCACTGACAGGGCCCCGCCAGCCTACCCGGGGGCCTCCCAGACGTCTCCTGTCCCACGCCTCACTGCTCGGGGGCCAACCCGTCTGCGCTTTTATCACCAGCCTCAGAAACCCGCCCCCATCACCACTACAGAGCACCACCTTCGCACCTGCTGTCCACATCCAAGGTGTCCTTCCCCGACAGAACCAGTTTGCACACACGCCGGGACCCGAAGCGTCCCGCACGGCGACCGAGAGAACAGTTTGCACACACGCCGGGACCCGAAGCGTCTCCGCACGGCGACCGAGAGAACAGTTTGCACACACGCCGGGACCCGAAGCGTCTCCGCACGGCGACCGAGAGAACAGTTTGCACACACGCCGGGACCCGAAGCGTCCCGCACGGCGACCGAGAGAACAGTTTGCACACACGCTGGGACCCGAAGCGTCCCGCACGGCGACCGAGAGAACAGTTTGCACACACGCCGGGACCCGAAGCGTCTCCGCACGGTGACTGAGCGCGGCCGGATCAGCGGCTTTGCTGGAATCTAACCCGTGAGTAACCTTCATCCTACGCTGCCCTTATCCTTGCGCGTCTCACTGTTCACCTATCGAGGTTACTTGACAGCAAAGAAAGGGAGATGTCAGCCCTGGCCGGGCACTCCCTGGGCGCTGATCCTCTAAGCAGAGAGGGGGGCTTGGGAGGGCGGATTTCAGCCAAGGGAGCAAAGGTCCTGCACCTCGCAGCCCCGGGTTCACCTGCCGCGGCTCCCCCTCCTCGTTGCTGCACGCCGAGTGCTTCTCACACCAGCATCCCGACGTGTGCACACGCGCATGTGTGACCTCCTTGCACAGATCTGCTCCTATCCCTGTGCTGTTATCCCCCCCAACCAAGCAGGATGGGGGCGGGGGGCAGGGGAGGCTGGCGAGGACAGGCGCAGACAAGGAAGACCCAGATGGTCCAGAGATGACTGTGGCCGCGGAGGCCGCTGCGTCTTCCCCACGCCCCGGGCTGGTTCTCTGCCAGCTGCAGCTCCGGAGCCAGGGGGCTGCTGGGAAGTGGCCAGAGTGGGGCAGAAAGCACTTCCTTTCCCTCCAGACCTCAGCGCCCGAAGCAAAGCGTCATCACATCTCCTTCCAAAAATCTCTCCTCCCCACATCCCCTTTCTCTAGTTTACGGGCACATTGTTTGTGTCGCCTGTTTTTTTTTCACCTTCTCAATGCCCGCGGCGTGCTGGCTGCCATCCTGTCCGGGGTCCCTGAGCTCACAGTCGGGGCACCGGGAGCTGGAAAGCCTCCTCGCACCTGGCTGCGTGTGTGCTCGTGTACTCATGCTGCATCTGCCGCGTGGCCCTGGGAGAAGCAGGGATCCTGCCCTTGACCTCCCCCCAGCGTGGCCATCCCGCGTAACCTCCCCATCATCCGTCTGTGCAGCCGGAAACCTGAGGTGAAAGACCTTCCCAGGTGCCTGGAGCATCCTGGCCGGCGGCACAGCAGTTCCAAAAAGAAAGTCTCTCGGAGCAATTAAACATTAAAAGTGTTCTATTCACAGGCTTCTCGTGCATGGACGCCTCCTTCCCTGCCTCGGGCTCTCCATGCGTCAGGCGCGCAAGGGGCGTCTGCTTGTGGTGCGAGGTCCGTGCACACCTTACAGCTAAATGACTGCGTCCCAAGAAACGAAGTCCGGTCTGCACTGAAGACACCCACGTCCTAAGGGACATCTCTCATCCTGAAAGAGGGGTTAGATGTTCTTGTCACTCACACTCCTCTTCCTGGATCAGACCCAAAGTGTTTCTGTCATTCAGTCCTTACGGTGCCTGAGTCCTGCCAGCACCAAACACGGGGAAGGTCTCACCCCCCTCATCACGGACTTGAAGTGTCAGCTAACGCTCAGCAGCTACAGAGGAAATGGACTAGATAGAGAGAAAGCTTCATGCCCAAAACCTAACACTAAAGATGAGAAAACTGAGACCCAGGGAAAAAAGAATGAGTCAGGCTCACTCCGGTTGCGAGGGGCAGAACCAGGGCCAAACCCCCATTCTCCTGACATCAGTCAAGACCAGCTGTGTCCCGCAGCAGGTGGGAAACGCCCTGACCTCCCTGGAGAGGGGGCACAAACCATATGACATTTTAGTTCCGTCCAGACAAATCTATGATGCTCTTTTGTCCCCAAGATAATTGGTTTCAGCAACATTTTTCCCCATCAAAGAGCAGAAATGGGGGCACCTGGGCGGCTCAGTGGGTTAAGCTGCTGCCTTCGGCTCAGGTCCCGGGATCGAGTCCCGCATCGGGCTCTCTGCTCAGCAGGGAGCCTGCTTCCTCCTCTCTCTGCCTGCCTCTCTGCCTACTTGTGATCTCTCTCTGTCAAATAAATAAATAAAATCTTTAAAAAAAAAAAAAAAAAGAGCAGAAATGGTGCTTCTTGATGGCTTTGCTGGACTAGAAATAGTGAAGTGGTGTTTGCCCTCATAAGAAAACAGCCAACTTTCTAAAAAAACAGACAACCCCCGCCCCCCCCACAAAACCCAGCTCCTATATGGAACTGGAGGGGAGTAGGGACAGGGGACGCAATTTAGCCCAGCCCTTACAGCTGAGGGAGACATGAATGTTTGTGTATGACACTTAAACGCGGGGAGGGTGCCGAAATCCCCCTCAGTGACCGTTTGGCCCCTGAAGTGGAGATGTGCCCTATCACCCCTGCCCTGTACGGGGTAACAACGGTCCGACTTTCTCCGATGGAACACCTGCCCTCTTCCTCTGCCTCCGTGGCTCGGTCTCAGCTAATCCCACCTGGATCCCCTCCTGCTCAGTCACGAGAACCACGAGTCCTGCTGGCCCAGGGGTTGGAGCTGAGCGATGGGCAAACACAGATCTTGGTGCCTCCTCTGAGCCCAGCAGGGCCTTGATCGTGGAGATCTACCCTACATTGTATAAGGTGTGGAAGCCATAACCTTTTCTTTTCCTTTCTTCCTTTTCCTTGTTTTCTTTTCCTTTTTTCTCTTTTCTCTATTCCTTTCTACCTTTCTACCTTCCTTCCCTTTTCTTTGTTTCTCTCTCTCTCTCTCTCTTTCTCTTGAGTATAAGCCTATTTGAGTTGGAGTTCTGTCACTTGCAAACCAAAGAGACTAATGAACCCACTGTAAGGACACTGAGTCGGTGCTCAAGGAGAATGAGAGCTTCAGTAAAAGGCAGTGACGATTTTTGGGGCACCAGGCTGAGTCCTGCGGCTCCTGAGAAAAGGAAAGGTCAGCCCCGCCCAGACGGGGGTGCGGGCCCTCAGGAGATGCGCTGGTGCCAGCAGAGCTCGTCAAGACCACAGGACTCACCATGAGGCGACATCTAGTCCTCCACCCACCCAACTTTCCAGTGAGACTCAGGGTGAGAATATGAAGCTGCTTTTGATGAGGTTTTGCCCTCTCGGACTCCCACAGTGCTCTCCAGGTCCTCAGAATATAATTTTTAAAGGGACCCAAAGACACTCAAATTAGGGTTCACCACCAGCCACGTTTTTTCTGTTGCTGAAACCCCAGCTTCCTCCCTCTACAGTAGACACCTGACCTAAAGCCCCTCCTTCTCCGCGAGGGCTGTCCCTCCCTGTGCTCCCCCGGCCCGCACAGGGAGGACGTCCGCTCTCTAACCAATGCACAGGATTAGAGCTCCGCAACTTACTGCAGGTCCGACTTTTGGGGTAGATGCTTTGATTTCTCGCTGCCTTCCCTGGTTCACTTCCGGCTAACCCTCAGTCTACCCTTCCCATCTGAAGCTGGAGAGAGGGGGCGAGTTACGGATGCGCGGGCCACCGCCGAGCCGGCGGTTACCAGGCATTCTCTCAACTTCCCCTGAGCATCAAGCCATGCAAGCCACTGTAGGGAGACCCTGGAGCACACGATACCCTCCAATCCTCAAGGATTCCACCTGGCAATCCATCAGTGGGGGTCTTATTTGTGACTCCTAGGTGACAAAATGGCTGTAAAATTATGCGCAGCCTGAAAACAAGGCATTTCTAAAGCCCATGTTGTGCTGTGCGCTCCACCAACCTGACCTGATCTACTCCAGCACAGCGTCTGACAATCCCCTTCCCAGAGTGTGACCAATGCGGGCTGTTGGTCACCAGGAGCGGGCAAGGCACAGAGGCCAGCCTAGGTGTCCCTGGTTGTACGCTCCATCCTTGAACTCCTGGCCCCAAGCTCTGCGCTGCCCTCATCGGGGGAGCAGAGAGCGGACCAGTCCTTATGCAGGTGGCCCAGTCAGAAAGATGGCCCTCAAGCAGAAGGGTCTCCATGGGACAGGCACTGCATCGCAAGACCAAGGGTGACAAGCACTCTGGGGGGAAAGTCTATTTGGAGTGCGTGTGGGGGACGGACAGAGAAGGGGCTTGAAGAACCAGGTCCCCTTGCTCAGTTTAGCTTTGTTTAAAAACACACAATTCGTGAGAAGTCGTCCTCGGGTCTGTGGCTGCATCTCCACTGCTCAGTGTGCCCACGGCCTCCTGGCAACTGTCCCTGAGCCACAGCCCCATGGTCCTCCTCCTCCAGGTGAACACGGGGCTGCTCCTGGGAGCCCTTCCCCACAGCCGCCCCTCGGGGCACACGCTCCCCGGCAGCTGCCTGGTTCCCCGGGCCTTCCTCTGCCCACCTGGCTCCAAGCCCGGGCCCTTTCTTTTGGGGCGGCTCTGACACAGCCTGAAAGTCAGGATTTCCAGAGATGAGACACATCAGAGGCTGCCGTGCCCACGGCCCTGCGCGGGCTGGGCTGAGAGCGTGCGGGTTCCGAGCGCAGTGGAACATGTGCGCTCCGCCCGCTGGTGGAAGACAGTCAGCCCTCACCTTGTTCCGCGGGGCAGCCACGGGGGTGCAGAGGGAGCCCCGGCCCAGCGCTGTCTTTCAGAAAATCAAGCCGGCGTCAAGGCACATGCGCTGCTGTCCTCAGAGTCGGAGCCAAAGGAGGCTTTTACCCCTGGAAACTCAGGCAGCAGGAGCCAGACGGAGGAAGTACTGCGAACACCAAGACAGAGATACGGCGTGAGACGGGGCTGTGCCAGGAGCAGCTTCTGCGTCTGATGCTTGTCAGTCGCAAATCTGCGTCCTGTTGGCCTCAGTGAGCACCGACGGTTCCGTGGGCACACACAGGGGATGGGTTTTTCATCGTATGTGTACGAATGTGTACACGACTATGCAAACACTAGTCGCAACTATAAATATAGGAGTATGCAAATAGCATGAGCACATCCGCGTCCTCACGACCCGCTGATGCTAGCTTCGGCTCCTTGACTCACTGAGAACATACGACAACGTTGCTCACTCATTAGTAGCCTTTCCCTAAACCAAAGGACACGGACATTTACCTTCATTTCCCAAGTGACCACAGGCACAGCTCTGTGCTTGGACAGCAGAGGGAAGCACTCTTCTCACTGGAAAGGGAAGGGAGAAACAGGTGGGGAGCACGTCTCTCCCACCCAGCAGCTGCCTCCCAAAAGATCTTCCCAAAGAGGATCCTCCACAGAACTGACAAAGATTTATAGAAAACGTAAGGAAATACAGAAGCCCTCAACTTATCACTATCTGTGGGAGATACCAAAAAGTAAATACAAGTTTAACAAACAGCCATAACCTCACAGTAAGAGTAGGCACAAGTGCTTCAGGAGCCAGGGGCAGGGTCCCCAACCTTATGGGGCAGAACGTGGGGTCAGAGAAAATATTGCAAAATTGTGATGCTCAAGCTAGGCCTCCAGGGGTAGGTAGGCAGGAAGCAGCTGGGCTGCAAGGGAGGGAGAGTCACTCGAGGCAGAACGAAGGGCGCGGCGGAGGCGGCGCGTCCAGCAACCTGCCAGGCTAGGCTCAGCGGCTCTCTTTTTCTCGCGGACACTCAGGGCCATCTGACGTTTTGTACCTTTACGTGAGTACTGGCTTTCTCTGCCAACTGGGGTATCAGTGCCCTGGCAGCGGGGACTTCATGTTGTCCTCTGCTGTATCTAGAACTTGCTTAGCATTTAGTAGGAATCAATAGATCTTGGCTGATGCGTGGATGCTGGAGGGAAGTGAGAAATGGAGCTGGGAAATCAGGTGGGGTCTCCCCCACAATCCCAAGGGCCTTCCATGTTGTGCTGGTGAGTGTGAACCTCACCTGGAGATCCAGATGGGGCGTATAACCTGGAACCCCACAGGCCAAACCCATGAGCTTTTTTTTTTCTTAAAGATTTTATTTTTTTATTTGACAGACAGAGATCACAAGTAGGCAGAGAGAGCTGAAGACAGAGGCTTTAACCCACTGAGCCACCCAGGCACACCATGAGATTTCTGCTTGACCTATAGTGTGTTTTTAAAATTAATTTTATAAAATAAAATTATATATATATAAACATATATATATATATATATATATATATAAACAATATATATATGGCTTTATAAATATGGCTTCCCTTAAAATGCAGTAATTTGGGGCCTGAAGTCTTACGAGACAAAGTTGCTGCTGCTGATAGCAGGGCCTATGCTCCCAAGGATACAAACATGATTCGAAGAGGCGCCTGTACCCGAGTGTTACAGCAACAATGTCCACAATACGGAACCAAATTATGGCAAGAGCCCAGGTGTCCAACAGGAGATGAAAAGATAAAGAAGATCTGGTTCATATATACAATGGGATATTACTCAGTCATCAAAAAGAATGAAATCTTGCCATTTGCAATGACACGGATGGTACTAGAAGGTATTATGTTAAGCAAAATAAGTCAATCAGAGAAAGACAATTACCATACAATTTCACTCATATATGGAATTTAAGAAACAAAACAGATGAACGTAGGGGAAGGGAAGGAAAAAAAAAATCAGATGAAATCAGAGAGGGAGGCAAACCAGAAGAGACTGTAACCACAGGAAACAAACTGAGGGTTGCTGGAGGGGAGGGGAGAGGAGGGACAGGGTCATGGCGCCGGGCATTACGGAGGGCACCTGATGTAAGGAGCCCTGGGTGTTCTATGCAACTGATGAATCACTAAATTCCGCCTATGAAACTGATTTTTTAAAAATGAGAGTAAATAAAAAGTCAGGCCTGTGCTCTCCAGCTCCCCTCAGTCTCCTCCAGTGGCACGTGACTTGCATCAGGCCTTCCTCCCTCATATGTCACCTGCCGGCTCCGATTAGGTATGTGGGTTTGCAACTAGTAGCCCAGGTTCAGCACATCTGGTTTAAAAATCCCACCACGACAGCCAGTCTCCAAAAGAATGTTATTCATGTATTTACACCCTCCACGGTGAATCTGAGCGGGTCACATGTAGCTAGTGCGAGGGCAGGGACACGGGGTGACCTCCAAGGCCACTTCACAAGAAGCCAGTCACCACATAAGACGTCTGACCACCCCGAGGCCTCCATGCTCTGAGGAACCCTACGCTAATGATGTGGAGAGGCAGTATAGACCGAGAGATGACAGGACCACCGCCAGGCTTAACAAAGAAGCCCTTCCTGCTGTGAGGCCAGACCTGTGAGAGCCGCCTGGGACGCCCAGGCCAGCCGCCGCCCACCTGCAACCACCAACAGACGCATGAGAGACTCCAAGAGAGCGCCGTCGAGTTGAGCCCATTGAAGCCACAGAATCATGACAAACAGTAATGGATTACTTAAAGCCACCATGTATGGGATGGCTCGTTACACAGCAACAGACAGCCAAACACCCACATGACCCCTTATTTGGAGTGTGGCCTGGCCACGTTACGTAGCATCATTAAGCCTCAATTCTTCAACTTTTTTTTTAAGATTTTATTTGTTTATTTGTCAGAAGGGGAGAGAGAGAGAGAGAGAGCACAAGCAGGCAGAGTGGTAGGCAGAGGCAGAGAGAGAAGCAGGTTCCCTGCTGAGCAAGGAGCCCCACGCGGGACTCGATCCCGGAATCATGACCTGAGCCGAAGGCAGTTGCTTCACGGACTGAGCCACTCAGGCATCCCCAATTTCTTCACCTTTAAAATAATGGTGATAATAGTACTGACTTCAAAGGTTCTTGAAATTCAAATTAGATCATGAGTGGAATGCAGTCCGCTTTAAACCTGGTACATCTTAGCTTGAGAAACGCTGATTTTGTTGTCATTATCTTTGTTGTTGTTGTTGAAGTGTCTGTATGGGTCATGATCTCTCCGAACCAGCCTGCCACAGGGGGAGGAGGGGCAGGGAGGGTGTGGAGAGACAGAGCGGGGCAAGGACAGTGTCCTTGCGGAAGACAGTGTGGGGCATATATCTTGACATCCCAAATTCCGAAACGCCAGGCAGTTGGCTATTTACTTCATTTTTGTGTCTCTACTAAGGATTCTGGGAACTCCCATCAAATCACAACTGATTGATTCAAAACCCTCTCAAAGGGACGCCTGGGTGGCTCAGTTGGTTTGACGACTGCCTTCGGCTCAGGTCATGATCCCGGAGTCCTGGGATCGAGTCCCGCATCAGGCTCCCACCTCCATGGGGAGTCTGCTTCTCCCTCTGACCTTCTCCTTGCTCATGCTCTCTCTCACTGCTTCTCTCTCAAATAAATAAATAAAAATATTAAAAAAAAAAAAAAAACCCTCTCAAAAATGCTTCCTGAGCACGGACTTCATGTCAGGCACTGTTCCAGGTCATCTGGGGGAGCAGGTAAAGACCCCTGTCCTCAGGGAACCTCCATTCTAGTGTCGAGGAACAAATACCAAACAAATAAGAAGCAGACCGTGTAGTACGGTGGCTGGTGATCAGCACAAAGGAAAAAAATAGGTAAGAGTGAAAACGAGTGTGGCCGGAGGAACCTGGGTTGTTGCTGCATGTAAGAAAGTCAAAGTCGGCCTCCCTGAGCGTGGAAGGGGAGAGACGGCGCTGGGGTGGGGAAGGACTGTCACACGGAAGGACCCAAAGGTTAAAAAAAAAAAAAAAAAAGTTAGAGGCTCATAGTGTTCATCAGTCGCATTGATGGACCCATGACTTTTCTCCCAATGATTCTGTAAAGCAAGTGTCATCCTGAATCAGTCACTTTTTTATCTTATTGTACTGTATCTCTCTTTTTTAAAGATCTTATTTATTCATTTGAGAGAGGTACAGAGACAGAGAGAGCGAGAGAGCACAAGCAGGGGGAGAGGCAGAGGGAGAGGGGGAAGCAGGCTCTCTGCTGAGCTGGGAGCCCGACACAGGACTCGATCCCAGAACCTCGAGATCATGACCTGAGCCAAAGGCAGAGGCTTAACCATCTGAGCCACGCAGGCGCCCCAAGCTATATATCTCTTCAAGCTACCTTCTTTTTGGAACAGGGGAGGATGATGTATTAGTCAGGTTAAGTTAGGTTAAGTAACAATCCCCTAATCACATTAGCTTAACACAATAATAGTGTATTTCTCAGTCATAAAAGCCCTTAGCAGCTGGACTGCACAAGGCCTTCATTCGGGGACCCTCCCCGCGGAGGCACAGCGGCCACGTTGCCAATCACCGCAGCGGGGAGGAGGGAAGGTGGGAAATTAACACCCGCTCTTAAACGCTGAGAGACACAAGTCACTGCGCTCCTATTTCATTGATCAGAGCAGGTCCTGTGTAGCGGTGTGTGTGTGTGTGTGTGTGTGTGTGTGTGTGTGTGCGCGCGTGCGCGCGCATCCTAAATGACTAGAAGTACAAGGAAATAGATATGAATGAATACTTTAATATCTACCATAGATGGTACATGGATAGACATAAATGTTAGTAATGATAAATCATAGAGAAAGGGAAAGATAAAGTAAATAAAAGGAAACGGAGTCTTAGAAATGCTCAGCGATTTGCCTAAGGTCAAGCAGCTTTGGAAATAGCCAAGTCAAGATCAGAACACAGATTTGTTTGAATTTCACACCGGCCCCAGGGAGACTGCTTGGAGTCTACAGCACTGCATGGAGTTCTCTGATATCCTGTCAGGTGTGAAAAACTGAATGTGCCTTTCTGACTGGGGGTTAAGTTTCTCTCTGAATTTTGTTTCCATGAAGCACAATTTGAAAACTTCCGCTCTTTTTCCAGCAAATTTTAAAAACTTTTATTATTCGGCTATTCACCGCAAAGGATCTGTCAGCTCAGTGAACACCACTGTTCCATGGGATCAGAGTTTGAGAATCACTAAGATGAAAATCTCACTCTAGGGTATTTTCCCAAAACCAACAACAAGTTCTCTGGTTCCCCAGACACAACTCCACAAGTGAGTTCAGTTCTGACACTAACTTTCCAGAGCTACTGCACACAACACTGCCTCCACTTCAGGTGCCAGTGGAAAGCCTGGGATCCCCATTCCTCTGACTGGCTATCAGGGGTGATGAGGGAGCAGGAGGCTGGCTGAGGACAAAGCAAGAGCTGGCGCCTTGCACCCCCCCGCTTCATCCGCTCCCCTCCATATGTGTAGCATTGCTCAGGCACCCCTGACTGCCATAAAATGATAAATAGTTAACTTGCTGAGATCGCAATCCTGCAAAACAGGAGTCTCCCTTGGTTTGCAAATGTCCTTGAGATTACAACAAAGAAGTTACCTTATCAATAGCCCAATTTCCAAAGACACAGAACTCAGTTCCTCAAGCCTAATGTCACCCTCCCCTCCATAAAAACCGAAGGAGGCGGAGGTAGAAGGAAAAGTAAATAAAGTTAAATTTCTTCTAAACCTAAATCTCATTAACAAGGATGCTTGATAGCAGGAATGTAACATTCCACCAGACTCCCAATTGTCTTTACTTGATAGCAACTAAGCCTTCAATATCCTGATAGTATTCTTTGCCCCAATAGCCCTTCTGAACACCCCCTTGTCCTCACCTACCCAACTCCTGTGTATATAACCAACCACTCCTAACAACCCGGGGCGGCAGCCGCATCTCTGCCTGCCCACGGGCCCTGTCCCCGTGCTCTAATAAATCACCTTTTGCACCAATGACGTCTTAAGAATTCTTTCTTTAGTCGTCAGCTCCGAACCTCCTCACCCCACCGAACCTGACTTAGGTTCTGGGACTTCATCAAGGGGTTCAAGCTTCCGTGACTTGTTGGGGCACGCCACCCGCCTAACACTCTCAAGGGTTTACCACCCGGGAACCTCCCCAAACTCTGTTAGTTAGGGGTTTTATGAAGGTTTTATGTTGTAGATATGATGTGATAAATCATTGGGCCATTGGTGACTCAATCTCTAGCCCTTCTACTCTCCCAGGAGGGAGGTTGGAGTGGGGGCTAAAAAGTTCAGCCCCCTAATTAGTCACCTCATTAGCATACAGGAGATACTCTTATCACTCTGGAGATTCCAAAGGGTTAAAAGCTACATGCCAGGGACACCTGGGTGGCTCAGTGGTTGGGCCTCTGCCTTCAGCTCAGGTCATGATATCAGGGTCCTGGGATCGAGACCTGCATCAGGCTCCCTGCTCGGTGGGAGAGGCTGCTTCTCCCTCTCCCACTTCCCCTGCTTCTCTGTTCCCTCTCTTGCTGTGTCTCTCTTTGTCAAATAAATTTAAAAAAAAAAAAAAAAAAAGCTACATGCTAGGAACCCGGGATGGGGCCAAATGTTTACAGACCGTTCACCCCCAACTTGTGATGGTTCAACTTGCCATTTTTTTACTTTACAATGGTATAAAAGTGACCTGCATTTAGGGGAAAGTGTACTTGGAATTTTGAATTTTGATCTTTTCCCAGCCTATTGATATGCAGTAAAATCCTCTCTCAAGACGTGGAGTAGTAGCAAGACCCAGCTCCCAGTAAGCCAAAAGGTCACAGGGGTAAACACGGATAACCTCATAGCCATTCTGTGCCCGTACAGAACAGTGCCATTGACCCCTTCCAGAACAGTGAGCAATAAATTACAGGAGATATTCAACACTTACTATACAACAGGCTTTGTGTTAGATGATTTTGCCCAACCGTAGGCTAATCTGAGTGTTCTGAGCATGTTTATAAAGTGGGCTAAGCTAAGCTCTGAGTTCGGTGGGTTAGTGAATGAAACGCATTTTCCAAGTATTTTCGACTTACAGTGGGTTGGTGGGTTGACCAGGCTGTAACCTCTTTTTTTTTTTTTTTTTTAAGATTTTTATTTATTTATTTATTTGTCAGAGAGAGAGAGAAAGAGAGAAAGAGAGAGAGAGAGAGCACAGGCAGACAGAGAGGCAGAGGGAGAAGCAGGCTCCCTGCAGAGCAAGGAGCCCGATGCGGGACTCGATCCCAGGATGCTGGGATCATGACCTGAGCTGAAGGCAGCCGCTTAACCGACTGAGCCACCCAGGTGTCCTTGTAACCTCTTTATAAATTGAGAAAGATCTGTGTGTTTTTTTATCATGCTACATTCACCATGCTTAGAATAATTTCATTCAAAAATATCCCAAACTTGCTGCTTTGAATGTGGAGACAATTTATAACCAGAAATGGATACTAGCAGTGGGAGATGTCTGAGAGAAACAAATTTTTAAAAACTGTTTAATTTTTAGGGTCGCCCTATCAGGTGCAATCAGGTGTTACAATCAGGTAAGCATCCGTTTCTCGATTTTGGCTCAGATGCTGATCTCAGGGTCGTGAGATCAAGTCCCACATTGGGCTCTGTGCTCAGTGCAGAGTCTGCTTAAGATGCTTTCCCCCTCCCCCTCCCGCCACTCGTGCTCTCTCTCAAATAAATATAACTTAAAAAAAAAGCTGTGCAATGGAATGGATTCTAGAAATTACTTTAACTGGACATTAACACCTGGAAAACTTCAATGATTTTTTTAATAGGTGGTATGTTTTGGGGTGCCCCAGTCAGATGGGGTCTAGCAGTGCAGATGGTAAAAGAATTTACCAAAAAAATTTAATTTAATTTAAAAAATAAAAAGTCAGCTATAGAGCTTTAAAAAAAAAAAAAAGGAAAAAAAAAAAAAAAAGAATTCACCGAAAGCAGAATCAGAATGAAAGAGATTCTAGTTTTCCAAATGCACTGTAAGGGGCTGCAGGAGGACAGCCGAGGAGAGGCTGTCTACTGGGAGGCAGTGGGTGGCGGCTGTTTTTAAAGGGGGGAGTTGAGGAGGTACAGTGATATAGAGAATTCTCCCTTTTTTGGTAACTGTGCCTGGTCATAAGTAGCCCGTGGGTCAGCGAGGGCCTGTGGCTACTTTGAGGTGGGCTGCTTAATGAGTTTGTCTCCATTCAGCTCAGTGGCTACTGGGGGGCCTTTTGCCTTGCTTGGGATCCCATGGCTTAAGCCTGTTGCCTAAGAGTGACCTCTACAGTGTGTGCACGGTTTCTTTTTTTCTTTCTTTTTTTCAGACTTTATTTATTTATTTGACAGAGAGACAGAGAGAGACCACAACTAGGCAGAGAGGCAGGCAGAGGGAGAGGGAGAAGCAGGCTCCCTGCTGAGCAGAGAGCCCGATGCGGGGCTCGATCCCAGGACCCTGAGACCATGACCCAAGCTGAAGGCAGATGCTTAACCCACTGAACCACCCAGGCGCCCAAATGTGTGCATGGTTTCTATGAAATATTTCATTTGGTGAGTTGTGCATATTTGTATATGTATATATAATACAGACCAGTAGTCCCTCTTCCAAACTGGAAATTTTTCAAAACTCACTTGTCAGTGAGCCCTAAATTGAATTCATTTGGTGACAATATTTGACCTAAAGGGTCACGAGGCTATTGAAGAGTCTTTGCAGAGGTTTTTTTCCTCTACTAGCATGAATATTCATAGAACTGTCAAAATGTGAATTTTAATCATGTCAGCCTAAAATTGTCAGGAGGCAATAATTAAGCAAGAGTATTTATTTTGCATCAAAACATTGTAATCTGGGGTACACAGATTTGGGGAGCATCCCAATAGTGTCCCATTAGGGAGCAAAAGCCAAGGGTTTTTAGAGCAAAAAGAGAATGCTTGCATACATTATTTACAAAGAATTTTTGATTGGTGTTGGCAGCAGAAAGCTAACTTTGAATATAATTGGTTGCTAAGGCTATCGGTAAGCAAAGCTTCTTATTGTAGCAAGTTGCAAGCACCCGGGTTGGGTCCTGGTAATTTTTAAGGTTTGGCCCAGTTCAAAAGTCCATGGTTCCACCCCAAAAGGATGTGTAGAAGGCTCTGTTGTAAAACCCCTTGACGTCAATAAGTGACCCCATTTCATTTCACCTTTCGCGACCATATGTTAGTTTGATCATGGAAACCTGATCCAGATTGGTGCATCACATCACAACACAGCAAGACATGTGCTGTGTTATCTTTGTAAAATGGAAACATGTAAGAATTTTGAAGCACATTGGGCCCCCAGGATATGAATCAGAAATCGTGACCTCGACTGTCACCTGTCCTGTTGATAAAACCATCCAGGTACTGTGCCCGTTGAACCAGTTTGGGAGCAAGAACCCCCCCCCCCACCTTATAGGGGGATTTCTTTTCTTTTCTTACCCCGTCTCTGCCCCCAGGCCGAGACAAGGAGGGATTATCCTGACTGCTCTCTTGCATCGGTCAAGGAGGTGGCTGACTTCCTTATCTTTTATTTGTTTTCCTCTAGGGGGGAAAAGAGGTCCTTGTAATTCCCGGTTGCAATTTTACAAGCTCAGCCTCACGGTTTCCTCTTTCTGTTGGTCTCTCTTTTAATCAGCATCCTTGTTTGTGCCATTCTTCTCGGTCCCTGCACAGAGCTTCCTGCCCCACAGGCTCTCTTTGTATCCGAGCCAGTGGGGAAGCATGGATCTCTGCAGATGTTGTCTTCCCGTTTCTTCCTCACAAGTATTCTGTGATTTATTGCCAGAATTTTTTTTTAAATCGTCAGAAAGAAAGGGTTCTGATGTGTCCTTCGGATCCCTCTTGACAGAGACGTGACACAGCATCAAAGGAAGGTTTTACCCCTCTCTTCCCTCCCCCAACCCCGCTTGCCCCTGAAGATGGAAGGACTTCAAACACACTGTATCACACTCAAGGTTTTGGGAATCCCAGAGCCCTCTGTGAAATGACGAAAGTCAAAGACACCTCGACAGAGAAGAACAAACCCAGTGTTCTGCATATACTTTCAGGCTTTTTTCACACTTCTTAGATACCCTCTGCCAGGCCCAGATTAAGAACTTCCATCCTGACCAGTGATTCTCAAAGACTAGGGGCCTTGGGAGGTCCCTCCGATCTTTGGGCAGCAAGGTTCAAGTTCTGCACCACACTCCCTCCCACCCTGAGACACACACTCAGCACCACCAACTGAAAACATTTTGTATAACAAGAAACAGATCCCACATGTGTCCTCAGTCTAGCATTATTCAAGGAAAATAATTCCTTCAGGTGGTTTAGCTCTTCTATATTGAAATCTTTTTTCTATAAAGGAGAGTTATTATAGAAGATGGAAATTTACCTTATTGGGATTGATGCTGTCCTTGACTCAGACTTCTGAACTCAATCTCCTTGGTTACTTGTGCCCTTAGTTTCTCACATGCTGATCACTATTTAAAAACTAAGTTTTTCTCTTATATTTACTTTGGAAATTTTTTTCTGTGCTCTGTGGAGAAAGGCAATGAGGAAAATGAGAAATTACTCACTTTCCTCCGTCCGTTGCCTTAAAAGGATTTAAAATTCCTACAGCACCCAAAAATTTTAGAAAGAGAAAAAATTTTAGAAACAGAACCAATAAGGACCCACAGGGATCCACAATCACAGCCTAGGTCTCCTTCCTTCATCCCAGTCAACCATCCTCTCAAACATAAGTCTACAGTCACAACAAGGGCTAGAATGATACTTTGGAAGCTCCACACCTACTAATTAACCTCCAAGAGCAGAAAGCTTATGATGGTGGTTAGTTATGGCATCGTCATATGATAAGAGAAAGCCAAGAGGAGATACAAAAATCTAGTGACCCAGCAAAGGAAACAGTCAACAAAACGAAGAAGCAACCCATTGAATGGGAGAAGATATTTGCAAATGACACTACAGACAAAGGGCTGATATCCAAGATCTGTAAAGAACTCCTCAAACTCAACACTCAAAACACAGATAATCACGTCAAAAAAGTGACATGAAGAAGACATGAGCAGATACTTCTCCAAAGACATACAAATGGCTAATAGACACATGAAAAAATGTTCATCATCATTAGCCATCAGGGAGACTCAAATCAAAACCACACTGAGATACCACCTTACACCAGTTAGAATGGCCAAGATTAACAAGACAGTAAACGTGTGGGAGGGGATGTGGAGAAAGGGGAACCCTCTTACACTGTCGGTGGGAATGCAAGTTGGTGCAGCCACTTTGGAAAACAGTATGGAGATTCCTCAAAAAATTAAAAACAGAGCTACCCTCTGACCCTGCAATTGCAAGACTGGGTATTTCCCACGAAGATACAGATGTAGTGAACAGAAGGGCCATCTGTACCCCAATGTTCATAGCAGCAATGGCCACAGTCACTAAACTGTGGTAAGAGCCAAGATACCCTCCAACAGACAAATGGATAAGGAAGATGTGGTCCATATACATGATGGAGTATTATGCCTCCATCAGAAAGGATGAATACCCAACTTTTGTAGCAACATGGACGGGACTGGAGGAGATTATGCTGAGAGAAATAAGTGAAGCAGAGAGAATCAATTATCCTACGGTTTCACTTACTTGTGGAGCATAAGGAATAACATGGAGGACATGAGGAGGAGGGGAGAGGGGAGTTGGGGGAAATCAGAGGGGGAGACAAACCATGAGAGACTGTGGACTCTGAGAAACAAACTGAGGGTTTGGAGGAGAGGGGCGTGGGAGACAGGTGAGCCTGGTGGTGGGTATTAAGGGCACATATTGCATGGAGCACTGGTGTGGTGCGTAAACAATGAATCTTAGAACACTGAAAAAAATTAAATTTAATTTTTAAAATATCTGGTGACCTTTACCCTGGGAAAGAAACCAAAATCCATCTGGTCAATGAGCCGCTGTGGCTATGATGCTCATTGCACTCTGGGCTTTTTAGGGCTCTTTCTGGAAGAAATACCCTCCTAATGCCCAGTCCTAACTCCTACCATTCCTGACAATGTCCATCGCCTCTGCTTCCCTTGCCTGGTAAAGTCCGATTCACTCTCACAGCACAGCTTAAAAGACAATTTCCCTGTGAACTGCGCCTTGCTCAGGCAGAATTAAACCCTCCTTGTTTCTACAAATGCTCATCATAGCACTGCTAGAGTGCCAACTGTGATATTATATTGATGGCCATAAGTTTGCCCTCCTTTGTCTACTCTGCTCATAGACCATGAAGTTCCTGAGATTAGGAACTCTATTTTTTCCATGTAATGTAACACTTAAAATAGCTCTGCCTGGGGAACCTGCAGGTTGTTCTTGGGGAAGCTTTGCAATTGCAAAGTAACCCAGATGAAGATGTTTCCAACAGGGATCTTAATTGGGAATACATTAGCTATGAGTTTTGGGTGAACCATGCACATCTTTTGGCCTTATTCTAGGACTTCCAATTTCTCAGGAATTTCACAGTTGTAGTAAGGAGGAGTTGACATAAGCCAGTGGTCATTATAATATTATGATTAATGTGCAGTAGTGTATGAGCGGAGAGAGGATGATGGTTAGAACTTGTTTTCTAAATGTGCATTTGGCAGTCTTTGAAGGGTATGGGTTGTTTTTTTTTGGAAGGCACGTGTACATGAATGAGCATGTGGGTGAATGCATGTGTGTGTACAAGGGTGTGTAAACTTGTCTAAACTGTGCTTGGGAGATGGGAGCAGAAACAGACCAAGGCAGGAGGCCACGTAGATCTGACCTGCTCTTCTTCTCAGGCCACAACTTGAAGAAAACAGAACAAGACTTCACACACACACACACACACACACACAAAAGACTTGACACAGCCTAGTGGCTGCTAGACTGAACCTGCTGGTCCCTCCATCACCATGGCCACCACGAGGTCTCTGTATGTGCGAATGTTTTACTGGACTGTTATTTTAAAGGACTGGGTTGGGCTATTCAGGGAAAGTTTTGAAATGGGTCAGGCAAAGATCTTGTATCAGAGTCCTTTGAACTCAGAGTTATAAATGAGTTACTAACAGGGAACAGTTACATCCCCCAGAAAAAGAGCGCTGGGATCTATAAAACACACGAGGAAAGTCAGCAAACGACAGATTTGGGGGAAATTAGTTCACCTCATGACTCGTGCAAGTCTGTTCCTCTGTCATTCCTCTTCTAGGAGGTAGGAAATATATTAGCAATTAATGTCCTTCAGTAGAAATCGTGAGAACAAGGAATCATTTCCTTAAATTTCCTTGTCTTTTAGTTACGCGACTCGTCTGTCACACATACTGCAGAACGGAGGAGGAGGACGAGCCAGGTGGCGGAGGAGGAGGCGACCTAAATATCCTCAGGCCCCAGGAGGTCAGCTAGAGAGTCATCAAACCATTCAGAACACCTACAAACTCAGTCGGAGATCGGAGAGAAAAACAGCAGCAATTGATGCGCAGAAAAGCGAGCACCTCCTGGAAGGTCGGCCGTGCGGAGAAGTGGACCCGAGGTGATACAGGGGAAGACGGACCGCGGGGGACGGAGACCCCGCCAGCCGCGTACTGGCCAGCGGTAGAGCAGCGGGGGCTGGAATCAGAACTGGTACAAGTCAGCTCCGCGGAGGGACGTCGCCCCAGAGGCTAAGCAGGGGGTGGAGCCCTCGCGGCCACAGTGTGGTCTCGGGACCCTCGGGGTCCCAGGAAGACGCGGGTAACTGAGTGTCCCCCAGGAAGCCAGGGGGACAGACAGAGCCTAGCAGGAGGCTGTCAGCTCGAGGTGACCTTAAACCATGACCCAAGGCAGTCAGGCCACCGCTCTTCCATCAGGGAACCCACAAGCGGCAGCTCCAGGGAGACTCACCTTCCTTCTCCGGAAGAGCAGCACCGGAGCGCGGCAGCAATCTGCTGGGCTTGGAGACTCCACACCGGGCCGCGCACCAGAAACAGAAAACCTCGGCCACAGGCCGGGTGAGCCCGGATCGCAGCCGGAGACCGGGGACACGGGAGGGAGTGACGGCTTTTCTGGAGGTCGCACTGAGGACTGGGGCCCCAGCTCTTGGCTCCTCGGGCGGAGTCTGCGCAGCCGCCGTCTGCGTGGCCGCCATCTTCTTTCCCATCCTCCAACGCGGTACGGAAAGCGCTCAGGGAACAAAAGCTCCGAGCGCGCCAATCGGAGCAGTTTCCTTAGCCCCGCCCCTGGCAAGGGCGGTGCAGTTCCGCCTCTGGCCAAGATATTCGAGAATCTGGGCAACAGGCCCCTGCCACAGAACAGCAAGACCCTCCCGCCAAGACCAAGTTCACTGATCAATGAGCTACGGGAAAGCAGCACAGAATTCATGGCTTTTTTCCCATGATTCTTTAGTCTCTCAGTTAAATTTTTAAAAAATTTTCTTTATTTTAATGTTTTTAAACTATTTATTCTTATCCACACCTTTAAAAAAATCTTTTTAAATTTTCATTGTTATAGGGCGCCTGGGTGGCTCAGTGGGTTAAAGACTCTGCTTTCGGCTCAGGTCATGATCCCAGGGTCTTGGAATCGAGCCCTGCACCGGGCTCCCTGCTCGGTGGGGAGCCTGCTTCCCCCTCCCCTCTGCCTCTCTGCCTACTTGTGATCTCTCTCTCTCTCTCTGTCAAATAAATAAATAAAATCTTAAAAAAAAAAAAAGATTTTGGGATGCAGTTTCTTCTAACAGATCAAAATGTACCCTACATCTAGGGCATGGCTTTGTCTAGTCCTCAGCCTGATCACATTCTTTACTTTTTTGTTGTTGTTGTTGTTAAAAAAAAATCAATATCATTTTAAGAATCTTTTTTTAATTTTTATCTTTACAGTCATATTCCATCACCTTATCATGTTTACCCTTATTTTTGAATATATATGTTTTTTCTTTCTTTAAAATTTTGGGAAGCAGGGCGACTGAGTGGCTCAGTGGGTCAAAAGCCTCTGCCCTCCGCTCAGGTCATGATCCCAAGGTCCTGGGATTGAGCCCTGCATTGGGCTCTCTGCTCAGCAGGGAGCCTGCTTCCTCCTCTCTCTCTGCCTGCTTCTCTGCCACTTGTGATCTTTGTCTGTCAAATAAATAAATAAAATGTTTTAAAAGAATAAATAAAAAAATAAAATTTTGGGAAGGAGTTTCTTCCAAGAGACCAAAATACAACCAAAATCAAGTGTGTGGCTCTGTTGTATTCACCAGTCATATATATGTATATATGTATATACACACATATATAAATATAAATATGTATGTACACATATATAAATTATATATGTGTGTGTGTGTATATATGTGTGTGTGTGTATTTTTTTTTCCTCCTTTCTTCCCCCTGCCCCTGTGGTTTTTAGGTTTCTCCTGATTTGGTTAGTGTTCATTTTTCTGGAGCCATTGTTACCCTTTTAGCATTTTATTCTCTTATTCATCTGCTCTTATCTGGATAAAATGACAAGGTGGAAAAACACCTCAAAAAAAAAAAATCAAGAAGCAATACTGACTGCTGGGGACCTAATCAATATGGACATTAGTAAGATGTCAGAAGTAGAGTTCAGAATGACAATTATCAAGGTGCTAGCTGGGCTTGAAAAAAGCATAGACAATACGAGATAATCCCTCTCTGGAGAAATAAAAGAACTAAAATCTTACCAAGTTGAAATAAAAAAAGCTATTAATCAGGTGCAATCAAACATGGAGGCTCTTACTGCTAGGATAGATGAGGCAGAAGAGAGAATTAGTGATCTAGAAGACCAAATGATGGAGAATAAAGAAGCTGAGAAAAAGAGAGACAAAGAACTACTGGACCATGAGGGAAGAATTCAAGATATAAGTGATACCATAGGATGAAACAAATATTAGAATAATTGGGATCCCAGAAGAAGAAAGAGGGAGAGGGGCAGAAGGTATATTGGAGCAAGTTATAGCAGAGAATTTCCCAAATTTGGTGAAGGAAACAAGCATCAAAATCCAGAAGGCACAGAGAGCCCCCTCAAAATCAATAAAAATGGGTCAACACTCCATCATCTAATAGTAAAAATGTAAGTCTCAGTCACTAAGAGAAAATCCTGAAAGCAGGTTGGGACAAGAAGTCTGTAACATACAATAGTAGAAATATTAGATTGGCAGCAGACCTAGCCACATGCTAGGCCAGAAAATACTGGCATGATATATTCGGAGCACTAAATGAGAAAAATATGGAGCCAGCTAGGCTGTCATTGAAAATAGAAGAAGAGATTACAAAGCTTCCAGGGCAAACAAAAACTAAAAGAATTTGCAAACACCTAACTAGCCTTACAGGAAATACTGAAAGGGGGCCTCTAAGCAGAGAGAGCCTAGAAGAAACAGACCAGAAAGAAACAGAGACAATATACAGTAACAGTCACCTTATAGGCAATACAATGGCACTAAATTCATCTTTTGATTTGCCCCAATCAAAAGATACAGGGTGTCACAATGGATAAAAAAACAAGACCCATTTATATTCTGTATGCAAGAAATTCATTTTTAGACCCAAAGACAACTCCAGATTTAAAATAAGGGGGGTGGAAAACAATTTACCATGTTAATGGACATCAAAAGAAAGCTGGGGTGGCAATCCTTATATCAGACAAATTACATTTTAAGCCAATTACTATAATAAGAAGTGAAGAAGGATACTCTATCATACTCTATCATACTTAAAGGGCCCCTTAATAAGAAGATCTAACAATTATAAATATCTATGCCCCTAACATGGGAACAGACAACTATATAAACTAATTAATAACAAAATCAAAGAAACACATCAACAATAATACAATAATATAGGGGACTTTAACACTCCCCTCATGGAAATGGACAAATCATCTAAGCAAAAGATCAACAGGGAAATAAAGGCTTTACATGACACACTGGACCTGACAGACATCACAGATATATTCAGAACATTCCATCCCAAAGCAATAGAATACACATTCTTCTCTAGTGCACATGGAACATTCTCCAGAATAGACCACATCATGGGTCACAAATCATATCTCAGCTGGTACTAAGAGATTGGGATCATTCCCTGCATCTTTTCAGACCACAATGCTTTGAATCTAGAACTCAACCACAAGAGGAAAGTTGGAAAGAACTCAAATACATGGAGACTAAAGGAAACCAAAGTTGCGACATCAGAATTCCGGACTTCAAACTGTATTACAAATCTGTGATCATCAAATTAGTATGGTACTGGCACAAAAAGAGACACATAGATCAATGGCACAGAATAGAGAGCCCAGAAATGGGACCTCAACTCTATGGTCAACTAATCTTCAACAAAGCAGAAAAAAAATGTCCAATGGAAAAAAGACAGTCTCTTCAACAAATGGTGTTAGGAAAATTGGACAGCCACATGCAGAAAAATGAAACTGGACCATTTACTTACACCACACACAAAAATAGACTCCAAATGGATGAAAGACCTTAATGTGAGACAGGAATTCATCAAAATCCTTGAGGAGAACACAGGCAGCAACCTCTTCGACCTCAGCCACAGCAACATCTTCCTAGGAACATCGCCCAAGGCAAGGGAAGCAAGGGAAAAAATGAACTATTGAGATTTCATCAAGATCAAAAGCTTTTGCCCAGGAAGGGAAACTGTCAACAAAACCAAAAGACAGCTGACAGAATGGGAGAAGATATTTGCAAATGACATATCAGATAAAGGGCTAGTATCCAAAATTTATAAAGAACTTATCAAACTCAACACCCACAGAACAAACAATCCAATCAAGAAACGAGCAGAGAACATGAACAGACATTTCTGCAAAGAAGACATCCAAATGGCCAAAAGACACATGAAAATGTGTTCCACATCACTTGGTGTCAGGGAACTACAAATCAAAACCACAATAAGATACCACTCCACACCAGTCAGAATGGCTAAAATTAATAAGTCAGGGAATGACAGATGCTGGTGAGGATGCGGAGAAAGGGGAACCCTCCTACACTGTTGGTGGGAATGCAAGCTGCTGCAGCCGCTCTGGAAAACAGTATGGAGTTTCCTCAAGAATTTGAAAATTGAGCTTCCCTACAACCCAGAAACTGCACTACTGGGTATTTACCCCAAAGTTACAAATATAGTATATCTGAAGGGGTACATGCACCCCAATTTTATAGCAGCAATGTCCACAATAGCCAAACTATGGAAAGAACCTAGATGCCCATCAACAGATGAATGGATAAAGATGTGATACACACACACACACACACACACACACACACTGGAATACATTCCATTATGGTATATATATACCAAGTGTGTATATATACATACACACACACACACACACATACATACATATACATACATACATATATACCAATATGTGATACACACACACACACACAATGGAATATATACAATATATGATGGAATACTATGCAGCCATCAAAAAGTGAAATCTTGTCATTTGCAATGATGGGGATAGATTTAGAGGGTATTATGCTAAGTGAAATAAGTTAATCAGAGAAAGACAATTATCATATGATCTCTCTGATATGAGGAATTTGAGAGGCAGAGCGGAGGGTTTGGGGGGTAGCGAGGAAAAAATAAATGAAACAAAATGGGACCGTGGAGGGAGCCAAACCATAAGAGACTCTTAATCTCAGGAAACAAATTGAGGGTTGCTGGGGGCTGGGGGAGTGGGAGGGCTGGGGTGTCTGGGTGATGGACATTGGGGAGGGTCTGTGCTATGGTGAGTGCTGTGAATTGTGTAAGACTGATGATTCACTGACCTGTACCCCTGAGGCAAATAATACATTATATGTTAATTAAAAAAAAACAAAACAGATACTGCAGAATGGAAGTACCCACCACAGCACTTTTTGAAGATGGTTTGACAATTTGTCATAAATAACAGTTTGTGAATAAATTTCATCACTGTAGGATTGACTAAAGACTTGGTCTCTCGCTCCTGATAACATCCAAGGAGGCTCACTAATCTGTACAATCAAATAAGCAGAGGAAATAGCTCTAATCTGATCTGTGCTGTAGTGAACATAATAAACACTCTAGAATGCCCAGTGTTATTTAATTAATAGAACTATAATCAGGGGAATCAGCAATGTGACAGAGTGAGCCTTGGATAGGCCATATGGCCCTTGGTACATACCTGAGGATTCAGTGAGCTCAGTGGCGCTGGGACACAGAGACAACATGATCAGAGCGAATGAAGCCTGGGTGGGGCTCATACAGTACATGCGGAGGGTGTTCTGGGGGCGGGGGAGTCTTGGGGAAAAAGGAGAGCCACAGCTTCCGTTCTCTGCTGGTCGTTAATATTTTTAAAGCAGGGCCTCTTTGATGTAATGATGTACATTAGCATTTCATTGCCCTTCAGTGTTCTTTTTCATGTGGGGATTTTGAGTCATTTTTATACTTCCTCTTTTAAAGTTCCTTAAACCCCAATAAATAAGAATACTGATGGCCTGCTCTTGGAGAAAGCAGACTTTCTTTACCACTGATATAAATACTATTCACTTCTCCTCCTTGCTGCCTGGTTCTTGGAATTGGACTGTGTAGACCTCCTGATCCCTTAAGGTTAAGGGCTGTGGCAGTCCCTGCCTCATCAATTGTGTTCATAAAATATTTAGCTTACCTCACTGAACAAAAAACCTCTTTGAAAGAAAGATTCATATATTCTTATCTGATAACTACATGCTAACATATTCTTGGCATATCTTTTTCTAAATTGGACCTTTCTCTTAAAGAACTTACTTCGGGCTCCCAATTCCCTGGAGTAAATCAAAATAATTTTTAAACTGAGGTATAATTGACGTATATAACATTCTATTAGCTTCAGGTATACGGCGTAATGATTTGACATTTGTATGCTTGCAATTGATCACCACAAAAAGTCAAATTAATGTCTGTCACCTTATATTGTTACAATAAATAAAAAATTTTTACAACTTTTCCATTAAGAAATTTGGTACCTATAATTTTTTCAAAGGGTATTATTGACTTGTTCCCCACCGCCCCAAGAACTATTGCAAAACATAACCTTGAAATTTTTACGATAACTAGTTATCATTAAAAAAATTTTAAGTAACACTGAGAGAACAGATACTAAATGCAACATTCTGTCCCAAAAAGATATAGTTAATGCATTTTTGAGTCTTTGGTCTCGGGCTGCGACTGCAAAATAGGGACTTTACAGGGCAGGTCCGACAGCCTAACACCAGAAAGTGGTTCTGTGAGTTCCTCAGAGGGCTCTTGGCATTCTCAGGTCCTGTCCCCGAAGTGTCCACCAGGAGGCGTTACAGCGCGCTGGTTAAGAGCCCAGACACTGAAGTCCTGCAGTGAGACAGGCTTAAATCCCTGCTCTTCCTCTTACTACCTTTGTGACATCGCTGTGCCTCAGTTTCCTCATTTTAAAACTGGCACAATAGCAGTAGCTACTGGATCGTTAAATAAGAGGCTATGTATACAGTGCTTGAGCGTGGTTTTGGCACCTAGTAAGAGCAACTTCTATCAGATGGGACGCTTTGGGCGTGACACACGTATGTACCACAAAAACCCATTGAGAATGGCTTAAACACAAGGAGGATTTATTATCTCATTTACCAGGGAGTCCCAGGATAGGGTGGCTCCAGGACTGGTTGGTTCAGTGGCTTAGAGTGAGGTCACGAGCAACTTCTGTTCCACTCTACCCTCCTCGCCTTGTCAGACTTCCCTTGGACAGGCTGCCCTTGTGTGTGGTAAGTGTACATATACTGTCCAGACAAGCTGTCCGGAGGGGAAACATCCTTCTCTTACTACAACTTGATTTTTTTAACAGCAAAGAAGACCCTCTCTTGGCAGGCTTTTCTTCATTTGCCACTGGCCAGAATTTCTATACCTCAACCAGTCACCAGTGAGGTGAATGGATTTATATGACTGACTTGCACTGACCAAGACTTATGTCTGTTCTAGGAACAAGGTCACCTCCCTCAGGAGTATGTGCCCCTGAAGTTGGGGGAAGAAGGAGCACAAAAGACTGGTGACTAAGTCCCACCCAGAATATTAAAAAGTTGAGAGACTGGTTTGCTAAGGACTCTGATGGTATGAGCAAAGAGTCTGCAACCTGTTGGGACTGAGCTGCATTCCCCGGGTTTACGGCTGAGGATGCATCTTTTCAGAGACAAAATATGGACCACACATGGCAGTCGTCTCCAGGGGTTGGACTGGTGGGACTCCTGTGGGACTGCAAAGAATTGTTAGAGTTCGGATGTGAGGAGAAATGAGCTAGGAGAGTAGGAGATGTTGGTCACAAGCTGGATGCTTGAAATTGGAATTAAAGATTATGGATATTGGTAATGACAGAAACTAGGGTTTAATTGGAAATAAGTGGTGGATATAAGCTGGAGAGCAAGATATTTGGAGAAAGAAGGCAAGGAACTGAGAAACTAGGAAAAAATAATGTAAGGTGGACATTGAAATCCTCAAGAATTGTGACAGAGGCAGCAGTACTGGAATGACAGGGACCCCAGGAATGAAGATGAGAGAGGGCAAGAGAAAAGGGATTCATTTGCAACAAGGATAAATAGTGGATGGTATGGTTTGAGGGTATCAGATTCAGAAAGTGAATTTTAGAGCATGGAGATCCAGGGGACTAACCATCTATCTAGTCACTCTCTAGGCTGTGTGGTGTGAGGGGTGGAGAAAGTTGACCTCCTGGAAAGGATTTGAGGGAAGTAGTTTTGACTAGAACAAGGAAGTGAAAGGAAGGTTGAAACAAGTTAAAGATTTAAGGAATTTTATTGATGATTGATTTTGAATTCCAGAGGGCATGACAGAAGTGATGAGGAATTGGTGAGGAAATATGGAAGAATATTCCAGAAGGAAGACTGTGAAAGCCACATGAAGCTTCCGGCAGTGATAAAATTAACAGGAGTCAAGGGCATATGAAATTTGCCTTAATGGTTTTGAGGAAGAAAGTTGTGGCAAGGCTTTATACTGAAGGGTAGAATCCTGCAGAGTCTGGAGTGGCTTAGTGACCTTCATGATAAAAGCACTGAGGGTCTTACTCTGAGCACATTGAACTTAAGGCTCCCTGTTGACCTTGCTAATGGTGGTATCGACACTGAAGCTGGAGCTGATAGTCTTACACCAAGCTCCATTTACACATGAGCTCCGTTTGTGACCTGCTGGTCCAAGATGCTTAGACATGAGGGGTGAGATCTAACTCTAGACTTTAATGTCCAGACATTAATAGCTAACACTGAGTGCAATATATGCTAGGTACATGATAGTTTTACATGTAATAGCACACTTGATCCTCAGAATGAGGATCTGAAGTAGGTGTTATTATACCTGTTTACAGGTGAGAAATCTGATGCTTAATCGAGATTTTGACTGATTGTGATTTGTCCAATGTCATCGTAAGAGACGAAGAGAAATATGAAACCAGGCAGTCTGATTTAAAAACACTTGCTCTTGGGGCGCCTGGGTGGCTCAGTGGGTTAAGCCGCTGCCTTCGGCTCAGGTCATGATCTCAGGGTCCTGGGATGGAGTCCCGCATCGGGCTCTCTGCTGAGCAGAGAGCCTGCTTCCCTCTCTCTCTCTCTCCCTGCCTCTCCATCTACTTGTGATTTCTCTCTGTCAAATAAATAAATAAAATCTTTAAAAAATAAATAAATAAAAAATAAAAACACTTGCTCTTAAATTGTATGGTACACCACCTACCTGGGGAACTTATTAAACCATCCTGGGTTTAAAACTTGCTCTTTATCCCTTATTCATTTAAAAAACACAAATGCAGTATCTACCCAAAGAAAACAAAAATGCTAATTGGAAAAGACATATGTACCCCTCTATTAATCACATTATTTATACAAAGATATGCAAGCAACCTAAGAGTCCATCAATATAGACGGATTAAGAAGCTGTGACACACACACACGCACACACACAGAATGTAATATTAGCCATAAAAAAAGAACGAGATCCTGCCATTTGCCGCAACATGGATGGGTACTTAGAGGTATTATACTGAAAGAAGTAAATCAAAGACTTATTTCTAAAAAACAAAATGAATAAGAGAAATCCATAAACAAAGACCCAATAAGAAAGAAAACAGACTGATTGTTCCAGAGGGGAAGGGAGTGAGGGACAGGCAAAATGGGTGAAAGGGAGCGGCAGGTACAGGCCTCCAGTTACGGAATAAGTCACCATGAAGAAAAGTACAGAACAGGGAATACAGTCCGTGGCAATGGGATCGTAATAGCTTGGATGGTGACAGACTCCATGTGTGGTGAACGTAGCCTAACATATAGGTTTGTCCAATCACTGTGCTGCACACCTGAAACTGATAAAACATTTTATGTCAACTCTACTTCAATAGAAAGGGGAAAAATAATAAAAATAACAAATGCTTGTTTGCTCAGACAGACTTATCGCTTTGCATATTGTAATGTAAGGCATTTGGGTGAATTTTAATATGTGCTTTATAAAAAAATAATGCAACACAAAGTTGGTGGTCTAGGGTGAATGACCTTATAATTGCAAGTGAAGAACTCTGTTGAAAACAAATATTCTAAAGATTAATTTTGAAAGTAATAAAGTGGAGTATGGGGATGCCTGGGTGGCTCAGTTGGTTGGACGACTGCCTTCGGCTCAGGTCATGATCCCGGAGTCCCGGGATCGAGTCCCACATCGGGCTCCCAGCTCCATGGGGAGTCTGCTTCGCTCTCTGACCTCCTCGCTCATGCTCTCTCTCACTGTCTCTCTCTCAAATAAAAAAATAAAATCTTAAAAAAAAAAAATAAAGTGGAGTATGATGTAGAGGTCATGAATACATACTCCTAAGATAAATTTTTTAAATGTCTTCATGTTATATAAATGGATACTTGTGGGTTGGGATAAAATGTAATGACAATATTAACACATCACTAGAAAAACTGTCAGCGCTCACTTTGGTAGCCCATACACTAAAACTGGAATGATTCAGAGAAAACACACACGGGCCCTTGTATGAGGAAGGCAAGCAAAGCCATATAGCATATGCATTTAAAGAACCTAAAAAGACAATACAACCAAATGAGCCTTGACTAGACATTGGACCAAAAAAAAAAAAAAAAAAAGTACACGTGGGGACAACTGGAGAAATCTGACCATGGACTAACTGTCTATTAGACTATGGAGTTAACTTTTTAAAAAAAAATCTTACTTATTTGACAGACAGAGATCAGAAGCAGGTAGAGAGGCAGGCAGAGAGAGGGGGAAAGCAGGCTCAATCCCAGGACCCTGGGATCATGAATTGAGCCGAAGGCAGAGGCTTAACCCACTGAGCCACCCAGGTACCCATTCCCAGCTTTTTAGTTTGAAAAATTTCAGTTGAATATCTGTACAACCTTTACCCAGATTAAACATTAATATATTTCTTTTCTTGTGTGTGTGTGTGTGTGTATGTCTGTTTGCATACATCCATGCATAATACACACATTGTTTTAGGTGAACTATTTGAAAGTTAGTTGGGACATTAAGACCCTTTACCCCTAAATACTTAAGCATGTGTTTATTTCCTTTTTCAGTTTTTTAAATTTAAATTCAATTAGCCAACATCTAGTCTATCATCAGTTTTTGATGTAGTGTTCAATGACTCATTAGTTGTATAACACCCAGTGCTCATCAGATCACATGTCCTCCTTAATGCCCATCGCCCATTAACCCATCCCCCCAACGCCATCCCTTCTGTAACCCTCAGTTTGTTTCCTGGAGTCCAGAGGCTCTCATGGTTTGTCTCCCTCTCTGATTTCTTCCCATTCAGGTTTCCCTCCCACCCCCTACGGTCCTCTGCACTATTCCTTATATTCCACATACGAGTAAAACCATACGATAATTGTCTTTCTCTACTTGACTTCTCAGCATAATCTCCTCCAGTCCCCTCCATGTCAATGCAAATGGTGGGTATTCATCCTTTCTGATGGCTGAGTAATGTTCCATTGTGTATATGAACCACATCTTCTTTAACCATTCATCTGCTGAAGAACGTCTTGGCTCCTTCCACAGTTTGGCTATTTTGGACACTGCTGCTATGAATATTGGAGTACAAGTGCCCCTTCTTTTCACTACACCTGTATCTTTGAGATAAATACCCAGTAGTACAATTGCTGGGTTGTAGGGTAACTATTTTTAACTTCTTGAGGAACCTCTATACTGTTTTTCAGAGTGGCTGTACCAGCTTGCATTCCCACCAACAGTTAAGAGGGTTCCCCTTTCTCCACATCCTCTCCAATATTTGTTCTGTCTTGTTCACATTAGCCATTCTAACTGGTGTGAGGTGGTATCTCATTGTAGTTTTGATTTGTATTTCCCTGATGGCAAGTGATGTGGAGCATTTTTTCATGTGTCTGTTAGCCATTTGGATGGCTTCTTTGAAGAAGTGTCTGTTCATGTCTTCTGCTTATTTCTTGCCTGGATTATTTGTCTTGGTTGTTGAGTTTGATTAAGTTCTTTATAGATCTTGGATACTAGCCCTTTATCTGATGTCATTTGCAAATATCTTCTCTCATTCTGTCAGTTGTCTTTTGGTTTCGTCAAGTGCTTCCTTTGCTGGGTGAATGCGTTTTTTTTTTTTTTTTAAAGATTTTATTTATTTATTTGACAGACAAAAATCACAGGTAGGCAGAGAGGAAAGCAGAGAGAGAGGAGGAAGCAGGCTCCCTGCCAAGCAGAGAGCCCGATGCGAGCCTCGATCCCAGGACCCCGGGATCATGACCTGAGCCGAAGGCAGAGGCTTTAACCCACTGAGCCACCCAGGCGCCCCTGGGTGAATGCTTTTTATCTTGATGAAGTCCCAATAGTCCATTTTTGCCCTTGTTTCCCTTGTCTTTGGAGACTGGTCCTGCAAGAAATTGCTGTGGTCAGTCACAGAGGTTGCTGGCAGGGTTCACTTCTAGGACTTTGATGGATTCCTGTCTCACATTAAGTTCTTTCATCCATTTTCAGTCTATTTTGTGTGTGGTGTAAGGAAATGGTCCAGTTTCATTCTTCTCTGTGTAGCTGTACAGTTTTCCCAACACCATCTGTTGAAGACAAGGTCCATTTTCCATTGTATCTTCTTTCCTGCTTTGTCAAAGATTAGTTGATCATAGAGTTTGAGGGTCCATTCCTGGGTACTCTGTTCTGTTCCATTGATCTCTGTGTCTGATTTTGTGCCAGTACCATACTGTCTTGATGATTGCAGCTTTCTAATAGAGCTTGAAGTCTGATATTGTGATGGCATCAGCTTTGGTTTTCTTTTTCAACATTCCTCTGGCTAATAGGGGTCTTTTCTGGTTCCACATAAATTTTAGGATCGTTTTGTTCCAGCTCTATGAAAAATTTCAATGGTATTTCGGTAGGGATGGCATAGAATGTGTAGATTGCTCTGGGCAGCATAGACATTTTCACAATGTTTATTCTTCCAATCCACAAGCATGGGATGTTTTTCAGTCTCTTTGTGTCTTCCTCAATTTCTTTCATGAGTGTCTATAGCTTCTAGAATAGTGATACGTTACCTCTTTGGTTAGGTTTATTCCTAGGTATCTTATGGTTTTGGATGCAGTTGTAAATGGGATCAATTCCTTAATTTCTCTTTCTTCAGTCATACTGTTAGTGTATCGAATGCAACTGATTTCTGTGCTTTCATTTTTGTATCCTGCCATGTTGCTGAATTGCTATATGAGTTTTTGCTTTGGGGCTGGAATTTTTTGGATTATCCACATAAAGTATCATGTCATCTGGGAAGAGCAAGAGTTTGACGATTTGGATGCCTTTTCTTTCTTCTTGTTGTCTGACTGCTGAGGTTAGGACTCTAGTGCTATGTTTTTTGTTTTTTTTTTTAAGATTTTATTTATTCATTTGACAGAGAGAGATCACAAGTAGGCAGAGAGGCAGGCAGAGAGAGAGAGAGGAGGAAGCAGACTCCCTGCTGAGCAGAGAGCCCGATGCGGGACTCGATCCCAGGACCCTGAAATCATGACCTGAGCCGAAGGCAGCGGCTTAACCCACTGAGCCACCCAGGCGCCCCTCTAGTGCTATGTTGAACAGTAGTGGTGAGAGTGGGCATCGCTGTCATGTTCCTGACTTTAAGGGAAAAGCTCTCATTTCTTTCCCAATGAGAATGATACTCGCTGTGAGATTTCATAGATGGCTTTTATGATATTGGAAGTATGTTCCCTCTATCCTTATACTTTGAAGGGTTTTAATAAAAAAAGAATGCTATATTTTGTCAAAAGCTTTTTGAACATCAACTGGGAGGATCATATGGTTCTTATCTTTTATTAATGTGCTCTATCTCATTGATTGATTTGCCAATGCTGAACTACCCTTGCATCCAAGGAATAAATCCCACCTGGTCTGGTCGTGGAAGCATGTGTTTTCTAAGAATAAGGTCATTGACTTACGTAGTCATAATACTAGTTAGTATCACACCTAAAAAAGTTAGTAATTCTAGGAGTGCCTGGGTGGCTCAGTCAGTTAAGCGTCTGTCTTCGGCTTAGGTCATGATCCCAGAATCCTGGGATAGACCCCCACATTGGGCTCTCTGCTCAGCAGGAAGCCTGCTTCTCTCTCTGCCTGCCACTCTCTCTGCTGTGATTTCTCTCTTTCTCTGTCAAATAAAATCTTTAAAAAAGTTAACTCCAGGGGTGCCTGGGTGGCTTCGTGGGTTAAGCCTCTGCCTCTGGCTCAGGTCATGATCCAAGTATCCTCTGATCGAGCTCTCTGCTCAGTGGGGAGCCTGCTTCCCCCTCTCTCTGCCTGCCTCTCTGCCTACTTGTGATCTCTGTCAAATAAATAAATAAAATCTTAAAAAAAAAAAAAAACCCTGCTTTACTTGGCATCTTTGCGATGATCCCCCCAGTTTCCTTTAATTTTATGCTGTCTAATGCTTAACGTTAGAAAAAATAAAATGAAGCTAACTACCAAGCAACACTGAAAGCCTATCTCGTGTACATAGCTTTGCTTCTTACCGGGCACAAGTCTACAACTGGCAAGACCTTTTTTTCTCCTCATATAATCTCAGAGAGGAAAA
This sequence comes from Mustela nivalis, assembly GCF_964662115.1. Lineage (NCBI taxonomy): Eukaryota > Metazoa > Chordata > Mammalia > Carnivora > Mustelidae > Mustela > Mustela nivalis. Next base: position 4,269,536 of record NC_139035.1, on the reverse strand, counting down.
ATAAACCCCAAAGTGTAAAATGTCATGCTCTGGTTAGTTGCGTGAAAGTTGAAAAGTAAATTATCAAGTATTACACTCTATTTAGGTATGGAAAAACTTAGAAATTAGTCCTCAAGATGGCACCTGCTAAGAGGAAAACACATACATGTGTTCTACTAAATAAGGGTCAAAACTCTAATGTTAGTGTTTGAAATCGTGAAATTATGATTGTACATGGAAGAAAATGTTTATTTTAAGCTCAGTCAGTTTAGAGCTGGCTGACATGTGATCAATCATGTAAGGAGATGTTGCTGTGTTTAGTTTCCAAAGTGGCAGAAACTTCAGTCTATGTTCTGAGCAATGTATTTGTAAGTTTCTCCACCAAAGAACAGAAGAGCCCGTAATTAATAAAGACAAGTGTTCGGATTTATTTGGAAATTCACAGTTTCTAATGGCACTCCAGCTCCGCAGTTACAGACTGACAGCCACCTCTCCACAACTCTGGGCGCCACATGCACATCGTGGAGCTTCCCGCTCTCCCTCCAAGCTCACCTGGACCTCTTCTCAACAAGCTTCTATACAATCAGGCCCTCCTGCTCTGAATGGCTAATTGTACAGACTGGAAAAAAAATTTAAATCATCTAAAACATACTGTTAACCTAAAAGCAGCAACTTAAACAAACAAAAAAGGCTTTAAATAGGTCACATTACAAACAATACCCCACCCGAGAGGTATTAGACAAGTTTAAAAACAGTTATTACTAAAAGTGCTCAATAAGTTATAACTTAAATCTTACAACACGAAATGGTCAATTCTCTCCCTTTCAAGAAGAAACTTCCCACTTTCACTCATTACTGTACAAACACACACTAAGAAATCATTTTATTCAAACACAGTCGCTGCCAATTATTTTTTAAAGGAAACAAAAGACAAGGTGGAGACAGACACACTGACATCACAGGTATGCCTCTGCACATCTGTAGCCAATACAAAGCAAACATCAGGACTAATGATCCCTTTAGACTTGACCAATTAGACAAGGCTTGACAAAGTCACTCGCTGGATCCGTGCACAGGTACATAGGCAGTGATTTTACCACGAGACCTGGACTCATTCGACGAAGCTCCAAAAGTTCTATTTGTAGAAACAGGAAAGAACTACCTGAAAGTCCAGAGGATTAGTGCTTATTGTGAATGTTTAAGATGTAATGTAGCTAACGAAAACCCTTACAAGTGGTTAAATGTGCTTAAAAGGTGAATTCATAAAAAATCTATTCGCAAATACCAGTCATTTATAAGAAAAAATCTTGTAGGCTTTTTTCTCATTGAGTTAGTAACTAGAGAAAAACGAGTGTGAGTAAGTTGAATGAAAATATCCGTATCTCTGCTTACCTAAAAGAACAGACGAGAATTCCAGCAAGTTTCTGTTTCAAGTGAGTTTGCTACAAGAAGTCTATCTGGCAAGTCTGCGGGACCTTTACACTGTCTGACCCACATTACGGAACTTCAGGTGCAGATCACCTTAAAGCCTTGTAGTGTTTGCAGCTTCAAAAAACTAACAAAGTTATAAAAGAAATCAAATGACAGAAAAAGTTCTCCCTCCTCTTCCAGTGGCATTATAAATAGACAAAAGGCACATAAATATGGGAAGGTGCAAGAAATAGGAACAAAGCTAAAGGAAGAGGTTTAGGCTTTCATTCCTATCCCACCCAAAGGAACTGGGCTTCCAAATTACGTTTGTCCCAGTAATTAATCTGTGAAAAAACATCTTTATAAAATGTCTACCATTGTCCTTGTAGGAAGTGATCAGCCTTGTAAAACTGCAGCTCATTAACCAAGATTGACACAATCCCACCTACTTCTTTAAAAAGGCAGAAACCATAATTTCTGAATACTTTTCCCATTAGTATTTTCTCCCTCCCCCAAACCCTTCGAATACCACAGACTGTTCTTCAAAGAACAACAACAAAAAGTCTCCAGTATGAAAAGTTCTGTTCATTTTAGATGTGTCCCGAGACCGCTGTGACACCAAATGTTCCCACGGTGATCTCTTTGTTTCCTTTGATTATGTCATGCAGGCTCGGTAATGATCCTGACTTAGTCTGTATTAGAGTTTTTATCAATTTTCCTTGGTCTTGGACTTTAGATCGCCTTCGTTTTAAAGCCCTCTTCTCAGTTTTTGTCTTCTGGGACTGTCCGTTGCACAGACTTGTGCAAGCTGAAATGCCACAGAAGTAAGACTCCTCTGACTGTGATGAGGTTTCGGAGCTTCCTTCAGACGGAGGACCCTTGTACGAAGAGTGATAAACTTCTCCCATATTAGAGAAGTCTCTCTGGTTCACAAAGGGCTTCCTTCCTTTTAGGTCTCCATTGGCTATAGGGTGCAATGGATCTGCTGGTTTTATGGTTTCAATTTTTTCAGTTTTATACTTGCAGCGTTTCTTCTGCAACACAAATTTTAAAACAAGGCAGTAATGAGACCTCCAAGAGTTACCTCATCAAACCACCTAGAGGGCTGAGCTAATGCAGGAAACTGCCAACTCCCGGTGAAAAGTAAACAGTATTATGTTCAAACATACTGTTATGTTCTGGATAGATATTAACCATTATCTTCCCATTTTGTAAATGCTGCTCAATCACAACTCCTTACTTAGCTTAGCTGCCACCTCTGAAAATAGATTTAGGGGGTGATAACTGACATCTGAGTACTTACTAAGCATCAGGTAGAATCCTAGCTGCTTTCATGTGAATCCTACTTACTAAGAAGTGAGTATTTATCCCTGGTTACTAAATGAGAAAACCAAGGTCCAGAGGTTTTGTTCCACACCCAAGTTACAACACAGTAAGTGGCCAGGTTGGGACTGAACCCTGGGCTATTTGGCTCTAGAAGTCCAAGTTCTTTCACCTAGAGATCATTACCTCCAATCAAACTGAGTATAACTTATTTTGAGAGGCAAAACAGAAAACACAGACTTTATAACCAAAAAGCCCAAGTATATTTTGAGTTTTACCACTGACTTAATGGATCATTCAAAGACAACATAAACCCTCTGAATTTTGGTTTTCTCATTTCAACTCGGGGATACTACCATCTCCAGGCTGCTGTGAGGAATGCAGGAATGGCAGACGCACACACTGTGCCTAACACGCACTGATAATAAACAAGGACTACTACCCAGGCATCAGCAAATCTTCTCTGTAAAGGGCCAGGCAGTAAGTATTTTAGGCTTTACAGGTCACATACTATATCTCTTGTATATTCTTTTTTACTTTACAACCCTTTAAGATGGCTCCAGGCTCATACAGAACAGGCCACAGGCCAGATATAGCCTGGAAGTTGTAGTTTGCTGACCTCTGTAACATTGACTTGTATCAGTATTATGATTGGACATATACAGTAAATTTAAGGACCACTTAGAGATATCAAACCTTTCTACCCAGTTCTTTATCTACTATGTCATAACATACCAATATACTTAAAAAGAATCAAATATTACCTTTTTTTCTGGAGAGAACTTGAGGGGTTCTACGATGTACAAATCATTTGGGTCTACTGTAAGTAAGAGGAAATAAAAAGCAGATATGTAGTATATTATGCTAAGATAAACACTAAAAATATTATATATTGTCCCTTAGTGATTATTTTCCTAACCAATGAGTTTATAATTATACATTAAGCATATATTTATGTATTTTAAATTAGTGAAAAGTGACAAGATGGGAGATGGTACCATTTTTATCTGAGGTTTGACCAGTCTCCTTCAAATAATTTCCTTAAGCTTCTAACGGACAGCTAGCCATCAGCCAACACAGTAAGGATGCCTCTCAGGGCCCAGCCCTATCCTTTACCTGGTAAGAAGGTAACATCACCAGGTTAAGCTAGTAACAAACCCATACATCATCTGAGTATTTCCCTAAAACACTAAGCTACACTGTGTCACGAATGTGGGTTAATTATGTACAACAAGCAGTGACCAGGTACAAAAGCCAGCTAAAGGAACATCCACATTAAAAAAGAAATTTAAGAAGTTTTTTCTAGATGTATTTTACTGTGACCGAAACTCTGAATGCCAAAATCTAAAAATAGCTTTAACATGCAATATAAATGACAAAGCAATAATGAATAAACACTTCTGGCAAGGTGAGTAAATTAGAAATATTCGCTTTAGGTTTCTAAGATTTCATTCCTTTAAGCACATTAAAAACAGCTGCATACCACTTCCACACTGACAAGATAAATGTCTTGACAAGAAAGACATCTGACTGACAAGATAAACAGAATTTCAGTCCTACTGAGCCCATTAAAAATAAACAATACGTGGTCTGACAGAGCCAGAAATTTATAAGCTATAAAATTCACTCTAAAACTTCATATACTGCAAATTTACTAATAACATGATTCAACCAATTATAATTTTTTACATTATGTCCTAGAAATCTGTTGAGAAAGTCATCAAGTATATCAAAATATCTAAACATTCTTCTAAACAGCCATTTCTATCAGTTACTAATCTCACTCAAATTGATCTTAAAAAAAATGGCACTTTTAGAAATGGTTGTTAACTGTTACTCAGACCACCCTCTCTACGAAAGCAACTAAATATGGATTTAACAAGTCAGGAAATAATAGATGTTGGCAAGGATGTGGAGAAAAGGGAACTTCTTACATCACTGGTAGGAATGCAAACTTGGTGCAGCCACTCCGGAAACCAGTACGGAGGTTCCTCAAAAACTTGAAAATAGAGCTACCCTACAACCCAGCAATCACACTGGGTATTTACCCTAAAGATACAAATGTAGTGATCCAAAGGGGCACGTGCACCCGAATTTTTATATCAGTAATGTCCACAATAGCCAAACTATGGAAAGAGCCCAGATGTCCACCAACAGATGAATGCACAAAGAATATGTGTGTGTGTGTGTGTACACACAACGGATTATTCAGCCATCAAAAAATGAAATCTTGGGGCACCTGGGTGGCTCAGTGGGTTAAAGCCTCTGCCTTGAGCTTGGGTCATGGTCCCGGGGTCCTGGGATGGAGCCCCATATTGGGCTTTCTGCTTAGCAGGGAGCCTGCTTCCTCCTCTCTCTCTCTTTCTCTGCCTAGTTGTGATCTCTGTCTGTCAAATATGTAAATAAAGTCTTTTAAAAAAGAAATCTTGCCATTTGCAATCATGTGGATGAAACTATAGGGTATTACGCTAAGCGAAATAAGTCAATCAGAGAAAGACTATTATATGATCTCACTCATATGCAGAATTTAAGAAACAAAACAGAGATGCATAGGGAAGGGGGGTAAAAATAAGACAAGAAGAAACCAGAGAGGGAGACAAACCCTAAGAGACTCAATCATAGGAAACAAACTGAGGGTTGTTGGGGGGGGGGGGGATGGTATAACTGGATGATGGGACTTTAAGGATGGCACGTGACGTAACAAGCAATGGGTATTCTATAAGACCGGGGAATCACCTCTACCTCTGAACTCTACCTCTGAAACTAATAATACACTATATGTTAACTGAATTAATTTTTTTTAAAAAAATCACTAAAACACTGAAGAGTAGCCAAGATTAAGTAGGCAATCTCTAGACCAAATCTGAAATAAAAGTAGGATGCCAGATAGTGAAGTGGAACACAAAAGTCATTCTTGTCCTGACAGCATTTGCCAATGCAGGAGGTATGTGAATTTTAGCTCTGATGGTATGAAGAGAATGAGTCAGAAATAAAATCTCCAGACCCACCCACAGTAGTAGTCTAATAAGACACCCTCACTCATCCCCCTGTAAGCTAGGACTCTAAGGACTATCCTCAGAGGAAGAATTAACCCAGGCAGTGCAGGGACTGACAGTCCGAATTCCCAGATCTGGTGGTCCAACTCACCTCATGCCACTAACATAAAATATTCTTGAATACAAAGCAAACACAAATTTTCTCTGGCAGAAGGACCTACCTTCTAGCTCTCTAATTATCCCGACAAATTATTTTTCAAAGAGAAGGACCAACACACAAAGGTAATCAAGCCCAGAAAGACCAGAGGCATCTTGAGCAAGAGCTTACGGACAAAATTAATGAACAGATTCACAAAGACTTAAGATACTAGAATTATCACAAAGATAAGATTATAAAGACAGGTATACTTACTATGTCTAAATAAAAAACCAGCTTGAAAGTATCTGCAGGAAAAATAAAACAAACAAACAAAAGGGACCTAGATGTTTAAAAAAATACTGAAGCAACTCCTAGAAATGGAAAATGTAATAAATGACATTAAAGACTCGATGAAAGAATTTAATAGCAGACTACAGATAGCTAAGAATGTGTGGTCTGGAAAACAGTTCAGAAGAAATCACCCAAATATAACACAGAAAGGCAAAAGAATGGAAATAAGTAGAGTTTAGGGAGCTAAAGTGAAAAGGATGGGAACATACTGAATTAAATGTGGATTCTAAAAGAGAACGAGGTAGAGGGAATGTTTCAGGGGAAAAATAATGGTTGTTAAGAATTTTCCAATCTTGACAAAAGATACCAACTGAGAGATTCAAAGAACCCAACAAGGGACGCCTGGGTGGCTCAGTTGGTTAAGCAGCTGCCTTCGGCTCAGGTCATGATCCCGGCATCCTGGGATCGAGTCCCACATCGAGCTCCTTGCTCAGCAGGGAGCCTGCTTCTCCCTCTCCCTCTGCCTCATGCCTTCCATTCTGTCTGCTTGTGCTCGCTCTCTCTCCCTCTCTCTCTCTGATAAAAAAAAAAAAAAAAAAAAAAAAAAAAAAAAAATTAAAAAAACAAAAAAAAAACAAAGAACCCAACAAATTTAAACAGGAATAAAGAAAAAAAGATCATGTTTCAGTATGAAGGGAAGCAACGGCAAATGGAAATTCTCCGAAAGCAGACCTGAAGAATTAAGAATCGGTGTACATGTGCATAAATGTAAATGAACGTGAAGTGTGAAAAATAATCACAGTATTCCTTGTTGAATTACAACTAAGAAAAAAATAGAATTTAAATACACAAAAGAGTAGCATGTAAGCCAAGTTGGGGATAAAAGATCTTGGTACTGTCCAAGAAGAGGAAAAAGTACTCATTAACTGCAGATTTTGACAAGTATTTGTAAATTCTAAAGTATGAGAAAATGTCAAAAATAATGCACAACTTCTAATAACAGAAAGAGAATCTCTTCTCAGCTCTAACAAAAAAATCTCTTTGGAAAAGGGAGGAAAAATAAAATGTTAATAGATAAAAGTGAGTATCTTTACACTAATAAATTTTAACACTTAGTTGACATAGAAAAAGTCATGGAAATTTTTAATTTAAAGTGGCAAAAAAATCAAGTTCCTATAACAAAAACTCCTCTTACAAGGACAATTCTGGACCTACGTGAATAAAAATTCAAAAAAGAAATAATTATAATCTTTAACTCTTCCCGAGAACTAAAAATAAGAGAGTACTGCCCATCTGATTTTATACACCTTACACACCAAAACCCAACAGTGTGAGAAATAAAAAACTAGGGGCACCTGGGTGGCTCAGTGGGTTAAGCCTCTGCCTTCAGCTCAGGTCATGGTCTCAGAGTCCTGAGATCGAGCCCCGCATCAGGCTCTCTGCTCAGCAGGGAGCCTGCTTTCCCCTCTCTCTCTGTCTGTCTCTCTGCCTACTTGTGATCTCTCTCTCTGTGTCAAATAAATAAATTAAAAAAAAAAAAAAAAGAAATAAAAAACTACATGCCAGCCTTATTCATGAATAGGTAGCAAAATCCCTAGAGTATCAAAAAGAATTATGTGAAAATAATAATATGAATACAACACACACATAAGTATCATGACCAACTTGTATTTATTATGTAATAAAAATGTGACTCAAGAAAACTGATTAGTATACTTCATTTTAATAACAGATCTGAAATGATCATCTTAAAAGAAGCTAAAAAAGTATTTGGTAAGATAAAACGGATTCACGGGGGAAAGGAATTATTAGCAAACTGAGAGGAACTTCCTTAGATAATGGGTATCTACTGAACAACTATGACAAATATAATACTTAAGACTAAGAATTTTCCTTTAAGAATGGGAACAAGACAAAGGTCCCTATCAGGTACTTCTATTCAACACTGCTAAAATGCTAGCCACAACAGCTAGGGAAACAAAGGAAATAAAATCTGTTAAGGATTGGAAAGGAAGAAACAAAGTTGTCTTTAGTCTCAAAAAGGGTGTCTGTATTCATGGAAGCTGCCATTCTGTCCTAACAACAAGTAAAAAGCTAAACAAACTAAAAAATCAACTCTTTGTGTATCTTCGGAAAAGTGAGGTCACACAAGTGACTGTCTCAAAACTCAGAGACAGGCAGATACACAGAAACCTCTGTGGGAATCAGTGCCCATGTAGGAAAACTTGAACTACATTAATTGATATATTGATGGATGCTCAGTGTGGGTAAATCCTTAAGTTAGAAAATCCAAGGAGGATACCCGTCAGAGTGGAGCGTCTACACTTCTGTGAGTTTTACCTCCAGAAGCTCTTTGAAATATTCCAGAGTATTCTGTTCTTAACAAGGACTGACTTTAGGAGAACTATTTTAGTAGAGCTGAACCTGCTGGTGTTTTATCAGAGCCTGACCTGTCTAAGGGAAAGGGGAAACCCGAGAAGCACTAACGAAGTGAACAGTCCAGGGAAAAGACCCACCAAAAGATTTAGACCTAATAACAGGAGTCCAGAACGTTTCTTCTACCACCACACTTCACCACCACATTGTGAAAGGTCTGTTTACCACAGTTCCTTTTACCAAGTACACCATCTCCCACCTTTCAAAAAGAAGAAAGAATTACAAGGCATTTCTTAAAAAAGCAAAGAACATAGTTCGAAGAGACTAAACAAGCATGAGAACCAGAGTTAGATGACAAGAATGGTGGAATTATCAGACCAGGAATTTTTTAAAAAATTATGATTAATATGCTAAGGGCTTTAATGTAAAAAAGTAGACAACATGCAAGAATAGATGGATAATGTAGGCAGAAAAGTTCTAATGAAGGATAAAAAAGAAACACTAGAGCAAACACAGTAACAAAAATGAAGAATGCCTTTGAGGAGTTCACTGGTAGCTAGACACAGTTGAGCAAGAAACACTGAGCTTTATGACATGACAATGGAACTTCTAAAATTAAAGAGAAAAGGGGAAAAAAAAAACCCACAGAACAGAATATCCAAAAAAGTGCAGGTCAACTGTAAAATGTATAATACATGAGTAATGAGAATACCAGAGGGAAAGAACGAGAGAAAGGAACAAAAGAAATATTTCAAGTAATAATGAATGAGAATTTCCCCCAAATTAATGTCAGACACCAAACCATAGATCTAGGAAGCTCAGACAACACAAAACAGGATAAATGCTGAAAATACTACACCTAGGCATATCATATACGAATTCCAAAAAGTTCAAAGATACAGAGAAACTCTGAAAAAGAAGAAAATTACTTACCTAAAGAAAAACAAAGACAAGTTATATCTGACTTCTCAGAAATCATGCAATAAGAGGGTGGAGTAAAATAATTAAAGTATTGAGAGAAAAAACACACTATACCCTACAAAAATTATCTATCTCCTACAAAAATTATCCTTCTTGGATAAGCAAAAAATTGAGGGAAATTATGCCAGGAAACCTTGCAAGAAATGTCAAAAAGTGTTTTTTTGAAAACTGGAAAATGACACAGGTCAGAAACTGAGATCTACATAAAGAAAAGGAATGTGTGTGTGTGTGCGTGTGTGTGTACACACATACATACATACACATATACATACACATACATATATATGCTTATGTGCAAGTGAATGACAGCAGTGATGTAAGAAATGGATGGGAGAAATTAACAGTATTTTGACAAAAGAAAAGAAGAAAAAGAAGTATCTTGTTATTACAAAACAGTTGTACTACCCATGAAGTGGTACAGTGTTATTTGAAAGTGGATTTGGGTTAGTTGTAAATGTATATTGCAAACTCCAGGACAACCACAAGAGAAAGTGAAAGAATACATGCTATGAAAGGAGAAAATATGGAATTATATACAATGCTGAACTTGAAGTACAAAAGGCAGAAAAAAGTATGAAAGACGAAAATGGAACAAAGATAACAAACAATAACAAACAGTAAATATTAATTCAACTATATCAATAATCGCTTTAAATGTAAATGGTCTAAATACACCAATTCAAAGATTTTAAGACTGGAACAAAACACATGACTCAACTGTATGCTATTTACAAGAAACTGGCTTTAATGTTTAAAAAAATTTATACAGTTATATAGTATAATGATTCAACAGTTCTATACATTACTCCCTTAGTGCTCATCATGATAAGTGTACTCTTAATCCCCTCTACCTATTTCACTCACTCATGCCCCAACCATCTCCCCTCTTGCAACCATCAGTTCATTCTGTATATCTAAGAGTCTGTCTGTTTTTCCTGTTTCTTAAATCCCACATATGAGTGAAATCATACAGCATTTGCCTTTCTCTGATTTATTTCACTTAGCATTATACTTTCTAGCTCCATCCATGTTGTTGCAAATGACAAGACCTCATTCTTTCTTAAGACTGAGTAATGTTCCATTGTGTATGTGTCTATCTATCTATCTATCTATCTATCTATCTATCTATATATCTTAATCCATTCATTTATGGATGGACATTTCCATAACAAGGCAATTGTAAATAATGCTGCAATAAACACAGAGGTGCATATATCTTTTCAAATAAGTGTTTTCATTTTTTTTTTTAAGATTTTTATTTATTTGACAGACAGAGATCACAAGCACACAGAGAGGCAGGCAGAGAGAGGAGGAGTTGGGAAGCAGGCTCCCTGCTGAGCAGAGAGCCCGATGCAGGGCTCGACCCCAGGACCCAAGGATCATGACCCAAGCCAAAGGCAGAGGCTTTAACCCACTAAGCCACCCAGGCGTCCCTAGTGTTTTCATTTTCTTTGGGTAAACAGCCAGTAATGAAATTACTGGATCATCTAGTAATTATATTTTTAATTTTTTTGAGGAAACTCCATACTGTTTTCCCCAATGGTTATACCAGTTTGCATTCCCGCCAACATGCATGAGGTTCCTTTTCCTTCATATCCTCACTAACACTTATTGTTTTTTATGTTTTTGATTTTAGCCATTCTGAGGTGGTTATTTCATTATGGTTTTGATTTGCATTTCCCTGATGATTAGTGATGTTAAGCATGTTTTCATGTGTCTGTTGGTTATCTGTATGTCTTCTCTGGAAAAATATCTATTCAGGGCCTCTGCACTTTTAATTGGATTATTTGGGGATTTCTTTGGTGTTGAGTTGTGTAAGTTCTTTATATATTTTGGATATTAACCCCTTATCAGATATATCATTTATAAATATCTTTTCACACTCAGTAGGCTGCCTTGTCATTTTGTTGATGGTTTCCATTACTATACAAAAGCTTTTTATTTGGGGGTAGTCTAAATAGTTTTATTTTGCTTTTGTTTCCCTTGCCTAAGGAGACATATATAGAAAAACATTTCTATGGTCAAAGTCAAAGAAATTACTGCCTATGTTTTTTTCTAGGAGCTTTACAGTTTCAGATCTCACATTCAGATCTTTAATCCATTTTCAGGGTTTCTTTGTGTATGATGTAAGAAAGCAGTCCAGTTTCAGTCTTTTGCCAGTAGTTTTCTGGTTTTCCCAGCACCATCTGTTGACAAGACTGTGTCTTTCCCACTGTATATTCCTGCCTCCTATGTCATATATTGACGGATCAAACAGACATGGGTTTACTTCTTAGCTCTCTACTCTGTTCCACTTCTCTATTTTTGGGCTAGTACCATATTGTTTTGATTACTATGGCTTTGTAGTATAGTATATCTTGAAATCTGGGATTGTGATATCTTCAGCTTTGTTCTTTTTCAAGATTGCTTTGGCTATTTGGGATCTTTTGGTTTCATGCAAATTTTAGTATTATTTTTTCCATTTTTGTGAAAAATGTTGATATTTTGATCAGGACTGCATTAAATCTATAGATTGCTTTGGGTAGTATGGACATTTTAACAGTATTGGTTCTTCCAACCCATGAGGAGGGACCATCTCTCCATTTGTGTCACCTTCAACTTCTTTTATTAGTGTTTTCTAGTTTTTAGAATACAGGGCTTCACCCCCTTGGTTAGGTTTATTCCAGGTATTTTATTATTTTTGGTACAACTGTAAATGGAATTACTTTCACAAGAAACACACTTCAAATACAGATATAGACGAAAAGTACAGGATAAAGAAAGATATGCTAACACAAATAAAACAGGATTCGGTATATTAATTTCAGACAGAGCAGATTTCAGAACAATGAAGTTATCAGGGATAAAGAGGACCATTTCATAATGATAAGAGGTCAATACTCCAAGAAGACTTACAATCTTACAGTAAGGGTAATAATCCTTAATGCATATGTGCCTCACAAAAGAGTGTCAAAATACATAAGGCAAAAACTAACAGTACTCCAAGAAGGAAGAACACATGAATCCATTACATGGCTGGACGCTTATGATGATGCCCATCTATCAGAAATGGACAGATCCAGAAAGCAACCAGTAAGCACAGAGTTAACCTCAACAGCACCAAAATCTACTGTATATTTAAATACCATCAATAAACACACAAATACACACATGCGTGCTCATGATACAATTTACAACAGCATCAAAAAATATTCTAGGAATAAAGCTCCCAAAAGTTTGACCCTTTTGGAGTAAAAAGGGATATGCTATATCCTTCCCAAATTGATATGCAATCTATGTAATCTCAATCAAATTTTGTTTGCGATGAAACATTAAGTAGAGGATTCCAAATCTATATGGAAAGATAAAGAGCCAATAATGGCCAAGAAACCTGAAACAACTGAAAATTCACATAAAATTATACACTGGAATTCCTACCTAACACCAAACATTAAAAAAAAAAAAAAAAGTAAATTCCAGGTAGATTAAAGACCTAACAATAAAAACTGAAGTAAATATTTAAAAGAAATTATAAGAAAATATCATCCATAAACTTAGGGCAAAAAATTCTGTTTCAACAGGAGATAAAAAAGCTAACCATAATGGGGGAAAATGTATACATTTGATTACACTAACATTAAGAGGAGCTTCTCTTCTTTAAAAAAAAAACTCCATATAAAACACAAGTTTCAAAGCAAAAATTAGGTATCTGCAAAATACTTATCAATGACTAGAATCAAAATCTTAAAAATAATTATATACCACTACAAAAGATATAAACAACCCAAAAGAAGAACAGGCAAAACCTTAAAATTGCCCAGGAAAGTCAAATAACTAAAAGGCATAAATAAAGATGTTCAACTTCATTAGTAATCAGGTAAATGCAAATCACAACTTCACTGAGGTTAACGAACACTTTAAAACCTAAGAATCCTAAGAGTTTGTTGGCAAGAATGCAGAATAATGGAAATCCCCACAGCACTGGTGGAAGCACAAACTGTGTTATGGCCACTCTGGAAAAGCCTGCGTTATCTGATGACTTGCAGATCGGCATTCTCTATAACCCAGCAGTATTACACCTAGGTAGTATTCTTAGAGAAATTCATACAACTATGTTCCAGGATACAAATGCATGTTTACAGCAGCGTTAACTGTAATAGCCCCAAGCTAAGCAATAGTAGAATGGATAAATTCACTGTGAATTAGCTACTGAAATAGTATACGATATTGAAATGGGATGCAATCGCGTATATGAATCTCCCAACAGAACGCTGAAGACAAAAATGTTTACAGATGGTATGATTCAATTTATCAAAAGCTCAAAATCAGGCAAAACTTTTATTACACTGTGAGGGATCCAAACACTGATGGTAAAACTATTAAGAAAATCAAGTGTATGATTATTTCAAAATTCAAGACAGCTATTTCTGGGAGAAGCAATACCAAGAGTGCCCATCTTGTTCCACTCCATGATCTGAATGTTAGCTACACAGGCATGCACTTTATAATTACTTCGCAAGTTGTATATTCTAGCTTATGCACATTTTTGGTTTTTGTTTCCCTTATATTTCACAGTAAAAATGTAACAATTTGAAACAATTTTCAACAAAAATGAAACAATTTTGGTCCACCTGGTTTATCAACAAAAGTGAGTTGCAAATCAAAGTACAAATCTGATGAAGAGAGAGAAGGATACTAAGAGAATAAGACTTAAAATGAATTAATGTTAAGTTAAAGCATGGATTATCTAAGCCCCATTATTATCTTAAATACTTAGCAGGCAAGAGGTTATGTAATTTGTCAATTTTGTATTAATCTGTATCGACTTTGTACAAAATCCTAGGATATATAATAATAAGACACGGAGCAGTACAACCAAGCCACAGAAAAATGACTGTAAGAGACTACTATGAACTGTACTCCAAAAAATTGGAAACCCAGAAGAAATAGATAAATTCCTAGCAACACACATCAAGAATAAATCATGAAGAGAAAATATCAAAAGACCAATAACAAGTAAGGAGACTGAATCAATAATCAAAACCTTTCAACAAAGCCCCCCAACTAGATAGTTCCATTAAAGAATTCTACCAAACATTTAAAGAAGAACTAACACCAATTCTTGAAACTTCCAAAAATCTGGAGAGGGAACACTTCCAAACTCATTCTATAGAACCAGAATTACCCTGATACCAAAGCCTGACAAAAGCACTACAGAAAAACTACAGACCAATATCCCTAATGAATACTGATACAAAAATCTTCAATGAAATATAAGCAAAGGAAATTTGATAGCACATTAAAATGATATTACATAAATGGAGATTTATTTCTAGAATAACAAGAATGATGCAACATATGAACATCAATCATTGTAATACACATGAAAAGAGTGAAGGACAGGGGCGCCTGCGTGGCTCAGTGGGTTAAGCCTCTGCCTTCAGCTCAGGTCATCATCTCAAGGTCCTGAGATCGAGCCCTGCATCAGGCTCTCTGCTCAGCAGGAAGCCTGCTTCCCCCTCCCTCTCTGCCTACTTGTGATCTCTCTCTCGCTGTCAAATAGATAAATAAAATCTTTAAAAAAATAAAAGAATGAAGGACAGAAGCCACATACATGATCATCCCAACTGATGCAGAAAAAGCACATGACAAGATTCAACACCTTTCATGCTAACAATACTCAATAAACTATGAACAAAAGGAAACCTCAACATATTAAAGGCCATTTATGAAAAAGCCTACAGCTGACATAATAATGACGAAAGACTGAAAGCTTTTCCTCTAAGATCAGGAACAAGACAAGGATGCCAGCTCTCTTCTATTCAACTTAGTACTAGAAGTCCTAGCCAGAGCAATTAGGCAAGAAAGGAAATAAAAGGCATCCAAATCAGACAAAAGGGGGGTTGCCTGGGTGGCTCAGTCAGTTAAGCCTCCTACTCTTGATTTTGGCTCAGGTCATGATCTCAGGGTCATTGGGCTCTGGGCTAGGTGTGGAGCTGCCTGGGATTCTCTCTCCCTCTCCCCACCCACCCCACATTGGACAAAAGGAAGTAAAATTATCTCTGTTCAGAGATGACATGATCTCATACATAGAAAATCCTAAGAATTGCATTAAAAAACTGCTGATGAATTCAGCAAAGTTGCAGGACACAAAATCAAAGCACAAAAAACCCAGCTGCACTTCTATACTTTTAACACTTAACAATCCAAAAAGGAAATTAAGAAAACAATTCCATTTACAATAGTATCAAAAAGAATAAAATACTTAGGGATATGCCTAAGAAAGTATAAGGAAAACTACAAAATATTGACAGAAGAAATTAAAGAATATACAAACAAATTTAAAGCAGAAGACACAGGGGTACTGGGTGGCTCAGTTGTTAAGTAACTGCCTTCAGTTCAGGTCACGATCCCAGGGTCCTGGGATCGAGCCCCACATCAGGTTCCCCGCTCAGTGGGAAGTCTGCTTTTCCCTCTCCCTTTCCCCCTCCCCCTGCTTGTGTTCCCTCTCTTGCTGTGTCTTCCTCTGTCAAATAAATAAATAAAATCTTTAAAAATATAAACATAAAAAAGAGGACACAAATGAGAAAACATCTCACGTTAATGAGTGGAACACTTAATACTGTTAAGATGTCCATACTGTCAAATGATAATACAGATTCAGCACAATCCTTATCAAAATTCCAACAATATTTTTTTGCTTTAGAAGAAGAAAAAAAAAATCCTAAAATTTTTTATCACTTCTCAAACGACCTTAAATAGGCCAGACTATTTTTAAAAAGAATAAAGTTTGAGGATTCATACTTCCTGATTTCAGAACATGTCACAAAGCTATAGTCATCAAAACAGTGCTGTACTGGGATACTTGAGTAGCACAGTCAGTTAACCACAGAACTCTTGGTTTCCGCTCAGTGTCATGAGATCAAACCTGGTGTTGGGCTCTACGCTCAGCATGGAGTCTGCTTAAGACACTCTCTCCCTATTCTCTTGTCCCTCCCTGCCTCTCTCTCTCTTAAATAAATTAATCTTAAAAACAGAACAAAATAAAACAGCATGGTACCGGAGTACCTAGGTGGCACAGTCGGTTAAGTGTCCAGCTCTTGGTTTCAGCTCAGGTTGTTATCTTAGAGTTGTAAGATTGAGCCCCGCATGAGGCTCTACACTGAGCACAAAGTCTGCTAAGATTTTCTCTCTCTATCCTTCTGTCCCCCACGCCCACCATTTTCTGTCTCTCAAATAAATAAATCTTTAAACAAAATAAAACAAAACAGCGTAATACTGGCATAAAGACTGGTAAACAGACCAAAATAATAAAGGACCCAGAAACAAACTCACACATACAGTCAAATAATCGTCAACAAAAATAGTAAGACCAGTCAATAAGGAAAAAGTTTCTTCAACAAATAGTCCTGGGAAAACTGGATACTGACATGTAAAAGAATGAGGTTGAACCCTTTTTTCCACAATATACATAAGTTAACTCAAAATGGATTAAAGACCTAAATATAAAATGTAAAACTGTAAAATTCCTACAAGGAAACATGAGGAGACTACATGACATTGGAGATATTAACAACAAAAAAGTTAAAGAAAAACTCTTTTTAAATTCATTTAAATTCAAATTAAATTTAAAAGGACATTTCTCCAAAGATGATTTACAAATGTCCCGAAGCACATGAAAAGATGTTCAACATCCCTACATCAAAAGTCAGAGATCAAAACAGTGGCTACCCTGGGGAGGGACGGACAGGGACTAGAAGAGCAGAAGCAGTGGCTGGGATGCTGGATAATGTTCTCTCAGTCTGGGTGTGTTGTCACACAGGTGTGTTCATTTGGTTTATGAAAATTCATCAAGCTTTACACAAACAATTACATTTTCTTAATACCTAACACTTAAATTAAAAATGTTATTATAAAAGAAAATCACCCAAAAGAACAAAAAAAGAAAGAAAAAAACAGGAAGGAAGAAGAGATTTACTAGTGTTGAGCAAACACACATACAATAGGTTGTCTCTGTGAACGCTGTGATCACAGTAAATCAGCAATGCTCAGCAATGATTACTCAAACGATTTAGTCAATTGAAACATGCTGTTACTAAATCCCAAGGCAAGAGAAGCTAGTTATTATTAAGAAAGCAATCCTAACTGAAATATACAATTAACTTGGTTATTTTAAGACTGCTATAAAGCTAAGTCTCTTAGGAAGTGCTAATTATGAAAGAAATGATATAGAAAAACAGCTACTCAGTACTAATTCATTCATTTAAATTTAAGTATTCACTGAGTGTTAGATAATGGAATGCTATTACAGACCCTGGCCTATAAAAAAGAGATAAACTAGATTTCCACCCCCCCAGAAAGTGCCTCACAGTCCTCAACTAGAGACAAAAGGGGTCCTACCTGTACAAGAAGAGGAGGCAGATAAGCACAGGATGCTATGGGAGCACATTCAGGTTTTCCAAATCTGCTGAACTTTCTCAAACATCCCTTTCTAAAAAGAAATACTTCTAAACAGGAGCATGTGCAAACAAAGCTACCAGTGGCTAATTAAACTAAGCCCCCCTTCCCCACCCTCTGGGCTTTTAGGAATAAAGACAGAAAGAAAGTGTGCAAGTGATAAGGTGGCTTTGACGCAGCACAAACACAAAGGTTACTTATGCCCATTACTCTGCTGCAGATGGTTCTGAACACAGGACTGACTGACACTGCACTTACGCAGAAGTGAGCTAGATTCCTGTTTACATATAAACATGGCACAAAAATCTACCTTCTTTGCCAGTTAACTGTAGAGACTTGGATCTGATGAGTGGGAATGAAGTTCTCCTTTTCAAATTCATATCATCGTAAGATGAGAAACACCTGAAACATGAAGAAAGTCAACACTGGGCACAATGAATAAACGACATATAATTTACTCTGCAGCTGGGGCCTGATGGAAGCTGCTGCGAACTGAACATGCTACGGAATACCAATCTCTAATGTAAAACTCCAGTTACTGCTATTACATGTAAAAAAAAATTAAGGATCATACTCTAAAAGGTGCTATATTAAAATACCTATTATCCTCTCCCTTTGAATTCCACATTCAAGCATCCTTCACAACCAAAATATTTCAATGGTTTATGCACTTCTTATTAATGTTTTCTTTATTCCAGTCTATAGAACCTTCCAGATACAGGACTATCTTGCTAATTCCAATGTTGTTTTAACACTGCAATTTTAAGATATCATATGGGGAAAAAAAATTATTTCAGTATTCCCTTATTCAGTAAAATTTCTCAAAAATATAAAAAAAAAACATAGTAAAAAATGTGAAATAAAATGCTGACGTTACCTTTTAGGGCTTGGATACTGATTACTTTTAGGGAGTTTCGAAATATAATCTCCATCAAATTGAGAGGTGTTTCGACAACGCTGCATACAAAGCATTAGTCCCAAGACAACACAGAGAACCAAAGATATGACAAGATAGCTTTGTCGATCTGAAACCTGAGAGGAGAAAAAGGATTTAGTTATTATATATTTTATATATTATAATAATATTAAATATTGTATTATTATATTATTAGTTTATCATTTTAAAATTTTATTAAGGAAAAATACCATGGGATATAAAATTCAAAGAACAAATCGTTTTAAACATTTTTTAATGTGTTTCAAAATCAAAAAATGCATGGCATGCTCTTAGAAAATGAACTACTGAGGTAATGTCTTACTCTGTCTTCTCCCCTCCCCCACAAATCTTTAAACATTTCAAACCTATGGAAAACTTTTAAAAAATATTAATGAATATATTCATGCCTTTCAACTATGTTCACCAATAGTTAATATTTTGCTACATTTGCTGTGTTTTTCCATCTGTACTATCTCCTACTTGGGGAGAAAAAGAAAATCTTGCTCCTACCTAGTCTAATCGCCCAGTTATTTAAGCAAAAAACATGGGGTCATCCTTAGTTCCCCATCCCACACATCCAGTCTTTCATCAGGGCTTGTCCTTCTCTTAAATATCTCCTGAATTCAACAACTTCACAATGTTCTCCACTTCTTTTTTTTTTTTTAAATTTTATTTATTTATTTGACAGCGAGAGATCACAAGTAGGCAGAGAGAGAGGAAGGGAAGGAAGCAGGCTCCCTGCCGAGCAGAGAGCCCGATGCGGGACTCGATCCCAGAACCCTGAGATCATGACCTGAGCCGAAGGCAGCGGCTTAACCCACTGAGCCACCCAGGCGCCCCATGTTCTCCACTTCTAAAACCCTCCTCCGAATCGGTGTCACCGCACCCAGGTTATCACGACTACATCCCAACTGGCATCTTCCCCACTTCTGCTTTTGCTCTTCCCTAAGAGGCAATTCTCCAGAGCAACAAATAGGGAGTTTCTCAACATATCCTCAATGACATGACCCCCATCACTTCTTAATTCTTTCCAATTAGTTGCAATGATCAGAATAAAGTTCAAACTCTAAATTGCCTACAAAGGCCTCCATGACCTGAGCCCCACCATTCTGCTCAGCTCATTCTGTACATTCCCTCATTCTGCTTCAGCCAGGCCAACTAAACATAGCACATTGTTTCCAATTGTGGGTCCTTTGCCCAAGTGTGGCTAGTAACAGGTTTGTTCTGACCCGAGGCCCCACATTGAGCACTCAAGTTCTAATGCCACTGCCTCAGATAAGCCTTCCAAAACCACCGTAGCTAAAAGAGCAACCCTTACACCACCATCCATACACACACATTTCATTCTGCATTCCACTGTCCTTCACATATATTTACTTTAAGTATTCCCCGTCCCCCAAGAGAGGCTCTGTGCAGTGCCAAGGATACTCACTGCTGTACACTCCAAGTACTATACAGCTCACACCCACATACAATGGATGCTCAAGAAATACTTACTAAGTCAATTAAATTTTTGCTTTATTAAGCAACCCAATAAGCCTTTATAAACTGAAAATGACATATCAGTGGTCTGCAAAAGGCCTAACAGAACTGCTTTATAACCATATTTTAGGTTAAGACCTAAACTACAAATGTCTTTTCCAAAAAATTATCATAATTTGTGTATTTCCAAAACTTCAAAATGCCACATTCTGGTATTCTGAAGAAGCGCTCTAGAAATTGACCATTTTGTTTGGTTGAAGTTCTTAGATACCACGTTCTTAACAAGACTGCCTTTTTAACAACCTCTATATATGCAGTGTGTCTTACAAAACCAGTAATAACAATACCTCGCGTTTTAATTCTGCCACTGTTGTTGATAAGTTTGAAACAAGCTGTGTCATGTTGGTCAGCTGTGCCTGTAGTAACTGGATGGCTTCAGTTTGCCGCTGATCCTATGATAAAGGAAGAAATATTATTTTTATGTGTATGAAACTTTTATCTGTACATTATATACACTGTATAAGTTCCAGTAAAATTACTAAGTTCCTCAAGAAAAAAAATATATTAATACAAGTTTTTAATGAATCAATATTGTAAAGTGTGACCAGAAATTTAAAAAAAAACAAAAAATGCTGAACCCTCCCTCTCCTTAGCCCTCCAAAAAACCATTTTGCTATTTACTGCTACCATTTGGATTACTGTGTAATAACAAATTATACTTTTCAAGTTAGTATCAGCTCCATGTGCATAAACCAGCTGTATGCAAAATAATCACTTTGTCAAATAAGTTTTTTTTTTTTTAAAGATTTTATTATTTATGTGACAGAGAGAGAGATCACAAGCAGGCAGAGAGGCAGGCAGAAAGCCCAATGCAGAGCTCGATCCCCAGACCCTGGGATCATGACCCAAGCCGAAGGCAGAGGCTTTAACCTACTGAGCCACCCAGGCACCCTATCAAATAAGTATTTTTAAGCCAAAGCACTCAGCACAAAAACATGTTGAAAAGTTTTTGAAAAATGTTTCTGGATATGAAGCAGGCTCATACCAAAAAATTTAAAAGTTCTATTCTGTTGCACACTAGGATGGAACTTAGGATGTTACATAGTCAAAACCCTACAACAGTTAATCTAGTCAATGCTAAAATATCACCAATGAAAATAAATTAATCAAAAACACCCATCTCTCTAGCTCTAGATTTTTAAAACTTTTATAGTAACAAACATGTTTTTATGTGAAATATTTGCATGCATATTTTAGGAAATTATTTATCATATTCCTCATCAGGAACCCATATTAGGGAGACTATACTGAAAATTTCAACTTACTACTAAATTTGGGGAGGATCAGAAGAAGGCAGACTGTAAAGAAAATCTAAGACTCTATTTAGGATCATGTATGAAATAGTTATATAACCACTTATCACTCTAGACCTAAGTTTTCCAAACTTAGATTTATGTAAGTTTTAGGGGCGCCTGGGTGGCTCAGTCGTTAAGCACCTGCCTTTGGCTCAGGTCATGATCCCAAAGTCCTGGGATCAAGACCCCCATCGGGCTCCCCACTCAGTGGGAAGCCTGCTTCTTCCTCTCCTTCTGTCTGCCACTCCCCCTGCTTGTGCTTTCTCTCATTTAAATAAATAAAAACCTTAAAATAAATAAATAAATAAATAAATAAATAAGTTTTAGATCTCAACTGGGGGGGGGGGGGACCAAAGGGTGGGTGGGTTGGGAGAGATGGATGCATAAAAATATAACAAAAAGTTTCACTTACTTCCCTTACTGCAATACACTCTGGTAGTTTCTATCCTACTTAGTCTGTTTAAAATGCTGAACCTGACTCATAAAACTGTTTTTTCTGACTCACATTTGACAAATACTGATAAATTCCAGATAA
Organism: Mustela nivalis; assembly: GCF_964662115.1. NCBI lineage: Eukaryota > Metazoa > Chordata > Mammalia > Carnivora > Mustelidae > Mustela > Mustela nivalis. The sequence continues at coordinate 4,247,296 of NC_139035.1, read as the reverse complement.
TTACATTTAAAGAAAAAACTATGAAATTTAATAAGTTAATACTTCTAATCAAGATTTATTTCCAATACTTTTAATAATATATAAATTATTTTAAAAGTATTTAAGTAAGTCTTTGACATCAGAAAATATAGAGGGGAAATCATTTTAACCATTAAAATTAATGGAGTACTAAATAACTACTGTGTTCATGGGTCAGAAGATAATATTGTTAAGATGTCAATTCTCCAAACTGATGTATAAATTCCACAAAATCTAATCAAGATGCAAACAGGTTGTTTTTTGTAGATATTGAAAAGCTGATTCTAAAATCCGTATTAGCCAAAACAGTTTTGAAAGAGACGAACAAAGTTGGAAGATTCACACTACGTGACTTCAAGAGTTCCTATCAAGCTACAATAATCCCAACAGTCTGGTTATCAGCATAAAAAAAGAAGAACAGAATAAAAAAGAAGTTCTGAAACGCATCCATATATATATACACACACACACACACACATATATATAAATATATTTTGAATTGATTTATATTTATACATAAAACGTTCAGAAAAAAACTGAGAAAAAATTCTTTGTGACTCTGTGTAAGGGAAAGATTTTATAGAGCAAAGAGAGAACAGATAAATAGGTTTTAACAAATTAAAAACTTCTGCTCTTCAAAAGACACTTTTTTTCCCCCAAGATTTTATTTATTTATTCGACAGAGAGAGATCACAAGCAGGCAGAGAGGCAGGCAGAGAGAGAGGAGGAAGCAGGCTCCCTGCTGAGCAGAGAGCCCCATGTGGGCCTTGATCCCAGGACCCTGAGATCATGACCTGAGCTGAAGGCAGCGGCTTAACCCACTGAGCCACCCAGGTGCCCTTAAAAAGACACTTTTAAGAGAACGATAAATAACAAACTGGAAGAAAAATTTGTAAAATACATCTCTAATAAAGGACTTGTATTTTGAAAACATTTTAAATAACTTCAACTAAAAAAAAAAAGACACTAAAAAGGAAATTTGTATGGAATCACAATTGGATTGTGTTATAGTTTAGAGTTTTAACTAGCAATAAGATGCACTAAACTCTAAAACCTCAGGTCTCCTCGCTTCATCCCACCATCCCCTAGTCCCAGATAAATTTTGAGAAAAGTATAAAATTTCTTCATCATAGTAACACACTGTAAAAACTTTTTTTTAAAAGATTTTATTTATTTATTTGACAGAGAGAGATCACAAGTAGGCAGAGAGAGAGAGGGAAGCAGGCTCTCCACTGAGCAGAGAGCCTGATGTGGGACTCGATCCCAGGACCCTGAGATCATGACCTGAGCCGAAGGCAGCGGCTTAACCCACTGAGCCACCCAGGTGCCCCACTGTAAAAACTTTTAATAAACATCTGGATACTATAATACTGAAATTGTGTGATACTGAAATTGTTTCCTTAAAATCAAAAGACAGAGTAATGGCCAATATTATCAATGATACTGCATCACAGATAACAGATAGAGGAAAAAAAGAAGAAATGAAAAGGTATAAGGATTAAAAAGAAGAAACAGAACTGTTCTTATCTGCAATCAATTAGATTAGCTGTGTAGAAAACCACAAAAGATTTGAGTTTAACAAAGCTGCTTTAAAAAGGGCCACTGCACTTCTACCACATATACACACACAGACTTGGAAACGTTAATAGGAATAATGCTCAAGAAATTTTCTCTGGAGGAAAAACAGATGCTAATAGCTAGGTAATTTCCCAAAAATGACATCATATAATAGGCTTTTATCATCAACTATCAGGGGAAAGAAAGAACCAACACTACTTATCCTTCTTACCAGCAAGAGCCTATAAAATTCAAAAGAAATTTATATAAAAAGTAAATAAGAGTTGAAGGTGACCAACCTGCTCCTCTGCTATTCTTGAAGTATTCTGAAGTTTTACTATTGTTTTATTAAAGGCCTTCTGCATTTCTTCCATTTGTTTTCGGTACCTGGGGAGTAAGAAACTATTTATTAAATAGCTTTAATTTCTTATTCATTAACTTATTACTGGAAACACACTTCTGATTTCAATATGTGAGATAAATATACTTTTTTGAAAATGACTCTTACTGAGGCCTGGAACACTTACAAAAGTAAAATAAAGAGTTCCCTTAGGTATCTTCTACCTTAACATCAATTCTCCATATCTCACTACTGTGTAAGATCAGTCACATATGTGATCAATCAATTTATGACAAAGGAGCCAAGAATATAAAATGGGGAAAGAACAATCTCTTCAATAAATGGTGTTGGGAAAACTGGACAGCCACAGGCAAAGGAGTGACAGTGGACAACTATCTAACACCATACACAAGAAGTAACTCAAAATAGATCAAACACTTGAATGTAAAGAGAAACAGGTGGTAAGCATCTTTTTTTTATTTGACAGAGAGCGATCACAAGTAGACGGAGAGGCAGGCAGAGAGAGAGAGATAGAGGGAAGCAGGCTCCCTGCTGAGCAGAGAGCCCGATGCGGGGCTCGATCCCAGGACCCTGAGATCATGACCCGAGCCTAAGGCAGCGGCTTAACCCACTGAGCCACCCAGGCGCCCGGCCATGGTGATGATTTTTTGGATTTGACAACAAAAGCAAAAATAAACAAGTACATATCAAACTAAAAAGTTTCTGCATAGCAAAGGAGACCATTAGAAATAAAAAGGCAGAGGCGCCTGGGTGGCTCAGTGGGTTGGGCCGCTGCCTTCGGCTCGGGTCATGATCTCAGGGTCCTGGGATAGAGTCCCACATTGGGCTCTCTGCTTGGCGGGGAGCCTGCTTCCCTCTCTCTCTCTGCCTGCCTCTCCATCTACTTGTGATCTCTCTCTGTCAAATAAATAAATAAATTCTTTAAAAAAAAAAAAAAAGAAATAAAAAGGCAACTTGCCAAATGGGAGAAAAACTTTGCAAATCAGGTGTCTGATTGAGTTAATATCCAAAATACATAAAGAACATGTAACATTCAGTAATAAAAAAATTAAAGAATCCAGTGGCAGAGGATCTAAACAGACCCTTTCCACAAAGTTATATGAATGGCCAACAGGTAGATGAAAAGATGCTCAACATCACTAATCATCATGGAAATGCAAATCAAAATCATAACGAGATCACCTCCCATCTGTTAGAACAGCTATTACCAAAAAAGATAAGACATAACACATGTTGGTAAGGATGCAGAGAAAAGGGAACCCTTGTTGGTAGAAATGCAAATTGATGCAGTCACTCTGGAAAACATAAGGAGGATCCTCAAAAATTAAAAATAAAACTAATTTATGATCCAGTAACTTGACTTCTGAGTATTTATCTGAAGAAAATGAAAAACACTAAGTTGAAAAGATGTATGTATCCCCATGTCTACTGAAGCATTATGTACAACAGCCAAGCATGGAAGCAGCCTAAGTGTTCATCAAAGGATAAATGGATAAAGTAAATGCGGTATCTGTATACGATGGAGTATTATTCAACCACAAAAAAGGAAATCTTGCCATTTGCAACAACATGGATGGATGGACCTTGAGAGCATTATGCAACTGAAATAAGTCAGAAAGAGATAAATATCATACAATCTCATTTATATGTGGAATAGACAAATAATAATGAGAACAATACCCTCAAACTCCTAAATACAGAGAACAAATTGGTGGTTATCAGAGGTAGAGGATGGGAGATGGCAGAAATGGGCAAAGGGGGTCCAAGGCACAGATTTCCAGTTATAAAATGTGTAAGTAAAGGGGATATAATGTACCGCATGGTAACTACAGTTAATAATACTCGGTATCTGAAAGCTGCTAGGAGAGTACATCTTGAAAATTCTTGTCACAAGGAAAACATCTTGTAACTCTGTGGTAATGAATGTTAACTAGACCTACTGTGGTAATCATTTCACAATATATACAAATATTAAACCATTATGCTGTATACCTGAAATTAATGTCAATTATATCTCAGTTAAACATAAAAAAAATTAGTGATTTCTGTGATTCCTTTGTGGAGGCAGTTAGGGTAGGGAGAAACAGGTAGGGGGTACTTTTTTTTTTTTAAAAGATTTTATTTATTTGAGTGAAATCACAGCACAAGTGTGGGTGGGGGAAGGGAAGAGGGAGAGGGAGAAGCAGGGAGCCTGGTGTGGGGCTAGATCCCAGGACCTAAGATCATGACTTAAGCTGAAGGCAGACACCTAACCAGCTGAGCTAGCCAGGTGCCCCAGGCAGGAGGTATTTAAGTGGGCACGCATGTACATGCACGCACAATTTGCCACTAAATTGTCTGTATGGGTTTGGAGGAAACCCATTAGGATATAATGGTGACCTTAGTGACATCTCATTAGTAGCATTTTCATTTAAAAGAAGAAGGGGAAGGTGGTGTTTCAGACGTTCTAGACACTTAGTGCCTAGGTGATTGCAAAATGTTGGGAGGAGAAGCCCTAAGGACCCTGCACAATTAAGGGATAAAAAAGACTAAACAGGTATAAAAAAATGGAGAACTGTGCCTGGGGTCCCTAATCATTGCACAAGCCCGCTGGCACTTTGAGCAAAACAGCATGAATTATCACAACCAGAACCAGGATTCTAGGACTTCTCTGAAAGACTGCAGATGTTGCCTAATCATCCAGTTCAGTGTACTCTAGTCCTCACTGATTTAAACTCTTGATATTTTGTCTAGTTCCACTAAGAGCTTCAATAGTTAATGTTTTTATAGATATTACATACACAGTATAGATAAATGTTATATAATTTTCACATGAGTACTATGGGAACCAAACAGTAGAAGGGGCTAAAGTTACAAAAGAAGAAAAGAGAAACTTTTGAAGAAAATTAAAACATGTTGTCACCCTAATATACAAAGGTATGACATCACTCAGTACTTCTAAAAAAGAAAATCAGTTCTTTAAGTCATTGATCGACCTTCAAGTAACACTCTCCGCAGCTAACCGGTACTGACTACTACTATATCATGAGATAATTAATCCTCGACTCCTCTATTCAGAAATCATACTATGCTACTCACCTTGCCAAGCAGACTGTGCTATTGATAATAAGGCTTACCTTTGGCTAAGCTCCTCCAGATAGCGGCCACTGAGAGACATGTTAACTTCTAAGGCTTTTATACGATTATTAAGTCTCATAAATACAGACTCCTTTTGGTTTGATCCATGTACAAGATTTCCATTAGCGTATCCTAGATCTGTCGAATTTTGCAATTCAGCATAGAAGTCTGTAGCTGTCCTCTGTAGCCCTCTCAAAAGGGCATCTTCCGGAGACTGTTCTTCCTCTTTTACTTCAGGTAATGAAGAAGAATCCAGAACAGGAGTCAAGGCTTGCTTTGGTGTGTCAGCTATGTGCATTTTGGCTTCCCCATCTTCACCGTCTGGTATAGTAGCTGTGTTTACAGGTGGCACTACTGTTTCAGATAGCTTTGTGACAATGTGCATGGAGTTTGTATCTTCTTTTACAATATTATCCATTATTTCATTAAGCTTATCTGTTTCATAGATCACAGATGGCTTCTCCATAGAACTAAAACCCTCGGACTTTTTTTCTGTCTCATTATCAACCTCAACAGAAGTCTCCTGAGGGATCACCTGAGATGGTGTAGGTCCTGCCTCATATTTAAAAGGCTCAGATACTTCTGTTTTAGATAATGAATGGATTTCTGGAGTAACATCTAAAAGAAGAGACTGAGAAAGAGTTTGAGGATGGCTTGGTTCAAGTTCTATTGCATCTGCACTCTGATTAATCAAGTCACCTTGATGCATACTACTTAGGTCACCTAGAACAATAGTTTCAGCCTCTTTTTCCTTTCTCTTACTGTCCAAATCTCCACTCGGGGGCTGCAATACTGAAACATCCACTGATTCTGCAGGAAGTGGTAAAGGCGGCTGAGGCAACACAAGATGATCTTTTTCTTTACTCACAGTAGTTCTGCTACGTTGCCGATAAAGAGCAACTCTAACTGAACACCATTTATATATGTATTCTGTAAAACTAGAAATACAGCAAATTGTGGTCAGTTCACTGCAAAATATTTGTGTCTCTGACTCAAACCACGGTGATGATTCATCCTCCTGTTCACCACTACCCAGAAGGGTCACTGTAGATGGACCTGCCTCCTCTTCTTCCTCTTGAACCAGTTGTACAATTGGACTCTCTTTTGGAGTATCTGGTGATGTTAGCTCTGTATCCTGTATGTGTCCTTCAGTGGTCACATACCTAGAAATACATAATCATAATTACATATCACTTTAATTAGAAGTCTAAAGTTAAAATTCTGCTAAAAATTCAATGTATCATACATCAAATAAAGGATACTAGATACAACAGAAACTAAAATTTTTTTTGGATGAAATGTTCCCCTTCAAGTCATTTTTAACAAATAAGTATTATTCAGAAATGGTAACAGAAGGGCCATTTATTAAATGATAAGCCAGAAAACCCAAATCACCGTATTTACTAAACCAAACTTGCTTTTTTAAAGTATCTATTTTAGAATTGCTTATACGTGGAGTATAAGCAATTATACTAGAATCTGGGATTCTTAATATATGAATGTACTTTGTATCTGAATATCATACTTTCAAAAGGTAGCTAGAAAATTTTTCTGTGGGTGACTTGAGGAATTCCAGCATAGCATTACACATACACACACAATTACCTGCATCTCTCCCTCCCCAAAGTAATCTTAACATCATCTTGGCTAATTCTCTATTACTTAAAGCCAAATACTTAAGAACTCTAATGAAAATGCTGACTAATAATAAATACTGCCCCACCTGTAACCTAATCCCATCTCTAGGATCTAGAGTCGGTATATATGGTAGGAGAGTGTGGGGGGTGGAGCTGGTAGAAATAGTGCTGTAAATTATAATGTCTGTAGTTTATTCCAAAATAAAAATAAACTTCCAGTGCAGCCCTTATAGCACAAAAGGTAAAAACTGAAAAAATAAAGTCATTTGAATACCAAAAAAAAAAAGAAACATCTTCATATATAATTTTCCTACTCTGACAAATTACTAAGAATTCCAGGAAATGTCTTTGAATAAAAACTAGTATCAGATTAACAAAGGTAGCAATAGAATAGTATCTAAAAGCTAGATCATCTTGCTGATAGCAACTGGACAAAACTAAAACATAATTAGACTATGCTTCTCTAAATAGATGAAATACAGATACATGGTCTCTAATGACTTCTCTTACATCTTCATTGCTTACTATCTACAACAGAAATAATGACAGTAAAAAGGAGCAGCGTCTGAAGAAATGGAGGGAGAAAAACTAAAGTGAATTAATTTGGTACAAATTAAGTTATATACCATCTATAAATATATCCTAATCAGAGCTGTATTTTAAAAAACTCAAAGGTGGGAAAAGAAGTAAGTCTTTTCATAGTAACTTTAACAGTGACACCCTATCACAGATTCTTTCATTTTCATTTATCTTCTTCAAAGGACTGCCATACTAGTCATCAAAAAGAATTCAAAACAAATATAAAGAAACATTAAATTAAAAAGTAAGCAATTACATTAAAAAATCTACTAAAATCAAACTAATAGAGAAAAGTAAAAGCTACTACATTAGCCTGATGTGGTATCTTTCAACAAATAGTCATATGTATATATAGAGGCGTGTGTGTATATATGTGTGTGTCTGTGTGCATGCATACACATATACAAAGTGAAATCAGTTTCCTTTAGTTCTGAAAAATAAGACATATATGTGCTGCTAAATGAAGAAGCCTAGTGCTAAAACTGGGACTAGCAGACACGCTCCACATAATTAGAAACAATACCAAGAATATCCCTATCCTAAATAGATTTCTAGGAATCAATGACATAAACTGCTATATTTTCTCTCTAGTCATCCAATAAATATCTTTAATCACTTTCCGAATAAACACAGAATACAAATTTGTCACTTGCCCTTCAAACCACAAAAAATCTCATTTTTTAAATAGAATGGTATTTAGGAATTATAATTCAAACCACACCCAATGCACATTTCATTATACATCTCCTGTTCAAATATCCCATCCTGTTAAGCAGAGTTCTAACAGGAAAAGCTTTCAAAATTTTACAGGGTGTATCTAATGAAACACACATAAACTTAAAATAAACATACCCAATTATCCAGTCTATGAGCTTATCTGTTATAGATAAGAAGTTCACATAGCAAAAACCTTAATCATCTCTAGTAGAAAAGACTTAAAAAAAAAAAAAGGGGATATTTTATGTTAACTACATGATAGACATTCTTGTCCAAAGTGCCCCACTGCAATCTGGGAGAAGACCTCTATCTAGTTTAATTTAAGAAAGTGAGCACTCTAAGAGTTTGCTGTGAGACAAACAAATAATTTAAGAATCACTGCTCTAGAAATTTCAGGCACCCTTTATAGCTTTCAAGGCACAGCAGAGGTATTTAATCAATGCTTTTAAATTTGAATTTAATAAATGAAAGCTTTAAAAATTTGTCCTCAAACCTATACCTACAGAATTAAGCCAATTATTTGCAATAAGAAAAGGATTCAGTGTTGTGAATAATAGAAATTATATATAATATCAAAACAACAAACATATGGTCTGGAGTGAAGTACATTCCTGGTACCTAAAAAGCAACTTAGAGATATTTTAAGTGGCTGTGGAATGCCTGTCCCATGACTCAGAGCTTTCTATAGATAATCATTTCACACATAAATCCAAGTACCTTTCTGTATACTAGTACACTTAGCTCTCCATTTGAAAAGAACTCTAATATCACAACAGAACTTACTCAGGTGATGGAACAGGAGTTGAAACAGGAGCTAAGTCAGGCATTTTAGATGCAGCTGTGGCAGTGGCATTCTCAGATATACTTTTATTTCCTATTTTAAGAAAGATACCCACGTTGAGTTTAATTTTAAAAAACTATACCATGAAGATATTTCACTATAACAAATAAAGAACTTTAGTTTCTGGGGGAGGAAAAAAAAGTCAAACAGGTTTGCTACCGCAGACTTTATTTTCTTCCATCAAAGTTCTTTTAGAAAGAAATGATCATACAAAATCAGAACTACAAATAATGCATATTCTTTTTCAACTTTTCAGATAATTTAAGCAAGTCAAATGACTATAAATTTTGTGTAATCTTACATGATTAACATGCCTTCTAGACACCTAAAGGAGTTACTAAAGAGAATGAGAAGAAATGTATGGGTCATTTTTAAGTTCACATTTAGAACTAAGGATTTTCTAAGAACAAAAAAGGCAAGATGGCTTATCCTTGCTATCAATACTCTTATCTGGCATTCTCTAGAGGGAAAAAAAAAAATCACTTTTTAAATTGAGTAGTTATTTGATAAAAGCATGCATGAAGTACCACTAGAAAGCTTCAGGAAAGAGGTAAGGGATAAAATTATTACTTCTACAGCAGGAAGAATCAAAAAAGAAATTCATGAATTTTATATAGTCAGGATTGTTGTGAAATTCAAATAAACAATGATTAACAGAAGATTGGTAAGTCTCTTTGATTCATTTCTGTATCTCTAAATGAAAAATTAAGTTCCTTGGCTTATTAATTAATTTTTCTAACTAGAATGACCCTTGGAGTATCAGATATTTAAAAGACCCATAAAATGATCAGGTACCTTCAGTCAGGTCTTCAGTTTTTGCTCCCAGAATATTAGCGGCAATATTCACCATATTTAGAATGGCATCTAAAACAAAATTCAATCAGAAAAAATACTAATACACCTAAAAATTCTTATATAGCTTAATATCAGATAGTCCAGAAACCATTTATAATGGCCTTTTTGCATTTTGGGGGGACTAATTACCTTTTTGTTCATCTTACTACGTAAGTCCAATACAGGACACAAATTTCAGCCAAAAAGTATAAAACATAAAACTGAATTTTTAAGTTCAGAAGGAATTTAAAACTTAATCATACTATTTTGGTTAATCTCCCCAAACCGTTTGCTAAGACACTATCTTCAACATATTACAAAATTCAAATAAAGTTTCAACATAAAGCCTGTATTGGAGCAGGGAAAAAAAATGTGACAACCAAAATTAGTATTTTACAGAAAAGCTTGTTTCTCTTTAACAAGTTCCTACAGCTTAAAACAAAAACAAGCTTGAAGAAGTAGTTTTTCCTAAACCGGTGATTTTTATAGATATAAATAAAATGGGACGATTACTACCCAAAGGAGAGCTGGAAAATTTTATTTTCAACTATGAATATATTTTATTTATTGATAATATGGGTTAAATCCCAACTTGATATACAAAGAATCAAATTTCTTTGATAATTTTTAATGATGCTTAATGGATAACACAGGACACAAAATCTTTTGTGAACTGGGTGGGTATGGGCATGGACAGGTTAAGTCAAAGTTCTGAAACTCTCAATGCTGTAGGGAAAGCTATCAGCATACCTACCAACTCTTCCTCTCTTTCTAAAGAGCATACTCGGATGATAAGTAAAGTAGTAAAAACTTTAACATCTGAATAAATAGCCAAAGGCACTTGAGTGTCACAAAATGCCTAACTCCATAAAAAGCTGGTGCTGAGAATAGGTTGCTTCCGTCTATGAGGTAATTTTAAGGGAAATTAATTTCCATCCCCAGTCTAATCCCTAACATTCTGCTAGAAGTTAATTCATCTATTTTATCAGGTTTTTCTCCTATTAAAATATTAACCTCTGGCAAGAGCTACATATTAAGTCTCATCAGTTATATCTGTCTTGTCTTCCTTTCCTAAGAGACCCATAGGGTTTTCCTCACACTTTCAGTGAAAATCACAGATGTGAGAAGTAGGGAAGGATCGAAGGGAGGAAAAGCGAACAACAGTCTACCGAGGGCCGGTGAGGAAGCCAAGCACTGTCACCTGGAGCTGATCCGCATGTTTTATGGCGGGAGAAAATAGTGAGAAGTTTTAGACGTTTAAAGTGGTAACAGGTGTCATAAATTTCTATCTTTACAAAGCACAGGAATGATACTTTGTTCCAGTCACTGGTATAACACACAAAAGCTTCACACTTGCTTCACAGTCAATGTCTAGGATTTCAGGTAACCTTGCCCTTCCTTTGGCCAGACAAACTAGTAAACAACGCAGCAGTGGGGATTCTAAAGCAGGAGATAAAAACAAAAACAGAAGCACCGTATTTCCACACAAACCAAGATAAAGTAGCAATGGAAACTCTTTTATTTCCACATAAATCCACCTTAATGTCAACCAATGTCGCAAGAGTATCTGATCTTCTACTTAGCCTGACAGCTAAAGTTCCGTCAAACAGACTGCTTCAGGGAATCAAAATTCTGGAATCCAATCTATATTCTAAAGTCCTTTGTGCTTCAAAGGGCACTCTTACCTCACATAACAAATTTTTTGGCATTTAAATTCTGGGGCATTTACTGTTAAAGAATTCAAGAACAGAATATATCTGTGGATCTGTGTAAAGAAAGCAGCTTTAGAGTATTATTTTTTAACCTAAACATAAAGAAGATTTATACCATCCTTCATTTAAAATACTACTTTTATCATTATTTCAGGGGGCTACTTGGTAACAAAAGCAAAATTTGGCAAATTTCTACATTCTCAGTCCATCTAAAAAATAATTTTGCTTCTATTCAGAGCACTGCCAAATGTAGGCTTATTTTGTCTTTTGAGAGAGAGCAGCTTTGTGAATATTCTATTCTGACCATTCCCAATTCGCATACAAACACACAATAGCTTGTCATAATGTGGCCACTAAAAAAACCTTCTGAATAGGCTAAGGTAATAATTTGGTATATAGTACCAAACTTAACATTTGTCCTTAATTTCCTCCAGAGTAGTCAACTCCTTTATCTTTGAGCAGGGCACTATTCATCCAATCTCATTCTTTTGGGAATGAAATTCTCCCCAGGGACCATCAACATGTAATACTCAGTCTTCAGCACACCAAGGCTCCTTTCTCTATGGAAAACAAACTATCTATGCTACAACATAAAAAGACAAACCAACAAAGTAACTATTTCCTCCCATGTGTATTTAGATACCTCTGCTGCATGCCCACCCTCATCCTCCCTTCTCCTTCTAGGTCTTTAAAATATATACGTTCATAAAAAATACTTTCATGTAAAAGAATACAAAAACTGTACTTTGTCTTAAACATATACACAGAAACCTGGCCTTTAAGCAATTCTACAAAATGCAGACCATATTTAGAAGTAAAGGTAGACTTGCAAGAATATCAAGGTAGAGAATGGTCTGGAAAATCCACATGACAAAGTACAAGGAAAGCAGAATGATACTAAGAATTTTTTGTTCATGTAAAATATTCAAATGTTCTGGTTCAAGGATGTAAATAAAATAATCAAGCAGAAGAGCTGCCATAACTATACAAAGTCAAGAATGCTGCTTTCTCTAACGTAGTGGTTTCTCCCTTTTTGGTAGCTAAGAGAATTATATGATGTCAAGAATGTCCAAATATTCAGTATGTATGCTCTTTGACAACCAAGTTCCAATAGAATCAATGTACTCTGGTGACATATATTTCCTGTAACTACTGACTGCTTAATACCAAAAGGAAAAAGGAGTTTATGTTAATATTAAAGCCACGGGGGGGGGGGGGGGGTTGGGGGAGGCACCAGGGTGGCCCAGTCAATCAGTGTCTGACTCTTGTTATTGGCTCAGGGTTGTGAGATCGAGCCCCTAATGTGTTAGGCTCTGTGCTGGGCATGGAATCTGCTTAAGATTCTCCTCTCCCTCTACCCCAGGTTCTACAAAAAGAAAAAAAAAAAAAAAGAAAAGAAAAGAAAAAAAAAAAAGAAATTAAACCCACAGAATTCTGTTTTGGAGCCACTGTCTAAATTTAAAAGGTACATCAGGTTCAAAATTGGCCAATTTCAAGCTGATTCATAAAGTGTGATGATGACAGTCAAATTCAGATATTTCAGTGCCAGAGAGTAGCTCTTTCACCTGATTCAACTGTTATTTACTGCTTAAATGTTATACCACCTTGGAGGTGGTAGCAAAGTCAGGCTCAGAAATAGTCCCAGACTCTCCATAAGGACAAGCATAGAACACAGCTCTGGTAGGTCATGTCCATAACCTTCGTGACACCAAAGTCTTATCACTGCAGCTACTAATGGCTCTTTTTTCTGAAACTTCAAGAGACGGAGATCTTTTTAAACCCGATTTTCTATGGTGTAGGCTTAGCTGACATCTTCCCACCCTCCCTCCCTCTCACTAAACAAATTCTTTCAACACCAGAACACTGAAAGATAAATAGAGAGAGCCATCAAAAGAAAAATAAATGATATGTTACCAAGAAACATATCTCTGAGGTAAAAGATCCCAAAGTAGAATATAAAGAAGATTCTTTATCTAATTAATACAAATAATACCTTGGTCAATGAAGTGATTACCAACAGGGAAATGCTCTCTATTGTGATATAAACTGAGTTTTGTCTAGGATAGTAAGGCATTCTCTTCCCTAACAGTCTAGGGCTATTTTCTGACTCCATAAAATTAACGATGCTTCTAGACAGCTACTTAATGTAGGATCATTGAGCTATGATGACTACCACATAGCATAGATTTTTTAATACAAATCTGAGGACATGAACAACATAAATATCCAGATAGATAAAACAGCATCATGTTTTCACTCTTAAAAAAAAAAACTATACCCCATAGGAATGAATCAAGAACCTATTTTTAATGCTGTCATCAACTAGATAGCTAATAATGCTACTTAAAAGTAATCACTAATCTACAGAAGTCAGCTGACTAGCAACAGAGTGAAACAAAGTATACTGAGCTAATATGCAACAAAGTTAAATATTACATAAAGGGTTCCTCTTCTACAGGTATTTTTAAAAATACCTGGAAAAAACCAGAGGAAACACCTAGTTCCATATACCATAGCTATACAAAATATCTACTGAAATATATATACTAAAACCTAAAAAGATATAAAGAGACAATATACACAAGAGACTGGGATTGAAGCAAGTCAATTTACTAAAAGAAGCAAGGAAAATGCACAAGAAATTAGTCATCGATCTCACGAAGATTTACTTTTATTATAATCAACCATTAATCTCCAAATAAAAACAAAACTCCTTCCAGTATTTTATGTTATTTACGAATAACCAAAAATAACAACCATTAAAATGTACCTACTTGAACTATAACAATAACAATTAAGTGTCAGCTGGTAATGGTCTTTCCAAGACTCTCTCCCAGCTTACCACTAGGTTCAGGTAACAGGCTGGCACAACAAAAACTGAACTAGTATCTTAGTCATTATTTCTTTAGTTTACAAAGAGTTTATTATTATTTTTTTATTATTATTATGATTGTTACTGCTTGAGAATCATTATTATTATGGAAAAGAACCACCTTTGTGTTTGTAATTAATTAGGAAACTAACCACATCCATAGGTCAATGATTCCTTGTTTGCTAGGATTTCACTGATACCTACTACCTCTGAACTACCGACCATTCGAATTCCTTTCCCATCTAGTATGACTAGCCAGATACTTCTACTCATATAGTCTGGACCTCTTTAATAATTCTTTCCCCAAGTAAATTCATAGTCCCTTCTCCTAAGGAAAAAGCTTTAAAATATAAGCACTTAAGGTAAGAAAACAAACTTGTGCTTACATATTTTCCTTTCTTTTCATCCACCCTTCTTATTTTATCTCTATAAAAATACATTTCAAAACTATTATCTTTGATTTCAACTCAAGTTCAATACTTAGGGGGAGAGGGGCTTCCTAAACTATATACCACAACAAAATATCCACATATGTCAGGGGAAAAAAAAAGTTGGGAAATATTTTGATAGTGTCTAAGAAAATCCCCAAATACTCACTTGTAGCAGAACCAAGAAGATTTTTTGAGGATTTATCCTCCCCAGTATTATAATCCAGTGGATAATCTGTTTAAAGAGAAATTGAAAGTAATTACTCTGGGAACTATCTCCAATAATAAATTTAAAAGCTCAAATTAGGGGCGTCTGGGTGGCTCAGTGGATTAAGCCTCTGCCTTCGGCTCAGGTCATGATCTCAGAGTCCTGGGATCGAGCCCCGAATCGGGCTCTCTGCTCAGCAGGAAGCCTGCTTCCTCCTCTCTCTCTGCCTGCCTCTCTGCCTACTTGTGATCTCTCTCTCTCAAATAAATAAATAAATAAATAAAAGCAAGCTCGGATTATGTCCTGTCAAAGTCAGCTGGCATTTAAAGCCTATTTTATAATAAATATTCACTATACATCTAAAATATGTTCACAAAAAGAAAACGAGATTCATAAGCCATTTATCTAACTGACAAGCCAAGGAAAATAATTCCACTGCTTACCAAAATTTTATTCACATTTGTAAGACTTTATTAACTTTTCCATGTACTTTACCAACCGCTGGTAAATGTCTTCATTTCACTTACAGGAAAATTAAAGAAGGTAAAAATTCCATTTTTCAGGCTATGATTTAAGATCTCCTAAAATTAGGACTTGCTTGATAAAGTATAAATGGAAGGTGTCATAAAATCCTCTCCTATCCCTTCAGGCTATGAGACTTTAAAAAAGCAAAAAATATACATAATAGTCACGTGTCTTCAAGTCACTTACCATAGTCCTCATCATATAATTCTTGACGTTCTGACTGATACTGGGAATCAGCAATCTCTTCATATTCTTCAACCATGCTAGTGCCAAATACCCTGTTAACAACAACTCCATTAAAGACTTTCAAAACAAAACAGAGTTGTGAAGAGTCATCTCTTCATAATAAATGACAAAATACATTAACTTTGGTAATTTTTTGAGGGCCATTAGCTTTTGGACTCCAAAATAATGACTGTTTCTCAACCTGTAGTCATCCATCGACTGTTTCTATTCAAATTTTATCTATTCAAGGCATTTAAAAATGTGATGGCCAGTTTTATCAGTCCAGTAATTTTCCATATACTATCATCATAGCAAAATACCAAGCAAGCTAGACCAGACACACATGATGGTTATTTTTTCTTAGAGTAAATTTTTACATTTTTCTAAAATGCATTCAAGAACAAGAAAGGTTTACAAGCTTATATTTCTATAGTATTAACTTCACATAATAGAAAACTATTTCTTCACTTTAAGTATGTTGGGATTTTTGCACACCACTTAAAAAAAAAAAAAAACACTTGATAAATGTCTGTTGTTCTGTATTACCTTATAAGGCTTAATGGACAAAAGTGCTCTGATCCAAAATGTGATACCAACTCTACCTAAAGAATAAAAAGCACAATGCATGTGAGATTATCTAACAATATATGGAGTTTCTTTCATTATAACATTTCTAAAAATAAAGTCCTCATTTCCCCAAAAATCAGTAACTGTAAAGTTTTGCTTTTTTGTCATGCAGTAATATGCCATGCCCTGTTATTCAATATTGCAAAAGAGAAGGTTGCTAACCTTTATGTATTTGATGAACATCTGAAGCAAGAGGAAGGAAAAGAAAAAGAAATCAGTTCCAAAGTCTGAATAACATGCTATAAGCAACATTTAATATTTGTAAATTATATTGTATAATTATAGAAAGCAATGTACTGTGATGGATAACATTGTAGTACTCTTATTTCTTTGCAGAAATCAAATCAATGATTTAAATTTTTACCACCAAAGCTAGAAAGTATAATCTATCTGTAACAATGAAATTAACTTTAAGGTTAAGTTGAATAACCTAAAATTCATTGCTGCTGTTTTACCTGTCAGAAACAAAAATATCCTAAAAGTAATAAAGAATATCTAGAAACAACCTGTGTCTTAAATTAATTCAAATAGTACAGATGCTTCATGTATATATATCTCTATATATAGGTACATATGTGGATATACACATGTATATACATACTGATAAAAAGATTAGCATAACAATATTTACTCTTATACCATTTTGTACATAAATTTTTTAGGGAAAGCATAAATTTTTCAGATGTTATGTTATTTCAAGTATAACTTACAGAATTAAAAGATATATATCAATCTACTTTTAAAATATAGGCTAGTAAAAAGTAGACCCTACATCTGGGTTTAGTTTTGGGATAAGGGAAATCCAGGTAAACGTATACATTTATTGACATTAGGATCAGAATAAAATTTTTTTTTGGATTGTTTTTTAGAAAAACATTTTAGAAAAAATGTTTTTTTTAGAACTAATGCTACCAAAAAGAACTTTTTAGAAAAGTCATCATCAAGATGCTTTATAGTGTCCCACCATAAAAAGAACCAAGTAGGAAATGGCACTTTTTATACCACCAGTAAGTTATGTTCTGCCATTATTAATAAAGTAGATGGTATAAAGAATGATTCTTGGAAATACATTACCATGTGGGTTGCCTTAATTGTAAAATTAAATACAATTGTATCACCTGCCAAATAATTTTTAAAAATTTTCCTTATCACAGTGTAGAAACTGCTATATAAAAAGGTCATTAAACAACTGTTTAAAAGAAATGGAAAATACACCTTCATTTTCTGAATACTGTTTAACCATTAACAGAGAATATCAACTGTATTTTTAAAAACAGAATTTAGCATTTCTATATTGAGACTAGGAATACTACAAGTTTACCCATTCATAGAAGCCAATTTAATACATGCTTAAAAAAGACACAGACAGTAAAATCCCAGAGGATGATCAGGTAGTTTAAGTTATCATATTTAAAGAAGAAAAGACAGAAATTAGAGCTGCTATCATTCCAAAAGGTCGTATTATAAACAGTGGCATTTGAAGGAGTACTATTATTTTAAAGAAAAAAGAGGGGAGCAGAGGAATAGGAAACTCCTGTATTTTGTCTAAAATCCAATTCAAGAGTGATAATTAATTCTACTTTGGTAGATAATTCCACCTTGCAATGGTGGAGAAAGCAGCAGGAATACTGAATATAAGTGTTTAAAAGTTTATTTGAAATTGGTATTTGGACGATATCTCACTTGAACATACAACAAAGAAGGGAAAAGATATAAAACAAATAACTGGATATTATAATTAAAATGATCTAAGAATCAGATTCTAGTAAAAAAAAAATCAGACCTGCTTCAAAGACTTCAGTATTTGGGTTTTGAAATACAGAGAGATGAAGATAGCATTTTACATAGAGATTCAAAAAATTTTAAGACATAATCTGAAATTTCATCAGAGCTGCAAGTATCAAAAAAATTAGCATAAGTGTCAGATTAAACAAAAGGGAATGTATTCATATTTGTTTTGTAAAATAATAAATGCAGGTCAGAATTATTTTATCAAAAAGAATACTGCATTAAATTTCCTAAGTTTTAGGATTTCTAAAAAGGTGGGGTAAGGTATAAAAAGGTATGAATAGGTATGTTTTCATTATAAAACATAGTCCGGTAGGTATAAACATTACCTTCACATATTTTGCATACATCTGCTCATCTAAAGGGAAACTCTGGACATTCCTCTCATCTCTACCATGAAAAGTACCCAGCTTAATCCACTTATTTGTGGGATATCTAGGAAATATAAATATAAACATTCTTTTTAAAAAATTATAAACCACATGTTGAGAAGTTCCAACACATCTTGAAAATATATCTTGTTTATTTTTTTCCACTCCAAGTGCACACATTCACTTAACATAGTTTAAATAGGAGTTTAAATAGGAGTAAAAAAAAAAAGAGATGCACTTTGTTTTCCAACTAAACTCTGACAGGTTTTTCTTTACAGGTAAAGAATATCTTTCAAAACTCACACCATTATCAAAGAGAAAACAAAAAAAGAGTAAGACAAAAGGCAGGACCAAAAAGCTTCTTAGGTTTCCAAGTAAACTGGAAGTTTTAAAACAAAGAGTAGTCAAGAAATTGTTTTGGAGGGAGGTACTACTCTTCACATACTAACAAGTGTGTGATGATAAAAAAATATAAAGAAAAGTGCCAGTGGAAAGGGAAACAGAAAAAATCCTTTACCATTACACTATAATTTTACAGATCATACATAGCTACTCCCCCTCTTTAAAAGAAAATCGAACATAAAAGCCTTCTAGTTATCATTTTTATTTCCTACAGTGTTTTAAAAATCCCTCAAATAATGGAGTACTCTTGAAACTAAAAAATACTTAACTTGTCAAAGCTGGGTATGTCCATCTGACATATAAGAAAAGTACAGTGTAGAGAAAAAGAAGTGATCTGAGCAAGGTTATTAAGTGAAAAATGGATGGAATTCAAAAGGTCTTGAGAATTAATTTCAGTAACTGGATGTATGTGGTGCAGAGTGTGAGGCGGGAGGAGAATGGAAAACCATTAATGATCGACAACAGAAGAATAGCTGAATAAATAACAGCATACTACCATTTCAGTATGGTAGTATGAAATTACCATTTCAATATACCATTTCAGAGATGCTCCAGAAAGGATTTATTGAATGAGTAAATACTGCCAGTGAAGGAAAAATATAAACTATTCATTAAAAATGGCATACTTAAAAAAAAAAAAATGGCATACTTAATGTACAGAATTACTGAACCAATATGTTGTGCACCTGAAACTAACATAACATCATACATTATCTATACTCAAAAAATTTTAAATGGTGTTATTTAAAATAGGAAAGGATATTATCAGGATATAAGCTGATTTTTAAAATAGAATTAGTAAATATACAAGTACATATAAAGCCCTAGAAGGAATATATTAAAATGCTTATAAGTTATCTTTGAATGGATTGTGATTCTTTACCAAATTCCTTATGTCATCTCTTTTATAATCACACACATAACAAACGTTTTAAAATTCACTATAACAAAAATATACCTCATTATATATAAAATGAAGGATTCATGAAAGTTTTTAGTAACTTTTTAAAAAAACGTTTGGCAGCAACAGAGCATAATAATTAAAAATAAGGACAGATCTAGGTTTGAATCCTGATTCTCCAATTCACAAGTCATGTGACCTGGGCAACCTATTTAACCTTTCCTTATCTGTTTCCTCACCTTATAAAAGAATAATATCATATGATTATAAGCACTGTATGATTTAATAAAGTAAGGTGATTAGTAAGTGCCTAATACAACAGTATTATTACTATTCTTACAAACTGATACATTAAAATAAAAAAATAAAGTTTTAAAGTGACCCATTTTGAAATCTTTATTCTGGAGATCCAACATAAACTTGTAGAAAGCAGCTTTAGAATTTACCTGTCACTGATAGAAACGAGGAAGTCTTTAGGAGTTGAAGAAAATAATTCATAGTTTGCAATATCAAGCTGTTTTACTTGAATAGGTTCACAAAGTTCAATAACAAACCTTTCAAAGAACACAAGACAATTATTGAGGTAAGCCAACCAAAATAATAGTTCATATTAAACATAAACAATTTGCATAAACTAGACTTCCATTAAATTACTCACTATTTCCCAAGCATATCACTAGTGGGGGGGTAACTATAAATAACACAAGACACTGCTTTTGTCGTACAGTATTTTTTAAAAGGTTCTTTTTTTAATGACAAAGAACATTCTTGGAGAAGGAATGACTTCACTAAGGAAAGCAAGCAAAAGTGTAAAGTGACTAGTCTAGAGGGCAGCTGGGCATATACACAGTCTCAAAGGGTACCACAGTCTTTGATTTAGCAATATACTTTTAGAAATTTATCCTAAGGACATAGAGCTCCAAACATTCACCCTTGTATATACACTATAATATATATAGCAAGGCAGTTTATAAGAGCTGGGAGAAAAAGTCAACCTACATGTTTAGCATAGAGGACTCAAGTACAGGCCTCCCAAAGAGTGAAATACCAAGAGGCATTAAAAATTTTACTAGAAACTATACATTCTGGGGTACCTGGGTGGCTCAGTCCTATAAGCATCTGCTTTCAGCTCAGGTCATGATCAGTGGGGGGGCCTGCTTATCCTGCTTCCTCTGCCCCTCCTCTCTGCTCATGCTCTCTCTCTCTCAAATAAATCAAAACTTAAAAATCTTAAAAAAAAAAAAAACCAAAAAACTATACAGGCGCGCCTGGCTGGCTCAGTGGGTTAAAGCCTCTGCCTTTGGCTCGGGTCATGATCCCAGGGTCCTGGGATCGAGCCCCGCATCGGGCTCTCTGCTCAGTGGGGAGCCTGCTTCCTCCTCTCTCTGCCTGCCTCTCTGCCTACTTGTGATTTTGGTCTGTCCCAAAAAAAAAAAACAAAAAACAAAAAACAAAAAACACCACAACTATATATTCCATTTACATAAAGATCTAGAAAATGTAAAGTAATTTACAGTGATAGAAAACAGACCTTTAATTGCTATAGGGGTAGGAGTTAGGAAGGAAAAGTTACACAGGAGGATGAGAAAACATTTTGGGAAGGTAGATATGTTCATTATCTTTATTGTGGTGATAGTTTCATAGATTATCATCTATGAAAATAGATTAAATGTCAAAAATTATCAAACTGTACATCCTGACATGCTGCAGTTTATTGTCAGTTATGCTTCAATAAAGCTATTCTATAAAAATAATGCCAGAGACCTATATTTATAGACATAGAAAAATGCCATAAAACACTGCTTCTTAGGAAGAACTACAAATATGGTACCATGTGTGTAAAATAAAACTGTGCACAGCGTGGCATTTGGGAAAAAGAAATACTCATGAGATGTAGTACTCTAATCAGGACTTTCAGCATTTGGTGGTTAGGGAAAAGCTTTGGGGCCAGATAGAACACTTAAAGGACCCAAATGCTTTCAGTCATGTTCCTTTGCCTTCCCTAAAGGTGTTTCCCCTGCCTGCATTGCTGAAGTGATTTAGTCCTACCACATTTGCCTTTACATGAAGAAACTAAAAAGATATCTAAAAATTAAACATTGAATAAGAAGAGAGATGACAGAGATTAGAAGAATATCTCTCACTATAATTCCCTCACCCTTTTGAAATACCTTTTTCGATCTGAACCATGTGAACATTTACTTAGCTTTTAAATTACACCCTTAAAAGAAAATTAGTATCTACCCATAGGTCCAGACGGTTTTATAACTGAGTTCCACACTTACAAGATACCTAATGGTATAAGGTTAGAAGTGATGTCTTCAAAATAAGGAATAACAAGGTCTTTACCAGCACATAATGACAAAAAGTAAAATCGATGAAAAGGATTAAAATAATTTTTTTAAAAAGAAAAATTTGTAGGGATGATATAATTTTCTACACAGAAATCCCAAGAAAAATCTGCCTATTATTAAAAAAGAGAATATAAAAGGATAGCTGCATGTAAGGTCCATATATAAAAAACTGGACAACTATATACAATAAATCGTAATTTTTTTTTAATTATTTGAGAGAGAGAACACATACATGAGTGTGAGCAGGGGGTGGGGGTGGGGCAGAGGGAGAGGAGACGGAATCTCCAAGCAGACTCCTCAGCTGAGCGCAGAGCCCAAAATCAAGAACTGGCCAATTACCTGACTGAGCCACTCAGGCATCCCAAGCGCAGCTAGTACTCTTCTGACTGTTGTTCTAAATTCTTGTTCAGATACACTCCTTGTTAACAGTTTTGAGCAAATTCCTGGCTGTGATTTCTTCTTGATATTCCTTTGGGGAAAATTCCTCTGTTTTGTCATTTTGTCTAGGTTTCTGTCCTTTGCATACTATGAGAGCTTGTCATGTTTCCTGCTCCTGAGAGTCATGTTATTATTAAGAAAGGGTCGTACACTGTCCAGGACCTGGCACTTCAGGTAGTGTTTCTGGTATGTGCTGTGTGCACTCTGCTGCTGGGTTTGGCTGTTCTTTCCCACAAGTCTGTCCTGCTCTGCAGAGGTCCTCCCTGCTTGCAGTGGGGAGTGCCTGGACCTTTAAACTAGGTATGCTTTGATCTGTTTGTTTAGATAAGCCTGATTTAAAAAAAAAAAAATTATCTAAACAGAAGAATGAACCCATTCTACACACCATATATTAAAAAAAATTCCACTGGGACTAAAAACCTGAAGGTGAAAGGTTAATTTTCTCTAGAATTTAAAAACCTGACATCTTCTCCTTTTTTTTTTCTTTTTTAATTTTTGAGATTTTATTTATTTATTTGACAGATAGAGACCACAAGTAGGCAGAGAGGCAGGCAGAGAGAGAGAGGAAGAAGCAGGCTCCCCACTGAGCAGAGAGCCCGATGCGGGGCTTGATCCCAGGACCCTGAGATCATGACCTAAGCCAAAGGCAGAGGCTTTAACCCACTGAGCCACCCAGGCACCCCACCCCCTTTTATTTTTGAGAGAGGTTAAGTTCAACTACATTGTTTATTTAATAATTCCACACTTTACCTCTGATTTACACTGTACCTTTATCAAAAAGTTTCCTTATGAGCAGGGGTTTCTTTCTGTATTCCCTATTCTGTTCCACCTGCACAGTTTATCACCATGTGCAGTAACATCACACTTCAATTAGCTTTCTGGATCTGAGTGTCAGGTAGGGCAAGTTTTTGCATCATATTCTACAGGACCATCTTGGCTACTCTTCTGCTACTGCTTTTTTCTTATTAATTTCAGACTTATCCTGTTGAATTCCCTAAATGTCATGATGAATTTTGTTTGAAATTTTACTGAATCAGATGACTTATATATTGAGTTTTCTTATGTATAAACAGGACATATCCTTTTTTGTCTTTTAATGTCTTTCAGTAAGATTATTTTTAAAATTTTTCATTTAAGTATTATATATCTTGTTAAATTCATTTCTGGGCAGCTATTTATCTGCTGCAATTGAAAATATATTTTTTTTTATTTTTTTTAAAGATTTTATTTATTTATTTGTCAGAGAGAGAACGAGCGAGAGCGAGCATAGGCAGACAGAGTGGAAGGCAGAGTCAGAGGGAGAAGCAGGCTCCCTGCAGAGCAAGGAGCCCGATGTGGGACTCGATCCTAGGACGCTGGGATCATGACCTGAGCCGAAGGCAGTTGCTTAACCAACTGAGCCACCCAGGCGTCCCTGAAAATATATTTTTAAAAATTAGATTTTGTTGGGACACCTGGGTGGCTCAGTCGGTCAAGCAGCCAGCTATTGATTTCAGCTCAGATCATAATCTCAGGGCCCTGGGATCAAACCCTGTGTTGGGCTCCATGCTAACTGAGGAGTCTGCTTAAGACTTCTCTTCCTCTGTCCCTCCCCTCTCTCTTTTACTCAAATATATTAATTTTAAAAAAGACTAGATGGGCTTGAAAAAACATGGAAGACACCAGAGAAAACTTACCACAGAGATTTAAAACCATAAAAACTAGTCAGGCAGAAAAAAAAAAAAGTTCTACAATGGAGATGCTGCAAGACTGACTGAATGTAATCACAATGATGACAGAAAAACAGAGGAATAAATAGGTGAAATACAAGATAAAATTATGGCAAATAATGAAGATGAAAAAAAGAAGGAAAGAAAACTAGTAGATCATGAATACAGACTTAGGGAACTTAGCGATTCCATGAAACACAATAATATCCTTATCACAGGAGTCCCAGAAGAAAAGCAGGAAAAAGGAGCAGAAAGTTTATCTGAAGAAATTATGGCCCCCAATTTTCCTAATCTGGGGAAGGAAATGTATTCAAGTCCAAGACTCAAAGAGAACTCCCCTGAAAATTAACAAACAGGTCAACACCAAGACATATCACAGTAAAACTTGCAAAATACAAAGACAAAGAGAGAATTCTGACAGCACCTAGGGACAAAAGGCCTTAAACTACAAAGGTAGACATGTAAGGTTAGCAGCAGACCTGCCCAAAGAAACTTGGCAGGCCAGAAGAAAGTGGCATATATTCAACACACTAAATTCAACACACCAAAACCACCAAAAATAATCTATCCAGTAAGGCTAGTATTCAGAATAGCAGCAGAGATAGAGAGTTTCCAAGACAGCAAAAATTAAAGGAGTTCATGAACACTAAACTAGCTCTACAGGAAATATTAAAGGGGACCATCTGAGCAGGAAAAAGAGACCAAAAGCAACAAAGACTATATTCAGACTATCACTCTGAATATAAATGGACTTAATGCTCCAATCAAAAGACAAAGGCTATCTGAATGGTTTAAAAAAAAAATAAAAACCAAAGACCCACTGATATGCTGCTTACAAGAAACTCATTTTACACCCAAAGATCCCTCCAGATTAAAAGTGAAGGGGTGGAGAACCATCTATCATGCTAACAGATGTCAAAGGAAACTGGAGCAGCCATAAGATAAACTAGATTTTAAACCAAAGAGTGTAATAAGAAATGCAGAAGGGCACTATATCATTAAGAGATCTATTCAACTAGAAGATTTAACACTTGTAAATATTTATGCCCACACCGTGGGAGAAGCCAAGTATATAAATCAATTAATGACAAACTTAAACTCACTGATAATAATACAATATTAGCAGGGGAATTGGAACACCCCCACTTACAGCAATGGACAGATCATCTAAGCAGAAGATCAATGAGGAAACAATGGCTTTGAATGACAGAGTGGATCAAATGGACTTAACAGAACATTCAGAACATTTAGTGCTAATGTAGCAGAATATACACTCCTCTCAAGTGCACATGGGTCACTCTCCAGAATACATCACATGCTGGGTCACAAATCAGGTCTCAGCAAGTACATAAAGATTGATATCACACCATGCATATTTTCAGACCATGGCACTATGAAACTGGGAGTCAACTACAAGAAGAAATTTGGAAAAGACCACCAATACATGGAGGTTAAATAATAACCTACTAAAGAATGAATGGGTTAACCAGGAAATTAAAGAAAAAAATTTAAAAATACATGGAAGCAAATGGAAATGAAAACACAACAGCTTTCATTTCCACCTTTGAGATGCAGCAAAGGTGGTCAGTCATGAGAGAGAAGTATCTAGCAATATAGGCCTTCCACAAAAAGCCAGAAAAGTCTCAAATACACAATCTAACATTATACCAAAAAGAGCTGGAAAAAGAAGAGCAAATAAAGCCTAAAGCCGGAAGAAGAATGGAAATAATTAAAGATTAAAGCAGAAATAAATGATACAGAAATTTTTAAAAACTGTAGAACAGATGAATGAAAGTAGGAGCTGGTTCTTTGAAAAATTAACAGAATTGATAAACCCTTAGCCTGACTTACCAAAAAAGGAAAGAGAAAGGACCCAAATAAATAAAATGAGGAATGAAAAAGGACAGATCACAACCAACACTGCAGAAACACAATTACAGGAGAGTGTATTATGAGTAATTACATTCCAATAAATTGGGCAATCTGGAGGAAATGCATAGATCCCTAGAAACATATAAATCACCAAAACTGAACCAGAAGAAATAGAAAACTTGAACAGACACATAACCAGCAAAGAAACTGAATCAATAATCACAAATTAATCAACAAATAAGAGTCCAGGGCCAGATGGATTCCCAAGGGTAATTCTACCAACCATTTAAAGAAGAATTAGTATCAATTCTTCTGAAACTATTCCAAAATAAAGAGAAATGGAAGGAAAACTTCCAAACTTATTCTACAAAGCTGAAAACAGAACTACCCTATGACCCAGCAATGCACAAAAATACAGATTCGAAGGGGTATATGCACCTCAATTCAGCATTATCAACAACAGCCAAACTATGGAAAGAACCCATTCCATTCAACTGATGAATGGATAAAAAAGATGTGGTATAATATATACAATGGAATATTACTGAGCCATCAAAAAGAATGAAATCTTGCCATTTGCAACAACATGGATAGAACTAAAGTGCAAAATAAGTCAGCTAGAGAAAGACAAATACCGTATGACTTCACTCATATATGGAATTTAAGAAACAAAACAGATGAAGATAGGGGAAGGGAAAGTAAAATGAGATAAAAACAGAGGAAGGAGAACGATAAGCAACTCTTAACTATAAAAAACAAACATGTTGCTCAAGGGCAGGTGCTTTGGGGGGATGGGATCAATGGGTGATTGGCATCCAGGGGGGCACCTGTGAGGAGCACCGCGTGTTGTATGTAAGTGATGAATCACTAAAGTCTTCTCCTGAAACCAATACTATTACATGTTAGCTAGCTTGAATTTAAATAAAAACAAAAATAGCGAAGAAAGTTTTGAGGAAGATGAGGTATAAACTTATTCCACCAGATTTTAAGACTTATAAAACTACAGTAAGACTGAGTGGTCTTAATATACCTTGGGAGAATTAACTTACTTAAATGAGGTGATATCAATTAAAGGTGCCCTGAAGTTCAATTATACAGTGAGAAGATACATATATATGAATGAGCAAAAACTAAATATACAGTAAACACATATACTAGTTTGGCAGAAACATTAAAATTACAAATAGGCAGCTATGACTCCTTCATATAACTTGATCCCAGCATGTTTCTGTTTGAAACACAAAATTAAGGAACATAAAAACTCGAGCTGTTATTGACTACAGAGGCTCCTACAAATAAAAACAAAAACCTCAAAATAACACTTGAATTATAATCTCAGATGATCATTTCTTCAAATCCAATTTATGACACAGGGAAAAATAAACTTTTAAATTATCCTTAAATACCCTTAAATAATTTGTGGTGTAAATGTACCACAAGGAGTGAAGGCCAAGAACAGAAAATAAGCATCATCTTTAAAGTTTAAAGAGTTTCTCCTCAAATTAAAAAAAAAAAAATCAATGTATGTATTTTTAGTAAATCAATATGATGGCAGTGACTTATCTCAATTCTTTTTTGAACAGCTGCTTTTGAGCAATTAAATCAAATAATCTAATAAAACTGTTGGTATATCACACATTATTTTCCTCCATAAATCTGTTCCTTTGCCTATATTCTTCCTTAGTTAATGGCAGAATCATAGATCCAAGTAGGAGTCAAAACCCTGGGAGATTTGCTAGATAACTCTCTCCACATCCAATTACTAAACAAGAGCTGCCAATTTTATCTGCTACAGTCTCTTTCAGATCTCCCTCTCTTCTGTACCTAACACTGCCAATACAGGTTCCTAACTGGTGTCCTTGCTCCCAAATGCATTCTGCTGTAGGCCATCCTTTGAGAACCAGCCTTCTTAAAACTCCAGTGAAATCGTGTCACTTCCTTACTTAAACACTTCCCTCCATGGTCTCTAACAAACTTTAAAAAATTTTAAGCTAAGTATACACAGAATTTGATGGTCTGGCTACTGGTCTAAATCTCCGGTCTCCTCGTCCACAATTACTCTAGGTTCACTTTTATTCTTATCATGATTAAATTAACGTCTTCAGGTTGCTTTTACTTATAGCTGCCCATAAGAAATATACTCCTTTTGGGGCACCTCGGTGGCTCAGTGGGTTAAGCCTCTGCCTTCAGCTCAGATCATGATCTCAGGGTCCTGGGATCGAGTCCCGCATCAGGCTCTCTGCACAGCAGGGAGCCTGCTTCCCTTCCTCTATCTCTGCCTGCCTCTTTGCTTACTTGTGATCTCTGTCTGTCAAATAAAGAAGGAAAAATCTTTATTAAAAAAAAAAAAAGAAAGAAATATACTCCTTTTAGCACTGTTCTCTTATTCTTACAATTCCTGCATACCTCTCCCTCGTATGTGACTTCCTATGAATCCTTCAAGATTCAGCTCAGGAATTAGTTCTTCTAGGAAGACCTCTCTCGTCCTCTCACAGTTATATACCATCTCGGTTCCTATCATAACCTTACAGCAATACTTGTTATACTATTTTGTAATTATTTGGCTAGACCTATTTTTTGTCTGTGGCTGTGACTTTTTTTAAAGGAAAGGTATTTTGTATTCAATTCTGTAACCAGGACCTAAGGTAATTACAGTACCAGCACCTATCAATCATAAATGCTTTTTAAGTGACTAGAGGAACAAATCAATCTAATCCTAACATAAAAGCTTCACATAAGGGGCGCCTGGGTCGCTCAGTGGGTTGGGCCGCTGCCTTCGGCTCAGGTCATGATCTCAGGGTCCTGGGATCGAGTCCCGTATCGGGCTCTCTGCTGGGCGGGGAGCCTGCTTCCCTCTCTCTCTCTCTCTGCCTACCTCTCCATCTGCTTGTGATTTCTCTCTGTCAAATAAATAAATAAATCTTTAAAAAAAAAAAAAAAGCTTCACATAATATGTACACACATGGAATGCATGTTATTAAATTTTATGTTACTTACCAAATCTTGGTGCTGCAAGGATTCAACATGTAAAGATCCATATTTTCTATAAGAATAGCAGATGTGCTCTATTTTAAAAAGGGGGAAGGGAATAAATTACTTAAGGAAAAATATTTCAACTCTAAAGATTTCTAGGATTTCTGTATTTTTAGATGTTAAAATACAAAGATTCTAAAATACTTAAGGCATAGAAGAAGGCATAAAAATGACTAAAGTTTACAGATTATGTCTACAGTGTTAAGAAGCCTTATAACAAAACATTTTAAATTAAATGTCCGTTACTATAAAGGAAAAAAGATTTTCTACTAGCTATTTTCTTTTTAAAACTTCAAACACGTTTTAAGTTAAAAAAAGGATGAATGCCCTTCAGTGGATGAAGAGATAAATATTAATATTATTCAGCGCTAGAAAGAAATGAGCTATCAAGCCAGGATAAAACTTAAATGCTCATTACTACATGAAAGAAGCTAATCTGAAAAGGCTACATACAGTATGAATGCGACTACATGACATTCTGGAAAGACAAATCTAGGAAGATAGTAAAAAGACTGGCGGTTGAGGGGAGGGATGAAAGATGAACAGGTGGAGCACAGAGGATTTTAGGGCAGTAAAAATAGTCTGTATGATACTATAATGACTGATACATGACATTACACATTTGTTTAAACCCACAGGCTGTATGAGAAGAGTGAACCTAAGGTGGTGATAATGTGTCAGTGTAAGTTAATCAACTGTAGCAATACATCACTCTGGTGGGAAGTATGTTGATAACAGGAGGATAAGTGTGTGGGGGTAAGGGAAATGAAAGAAATCTCTGTACCTTTCTCTCAATTTTGTTGTGAATCTTAACAGCTCTAAAAAAACAAAGTCTTTGAAAGAAATAGAAAAGGTGCAATGTATCAACCAATATAACTAAGAATTCATACAAGATAATGTCTTTAAAAGCATAATCCTATATTTATCAGAGAATCAGGAAAACAGCTCACATTAAAATATAGTTCTCAGCAAACTGATGCCTTTATTTAATAAAGTTACTAGTATCCTACAAGTATAGAAGAATTTTATAGTTGAGTACCTTAGCTTCTGGATTAGCTGCCAAAATTTTGGCACCACATTCTACTGAGGCATAATTATTTCGATTTTTCTGCACTTTTTTTGTTGCATGTAGACCTCCATTAGAAGATGGATGCATTGACTGACCTGCAGACAAACCTTATTATAAACATATATATATGATGATTATGATTTAAAATACTCCCAGCGAACAATGATCCAAAAACAATAATACTGAAGGATAGGTTTTAATGCTTAAGAGAGTATTTTTTTTTAAATTAAGAAATTCAAAATGCTTTACCTCAATGGCTTTAAAATGCATCCCCAAACCAAATTAATTACAAAAATCTGCATTACTTGATTTATGTCTAAATAATACTCAAAATGAAGCTTATCCATGATAATCAAAATATTGTGCATACAATATTTTACTAAGGATAAATGCTATCCTTCTAACATTAAGAATTTTTAATTCTGAGACTTTCTTTACAATAAGAAACTGTAATACCCCAATCCAACTCTATTTACAGTTTAAAGCTTTATGACTTGAAAGTTTCATTCATATCCCAGACAAGCCCCCACAAAAATGAAAAACAACAGTTTCTATGCAATTTACCTCTTATAAACTGAAATGAAAAGTACTGCTCTGCCTAATTTATCTTATTTTTTCCTCATTTAATAATTTACAAGAATGGATTTTAATTAAGATTAAAACTATATAATTATACACAGGTAAATGGCGTATGTTGATAATTACACATCTTAGTAACTTTCACCTTTAAAGTTTTCAAAAGTTTTATTTTACCAACTATGGAGAGAAATGCATTATTTAAACCCCGCCCTAAAATAAATAAATAAATAAGAATCACAAGTGCTTCCATACTTTTCTCTTTTTCTACTTCCATAACTTTCTTCTTCCATTCATCAAATGTTGGTATATCTTCTGGGTCTTTGGGACTTGTTACAGATGTATGGTCAATTTCTCCTGGTTTTGTATAATCAGAACTCTGAAAGAAATGTGAAGAATACGGAGAAAACAGATTAATAAATTATAAAAGTATATACAAATGTTTATGTGAAATTAAAGTTCAGTTTTATAGCTGATAGAGAGTATGTTTTAAAAAAAATGAAATGTAAAAAGTTTTGGTTTACTTAGAAGTTGAGTTTCTCTTGAAAAAACTGAAATCTTCTACCTAAGCACCACAAGATGTATTCCCTCACATTAGCAATTTAAGTATAGCTTATAAAAAAATATTATATCCTAAGCAATTACTTACACACAAGACTGTACAAATACTGTACTTGTAATGCATCCATCTTAAAATTTAAGTTAAAGTAATATATGCACTGAAGAAAGCTAACTAATTTTAGATGTAACATATAGTTTCCAAAACATCATTGACATGCATTACTATTCCATAAATATTTAAGGTGGATTTAAAAACATAAAGAAGGGGCGGCTGGGTGGCTCAGTGGTTAAAGCCTCTGCCTTCGGCTTGGGTCATGATCTCAGGGTTCTGGGATCGAGGCTCGCATCGGGCTCTCTGCTCAGTGGGGAGCCTGCTTCCTCCTCTCTCTCTGCCTGCCTCTCTGCCTACTTGTGATCTGTCAAATAAATGAATAAAATCTTTAAAAAAATAAAATAAAATAAAATAAAAACATAAAAACATAAAGAAACACAAAGAGTCTAATGAAAAACAAAGCTTTTTAAAGAAAGTATACAAAAATGTTCATATATAAAAGGATTTAACAAGGTAAAGAAAGAATAAATCATTTTTAAAAAGGTTGATAACGTTTGGTTGGATTAAAATTTAAAATTAAATGTATTAAAAAGTCATAAACTGCATGGTCCAATAAGCCACAAGCTGAAAGCAGGGGCAATATATGCTACTAATAAAGGACTACTACCAACTGCAGACTGCCTACAGTCAATAATGGAGGAGATGAACAATAAATTCAGCAAAGAGAAAATACAAAATGCTCAATCTCAGTAATAATTGGGAGAATGCAAATGAAAACCAGAGATACTGAATTAATTATACCCATTTGAGGGAGTTTTAAGCATGGCATGTCTGTGGAACCATGGGACATCTATTAGACTGCTGAAGGGGGTCCAAAATTTAGCAAAATTAAGGGTGCCTGGCTGGCTCGGTCAGAAAAACATGCAACTCCCAATCTTGGGGTCCTGAGTTCAAGCCCCAAATCAGGTCTATGGACTACTTTAAATAAATAAACCTAAAATATTTTTAGCAATATTAAGATGTGCAATATGAGTGAAAACATGCTCAGGTCATGGTCTCAGGGTCCTGGGATCGAGCCCCACATGGGGCTCTCTGCTCAGCAGGGAGCCTGCTTCCCCCTCTCTCTCTGCCTGCCTCTCTGCCTATTTGTGATGATCTCTCTCTTTAAAAAAAAAATTAAATAAAAACCTAGTTTGAACACAGAGAGAAAATAAGCAAAAGGCACATATACATAAAAATTAACCTATCTGAGTACTTAAAAACAAAGCCCACACATACGCTTTTGAGGCACAAAGCATTCACCATCACTTCTTAACAAACAAGAGAACTAAACAATACAAAAAAAAACACTTGGTAAAGCACTGTCTCTCAGTATGGCAAAGACTGTCTTCCAGATTCCTTTTTTTTTTTTTTAAAGATTGTATTTATTTATTTGACAGAGAGAGAGAGCACAAGCAGGCAGAGAGGCAGGCAGAGAGAGGGGGGGAAGCAGGCTCCCCGCTGAGCAGAGAGCCTGACGCAGGGCTCGATCCCAGGACCCTGAGACCATGACCTGAGCTGAAGGCAGAGGCGTAACCCACGGAGCCACCCAGGCACCCCTGTCTTCCAGATTCTTGAGATAACAGCAATGACACAAAGAACGTGCATCAGGAAAAAAAAAACCTCTCCAGTTACACAAACTTAACTGGGAAGAATTATCCTGAACTAGGCAACACACAAAACTATTAAGATATCTCATAATGTGCTCATTATCTGATAATTTTCCCAGGATACTAATATAGTTAAAAATTACACCATTTTGCCTATTAGCACAAACTCATAAACCATTTTTATATCCTAGGTAATGAAGAGTAGTTTCAGTCTGCTAATGGTTAAAGAGAACAAGCAAAACTGGCTGCCATGCTTAAATTTTACATCTGATACTTAAATACTGCCAGAGAAGATATTTTTGTAATGTTTGTCTAATTTTATTTATGGACAACTGAACTGTAATATATGCTTGATTTGATTTCATTGGGAAAATTAGTTCCTTCAAGATGGTTCCTTCAATGTTGAGCTCCTATAACTATAAGAAGCATAATAAAAACAGCTGGTACAGTGATAGTAAAGTCTCTAGAAGGAAGTTTAGTTAGTTCTAAGTATAGATTCACTGAAAATGCATGAAAAGAGTAGGTAGAGAACAGAAGATCTACATTAAAAAGGAACAAATATGGACATGGTACTCAGTACTTTGAACTACTCTTTGGTTTTGCACGTTTTACATGGAGTGGACTTCATCTCTATTACCCAGTTATTTTTTTTTTTTTAAAGATTTTATTTATTTATTTGACAGACAGAGATCACAAGCAGGCAGAGAGGCAGGCAGAGAGAGAGAGAGAGAGAGAGGAGGAAGCAGGCTCCCTGCTGAGCAGAGAGCCCGATGTGGGACTCGATCCCAGGACCCTGAGATCATGACCTGAGCCGAAGGCAGAGGCTTAACCCTCTGAGCCACCCAGGCGCCCCTACCCAGTTATTTCTTATTGAAGTAGGCCTAGACTTCTCGATCATCATTTCTTCAAGAAACTCTGCTTTGGCTTCTATATGAAGTCATAGCAGAACTCCACAGGAGGAAGGAAAGTAAAACTGCCGCACGGGGATAGTGTGATTGTAAAACTCATACTATTCAATGTAAGCTGTATTCTGCACACAACTAAAAAAATGTAAAAATGTCTCTTTAAAATAATTCTGGGTCAAGAGCCCAAATTTAACATTGCATATGAAATTAAACTTATATTCTGAAGATACCTGAATTTAATAATCATAGCTTCTTCCATAAAGCTCTCCAAGAAACTGCTTAAGTGAAAAAACTGCTATCAAACAGCTGACGGTAGAGAAAACGTCTACAACAAGACAGCTCATACATGGAACCACTATATATAAATGATATACTGGCGAGAGTACCAGAAGGAACCACTTGCTCTCAGGGACCGCAGGTCACCTCAGTTCCATAGTCCTCATTAATGACTCAATCCCTGATTTCGTGGCAAATATGGTTAGCAAACTACAAGGTTAGCTTGTAATAAAGATGTATATAATAAAGTAGGAAACAGTGCAAGTTATAGACCTACCTCATTTTTTAAATTATCTGAAGCATTCAGTGCAGATTTTGGATCACCATTAGCCTGATCACTTGTTGAAACTTTTGATTCAAATTCTGATTTTGTTATTTTTCCTTTGCCATGTGAAGATGACACATTTTCTATATGCTGACCAACAAGGCTATTTGAAACCAAAAAGACATATTAAAAAAAAAATAAGCTGAATGGCAAGTTTATGTAATCTAAACTGTTACAATTTTCACATACAAAATAAACCAAGAAAAAAGCACAAAGGGATGAGCTTTCTCCCAATCATCAAGCAGAATTAAGCACACAAAAATACATTCAAACATGACACTGCTATTATTACGGAATTACACAAGAGGCAAATAACAGCTCACCCCCACCTTTCAGGTGGACCGACAAAGGCAGGCTGGTCAACGGGAGCATTCGCTTCAAGGACCTCACCAACATCACAATCAGTTTCAGACTGCTCAGTTTCACTTGGTTTGGCTATAGGAATAGTACCAGATTTTTCTATTTCACTAAAAACAGAAACAAAAAAAGACAATCTAGCAATTCAGTGAACATAATGTGGCATAAGTTAAAAATGGTATTAGTGAGCATAGTAAGTCAAGCAGAGAAAGACAACTCTATCATATGATATGATAAAGACAACTATCATATGATCTCCCTGATATGAGAAGTAGAGATGCAACATGGGGGGTATGGGGGGTAGGAGAAGAATCAATGAAACAAGATGGGATCAGGAGGGAGACAAACCATAAGTGACTCTTAATCTCACAAAACAAACTGAGGGTTGCTGGGGGGAGGGGGGTTGGGAGAGGGGTCAGGAGAGGGGGGTGGGGTTATGGACATTGGGGAGAGTATGTGCTATGGTGAGTGCTGTGAAGTGTGTAAACCTGGCGATTCAAAGACCTGTAACCCTGGGGATAAAAATACATTATATGTTTGTAAAAAATTTTTTTTAAAAAATTTTAAAAATTGTATTAGTGATTTTTAAAACATAATCTAAACCAGAGAAGAATGCTTTATAGTTTTACGGGTTATTTTTCAAGAATTTACTTATTTTAGGTCATGTAAAGTGAACTGCTAACTCTTGATCTGTAAATGGCTTTGGTTGTTAAATAGGTAATTACCAAATGTTAAAACAAAAATCATAGCTTAGTATTTGGTGTCATAAAAAGTAAGATTTTAAATTTATTTATGTATTTATTTAATAGAGAAAGAGAAGGAAAGCACACCAGCACATATAAGCAGGGACAGGAGGGGCAGAGGGAGAGGGAGAGAGAACCCGAGTATGGAGCCCAACTTGGGGCTCAATCTCATGACTCTTGAGATCATGACCTGAGCTGAAATCAAGAGGTGGATGCTTAACTGACTGAGCCACCCAGATGCCCTTAAGATTTATTTTAACTGCATCTTCTCCAATGTTTCTTTTTTGTTAGTATAATCTACCGGTATTATAGTTGTTGCCTATAGTATCAAAAAATAACCAACTTTTTTCCTGCTTTGTCAAAGATTATTTGACCAAGGAGTTGCAGGACTCTCTACTCTGTTCCATTGGTCTATGTGTCTGTTTTTGTGCCAGTACCATGCTGTCTTGGTGAACACAGCTTTGTAGTAAAGCTTGAAATCAGGCAAGATGAGACCCCAATTTTGTTTTTCTTTTTCAACATTCCTTAGCAATTTGGAGGCTTTTCTGGTTCCATAGACATTTTAGGATTGTTTGTTCCAGTGCTCTGAAAAATGCCGGTGAAATTTTTATTGTGATGGCACTGAAAGTATAGATTGCTCTGGGCAGTACAGACATTTTAACAATGTCTGTTCTTCTGATCCATGAGCATGGAATGCTTTTCCACCTTTTTGTGTCTTCTTCAATTTCTTTCATGAGTGTTCTGTAGTTCAAGTACTGATCCTTCACCTCTTTGGTCAGGTTTATTCCTAGGTATCTTATGGTTCTTGATGCCATAGTAAATAGAATCGATCCTCTAATTTCCCTTTCTATGTGTTCACTGTGTAAGAAAGCAACTGATTTCTGTGCACTGAGTTCGTATCCTGCCACATTACTGAATTGCTGTATGAGTTCTAGTAGTTTGGGGATGGAGTCTTTTCAGTTTTCCATATAAAGTATCATGTCATCTTCAAAGAGAGAGTTTGACTTCTTTGCCAATCTGAATACCTTTAATTTCTTTTTGTTGTCTGATTGCTGTTGCTAGGACTTCTGGTACTTTGCTGAATAGTGGTGAGAGTGGGCATCATTGCCCTGTTCCTAATCTCAAAGGGAAGGATGTCAGTTTTTCCCCACTGAGAATGATATTCTCTGTGGGTTAATAGATTTTAGGAAGTTGAAGAATGTTCCCTCTATCCCTATACTTTGAAGAGTTTCAATCATGAATGGATGCTATATCTTGTCAAAGGCTTTTTCTGCATCAGTTGAGAGGACCTGTGGTTCTTCTCTCTTCTCTTATTGATTTGTTCGATCACCTCAATTGCACTACTGGGTATTTACCCCAAAGATACAGATGAAGTGAAAAGGGCCATCTGTACCCCAACGTACATTGCAGCAATGGCCACAGTTGCCAAACTGTGGAAAGAGCCAAGATGCCCTTCAACAGACAAATGGATAAAGAGGATATGGTCTGGGTTGCCTGGGTGGCTCAGTGGGTTAAAGCCTCTGCTTTCAGCTCAGGTCGTGATCCCAGGGTACTGGGATCAAGCCCTGCATTGGGATCTCCACTCAGCGGGAGGCCTGCTTCTCTTCCTCTCTCTCTCTGCCTACTTGTGATCTCTGTCTGTCAAATAAATAAATAAAATCTTAAAAAAAAAAAAGATATGGTCCATATATAAAATGGAACATTATGCCTCCATCAGAAAAGATGAATACCCAACTTTTGTATCAGCGTGGATGGCCCTGGAGGAGATTATGCTGAGTGAAATAAGCTAAGCAGAAAGAGTTGATTATCATATGGTTTCACTTACTTGTGGAGCATAAGGAATAACATGGAGAACAACAGGAGAAGGAAAGGAAAAGTGAATTGGGGGAAATCGGAAGGGGAGACGAACCATGAGAAGACTATGGACTCTGAGAAACAAGCTGAGGGTTTTGGAGGGAAGCGGGGTGAGGAGATGAGTGAGCCTGGTGGTGGGGTTTAAGGAGGGCACGGATCGCATGGAGCACTGGGTGTGGTGCATAAACAATGACTCCTGGAACAGTGAAAACATAAAATTAAATTAAAAAAAATAATCTAGTACCTCAAAACATTTCACTAAGTTCTTAAGGCACTTTGAGAATTTTTTAAAAATACATACTCTAATTCTCCCTTACTCACTTCCAATTCGTTAAGCAGTCATGTTCAGTATAACGGGAAAGTGAGATGTACTGTTCAGATATGTAGTATCTAGCCTTAAATTCTTCCTGGAGTAAGTATTTTAAAAGTTTTAAATACTAAAAACTATTCAAATAAGTAGTTACTTGAACAAGCAGAACCTCACTTTATGTGATGTAGAGATTTCATGGCTGAGAGCTAATCAACTTCAGTGAGTTTGAAAGAAGAATAAATACTCATTACCTCAAAAGATCATTACATTAAAATAAAAACACAAAACACAGGCATCGTAACTTAAGTCTGCTATATAGCCTAAACTTCAAATCTGAGTTTCAAGCTGCCTTATCTTATAAAGACTTTTTTCTATGACTACATAATGAGATTCTCTTTTTTTCTTTATAATAACTTACTCAAGCTTTGAGATTGGAGTGATCTCTGAGGTAGATGAGCTGGAAATATTTTCAATGTTTTCACTGCCCACAACTACACTGGAAGAATCTTCATGTAGGTCAATTGTAGGGAGTGTCTCAATCACAGATGGACTTAAGTTATTTGACTCCATATTCTGTTTACAAAAAAAAGTTAAATTAAATGTTGAGATTAATTATTCTCTTTAGCTATACAGGATTTTATAAATGTATGCCTCAAAAGTGACCGTATCAAGAATGTACTTTTATAAAAATCCCGTCTTCCAACATTACCCCTCAAAGGAAACATTTCATATTAAAATACAAGCTCCAGACATTTTTCACGGCATTTCACAAACTAGGACAAAGGAGCTTGCCTTTCTTCTTTCCTATTTTCTATAAGGACCATATATGCTAGTAGCAACACAGAAATCATATTTAAATATACAAAAGAGTACAACACATACTTATTGCCCAGAGCAGCTGAGAAGATCATGTGCATCAATAAACAACAACAAGGGCATGTACAAGTAACATTACAATACACCAAATGATTCTCACTGAGGGCTTCTTCAGTCCTTGGATGCTCTGGGCCATTCACTCCTCCAAAACAAAATCTGACATCTACCGATTAACACTCATATTTGAAACCTCTATCAGAACATTCTCCCCCACAACCAACCCTAAATAGAACTATCCATCCCTCTTCCTCTATGCCTCTGTTGTTCTCTGTACAGACTTAATACAGCATCTGTAACACCTCAATTGCTTTATTTAGGTCTCCTTCTCTTTTTCAAGTAGACTATAAATGTCCTGTGTAAGCACTATGTTCTCTTGATGTTCATGTTCCCTAGCACACAGTAGTCACTTAACACTTATTAAGTGTGTATCAAGAGAGAGGTACTAAGGCTTGGTTCAAGGAAAAGAGAAACTAAAGACTATTATGGACTAGAAGAACTAGGACTTTTAAGGGAAAAAAAAGACCCAGTTGGGAGCAGAAAGAAAACTAAGGTAAGAATATGATTCATTTGGGAAATTATTTACACTGAAATGAAAAATTCACAGAGAAATGAAAATAGTTTGCATTTTATGGTGGAGGCCTTGAGAAAAGGAGTATTCTATTATTATCAAATATTATCAATTTAATATATATTCAATATTTTAAAAATTAATGAGATATTTTACTTTTTTTTTAAACTAAGTCTTCAAAATCCAGTATATATTTAATACTTAAGCGAGTCTCAATTTGGACTAACTACATTTCCAGTGCTCAATATGAACAGCACAGATGTGTACGATCCAGTAAGCACTTCAAAGTATTTGAGCAAGAGTATACCATAACAAAAATTCTAGAGAATGAACAATGGCAGGATAGTCCTATAACCAGAAGGGCTACAGAAAACACTTTCTTATTCTTATAAACAAACATTTGACAAACATCTTCCAGGATCCAATAAAATGAAACTCACTATTTGTACTCAGATAGCCCAATTAAGTCATAAAACAGCTCTAACTGTATTTAAAACAAAGAATTCTTCCTCATTTTGAGCTGAAGTTGGTTTTTGTTAGTATTTTGAGATACTTAGTTTTTCCTTGGTTCTTCTTCCTCCAGATCAAGTATCCCTAGTTCCCTCAGCTATTCCTGATAGTCAATGGGTTCCAGATGTTTCAGCATTCTGGTGAGCTTATATTCTGGTCTAGTTTTTAACATCTTTCAAAAAATCTGATGTACAAAATGGAAAATAATATTCAGAATGTAATATAAGAAATATGTAAAATATATTTTAACCTATTATTAATTCATATTCCACACTGAGTGACAAAAGTTTGGTATCAGAATACTTTGTTTCACCTACGAATACTGTCTTTTGTTGTAAATTAGAAAAAATTTCCTGACATATAAAAATCTGGATAAAAAGATCCATTATAGTGAGCCAAAATGGAATCTAAGAAGATATAAGAACTTATACCCAAACTCTGATTACAAAAAAAATGGTCACATTTATTACTAAACCTGTAATTTCGCATTTTCTCAAAACCAGTACTCTCAGCAGGTGAACAGTATTAAAGACAACTGCACAACAGTTCAAAAAGAAAAAGTAATAAAATACAATATGGTGACCAAACAGAAGTTTTCTATCTTGTGAAGCAGTTTTTAAAAGACTTATCATTAAAAATCAAAGCAGCATGGCTTACCTGTACATCCACAATGTAGTCATCTTTTAATTTATGTTCTTCTGGAGGAATAGGTAAGTTCGAACCCACTTTTTCTGGTAATTCGGCATTGAGAGGTCCCTCTCTTTCATCCTATATTGCAACAAAGAAAAAAGGGTAACTGATAAAACTGTTTCACAAAATAGTCCTAAGCAATATTATATACTTTATAACATATTCAACTGTTAATTACTTTTGTTTGTTCTCATGCTTATTGTCCATCTTCCTGCATTACCTTCCTTGCCACCACACTAAATGAGTTCAAGAGCCTTATTTGATTTCTTAATAAGCACTTAATAAGCACTTTAGTCCCACCATGCAGCAATGTGTTAGGGACACAGCAGGACTTCAGGAAATATCTAATAAATTAATGTACATATAGTTCTTTTACCATCTCTCTTTTGACACTGACTTTCAAGATTCCAGATACCTTCAAGTTTAAATGTATCTTCTAACATATGTTTCATAAAAGCAATATTCATGTTCTTTAAGCCTTTATAACATATAACAGATACCTAAATTTGTGCAGAAAGAATGTTTCCCCCTGCCGAATGCTTTGCTTATATTCATTCTCACATTTAGTCTTCAAATTTCTCATCAGAGATTACATCAAAGTTTTACAGACTGTGGGTAAAAGTATAAAAGTTTATTTTTTTTTAAAGAGATATTCAGCAACAGTCTTCAAAATTTTAAATGCTCCATCCCAGAAATAAATCCTACATGACTCCAATATTGAATAAACATCATGCCAACAACTCCAAGTATGTAATTATAAACTTACACTCACACACATGCACACACACAGCTGAGAAACAATGCAAAAGTCTGTTGATAAAGAAATATATCATAATTTATATGATAGAATAAAAATGTAGCCATCACAAGAATACTACAACATGAGAAGATGTTTACAGATGTCTATGAGATGTT
The DNA here is from genome assembly GCF_964662115.1 of Mustela nivalis. Classification (NCBI taxonomy): domain Eukaryota; kingdom Metazoa; phylum Chordata; class Mammalia; order Carnivora; family Mustelidae; genus Mustela; species Mustela nivalis. Next base: position 4,205,934 of record NC_139035.1, on the reverse strand, counting down.
ATTGGGACAGAGGGGGAAGTCATTTGTAGAATATTTATAATTTGACCTTTTATGCAAAATAAAATACTAATTTGTGTGCCATATATATGGATAGCTACAAAAAAAAGTCTCAATGTTTTCACAAGAAACAATAAATTGTGGTTCCTTTGGGGAGGGGAACAGAATATAAATATGAATATTTTATAATCAGAATAAATTACTTCCATGTAGTTGATCCTTGAACAATGCAGGGGTTAAGGGTACCAAGCCCTAGCAGAGGCAAAAATCTCCATATAACTTTTGACTCCCCCAAAACAACTAATAGCCTTTTGTTAACCGGAAGCTGTACCAATAATAAGCAGTCAGCTGACACGTTATTTTGTATTTTGTATTATTACACTGCATTCTTTTGTTTTTTTAAGATTTTATTTATTTGACAGACAGAGATCACAAGTAGGCAGAGAGAGAGGAGGAAGCAGGTTCCCCACTGAGTAGAGAGCCCGAGGGGGGGCTGGATCCCAGAACCCCGGGACCATGACCCAAGCCAAAGGCAGAGGCTTTTAACCCACTGAGCCATCCAGGCACCCCTATTACACTGTATTCTTATGTTAAACTCAAGAAGTGTTAAGAAAATCATAAGAGAAAATACATTTACAGTATTGTACCATAAAAAATCTGCATATGAATATACCCACACAGTTCAAACCCATATCATTCAAGGGACAAGTGTATTTTAAAATACATATATTGGGGGCACCTGGGTGGCTCAGTTGTTAAGCGTCTGCCTTCAGCTCAGGTCATGATCCCAGGGTCGTGGGATCGAGCCCCGCATTGGGCTCCCTGCTCTGAGAAGAACCTGCTTCTCCCTCTTCCACTACGCCTGCTTGTGTTCCCTCTCTTTCTCCTTCTCTCTCCATCAAATAAACAAATAAAATCTTTAAAAAAATGAATAAAATATACATATTGATGGGGGGAGCCAAATCGAGTCAACAATCACCTTTTATTTTTTATTTATTTATTTTACTTTTTTTTTTTTTTTTTTTTTAAAGAAGACTCCATGCCCAATGTGTGGCTTGAACTCACGACCCTGAGATCAAGAGTCGCATGCTCTACTGATTGAGTCAGCCAGGCACTTAAAATGATAAAATAATAAATGAATTAAGGACTATGTGGTCTGGCTTTCTGGACTCTGTCTATTCACTCCACCCAATTATATTAAAAAACTACATAGCCAATGACTGCAGAGTCTCCCTATAATCCTCAGTTCTAAGTTTTTACTTTTAAAACTGGAGTTTCTTTTGAAACTTTTTAACTATTTAGCATATTAAAAAGTGAACTACTGGTTTTCAGTTCTCTGAATAGCTACTATTTTTCTTCCTACTCTAGGACTACGGATGTTATGACATTCCAAGAACAAGCATATACGTATCTCAAGGATGCTTACTTTCAGATTACCTGAGTGATTCTTCAGATTACTGAAAAGGAGACTACAAATCACCAAAACTATGTTATAGTACTTCTGAATTACTTTTACTCCAAACCTTTTGAGGAAATCTAAAAAAGCTGACACACAAATTACATTGTCAACTTTATTTAAGGTACCTTTTTCTGGAATTGTACATCTTCATTTTCTAGGGCACAATTGTCATCTTGAGAGTAATATGATGAAGCTGAAGAACTCTCCTTACAACATACACGCCAACTGGGGAGCCTGTAAAATATTCACCATCACCAGAAAGGAAGAAGGAAAAATTGTTAAGCCAACATATTCCCCACTACGGGCTAGAATTTGAGGCAATAAATGAACAGTTGGCTCCTACCATAATGCCCTCAAGAACTTAACAATTTAATGAAGACAAATGTACTTTAAGACAAGTATTTTTATTTAATGACCTAAAAAACCCCCACAAACTATGTTATCAGCATTCCAAGTAAGGCACTATGAACTTCATAAAGGCAAAACAATAAAGATTTCACAAAGACTATCTGGTAATTATCACAGAAGGAAGTTTTCAAGGAGTTTAACCTCCTCAGAAAGTACCAGATGCCAATAATTTTCAAAATTTTACTAATATTTAAGAACACAGAACTCTAAAGCTGCCTAAACTATTTCAAAGCATCAGAGCTAAGCTTCCAAATAATTTTGACATAGGGATCAAAGCAGTGATATCCAAAATTAAGAGAAGAGCAAACACAAATGAATACTACAGGTTAATCAGACACAAAAATTCTAAGACAATAAAAAAGAAAGTCTTTAGGAACGCACTGAAGAAATAATATACCATTGTAATGATCAAGTAGAGTTTAGTTCTGATAGTCAAAAGTGGTTCAATATAATAAAATCTTTTTAGTCTGCCATACAATAATATCAAGGAAAAATATGGTTATTCCACAGTCACTGAAAGACATCTGATAAACTTACACATCCATCAAGATTTCCTTAAAATAGGAATAAGCAGATGTTTACCATGGAAACATATAAGCATAATATACAAGCCTAAAAGTACCAAACTTAGTGAAGTAATCTAAAAATAATCCTATTTAGATCTGAAACAAGATAAGAATGTCCATTATTATTAGTATTATATAATATGATAAAAGGTTAAAAAAATGGAGGAGACAGAAAATGACCATTAACTGCAGATAATGACTGTCTATATATATATACATGTATATATACATGTATGTATATAGGTAGAAAATTAAAAAGAACCACCTATTTTAAAAAGTCTTGGATATAAAAATTATATTCCTAGGTATAATATTAAGATTCAAATCAACTCTACTCAAACCTTCACCATCAGTTCCAAGATGAAACATAAGTCCCCGTTTGCTAAAGAAACAATTAAAACTAAAATATAAACTTAGCAAGAAATGCTCTATTAGGAAGACCTGTTTGAAATCACCAATATTTAACAATTCTTTAACATGGAAAAGTCAAATTACACAATTCAAGCTAATATATACAGAAGATTTGAAAACCACATATTGAAGACATAAAGAAGATTTTTTTTATTTTTTATTTTTTTTTAAGATTTTATTTATTTATTTGACAGACAGAGCTCACAAGCAGGCAGAGAGAGAGAGAAGCAGGCTCCCCGCTGAGCAGAGAGCCCGATGCGGGACTCGATCCCAGGACCCTGGGATCATGACCTGAGCCAAAGGCAGAGGCTTTAACCCACTGAGCCACCCAGGCAAGTAGGTAGGCTAATTCTAAAATTTATATGAACAGTAAGAAAAATAAGAGATTAATGTGAGGGAACTACATGTCTATGAAACCACAATAATTACAACAATATGGTTGTGCTGAGATGAGAGAGGGAAGGGGAGTCCCCAAGATGACTGCAAATAAGATGACAATCCTCTGATGACAGCTACACAGAGAGAATAGAAAGCAAACAGTCTAAATCGGAGGTTATCAGAAATTCTAGTAGGACCTTCTTTCAGAGGATGACATTGACAGCTCATCTGTTAGGTCTTTGAAAAGATTATTATTATTATTATTATTATTATTAATTTAGTTAACATATAACTTATTATTTCAGGAGTACAGGTCTGTGAATCATCAGTCTTACACAATTCACAGCACTCACCACAGCACAGACCCTTCTCAATGTCCATCACCTAGACACCCCATCCCTACCACCCCCCTCCTCCAGGAACCCTCGTTTGTTTCCTGAGGTTAAGAGTCTGGTCTCTGAAAATATTAAGTACAAATTTATGTAACTGGCAGACAGCTCATAATTAAATTAAAAAATAAGCAAACTTAGTAAGTCAAGTATTAGTTCCAGGAGAAAAGCAGTGCAGAAAAGGAAAAGCAGTCGTGCTTTACTACATGGCTGAGCTATGAATAGCACCTAGAGAAGTCAAGAATTATATAAAAAGTGAATACTGATCTAACCCAAATTAATGACAGAATTATGTTACCAGCATACAGTGAAGAGAATCTGATCATCTACACTAGAATATATAAAACTGACATTAAAGCAATTATTTTAGAGACAAAGAATATAAAATTAATCAGCTAAGAGATGAAAGAGGTTTCTTTCAAACTAAAATACATTAATGTTTTAGAACTATATGACTTTCATATGGATATACTATTTTGATAAAATTAAAATATAAAAAGAAAGGGGGAGAAAAATAAAGGTACATAATAATATATACATACTTAGCAGGCTACCATGTATGTACATGTGTACTAAAGTTATTTGTGTGTACATAACTTTCTTTGAAAGAATTTTTTTTAAAAAAGCACTACCTTGATGGATCCAAGGAGGAAAACTGGGTGGCAGCGTCACAAGAAAAATACAAGAGCATTTCTTACTAAATAGTACTCAATGTCTTGTGAATTTTGAACCACAAAAACATACTGCTTTTCAAAACTTCATACGGATACATCATTATTTATTACATATTTCTCTATTAATAGACTTTTACATTGTTTCTCAGCTGTGTGTATCTGTGTGTGTGTGTGTGTGTGTGTGTGTGTGTGTGTGTGTGTGTAGGTACTTCGGACAACCAAAGTTTCAGGTATCTAGAACTGTGGGTATTAGTGTTTTGGTGATTATACCGCCTTATTTTCTTAATCCTTTTCTTTACTTTTTCTTTCTTTTTTTTTTTTTTAAGATTTTATTTATTTATTTGACAGACAGAGCTCACAAGTAGGCAGAGAAGCAGGCAGAGAGAGAGGGAAGCAGGCTCCCCGCTGAGCAGAGAGCCCAATGTGGGGCTCGTTGTGGGGCTGGATCCCAGGAGCCTGGGATCATGACTTGAGCCAAAGGCAGAGGCTTTAACCCACCGAGCCACCCAGGTGCCCCTATACTTTCTAAACACTCTACCACGGGGCGCCTGGGTGGCTTGGTAATTTTCCAACTTATTATCTCATCAAGACATTAGTGTTGCGAATGTTCTGCCAGTCAAATTGTGATTTCCTTTTAAATGTAGCTGGTGTTCTAATCTAAATGATACAACAAGTCAAAGTATTTAGAAAACCTAGCAGAGGACCATGGCGATTAGCCAAGAAATAATGAAGTGATTTCTTCTTCCAAACTTTTAAAAAACCATTTTCAACTAAAAATACATCTGTGAATATGTTCATATATATACTGCATATGTAAAATATTCTTATAGAAAACAAAATCGTTTTCTGGGAAGGAATTTTGAGGGTAAGAGTAGGAGGGGTAAAAATACCATCAATCTAGCTTTCTGTTCTCTAGCTTTAGATTTTCAATAGGGACCCTCCCCCGTCAACACACACACACACACACACACACACACACACACAAAATCACCCAAACAGCTTCTCAATGACTGTCTAAGAAATATGACAAATCAGTTTTATTTATACAAGGAACTGTACATAAAAAAAAAAAAAAGTTTTGCAAACAGGGGACCCTGTTATATCATCACTATTCTACAAAATTTTAAATAGTAAGAGAAACTTGCATCAACATTAAATAAACAAATTTCATGAAAAAATTAAAATGAGGTCAAATTTCAGCTGATACATAGTAAGAATGATCTAATTTTTAAAAATCTATCTAGGAGCTGAAATTGCCACATAACTTCCTCAAGACCTCTGAACATCAACAAATTCAAAAGCTCTGGCCTTTAGCAATAATTATTAGGGTCTGATGAGAGGTAAAAAGTAATAAAAATAAAACTTAAGTTGGGATAACACTATAAGAATATGCTTTGCGCCTAGTGTGTGCACGGCTATCTTTCATTTTTTTTTTCATTAAAGTATTTTCTGATAAAGTGATTTAAAAAGTTATAACCTTTACAGGTAGATAGATCTACCGATCTCCACTACACCAGCTATGTTATGGTGCAAAATTACAATCATTACTATAATTTACAGGCAAGAGGTTTCAAGCCATGATCAGTGATGCTGAGTTTGATACTCAATATAACCCTTAGTAGAGGAAAAAAGATAAAACCTCATCAAAAGGACCTAATAGTGGAACTCTTTCCATTCCTTCAGGAGGTCAAAATGATAGAGGTATTTGGCAAGGATCTGCAGAAGCACATTATATTACAAGACAATTCAACCGTGACAATTTGTCAGTTGGCCTAGCACGATGGTTAAAAGAATGCGGACTATAGCTACATAGCCTGTAGGATCTTGGGCAAGTTCACTGAACAAACATTTATTTTTGCACCTATTTTCTCATAAATATATTCTCTGCACCTATTTTCTTATAATGGAAGTATCTATTTCCTAGGACAGTTATGAGAATTCAGTAAGATAGCTTAAAGCACTTGTAACAGGGACAGCACAGAGTAAACACAATATTATGCACTATGCTTACTAAAACAAAAATTCAGATTCTAGGAGAAGGAATAAAAATAGATATTTTGCCTAAGAACATGGTTCAGTAAGAATAAGATACATAATGTTAATTTTTACTTTTGAACTATTGCAATGTTTTCATCCTCTTCCCCACAGCTGATCTGATATAAAAGTAAATTTTACCCTATCCCGTAACTTCTACAACCTTGAACAAATAGTTACATAAAAACAAAACAAAACAAAAAAAACATTGGGGAGTTTCTTCTATTTGCAAGTGATTTCTAGGTCAGTTTGCTTGATTATGTTGTTAAATGTTGGGTTCTGACCTTGACATGAACAGATTAAATGGAGGAATTTAAATTAGTGGGTAGTTAGGTTGGCATCCTGCACCTGGAAATAACCCCACACAACTGCCTTAAAAAATGAGTTCACTCTTAACTTTTACTGAAGTATTTGTAAGTACAATTACAGGACATCTTAGTTTAATATTATCCCACCAGCTGATCCTTCCCCCGTCAAAAACTGCTAGGCAGTTTTCATATATGACATAAAAAGCGTGGCCCATGTTCTGTTACCAATGTTAATTTCTTAGTTTTGACAAATATACCACGGTTATGTGAGATGTTAGCATTCAAGGAGACTTGGTGAAGGGTATATGGTTAACTCTTTGTACTACCTTTGCATACTGTCAAAATCAATCCCAAACACAAGATTCTTTTTAAAATAAGCACAATCCATTAAAGAGAAATTTGAGAAACTGAACTTCAAAATTAAAAACTTCCGTTCCACAAAATACACTTATTAAAATGAGAAGTTAAGTTACAGACCAGGAGGAAATATGTGCAAAGCATATATTTGGTAAAGGATTTGTAGCCAGTGTAAAGAACTCTCAAAACTCAATTAAGAAACAATCCAATTTTTGGGTTGCCTGGGTGGCTCAGTCAGTTAAGCAGCTCCCTTCGACTCAGATCATGATCCAGGGGTCCTGGGATAGAGTCCTACATCGGACTCTTTGCTCGGTGGGGAGCCCGCTTCTCCCTCTGCCTGCATCTCCCCAGTTTGTGTGAGTGTGCATTCGAGTCCTCTCTGGCAAATAAATAAAATAAAATAAAATAAAATCTACCCCCCCCCAAAAAGAAGCAACCTAATTTTTAAAAAACAGGCAAAAGATTTTCACCATCATATCACCAAAGAAAATATAGGGAAAGCAAATAAAAGTGAAAGATGCTCAATATCCTCAGTCACGGAGAAAGGCAAATCGAAACCATGAGAAACCACTACGTACCTATTAAATGGCTAAAAATTTTAAAGCCTGGCCAAAGTAAGTGTTGCAAAGGATATGGAAGGACTGAAACTTTCATATACTCCTCATGGGAATACAAAATGGTACAATCACTTTGGAAAACAATTTGGCATTGCTTTCAAAGCCAAACATACACTTACACATAATCCAGCCATTCTGCCCTTAAGTATTCACTCAAGAGAAAGGAAAACACAAAAGGTCACAGCAGATCTATTTGTAACAGTAAAAAAATGGGGGCGCCTGGGTGGCTCAGTCGTTGGGTGTCTGCCTTCAGCTCGGGTCATGACCCCAGTGTCCTGGGATCAATCCCCGCATCAGGCTCCCTGTCCAGCGAGAAGCCTGCTTCTCCCGCTCCCACTCTCCTGGCTTGTGTTCCTTCTCTCACTCTCTCTCTGTCAATTTAATAAATAAATAAAATGGAAAAAACTCTCAAATGTCCATGAACAGGGACATAGATAAACAACCTGCACTACAGACATGCAATGTAATACTATTCAGCAACAAACAGGAATGAATTTGGCACACACCACCCTCAAAATAATAATTCTGTGCAAGAAGCCAGACCAAAAAAAAAAAAAAGAAAGAAAAAAAGGTAGTTTATGATTCCGTTTACAAAATACAAAAAATGCAAACTAAACTATAGCTACAGAACAGAAATCAGTGGTTGCCTGGAGGAGGAAGCCGGGAGGAAGGGATTACAAAAGGGCATAAGAAAATCCCTGAGGGTAAAGGGAATATGTTTACTAATTGCTTCTGATAGCTTCATGGATGTATACATACGCCAAGATGTATCAAACTGTACAGTTTATGTAGTTTTTTGCATGCCAACTGTGCCCCTGATAAAGCTTTTAAGAAGTGGGGCAGAGAGAAATAAGACTGATGAAAGGCTAATCATTACTGAAGCGAGGCAACAGGTGCATGCCTATCACACTCTTCCTTCTAGTTTTTGGCATGTCTTTAAATTCCCCTAAGAAAGTTTTAGAATTCTGTCCATTCTTAAAATAGAAAGAAAACAAAAATTCAATGTTGTATTTACTTTCTACATACACTATTGTAATACCTGCCTGGGTACAGTTGCCAGAATAGAATTCTTTAAAACAGACAAAAAGTATACGGATAAATTTTATTTTATTTTATTTTTTCAGTGTTCCAAGATTCATTGTTTACGTACCACACCCAGTGCTCCATGCAATACATGCCCTCCTTAAACTGTATAGAGCTTAAAAGCTAGGGAAACACCATTTTTTAATATCAAAGGCTTAGAATGAGTGTTTTACAACTGCTAGCTCAGAAATACTGACCTGGCTACCTTAAACAATTACTACTTATACTCTTATAAAGAAATTTAGCAAAATAATGCAATAATAAATTTCAAGACACATTAATGTACAATAAAGAATATGTTAATATGCAAATGTGCCAAGCCTAATAACTGCAGGGAGAGGGCAAAACCGGAGTCTGTCAAACTTTCGAATGAGTTAATGCTGTTTCCCTCTCGTTACACTGAAGAAACTATATAAGCACTTAAGACTATCAACACTTTCCAGATACTATGTTAGATACAGAGGCCTGTTAGGAAATGTTAGGCGTAATTTTCAATTCACTAAAAATCTGAGTAAAGATACATTGAGAAAACATGAAAAAAATAAGTAGCAATTTTAACTAAGTAGATAAAAATTAAATTGGTAAGCATTATGTCACTAAGAGATTTATTTATCTTAGTAAAAAGATACTATAAATATATATCCACCCAACAGTATCACTTCAAGATATATAAAACAACCAAAGCTACATGTGAAATTTTTGAAGTAACAAAAAGCCAACAATATTCTAAGACTGGAAACAAAAATTATGCAGCAGAATACTGCCATTAAAGAGGAAACAATAGGGGCGCTTGGGTGGCTCAGTGGGTTAAAGCCTCTGCCTTCGGCTCGGTCATGGTCCCGGGGTCCTGGGATCAAGCCCCACATCAGGCTCTCTGCTCAGCAGGAAGCCTGCTTCCTCCTCTCTCTCTCTCTGCCTGCCTCTCTGCCTCCTTGTAGTTTCTGTCTGTTAAATAAATTAATCTTTAGAAAAAAAAAAAAAGAGGAAACAATAAGGAACATCGTGAAATATAGTGGAGGACTAGTGGTCAAAATTGGTGGAATGCAGATAAGACAAAAGCAGGAAAACTATGCTTCTAAACACATGGGAAGACAACCCCCCCCCCCAAAAAAGCTGATCTTTCAACTCAAAAAGTAAACAGTGTAAATTTAAAAGGGGGGGGGGGGGTTATAAAGACAGAAATCACTGAAATAAAGAACAAAAAAGGCAAACATTCAGAAAACCAAAATGTGATTCTTTGAAGAAAATGTTAAAAAAGATAAACCTCTGGCAAACTCAAACAAGAAGAGTTGGTGATAAGTGGTGATGTGAATTAATAAAATATGGTATAAAAACATGAAATAACCAAAGATAAAACAGATTTTTAAAATTATAAAATATTACAAACTACAAATACCAACATATTTGAAAAATTAGAAGAAATTGATTTCTCTAGAAAAATAGCAATATTGGCAAGAAGTATAAAACTAATGAAAATTTAAAAAATTTGAGTCGATTTCTCTCACATAGAGAAGGGAAAAGTCCAAACCAGGTTGTTTTGGGTTTTTTTTTCCTACTTTTTATTTGGGAATAATTTCAAAGTTTCATTAAGAATTGCCAGCATAGGGCGCCTGGGTGGCTCAGTGGGTTAAGCCGCTGCCTTCGGCTCGGGTCATGATCTCGGGGTCCTGGGATCAAGTCCCGCATCGGGTTCTCTGCTCAGCAGGGAGCCTGCTTCCCTCTCTCTCTCTCTGCCTGCCTCTCTGCCACCTTGTGATCTCTGCCTGTCAAATAAATAAATAAAAAATATTAAAAAAAAAAAAATTGCCAGCATAGTACAAAGAACATACATAAACCGTATCAACCTGGTAACATTTTACCTCATTTCTTCCATTACTTGTCATTTGCTCACAGCACACTCTCACATCTTCCTTCTCACTCTTTATCCTGATCTACAGAATTGACCTCTAGGGCGCCTGGGTGGCTCAGTGGTTAGGCCGCTGCCTTCGGCTCAGGTCATGATCTCAGGGTCCTGGGATCGAGTCCCGCATCAGGCTCTCTGCTCAGCAGGGGGCCTGCTTCCTCCTCTCTCTCTGCCTGCCTCTCTGCCTACTTGTGATTTCTGTCAAATAAATAAATAAAATCTTTAAAAAAAAAAAAAAAAAAAAGAATTGACCTCTAACTACCTTAGTATGTATTTCCACAGAATAAGGATATTTGCTTACATAACCACAGAGCAGTTACAACTTCAGTTACACTGACATAATACTTTAACCTATCACCCATATTGCAATTTTGTTAGGTAACCCAATCATATCCTTAGAGCATTCCTTCCACCACTCCTAAGTTCAGAACTGAGTCCAGAATCCTATCCTGCATTTATCATGCATCTTCAGCCTCCTTTAACCTGGAACAGATTTTGGCCTTTACGTTACACGGCACTGCTATTTTTGAGAAACACAGTCCTTTAATTTTTAAATAATATGGTCCTTATTTGAGGTTTGTCTGATGTTTCTTCATGACCAGATTGTTTATATATTCCTGGCCGGAATCCTTCAGAAGTGATGTTGTGTCTTTCTCAGTGTATTATATCCAGAAGCATACGATACCCATCTGTTTTAGCACTTGCAATTCCACTTTTAGGTAATTCTTAGGAGAAATGAAAACGATGTCCACAAAAAGGCTTGCAGGAAAATGGCCCCTTTTATTTCTAATAGCCAAAAACTAGAAGCAGCCTAGATGACCAACAGCAGTAAAATAAAGAAACTATAGTATATTCACAGAATGTACTAACTACTCCCAATAAAAATAAATGAATTACTGACTAATGAAACAACATGTATAAATCTTGGAAACATAACGCAGAATAAAAGAAGCTAGGGGCACCTGGGTGGCTCAGTGGTTAGGCCGCTGCCTTAGGCTCAGGTCATGATCTCAGGGTCCTGGGATCGAGTTCCATATCGGGCTCTCTGCTTGGCAGGGGGCCTGCTTCCCCCTCTCTCTCTGCCTGCCTCTCTGCCTACTTGTGATCTCTCTCCGTCAAATAAATAAATAAAATCTTTAAAAATAAATAAATAAATAAATAAAAGAAGCTAGACACAAGAACATACTGTGTAACTCCATTAGATGCAGCTCCAGAATTAGCAAAACTAATCCACAGTGATAGAAATTGAACCACAGGTTGCTTCAGGGGATTCACTAGAAAAGGACATGAGGAAATTCTGGGGTAATACAAATGTTCTATACCTTGATGGAGGAGGGAGGGCAGATTACACAAATATATGTATTTGTCAAAATTGATCCAACAACATATAGAGATAACACATGTGCATTTCATTATATGTAAATTATCTCAACTTAAAAATTTAAGAAACAGAAAAGTTTATATTTTCCTCTTAGCAATAACCAAAAAGAAAGTAAGCTAGAGCAGTAACAAAAATTATAAAACAATTTAGAAATTAACCTAAGAAAAATAATAGAGAATGATTTACAAATAAACAATTTTAGCTCTGGTAATGATCATACAATAAAGAAATAAACACACAAAAATCTATTATGTTCATAGATGGAATGCTGGTGACAGCAATGTAAAAATAGCAATTCATCACTCAAATATAACTCTTACCAAAATACCTGAAGGACCCTATTGTTCTAATATGATATAGAAAAAAAGTGGTTCAAGAATAACTAAATTAACAACAACAACCAAAAAAAGCAGAGGCATGTGGTTCACCTTGCCAGATAAATTTATTACAAAAGCACTGTAATTAGACTACAGTACTGGGATAGCAAGAGACAAGCAAATGGAACAGAATATACCCAAATGCACTTATTAACATATAGTCTCTCTTCAGAAGCAGCCATACACAAACTGTTCAATGAATAAATGATACTATGAGGCCTTCGTAAGGGCATGTGCCACATCATCAACTACTTACAATTCATTTTAATGATGACTAAAGCAATTAAAAATAAAAGTGTTAAATGAAAAGAAGTAGAAAGAACGAGATAGTAGTGTTACTTATGTAAAATTTTACTTATGTAAAATTTTATAACATATAAGCAAAACAAGACTATCTGGGAAGAAAACACATCAAATAAACACATGAAGGCTGACTGGACAGGTTCCAATATACTCTGGGTAATTGCCTAAAATGGGGAAAGAGGAGTGGAACTGAAGATAGAAGATAAAAGAGTCATCATGTAAACTGGAGAAAAAGGGAACCCATGCAAAACTCTGCATCAAGTACGAGCAATGCCATCCTCAGCACCTGATGTCTTGGGGGAAAAAAAGTTATGTTTTTATTTTTTTATTCAGACTTTTAGATAAATTTTTACAAAAGAAGCTAAACAGAAATTAACTTGTCCAAAGTCATTCAATTTGTGATTACAAGCCTAGATTATCTCCCTCCAAAGCCTACGATCTTTCTTTATTGCTGTACTTCATATTTATTATTCTCTGGTCAACAGATAAATGAAAAGTGAGAAAATCACACTGATCTCTTCACTCAGTAATTGATGGTATTAGTCAAGGCTAGTTATAGCATAACAAATATATAAGAACTACCACAAAAGAGGAATAACGTTTACCTCAGATTTAGATAGTGGCAACAACAGAAATAAGAAATTTTGCAGCACAGTGACGAGACATGGAGTTCAGAGTCAAGATCCCCAAGTGTTATTCCCAGGTCCTCCATTCATTAGCTGTATGTTCTTGGGTAAACTACAAAACCTGTGTGCCTCAATATCCATACTCAAAGAAGTTACTATGGGGGCACATGGGTGGCTTGGCTAGTTAAGCTCACTCTTTTTTTTTTTTTTTAAGATTTTTATATATTTATCTGACAGAGATCACAAGCAGACAGAAAGGCAGACAGAGAAGGGAAGCAGGCTCCCCGCTGAGCAGAGAGCCCGATGCAGAGCTTGATCCCAGGACCCTTGGATCAGGACTCGAGCCAAAGGCAGAGGCTTTAACCCATCGAGTCACCCAGGCGCCCCTAAGCTTCTTACTCTTTTTTTTTTTTTTTAAAGATTTTATTTATTTATTTGACAGAGATCACAAGTAGGCAGAGAGGCAGGCAGAGAGGAGAGAGAGAGGAGGAAGGAGGCTCCCTGATGAGCAGAGAGCCCGATGTGGGGCTCGATCCCAGGACCCTGGGATCATGACCTGAGCCGAAGGCAGAGGCTTTAACCCACTGAGCCACCCAAGCGCCCCAGCTTCTTACTCTTGATACCAGATCAGGTCATGATCTCGGATGGAGCCTGGCATCCAGCTTCTCACTGAGCGTGCTTCCTGCCTGAGGGTCTCTCTCCCACCCTCTGCTCCCTCCCCCGGCTCCTGCAAGCATGCGCACGAACTCACTCGCTCGCCTGCTTGCTCTCTCTCAAATAAATCAACAAAATGGAGTTATTATGAGGAAAATAAAATGATGCATGTGCTGTGCTTACCAATTTGACATAAAATGAACTCAAATGTTAACTACTGTTATCAGCTATTGTCCTTTCTACCTTTTTTACTTACCAAATTCAGATTAGTATATACTTGTGGTCTCCGTTTCTTCACCTTCTATTGGCCCTCAGCCTGCTGATTTCTCATTTTTGCCCTCATTAAACTACTGCAATCAGTATGGTAGTACCAGGATCTACTTTTTTTTTTTTTTTTTTAATTTCTCTGCTTTGTGTGGCACCTTTGACTACTGCTTCTACTTGAAACCTTCTTCTCCTTTGGTTTGTCAAATTATACAATCCTGTTTCTCACCTCCCTCCAAGTCTTCTAAATCTCCTTTGATGTGCTGCTTCTGCTAACTACCGCAGATTAAATCCCGGTGCTTCCAGGGTTCTGTTCTCACCTTCCTTGTACACCTCATTTAAAAGTTGAATCTCTCTCCCTTCATGTTCTAAGATACCTCCAAAACAACTAAATCCAAACCTGAACACAAAAATCTTCCTTTGCCAAATCCCCTCTTCCTGAATCCTTGATCTCATCAAGTGATACTGCTATCCACCCAGTCCTCAAGTCAGAAACCTGAAAAACATCTATGCTACTCTTTTCCCTTCATCCTTCCTCTACTACCTATGGTTTACTTTACCTCAAATTTCTGTAATCCATTTCTCAGCTCAAACCCTCATCTCTTACTTAGAGCAAACTTCTAACAGAGCTCCCTAATTCCCATCTTACCATCTCTGCAAATCAACCCTTCACACAGCCCAGAATCTAACACCAATTGTCAGAATGCTGTTCTCCTGCTTAGGATGTCTTACCAACTCTCCATGACAAAATTCAAGCTTCCTTGCATATTTTAAAATATCTAAAATTCCTCTACTGCCTAAGTCTTCAGCTTTATATTTTCTGCCACTCCCTGCCTCCCACTTCAAGCTTCAGTAATACGGAACTACTTGTAGCTGTTCGCTGTTCCCTGAACACATCTGGCTGTCTCATGCTTCCAAGTCTCTGGCTCATGCTTCTCTGTCTTCCAAGACTGTTCTGCCCCTGCTCCCACTCCTCACCATCCAAAACCTGACAGAATTCTCCCCCCCTCCCCACCTGGGGGCAGGAACAAGTTAATGACTAGGAAACATTCCTGATTTCCACAACCTGGGGTTTGGCCACAACCCTCTGGCATATCTAAGCACTTATTACAATTCTGAACTGAAATTAACTGTTTATATTTCTGTTCCTCACACAATACTGAGCACCTCTAAGGCTAGCAGAACTTGTTGCCCTGTCTCAGCACAGTGATCTCCTAAGCTCTTCCTTTGCCTATGGATTGGAACAGCTTGGATAAGAACTTAGAAAAGGGAGGGGCACGTGGGTGGCTCAGTGGGTTAAGCCGCTGCCTTCGGCTCGGGTCATGATCTCAGGGTCCTGGGATTGAGTCCCACGTCGGGCTCTCTGCTCAGCAGGGAGCCTGCTTCCCTTCCCCCCTCTCTCTCTCTCTCTCTCTCTCTCTGTCAAATAAATAAATAAATCTTAAAAAAAAAAAAAAGAACTTAGAAAAGGGAAAGAGCTCAGTTATCACAGAATTTATGGTAAAAGAAAGATCAGAACTGGGCAATGAAGAATTGCTTCTTAAACACAAGTACACATTAATCCACAGTATGGAAACCTAGTGTAAGCCATTCAATTACAGCAGTGTGGTTCAAGTAATGCCCTGCGTACATTCCCCTTCATAAACAAACAAATAGGCAATCCAGGAAAACAAAAAGGTGGGAAAGTAGAACTTAACTTTGAGGTAACGGTAAAAATTATGGGTTTTTTTAAACATTACTATTCAGAAATCTGAAAAAATTAGAAGAAATTCTATGAAGTACATGGAAATTTGTAGGAAACGGGTATTACAGAAGCCACTTTGATCGAAACACAAAAAAGGACCAAAAGATCACTAGACCTCCAGTGCTTTTGCTTCATAAGCACTCTACTTTCTTTCAATCACAATGTATTAAAAGACAGAGAGCCTTCTTAAACTATTACCAGCCTGGGGACTCCTTTAAGGCTGCTTCTCTCTGTGAGGACTACCTGCTGATCACAAGAGGTGACACTGTGTTCATTTCTCCTCCCAGTTTTTATTCTATTTGGCCACCAAAGCAGCTTCCAATCAAATCAAATGGAACTACAGAGCTTGGCTGAAGAAAACTCTGTATTCAGGGGTTTGCTTCTTTATTTACTTATTTATTTACTTACTTACTTGACAGACAGAGATCACAAGTAGGCAGAGAGGCAGGCAGAGAGAGAGAGGAGGAAGCAGGCTCCCTGCCGAGAGCCCGGTGCGGGACTCGATCCCAGGACCCTGAGATCATGACCTGAGCCTAAGGCAGCGGCTTAACCCACTGACAGGCACCCTTCAGGGGTTTGCTTCTAATCAAACCTTTGAATTTCAAAAGTTCTGATCTTTAATCTTCACTCTCCTGTAAGACTGTTCTTATATTCTCTTAGCTTAATTATTCCATAGACCAAAATCTATTAGAGGATTGTTTCACTAAATTTGCCTATAATTTCAAGGATCTAGCATGGGGTAGCACTTATTAAACAATATGGTTTGTTCTGTTTTTACATCTAAACATACTATTAGAAATTCAGCCAATATAACTGTTCTCAAAGCTTCTGAAGATAATCATATATTTACTTGATAATGACATATTTTAAGAAACTGCATCAGGTATATTTAGCCTATAAAACCCAAGTCACAATACCTTGCAATCTTAATTTTCAACCCAAAACTACAATGATAGTCCCCAAATAAAATACTACCAGGTTAACAGGTTAGTCGTGCTATACCTACAAAAGTAGGTTTAGGCCAGACTTCAGGCCTTTAAGGTGAGGGTTTAAATTTTTCTCTTCAGGAAGACAGGAGCCTTTGGAAGATGTTTTAGCAAGAGACTGACATAATCAAAACTGTGTGTTAGTAAGATAAATCACGGCACGGTGTAGAATGGGCTGAAGCATACATAGAAGGGTGGGGTCACTCCAGCCTCTTCTATCTCACTGCCAAACAAATGTGCAAGAATTCATGCCTACCAGCTCAAGAATCATCTGTTTCCACTCCCATAAGCTTTTACCAACTACTTACCTCTTGAAAAAAAGACCCTTTTCTCAGTTTTCAAACTTTGCAGCCTTACCTGAGACATTTTATATTGCTGCCATTCAAATGACATCCTTAAACCTCTTCCCATCTTTCATTTCAAACCACTCTCCTTCCCTTCAGAGCTTTACTTTGCTTGGCATCCTTCTTTAAGTCTCTGCAGAATCTCCATGTTCAAACTTCTGTTTCAAAAATAATCCCTTCTATGAGGACAACTCCAGCCCAATTCTTAAATGCACTCAAGTCTGCATTTTAAAAAAAATTTTTAAAGGTTTATTCGTTGGACAGAGCGCGCGCACGAGCGCACAAGGAGGGAGAGCAGCAAACTTTCCACCGAGCACAGAGCTCAATGCAGAACTAGATCCTGGGACCCTGGGGTCATGACTGAGCCAAAGGTAGACACTTAACCCACTGAGCCACCCAGGTGCCCAAAGTCTGCATTTTTCAGTGCCTATATCATGTCTCCACTTGGATCATCCCATGTGGATCATTCCACTCTCTCAACGGCTCCTCCTATTCAAATCCTCAGCAACACTTCCATTTCTTTTTGAGCATATCCAACTCTTCAAGTTGCCCCAGTTAAAAAACAATGACCTTTTCTCCTCTTTTTGAACTTCACTGCACAGATCTGTAACTTTAGATCCTAACATTTATTCTCTCAACCAATATACTCCCAAGAAAGCAGCTAACTTTGTTTTACCCACCAGAATCCTACAAAGAATATACCACACAGAAGCCTCAGTAAATAACTTCCAACACTGACATAGATGACAGAAGAGAGTTCTGAGGAACAAGAGCCTGTTAGAAGCAAACTAAAACCAAGTTCTCTTCTGAATCCTAGACCAACGCTCTTTCTACTATATTCCTCTGTTAATGGCCAATCTATCTCCAAACCAGATCGTATACTTCCTCAAAACTCTGCTCAATGCACCGTCTTCATTTTTACTACCAAATACTTGTTATGATAAACATCAATTACTTCAACTGCTTTTTTTTCCCCCCCTTTTTAGCATTCATCCCTCCAAGTCCCTTCTGAAATATTTCCACCACAATGATGTAAAAAATAACATTCTTGGAGCACCACTTCTCTTGCTGGATTTTTACTGTCTAATTCCTTAGGTTAGTTTGTAAAACCCAATATAATTCCCAAAATACAGCTTTTAGTTTCTAGACAAGCTTGTCTGCTATCACTCGCACCTATATCAAGTACATTCTCTCTTTTATTCTCTTTTTCCTTGACAACCAAGTACTATCTACCCACTACAGACAGACGCACACATACACCCTACACTAGGACAAGACCATTATTCACATCAGCAGCACCAGTACACCTTATTTCAGTTCATGAAATATCTACATTCCCAAGAAGCGAAGTTTATAAGCCACACATCATTTTCTCTTAAACTCAAGTCCAGTCTTTCCTGACCACTCCAGGCCCAATTTTTCCCTTCTTTAAGCACTGCTGAGCAATTCAGCTTTTTGAGTTGAAAATTCACAAATGTCCAAATTAGGTATCTTAGAATTTAAAAGTACAAAAAAAACCCCCCAAAAAACCCCCACAAAATCTCAGAATTCATCTAATCTAATAGTAATGAAGAATGAATAAGAATATCCCAAGCCTACAAAGACAGAATCCCCAAGGTAAGAATCTTAGGCATGTGTATTTTTTTTTAAAGCTTCAGGAATAATTCTAATGTTCATTCCTAGTTGAGGCAATCCAGTCTGCCCATTTTCAGGTAAGAAAACTAACACACAAAGAAAAGGTAAAGAAATTTGCCTAAAGCCATATACAAGACTACTGGCCACACAAAGCAATGACAAAAACACAGGCTCACCAGACGTCCATTGACAGAAGAATAGATAAAGATGTGGTGTGTATATACACCTATGTGTATGTATACTTATGTGTGTACACACACACACACACACACACCCCGGAATATTACTCAGCCATCAAAAAGAATGAAATCCTGCCATTTGCAACAACATGAATGGAACTGAGGATATTATGCTAAGCAAAGTCAGTCCATTAAAGACAAATACCCTATAATTTCACTCATATGTGGAATTTAAGAAACAAAACAGATGAACATAAGGAAAGGGAACAAACAATAAGATAAGAGTGAGGCAAACTGTAAGAAACTCTTAACTCTAGGAAACAAACTGAGGGTTGCTGGAGGGGAGGTTAGTGGGGTAAAGGGGTAAATGGATGACGGGCATTACGGAGGGCACTTGAGGTAATGAGCACTGGGTGTTATATGCAACTGATGAATCACTAAATTCTACCCCTGAAATTAATAATACACTGTACGTTAACTAAACTGAATTTAAAAAATAAGAACAAAAGACAAGCTCAGACTCAGCCTACTTAGGTTTTGGCTCATTGCTTACTAGCTGTGAGAACTTGGGCAAGTTGGTTCACTTTTTTGTGCCTCTCTTTTTTCACCTTTAAAATGGTGTGGCTATCTCAAAAGAGTTGTAAAGAGAGTAAGTTGGTGGACACGAAACACTGAGAATATTAATAAGCATTCAGTAAAGGCTCACTGTTAATAATGAAAAAAAAAGGGGGGGGGGATTACAACCAAACTCTAGGTTAGTTTTAGGCCCTTTCCCCTCCATCAGTATGTATGTGGACTCTGACAACCAGAGGGCAGAGCTCAAGTCTCCTGCTGCTTCAGGATTTCCCGCCACCACAAATACGTTGTTGGTGACTAAATACCATTTTGAATTAATTAATGGATTCCTATTTCTGAACCCTGCCACCTATGCCCTCCTAATTATAGCAAAGCACCCAGAGGAAATTAAAAGAATTCTTGTAACAATGCTTACTATGAGCAAGGCATTATTTTAAGTACTTTACATATTTTCTTATGTTAGATTACAAATACTCTATAACAAGAAACACAAAATTAGCTTAGTACCTATAAGCCAAAAAACATTTTCTAACAAAGCTAGGTGTTACTTCTACGTAAAATATAAAACAATTTTAACTACTGATTCGTCACAAAAAGAAAGCCCTAAAACAAAATCAAGTGTCAAAAAAAATCTGCATTTATGAAATAAGTTTATCCCAAGGTTTTAACATTTTTATACTGCAAATACTTGAAAACAATTTCTCATATCCTTTAACATGTACAATTTTACTTTTTGAAACTACTTTAAAATACAGCCTTAAAAGTAAAACATACAACTGGCACTAAAGTACAATCTGCAATACATATATACTATGTTTTAAATAAAGAGTCCCATTTATGTATAAACTACTAAACAAAAGTATTTCATGCATATGTTTCTACTTGTAGATGGCTTGAAAGAATAATAAAGCATTTAAAATTTTTATAAATTTTTCTCTTCCCTTTCGTTACAAGTACTAGAATGTTAGCTCTACACATATTGACCTATTTCTCTATTCAGACAGTTGAAACAAGTGAAAGAATAATTTAGGAGTTCATAAAGAATGGAAAAATGAAATAATCAATGTCCAAAGGTAAGTTAGGTGTTAGTATCTTTTTTTTTAAATTACCAGCCAACCCAATTACCTGCCTCCATTCCAATATACCCTCAAATGTTTAAGAACTTAAAGATGATATTATAAAACACATCCAACTCATTTTAAAATAATTCAAAGGACATTATAAATAAGTAATGTGCCACTTTTTCATTGGTCACAAATATTGGAGTTTTACACAAAGATGTTGTATCTACCTGGTCACACCTTCTTCCACAGACCTTTTCCTATTTAGGGAATCTGGCTTCATTTAACTTGTCTGACAAGATCTAACACTGTTTTAAATAACTTAATACCTCTTTTAAGTAGTACACACTTTCTTTGCAATGTATATCCCAGGGCAAAGATACTTTTCTTCCCAAAGTTTTTCACATCAAGTTCCACAAGAAAGACTTAAAAAAAAAAAAAAAAAACTAAGATACAACTGGCATATAAAGTATGTTTGTTTCAGATGTACGAAATAGTAATTCAATATTATTATGTATTGTGGTATGTTTACCACAAAGTACATCCATCACCACACAGCTATAATTTTTTTTCTTGTGATAATTTTTAAGATCTACTTTTAGCAACTTCAAGATCTACAATACAGTATCATTACCCAGAGTCCCCATGCTAAAAATTGTACACCAGGACAAGAAAGACTATTAAAAGAAAAAGTCATCAAATGATTTAAAGAAGAGGGATTACTTCACTATTTTATTTTGAATATTTATTATTTTATTCAGAGAAGAGACTTATGGTCTTAAAAAATAGTTACAGAAACACAACAAAGTAACTTCTCCAGACGAAAGACAGGATTTTCAAGGATATTTCCAATCATTACCTTAAAAATGACAAAACTGCTTATTTTTCTTATTTACTTCTGCATATTGACAAATGAGCAAGAAACCAGCAAAATTATCAAAGAAAAAGCAACAGAAGGGCTACAGAAATAAAGTCACAAACCAAGAAATATTACCTCTGAAGTCGAAGAAAACCAGGTAACATATTCAGAAAAATTACTAAGGACTGAGGCACCTGTGTGGCTCAGTGCGTTAAAGCCTCTGCCAGGGTCCTGGGATCGAGCCCTGGCATAGGGCTCTCTGCTTGGCAGGGAGCCTGCTTCCTCCTCTCTGTCTGCCTCTCTGCCTACTTGTGATGTCTGTCCATCAAATAAATAAATAAAATCTTAAATTAAAAAAAAAAAAAAAAGGAAAGGAAGAAAGAAAAAGAAAAATTACCAAGGACAAAAAAGCATACAAAACAGACCACTTTGATTTAGGTATCTATCAAGTCTCTCCACTGCGACTGCCACTTTAGGGCTTCCAGCTTTCCTGAAGTCTGTCCCTTCCAAACCACTCTATGGTCATAATGATCTAATAAATAAATAAATAAATAAATAAATAAAATCTGACCTCATGCTTTTGCTCAAACTATTACCCTGACTCATAACTCTCAACCAGGCTAAAAATCAAGAGTTCATCTGCGTAATTATCAAGTCCCTTCAAAACCTGGCTCTAGCCTCCCTTCTCATCTCTCCCCACAAATACTCTAGGAATCTTGCCTCTACTGAAACAAAATTCTTCCATTTTGTACTCTCCATCCTGCAAACCATTTATGCAGATAAGTACTGAGATTCATAGAAATAACTCATCCAGGGACATACAGATAGTGATAGAATCGTATCTAGAATACGAATTCTACCCTTGGTGTTCCTCAAAATCTTTGTAATTATATTTTGTAATTATTTGTCAAATGTATGAGAATTGCTTAAATGTCAGGTTTTTCTCATTAGCTCTAAATAGGAGCTTCTCCAAGATAATCTTATTGGTTACAATAGTTTTTTTTAGTCTTAAAGAAATAAACCAGTCTGATAAGGGATGTTGACTAATGAAGGGGCCATACAAGGGTAGGGACAGAGTGTATAGGAAATTTCCATAACTTCCGCTCAATTTCAATTTTACTGTGAACATAAAATGCTCTATAAAATAGTATTTTTTCAATTAATTAAGCTTTACTAAGTTTAATATAAGAATTTATACTTGTTCTGAAGGTCGTATGGTCAAACATGAATAACCCCAGGGACTACGTAATCAGAAACCTGTGGGAAAATGTGGAAGTTCCACAAACTGGGGTTTGCCTCCAGGCATTGTGAGGCACTGGCGTTTATGTATGCCCAATTAAGTAGCCTTAGGGATTATATTATTTAGTTTTAACTAAACTGACTCTTACAACATGGAAAAATAGCTTTGAAAACATTCCTCCAAAGACTGCAAAGAAAATAACTACACAAGCACAAGTCAACAAGAAAATCGCAAGGCTAAGACTCCTAACTAGAACAAGCTATTCATCAATCACATCGTGATGTAAAATACTCTGATCAGTCAATCACAAAACTCTCACCAGAAATTATTATTTGAGAGCAAAAAAAAATTCTATTAATAGAAAGTATTAGGGACGCCTGGGTGGCTCAGTTGGTTAAGCAGCTGCCTTCGGCTCAGGTCATGATCCCAGCGTCCTGGGATCGAGTCCCACATCGGGCTCCTTGCTCGGCAGGGAGCCTGCTTCTCCCTCTGACCCTGCCTGCCACTCTGTCTGCCTGTGCTCGCTCTCATTCTCTCTCTCTCTGACAAATAAATAAAATCTTTAAAAAAAAAAAATAGAAAGTATTAGACTGTTCATTTTTCTCATCTTTTTAAACACCTAATTTATGTAACTTATTAGTATACTATCATACTAATATATTGGCACATGCACACAACTTATAAACAATTAAGCACATATTAAAGATTGCATGCATTAACATTTTATTGAGGGGTACACACTCAAAATAATTTGAATATCCACTGCTTAAAGCATAGACCTCTTTAAGATGACGATCCTTCTTCCCAGTTTGCCAGGACTGAGAGTAATATATTAGGCTGCATGATGCCTCCCAGAGAGTCCAAGTCCTAATCCCTGAATACGTTACATGTTAAACCAGTCTTGTGATTAAATTAGCAATTTTTTAATTTAATTTTTTTAATTTTTTTATAAACATATAATGTATTTTTATCCCCAGGGGTACAGGTTTGTGAATCGCCAGCTTTACACACTTCACAGCACTCACCATAGCACATAACCCTCCCCAATGCCCATAACCCCACGACCCTCTCCCAAGGCCCCTCCCCCTAGCAACCCTCAGTTTGTTTTGTGAGATTAAGACTCACTTATGGTTTGTCTTCCTCCCGATCCCATCTTGTTTCATTTATTCTTTTCGAACCCCTCAAACCCTCCTGTGGCATCTCCACTTCCTCATATCAGGGAGATCATATGAAAGCTGTCTTTCTCCGACTGACTTATTTCACTAAGCATGATACCGTCTAGTTCCATCGACGTTGTCGCAAATGGCAAGATTTCATTTTTTTGATGGCTGCATAGTATTCCATTGTGTATATATACCACCTCTTCTTTATCCATTCATCTGTTGATGGACATCTAGGTTCTTTCCATCGTTTGGCTATTATAGACACTGCTGCTATAAACATTCAGGTGCACGTGCCCCTTTGGATCCCTATGTTTATATCTTTAGGGTAAATACCCAGTAGTGCGATTGCTGCGTCACAGGGTAGTTCTTTTTTCCACTTTTTGAGGAACCTCCATGCTGTTTTCCAGAGTGGTTGCACCAGCTTGCATTCCCATAAATTAGCAATTTTGAGATGGGTATATAATCCTGGACTGTCTTGGCAGGCCCAATGTAATCACAAGTGCTTGTGGAAAGAGAGGCAAGGGGATCAGTGATTTAGCACATGTGAAGCCTGGAGCTAGAGGTGAGAATGCTGTGAGGGAGGAGTCACAGACTGCAGGTGGCCCTAGAAGCTGAAAAGGTCAAGAAACAGATTCTTTACCTAAAAGACTCAGGAAGGAGCCATCTCTGTTGACATCCTGACTTTAGCCCTGTTAAGGCTTATTTTGGACTTCTGATCCCAGAAGTGTAAGGTATCAGATGCATGCTGCCACTAAATTTTTGGCAACTTGTTAACAGCATCAGTAAGAAATAACACAGGAGATTCCTGAGACATGGGACGTCACTGACAAAACCAGGATAAGCTGGTCACCCTATTTTTAGGTTTTCAGTGCCCAAACAACATATGGTACATAATAAGCATGAGAAAAATCCTTGTTGAATAATTTTATAATGAAATAAATGGATTATATACCCTATATATATTTTATGAAATATGTAGATAACACACCCTCACTATTTAATAAAGACCTGTCGTATGTATTATCTCATTTCATCCTCCTAACAACCCTGTGAAGTATAAATGAATTAGTTTTCCTACTTTTAGGATACAAGAATTAAGGTTCAAAGAAATACATACCATGTCCTAGGGCACGTATCTATTAAGCCATGGAGCGGTATCTAAAATACAGGCCTTCTGATCTTTGATACCAGTCAGGACACTCTACCACAAATCAGGCTGCACAGATTCAAATCCAAGCTGCTAAACTTAATAGCTGCTTCACCTTGCCAAATCAGTTAATTTACCTACTTCCTGAACTATACAATGCAGAATAAGGTTAACAATAATACTTACCTCACAGGGCTGTGAAGACTGAAGGTATTAAAGTATGTTAAGTACACACCACAAGCTACACATAGATATGACAATCATTATTACTCTATGCTGCAGCTACAGTAAGTTTATGCTTAAAATACTCTGTACTACTTGATAAAGAATCACACAATATATGCAGAAGTAAAAAATAGCAACTAAAATGACTAATAAGACGGAAGGATGGGGCGCCTGGGTGGCTCAGTGGGTTAAGCCGCTGCCTTCGGCTCAGGTCATGATCTCGGGGTCCTGGGATCGAGTCCCGCATCGGGCTCTCTGCTCGGCGGGGAGCCTGCTTCCCTCTCTCTCTGCCTGCCTCTCAATCTACTTGTGATTTCTCTCTGTCAAATAAATAAATAAAAATAAAATCTTTAAAAAAAAAAAAAAAAAAAAAAGACGGAAGGATGGTTTTTTTGTGACAGCAATCTAAGGTTAGGACTCTAGACTGAAAAGAAAAAAAAGAGAGGGGAGACATAATCAAGAGCTATAGAAGTGTGAGAGTATAAAAAAGGGGATAAAAAGTTTCAGTAATATTGGTGGGAGGGAGGTGAACCTTAGAAACTAGAGAACTGTGGTATGAACACACAGCATTCGTACATTACAAAACGATACAGCTTAAGAAAGAAATGGATCACAAAATTTAGAGACAATTTATAAACATCAAAGACAAAAATGGCTACTAAAAGAAGCTTAACTACTCTTCCGTAAACTTTTTTTTTCCCTAAGGGAAAATGGAGATATTGGGAAATGACATACAGACCAGACTGGAACAAGGAGCAGACCTCCAGATGAATCAGTGCCGAGCCTGATAACGTAACATAGCCTCTACCATCATTACCCGGTACCACTCCTCTTCTCCAATCGCATCATCACCCTTCCAAGAAAATCTCAAGCCTAAATATCCTCTTTTCAATGCCCTTTAATGGCTTCAATAAAGAATAATTTAAAAGTCCTTAAACTTGGCAGTATAATCCAATCTCAAAATACACTAGTTCAACTGTTTCTTAAGCTAAAGTTTCTTAAAACTTGTTACTCCTTAAACTCTCAAAATCCACTTTTCATTGTGAGAGTCAACACACTTTACAGAACTTTATGACGACTACTTTCAATATTAGGCTGACTGATTTTTTTTTCTAATAGGTCATAACCTTTTATTACTAATGAATAAAGCTGAGAAACCATATTGAAGTTAGCCTAAGCAAAAGACAGCCAGAAAGTACACAAAGTAATAGAAGCATGGTTACTTTAAATTCACAAGTGATTTTAAGAAACACACTGTAGTGTTTGATTTCATCTCCACCATCTACTAAAAAATAAATAAATAAATAAAATCATGTTTAAGGGTACAGATTTTCAACTATAGATAACTAAGTCCTGGAGATCTACTATGGAATATATAGATAATGATATTGTACGACAATGATTAAACTTACTATGAAACTAGGTTTTAATTATTCTGACCACAAAAAAGAAATAATGATGTGATATGATAAAAGTAGTAACTACCACTACAATGGCAATCATATCACAGTACATCAATGTATCATGTCAACATGTTACACATCTTGAATTTGCACAATACCATAATGACATTTAGACAATGTCAAATATATTTCAAAAAAAAAAAAAAAAATCCGAGGTACCGGTGCATTTTAAACTTGAATGAAAGTGTAACCTCTTTGCCCTATGAGCCACTTCAGAAAGTCTAAAGTTGGGCAAGATCAAGGAGAAAGAAGAAAGAAATGATACATTACCCTGTAAATTACCAAGGAGCCCCCCGAAAAAGATGGAAATGAACACATCTCACCTACAAATCTAAATCTAGAATGGGGTGAGAGGACTCATCTCCTGCACGCACTTGTTGGTCCCCAACAGGACACTAACAAAGGAGGGGGGTGACAGCTGTCCTGTTGGAAGTGTTTGGAATTAAAGTCATAAGGCCAGATGTCTTGTTCTCTAAAGCTTCTATCAGTCTTCAGATCAGAATTCCTCAGCCTGGCAAGGGTTTTCCCTCTCCTGTCACTTAGTATTTCGTGTGAGCAACACCTCTGCCACTTCAGGATCTTTGGAATCTATTAAGCACGGAAAAAATGGACACGTCGTTGGTGTTTTCCGGAAATAAGGGACTTAATGAATAAATGTACTTATTCGTTTACGAATTCACTTATTCGTTAATGAATAAAGTTTATGTAGACTTGAGTAAACAGCAGACCGCTCTGACTAAAGCAGCATCTTCCCAGTCAGCGGGGCTCACACCTCCAGGAGGGAAAAAACGGCTTTTCCCAGCCAAGTGACAGCAATCCTTTCACTGACGCGGTGTCTTTGCGCCTCGAGGCCACCCAAGCGTGCCAGGGATCAGCAGAAACTCCCTAAACTTTAGGAACAAAGCACTCTTCCCGCCTTCCAAAGACAGGACTCGTCCTGCCATTCCTCACACCTGCGACGCGCGACCGCACCAACCGCTCCTCATCTGCCCCCCGAAAGGGGCTCCGGAACGCCCCCCGCCCGGTTTCCAAGAGCAGCCGCCCCAGGTGCACTCGAGGCCCGAGACGGCAGGACCTGGCCTGAACCGCGGCGCGCGCGGTCCTCTGGCCCTCGTGACAATCACGCTTTTAGAATCGCCCCGGGGACCGCACGCGCCCGACCCGGTCTCCCCGGGTCCCACCGCACGCGGCCAGAGAGCGGCCGGCAGGGGACCCGAGCCACCCCGCGAGCCCTTCCGAGAGCGGCCCGGACGCCCCACCGTGTCCAAGGGCAGAGCAGCCGAGCACAAAGGCACCGGGTGGTCCCCGCACTCGGGCCCCCTTCCCGCCCGCTCCTCTCCGCGAGCGCCGACACACCGCACGGAAACCGCACAGCGCGCGGCCGGGCCAGTCGGCGCGGGAGCCGCGAGCAACCCGTGTGTCGTAAGGGCCTGGAGACCCGCACCCCGAGAGCCACGGCGACCTGGGGGTGTGACCCGCGCCGCTCCCCGCTCCCCGCTCCCCGCTCGGGAAACTCCCGGATGGCGGCGGCGACTCACCAGACCAGGGAGCACAGAGACAGGCAGGAGACCAGGGCCAAGGCCCGGCGGTACTTCTTCATCTTCTCCTCCTTCTTCCCCCTGCCAGAAGGCGGCACATCCTCCCGGCAGCCGCCACTGCCGAGGCCAAGATGGAGGAGCCGGAGCAGGAGCGAGAGGATGGGACCGAGAGTGCGAAGGGCCGCGGCGCAGCGGGAGCGGCTCCTCAGCGGCCCGCGTACCGGCCGCCCCCTCCGAGGGGCCCACGGCGGCGCCGAGCGCGGCGCTTCACGGGAGGACTCCGGGGACTGCCGCTGCTCCCGCAGCCGCCGGCTCGCCCGCGCCCGCCTCCTCCGGCCGCCGCCGCCGCCACTGCGGCCCCATATCCCCCCCGCCCGCCCCGGCTCTCCCTCCGTGCTGCCGGCGACCAACGGCCGCGGCGCACTCGTCTCCCAACAGCCAATCGCCGGCGGGGCCGCGCCACCTCACACACCGCTGAGCTGGAAGAGGACGCGTCACCCACGTCCCGCGGCGCTCGCGCCCCCACCAGCCTCCGCGCGGGCCACGCCCCCTCCGACGTCTCGGGCGGAGGAGCGCGAGGTGGGAGGACACAACGCGCGAGAGCCGGGGCTGCGGCCGCCCCGCCCACCTCAAAGTCCGCCGGGTCACTGGCTCGTGTTCAGGAAGTCGGGGAGGAGCCCCATGACCCTCCGCGGTCTTCTTTGCGATGGCCCGCCCCCTCGTCCAGGGCGTGGCGAGTCGGCGCAAGGGCCCTTGGGAGTTGTAGTTTGTCTTCCAGAACGCTCCTTTCCCTTTCCCCTACTCCTCCTAGAATCCCAGTTTTGATGGAGAGGTCTATAATTTCGCCTCTCACCGCAAGAATGACCAGCTTTGGGATGATTATATTCAGTTCTCCTCTTTTGACCACAGTTCGTGAGACGGACGGCCTAGAAGGACGGTGGGAAGAAAAACTGTAACTAATAAAATTTGAAGAGGTGTTTTTTTCCCGGTGCGGACGGGCCCGCCCGTCGGGTTAGGTGCTGATTGGCCATCGGGAGGGGGTGTGCCACGAGGCCCTCTCCCTGATTGGTCGCGGCGGGGAGTCCCGGTCTCGGCGCTGCGGGGAGACCCCCGCGCCCTGATTCCCGCGTGGGATCGCCGGGTTTGGTCCGCCTGGTGCCGGGCTCGTGCTCGGGGTGCCCCGCGGAGGGGCGGGAAGGGCTCGCGCGGGAGGAGCCCAGGAAGGCGCCGCCGTCCACGCGCCTCGGCTCCGGTGCGGCGCGGAGTAATCTGTGGTAAAAGGCCGCGTGCCCACTCCGGGGTCCCGTGCCCCGTGCCCCTGGGGTCCCGGAAGGTCTCCCGGAAGCGGCTTCTGCCTGACATGCCCAAATGCGCGACCGCTCTTCTCCCCTAGCCCTTCGCGTGTCCAGGCTCCCTTAGACGGCGGAGAGCGTGGAGAAGAGGCGTCCGTTTCTGCTCGGAGACCAGGTTGGCCTCCGGCCGTCGCCGGGGACACCCCTGCGCCGAGGGAGCCTCTCCCGGGGATGCTGCTCGTAGGGAAGAAGTACAACAGTGGGACTCCGTGGTCTCCGCTCTTTGTGTTGGCTGTCGGCGGACTGAAAGCTCTTCCCCAGACAGCAGCCTGAGAGATGGGGGCATAGAGGCCTGACGTTTAGAGGGGAGAATGTTTGAGGCAGATATTAGAGCGTGGGTCACGTCCTGCCTGTGGGGCCGCGGGGAATGGGGGGGGGGTGGAATAAAACACTTCAGTAGAATGCTTAAAATTGAGATGAGATTTCCTTATGAGTCTTTTGAGTTGAATTGGTCGGTAATTGTATCCCCAGGGACCTGAAGGACTTGATCTATTCTAAAAGTCTTGATATAAGTCAACTGGATATATTAACTATCATCCACCACCTCTTCAATATTCCACAGTGGTGGTTCTCAACCAGGGGCAAATTTTTCCCCTTGGGGGGAAAAAAAAGGCAGTATTTGGAGACATTTCTGGTCGTTAGAGCTGAGGAATTCACACCTAGTGAGTAGAAACCAGGGATGATACATTCTATAATTCATAAAACAGAAAGTTACTTGGCCTGAAAAGTCAACGTACCAGGCTCAAGGAAACTCTGCTATAACAGAATCTCCCAACTCAATAAAACCTGTATATCACGGATCACACGGGACAACTCATGTGCACTGCAGATCCTAGCATTATTCTGGAAGTCACCAAGGACTGAACTGCCTGACGAACAGTTTCCTTTAGTTCTTCATTCCTATGTGGTGTCCAGAGACTCCAGACAGCTCAAGTCTCTGCCCTGATAAAGATCAGATTCTCTGGGGCGCCGGGGTGGCTCAATCAGTTAAGCATCTGCCTTAGGCTCAGGTGGTAATCTCAGGGTCCTGGGATCCAGAGCCGCCCTGGGCTCCTTGCTCAGCAGGGAGCCTGCTTCTCCATCTACCTGCCACTCCTCATGCTTGTGTTCTCTCTTGTAGTCTCTCTCTCTGACAGATAAAATCGTAAAAAAAGAGAGAGAGAAAGAACCTGTGGATCTCAGAAAAGGAGGCAACCCCTCTGGCCTTCTCATCTCTTTGTCATTTTTCCCATGTAAATCATATTTAAGAAGCCCCAGAGGTTAAGTTGGTGGTATTTGACAAGCGAGCCCTGACATATCTTGAATTAATCAAAATGTTATCTGCCTCTTTCAATGCTGAGATACTGTGTATCTTTAAGAGGAACAGCTGAGGCTCCAGGGTATCAGATGATTCCAAGGTAAGGGCCAGTTAGGACAAAAGTTCCTTGAAATCAGCGAAAGAAAGGTCAGGGAATTGAGAAAGACAAATAGACAATAAAAGGGACAAAAGCAGATGAAAAGGAGGATGAATGAGGCAATCAGCACTTAAGATATTAATACATGTACATACAATATTAATATATATTAATACATGTGCATACATGTCTTCCTGTTTGTCCCCACTCTGTTGCTGCTTCTGTGTGTGTAGCTATGTGCACGAAACTGCTTATACCTATTTTATTTATTATCGTCTAAAGGGAGTCTAAACCACTTTGTCAAATCTACCTGAACAGAACACTGATAATACGGCCACTTCAGGAGGTCAAGGGAGAACTTGGAGGGAGGTAAGAAAATAAACTTCTTCTCTAGGGAACCTGAGACCTCAGTTCCTTAGCAGAAAGAAGAATCAAAACCTGCAATCTTGGCTTGTTCACGTCTTTTTATACTGCAAGCAAGAAAAATATTTTCCTTTAAAAAATGTTCTACCCCAAATTGAATCTTCTATCTTATGTGTTTATGTTGAGAATACATGACTTTAATAAGCTATTTGTGGAATTAGCCAGAGGAAGGATAACTCAGGAAGTAGGGTGATAGGAAGAAATTAAAGATGGTCTGTCATTGGTCGTTACAAAAATAGGAAAATCAGGAGTTGCAGGTTCATAGGCAAATTTTGTTTGAAGGTATAGTACTGAATTTGAGATTCTGGTACAAGTACCTAGCAAGTGTTTGCAAAGTCAAGAGTCCACGCAGGAAGAGGGTATCAGCAACTGAAGACAGCATGTTGGGAATTCTAACTGCAGCGTCCTTCATGGCCTGCTGAATCCTAGTCTCAAAAGAAGCTTCCTAAAACATTACCAACATCATATCCTTGTTTTGATGGGAAAATCTCCAAAAGGCCTTAAATCCTTGTTGAATAAAGTCTTGCCTCCTTGGCCAGCATTTGAAGCTTTCCATAATCTAACCCAGTTGAAGGTTCAAGACTTAGTCCCCACTGTTTCCTTTCATGACTCAGCCTCCTCACCAAACCACACTGCTTGCCATCTCCTGAAACACCTACGATCTCTGTCCTCACGACGGTCTGCCTCTCCCCACAGTGTATAAATTTATTACGCAAGAGGTCACATTTTGTATATATAAAACCCAATTTTTTTTTAAACAGGGGCCCAAGAAATATGTTTTAACTTAAATATTACTTCATGTCTACTCATACCAAATTACAATCTTCCCTATAATTTAGATTTCTGGACGTAGCAAGACCCTAGGACAGGAAGGTTTCATGCAATTAACTCACCCCTGCCAACTATCGCTTCCACTACAAAGAGCCAAATTATTTTTTTAGCATAACACTGTTTGACTTATAGGTGGCTAGAATTGTTCAGATTTAAATTACTCCTGAATAACGTGGAGAAATAATGTGTTCAACAAATATCTATTGGACCTTTCTTATATGACAGGCTCTTTACCTCCAGGAAACTCAGAACAAGTACTTAGCCAGCTTCTTACCTTCTTCCAGACTGCAGCCCTTTGGTGATTTGATGTTGCCCATTGATCCCTTCTCACAATGTGTATGAAGGTATAAAATAAAATAAAATAAAATAAAATAATAGATTACAAAGGAAACCAACTATAGTGAAATATAATCATCAAAATATTACAAAGAAAAATTTGTGTTATAGTAATGTATGTATTTTTTAATGCATTAAATAACAATACTTAGCAGCAGGTCTGGTAACTTCAGTAATTCCAAAGCAGTGATGAGTATAAAAGATATTTCAAAAGCCTTAGAATATGTATAATGTGATATGAAAATATCTTAGTTATTAGTGACAAAGTTATAGGTGTAGTTAATACGGTTAAGATTATTTACCTTATATTCATAAGAGGGTATTTTAAATTTTAGTACAATGTTGGTGAAGATAGAGATGTAATTATATTTTTCCACCCAAGTTCACAGACCAGTGAGTTGTATACATGGATCACAGGTTAAGAAGCATTGCACTAGGGCAATGTTTTTTTAAAAGATTTATTTACTTTCTTGAAAGAGAGAGTTGGGGGGTTGAAGGAGTAGAGCAGAGAGAGAGGGAGAGAGAGAAAATCCTAAAGCAGACTCCCCTCTCCCCTGGGGGTCCTCAGATTGAGCCCCGCATGGGGCTCCCTGCTTGGCAGGAAGCCTGCTTTTCCCGCTCCCACTCCCCCTGCTTGTGTTCCCTCTCTCACTGTGTCTCTCTGTCAAATAAATAAATAAAATCTTTAAAAAAAAAAAAAAGATTTGAGGCGGACCATAACAGATGGCTAGGATTTTCACAGAGACATGAGGAGAAGCTATTTCAGGTAGAGAGAACAATAAATCCTAGAATCCAATTAAAAACTACCTTAACAATCACATGCCTTCTATTTTTGGTCTGCTTGACACTTAATGGTATTGTATGTATGAAATAAACAGTGATGGTGGGCTCTAATCAGATAAGTAGATGTTTCTTAAACTCATCTAAAACTCCTCACTTTAGGTCCTGTGATGATTTTAAAGAGCAGTCAGGGAATTGAAGAACATTAACATAACAAAAGGTGGTGCTGGTACAAAGTGATCAAAGTGAGTTCAAGATAATTAACTTGGATAGTGATAATGCCAGCAAACATATACCATTGTTTTTACTTACAAAGTAAGTAAAACAAAAAACAGGAAAGCGGTTGTTTGTTTGCAGATAAAGCCACAAGACTGGGGTGAGCAGATGAAGGGACCAGAAGAACACGGGTTGGAAGCTGGAAAGCTGAGAGGGAGGAAATGTCTTCCTAAAGCAACCGTTTGCCTGTCTTCCAAGGACAGCCCCAGTTTGCCCCTGTTAACAGTCCTGGCATAATTAGTAATAGGATCAACTTTTACTTTCTCTTTTTTTAAAAGATGTAATTATTTATTTGAGAGAGAGAGAGAGCGCCGGTGGGCAAGAGAGAGAATTTTACTTCCAAATGTGGTGTGGTTGAAAAATAATATAACCATTCTCAACACAGCAGACATGAGAAAACTAAATCCTAATTTAGCAATAGGAAATGGCAAGAAAATGGCCCAGTTTGTGATATGGAATCCCCAAACGCTCATTCAGGAAATGACACCAAGTGGCAACAGAGGGGGAGGGGTTGCAGATTAAGAAATAAGAGACCACCCTCCTCTCTACGGGTCTAGATGACTCCTCCCATACCTCTAGCAAGACTGGATTTAGGGACTCGGGTGGTTCAGTCAGTTGAGCAGCTGCCTTTGGCTCAGGTCATGATCCTGGAGTCCTGGGATCGAGTCCCTCATCGGGCTCCTTGCTCAGCAGGGAGCCTGCTTCTCTCTCTGCCTCTGCCTCCCACTCTGCCTACTTGTGCTCTCTCTCTCTAACAAAAATCTTTAAAGAAAAAAAAAAAAAAGACTGGATTATTATCAGGAGAGGATTGATTGGGGACCAATCCCTGGGCTGGGGAACACCTAGCATAATTTAAGGCAGGAATACCTGCAAAAAATAAAAATATGTGGTTGGGGAAATTTGAATAAGGACTGATAGATCATTAAATGATAAGTTACTTTTTATTAGATATAATAATACTGTTGTGGTTATATAGAAAATGTCCTTATTTTGAGGAAATTTATGCTGAAATATTTAAGAATGAAATGTCATGATAAGCGCATCTTACCTTCAAAGGTTCGGAGAGCGGGGGAGAGCGAGAAGAAATGCGTCGGTTAGCCGTTGTCAAATCTGGGTGGAGGGAATACAGGTGGCCATTGCACTATCCCTTCAACTTTTCTATATATTTTTAAAAAATTGTATAATAGTAATTTGAGGGTAGAATGAACACACACATGATTCTGAGACCCCAGCCCTTTTCTGGTACCCGCAGCCAGTCTCTCCCTCTCCAGGCAGAAGACTGGAAGAGTTTTCTCTGGAGAATGTGATTATTCTAAGAGGAAAGACCTAGAAGTTAGTGACGCCTGAGTTTTCTCAACCAAGTCATGCCATGGAAAGGTCATAGTCAAGTCCAGCCATGTGCTCAGAGCATCCAACAATCTTTTTAGTGCCCCACTCTTAAAAAGAATGGACAACTAATGATTACCAGCCGAAAAGAAAATGCTCTAGCATCTAAAACAAACAGGGAAATAGAAACTTGGAGTAGAAGGAAAAGACTGTGCAGTGAGAAGAAACCTTAAAACAAGAAATTCTAACACTGCCAGGCATGGCCACCATAAGACAGGAACAGGAGACTATAAAAAAGGAACCAGTTGAAAACAACAACAAATATCTTTTATAAAGATGTGAAAACAGTAATAAAAAAAACCTCAAGAGAAAAAATTAGAAGATGAAATTGAAGAAATTATCCAGAAAGTAGGCAAAAAGTCAAAAGACTAATAATGAAGGAGGTCCAGGGTAGCTCTCATAGAAGAAGATTGAAGATGTAAGGAACTATGAGACATTATACTAGAGTTTCTACATTGAAAGTGCCCTCGTCTAAGTATACAGCGTGCTGGACAAAAATGATCGACACTGGGTCACCTGGGTGGCTCAGCCGGTTAAGTGTCTGCCCTCATGGCTCAGGTCATGATCTCAAGATCCTGGAATGGAGCCCCACCTTGAGCTCCCTCCTCTGCTGGGAGTCTGCTTCTTTCCTTTCCCTCTGCCCCTTCCCCCACTCAGTGCTCTCTCTCTCTCTCTCTTCCTCTCTCATTAAGTAAATAAAATCTTTTTAAAAAATGATCAACAATGAGGCATGTCTTTGTGAAATTTGAGAATACTGGAGGCAAAGAGGAGACCATGGAAGATTTAAAGATAGGGGAGAAACAGGGACTACGCCCAAAGAATCAGCAATGAGAATAGTTTAGGACTTCTCTACATTTAGACAGGAAGTTGAAAAGCAGGGGAGCAATGTCTTCAAAATACTGAACGAAGGCCGTTTCCAACCAAGAATTCTATGTTCAAGGAAGCTATCAATCAATGTCCTGGGAACCAAGCCATTTGGAGACAGGAAGGATCTCAAGAAGTTTACCTTCTATGCACCATTTCTCATGACAGGAGATTTTGCTCTACTGAAACAAGATAAGAAACCAAAAAAGAAGACACTTGATACAGGAGACACGAAATCCAACCCAGAACAAAAAGGTGAGGGGGCTCCCTAGTGTGACGGTGAAGGAAGAACCCGGCACCGCAGCTGAGTACCCCGAGCAGGAAGGGCCACTGCGTACTGGAGCCGATCAGAAGGCCCTCGGAGAGACCTTTTCAGGAAGATGGCATCGATAGGACATCTGCCACATCTGAGAGACGTGTGGGGAAACTTAGACAATCGTGAAAAGACCGCCGGTTAGCAAAAATCATTTAGAAAACTAAAACAAAGCCAAACAATTTTAGAAAACAGAGCTATGCTGGACAGATTCATCTGTGACTAGTGTTTGCATGATCTCAATAACAATAAAAATTAATGTAACCGAACTTAGGGTAGAACTACGTCGGAGGGCTGGGGGCATGGGCAGGATTACCAGGCCGCTGGTCGTTGTTATCTGTCGGGGAAAGGGAGAAAGGGCACAATCCTCAGCTTCCACGGCAAAAGGTGAATCAGTATTGCCTAAAACTCAGAAAAGCCAAAACAAAGAATAACAACACATTAAGTTAGGACCTGGAGGGCGCCTGGGTGGCTCAGTGGGTTAAGCCACTGCCTTCGGCTCAGGTCATGATCTCAGGTCATGATCTCAGGGTCCTGGGATCGAGTCCCTCATCGGGCTCTCTGCTCAGCGGGGAGCCTGCTTCCCTCTCTCTCTCTGCCTGCCTCTCTGCCTACCTGTGATCTCTGTCAAATAAATAAATAAAATCTTTAAAAAAAAAAAAAAAGAAAAAAGAAAAGTTAGGACCTGGAGGTAAACAGTGTAACAACTGACTGTAAGAGGGGACAGCAGGGGGATTTTCTGAACAGGGAGAAGCAGGAGGAGAGCAGTAGGGATTCGTTGTTTTTCCTTTGTCGGAACTCTCCAACTCTGCTGGGCGTATATAACTTTGAACACTCAAAAAATAAAAATCAGATGTTTTATCAAAATGTTGGTCACTTGTGGCAAAATAAGTTCATATTTTAAATGTTTTAATATTTTTTCCTTTCCGTTCCTCTATACTGAATATAGACTTTATGTCTATATGAACTATATGAACAAAAGACTTAATGTCAGTTATTGTCACTATCGTGTTTTGGGGCCTGAATTGTGAAAATTATTATATGGATCAAGTCATTTTCCCTCTTTGTATTGCACAGGGAGATCACGTGATATTAAAGTGTTTCCGTCTGGAAATCGCTGAAGGATCCGCATGAACATCCAGTTATCCTGGTATCCAAGGGCCTTTGCATGTCCCTCCACCGTGCACTTCTCAGTGCCTGACACGGGATTCACTCCCAGGACCTAACTGAGCTCCCGGGGAAAGTCCGTTTCCTAGGAAAGCATTAAACACGAATCATTTCACATCACCGGGTCATTAAGGAAGGGGAAGAGTGATGCTTCCAGGGGAGGCTGAGAAACTGTTGAGAATATGGGACATAGAAAGGCTTTGTAGGCGAGCTCGAAGCCACCGTGTCCTAGAAGTGTCTCCCTGTTGTCCAGCCCTCTCTGCAAACCCTCTGCTTTACAAATGCCCCTGAGCCTGGATGATTCCCTTTTTAATTGCATCGCAGCTAGTGTGTCTGTCCCTGGGGGGACGGGAAGTGTATTTTATTTCCTCTTTGTGTCCCTCAGGGCATTTGGCATTATTCTTGGCACAAAGGAGCCATTCAATCAAGTGTAACTGAGAGGATGATCCTGACGGTGATGGCGATGATTCATGAAACGGGATATTTAAAGGTCTCGAGCGTCTTCGACGCAGAGGTAGAGCTTTTATGTGCATTCTTTCATTTAACACCGAAATAGACCGAAGAACCCCAAGTCCTGGGGTGAGGAATACAAGCCCTTTATATAACGTGTGAGATGGGATATGAAAGTTGGACTTGTTTGGAATGTTGATAAACATTTGGCCTTAACTGGACTTCAGTAGGATTGTCAGTATTGACAGTCCCATTTCCCAAGATACAGGGGGAAAGGAAAATTAAGGTGTCTGAAGGGAAAGTTGCTTATTTTGAACAACAGGAATGGAGAAGAAAGTGATTTGTGGTCACATCAGTAGAACTTAAATTTTACGTTCTTTAAGATAATTTTCATTAATTTTAAATATGACATGCTTTCATTTTTTTAAGTAGTGCCTATACCCTATGTGTGGCCTGAACTCACTACCCCAAGATCAAGAGTCCGATGTTCCACTAACTGAGCCAGCAAAGTACCCCAAAACATTACATATTTTTAATCTTACCGTTTTTTTCAGAACATAGTTATAGGTCAAAAAGCTAATGAGATGCATTCATTTGCATAATTATAATAAGCTATGTCTACTTTTCAGTCAGAGACTCACATTTGCTGAAAAAAAAAACCTTAGTAGGTGGACAGAATATTTTGAAATAATTTCTTTGGTATTAATTTTATTTTATTAATTTCTTTTTTACAGTGCAGTGTTATCAAGTGCAGATCCAACTTGTGAAAGGTGCACAAATCACCTCGTTAGCTGTGTTTCTGTTTTTCTCTTACCTGCAGGAACAGTTCTTTGGATTTTCACTCCTCTTCGGTGAATTGTAATTTCTCCTAAATCTCAGTTTTCCAAATTTTCTTTTTAAAGAATCCTCTGTGAAAATATAGTTTCCTAAGCCTACCCTAGATAGACAGAATCAGAATGTTTAGGAGAAGGACTGGGAAAGAGTACTTTTTAATGGATGACTTTTATTGTCAGATAAATGAGGAAACGCTGCTCTAAAATGTTCCTCTCGGGGTGCCTGGGTGTCTTAGCCGGTTAAGTATCTGCCTTTGGCTCAGGTCGTAATCCTGGCATCCTGAGTTCAAGCCCTGTGTGGAGCTCCCTGCTCAGTGGGGAGTCTGCTTTTCCTCTCCCTGTGCCTCTGCCCCTCTCTTGTGCTTGTGCTCACTCTTGCTCTTTCTCAAATAAATAAATAAAATCAATAAAACAAAAATTACAACATTCGTCTGGGCTCCTTGAGACATTATTTTCACAAGACTAGATAAAACATCTCCATCTGTACTAGAGATGTGGCTGCAGGAAAACATGGTAAGCATTATTTATTCTGATCTCATGCAGTGTTCAAGCTGCACTACTCTGACAACTCACATTCACATTTTAGGGTGAAAAAAATGAAATTTATTATATATATATGTGGTTCTCCTTTGACTCCTTCACCCTAATAAGGAAACTTTATAATAGCAGAGTATTATTTTTTCATTTCACCTATGCTTTTCACAGACCTAAAGTAGGCACATAGTAAGTGTAAAATACGTATTTCTTGAATTGAAATAAATCACATTGTATATTAGTGACAAAGCAGGAAGCTGATGATAAGTATGTTGGCTTAATTCATTTTGTTGTTGCTTGGAGGTCATTCTGCAATCTTCTGTCCGCCAAGACCCAACCACCATCATCCAAGATTTTCCACTTGGCAAAGATGAATGGAAGATACTAGAAAAGCTCCTGCCACCAGTCCTTTCTCCCTCATGTACTGGTATTCCTTCTCTGCTGTTGTTTTGTTTTCTCCCAAGTTCCCACTGTTGCGTCCATTTTGTCCTCTCCCACTCAAGTAAAGATTTTCGAGCTTTATTTACAAATATAGAATGTTGGCTTCAAGGAGACCCTCTCGGCAGAGCTTTCTTGCTCGGGCAGCATATACAGTGGTTCCCAGGCTATAAACAAAACAATTTCAGTGATGAAGGTGGGACCTTCCTTTCTCTAGTGGGAAAGCAACTCGTGGCAAGCTCTTCTTCACTCAACCAAGGAGTCTCTTGCCGTCTGAAATAACTCTGGGCCCGAAAATCTGTGGCTCGGCTGGCGTTTTCAGCAAGAACTGAGAGCAGCTGACTTGTTGTAGGAGAAAGTGTGACAATGGCTGTGATAGATTGTGTTTTCCAAAAATTCTCACCAAAATTTATCCAGCCCCATATCCTCTTCTGGAACCTTGTCACCACCACCACCACCCCCTCATCAAGAGACAGAGTCAGTCTCCCCTCACCTGGAAACTAGAGGGGGCCAGCGTGGACTTTTTGGTGACTCCCTTGACAAATAGAATGTGTCAGGAGTAAGGCCCCGTGAATTCCAAGGCTTAGTCAGAAAGATACAGACTCTGCTTGGATCTCTCTCTTTCTTGGGACTCACCCTTTGAACACAGCCTCCAAGTTAGGAGGAAGCTCAGGTGACACAGTGAGGTCACAGGTAGGTATTCTGACCGATAGCCTCAGTTTATTTTCCCGCTAAAAGCCAGCATCTCCTGCCTCCTGGATGAATGAACCTTCGGATCATTCCAGCATCTGGCCGTTGAGTTACCCCATACAGTTTACTCTTCCAGCCGAGGGCTCAGACATTACGGAGCAGACAAATCATCCCCATATGCCCGTCTTTATACCTGATCCACAGAATCCGTACACATAATAAAGTATTGTTTTTCCACTGCAAAGTTCTGGGATAATTTTATCATACAGAAGATAACTGGAATAATGCCTTACTTGATAAAAGGAACAGAATACAAAGGTGACCTCACATGTTAATCATGGAAATTTGCCCCCACATTTCTGTGAGAAAAACAAAAACAATAATCTATTGGTCTGTTGTAAACATAAACTAGAAGAGATAATCCTGTCTTCCCACCAAGGTTTGTGAGGAGAATGCCAATAAGAAATCAATTCATTAGTTTTTAAGGTGTTGTTACATTATTAGATATAAATTTTAAAGTGTTATTAGATATTATCTTTATTATTTTATTTTTATTAATTTGAAATATATTTTATATATTTATTATACTTTATAATGTATAATGTGTAATATACTATATTTATTATATAATCATAATTTATTATTGATTTTTTATTATTTATTATTTTATTTTTATTATTTTTTAAAAGATTTTTATTTATTTGACAGAGAGCAAGAGAGGGAACACAAGCTGTGGAGTCAGAGAGGGAGAAGCAGATTCCCCACAGAGCAGGAAGCCTGATGTGAGGCTCGATCCCAGGATCCTGGCATCATGACCTGAGCCGAAGGCAGCCGCTTAAGGACTGAGACACCCAGGTGCCCCTAGATATTATTCTTTAAATACTAGTGATGCTTAATTTGGAAAATACAAACACCAGGAAAACAATAATTCCACTCTCCAAAGCCAACCATAGTGAATATTTTTCTGTATATTTTTTTTTTAAAGATTTTATTTATTTATTTGAAAGACGGAGATCACAAGTAGACAGAGAGGCAGGCAGAGAGAGAGAGAGGAGGAAGCAGGCTTCCTGCGGAGCAGGGAGCCCGATGCGGGGCTCGATCCCAGGACCCTGAGATCATGACCCGAGCCAAAGGCAGTGGCCCAAACCACTGAGCCACACAGGCGCCCCTGTATTTCTTTACTCTCTCTAAGCATCTGGTTTTAGACATTATCAAGATACCATTATGATAAAATATTTTAATCAAACATGCAGTCTTTTCACCCTCTGCTTAGCTTAGTTTCCTCCATCAGAAGGGTCCTATGCTTCTCTTTCCTGCCCAGCTGAAGCTCCTCCTCCTCTGGGAAGCCTTCCAGGACCACCCAGCTCCAAGGAACACCCAACCCACAGAGACAACTACCTCAAAATTATAACACTAATTGCCAACCCTTCTTGCTATATTATCACGTATTGCCTCGTGTCATTTTATGTATTTATCTTTTAATGTCTGTATCATTCATGTAATCTTTGCCGTTACACCTTATCTCCCCAACTAGATTGAAAGCAACTTCAGGGCAGAGATCAGTTTTTTAATCTTTCTAGTCCCTACACCATTAAATATATCCCTAGCAGATACTATTTGTTAAAAGAAAAGAAGAGAAAGAAAGAAGGAAGGTTTTACTTCTAATACTTTCCTTCTTTATTTCAAAATTCTTTCATCTCAAAACAACAGCCATTAATTGTCATAAATTTGACATGTGTATGGCTATGGATATATAACGAGTATCTTTCAAATTTTATCTGGAAAAGGTATTACAAGGTTATAATTTTTCCATTATCTTTCAGAAATACATATTTGTTCTATGTTGTAGAAGCAAGCTCAGATATCCATAATTGCTTTTTAATGCTCACATTTTATTTATGAGCATTTATTACAACCTTCTAAGGGTCTGTATGTACCTGATGAGACAATAAAGGCTCTTAGAGATTTTTGTTTGCTGTATCAAAGGCTTCAGTGTACACACACACTGCAGGATGAGATGGAGACTGTCGGAAGCTGTTCTCACACCAAGTTAGAACTTCCAGGAAAAAGCTGGAGAAGGGAAGGGAGAAGAATATAAACAAATTCAGCTTTTTTTTTTTTTTTTGTCAAGGACATACAGAAGGAGCCCAAAGCAGCACCTAGGAGATTAAGTGCAACTTAGGGGACATTTTAGAATTCGGGGTGTAGAGAGTGTGTGTATTTATGTCTGTGTGTGTGTGTGTGTTTGGTGGTCTCTCCAAGTTGA
The DNA here is from genome assembly GCF_964662115.1 of Mustela nivalis. Classification (NCBI taxonomy): domain Eukaryota; kingdom Metazoa; phylum Chordata; class Mammalia; order Carnivora; family Mustelidae; genus Mustela; species Mustela nivalis. The sequence continues at coordinate 4,163,252 of NC_139035.1, read as the reverse complement.
AAAGATGTTTTGTCAATATTGAACCGGAATTTGGGGAGTCTTGGTGAGTTTCTAGCCTCTGTAAGACTGACAGTTGCAGGATGAAGGCCCAAATGGAAAGAATGGAAGATTAACACAGCCCGGTGAGAGGCCTAGTGGGACCAGGTTCTGTAGGCTACGCGATCAGGACCAGAAGGCCGTATTTTATTTGCCTCCCCTCACTTCATCTCCGTAGGCAGCATGTCTGCTCCCACCGTCTCTGTCATGCTGTCTGCCTTTAGCTTCTTACTGACACACACACACTCCATTTTTTCGAAGCCTACTCAATTTGATCAAAAGCATCCATTCCTCTTCCTCACTGCTGTGTTTTCATGGTGGAGACAAACTTTTGCCCAACTCTCTTAGGTGTTGAGAGGAAGAAGGGAGGGACGGGGCAAGCAGAGCTCCTTCAGGGAAGCCAGAGGACAGCTGGGCCTAGGCCTGGACCTCTGAAGGACGGACGTGTTTTCTCCTCACAGGAGGCAGCTGAGCCGCTGTGTGGGTTCCTGTCGTGGTTCAGGTGCAGGATGATGCTTTCTAGACCGTGGAAGGGCGGACAGACTAAGGTGTGGAGCCAGGCCCCACTTACCAAGAAAAGAGGAAGTTCTGTTTACCTCGAGAGAAGCCTACGCCCATGTGAGGGGTTTGAGGAAGTCATAAGACAAAGCTAAAAAGGCAGTTTGGGGCAGATTACAGAAGGCCTTGACTGCCGGGTCAGCGCCTCACACTCGTCCTGCTCTCTCCTTACTCAGGGACAGTGTCCAGAGAAGAGCTGCTTCTATTTCCTTCCAGGGAGGAGCCGACAGAGATTCTCTGCTGAAATATTGAGAAAAAGCACCCCGTGAGTTTCTCACCAGCAGATGGTTGCCGTGCTGGAGGAGAGCTTGTTTGCCTGACTGACGAATGGTTCCCTCCCAGAGAGGAAATTAGTCATCCGAGAACTAGAAAATCCAAAGAACCTTCCTCTGAGGTCATCAGAACACTCAGACATTATTTCTTTAACCGTAATAGCCTCACGACATTGACAACTTGTCCAGATGAATGGATGGGGGCAGGGAGGTGTGGTGGGACAACACGAGCGAGGGGCAAGATGAGAGAAGGGTGGGGGAGGGGCACGGGATCAGGAGCACGACACGTCCTGCAGCCTTGGTCGTCATGCTGACCCCCATGAAGCCCCCCGTCTGGCCTCCCTCATGTTCCAAGAAAATCAGTATTTGTAGGGTTGACCGGTAGTGAAGAAAGCCCAAAGAACAGTAGGAGGGATCCTATACCTTCCTCCTTTCTTGTGGATTTTAATGGCATCAGTGAACGTGCAGGTTTTGGTAGGACTTTTCTTTTTCTACAGAAAAGAGGGATCTATTAAAAATGTAAAAGCTAGTGGCTGAGTTGTAATGGGGGCGGTGACAAACATAACACGTCATAGGAAATGGGCCTCATCCCAGCTTTCCTGCTGCAGTTGCTTAAGAAAACGAAAGTGTGTAATCAGGAAGCAGTCCCTGGTTCTTCCTTTTGTACCAGAAACGACCGGAGGAGCCAGGCCTGCAGAGAAATGTCTTTGTAGCGCGCGATCTTTGTTCTCACTGTTTGTTTGAACACCAAGACACCACCAGGGAGTGTATAAGGGACAAACACACACCGAGCAATCCTGCTCCCCAGGGCCATAGTCTTAGAAAACGACTTGCGAGCTCAGGTACTCCAACTCCTGCAAACTGTCATTTACCGAGAGACCAATGGAACCAAAACGATGCGTTCTAAAGACTGGAGGTCCTCGGGAAAGGTCTAGACAGAAGTGAAATTAGCCTTATCAATAGGGTGCTATATTTAGGGTTGGTTGATTTTTGTTCTCTAATAATCCACTTGATTATTTTAATTTTAGGTAAAAATAACAGCCTGAGTCCACCCCGTGTTTTCCCAAGAGAAACTTTGTATTTGCCAAAAGGACATTTCACATGAAGTTGGCAAATAGTGTACTGATTGGGACGGACTGTGCGGCAGAACTTCTTATCTTCAGGTCCCACGCGGGTGCGGGACTCTCTGATACTCTCTGATACGGCCAGTGCGAGGCTGCTTCTGCCAAGACACAGTTGTCTCTGAACACTTGCTCCGTAGGGCTTTTGATGAAACTCCATGAGCTGGGGACAGCCCACACCCACGTTCTGCGTAATTCCAACCTGCCGTGTTCGCCTTTCGCCCTTTCTGTCACACGCTAGGCTTGTTTACACTGTAAAAAGTGAACACACACACATAAAAGACACGGGTTTTATATCGTGTCGTGACTCATGACCACCCAAATTATGGGCTACTCTAATCTCTATGATGTTCATGCAGCTGTTTGTTATTTGTTTAGAAGATTAAAATCAGCAAAGAATATTTTTCTTCTCACCCTCATTACTATGTATTTATTTTTCTATTTATTTATTTGAGAGAGAGAGAGAGAGCGTGACCAGGGAGGAGAGGGAGAGGCAGGCTCTCTGGGAGCAGAAAGCCCGATGCGGGGCTCCATCCCAGGACCCTGGGATCATGACCTGAGCTGAAGGCAGAGGCTTAACCCACTGAGCCACCCAGGCCCCCGCTTCATTGCTATTTAACATCTAAGTGTTGATAAGACTCATTGACTCTGATAAAATGGAAACAAGTGTCAACAGAAGGAACAGATGTCATCGTGTCAGAAAAAAAGCCCCAGAGTACAACACCAGAGCCCTGGCCCCTCACTCAACACTTCTGAGGCCTTCCGTCAGACTCTTCTTTTCTCCAAGTGTCTGTGAGATGAGAACAGTTAGACTCTTCTGGAGGAGAAGCAGGAACCCAAGTAATAGGAGCTTCCGGCAAAGGGTCCGGACACGGGGCAGTCACTCACGAACATGATGGACTCTGATTCTGAACCAGTGGGTGGAAGAGAACACAAAATACTTGAAAAATATCCATTAGGACTATTTTTAGTCCTCCAAGCAGTTCTGCTGATTGAGGAACATGTTTTTTTGCGTGGTTCTTACTAATCCAGAGGTTACTAGTAAAGTCCCTTCAATTTTCTCAACAAGAAACCAATGAATTGTTGAGGTTTTTTTCCCCAATGGCTCTTTTTGGCATTCCAGGCTAAGATCTGTCCACCGTAACCAGACATGAGCATCATTCTTTATGTCCCTGTTCCTTCCTGCGTGTGTGTGCCCTTCCGAGAACTCTGCCTGTGTGGTCTTCCTTATGCTCTGCTTCACTTCTAAGCATTCAAGAACTACTTTGGCAAATTCCTTTCATTAATGAGAAAAATATCCTTAACCTGTGTGAAATGCACGAATTCCTTTAAAATAGTTAAAGTCCAGAGATACAAATTGGACATACAGTATTGATAGTCTAGGGTGTCTACGTGTCCATACTCTCTGGGCCAGGGAGGAAGCAAGTCCGTACTTTCAGTGAACCTTGGAGGATGAAGTGGTCGCTCAGAGTGCAAAGTGCAAGCTTCCCATTCCCGAGCTCACTCACCCTGACTGTGTAGGCGGGGCTCTCTGAGCTCACCATGAATAATCCAGGTGAGGACAGGCCTGAAGCAAGCACAGTCTTGCTGCTCCAAGGTAAATTTGTTGTGAGTATTTTCCCACCATTTAATGTGGGGAAAGGAAGCTGCCCCTCACGGATACACCTACAACACTTCCAGTCAGATACTGCTATTTGTCAACCAAAAAAAAAAATTGGAGAACAGCAATGATTACAACAAAACCCAAATCCAACTCTTAACACAGTCACTGGAATAATTTAGTACCAAGATCAGTAACAGAACTGTATCTGTTAATTCAGATTCACTCACACAGTCTCTTTTCCACTGTCTCTGTGCTTGGTTCTCCCCGTGGGTCAAAGAACTGGCTCCACTTACGTAGATTTTTTTATTCTTTGTTTCTGAACATCTTTCTTTCTTTCTTCTGAAATAGCATTCCCTTCTTCTCAGGAGTCTGAAATCCCCCTGTGGCACCTTGCCCCACGTGGGGAGCTGACCTTACCTTCCTGGTGAGGGGTTAGTCCACATGTGGGCACGTGACCTGGTTGGAACTTTCTGAACCTTTCCCTGGGAGTTCGGGGAAGTGGCTTTTCTTGGTTTGTTTTTTTCCGGTAGAGAAGGGATGGAGATTGACACAGGGGTTGCCTGTAGCCTGCAGTGGGAGTGAATGAGGTCAGCAGCAGACAGGGACAGAGATAAGGGATGCAAAATCCTGCTGAGAGTCCCCCTTGGGGTTCCAGTTTCCCCAGTGTGACATCCCTCTGTCTCCTGAGGCCGGGCTGTGCGAGACAAGGCCATCTTCTCCTACCTGAGTAGTTCAAGGTGGGTTTCTGATCCTTGAAATCAAAAGAATTCCCATTTACATGCCCTACCTGAAGAATATAATCCCTCAGATGAAAGGAGCAATGTAAACATTTGAGATGAGAATGTGCTGATAATTTTTTTCAGCAGTATAACCCATTTCTTGAAAATAATTAGAAATGATGAGCAATGCTGTTGCTGACTCTACTTGACACGGTGAACGACTCGGAAAAGAAGTAACTGACTGTTCGTTAACGACTGACTTCCTCTGTGAAATCCAAGTTTTCAGCTATTTCAGACCAAATTATTTCCTAATCATCAAACCCAGTGACTCTTTTTTTAACTTCTCTTGTTTCAGGTTAACTTGTCCAGCTGTGTCTGCAAAGTCCTTTCTGTTCCATGGGAAATGTTATCTCATCAGCTGCAAGTTTCTGTCCACCAGCCTCATCATTTGTCTCCTCAGCCTCCCCCTCCGTTCTTCCTTGCCCATCGGCTCACGTGTATCTTTAGATCTTCCCTGATTTCGTAAAAGTCCCCTCAACCACACTCTCCACATGAGATTCAGAGAAAACTTTCCTCTGACTCAAACAAACCCAGAGTAAGAGGCGCACTAACCAAAGAGATCTAAGTTTGAATCTGAGCTTCATCATTTCAGATCACCATAATGTGACGTAGGAAATTAATGTGCGTAAACTACTGTCCAGTCTGTGTCGCAATCTGCCCATGGGTAAAATGGGGATAATAATAGTACCCACCTCATAGAGTCGGCGCAAGGAGGTGAGACATGCCAACTGTTCAGTGGAATTCTAAATGCACAGCTACGTGCCCCAATAAACATTAACTATCAACATTTTTGTTACAACTTGACCTCCCATTTCTTTCCACTCTGCTTTCTTCCCTTCACACGCTGCCCTCTGTCTTTTCCTCTCTCGGTCTGCTCCATCAGTTCTAATCCCAGAACCCGGCTCCTCTCAGCTGTCCCAGACCTCTGTCCAGCGCCTAGCCTCCCGCTGCACCATCTGTGGTTTGAATTCCACATCTCCTTAGGCTTCTTTGGTTCTCTTCTTAGTTCTTAAATACTTCTCTGTCTCTTGACCTGCTCCTTTTTCTTCTTAGGTGGAAGCCTTACCGTGGTTGATTCATGGGTTCTCTTCCTCTGTGAAGAGCAGGGCCGTGTTGAAGTTGGATCCAGAACCCGAGAGCTGAAGGTATGGACGCAGGGAGAGCTTTCTGAGTTCGGGTTTTTCACCAAGGGGGCAGGTTTTGTTTTTTGCCCAAAGATATAGTGGAGCAAAGGTTTGAAAGGGGCTGTAGAAGAAGGTGACAATCAAGCCTTCACCCTGTCAATATTCGGTATCACCAGGCTTAGTCTTGGCCAAATTATAACTAGACCCTATAAAAGAAGATTTAAACAAACTTAGAAAATCACTGATCAAAAAATTGACATCCATCTAGAAGTTAGCTTTTTAAGTGTTTTATTTAGATCACTGTCATCCTGGTGGGTAACATAATAGCTGCAAAATGAAGATCTACCTTATGTTGAGTCCCTCCCTCATTCGTTGTTCTGCCATCTGTCTTCCTTTACAGCCCCTCCTGAAGTCACCCATCCATTCTTGTTATTTTCCAGTGTTTTCTCTATATTTTTAATTTCCTTTCTTTGTCTTCCTACAACCTTGATTATTCTTAGAACCTCTCTCTGAGAAAGTTTGGGAACAAAATCCAAGGCATCTCCTAAGTAGGCAAGGAGCTCCATTATTCTGGGTGATCTATTGTTTCACTCTGTAGGAAATTTGGCCTCGTGCATCTTGTCAAGTGATGGGAATAATTATTCAGCCTTGTTTAAACATGTCTTCTATGGTTTCTGAATTAATCTTCATCCTGACACAACGAACTAATAAAGATCTCCTTTCCTCCATTGTCTGTCTTGTGAACTATTTCTCCTTGAAGCCTCTGCCAGGGGTCACTTTCCCTCTGCAATTTTCTTTAAGAGTTGGGAAACTCCAACGACTTTTTAAAAATTGAAATATAATTGATATAAAACATTGTGTAACTTTGAAATATACAATGTGTTGATTTGCTGCATTTGTATATTGCAATATCATTGCAACCTTAGATTAGTTAACGTCTCTATCATGTCACATTATTATTTCTTTTTTGTGGTGATAACAGTTAAGATCTAGACTCTTAGCAACTTTGAAGTTTAAAAGACAGCACTGTTGTCTGTAAGCACTATCCTGAGCAATAGCTCTGCAGGACTTATCTACCAGCTATAGGTTTGTACCTTTAAACAACATCTCCTCAATTCCCCCACTCCCCAGCCCTTGGTCACCACCAAATAATGTTTAAAGTGAAAATTTCACTAAGGCCTCCAGTAGGCTATAACCCCTTCAGGGCAGAGAAAAGTTTAAGTTTTATTTATTTCTATCTTCAGCCTCCTGGCATTCTGCCCAGCAATACTATATATTCAATAAAGGTTGAATGAATGGATGAATAATTCTGGTTATCTTCTACAGAAGTTCACTCTCAGATTCGCCAGTTAACTACCTAAGTAATTTCCAAGCCTGGGTTTTATAATGGCCTGTGATCCTAGAGCCCATATATAAGATTGGTATAGGGACGCCTGGGTGGCTCAGTTGGTTAAGCAGCTGCCTTCGGCTCAGGTCATGATCCCAGCGTCCTGGGATCGAGTCCCACATCAGGCTCCTTGCTCAGCAGGGAGCCTGCTTCTCCCTCTGCCTCTGTCTGCCATTCTGTCTGCCTGTGCTCGCTCTCTCCCTCTCTCTTTCTGATAAATAAATAAAATCTTAAAAAAATAATAAGATTGGTATAATTCACTAAGGAAAATCTAAGAAAGATATAATGACAAGTTTAGGGGGCAATAGATTAGAACACCACCAAGAAAGATTTCATCTCGAACAAAGACCACGGCCACAGATACACATAGCTTCAGCCATGACTAGAAAACACATAATTTATCTAAAGCCAGAAAGCACCAAGGGAAGCAGCTGCCTGTAGAGAAGATTGGAAAGAGAGGACGGGCACCCCAGTAACTGGCACGCTCTGAGACTAGTACGTATTTTCTGCTCAAGAAGAATTGAACAGTTTTAGTTAGTAAATAATCTTTTATTTTGCCCAAGTAGGAAAAACTGCATTTTTGTGAGTTTTGTTAAGGACCTAGTTGTGCTTAATTTTGATGGAACTCGATGCTAAAAGGAGGTTTGGGACCCAGCCAGGATGGGAAATCCAAACTTTGTGAAGAATCAACAAAAGTGTATTTCTCTCATATAGGAGGAATTTCCGCAAGGAAAAAGAAAAAAAAAATCTCTTATTTGACTGTTCAACAAAGCTCAAAGATCATGTTGCTTGAGTTCTGCTCTCTACAGAGGAGACCCATTGTGTATAAGGTAAAGAGAACTTGGAGGAACTGGTAGATTCTAGTCTGGACCCTGCTACTAACCTTCTGGTGGCCAGAGATGGTTTAACCGGGTGACTGCATGACGTAGTGGAGAAAATCAGACCTGTCTTCAGACCTGACACTGACTTTTAATAACTGTATAAATGTGGACAAAGCCTTTCTAGGCCTCTTTTCAGGTTCTTTGAAGAAAGTGACTTATTCTTTCCTTCTTCTTCAACAGAGAAACTGATTTAAACTCGTTATGAGCCCCAAACTGCTTACCAAGCAGGCTGCCTCACTGCTGTTAACTTGTGCTGGGGACCACCAGTTTATTGTGCAAATAAGGCCAAGAAATTAGCCCAAGGTCCTGCCTCAGCAGAATGTTAAATTCATTAAGCCCTTTGTGGGAGTTTTGGGGGGGTAAATAGTATTTATCTGTATCCATTTCATCACTGCATGCTTGACCTCCTTTATAGAACTATCTATCCCAGTAACTCAGCCCAGTCCCATCATGCTAACACAGTCATAGCCACATTACGAAACGTTCTCTTGCTGCTGTCCTTGAGGTATCTTCTTACTTCAAACTTAACTGATCTTCCCAAATGATTATCCAAGGCCAGGAAATATATATTGAGATTACCAGGCCTGAGTTAAGGCTGAGTAAAGTGACAGTTCATTCACTAATTCATCAAACCTATCATTGAGCACTGTTACAAACGAAACAACACGTCCAAAATGGAGTCACTTGTGCTAAATCTCATGTGTTCTAACCGATACTCAGTACCTACCCTAACTGCAGTTTCAGCCCACCTCCCCGCCCACCCCATCCCCAAATGTAAACTTTAATCTGTCAACATGGAATGACCTGGTCAGCACTAGTAAGATAATCCTCCCAATGGACTACTCTGTTCCCATAGGAAGGCAACTTTGCCTGAAACAATGCATCATTTGCTAATAATTTCCTTTTCCCACCCACTTTCTGCCTTGAAAAATCTTTTCTATTACATCTTGTAGAACTTCTTCCTATTTCCAGGGATGCTTCCTGATTCATGAATCGTTGGACAAAGCCAATTTGATCTTTAAAATTACTCTGTTGAAAAATAAACAAAACAAAATAAAATAACTCAGTTGAATATTTGTTGTTTAACAGCATCTACAAGGAATTAACTTCATTCCAGGCACTGTACTAGACACAGGATACAAAGAAGAAAGGTGTGACCCATCCCTACGAATTGTGCACAGCCCAGTTGGGAGCTGAATGATGTAGTGGTGAAAATCACGGTGTAGTGATGAAAAATCAGACTTAGAATCCATGGACCTGTGTTCTAATCCTGCCCCTGCCCCTTATTAACCATGTAAATCTGGATAAAGCCTTTCTGAGTTTCATTTCCACATCTATAAAATGGGAATAATATGACTTCACAAGGTTGATGTGACCATTAATGACATAAAGTATGACTATGGAACACAGTAAGCATTCAATAGATGGTATCTATATTATCACTGTCACCATCGCCCTGGGGACTGCCAAGAACATTAACAATTACAATATCCCATGTGACATATCAGGATAGGGAAAAGGTACTATGAAAGCATCATCTGGGATGGAGATGAGCAAAAAGACTCACAGGAAGAGAGGAGCTGATACCTCGCTGAGCGCAGAGGTTAAGTAGTAGGAGGTCAGGCAAGGGAAGGCATTCTGGGAAGACAGAACATTAGCATGCACAAAAACCTAGAGGGAAAGAAAAGGCAGCCACTTTAGGAAACTGCAAGTTGTTCTGATGTCTGGACCTTGGAATATACGTGGAGAAGTGGTGGGAGAACAGGGAGGAAAGGAAGGTTGGTGCTGTCAGCCTCACAGTTGTCAAAGGGCCTCGCACTGCCGGTATTGAACCACCGTTCCCCCATCTAAATACAAGATAGTCCCAAGGCTCTAAGGATCATCTGATTTGGGCTTAGGCTTTAGAGATATGAGTGTTTCTTTCAGTTTTCCATTTCGTCCTATGCCAGTCAATGTAGGTGTTGTAAGGGAGGAGCAGGACTCTGATATAGTCTTCAGAGGTTTCCCTAAGAGGTGTGACCCACTTTCTGATACCAGAACAGCCTGTAAGTTCATTCAGCTCCAGAGGTAGGAGGAATTCCTTACATCCAGTGTCTTTTCTTACTGATGCCTCTGACCTAGATACCACTTAGGAGGATAAGCTTTAATCTTACTAAAATGTCGTAGGGGCGGGTTCAGTCAAGTCAAGTAAACGGGCATTTATTGAGCATGTACTTTGTGTCTAGGACTCTGCTAGGCACGGTAGGCAAAGACTAAAGCAGTGTACTGAGACTCACAGGGGTTACTGAAAGACCAAGTCCATGGTCACAAAAAGTAGGCATAGCAGTACTGGCAGTCCAGGTCTGTAGTACTCCATAGTCTGTCCTGTTTCTGATACATTATGCTAGCCTTTGGGCACTAAGCACAGCCAGTCTAGCACAGGGAGAGCTAGGAAATGAAGTCCAAGCCATGGCCAATCATGATATTGCACATTTGAACCTGAATAGCCTGATGCTATAGAGGTCTACAGCCAATCAATGGGAGGAACATTGATTGGCCTTGCAAAGCAGGAAGAGGTACAATATGACCAGGGCTCTTGGTAAGCTCAGCTGACCTTGAAGTAGTCAAAGCATAGGCTGCTAATCAACTGAGGTCTGGGCAAATCAGGAGAAACCATAATTGACCTTTGCATCTGCCCTCAGGGCAAGTAAAATGGTCTCGAGGGAGGTCTTGGGCAGGAGGTGAGTGTGTTATAGTGGGCCATGAAGAACAAAAGGCAATAACCAGAAGTTGAAGAGGTTTGGGACCCATCAGTTGCCTCCACTAGATTTGGTAATCAGTATCTGGGATTATATATCATGTCTTATTGGTGTGTGTGGTGGAAGGAGGAATAACACACAGAGAGAAGAACTGATGGAATCTGAAGGTAGAAGCTTCCAGTAGAAAAATAGAATGAACCTACATTAAACTAGAAATTTACTTTAAGACCTATGTGTCATTTGGCTCTGTTACCTTTCGACACAAAGATTTCATCTCAGGCATTGTGAGGAATATTTGTGCTAACACTAAAAGAGAAGATATAACTGGTCCATCTTACCAAGAAAAAAGGTAAAGAAGTTGGAAATCCAGTTAGTTTCCTGGAAGTGATAAACATCAACAAACTTACACGGAATTGGAATTGGGGCACACAAATATTGGCTCTAGAAGAGATGGCTGAGATGGATACTGCATTTCAGACCAAGAACTCCAGCTGGTTCACCACGAGGTTGTAGAATTAAGTCTCTTTCACTCCTTCTACTTCGGTTTCCCTACCTATATAATGGAGATGATAGCTTCCCCTACCTGCCTCATAAAATTATCAAGAAGATGAATAATGCAGCTTATTAACATGATTTGAGACCTTTGAAAGTTACCTTTGTAAGTGCTTCGTATGATTTTTTCATTATTATTATCTTATCACTGCAGAAAACCATGCTTAGAGAAGTGTGTTGGCCATTTGACATCAACTTAATGGCCAAGTTCATCTTCCTCCCTGAATTTTTTTCCATGCCAATGGACATTAAGCCAACATAACTGGTCTACTCAACCTCCCTATCATAGGATGAGCATCCTGACCTTTGATTCTCTGCTCATCTCATGCCTTTTGAATTTTCTTTCTATTTCTTTCCATATTTTTAAACTTTTTTTCCCCAAGGTTGAACTTGGGTTTCATCTCCTCTGTTAAAAGTCTCTTCTTATTCTGCTTTTCTAGAGCAACAGCACCAGTAGCACATACATGGATATAAATAAATATATGAGATTTATTATGAGGGACAGGTTCATGTGATTACAGAGGCCAAGAAAGCCCACAGTCTGCCATCTACAAGTTGGAAAGCCCTTGGGGGAGCCCTAGTCCAAACCCAAAGACCTGTGAACCAAAGGAGCTGATGGTTCAGGTCCAGGTCAGATCTAGGTCTGAGAACGAAGGCCTAAGAACCAGAGGTCCCAGTGTCTGAAGGCAAGAGAAAATGGATGTCCAGCTCAAGCAGAGACCAAACTCACAACCCCCCCCCCCCATCCTTTTAGTTTTATTCAAACTCTTAATGGATTAGATGATGCCCACCCACTCTAGCAATGGAGATCTTTACTCAGTCCACTGATTCAAATGCTAAAAACTTTTGGAAACACCCTCACAGACGTACCTGGAAATGTTTTTACCCACCATCTGGCATCCCTTAGTCCAGTCAAGCTGACATATAAAATTAGCCATTAAAAGCACACACAGTCAACAAATATTTATCGGGTCCCTACATATAGTTAGGTAATGCTCTAGGCACTAGGGATATCACCTTAAAAAAGAACACTGTCACTCATCTCAGGAATCTCATGGTTTCCTTTAGCTACTTTCAAAATTTCTTGATGTAAGAAATATATTTTACATCAAAATCCACCACACAATTGTTTATTTGTGTCAGTATACACACACACACACACACACACACACACACACATTTCACAATACAGTATCTATGCCTGCTGCCCTCTCATATCTTCTATTTTAAATGATGCTGGTTGTGATCCACTGCTATGGATTTACAGCTTCCTAATGAGTCTCAACTCACAGTTTAAGGAACACTGGTCCCATTGAGAAACAGGAAAACAGTCATATATATAAATGATGATGTTGTTGTGTTAGAAGCATATACTTCTTGTTGTTCACAAAGATTCACGTTACCTATTCCAGTAGGGTCTGTGGCCTGTGTACCTCTTTGTATGCCTCCCCTCTCTCTCAATCTTGGTATAGGACCCCCCACAGGGAATGCAATAGATCTATTCTTGTTAATGAGGAGAGTATATTACTGTTGTTAATGATTGTGCTAGCTCAGGTCCTCTTAGATGCAGATCCAAGAACAAATTATAGGTATAAGAAATTTACTGGTGGCAATGCCTATGGTGGATAAAGGCGGAGGTGCAGGAGAGCTCTCAGGGCATGATTCAGATCTGACAACTGGACTGCAACACAGTTCCATGAAAGGTTTGGCTAAGCTGATGGGGTGTCCTTGTGCCAGAACCACCTATTACAAGAGACTCAAATGTTGCAGGAATGGGCCCATCTTAACACTCATGTGCTTCTTCAGTGGCTACTAGCAGCTGTAGGCCTCAGTATGAACATGGTGGGGAATCAGGAGGGTCAGCAGCTGGGGTGTTCGGTCCGTTATCCTTCCTACAGTTAAGATTGGTCATTGTTTTGTTTCTTTCTTTTTTTTTTTTTAAGATTTTTATTTATTTATTTTAGGGAAGGGGAGTGACAGAGTATGAGCAGGGGAGAGGGGCAGAAGGAGAAGAAGAAGCAGGCGTCCCACTGACCAGAGAGCCCGATGTAGGACTCGATCTCAGTACACTGAGATCATGACCTGAGCCAAAGGCAGGTGTTTAACCAACTGAGTCACCCAGGCACCCCAAGAGTGATGATAGTTTTGATATCACGGCCTAAGTTTTCCTTTTCACCCAGAAGCAAATGGGAAAAAGATTTTAGATAAGTATCTGTTGTTTTCTAACTGTACCTTGCTGTAGGTTCCTCTCTTGTAGCCCCCTCTGGCTGTAGAGATGAGGCTGTTTCCACCTGCCCCCCTCCTCCCTAGCTGCTCAGCTATGGGAGACATTTTAGAAGTTCTTTCTCAGGTTAGTGTTCCTTAGAGGTGGGGTGGGAAAGGGAGTTAGGGCTCAAGGAAGCAGGAAGTGGGGGATATCTGAGAAAAAGTGCTGGCACCAGCTGGTCCTACACAAAGAGCGTGGATCTTTAAAACCCTAAACCCAGAGACTCAAATAAATTATCCCTGATTAGTGACTCAGTTCTGTCTCTCCACTCCCTGTCCCTTACATCTATGGCAACCCACATGGCAGACTTAGGGGCCTTGGAGAGACTTCTCTACACATTTTAATTGAAACACTTCAATTTGTTCTACGAAGCTTTCTTACATCTTCAACAGACTGTGAAGTTCCTAGGGAGCTGGGATCAGCTCTGTTCCTTCTAGTGTTTTCCACTGTCTTGGAGAGAGCTTCCCAGGTTAAGTCATTGGCTGGACACCATCTGATGGCCTCTTCCCTGCCCACTGGGAATAGGGCCTCTTAGTGATCTGAACTTAAATGTGATCTAGCTTATTCATGACTGTCAGAGCAGACTGGCAAGATACACGTCTGTGCCCACATTTTTAGGTAAAGGCACACCCACTGGCTTTTATGGCTGGAGAGCTCCACAGCTCTTCCAAGTTCAGGCCTAGCTCTCATATCACTGCTCATGAGTTAACTATGAAAGGAAACATCAGCTGGGTTAAATAATGACTATACTCTGTTCAGCATTCTACTTAGCAGGACTCAAGCCCTGTGCAAGGAAAATCTCGTGAAGCCTTACAACAGTTCTTTAAAAGAATTAGCAATAAATCCATTTTGCCAGTCTGGGGAAAGGAGACTTGCAAATTAAGGCAGACTCAATCAGTCGAATGACAGTCAGGCATGGTTAGTGATGGTGTGGCACCTGGAAAATGGGAGGCAGAGACTGAGTCTGTGAGTGCATCCCCTCCAGGCCCTATCAAATTGGCAACTGCTAGACTTTGCCTCTGGTGGTTTAGAAGATCACCAAACTGAAATTTAACCCATACATTCTTCACTTATTTTTGATAGAGAATTAAGTTCCTCTGTCTTTCTATCTCCATAAAAGAGTCAGAATTGAAACTGTGTGTCTCACACAATGTGTGTCATTGTGATAGTAAACCCCATTGTGGATCTGGGGACACTGAGCTTCAGAAGAAGGGCTGATCTTTTCAGACATAGGTAATGGCTGCTGCAGAGTACAGAAGTCATCCAATCTCTCTTCCTTTTTAAAAATTATTATTTATTTTAATTATTATTTATTTATTTGACAAAGATCCAAGTAGGCAGAAAGGCAGACAGAGAGAGAGGGGGAAGCAGGCTCCTCACTAAGCTAGAGCCCAATGCGGGGCTCAGTCCCAGGACCCTGGGATCATGACCTGAGCTGAAGGCAGAGGCTTTAACACATTGAGCCGCCAGGTACCCCACCAGTCTATCTTCTTCTTCCTGAAGTTGGACAATATCCTGGCTTATTGTACCCCAAGAAGTCTGCAAGGACCTGTTTCAGCTCGATCTGACTAAATCTCAACTTGGACTTACAGGAAATAAAGTGATTGACATCAGTAGACTAAAAAGCTCTATTCTATTCCTTCTTTTCTCAAAGCTGGCCAGTTTAATGGCCGTGGATTTCCTAAAAATGTATCCCAAGATTTCTATAAGACCCATTCTATGTCACATAGGCTGCAGCATGCAAGGCGATTCCCAAAAAGCATCCTTTAGGGACCCGAGCCCGAGCTAATTATCATCATACCATCCACTGGGAAATTTGTTGTTGGCCCTGGTTTCACGATTTGGGAAGGCTTACTTTGGCTTTGCCCCAATACCATTGAGGCTTCTGCAGTTCGTTGGTCTCCCCTGTCCCCTGTTCTTTGCTGCCCACATGGTAGGCAGTGTGGTGTGAGCTTTTTTCAGAGTCTTGGATGGTTTCTTATTGCCTCTGAAGAAGGTGACCTTTTGGGGCACCTAAGTGGCTCAGTTGGTTGAGCAGCTGCCTTCAGCTCAGCTCATGATCCCAGAGTACCAGGATCAAGTCCCGCATTGGGCTCCCAGCTCCACAGAGAGTCTGCTTCTCCTCTCTCATGCTCTCTTTCACTGTCTCTCTCTCTGAAATAAAAAAAAAAAAAACCAAATGAACGAAGGAACAACAAAAACTAGAAAAAAAAAAAAAGAAGATGACCTTTTGACTTTGTACTCAAATGTCCTTATGAAAGGTGTTTCAGATCTGTCTGTCACATTTGGAGGAACCTTCCAGCCATTGTGTTGAAGTACTAAGAAAGGCTCATTCAAGTTCCCAAGACAAATGCAAAGACACAGGACAAGAATGAGAGATGGAGAAGGTGGCCCATCTTTTAAAATCCTATTCTGCTTCCAAGATTTTTATCATCCCTAGCTAAACTGGCTTCCCTCTTCTCTGTATTTCTATAGACTCTACACTTCTTTTATGACATTTACCAAATATTTTGTATCACCAATAATTTAATAATTTATTAGTAATTACAAAAACCTTGCATTTACATGATCTTCTATGGTCTCTGAAGCTTCCATAACACATGCTATCTCTTTTGACTCTTCTAACACCTTGGACAAGTTACTAAATCTCTATGAGCCTCATTTTTTTTTTCCTTTTTAAAAAGAAGTTATATCACCTTTTCTTAAAAGGATTGGCATATTTTGTCAATGTGGGAAAATAAGATTCATCCAAATAAAGACTTATTGAATCACTTAATCAAATAATGCTCTCCAGGTCCTTGTAAGGAGCAGATCAACTAATGGACATTGATGACTGACTTGTTAACTGCAAAGGCATATCCAAGTATAGAACAACAAAGACTAAAGTTTCTAGCTTGAGGGCCAAGACAGAGACTTGAAGCAAAACCTGAGAGAGGGAAGATTTACATGTTGTAATTGACTATCTGACAGGATACGTGTCGGGCCAGTCAGACTTTTGGGCTGGTCCTCAGGGGACAATGTTGGCCTAATAAGTGTGCAGGTCAGTGACATGTGGGCAATAACTGAAGACAGGAGCAGGGATTTCACGACCAGGGGGATGGTATAGCGTGAGAAAGAGGCTAAGAAGCAGCCTTAGGAAGGTCTACACGGGAGTAAATGGAGACGAAACAGCTGGGGAGAAGCAGATTGGCAGGAAAACCAAAGGGAGGAGAAAATTCCAAGCCAGACTCCTGGAGTCAAACGAATGAAAAGAGACTTTGTGTTAGCAGTTTAATAGGCCCCTGGCAAGTTTGAAGAGGGTGGTTTCAGTAGTAGGTTGAGGAGTGAAAGAGACATGAGGAAACAGAGTCAGTTAATGGAGCGTCTGCAGTGTTAACCACCCTTTTGAGAAGTCTGGTGATGAAATACAATGGACAGATTGGATGGTAGTTTGAAGAAGGAAAAGAACCCAGGAAATGAAAGAAATAATAATAGCTAATTTTTAATATCATTTCTTTCAATGAACAGACATTTCCATAGCATTTGTAATGTGTCAGGCACTGTCTTAAGTTGTTCAGGAAAATGAACTGATTTAATCGTTCAACTCTACACCATGACAGTTATTATTATCTCTATTTTTACAGATGAGGAAGCTGAGGCACAGAGTGGTTAAGTAAGTTGTACGAAGCCACAGTTAGCAAAAACAGAACTGATATTTAAACTCTAGGTAACCTGGGGTGCCTGGCTGGCTCAGTTGAGAGAGCATGAGACTCTTGATCTAAAAGTTCAAGACCCATGTTGGGTGGGGAGATTACTTAAAAATAAAAATCTTTTAAAAAAATTTTTAAAGAGAATTTTTAAAAAAGATTTATTTATTTATTTGGCACACACACACACAGAGAGAGAGAGAGAGAGAGACAGCAATGGGGCTCCATCCCAGACTTCTGGGATTATGACCTGAACTGAAGGCAGACACTTAGCAACTGAGCCACCCACATACCCCTAAAAAATTTTTTTAAGTAAATAAACAAATAAGAGTAATAATGGAATCCTTGACAGAAAAACAAACAAACAAAACTCTGGAAAACTGGTTGAAAGTCCTTATTCTAACTCATATTTCCCCCATCTGGAATGGTTTTGGTAGTAACTTGAAAAAGAATTATCAAGATTTTTTCCTATTTTTAATGGCAAGGACTTCAACTTGATTGGGTGCTAAGAAAAGGAAGCCAACACTTTAAGAGAATAAACAAGAATTTCTGGATAATGAATAAAACAGGATCTCAGAGCAAGCGAGTGGCCATGGTGAGCAGGTAGGTGTATCGGACAAGAACTGCCACGAATTCTCCTCCAATACGCGGGAGATGGGGGAAATAGACATTGGGATGAGAGAGAAGGGATGGGAGAGAAAGCCGAGCAAACTCATTTCAGACGGACTCTAGTAAAGTTTCCACTGGGAGAACAAGTACGGGGAGTGTCTGATGGCTCAGGAACAAAAAGCTGGAGCTTCCTGGAACTTCCCGGAACCAGGAATCAGCTCTCACCAAATTGCACAGAAGCTTGCTGGTCTGATCCCCTGGTATGAATGCAGGCGTCCTAGATTCAAAGCCACATGCTGTCAGCCTCCTTTGTCACAGCTCTCAATCTGCTGAGAATGCCGCAGAAGACAAGATAAGACCAGTTAGCACTTACACGGCTTCATGTTTCTATGGAACCCAGAGAAGAGAGCTCCTATACCTCAGAGGGCCACGAAAAGGTTAAGCTTGAGCTGGACCTCAGAAGCCCAGAAGAATCTGAAGGATAAAGAGGCACAGTTCTTGGTAGTGGAAGCAGAGAGAGGAACAGAAGGCTCAAAAGAAGAGAGGCAGACCTAGAAGGCGCTCTTGGTCACAGCACAGGGGCTGGGCATCAGGGGAGCGGGGGCGTTCAGGTCAGAAGACAACACTACCCAGGAACCTGGTCTGGATTTGGGGGTCCTCTGGGTCCTCATGTCTCTACCAGCCTTCTTGGTTTTCTTCTACCTCTGTTTTACTTTGTTCCAAAGCAATTATAGCTTCCTAAAATGCCATATTTAAAATTTGTGTTTTATTTGTTATATTTCTTAGGAAAGCTCTCTGAGAACAGGGATTACTGTCTGGTTCACAGGTTTATGTCTAGGGCCTAAATCATGCAGTTTCAGGACTAACTGAGGGTCCTTTCAAGTGTAAGCTCGGGATCCAGAATTACAGCTTGACTGTGAAGCAAGGGTTGGCAACCTGCTTCTCAAATGGGTGTCCTTCAACATCCAGGTGAAGAGCCGGCTCACAAGAATTAAAGGCAAAGGGGCGCCTGGGTGGCTCAGTGGGTTAAAGCTTCTGCCTTTGGCTCAGGTCATGATCCCAGGGTCCTGGGATCGAGCCCCCCATTGGGGGGGGGGGTGTCTCTGCTCAGCAGGGAGCCTGCTCCCCCCCCCCCCCGCCTGCTTCAATGCCTAGTTGTGATCTGTCAAATAAATAAACAAAATCTTAAAAAAAAAGAATTAAAGGTAGAAACTTCCAGGAACTGAGGACTAAGGAAAATGTCTTCCCTGAGGGGTGGGGCAGGGGGTTACAGCACAGATGGATTTTAGGCCGGTTGGCCTGGAGTGGGTTGGGTGGAAGGGTCAAGCCCCTGGGGGACTCGACAACACCGGGAGGCCCCACAGGTTGTGCGGCGCCCTTGGCTTCACTTCTCCGTCCCTCCGCTCTGTGGGGCTGTGTCCGCCTCAGTAAGGGGCCGTGTGTTCCAGGGCCCTTTCCCGGGCGTCTTCCCTCGGGTCCTGGATCAGGGAACAGGGTCGGTGTATCCACGGCCGGTTCTTCAGACTGTGCAGGAGGAAACAGGATCCCACCCCACAGACACCGAAGTCCCACGTTGGCTTTAAACAAGGCACCGGGACACACGCTGTTCAGAGGCCGAGAGCTCCGCGTCTGAGCCCGTCCCGCCCCGCACTGACCCGCGGCAGGTGCGGCCACGCGCGGAACCGGCCGAGGAACCGCCGGGCCCGGCCGACCTCCGGCCGCGCGTCCCCTCGGGTCTGAGCTCCGCGGGGGACGCGGGCAGCCCCACGGCCGCGGGACCCACGCTCCGTCCGGGGCGGTCCCGGGCCCCACGTGCTCTCCACGTCCCGCTTCTGCGCAGGGAGCGGGTCCGGCCCGGCTCGGAGGACCTCGTGCTGCGGGAGAAGAGCCAGTTTCGCCTCGGGAGGAGGATCCTGCGGTTCGCGCCTCCCCGGACGGAGCCGACGGGATCGCGCGGAGCAAAGTCAGTCGGAGAAGACCCACTGTCACGGGGTGTCCTCCCCCGGGAACAGGGCGAGCCGCGCAGAGGACCGTCGGGGCAGGGAGGGGAGGTGACGCGGCCGTCACCGGGGAGGAGACGAACCAGCCGGACTCCCGCTCTCGGCGCAGACGGAGGCTTGCGGGAGGGGGCGCGGGACGGGGCGACGGGGCGACGGGCGCGGGACGGGGCGGCCGGGTGACGGGGCGGCGGGCGCGGGACGGGGCGACGGGGCGACGGGCGCGGGACGGGGCGGCCGGGTGACGGGGCGGCGGGCGCGGGACGGGGCGACGGGCGCGGGACGGGGCGGCCGAGTGACGGGGCGGCGGGCGCGGGACGGGGCGGCGGGCGCGGGACGGGGCGGCGGGCGCGGGACGGGGCGGCGGGCGCGGGACGGGGCGGCGGGCGCGGGATGGGGCGGCCGGGTGACGGGGCGGCGGGCGCGGGACGGGGTGGCGGGCGCGGGACGGGGCGGCCGGGTGGCGGGCGCGCGGGACGCACGTGAGGCGACACCCTGGGTGTCATAGCGACTGGCAAGTTACTGAGCTCCACATCTGCAATGAATGATGCACTGGATGTCGGCTCATTGAATTTAAATAAAAAATTTTTTTATTATTATTATTATTTTTTTTAGATTTTATTTATTTATTTATTTGACAGAGAGAGAGATCACAGAGAGGCAGAGAGGCAGGCAGAGAGAGAGGAGGAAGCAGGCTCCCCTCTGAGCAGAGAGCCCAATTCGGGGCTCGATCCCAGGACCCTGGGATCATGACCTGAGCTGAAGGCAGCGGCTTAACCCACTGAGCCACCCAGGCGCCCTAAATAAAAAATTTTAAAAATAAACAGAGGTGTTAGAAAAATACAAACAAACAACAAAGAGTCAGTTTACTTTTAGACGGTGGCGCTGCTGTTCCGAAAGTCAACCGGCCCCTTGTCAGGAAAGGTAATTTGTCAGGGAGGGTGAGTTGGCCGTTCCCGGGGACCCCGGCACATGCCCCCCACCTCCCAGGGAGAGAGACCTGTTGGCTTTTGCTTTCCTTGCCCCCAGAGAAATCTGGAAGGAGGCCTTCTCTCCCTATGGGAATGCCCAGGAGGGAAGACTCAGACTGAGAAACCTCTGCTTGGATGCTGGGAAAGGGTGGGCGCTGGGGGACAGCCCGGTTACACCTGTCAACTCGGCTTCCTCAGCCAGAATAAGCACTTGGAGCAAGGCGCCCCTCCCTCGGGCCTGGATGCCTGCGCTGCAGTCCGTTTCCTGCTGAGCAGAGAGGCAGGCAGGGCCGGAGCCCAACTCCCGGTGGTCGGGGAAGTTCTGCTGGTGCTTCTGGAGCTCTGGTCTCCGCCAGTCTGTTCTCCACCGGAGGGCCGGGCTTCGATACCTCCGTCAGGATGCTCCCTGGCCAAGGACTCCCGTGTCATCGCTGCTGGGCCCTGATAAACGGGCTGTGGGTGTGACCCTCCAGCCCAGGAGACTGATAGGGCAGAGTGTGGCTGACTGAATCCGCTCCGGAATCAGCAGAGAGTCTTGTGTTTCTGACAACGTTCTCCTCTCTCTCTCGCAGGCCGTGGACATGCCCCGATGGAGAGCAGAACTGAATCATGAAGCCTGCTCCACCCCAGCCAAGCCCGGGCTCTCGCCCCAGTTCTGATCCCCGGGGAGCTGTTCGTCATGGACCGACCCAGGGAGAAGGCACGAAGTAACATTAAATTGCTGAAGTCCGTCCTAGAGCCCCGTTCCCCGTCCCCCGTCCCTACCCAGGGGCCATCCTTTCCTCTCTCCTGATCCTTGGTGAAATTGTGTTACTTATGTAACTGTCTTTATGAAACCTCAGAACTGTCCTCTGACACGATCGATCTCCTTCGCCACCCAGCTTTTAAGGCTATGGTGGCTTGAGATGTAGCTCTGCCCACCGCACTCCTCACAGACACACACTCCAAGGGACAGAATTCACTGGATTGCTTTCCATCTTCTCTGGTCCTTCAACTCTGCTCTCAGTGGGTTTGGGGGGTAGGAGGGGTGGGTTAGGCCAATAACCACCACCAATGCCCAAGTACCAAAGCTCTTTCCTCTACCTGTGACCTAGTGTTTTCAAACACTGAGGCCTCCACAGGAGGCAGCTGTAGGAGAACCAGTTCCATTTTTAGATGTCTGCTTCTTCAAACATCTTGTTTCTTTATCTACTGGAGGGAATACTGAAGAAGGTGAGACCCCAGAAAGTCCCATTGTCCTCTTCTCCTGGACAAAAAAGATTGAGGGCCTGTCTTGAGGCCCTTCCCTAGGCCTTTTCTAAACCTTCCTCCCCAAGTTAGGCGAGAGAGGGGTTGAAGAGCCTTATAATGTGTCAGAAACAACTTGCAAACCATATTTACCTGTGGAGCCCAAGCACGTGAGAGCTGAGAGGCTAGGCCCGTGCTCCTGGGCTTTTAGTCCACTTTGGAACCAACTAGAGGGCTCCTGAAAGCAGTATGCTGGGTCTCATCCCAGTGTTTCAGCTTCTGGAGAACAGAAATGAGGCCTGAGAATATGCCTTTCCTATAGGTTCCTGGGAGATGTCGAGAATGCTGCTCCAGGACCCACTGGTTTATCGAAAACAAAGGGATTCTCTGGCTTCTCTCTAGCAACCCAAAGTCATGGTGCCCTTTTCATTCCTTCATTCTTCTGCAGAGCAGAAGGGCTGGGTGGAGAGTGCTGCCATTAGGAAGTCAGGCTGCCTAGGTTTGAATCTTGGCCTCTGTTTATCTGGTCAAATGACTTAACCTCTATACTTCACATTTCTCCACAATAAAAAATATAGCTGACCCTTGAACAGTGCAAGGGTTAGGGTTGCTGACCCCCTCCCCCACTCCATTGGAAATCCATGCACAACTCTCCAAACTTAACTAGTAAGTCTGCTGTTAACAGAAGACTTACCGATAACAATTATCACATGATGTGTAGGTTATACGTGTTATAGTGTTATTTGAGTTATATGTATTACAGGCTGTAACTTTATAATAATGGAAGCTAGGGGAAAGAACATGTTATTAAGAAAAGCATAAGAAAGAGAAAATACATTCACAGTATGATACTGTAAAAAATCCATGTGTAAATGGACCCATGTTGTTCAAATCTTTGTTGTTCAAGGGTCCACTACTGACATCTTCTAAGAGCTTACTACGTGCCAGGCACAGTCCTAGTGTATTTACTATTTATGTAAATCGTTAGGAGACTATGGGGTAAGTGTTAACTATTATCCCCCCCCCTTACAGATGAATAAAGTAAGGCAGAGAGAAGATAATGATAAATGCCCCATAAGATTATTGTATGGATTCAATGAGATAATCCATGCCAAACTGTCATTTGAACATCTAACAATGTAAGTTACTTTTATTATGGGACCAAGGATCTGAAGTTGCATTCCCTTCTTTTGAGATTTTTAAGGATTTGCCCAACTCCATGAACCATCCCACTTTCTTCCAGGTCCTGTGGAAAAAATGTACAAATCACATCCCGCCACCTCTCCGACATTTGGAACCTCCCACAAGAGCTCAGGCTCCCCTCCTGCAGACTTTCTGCCCCCCCTGGGAGCCGGCCCAGCGCCAAGGGCCCGGGGCACGCGTGGGTGGAGACCTGGCAAGGGCGGGAGTGGTGAGGAGGAATTCTGCATGAAAGCCGCGGTGTGCGCGCGCCCGGCTGAGCAGGGAGGCCTGTATGAGACCTGACAGGGACGGCTCCGGAGAATGCAGGCGGTTTGCAAGCTCACCAGACCGAAAGAGGAGAGAAAAAGAGAAGAGAGAGAACGGCCCAAGCTCCCAGCCGCCTGCGCCAGCACATTCCAGCATGACTGACCCTTGCTAGCGGCCTTTGTTTTTCCTACCAGAGCCGAGCGGGAGGGGACAGAGACGGTGGCCAGGGCAGAGACCCGGGGCCCATGCTTTTCCTGACCTCAACACATTTTAAGCTTTCTTTTCACAGATCTGGACAGAGGGTTTTCATTCGACCAGGGCTGAATATGCATACTAATAGGTATTCATCACGTCATTAAGTGAAGCGAAAGCTGATGATTAAAACTTCAGGACCTCCCAGCTGTAAGAAAATATTCTGAGACACAAGGACTCATCAGGGTTCGAACCCCTGCTCTAGCGCCTCTTGGCAGGGCGCTACCAAGCCTCCTCCCTCTGTCCTCGCACCCTGCCCTGTCTCTGGGTCAGCTCACGTGTGCTCAGCCCTGGGGGTGTCACCTCCGCTGGACGGTTCCTGACTCCCTTTCCCAGCCACACCCTGGCCCAGGCTGGATGAAGGGCCCACCTTCGGTTCTGTCACAGCCCCCCTTTGATCCCGTCCTTGCCCGATGGCTCCCTGACTTGTCTGCCTCCTTCCCTTAACATGAAGGCACGAGCATCACTCACTTTAATTTCCCAGTGCCAGGCACTGCACCAAGCTGGAGTAGATCACCATTAAATATGTACTCACTTATATGTTTAAATACTTTCGTGCATGCCCACCCTCTCCTTGCCACGCTAATCGTGAGGGGAGGGCTTGATTCCTACCTCTGAGAGAACAATGAAAGGCAGGAAATGCTGGCTGACTAATCCAGTCTGGTTAGCAGTAAACACTGAGGGGAAAACATGTTTGACGTGCACCAGCTTAACCAAGGGAGAATTAGGGGCGTTGAGCAAACGAGAGGGGGCCCGATCCGTGTCTGAGCTGGTCCTCGGTGGACAGATGAACGGGAATGTGACTGAGCGTAGACAAAAGAACGTGAGCTCGCACAGCAGGCCTCACTGCCCAGTTTGATGCCTTTCTAGATACCTCGTTCTTCCTGTGGTTACAAGTCTGGTAAGACCAGCCTTCCAGAGAGCCTTCCCCACGATGAAGGGGTTAGCAGCGCCCCAGGCAGGCTAAGCAAGGCTTTAGAAAGCTGGCCATCTTGTAGGGCTGAACATTACTCTGGTCTAACCATATCCCTGGCAGATCTCTCTGAGTCCACTCCTCAGACCCCCTAAGTGCAGACTTTCTTTCCTACTTCCTTTGGTCCCAAATATGAACATTCGGTCAGAAAGGGAATCAAGAGTAAAGAGGCATTTGGCTGGGTGGACAAGTACTTCTGGACAGATTCCTATAAAGTCATGTCCTAATAGGTCAACAGGTTCCTCTTTCTGGGAAGGCAGCTAGTCTGTGGAGAGTCCCCAGGTGTGTACTTGCTACAGAAGATCTCCATGGTCCCTTGTGTTATTCCTGGTGACCCTTTACTCTCTGCCACAGTCTCATCAGTTTTGTGTTCTTACTTCAGTAGGATGAAAACGTGCTCATTGAGGGCAGGTACCTATTCTGGTGCTTTCTGTTGCTGGGCCTGGGGAGAGAGGGAGGAGGGGAGGCAGTACTTACGGAAATTTAATAAAAATCAAGAAGGGCATTGGGCACTAAGCTCCAGGCCTATCCATTGTATTTCCAATCCAAAAGCAGTGTCCTCAGGTAAAAGCCTGCGTGGAACTTCTGTAATATGGAAACAGGCCCCCACAAAAAGCATGTTGCAATCGATTAAGAAAGCTGATGAAGCTTTTTCTGAGGCTGCTAGGGGTCATGTGTCCACTGTCAAGGGAGCTCCCCCTCCCTCCTTGTAGGCTACAAAGTGAACGGAGGCCAGAACCACTTCTTTATTTTGGAGCAAAATCCGGCTCTACTAATCGCCGCTAGCGCCAGGACAACTCATCCCTGGGACCAGTTCCTTTTTCCCACCAACATTAAAATTAGTTTTCTTTTCCTCTAGCTCTTCAAGCTCAGGGAGCTGACAGAACAAATGTCCTTTCTGGCATTCAAGAAGAAATGGCTGAAGGAAAAAGAAGTGGTCGTCTTCAAATTTCTGGGGGGGAAACTTGATATGGAGAGGGGTTGACTGGCTTTGTCCTACTTACCATGAGGGACAGTTAGAAGAACAGAGGCCACATAGAGACTGCTTTCCGCTCAGCAGGCGGGAGAACTTTTTACCAATTCCAGCCATCTAAAACGGGCTGATCTGTTGCATGGGGATAATGAGTTTCTGCACACTGAAGGCACTTTTGAAATATTTAATTTACTTTTTTGAACAAGTAATAAATACAACAGGATAGAATTCAAACCTATATGTTGTAAGAGTGAGTTTCCTTTTTACCCCTGTTTCCCAGACATTCCTTTTCTTCTGAAGAGGCAATCTCTTCTTACCTGGTATTTGGCCACAGGCCAGACAACTCTCTGTGGGGAATACTGGAAATGGGCCATGGTTTCTGGCATCGAGCAAGATGGCCTCTGAGAATCTTCTATCCCTTGGATCTCCCCCTTTATGTTTCCAGCACATAATCTTTAAAGTGTTACTACGAAACTGAGTTTGATTCTGTAAAACACACCTTCCCTGCTCAAGGACTGGGTGGCGGACTTAGGACTGGCAGTTGGGTACTCGGCCAGTCCTAGACCAGTTCTGAGCAGCCAGTATAGCAACAGACAGATTCCAACCCATGACAAAAGAAGTATCAGAGGGAAATGGACCATAGACCCCATGCCAGGTTTGTGGGAACCCCTTTGCCAAATGCAGTCCTTCCCCCTTTTGAAACTGAAGAGAACAAAATGACAGGGAGATTGGGGAGGCGGCAAGATTTAGAGGAAGGGGCTAGAGGTGGAGCCGGAGGAAGACAGGCTGTGGATAGAGGGCAGAGAAGGGTCACAGTACCATCAGGGACTCCTGGGGGTTCCTCACACTGGTGACCCGGACAGTGACCCCTTTCTTGTCATTGGAAAACCACAATACTCTCTTGGCCTTTTTCCCTGGCTATCTCTTGCCTTTTCCAGTTTCTCAAATGCCTCTACAGTCTGCTGTCAGAGTCCCCAGGAGGTCTGGTTTCATCTAACACATGGGCTGCACATGACTCCAAGCATGGAATCTCTTTTCATGTACTTGGAGAATTCAAAGGCATTTTTGGTCTTGAAGGTGAGCTCAAACCTCTGATCCTGACAGATGAGTCTGGCTGCAGTGTTCAAGGGCACTGAGACTTGACAAATCCAGGCGGCATCTGTCCTATTTCAGGAGCTTGGCTATTTCCCCAGAATGAATGGAGGAAAGTTAAAAAAAAAAAAAAAATGTAGGGCTTTCAAACAGGACTCCAGACTCCTTTAATGACAAGAAGTACAAAAGGCCACCTCACCTATCCCTGGTTCGGCTTCTTAGAAGGGAAACAAATAATAAAACCGTTTCGTTATCGTCATTGTTACAATGGCCATCATTCATTTTAAAGAATGATGTAATTATCAAATGTAAATTGAAGAAAAGGCGTATATTTTCTGGACATACTTTCCTGTCAGCAATAACAGAGAACATGGCAAACAAAATAAAAGAATCGTTAAGGATTTTCTTACCCAAGATAAAGTTGCAGGACATCTCAGGTAACAGAGTGACAGATTATCACACGGTTCTGTGCTTAGAGGGATGGTCGGCCTCAGTTCCATGAGCCAGGCACCTGGGCCATGGGAAACTCTGAGGTGGAATCAGGCTGGGGCTGGAGGGTAAGCATCAGCCGAGAAGGTCAAGGCAACATCGTGCCATGAAAACTCCACTTCTAAGGAGAACAATGATCTCAACAGCAGAAGTAATGTCAAGGAAGGTTGATAGGTTTAAGTGTCTGCCACAGAGCTATTTGCTAGGAATTTGGCATGTATGTTCTCATTTTTGCTTCACAACACTTGTAAGAAAGGGACTCATGGTAACCTTGTTTGGAGGCTTAGAGAGGTCAAGTCGCTTTCCCAAGGTCACACAGTCAGCAAGTGAAAGGGTCAAGAGCAAACCCAGAGCACTTGACTTCTCAGATTCTCCTGTTACTCTTAAGCTGAACTGAGAGGCACCAACCCAAACATGGAAGGACAATTTCAAAGAATGATCTTAGGGTGAAAGGAAAAGAAAAATTAGCAAAGTGAAGGCTTGGAAAACCAAGAACTTATCTCCAGCCAGGGATCACGTGACATGCAAAAAGTAGTTTGAGGTGAGTGATGTAGAAATAAATCTAGAAACAGAAATGTCTAAGACTTGAGTCTCAGAGACTTGAGACAGACTTGAGACTGAGAAATGTCTGTTTTTGTTTTTGTTTTTTGTTTCTTCTAATTGAAGTACAGTTGACGTGAGACCTATCTTCTATATGATGCCTCTTTGTGCGGTAGGGGAGGTGTGTGCCTTAAGGGAGTCCTGCTGGCTTGACTTGAACGTTTCCCTGCCCCATCCAAGGCTTCCACCTTCCAGACAGGACAGAACTGGGGAGGAAGTACATGAGCTTCCGGTAGAACCCAAGCCCAGGTGCATTTCTGCATTCCATAACCAAAACCCCTGTGTGAGGCTCCAGATCCATCCAGTGGATGTGGAGAGGAATGTATTGGCTAAAAAAAGGAGTCACACTGGCTGAATATGTGTGCCTCCAACACAAATCACAGAGCACTCCTCCTAAGCACTCCTGAGCAAGAAACCCTATTAATTTAGCAACATGAGAAATGGAGAAACTCGTAACAAAAGGGACATGAATGATGTAAATTGGGGGAGAATGAAACAGTGATCTATTTGTCTTAACGAAGCATGCTTAAGACCAAATACACACCAAAGCTATTCCTGGTATTGAAACAGTGTTTAGGTAATATGAAATAGCCTTCTTTGGTCTAATCTCCACATTACAAAGACATCTTGACTTGGTAACTGTGATCTGAGCACACTCATCCCTGGATTAAGGTTTCTTACCTGTTCCCATGAACCTTAGCCTTGTTGAAGAGCTTTCTTTCCCCTTTGCTTGCAGGAAGAGGCACGCAACATGGAGAGGAGGGGTCTATAAGCAGTTCTTCAATGTTTCATGGTAGGCTAGGGGCAGAAAACTATTCTGGCCCTTGGCAGTTTCCCAGGACCCTAATGATGTGCTTTTCTCTGCAAGAGGCCTCATCCTATTCGAGAGTGTCTGTTCCCACGGCACCTCCAACTTTATCCATGACCCCCTTTTACCCTCAGAGAACAAAATATGCTGAAAACACTCAGTACCACCCTGCTTATGTGCACAGAGAGAGCCATGAATGTACTGCCCCACAAATGCTGGAGTCAACTCCTACTGGTCATAAGGGCCAATTGTTACATTTTTAGAAAATCGATGAGCTTGTTAAGTTTCAAAATGGCCATGCTTGGAGTATTTACACCACAGCAATTGGCAAATGCCATAATCAGGGCTTTTCTTTTCTTTTTATTTTTTTTTCTTTGAGAACTAAAAATAAGGGACCATGATTCCTTCACTGGATACGCCATGCATTCACAATTTTTTTCAGCCAAACTTGGTGAGAGCATCTCCTAAATCACAGATCTTGCAGTCGGTCTTGGAGCTCTAATGACAGATGATACAAGATCTCTGGAGTGGAAAGACCTCATTAACTTTGAGCCACTCCCTGATCATTCTCCTTACTGCTAAGACCGGTGAAAGCTTTGAGTCTATCTGCACTTGAGATTAAAGTAGTCTGAGGTCTCTCCCGCTTGTCATGATCCAACATCCTAAGAAAGGTATTCAGAAGCTTGTAAGCAGTTCATCTCAAAATGAAATCTTTACTCAGTGACAGAAAAAAATCAAGCCCCTGACTCATTAGAAATATTTTTCTTCCTCTATCTCTTTTTTTAACTTTTACCCTGGATTATTGGGGGGTTTCATGCCAAAGAAAAGAATATAGTATGGAAATTCCCTTGGGTAACTTGGGGCCCTTGCTTTTGCCAAAGACTTTCAGATTTCTGGAACAGATTCATAGGGATTTCATAAATGCTACTTATCTTTTGTTTATTTCAAAATCTTGTTCAAATACATAATTTTCTCATCATTAGCTTGCCCCTGCTCCAGTTTTAATTCCATGGCTATGACCAGAATGAACAATTCCAAAGGGAAAAAATAGACTGACTTGTTATGTGAGCCTCTTTTGCCAGTGGCTGGAGCTAATCTGATCTCCTGATTCTGCTCGATGACCTTGAGCGATATATCACTTTCCTGATCAGCATGCAACAGGATGGCATTTCTAGCCACAGGAACATTTAAAGGATTAACTGTGACCCCTTAGCAATCTTAGAAAACATAAAGGCATTTAGTTATTACTTATCCCATACTGGCTAGTTTAAAAGACAGCACCTGCTTTGTCTAAATTATGGAAACCCTTGGATCCCTTACCTCTAAGAACCATAATCAGCTTAAAAAGACCTGAAACTGTGACTGCTCAGCATTTCCTGTTGAGGATCAGAGCTGGTACTGTGGTTGCTCACAGGAAATGAAGCAGGATCAGGTAACAGCCTCAAAGACCTGGGTCACCAGAGAATGTGACCCCTGACATTCTCTTAAGGGGAACTTGAGAATGGAAAATGATAAAAGAGAATTCCAGGCCCTCAAATGTGAGGGTACAGAAATGGGGTGAGAGGTAAGGGAATTGCAGATTTTTTTTTCCTTCTATGTCCGTCTTTCGTGGCTTCTGTTCTTTATCTTTGCTGATTTTTCGAGGGTATTTTATTTTTAAGTCTCCTCTATTCTAAAGACAGCAAGTATTTTGGGGGTACACCTTTTGTGTGATTCATGCTGGAGGTATATACACTGGGGAAGAAGATGCCATTTCTAACCCCCCAAGGAGCACACAGTCCATGGGGGAGAAAGAGAAGGAAAGAATGCCAGCCGAGTATGTTAGGGAACAGAATGCAGTAGAACACAGGTATATAAGAGCTTATGGAAGGGTTTCCTAAGCCACCCTGGACATGTTAAGGGGAGCTTCCTGGAAGAGGTGATATCTGAGCTAATTTAGGGACAAATAGACATTATCCAGGCAAGTGAGTGGGGAATCAAGCAGAAGAAAGAGAACACGTATAGAGACATAAGAGAACAAGATACTTCGAGAAGCTCTAAGTAGAGCTGGAGCTTAGGATTTGATCTGGGAGGAGTGGCAGGAGATGACTAATTGGAGGCCAGCCCTGGAATGTTCTGGAATGTAGGAGGTGCTAAAGAACTTGCAGTTTAGGAGCCACTGAAGTATTTTAAGCAAGAGAATGGCCTTATTGGGGCACCTGGGTGGCTCAGTCATTAAGCATCTGCCTTCGGCTCAGGTCATGATCCCAGGGTCCTGGGATCAAGCCCGGATTCGGCTCCCTGCTCTGCAGGAAACCTGCTTCTCCCTCTCCCACTCCCCCTGCTTGTGTTCCCTCTCTCATGTCTCTCTATGTCAAATAAATAAGTAAAATATTTTTTAAAAAAGAGAGAATGGCTTTATTAGAGTTGTGGCTTAGAAAACATTTTTAAGTAAAATAATTAAGAGTAGTCAATAGTTGTTAACCACCTATGATGTTCCAGGCAAATTTGGGGCATTTTTTTTGATATAATGCGTGTAGTCACACAACAGCCTTTCCCAAAGTCATATGGCATCAGAAAGGTGTAGTGTCAGGATACAAACCCAGCCAGGCCACCACCAGAGACTCTGCTCTCAACAACTAAGCTACAGACTATCTTTTGTTGTTGCTTCTCCATCACAAATGTAGTGTCATTCTCATCGCTTATATATTTCTGGTTGTTTTTCAATTTTAAGCCAGTTTAAATTCCCCAAGCAATTCTCATGCATACACAAGAGGTCTTGCTTTTTTGAAAAACCCCAGATTTTGATTATATAAAGTCTAGGGAGTTTACAAATTGGAAGGAATGCACAGAGAAGTTCGTGTTGACTAGACTATTTTGGTCTTTCTACAGTGATCAAGTAGCTCCTCGGTGACATTTCCCTATGTTTCAGTTCCGAGCTTGGCTGGGAGTCCCCAGGAATTCCTCTCCCACCCTCAGTTTCCAGATCCCGGAATGACTTACTCCTTCTTGTCTCTATTTACTGCACTTGGAGCTAGTCTTTTTGGAACCAAATTCCCAGTTAACAAAGAGCACAATAAAGAAAAATCAAATCAGAGTTCAACGAGGGATTGTTAATACAATAAAAAGAAGGCTGTCTTTCATTCCTAGAGGGCCAATCTTATACTTTTAGGAAGCCGCAGATTATGCATAGCTCCTGAGGTATACTTGCAAATAACCAAATGTCACTTTTATTCTGTCATCAACCTACACTTACAAACACCTGCTGTGTGCCAGGCACAATGCCAGAGCTGGCTACAGAGAGATGGTTAAGTCATGGTTTCCTCCTTCAGACCTACTGGAGTTGCTCAGTCACTGATAACTTTATAATGTGGGTGTTTATACCTTCATCTTCCTGAACACCTCCATCTCTTCCGTGACTCTTGCCACCTGCATCTTTCAACTTGTAAGAAATCCCAAGACACTCCTTTCCCTGAAATGGTCCGGTTCTATGCAGCCACTCTAGTCCGGGAAGAGGAGAGATGGCTCCTGACTTGGGTCATCTGGCTGAACCAGTTCTCACCAACTTATTACCGAACTTTCCCATTTGACTAACAAGTGACTAGGCATATTCTAACCTGTGATGTTGTTACAGGCCTGTTTGGGAGTTACTGGGCTGTGACCATTTTGTTTTATTTTTTGAAAAAAAATTTAGCTAAATAAATCAATATGTATGTATGTATTTTTTTAGTAATCTCTACACCCAACATGGAGCTTGAACTCATAACCCTGAGATCAAGAGTCACATGCTGAGGCACCTGAGTGGCTCAGTCAGTTGAGCGTCTGTCCTGATCCTTTTGATCCCAGGGTCCTAGACTGGGATCCTGCACAGGGCTCCCAGCTCAGTGAGGAGTTTGCTTCTCCCTCTGACCCACCCCCCAGCCCCTCCTCCTCCACACCCCTCAAACACACCCTCTCCCCCACCCCCTCTTGTGCAAAAATAAATAAAATCTTAACAAACAGAGAGCCACATGCTTTTTGGACTGAGCCAGCCTGGCACCCCAGGCTGTGGCCATTTTCTTTCTTTTTCTTTTTCTTTTTTTCCCTGTGGCCATTTTCTAAAGGGAAAGGTGAAGTTTTGATTTCATCAGGGAAAAAAAAATCACTATCACTTTAAGCACTGAACACAGAAATACCTCTAAAAGAAATGTCAGCTCTTTGGAAAATCTCTAAAAAGCCTAGCTATGTGCCCATAAGCCAACTCCATCCTTTTTCCAAATGTACAAATTTCTCCTTGGGAAAGTGTAAGTTGTAAGGGCCCAACGGCAAGCCTTGAGGATCAGTTGTCATGGAAACCAAGCTAGGGCAGGAAGAGCTCACTCAGTCTCATAACCCCTTTTCGACCAGGTACCGCTCTGGGGGAAATGCTGGGCAGACACAGCCTCAGAGCAGAAGGGACAGTCTGTGATCAGAGAGTCCCAGATCAAAAAGCTCAGCCCTCCCGGAATTCGTCAGGAGAGACTGTCGTTCTCCTTCCTGAACGGAGGAAGATGTGGAGATCTCTGAGGAAGTGAGCTTTCAAATTCAGTTTACATTAATTTTTCATTAACCTCATGAACCACACTCTTCTCGTATTTCTTCTCTTTCTCTCCCTTTGTCCACCTACTCTGCTTATCTCCTCCATCCGGGTCACACCCCATCCCCACTGTCTTACTGACCTCTTTCTCAGACTAAGAGTTGACAAACCAGTTCCTCAACTATCGCCTTCAGCTATGTGGTCATCCATTACTGTAAGAGACGGGTCAACCTTCTGAACTCTAAAGACAGCATGTGCCTTCTACAAAGAAAACAGGGGCCGTCTTCCCAAAGAGATGCCCATGTCAGCTGCTCCCAGACACAGCACTCCATTCAGACTCTCTGAGGAGATCGCTGACAGCATGTTTGTGCAATGCGGCAATCGATGACACCAGGTCTTACAGGTATTAAGGTCTAGTCATCTTTGTCTCACCAGTGGCTAACCAGTGTCTACTACAGTGCCAGGACATAATAAGTATGTATGGTATGGCCTGCTCAGCCCCACCCACTCCCCTTGAAAACTGTGTCTCTTTTGTCACACTTCATCTTTATGGAGTTCTGATTTAATCTCACCCCAATGGTCTTAACTGATGGCTTGAAGATAAAATTCCTTTCCAAGTTGGGCTGAGTGCATTGTCTTGGATTTGGGGGCTTGGAACTACAGTGGCTGAAAGCTTTAAGTAAATATTGGAAGATGTTCCTAGTCAGGTTTTCTACCGCGCATATATATATATATATATATATGATTAAGCTGGTGAATTAGAAGAGAGCTACACGCTTAATTTTGGGTATATTTTGGCCTGTTAGAAGAAACTGCCTCCCAAAATTTTAAAGAAAGAAAGAAAGAAATATATATATATATATATATATATATATATGTATATATATATATATATATACATCTATATGTATATATATACACACACGTATTTATATATATAATGGCAAATGCAATGAAGCGATGGGATATGACTGTAAAGATGAAAATTAAAAAGGATTTTTAAAAAAGGGATTGATAAGAAGTTGGTTGAAAAAAGAAAAAAGAGAATATGATCAGGCTGGGGACTAGGGCAAAGCCATATACTAGATTTAGGGTATATTTGGATCTGTTAGAAGAAACTGTATCCCAAAATTTTAAAGAAAGAAAAACTTATATGTATACAAAAAGGTTAAATACAATGAAGGGATAGAATATGACTATAAAAATGAAAATTGAAAAGATCTTTAAAAAGATATTCATAAGATAGTTAAAATAGGCTAAAAAGTGTAAAGTTTTTCCGGCGAGATGAACACAACACCAGGCAAAGTGGGTGCAAGGCAAGATTTATTAAAAACACTCTCTGGGGAAGTTTCAGGGCTCAGGAGAAGGGGAGCCAGGAAAGTTGCCCCGGGAGGAGGTGGGCACCCTCGGGCGAGGTTCCGGGGCTCTGGAAAGCAGAGTGGCAGAAGTTGCGCCCAAGGCAGGCTTTTAAGGGGCCTCCAGGGGAGTTCAGGGGTCTTTTGGCAAGTTTCCCTTATTTGGATATTTCGCCTGCTGGTCGGGGTCCCATTGGTCCACTGGAGCCCGGGGCAGGAGGGTTTTCAGATTCCTGCTTGGGTGTTTGTTCTCCTGTCCAAGCTCCGGTTTGGTGTTGGGGACTTTCGCCATCTTCAGTAGCCCTTTCTTTCTGCCAGCCCAACAAAAAGGAAGGAGGAAGAAATATTTTTTAAAAATCGAAAAAGAAAAAAATAATGGAAATTTTAAAAATTTAACTTTGAAAGACGAAAGAATCATCGGAAAAAAGCTATGAATTCTACATGCTGTAATCCGGGGGCACTTGTGTTCTGCAGTTCTCGTTGATCTGTGAACTTGGTCTTGGCCGGACGGTCGTGCTGATCTTCTGCAGGAGGACCTGCTGCCCTGGTTCTCAACTGTCTCGGCCGCAGGCGGAACCGCACGGCCCTTGCCAGGGGCCGGGCTAAGCGATCCGCTTGGGGTCGCGCTCGGAGCTTTGGTTCCCTGAGCGCTTTCCGTACCGCGGTGGACGACGGGAATGAAGATGGCGGCCCCCGGTCTCTGGCCTGGAGGTGAGGAGAGCTCAGCCCGGCTCCTCAGTGCGACCTCAGAGAAAAGCCGTCAGTCCCTCCGGCTTCCCTGGTCTCCCGCCGCGCTCTGAGCGCCGCGGCCTGTGACCGGGCGTTCCTGTCGCTGTCGCGCAGCCCCGTGTGGGGTCTCCGAACCCAACAGATTCCTGCCACACGCGGCCACGCTGCTCCTCCCAGAGAAGGAAGGGGGGCGGGCGTCTCTCCAGATCTGCCGCTTGTGGAGTCTCCGCTGGAAGAGCCGTGGCCTGCCTGTGCCTCGGACCACGGTTCAAGGTAACCCCCGGCTGAGAGCCTATTCTTTACCCACTCCCATACCCGGGAGCTCTGCCGCACTCACCCCGGTCTTTCTGGGACCCCGCGGGACCTGAGACCACACTGTCCCTGCGGGGGCTGCACCCCCGGCTTAGCCTCTGGTGCGACGTCCCTCCTGGAGCAGACCCTAGAAGTTCCGATTTTGTGCCCCGCTGCTCCCTCACCTGCCGGCGGCCGGCCCCTCCCCCCGCGGTCTATCTTCCCGTATATCGCCTGGGATTCACTTCTGTGCATGTCCGACCTTCCAGAAAGTGGTGCTTTTCGGTTCCTAGAATTGCTGCTGTTCGTCTCTTCGACTTCCTGTGGAGTCTGTAGGTGTTCGGGATGGTTTGGTAACTCCCTAGCTGAACTCCTGCGACCAAAGTTTAGGTCTGCTTCTCCTCCACCACCTTCCCTACGCCTCTCAGACCCAGTCCTGATCATGCTTTTCCCCAGCCTGCAGAGTGATGATTGCACAGCCCAGTAATATCCTAGCTGCTATCTTGTTCGTGCCTTTATGATCGCACTTATCATAGGGTGTTGTGATGATTTTGTTGCATGTCTTTGTCCCTGTGAATTCCAACAGAAAAAGATCTTTCTATAAACCATCTTTGTAAGGCTTCCAAAAAGCACAAGGCTTGGTACATAATAGGAATTTAAATAATGAATGAATGAATGAATGAATAAGTGAGTGAATGAATGCAGATGTTGGGTTGGGGTGAGATATCTTCCTGCTAAATACTAACTCAGGTGAAAACTGGCACTACTACATTTCTAACTTAATTGTCAGTTCCAGAATAAATTACCCTGCTGACAAGTGTAATCTTCTGCAAGTGAAGACACAGAAAACCTTAGACTACCTTGGAAGGGAATTTCTAAGCATAGCAAGAACCTGAGTTAAAAGCATTCCAAACACAGTGTCAGATCCATCGGGCCATACTATATTTAAAGTTAATTAATAATTTAGATTTACTATGAACTATGTGCTGTGGTGCTATACAAAATTACTGCACATAATCCTTACGACTCTATGTAGTAGGTGCCCTAGTGCAATCTTGACACATGTACCATCGGGTACATCTTTATACCCTTATACCATCACGTACTGAGAGGGAAGTGCCATCCTGCGGGAACTCAGCCAACAGGAGCACAGAGACCTGGCTTGTAACTTCCATGCTCCATTATCCTTTAGAGGCCACCCATGATCACCAGATCCAGTACCAACTGCTCTTTAAGATTAGCTTATGGACAGTTCTTCCAGGAGACCCTCTAGCCCAGGCTGGAGGCCCCTCCCACTACCCTATATCATAGCAATCCTAAAATTTCACTGTGATTATCTGTCACCTTACCCCTACTGCCCAATTAGACCACAGACTTCTCCAGGACAGAAAATGATTACATTCATTGTTGTAGCCACAACATGATGCTTGCTGCTTAGTAAGTTTTCTGCAAATATTTATTGAATTAAAGTAAACCAAACGGAGAGAATCTCTAAGCTAACCAATGACCTTAGGGGGCAAAGACACCTGCTCCCAGAAT
Source organism: Mustela nivalis (assembly GCF_964662115.1). Classification (NCBI taxonomy): domain Eukaryota; kingdom Metazoa; phylum Chordata; class Mammalia; order Carnivora; family Mustelidae; genus Mustela; species Mustela nivalis. The sequence goes on along the minus strand of NC_139035.1, from coordinate 4,126,361 downwards.
TGGACTCCTTCTGTTTTTCTTCTGCTTTCCAAGGATTTCTTGATACTGAAACTGATGCCCTCTTTATTTAACATAAAGATTTCACAGGCCCCGTGATAATCACTACTATGCAAAAGGTAACTAATAGTTTTTTACTGGAGTTTAGTTTCTTTTTTAATCAAATTTTTTGTTTAAGATTTTTTTATTTGACAGAGAGAGAGAGATCACATGCAGGCAGAGAGAGGGGGGGATGCAGGCTCCCCACCAAGCAGAGAGCCCGATGCGGGGCTCGATCCCGGGACTCTGAGGTCATGACCTGAGCAGAAGGTGGAGGCTTTAACCCACTGAGTCACCCAGGTGCCCCTGGACTTCAGTTTCTATATATCCTCACCAGCTAAAAAGATTTTGCTCAGATTTACTTTCATTACTTCTATTATGAACAGAAGCATATTTTGTCTTAAATGCATATGTATATATGCAAAATATTTCAATATTGAATGCAATTTCTAACTGTACCTTCCTACCCCCATAGATCGTGATACGGCTCCCCTGAGAATCCCTGGATTTCCCAGTTTTGCTCTGGCCAGACTCCTTTCTTCAGGCAGCCCTTTGTGTGTTGTCCCGTGACTGGGCTTTACACAGATAGCCAGACTCCCAAGAAGATGAATTCCTGCCCTTGACATTTCCAGGTACCTCCTCCCACTCCACACACACACACCTTTACCTTCCTCTCTACCGCTGCATTTCTCTACCTTGTTAGAGCTCCAGTTGCCGACCAAACTCTAGGGCTGGCAGGTGTAAGACTGCTCAACTTTGCCACCCTCTTGGGTCTCGCCTGCCTTCCTCCCCTCTACCATTCACCTCTGACGCCTTGTTTAAACTGGTGGACAAGCTTCATGCCAGGACCTGCCTCCTCTGGTTCCTCCTGCACTATCATTCCAAAGATATGACACATTCCAATAACCTACAATGTCTAACGGGCTGAGAGCAGAGAGGCCTGTGCCTGGAGCCAGTGCATGTCATTTCCCATCCCAGGAAAACCCAACAAGGGGGGGGCTTGGTTTTGTTTGGTTTGCAGCCAGTTTTGTCCGTCAGATGGCAGAGGACCCCATGGAGAAAACTGCTATTTTGAATATAACATTTAACAAGGTTGAGGTGATTGGATGATAGGAAATCTTAGATATTACGTTGACCAAGAAAGGGACGTAATGCCAAGATATTACGTTGACAAAGAAAAGTTGACCAAGGAAGGAAATTCGCTCCACAATCAGAGGGAATGTAGGAGAGTAGGAGGAGCTTTAGCTTTGGGCTCAGAAAGACTCACGTTCTAGTTCCAAAGTATGAACCTAGGCTAGTAATTTAGCCTTTGTGAGATGCTCTTCCCTCACTCATATCTGGAGATAACAGCCCCACCCACTTTGAAGGGTTATTGTGAAGATGAAATGTGGACTCACTAACCATGTTGAGCATGGGGTAGGGAACACAGCAAAAGCTCATCCAGTCACCCTCTCTACCAGCAAGGGGTTTAATAAATGTTAAGTTTATCAGATTTCCAAATGTTAAATGAAAACATATTTGCTCCTATGGTCAGAGAGCAGGTGGAAACCTGGAGGGCAGTTGTACCATTTCTTGTAAGATTTTCCCCCCATTTGGATAATGAAGTATTTTATTCTTTAAAAAGTAATAGGTCACAATAGCCAAATAGGTTTAAAAGCTAAACAGTCAAGGTGCCTGGGTGGCTCAGTGGGTTAAAGCCTCTGCCTTCAGCTCAGGTCATGATCTCAGAGTCCTGGGATGGAGCCCCGCGTCGGGTTCTCTGCTCAGCAGGGAGCCTGCTTCCTCCTCTCTCTCTGCCCACCTCTCTGCCTACTTGTGATCTCTGTCTGTCAAATAAATAAATAATCTTTAAAAAATAAAAAAAAAATGCTAAACAGTCACAAAAAATGTATACGAATGGACTTAAACAAAAAAGCAAGTGCAATCTTGTAAATAGAGAAATACAAATTTCAATTGTACAGAGATATTTTTCATCACTCAAATTAGTTTAAAAGTAAAAATTATAGGAGCTGTTGTTGAGGCTGAGGAGAACAGGCCTTTGCCTACATTTGTAGTGGTAATAATGAATTAGAAAACTCTTGCGCAGGGACATTTTGCAGTTTCTAATAAATACACATATGAACTTAGCTTAACCAATACGGAACACTTCATGAATTTGCATGTCGTTCTCAGGCAGGGGCTGGGCTGATTTTCTCTCCATCTTTCCAAACTTAGTACACGCGCAGCTGTTACTGAGACCGATAGGTTTATCCTCGTTAGCGCAGGAAACCCACACTCCCAGAGCTTAAGTTACTTGACCAAAATGACACAAGTACAAACGCCACAATTCGGGTTTATCTCTGCAATTGCATCAGCCCAATACAGCAAGATGGTTTTCTCATGCTTATCAGAAGCCCTAATAGTTTGAGCAAAAAAGAAAAATTAACAGTTGTTCAGTAAGTGGCCCTTCCTTGATAGTCACCGTTGAAACGAACAGTGTGAAGAGGGTGGTATTTGAAGAGGTTTTGGCATTCTATAAAACAGTTATCTTGTCTCTGCAGCAGGTCAGTGTCATGAAAAAGGAAGTTGGGGGACCCTGTGTTTAGATTAAAAGAGGCAAAAATGCAAAGCATCATCCTTGATTTTATTTGGTTTTTGGAAATCCAGCCAGAGTAGACATGTTGGGGAGAAACTGGGGAACTTGAATATGGACTGAATAGAGATAAAAACAAGGAATCGTTATTCATTTTTTATTATGTATGATAACAGGATTATTCTTTGAAGGATGGTTTTTTGTTGTTATTCTGGAGCTGCATGCTGAACTGTCTAGTGGTAAAATGTCACGATGTCTTTATTCTAACATGATTCAGCCAGATGATTTGTAGACAGAAGAAATGTGGCCAAAACATTGACAGTTGCAGAGGATCCTTAGGTGTCCTTTGTGGTCGTATTTCTGTTTGTCTGTCTATTTAAAGTTCTCATAGTAAATTGTAGGTGAAGGAAGAAGCCCATGGAAACCCCTGACCTAAAGGGAGGGCTCTCGAGCTGTGCTGTGGGGCTTGGTCCCAGGCCCTGTCCCTGACAAAGACTGTGAGGAAGACAGGAAGACCAGGTAATCACATCTGGGATGATGAACAGTTGCTGGACTCCGGATTCGGAAAGATGTTTACTGGCTGGAATGTGACTAAAGGAACCTTAATAAGGAAGAAGATGGGGTCATGGGTACGGGTTTTAAAAAATTAATAGCCTGAGGAAAGCTCTTAGAACAGCCTTTCTCACCAAAAGGACAAAAAAGCTTCAGCTGGTGGCTTGTCAAGGTGCGAGAATGAGGTGACATAGCTGCCAGGAACACGAATTTCCTGTCAGTCCACATTTCAGGAAGCAGGTGATCCAGGAAGCCGGAAGTGGAGTCCCGCAGTCAGTCTGGCCGGGGCGTGTCTGGAGCTTCCATTTCCGTTCTAGGGGTCTTATTTGGAGTGGCCCGTGGGAGAGGGTGACTGAGCCATGTCATACTGGCTGAAGAGCTTGGGGATCGTAAGTTTAAAAAAGACTAAGAGGAACATGGGCGAGGCCATCAAATACTTCAAAGGTTTTGTGCAAGAGGGACAAGCCCTGTGTAGGCAGCTTCATAAAAAAGAACCAGATACACTTGTTACAATAAAATGGAGAATTTCTGTAGAGATGCCAGGGCAGGGCTGCATTTGTTAAATGGAGAGCATTGTGCGCTCCATTAATCGCTCCTGTTTCACAGTACGAGAACAATGGCAAATTTGAGACAAAGAGAGGAAAACAAGTGAAACTGCCTTGAAAAGCTTATAATGTTTCCTAAGCTGAAGTCTGTGTTTCTATTTTCCAGTAGCATTTCAAGAGCAAAATTTCCAAGGGCCAGAGATAACGTTTATCTTTGCCCTGGATCCTTGCTTAAACTTCACCTTATTTAAGACTGTGTTGTCTGTGTCCACGATGACAAATAATTATGTTGATAGTTTATCAGGTTTACAATCCCAAAGCTAGATAGTCCCCTGGTGACTTTTTAAAGTTTTAATTTGGTCAGTGAAACATTCATGTGGTTTAATATTCAAAGAATAGATAAGGAAATACTATGAAATATCCCCTCCCTCTGCCAATTTCTGTCCTCCAGCCATTGAGTTCCACTCCTCAGGGCCAACTGATGTTAACCAATCTCTTGTTTCATGGACACCTTACTCTTTACCCAATTTTCTCAATGTGAGAGTCTAGAAAGGAAGGATTTCCTGACTTTTGGCTATATGACCCGTAGGATCCTCTCTCTTACACCAGATAGAGTGGAATCTAATCCCAAGGGGTTTAGGAACAAGTATTCCTCGAAACAGCAAACATTTGCCAATGCCTAATTTCACTACTCTGCTCTTTACTGGCCAGGAAGTGAAAAGCCTCGGCAAAGATTTTGCAAGGGGGAGATAACACTCTGTGAGGGTAAATACGGCCATTTCTCCTCCACCCGACTTCACTGACAAGGTCACACATTTATATCTTTGTTACTGTCCAGAGAGCTCCGTGGTCGGTGCTGCAGAAAACCTTGTTGCTGACATCACTGGGGTTTTGTAGTGGAGAAGAACGCATGCTTATTTATGTACTGACCCGTCCACATGCGTTTGGCTTATGTGTACGTGTGTTCTCTCTCCAGCTGAAATACATTCCTAATACGTAAATCCATTGTCCCCTCACTGCCCCCAATACAGGGAACTCAGCGCCTGTTGCCTCACACCGCTTGACAACCTAGGAATGGACTTTTCTTCTAAGTATCTTTTAAGTATGCATCTAGGTAGCTCCTGTTTCTCATTAAGCTAGACCATTTTTCTAGAGAGGTAAGAACTGCATGTATGAAATAGGGCCTGTACTTGAGGTGCTAAATTAAGGGGGGCACAAGAGGTACATGGTTGAATCAAGATCGATCATCTCTGTTTTCTCTAGAGAAATTTTATCTATTTCTAAATTTTCTAATGATCTTGATTCTAAGGCTTTAGTTTCTAGGTTTATTAATATTAGAAACAAATTCTGTGCTTCCTCCTTTTCTTTTCTTGGAACTCTTCTAGATTCTATCAGGCAATATCCTCCTCATCCCTAAGACCTCCTTCAACCTGAGTAACTAGACCTAAACAGGACATTCCAAATTGGGCTTTCCTTAGGAGGGGACAAGGTGGTTCTGCCAACTCTGTTCCACTTCTGTTATTTGGAGTTCTTGGTTCTTGGTCGTATGAAGGAAGCTGGGTGGTTCTGAAGTGTAAAACCGTGAGCCTTGACAGTCAGGAGCCAGGAAAGAGATGGTTGCCCCTGAGCAGAGCACATGGCAGTAAAGGCCTCCAGGACTTCCCAAGGTTAAACGGCGGATTGGAAGTGACAGTGGCCTTGTGACATATGCCTGAGTTATTTTATAAAGATCCAGCATAGATTTTCCTCAACACAGCATTTCTCTCCATTCTGAAGAGAAAGGAATTACACAGATTGATTGGTTTTTAAGTTCCCCTTTAGGATGAAGGAACATGGAAGAGTTGTCTATGAATTTTTATTATAACAAGAGTCATTTATTTTTATTTTTATTTTTTTTTTATTTTTATTTTTTTTAAATTTTATTTATTTATTTGAAAGACGGAGATCACAAGTAGGCAGAGAGGCAGGCAGAGAGAGAGAGAGAGGGAAGCAGGCTTCCTGCGGAGCAGGGAGCCCGATGCGGGGCTCAATCCCAGGACCCTGAGATCATGACCCGAGCCAAAGGCAGCAGCCCAAACCACTGAGCCACCCAGGCTCCCCAAGAGTCATTTATTTTTAAAACAGAAAAATCAAACATTAGCTTTGAATTAAAAAAAATACCCAAGATTATCCATTAAAAACATTAACTTGGGGGTGCCTGGGTGGCTCAGTTGGTTGGGTGACTGTCTTCAGCTCAGGTCATGATCCTGGAGTCCCGGGATCAAGTACTGTATCCGGCTCCCAGCTCCACAGGGAGTCTGCTTCTCCCTCTGATCTTCTCCTTGCTCATGCTCTTGTTGTCTCTCTCTCAAATAAATAAAATATTTTTTAAAAATTAACCTGTACTGTACATGACTTTGAAGCAGGAATAACATAATGAATGAAGATCGTCTATGCCCAATTATGAGAGGTTTTTGGATGAAGCTTAGGATCATGCAGTAGGTAAAGTAATAAGTGACAAGTCTACTCTATTACCTCCCAGGAGCCAACTCAGCACAGAAAAGATTACGTCAAGATGATGGCAGAGTCAACCATTTGACCCCCGTAGTACAAAAAAAATGATGGTTGGTGTGCTTACTACGATTTCTTATAAACAAAGATAGGAAACAACATGTGTTGGAGGGGATGTGGAGAAAGGGGAACCCTCTTACACTGTTGGTGGGAATGCAAGTTGGTGCAGCCACTTTGGAAAACAGAGTGGAGATTCCTCAAGAAATTAAAAATAGAGCTTCCTTATAACCCTGCAATTGCACTACTGGGTATTTATTTCAAAGATACAGGTGTAGTGAAAAGAAGGGCCATCTGTACCCCAATGTTTATAGCAGCAATAGCCGCGGTTCCCAAACTGTGGAAAGAACCAAGATGCCCTTCAACGGACGAACGGATAAGGAATATGTGGTCCATATACACTATGGAGTATTATGCCTCCATCAGAAAGGATGAATACCCAACTTTTGTAGCAACATGGACGGGACTGGAAGAGATTCTGCTGAGTGAAATAAGTCAAGCAGAGAGAGTCAAGTATCATATGGGTTCACTTATTTGTGGAGCATAACAAATAGCATGGAGGACAAGGGGAGATGGAGAGGAGAAGGGAGTTGAGGGAAATTGGAAGGGGAGGTAAACCATGAGAGACTATGGACTCTGAAAAACAATCTGAGGCTTTTGAAGGGGTCGGGGGTGGGAGGTTGGGGGAGCCCGGTGGAGGGTATTGAGGAGGGCATGGATTACATGGAGCACTGGGTGTGGTGCAAAAACAATGAATTCTGTTATGCTGAAAAGAAATAAAAAAACACACACACACACAACATTACTAGTGGTGAAAAAATCAGGCAGGATCCACATAGACCTCTTTCCCAGTTTAAACTGAGATGGTGGCCTTGGGCTGGCCATGTGGAGACACTGTCAAGATCTAGACTTCCCAACCTTGACCCCCCAGTGTTACTACTCTACACGATGTGGTTGCAAGAATAAAGGAAAAAGAAAATTCGCCAGCCAGCTAATTGTTCAACAGAGACGCTGATGGGACTTTACTCATATGCCAGGATCACATTGCATCCAGGTTGACCCCTCAGATTCTGGGAAATGAGTTCATACTAACCAAAAGCAAACTAACAAGTATCCATGGAGAGAAATGGAGAGTTCGGAAGGAATGAGAGTTCTAGAGTTCTTGTGCCAACTGGTCATCTCATTCTAGTTTCACCAGGACACTATCTGAGAAACCCAATTAAGGTTGTTAAGTAAACAATGTGAGCAGAGGGAGGCAAGAATTTAATATAATCACACTTGGAAAACCTGCTGCTGCCTTCTCTTGAAGGCCTCCTCCAAGAGACCAGAGTATGTGGGTGAGTGAGTTAAAGCATCCTGGCATCCCTTTCCCGGCAAGGCCAGGGATGGAACAGTATATCATGCACATCAGAAGTTCCCAAAGTATAGTCTGGGGACAGCTGGGGGTCTCTGAAGTTCTTTTTGGGGTGTCTGTGAGGTCAAAATTATCTCTATAATAATACTAAGATGTTATTTGCCTTGTTAATTTTCTTCTCTCCCAAGGCTACAGGAGCTTTCCAGAGGTTATATGACGTGTGATAATACCACTTCGACAGCTACTAGAAGGTGTGCTTGTGTATTACTGTGTTTAAAACTTTCTCCATTTTAATTTCTAATGTGATAAATATCAGTAGATATAACCCATATTTAAAGAAAAATCTTTAGGGGGGTGCCTGGGTGGCTCAGTCAATTAAGCGTTCGCCTCTTGATTTTGACTCTGGTCATGATCTCAGGGTCATGAGACTGAGCCCTGCGTTGGGCTCCACACTGAGCGTGGAACCTGCTTTAGAGTCTTAGATTTTGTCTACCTGCCCCTCCCCTGCCAGCTCACTCTCTCTCAAAAAAATCTAAAAACTTAAAAAAAATGAAGAAAAAATAAAAGATCTTTAGGGCTCTCAGTCTTTAAGAGTTTAAGAGTATAAAAGTTTCCTAAGATGAAAAAGTTTGGGAACCACTGATACCATCATTCTCAGTCCCGACACTAGAACATTGGCAAACACCAGAATGTTACTCTTTCTGATGAAATTTTAGAAATACCTTTGTACTCCAGGTGGGGACTTTTTGAGATTTAGAAAGCATTCTATCTGACTAAGTATGTAATACTCAGTTTATCTCAAAAGCTCCAAATAATTGTGCTTGGGGCCTGTATCTCCCCCTAATTCAGGGGTAAAGGTACCCCGAATCCTTTTATGGGATACATTAAATTGCAAAACAAAAAAGAAGAAACATTTTTATTCATGATTTGTCTGTCCTTCGACAGTGATCTGAGGCGGGATCATAATACCTGCGCACTCTGAGGGGAAGTACATACTATTTTTGGACTTATTGAAGTCTAACTGAACTGAAACCAAGAATCATGACTTACCATAAATATAGGGCAACTGAGCGAGTTTTTCTGGTTTCTTTTTGAGGGGGGGGGATGGTTTTTAAATGTGTGTGTGTGTGTGTGTGTGTGTGTAAGAACCAAGGTCAATTTAGGTCCCAGGCCATTTGGGAACGATTCCTGAAGCCCATTCTTCAAGTGCAGTCAGCACAGAGGCTGGTTCTGGTTCTCACATGTGGGCCCAGTGTCCATTTAGCCAGGGTCCTGGGATTCCACAAGCCCACTGCATCCTAAAGGACGGAAGAGACCCTTTTTCTAGGGCCCTCCTTAAGCTGGATGTGGAGCATTTGTGCCTATAAATACAGTATTTGCAAGCCTAGAGTTTTCCTCTGTCTCCTTTACATTGCTGACACGTGGACCAAGACAGAGCTGAAGGTAGACATTCTCAAACCGAAGTAACCAAAGAACAAAATGCAAGCACGTGATTTAGATATGAGTGAGCAAAGATCAGATAAGTATCCGGTAATACACAGGGCACTAAACGAGGGGGGCGAGACAAGGCACGTGTCCTGTCCTGGGGAATTGTAGTCACTAATCACTTGCCATTTTCCCATTACGTCACAGTCTCCGGTCATCTATCATGTAACTGACAGAGGCAAGGACAGGAGGGTGAGCTCCATTTCTCTCCTGTATTCCCAATAGGTTGAACTCACAAGAGACCTCCAGGAGCCATCTCCAGCCCCCTGCCCTGAGGAAGAGCTGAAATAATTTGCAAGAAAACCCAAATCTTAGAAACAGAAGGATGTTGTCTACCACAACACAGTTACAAATCATTAAAAAAAAAAAAAAAACCTGACACTCAACAGGTTCCGTTTTAATCAGTTAAACTTTTACAGTCACGGAAATTAAACCACTTGTCTTTAGGAAAAGGGAGTGAGAAGACAGTGGCAGGAGCTAGAATTCGAGCAACTCTCAGGAAAGCAAAAGTGAGTCACTTTTTTGGTGACAGGAGGAAATTAGGCTAATCTGTCAGAAACTGGCTTGGTTAACTTGTTTTCTCTATGTGAGTCCGGAAGGTGATGCGCTCCGATCACTCATTCATTGCTTCATTGTCTTGCCCACTGGCTCTTTTCTGGGCAAGGAGGAGAGTCGAGTCTCCTGCATGGTTGCGTAGGTGTCCGCCAGCAGTCCGTGGAAGACAGCTGTCCTGGGGCCCAGAATGGGCAGTCTGTAGTGGACACTATCTGCAGGACAGTGCAAGGAGGAGGAAAAACAAGCGCTTCTTAGAATATATTTTTAAAGACACTCAAGATATTTAAAGGTCACCAAAAACTTTTTTTTTGACCTTATAAAACAGATTCAAAATTCACATAAGAATTTCTTTTAATAGAACCATCTTATCCCGCAGAAGATTTAAGGTCCTAAAAATCTTATCAAAGAGGTCAGAAAAGAGTACCTAGAAACAAAATTCAAGTATTAGGAGTTATTGTCAATTAAATAAAAAGTGAATATAAAAGGTATCTGGAGTTATAATGTGCGTTAAAGGGAAAAGAAGATTCAATTCTCAGGATGGGGTAACTGGGTGATGGACGTTAAGGAAGGCATGTGATGTAATGGGCATTGGGTGTTACATAAGACTGATGAATCACAGACCTGTACCTCTGAAACCAATAATACATTATATGTTAACTAACTGAATTAAATTTTTAAAAAATAAATATTAAAAAAAGAAGACTTTTCAGGGACACATACACAGTTCTATCTTCAAAAACCGAACATGATCTTAACAAAAAGTCTAAAATAGCACTAGAATTTCAAAAGGAACCTTCATTTTATGAAATAATGTAAACTAGGGTTCCTTAAAATCCTCATCCTCCTGACCTCTTCTTAAAATCTGATTTTATTTACAAAAATGTTGGTGAATATTCAGCTTTCCCAGAAGACACATTGCTTAAAGGATAACGTCTTTCTGTTGGAAGTCGCTGAGTGGAAGGGAACTGGAGTCCCGAATTCTCTGGAAAAGCTCCTCACTCCAGCTGAATGTGAACAAAGAGATGTTGCAAGACCACAGACCTAGGATCCGGTTCGGTCTTATCACTGTAAGAGGAAACAGAGGTCCAGGGTCACAGGCACTGATGGACCGAGGACCAGAACCCAGATCTCCTTAATCCTAGCCCAGTGATCTTTGAACCATGTCACACCAACGTGTCAGTGGCAGGCCAGAGCAGGTTGTTCACGTCTCTCCAGATGTTTATTGACAATCGGAGCCTGTATGTGTCATGGTACTCTGGACTAAACGCCAGAGTCAAGATAAATGGATCCAGAAGAAGTCCCCATAACTTCTGGAGATAGGCTCTTTCTGTTTACTTAGTTCTCACTAATAATTACTGATAATATACAAGGGTTATCTGAATCCAGAAACATACTAGAAGTCACTGTTGTGATCAAGGAGAGGAGTTAGACAACAACCGGCAGTTACGTTCGCTGGGATGAGTCAGCCATTTGGTCTTTGTAGCATGTCCACAGGTGGGTGGCAGCTTCAGCAGTTTTCCTGGGTTGATCAAAGGTGAAGGCTGCTCGTACTGAGAGTCTGGCTCTCAGGGGTGGGGCAGGAGCAGCACGGGGTCGGGGGGTAGGAGGGGGAGGCGGGACAGCAGAAGGTTTCTCTGGTTTCAGAGGTGGGAACCCAGAGGCCCAGACAGTTTAAACAACTTGGCAAGTCCTGTGCAGCAAAACTTGGATCTGAACCCAGGTCTCCTTGCTTCTAGACTAGTGCTTTTTACCTCCACTCAGAGGGCACCAACAGGAGCAAAGCTCAGCTCAGAAATGTCACAGCTGGCCTGGACAGTAGATCTACCCAGTTTCAGCTCCTAGCCAGCTCCTTCAGCACTCTCCCCGGAGTCCTGCCTCTAAGATCGCCGCCCTTGGATGGACTCTGTGGGCAAGAGTCACAATATGTCCAAGAACATCATGTGCTGACATTATGTACACAAAGTCTAGCTCTTGTATTGGTGACTGAACAATACTCTCATGGTTAATAAATCGATGAAAGGCATCTTATCGCATTGCCCTTAGAATCACAAAATAAACATTCTTGCTGAGGGAAAGGCATGTGTGTGTGTGTTCTACTCCTTTGCAAGGCAGGCCTGAAAAACTCCATGTTCAAGGAAAACTCAGAATGAGTGTGTGACCAGAAATGAGAACACTGAAACCAAGCGCCCGTGCCTGTCCCCCAATGTTCCTGTGCCTTCCAGAGAGCGAGGTGGTCCAGCAAATGGTGGATGGGGAGCTTTTCTTGGATGGATGTTCCTAGCTCTTGGCTCTTTCGTTCATTTTGGCTAAATGAGATCCATGAGCTAGGCCAATGTTTCCAGACACCTAACAAGGGATTCACTGGGACTGGCAGTCTTTCCCTCCACTCTGCTCGTGTGAATATCTCCAATGGGATTACCCAAGCCTGTGGTCCACGTTTTTAGCCTCCCTTCAAGATATCCCTTCTATTTTCAAATCTCCTCTCTGGATGCCTTCTCGGGCAATTCTGGCTAGCTCCCCTGCAGAAGGAGCTTAGGCTTTCCCATTTGTATAAAGCAAATAAAGGATCTTGATTTTCCTTATTGTGTATATCAAATGAGAGAAAAGATGGAGGTGGCCTCACAGTCAATATGGGATCAAATGAGAAGATGGATAAACTTACTAAATGACAGCCTCTACTGCACTAAACCCTTGAGCTGCCCCCAAAGAATGACCTGCACCCACCTTCATCAGCTCAGTGTTGACATCTCTTAAGAGATCAGACATAGGTCGATGCCGAAGCTGGAACTGAAGCCTCGATCCTTTTGTCTATTAATAGCAAGTGGACCTAAGAATAGCACTGGGCAGCTGCCAGAAGGCAGGTGGTTTAGGAAGCCTGTGGGGTGGAAGGTTCAGGGCTTTGGAGAGGCCATTCCAAGGGTGTGGGGATGCAGTTCCTTTCCCAACTAAACTGCCTGAAAGGGAATTACCTACTTTGAGCATCATTTCCATGAAAACTCTTCAGCAGGTAGATTATGGGACTCTTTAGGAAGAATGGGGAAGATTCCCTGTTGGCTGGAGAAGACCTGGGAAGGAACAAGGCACCGATGAAGGTCACTGAGGCCTGGGGAGGGGACAGAAGGGGCTGGCCTGAAGCGGGGGCTGGGGAGCAATCAAAACAGGCCTTAAGCAGTATGTGAAAAGAGAAAGAGGCAGACAGAGGGAACCTGTTCGGAAAATTGAGAAACCATCTTAGGGATTAAACTTTTCATCCTACTACTTGCAGGGTAGGATATCCCCCCGCTACAAGTACTCTGAAAGAACACAAACCTGTTGAGATGTCATTATGGGAATGTTTGGCTACAGTCTGGGCTTTTGGTGGATGAAGATTCATCATTCTGTTTGGAAGAAGCAAGAAAACACATCAGTTATGTGGCTAAGGCTTGGTGGGAAGGAATGTGCCTCTACGCATGTGAAAACGCAGATGCTCTCTTGAAACCAGCACCTCTTCACCTAGTGCTCAGACCAGTCGGCAACAGTGTAAGATGACGGGCCAGAGACCACCACATCTCAAGCTCTTTCACTTTTAAGGGTTGTGATAAAAACTTCATTGTCAGATCATGTATGGTCTAAAAACAGAAGGAATCAAGAATCCTCCAGTTTCCAGAAAAAAAAAAAAAAAAAAAAAAAAAAGAACAACTCTTCCAGATCACTAATCTACTCTTGAAGTGCAAAACAGAATATTTTGGTGAGAACCTTCTTATTATTTTATTTTTTTTTTTTTTGTCTTAAAATCTCTTCCTTTATTCCCATCAATGTTATTCAGTGAGACTGGTTTTTCCACTGCTGACTGTTATTAAAGCAAGACAGGAACAATTCAGAAATATTTTGCTGTCAATCCAACTTTGATTAAATAAATTTTAAAAATATTTACTTATGTAAGTAATCTCTACACCCAACACGGAGCTTAAATTCATGACCCTGAGATCAAAAGTAGCACGATTTTCCAACTGAGCCAGCCAGATGCCCCAAATCAATTTTTATAAAGAATATTTTTATCTATTCAGTTAGTTCATTTTTATTTTAATCATCCAGTGCTCATCACAAATGTACTCCTTAATCCCCATCACTTATTTCACCTTCCAATTTTAGAGAAAATATCTTGACCACATCTATTTCTCCTGGTGGCAACGGCTGTGGAAATGACCCTTGGCCAAAATGATATGAGTCCAAACCATTTCTACATTAAATTGCTTAAGTTCTAAAGACGGACAAATCTGTAAACTTTGGTGAGATCTGCATTCAGTTCATTGTCTCCATTTCCACCAAGGTTTTCCAAGATTATTTTTACTTTGCTACCAAAAATATGGCCCATCTGTCCAATTTATTTTACTCGGTTGCCATTGGAAGAATCAGTGGGACTAAGGAAAAGAAAAATTCTTTCTATTACCCATGTTGAACAAACAGGAAGGGGTCTAAGACTGAGTAGTTTAAGATTTGTTTGCACTATAATTCAATAAACATCTATCTCCCCACTCATATTTCCTGTCTCCCCCCCCTCCCCGCTTCCTTCTTGCCTTCATTCCTTCGATTGGAGAAACATCATTTAACTTCTACAACGGTTACAATTACAGTCACTTTGTAAAAACTCTTATTTCAGTAAGGACAATTCTACCTCCCCATATATATATAGTGAGACTTAAAAACCCTAAGAACAGATTTTATAAGCTACAAACAGAGCCAGGACCCTCCTTTATAGTCACACTAGCTAAATCTCAAACAGAAGTGGTCTGTCTTCTTTCATTACATTGAAAAAAAAAAAAAAAAAAAGAACCATCTAATGATACTTCAGGTTGGTGTAGACGTGATTTTAGTTTTGGTTCAATCCTTAGTCTAGCTCAAGGAATAAAAGTTACTTGTTTAATAACAGGTAATGATTCTGGAATTTGGGACTTTATTTAAAATACCAGACTTGCAAGATAAATGAACTGGGGCAACAAATCTCAAAAGTTTCTATCACAGAGGAGTGAAACTTTTGTTCAGAAATCCCAGACTTTAGATAGTTCTTTTTTCTATTGAAAGTCTATACAGAATATTTATTTGAATTAGTTTTATTATGATCTGATAGGAGCTTTGGAAAAGTTGCAGGTAAACGTTATCAGTGCTGGAGTGTGTTGGATTCAAAAACACTACCCATTCCTCTTTGACCCTATCTCTCTGAGCCAGGCGCCCAGCACATGGGTTCCCTGCATCTGAGTCTACACTGCAGCGTGGAGCAAATTTCATGAAAGGAATCACAACATCTACTGCTGTCCAACATAAGGTTACAAAAAGACCTATTGATTTTTCCATATTATTGCTTTCTCTATGAGGAAAAAAAAAGAGTGTCATTGGATCACATATAACTTTTTTGGTTACTCCCCTCAAATCCGCCCCTGGTGTATGCCTACATTCCAACCATCTACTGTAAGGCAAGTCTACCTACACTGGTGTCTTATCCATGGTGAGTCTAATGAAGTAAAAGCTTCATTAAAGTCCCTTTTCCCTTTCTGATAGCTAAACACACGGGGGAGGGGGGGCTGATATCCAACTAAACAAAATTCTGACTGGATTTTATTTTTTATATACTTGATCTTGATAAGAAAGTAGCAAAGGACAACCAGACAAACTGATGGGCTGAGAACAGCTTATGTGTGATGTCCTGTACCTTCTGAATTACTTAAGTCATCTACATCTACATGGAAAATTTGTACTCAGTTCTGCCTGAGTTACCAAAGGAATCTCGTATTCTCTTCTTAGTACTGTTTTGGGGAAAGTGGAAAGGCAGATGATACTTTCTACCATAATTTCAATAGTTGTTCAAGCAAAAAGGTGAAAACAACTTTTCTGGTCTAATTCTCTGATTCAACCAGGAAATGAATTCAGTGGAGAAGCCCATTCCCTAAGCATTCCCTGAACATTCTACTTATGTTTTTCAATCCACTGTCCTGTGTCCGCAAACTGATATAAATTATTAAAATAACGTCCTGATTTAAATGTTAAGCTTACCTATGAGTCATAAAATTCTCAAAGGACGGTTTCAGATTATGAGGAATTATCACAGTTCTTGGTTGTACCTGAGAAAGAAATTCTCATTTAGAACATTGCCCCAAACTATTCCAATTTAAATAAATAATGTACCGCCGTAACAAACACAAGTTGTATTTAATGTTGGAATCACTCTATATTCTTTTGTGATATGAATGAACCAGAGAGGATCACCTGCCCATAAGTCATAGGGTCTATGTTCTTCCCTGGTTATCAGATTTTGAAGTTAGAAACCTCATGATTGGTAAAGCCTCCAATTCTCTTTGTTTAGCTCACCCCCAACATTCTTCAGGTCTCAGATCACCTGTCAGCCTCTCTCAGACACCACCGACTCCTGGACCACTGTTAGGTGGTCCTCTGTCTTACCTTCTCAATGTGCCCTAGGCTTCCTCTACCAGCATATTCCTCATGTTTTTATTGTATTTACTTGCTTGGTGTCTGTTTTCCCTCATAGATTTCAGCTGCAAGGGAGCAGAGACCATGTCCCTATTTTTGTATTTCCAGGTTCTAACACAATGCCTGTTCAAGAAATATTTGTTGATCAAATTAGTGAATGAATGAACACACCTTGAAGCACATTTGATTTTAAATGTGCCTTTCCTAGAGGACTATAATAAATCATAGTTACAGTATTCCTGATTAAGACAATATTTTCTTGTACTTTTCCAGATTTGTTAGTGTCACTAAATATTGGTTTTCTTTTGGAGCTTAGGCTTTCACTAAGAACCGCCCCCCCCGCCATTTCTCAAAAGATATTGTAGTCACGACAATGAAAAGATAATCACGGGATGTGGTGCAGGTGTTCAACTGGGCTGTTTGTGGAGGGGCTTGTGATTTAAATGTATGACATAACAAGCCTGCAAGTTACTGTGGGTTAAGGGCCTTCAGAGGTGCTTGAAAATAGAGAAGAACCTGAACATCAGGTCTATAGAAATGCCAATCACTTATGTTATTTAATCAGATTGTTGTAACTCATTAGCTGAGGAGCAGCAGCTGGAGGAGGAGGGAATGATCTGGTAACAGGAGCATCTGGGAGACGTGAGGGCAGCAAAGTCTTTGGTAAGAACCTGGAAGAGGTTTCTAGATATATAAAAGGGATGAGAATGAAGGAGACACACCGCCTTTTTAAATTTTCTTCTGAAGTTGGCTCTGTTGCCAAGAAAGACGGAGGAAACCCTACCTTCTGATTAGCACAACCCCCTTTCAAAAGCCCCTAAATCCAGCCAGGGCTATCGTAGGTACAGCCAAGAGTGGGCGATCGGGGCCTGCCCCAGAACAAAGCTACCGAAGACAGCATTTTTGTTTCTGAGAAGAAGTGTGTCGTGTGGGCAGCTCCTATTCAGTCTTGAAAACTGTGCATCATCTTCTGGGAGAGACTTCCCTGACTCCTGCTGTCCCTGCTTCTCCCTGACGCCTGCTTTCCTACCTTCCGCTTCCTACCAGGTCTCTTTCTCTTCTGTTCATCAGCTTATTACCATTATTTGTTCACCCACTGGCTCCTTAAAGGTAGGACTTATGTCAAATTCTTTTGTTTATTTTTTTTCCTTTGTAGCTGAGCTATTACCTAAGTACCTGGCCCGTGGTAGGCAGTCAATAAATACTCGTTGAAATGAACTCAGTTACGTAAATAGACTTCTGAAGCCAGTGAACAAACGCACGTTAAAGAATGGGTGCCTACAGTATATCCAGTCTGACATCCTACTTTTTTTTTTTTTTTTTTTATTTATTCGACAGAGAGAGATCACAAGTAGGCAGAGAGGCAGGCAGAGAGAGAGAGAGGAGGAAGCAGGCTCCCTGCTGAGCACAGAGCCCGATGCGGGACTCCATCCTAGGACCCTGAGATCATGACCTGAGCCGAAGGCAGCGGCTCAACCCACTGAGCCACCCAGGCGCCCCTGACATCCTACTTTGAAGGGGCTTGAAAGTGTGTATTGGAGAGCAATGCACGTAACAGAAGGACTATGAAATAGATATTTTAAGGGGAAGATGAGCTGTTTGGAGCAGACATGTAATAAGAGATAATTTACATAAAACTAAGGTGGCTATCCCTGGTGACTCACAGCCATAACTTTCACTAGGTAATTTCTTCTACACTAAATAACTGAACTCCTGGCCCAGGGGACTCAGACCCAGGAGTATGAGTGGTCAGACAAGCCAAGTCCTATTAGGATTTTTATTTTTCTGATATTCATCTATTTTATGCTTTTTTTTTCAGTATTTATTTATTTGAGCAACAGAGAGACAGCAAGAAAGAGCACTAGTGGGGGTGAAGAGAGAGGGAGAATCAGGCTCCCCGCTGAGCAGGAAGGCTCATTCAGGGCTCCATCCCAGGACCCCGGGATCATGACCTGAACTGAGGCAGATACTTAACTGACTGAGCCACCCAGGTGCCCCATCTATGCTTTTATTTTTAAAAAATATTTTCCTAGTGCTAATCTTTTTTAAAATTCAGACATCATAAGGTTCATTATCTCAGTGTACAACTCAGTGGATTTTAATAGCATCACAAAGTTGTGCAACAATCACCACTATCTACTTCCAGAAGATTTTCAACAGCCCAGAAAGAAACCCTGTCCTCATTAGCACTCATTTTTGTTCATTCATTCCCCAAGTCCTTGGCAACCGCTGTCTGTTTTCTGTTTCTACAGATGTGCCTGTTCTGGACATTTCATATAAATGAAATTGATATAACTCTTGGCCTTTACTGTCTGGTTTCTTTTACAAAACAAAATGTTTTCAAGGTTTATCTAGCTTGCAGCATATAGAAGTACTTTCTTTTTTCCTGGCTGAATAATATTCCCCTTTATAGATCACATTTTGTTTATGCATTCATCAGTTGATGGACCTTTGAGGTGTTTTCACTTTTTGGCTATGATGAATGACATTGCTAAGAACATTCTTGTACAAGTTTGTGTACAGACATACGTTTTGAGTTCTCTTGAGTATAGATCTAAGCTGGAAATGCTGGGTCATATGTTAACTCTATGTCATTCCAACCAGCAATGTATGGGGGTTCCAATTATCCATATCCTCGTCAACACTTGTATTGTCCACTTTTTATTATGCGCAGTCTAGTGGATGTAAAATAATATCTCATTATGGTTTCAATTGCATTTCCTTAATGCTTAATGATGTTGAACACCTTGTTGTGTGTTTATTGGCCATTTGTATATCTTCTTTGGAGAAATGTTTATTTAAATATTTTATCCATCTTGAAATTGGGATGTTTGGTTTTTTATTGTTGAGTTATAAACTTTTTTTTGTTTTTGTTTGTTTAAGATTTTATTTATTTATTTGACAGATCACAAGTAGGCAGAGAGGCAGGCAGAAAGAGAGAGAGGGAAGCAGGCTCCCCACTGAGCAGAGAGCCCAACGCAGGGCTTGATCCCAGGACCCCAAGATCACGACCTGAGCCACCCAGGTACCCCCGAGTTATAAACTTTTAAAAAATGTATTTTGGATTCTAGTCCCTTTTCAGATACATGGTTGGCAAAAATTTTCTCCCATTCTGTGGGTTGTCTTTTCGTGTTCCTGATGGTGGTGTTTGCAACAAAAAAAGTTTTTAATTTTGATGAAGGCAAACTTAGGTAGTTTTTGTTGTTGTTTGTGCTTTTGGTGTCATATCTAAGAAACCATTCCTTATTCAAGGTCATGAAGATTTACACCCAGGTATCCTCTAAGAGTTTGATGTTCTAGCTCTCCCAAGTAGGCCTTTGATCTACGTGTAGTTATTTTTTGTCTATGGTGTGAGGGAGGGGCACAACGTCATTCTCTTGCATGTGGATATACAATTGTCTCCGTACCATTTACTGAAAGACTATTCTTTACTCATTAAATTGTTTTGACACCTCTGTCAAAAATCAACTGTTCAGGACCTCTTATTCTTATGGAGATCTCATATTATGTAATTAAATTTCATTTTCTCCTGTTAAAAAAACTTTTTTGATTGTTCACAATTGTAAGGTATTATTTCCGGACTCACAATTTTATTCCACTGATTTATATGTTTATCTTTGTGCTAGTACCACAAAGTCCTGATTATTGTAGCTTTATAGTAGGTTTTGAAACCAGGAAGGGTGAGTCCTCCAACTTTGCTCTTTGTTTTTGAGATTGTTTAAGCTATACTGTATCTCTTGCATTTCCATATGTATTTTAAGATCTGCGTATCAGTTTCTTCAAAAATGTCATATGAGCTTTTGAGAGGTATTGGACTGAGATCAGTTTGGGAGTACTGTCATTTTAAAAACCTGTAAACATGGTTTTTTTCCATTTATTTAGGTCTTCTTTAATTTCTTTACATGATGTGGTATAGCTTTTGATGTACAAGTCTTGCATTTATTTTGTTAATTTTATTCCTAAGTATTTTAATTTTTTGATGCTATTGTAAATGGAATTGTTTTCTTAATTTCATTTTTGGATTGTTCATTGCTAGTATATAGAAACAGAATTGATTTGTGTATGTTGATCTCGTATCCTGTAAGCCTGCTATACTCATTTATTAGCTTTAATTGTCTTTTGTGGGCTCCTTAGGACATTCTAGGTGTTAAGATTATGCCATCTGCAAATACAGTTTTATGTCTTCTTTTCCAATCTGGTTGTCTTTTATTTCTTTTCCTTGTGTTAACTGCCCTAAGCAATGTTAAGTAGAAGTAGCAAGACTGGACAACCTGGTCTTGTTTCTGATCTGAGGGGAAAATATCCAGCCTGGAAAATATCCAATATTCATTGAGTACAATGTTAGCTGTGGGTTTTTCATAGATATGCTTTATCAGGTCGAGGAAGTTCCTGCTCTTTTTAGGAGTCTTTTTATGTCTTCCCCAGCATCTACCTTCAGCCCCCTGCTGCGAAAGGAGAGGTCTCAGTGACTAGGGCAGATACGCAGTACCCCAACCCCAGAAGGAAGCTGAAGGGCTGTTGCACAGAGTGAAGCAAGGGTATCTATTTCCTGCTCATTTTCTAACTGTCTCCAGCTTCTCACCAGGGTCTGCATGCACTGGTCTGACGTTAGTGTTTGAGGGCTTTCTTTCTGGGTTCTGCAGGGAATGGCAAAACCACGGTGTGTGGTTCTCCTCCAGTCAGGCCTGGGCGAGGGCAAAGGTCGGAGAAGAGGTCTTGAGAAAGAGAGCAGCTGCTGAGGTCCCAAGCGAGCCAGCCGGCCAAAGCCAGCTTGGGCCCGGGGTCAGTGCATTCTAAATGTGGACACAGTGGTTCCAGGAATAAGACTGGGAGAAACCCCAATCCCGGTTTCCCGGATTCCAGCCAATGCTAATAACAAACGCTGTGACCCAAATTACAAAGAACGTGAACAGGGATTGTAACGTTCAGGCGCACCTTTGCTCACCGCTTCAGTTAGATTTCCAAATCCCACGGAAAGATTTCACAAAACTGCCCATCTCTTTCATATCCCAGTGGTCAAAGCCCTTTCGCCATTAACGTCTCAAAGGAGGCTCTCTTGGGTCTCCTGATTTTCTACTCCTTGCTCTTCCTCGTACTGCATGTCAGCCCAGGGTCAAAGGAGAACCACAGGATTGTAGAGACCCTTCCTCAACTCTGACCCTAACCCTGTTTAACTAAATTTGTCTTCATCCCAAGCCTGACTGACCCTAACCCTAATCCTTCAACAGACCCAAGTCCTACGCGGACCTGTAGAACATTCTTCCAGACGCAGGCCTCTTTCTGCAGCAGCTCCGACGATGACAGAGCTTTGTCCCTGTTTCCTCCCTACCCTTGCTAGCTTCATCCCCCGGATTTTGCACCACCAGCTACAGACACCCCCCCCCCCCCAATCTGGAAGGTGCTACAGGACCTCTCCTTAGCTTCTACTCTGAGGCGCTGATTGAATTGATGGACCCAAAGACGAAGCTGCTTGTCTCGTGACTGTAAGGGTCGAGGCAGGTTGCTTGTACGGGTGCACGTTGTGCTGTGTTGGAGAAATGTTCCGGGGGAGGGTTCCCCAGCCACCTGAACCCCTACAGCAGTGGAGTCACTTTAGGATCTCAAAGCAAAGCGGCGCTTCTCAGCTCTACCTCACTGACTCGCCTACCCTAGTTCATCTTTGGGTTTGTTGCAAATGGCGACGGGTCATCATACTGTGTCAGATAACGGTGATCCCGGGGCCCACGGGTCATTATCTGCAGCCTTCCCTGCAGAAGGTGTTGTCTCTCCCCTGGGCTCCGGAGGGAGAGGGGCAGTGCTCTACCCCGGGACACCCGCGCTCACCTCTGCCGTCCTACTGACCTACCATTTTTCTCTCTTGACAAGTGGAGCACAGCTGCTTGTTTCTGACCAGCACGGGGCTCCTGTGGAGCCTCCCGGCCTGAGGGGAGAAAGAAACGGAGGAGGTGAGGATACGGTGCGGGTCCCTGGGGCAGCAAAGAAGGGGCAGGGCTGGAGGCGTGAGAGCGGGACCAGTTGTGCCCTCCGTAGATCCCGGGGAGTCTCTGGTCTCAGCCCCATCACCGGTGGAGGCTGAGGCCAGGCTTGGCTGCAGCTGGGAGGGCCAGAGAGAGTTTGGGCAGGAGGGGGGTCCACAGACCGATCAGTAGCCTCAGGACCCCTTCGCACAGTGGCACGGGTGCCACTGACCCTTCGTCACTCACGCTGACATCGGAGCCGTGAGCGGTGTTCACTGGGAGTGGATAGCATGGCGGGGAAGAGGGTCGCCGAACAAACAGTGAGTACGAATTAAAGGCTCCTCCGGCCATCCGACTGTCTGCTGACCTCAGACGACCTGTGTGCACGCCTGTGGCCGGACCCGGTCCTGCGGCCCCGGGGGCGGGGTGGGGAACGGGAAGAGGAGGAACGCGGGTCTGCACCTCGGGGCCGGCCTGGGGTGCGCTCCTAGGGCGACCTTCAGCGGACTGGGCTGCCGCTGGCTTCATCCTCTGAGACAGCCTTCGGGTGAGGCCCCATTCTCGAAGGCATGAGGACCAATAACTAGGGATGAAGTTGGATTCTTTGGACAAATGTTGAAAATACCTTTCATTTTTATAGGCCTTTTAAAGAGAATCAACTGCGTGTTACAGTGTTGTGGGCCGGGATGTTGAAGTGTGAGTGTGAACAGCTCGGTCCTTCCACTCAACAACACATTTATTGCGAGGCCAGCCTGCGGAGGGGGCTGGGCTGGGGCCACAGAGATGAGTGAGACATTTTCTGGCCCTAAGGCAGGCCAGGGAGAAAGACAAAGTCATTCGTTTGCCCATTCACTCGGCGCCGGGGTCCCTGAAACACGGCAGACTGGGCTCCGGACCGCCAGCCGCTCACACCCGCTCACACCCACCGCCTGCGGACGAGGAAGCACAACGCTCTGGAAGGGGCCGTGACAGAACTATGGCGAGGCCACAGTGAACCTGGAAAAAGCCACAGGGTCACCTGGACGGGGTGGGGCGCGGCAGAGAGGGCAGGGTCTGCGCAGGGCTCCAGGAGCTGGTCATGCTCCGGCAGGTGTTGGGGCGAACAAGTTGGGGGGAGGGCATTCCGCCGCCCAGAAAGCCCTGCCACAGCGTGGAAAGATGGCCTGGAAGACCGGCTTCAGGTAACTGAGCTAGCAGAGAAGGGCCACCGCCTGGTGTGGGGAGTGGGCAGAGAGGCAGAGACTCCTGGGCTTCTGGAAGATTCCAGCCTCTGCCAGGTCGTTCCTGATACCCGGGGTGGGGGGATCTCCCGGGGCGGGGGCTGGTTGGCTCCTCCTTCCAACCCTCACCTCCGTGAGTTCTGACACCAAGACTCTGACCAAGGCGGGGTGGGCTAGATACCGCAGAAGCAGCCGTGAGACTTCTGGGCCTTCAGAAAAGAGAGACGGCGTCCCGTGGGAGGGTCGGGAGAGGCTTCGAGAAGTGGCATTTACACGAAGTCTGGAAGGACGCAGAAGGCACAGACAGGTACAGGCGGCGGTGGGGGCGTCCTGGGGCAGATCCGCTTTTGGCGGCGTCATCTGCAGACGCTCGTGTGTCTTGTAGTGGATTGCTTCGCCCTTTCCGGGCTTCTGGTCTCTACACAAGAACAGGAGCTCACTGCGAAGCCAGCAGCGGCTCTGAGAGGCCTCCCGGGTGCACGGCAGCATCTGGCCAGGTTGATGATGGCTGCGGATGTGGCTCTCGAGCTGCGTGACCATGATGACCGCCATCCCGCGGGGCCTGAGCACGGACGTTTCATATGTCGTCCCAGCCAGCCTTGTCAACTCCTCGGTTACGACGTGGCTTCGCCGTTACTTTCTCAGTAAGTCTTTCTGCTCCGCACACCCCTAACCCGATTCGGGCACCTGCCGTTCTGATTCCAATCACAGACTTCGTCGCGTTTTGTTGCATTTTGTCCTGTTGTTCTTTTTTTTTTTAATGTGTTTTTTCCTCCACCAGCCCGAGAGTTCTTGAAAAGCAGACACATCTGGAACATCCTTACATCCCTCGAGCCCATCAAGAATCTGGCGTACCGTAGCTCTTCGAATGGAGGGGGAGGGGCAGAGAGAGAGGGAGACACAGACTCCCCGCTGAGCAGGGAGCCCACTGTGGGGGCTCAGTCCCAGGACCAGGGGATCATGACCGGAGCCAAAGGCAGACGCTTAACTGACTGTGAGCATTTTAAACTATTTCCCATGACACATACTTGTATGTGTGCAGGGAAGTCAGTGCAGATAATCCGGGAGGCCACGTTTCACAGGCCTCCGCTTCCCCCAACCTCCCCCGACCCACTACCTTGCTTTCCTTCCTAGCCCTGGGACCAAAGGGCTTTTCCTTCTGCAGCCTTTGCTGCTCACTCTTGGTTTCCTCCAGGCGCCTTCAGCAGCAGCGGCAGGAACGGCAGGAGAAGCGGCTGCTAGTTCGGAGCCTGGGCCCCTGGTTGTATCCTCTTGTAGACGCAGAGCCACCAAGAAAAGCACTTCTGAAATGCTAATGGGCTTCTCATTTTCCAAGCAGCTGTCCCCAGGATGGCAGATGGCAGTTGTGATGAGAAAGTGAGAGCGACCTTTTGTAGCCTGGCCAAGGTACCACGCACAGCTCAGCCGGGCCCCAGAAGCCCGAGTCTGCTACTCGCGTGTGGCGACTAGAAACGTCCTGATGTTTGCGGCTGATACTTGCTGAGGTTCCTAAGGTCGGCTCATGGCTCAAGTTCTTGGCCTTCTTGAATCTCTGATAAAGAATCAGAGAAACCTATTTCTCTCCTTCTGCCTCCCTCCACCTCTGTCTCGCACACAGACCTCTCCACATAACAAAAACTGACAATGTGAAAGCACCAGATGGTGACTTTAAAAATAGCCCTCATGGGCCCGCTCAGGAGTGCAGACAAATCTGCCTGCGTCCTCCCTGCCCCTCGACACCTCTGTTCCCTTCCTCTCTTCCACTCCCGCCTTCCATGAGAGACACCCCGCGGGGCCCCTCTAGTTCAGTTCTTTCAATGAACACAACGAGGAAATTGTGACCCAGAGGGTTGAGAGATTTGGTCCAACTATACATGTATTTCGTTTCAGTGAGCCAGAAACTTCCTTGGTTAAAGGGCCAAAAGACGATTACCTTTTGTCAGGGAGAAAGTGGGTTCTTAGGGTCTGTATGGGGGCATACACCCCTTAGGAAAAAAAGTGATCAGAGAGCTATTTTCAATATTCAAAAAAAACCCTCTCATAATTACACATTTTCCTGCGGTCTGAAAATACCAGCCATCTCCATTAAAGAATAAAGTGAATACAGTTTTTTCAAATACTCATAGGTTGACTCAGAAACCTTTCAGACCCACACAAAGTATTATCAACAGCCGTGCGTATACTGTCAGGACTTCTTACACGTCGGTTTTATTACCATCAGATCAGTGGTGGTAATTATTACCTCTCTTTTAAAATCCTATCTTTAGGGGGCCTGGGTGGCTCAGTCCATTAAGGGTCTGCCTTCATCTCAGGTCATGATCCCAGGGTCCTGGGATGGAGCCCCAAGTCAGGCTCCCTGCTCAGTGGGGAACCTGCTTCTCCCTCTCCCTCTGCCTGCTGCTCTGCCTATTTGTGCTCTCTCTCTACCTCTCTGTCAAATATTAAAAAAATAATAATAAAATCTTATCTTTAATTACAGGTGTCTGGTCCACAGATACAAGAAAAGGCCTGAGTAGTACGCAGGGTGGTTTCTGTGGCAGTCACGGGCTCTCCAAAGCTCATTCAGGGAGGCAGAAGTAAGAAAAGGAGTTCTAGGTGGTGAGAAAATTGGGAGTTGACGTCCTGTGCCTTTTCCCAGCCACGTCTCAGCCCTGCAGCGTCCGTGGTAGGCAACACTCTTCGTCACAGGTCTCTGAAAGCGGCCCAAGGAAGGCTCCCCTCTGGACTCTGACTCATTGGGCTGGAACAACCAACCCGGATCAAAGAGAGGAGGGAGGGAGCGGGGGCAGGAGCCGACTCTTGCACGGGGACCTGACCCTGCAAGTAGGCCCAGGGTCTCCAGGGCAGCCCCCGTGTGGGCCTCACCCTCCAAGCTGCCTGGCTGGGGAGCTCCGAGCAAGTCCTCTCTGGGCCTCCCTCCTGCCCTGCTGCCAGTGCCCGGGGTTCCAGGGCGTCTGGAGGAGTCCACGCCTGCCCCGGGCAGTGAAAGTCGTGCCTGAGAGTTGCAGCTCCAGGGCCCTTGCCTAAATGGGGGAGGGTTGGGGTTCCATGTCTTTGGGTTCATTTTCCATTTTTCTTCTCTGTCAGCCCTGCCTTTCCTCTTCTGTTTCCTTTTTTGCATTCTGTGCCCCTGCCCACCTCTCTGGGTCTCTCTCAGCTTCTGCCTTTTTTTTTTTTTTTGCTGTTTGTCTTCCTCTCCCTGTCTTTCCGTCTCTGTGCCTCTCTGTCCATCAGTGAACATTGCCCCAGACACACAGACACCTGCCTCTGCCTCTGCCACAGGACGGCTCCTGGGCAGGGCAGGGGTGCCCCTTGGAATGTGAGTGTTCCAAGTTCTGCCCTCCGACCTGTGACTGGGACAGGGAAGGGGGCCAGGTGGCATGACCTTCGCACCAGTGCCCAGAGGCCGGGCCGTCTGGTGGCTGCCGCGCTGCCGGAGCCCTTTGGCAGCTCCCTGATTCGGAGGCTACAGGTAGAGCTGCAGCGTCCGGGGTCCACAGTGCTTTCCTCTCCCACCGGATGCAGCACGGTTTCTTTCCAGAAAGGAGCCCCTGCCAGCCAAGCCCGTGTTTCACTCACAGGGTCCGAGGGGAGGCCTCTGTGGTCCCAGGCTGCTCTGTGCTACTCCGAACACGCAGACCTTGTCAAAATACTTGCGATCTTCCTGTAGGGGCCCCGGCGCTCGGAGGTCAAATTCTGCCTTCTGCACCGCTCCTTGCCCTTCCAGTCGGCAAGGGCCACTGTTTGCTCACACAGGCGCGGAGCGCGGTAGAGGGAGAGAGGCAGGTGGAGCGCCAGGCCCCGACAGGGGAGGACGAGGGCGAGGGGGTCCCCCGCTCTCCCACCCCTGCGGGAGTGCTGACCCCGGATTCCCAGCCGGTCTCAGGCCCCAGGGCCCAGGCTAGGGACGTTGCTGCTCTTGGCTGCTCTCTAGTGGTGACCCGTGAGCATCGCACCGTGAAATTCTAAGTTCTGCCAAAGCTGGTCCTCCCCCCTCTCCCTGGCCATTGTGCTTTCCCCTCTGGCCTCTTGCCCACTGGGTCGGGGGGGGGGGGCGGGGTCTAGAGTCTTAATGCCTCGCTGCTGCGGCCTGATTCCTTGATGTTTTCAAGCCCTTCCTGCAAGCTCAGGTCGGTGTCTTGGCTCCCCTGGTGCTTACCCCCCGCCCTGTGGAAACACCTGCCCGATTGAATGCTGCAGCCCATTCCTCTGGAACCCTTCCCCGCGCGCTCTGCCCACCCGTCCTACCCCTCCCACCCCCTCGCAGGGCGGCTGTGCACCTGTGCGGTCTGCGCACCCATTCATGGAGGTGACATCGGACTCACCCCTCTTCCTATCTACGCTACCCACAGGCGGCCTCCCTAAGCAGGTGTCTACCCTGACAGGATGGCCGGCCGATGGTGGTCTGCAGAGCAGAGCTGTCCCCACGATGGGGCGTCCCCACGATGGGCGCTGTGACAAGTGCTTAGGAACGCCGCCCTGTGTACTTCTCAGGTGAGGAACCCCTCATGCACCCAGGAGTTCCCTCCCTCGGTCTCCTTGCACTGCTGACTGCACCGGCACCTCTAAGATCGGGAACCCTCGGGGTGCTCCACTGCGAGGAGTGTCCCCCAAGAGCTAGTCACAGTTGGTTTCGGAGAGGTGGAGGGGATAGGAGGACAGCAGGAAATTCCACAGGTGTGGGATCTTGTACGTGAGGGGACAGGGTCAGAGGCTCCAGGAGCAAGGACCGGCTCCAGACACAGGCTGAAGGGTGGTCCCTGAAGTCCTCTGGGCCTGTCTCTCAAACGGAAGGCGTGTGTGTGTGTGTGTGTGTGTGTGTGTGTTTACTTTTTGATGATTGTGACCTTTGTTCTTAAGGCCAGTGCCCTAGAGCTTGGGTGAGCCTACGATGCTTATTTATTTATTTATTTATTTATTTATTTATTTCGTTCAGCTGTCTATGGAAGAGTGATGATGTTCCAGGCCCAGGGCTCTGCTAAGGAGATAGGAAGCAGCTTTGTATGTACACTCAATGTCCTATTAGAACCACTGTGGGTGTCTTTTCAATGAAAAAGCAAAAATTGAGTACCTTAGATAAGACATCTGGAACTTGAAACAAAATAGGCAAATTCATATCCTTCTTGGATGAAATCAGAAAAGTGGCAGAGGCATGAGGATATCTGAAGTAATCAAAACAAAGCAAGTTAGAACCACAATCTCTGGTTTGAAGAGCCAAGCCCTGGCTGGTTCAGAGACGTAGGGGTCAAAACAGACAACCCCAAGATGGCCCACTCTGGCCTGCAGGTTATTTTGAGCTGAAAACCACCAAGGCCCAAAAGACTTGGGAAGAAACGCTGATCTTCCCCTTAACTATCCAAAAGAGTTTAGATCGAGGACCTGTTCCTGGGAAGAGAGCTATCACCATAGATTATTTACTATTTACTACTAATTTACTATCACCTAGGTAAGGTAGCCTGGGAGGCATTTAGCAAAGTCTGTTGAAATTCATCTCTGGGTCCCTTTGTTTCTCGGTGGCCCAGCGAACATTCGTTTACCAAACATTTACTCTTTCCTTTCTTCCTGTGAATTGTTTTCCTTCCCTTTGACTCCCCAACCCCTTCTCCTTACTTAGTTCAGAATGACATATATAGTCATTACGTATGACCGTCTTTGGACTCTCACATGGGTTCCTGTATGTACAAAATCAAATTTGATCTTCCCTTATTAATGTGTCTCAGGTGGATGGGATTCTCAGACCAGCCAGAAGAAACGTGAAGGGCAGAGGAAAGGTTCTCCTCGCCAACAGAGATAACCCACGGGACACCCAGGGAGTTGTTTCTCACCCCAGTCCTGAAGGGCACAGACCATCTGGCAGCTTCCAAAGGAAGGCTTTGCCCTCGTAAGTCACTCTAGCTTCTCTGTCTTTTTGTTTTGAAGTAACCAATGAAGTGTCGGAGACAGTGTACAAAGGCAGGAAAAAGTTGTAAGAGCAGATGTGTAATGGGTGAAATGCAACCAGATCTCCTTGGAAGAGCTGGGTGTGTAGAAGTTGTTCATATTTAATAAGCGCAGGGTTCTTCCATGCCTGGTCTGCTTTCTTGGAGTCTGTGTCCCTGGGCACTGCGTCTACTCATTTCTTCCCATGGAACAGATTCTTCTTCCAACCACTCTGGAACATTCTTTCTTTCTAGTCAGGGGTGGAGCAGTGACACTGCGGGGACCCAATCAGTTTTCCTCACAGGGTGTGACCTGCCTCTTGGCTGTTGTTTCATTTTATTACAATATCAGAGGCCAAGGCATGCAGGGGGCCTGTCGTCCTAAACTGCTTGTGTGTAGGACACTGTGCATGCCCCCGGCATTCCAGAAATGGAAACCGGCATGCCAGGAACACCTCTCTAACGAGAAAAGAGGTCGCTGTTCATTGTTCATTTATAACTCAGGCATGTGGAAGGAGTTTGGTATTTCCAAGGCATTCGCAGTTTCACTTCTGCTCACCATTTCCCAGGGCCCTGGTGGAGCAGGGGCGGAGGGTCTGACCCGGCCCCTTCACGGTCTTTGACCTGGAACAGCCTGCCTTGGACTGGACATCCAAATGCTGACCTAGGGAGACCAGAGGCCACTCTTGAGCTGCCTGAACACTCAGTGATCTCCGATCAACAGGGTCTCAGTGTGACCTGGGGGATTCTGAGCCTGAGAATGAGGGTGGCTTTCGTGTGGCAAGACTGTCTTCTCCGAAGGAAGGAGGTCTGAGGAGGCCCCGGTGTCTGAGCCAGGCCTCAACTCCCCCAGCCGGTACGCGTGTTTCTGGGCTTCGTGGCTGGGGGGCTCTGAGTACATTTCACTGCAAGTGTCTTTCTCTTTTTCAGGCTGTTCTGCGTTAGAACTGCTTGTCTGAAACTAGGAAATGCTAAAAGCACGTTTATCACTATCTTACTGAGGCCTGAGGAAAAGGTTTTGCCAAAAACAAATGGCCTGGAACCCAGAGCTTTAACCGGATGAAGAGATTCTAGATACTTAAACAAACCATCCTGTCAAAGGACTTTGCACTCTGGTGTTGTCTCCCTGAAAGCTCCAGGCACCATCCGGGCGTCCGTCCGGCCAGTGTCTGTGAGGTGGACAAGTGTGTTTCTCTTTACATGGGCTGAGATCCCCGCCCAAGTTCTGTTCAGAAATGAGCAGAGCTTCACTGACCCTGAGGTAATTTCTCCTCAGGACCAGCTCAAGGTTAGCTGGCCAGAGGGAAAACTACCCCTTCCCTTCACACTGTCCACAGTCTGTCCCTTCTGATATTCCAGGACCTGGCTGTGTTCTGGCGCTGCCCCGCTGTGTTCTGGGCCGCCTTCAGGGCCCCGTCCTGTTCCCCCTCCCTGCGCCCGACCCCAAAACTGTAGACTCTGGGAACAGGAGAGCCGTGCCCGCTGGTGCTTTCCTCCTGGCTGCAGGGGCAGATCTGATGGGAACAGGGCTGAGCTGCGGTAGTGAGCTCCTACCCGAGTCAGGCGGTGACCACCGGCCATTTCACATTAGCTGGAGCTCAGATTCGAAGTCAAGTAAAAGTAGCAGGAAAGAGCTGGAAGCACTTGAGGGGGCTCTGGAAATGCACACAGCTGGCTGGCTGCTTGCGGAGAACGTGGCTTTTAAAAGGAGCGGCCCATACACATCCCTGCTGTGGCGAGGGGATGTGCGGAGAGTGTCCCTCCCGGGGACTGCTCACCTGTGGGCAGGAGGGCACGTGTCTCCCTAGGCCCTTCTGGTTTCTCCCCTTCGCGCCCGCATTACCTCACATTCCCCTTCCTTCCACTTCCCCTCCCCGGAGCAGCGTGTGTGACCACAGCCAGGGACGTGGAGAAGAGTGAGGAAGCCCGGGGACTGCTCGCGTCGGCGCTAAAACGCTGCGAACGCGCCGGCACGTCGTTTCGAGGCCGAGAGTCCCGTGGCCCAGCGGTGCGGAAGCGAAGGACCCGAGAGATGCGAGGCGCCGGCCTCACAGGGGCGCTGGCAGGCGCTCCTCTCCCGACGTGGGTGGTTAAAATGAGAGACAAAGGAAGACGCCGACGGCCGCAGACGCTGGACGCGCAGCATCCAGGGCGGAAGGGCCGCGCCGTGGAGCGCCGGCGGGAGGGGAAGGTTGTGGGGGCGGCGTCCCCCTGCCAGGCCCATCCTGAGCGCCCGCGCTCGTCCGAGACACCCAGGCCACGTCTGGCTTCGGGACCCTCTCCTTGGGCTTCTCGGCGGCCCGGGCCTGCCCCTCTGATAACCGACCCCCGGGGGTCTTTCCCGCCACCTTTGCCCTCGGGGGCTGAGCGGTTACCTTCTGGGGAGGCTGAGCACTAGCGGCTTGTTCACGAGGCTGGCCTCACTCAGCCAAGGGATCTTGCCAAACTTGGGAACAGAAACCTGCAGAGAAATGGAGAGAGGCCGATCGTTCTGCGGACCCGAGGGCCCCCGAGCCGTCACAGCCCGGGCCCGAGGACGCTCCCGCAGGCTCCCGGGCAGCCGGCGCGCTGCGGACCGCGGCTGCGGCCTGAGCCCTCGGGGCCCGCCGCGCATCCCCTCGGGCATCCCCGCGCGCGGCGGACGGACGGACGGAGCCCACGCGTGACCTGCCCTCGCGGGCCAGGTCCGCTGACCTCGGGGCGCGCCGCGTCTGGCGTCCCCGCGTCCGTCGCGTGGCGGCTTCATCCCTCCCGCCCGCTCGGGCCTCCCTGAAGTCGGCCGCCGGCCTCGGACTTCCCCGCCGCGGCCCCGCCGCCCCTTCCAGACAGCGGAGGGCGGAGAACCGCGCCCCGGAGCCCCGGGCGGTGCGCGTTCGTCTCCGGTACGGCCTTCCCGGCGGGGCCCTGCCCCTGCAGCCGCGCCCCGGGAGGGGTCCCCCCTGCGGCCGGTGCTCGGGCCGCGGAGTGTCGTCTCTTCCGGTCCCTGCGGGGTCGGAGCCCCCAGCGGCGTCTGCGGGCGCCCCCGGGGGATGCGCGCAGGCCGTTCGCGGACGCCGGGACGCCCCAGCTGAGCGCCTGACGGGTCGCGGGGGCGCGTAAGGTCCGTCCCGGACAGCCCGGCCCCCCGCCCGAGTCACATCCCGCCCTCCCGTCGGGCGCGCGCTTTTCCCTCGGCTCTGAAGGGGCGTCCGCCCCGGGGCAGCCGCGAGGTCTCCGAGCCGCCGGGAGGGGGCAGCAGCGAGCTCGCAGCTCCGCCGGCCGCGCGGGGGCGCTCTCGCCGCGGAGGTGCCGGCGGACCCGGAAGTGCTCGGCCGCCGCCGCGACCCCGGCGCCCCGGTTGGGGAAGGAGGCGGCAACCGCCCTCCGCGAGCCGCGTCGCCCCCGGGGAGGTGCGGGCAGGTGGGTCCGGGGCGGGAGCCGGTGTTTCCGGGCCGCTCAGTCCTCCGCCGGCCCCCGCGGGCCCCAGGCCGGTGAGTGAGGGGCGGCGCGGGCGGGGCAGGCTCGGGAGCGTGCGTGGGGCGCCCCGGGACCCCGGCCGGACCCCGCGGCGCGGCCTTGCGCTTTTCGGCTGCGCGGCCGGGGCGGCCGGGGGGCCCGGAGACTGGGGTCCGTGCTGCAGGGAGGGTCTCCCGGTGCAGCAACACCCGGCGCGGCCTCCGTGGAGACGTGGGGTCGGGCAGGAGGAGTCCCCCTCGCAGACGCGCTGGCCGACCTGGTGTTTCTGACCCCGCGGTTTTCCCTGCGCAGGAGAGTCCTTTGCAGCAGAGAGTGACTCGGAAGGCGGGCGAGCCCGGTCCGTGGGTTGAGCCTGGTGTTTCCGAGGCCCTCGGCCAGGACACCGGAGCCCGGGCCTTTCTGTGTTGTGCGGTTTACTCTTGTCTTCAGGCTGCCGCCTTTCCTCGTTTTTAAATCGTCATCGACGCCTGTGAGATCTCAGTAAATAGAAGCTCCCGATCCTGTCCCTAGGAATTTGCCTTACTTGCAGCTGAAGGACGCAGTGACAGCGAGGGTTCGGGGTGCTCTGAAGCCCACCGCAGGCCTCGGGGGTCTGTGAACCCCGAGGTAACTGGTTTACAGGCCGACCTGCTGGGAAGCCGAGGCTCTGGGGTCAGACTTGGGTTTGAATTTGGCTCCGTTGTTCACCACTGTTGATTGGGTCTGAGGTTACCTGAGCAGTTTGAACCTCAGGTGTGTGCGTTTTTACTCAGGAGGCATTTTGCTAATTACAGGGGAGCTAATGCTGACCTGAGAGGTGGGGATTGAGTGGAGGGAGCCCAGAAGGCGCTCGGTAAGTAAGAGCTAACAGAGGCTCTCGTGTGCTTGGGGTTCTACCTTCCAGTCTCAGACGAAATGTCCATGTCCATAATTATGAAGTGGCCACCGCATGTGTTTTGCTCCAACTTTTAATGCACCGACGTGGTTTGATTTTAACTTTGTTCTTCCCTTGACTTTTCACAGTTTTCATAGGTTCACAGTCCTCCTTTTTCTAGGAACTTGGCTCAGAGAACGAGCTCATCTGCTGTAGGCCTGGCCTGGGTTGCTGCCTTTGAAACTCGGAACGACATCAGCCACACCACCGCATGGAATTTCCAGAAAGTTCTTATTTAGAAACATCATAGAGAACAAGAGCCACCTGGACTGGTGCGAGGGAGCTTGCACCGGCCTGCGTCTGAGGGAGAGGATGACGTGTGCCCAGCCTGTAACGAACGCGAGGGAGGCCAAGTGGCAGAAGGTCCTGTATGAGCGCCAGCCCTTTCCTGATAACTACGTGGACCGGCGTTTCCTGGAGGAGCTCCGGAAGAACATCTACGCCCGGAAATACCAGTACTGGGCTGTGGTATTCGAGTCCAGCGTGGTGGTCCAGCAACTGTGTAGTGTCTGCGTTTTCGTCGTTATCTGGTGGTATTTGGATGAGGGTCTTCTGGCCCCCCAGTGGCTTTTTGGGACTGGGCTGGCTTCTTCACTGATTGGCTACGTTTTGTTCGATCTCATCGACGGAGGTGAAGGACGGAAGAAGAGCGGGAGGACGCGGTGGGCTGACCTGAAGAGCGCCCTCGTTTTCATTACTTTCACATACGGTTTCTCGCCAGTGCTAAAGACCCTGACGGAGTCCATCAGCACCGACACCATCTATGCCATGTCGGTCTTCATGCTCTTAGGCCACCTCATTTTCTTCGACTATGGTGCCAATGCTGCCATCGTATCCAGCACCCTGTCCTTGAACATGGCCATCTTCGCTTCCGTCTGCCTCGCGTCACGCCTGCCCCGGTCCCTGCATGCCTTCATCATGGTGACGTTTGCCATCCAGATTTTTGCCCTGTGGCCCATGTTACAGAAGAAACTGAAGGCGTGTACTCCCCGCAGCTACGTGGGAGTGACGCTGCTTTTTGCATTTTCAGCCTTGGGAGGCCTCCTGTCCATCAGTGCCGTGGGAGCCATCCTCTTCGCCCTTCTGCTGGTTTCCATCTCTTGTCTCTGCCCTTTGTACCTCATTCGCCTGCAGGTTTTCAAAGAAAACATTCATGGGCCTTGGGATGAGGCTGAAATCAAAGAAGACTTATCCCGGTTTCTCAGCTAAGTTAGAGACTCGCATTCTGTTAGGAAGGCAGGCTGCTAGACTGGCCTCCCACCTAGTGTAGGATTTGAAGGCAGAGTCCCATTGTGGATGCAACGTACCGATGCGGGTCGGGGAGTGGAGATCAAAAGAAGAACCTGTAACCAAAGGCGTGGGTGGTGAAGGTGCTTGTCCCTTCTGTTATTTTGTGCATGAAGCAGCTTTCTGGGGCCTTCTTGAATTCTTGCCTCTCACTCACTGTAACAAATGAAGTCATGTCGTTTCTATTTATTGAAAAAAAAAAATAACACACCCATTAAGTTGTCTCACGATTTTTCTCTCAGCTGGAGGCTGACGGAAGGGGCGTGGAGAGTGAAGAGAAAACGAAAATAAGTGGGCTTATGTGTAAAGTCACTTCTACCTTTATTTGTGTAGAGCTCAAATGTGTGAATCCTGGATGCTGTGCTCTGTTATTGGCTAAGATTACAGAATTGTCACTTCACCCTGACTCCGGCTTCTCCTCAGCCCTCAGGGAGGCATGGACAGGCTAACTGCAACGGAGAGTGTGAGGTGTCACGTAATCATAATCACGTAATACATAATCAGATTGTGTCATGATACATAATCATAATGCCAGGCATTCAGAGAGGCTGACGTAGTTGGGAACTCTTTACTGGAGGAGGTGGCCTTTGAGCTTGGTCTCACTTGGAGGTGAGACTGGGATTGAGGTAAAAGGTGGTTTTCGGGCAAGGTGGCAAAGGCCTTTAGGAACCAGGTAAGTAATATGAACAAGAGAAGCCGGCACACATCGTGCGGCGAATGGCAGCTGAGCCCGGGACGGAGCGCGCCCTGGCCAGCAAGGGCAGCCACCCTCCAGCTGAGGGTTTCTGGCCAGAATGTAGGCCCGGCTGCAGATCCGTAGAATTCTGAGTAATCTCTGAAATGAAATCTCAGTAGCTTTAAATGGGATTTTTCTTGTGGAATCTGACTTGTAAATTCTGTCAAATTTAAATCCTGACAGAAACCACGCTCGGATGCAGCCTCTGGCCACTGTTGTGCCACATCTGTTCTTCGGGCCGCACGGGGCTTTAGAGTTATGGGGACTGGAGGAAAAGTTGGAACGGGAGGTTCGGGTGACAAGAATTTGGGGTTCATACTGCAGGTCGTCGGGAGGAACCCAGCTTACGTAGGAGGGAGGAGAGGATTAGATCATGGGTTAGTTCGCAACTGCTGTGTGTCTCGTTTTTCACCTGTAAAGTGGGAATGGAAGTATTACCTCTAGAACCGTGGTAATTGAGATCTAGGCAGAACAACGCTCCAGGAGTACTGACACTACGTAGGGTCCCGTCACACCGCGGTCCCGTCACACCGCAGTCACGTCAGCGGTTCCTGTTACCAAGTTGACCTGTAGGAGGACTTGAAGAGGATAAAGTACAAAAAGCATGAGGCACCTCCCAGAGCAGCTGGTATCTCCTGAAGTAAGTCACTGGGGGCAGGTCCCTGAGCCATCTCACTAGAGATTAGCTTCAAGTCAGGAATTTCATCCAAGTCGTCTTCTGAAAGTTCTGCTTTCTTCTCTGAACATCGATTTCTCAGTCTTGTCTTCAGCAGGGTTGTGAACTAGTGTCTTCAGTTCTCTCACCTCACATCACTCTCTTTCCGATTTGAATTTGGACTGATGAGTATAGTATTTCATCAGGATGGGTCATTTTCCCTAAGGCACGTTAGAGTTTTTTCGCAGCCCCTTAAGACACTGGCTCATGGGGAGAGACGGATCTTGGACAGTGATGAGCTCGGGGCATCCATCTACTGCCTGTGTTGGGTGTGGCCTTTTCATGCCTTGAGAGGGCCCAGAACTAGCTCCTAGTTACTGTGTGGCTCACATTAGGAATAGGGCAGGTGTTAATGGTTGACGGTAGTAAAGAATTGTATAAAATTGTGCTTTATTTCTTTATATCCTAGTACATTTGCCTTATTTGAATGCGTTTCTGATGATCAACTTCATGGAACTCACGTAGCAGCCACGTCCATGTTGATGAGCAGAAAGTTTTCCAAATTTGAACCAAAGTTTGGTGAGTAGAAAGTTCTCCAAATTTGAGCCATTTTCAAGAGTAGTTTCAGTGGGATGAATTAATGGGCCTGCGCTGTCATTTTCAACTCTTCTCCGTCACGCTGTATATAGTATGTGGAGCCTCCCAAGGCCTGATACTGTTTCGTTTGGCGGTTCTGGTTCAGTGTGGAGGTGGCAGGGGGATGGGGAGTTGAAGGTTGGTTGTGAGGGTGTAGGGTCGGACAGCCAACTCGGTCCAGGTAGAAATGTGGCGAGAAGGATAGTCCCACAAGGGTGAACAAACAGCACGTTCAAAGTGTTCAGGGTCCTGATTTCATCCTGGCAGGGGACAGCAACACAGAAGAGACGGGCCGTAGGGAGAGGGCTTGAGGTCTGAAAGTGCTGAGTACTTTGAATTAGCGTGAGGTCCATGCAAATTAAGGGTTTCTGGAAAGGGATATAAGATTCCTACCGAACACAGGTTTATGCATACATACATAAATAAAATTCTGGCCACAGTCTTGAGGCTGAACTACAAGGCTGAGCTTGGGGACCTCTGTGGCAGTGGTGCAGAGTCTGGATGAAGCGTGGTGACGATGGTGGGTGTGGACATGAGGGCCCTGATGCCAGAAATTCTTCGAGATCTTGGGAGACTCGTGTTGGGTAATGGAAGGGACTAGAGGAGGAGTGGGGCCTCTTGCTTAAGCAAATTTCTGTTTTATTCACTATTCCATGAAAAAGAAGTGAGGACAGATTTGGGGGTGATGAAGATAAAATAAGAATGGGACACATTAAGTTTGAGGTGCCTGAAATGGGATACTCAGGCTAAGGTGTTGCACATGTATCTGGAAGACATTGGCTCCACATTCTGGGCATATTCTAGAAGGGTATTGAGGTCTAAACAATCTAGTGCTTTTGTACTTGGAATTCTTTGTACAGAATTGGTCGCCCCATAACCAGGCTAGAGATGAATTAAGAGATGGGCCACAGAAGGAGAGTTAAAAAATCAAAATGATAACCAACGGGAAAGAATGCCCTATGAAAACACATTAGAGAATTGGACAGCACGGCCTGGAAGGAAGGCTCAACAGAGATACAGTCATCACCTCTAACACTGACAAGGGTCAAGGGGAATGTTGATTTGTTCACCGAATCATGAGCAGGAGAGGACACCCTTTGGAATTCGAGCAGGGGGAGTTTCAGACAAATGAAAGTATAATTTTGTGCACTTTCTGTGTGTAGCTCCAAGAAGTTCCCCAGACCAAGGACATAAATGGATTCCAAAATGATTTTGGGGAAAAAATACAAATAAGCCGTAAATATTTTATAAGAAAAGTACTCCCAAGTAGTCCCAAAAGTAGTCAAGAAGTCCCAAGCCCACACGCGGTGCTCCCCGAGGGGTGATGAGGCTCACTTAGGCGCACCGCTTGGGGTTGCTGCTGGCCCAGGGACACAGGCCTGGATGACGATGGGCATGACCTGGTGTGACAGTCGTTGGGAAAGCTACTCATCACTAAAGCACAGTGATGCAGCCAGTCCCCTAAATTCAAGCTACTTTGGAAGAGTGCAAGCAGAACAGTAATGACTTAGATTTTTGGAGGATATTATGGTGCGTGTGGGAAGGGAAAGGGGAAAGGAAAGGAGCAGGTATTGCAGTAGCCTTGGAGTTAAGATCCCAAACCAAATGCCTGCTTGCATAGGAAACTGTTAGCCCTCCCTTCTCTGCACCCCTTCTCCCAGCTCTGCTTCCTCCCAACCTTGTGGTCGATAGGTAAGGCTATATGGAGAGTGGTGCTGGCAAGTGAGAGCAGAGACGGGGGAGTTGAGGAGGTAGCTTAGCCTGTCCCTCTGAAACGGCACCACTGTGGCTGGGACAGAAGGGATCAGGGAGAGGCAGAGCTATAGGGCAGCGACGGTGCCTTGTTTTGAGGCCACGCTGTGGCGTACAGAGAGGACCGGCAGGTAGCTGGAAGGCTGCGGGGATCCGAGGAGAGCAGCACGTTGTTCTGTGTGGTGACCAACTTGGTGTCCGGGTCACGCCTCTGTGCCGTGGCAGGGCTGGAAACTTCTGAGGGAGCCCGTGGGCAGCTGGCTTCGACTGTGGATTTAAGAATCCATGCTGGGCGCTTTCAAGGAGGCATGGAGCCATTCTACATCTAAGCTAAAGGCTCAAGATCAAGGCAAAAAGAGCCAGCAGAGGGCATCAGTCACACAATTTTACACTATTTCAAAGGCCCTGGCGGCGGGGAAATCGGAGTGGGACACAGTGCCATCCTGTGGAACTTACTGTTACTCCTTTCTGTAATGAAATTTAACAGTCTTGGAATTCTTGATGAATTGTGGTTTGAGAAATAACTGCGTCATTTGAGGTCCCCCCAAAATCAGGAAGTAAATAGCATGCTGGGATTTGATAAATGACAACGGCTACATTTTCAAGCACCCAGTGTGTATCAGGCACTGTGTTAGGCACTTGATATGTGTTATTTTATTTACTTTTCGTAACAATCTTGTAAGACAGGTATTTTCATTTTACAGTTGAGGGGACTGAGACTTGCAGTGATCCAGGAACGTGCCCAAGGCTGTATTGCCTGTTTGGGCTGATACTTTGCTTTTCTGACAGCTGAATGGCATCCAGGGCCAAAGGCTGACTGGTAGGCAGTTGCTTTTAATCCTTTCTCCAATCCCTTATCCCCTTTCTCCCTTATTCCTACCCCCAACATTAGCAGAATATTTCTTGTCCACCCGTGTTGATCGCTACTCACTTTCTGCCATTCACATTTTATGATGTTTGGCCTCAGGAATATATTCATTCAGCAGATACTCACTGGGCACTAACTCTGTGACAGATACTGTTCTATGTGCTTGAGATCGATCTA
This sequence comes from Mustela nivalis, assembly GCF_964662115.1. Classification (NCBI taxonomy): domain Eukaryota; kingdom Metazoa; phylum Chordata; class Mammalia; order Carnivora; family Mustelidae; genus Mustela; species Mustela nivalis. The sequence goes on along the minus strand of NC_139035.1, from coordinate 4,086,678 downwards.
GGAGCAAAGTGGAGCATCAGCGGCGTTAAACAAGGGGTCGCGGTGGTCTCAGAAGTAACATTTGACCGAGGACTTGAAGATGAGTGGATCATTCAGATTCCCGGGGGCGAATATTCCAGGCAGAGGGAAGAGCTGCTGTCCGCGTGCCGGCAGAAGACCCCAGGCTGCCTGCAAGTTGGGGGAAGAGCAGGGAGGGGCTGACGTGGGTGACCAAGGGGACACAAGATGCGGCCAAGGAGGTAATGTGGGGTTCTAGATCACATACGACACTGCGGGCTAGTGAAAGGACTCTGGCTTTTACTCGGAGGTGGGAGCCATTGGAGGGGCTTGGAGAAAAAGAGGGACATGATTTGACATACATTTTGGAAGGCACGTTCTCATTTTGCCGTGGGGCAAGACCAGAGCAGAAAGCAGCGTTAGGAAGCACTTGGCGTCGCCCAGGCAGGGATGCTGGTGCTCAGAACAGTGCTAGCAGAAGTGGCGAAACGAGTCCCATTCTGATACCACCTGAAAGTTGCGTTAAGGGCTTTTTGACTTATTAGATGTGGGGTATGAAAACGAGAAGAAGCATAAAGGACTCTTAAGAGTTTTGGCCTGAGAAATTGAAAGAGAAAGATGTGATCAGTTGAGCTGGGAGCCAAGGCAACACGGGTGGAAACTTGGGGAAGAAAATCGGTTGGAGGCATGTAGGGTATGAACTGTAGATATAAGGGCTGAAATGTTGAGTAGAGAGTTCGACGAGTTGGATTTTAGGCAGCGTATGGGGTGGAAATACACATTTGGGAACTGTTGGTCTATAAATGCTGGGAGACTGGATGGGGTCACTAAGGAGGTTGACAGGAACGGAGAGGAGGACCGAGAACTCCGAATTAAAAGTTCGCGGAGAAGAACAAGCAAATCGATCTGGAAGTTGGAGTCCTGAAAGCTGAGTACAGATGACTTGAGGGAGAGGAGATCAGCTGTGACCAGCCAGAAATCCGGGATGGGAGAGGCGACACCACACTTGTATGCTGAGGGCCGTGGGACAGTGGACAGCAGTAGTCGATGGAGGCCAGTGAGAAGATTCTTGGGCATGTAAGAGGAGGGGGGCCCAGTGCACGAGTGGAGGGCCTGGCTTCGGCCGGAGGACAGGACCGTTCCCTGTGGTAACTCGCACACGTGGAAGGTAGATACGTAGATGCACATGCCAGTGCGCGGGTAGGTTAAGTGGGTAGGTGAGGTGATGGGGATTCGGGGAAGTTCCTTTCTGATAGCTTCAGTTTTCCTGGGGAGCAGGAGGCAGAGAATCAGCTGAGTGATGAGACGGGCCGAGGTTCTGGGGGCCTGAGGCGCGAGGAGGCAGGAGATAGGGCCCTGGGGCAGTGAATGAACAGGCGATGGTTCGTGGAACTGCTGAGCAGAATTAAAGGCTCACTTGAACGTGGTAGTCATGACTTGAAAGCAGAGCGTGTGTGTGTGTGTGCGTGTGTGTGTGCACGCGCGCGCGTTCCAGACCATGTACGCATACATGGTTGCGAAGCAGAGGAGACGCAGAGTTGACGATCCTCAGGGTGGTGCGGAGGGACGGGAGACGAGTGCGCGGGCGTCATTGTCGGGACGGACCCCGGCATTTTAGGCGGGTTTGGAGTGAACCGTGATGGGCTGCAGGGCAGGGAGCAGATGGCGGGTGCGAGGTGCCCGCGGTGAGAGGAGTGGAAGTGGAGAGCAGCGAGCAGGGACAGGACTGTCACTTCGGGAGTGAGTAGCTGAGGCACAGTGAGGGCGACAGCGGAGAAATGAAGTCCAAGAAAATAAGTGGGATGGGTGGGCTGGGGTGTCGGAAGGATAATTCATATCTTTGTGAAATCCCCAAGAACTAAGACAGGAATAGTCCTGGGGACAATGACAGGGAAGCAGGAGGTAAAATCATCAAGGAATGGGGGACCATGAACTAAGGATTGGTGGCTCGAAGGGACAGATAGGGACAGATGTGCTGTGGTCTGAGGCCGTGAGGTCCAAAGCTAAGGGATTCAGGGTGGATGGAGGAAGAATGGTCTGAACGCAGAAGCAGCAGGGGAACGCCAGCCCCTCAGCGCACACTGCCGCAGGCTGAGACGCCCGCAGGGGCAGCAGAGCCCCGAGAGGGATTCGGGTTAGGGTTAGAGCGGAGCGCCGGCGTGCAGGGGCCTCGCGGCCTAGGGGAACTTGGAAGACGGACGTAGGCTGGGACGAGGGCTCATCACCAAGTCCCAGCGGGATGGAGGCTGCCGGCGGGGAGAGAATGCAAGTGTCGGTGGGCGGGGGACGTGCGGTCTGAGCGTGCAGGCTTTGTCCTCCCGAACGTGCTGCTGTTGCTTGCTAGTGGGTTTAATGTACTAATTCTATGGTACTAATCCTTGGAGTAATGCACTTTGTAGCAAGAGCCTTTCGGGGACAATGACACGAACTTCCTGAGAACTGCACCGTCTTCCATCGCTGGGGCCGTGCCACTTGTAGTCTTCTAGAAAGTTTGATTCTGGGTAAAGGGACCGAAGCTATGATGACAGCCAGAGTTTGGCCAAGGTCCTGTGGACAGTCGCTCCCGAGGAAGCGCTCTCCCCTGAGCAGGGGACGGCTCCGGACAGCTGGGGAGACCCGCTGGGGTGAGCGAGCGTAGACCACACTAATGCTCCGGGCTGCTTTCTTTATTCTTTCTCAGCTCACAGGTATGATGAGTGTGTGTCTGTTTACTAGGGGAACAATAGCAACCACTAACCCAGCCCAAACAGCTCATTCTCTTCCCAGATGTGAGTTACTGTGAGTAACGGGGGATCCCTGAGATGAGGGGTCAGGAAGCTTCTGCTTCCCAGCTGCCCAGCATTTGCTCAGCGCTGGGGGCCTGGCAACACTGGAGGGTTGGCACCGCCTCCCACCCCTCGGGTAACGCAGGGGCCCGAGGGCCAGAGGAAGGGGCTTAGAAAGGCGAATGGCCTTTTCTGCCACCATCTGGCACCAATTGGCACCCGGGTGCAGACGACACTCCGGATCAGCTGGAGGTCTTGTGCCCCGCACAGGCTAGCCCTGCAGTGCCTTGACCATGTGCTGCTGGGACAATGGGACAGATTGATTCTGCCGATGCAGAGGTGGAGGGAAGCGGCGGTCGCCCCGGGCGCCGGTAAGAAGCTGGCTCTCGGCTGCCCCTGCTTTCCCAAGCCCGGCTGGCTCCCTGCTGCCTGCTCCGGGCCGGCCCTGTGGCCTTGTGCGGAGCCCAAGTAACACTTGGACGCTGCTCAGTGAGAACGCTGTGGGCCTCCCGCTCTTTTAAAATTGCAAAATAAACAGATGCTCAGGCCCTGGGCAGCTTTTGTGTGTGCAAGCTGCGTTTCTGTCTTAAAACAAAAACAAAAACAAAAACGAGAACGGCAACAGGCAGAAGGAGCTGTCTCCTTGGCTCCGACTTGCTCTCTGCCGCCTTCTGAGCTGCTCCCTCGGAGACGAGAAGTGGGAGCAAAAGCTCCAGCCCAGCAGAGCCGCGAACGCTGGCTTTCCAGAGCGTGAGATGAAGCTTCAGAGACATACTCTGCCGGCAGCTGTTCTGAGAGCCAGAGCCCGTGTCTGCGTCGCCTCCCTTCCCGTCCTGAGACTCCTTCGGTCTCCCTGACACCCGGCGAGTCTGCCGAGGCTTGGTTTCCTCTGCCTGTCCGTGGCCCCCGTGCAGGAGGTCCGCTGAGGATGTGACCTGGGCCTGAAAATCAGGACCTGATAGAAAATACTGTGAGGCTCGATGTGGGTAAAAGCCATACGGGGTCACAGATGAGTGTCGGGGCGTCCCACAGCCTTCGGTCGGATCGGATTCGAGAGGAACAGAAGAAAACAAACAACGGCGTGTGTTGTGGTGGTGGAGGCAGCCGGGCCGTCCTGTCCACAGGGACCCCGAGTAGTGCAGGGGCACAAGCTCCGTCTGATTTATGCAGACAGACTCTGTAGTGTTAGGAAGGGCTGCGGAAATTATTTTTCTTTTTCAGCAGTCTTCCTTTAGGTGAGGTTCGTGTTTTTGTTTTTGTTTTGTTTTTAAGATTCTGTTTATTTGTTGGAGGGAGGGAGAGAGCGCATGAGAGGGGAGAAGGTCAGAGGGAGCAGCAGACTCCTCGTGGAGCTGGGAGCCCGATGCGCAACTCGATCCTGTGACTCCACGATCATGACCGGACCCGAAGGCAGTGGCCTAACCAACTGAGCCACTCAGGTGCCCGCATTGATGGTTTAAAAAAAACAAAACAAAAAAACCCCCAGAAGCGTCTGGGTGGCTCAGTCGTTAAGCATCTGCTGTCAGCTCAGGTGTGAGCCCTGCATCGGGCTCCCTGATCCGCAGGAAGCCTGCTTCTCCCTTTCCCAGTTGTCCTGCTTGTGTTCCCTCTCTCGCTGTGTCTCTGTCAAATAAATAAAAACTTAAAAAAAAAAGTCATACTTAATGCTGAGCTATGAAACAGATACTATAATAATAATTTTCAAACTCTGGGATCCAGAGGACCGAAGGGTGTCCTGCGCCAAGCCGACCGGACATGTCCGTGACAGTAAAGGAATCCTAGGCCGTTTGTGGCAATTCCTGTCCGCGTGGATGCGGTCCCTGTTTGTTTACCAGCAAAGCTCCCTAAGGGAAGGGTTGGAAGTTTTCTCTACTTTTTCCTACCTTTAGTTCTCTTTTCTGCATCTCTTGCTTGCCCTGGATTTCTCCAGCTGGAGCCTGGGGACGTGGCCTCGCTGCTTCGCGGGGCGGAGGGCTGCAGAGCGCCGTCTGATTCAGCCGCCTTCGGTTCGAGCCAAGGCAAAGTTCACGGACCACTCCAGCTTCAGTTCCACGGTCTTTTCCTCAGCCAGTACTTTGTGACTTAGAGTCGGGTATTAGGCTATTCCATTAGAAATAATACATCTGGTTTCTGATTGGCTGAAATGAGTTCTGTCGTTCCTTTCATTGGCAGAGGTCAGAATCACAGTGTTCCGGAAGGTCAGCGTGCGTTGGGTCAGGTGGATAATTTGGGTTCTAGAACTTAAGTGTTTTCTTCAGCACTGAACTCAGTAACGGTTCTCTCTGGGGAAAGGACTTAAATTTTCTCTTGTCGCAGCACCGTGCAGTAATTGCGTGCTGCTGTTCTGGAAGCTGCTTCTGCCCTGGTCCTTCTCTGGGTGCTCCCAGACCACACAATAGGACACGGTGCTTGGTGCACAGATAATAGGATGAGAAGATGTAAGAACCGGCATGTTTGCCGAAGGCGTGGTGGTTCCTCACGATGATCCGGTCTGCTCAGCTCTGAAGAATGGGGCTCTTGTCCGGCCTCGCTAATACTGAGGGCAGAGGTGGGGGCAGGGGAGTTGGGGGGGGAGTCCCTTATGAAATACAGAAACACGCCGGATGGGAAATAAATATGAACCAACCACAGCATAGTTTAGTGATGCGCCGGCAGCTTCTCCCCCAGCCCAACTCATCCTTTCTTCCTTGCCTCCTCAGTGTGAGGAGGGGCCGGCGCTTTTGTGGAGCCGCGAAAGGTTGCTAGGAATCATTTCATTCCTGTGCGGTTGGGGCTTTCTTTTCTCATTGTTCATCAGGTCAGTTTAAGCTTTAAACATCTCAACTGTGTGGCACTGTATGAAAATAAGGTCATGTTTAAGACAAAGTGGAAAAGAACCGAACACCTAGAAAAGAGGAGTTGGTGAAAACCTTCCAGTGGACAACTTTTGTCTGGGGAGGTGGAGTGAAGTGATCCGGGAACCTTGTCTCCGCTGGGACGGCGATGCCATCAGACGGGGACACGTCCTGTCAGAGCGGGAGGTGAGGGAAGCAGGCGTACCTCATGCTGTGCCTTACGTTGCATCAGCCCAGCTGCCCCAGGAATACGTGAGCCTCAGGGGATCCCCTGCGCCGGTGCCTTTGGGTTTTCTTCATGACCAGGGGTTCTCAGAGCCACTGGACCTGAGATACAAGTAAAAATGGATGTCGTGTGCCGTGCGAACATTTTAGCCAGAGAAGGAAACTGGTTTGGCATTTTGGAGTGCAGGAGGTTGTGTGTGAGTGAGAGGCCTCCATTTCTTCACGGGAGGGTCTGCCCACCTCTGCCGCTTTGCCTTTCTTCGTGAGGACTTGCCTCGGCCTAGAGAGGAGGCCCACGGCACCCTCATTCCAGACAATTTCTTTCTTTCCTCTGCTGTAGTTAGTTCTGTCTTCATATGGTAAAGCGAGCCATGCGGAGAAGGGAGCTCACCCGATACGAGATCATTTTAAATTGTACTTTAGGTCATGTAAACCTTTGAGAATTCTGAACTAAATCTCAAATCTTTTTTTTTTAAATCTGAGATTGCAGATTTGGCAGATGTACTCCCTTAATAAGAAACATCTTATTTGGGTAAGTGTTTGGGTTTCTTTCACTGGTAGCTTAAAATTTCAGTATCAGAGTTACCATTTGAGGATTAAGGTATTAAAAAAAATTCTCTGTTCCTCCAGACTCTCACAGATTGCATTCTTCCAGCGACTTACTGGCATGTCGAGGAACCTTTCTTCTCAAGGTGGTAACATTTCCTTGCACTAGTATTCTGAGTGATGTATTTTCCCCTGAATTTGCTGAATAAGAATGTGTGAGGTTTATGTGTTTCAAACCTCCCATCCAAGTACTAACCAGGCCCGGCCCTGCATAGCTTCAGAGATCAGACGAGGTCGGGCGTGTTCAGGGTGGTATAGCCGTAGACCTATAATATCTCCCATGATAATAACATAATTTATCTCTTATAAGGAGTGTTTAAAAAGTAATAGAAACAGGAATAAATGTTTTGGTGCAATAACAGTTATTAATGAGATCCTTGGGGGCTGGCTGAAATTACTTCGTCTTCTGTGTCTTTTCTCGATACCCAGAATTTTTGCTTCATCTTTTCTTTTTAAAAAAATTCCAGTATAATTAGCATACATTAGTTTGAGATGTACAATATAGTGATTCAACGCTTTTATACCTTTTTTTTTTAAGATTTTATTTATTTGACAGAGATCACAAGTAGAGTGACAGGCAGAGATATAAGGGGAAGCAGGCTGCCCACTGAGCAGAGAGCCCAACGTGGGGCTCGATCCCAGGACCCCGAAACCATGACCTGAGCCAAAGGCAGAGGCTTGACCCACTGAGCCACCCAGGTGCCCCTCAACCTTTCCATACCTTACTCAGCACTTGTCACAACAAGCGCACTCCTTCGTCCCCATCACCTAGTTCACCCATCCCCACAGCCACCTCCCCTCTGGTGACCATCAGTTTGTTCTTTGTAGTTAACAGTTAGTTGCTCAGTTTGTCTTTTTTTTTCTTTGTCCATTTGTTTTGTTTCTTAAATTCCACATGAGTGAAATCATATGGTATTTGTCTTTCTCTGATGTCTTTCACTTGGCATAACCCTCTAGATCCTTCTGTGTTGCTGCAAATGGCAAGATCTCATTCTTTTTTATGGCTGAGTAGTATTCCACTGTGTATAAATATATACACCAAATATATACACTGACAGACGATGTGGACATCATCTGTGCGACTTGCATCCCACCTATAATTTAGCTACTGTAAGTAACACTTCAGTAAACGTGGGGTTCATTTATCTTTTCAAATTAGTGTTTTTGTATTCTTTGGGTAAATACCCAGTAGGGAATTAGGGAATCATACAGTAGTTCTGTCTTTAACTTTTTGGGGCCCCTCCATACTGTTTTCCATGGCAGCCACAGCAGCTTCTATTCTCACCTATAGTGCTAGAAGTTTCTTTTTTCTCCATGTCCTCACCAATACATGCTTCTGTCTTTCCATACTTTGATTGGGCAGACATTTCAGTTGAAGATAATAATCTTTCACCAAATATCATCTTAACTTACCTTTTTTCAAGTTAAGCTCTTTGTAAGATCAAATTACATATTTTTCCACTTACCTGGTTTTAGCTGAAAACTATTTTAATTTGGGTCTTCTTTAGAAAAAGAAACAGAACATATTTTGTTTTTATATAGAATAAACTTTGTTTTTATTATAGATATGGATCAAAAATAAAAGCTTTTATGTACATATGACATGTAGTGCAAACGAAAGGCTTTGAGACGCCACGGATAGACATGTTGTTGGAAACAAAAGGAGATGGGTCATGGGTGTTAGGATGGCCGTCCTGGAACTGCAGGAGGGGGTCGCCTAGTGAAAACAAAACAAAACAAAATAACAGAAAAACACAGATGCAGAGGAAGAAAACAATGTTTAAATTATAAGACACATCCAAATAAAAGCATGCAAAATGATTCTATGAGGGTCAAATTCAAATTAGACGAAAACATGCAGACATGCGGGGGAGCCGGGAGAGCCGCATGGCAAAGCAGGCATTTCCCAGGACTCTTCCTGGCGACAGGCGTGCGCTCGGTGGGAGCCACGCGAGCCCGCTCCAGAACCTTGTTTTGTACCCTGGGATGATAAATCCACGCAACCACATTCAGGAGACTCGGAAACAGCACCAGAGCCCAATACCTTTATGACCCTGAGTATTTGTTTCGGGGCCCTGATTTTGTGACGTTTGGTTCCTCCCGCAGATTCCAGGCAAAGTTAAATCTCCAGAGGGAGAGGGAGTGGAAAGAGAAGTCACGACAGGTAAAAAACAATTTTCAAGATGAGGGACATTAGAAGGTGTCAGGAGAGCCAGGGAGCAGTGTGATGCCGTGAACAGTCACGCGGAAAATGTCAGGAGTTGAGCTTGAGAAAAGGATTTGCCAAGCAACTGCCCCACAGGACCCTCCCGACTGGATAGCTGTCCCGGCCTGGCGAAGCCTGGGGGTCTGTCTCAGCCGCCTGCAACCGCAGCTCGGGCTTATTCGGAACAGGGTGCAGGGTGCGGGTGATCCGGTTTGCTGGATCTTTCTCCATCCCCCTCGCCCAGTTTGGGTCGTGTCGGGCGGTGTTTGTGCAATAAGGGACCAGAGCCGTGTTTCATTCCGACCTCGGCCTCTCCCGACGGTCGGCCGCTGGGGGAGTCAGTGCCGCGTTGCCGTGCCCGGCCGTGTGAGCGGGAAAGCGACAGGCCAGGTGACACTTTCCCACTGGCGTCCAGCAGACGTCTGGACTTTAATTTCCTCTTTCCTACCCCATCGGTAATGAACTCAAGGCTCCAGCGAGCCACGGAATGGGGGAGGTGAGCTCCGTACCCTGCTCCCCGGGGGCTGCGTTCTGGCCATTGATGCGGGTGTGCGACAGGCCAGCCTGCTCGCTCCCCTCTTGCTCTGGGAACCCCCGTGAGCGGAGCCAGGACGTCTACCAAAACCAAACAAACTTCTTTTTCATCCTCCCGAGACGTTACTGGAGCCGGACTGTCGGGACTGTTTCTGAGCAGCGGTGAAAACCTTCCCTTCCCGCAAGGCCGAGACCAGACCGGTTTCTCTCTGGTGCGGTTCCAGCCGGCTGGGCCGTGGAGGCCTCTCAGCCACTTCCGTGATGAAGCACTTGTTTCTGGTGACCTTTCAGCTGCGGGGGGTCCGTTAGAGACCCAGGTAATGGGTATCCCTGGTGTGTTCGTGAAGAAAGTGTAATTAAATTCCCGTCAGGCTCAATGAGATTTATTACCTGCCCGGCAAGCAGACACAATTTTTGAGCTCGGAAGGGGCTTTAGAACACTTTAATGCCCTCAGCAGGGTGGGGAGGTGAGCCATTAACCCGGGCGCGAGTCTGCAGGGCTGAGGAGACCGTCCGCCAGCAGATGCCACAGCACTTTCCCGTCTGAGCTCGTCTGGGTGCGTTCGTCCAGAAACAGGATCAGAAACTCTGGCTTGGAATAGGTTTCAGCTGACGGCTAGAATGTTTGCCGCAAACCTCGGAGTGCCACTGACTCCCCCAGGTGGCTCCTTTCTTTTCCTCCTCACTCTCCTGCACCAACTTTCCTCTCCTGGCCAAGAAAGCACTGTCAAGGAGCTCACCCCGCAGTGGCTCAGAGTTAGCGCTAGCGTGGGTTTTGGGGGTGTGGGTTTTCACTGTTTCTTTTCCAGAACTTTCTGTACAACTTACACAATGCCGAAGTGCCTAAAGGCAAGTGCTGGAAACTGGGCTTTCCCCATGAAGAGCTATAAGCGCACCTTCTCACGCTGTGGCTACCTCTAACTTGGAACACTGAGCTGAAATGCTGAGTAGGTTTTGCACATACATAAAATTTGCTAACAAATTTTAAAGTTCAGAATGCTACTGTTCACCATGCAAGCAAATTTGCCTAATCAGGATTCTGATTTCAGGTTATACCTTCTCAAATTTTCTGAAAAATAGCTTCAAAGAATCACTGGGCCAGAACAGGAAGGTAGGGAGTCAGGAAAGGCTGTATCTAGAACACGGGCATTGTTCACACACAGAAGACTCAATTTTCACTAGAATGATTAGTTACCCACACACTCTCAGATCTACCTCAGTGCTTCAGTCTGTTCTTACGGTGAAATTCCTCTAGCAGCGCCCCTGGGAAGGCTCTATGACAATCTCACAAAACATTCTCTGCTTGTTTGCTTTGCCCAGCATTTAGGGAACTCAGTATCTCAGATCAGCGGGTGAGCCTGAAGGCTTGGGAAAATGAGACAGAAACGACCATAAGGACAGGCGTTCCTTTCTGGTTTTGTTTGGTCATCTCTGAATTTTAAATCAGTCTGGATCCATTCCTTTACAGGAATATAACGGGGTAACGTAATTAATTTAAAGGAGCTTTTCTTAGAGAGAGAGAGAGGAAAGGTTGTATGGAAAATGATGTGCATCCTCCACAAGGCTTGCATATATTACGGCTAATCTAGGTCTTTCCAAGACCTGTATTGCGTGTGTCTGCAGTCTGCATTCATGCCTCCCCTCGGTGCTCTCGCTCATGGGGTCTAGTACACCACTGGGACACGGAGGGGTCGTCCAGGAAGATTGTCCCAAGTTGGGAGCGCTGGTTGCTCTTCCATTGGATTTTACCCCTGGCGTGGAGATCGTGACAGTCTGTACTGGACTAATCCTGCTCAAAGCCTTTTCTCTCTAACCTGACGCCACCGAAGCCGCGTTCCCTCACACTAGACCTGTGAGGTGCTTTATGAACAAAGTATGGTGGTCAGATAAATCTGCGAAACATGTAGACACCGACCCTTCCTTAGAGAGTCACGGTGCAGTGTGATACCAGAGTTTCTGTAAAGTATTCCAGGAAAGAGACGTTTAATTTTTAGTCATCATTTCCCAAGTGTATTTCATCAAGAAACCCCGGGTGTGCGTATGTGCAAAACCGACTGAAATCTTGTGGAATAAACTTGGGGAAACTGTGGATGAAGGCTGTCATTTTAGCAGCCGTCTCTCGCGTGTAGTCTCGTTACTAGGTGGCCACGGTGGGAAAGAGCACCAGCAAAGGGTCTGCATCGTGGCAATGCCAGGTGTGTGCTGAAGTATGAAGTGGTCGGGTCTGGGAACCATCTGACCCAAACTCCAGATAGATTTCTCAATCTGAAATTTAAAGATTCCAGCAGAAAAAACAAGAAACTTGACAACTGAGAAGATATTTATACTGATGCCAGAATTATTTTAAAAATACAAATGGTAATTTGCCACATAGTTACCAAATAAATAGTTTGCCAAATGTTGGTTTGGGTAATTTCCATTAGAAACCATTCTGGATGAGAATCATGCAGGAGAACTCCTACATATGCACGCACACCCACCCCTCCAACACAACACAAGTGTACAGCAGGATTCTCCTCCTCTTTTGGTAAAAAGCTTCCTTTGGATGCATTAATGGCTTCAGTCATGGAAGATGTTGTGATATGAAGAAATTACAACAGGAAAACAGGAGTTAATACAACAGCCTTTGCAATTCATCTCTTCCCAGTGAATGTATCCTGAACACAGGCAAAGTAAACCAGCCTTCTCTTCCCATTCGCTTCTTGGCTCCTGCTTGTGGATGGACGGCTCAATCTGGGACTACATACATTGGTAAGGGACCTGTCATCAAAACTCTGTAATAGAGTCTTTCTCTGTGTTCTGGAAACTGAGGACAAGGATGTGTATAGCTACTGTGTAGCACTCTACTCTTCCATTTTCTTACTATTGGGGAAACTAAAGGGGTAACTTCTCCCTTTGATGCCCAATGAGTGTATGAAGGCCAACAGTTGAGTCAAGAGCTCGACTGCTTTAAGAAATGCCTTCTGTGGACCTGACATGGGGGCAGAGTGTCCTTACTCCCTCTGCTTCCCAGGGTTTTTCATGAACACTTCCTCTTCGGTGGCAAAACAAGACGGGGCCTCTTGTCAGTTGTCACACTGTACCCTCCAACTGGCTAAGGCTTGTGCCCTTTTGAAACCTAGTCCAACACGGAGTTTGAATCAGAAATGAAATCTCTCCTCTCTCCTGTCTTTGATTTGTCCAATTTGTTCCCTTTAAAAATCTTATCCTCGGGCGCCTGGGTGGCTCAGTGGGTTAACGCCTCTGCCTTCGGCTCGGGTCGTGATTCCAGGGTCCTGGGATCGAGCCCCACATCAGGCTCTCTCCTCAGCAGGGAGCCTGTTTCTTCCTCTCTCTCTGCCTGTGATCTCTGTTGAATGAATAAATAAAATCTTAAAAAAAAAAAAATCTTGTTCTCCCTCAAATTAATGACAGTAATGCCAAATGCTATTATTCCCCGTTTTGGTAATTCTGGGCCAATTTTATACGAATTCAGAAGTCTCAGATCTTACTGATATGCGCAGGTATGACCCAAATATATTATACAAGAACGAAAAAGTGGGGGAGTCCTTCAAATGTTACCATTTATTTCAGGTTCAGAAATACAGCTTCACATTTTCACAATAGGTACATGTGACCTTCAAGAATGGTACAGGCTTAAGGAACTTTCTTCAAAAATTCCATTCACAGAGTCCATCCATATATCAGCATTAAGAAATCCTGAAAGTGCCAAGAAGACAGTGGAGAATATTCTGGCTCAAATTAATTAAAGAATCAACAGAGAAGGTAAGACTTTGCTTCTACACATGGCTTCTTCATAAAAAAGCAAAAGGGGAATTTGATTCAGAAAAGTGAGAAAAAAGAAACATAGATGAGCAAAGCAACATGGAGGCTGTGCACGGGAAATTAAACACAAGTCATGGTGAAATTTCTAGTTGAGAGGAATCTTTTTTTTTTTTTTTTTTTTTTAAATCAAACTGGCAGCAGACAGTGCAAGAGGTCAACAGAGTAAATTTTTTGTCATATTTTTTGAAAACATTACACAATGAGCAAAGTTTAAGGAATTCAGAGGGTAAAAAATTAAGAAGAAATGAATGCCTTGAGCTGAGCCATGTGTGAAACCCCAGACCAGAGAGGTGAGAAGTCTCACCGGTATACCAGTATGAACAGATCTTAAGACAAACAGGAGACTCTTCCTTGAGTTTCCTCTCTCGCTCTCACACATACACACATTCTTACACATAAAATACACAACTAGCAATGCATATGCTACACATGCTTCAAAATACTCTGAAGGTTTCACAATACAGAGCACCACATGATTTTAAGCATACCAACTGGATGGGAGGACTTAAGATTATCTAGGAGACACATCGGAACTTCTAAGAAAGAAGTGAGTGATCTAGTGAACTAATCACGTATTTTTCTACAGTTGTCTAGCATTCTTCATGTTAAACTCTGAGCTCACAGCTAGCAGTCCTCTTGGTGAAGCAGATATAAAACTCAACCTGAGTCTTACATCTTCTCTCCTTCGACTGGATTCCACAGTACAGAGACCTCCTATTTAGGTCGTATTCTCAATGTTAAGGACATAACTGTCAATTTCAAGTACTTATCTTGTTTGCCAAGTGAGAAATGTTTACCTGAAACGAGGGATGAATGACCTACCACTGAGGTATTAAGTAACAACTTCTCTGCATGTTTAGCAAATTTACTCAGAAGAGCCCACTCTTTTTATTACATTTCAGTATCCCTCCACTTTATATTTTGACATTTACTGTGGAGGAAAAAAATGACTGTGTAGACCAATTTAAGCTTTTTAAGATTCAGCTCAGCAGTCCAGGAGTCATTTATAATTCCAATCAGAGTTCTTAGAAATGGGTTTCCTGATCTTCTGCTATGTTTGGCAAAGGACATTTCTCCTTAGATAAGCAGTGCTGTGGACCTAGGTACAAATGTCTGTGGATGTTGTGGATGTTGTCATGGTCATTCTGGGCATTGTGCCTATCCTGGAAGAAATTTTGGAGACCTCACGTATGTTATCATGGTTCTATGAACCTCTGTTACGTATTATAGCAGACTCTCCGGAGTGAGCTCTTGAATTAACACAGTTTAAAAAATATATTCATACCCCCCCACACAAAGTACGTGTATACATAAATATTTACACCCACACGTAGCATATATACACAATGCACGCACAATCACACATGCTTGTGGCATTTTAACAAGGGTTTTTAAACCTACCTATCCAAAGGGGCACCAAAAACACATGTACTTACAGAAATGCATTTCCCATGTATGTACTGTATACACAGACACATGCGTTGCAAATATGTTTGTACACAGGAAACGTCAACATTTATCACATACTGGTATTAGGTCCCATTTCATATTTGAGAATTATGGCTACAGTCTATACTAAAAAATCATAAAATTAATCTATATGACTACATTTAAATTCTAAGTTTAGAAGGCTTACAGTTCTATCACAGGAACTGGTTTCATCATCATGTTTTGGAACAGAATGAGTTTGTTGCTGAACAAGTAGGCAATTGGCTAATAAACAGGCCCTACTGCTTTTCTGTGTTACAAAAGTCAGCTAAAAGCAACATTCAGAAGAGTAATCTTGGTAGATGACTTCTGGAAATGCAATATATCTGCTCTAAATTGATACTATTTCAAGAATCTGTCCACAGTTGAGTAAACAGTTATTCCAATTAGTCAATAAGCATGCAAGTGACAAGAAGTGACATACCTATCAAACAGGATACACAGTGAATTTTTCCAAATCCTAAAGATACCGTATGTTTTATTTAGCTAAACATCTGTCGTGTAGACAGCATCAGGGCGGTCGGTTAGGAGGAAGCTACTCAAAAGATGAGAGTTGGTACGGGAAACTCTTAGCTCCTGAAGCTACATTCCCACCTTAGGGCCTGGCGTGAACAACGCACTTCGCACACATCTTAGAGCTTCTGACTTCATTCACCTGGACATCTCCTTTTAGCAGGATGCAAACCCTTTGCGAAATGGTGTTAAAACTAATCCTAGTACTGCGGCAAACAAAGTATTCTCCAACATGCTTCTGGAATTCCAGGGGAGGCTGGGTTCTGTTAGACATAACTGAGAAGAGGTAAGAGAACAAAAATGTGCCTACAAACAGAGACAAGCGGGGCAGTGGAACTGCAGGCTTATAATCCAAGAGCAAAAGCCAGAGACGACAAATGCTATTGTTTACGACTACAGAAGATCAGTGGAAAGAAAGTTGGAAAAACATCTCCAATTTTCTTTGACATGGTTTGTGCTGATCTAAGAACACACCAGTGGTTATCCACAATATTTTCCTTTGACAGAAGGAAATTTTTGAAATACAGCAAAATGCAGAACCACGTTTAGCACAGAGCCAAACCCTGAAGTCTATAATCCTCTAGCTGCCTGTTTTAGAGAATTCAAAGGAAGAAGCAAAGGGATTCCGAAAGAGGGAGCTTTATGAAAAGATCTCGCAGGTCATCTTGTTTTACTGTGGACATTTACGTAACACGCTTCCGTTTCGCTGCAGCACCGTTTTTAAAAACACATTACGTACTTAGCACATCTGTTCCATTCACAAAGAGTTACGAATTTTTTCAAATGAGGGGGAGAAAAAAGATAAGAGAAGATTCAGGCTGGTGACTTGGGGTGGTGGTCTTTACAGAATCACTTGTAAATTAAAAGTGGAAAAGTTCTTTTTGTAAACTCGTAGTCTCTGATGGCTGCCTATTACAAGTGGGGTAGCTGTAGCCCCTTAGAATAACTTCGAAACAATGCCATTCCGCTTGGCAAGTTCTCTTTTTAATAATGGTTGAAGGTTTTTCCTTCATGCTTTATGGGTGTCTGCTTTGGGCATAAAGTACACAGGAAATTAAAGCTGAGTGAACATACAAATCACGTTTT
Source organism: Mustela nivalis (assembly GCF_964662115.1). NCBI lineage: Eukaryota > Metazoa > Chordata > Mammalia > Carnivora > Mustelidae > Mustela > Mustela nivalis. The sequence goes on along the minus strand of NC_139035.1, from coordinate 4,070,599 downwards.
CTGCTTTCAAAGGGAGACATTTCAGTTGGTGAAACCTGATTTACTTCTGTGGAATATGAAATAGTGTCCTGGGACGCCGCCGTTCAGTGAGGACTTGCTGTCTGCGAACAGTCAGCAGACAGCACTCCACTCGGCTTCTGGCTGTTTCCTACATGCTGATCACCTGGTCCTACTTCGTCTACAGCTCAGCCTCGGGACTGAACTATTAACCCCCAGGCTAACCCGATTTTGTAAATTTTTGCAGTGTTAGCATTTGTGAGGTTGCTTTAGATCTCAGCATCTTAGTTCCATCTTTTGGAACGACCTGTGCAGAGACTCTGAGGTACAGCTGTAGAGCGTGAGCTCCTGCACCGGAAGCACGGCATCCCTCATGAAACGATTTTTAGTTTCATTCCAGGGCCCCCTTTAAAAACGGCCATCCCAGAGCAAGGCTCAAGATGTATTAAGCAAGCCTAGAATGGATGGAAAGTTCGTTAAACCGGCTTTAAAGGAAGGATGAATTCTTACACGAGGGAATTACAAATAGCTGGGAAAGAGAAAAACTTGCTCCAGCCACATAAATAAGTCCACTACAGTTCGTGTCACAGTGGAGATAGCCACGTCTACATCTCCATCGGTGTGGGATGTTAAATATTTCCCATGTCAGCCTTCACCGTAACCTACGGGGAGGTGAATATATGTGTGAATAAAGAAATTAGGTATTTCCAGACACTTTAGAGATGTGACATTTTGCTTCTTCCTTGAACTCTGAACCTAACTAGCCAAATCTTCTGACCGACTACCAGAAAATTAAGCTTTGATTCGCTGTTGAATATGCTTCGAGCATGAAGCAAAACACATCAGGATGAGGAGAAGCTCTCTAGAGCAAGCAATGCGTTAACTTTTCCTCTGCAAACTACCTGTGCTTCTGGAAAAGTCTATTCTTAAGGAATCCTAATTAAAAAAAAAAATCACTTCCTAGCAGTCCTATGAAATAAAGAGAAAGGAAAGAGGATCTAAATAGGTCATTAGAGTAGGAGGGAACATTCATGATAGACAACATAATTTCTATCAGCCAAAACAGAATGTGGGAAAGTAAATACACGTATGGCTTAGGTCTAAGCCCACCGTCTCAAAGCTCTCAAGAATTACACTTAATGGGCTACCTGGTGGGTAACCTAGGAACTTGTCCAAAGCAAATTTCAAATATATGCCAGGGTAGGCAAACGGTCTTTCAAAATATAGGGCTGTTAGACAGACCTACCCTTGGTCAGTACAACATCTAAAGCCTCGAAGGGTCAGCAGTTTTCCAGAGTCAAACTCCGAAGGTCTGAGACACCGTGAGCGGCGACGAGGAGTGATGAATGCGTTAGTTAAACGGGCTACTTGCCTACTGATGTCCGCGCATGCGACTACTCATGATTTACTGATCAAGTGTGTTGCCTTCACATAATTCATTAGTAATTAATTGCCAGGCCAGACACTTCGTTTAGTCTAACAGGGAGGATTCTAGTGGACGGATTATAGTGGGACGAGTTGGTGATGGGGGTGGTCTCCGGCTAGAAAGAGAGAAAGAGAAAGGTAAAGAAACAAGTCGAATATCCAGCAGAAGGTCGCCCCAGAGACCCGGAGCGCCAGCACACACATGCCCATGCGGGGACAGGCCAGCAGCGGCGGTTGCCCTCGGCCCTGGTTCTGACACCGTCACCTGTCAGCTAGCGTTCGGAGACAAAAATGAAGGATTTTGTCAAATGCAAATCTTTCTCAAAATAGAAGCTGCCCCTCCCAATAGTAAAACAAACAAAAAACCCAAATCATTTGAAAGCCCATCTGAAGGTGGGCCCTGCCTTTCTCAGCCAACAGAGATGGGTACGGGGGAGCCGGGTCACGCGCCGGCCGCTCCAGGCACGTGCGAGGGATGGTAGGCCTCAGAGAATGATGCTCGTTGAGTTTTTAGTTCCCTTCATATAATGTCCTTCCTCTTTTCTTCTTACTGTTACAGTGTTATCACTTCTCATTGCCTTCAGCAGTAGCTTCCTCCAGTGTGTTCTGTATTTTACTTCTAATTTGCAGGGCCCTGGAAGCCGGGGAATCCGGGTTTGGAAGTTCTCCGCGGGAAGGGAAACAAGGCCCCGGAGGAGTATTGCTTGCGTTCTGGTTGGTCACGCTTCCGAGAGCCGAGGGGGCCGAATCCACAAACTCTGGTGTGAACTAGACGTGACATCACCGACAATGCTCTTTTTGTCCTGAACCCCTCCGTTTACTTCCCAGTGTGTTAGGAACTTGTGTGTGTGTGTGTGTGTGTGTGTGTGTGTGTCTGCTTTCATAGGTAGTTCCTTGGGGAGTAATTTTTATAACCAACCAAATTCAACAAGTTGTACAAATCATAACAACCTTCCTTTTTGAAAAAACTCTCCCAGTGACTGTTTCAGAACAATCCCTTTTGGAAGTACAACCATGTTGGGGAATTTTTTTCTGTACCGTAAACACTAACATGATTAAATCAAATGTCCCTTCCCAGGTATGGAGAAATGAAGATAGAAAAATTAAAGAAAACAATTACAAAATGTTAAAAAAAAAATCACAACGCCACAAAAACTAGACAGTCAAGGAAAAATCAATGAGAAAGAGGTCTTGTTGATTAATGGTACAAGTATGGGCCACTTAGGTACAAACTCATAGATATTAGAGTTCCTTTTGGCCCCGCACCTGAAAGATATCCAAGAGGCTTTAGAGGAAAGGTTTCCTGGGAGTGGGGGTTAAATTCCAATTTAACCTCTTCTGCTACGCTCGGTACTAGATGGGCACTTTAAGAAAGTCTAAGTGACTTTAAGTGACTGACATACTTCAGCGGCAGAGTAACCAAACTAAGCTATCAATACCGGTTATTAAATTTGGAAAAGACAAAGAAGTCCTCTTTTTGGAGCAAGTCTGCTGGCTGCTGTCACTACCTGAACTGTTTTGGCTGTTTCCTACCGGGAAGGATCCTCCCGAGTTCATTTTACTTGTGACCGTGCAGCAGCCCTGTCCTTCCGCTAGCTCCGGCTCATCTTCATTTAACGTGGCCACATTTATTTAGCTTATGTCCTGAGTCTTGCACCTGCATCATCTTCTCCTTTGCTGTGAAGTTTCTAGAAGCCGGAGGTCACACCCACTGAACTTGTCTCCTACGTGCAGTTAGGTGCTCTGTGCTGTTTCGTTCATCCATGAGAAGTGCTCTCTCTCCTTTAAGACTCACACTAGTGAAGTCTTCCCTTGATGCGGCTGCTTCGGAAGCATCTCAGCATGTCTGTTACAAGCATCACGCTGAACCCTAGTTAGGGTTATAGGGTTATCTCCACTGATGAGGAATGGGCTGTGTCTTACTCATTGTCCTGTTCTTGCCGGGGGTGCTTATCGTTCGGCCACAGAACAACCGAACACGGACAACTAAATAAAGTTACTCCTAGAAGCAGAAGCATCTGCTAAGCGCTTGTGGTACTCACTGATCTTGACATTACGTTCTAACTATTACGACATCTTTAAAATATGCCCAGTTTCAGGTTAAAGTAACCCATACATGTACTCAGTCATTAAAAATCCTGAAAGATACCACCCCTTTTGGAAAAAATGAGCATCACTTCATTTTTAAGACAATAAAATGCTACTAGAAAGCACTTCAGGAAGAGCATTAAGTTGTTCGGTGTCATTTTCTTAACAAGCGGTGCTGTTTGCCAGCCTCGACACAAGGAGCACATTTAGTTTCCTGTTGGCATTCATTTCATTGGTCTAGTTCCTGACCATTCGAAGAGTTTCCAAAGACATTCACATCATAAGACAGTTTGTTTTGGGCAAAGCAAAGTTATTTGTTTGGTACCAAATTTTCCTCAGTTGCTTCGTTTAGGGATGGGCTGCACGAGGGAACCCGTTCCGGTGAAACGGAGCGTCTCGCATCACTCAGTGTTTCCTGAAACCCAGTGCGGCGCGGGGCAGTGTGCGGGGCAGTGCGCGGCGACAGCTGCAGAGCCGCGTTTCTGCTTCCAAAGCGAAGGGGGAGCCGGTGCACGCGTCGCTGCAGGACGGGGCTCTCATCGTGTTCTGGACAATGACAGTTTTTGCGAGAATCCAAAGCTCACCCGGGGTGGGTGGCGTTGAAGGCGAGAAATGGACTTTCCTGATAAGAGCGGGGAGCGCCTTACTTGCCTCTGTCTTTCAATTCTCTTCGAAGAAGGGAAGAACTAAAATTTCATCTGTTCTAGAACGCTTTGGGTGAGTTGGTTCTGAGTATTCATGGTGTGAGGCCAATCTTAGGGGTTGAGAATATATTTATATGTATATGTATAGAGAGAACACACAAGAGAATTCTGTAGGGCCAGTGGCTTGTGGGGTGCACCAGCCGGGCGGGAGGTGGTGGGAACAACCATCGCTCTAGTCCCTGGCTGCCAGGCAGCACGGCCCTGTTGAAAGGGCTTGCTCTTTCCGCCTCTCTCTGCCCTTATTCCTTGTCAGGGTGGGAGGCGGGACTTATGATCCTGGTAAACGTGTGAGCCACACTAGGTCTGTGTAGCGCAGTCCGCAGTCTCCCTACTTTTCCCTGTTGACACCGAAATTTCCTAACTCCCAGTCCAGGACTCTTTCTGTTGGACAGTTACAGTAGCGTGTTCGAGGCAGCGGTTCTCAAATTGGATTGTGCAACAGAATTCCCTGCCGGGCTTGTTAAAACTCAGATTGCCGGGCATCACACGGAGTTTCTAATAGGGTGAGACACTTCTAGCAAGTTCCCAGACACTGCTGATGCTGTGGGTCCTGGGACCAAGCTTTGAAAACCATTGTTCTAAGGCATAATAAGTGATTCTCATCTTGCTTTATTAGCAGCTCCATTCACTTGCCAGATACAGTACAAGCAGGAAGAGGAAGTACTGGAAAAAAAAGTCTCAAGAAGAAGGAAGAAACGGTTGTAGAAGTACTTTGATACGTTTGGGAATTAGACTTAAGCATGAGTCAGATCAGTTTTAGGTTTATTTCGTAAAGACCAAGATACTGTAATATTCTTGTTAATCATCACCAGAAAAATAACTACTTGCTTAGGGAAGCTTGTACTTGCTTCTGAAAATGGCAGTTAAGTGTAGAAAGGAAGCATTTACACACGATTCCAAATTCTCATCTCTGGAGAGGGTATGACTGAAGTCCAATCTAATTAGCTAGGTAAACCCCTCCCTCCCACACCCACAAAAAAGAAAAGAAAATCCTCCAAAAAGATAGAATGATTCTAGAGGAATGGTATCTGCCTACCAGGGTAGTCTTGCACAAAAAAGGATATTCAATAGGCTTCTCTTGAACTGCAAGTTCTACTTATTAAATATAATCCAGGCTTTAAAATACATCTGTCTCAAAAATTCAATTTATGCATAATTACATGTTGCATGTAATTACATGTAGGATGATGGGAGAGTCCTGCATGCCAGGTTTCTAGAGGCCACAAGGGTCTGATAGCAACTGGCCCAACTTGTTTATCTTATTGATGATACCGGTAAAAATACAATTTTTCTCTTAAAGAAGGGTTTTGTGTACCAAAGCACAGGAAGTAAGGTTACAGCTGGTGAATTTCTTAGAAAAACAGAAAATAGAACTAAAACAAAAACTGCTTCTGAGTTTTCTCAAATCACGCAGAGCATCTGCGCCATGGGCTGTGCTGGTCTTGTTTTTAAAGCAGCCCCGGCCAAGAGGGGCGCCGGTGGCATTGCTGAGCTGGGCTGGGGGGCTGCCCAGCGTACGTCCCTCTCGGGAACTGTAATACCTTGTTTCTCCCCATCCTCTTGAATTACTAAGGCATGTAGGTGTAGTTTATCATCGGAGTGACATAAACTTCCTGTGAACCCAGATTATTCCTCCTCCTGCTTGTAATCTGTCATGGCACCTGCAGGGGGCACTGTGCCCCCCCCCCCCCCCCCCACCGTGGCTCCGTGTGTAAGAAGGCAGACGCCCAAGCACAGGTCAGGGGCACACCTCCGGGTGAAAGGGAAGGGCCGCTGACGGACACCGGGCCTGTCCGTCGCAGGTGCCCGCGCTGGCAGCCGTGCGGACCCAGCCTTCTGAACACAGTCGAGCTTGTGCCCGGCTGCTGCTTCTGAGCCTTTATTAACGAGACCGATTTTACTTATCTACGAGCTATGAGGCCAAGTTTTAAAAAATGCTACAGCGGTCAGGACATTGTCCACATGGAAGATAATAGTTCGTAATTTATTATTAAAACTACTATAGGCTGCCCTCCAGCATATTTTTGGCCTTTTCAGCTTTAGTAACAAAAGGAGCCAATACTGTCCAAGAACAGTTTACAGTAGATGCTGGAAAGAACACAGAACTTGGAGTCCTTTAAGTGACTCTCGTCCATTCTCTAGTACGATTCGTGCTGGCTCTAGATACTAGAGCCAGCGTTTCTTTCCCCTGTGAAAATGAACCCGTGATTTTATAACATATGTCACCGGGAAAGTATGAACCAGTTGATAGACTCTGAAGTCAGAACAGAAGGGGAAAATGGTCCCCAACTGTTGTTCGATGAAACAAACATCTAATATCCTGTACGAATTAGTCCCTGAGCGGAATGGTAACATAATCCCCCTCGCCACATTTTCTTTACGTAATCTTAAATACCGGACTTGGATTTCCCCGAGGGATGGGACAGATGTGCCCATTTCTGTGGCTGCAGCTACAAGGCAGCCTGAAGGAGGACTTGCCCACATTAACTCTGCTCAGTTGGTGATTTGTAAAAAAAGAATTTTACAGTAGCATTCAGCCACGCAAGCTTCTCAGTAGACCAGAACGAGAAAGTGTCTGTGTTTAGATTGTTTCTCCAAATACACTAAATATTGGGCTAATTCCAAAATAAATTTTGATTAAGCACTGCACATCAACTCATTTTGTATTATTTCATTCCCTCAATAAGCCCCGTTCACGTGCTACGCACGGGATTAAGAGTCCGATGTACAGAGACCGGATCCCTGCCCAGGAGTTTCTACTGGCGATGGGGAAAGAGACCAGTAAACCGTGCCGACAGCGCGGAAGATGGTGTAAGGGACGGTGTCTCAGCTTCGGGGGCCCCTGGAGTCTTAGCCTGGGTCGGGGGAAGGGTTAGGAGGACTTGGGGGGTTATAAGGACTTCTAGAATATAAGAGAAGTTGAGGGGACTGGCAGTCCAGAAAAGGAACTAGTACGTGTGAAGGAAAGCAAGCTAGAAAAAGTCCTGTCCCTTTGAGAAACGAGCCTCGTCTGGTTCTGTATCGCACGTGTCACAGTGATCTGTTTTGCTCTGAGTCCTGATGCATAAAACGGGTAACTTACAGGCTTTGGAGTTAAGTTAAAATAGGATTCCTAAAAAGCACTGCTTTTGAGATTTTTAAAAAGGCTTGTAGCCTCCGTACTACAGATCACCACCAACAGATGCGCTGGCTGGAGGGAAAGTCGGAAGGACCGGCAAAGCAGCAGAGGGTGAAGAGAAATACGAGGGGAGAAAACTGGAGAGCGAGAAAGGACGTGGCTTGAAAAGAGCTCTAGGTGCACGTGGCCCCTGAGTGAATTTAGGCAGGGTCCCTTCCCGTGACCCCCCCATTTCTCTCCCTTCCTTTCTCTCTCTCTCCTCCCTTCCTCCCTCCCTGCTCTCTCTCCCTCTCTCTTTTGAGCAACCCCCAGAGAGATCTCCAAGAACTTACATGATGCAGAGACCTAGTCCCATTGGCGTTGCTGGGGCACAACTATTTCTAAGCCTCTTCGTCTTCTTCTGTCCTCCGCTGCCTGCCCCTCTCCTCATTCCCACCCCAGGCACCAGGGGCAGGGGTTGGCCAGTGCCGCCATTTGGGGGAAGGAGGTGCTAAGAGCCAGCGCCTGGGAGAGGCAAACGTCTCCTTCTGAGATGCACATTCTGTTGTCATCTCAAGTCAGTGAGAAGGAGAGAAGCAGCAAGGCTGGGGAGGAAGAAGGCAACACTTTGAATCTCTGTGGAGAACTGTAACATTCCTTTCTGGCTTAGAAAGACAAAGGACTTTGTGCCCCCCTCTGTTAGAGAGCAGGAGCCTGGCAGGCAGGAGGGTCTGACCGGGGGCCTCACCTCAGACAGGGCAAATAGGGAACTAGAAAAATTGATGGAGAAGTTAACTTTCTAATTCCTTTTATTTTAGTGACAGCGACAGAGCACGAGGAATTTGAGGACTCAGAGAAGATTTATGTTGCACCGACGTTTCATATCACCTGACCGTGACACCTGGTCAGTTCAAAGGCCCATTTTTAAATGTCCCATGGGATATTTTTCTGGTCACTTCTGTCTGTCCAAGGGGCAGAAGTGGAGACAAAGAGCTAGCGGTTACTAATTACAACCCCAGGGATTAAAAAAGAAAAAATCCAGCAGGAGGAGCTCTAACCTGCCTTAGAGCTCAAATTTTTAAAATCACAACCGTTGAACTCAGAGGCAAACAGAGCAGTGGTTGTGCCTCGCAAGCGGCTGTGGCTGTGACCAAACACGTGACCGCGTCCCAGTAAAGGCTCCGCGCGCAGCCGGGGATGAGCTGCCGGGGCTGAAGGGCCAGCGAAGGGCCAGCATGTCCCCCTGCTCGAGCCTCCTTGTCCTCACACAGCTAAGCTGGGACTGGCTCTGCGGTGCCTGCTCGCACCAAAGAGGGAGCAAAAGGCCGATTTCTAGGCAAGTCTAGAAGTAAGTCTCTTCCTCTCAAAGGGTCCTACTGTTTCTACATGAGACTTCGACACTTGCTCAAACACTGCATTTAAAAATGGAATTTTTATCCGTGGTGGACGGCACTGCAAACGCTCCCCAGTGTTCCATCGCCCTCACTCGGTGGCTTGATGGGCTTCTAAAATGAGGGAAATGCTGCATTCGTAAAAATTGGTGCTAAAAGGGCAAGGAATCGTATGTCCCCTGGGCCAGGTAAAGAGTCTGCAGAAGGAATTACAGCTTTCTTACACACACACGTGCACACACATACACACACACCCCCCCAACTGGAGCACAAAGAATTCACTCAGGAAAACTGAGAAGTAGATGAATCCACCAGTTATGGGATTTGGGGGGTGCGCCTTTCCATTCTGGACAGTGTTGTGGGAGTGGGCATACGAGATGGTCAGAATTACTTAACCTGAAGGAAACTTTCAACCAATCCCCTTTAATCTTTTGCCAATGAGAAGTCAAACTTTTTGTTTTACACCTTAATGGTATGCCCACATTTTAAATTTTTATACAAGCTTCTACAGAAACTTTAACTAGACCAATTCAGACCAAAAGTCACTAAATAAAGCTAGTCTAGACGGAAAAATCTATGAAAACCATATGTCTTTTAGGCATCTGTCTTACAAGACTGCCATCATCCTGGAGAAATAGTTCGCAAACTACGCTCCGAGGAAAACCGCTGTAAATGACCATGGGGACTGTGCTTGAGAAGACAGCTTGCTTGGGGAGAGTCAAGCCAAAATGTTTACCAGCGAAAGGCTCACATTTCTACATACGTCTGTCCGTAAACATCACTGAAGGGACAAATTTATATTTGCATCATTTATATTTCCATGATCTTAGAAGGGATCAGAAAGGTTGGTTCCTCCACACGCCTACGGAATGCTAGACCAAGGGGTTTTAAAGCCACCCTGTTCTCACTCACAGAAGACTGTTTTGGATAATGTTGTACGTGGATGAGGCCAAAGAACCAGAACATTTTCTTCTGATTATTTCCCTGCTGGCCTGCCAGACACAGCAAGGAGGCCGGTGTCCGACACAAGTAGCTACGGGAGGACCCCCCTGGATGACTGGACGGAGGGCCCCGCTGGGAGACAAGGGCGACCAGGACTAGGGTCGAAAACGAGTGCCCGGCGAATGCAGCAGAGACACGTTCTCAAACCTTGCTTTTCCGATTGAATCTTGCTCTCTGAACTGGAGACAGGGTCAGGGCTACCTTCCTTATTCCGGCCACATATTTTTATATCCCAGAATGCACATTGAAGAAGTAGCATGAAATCCACAGGAAAAAGAATAGAAAAGCAAATGTTAATGATCAAAATCATAACATTTGCACTGAAAGCTGAGCAGCCTGTGGAGATTATGAGGGTATTTATAAGTCGCAAAGACTCCTTGTGACCCTCCAGGATATTTTCTTCTTGCTCAACAGGGAAGGGGGCTTTGGAAGACCCTAACAAAGGCTGTTGGCACGAGTGCCCCGATGTGTTATGCTGTCACCTGGAGGGCTGGGAAAGCACAACAGAGGTCGAATGGCTACATCTGGGGAAGAGGTCCTGGGTGGGAGGGTCGAGCATAGTATAAAAGAAGGAAATCTGTACGACGTAGCCAGTCATACGGCAACGTTTTAAGCACAGGGAAAGACACTACTACAACACGTCCAGTCAAAGCTACTGTGCTTTAAAATGAGTTTTCGATATACTTATTTAATTTTCAAGTCCTAAGATGGTAATGAGATAATTTAGTGTTTGAAATATTAAAGCAAATCAAGCCGTCACATCAGCATCCCTCATTACCGATTCCTAAACTGAACTATAGGGCATTTAAGTCACTCAGTCACAGTCCGCTGATGAGTCACGGGGCTTCTGTGGTCCATTAACTTCAGTCCTGCATCTGCCAATACTACTATTGTCGAGCTGAACTGACAAGTTTGCTTTCTTTCAAATAATATGTGTTGCATGGATTTTATTTTGACTCTAGACCCAGATATGTGGAGGGAAATTACTGCAGTGGTTTCTCTAGTTAACACATTCACTAATGTTTCCTTAATTTTCCACCCCAAGAGGCAATAATTAAGGTAGACTTTGCCTCACATGAAGTTTTATTATTTTAGTTATTAAAATATTTTCCAACACTACGAAGAAGCAAAAAGAAATTCTAGTTGTTTTAAAAGTAAGTAGACATTTTCCTCAGGTTTTATAGCTTTTCCTCCCTGGATGGTGGTCGCAAGGTGGAGCAGGGTGTAGACTTTGTGGCAAAGTCCCTTGAGTGTGATACTGAGGGCAGAATTATTCGAGGGAAAAATTTCATTCACTCTTAAAACTGGCCTCAAGAAAAATCCTAATATAAACTTAAAAAAATCCACATGTACAGAATATATCACATATAAACATCTGCTTCACGGTGAAATCATTTCATTTTAGACTTTCTGAGCTGCAAAACACCTTTCTCATCTACCCTCCTAAGAGGTCTCATTCTGGGTCAATGTGATATAGATGGACCAAGATAAACGTAGATCCTGCGGCCTCGCAGAAATCAGAAACTAAAAACAGGTAATATGTACATGGTGGAGACAACTGGTGTATTTGATTGTAAAATAAAATCATTTCCCAGATCACTGGCAAAACCACCGAGGCCCTCTCATACCTCTCACTTCCTCTGGGTTCTCGAAACTGCCACCGAAGCCTGGGGTCTCCCGTGTGGCGCATCTAGTCTGTGCGTCTGTCTCTAGGCTCTCCACCAACCTCTCAGCCCTTCCACAAGAAAACCAGGCGTGGGGTGGAGCTTGTGTCTAAATTTCATATTAACTTGCCCGTTTACTGGGTTCCAGTATTTACACGGCATCCTATTGTTCAGCTTTTAGGCTAATCCCAGTGGGGGAAATGTCAGCCGTGTGAAGATGTGGGACTCTCCCTGTGTCGGGGCGACCGAGGTCAAGAAGGCCCAGCCTTGCCACGGGCGGGGAGAGAAGGAGTTTTGCTATCTATCATTTTGATGGACCATTTTTTCCTGGTCCTCGGAGGGAACGTGTTCTTTCTACAGCTCTCGTGAGCTGATGAGTTCGGCTGGAACCCGGGAATGGACATGTTCTAGTGTGTATGGGAATCATTAAACAAATAATTCCAGAAATTAGAGCACTTGCTATTTGTGGTTTTGCCTATCATGTGGCTCTGATGCCTGAAAAGCAGCCAAAAGGAAAGAAAGGATGATGCCACGATGCGGCTTCCGGAGTACCTTGTGGTTTCAGACTTTGCCCCAGGTCGGAATTCTAGTTTTGAGCAGAGCTGCCAAGTGACCTAAACTCTCACCCAAATGCAGGTGATGTGGCGTCAGGACACCTGCGGATTCTCTCCAACCAGGGCCCTGCCAGCACCGAGGCCTCTTCCCCCGCACTTAAAAATACCGGCCAGACCAGAAGGGGGATACTCTTTTGGCAACAGCATTAAGTCAGCCACATGGACTTCATTTGGCAACTAAAGGGTGTGAATACGTGTTCAGGTTCCGAGGCTCCCCCGGACAATGGTTACAATATGTTGGCTCAAGCAAGCTAATGGATTTCAGTGTTGGGCGTTTAAAAATTCCGCGTTCAAGCAGCAATCCCGTTATGCCGCTCGACCCTGCGCTCCTTCCTCGTGCTGCTGGAGGGAAGCACGGAGGGCACGTTCTGAGTGAAAGATGCAGCATTTGCAATTTCATGTCTGATTTCCTGGCTGCTTATCTGCCGAAGCAACCCCAGGAAGCTCAATTTCGCTTCTAATCTTTCAGAGGAGCTGATAAGTGAGAGGGAAGGAAGCGCCCCAGCTCCTCCGAGCTCCGGATCTCCGAAGTCGCTGGAAAACCTGCCGGCCGACGGACCTCTCCGCCCGAGAAGCTTTCCCTGTAACACCCGCCTCCTCTCACGGCGAAGGAGACAAAGGGGCGGTGGCGAGAGAGGACTAGCTCGCCTGTGTCTGTCTGCTTACACTGGGCGGGCTTCCATTCTCTTTGCTTTTCCTTTCTTTTGGTTTCTTTTCCCTTTTGAGCTGACATCAACTCGTATATAGGAACATTCAGCAGATTCCAACTGGTGACAGTTTGCTGCTGCCTGGCCACAGGGAGAAGAATCTGTGTGTTTCTCACTGGTCAGTGGCTCTCGGGCCAGACTCCCACCTTGGCCGTCTTCCTGCATCAGTCGGGTGAGACCCGGGGCAGGGCTGGCTATCCTGAAGCTCAGAGAGCCTTTCCCTGCAATGGCTGAAGCTTTGCAGTTTAGAGCGCGGAGAGAACAGTGACAGAGCTATTTGCTCGCGTCTGTCCCGGGACGTGGAGGCAGTTGGATCTGGTTAACTCAGTGCCAGCCAGCCCTGGGCTAACAGAGGCGTGTTGTTCGGGTTCCTGGGGCCCCGCCGCCCGTCTGCAGCTCTGATGCTCGTACCCTGTCTCCTCTAGATCTTCCTGATGTTCCTTTCCCTTCGATCCTCCTTCGGCCTCGGATATTTGGAAAAGGAAGATAAGGGACACACTGAAAACAGAAAGGCGATCTGAAGTCTGCCTTGACGCATGTGCAGAAGTGTGACCTCCCAAGTGTGACCTCCAGAACACTCGCAGTTCTGTCCCGGGGCCTCCCTGGAACAGACCGCCAGTCACTGTGAACTGCGGCAGGATGAAGATGTTTGTGTAAAGTAGACTCGAGTTCTCTAGACCCAAGGAGGAAACCACCAGACTAATTTTACCTTCACTTAAACCAGACTGAAACCAAGACTCAAGAATGAAAAACCTTGTCATTAACCATCCATTCACCTCAGTGAGATATTATGTTACAACCAGAATCGTTGTGGAATTCGAATGATTTTGATGGGATATTTAACCAGGGGCTTAAATTAAATTGAATATTTTCTCTAGTGAACAGTCTATGGTCAAATTTCTGTTTTCATTAAATTATATGAAGCGTCATATTCTCAACTCATGTTGAACCTGCAACACATCACTAATTACATCTGGGATTTCAGTAACAAATGTTGTGACACAGCGGCCTCATGAAATGCCTAAAATGCTAAGAATCGGAACACCTCAAAGTTGTTTCCATTCTTGGCATTTAGACTTAAAAAAAAAAAAAAAACTTTGCTTGACTTTTAAATCCAGTTGCTAAAAATAAAAACTGTTTCCCTGAAAAAATCAGAATACCTAATCACAAATTTATTTGTTTTTTAAAGGGGAAGGACAGCAAGGAAAAAAAAAACCTCATGGCCGAAATCAGAAGTCACAAGATGCATTCATCATGTGCCCAAATGACACTCAGTTGCTACAGGAAGTCACATGCTTAGTGGGCTCTTGAGGGAGTAAGTCAGGACGCTTCCAGGACATGATTTCAGGAGAATCAGACACACAGGCTAGTCACAAAAGTCGCTTAGTTGTCCGTGTACCCTGAACCCATGACTTCAAGACTCAGCAGCTTCATGCTTCACGGCACCGACCCTTCATGTGAGGGACACAAAGACACACTTATAAGAATCGTGGGTTTGTCCTTACTCAAAATTTGGGGGACTGGCTGAAAAACAAAACAAAACAAGGAGACCTTATCCCTCAGTGAAAGGGAGATTCTGCGTTACTGTCAACTAGAGCAACATACAAAATATGACCGAGCACAGCAGTGTATCGGGGCAAACATCTCAAACAAGATCCCACTGTAAAGAGAACCAATGGCTTTTACCTCCTTAAAGAGACCCCGAGTGCACCAGCCACCTTTCCCACAGAGGGATGTCTGAGCCTCTCGCCACGTCGGGTCCGCAGGAAACGGCTGGGAGCGCGGGGCTGCGAGCAGATTCCCCGGTGCCACGGCATGTCGGGGGCAATGTACGGCACGGGGCGGGCATCCGTGGGAACCTGTGAGAGTCTCCAGGACGCTCTGGGCTGCCCGTGCCGTGAGGGATGGAAGCTTCGCCACGGGGTCACCAGCGAGGCTTTCCGTGGAGCATTTCTTGGTTTCCATCTTGTGTTTCTGTCATGTGCATGGCTGGAGTAAAGGCCAAATCCCAGCCTGTGATTCAGTTTTGCCATTTTTAGAAGACACCGTCAGACTTGGTGACAAGGGTGGTTAAAAAAAGTGCTTCAGGTTTTCAATATGTATTTTTTTACAATAGAGGACTGAGTGATGAGGTAAATGAAGTCTGCGTTTCGTTGGATAGAGACCCTTCCACCCTTATCCCCTCCTGACTGTTGCAAAAATAGCTTAGTCCAAGGAAAGGGGAGAAGACAAATGAGTCAAATAATGTCAGAATCGGCTGTTGCCAGGAAAAACACACGCTGATTCAGTTAATTTGTTCTGTTAATGTCAAAGGCTGTGATTCCCAATTAGCTAATTTTAAGAAGCTGTAACCGAAAATAGCTACATCAGCCCTAAAGTTAATATTTGATGAAGATTAGGATCTTCAAGTGAGACCGGGGCCCCCAGCGAGGTGGTGGTATCTGTTTAAGATCAGCTGGCCAGACGGAACGCAGCCGGCGGGGGGCTTCACGCCGGCCTTAGCCCTTCGGAGAAGCTGAGTGGGGCGAGAGGGGAGGGGGCGAGCCAAAGACTCTGGCAACAGAAAATGTTCCCCGAGCAGATTCGCGTACACTCCACGCGCTAACGACAGAAGCATTCCTATTGGGGAGACTCTTCGGGATAGAGATGCTCCCTAGCTCAGGTGGAACCAATTAGAGCAGGCATGTCGTGGTCAGCATTTCCAGGTCCCTCGCTGGAAGGCTCCGTGTGCAGAAGCCAGCACGGCCAGAGCAGCTGAGAAAAGCTGGGCCAAAAGTGACTCCACCCGCCCCTCTCCTTCCTCTTCCTTTACATTGGAATGGAAAGATGTAATAATAATAATTACATTAAAAAAAAAAAAACAAACCCAGAATGCTCCTGGTTTCCGTCCAGTTGCAAGTGTTTTCATTGTATTTGAATAGGGTTAAAGGGAAGGTATACATGCTCCGAAATGTCAAAATCATCACTTGCTAATGAAGTCGCAAATTATCCGGAAGAAAATTACGTACAGGCACATGCCAAACAGCAGAACATTTTGCCTCTAAAAGTTCAGTTATTGCCTTTGTAATATTAAGGCCCAACAGGGAGTCGGCGGGACAGGGCTTGTTCTGTCCTGTCACCTTACGAGTTTCTGGTTTCAGATAAAAGAGGAGAAAGGGCCCTTAAGAAAGTAAAGAGCTGGGGGAAAAAAAAATCAAACTTCCTTCTCGGAAAGCTATGAGTTGTTTTCCTGGAGATGATGGATAATGGCATTTTGACTTTTTTTTTAGTTTTTAATAGAGAAAATGGAGGCAAATCACAGGGGGAAAAGAGAATATTTAAACAAACAGGACAAGGTGAAGTTTCAACAAGACCTTCCCTCCGTTTTTCTTTTTCCATCTTTGCTTCTCTTTTTCTTTCCTTCCTTCTCTTGCTTTTTCTTTTTTTTCTTTCTTTTTTTTTGAAATCTTAAACCCCATTTCTGGCTTGCATTTGGTAGGATTCCTGCTCTGGCTTTTATTAAAAACAGACTTTATGTGGTCAGAATTCTTCATCTAAAGCTAAACTTTAACAGGCATAAGGATCCTGACAGCGTCTCTCTCGGTCTCTCTCAGGTGACGCCCCCCAACCCCCAGCGGGGTTTCCCTCCCATCGCGCTGAACTGGCACTGAAACTTGAAGGCTCAGCACAAAAACCAACTCCCCTCTTGTACTCTGAAGTCTCATTTCTGTTTTACATTTGAGACTCTTTGCAAGGCCACGGCAAGTTAGGTCTGGCTCCAAGTGGAGAATATTCTCGAAATTCTGAATCACGTAACCGGTGTCCAACACAGACGCATTAAGCCTGGCGGCTGCGCTTCTCTAGGGTGAGCCCCCGGTTCCCGGGCTGCCCGCTCGCCTCCAAGCGTGAGCTCGGAGATACCAAGGGCGACTCCATCCCGCTTACCCAACCAGCATCGCATTCAGCGGCGGCTCCGGGGGCACAGACAAGCCAGCTTAACCCAAACCAAGAGGCGAAGCAGCCAAGCGAGCAAAGACATGCACGTCCATTCCCGCGAGCAGCACCCCCAGGTTCCTCGGGTTCCTTCTCGTAGCGAAACAGACGGAGGAGCGGATCTCAAGGCTCCTGGGCGGGACCCCAGGCCGCCCACTCTCCTGCCCTCCCGCGTGGCCTCCAGACCCTCCCGGCACGACGGCAGGCTCGGTCCCAGCCAGCCGGAGGCTTCCCGAGGCGACAAGCTGATGGTGCTGGCGCCGAGGCTCGACACCGACGTTTCTTTCTCTCGCGGAAGGGAAGCTCTCCGCGGCGTCGCGGCGCAGCGGTTCCCAAGCTCAGCCCGCGCCCCCCGCCCCCACACTGGCGACGTCGGGACACCGGTGGGCGTCCCGACCGGGGGCGTGACTGGCTCCGGCGGCCACAGGCCCGGGCTGCTAAGCGCACTACAGCGCGAGGCCGGCTCCCCGCGACAGAGCTGGCGGAGGGCCAGGGTTAGGAGCCGGGGGCTGCGGTCGGGGCACGGGGTCTGGGTGCGGGGGACTAAGCCCAGCTCCGCTAGGTCCGGCTGGGCAGCCTCGGGCGAGCGGTCTGCACCTCTGGGCCTCCCCCGTCAGATGCACGATCCCCGTCCTTCCGGGTCGTGGCAGCAGGACGCGGCCGCGGCCGGACAGCACCCAGGCCGCCGCCTCGCGTGCCCCGAGGGCACCGGAGCAGCAGCCCTTGCTCTGACCGTCACCCCTAGACTTCTAGGTCCGCTTCAGGTACACTGCAAGCGGAGCCTTACTTTCCAGGGACAAAAACTCCGAACTGAGAGGACAGACATCCGTCTGGTCAGGACCGAAGTGACGACAGCCCCAGCAGCCCCGGGGCCATGAGGCCGTCAGGCCCGGCCCCGGCGACGGGCCACCGTCCGGTCCCGTCACAGGCGGGAGCCCCGCGCGCCGAGTCGGACGAGCCGCGCAAGGTCCGTCTGCGGCGAACCGGGCCTCCCGCTCCTCCTGCCCTGCTCGCCCTCCGCCGCCGCCCTGCGGGGCCCGTCTCAGACGCCGCTTCCCTGCGGGGCCCCGACAGCCCCGAGCGCAGAGCGCAGGCCCCGGCGGCAGCGCGAGGGGACGCAGGGTCACGAGTGCGGGAGTCCCTCGTCCTCCGTGGTCCCCGCGCCGCGAGGTTTTCCTTCGTAAGCCCGATACTCGGATCGTCCGAGTGGGATTTTCTAAAAAACTTAAATTTCTGTACCAGCTAGTTTCCTTTCCTTTTAGAATTTCCGGTGCGGAGGACAAAACCTCCTAAGTCCGTCTATTCTCAAATCTCTACGCGCGCATCGTCCGTCCCGGACTGGGGACGTCGGACGGTGCGGACGGCTTCGGCCGCGGTCTGCGCCCGGGTCTGCGTCCCGCCCTGCTCCGCCCCGAGTCCGCTTCCGCTTCCGCTTCCGGCTCGCACGTGCCGGGCGACCTGGCGGCGGGGGTGGCGCCTGCGGTGCAGGGTCTGCACACGGTCCACAACACGCCGCACACCGTCCGCGTCCACACTGGCCGCAGCGTGACGGTTCGGGGCGCACGGCTGCCGTCCCCGCGGCGAGGCGAGGCTCAGGCCCCCCGCGCAGGCGACGCCTCAGCCCGGGCCTCCCACGACCCGCGGTGTGGCCTGCGCTGACCCGCCCTGGCTCCGCGGGGTCACGCGGGCGGCCGCGCAGACTCCGCACTCCCTGGCCCCGCTGACTGTGCCGGTTGACACAGGAGGGTCTGGACCACGTCCCGGTTTTTAATCGTGTCCCAGGCCCCGCGGTTTCCCACGACACGCGCCGCCCCGGCGACAACCGCAAAGGCGCGCGGTGGTGTCTCCGCGGGTTTCTTTCCCAGAGAAGCTCCGTCTGTTTCGCTCGAGAGAGACCCCGAGAGACCCCACGCGGCGGCCGGCAGGACACTCACCTGGGGACGCTGGGCGGGGCCCTCGTGGGCCGGGAGGGCACCTGCGGGGGGGCGCCCCCGAACCAGTCGCCGCCGCCGCTGCCGGGGAAGGGGGGCAGCGGGCCGGGCCTGAAGGGCACCGGGGGCGCCCCCGAGTGGGGTCCGGGGGAGGGCACGGCGGGCGCGGGCCCCCGGCCGGATGCAGGCCGGGCGAGAGGAGCGCCGGGCGTCGGCCGCCTCTGGGTGGTGGGGCTCGGAGGGGGGGACCTGCGGACAGAGCAGGGCAGTGTCGGTCCAACGCGTCCGCGGACGGATGTTGCCTGACTTCCGGGCTGCTCCGCACAAATCCTCCTTTTTGGGGGGCACTTGGGGTCCGTGTCAGGAACGTTGGAAAGTATAAGGGGAGGCCGTGCCTGACTGGGCTCCTCACCTCCAGGCGGGGGGTGGGAGCCCCAGCGTGGGTTAGAGATTACGGAAATGAATTTTTTTTCATTTAAACCTTGCAAAAAGGTATAAAGGGTAAATGGTGAAAAGGAAGTCCCCTCCCCCCGACGCTCCACTCTGTGGAGACAGCCAGTAGTGCACTCTGTGGAGACAGCCAGTAGTGCACTCTGTGGAGACAGCCAGTAGTGGTTTCGCGCGCGTCCTGCCCGCTGTGCTCGCGGACGCAGCGGACGCAGCGCGGTGCGACATTCCCGCTGCAGAACGCGCTCCACAGCATATACTTTTAGTTTTTGGGTACCTCAGGCTCAGGGTGGCGTAGGGAAGCTCACTCAGCAAACCGTACTGGACGAGCCCGGCAGGCCTCGGGGGCCGGGGCGTCTTCCTACCTGCGGGAGTGCTGTATCCAGGAGTCATCCACGGGGGGCGGCGCGGGGGTGAACGTGGTGGCCGTGTTGATGTCGCCGATGATCACAAGGGCTTCCTTCAGGGCTTGGTACATGCGAAGCATCTCGTCCCGGCGCTGAGCCTGCTCCGCGGACTCCTCCATCAGCGTGTTCTGGTCCTCGGAGGAGTACAGCTGGGCCAGGAGCTCGGAGTTTATGAACTCTTTAACCTGCCGGGTCACCACAGAGAGTAAGAACGAGAACACAGGAGCGGTCGGATGGCATCAACCGGCTCGGGGCCTGCGGACCAGGTCCTCAGTGTCCCCTCGGGGAAAAGGTATGTGACATACAAGATGGACGCGGTGTCCACGTCTGTTTACACTTATCTTCTCACTTCCTCCCTCCCCGTCCTCGGCACCAGCGCAGGAGCGCTCTTGCCCTGCCTCATGGTCATGGACGGAAAGAAACCTTGATTAGCTGGAAGAGGACTAAACCCTGCCGTCCCCAGCACAGGGCCTGCTGGCTCTGCCGGCATTTCCTCATTGCTGTCTGAGGCTGCTTGGCCCGGAGATGAGGGCAGGTACCTCCACATAAGCAGCACTATTTTCAGCAGAAAACAAGGATTTAAAGAAACCTAGGTAATAGCCCAAGTTATCCAACCCTTGGTATTCCCAATTGTTTACCTCACTTTTACCAAAATCACTGGAATACTATTAAGATCCTGGGTTTCAAGGTCAACTCAAAAGTGGAATGAGCACCCATAAGTGAATTTTTATTAAATACAGAAACTTAGATAATCATGCAAGTTGATTTACAACACCGCCCCCAAAACAGGAGGGATATACTCTCAACTTTCTAGACATTTACAATAGAACTACTTAACAGTAATGAGGACTCACAGGAGTTTCCAAAGTTAACAGATACATGAAAACAGACTGAAGTAGGAACAAGGTGTAGGAGTCTTCCGGGAGGGGCGGTCTGTAGCAGGATGAGGAGGGAGAGGATTCACACACTGCACAGCACGGAGGGAGGAAGTCCCAGCCACCGTATTACATCAAATCGAAGATACCAGGAATTTTAATCCGCACCATTTTATGAGCCACCAAACAAGAGAAAACAGCATGAATTAAACTGTGACAGAATGCCAAGATGCCATAGAGTGTGACAGGCATCTTCAAAGTGAACGTGGGAATCAATGAAAGACGGTGTGTCCCACGCACATTCGCAAGTTATCGGACTGGATTCTCACCACGTCCATATGCAATCTGTTACGATCCCGGTTTTACAGAGGAAGAAACTGAAGTTCAGACTGTTCAGTAACTTGCCCAGAGTCACATAGCATTAAGGTGAACCCCAAGTCTTTGGGCTCAAGGTCTAGTGCTCCTTCCATTACCTCCTTACCCGACTTTGAGCGCTCAGCAAAGACATGCTTGTGTCTGAGCATCATGACTGTGGAGTGGTATTCCAAGAATGCTGGTTAACTTAGCCTACAAAAATAAACCAACTTGGAATTTCAGTTTCTCTGTTAAATGAGACTCATACTTATCTAGAGCCACTGGCTCTTTTTAAGAAAGACCAAAGGCCAGCATATTTAATTGTCACAAGTTCAGGCAGACAGCGGCACAGCTGTGAGAGGCTGGGTTGTAGTGAACTATGTGACCAAGAGATGACAAGACTCGAAAACACATAGCTTTATTATTTGTTAAAGGTATCCCACTAAGTGAATAATTCTACTGATCAGGAAATTCAGCTAAATCACAGCTTCACTGTGGTGTAATAAGTATTCTCTCCACATTGTGCAAACCAAGAGTGATTCAAATGTGGAAGTAATCTAGAAGACAAGACATATCTGGGCAATTGTCTAGTAGGGTAGAAGGTTTGTGTGTGATAGCTGCGGAAGGTAAGTTTGGCCAGGTAACTGAGGCCAGATGTGAAAGCCTCGAATGCCAAGGAAAACTGTTTGAACTTCAGCCACTTGGCAGTGGGAAGCCATGGAAGACTTTTAAGGAAGTAAGTGAAACGATAAAAGAGAGTTTTAGGAAAAATAATCTGTCTGTGATTGGAAAAGAATTTGCAGGGGTGGTAGCAGAGAGAAAGAAATCTGATGGAAGACCACTTGAGCTCATTTCTGAGTTGGTGGGGCCTTCATCTGGTGAGGCTGCAGCGGAACAGAGAAGAGGCGCACAGACCAGTGGGCGCCAGGTGAGGTTTTGATGTGAAAACCAGGTGAGGTTTTGATGTGAAAAGGCAGGAGCAAAAGGAACAGGGACCCTTCAGGCATGGAGGGCGGTGAGTCAGGGCCCAGAAAATCAAGTCGGGAAGGAAAGTCAAAGACAGTAAATTTGGCTTAAGGATTATTTCACCTCCCCCGCACTCCCCCCCCCCTTTTTTTTGAGATTTAGTCAATTTTAAAACACACTTGCAGGTATCCAAGGAGTCAGGGACATTCGCGCGAATCCTCCGCTGCTGGGCGTGTGCCTGCACGCAGATAGATGATGCAACGCGAAACTCCAAACCAGACAGTTTTCCTGGCACTGAACAGCAGTTGGGCTAAGCTAGCTTGAAGCTTTACATTGAGTTGGAGTATCACTTAGAATCTATTAAACACAATTTTAAAAGAAGGCCCTCCAAGAATAGATTTAAAGCAGATCTGAATGAAGAAGTGACTGTCAAACCAAGCACGAAATATAATCATAAGGGCTTGTTTCAGCATTCTGATTAAAGTTCTGCCTTGAATCAACTCTTGCACATCAGCCCACGACACACTAGAACTCGCCTACCATCCCGAAGATTTGGCAACGTTCTGACTTCATAGGAGGATCACTACCAGCGCGGGGGAAAGCGGTAGGACGGCACAGTGTACAAGGGTGCTCGCTCTGCCATCAGACGGCTCTGCATCTGAGTCCAAGCGCCCGCACTTAACCGTTCTTGAGCGGGCAACCACCTCTTCCAGTCTCAGGCTCCTGATCTGTAAAATGGGACCAGCAGTAGCCGCTGTCTCCAGCCGCTGTGAGGATTGAGTGCTAGAATGATTATAAATTGCTTCGTGCAAGGCCTAGCATCTCGTTAGCCCTCTGCAAGCCGAAGCTGTTCTTTCGAAAGCGCGGGGATGAAACTGGCCTGAGCTGCTTCGAGGGAGAAGAACAAATAGAAAGCCATCGCAGTTGTACAGGCTTCGGGAGAGCAGTTCAATACAGAGCGGGGGTTAATGTTTTATTCAGACTCTTCTCCTTCTCACCTCGCCTTGGGGGGGAGTCAGGGAGTTTCCAGGCACTTCAGGGACTTTCTGGTGCAAATACGTAAATCAAGGATCCTGCAAGACCAACAGTCGAGGCCTTGGAGGTGATGGCGTTTAGAATATACCTCACAGGACACGACATAAACGAATTATACTTGGATGCGAGACTTGAAATAATATTTATGCTTTTAATTATAACACCTTATAACCTACACATCTTGGTGTGGTTCACGAAAAACTTCTCATACATAGAACCTCATTCCAGCTCAGACTCTACAGGCTGGATAAACAGGCATGACCGCACCATGTCGTGCTGCTCAGTGTAAAGGAATGTGAGGTCATTAAAAGCGTTCCGCATGTTTTCCTCTCTTTCTTACTTTAACCCTTCTCTAGCAACCTGCAGTGCTTCTGGATCTGAAGCCTTCTTTGTCTTCATAATTAAGACCATTTTAAAGCCTTCACAAAGAGAAAGGGACATTCCTCGAGTTTTCACACAATTCTGTTACTAAGGAGACCGATGCCTTAAAGTGGCTGTTTCTAGACTGGAGGGCAACACTGGGCTCGCTCACACTCACGTGAACACATGTGTACAAAAATGTGGCTGAGCAGTTTAAATTGGCCTCGTTTGGGAAAGGGGCTTGGTTAGAAGCTTGTGATTCTCTGAGATTCACAATTCTTTCATGTCTGCTCTTGCGTCCTGTCCACTTCTCGGGGACTTGTTTCTGCTATAGGACGGTGACGTTTCCCTTCTTGAAAAAGTGACGTCCTTTGCCTCACACACTTAATATCAAACCAGAGAAGTTAGACATCAAACAGCACCCACCATATGACTGCGGAGTTCAAGATCAGTCGGAGCTGACACAAGCTGTGCTGCAAGAAACCAGAAGGGGTTCCCTTGCTGGGGACTGACGGGCGTGGGGAGGCCGAGGGGCGGGGAAGGGGGAGGGTGGCAGGCTTCTGGATCCTGGTCCCAATCTGTTTCTTGAGCAGATGCTGAATTCTTGACCCGAGGAAAGAAATCAGTGCCCTGGTATTTAAGCCACACTTTCCCCTCAAATAATGAACATTTGAAATAACCCTCGACTTCAAACACATAAAAGTTACAGTGAGTTTTGAAACTAGGGCACATGTTACTAATTTTCCAGCAGAGTACCACCGGCCAAGGAGAGTCAACGTGGAGCTCCGGGGGTCCAGGGGTGCAGGGGTCCGGGGGTGGAGGGGTCCAGCGGCAGGGCGCACTCCAAGTGTGAAACGCCTCCGGGCTTCATATCGGATTCTTAGAAATTTCATAAAAACTTTACGTTCTATTTTGTATTACCTGGACTTGTTTGAATTACTAGTTAAGATTTAAAACCTTGTTTCTCATATTCAAACAAACCCTAATTAAATCTTTGCCTAAATGAGCCTTCTGGGAAGACACACAGGCCCGTGCTCTGGGCAGAGCAGCCCCGAGTCTGAGGGGGCTGCGCTCACCCACCGTGCCCCATGCGCCACCTGACCCAGGATGACAAGATCTGGGTTTTCCTCTGGACTCTGCCAGCCCCGGCTGTGTGACGCCGGGCGAGTCACCTAACCTCTTGGAGCCTCCGTTCCTTCATTTAGAATCTGGGCGAAGGCATGCATGCGTCGGGGATGGCTGTCCCGGGCGAGCCACCACGGACCCCTGAGCCGCTGTGCCCTGCAGACGTGCACAGTAAAGCTGGGGTCCCTCTCCCGATCTGGCACGGAGAATCTTCTGGGGTGGGGGCAATGGGGGGGCTGCAGACTGTGCTCACCCTGGGGGCGAGGCGTGTGTGAACGTGCAAGTCCTGGCCAGAGCCCCGCCGCGTCGACGGCAGCACGCCCAAGGGACCGGCTGTCACAAACGTGCCGTCTCTGTGGCCACAAACGCGCCGTCCCTCTGTGCCGCTGCTACCCGCGAGCTTAAGTGCTCCAGCAGCTGCGGCGCTTCGGCAGACAAAGGCTTACAGTACGTCTGAGTGAGGCATTTACTGCTGGCCTTAAACTTCTTAAATAATTCCATATGGAGGCCTGTGTGGCAGAACGTTTCACGTAAACTTTCAAAGGAAACTACCCCCCAAATTCGGAACTTTACCAAAGTTGGCTGAAACAGACTCTTTTTCAGAAGGCAGGGGCAGCCAGGCCCATTTCCAAGAGGAAAGGCCCCGGGGCGGCCTTCGACGGTGACTTGTCCACCGACTGAGGACCGACGAGGACCCCGTGCCAGGCGCTCGGTGGTGGCGGACACCAGCGCCCGCCCAGAGCCGTCGCGGGAGCAGCAGGTTCCGGGCTGGGACTCCGAGCGAGGAGCCGCGCTTGTTCCGTTCGTGACTCTGCGATGAATTCTCCACCTTGAAGATCTTAACATCGAACATGCCATCGACATGTTTGCAAGACACGGGGCTGGGGGTTCCCGCGCGGCGGGTCCTCGTGCTCCACGCGGCCCTCCTGGAGCAGACACGAGGGGCTCAGACGTTCTGTCCAATAAGGTGCCCTGAGCATGCGGCCTTTAGGGGAGCAGGTGGTACTTCTACGTGCATGTCATTGTCGCATCTTTACGTGTCCATGTCTCGTAAAAGAAAGCAGACAAAACGATACTCCATGGAACGTGGTCATCTGAGACATGTGGAAGTTTTTTCGGACAGATACAGAAAGTTTCATTTCAAAACAACGATAACCATCACTTGGCGGGAATCCAGCATTACGTGATGGCTCTGTTTTCCCCATTCCTATGAGTCCTGACGTCGAGGTCTTCTTTCTCATTCTTCTCATGCCAAGGTCTCTCTCAAGACAGCCTGCAGAGCCCCACGGCCACGGAGAGTCCCCGGCGGTGGGGGCTCAGCCTCTCGCTTCAAGCCGACGCACACACTGGCGGGGGAGAGGCCCTTACCCCCAGATCTCTCTGGGTAGGTGTGTGTGCGGGTTTCTTGAGAAGGTGAAAGTATGATGGAGGGTCTTTTTCTTTCTTTTTCCTTTTAACTAATTAGTGTCAGGCGACTCCTCCCACGACAGACAGTAAGTGCTGGTTTGGGCTGATGATTTACTGTGGTGCAGAGCAGCACAGTGTTGAACGGGTGACCGCAATAACAACTGGCGATAAAACAGCAAGAAGAGGAATGATGCTTAATCAGGAAAATGTCTAAATAAGGAAGTGCCTGGATATACCACAGCAAAACAACTGGAATCCATTTAAGCAAAATTAGGAGGGTAATTTTAAAAATACACAGACTATTTGTTTAGTCCTCTGTATTTTTCAAAATGGCACAGAGCCACATTTATTCCGTGCTCTGACCATTCAGCGAGGCGGTGCAGTGTTCTGTTCTGATCATAAGAACATGACTGACTTCCACTCAGAGGGGCCAGATAATTTGTTTCAGGTCACACAGCAGGCCGTGGACTAAGCTGAAGAACAGAATTCGTGGTTTCCGAACTTCCAGTAGATTGCTTCTTTACTGCTGATACCTCAAAGCATCCCGACAACCTTGTTTGATTATGTAAAAACGTGCAATCCCATGCAGGGATTAAAAACCACGGGATTAAAATCCTTGCAGGATTAAAAACCACGGTGCTTAGAGCTTCAAGAACGGTTTTCTTCAAGGGTTTCTTCCCGGAAACCTTTCTTCAAGGAATGAACACCCCTTGAACCGCAAATACAATGTCAAGTTTACAAACACAGTTTTGAAAGAAATCCTGAAATATGAGTAAAGGTTCTTTCCAGTTCGGAAATAAGCAGGCAGCCACATTGGTTTCTTACCCATATATTCTTCATAGAAATCCCGTATATACCACCTTCTGAAATAAATCCCTAAGTCAGGTACCTTTTCCATGATTCGTATTTTACTTATGGAGGAAACGGAGGCAAAGAAGTGAACAGGTTTGTCCTGAGGTCAACAGACTCTAGAGCAGAACCAGGCGAGAGCAGAGGTCTCTCCCGGATTCCGGTGTGTCCGGGACGTTTGTGCGCTCATCTGTGTGTGCTACAAGCAAGTGCTCATAATGTATCATTGACGTAAATAAAAAGGCGTCCCGAGACGACAGCTAGACCAAAAATGTTGCTGTCTCCTTTTCAAGAGTCAGAAGAGCCAGTTATACAACACCGCATTATGGCCTCTTATCTAAAAGTTTCTCAAATAACTTGATATTATTTGCACTTTAATACAGTAGCTGCCAAAAGACCCCAACCAGATCCTGTAACTTAAGAATCCTGCCCTGACTACTGTAAAGGAACCACGAGGACGGCGGGATTCCACATGCTCCCGATCCACGGAGGGCTCGTCTGAGGCCTGAAGCTGTGCGGCATCACACCCCAACCGCAGACGAGAGGTGTGGTCTGACTCTGGATCCAAGGGGAGAGGGCGAAAAGCCGCTTCACAGGTTAAAATAGCATTCCATGGCTTTTAGAAGGTGAAAATAATCAAATCAACATATTTTCTATGTGTTTGTGTGTAGAAAAGAATAAATATTTTTGGCTTTGAATCTCAAAGTCTAGGAGCCAGGCATCTGATTTTATTGCCGGCTTTGCAATGAACTCGCACCGTGACCACAGTTCAGCATTTCTACTCCACTTCCCTGGGAGCAAAGGTGACAGGGAACCCCACAGAGCAGACAGGCAACAGGGAACTCCACCGTTCTGTGCCTATAAGCCCCATGTTGGGTTTCCAAAATTTTCTTTCCCTGGTCAGTCACTGACCACTAGTAATAGAAAATGAGGAACCTGGGCCGCGGGTATTTCAGCCGCCCAGACGATACCACCAAGAAACTGACGGGAATATGAGCACTTTCCGCACTGAGACGGGTCAGAGGTTCAAGTGAGACAGCGGATTGTCACTTACATTATTGATCATAAGGTGCATGATTGTTTTTGGAATTAGGTCTCGGATGCATTTGTTGATGATGGACATGTAGGAGTCCACGAGGTTGCGGATGGTCTCCACCTGTCTCTCCAACTGCGGGTCCATGGAGAAGTTCTCTGCTTGGCCGTTCTCATCACTTTCAGTCTAACGGAAAGGAAAGAACACACGGGTTATTTCACATTCCTTCCGAAGAACAAAATACCGTATGTTACCAGGTGATCACCTCCTGATCACTCTACTTGGGAGTTCTATTACTAGATGGTGACCAACTTTATCTTCAACACACCCGGTAATTCTGAAAAGAGAGCAGAACCACGCAGTTACTCCTCCACGTTTAGAGACCCACACCCTAGGAAAAGCACCCCCTCTGCGTGAATGCTGAGGTGACCAGCCAGATAAACCGTGCCCCGAACAACCGACTTCTAGAGAACAATGGAATCCTCAGCCATTTGCGAATTGGCCAAAGAACTGAATCCAAGTGAGTGATGCAGATGCAAACCTCTGGGGGTCTACAGATTAGACATGACCTTGGTGTTGTTCTGGAACCCCGAGGTCTGTTCAGGAATGGATCAGCATTTGGATGAGCCCAGGTTTTAAAACTAAATCTCCTAGGTCTGGCCTGGAGCCAAAATAAGAGATAAAGGGAATAATTCATCTCTCCATGCACTTGCTGGAATTTGCTCTGTAAATTCATGCTTCTGTCATCACTACTAAAGGCTGGCTCCATTGTGGGAAACTTACAATTTTAACTTCCAACTTGTTATTCTTTGAATAAAACAGAACACATCTATACACAAAGAATTTATTTGTGCAACATGAGAGAAGCATCTGTTTTCTATACTTTGGGACTTGAGTTAATTAATTTTGGCTTATCCACCAGAGGCTGGGCTGGAATGGCATCTTCGTCATTAAGGGCTGACCTATTGGCTTGGCATTGAAATCAATTTAGAACAAATGGTCTCCATTTCAAGTCAGGTTGAACCATCTAAGCCCCAGAACATGATACAAATATTGTTAGTGGTCTGGCTACTTTCTAACATTTGGAAAGATTTAATTACAAATTCAAAAAAAAAAAGGGGGGGATAATTTATTGCTTCCATTGTAGACATGAAGTACTTTTCCTTGGAAATGTACATACTTTGATCTGCCAGGTTTTCAATCATCCTATCAGTTTTAGGCA
The DNA here is from genome assembly GCF_964662115.1 of Mustela nivalis. Lineage (NCBI taxonomy): Eukaryota > Metazoa > Chordata > Mammalia > Carnivora > Mustelidae > Mustela > Mustela nivalis. The sequence goes on along the minus strand of NC_139035.1, from coordinate 4,041,927 downwards.
AAGCCCTGTGTTTAAACGGATCTATAAATGGCAAACTTTTCCTTTGAATCAATACGCATGTGTGAAAGGCATATTTGTAGGCCTCCAAAGTCAACGATAACAAGGAGAGAAATAGGTCCTAATCATTTATATAGGTTTCTCTTGCTCAGGAATATCCAATAATTTTTAAAAATATTAAAATAGGGGCGCCTGTCAGTCATTAAGCATCTGCCTTCGGCTCAGGTCATGATCCTGGGGTCCTGGAATCGAGTCCCACATCAGGCTTCTGCTTGGTAGGAACTGCTTCTCCCTCTCCCACACCTCTTGCTTGTGTTCCTGCTCTCATTGTCTCTTTCTCTGTCAAATAAATAAATAAGAGCTTTAAAGAATATGAAAATAATGTGCTCACTCTAAAACACAACACTCATTCCTCCAACCCTGAGAGTATGACCGCAGGATTCAGAGTGAGAGCTTCAAGGCCATTACGGAGGCCTCTTACTGCTTCTCCCACAAGGTAGAGGGAGTTTCAAAAATGACAGTGGTTTGAAATGGTCTTTGGTCACCGAGAGAGAGGGAACTGAATCGAGTCTTCGATTCAGTTCTTTATTATTCATCGGTGATACACAAGCACAGTGCGATCTAGGACGAATGGGTAAAACGCCGAGGCCATAAAGCGGCAGGTAGAGAGAAGGTAAAGCCACAGCAGTGAAGAAACAATCATGTTTCCCAACTTTTCCCTGGGGTATAGGAACCACTGCAAATGTGCTCCACGCTGAGCCCACGTTGTAAGTCAATGGTACCTGCAAAGTCATTTTAAGGATAATGTATTTGAAAGTGGAAACTTCAGGTTCAAATTCAGGCTCTGTTGTGTATTGGCTGGTGGCCACGTTTCGGTCACTTGATGTAATTTAAACTCAGCTTCCCTATCTTTAAAATGGGGATACGCGTCCCTCATAAACTTGCAGACACTAAAGGAGATAATACACAGGAGATGACCTAGCCAGGGGCCTCAATAAATGTTAGCTGCTTTCCTTCCTTTCTGAACATTCATGGAGTAAGAGTTAGCTGCCACTCAACACACACTATGAAAATTTAAGATAAAAAATTTGAGCAGGAAACATTTTTAATTCAAGCAATATAAAAATGGCAAGGGTATTTTTTTTTAAGATTTTATTTATTTATTTGACAGAGAGAAATCACAAGTAGATGGAGAGGCAGGCAGAGAGAGAGAGAGAGGGAAGCAGGCTCCCTGCCGAGCAGAGAGCCTGAGATCATGACCTGAGCCGAAGGCAGCAGCTTAAACCACTGAGCCATCCAGGCACCCCATGGCAAGGGTATTTTTTTAAAACACCTTCATGTTTTCTGCAAGCTAGTCCCCTTTGCCTGGACCCCCCTCCCCCCACCGTGAAGGTCTTTCATCTTTCAGAGCCTTGCTTCGTCATCGCCTCTGGACAAAGCTCCTGCTGGCCCCTAGACCCCTCACGCCTTCCTCTGCCCGTCCTCTGTGTCTTTCATTCACTTCTATGATTTAATACCAGCCTCGTTTTAAAGCTCTTCTCCTGTTAGATTCTGGGGTCTTGTTTATCTCTCCCTTCTCAGCACCCGGCACAGAGCTCCATGCACGGGAGAAGGAGTTAACAACCACACAAGGGGTTTACCTAAATCCAGGAAGCGGCTCTGGTGCCTTCCAGGGGCTCCCAGTGTGCCTGCCCACGTGCCAGAGACACTGGAGAGCAGAGAAACCCCAGGGTGATGAGTTCGGACCCATGACTACTTGATAACACTGAGAATGATACAGTGATTATGAAATTATGTATATAAATGAGAAGAGATGACTGATGGCTCTGGGAGGAAAAGAGCTTTAATGCCAAGCGACATACACCTCCGCAATGGATAAAATACAATTCAGTTTGCCTCTCTGATCTGAAATATACTGAGGTTTTGCTAAGGTGTTTAACAGTCGGGAGGGAATCAACATCCCGCCTGTCCCAGGAACACTGAGCACTTGCCGCGTTCTGGGTACTGTGCGAAGCACTTTGCCGGGAGGGTTCACACCACCATCTTGTTACTGGCCACCCACCCTTGGAAGAGCACGCTGAGCCTCTGAGAGCTGAAATCGGTTCAGGGAGTGTAAGAGGCATACGACTTTAACAAATTTCTTTTTATTCCGTAAGTATAAAAAAATCAAGAAGTATTATGAGACACTGAAACATCCATAATACGTCAAGTCAGTTTCATAGATAAAATAATAAATGTGAAAAGAGTTTCCAGGAAAGAGAGGTCATGGAAATATTGCTACTTGTTTAAAAAAAATGACTGAAACAGAAAAGCAGAGTAAACAGTATTTTTAAAGGAACCTCCAGAAATATAAAACACCAAGAAATTATATCATAGTCTGCATGTTTACACAGAAACACTGTATTTTCCCACTTCACACTACTTTTAGCATTTAGCCTTACTTTACTTTCTGCCTATCAAAACACACAAAAGACGTTCACTTTCACTTTTTAAAACCAGATGCAAATAATAAGGAAAGTGTTGAGTGAATGGAAAACACTGAACCGATTCTCAACACATACACACACGCACGCGCGTGCGCACACCCCTCCCCCCACGAAGTATTCCAGAATAACTCATAAAACAACTCGAAGTTCTCTTTAGCTTTTGGAAATAATATGTGGTCACATGTAAACTTTAAATATTCAGACAATACCATGGACGGGACGGGGAGTCACAGAATTCAGAATGCAAGTTGAGTTTCTTCTCGGATTTTAGAAAGAAAGAAAGGAGCGCTTGCCCTTTCTAATATATCTAAGATAAATGGGAGAAATGTGCAGAGATGGACTTTTTCTTTCAACTGAGTAATGTCAGAGAGCCAATGTTCCCTTTTCTCTGACCCAGCTGTAACCAAATTCTCTGTCGTGCTTGTCCCTGCGTGTGTACACTGTGTACGACTGTGTATTTCTCCTTTGTTTACATTACAGGCGGGCAGCGGGATCCTCTGCAGCCGAAGCACCCAAGTGACAGCTGTTTATCATTATCCTCATCAAGGGAATGTAAAATAAAAATAGTAATTTGTCTCTGATCTTTGAGGCAAAGAAGAACGGTCTGCAAACATTTAACCTTTTATGTGCAGGTTCATTGATGCTGTTTACAAAAGGGGAATAATATTGTGAAAACCAGCTTTCTTCTGAAAAATACAATGGGCGGGCCTTCCTATTGCCAATTTTGTTCTAAATAGCTTTTGTGAGATCTAATGCCACTGAAACAATGAAAAATAACAACTCAGCGCTGTAACTTGTTTATAAACAATATTGTCATTTTCCTTCTTGTGAAGCTATTTGCACGGTACTCAAGAAACAGCCTGTTTTACATTTTAATTTAAAAGCTTTCTCCTAGAGACGTAATACTTTGACAGGTGAGAGAGGACAAAAGAGTCGCACCGGAAATAATTCCCACCGTACCTTAGAGCAACCGGTACAAGAGAGGTGGGTTGGATGGGGGATGTCTATGCTTCGTGTATTTTGTTTTCACCTCTTTTCTTTCCTTAACTTTCTTATTCAATTATGTCATAGGCTTCTTGGAGGATCACTGAAACCACCTCTATAAAGTTATTTTCTTAAGGTGACTGCAACTCTTTCAAAGTAGAATGACAGAAATGCGAAGTGTCCCGGCAAATACATGTGCATAAACTTCCTAATTAATGGGGGCAGGGGCTTTGCTGCGGCTCTTCTCACCAGTGGAGAGCATCGCACCATCACCTCCAGATCTACACAAGCTGTTTTTCCAGATAAGCAATGCTTGCCCCTTTCTAAGCATCTTCTTATTGTCATACAATTTCTCCCCCACCTTAAACAGTAGAAAAATATCACTTAACTTTTTCTTAGTGAATCAGGTCATCATTACGAAAAATAGTGTCCCCACGCTAACGCAGCTTTGCATTTTCCAGCCCCGTATTATGAAGAATGTCTCCCTGAAACCTTTCCCCACTTTCAGTCACATATGTCTTCTAATTTGCGGAGGCAAGTTCGAGGCTAATTTGCAGAGGCAGGCCACGAAACTTGTAAAAACCCAAAAAACCAAACTCAAAAGCTATGGAAAACACGTGCCCTAGAAAGCCTTTGAGAGGAGTCGAGACTGTAGTCTGCTGCCCTGTGACAGGAATGTCATTAATGATCTAAACAAAACTACCGGTTCGGGGTCTCAGCTGAGCCGAGAGGGGTAGGAAGGAAGTCGAAGGACAGGGCTCGCTGGTGAGCCTCCCCTCGGGCAGGGAGCGCGCAGGTGAGAAGGGTCCGCGGGTTCGAGGCCGAGCTCCAGCACCCGGGCTTCGAGGGCAGCCCCTGGGGACGGCCACACGAGAGACAGAGCTCACGGGCTGGGTGACATTTCAGACACTGGGCACGCACTCAGTCTTCTGTCCTTAGGACTAAAATCTATGCCCGATGTGTAGCCTTGAACTTCAGAAATGCGGGGAGTCTCTGAAGACAAGGGCCCAGGCCATCTCCCGAGGGACTGGGTGTCTGTTTCAGACGGCACCTGAGAGACTGGGGCGCAGGCAGGGGAGCCGGATGGCACATGGGAGAGACGGCTCGGCTGGTTCCACGGAGCTCTGCCCGCACAGCTCCTGGTCTGGGCGGGCCCAGTCCCGTCTGCATCCCCGCGGACGCCAGCGACGGGAAGACGCTCGTGACTCTGTCTACGGATGTCTGCAGCTCGGAGGCGCGACTGCAGTCCAGTGCGGCACTGACCTCCACCGCCTCCAGTCTGCCAGGAGCATCCCGGGGACAGGACGAGACACTAAATCTCACCCGATCCTGGGAGCGGTGCTTCACGGGACAGAGCAGGCGGGACCCGACTGGGCGCCTGTCATTGTCATCACTGCCCTTCCTTCCCTGCGACTGTCTCTTCCTTCTCCCTACGCGCTTGCTCTCCTTCCAGCTCTACAAGGCATCGTGATAAACATGATAAAACTATGTGATTAATGTGAAATTAAACAGCCACTAAAAAACCCACAAAGGATTGGAAAGATATGTACTTGACTAAAAACAACAAACCGATGTCAATGGGTGGCTCTTTTTTTTTTTTTCAAACTCTCAGCCCAATAGCCGCTAACAGTCTCTTTCTGAGTGGGGCCAATGAAGGCCTACGGCTCTGATAAGCAATTTGAATGACGACCGGGATGAATAAGGAGGGTCTGGAGGGATAAGGAGAAGGATTTCCCTCCTATAACTGACAAGTCCTTGCATTTGCATTTAAGATGCCTTGAGGGGCGCCTGGGTGACCCAGCGGGCCGCTGCCTTGGGCTCAGGTCATGATCTCGGGATCCTGGGATCGAGTCCCGCGTCGGGCTCTCTGCTCAGCGGGGAGCCTGCTTCTCTCTCTCTCTGCCTACTTGTGATCTCTGTCTGTCAAGTAAATAGATAAAATATAAAAAAAAAAAAAAAGATGCCTTGAAACAATAGCTTTCATCCGCAAATGCAGAGACAAATGTGGATATGAGGATTCTTAGAGAAGTCTGAGAACCTGCCCTGAGGTCCTCCCAGAAGGTATAATTCCTTTAAAAAAAGATTATTTATTTGAGAGAGAAACAGTGACAGAGTTAATGAGAGAGAGCACGTGCGGGGAGGAGAGGGAGAAGCAGGGTCCCCGGAGCAGGAGCCTGACTCAGGGCTTGATCCCAGGACCCTGGGATCATGACCTGAGCCAAAGGCAGATGCTCAACTGACTGAGCCACCCAGGTGCCCCAAAGTCATAGTCATTCCGATTTAGTTTTTAATCTGTAATCTATCTAAAGTCCTATATTGCTTTGTATTAACAGGCAAGTTTATGAATATGAAATACTCATATATTTTAAACACATTATCGACTACTGCTATTTAAACAATCTTGAGAATTTTCTCTAAACTTGTGAATATTTAGTTTTGGAAAATTTTTATCTTTATATACTCAGTTTGCTTACCACAGCACAATAACCTTTTGTCTAAACAATAAATGATCTTAGCAGAACAGATTTAACAGTTTCTTTAAAAATAACCACTGGCCTCACCACCTTTTTTGGTTTCAGATACTATTAGTCATTTTAAAAGGGTCAAAACTATTTTTCAAGTATTGTCTTTTGGCAAAAATATGTTTAAAATTTAACTTTGTTAAAAAGAAAACCCTATTTCTAAGGAGAACTAGAATTAGAATCAACTGACACAAATTCCCTTTTTATTGGGGAAAAAAAAATCCACATTTCTTTGGTGTAGTAAAGCAGGAAACAGTATTTCCAAAGAAAAATTTCCAGAAAATAGGATCAAATACAATAAGGTAAACATAAAAACAATTTTTGATGGTTAATTTTGTGTGTCAACTTGAGTTGGTACCCAGATATGTGGTGCAAACCTTATTCTCAGTATTTCTGTAAGAGTATTTTTGAATGAGATTCATATTGAAACTGGTAGACTCTGAGTAAAGCAGATTGTTCTCCATAATGTAGGTGGGCCTTACGCAATCAGTTGAAGGATTGAATAGGACAAAAAGACTGGCCCTCTCCAGCGAAAGGGAATTCTCCTGCCTACTGCCTTCAGACTTCATCTACTACATGGCTCTTTCTCATTCTACAGAAGACTACTTTTGGGCTTGAACCTGAACAATGGCTCTCCTGGGACTACAGCCTGCCAACCCACCCTTCCCATTCTGGACTTGCCGGCCAGAATCACAAAAATTATGTGAGCCAATTCCATATAAACAATCATTTATCGGACACCTGGGTCGCTCAGTTGGTTGGACGACTGCCTTCGGCTCAGGTCATGATCCTGGAGTCCCGGGATCAAGTCCCGCATCGGGTTCCCAGCTCCACGGGGAGTCTGCTTCTCTCTCTGACCTTCTCCTCATTCATGCTCTCTCTCACTGTCTCTCTCTCAAGTAAATAAATAAAAAATTTTTTTTTAAAAAGAATCATTTATCTATCTGTGGATCTATCTTGACACGCATGTATGCACACACACACATCCTGTTGATCTCTAACAATCAAGAGGATATTGATTGTTAGACTAACAATCAGTTCATATACCCTAACATAGTAACAGTCTCACTATAGATCACAAAACAGTATGTGATTCAACGTTATGTTGCTTAGTGGAGCTCGCACGTGCTTCAAGAGTTCAGAGAAGCGAGAATCAGGAAGGGCTGTGATGGGGAGTAACCCTGGTCCTGCTCTACTAGTTCACCTTTACTTCTCTAAAGAAGAGAGAGTGAGTCAAAAATCATCCATCTTTAGTCTTTCCAATCAAGCACAAGGTCTTGCTCTGCCTCCGTTGTGGGCAGACTAAAGATCGAGTTGGGGAGCCTCCCCGCCCCCGCCTCAGCCGTGTGGGCTGGAGCTGACAGGCTGCAGAGGTCAGGTGGGGCCACTCTCTCCGCCCACCCGGCCTAACCGATGGCAGAGATGGCGCGTCACTGCGCAAAGCCAATCAGGGCACGTTCGTCAGATCTCTTAACAAGGAGAAGCTTCCTTCCATCTAGGACGGACAGCTTTCTAAGAAGTCAGCCCGAAGGCAGGTGTGCCTCAGAGTGGAGAGGAGTCAAACCTGCTGCCAGTGGCGCCAGCAGAGAGGGCAGAGTTGAGAGATGGCGACAGGCAGGTGTCTCCAGACATCATGCGAGGGTGTGCATCTGGCTGTGACAGCCGTGTCTCCGCTTGTGCAGTTACACCAGCCAGTAAACTGCTTTCTGTTATTTTTTAGAAGTTGGGTTGGCTCGACGTGAAGTTCTCTTGCGCCTGTCCGGAAGAGCTGGGATGAATAAATCACTTACTCGGGATGTTCTCTCAACCTGAGGCTCTTCCTTCCAAGTCCACCTGCCCCCCCTCATGGTTTAGCAGTTCTGCGGTGTCTCTGAGGGGGGCCTCTGAAGTACAGCTCCGCTCCTCCAGCTCCTCCCGCTCCTCCCTGCATCTGAACATCGAGCCTAGACCGCTCAGCCCCGTCCTGTATCTCAGGTGCACACACGTCCCTTCCCCAGCCCAACTGAAAGCTTCTTGAGGTACATAATCCTTCAGAGTACAGTGCAAATACGATACCCCTTGCTTTACATTCAAGAACGTCTTAGTAAATAAGAAAAGAATGCCATGGATTAAAAACACACGAGGGTCAAACTGTGCGTAGAATCATGACTTGTTGCAGGAGTAGAGAAACAAAATGACCAAGCTTTTAAAGAAGTCATTAGAGTCAAGGATTTCACATTTCTTCAGGCTCCCCTGACCACTGTCCTGGATAAAGTCGTCGTCTGGAGTCAACTGGAGAATTTCCCCAAAACCTCAAGACAACTGTCTCAGCCATCCCCACATGTGAATTAGTGCGTACCCCTCTGCCAGGCATTCCAGGGCCCAATGGCTTTACCAGATAATCCAGATAAAGAATCTATAAACTGTTCTAGAAAATTTAGATCCGTTTCTGTTAATAGGAGAGATTAAAGTAAAATCAGAACCAATCTGCCGAGTTGAGCTGTCATAAATCCCTTGTTCCCAGTCTTCAAAGAGAGAACATTTCTGGAGGTAACAATGTCCGGGCCACCAGACAGACAGCATGCATGGACGTGCCCCAGAACTGGAAAGGTACTTCCAAAGCTGCCCCAAATAGACCTTCCATCTCTGTAAATACTCATTCCCAATTAAGAGAGAAACTAAACTGTAGAGGGATTTGTCACAAGGTAGGCAAATCTCCAGTGTGCAGAAAATAGAAATTCATGAAGATGGTCAGAATACAATATACTGGAAATGCTAAAAACTCTGATATCGAAAAATCGATTGATTCCACAGAGATCTATATGCTGGAAGTAATAGCCATTTTGTCAGTAGTTTATTGTTTTGCTACTTCTCTCTATCCCTTTCCTGAAATTGCGTGTATTGCCTGAGTCACAATATGGCAGAAATAATGTACAGAAAACAAAAGTTTCTTTGCTTCACCTTGATTGGGACGTTTGCTTCAAGTTCTGCCTACTCCTCACAGAGCAGCAAAAACGAACAAAGGCAAGATTGCTTTAAAATCAGCAACTAAGGGAGGGCAGCATTTATAACAAAAAATAAAACTACTCTAAGGTAAACTGGGTGGGGGCGATTATTAGGAGAAAGCGTGTAGTATTTTAAAATTTATATACAATAGATTGCACTGAGGGCTGTGTTAATAAGATTGGTAAAGATGGCTTGAGGTATAAGAGAAAAAGTTGAGGTGGTTTCTTAAAACTTTCTTTCCCTAGACTGTTTTTAAAGTAGTTTAGGAGCAGAAATCAGACTATAACCACTAATAAACACTGATGAAATTACAATTTCAAATAATGCTTTTTATGACCAGAACAAGATGTTCCTTTATAGAATAACAAGGTAACTTTAGATTGGATATGTAAATATTGCTAAGAAAACACATTACTGCTTGCATTCACCATTTCCCCCCAATTTCTTCTTTCCTAACTATGGCTTCAAAATTCTTAGAAATGTTATTATTAGTGAGTACTATAATACCCCCCTGCCAATTGCTTATGTCTACTCAATTCATATAAATACTTTCAACTTAAAATAGGTATAATGATTTCTGAATTAAAGAGTAAAACTTCTTTGAAATTATCATCACCAAGTTTCATTCTACACTGGTGGCCAAAGGCACTGAAAAAGAAATGTGACAACATTATCCATCTAATTCAATACAATTTCTAGCAACATTCCATAGTCATTTATAAAATACCTGGGAATACACAAAAAATGGAAATGGCAAGATACCAATTTTTGGAGGGCTCAAGACTGAAATGCACATGGCTTAAGGAAGCATATTTTATGCAATACCAAGATGGTATGTGTGATTAAAATTTAAAAAGCATTAAAATAAATCAATGAAATAATTCTGGATGGCAATTCCTACCATTTCAACAGAACCCGTGTCTCACTTAACGATATCTTCCATACTCCTGTAAGTAACACACTCCACTAGGTCTGTAGGAGAACCCCCAAATCAAAGAAACTGTAAGGAAAATACTTGGACTAAACACACATTTCTAACATTCTTCAAATATAATTAAAAAAAAGTCTACCTGACTCTAGATTACCCCACGCTCCCAAAACACTCTGGTTTGAGCAGCGATTTAGAACAGTAACTAAGACTATGAACTACAGAATCAGATGAACTATGTTCATGTCTTGTTTCTGTCACTAATTCGTTTTGTGACTCCAGTGAAATTAAAGCGAAGAAGTCCGCCAGCCTCCCTAGGCCTTAATCTCCGCGCTGTAAGAGGGAGCAAGGCTGACATCTGACACATGTTACAGGCGCGGCTGGTGTAGAGACGAAATACAGTGTCGCTGACGAGACGCACAAGCACAGCGCCTGACAGAGCGAGAGCTGGACAGAAGTTAACTGTTTGTATTACTTGAGATAATTGATATAAATGACTTAAATGGGTTTGCAAAATTCATAAATATGAGCTTGGTTAAAAAATATTCAAAAGGTCCCCTGCAAAGCCTTTGAGACTGTTTTCTGCAACAGAGAAAGAAACGGGGCTACCATCTCACCAATCAATATTTGTGGGTTTATTGTGCTAAAGGCATCAGGCCCTTCACTGCCTGCCTGAGCACGAGAGGCACTGAGAGGCCCTTCCAGCTCTAACATTCAATGACCAGAAGGAAAAGAGGTGCGTCCCAGCTTCATGTAAGCCATGAGAGCCATTCAGAAATATGACCTAACTGGGGAGCACCCAGTTACTACAAGAACTCCAGCAAAATCTTCTGGGCATGCTGGGAAAAACTAGAGCTCCAAGGAGCAAGAGAGTGAGCTACAAGTGGTGACTTTCTAAGAATCCTTCCAAAGACTGTGTGGTTCAATCATGGATCAAAACCACGGACACAGTCGCTTCCTTTAGCTCTAAAATCATCAGGCCGAGGAAGACAGGTGGAGCTGCCAGTCAAAAGAGAAAAACGCTAGCTTTATCTGGAATATTTCTAGGAAAAGACAAAAGAGTGCATGTTAAACGCATTCACATACAGTATCTCAGTTTGTCCTGCGACAGTCTTGGGGGACAGAAGCACATGGGGAACAAAGGGTGAGGCAGAGTGAGACCACTTGGTCCCAACCCTGGGAACTTGGGGGGCGTTCACTGATCTCTGATACTTCAGTTTTCTGTCCAACAGAGTAACAACGTTATATTTATATTATTTTTATTTTTATTATATAATTACATTATATATGTTATATTTATTAACTTTTTATAAATATTTATATAATAATTTAAACAATTAATATAAAATTTAATGATTTATATGTTATATAATATATATTATAATTATTACCTTTCAAGGGTTGTGCAGATTAAGTAAACAGCTGGTGTAGACGTTCAGAAGAGAGCCTGGCCCGTAATAAACACTCAGTAAATGTCAGCCATTCCCGTTTTTCCTCTTTAGGAGGAGGGAATGGAAGCTCAGGGAGGGGAAGAGAAGGGCCTGAAAATCACTGAGTCAGGACCCTCACCAGCTTGCCTCGCGTACGTTGCCCGCTCTTAATACACCCTTCCCACTGCGTTCACTCACTCACCGCACCTCGGTAGAACTGGGTACTAAAAGTGAAATTAAATGGAAAGTGACAAGTTTTTAAAAATTAGACCTTTTTCTTGCTCCTCGGACAGGTGATGCTCCAGAGTTCTAACATTCTGAAGAAATCAAATACAGCGTTGTCCAGTAGAAATAAAACGTAAGCCACATTTCTGCAGTCATGCCAAATAAAGCCAGTGAAATGCACGTTAAGGATGTTTCATTTAAGCAGACATATCCAAAATACTATCACTTAAAGAAATGCTACCATTCTGATGTGTTTATAGGCTGAGTTGTATCCATCCCAAATGTGCTGAAGTCCCAGCTCCTAGTACCTCAGAATGGGACTGTATGAGGACCTTTTAAGAGGTAACTAAATTACAATGAGACCATTCAGGTAGGCTGTAAGCTACTGTGACTGGTGTCCTCTTAAGGAGAGGTTAGGACCCGAGCACACAGAGAGGGAAGGCCATGTGATGACATAGGAAGAAGGCAGCCGCCCACAAACCCAGGAGAGAGGCCTCCCATGAAACCAACCCTGCTGACACTGATCTCAGGTTTCTGGTTTCTGGAATTGTGAGAAAATAAATTTCTGTGGTTTAGGCCACTTTGCAGGACCCTGTGTCATAGCAGCTCTGGCAAACAAATGCAACATGTAATTAATATAAAAATCACTAACGAGATAGTTGCATTCTTTTCTGTTTTCGTACCAAGTATCGAACTCCAGTGTGCATTTATGCTTACAGCATGTCTCAATTGGCACCAGCCACATTTCAAAGGCTCCGGAACAGCACATAGCTAGTGGCTACTGCACTGGACTGTGTAAGTACAAATTAGGTCCATGGTATTATATCTTTCATATAAAGTGCTTTTTTAAGTTCTAAAAAACAACATGCTTTAAAAAAAAAAACTTTATGAAGGATTGCTTATTAACAATCTTATTCTTAAGTGCCAGTTCCACTGCTAAAACAATACTGCTGATTCATTCTGATAAAAATGTTTATATTAGATTCATATTTTCAGGATGGCCACTTGATAAATCCTACATTTCCTAGTTAAGTGTTCAAAGTTTTATCTCCTTGGGTTATAGCATCAAATGAGACTTCGAGAGAGCATAAAGTGATTTCATTAAGTTAACAGGTTGTATAGTTAATTTTAACTTTTATTGAGACACTGTCAGTAGGAGGATGAAGTTCCGTGAGTGTTTATGGCTTTAGGATGACAAGAAGAGAGAGCCATATGCTTGACAAGAATCCCCTCGAAATGACGAAGCTCTTAGTAGCACACCCAATCCTTCCTCATCCACGAATGATTTTTCTAACTTTTCCAGACCCTCAGCCGGGATCCAGTATTAGCCTAATGATCACTCTGGTGCGCATAAATACCTTCATCACAGACACAAGACTCTCTTTCCTCCCCACATCAGATAAATGTGCTAATAATCCATGTTTCATTGAAAAGTTGGTCAGTGGGCTGAGGATGAATTTACGAATTAAACTGGTATCAGGGAAAGCCTGAGGGTTTTTAAAAACCTAGGACTGTGTAAGCACGTCTCAAAGCATATCCACTGAGGAATAAAACCAAAGAGTTTTAAAGCCACAACTCATCACAGATCCTGTATCTTAAAGGATGAAGACAACTCACAACCAGTGTTGCTTATTTTTGCCCTTCCGGAGGCCCCACCTATAGGCTGCACAACTCCCATTACCCCTTAATCTGGGCGTATTTTTTGGTAAAAAACAGGTAAAACACAGGGAAGGCCTTACATACCTAAAGTATTACTGTTTCTCGACTTTTGGGGTTTAGGGATGTATCCCTGGGGATATGAAATTTTTTCAGAGCCAAGGTAAACATTTTGTGTTTTCACTTTACTATATATATATTTTTAAACCACAATAACTTATGCAATTAATTTTTTATCATTTCACACATTAATATTCCAGTTGGTATTTCTAAAAGATAAGGACTCCTTTTCAAAAACCACAACCATGATATCACTATCACACACAAAATATTTAACAAGAATCATTTAACATCAGTAACGACTTTTTAAGTCCTTTCATTCAGGAAAATTTAAATATATGTAAAAGTGCAGAGAGAGTAAAGAGAATAACAGAAATGAACCTCCAGGTGCTCAATGCTCAGCCTCAACAACTGGCCATGTGCTTATCCTTGTCCCATCCATGTTCCCCAACAACGCTGAGGCAAACTCCAGCACCATGTGCTTTTACCTGTAAATATTTTAGTATGCATTCCTAAAAGAAAAGGAACCTTGAAAAACATAGCCACAATACTAGCACACCTAAAAATATTAATAATAATTTCTTAACATTACAAATATAGTTGACCCTTGAACAATACCAGTTTGAACCACGTGGGTCCGTTTATGCATATTTTTTCCAATAAATACAGAGAAATACTGTAAATGTATTTCTTCTTCTTTAAGGTTTCTGATAACATTTTCTTTTCTTTAGCTTACTTTACTGAAAGAATAAAGTCTAGAACACATTGAACTTACAAAGTGTATGCTAATAGTTTATATTACTGGTAAGGCTTCTGGCCAATAGGTTACTAGTAGTTCAGTTTTGGGGGAGTCAAAAGTTATCCCGCACAGGGCATGGGGCTCCCCTGAGCCCCACATTGTTCAAGGGCCAACTGTATTCTGTGTTCACAGTACACTCCCCCAACTGTCTCTAAAAAATGTCTTTAAGGATACATGTTTGAATTGGAATCCAAATAAGTCCATGTGCTAGGATTGGCAGATACAGCTCTTAGGGTTATTTTAGTCTAAAGATTTCTCCTCCATCTCATTCTCTCTCTCTCTCTCCTTTTTCCCTGAAATCTGTTGTTGTGGTCATTTGTCCTGTAGATGGACAATGGAATGGTCCGTTCCCCAGTTTGGATGCGCCAGATTTAACCCACCTGGATATCACTAATGGGCTCTTCTACCCCATATTCCTGATTATTTGGTACTTTAATCTCTAGGCTCAATTTTGACTTTGTAACTGACTCTTTTTGAGTTCGGAAGAGGCAACTACATCAAACTTGATATGCAGACTAGATATTAATATTGTAGAGTAGAGAGTAGAGCCCCTCACATACAGTGCAAACACGATGTCCTGCTGTCCTCTTTGTAGAGTCTTTATGTTGGCCTAAACCAGCATACCGAGGAACAGGGAATTACTACAATCAGTTCATGCTATGTATTAAACATATAACATAGGGTGAGAAACGTACTTGGTGCCCTGGGAGGTGAGAGGGAGGAGCCCAACACAATCTGTACTCTTAAGAAGTTTACCATCTGGGGCGCCTGGGTGGCTCAGTGGGTTAAAGCCTTTGTCTTCCGCTCCGGTCATGATTCCCAGGGTCCTGGGATCGAGACCCGCGTCGGGCTCTCTGCTCTGCAGGGAGCCTGCTTCTCCACACCACCCCCCCCCCTCCACCCGCCTGCCTCTCTGCCTGCTTGTGATCTTTGTCTGTCAAATAAATAAAATCTTAAAAAAAAAAAAAAAAGGAAGTTTACCATCTATCTGGGAGGAGCAGAGTGACAGGAAACGAGTCATAATCATAGCACATGGTAAGTCCTCTGTACTATGATAAAGCCTTTAAGTGTAATCAGCTTCCCAAGGGAGGAGTGACTTCTAGAGTTTTCAGAGCCACAGAGAGAGAGCAGGTGAGACCTGGCTTGATTGTACTGGGCCATGCAGACCTCAAGAAGGCGTGCAGGCAAGGGGAACAAAAGGAACCGAGGTGGAAGTTAGCTGGATACGTTGGGGGAAATATTGGGGAGGACATGGTGACAAGCATTTTTTTTTTTTTTTTTTTTTTTTTTTACTTATTTGTCAGAGAGAGCGAGAGCGAGCACAGGCAGACAGAGAGGCAGGCAGAGTCAGAGGGAGAAGCAGGCTCCCTGCAGAGCAAGGAGCCCGATGTGGGACTCGATCCCAGGACCCCGGGATCATGACCTGAGCCGAAGGCAGCCGGTTAACCAACTGAGCCACCCAGGCGTCCCAAGGTGACAAGCATTTTTTAAAGGACACAGTCCAGTGATGTTTTAAGAAGATAACTATGGCAGCTGTTTTCAGGCTAAGTTTATGTAAGGAGGGTTAAGACTAGAAGCAGGGAGACTAATTATTGTCTGGGGTAGGAATGGCGTGGTACTTGTCAGCATATCGGGGTCGCAGAATGTCTCTTATAGGGCAGGGAGGACACGTGTATAGATAAAGCTAAAAAAGGAGCCAGTCAACAACAGGCCAAAGACACCAGAGAAGGCAGCTGTGTGCGTGAGATTTTGGAGGATATCAAAAACTCAAGAGATTCCGTGTATTGGCAAAGGAGAAGTATTTAGAGAATTACCTTCTAGGCCACATCCCAGCTCTACGTAGCCAGTCACTATTTCTAGATCAAAACGTGCACATCACAACCTGGTGCTTTTGGCCATGCTGCCCCCTTGGATATGACCACCCTTCTGCCTAAAATCTGACTGCTACAGTCCTTCCATTATCCAAGGCCTGGCCCATATGTCAGGCCCCTGTGGTACCCTCTTCCCTGGTGAAATCCATTAGAAGTGATCTCTCCTTCCCACATATTCAGAGCTTATTTAAATGTTTTTTTCTTCTTAAAAATCTACATCCCCCCCCCCCGAATTATTATTAATTGCTTCCTATGAGGCCTTTCCCGCTGTATTGGAACGTATTTCAGGAGCTCTTCCACAGTGTTTACTAAAGAAGGCGGATCGTTCCTCTGGAACAGTTAAGGGAAGGCTGAGAAGGGAACAGGGAAGAATGAAGACAAGGGTCCTGGCAGCTTCTTCTAGTCGGCCTCCATGCTCTCTGAGAGAAAGGGGTGACACGCTTGTCTGGAAGGAAATCGAGGGACTGACATGCAGGGCCACTGTATTTGGATCCCGTGACATGTTCGTCCACAAAGAGGTGAGTAGGAGGAAACCAAAATCCTTTTATGTGTTGGTATCAGAAACTTGCAAGGGGCAGATTTTTGTAGCAAATCTTCTTTTACTAGGAGTTCGCATTTGGAAGGACAGAGACAGCAGACAGCAGAAGCACCCGGTGGTGTGGACCTGTGCAGGGAGTGTCCCCGTCATCAGCAGGAAACACTCAGCAGGGGAGGCTGGGGGAGGGGCAGAACCGTGCGTCGGAGGCACTGAGATGATGCCCAGGGCGCTGAGGGCATAGTCTAACACACCCTGTGCGGCCAGGCTCTCGGGCGGGCTGCCGAGAATAGCCTGGGATGATGTGGAAGGATGCGGATGCCTGGGCCCCACCCACAGAGAGGCTGTGAGGTGAGTGCTGTGGGCGGGGCATCTGTATTTTAAGTGTCCCGGGGTGAGCAGGAAGGAGACAGAGATTGGAAAGGGCAGAAGGGGCGAAGGGACTGAAGGTTCTCCTGAGGACAGGATACGGGCTGAAGCCGAAATGCTATTTATGGTCTTAGGTCTGAAAATTCCCAGGAAACAGTAGGGTCTGACTTCACATAAAAGAAAGTATCTATGTTTAAGGATCCAAATGTGATCTCAGCTAGTTTCCACTGGACAGACGCCATTGCTCCCTAACGGACGGTCATATCTGGCACTGTGGTAGGCAGATGGTCGAACGGTAAAGGAAAAAAAAAGAAGAAGTTATTTCAAAAAGAAAGTTGCCTATCCCAGAACAGACCAGGAGGGTCTTTCTGGGACCCAATGGGACAGAGAAGGGACAGGCGCCGAGGACACAGGGTGCTCAGGAAATCTCATGCTGGCCAGGCCCACGGTGAGCCATTTCCACCGACTGCTAGAGACCTCCTGTGGGAGGTGGCCTTGAGAGGACTCTCTGACTCCAACTGTAAAAATCAGGCCTAGCCCTGGTTTTCTTAGTAGCCATTTATGGCTCTCATTCATAAATTTGGCTAAGAAGGTTTTTTGAATTCATTTACATTTCCTGCCAGCCCCTACCTTTTGGGACTAAGTTTATAACCTGTTATGTGAAGTAGATTTCCTTTCATTTTCCCTAAACTTACTTCACTCCGTCTTAAAGAGTGCACTCCTTGTCCTAAAGAGAAAAAGTAAAGGAGATTAGAACATGAGGACAGATTGGCTGAAGCCAACAGGGCAGAGAAAGAGCGAGGTGTTACAAGGAACCGCAGACCAACCTGAAATCCGTGTATAGTTTAAAAGACAAACAGGGCTGGAATGCAGGACCAACAGGGAGCCCAGAGTGCTACCCCACAATGGCACCATTGTTCTCAGAACTGGTTAGAAACCTTCCAGGGGCTCTGCATCCTGTCTGGGGCGCCCCTGCTCAAATGAAAGGGAGAGGTGGAATGCTGAGCAGATATCAATAATACTGCTGAAATCACTGGAAGTAGACCTGGGAGCCAAATTAAACAAATTGGGATTTTTCAGGTTGGAGAAAAGAAAGTTATTCTACACAAAAATACCTAGGCGATTACGTATAAAATAGGAAACAGTTGTTTTACAGTCGAATTAAAACACAAAGAGAAGGAATCAAAAGGCATCAGATGGCGGTTCAGCTCTGCGGTAAATAAGGAGCTTCCTGGCGCTGGCAGGTAACGTACGTCGGAGAAAACTAGGCGTTTTTTAAATAAAAAGTTCTATTTCCAGAACGATTTGGGGCTCCTCTCGGCCTCGTACCTGCCTGGATGGATTTTAAAGGCGGCCCAGTGAGTTATTACTGGGAGGCAGAGTAGCCGAGGAGGAGGTCAGCGCCTTAGGAAACCCGGGTCCGCGGCTGACATATCCATATGGACTGTGGTTTGGGGCCCTAAGCAAACAGCAGCTACCCCCCCCCCCCCCGACTCACTTCGGCGGGCCGGGGCGCAGCCCAGGGTGTCTGGTGCACCCCCCTGCACCGTCTCCGCAGAAGCGGATGGAAGGAAAGTTCTGTGTGTTAGTGGAAAATGGGGCAAAGGTCGTGCGTCCCGGAGCCCGGGCCGCGGCGCTGGCGGAGGGCAGGTGCCCCGGGAAAGCGCTCGGCACGACGCTGCTCCGAAGCAGAAGCAAACACAGGAGCTCAAGGGAAAGAGCCGCAGGAATCGTCTAGAAGCATTTCCATGAACGACCCGACACGTCCTCCGGGCCTCGGCCGCCGCCCCCTGTGCCGCCGCATCGGGGCCGCCGTCCGGGTCGCGGGGGGTCTGCCCGGGGCCGCGGGGGCGCACGCAGCGGGCAGCGCCTGCGGCGACCCCTCCCCCACCCCCACCCCCATTCGGTCGACATCGGCGAGTTTGCAAGTTCTGCTCGGACACCCCCGCCCCGACCACAGGCCGCTAGGGTGTGCGGGCGCGGGGCCGACGGGCGTGTCCCACAGCGCGGACCCCGAGGGCGGTGGACCGAGCGGGGGAGGGGGAGGGGGGGGACTCGCCGCAGGGGCGCGGCCGGAGAGCCCCGAGGAAGGCGGTGGGCCCGGGGCGGGCGGGGCGGCCGCGCTCACACGGGCCGGGCCGGCGGGTCCACGCGGCCTCCCCCAGGCTCGGCGGCGCCCCCCCCCCCCCCACGGGTCGCCCGCACCCCCTGCGCACGCTGGGTCGGGGCGTCCGGACACGGAGCTTAGGTTTCCTGCAGGTTCAGGGACGCCCCGGTCCGAGTCCCCGCCCGGCGACCGGGTGGCACGGGACGGAGCGGAAGGAGCCGGTGTCGGGGACACGCACCCCGCAGCAGGGCTCCCGGCCGCACCCCGACCCGTCTGCGGCTTCGCCCGCCTCCTGGCCCGGCCCGCGCGGGGCAGCGGCAGAGTCAGCGGGACCTTCTGCCCACCTGTTTGTGTGTTTGTGTGTTTGTGCCTCCCTCAGCCGGAGGCCTTCCCAGGGACCCCCAGGTTTTAAGAACAGGGTCTGCAGCTCCCGGCCGGGACGCCAGGCTCCAGACCCAGAGAGTCCTTTGAAAAAGCCAGGCCGACGGCCCGGGCTCCGCGCCAGCACTCCGTGGGGCTCCGCGGCTGCCCCCGTGGCTGTTTCTCCTTGTGGGGCGGGAGCGGCGCGGAGATGGGGCTCAAGTGAAAACACAGAAGGCTCTGGCCCAGCCAGACGCGGGATAAACACGCCGTGGCCCCGACCGACGGCTCGTCTCTTCAGGGCTGGCTAGGAAGAGGGCATTTCCTAGTCCGCCCCACGCTAGACCAGAGCCCGCGCTGGCCTTTTCCCCGCGGGTCTCTAAGGCACCTTATTCTGGAATAATGTTTTCCTCTGCTTTAGTGGATTTTGAAAATCAGCATTAATCTTTCCAGTGGTGGTTTACATTTTCTTACCGACACACACACACACACACACACACACACACACACATTCTTGCACAAGTTAGCAAGATTTAAAGCCTCTCATTTTTTATTCTTGAAACCCCGAAAGGGAAACTGTTCTTCGTGTGCCAAAGAATACAGCCATTCATTATTTTTCTTTCTTTCTCCCTGTATATCCTCCCAATAGGATTAAAAGCAGTCTGCAGAGTGGGGGACGGGGTTGGGGGAATGAGACGGCACGTTAACAGCCTCTGCTGCACTCATTTCAACACGGTAGGGACCTCGTGCTTCAGACCCAAACTGTTTCCTCCCTTCTGAGCCTCGCACTTGGCCCTCTTCTTCTCAAACCATCCACTGCTGCCTCTGGCTAGGGGAGGCCTTTCTGACGATGACAGAGGATGGAGAGGCCCAGGAAAACGCTCATCACCCTGTCTTTGATTTTTTCTTTTTAAACAATTTCATCTTGACATAGTTTCAGTTTTATAAAAAGTTTGCAAAATTCATACAAAGAATTCCTGTGCGCTCTTGACCCGGATTCCTCAACTGTTAACGTCTTCTAAAACCACACAATCATGGTCAGTCAGGAAATTTTGAAGACTCCTGGCCGGTTACTTTACAGTGTCTCTCAATTTGAGTTTATCTGACGTTTGCTAACTGAATTTAGGTTATGCGCTTTTAAAAAGACTTCATCGATTTAGTTAGAGAGAAGCGTGAGCAGGGGTTGGAGGGCGCGTGGGCCCTCCCAAGCAGACTCCATACTGAGATCAGAGCCCAAAATGGGGCTCAGTCTCATGACCTGAGATCATGACCTGAGCCGAAACCAAGAGCCGGACACTCAACCGACGCAGGCAACCCTGGGTTATGCATTTTTTTTTTAAAGCCACATAAATGAGGTGTCTTCAGTGCATTATACCAAGACACGTAGGAGATCAGTCTGTAGCAGAGCTAGTGATGTTAACTTGATCACTTGGTTAAGATGGTGACCAGCAGGTTTCCCCACTGTAAAGTTTCTATTTCTTTTTCCTTTTGGGATTAAGTATTTTTTGGATGCTCTTTTGAGGTTATGTAAATATGATGTTTCTCATCATACTTTCAGCTACTAATTTTAACATCCCTTAATGAGTCTTGAGAGAAACACTCACTCTATGGTGTTCTGCAAAGGATGGTTTTCTCTCATCACTTGGACTTATACTGTAAGGAAGACCTTTCTCTTCTTCATTTACTTATTCAATTATTTATGGAATTATGGCTTATAATCCATTACTATCATAATTTTGTTGCTGAATTGGTCTCAGATTTAATCCCTGGGAGTCTCCCTCGAGTCCATCTCCCATATTCTTAAACATGTCCCCATCACTTTTTTGAGTACACTTTTTTGAGAAAGTAAACTTTCTAGAACCATAGGGTGTTCTGTGCTCATTTTGTACTTTCTCCACTCCAGTCCTAATTTCTCCAAGGAGGCCTAGTTCCTTTAATCGGAACACAGCATATAATAACTGCATCTCTTCTTGTTAGTTCGAGTGAGTACATAACTCTCCTAGTGGTCAAAAGTCACCAGCATGTGCATAGGGAGAAACACAGGCTCTGAACTTCCATTGTTTTGGGGGTCAACTTTTTCACAATCATAAACGGCAAGATGTCTTTCTCAGTTCACCCTAGTTTGGAAATCCCTGGCAAATGACATGGAACTCACAAAAATGAACTCTCAAGATCAGTAAGATACGAATATTTTTGAAATCTGAAGTATCATGAAATTAAGATTTATACTAAAGAATATACATTTCGCTATGGTCCTGTTCTTCACAGAGCTCCTGAAAACCTTCAGATTTTCTAAGTGATAAGAGACAAAAAAGTGTCTTTTGTTATGACAATAGCCCCTTCCAATCACACTTGAGTTTATATAATGGGGAGCCTTTGGAAAGCACCTAAGGATGGGGGCTGGTTGCCAGTGGAACCAACCACATGACTGAGGAGAGGGTTGGAACTTTCAGCCCCATCCTCTGAGGAAGAGAGAGGGGCTGGAGATGGAGTTCAATTGCCAGTAGACAATGGGCAATGATTTAATCAATCACGTTTCTATAATGAAACCTCCATAAACACACAAGGACGTTCAGCTTGGTGAAGACAGGGGGGTACTGGGAAAGTTGTATACCCAGAGAGGGCACGACAACCCTGTGCCCTTTCCCACATACCTTGCCCTATGCATGTCTTTCATCAGGCTGTTCCAGAGGTAAATCCTTTTATAGTAAACCAGGGGTCTAGAAAATAAACTGTTCTCTGAGTTATGTGAACCACTCTAGCAAATTACCAAACCAGAAGACGGGTTGTAGGGACTTCTGTCTGCCAGGCTGGTTGGAGGCATAGCTGACAGCCTGAACTTCTGACTGGCACCCACAGCTAGGTAGGGGAGAGGGGCACTCCTATAGAACGGAACCCCTTATCTGTGGGGTCTGACCATCTGCTGGTAAACAGTGTAGAACTGAGTTCAATGGTAGGACCAAGCTCGTGTCACAGTCTAGCTTAATGGGTGGAAAAGGCTCGCACCTTGTTTCAGATGCTCAGTGATGGAGTGGGGCAGTGAGACGAAAGGACATACGCAGAGGAGTGTGTTTTCTTCTTAGAGATATTTATGGATCTTTCATTACAAACTAAAAACCCACCCCAATTTGTGTTATGCTTAACACAGTGTAATTTAGACTAAAACAAGGGAAACTTTTGCCAAAATACTTTAACATTTTTTATCTGTTTTCTAAGTCACAAGTGAACAAAAGGAGATTAGAGCTTCTAAGTGGTAATACAATTAAATGCAAAATAAACTGTTAAGTTTTTGTGGGGAAATAAAACTGTCACATGGCTTTTAATTACTAGACATTCTTATTGTGGTTGTTTTCGTGTTGGGTTAGATTTACTTAAATGTTTATCCTTTTCTTTGTCCATAATCCTCATGGATCATTTTCCTTCTTCCTAAAATTCCTCTTTAAGTAGTTCTTTCTGTGTGCATCCATTGGTGATAAATACTGTTTGGTTGTCTGAAATGTCTTTATTATGCCCTCACTATAAAATAATGCTTTAATTAAGTTATGCAGTTCTAGGTTAACAGCTCCTCTCTCTGTACTCTGGAAATTGGTCCATTTCTGGTTTCCATTGTTGCTCTTAAGAAGCCTTAATTCTTTTTTCTTGGAAGTTGATCTCTCTTTTTTCTCTGGATGCTTTTGAGATTGTCCGCTTGTCTTTGGTGTTTTGAAATTTCGTTACAATGTGTATCTGCATGTTATCTGTGGTTTTCCTAGATCTTAGGATTCATGACTTACATCAATTTGGGGAATATTTTAGCCATTCTCCGAATCGCTTCTAGAATGATGATTAAACATAGGTTAGACTTCCTCATGCTCTCTTTCATGTCTCATACATTTCCTGTCTCTCTCTCTATGCTGCATTCTGGGCAACTGATACAGTTATGCAGTCACTCCTTGTAGGAACTGGGGTGAACCAGCATCCAGGAACCAGCCGAGAGCATCTCTTCCCAGTTCTGCACTCACTGTCATCACACTGGTAGTTTAAAAGTGGCCGTGATAGGAGTAGGTGCAGCACGGAAGCTGGCAAACAGGACACGGACAGGGGCTCTCTTCTACTCCCCTGGAGAGATCGTTACTAAGTGTTTATCAGCATGCAATCAGTATATGACCCATTTCACTTAGTCTCTTCAGGTATTTAGTTTATGCATAAAGTTTTATTATTTTTTAAGATTTTATTTATTTATCTGACCGAGAGAGACACAGCGAGAGAGGGAACACAAGCAGGGAGAGTGGGAGAGGGAGAAGCAGGCTTCCCAACTAGCAGGGAGCCCGATGTGGGGCTCGATCCCGGGACCCTGAGATCCTGACCTGAGCCGAAGGCAGAGGCTTAGACTGAGCCACGCAGGTGCCCCTACTCATTTTCATTTCTAAAAGCTCTATTTGGTTCTTTAAAACATATGCATTGTGTTTTTAAAAAGCTGTTCCTTTCTCAAGTTTATGAGTTGCTCTTATTTCTTTAAGCATTTTAAACATAGTCCAGGGCACCTGGGTGGCTTAGTCGGTTAAGCGTCTGCCTCTGGCTCAGGTCATGGTCCCAGGGTCCTGGCATGGAGCCCCGCACCGTCTGCTTCTCCATCTCCCACTACACTCCCCGCCCCCCCACTTGTGCTGTCATCCTCTCTCTCAGATAAATAAATGAAATCTTAAAAAAAAAAACATAGTCCAGATTCTTTTCTACTGTTAATCTCTTGACGCCCTCATGATGGTTTCTCTCTCTCTCTCTTTTATTTATTTATTTTTTGAGTACTTTTCAGTACTGGATTGTGGGGGCGCCTGGGTGGCTCAGTGGGTTAAAACCTCTGCCTTCGGCTCAAGTCATGATCCTGGGATCCTGGGATTGAGCCCCGCATCGGGCTCTCTGCTCAGCGGGGAGCCTGCTTCCTCCCCTCTCTCTCTGCCTGCCTCTCTGCCTACTTGTGATCTGTCTGTCAAATAAATAAATAAAATATTTAAAAAATAAAAATAAAAAATAAATATTGGATTGTGTATTTATGTCCAGCTGGTTTTTATTTCTATGAATCCTATTAGGTCTGATGTGGGGGTGTGTACCTTCAAAGAATATTTATGTCTCTACAGGCACCCAAAACTGCTTCCCACCTGGACCACTTTAACTTAACGTCCCAGTTTTCATTCTGCTTGACCATGTTAAGGGGTATAAACTTGAACCCCAAATCATACAGATTCTCTAACAATGGATTGATTCTCAAAGAAGACTTTTCTTTCCTTCTACCCAGAGCTTGGGCTGAGATAAATAGCTTTCTTTCATTACTGGCAGATAGATTCATCTCAAAGGTGTGTATCTTTGAGGGTCCTGCTTACTGGCAGAGGGTTTGGTTTCAATTTTCCAACATGTTCTGGCTGACACCTTTTCTCCTATCCCCCACATGACCATGGAAAACCAGAGCTCTTCGGTACAGTGATGGCAAATGCCCCATGGACAGCTGTGGCTTTACCATAGTCTTAACTCCCTACTTTCCTGTTTCCTCTCTATGGTGGCACCACAGTGTTTTCTGTATTTCTTACGAGTTTAAAAATAATAAAGATTTGTGAGCTCTGATCAGTGCCTAGTCTTTTCTTTTACTTCAGAATATTCTACAGCAAAATGTTTTATAAACCACAGACATGCACATACACATCAACACATGGTGTATCAAGGACTGTGTACTGATACTGTTACTAGCTACCCAGAAGAGCTACCCATCCTTGCAAGGCATTTTGTAAACCATGAATAAGTGGAATAGAGGTTGATACTAAAACCAAATTATACTCAAACCACCATTTTTTTTTTGGTGGTGGTGGGTATTTTACTTGGGTTCCAGTTACTTTAGATTTCTAGTTTCCTTTGATGCTAGGAACAATCCTGTGTACTATTCAGATGAATATATACTTGGTATAAAGGTAGAGGTATACAGTTTTCAAAATGTTTTACTCCCATAACTCCCTTGGAGCTTCTGACATAGACTTCTTTCCTTTTTCAGAAACTACCAGTCAAAAAGATGTGTGCTTTTTCCAAGGCCATACAATATGAGTTGAAGAGGTAGGACTGAAATTCAGTGTTCAAAGACCTAAATTCAGTGTGATAAATACAGATCAATCAGAAAAACTGGGGCATTTTCCCATCTCTATGGGGAAGAAAATCCTGTTGCAACAAAAGACACTGTGATTAGGTCAGGGAGCCACACAGAGATCTGTAAGTAAAACAGCGGCTCAATTTTAGTATAGTTTTAACTGCTTGTACATTTTTGAGGGTTCCCCCCTGAGGTAACCCTCAGAAGTGCCGCAGTGATTTAGGGAATCTTTAGTTCAAAGAAGGCCTACAACAGAGACACCTGGCGCAGTGGACTGGTGTTGTGAAGGCCTTGCTCATTCCCTGCCTTTCTATTTTCAATTAACATCAAGAAAAAAAAAATCAGTGGTTCACTCATTAAAATGATTTTTCCATCTTGAATACAATAACAATTCTAAGGCACAGTCTCCCCACCTTCACTGGCAAATCCTCACAAACCAATAAACCGGGCTCCTCATGAATGCTTGCGCGCTCAGTGAGATTTGTAGTGACAGTTTTCGGTTCAAAAGTGCATTCTTGTTGTAACTGGACTACACGGGATCAGCCAGTGGAATGAGGTCCAGTAACACACACACAGCTGTACTCTGAGAAGTAATTTTAGACGTCAAGATAATGTATGTCGAAGCTGTGCGAGACCACAACCCACCAGAGGATCACGATGCCTTTTGGCAAATGCTGTTTATTGTGTTAGTCTCCGGCTGTACAAGGATCTGGAAAGCTGAAGGGTTGGAATTTGTCCCTTAAGCCGTTCATCCTCAGCTGCCAAGAGGTGGGCACATTCTGACCTCTGGAATTAAAGCGGGGCGGAGCTCCAGACCCTATCCTGCGAAGAATGTGGTCACCATAGCTCCAATAAAGACATCCTGTTTCGGCAACACAGTGTGAAGAAAACTTCACTACCGTGGAAGTGTTTAGATGTTTTCCCTTCGTTTTAGTTGGGTGGAAGTCCATTTTCTTTTAACCGATGTATAAACTAAATGTGTGTCTTGGTATTCGATTTTTCCCCTATAGCTCTAACTTAAAAACAGCTGAAGTTATTTCCTGAATACACATAAAAACTCCTGAGCTCAGACCTGACATATCAAGTTGCAGCCTGAAGAATTTTTTTTTTGAGCCGATGGTTTATGCGGAAAACGCTGACAGATGTCCAACAGCCTCAGCAAAGCAATCTTTAAGGGAGTTCTGGGCAACGGCCCATGTGGCTGCTTTGAAAGTGCTAAATTCTTGTCGCTAAATAATTTAACTTAAAAAAAAATCTTATGATTTATTATATTAAAATTTTAACAGATATTTGGAGAAAGCCATCAATTACTCTGTTGCTAAACTTTGGAACTGGCTGGTTCCTATTTTGCATTTTCTCTGGCACAAGAAATTCTCTATTTACCATTCTAAGGGCTCCGATAAAAGCCAGAGTTCTCGAATTATGACCTGTGGCGTGTATTCTGCCAGAGAGAGCCCTGAAATTATGACCTTTCAAGCACAGAGAAAATTTTTTAAAATGCTGCAGGAGGTCCCTGGAACCAAGAGAATCTAGATGATAAATATTTGCTACATTTGGGGCAGTGACTTTTCTTTGCTGGTCTACTGAAATAGGAGTCAGAGGACTCAAACTACAAACTGCATAGGTCTGATCAGAAACAACTGAATGTCTCGAAGTATCTAAGGGCTAAGGGGGTTCAGGGTTTCCCAGGAGGGTAATATTTTAAAGGCTATCAGTGGATGCAAATGAATTTCAGCCTTCAGAAAGAAGAAGGGAACAGTACCTTCATCTCTGGGAGACCTGGAATTTCAGACAGGCTCCATTTTGGATAATTCTGTTTAGCCGGCCTACATTTGCCGACATTGTTTCAGTTGGGAACGGAAGCACGACATTTCTTATCCTTGTACCTTGAACTGTTCAGCAGTGTTGCGCTATGCTGTTCACGGCTGGCAAGTTCCATGCATATGCAGATAGATGAGTTCCCCACTGATACAGAAAGATCCTAAGAATTGTGTCTTGTGTAAGAGAGCCAAATCCTTTTTACAAAGTCAGTCTGACAGCAGTAAGAACTGCAATTTGCTTCTTCCCTGTGGGTCTATCCAGCAACCTCCTGTCTCTGACAGTCTAACAGATGATCTAGATACTTCACTGCACCGCTGTGCTCCTTGCAGGACCGTTTTTACCTTATTTTTCTCCAAAGCTAAGCACGTCCTTTCTTCCTTTCTAGCAGCCCACGATGGTTCGCAATCTTCTGAAAGTGTGAGTGTCGCACGAATGACTAAGTGGCATGGAAAGTGTCGTTTTGCAAAGTGAAAAAACCCAGAGATCTAGATTCACGAGCATATGAGCTCAATAGCCAGAGAACTAGTCCACCTACAAGAAACACACGTGCACTAAAGAGATAAAATGGAAGGGTATGAAAGATGTGGCGACCTCACAATGTTATTACCAGAAAGCCCTAAAGAAGAATAGAAATGCCAAGTCAATGGCCACTAAACACAGAGAAGAAAGATGTTCTGTAACAGCTTTTATCTTCTTTGTTTGAAAAATTTGTAGATTAGTTGGAGTGGAAAATAGGAAAATTTCTGCCTGGTAGGTTTATCATTTGCATGATGTGAACAGACAACAGGCCTTTTATCCCCCCCCGGAATCTACGCCAATCTAGCACTTGGTCGGATCATGTACATGCATCACCCAATGTACATGTTTGCTGATTTAGCAGAATTTTTTTTCTGCCTCTCCTCCTCCCTCTTCTGGCCTCAAGACGAAGATCTAGTGCTTTTGTGTTTCCTCCTGCTGACGCCATGGTCATCCCCTCCACGCGTCACTGTATCATTGAAATGACTGAGCATAGCCACTTGATTCAGTATAATAAACCCTAAATGTGAAAACACTCTTTGGCCAAAATGCCCATAGAACACTGAATTCTTCAGAAGTTTAGTGAACATTGTCTTCATGTATTCCATTCTAGTGAAAGACTCAGGAGATGAAGGCGAGCTTTTTTTTTTTTTTTAATCTCAATTTAGAAAATGGGTATTTGGTAATGTATTCCTATATCCATTTATATTATCTTCATGTGAAATTCAAAACAGAATATTTTATGATTTTTTTAATTAAAATGATCTAAAGTTAATGGCAACTCGGTCCAAGGTTGTACCAGAACACAACCAGCAGACTAAGTAAAGATGAGTCACTTATTCTCAGGCAAACTAGGAAGGGAAAATACGAAGTGTTGAGCTCTTATAAGCTCTCTCTGTACCAGCAACAGATCGCACATGAGCAGCGGCCATCACTTACTGAGAATTTCTAGTGCCAGGGACAGAACTCGGGGCTTACTGATTTGATTTTCTCTTTTAGTCATCACACTGACCCGTGAGGGGCGTGTGTTCGTTCTCCATGTGCATCTCGGGACACTGAGGCTCAAAGTGTTCAGTACTTTGTCCAGACAGTGCATGAGTCAGCATCCAAAACCACTGCACCCCCAGAAAACAGCCAGTCTCCTTGAAATGGCTAACTGGCCGGTCAAGTATCTGAGCGGGAAAGAGGTCTAGAGAAGCGCGAAAGAAGAAATGAGATGCCTCGGCAAGTCCGAGGGTCAGGACCCCGACCCTGGGAGTGGCGGTACTGGAAGGCTATCCAGAAAGGGTTCCATCTGCTGACACCAAACAGTAATATAAATTACATTATTCATTTACTAAAAATGCTACTGGGAACACTGGGCAGGGTTGGCTGGTCCCTCTCTAGAGTTTGAATTTACCATTTACCAGCTCTGAAATTGGGTAAGTTAGTTCCTCTCTCCAAGCCATGATCTCTCAGACCACAAAATGGAAACTCGAACTACAACCCATAAATATCTGTAGTGAGAGCTGAAGGACATTTAAAACACTAGCACAACGTCTGGCACATACTGAGACAGTAAACAAAGAATATTTCCCCCTTATCTTCTCTACCTAGATAAGTCTTACTGAAATTTTTGGAAGTGAAACAGATTATTACTCAATTTTTTTGTCCAGCTTTTCAAACTTTTGAGTTCCTTGATTCTGCTATTTTTCTGGTTTGCATTAAGGACTGTGAACAAAATATTCTATACAAGGATGCATGATAAGTTTTGGTAGAATATTGGAACAAATATGGGAATAGAAATCAGAAGATACGAACCTGAGTCCTGGCTCTACCAGGTATTCAGGCAATGATGCTTCCAGGGTAACTGATCAATACTCAGGCCGATTTCACTTCCTTTGTAAGTGATCTATCCTGGTTTCTTGAAAGACCTTGTTCTCCTCAGTGTCCCATGGTTTTACTAGGATGTACCTAGGTAAGTATTTATTTATTATTTAATCCTATTTGGGACTTGTTATGTTTCCTGAGTCTAAGAACTGGTGGACTTCAACAATTTCAGGAAATTCTCAGATTGCCCGTCTCCCCTCAGTGTGACCATAATCCTTGGTTCATGGCACACTTTCATCACTGGTCAATGGGCAGACCAATTTTATTTACTTATTTATTTCAATTAGTTATTTTTTATAATGCAATAAAAACCAGTGAAGTCATTACCAAAACTGAAAGCTGGGACTTTTTTGATAGGTCCCATCTGTGTCTACTCATCCAGTACCTTCCACCAACCAACTCGTCAGAGCCCTGCCTTCGCCACCGGAGGTAACAGGAGTGGATGAAACAATCGTGAGAACAATCACCGTTACCTTACTTTCCTCCTGTTATTTTATTGCATCTACCTGTAGCTTCAAAAAGCTGTTCCTATCGGTTAGTTTTAATTTCATAAAATCATATACTGTAGACAACCTATTCCATGTATACTGCTAATTACTCATTTTCCATGGCACACGGAGCCCCGAAGCTCCGTCATCCATCCACACCCGCTCTCCCTCAGCCTCCCCTGCACGTCTTCGCACAGACTGTTGTGGCCGGAGCCATCCAGCATCAGGCACTTCAATACACTCTCATGTCCTGGAATTTCCACACACACAGCTCCCCTGTCTGGGATCCACTCCTCTTTCCCCAGCCTTCTCTCAGATTCTTACTGACAGCCTTCAAAATCCACCTCGGAAGTCACTTCCTCCCTAAAGCATTTTCTGATCCGCATTCCTGCTTGTCAGGAAAAATAACTAGGCAGCCCTCCTCTTCCCTTCCTAATGTACCCCTTAGAGCAGTGATCACACCCGGTGAGCTAGATGATTCTCTCATCAGTCTCCCCTGCTGGCCTGGGAGCTCTCTGAGAAGAAGAACAGCGCGCCGTGCGGTAAGCACGAGGGCCAGACACACGAAGGTGCCAACTAAATGTGGAATAATAAGTGAATTAGGTGGGCACAGCAATACTTAGAAGTTTGGTGCCTTTGACAAAGAAGACTTATTCTAATGATTCACAGGCTGTGTGTGGGCGCATGCGCGTGTGTGTGCGGGGGGGGGGGGGTTAGATTACCTGCTCTTTAAAATTATGCACAATTTTCTGACTTCCCATCAATAAAGAAAACTGAGATAAATTTCCATTTGCTTTGCCCTATAGATTTTGAAATGCCTGACTTACTACCAGACCATCCCAAATGCCTTTGGAACTAAATTAACAGAGAGAAAAGCAGTTTAACTGAGAAAGCCTTTAATCACAGTTGTCTGAGACGGTTTTGTCCACTCACATTATTTTATCTAGCAAAATCAATTTCTCTTTCTGAAGGAAACTCAAATAAGCAAGACATAGCTGAGAAAATACTTTTTGAGAAACAAACATTTTTAAATACGATGAAACTAAACCTCTGTGTTCAGATTTTTAAAGAATGCCACTCCAGCAAATATTCTAGGCACATCTGATTTGGACATGAGACACATTAGTCATCAATAGGCAATGGAATAAAAGCTTTCCAAGGATATCAAATGTGAAGTATTCTGAAGGCTTTTGGTATTTGTGTGTTACTGGAATATAATTAAAAGAATGCCAGCATCTTTGGAAAAACAATTTTGTGATATGTTTCCATGTGTCCTTTTGTAAGCTTACACATACATTCATACACACACACACACACACACACCCCATATGGGCAACGAAATTAGAATTCCACGGCTATTTTTCTCAAAATTTAAACCATCAGCCATTAATAGTTTGAAGTAATTCCTATTCTATTTCCAGTTTGAGCTGAGGCCGTCACAAAAACACTGTGAGAAAGGAAACAAACTGCATAGATTCCATCTGGCAAATCAGGGGCCTGTAGATCTGACTGTGGTTCAGCCTCTGGCGCCATCAGTTGGGCTCCAAATCAAAAGCTGTGGAAGGAGGTAATTAGCAGGGACTCTAGACCACTCAGCTGGCAACAGCAGGCTTCTTATAGCCACTGGGAAAGTGGGTGGGAAGGGGTTCAGAAATATTCTCTAAAATAACATTGTTCCTTTTAGAATGGATGATTGCAATTATAGAGCTATTTTCATGGGGGAAACGTTGACCTTAACATTCATCTTGACACATTCGTTAAGGTGTTGGTATTTCATCGGAAAGTTCAACTCCTGGCAAGGACAATGGTTGCAGATTTTTATTCTAGAAGACGAGAATAGAGGACACGACTTTCTAACTAACCCCCAAAGGTAAAAGTAGCATGGCCTGGACGCAGTGACCACCAGCGCTTCTTGTGGGAAAGGGTGGATTCCGCGTCCCTTATTTCCAGCACAAATTAAAACAAGGAGAGGCATTTTGCCAAGGCAATGAAAATGTAATTATGTAAGTCACGTTCGGAGGAGAGTGTCCTCTGAATCTGGCCTGACCGGGCTGTTGATTTCTTAAACTTAAGTGTTAAATGGAAAGAAACTGGCTACGTTGAAGGCACTTGATCTGGCTACAGATATGATCATTTACAGAAGATGAGAAGACCGTGTTCCAAACTGACCAGCTGAAGGGAAGTTTATATTTTAAAAAAACAATCACTTGGTCAGTGACTCACGGGGAAGGAATTCTTCAGCTTTCTTCAGGGAAACCCCAGTAAATAACATGTATAATAAAATGGAGATGAACTTGTCTGTTTTGCTGGGCCATTCAGTCCGCATAATAAGCCATTTGGCAAAAAAGGGAACATTCTGAACACGATTCTCTCTGGGAAACCCCCAAACAGCAAGAACTACTGTGGCTTCCTCACAGTTTTACAGAATATTTTGTATCTCAGACTTGCATGTGAAATAAAAACTTGGATGAAATGTGGAAAAAAATCTGCTTTTTGTTATAGAGTTGAGGATTTTTTCAGCCGGTTGCTTCCATGATTCACACTGTACTCCACTCTTCTGAAACTCAAAACCACATATCATAAAAGGCAACACTGGCTCGAGTTCATTCTTCCTGCTTTGTCCCGAGGAGAACCAACTGCTCTAAGTGTGCCCCACATGACACACAAGAGAAGTGAATGAAAAGTTCTCGGCCTGCATCGATTTACTGGAATATGGTGTAAATCATATACTTTAAAAGAGATCTGGAGTCTTTTTTTTTTTTTTTCCTAATTTGGGGTTTAACTGACATAATCTATAACAGTTTCAGTTCCTCTCATTTTAATTAGCAAAAGCTTTTGGAATTTTGTTGTTTTTGGTCTCTAAGAACATAGTGGAAAAAAAAAAAGTTGAGCAAAATGAAATGTGCTTCGAAATGATTAAAGAAAGCCTTGTTTGCTGGGGATAGGAATGGTCAGGGTTCTCTATTCCCCAGCCCCCCGCCCAGAATGCTTTGTTCAAGCCACACGGTGCCTAATCAGCATGTCTTTAGATTATTTTATGTTAATTAAAATTATGGTTAGTTTTAGAGGTTAATGTATACATGTGCATGTGGCTTCAAAGGCTTTCCAAATTACTGGCTGAGCTCCCTTGCCTTGGGCAGGCCTGATCTGTGATAAAACTGACCACATTAAACCAAGTTTATTGCTATGGAGGTTGTTTTTTTTTTTTTTTTAACTCAATGGAGAAAATATATTTTGCAGGTTTCTTAAGGAATTTCCCATTTTCAAACACACTCTCTAGATCCCCCAAAAAGGTAAGAAAAAAAGAAGAAGAAATGTGAGCGGTAAGGAACAAAGGAAGAGGCTCAGATCCTAAATAAAACAGTTTTACAGATTACCGAGAGACGACAAGACCCAGAACATGACCGGCAGACCACGACTTCTCTATGCCTGCTTCTGCTGTTGTTGGGTTTTAAACTACAGAAATGGTCCACTGCACTGATTAAGTGGGAAAAGAAACCTACCAAAAAACCAAAACCCAAAACCTGACAAGTGGTTACAACAATTTATTCTCATCTGTCACTTTTGTCATACGGATGGTAATGCCCACTAGTGTTCAATGTCTGTCGTGACTGGGATGGGGAA